>NC_088831.1:36852575-39805075 GCF_904066995.2 Poecilia reticulata
TAACATTATAACACACTGTATGTAACACATACATTTTTATATTTCAACACATTTTTGTGTAAATCTGTGTTGGTCAGGCACAGATTTTCTGACAGCAGATTATATAATTCTTCTCAATGACAGTTTCAAGTTTGTTTTATTTTTTTAAATGGTTTTCAATATTTTTTTTGTATTTATAAAAATGTTTATTTCATCTAAAAAATGCAATTACTATTACTCTATTGTGGCAAGATTTAAAGAGACAGAGGCATATTTCAAGGCATCAGATACAATTATTTTATATAGAAAAAAAAATTCCCTTCTCACCCTCCGTGGGTGGTCTGTTTAATCCTCTGAGCTCGGGTCCTCTACCAGAGGCCTGGGAGCTTGAGGGTTCTGCGCAGTATCATGGCTGTGCCTAGAACTGCACATTTTTGGACTGAGATGTCTCATGTTGTTCCTGGGATCTGTTTTAGCCACTGCTCCAGTTTGGGGGTAACTGCCCCGAGGGCCCCGATGACCACAGGCACCACTGTGGTCTTCACCTTCCAGGCCTTTTCCAGTTCCTCTCTGAGGCCCTGGTATTTCTCCAGTTTCTCATGCTCCTTTTTCCTGATGTTGTAAGCACTTGGTATTGCTACATCCACCACAACGGCTTTCCTCTGTTGTTTATCCACCACCACAATGTCCGGTTGGTTCGCCATTACCATCTTGTCTGTCTGGATCTGGAAGTCCCACAGGATCTTTGCTCGGTTATTCTCCACCACCTTTGGGGGTGTTCCCCACTTTGATCTCGGGGCTTCCAGTCCATATTCTGCACAGATGTTTCTGTATACTATGCCTGCCACTTGGTTATGTCGTTCCATGTACGTTTTCCCTGCCAGCATCTTGCACCCTGCTGTTATGTGTTGGACTGTCTCAGGGGCCTCCTTGCACAACCTACACCTTGGGTCTTGTCTGGTGTTGTAGATCTGAGCCTCTATTGCTCTGGTGTTTAGGGCCTGTTCCTGTGCAGCCAGGATGAGTGGCTCTGTGCTGTCCTTGAGTCCAGCTTTTTCCAGCTATTGGTAGGATTTCATGATATCAGCCACTTCAGTTATTTCTCAGACTGCTCCTCTGTCAGGGCCATGATGTTACTGCAGAGATTCTGATGGACCCATCTGACTCCAGCAAGAACCTAACATACAGAAAACCTTTCCACTGTTACAGCCAACGTGATGTGTTTTGCTGCTTCTCTGGTTTCACCTTTAGCTGCTGCCTGATTGGTCATGGGTAAGTGATCCCATCCCATGTAGGGGCTTGTCCTCCCATGATGGTACCTCCAGCACTTCATCAAATGTTCCCCATTGTCTGAGACATTCACTGAGCACATCGTCTGTTGAGGCTTTGTCCTTGATGTATTTATGGATCTTGGATGTTTCATCCTGGACAGTGGCTCTCACACTCACTAGTCCTCTGCCTCCTTCCTTACGTCTCGTGTACAGTCTCAGGGTGCTGGATTTGGGGTAGAATCCTCCATGCATGTTTAGTAGTTTCCGAGTCTTAACATCCGTGGTATTTATCTCCTCCATTGGCTATCTAATTATTCCTGCAGGGTCTCTGATTATTGGTAAGGCATAGCTGTTTATTGCACTGATCTTGTTCTTGCCATTGAGCTGGCTTCTCAGGACTTGCCTTATTCGTTGGAGGTATTTGGCTGTGGCTCCTTTCCTTGTGACCTCATCGAGGTTGCCATTTGCTTGTGGTATTCCCCAGGTACTTGTAACTGTGCTCTATGTCTGCTATTGTTCCTTCTGGGAGCGAGACCCCTTCTGTGTGGACGACCTTCCCTCTCTTTGTAACCATCCGACCACACTTATCTAGTCCGAATGTGACTTCCCAATGTCAGTGCTGTAGATCCTGGTGGTTTGGATTATAAATACTTAATAAATTTATAAATGGTTTTGAGTTGATCGGCTGTTCGGGTTGTTTTACCTTTTTTACCTTTGCTGTGGCTCATTACAGCCGCTGTAGTTTCTGAACGTTCAATAAACGACAAACTTGGACTAATTACCTCGTTCTTTGTGAGTAAACGTCATTTACAACAAACATCAACACGGTAAATATGTTTCATTAAGTATTTAACAAACAAATGGCTTCTTCCGTGATAATTATGTGAAATTAAATTAATTGTCTAATATAAAAAAAATAGTTTGGTGCTGTCGTGCTCAGAGTCTGAGAGGCTATTAATTTATCAAACTATTTTTTTGCCTCTTATTTAGTGGAAATATTGATGTTGATAAGACTTACTAAAATAGTCATTTGTGCTCTGTAATAGAATTAAAATGTTACATTTGTCCAGTGCAGATGAAGAGAATGGATTTCTGGTTCTGCTTGTGATATTCATAATTGTGAACATTTAAAAGGTTTATGGGTTTATTTTTTGTTTGTTTATTCGCAGCTACTACTTTGGGGTAACATTTTGTATGAGAGCCCTGTGAAGGCAAAAAAAAGAATTAGACATTTAAAAAAAAAAATTGGAGAAGAGATTTGTATGAACGTTTAAAAATCCATCCATCCATCCATCCATCCATCCATCCATCCATCCATCCATCCATCCATCCATCCATCCATCCATCCATCCACCCACCCACCCATCCATCCATCCATCCATCCATCCATCCATCCATCCATCCATCCATCCATCCATCCATCCATCCATCCATTTTCTTTCACCCTTGTCCCTCAGTGGGGTCGGGAGGGTTGCTGGTGCCAATCTCCAGCTAACGTTCCGGGCGAGAGGCGGGGTCACCCTGGACAGACACACAACCATGCACACACACACTCATACCTAGGGGCAATTTAGATAGGCCAATTAACCTAACAGTCATGTTTTTGGACTGTGGGAGGAAACCGGAGTACCCGGAGAAAACCCACGCATGCACAGGGAGAACATGCAAACTCCATGCAGAAAGACCGGGGCCGGAAATCGAACCCAGAACCTTCGTGCTGCAAGGCAACAGCTCTACCAACTGCGTCACTGTGCAGCCCCCGTTTAAAAATACAAAACGGGAAAAAAATTCATTTATGTGGGAGATTTTTTTTTTCTTTCTTTGTTTTCGTGTGTAAAGAAAAGCAAACTTTTGGCCATTCATTGCACTAACGGGTCAACAAGGTGACCCGTTACAAGGTGTTGGCACACCTTTCAAAAATAATATAAGTATCCTTGTAAACCGTCTCAATAAATCAAGACTATGTTTGCCTCTCTCAGACTTCTTGCATTTTTGTAGCTTAATTTTAATCCTCATCATTTGGGTATTTTAGAAAACAAATGTGTCTTGCATTCGGGGAATCCACCTTCTAAAGGTTGTGCTAAAGGCAGTGGTGGGAAGTAACGAAGTACAAGTACTTCGTTACTGTACTTAAGTAGAGTTTTCATGTATCTGTACTTTACTTAAGTGGATTTAATAATGGGGACTTTCTACTTTTACTCCACTACATTTTACAGTAAGTATCTGTACTTTCTACTTCACTACATTTCTACAAAACTGCCACGTTACTCGTTACATCCAAGTCGCATTGCGCTTTTTGCCCGTTAAAATGTGAAGTTCAGGGACTTAAGGTGGCGCCGTAAAATCCGAGCAATAACGTGACTTAGTGTCTGTTGTCACCCATCGGCTCCCCCTTTACTCGCACGCGGAGCTCCAGACATGCGCAGTGGTTTCCTCTGAGCTGGAGGAGATGTTTGTCTATAATATAATAGCTGCATAAATTGATATGGCGACATGTAAAATCAGCAGCGCTTCGCTTTCACAGACGGTGGGGACTTCATCCAACTTTTAGCGTCACTTGGAAGGAAAGCTTAAAGAAAGGTAAGATCTGTGCTAGCAAAGTTAGCTGTACTGAGACACATGTTGCATCTGATGAAAAAAAGTTGTCACTCATGCGCTGAATTATTGTGTGGAGGTGTTGACTGAGGTGTCGCAAATATGGGACAACGCTGTGACCAAAGTCTGCAATATAGTGATATGACATTCAGGAACGATCCGATTCTTCTGGACGGATCTTTACTAAGTCCTAAGGACTGAAGCCTCACTGAGAGCCGTTCTTTGTTCTTGTGTACACTGCGGTAGCTATATATATATATAGACATTTATTTAATCGCTGAATAAGTAAAAGTTGAACGTATGAACACAGAGCATGCTCATTGCTCATTGATTGATTTCGTCTCCTGTCATGGTGGCAAACATCGCAGTGGGAGGGAGGATGAAAACAGTCACGGTGCTCATTCTGCTTGGTTACTTGTTGTGCCGTTGGACAGTGTTCATAGTTGAACGTTATTTACCGTTAATTGCGATGTTTCAGTTGTGGTTCTGACATATGCAATATGGGCAACCGCCCAGGGCGTTATTTTTCTAGGAATAGCAGGAGACCTCTGCGGATTGTAGCACAGCGATGAAAGCAAAACAGAATGAAGTGAGTTTTAATTGATACTGGTTAAATTCATTTCAGCTCTTAAGTATTTAATATCTAGGTGTTTTTATGGGAATGTGGATCTTTCAGATCAATCTGAAAACCAATTTTGATAGGTAAACTTAATGTTATTGTGTCATTTAGCGCAGGGCGCTGGTCTTGGTCTTGGGTTCGGTGGTCTTGACTACAACTCTGCTGCATGGCTCCTTGGTAGCATGTCCTCCACCCCGCCCACACCGTCTTTACATCCCCTTTCAGTTAGATTTCTTTCTAAATAAATGTGACTAATGAAGTTCATGCTATGTTAGGACAGGAGACAAAATGTTTCCATCCCTGAAATTATGATTCATAGAATCACATATCCAAGTCTAAACTGTTACAGAGAATAAACACAATAAGAACATGTTTAATCTGTGGTAGTGTTAATTAAAATGGCACATTTCTGATGTATTAAAATTAAATACGATCGGCACACTTAATGATATTAGCGATTAGGTAATGCATTCAGCGAGTACTTTTACTTTTAATACTTAAGTATTTTTAAAAGCCAGGACTTTTTTACTTTTACTTAAGTAAAATGTTAATGTGGTACTTTGACTTTTACTTAAGTACATTTTTGACTGTGTATTTGTACTTTTACTTAAGTAAATTTTTTGAGTACTTTCTCCACCACTGACATTTTGGCAAGCCGGGTAAATTTGTTTCAAAACAACGAGTAATAGTTGTTTTGTTAGTCATTTTAAAATCATATAAGTAATTAATGATCACTAGTGTCAGGAAGGTTGGAAACAATATTACATTTCTCAGAATCAGCTAATTTCAATTATCATGCAATCTTTCTGCTGCCCGTTTTAGTTTTTAATGCAATTTTTATCCAAACTGGAAGGACAAAAAGATAGATTTTTTGTTTCTGTGATCATGTAAAATGGTGAACATTTGCTTACCTAAAAAAAAAAAAGAAGAAATAATACAACGGTGTTATAAATGTAAAACATTCTATCAGAAATGTGTAAGTATTTCTGGATCAACAACGTCCTGCATTTGTGTTTTGTTCCTTTCCTGAGTCTGAATGATTCTGATGAAGCAGCAGTTGATGAGCATCTCTGAGCAACGCTGTCGACAAAGACACTAAATCAGTCTGTGATTCACAAGTCTGAACTGAAAGGCGATGAATGATGAAGTGTGTTTTTTCCCCCAAACGTCTGTCTTTGTACTTAAACTACCTTTTGATTTGTTTCAACCCCACAAAACTGTCAATCTTTGGTGTGCATTTACAGACCTAAAGATTCAACTTTAAATCTAATTTATTGATTACTTTAACAAAATAAGTCAATAATAAATGTCTAAAGCAACCGACAATCCTCGTAAACGTAATGCAAATTTTATGACTTACTTCAATTAGCTAGACCACAAATCCAGTATTTTAGATTTATCAAAATTAAAGCAATACTATAAAAATGAATAGGCATAATTAAAACTCAAACTCCAATCCTACATCGATTTCTAAGATGGTTGTTGTATTTGTTATTTGTGGTGTGGCTCACTGCCCAGGGCACCCTTCCATCAGGGGGTGGCACGGGGCTTCCAACTAAAAAAAGTGAGTTTACTATTCTCTTTTTCTCATGTGGAGTCAATAGCAGGGTTTCCCCCAGAAAACTTTGTAGTTGTTAGCTGGATGACCATTTTTATTTTTTAGCTAAAAAACATTTAAAGTTGACAGGAAATTTGAAAATATCACTTGGTATTTATGTGTTATTGGCAGATTGATACATGAATACCAACGATAAAGTCTTACAAATGGGCAAACATTAAAACAAACTAAAAAATTAATGTTTAGCCTGGTGGGGGCACAAGTAAAGCCTGGTGGCCCGCCAGGCTTATAATCCGCTGGGGAAAACCCTGATATAATAGGAAGTAGACAGCATCCAGAGTTGTGCAAGACAACATGGCGACAATCTTGCAGGTTGTTGACGACTCCGAAATTGGTATCTGAAGAAAATCATTTAAGAGCTAAAATAAAAAATAAATCAGATTTTTTTTTTAAGTGGGGAAAGTCTTTAGTGCCAAGGTTTAAAATATAACCGGTTAAAGCTGAACTTTAATACTGTCATTTGTCATTCAAACAATCAATTGTCATCACATGGAACTCCAGGAGTGATTGCTGACGAGCAGCTAGCCACAGTAACAGCAGCAACATCAATGGAGGAGATCCGAGTTGACCTGTGACCCGGAACTTAAAGTGTGCCTTCACTTGGACCCACCAAAATAAAATATGGGTTGATTATTTTGTGCTGGTTACACTTGCTCCATCAAAGAGTCTCCATCTTGTTTTTTTTCTATTACACTCCTGAGCCAGGAAGGAAACTAGAAATCAGAATAAGCCAGGAATAGTTTCGCCTGTGAATATCCACTGTTGTTTTAGCATTTACATTTTTATTTCTCTGTCACACCAACGGATCACAAATGTCTTTAAGATTCAGGGAAGAATTGAAGTTGTCGTCTGCTCAAACAAGATTCAGGATTTCAATAATCTGAATGACAGAGATTCAGTTATGGATTTACAAGTTAGCCAGAAAGTATTTACCTCATGAACACTGGACAGGCGGAGAGATGTACCAAAATGTAGTTTTGTAACTTTCATTAAATCATGAAAAAATGACGTTGTAGCTCAGTGGGTTGATGTCAGAGGGCAAGAAATGATTTTTGCTTTGCTGTACGCTGAACATGCAACGGTTGGCTTTATCAGTCCCTGAGCTGGTGTGACACTATCAACAATCTGCAGACTCAACACATGATCAGGCCTTTTGGTTTCCGCAGGTTTAAGCAGCGAGAGCTGTTCGGCTGGAGCGGCGGCTGGAGCGGCGGCTGGAGCGGCGGCTGGAGCGGCGGCCTCCGCAGCGATCCCACCTTCACCTCACGCACGTTTTTCAAGTCGCATCAGATTTATAATTATCAACTTCATGAGGTTTCTTCCAGAGCACAGAAGTCTCCTGTCCTTGCTCGCAGATATATATAGTTATTTTTTATTTTTTTATTTGGTCTTTGATGTTAGTTCTAATGAAACCCCATTATTGCATACCTGTCGGGAAGAAACGCTCCCACTGAATCCGTAAGCAGCTGTTTGAAGCAGCGGTTTGCCATTGCTTGAAAGATACTTGAAAGATACTGTCTACTAATGTGATGGTAATATAGTGTGTGTTCCTCATGATGACACAAATCAATAGACGCACTAATCCGGCTGTATCCAGTGGGGCATTCCTTTATCCAGCTGGATTTTCACACACTAACTTAAAAACCCATTGAATGGACTTTAGGGCGAGTTACTTATTCCTGTCAGAAGCAAGTAGGATTAAGTACAATACTTAAACCTTCACCCAGTTAGAGGTTAACTTTCCCCCAAATGAGTCCAGAGGAAAATCTAGAGAGGAATAGTTTTATCTGTCTGTATTATTCTTCCTCTCTCGTCTAATGTTATTCTCTATTTATAATCTAACAAACTCCATCTACTAAAAATAACTTTATTAACTATTAATTGATCCATTGAATGTCTAAATTTACCTGCTTCTTACTAATAATTTATGGATTTTTTTATTTTCACCGTTAACCTTTTCTACATAATCACACTTGTTCTACAAACTGCTGGTATAAGTTTCATATCAATAGGACAATAGACATGGGATGCAGATATTGGCAGGTTCAGAAATTAAAATGCATCTCCTCCAATATTAATAGACTTGACAGTTAAGGGTGACATAATTTTTAAAAGTTGCCTCTTCAGTCATATTTTACTCCGTTTTCTCATCAATCTGCGAGAGATAAAAGCGATGCGCATTCCAGCAACCGGGCATGCATTTATCGGCCTAACACCGGCCGTTAAACGCTCACTGGTTGCCATGGTTACCCGCATTTATCTTGCTGTTTTAGCGTTAGCTAGCACGTTGTCAGCATACTACAAACGTTATAACAGCGTGACAAGATAAGTTATGCTACCAAACAGACTTTAGTGAATGAGACGCGTCTTAATGACCCATCAACGTTCAATGCAGGCGAGTCGATAAATGACGAGAAAATGGCACTAGCCGCCTAGTCTCCACTTCAGCGTGACTCATGTTGCCTAGCAACGGTTACAGCGTGAAACACAGAGCAGCAAAGGAAAAAAAAAGATCCGAAGTTTGTTTTTTAGCCACGTATTACTCCTTATATCAAAAGTAGAGAGAAATACATACGTTCCTATTTATATATGAAGAAATGCCGCATATAACACACCAGTAATTGGAACAGATGGTAACTATAGCCTGCCTTGGCTTAAGCTTATCAAATATTTCTAAATCAAATATGTTTTATAAAGGCTGAAAATTCAAAACGATAAAACAGAGAGTGGTTTCTGTAATCCACTCAGCCTCGCTGTTGTCTGCTGCGCTCCCTCAGCTGGACAGCTGTCACTTAAACAGATCTCCTTTATTTCAAAGACATTTAGTGAAAGCACAAAATGCTACGCTTGAGTCTTCCTCACTTGTTAAAAAAATAAAATAAAACATATCAACAGCGGTTGGCCGCCACAGACGAGGACTTGAGTCACAATTAGGTCACAAAAACAAGGATTTCACACTTGACTTGGGCTCGACTCTTGACTTGACTCAGACTCAACGTTTTGTGACTCGAGTCACACAAACAGTCTTCCCCTCATGTAATCATAGGTGTAAGCAAGCCAGGAACTGCTAAACCATTTGAGTAAACAATTGACGAGTTACCATAGAGTATAAAAATGACTGGTTGTCGTGGCAACGCTACACAGAGCGGAGAGGGTGTCTGTAATATTCCTTAAAGAGGTTAACAGCATCTTCTAAGTTTGTGTGCTTTTATTTAAGGACGCCATGGAGCAGCTCTTCCAGTGAGTTATCCTCAGACCACAGATCTGACACATATTCTGCTGTTAAAGGGTGCATTTGATTTACGATTCAGAGTCGAGTCTGGGCTTTAATTGGTTCATAACGACCTCTTCATGCTAGCTTTCACGTCAAAATGATGACCACATTCATTTATCTCAAACTTAACTCTGCCGTAAATGACTGAGGCTTTTAGAAGCAAAACAACATTAACTTGTATATTCTCTCACTGCTAGTCATCGCAAACACCCTTTGGATTTTTTTTTTCAAAATAACACTAACTTCTAATTGAATATTTACTTTTTAATTAGCAGTTTGTAGTTTTAAACATATTTACTTCTCAGAGTAAAAAGAAACAACTTTTGAATGCAGGTTTAGAACATTTACAATTGCCACTCAGATTAATTCGTATTAATTATTTCCGTACGAAGGCCAAACAATTTTAAAAAAAAGGACAATAACTTGTTTTAGCCAATTTGTACAAGTTTGTTTTAACATATATTTATTTTCAGTGGGGTCAGTATTGCACCTTATTAACTTTCTAAACAATTCACAGCAGTTAACAGTATTTTAAATGTCCAATTAAATGTTTCTGAAAAAAATAAAGACAATACATTTCCGAATTAAATTATGTTTTATGTAGTCAACTTATAACTACAGTTTTTTGTTGTTTAGATAAACAAAATGCCAAACAACCAAGGTGAAAATATTAATTTCAGTCATTTGAGACATGAAGATTGACTTGGAAAACATTAATTACTGGCATTTATTGAGTTAAAAAGCCAACTAAGTTCAGTCACCAGCCAAATGACTGGTACATCACAAACAGTAAAGTAAAATACTTCTCAATTAATATAAAAAATAAAGTTTGAATTGCTTTTCTTGTTCTTGTAGATCTTCAGTTTTATTACCATGCTGTCAGCATTTTCTCACACCAACAGGCAAAAATAAATCAAATCTATGTTAATGTAAGTTCATCTGCAACTTAAATGTTAAAACAAATAAGGGTAAGGGTGGTGGTTAAGGGGAGGAACCAGTGTGGTTGAAGCGTTTTTACAGCATCCAAACATACAGCTGCAGATTTATCACATGAAAAAAAACACAAAAAAAAAAAAAACATGACAAGCAACATTACAGCACATTGAGACCAAAATCACATTTCAGCTGTTTATTAATGAGGAGCTCCGGTTCACTGAGGCAGATTGCAGCCAATCGAGGAGTGCAAATTGGTTTTGAGGACTGCGTCTATAGCCAGCCTAATTACTGTGTGGAAAGTACAATGTGCTAACAAAGGAGTGGGTTGAGTTCTTAAAGTTCAAATTAAAACCTCACTTGGAGTTTGACACACCGCTATTTGCGTCATTGTGAGCAATTGGTGTTCATTTTCTTGTCCAAATGGCAAAAACGCGATCTCTAATTCCTACTGTTGCTGTTCTTGGTCAAACACTGACTTCAGACTGACTGGGTACAGAATAAATGTGCTTTAACCCACTCGTGTGTGCTTCACTGATCCACTTCCTAGAACTTACTCCACATTAAGGGTTTTTTGGAGTTGACATCTTCCTGCCTGCTCCCTACTTCCATCAATCGGCAACTTCAGTGCTGTGATTTGCAGCTATTTTAAGCTTAAAACGAGGCACCTGATGGTAAATTATCCCCCCTCCTCGGTACTCAAACTGTGCGTCAAAGCTCAGATTTGTGACTCAACTCACATCGAAGAGAGCTCGAAGATCTGACATTGTCACAGAGCAAAGAGGTGGCGTGTAATTGAATTGAAAAGCACAAAAGCAGTGGAGGATCGCAGCGGAAACTCCCAAAGCCTGCAGATTTGAAGCCACAACCCTGGTAGCCACGAGTGGAAGCCAAGTCAAATCCCAGTTGCCCGCAAGAGCGTCTCCCTCTGTCACACTGAATCCAAACTCCCTCATCAATCGTGGCGGTGGGCGACACGATCCCCGACAACTTTCACATCAGTTTGGGGATTAGAGGCATGAGGTTTACGCTGGCCTTGCCAGAATCCAGGATAACATTTTTTGATTCAGCAATTTAAACTAATTTCAAGGCTGGCTCTGCAGCAATTTTCTGGTTCAATGGAATGTCATATCCCACTTGGTCACTGGCCCCCTCTTATCGTCGGTACCAAACACATGGGGATGCTATGCTAATTGGCTGGTTTGGAGAGCGAACGTAGCAACATTTCCTGCATCTGAGCCAGAGCTCACCTCAAGGTTTATGATGGCCGGTTACAGGATTTAGCTGCTGAACAAAAGTCTGCATGTGCAGAGTTAAAATAATAACATCACTTCTGGTCTTATTTTTAGTCATAGAGCATTATAACTAACAGCTGCTCTTGTAAATGTTGATTTATATGTGAGGCTCTCGGTGCCATAAAACATACAGACTACACATACTAAATCATGGGTGTCCAAAATATTTGTCATGTGGGCCAAAACTCCCAAAAGTAAAAAGTATTAAAATAAATGAAATAAAAATCAAACAAATATTTGTTGGAAAGGAATGTAGATTATTTAAGGAATCATTTCATTTTCAAATTATTTTGGACCCAATTAAATAAATGTAGTTTTAGTTATGAAAACAGTATTTGGTTCACTTTCTGTCAAACGCTTCCTATATTCATTGTTGAATAAATTAAATACAAGCTGATTTGGATGCAGAAAACTTATATTTCTACTTACTATAAAAACACAAATACTTTGTGTCGTACTTAACATTTTCTATTATAACAAAATTATGTTGGTAATAATTTTATCCTGATTACAAATAAAAATTCTCCATCTGAATCAACCACCTGTACTGGATCGGCTAAAGTTGTGTTATTATTGAACTGCAGTTGTGGGCCACAAAAAAAATTTAATAAAAAAATATCAGCCCCAAGGCCACACTTGGCCCCCGGGCCTCACTTTGAACACCCCATTGTGGAGACACAATCATCTCATTATATTTTTAATTTTTTCTGTTTTTTTGTCTCACTAAATTCAGACAAAAACTGATTGCTCAGCATTTTTTTTATTGAGGTTATTTTTTGAATATCTTTATCTGCTAATATAATATATAGCATTATATAATATCTAATCAGCAACAGAAAACTTTCTTGGCGCTTTCATTTAGTATAAATTCAGCTTAGTTGGTTAGTCAGAGAGACTGACCATAAGCTGTTCTACTGTCTTAAAAGAAAAACAGTGATTTGTCAGGAGGGAATTATATGGGAGGCTGATGGTGCCATAAAACATACAGACACTAAAATCAGGGGTGTCCAAACGTTTTGTCATTTTTGACAATTCTGAATGCCATAGCAGCTTATGCAGAGGCTATTTTATAAACAGTTACAAATACAATTATTTTTCATCAGAAAAGTTTGAAATACCTTCAGAGTGCAGATAGTACCAGGGGTGTTGCTGCAAAAAACCTTACAGTGGCACAAGATTAAATTTAAGTACTTTTTCTTGTTTATTTTTAGGAAATCCTGAAGTCTAGATTTTTATATTCAAATGTGAAATCATGGTCTCACATTTGTGAAACAGTGCAAAAAGCAATAAACAGAGTGGTGTGTCAGTATCGGGCCTGAAAATGACACATTTATGGATTGCATAACAGACTGAGTCTACCAATATAAAAACTGTAGTAATTTGTTAGGGACGTTCATATTCTTATAATCGCTTTCTTACAGCCTAAAAGAACTTAACAATAAATCAGGAGGAATCGCTACAGAGCAGCAACAAAAAGCATCACCAGGAACAAGGAAGCTTGAATACGTAATACGTTTTGTTTCTTTTGACTTTCAGTCTCTACAAACCATGGAGCACATATTGGTAATGGATCCAGAAAGGTTTATTTTTGAGCACCAAGTAGAAAAATGTTGGTTTGCCCTGAGTGAAAATCCAAACAACTTGGCTACAACAAGCTAAAACAGAGATTATACAAATTGTGAAGTAACCATCAGGTAAGAGAATAACTACATGTCTTCAGAGTATCAGGTTCGTAGTCTTGGGCAAAAAAACTACTCCTCTACTTTTCCATTTCACTTGAAAACTATGGCCGCTGGAGTCCTGTACATGTATTTCGAGAACTACAATACAAAGTCATGACAAATACAATATCTATGATTTGTTCTGTAGTGTTGCTTCAGGGCTGCACAGCTAAATACCTCATATTTATCCGCATTTATGGTGTTTTTTTTCCCTCCAAGAAAGTATTCCATTTTAAATCAGATGCAAGAGATAAAAAGGTGAAAAATGTGGCAGTTTTTCTCTTTTCTTCGGTTGAACTTTCTTTCAAGTGTGGCTTGAGATGAGAGCAGAACAATCCAGAAGTAAAAACGCTGTTTTGTTTTTTTCCTGGCAGCTTTGCTCTTTTTTCTTATGTTTCAATTTGGAAAAGAGGCACAGCAGGAAAAAAACCCCACATAGGGTCAAAAAGCAATTTCCCACATCATGACAACTGCACAAATGTATGGTGGCAAATGTTGAAGGAGAAAAGGGGGAGAGTCGGGGGCAGATAAGGGGGTGAAAGACACCGTGGTGGCAGTGGTGGAGTAGAGAGGTTAATCCTGCTGTTTAATCTGTGGAGGTATGGGGGGTCTTATCTCTGCCGCCTGCTGCCACCGCGCTCTTCCTCAGCATCCAGCATTCCTGAATGTCTGACATCACTCAGCGCTGGGTGGGGGTGGGGGTGGTGCTGCTGGGGCGAAGAGGAAACATGAACTAGCTGCAGCAACTTTGAGTGCCGACGCCACCCGCGGCGCCTCCCACGAAGGGCGGCGTTCGACTTGGTGGCAACCACGGGGAATCCGGTACAGCGGCGTCTCCAGAGAGCGACACATGACAACTCTTCGTCTCCGTGTTTGTTTATTCGGTTGAACTGTTCAGAGTTTTCAACCAACCCCAAACAGCGAGACAATAATATCGGAAAAACATGCTAAATAGATGTTTATATTTATAAATGAGCCATGTCACTACAATATTAGCCTCGTTTACAAGTTATGCACAAACGCTGCTGTAACCCGAAGCTCAAGTCAACAATGAAAACAACAACAAACAGCGACTGAGTTGCCTCGGGAGAGAGTGAACATGAAATGTAATGTTTTTAAAGATGACCTCAACTTGACCTTAAAGCAGCCATTTAGGTTTAAACCTTGGATACAAAACACTTTGCTTTAGGGCTCAACACATCAATAGCCTTGATAACCAAAGTTGTTTTACAACTGCAGAGTATTTTTCTGCTTTGATTTGCAGTGACTTATAGGAATTAACATCACCAACAGCTCATTCCCTGTTTTTCTCCTAACGATTGCTAATGTGATTTAACTACTAAAACAGACTCTTACTGTTTTAGTTACAGTCATAGGGGCTTAATTACGATATATAAAAAAAACAATATATAACTTTAAAGCTTCAGCTGTGGATTTTTAGCACATAATTTATCACACGGGAGCCTCTGCAGAGGAACAAGGCAAAGGAATATATCGACTTAGAGCTCACAAAACCTGACACTGCTAATAAAAAGCAGCTGCATAAAATGTCAAACTTTATTTTAGCTGCCTATATGCATCTCAGTGGGACATTAAAACATAATTTGTCATCATTAAGCAGTTCATATTTCACAACCATTGCTAAAAATTAAGTTTTTTCTCAAACTACTCAGCAAATTGTGGTCTGAAAATACCAACTGACCCCCCAAATAATCTTTGATCAGTAAGTGGCTTATAAAGCAGGCGTTTAAATTACTTGTAGAATTGGGTCAGTCACATAAACAAATTAATGAGCTTAATAGTGACAAGTTAGGGTTAATATGCCACTGATATGCATGTTACTAGGCAGCTACTCATTAACCCTTGTGCGTGAGAGGATTGAGGCAAACGTAGAGGACTGTGGCAAATGATACAATATATTTTTTAAAAAGACGGAAATGCTAACAAAATATTTCACCAGTATCACTGTTAGATGAGCACAAAACAATATCAGATTATTCTGAATCTTGTCTTGTTTCTGTACGAGACAGCACAGTCAGCGCAGCAACGCTAGCTTCTAAAAATGTTTAGAAATGTCAAAAAATTGGTCCTAAACTGGCTTGCTGTTGATATTTATTATATAGTTTAATTGACGCTCGTTGAACTGGAAGACATGGCAACTTCACTCCATGAAAAATTTGCATTACCGTTTGTATAGAAGCTAGTATTAGCACTGCAGCATAGCTAACAGGAAGTTAAAAAAGCAGCAGTTTATTTTGTCTCATCCTTTTCAATTCAATCAGATAAATATCGTAAGGTTACTTTTTACGTTTTAAAAATGACTTGCTATAATATTACCAATTAAATAGAGATGTGCCGATCAGGTTTTTTCCTGCCGATACTGATACCGATCACCCATGAGGGCCGATCAATACCGATCACCGATACCGATCACATAATTATTATTATTATTTTTTTTAATCATAAACACTGCCGGTTACATTATGTGGAAAAAGGAACCATGAATTCACCTTAATTTAGACAAAAACTTGTTTTTAATAATTTTTTCCAAGAAGAAAACTAAACAAAACAAGCATTGTGCAAATTGTACTGCTATCAGTAATACTATCTTTGACTGATAACAGCTCTGAAGAGGCTAAATAATACAAAGAGCCAAAATGAAACCTCTCAACATTGACAAAAAATTCAAGTATAAAACTTAACATTCAAAGGCAAATACAGGATCCATTACAATAAACAATCCAGAGTTACTGAATGAAAACTTCCTGATAGCATGGCGGCTAGCTGATGACTGCTAGTTCTGAGTGGCTGTTTCTGACTGAGCGGAGTAATTATGCAGAGCAGGGAGGAGATCGATAATTTTTTCAGAGATTATCTGTCTCATGTTAGGACAGCAAAAGTTTTAATATGTATGTAAAATTATTTTTTTAAGTTAGATGCTGCAGCTTTAAGCAGAGGTTCGGTGTGAGAGTCACTACCAGGTGGAGCAGAAGCGGCGCTCCGTCTGTCAAATATTACTACCTGTAGCGAGTAGCAGCGGTTCAACAGCGAGAGCAGAACCAGCGTCTTGCATCGCAGCTTGAAGACTTAAATAATTTTGCTGGTTATTTGTTTAGCTTTCTGACCGTCATGCTAATCCGGGTGAGTGTTTGTAGCTGTGCACTGCTTTACCTGCTATCTGATCCTCCATATGTTTTTTTTTACTGCAGCGAGCCTCGATGTAGCCAAACTCCGTCAAGTATGGCATTGTTTCTATGCCATATTAGCTTCGTTGTGTTGATGCATTTTGACCTGCTTCAATTTTCCGCCGCAACACGCAAACGTTCCCATTCACTCAGTGCGTTATAGTTCCACATCGCTTAGGATTTGTTGCTGTGCGTTTGCGCAGTGTGAAGAAAAGAGGAGACCAGCTGCACAGGCAGGCTGCGAAATGAGATGCAGGTGATCGGTTTATGTGATCGGCAACAAGAGACCGTGATCGGCGATCACCGATCATACACTTTTTCACGGAAATCGGACAAATATGATCGGTGGCCAATCGATCGGCACACCTCTACAATTAATCATACATTTTCCTCCACTAATGTGTTTCCCATACAGCCCTCATTCACTCACTGCCAAAAAATAATGGGGTGGCTTGGAGGACTGTTCCTGTTGACACACAGACACAACTAATTTGTTGAGGTCAATACATTTTGACCTCCAAGCCACCCCAGACTTAAAGCATAAACTTTAAGTCTACAAAGCCTATGCTTTGTAGACTTAAAGTATAGTCTACATGCTTTAAATCAATAAACCGGGGACATGTGCAGGGTGTACCCCGCCTCACTGACAGAGACAGGACAACACCGCCCCGCAACCGGTGACCCTGCAAGGAAAAGGGGGCAAAGAAAATGAATGGATGGATGGAAATCAGTAAGAAATGTGCATTAAAATCACTGTTTACATTTAAAATGTAGCAGTATTTGGATAAAATAAAGCAAAACTTTTTGTTGCTGAAACCTTTTTCACAGCCTAATTTTGACTTCTATTTCCTAACCTATAATTCCACTCACTGTGGCTTTCTCCTAGATTAGTGAAGTTGGGCGTAAATGAAAATGGAAATTTAAATATAAAGCAGAAGATATCTGTTGGTGTTTATTTTAATTTGTTTTCGGTGGAAAGTAAGAGCATTAATAATAAAACTGCCAGGAGTCAGTGGGATTGTTGTTCTGCTGATATAATCAGCCTAAGATAGTCAGTAAAAAAAACAAAAAAACAGGAGAGTTGGGAACGCTATTGAATTTTGCATATCGCTTTTTGACTTTTGCTTTTTATTCAGTGCAGTGTGCAGAATTAAAGACGTTAGGTAGGAAAAAGCACTATTTCGACCCAATTAAAATGACCTGACAATCACCCTTTTTAAATTGTATGCTCATGCAGAAAATGGGCAACCCTTAGCTATGATACAGACAGAATCAAACAAACCAACAAAACAAATCTGCATCCCAGGCCTGAGGCTACAAAAACAATTACCAGAAAATCCATTTATACATAGACAGCTTCCTATTCTTTTAATGACACTATTAATGAAAATGTTTCATTGGCTGGCAAAAGGCCAATCTGTGTCAGCCACTTTGGGGCTTTTGATGGCCACAAAGGGGAACACACCACTTCAGATGTTAACACAGAGAAATTAGAAATAAAAGCAGCTGTTTTACAGTCAGCTGATGTTTCTGTTCTGTCAACCTGTTCATCAGAGTTTGGGGAGAGTTCATTGAGGCTTAAGCAGTTTTATCAAGAAAAAAAGAAAAAAAAAGTCATGATATTTATGCATGCGAACTAACGGAAATCTCATTCACGAATGCTTTTAGAGTTTAAAAAATTCACTTTTCCTCCACCACTTAAAAAAGGGGCCTGCTGCAGTTCATTCGAAGGACAAGACAGCAACACACAATAACCACAACGTTTTCTGGTGAGGAGAGGAGCAAAGTGGAAGATGAAGATTAAAAAGTACAAGAAGGAAAAGAGTGGATAAGAGGAAACTAGGCACATGTTTTTTTTTTATCTGGTTTTCTATAAATCAAAAATATTTTTGCAAAGGCTGTATTTTCCTTATTTCTCAAATAAGACTTTCATCATAATTGTAGCAGGGTTCAATGTAACAATATTATAGATGTGAAGTTTGTCAAAATTGGTTTATTTATTCTTCAAATTAATTTTGTTTCGTCAAAAAGTTTTCTTTCCTGACATTCATTGGTGTACACGTTCTGTTATGCTGCTTTTGGCAGTTGGTGGTTTCCATAGCAACCGGTAACTGGCAGCCCCTCCCCCTTTGTTGCTGCCATCTGTAACTGTGACATTTTTACAAGTATTATATTTTAGTGATAAATAAAATATAATGATTAAAAAACATGCTAGTTTTTTGTTTTGAAAAAACAAATCTTTTTTTTAAAACATGTTTTTTAAAATGTTTTTAATAGTTATCGATATTAATGTTAGCTATGTTTAATATTACTGTTAACTGCTGTCAGTTATTTATTGGCAACCATTGCTCTGTAGTTTGTTTAGGGTTGTTTATTGACGTTTTATTTAGTGTATAGTAGCAGAAGATGCTGAACTGATGTTAACCATCAACTAGATTTGCTTTCTTTTGTTAGAATAAATGCAGCGAACCTTAGCGTGTCTTTTGTGAATAAACACGCTTAATATATTTTCATTTTCAATTTCAGCACCATTCAAAGTAAATCCTATTCCAGTTTGCATATATATCAGGCTCATTCTCAAAGAGTATGTGTTGTAGCAAATTAATGATTTTTTGAGAATTCATTGAAAATTATTTTGTATGGGGGAACCAGTTAAATTTCAGAAACATTAATATTTTTTGTGTCTGCTTTATGTGTGTGCATCAGTAAAGTCAGTAAAGTTATTGACTTTAAACTAAAGGTTCATGATTAGTTTCCTTCGTAGGGCAACAACAAAGTTTTACTTCATGGTTAGCACACAAAATGTCTGCTCTCAAAATAGGCAAAGCACGCGTACTTGTGATATTGTGAGAGTTTCAAATTGCAGAATTTCGATGTAAAGAATGCCAGGCAGGCTGTGTAGTGTAAGATTTATTAGATGCCAGACTGTACAATTCCTTGCTGCAGGACAATCACGTCACAACATCCCACAGAGACATCAATCCTTCAATGACTGGAAGGCAGCTGGGTGTTGTTAATGTTCTTATTACCAGATTCAGACCCCAGGTTGCCACAACAGTCAAATTGCACAAATCTTAATTTGACAGGTGTTGTCTTTGACATCGGGGAATGGGACAGGGTAAGCCCAGCTTCTGACAAATCAGAAAAATAAAAAATATCTCCATTTCTACATGTTATTACAAACAACGTATGTCAATGATGTACTGCTGGTTTTTTTAATAGCGTTTGTAAATTAGGATGAAGGGTGTAAAATGTGGTGTTTCTGCATCAAATAAGTTACTTTTGCAGTTATTATACAGTTGATCATTTATATTATTTATATTAATAATCCTTAGTTATAATATATACTGTTACATTTATTTCTGATATATGCTTTTGAAGCACTAGGAGTCTTGCAGAAACTTACAAAAACGAAATAAATCACAATTTAATTGCAAATTTTTACCCCATAAATTATCAAGAATATTTTTCTTGTGAAATTCCTACTTTAATTATCACTACCATTTGCTATTGCTATGTTAAAGCTGTCTCCCATATTTTTAAGTTAAAATGTCACTCGGTGAAGAGGCTCTTCGTGTTCAAATTCCTCCTGCTCTTAACAGAGCGCATTAACAGCCAGGTTTTAATTGAGGCAGGACTATTTCTTGGTCTGTAGTAAGCCACAGCCAGCAGTGTTAATGCACAGCTGATGGCTAATGACAGGTGTATTAAGTGATCATGGGATTTTAATGGCCACTTATCCCCGACTGTCAAAGGCAGAGTCTGCAGAAAGCTGCTGGGAGCAGCTGCAGCACCTGCCTGTCTGCCAGAACCGACAGTCCTTCCTCCACTCACAGTTTCTTTTTTAGCTTTGTTCTCCTCGTCTCATGGAAACACCACTGGCCTTTTTAACCCGGAACATCTTAACTACACGAAGCTCTGATTGTTTTTCTTTTACAACAAACCTGATGGCTAACAGATTGAGTCGTCATAGAGTATAGCGTGACTGAGCAACGTGAATCAAGCTCCAATCATTCTCACAACTGATTAAAAATACATCTAAAGGATGAATTATTGACCTTTGCACAGAGCGATCTTTTTTAACCATTTAAAGATTAATCAGGAGATTAAGAATAAGCAATAAGGACCAATCACTTCTACTAAGGATTATAAGAAAAAGTAATGGAATCAAGACCCATTAGTTATTTAACCTAATCTACTTACAATGGATTATTTAGGTAAAAGGATCAAGGATAAAAGATAGAAAAACAAATACATTAACATGTCTAAAAGAGGAAGCTTTACAACAAGTGATAAAAGAGTTTAAAGTCACCAAATCTGTATCCATCTCTAGGATTTTAAAGGAAGAAGTTTTCACCGTAATTGTGAGTTGGTCTGTACTTTAATCTGAGAAGAAGAGGTAAAAGGAGAAGCAATTCAAAGTCTGGTAACCACTGGGACCAGTCAGTTTTATGCAGGAGAACCGCTGGGAGAGAACAGGAAAAAAGTGTCTGCCTTATGCAGTGCGAAATTGGGCTTTTGGACTTCTCCAAAAGTGCAGTTCCCACACTCCCGTCTATCAAACTGGCTGAGAGGGAAGCTTTGGTGTAAACAGCTGGTATTTAAAGTGAAAGGTCACTCTGGAGGTGGCGGTGGTCGGTTTATTTAAAGTTACCAAGCGACACTGGACACACATGCTACGTGGATGGAGCAAAATTAGCTTTATGTAAAAATAAACACAGTGTAGCACATGATGCAAATAAAAACAAATATTGCAAACTCGTTAGAAAAGACGATCATGTTGCTCTAATCCAGTTGAGCCAGGCCAACATAGTCTGAATCTGTTCAGCTCCTTTAGACAAAGCTTCTGGGAGAGGAGTCATCACAAGAAGCTCATCAACCAATCACAGACAGACTTACAAAAGCTAATATTAACACAGAGTACTTCAGTAAAAAATATGCTGCATTTCTTAGACTCAGAAGCAAGTGTTGTTTTCACATTAAAAATTTAAAACATGTCATTCTACTGATTATATAAGTTTCCATTTAACATTAAGCATATCAGTCTGAATAAGTAATTTAATATAATCTATAATAATTGTAGATTAAAACATGGTTTGTATTTTCATATTTTGATGTTTAACTGTTGGAGAGTACAAATAAAAATTATAGTACTACAATAAGTAAGACAAGCTCATCAAAACTAGTTCCGTTACAATATACGAGTATTGTACCCAATATACCTTAATTCCAAGGTTTCACATAATTAACAAAAATTAAGGAATTTTGTAAGTTACTAATTAGTGTCAACATCACGATAAACAGAGGTGTTCTCTTCTCTTCAAGCTGCTGATAAAAACACAAACCCTGCGCTCTACTTCCTTGTAGCTAAACAATAATAGCCAACAAAGCAAAGAGCTGCAGCTGGAAGTTAGAAACAGCTGTAACAGCGCAAGTGAACCCTAAGAAACTCTCTTGTGGGTCTCTTTAGGTGTTAAGATTGACAGGAAACTGCAAAGGATATGACCTTACACAAGCTTAGCTACAAAGCAGTCGCTAAACTTCAGAAAGCGTCACAAAAACTCCAATGTTTTCTGAGAGTTTAAGAAGATCAGGAACTCCTTCATTTCTACACAACAACGAAGACATAAAGGTGACCTATTATGCTTCCTTGAACAGGTTGGGATATATACAAAAAAATGTTTATTACATTTTTTGCTCAATATCCTTCTTGGATAATGAGATTTTAATCTGATCAGTTCTGCCTCTTTTGACCTCCAGTCAGAATAATTTTATGTTTTAAGGGCTCTTGTCGCTAGGCCTGTCGCAATAAACGATAAATCAATTAATCGCACGATAAATTAAATCCATCGACCTCATTTTAATTATTGGCTTTATCGTCTCTTCCTGCCTTTTTTTCTTTCTCTTGATGACACTGAATGAAAAAAGACAACACCGGTGCTCTCCACTGACCCTCCCCTTCCTCATTTCCTTAGTGTAAAGTCCAGCGCACGACACGCGTTGCCAGCCAGTTGTCGGCCCATAAATTCAAAACCTGACAGACATTAGCCGACAGAGATCCTAGAAAGCGCGGAGGAGAATCCGCCACGACGATCCAAATCACACTACAGGATGATTAGTCACGAAATCACCAGCGACAATCTTAGATCGGCCAACATTCTAAGATTGTCGTAAGGGGAAAATAGGGGCAAAAAACCGTGTAGTATGAACTATTTCATTAAGTAGTCGGATGTGCCCATATTCTCTATTTAAATCTAGTGATTACTGAAGGGCAATATAGAATACAGACTTCATAATCTGCACTCTTTTGGTTGAATGCAGTATTTATTTCCACTTTGGCTTTATGTTGTTTAGTTTTTATTCAAGTACGTTTGTTGTTAATGGAGACTGAGAATCCATTTTATTTTTGTTTTTGGTTGTTTTGTTTAGTTAGTTTATTAGTTCCAGTGTTATGTGTTCTTTTGAAAATAAAGTGCATCTATCTATGGCAGGAAATAGCATGCATTATTACATCATTTCCATTAAATCAGTGTCAAAAGGTCTTGAAACAATATTATTGTTTATCACAATTTTTTAGACAATCGCTCAGCAAAATTTGTTATCGTGACAGGCCTACTATCGATAAGCTGCAGCTGGCCACGCCCCCCAACTCAAAATTTACACTCCTGTACAACCCACAAGAATCCAGCAACTGGCTTCTGGATGGCAAGTCAACAATAAAACACTTAGCTTTTCCACCAGCCATTTTACAGCACAAGCAGCAGGAAGAAAACTGACCAAATGTACTAGAGTTCAACTTGGGTTGCTTGGTAACCAGCTGGGTTGCTAGGTAACTGGCAGGGCCTGATTATTTGTGAAGTTACATTCGGATGTTTTTTGAAATGGCTAATTTTCCAGATACCAAAAAACATTAACTTAGTGCCAAAAACCAGCAGGGTGGTTTTTTTTTAGTGCTTGGGCTTATTTTAGATGCATTAGAGACCCAAATGGAAGTACAAAAACACATAAAATGTAAGTTTTTCATCACATGTCCCCTTTAAATATGGTGGACGGCTTAAGATATTTTTATAGTTATACAAAACTTTCCCATAATTATTCTTCAGTTGCAAAGAAGTTATCAGCTGTGAATCAAAACACATTTTCAAGTTATCTTGAGAAACGCAGTTAAAGTAGATGAAAAGTCAACTCTTGAATGTTTGTATAAGCTACAGGAGGGACTGTGGACGTGTTTATGAAATGAAAGAAGCACAACACACCTGATTTAACCTGATGAAATCCATTAGCCCTCCTCTTTTTGTTCTGATCAAGACTTCTCTTATTTACACCCTGCAATCTATAGATAAGAGTGCCTCCTTCTAACGAGAAAGAAAGAAAATATAATTGCCCTACAGAGACTTAGCAGGTTTACAAGAGTAATGTTTTCGATGTACACACGTTTGTTTGAATATTTTCAGATGAGATCTCAAATGCTGTCTGATGCAAGCGTGGCTTTAGGAAAAATATAGAACATCTGACAAACACACGGTTAGAAAAACAGAAGAAAGTTCACAGAAAACAAACATCAATGTTCGCATATTGGACAAACATACGGGTCATGTGCAAGCGGTCATGTCTTGTGTTTTGGTGTTTTGACACAACAGGAATGATGTTTGTTCTAAAATAATGAGGAGATGAGATGAGGAGGCTGACGGTTCACCTTTGAACTGTATTTTTTAGAGAAGAGGTAGGAACACGGCTTCGTTTTCTCTCGCTCATCCTTCTGGCAAAGATCATTTCTCACCGTGATTCTCCCGGGGAACCAACTAAAACACATCCAACACCCACATAACTTCAATTTAAGATCTGTTCCTCGGTTAGTGATAGCACGGTCTAACATTTCACAGTATCATTTCCTGAAGCTTTGTCTCTCCTTCCGATTGGTGTGATTACCCCTGCAGCATCAGTGCTCTGCGAATGGCGGCCGTAATCCCCTATGGTAAAACTCGGCGCTGGGTTTTGACACCACATCTGGACGGCGGTGAGCTTCGGGTCACCAGTGCCAGCTTCTTCCTCAGAAGTGTACCAAACAACACCAACCGGCGACATGTTTAGGTTCCTTCTCTCCGTCCGCCGATGTAATCTCTGGATCAGTGCGTTTGTCTCGGCGGCTTCACACATCTCATCAAGCTGCGTTTGAAACACTTGTGGTTTCATTGATTTCCATTAGCACAGTTCACATCTCGAGGGTGAGGACAAGACCGCGTTGGTGGGGGGATTTCAACGCTACAGATTGTTTAACGCACTCCAGTGGGTTTTTTTTAGATCAGGGGAAGTCAAACTCAGTTTCCTTTTGGGTCATATCAGAAATCTGAATGCTCTTAAAGGGCCGATTATGTCCGAATGTATTGATAAAACCTATTAAACTGTTAAAATATTGATAATTAGCTGTTCCTCCTGGATTTTGTGATTGTTTTTGTGTTTTTTTTTTTTTTTTTTTTTCAAATCACAGATTTTTTGGTGCTAATTCAGAAATATTTGTAAGGAAATTTCACAGTATTTGCACTAATGTATCATGATAAATGTGATTTTTTTGCTACTCACCTTATCAATCACGGACTACAACTTGACATCAAGTAAGGTCACTCAATGTTTAAGTCAACATTGAGTGACTTAAACTCAAATGTTTTTGACCATTTTTTGAAGAAAATACACAGTAAAATCAGAAAAAAATGTTTGGATATGTTGATTTTGAAAAATTGGTCCAGAGGTTCATATAAAAAGCTACGGCGGGCCAGATTTGACGTGTGAGCACTTTTCAAATCTATTTAGATTTTTTGGGTTGTTCCTTTCTGTGAAGTTTATTACCACCTTCCCACCTGCCTCCATACTAGGAAAACATAAGACAATCTCAGCTGGATTGTGGTGGGAACCAGCGAGTCGGACCTCTATAGGAACACACTTAGGCACTAAGAGCCATTCGACGGTCCAGGGGACATACTTGAATGTCATGTTAGATCACATCACACATCCTCAGGGTGAGGTCAGAGCAGAAGAGAGGGAGAGAGGAAGTTTTAAATTGGTGAAAAAACAGGGCCGAGTCTCGCTGCATCCAAAGAAGAGGCATAAATAATAGAAATGTTCATGTGCTTCAGCAGTTTACCATCAATATGTACACAGGAAAAGTGTAAAAACAATTATACAATCCATTTAACTGTTACTTCTACTCCTTATAATTATCCCAGTGACACTAGCACAAGAATGAGAATCCAAAACTGTATTAAAAGTGTTATTGACTGAAACGTAATGAAGACTTATTTATGTTCATGACAGATGTTATTCAAGTAAGTCTAATGCACACTCCTTCAAATAAAAAACTAAATCTCAGATTAAAAAAAACAAAACAGTAAAAGGCATGGACTGATCTGATTTTAAAAAGGTTTCAATAGTGCCAAATCTTCCACTGTATTGTTTCTGCGGTTAATGTCTTTTTAATGAGATGCCAGAGAAAATGCTGAAGAGAGCATTTTTTTCCCTCTGCAGTGAATAGAGTAACACCAATCCTGCTGTTCCCCCACTTGTTGCTGCTCACTGCTAACGAGCTGGCTGAAAGAAGGCTTCTTAAAAGGCAATATTTTCTGTCACTAGGCTGGCTACTCGAACAGATTGTCTCACTAATTAACCAGATAATGTCACCTTGCTATACTTGATTGGCAAAAAAGTTTAACCTTTAGTCAAGCTTAATATATTGTGACCGTCTCAGGTGTTAAGATTTTCCATTATGGGGATTAAACCATCATCTTTCTACAGCAACCAGTCAGCTCTGATTCTGTTCATTCATCATGTGTCCAGATATTTTCATCTAGAATTTCAGACACTGACAGATAATATCCTTCCTTTTGGGTTTTAGCTTTGCTTGTACTATTGTAAAAAACTGTCATGGTTTTGGGTCCAAACCTATATTCAATTCAACTAGTCTTGGATTATATAAATCTGCTACAAATACGTCTCAACTCATATGCAGCACTATTTACGCAATTGCAATTATACAATTTGTTTTACAGAAGAGTCGCACAGAGGGACAGCAAAGGAAACCATGCATATGAATATATATATATCGGGTATTTTGCTGAAAACTGCATACAAAAGTGCCACCATGCAGCTTTTGCAAGAGATGTACTTATATCAAAGTACAACATGATTGTTGTAATATTACCTTTTCAAATTGAAGTAAGTTGGTGGACGCCTTGTTAGCTGATGTCCTTTTGGGCATCCTGGAGGGTAACTAATATTTTTTTAAATCAAATACAATTGTTAAAATGCAGTAGAACAGTTTTGATGGCGTCATCCCCTCCGTCATGATCTTTATTCATGCCACCATGAAATATTAAAACTGCTGAATCAGCCTGACACATCAGCAGGGTGCACATTTTGTCACCTGATCTAAGCGCCTGTGTGATGATCGCGCCTCGAAGCTGTCAGGATCAAACAGAGTCATACGTGCCTCACGTAGCAAGAGCATTACTGAGACTGCCTTTGTCAGCAACGCGAGCTCCTTAACTAAATGTCAGCTAACGAGGCTAACAGAAAAAAAAAGAGGCAAGCTCATTAGGACGTGCTATGATCCGACGGGCCTCCAGCTGTAAGACTGGGTGGTTGTAAAGAAAATTTAGCTGGGGAGAAAGTCAATGAAGTGATGATGAAAATGAGGCCCCCTGATGCAGCTGATTGATTTTTTTTTTTGCCAGTGAAAAATGGCAGGTGTGCAGGGACTACTTGTCGGCGCTGCACAAATCGCAAACGGTATGGGGAATCGTTTCCAATTGGTATTCTCATGTTATCTGATTTTATCACGCCGTATGAGGGTAAGCCTTGAGATTCAGAGCAGAAAGGTGTCGACCTTGGTGGAAAAATTTCAAACCATGCACAGATTTGAAAACTCAGTCTGGGATCAAACTGCATGGAAGAAATGAAAGGGAGAAATTCGTGAGCGTCTTTTTTTGTTTGACACTCAACATAAAATAGGTTTTAAGTGAGAAGATTAGGAGAGTTTAAAGTTATCCAGCTGACAGTTTCTCAGATGCAGAAAATAATCAGTATTGATGCAGCGCCTCAAGTAAGGGTTTAGTCCGTATAGAACAAAGATGGTGTCTTCCAGAGATGCTGGAGGTGAGATTTCAGGTTATCAGAATTTAAGCCCAACTTAACACCTCACCGTGAAAAAATGAGTTCAGAATTTGCAGATGAAACAGTTCACTGTGAGAACTCAAAAGAGACTCAAATACAGAGAGACTCAAAATACAGATGTAAAGTGGATATAATAAACATTTTTATCTGTATTACTGCTGTATGAATAATATGACACTAGAAATATTAAAAATGTTCATTGATGCTTTATTTCAGATCTTAGAGCAAATAAATGACATTACACCCAATCAAAAATGATTTTAAATTGACTTGTAGAGCACTAATAAAGATTATGGAGAGTTAGAATCATACGAGGAAAAAAATAAAATAAAATTGCGAGAATAAAGTTGTAATAATACAAGAATAAACTTGTATGAGAATAAAATATGAGAATAGTCATACTATTACCAGAATAAAGTAATAAAATAATCAGAATAAAGTTGGAATATTATGACTTTATTCCCGTAATTAGATTTTTTTTTTTTGATGGCCCCAATACAATTCAATTCAAAAACATTTTATTGATCCCAAAGGGAAATTGAATAATGATTATATAATACTCTGCCATAAACAAGACATTTGGTTGGGTCAAAATTGGCCTCCCTGAATACAACACACAAAAGTTTAACCTCCAAAAGTAGAGTTGTCCTGATCACCAGTTACTGTCTCTGATATTGATCGTTTTAAGGTTCTACTAATACACAATCCCAGTCCAGAACATCAATAAAAACAATAAAACTAACACTGTCTATGTTTGAAAGGTCTGGTTGTGATATATACTTTGACTAACTGTGTGGAAAGTTCCGTGTCCTGTTGCGTCATGACCTGGTATATTGTTGTTTACTGTTGTTTTAGTCTACTTACCCCCTGATAATGAAACCTTTAGATTCTAGGAATTACTAATTATTAATCAAACAATTTAACCAGTAGGGATTCCTTAAGTGTCATTTCAATTTCAAACACCTTGCAGAGAATTAAACGTCTGTCTCAGTTGGCCATGGATGTTTACGTTGCAATTGCACTGCTTTTGGAGCAGATCTGATTCCACTCAAATCAGTGACAGTCACTTTTCACTAGAAATGTTCAGTTTGATAATCTGGTTATTCAAACTGTGCAAGCATTTACTCAAAAACTGCAACTGGATATTGTTGGAGTGATTTAACCTTGCGGTGAAATTATGGTCTTAGACTTCAAATCTCAAATGAATCCTTTTTGCCAGAGCTAAAAGCCCCTTTTTTTGCCTTTTGCACAGATTTGGGTTGTGTCAATTTTAATACCCATTAGTGCTGAATGCGTGTAAAGTTCATTGGAGATAATGAGAACTAAATAAGAGATGCTGAAAGGACCATTTTTGCTCTCTGGTAAGACATGCCAGCAATTTCTAGAGTTGTTTCAGTGTTTATAATTAGACAACCCTCACGGCTTTTTAAATGTTTCTTTTGTGCTCAGTTTTACAGTTTAGAATGAGAAAAAAAAAAAAAATCAAGCCAAAGTCTGTATTGATGTGTATGACATCAATTTTACATCATCCTGCTAGTTAAAAAAAAAAAAAAAAATCTTAGAGCCTTTTTATTCAGGTG
Source organism: Poecilia reticulata (assembly GCF_904066995.2). Lineage (NCBI taxonomy): Eukaryota > Metazoa > Chordata > Actinopteri > Cyprinodontiformes > Poeciliidae > Poecilia > Poecilia reticulata. Next base: position 36,881,809 of record NC_088831.1, read on the forward strand.
ATTTCAGTCAGTGGCTGGAGCTCCTGCGATGAGAAAGCTAAACAGCATTTCAACACATTTTTCATGTTAACGCTCGTTACTTCTCCACAATCACATGTCCAGATACTTTACTTTTTGGACAATTTTTAAAATTTATGGACAATGTTTTGATGGATCACAGTAAAATGAGCAAAACACAGAGTCAATTTTAACACTGAGCCAGTGAACATATGTACAGTGTTAAAGTTACACTAAACTCAGTGTCAAATTTTACTTTAATTAGTGTTAAATTGGGTTGTAGAGTAAGACAATAGTTAATAAACTTTTGCTTTACGGATATAAATAACTCTTCCACTGTTATTTCTTTATAACATTGCAGGTTTTTAAGTGTTATTCTAATTAATATCCAATAGTGTAATGGTGCGTTCACACCAAAAGCTTTTTGAGCATCTTGTTTACGTTCAAAGTTTATGTGGAGCGTCAGATGCCTTCGACGGTCCAAACAGTTCAAATCTCACCGCAATAGACGCTCGAAGTGCGCCGCAACGGCCCTCGGCGCACCTCCACATAGCCTTTGAACCAGACCCGCCTGATGTTCAAAACTTGTTTGGTGTGAATGCACCATGAGATCTATGCAACTCTGTTAATTACATTTATTTCATATTAACACTTTTTAGTTAATAGATCAAATCCAGTCAGTGTCAAAAGCATTAACAATATGCTGCTTTGTTATAAACCTATTTATTGAAATCAACAATTACATTTAATTTTAATATCACTCAAAGACAACTTGAACTGTACAACTTGTCCTACAACTAGAAGGACAAAAACCTCTTCCATGGATGGATCGATGAAGATAAATCATAAAATACTGATAAAGTTTGTGGCTCTGCTGGTTGAAAATTAGCTTTGCGTGTGTTTATGCTAAGAGAAACAAATCTATTTGTATGTAACAGGTGTAAGGTTAGCTTTACATCCTCCGCTTGAGCAATACCTCCAATTATGACGCCCGAGCATCCGTTTTAAATGTTTTATTTTTACCACAAGTTGTTCTTGGGACGTCGGAGTGCTGTTTTGAACTCAGTCGCCTCCTACATGTTGTTCTGCGCTTCCTGTGAGCCGCCTGTCATGCCCGTAACAACAAATATGAAGAGAAAAGATCAAGTGTATCAACAAAGAGAAAACATTCTTTAATAGCAGCATCTGTGAGCGTCTTACTTGCCTTTTTATTTTTTATTTTACATGAGTGGGTAGACGAGGAGCAAGTGGGCGGTGAGTGGAGGAAGAAATGGGTTGGGGGTGGATGGGAAAACGCAGAGAGGGGGGTTGCTGCTGAACAGATGAACTGATGGCCTTTCGCTGTGTTTTACAGCTCTACCGCCCGGCCAAGATTGTTCTCTGCTTCCCAGAAGACAGCAGTCAAGCTTCTGGAGTCTGATGTTAATTAGAGCCTGTCAGCAGACCGGCCTTTTAAGAAAGGGGTCAGCGAAGGAGGTCAGTGTGCTATATTATAATTATTTTACATGCTTAAACCACCGTGCCATTTATTTTTGTCTTTAGAAACTTGACACCAAGACAATGTAATACAAAGGAGGGGTTACCTGCGCTTTTTCAAACTTTGGTTTTTAACTAACCACAGTCCTATGGCTCCTCACCTCAAGCTGTACAACTTCATTTATAAACGAGATGAGCAGCCTACGGTCACATTAAGGTAACAGAAAATCTGAGCAAATAAGATAAAATAACCACCGCTTTTTCAAATAAAGAGTGTCAGAACTGCCATTTCATCAAGTTGGTTATGTACGTGTGTAAAGACCAAAGGGAAACAAACAGGGAAACAGAGGGGACCTCCAGGAAAATATATACATATAAATAAAGAGATTAAAAATAATAAATGAAAATACTAGAAATATAATAAGAGACAAAAAAAGAAAAAGTAATAATAATAATGGCAGCTAACCTGGTAGAGTGTCAATTTACACCAAATGAGTTTAAATTGTTCAGAAGAGCCACACAGCATCATCCTAATTTTCTCAAGTTGAAGGAAGTAAAGAATATCTTTAAGCTAGTATAAAAACAACAAAAAAACAGGGTTGAGGTTTTTCCCATTTGAGTAACATTACTCTCCTAGCGATGAAGGCCATGAAAGTTATCATATAGATCACAGTTTCAGAAGTAATTGACTCACAGTGATGATGTCATCGATGGCTTAAAACACCCCAAACATTTCCTGTGTACAAATGCTAATAATCAGTCCCAGAACCACGTGTCATTAATCCAACAGCATGTTACAATCTTTTTGTTTTAACCCGACAACAACCTCTCATTGACCGATAGCATATCCCCGATCACTTTGCAGTGAAAGCATTTTAAAAGGCAACAAATTCTCCAAACCCAAGCAGATTTTAATAGATAAGAACATGGTGGAGGAGAAACACAGCTCTTAAGCAGAAACTGGGATTGTAGAAAATAAACATTATTATTTAGAGTATCTTGAAAATATATCAACTGAATTCTGAAGTGGAAGGAAAATCAGAAATGTTTTCAAGTTTACAGCTAAATATTAATAGTTAGAGCTTACCGCTTTTTTTTTTTTACCACTACACCGCAGAAACGTTTAGAGAGTCTAGATGCAATACATCTGTCACATACTAACATCTGGATTTCAACTGAAATCATGGAAGAAGTGTCTGCAACGTTAAATGATGTGAAAGACATCACATAGTATTGGGTTGGATTGGGATGCTTTTTTCCCTTATTAAATAAGATTGGAGTTGAAAAACTGCATTCTGTGAATAGGTTTGCCTGAAATGTATAAAAGGGCAAATCCATTTTCATCGTGTTGCATATAGTTAGTTAATCTTGTCAAGTAGCTGAGCAGAAATACCTCTAATTTTCTGCAGAACAACGAAGCTTTGAAGAAACGAGAGTATAACCAATATTTAGCTGCAACAAAAAACACAATTTATCTGTTTCTTTTATACATCTATCATAATTTATTGTAGTTTGCAGCATATTAAGAAGTGAGTAATGAATATAAATAAGCAGAAATTTGGTGAAATGTTTGCCGTGTTGTTTTGAGTGAGAAACGTGCAGCAGCAGCAGCAGCAGCAGGAGAGGATTCAGCTTCATTTCATAGTCGTCTCTCCTGTGAGCTGTGCCGATGGCAACACGGTTGTGAAGCTGTTAACCCACAATACATCAGGCGACACCTGCCAGTCCCGTGCTGACCTTTCTATTTTGTCCTCGACCCACTCCTGTCTATCCTGCCTGGCAGCATCGGGCGGAAATCTCCCCAGGCCTGACTGTGCCATGTCCATTCACTGCTTCCACCCTGTCAACCAGGAAACATCTTCAGATTGGATTGCCTGAGCCGCTAGCCCCCCCGCGTCCCCTGCCACCCCGCATAGCTTCTGGCTAAATACGTCCCTGCCCTCATCCTCACACGGGTGGAGACAGGTAAAAATGCGCGGCTGTCCGGCCGGACATTCATCACACCTGCTTCCCAACACAGCAGAGATAATACAGCATTACAGTCCTCACCTTCATCATGCTGACATTTGTAACGCCTCGGCAGAGCCGCTGCTTGATCCAGCACATGTTTCAACATCACATCTTTAATCTGTGTAAACAAGTCAAAGGCCAGCGTTGCACGGGGAGCGAGGAACATTATTCAGAGCGAGGCGGAGCGAGGCATGCTGGCCTGAACCCTGACGGAGATCAGAGCGTGTAGCCGGGTCCGGAGCAGACAGACGTGGCTCGGCCCGCTCTTTTCCAAGCAATATTTGAGGGAAGATTCCTTGTTCGGATTCATGTGTGCATTCCCAACCCCAGGCTGTGGCTATATCTGAGGGTGAGAGACTGTGATGTTTGAAACTGACGTTTTTAATCTGTGCCGCTTTTCTCCCCATGATGTGATCTGTTGTACTGTTGACAGGGACTGGGAGGCGGATAAGTTGTTGATCTAAGAACACATTTCTTTTGGGGGAAAAAATCCTGTGTGTGTGAGAATTGTATATATATATATATATATATATATATATATATACATACACACACACATATACATATATAGTAAATACTATATAGTACAGTACAGTTTCAAAACTGCATATAAGAGACATAACGCCACTATCGCAAATGCTTAAAGCTGACTTATGCATCCTTGGCCAGGTTAGGATATGTCTGTGGGTTATATAAAACATCTTAATTTTTTTTTTTTTTGCACAGAGTATTCTTTGATGAGATTTTTGTCTGCTCAGTTCTGCCTATACTGAGCTATTTTAGGGGGTCTTGTCACTTTAAATCCAAATAAGCTGCTGCTGGCCATGACCTTCAAATCAATGTTTACACTCACATGGAAATGGCCCAAACAGATGTGCAATTAATCAACTGTACGTGTTTGAAAAGCAGAAATGGAGCCTCCTTCACGACTAACAAGATTTCAGCAAGCTTGATTGTAGAATTGGTAAGTCAATAACAAAACACTTAACTTTTCTAGCAGCCATTGACAGCACATACAAAGATAAAACCAGCTGACTAAATGGGTGGAGCTCTGCCTGGGTTGCTAGGTAACAGACTGGGCTTCACTGGGGTTGCTAGGTGAGGAGCAGTGCCTGATTTGTATAGTTGCATTTGGAAGATTTCTAAAACATGAACTTACTGCCAAAAAACAACTGGGTGTTTTTTGTTGTTTTTTTTAGGCAGTAGAAACGCAAATGGAAGGAAAAAACATGCAAATTATGAATTTAGGATGATAGGTCTCCTTTAAAACGTTCAAAGCACGTGTCAAATCATGTTTCTACAAGGAAATCTGAATAACAATTACAGTTCCTGTACTCCAAAAGGCTGGACAGGAGACAAATGGCTCGATTGCAGCTAAAATATGGATAATACATCCTTCACCACTCTGCTGTCTTCAATCTCTGTAATGCTTGTTGCCAGCAAGACCATGATGACTAATGCCCAGGATGTTGATAACAGGCATCATAACAACCCATGATGCATGGGGACCATTACACTCTATTATTACATTTGTTCTTCAGGCAATTTCATTTGTACTGCTATGCATTAGAAAATTCTTTTACAAGATGATATAATGCTGATTGTTATTTTTGAGGGCCAGAAGTCGATGCTGAGACAAACCATGGAGCCAAAAGGCCACAAAGACATAATTCATTGGCAGATTAATGACAAGCTGCGCTGTATTCATCCCCACTTGTTAATATGGCTGCGTTGTCTCAGTGTGACATTTTGCTTCTCAAAGCAACATGTTCAGGTCTGCCAACGCTTTGTGTGCAACAGGGTTAAAATGAATAAATAAAATGGAGAGAGAAAGCACACGAAATCCCTTACAGTAGCTGCGGCAGATCAGTCGGCACCCTGCAGAGGCTTGACGGTACATATACGAGTTGTCACATCTGCTCAAAGCCACATCACAATTTCTCACTGACCAGAGATAAAGTATGAATCTTTCACTGTGCGGCGAGGAAAGATTAGAACATCAGTCAAAGCAGAAATTCTGTTTGATGTTCTCAATTTAGAGAAAGGAAATAACTCGCTTACACAGCCCATTTCTATATTTAATGCGCAGGCCTTTTAAAAACAAGGTAGATCCTTTTCTGTGTTTGGATTCTTTTAAATCAAAAACATTGATTAATATTTGAAGATATGTACAACCCATTATTTTACTAAACTTCATTTGTGCTGATTGATGTAAGTTATTGATTGTTTATTGGTGGGATTTCTCCAGTAGTGGCATGAGCTGTTTGAAAAATGTCACACATTATTGATGTGCAGTCATTTATCCTCTGAAGCCTCATGTTTTAAACCTTCAGTAAAGTCTCATTATATGTGCTTTCAGTAGCCAGCCATTTGCGCTGTACCTTGACACAAAAGTTTGTGTCAAGGTACAGCAAGTTTTTATAAAATGATTCAAAACTTTAATAATACTGTAGTTTTGAAGTGTAAAGTAAGGAGGTGTTGGCTCTAACTCGCTCATTATTGAGCACTGCCAGACAGAAGCTTTAAACAATACTTCCCATCATGAAAAATGGGTGTTTGGAAATATTTACACTAGTCAAGACAATTCAGCAGTCGGGTGAATAAAACAGCACCACCCATCACATTTAGTCGTCACATGTCAGCTTGTCATCCAGCTGCAGGCTGGAGCAGAAATCCTGACAAATTAACTGCGTATCGTACGCTTAGTATTTCTCCATCAAGAACTCAAAATCTTTTGCAACAAGCGCATAAAATTTTTCAGTATGCATCAGTGCAAAAACACAAAATATTGCCAAGTGTTTTTGATCAAATGTCTTGAAATAAGACAAAACTAACTTACAAGTAACTTTTCAGCAAGGTAGGAGCTTGTTTTAAGTCAATAGTTGCTTAACCCTTATATAAAAAAGTATTTGTTCCATTGGCAAATTATTTACTTATAACATGGGGGAAAAAATCTTGTTAAATTCAGAATTCAAATTTATTCAAGTCCCAAATGAGCAATTAAAGTTACAGCAAGTATGTGAATATAAAAAAACATAAGAGACAAAGTATCAAAAGTTGAAAAGTAAAAGACAATGAAGCAAACCGAAACAGACACCAAAAGTGTACAGTATGTATGTACTGTATGATTATCGACCAAGTTACTACAAACATCAGTGATATATGTGGAACGCTATAAGTTTAATAATTAGCCAATGGAACTAGTACTTTTTAAAAAAATCAACATTAAGGAATCACCGACTGCTGATTCTTGCTAAAAAGTTACTTGTAAGTTAGTTTTGTCTTATTTTAAGTGTACAAAGATATTTGCACTAGAAACTAGAGAAAATACTTGGTAATATTTTGTGTTTTAGCAGTGTAGCAGGTTTATGTAAAATATATATATCAAAATTTATTCAAAATATAACGTGAACTGGTATCTAACGTTATTTTACCAGTAATATGTATTCTGTTTTTTATTGTGTGATAGTTTGTGCATTTAAATAGGCAATAAGGTGCAGATTTGCTCTGATCTGGTGAAACAGATTTGAAAATCCAAAACGGTTTTTAAGAAGTAAAACCAAACAGTGTTCCAAATTTATTTTCTTCTGCCTTTCTGCAATGAGCAATCATTAAATATTTAGATTAGGAGCTGTGTGAGAGTGGAAAATGGATTTTTACCAATTTAAGCCAAAAGTTAAACAATTTCAAGTTTATATTTTATATTATTTTTGGTATTCTATATTATATGCTTTCTCACCTCAACTGGGATTTTCAAAAGGCTGCCAACATTTTCAACATGTTCTGTAACAGGTAGTGTTTGAAAGCTCAAAAGAAATAAAAACAAAGAGCATTTCAGCAAGCCTGTAATCTAGAGAAGATGGTGCAATCCTGCCGTGTCATAAACGTCTAGCAGCAGACGGTGAGGAATATGATCGACACAAAGACAAGCGTTCAGGAGGTTCAAGGTGAGTTTAAAGACAGCAGAAAATACAGGAACTTATACATTAGCAGGAAAAAAGGGAAACATGAGAAACCAACAGGGAGGCAAACAAAAAATGTTTAAAACAGGATGGGTTGTATGTAAACTTAAGGATGGGACTGGATGAGCCACTCACTTTTCCCGCTCACTTTTCAAACACCTTTTGTTTCATTTTGCAAAAAAAAAAGGTTTTTTTCATGTTGCGTTTTGTTGAAATTGTTCAAAAAGAGACATTGAGAGAAAATATGAACAAAATTACTAAAAATGTCAACAGGAAAACTAAACAGCACAACAAACAGCTAAAATAAGAAACACAGGAAGTTAGCAAGACAGAACACAAGGGAAGAAGGCTTTTCAAAATAAAACAGGATTGTAGAACTACACTGAGCAAAATAACTAACAATAAATACAGAAAACAGTCAAAGCTGTAAATAGAATACAGCACATAACTGAGTTCGATAAAACAAACTAAGATAACAAGAGTAAACATTCATCTAAAAAAATTTGAGCTCTAATACGCAAAATACAAAGACAAAACATAAAACCAGACATGACGGCTAATTTACATATCCAAAAAAGTGGTGGTATGAAATGCTCCCTGCAGAAATACTTTTTCCATTAAATAGCTTCCTTAGTCTTCATCTACTGAAGCCAAAATACCCAACATTGAGTCCTTCTTCACTTTCACGCTTATACAGTGAAAAGTTTTGCTTTAGTGGTGCCGATGTTCAGTCTCTGATTTGTTGTTATCTGGACGGTCCAGTAAGGCTGAAAATAATCTGAATCTGGCCTCCAGATGGCAAAAATTTTAATTAACCTGCTTTTATTATTTCCTTTTTTATTTCATAAAAAGACAAAGTTACTATTCGACTGGGCGAAAAAACCCCTAAGAGTTATGAAATGAATCACCAGGAAGGACATACTAATTGGTATATTCATATTACTGAGGAGTGCAGATGAAAGTAGTAGGAGCTGTCTGGAAACTTCATAACTTGATGTAAAGGCTTAACACTATAGCGCCTGGAGAACATGAACATCACGGCAGAGCAAGACAGTTTTATGCTTTGTTAGTAAAGGTCAGGCTGGCACATTGATGATGTGCCTATTATCCATCTCTGCTGCAATCTGTTTAAAATTACCTCATTATGTTAATGACCAAATCAAGTGCACCCCTGGGCCCCCGTGCACTCCTCCTTAGATACTGCTTATGCTAAGTCACGGCCTACCAGCGCCATCAAGATAGACTTGATTGGAGCTATTTAACTCTACATGTATGCCACAGAAACCATGACACGTTATTAATTACATTAAAGCCCTTTCTCTCAGCCGTCTCGATCTCTGTATGAGGGTCGCAAACAGGTGAGGCTTCAACCTGCTCCATCCATCAGAAACTGATGAGAGCAACGAGCCGACGTCTTACGTTTTCTGGAAATGTCAGCGTACTGCTGGGAGGTGACATGAAAAGATTCAGCTGCGTCATTCTCCAGATAACTATTCTGTTATCGAGATAGAGAAAATAAGGGTTTTTAAGTCAGTTGTTTTGTTAACATTATAAAGAAATGTGCTTAATAGACCGTTTATAAAGGTGTTGCTTCAGGCATCAGATCTAATTATAGCACACACTGTCAACGGCATGGCATGTGGAAATGATTTGAAACTGTGGATCAAATTACAGGGAAACCTTGCAAAGCATTTTGTCCAAAGCAAAGGTGTGTTTGCTTGATTAATTCTTGAAATTCAGGGTTTGCCCCAGTGTATTATAAGCCTGGCGGCCCACCAGGCTTTACTGGTGGCCCCACCAGGCTAATCATTACTTAATTATTTAAGTCTTTTTAAAATGTTTGCATTTTTTAAAACTTTATAGTTTATGTTCAGGCATTAATCTTCCATTATAATACATAAGTATCAAGCAATATTTTCAAATTTCCTGCCAACTTTAAACATTTTTTAAACTCAAACACAACGGGCCGATGGATGAATGACTGCCGAGCGCCCAGCCACCGGGTTTAGCAAGTTTGACATTAATATAGATTCTTTCTGCCTTCCAGAACAAGTCAGTCATTACATCTGCAGAAATACTCTAAATATCCTCGATTTGTCTGTAAATCAGAGAAGGAGGAAAAGGTGGTTCACAGTGTTGTAGTGTGATTTGAAACAAGCATCTTATTTCAATTTGAAGAAAACAAAAGCGATGACTGTAGATTTTATGTGAAACAGGGTGAGGTCAAACACTATTACCATCATAGGAGAAGAAGTTGAGGTGGTTGAAGTATAAATACCTCAATGTTCATCTGAACAATTGGAGTGAATCCGTCTATGAGAAAGGACGGAGCAGATTGTACTTCTTGAGAGAGCTTCTGCTTGCAGAAATTATATTTAAATGTCATATTGTTCAGGCATGCAAGGGAATATCTGGAAATATTTATGTAAATTAAAATCAGTGTCAAAAGACCAGGGATCTTTGTGATGCCTAAATTGTTTAAATTATTCAAAACGGGTTGAAATTTTGATTCAGGATTAAATAAAATTAAATGGTGACCTGCTGTCCATCTGGCATTATAAACACAGATATAGGATGTTAGACTTGGTCTTACCGTTTCTCAGTTTGTGATATATGTTGCATTTTTGTGAATTGTCTCACTAAACTTCAAACTTTCTAAATTGAGTTTAAAATGTTGTTAATAAAGTTACTTAATCACTTGAAATGAACTTATTTTCTGATTTGTGAAATGTTTAATGTTTTCTTTTGTGCAGCTGTCTGTGATCCATGTCTTCAAATATGGTATTTAAATTAAGTTTTATTCATCAACATAACTAACAACGTACATAAGTGTTTCCTTTTTTATAGAGGCTCAAAACAACATATTGGTCAACAAGATATTTGTATTATTTTCCATATGGACATATTTTAACACTAGTTAATGCTCCAGTTCTCAGTGAAAGATATTTTTCTAAATATGTGTTTTACTTTTTTACTTTCCGACATCATGATCTAGAATTGGAAATATTTATCTCTTTAGTCAGTGCAGTTCTCTGGTTACTTAAACAAAAAGACAAAAAGCTCATAGATGAATACAAGTACAATTAGAAATATGAAAAAGCATACTTTCCATAAATAATTGAAAGATTTTTTAAGGAAAGCTTACTTGAGACGGGATGGGTTGGCTTTCATTTTTAATATTTTAAAAAGCTAAAGTTTTAAAACTGTAAAAAAAAGTTCCTGTTTAAACTACAACCTGTGTGGATTTAAACAAGATTTTTTTTAGCAGCTTTGAATCCATAACTTTTTCCTGGATGTTTGCAGATTTTAATTTGTTCAACTTGTAAATTGCGCACTAACTTTTGAAAAGTTGTGCTTTTTAAATTTCTCTTACCGCTTTTTGCTGATGTTTCAACTGACATTAAAGTTTTAAGTCTTAATAATGACATGTAAACTACAGCGATAAGAAGTTTGTATTAGCTACATATCTTGCTGTAGTTTAATTAAAATGCAGGCACACAACAACATCGAAAACAAAACACAAAGGTAGTCCAGAGAAAATGCACAGAGGTTCGCTATGATTACAAATAACATCAGCATCATTTATTTTTGAATGAACAGAACCTTGTGCTACTCTCCAGTAAAAGTCACGGTAATTGATTGACTCCAATATAGCCTGAAGGAAAGTCAAAATCCCATCACGGTGCTTTCACGAGATATTGAATTAGCATTCACATTTTTCACCTATAGAACCTCGGCTGGTATTTCCACCATACTTCACTCGATTTCCTCAGAGCTTTGTTTTCAGACAAAGTGAATGCTTTCATGCAGAACATGTAAGTGGCCTCCCAAGTTCCTATTGATTAGTCTGAAGCCTGCTGAAAGATCAGACACTCTCAGTCTTTTGACGAAAATCAAAACGCTGACCGCTGACCTGCTGTGATCTGTAAAATTAAACAGCTCTGTTTGTTGGGTTATTTGTATAGTTGATGACATTTGACAAACACAAAAAAGTCAAACAAAGCGACCGGCTGGCGGTGGGCCTCGATATACAGCCAATACCTAAACGAAATAAATGCTACTTTTGTTTCTGCAAATGCAAACACTGGCAAGCAAAAAGGCACAGCAACAAAGTGAGTCCACTGGCCTTAATCACCACTCAGCAGCCACTTCAAGTGAAGGTTTTTGAAAAGAAAGGATGGGAAAAAAAACTCACTCTGGTAATTCTGACCATCATTAACCTCCAGCTGACCCTAATTCAGATTCAAAATCCCTCGGATTTGGAGGATTAATGCCAACTTTAAATAATTAGGGTCAGCAGCGGACAAACAGCACATATATAAAACCAGCGCTGACATGACCACAATTGAATTTAATAAGACTTGCAGCCACAATAAGCTGTCATCCTATATGGAGGTGTTGGATATAAATGTGGAAGGAAATAACATGTTGATTAAACCGTTTCATGCAGCAGGCGTCGTTCTGATTTATCACAAGCCACCAATACAGGATGCCATTCATACACAAATGAGCTGCTGTTGCCAGTTGTTGGTTTCCATTATAAAAAATAAGTCCCCAGTTATTAGCAGTTAAAGGAGAAGCATTATAGCCATTATTACAATATGTGTGGACTAAACAATAGGAAAACGGAAAAAAATGTCTTTCTTACTGAGCCACTGATGCTTCATGAAAACAGACAGGAAAAATGTTAAAGCTACAAGATTTTGAATGATTTAAAAACAAATTGGAGAGGAAAATTTTTAAAAAAATGTAAAAGGCTGCATAATTAAGCACACCTGCTGACAAATACATTGTTTTATACACCTTTTGGTCCAATATATAACTATAACATGATCTTAATATAGTATAAACCAACAAATACATAAGCTCCAACCAAGTAGCATAAGAGGTATTATATTCCTCTACTGAGCTGAAATAACTTCACTTCCGTAAGTAAACACTGTATGTTCAGCTAAAACCTCATCTAAAACATGTCGAGCACTGCAAAACATTTAACCCCAGCCGGCCTCCAGAGCTCCAGAAATGTATTTATTTTTTTTCCATGGGGCAAATGGACATGCTGAGCTGGAGTCCAAACCAGTCGACTGTTTTCTGGACTGGAAGTAGGGTTGAAAATGGATGCCCCTTTTCCAGGCCTCGGTGAAGACATCCAGGCCTCGGTGAAATTTACTAAAACTTTGTTGGAGATTTTTATTGAAGCAAACCTGAACTTTTGGGACACCAATTTAAAAAGCACGTTTGGTGAAAAAAAAAAGAAAAAAAGAAAGATTCTTGGATTGGATTGGTCTAAGCCTATGGCGATCCCCTGCCAAAAATAAAATATAAATAAATAAATAAATAAATAAATAAATAAATAAATAAATAAATAAATAGTTTATACACTATTATTTTGACAATAATAGTGTATAAACTAATAATTTTTTTTTGTATTTTATCCATATTGTACTAACTGTTGTAATTTTATTCATGCTGCATTATTCACATTTACTTATTGTAAAAAATTTATTAATCTCATTTTTATTGATAATTTTTGTTCATTTATTTATTTGCTTTCACAATACAAAAACATAAGATGAATCGTGTTAAATTTAGGTTATTTTTAACCATTAAAATTGTATTTATAAACTACATCCCTACAACAATTTCAAACATTTATGTTTGCCTACAGTGAACTTAAAGCAAACTTTAACATTAAAGTACTCAGAGGTATAACCTCTGCAATGTTTGGAAAACCAGGAAAAAAGAATTGTAAAGAAATGGTTGTATTATTAACTAACCCAACATTAAATATAACTGAGAAAGCAGAAAAGTTCCCAGTGGATTGTTGTTTCTCAGCTGTAAGAGTCTTGTGAAAGAAAGCAGTATAACTTTGAGTTATATTTAAATGCTATTTCTTCTTCAGTTTAAATTACTCCATGGGAGTTAAAAACATTCTGACTTATGAGCTACACCGTGGAGCAGTGTAGTACATCAAGCACTGCTTAAACATGCCAGGACCTCACTGATGGTTTCTTTCTGCTGGTGGTAATATGCCTAGAAATGCTGCAAAGCACCATATTAATGCAAAGAAGAAAAAGGGCTACCGGCAAGCAAGTGTGGATGTAAACAGTCGGTTCCCTTCATTCGCCTTATTTCACGTTTTCTTACTCCTCAGGTGGCCTGGAAATCAATTCAGTCCGGTATAATGAAGGATGTCTCAATTCCCAGTTCTGTGCAGGAGAGGGCTTCCCAGTGGAGGCCAACCTCCACAGAGTCCTTTCAGCAGACATACACAGGCTTTTATTGCAAATTAGAGGCAATAAGAGTGAATCGAACTGTCTTTTTCTTTTCATAATCTGTTATTTTCCCATTTGAGCCAACAACGTGGATAATCCTATTGTCAGGCAGACAATGAAGCTGTTATCTTTCACCAATAAAAATGTTTTAATTAAGTGCCGTCTTCATAGGGGTGAGAAATTCACCTCATAACCTGGATAAGTAAATGTATTTACACACAGAGTATCAATAAATCATGAGGCAACAAGAAATAAATGCAGCCTGGCTGGCTGGAGAGCTTTGGTTGTCAAAGTTAGCAGTGGTTTGATGAATCAGGGCGTATAAAAGTTGTAATAAACATGCAGGTTCTTATTTGTTTACAGTAGAGGGGAACATGTTCTTACTTGTTTTTGTTATGCTGAAGTACAGACTGCAGTGTTGGCAGTAATAACCAGGCGCTCTCATTATTATCTGGGAAACACATTACATTATCAGCGCTAATAGAAACTCCAAGGCATACAGAGCTATTAAAGTTGATCCAGCTGTGCTGTCATCATCAGAAAACAGACGAATTTGAAGCAGGAGAGTTTGTTCAGGGGAACGCATTAGCTTTGAAAATATAGAGAGAGTTTCTAAAGGGCAGTGAACTGGAGAAAAACCGCTCTCTTGCACAAAACGTGGGATTAACACAATCTGACCTGATGTCTCATAATAAGGAACGCGTTCTGTACCTTTTTATTGCGTTGTCAGCAATAAATCGACTTTACACAATATTTTTCTTGTTGGGACGATGATTCTTGGTAACAAATCTTAAAGCGCTTTAAATCACAGCTGTCAAACTCCAGCCGTCGAAGGCCGCCGGCTATCTGCAACTTTTGGATGTTTCTCTGCTTCAGCACACCTGAATCAAATAATTAAGTCACTAGCAGAAGTCTGGAGAATTTGACTGCATACTGAGGAGATAATTCAACCACTTGATTCAGGTGTGTATAACCAGGGACTCGTCTAAAAGTTGCTGCTTTAAACAAAGCCGCAATTGTAAGAAAACTGTATCTATTTATTGAGCAGCAGAGTTGAGTATGTGGGCAAGTGCCCAAAACTTATACTCAAGAGTAGCACTACTTCAACATATTTTAACTCAAGTAAAAGTAAAAAGTGCCCAAGTAAAGTAGCATTTAAAAAGTCTGATTAAATACTGATTAACTGATCAAATTATCAATCATTTATTTTTTTTATTTATTTTTTTTAAAGATAAATTTAAGTGGAAGGTTTGGTATTTTAAGGATGAAAATGACAATAATTCATATAAGTAAAAAAATAAAAGCAAGCAAAAGATTTATTTTTCCTAAACAGTTTCTTTCTATAAAAAAACTTATGAAACTAACAAAACTGCAGGTGTGTGTCTGTCTGGTGAATTTTTGCTTAAAACATGTTTGTTTTTCATTCAGTGGGTAGAGAATCTAGAAATTTTACGCAAGAGTAGAAATACTTCATAACAAAATTACTCAACAGTAAAAAGAACAGCGTAGTAAAAATACTCGTAAAAGTACATTTTTTTTCAAAAAAGTTACTTTCCTGCCATAATCCAAGAGGACACATTTTCAGTCTGAAAACAGGATTTCATGTCTTTTGTTCTCAAAACTTTTTATACTTTTGCTGACATTTTCATTTTGAAAGCAGGACTTCATGTCAAAACTTGTCCTCGAGCTCAGACCTGGTCTCTGCTCGGACTCTCTGCTTGCTTATGCAACATGGAACTGCCTTTTGGCACCGTCGCCTAGCAACCTCTCAGCCAATAGAATGAAAGCGTTGATATTTTGACTTTATTTTTTAAATTTCATTTATTTGGTAGGGACAGTGCACATTGGTTAACATTTTTTGTAAATGTCTCAGAATTAGCCAAAATACTATTTTTAATATGTTGTCTCTGCACAATGAGTATTTCGTCTTGCTAAAAACAAGCAAAGCAGGTTGAAATGACTTAACTACATACATTTTCTCAATACTATTCATGCAAACAGTAAATACAAAATAAGGAAACTACAACACTATTATAAAAAGTAAACCACTTATAGTTATGAAATGGCTATGCAATACTCAATGCAGACAGTTTTAATTTCATTTAAGTGATAAGTTCCAGAAATCAAAATAAAACTGCTAAATGCTGGAAACATATTTTACAGCTTCTGTTTTTTTAACATGTTGAAGACATTAAGGCATGCTAAGGAAATGCTTCAATAGTGAGCTAAGATAAAGTCTGAGACCAACTCTAACATGAGCAAAAACTTCTCTGAATTTGTACCAGTGGCTATTTGCCAGTATGAATTTAACACATACTGCAAGGCTGTAGGCAGGGAATTTGTATTGGATTAAATGTAATTAAATAAATAAAAATAACATGCATAACACCGGGTGTTACCCCCCCCGCCTCGTCAACCCACAAACATTTCTCACACCGAATCTCATTTAACACCTGCTGTATGTATATTGGTGACTTGGTCGCTGGGCATTAAATGTCATGTTAAATATATCTTATTGACAGCGCGAATGCAGTGAGGAGCTTTCGGGCTGCGTGTTCCAGCATGGAGAAGTCAATCTAAGTTTCCTGGAGAACTGCGTTTGATGCGTGAGAATTGCTGCAATTTAAGATGACACTTCAAACAGCTAATTGATCCACTCATTGGAAAGTATCATCTACATTTTTAACAAGCACTTTATGCCGCTTTCGAAGTGCTAATTAGGGATATTGATCCAATGCAAGACTGTTTAAAAACACGGAGCTGGTCTCTCACCGTGTACTTTGCTGTGAAAGCGTGCCAGCTTGCTACTTTTGTGAAGGGCATCTCTCCCCCGAAAGGCTTGATGATATAATGCCCACTTTGTTTGAGAGTGAAGGGATGATTTCGGGGGGAGTGGATGGAATTGGCAAACATTACTCCTTTTTACTTTCCTCATCTTTCTGTCTCAACGTTCCCCGCCCTCTTCTCTCTCGCTCTCTCTCTCTTTGATCACAGCTAACATCTGCCCAACGATTTGGGGTCAAAACTGGCGGCGCCTTCAGCTCTAATGGCCGAATGACTGACAGGTCAGTGGCAAGAAACAAATGTGCGCCTTCATCGCATGAGGCATCCACATAAACACTCAGCAACCCCAGGGCCACGCTTTGAATTGCTAATTTGTTTGTGATGAGGGCGGCGGGGAACAGGTTTTAGAGAGTGAGGGGGAGCTGTGGGTGTCGCAACGTCTACCCCGGCTTCTGTTTACAAAGTCATCAATTCAGTGTGTTTTTCACTTCCCCCACTGCTCCCAGAAACAACAGACAGTTTTCTGTTTTCAGCAACATTGATCAGCCTTTGAGCAGCTGGGAATGTGGATATTAGAGGGAAAATGATTGGCTGGGCTTAGAGAAATGGCTCAACACTGGGAGGCTTTGATTGACTTCCCTCAGGGAGGACACTACTTTGAGATCTCTGTTGATATAGTAGTTCGAAATGTAGCTGAAGGCAGGTAAGATTGGGTTTGCGTGTGTGTGTGCGTGTGTGTGATGTTGAGGAATAGAAGTAACAAAAGGCCAGCGCAGGAGATGGTGTGATGTCTGGCCCACTCTGCGTGGGATGTAAACGAGTGTGTTTTCTATTCTAGGTGGAGAGGAAAGCTGCCCGGTGTTAGAGTTTTGAGGCCACAGCTCCAACGCTGAGAAGCAAGAAATGAACATTGAGTTTAAGATTCTGGTCTCACAAACCAAATTTAAGATTAATCAACCGGAAAGAGGTGATATTAAATTGTGGTGGATGAATTATTCTCATCTTCAGTACTTTAATGCCACTTTAAGCGCAACGCCTCGCAAAAGTATTAAAACCGCTTAAGCTTTAAGCATTACAGCCATTTTAATGCAATTTATTGGGATTTTTAGTGACCCAAGTAAAGAATTCAAATAAAAATCATAACCTGTGTTTCAACATTTTTATGAGTAAAAATTGAAAAGCGGTTCATGCCAATTTCTAATTCAATAGCAGTAAGTTTCTACCATCAATGCCCAGACACTGAATTTTTAACCCATTCGTCTTTGCAGAATAACTCAAGATCATCCCTGGACACCAGTTTTCAAGTCTGAGCTTTATCTAGGCCATTTAATAAATGCATGAATATGCTTTGATGTAAAATCCCGTTGCAGCATTTTGTATGTTTAGGGACGTTATTCTAGGTGGTTGGGTAAAGACTTTAATTCCTGGAATAATCTTGTATTTATCTCCATATATCCCCCCAATCATCTTTCAGCACTTCATCACCACAGCATTATGCTGCCATCATTATATTTTCTGGTGACTGTTAATATTCTGCTATGTAGCTTTTTGCATGTAAAAAAACATTCATTCAGGTCTCCTCTGACCAGAGAGCCTTCTATCCCAACATAACTTGTGGTAAGTTGGATTTTCCACGATTTTTTTCATGCATTGCTGGTCTACTAATAGCTCTGTCATCATCTGTAACTCTTGCAGAAATGCCACTGATCTATTGGCTGATTTTGTAAGCAATGCATTCCTTATTCTATTAGTTTAGGTGAACATGTGGACTTTATTTTCTGCCTTTGAAGGTTGCATTGAATTTTATATGGGGATATTGGAGTAAACAAGTCTAGATACAAATGCACACCAGATTTTTGGATTTTTTTTATTGAAAAAAATTATGCAAATGTCTTCCAGTGAGACGCACTGAAAGTAAAATATTTTTTGCAGGTCTTGACAAGAAACAATGCATGGAAATACAAAGTCTGAAAAACTGGCTGAAGATAGTGGTTATAATGTGTGAAAAGTTAACTATTTTGGTTGTTTTCCAATATGCTCAGGTAAAGATCTATTTTATAATTTAAAAACAATAAAAACATCAGAATCTCATTCATAAAACAAGGAGTATCTAGTGTAACATCTATCTCGACAACCATTTGTATGATTCACATCAAATTTGGCAGCTGCCACTGGAGACGGAAACAGGAGCCGTATCAACTGTAATGGTTTCTCAGGAAAGTTTGTTGTTGGTTTTTGTCATGTTCACTGGATTGTGTTTAAGGCAGAGCACGACTTCCCTGATTGTCAAAAGCAGTGAAAACATTGGTAACCTCACGGATGACCTATTTTAACCTGTATGTACCCTTAAGTATACTTTTTGGAGTTAAGTTTAAGGCTAGGGCAACATCCAAGAGAAGAAAAGTAACCTCACCAGGAACAATAAGCATTCAATCTGGTGAGCCATAACATGCTGTAAACAGCAAGACCAATCATGTGCTGCACACTCCAGCTCTATTGAGACCTCAAAATGGATTTTAATGCTCTGCTGCACTGCTGCATGTTGCACCAAAACAGAAATGAAAAGCCCGGGCTACAACTGGAAAATAGGAGTCTGGAGAATGTACCACTTGGTCATGAGAACTAGATATTTTAGAGATAACTGTTATACTTGTCAATCTGTTTATAGAAACTTTAATATTTCTTGATAATCGTCAGAGCAGGAAACAACACACTTTAGTTTATGCAAAAACAAAAACCCCTGCTTGGACTCCATTTGTGTTTAATTTTTGGTCTAAACTAATTATCAGTTTACAGGTGAATAGAGAGTTAAACAAATGACCTTCCTTCACACTGGAATATGACAGTGTTAAAAATTAGCCAGGATGGGCACAGTCTGTGGTGGGTCTCTTCTGACACATATTAAGTGCTCAGAGGCTCCCCGTCAGGCTTGAGAGGATATGAGAGATCCCCGACTGTTAGAGTGTGCACTAAACTTCTGTAGGGAGGTCATGGTAGTTTATTATCAAGATTGCATTTATCTGTTTTAGGAGTTGTGCACACCTGTACGCCTTGTTCCTCAGAGAATTTGAAGCAAAACTGATAGAACTGATTTTAGGACAAACCAACAACCACACACAGCTGCAATTTAAAAGGTCGAAGGTCAGAGTTCGGGCCTCAACCAAAACCTTCTCACAAAACAAAAAATAAACTCTCAAACCATTAATACTGTACCATGCTACAGACCTATCCATGTACATAGCAATGTGGATCCCCTAGGCTCTAAAAAGATTACACACCTCCAGATTATACACACATACGCTTATGCTGATTTACTGCAAAAATATCTATGCCTTAACATGCCACACACCTCCAAATTGTACCACACTCACTTAAATCACATGTTTTGGAGTTTATATGTATGACTTCTTCAGTCATGCATACAAAACTATACATAAAAACACAACATTTAGTGGATTCATCTGCTGCTGATAGGTTGCTGGAAAATATGGTGTTTTCTAATCTTAAAAACGACAATAACAAAAAAAACAACCTCAAACTGAAGGTGGAGGCACAGAAACCTCATTCATTTACCAAATTCTTCAGACTATAAGTCGCACCAAAATACTATTTGTGTCAGTCAAAAATGCATCATGAAGAAGAAGAAAAAAAATACATATAAATCGCATCTATTTAGAAACTGTCAAACGTGAGGGAGACCTTGTCCATGGTAATATGATCAGGTGTTCAGTTATGTACTATCATTTGGCCAGAACAATTTTTAACAAACATTTCCACATACAAACACCTACCAGCAGATTATAGTGACCAATTGATTGCAAATGTATACATTTTAAGTGTGAAAGAAAGCTGGAGTAACTGGTGAAAAACTGCACATACCAAAGAAAAAAATGTTTGTTTTTGCTTTTACAAAAAGTCTGACATTTTGGATCTGGTACATATTATTGACATGTTGGGGAAATGAACACTAGTTAAATAATGTATGATCAGTTGTAGCGATCGTCAAAGGGTTCTTGGAGTGGACAGCTTTTGTGTCACAAGATTTTAGGCATAATTTCTATGACAAAACAATGCTGTGTGTCTAACCCAAATAAACGTTAAACACATGGAATCACCATTATATTCCTAGCAAATTATTATAAAAAAAACTACAACATTCAGGACTGAGTGTGATGGAATGGATAATGTTTTGCTTCAGAAACCCCAGCTGCAAAGAAAACCATTCCTTTGAATGTAGAATCTGTTTTTTTAATACTATTGACCAGCAGTCAGCTTAACTAACTAATAAATTAACCAAATTACTTGAGGACAAACAGATCAATTATTTTCCTGATGCATACAAGGAGCTAAAGCCTTGTTAGTTTGTGCATGTTCCTACACCTTTTCTCTTGCAGAATTATTTTCTATTGTTTATTTTCCAACAAAATATTGACCCATTACAACTACGTAACTTAATCATTTGAGGCGCCATAACGGACGTCGGAAGTGAGGGATGGGAGTATTAAACAGAGCAATTTAAATTGTTTTCCAAAGTTGTTTTTACAAATTTATTGACTTTTACTTGTTCAAGTCGAGCTAATTTGTCAGTGAACGTAACACACCTGTTTGGGGCTCATAGCCGGCGGTATTTAGAAACCGAGCCAAACCTCCTCCCTCCTGACATATTGAGCAAAGTACAGACTTTTCTTGAATTCACACATGATTTATGTCACTATGTCATGAACAGCGTTTCCCTTTAAACCGGATCAGCCTTACAAAAGATACAAAAGACGAGATGCTAACCAGTTTTTCCATACATGCTATGCTACGCGACTGTGCGGCACCGTTTCCATGGTTACTAATGGATGCCTCATTCTCCAAAATGCATTAATTGACATCTTTCTAATCATATTTACTAATAAAGTATATGAACGTTAATCTTACCTTGTAAAAACTGCTCGCTGCAAATTCGCGAGGGCTGTCAAGTCATTATTGACAGCTGACCGTCATTATTATTGACAGCCGCTATCCATCACCGCCGCATCTTTCCTCATTAAAAGTTATAAAATAAAATGCCAAGTTTGGTTTGTATCCTTGTCTGTTTATGCAGCCGATCGCGCAGCCATTTTTAAAGTGAAATCAACTAAATGAAAGAGTTACAGATGTCTGATTTTAGACTCGCTTTGACGTCCGTCATGGCGGAATGAGCGGAGTTCTGGAAAGCGTGACGTCACGTGCAAAGGGTCAACAGATTACTGTGAAAAGAAATCACTGTATAATAAAATATTTTAATACACCCCGATAACAGTTCTGTGTTTTGTAAATCTCATACAACACGAATTGTAATATCTAAGTTCTAATATCTAAATGTCTCAGGCTAAAAGGGGAGACCCTCCGTTTAAATCCAGACTCCAGAGCAAAAGAAAGAAACAGCTTCAAATAATGCTGTGTTTTCAGGTGTAGCTGTAAATGTCAAAGTTTTTTCTCACCTACTCCTTCTCATTGCTCTCTGCAGTGTGTTTAAGCGAAAAACAAAAATAAAATCCAAGAAGCTGGCTGCAAAAGTGACACAGAACCACAAGCACCAACACTTGAGATAAGTCATTCTAATTGACCAAATATATGACCCTAAATTTACTGAGCGGGGGGGAAAAAGACAATCTTAAGCCGATGGGCGAGGCAGATAAATTGCTGAAATGGTGTATTTATTGCTTGATCTATCAAGGCCACCGCGCAGGCATCTCTTTTAGTTTATGTTCCTGTCTGGCCCCACGTAGCCTCAGATGACGCCGCTGAATGCTGAGGGACTCGGGGTGCAGTGAGGCAGTGAGTGTCTTTGGACTGCCGGTGCAAAATAAGTGCTGCGGTTTTGCGTGGTGAGACCTAATGGAGCAAACACACATTCTTCAAGGTTTGTAAAGGTGGAAGAGGGGATTTGGAGGAAATGTTTGCTCAGTAGCTAGTCATGGATGCATGAGTGTAACCTCAAGAATAGCAGCTTTATTTACACAACTAAGGGGTGCAAAAATGTAAATGCCTCTTATGTCGCAATTACTTGCCAGTGACAGCAGTTGGTTGTTTAATGGAAACTTTATTAGGTTTTACAAGCTGAGTAAAGATCTCATGTGTGACATTTAAGGTGGCCTGGCACCAAGGTGACCCATGCGTAATATTGTTAATGATGTTTGGATTGATAAGGAGTAATTGTAGAGCAGAATGTGTTGAGAAATTTGTGAGTAAAAAACTTTATTATATTGTGTCTGGGTTACAAACTCTCACCTGTTGCAAATGATTTTCACTGATTTCTTGAATATTAGCCAACATCTTTTTTTTACCCTGTGGAAACACCCAAAATATCATCTCAGTTTTGTGATTGAATAGTCTTAATTATGTCCAGATTTTCAGTATGGTAACATTTTCTATCTGTTGAGTCTTCCTATTAGTTATTGATTTATTTTTATGTTTTATGTTATGAATAGGAAGTAAGGGTGTTACTTTGGCTCAGGTCCATGTCAGTTCACTGCCTTCACTAATTTGCACCCCTATTTTCAACAAATGCAGTGCCATTTAATTTAATTTTACTTCTATTTCTTAACTGTAAACCAACGAGTGTTTACCTAAACTGTTATAGTTAAGCATTTCTATGATCTACTGGAATAAAGTGTCGTAAAAATGATCAAATATCAGTTAAAAATGCTTTTGCTTAAAAACCTTGCATTCCAATTTACTCTGGGTCTGATTTCCATTTGCACCACTTCATTCTCAATTAAATTATTTAGGTTTTAAAGTCAAAACAAAAAAACCTATCTACTGAAACCTTTCTCACTTTTGTGCTTATTAAACATTTTTAGACCTTCCTGTTGTGGATCTTCCCCAAATATTGTGCCATAGATTAATCTGGGTGTTTTCTGGTTCCCTGAGCTGCTATAAACTGGAGGTTTTGTCGCTGCTGAAAGCAAATGGTGGCCTTTTACTGTGAGCCCACAGCTTCCTGCCTGAGTCAAGAGATGCCTGAGACATTTTTTTTGTGTTTGTTTCTTAATTTCTTTTCTTGTTCTTTTTGCACTTGTGGGTGTGATGGACGCTACGCTGCTGCTGTACTCTGAAGGTGAGAAACCAAGACCTGTTTGTGGTTTTGGACCATTTTCAGCAGTTGCCAGGCGTCTCCTGTCTCCAGGAGATCAGATTTAACTACACTCTACAAGAGTTAAGTAATCAAACTCGATTTATTAATTAGATCATTTTAATTTAGTATAAGAGCCGTTGACTCACTGAATGAATCATTCAAACTCGGATAGTTACATGAGGTGCATGTTTTGCTCAATTTCATTCACAAAAAGTTTCTTTTTTTTTTTTTGCATATCTTATCTAACTGCAATAATCTGAGTCATTCATCCTACACAAGGTCAGACTCATTATACTGTTGTATCTGCACTTCCAACGGTTCTGTTTGGTTTCCTGGATTCTACCAGGAGTTTATAAAGTTTATTTCTCTCAAACTGAGTTTTTTTACTTCAGTTGGTATCTTATTTGAACCTTTTATGATATTTAGCTTTTTTTAAGACAAGAATCGTGAAAGTTTCAGTACAGGGCTCTTACACTGTTTACAAAATATTGTGGTTTCTTGTTCAGGTAGTCCAGACCTTTGGTCATATTTAATATATTAATACTTTTTATTTAGGCTTTTTTTAAGATTAGGAAATGTTTGAAAATAACCTTTAACACACTTTCCATTCAGTCCACATTTCTGTGTTAAAATATTTTTT
Organism: Poecilia reticulata; assembly: GCF_904066995.2. Lineage (NCBI taxonomy): Eukaryota > Metazoa > Chordata > Actinopteri > Cyprinodontiformes > Poeciliidae > Poecilia > Poecilia reticulata. The sequence continues at coordinate 36,906,058 of NC_088831.1, forward strand.
TCTTTAATTATTTGTCCAAAAGATATTGATTTCTTTGAATGTACCTGTAATATTTCATTCTTAAATGTTTTGATTAGTTGTAACCTAATAACAGAAACAAAGGCTTCACAACATCAATCTGTGTTTAATTAATTTAACTTTGTGAACTTTTCAGTAATATTTTGTCTTACTGAACATGATTATAAGTTTTGAAAATGTAAAATATCTATCCATCTGCTATAAATTCATTGTCATAAAAATTGACTCAATAATCTGAGTCTGTAAAGGTCTGTTGTTTGAAACCATGTGCGTAAATCCATCCATCCATTTTCTTTACACCCTTGTCCCTTTAATGGGGTCAGGAGGGGTGCTGCTGCCTCTCCAGCTAACGTTCCGGGCGAGAGGCAGGGTCACCCTGGACAGGTCGCCAGTCTGTCGCAGGGCAATACAGAGACACAGGACAAACAACCATGCACACACATACACACACTCACACCTAGAGGCAATTTGGAGAGGCCAATTAATCTGACAGTCATGTTTTTGGACTGTGGGAGGAAACCGGAGTACCTGGAGAAAACCCCTGCATGCACAGGGAGAACATGCAAACTCCATGCAGAAAGACCGGGGCCGGGAATCGAACCCAGAACCTTCTTGCTGCAAGGCAACAGCTCTACCAGCTGCGCCACTGTGCAGTCCTGTGCCATAAATTTGTCAGTGTAAACAACCTGCCAGTCTTATTTTAATCACCAAGTTGGTTTCTGTTCGTTGCAGTTTGATATAAAAAGAACTGATTTTTCTTATGTTTTGTCACTGGTTTTACTTTAAGTCTAGTCTGTGTCCAGTAAGGTGAACGCTGAGTCAGTCGATATTTCTTTAAACCTAAACATTGTATGCATTCATCAGTGTGAGTGATTTGTATTTTTTCCGGTGTGTGTTTGTGTGTTTCAAAGAACAATTGTGTCCTTAAATCAGCCCATTTCAATTCTACTCCAGCTCCGCCATTCTGGTCTAATAGCCAAGCATCCCTCGTGGTGCTGCATCTTTTTCCATCTCACTGCCAATTGTACAGGACATCTTTCATTTTCCGTCTCTTCTTTGACATCGTCTCTTTGAAGCTGCCAAAGCAAAGACCAAAAACACAGCGTACTGTTGGCAAAACTGCAGACAGCTCTCTGAAATACCACTTAGAAAAGCAGTGCTTTTGAAGAGTATTTTCTTAAATGCGAGCAAGCTCGTTAAGAGCATTGTAGAGTTTAGTGCAGGTCTTTTTTATACGTCTCAGAGGACAGACTTTCCTTTTACTATTTACAGTTGGGCAACATTTTTTAATGCTTTCAAGAGCGCTTTGGAAATGTATTCTTTTGTTGATTTTGGGACGTTTTCCGGCATTATTACATGTAAGATTGATCTTTAGCCACTTTGTAACCAACATCCTGTCACAAAGGTACAATTTGTTCCAATCAAGCTAAATAGAGAAAGATGATCAAGTACTACCTCATATTTTTTCCCTTATCCTAAATACAAAATTTTTCCTATTTAGTTAATATACTGCATACATGCATAGTCATGGCTTTACATATAAAAGCAAAATCTTAATAAAAAAAAAACCCAAAACATTTAGAGACCTATAAAGAATTGATCAAAAATATTCCAAGAAAGTCTGGCTGCTTCTTAGACAGTATAAATAATTAAGGTTTGTCCAGATTAAAATTAGTAAAATCAGCCCGAAAGAATTTTTATGTAACGTTATTGTGGTGTAAAGACTTAATCTGGACATGAAAATCAGATATTCTGCTTCTCAAACATCGCAACCTTGAACTTTGTTACGTTTTAAAATCTCTAACTTTAATGTAATGTATTGGAGTTTTGTGTGATATGCCACTAGAAATAAAAGGATATGTTGCCTTAAAGCTGTTTTACAAGCACGTTTATTTCAGAAGCATTTCCCCTGCAGTTACAGCTGCAGGTCTTGCATCTCCACCAGCTTTGCAGAAGCAAAGTGTTTTTATCCAGTTGTCTTTTCCAAACAGCTCAGACTCAGACTGGATGATGAAAATATCTAAAACTATATTTTCAGATCTTGCCACAGATTTGGACTTTGACTTGACCAAATCCACACATGAATAAGTTTGATTGAAGTCATTGTGGTTACCGCTGAGCTGTTGTAAAAGAGAACCTCCAACCCCATCCAACATCTTTACTTACAGGATTAGCTTCTTCCATTTCCCCAGTAATTAATTCCAGCATCTCCACAGCATGATGTTGCCACCACCATGTTTCACCAAAAAGTTAAGCTTTTGTCCCATTTGACCAAAATGTCTCATGTTGCTTGTGGCAAACGGTTAACAGGACGTCTTATGTCTTTCTTTCAACCGTGTCTTCATGTTTGTAGACTAATAGTTGTAATTTTCACACATGCATACATTACTGTGGAGGTAGGGGTATCAGAGTAAAATGAGTTTAAAAAAGTCCCACCAAACTTCATTTTGTAGGTGTAGAAATTTTTCTTTGAAAGTGATTTGATTCCACAATTTAAACTTATGCTCTATTTTGTGCTGATCTATTGCATAAAATTTTAATAAAACACGTTTAAAGGAGCAGTATTATGTATTTCCCAGGCATATATTGTCATTTTATTGCACAATCAAGTAACTATGCCACCTTTCAGTCGTTATAAGAACGCTGTATATGTCTAACATGACTAAAAGAAATGTATCGCCTTAAAATTGGGCCTGTGTCTCTTTAAGAAGCTCCTGCTCTCAACGACCCTTCAGCACGTCATCACAACACCGCTCCTCCATTAAGCCTTTCATATTGTTCTGAGGAGAGTTGGACTGAGAACTAGTTCATATGATGAGCTCAGCAGATGAGCATTTCTATCAGGTGTCTGCTAATTGCTGCTGCCGCTAGTCTGGAGGAGCTGGAGACGGCAACTTGAAGGAAGAGCTGTGTGGAAATAGGCAGCAACCCGAATGACTGCATGAAAGAATCAAAGCAGCACTCCATGTATGTTAGTAATGAAGGATTATAGCATGATGTAAAGATAAAACAAAGCAGATTTTACATAATATCCCCCTTTAAGTTTGTGTTGAAAATATGAATAAAACTTCTGCAAAGCACGTTTGCCAACATTGCTGTTGAATATGGTAGTATTACGAATAAAACAGTGTAAAGTAAATAATCTAGCAGTTCTTCCCTCCGCTCTAATCTTCACGAGTTTCTGACAAAGTGCATTTTAGTTAGTAGTTAATTTATGTAGATTTGACATATTTAGCTTGTGGAGATGAAGGCGCTCACACATCAGAGGCATGCTAAAGTAAAAGAATAATGCTCTGAGCATACGGGGGCAGCCCCATACATGACACTAAAAGACAGGCTCAGTCTATGATTGTCGACAGCAGATATGTGCGAGGGTGGGCACGGCGCAGGCTCATTTCTGTGAATTACTGATGTGTGCGCTATTTTCACAGCCAAAGTGCAGTTGCAGGACGTGGATTTTTTTTCTCTGTAACACGGGCAGCGGAAGATTTACATTAATTCACCATGAGGACTCATCTGAAAGGCGCTTAGATCCAGCAGAATTCAAACGAAGTTTGCTCCCAGTGGACGCCACCTTACATCTCGTAAAGTCCTGGTTAACATTCAAATCATGAGCCTCTTGGCTAGTTTAAATATATATAAAAAAAGAAATGTCAGGTCATTATAGATCGCAATTTTTGCCAGGGTAAAGCGAATACATGAAACCTTTATTACCCACAAGGCAGAGCAGCGAGACAAGACACCTTCAGAATAATTCCTTTCTTCTCCAGGTTTACTGGTCAGATCAGACGATCTCGCAGCTTCCCCCTTCGCCGAGCTGCCTTTACAACTTCCTGAGCCAGTCACGTCAGGGTCACTGCCTAATCACATTAGGGCTTGATCAAAGTTGCAGGAGCAAGAGGGAGAGCAGGAGAACCTCATTTCTCACAGTGCAGGGATTAAACCTCAAGCACCATCTCAGAATCATCAGCATAAGGCCGTGTCCCCGCGGCCCCTCAAAAGGCTTCGGATGAGTGGTGGGCGGCGAGCGGGCTGATGAACCCGCTGTAATCTGGTTGACAGAATACGGAGGGCAAATCCAGGATCCACACGTCAAGCCCAGACAGAGCGCCGGCTCGATGGAAATATAAGATAAAATACAGTGAGTAAATCACCTCTATTGATGTCTGAGAGGGGATGATCAAATGGTCTTAACTTTTCCAGCTTGGGCACACGGCTGGAGGAGCGGCTCCCAGAATCTCCTGTCAATATGTGACAGGAGGAGTTAGCAGCTCTGAAATTATTTCAGCAATATCTCACCATGATACAGTGCCTTACAAAATATTCATATCACTTGAACATTTTGGATTTTATTAAGATTGCATGCAGGGCCGGATTTAGAAGAATTAGGAGCTCCAGGCTGGAGTTTGTTTTGGTGCCCGATCCCAGAAAAGAAAAAAAAATTACTTATGCTAATTACAAGGTATTATTAGTTAGGCCTACACATGTAGAGGTACAAACTGATGGATGGCTAGTTTGAAATTCTTCATCTTGGTCCCAAAACATGATCATTTTAAAAGAGTGAAGTTTAAAGTAATAAAAGTCCAGCAATATTTTTTTAAAACCCCAAATGATCCCATGACTTTAAAATGAAATGTGTTGTTTGTAAAACATGCACAGCGTACACAAAATAAATCTTTTTTGGGAACCCAAAGCGATTGTATGTTACAGATCAACAAAAAATACTGTGCAGTTGTAAAGTGAAATGAAAATTATTAAAAATGCTTTTACAAATAAACATTTTAAAAGTGTGGCATATATTTCTATTCATGCCTCCTAAAAGTCTAGACCAAACATTTCCCTTCAGATTTCATACAATTAGTATAAAATGCACATTCCCACAGAGATACGTGGTGAAGGCAGCATCATGCTGTTGGCGTTGCTTTTCTCCAACAGGGACAAAGAAATTGATCAGAGTGGATGGGAAGATTGCTGAAGCTAAATACAGGATAATTTTGAAAAAATAACCAGTTAAGATTCAAACTGGAAACGGAAACTTGAAAATAGACACTTTTCAGTTATTAGTAAAGAAGAACGGGTGAACGTTTCAGTCAGTAGATTTACAAATCTAGTCTAAAAAGAGATTTAATTTCAGCGCAGTGTGGTCTTACAAATTACTGATACAAGTGGAAATATACTTTTTAAATAAAAAAATACATAATGTATAATTTTCCTTGAGTACCACAACTACACAGCACTCTACAACCTGAAAAATGTGAAAAAGTTCAAGAGGAGCCGATAGTTTTTGCACATCAAAGAAAACCCTTTTTGTTGTCAGCTACGTGCAAAACAACACTAACATTTTGCTGTCACAGAGCAGCACTTATCAAATGAGGAAAAAAAGAAAACAACAAACATGTGAGTTGATCATTTTTACCAAAATCAGGAAGTGAAAAATCTATGCAGCCCCTTTGTTTGTGTTTTATCTTTTGTAAATTGAAAAACGCAATTATAGCCATTCACAACCCTGACAACTGTAATCTGCTGAAATTAACACTGTCTGTTAAGCAACAATTCAATCCTCTCTTCTCTGTTTGTCACTGCTTGCCTTCAGACACACTCTGAGGGAACGTCAAAGGAAAAACAAGGGGTCTTAGTAGCTTTCCATTATTCAGCCTACACAAAGCAGTAACATTTAGATGTCTGTTTTTCCACAGTCCAGTGGTGTTCACCCACTGGAGCCTTTTTTTTTTTTTGTCTCGGTTCTGTCTGATAATGTTTCTCTGTGCCTGTGAATTTAAAAAAGGAATTACACGTCTGGGCTCTGGAGTGGGTGATAGAGCATCCCACCCGTTTTTCATCAGAGCCCATGCTTCGTCTTTTCCCTTTTCAATTATGGCAATAAGTATATATATCTCTGCAAACTGTGTTCTTACTGGTGCTGATGACATAAACAAAACGAAAGCTTCATCATTCATCGTATTGTATACATAAACGATTAATCTGTAATTAGGGGGATAGTTACGTGTGCGAAGCAAGGACGACAGGTCGGATGTTGCCCAGTCTCTACGAGGCAACGTTTGTTCTCTCGCATTTTCAAGAAAAAGGTTGTACAGAAAGAAAATAAAAACAGAAATGTAGATGACTCCTGCTTGAAACCCTGCCAATAGTTTCACTAAAATGCACCTACACAAGGTGAGAGTGGGTTTTAACTCTCAATAGATATGAGCTGGGAACTGCTTCTATCGCCAAAGCTGCAGCAGTCAGTTCCTGTTGTGCATGTTACTGTTAAGTTTAGAAATTTATAGAACTGTGATTTTAAAACTTAGGCTTTGTTTTGTTGTACTTTGCAAAGTACCAGACGATATGAAATATGCACTTGATGCCACAAATAAGTGTAAACGAATACCAAAATATTGACTTAAGATATTAAAGCATGAAATAGCCTATAGGTATGAAGTGCCAACTCCAATATGATAAAAATAAATAAAGTGAAGCTTTTATTATGCATGAATTCAAAAATAAAAACCTGAATATTCAGCATGTTACAAATGTCAAATATGATCAGAATGATATGAAAGTAAAACACAGTTAGGCCTGATTTCAGTCCCAATGGAGCTCCAAAGGAAAAACAACCTGTTAATTATGCAGGGGAAGGTCAGCATGTAACAGTTAATTGAGCTTCTAGCTGCAGAAAATGTGTCTGAACTTGTATTTTTTTGGGTACTACTCATGATAGTGTCTGATGCTGATGCATCACTTTGCCCTTTTTAGTAAAATTATTGAAACTTGTAATGTCCGAACCTTAAACTTGAACTACTCCCAAAAATAAAAGGACAAAATTCACATTTTGCAAGTTTTTGTGCTTCAACAAATCACCAAGTCTTTATTTGGCAATAACTTATATGTTTTCTTTGGTGTCTGGAAAATGACTCGTTTCAAAAACCTCCAGAATGTAAAGTAACAAATCAGCATGCACTGCCCGTCTCCTAGCAACCCTAATGAGGCCCACCCTGTTACCTAGCAACCAAAGTGGAATTCCAGCAGTGTTTTCTTGCTGTTGTTGATTTACTATCCATAAACTGTTGTGTGTATTCTTGTTGGTTGTGCCTAAGGCTTTAGTTTTGCTTTTCAAAACTGTGAAGTTGCATAATTGCACATTTATTTTCAGCCATTTTCACGTGCGAGTCTAAATATCGAGTTGGGGGGCGTTTTTCAGCTCATTCTGAAAAGCAGAACTCAGCAGACTAGAATCTCATTACCCAAGAATGATTTTGTGAGCGTGTTTTATCTAACCCCATATAGAACTATCCGAACCTGTTCAAGGAAGCCCAATAGGTCACCTTTAAAAAAGATAAGCAATAAAATCGTTCACAATCTAGCAAATTCAGCACTGATGTCCACCATGATTCTTTTCAAAGTGTAGTTTGGATTGAGCAGACCAATGAGTGGCTCCAAATTCAACTCATGTCACACACATTTTGAAGGCCACAAGCCAAAACACACTGGTCTGTTAATAAAGTTGGTGTCTTAGTGTTTCAATTGGATTCACATAACAGGATCTCTGTTCCCCCCCATCCATCTTGGAAGTAGAAGTTGTGGTAGAAACTTTTGGAGCACGCACGCACGCACGCACGCACGCACGCACGCACGCACGCACGCACGCACGCACGCACGCACGCACGCACGCACGCACGCACACAAAAAGGACCTTTGCAGAATGCAGATAGGGGCTGCTCTGCACACGAAATGCTGTGGAGGAAAACTGTTGTTAACTTTTGCTAAAAAAAAGTTTTAAAATAAAAAATGATATCACCTCCATCGCAGTTTTGCGTATGTGCCCTGGGTGTGTAACACTGAGGCTTCACCTTGTTATGCATTTAGCATCATTGCATAAAATCACCAGCCCAGCCGGGTTTTCAGCATTGTGAGCATTCATTTGAATTTACTCAAATATCACAGAAATAACCCAACTGTAGGATTATTCAATCTCAGGTAAAGATTCACTCATCCAGAGTAATAATAATAATAAAATCTGACCTTTCTAGATGGTCAGTCAATGCTTAAATGTGGAAAAAATAAGACTTGAGCCAAAAGTAACATGAAACACTGACGACTAAACCATTAATCCCAATAAGAAAGCACTATTCAAACCTATAAAGCATCTAAAATGACACGCATACTCCAAAGTCCTATTAACTTTCATACATTCAAACTTCCCTGATATATTTAATACACATATGGCAAGATAGGAACAGCAACTTGAAATGATCTAAATTAGGAATCGAATAAAGCTTTTGATTTTAAGGGATTGCTATAAATGAGGGCATCAGAAAGTTGCAGCAGCCCAGGAAATATGAACAAATATCTCCGTTATTTAATAGCGTGCATACACATGGCTGTATTCTACCACAAACAAGGATGTTTGAAGGGGAAAAGAAAGGTACAAACTACTGTTTTTATGTCATGGTTGCAGGCTTTGTGTGTTCCTCATTATTCCTGAGAGTTGCATCTGGCATTTGTGACGCCTACGACAAACTATTTCTTTTAAGGGCTCTAGGGTGACCCAACACCGGAGATAAGTAAAGCCACATGTAGCAAAAACTCACTAAAATGTCACTGCTTGATTATTCTTTGCAGGTCACTATTTAGGGCGACAAGTCACCAAAACTCAAGTGAAAAAGTTTTTGTCTATTCATGTTAAGTCGTCTGGTTTCAGAAAAAATTGCACTGACCAGAACACAAAGGGAATCAATGGCAGAACCGAAACGAGTCTTACAAGAAGACAGGAAGTGTCTGTGTTGTTCACATCCACTTAGAAGTGTTTCCCTTTCTGGAAAACTAAATCAAAGTTTGGCAGTGCCGACAGTTCAGGCTTTGTTCTCTTTATCTTTCCAATATAAGTTTAAATTAAATGAATTTCCTAAGTAGAACGTTTTATCAGCTCATTCAGTTGTGCACCCAGAAGAGCAAACACGAGTGCTCCATTTTTTTAGTGCTTGTTTCTTTCTCACATCTGGCCTTTTGTATCAGCTTCAGAAATCTTTAATAGACTGCTCACTGTGTGCTTGAAGAAAGAGCTTTCTAACCTGTCAGCAGGTAGGCAGGCTTTTATATTTCTCACAAGAAATCAACCAGTGATCATTTTGAGCAAATCCAAACAGCTGACAGCTAACTGTTTAGAGAACCACCAAAAGCAAAATGCCACTGTACTAAATTAACACAATTTAACAACAATTTTTAATATGGAGAAACATTAGCAATGCAGAGGTTTGAATGGCGTTATGATTACATAAATTTTTGGAATGAAAAACTTGCATTTTGATGTATTTTAATAATGAAAAAAAGTACTATTTTGACTGATAAGAGGAGGTTCTATTGACAGGTAAATTTTCTTAGTCTAAAGCCCTTGGCAGCAAGCTAAGAAGTCAATTTCAGACTCTGCCTACATGATGACAAGGCAGGGGAGTTTAACTTCAATAAAATTCACAGTGTGATTTCTCACCAGGCTCATACTGACGTGATGATTTTTTATGATAGAGCTGCAGACTAACAAGGAACGTCCTCTGATTGAGAGATTACAGTCCCGTCAGCAGCCAGAGGTAAACACATCGCTGTCGTTTCACTCAAAACATCCATTTGCAGCTTATGCTATATATCAGTTCGCTGCATCTATGGAAATACATTTTTCATATTCTGTTTGAGAATAAAGATTCAAAACCAGATAAAGCTGCTGTTCAAAACATGCGATATAAAATCACTGTTTCAGAAAGAAGTTTGTGATGTTTGTATTAATTTTGTAATGTATTTGAGCATCTTTTTTATGCAACATAAAAATGGAAAAACTTAACAGCCCACTGCACTGAACCCCATTAAAAACCTCCTGGTTAGTCCACCAAATACTGATTTCTGAACTCCTCCTGAGTTAAGACATTAGTATTGCTGTTTTCTTTGCATTATTTGAGGTCTGAAAGCACTGCATGTTTTTTGTTACTTTGACCATACCAACTCTATACTAACAAGGTTGCACCAGCATCAAGCTGCGGGACTGTTCCACTGCATGACATTTCCTAAACGACAAACAAATTCTTTAGATCCACCTCAAACCTAAAGAGTCGACAGTCTGATGGTTAAACAGTTTGGTTTACAAACATCAAAACTGGATATTGATACCAACAGTTAGACTAAGATCAAGCTTTTCTAATGGCTTCAACCTGAACTATTTTGAAACTTTTAAGGTTTATGCCAGAAAAGCAATTAATTGAGATGATCTCTCAGCCAAGTTTGCAGAGAACTGTGTTGAAATATTCATCCAGAAATGTACCAGTAGCTTGTTGATGCTCCTATAATTGTCATTTAGCCAAACATTAGTGAGAGTAAATGTGTTTATTTGAGATATTACAAGAAATCACTGAATCTGTATGTTTTATCATCATATCATATTATAATTAAATAGTGAAAAGCCCTAATTTAATGCAGCAACAATACAGATGATAAATGTACATAAACATCTTACTATAACTGTAAATTTGACCGGTAGGTGAATCTATTTCCTAGTGAAATAGAGGAGAGTGTGTGGTGTGTCTTTTAGAGATGCTAGAAATTAAATTAATAATAAAAGGTTTCCTCTTTGAGTACCTAAGATCTTGTGAATCTGTTTGAATTAGGGTTTGGATCTCATCTCTTCAGGCAAATTATACCCACTGTCTTTTTGGGGCTTGTCCTTTGTAGTTTGCCGCTCTGCTGAATGTGTTTACTTAACCGTGGGGGAGCACAATCAAGGGGAAATTGCATGTTCGTGGCGCAGATAACACAGACTGGCCACCAGCAGGAGACACTTTTGCTGAGGCCAATTTATCTCTGAAGCAAACTGTCACCAAGTTTGTTTTTTTTTCCTTCCAGTACGACTATTCTCTAGATTACACCGTCTATCTGGGTGCATTTTTGGTGCAATAACCATAGATTATCAAGAACTAATCCACCATTTGCACTTCATATCTGTCAGGTCTTTAAAAACAATAAAAAGTAGATGTTTTTAAATCATGCAGAGCTCTGAAAAATGTATTCATTTTGCTTCTCTGTCCACATACAAATGCAACCGGTGTCTAATGAGATGATAATGCAGGCATCTTAAGTCGGTGTTTGGTAGGGTGAGGTTTTTCATTTATTCAGCTGCATCTACTCTGCACACAGGTAATGTCTGGCAAGATCAGGCCTCAGTCGTCCATAACCTGCATTAGAAAGAGGCTCGGTGAAAGGTGACCCCTTCCGAGAATCATCACCAGCTCCACGAGGAAAGGCTATGATTTATTCTCCATATCATAACGGATTTATAAGTGCGGCGAGCTCAGCTATACAGAGTGCGAATCCAAACAAGTTCTATTAGGAAAACAAAAAGAAAAATTCATGTTGACATCTCGGTCTTACTGGTGAAAACTTGTTGGAATGCTAATTATTTGGGATGACTCTCCTCTCTGTGATTCCTCTAAGCAGGGAGGTTTTCATGCGGCACGGGTGAGCAGCTGACTTACTTGCTAGCTGAGTGGGACAGCAAGGAAATGAAGCAAATAATGGTGTGATTTGGAACACTTGAGCAGCATACGGCAGGTGGAAACAAGGAGGGAGGCTCTAATTTTGCTCTGGAGCCAGCTGGTCCTGAAGCGGGGCTCCAGCCGGGCGTGCTGACCACTCTGCTTCCCACTGAGCTTTTTCCCAGCCACAGAAACTGTGCCAAGAGGTGTGGTACCTCTCTTCAAAGCGCCTTCCTCTCTTCTCCCAGTGTATTATCGTAACATAATCATGTGCGTGACATCTATTGATCTGTTACACTTCCACTGGAGCAGCCAAACGGTATCCTCCGGCAAAGCTCTTGCCAACAGAGATATGATGACACCTATTAGATTACACTGATATTCAAATGCACCATGGATTTATGAGGCGCATCCTGCACCCTCACACTGATTTTGGTTGGTAATTTATCCACTTGTCACACTGTCCCACTAGTCCCTCAATGTCATGCTAATTGATTATTTATTATTGATTAAACACGCTAATTAATTGTCAGTTTAAGGGCGCGCTTTTATGGCAGACATGCCCAATCTGTCTTAAGGGATCACTTTCATCATAGTATACATACTGATTATTTATTAATATCCTGCTAATTCTCTTTAGGATAGATGGAGTGAAGGTCAGCGGAGGAGAAAAAAAGGCATGGCAATTTCTCAGTGAGGCCTGCTGACATTTATCTCGTCCAATGGACTTTTAAGATCTGTTTAGAGGGATGTCTTTACCCCTTCCTCAAAGTGAATGTCAAGGACATGCATAAACAGGGATGCCATAGCTCATTACTGGCCCTATTTAGTCTGAGATGGTGCCCTTATCAAAATGAAATGGATTAAACCAATTTAAAAAATGAAAGAAAGACAAACATCTGTTATATACTGGGAATTTGTCTACTATATAAAGTACTTGCCTTCTTGGGACCAGCAGTGCAGAGTAAAAATGGAAAGTTTTTTTGTTATGCTTAAAAGTTAACATTTTGTCAGAGATAACCTAATTCTATAAAAGTACTGAAATAAAACCAGGCCCTGTCTTTCTAACTTTTTTTCATTTGGCAGATGTAATAAATCATTGGTGTACGTTAATATGCAGATGATAATCTGTTATCTATTCCCAGATATTGTTAGATCTGTTAAACTTTCGTTTAAATGCTTAGATATAGATGTGTGGATTTGTCCAAGTTTTCACAGACAGAACTGAGATTCTTGTTTTTTAGAAATTAGATCCTATAAAAGGTCTTAAAAATGTTTGATATCTTTGAAAGTTTCAAAAAACCCCTGAGGGTCAAAATCCTTTAAATCGTGCTCGTTTTATTGTCATATTAGTTACGTTTGCAAGGTAGCATGTTATCCCCTAACCTATGTTCTGGAGATATAAGCAAGTTTTGTAAGATTTTTGACAAAAATTGGATAAATCTATCAATAAAATCCATTGTAAAGTTTGAACAAGTTGAGAACACTGCTGTCAGAACTTGACTCTTAAGATTTAAAGCTACATTTTTTTGGTTTATTTTATAAAACTGTATATTTATTGGAATTTAATTGACCTATTTTTTGATTTCCTATGTTCTTATGTTCTCACATTGTCGCTGTAATTTGTTTTCTTCACATTTCTATGTAAATCACACTGACAAAGGTGCAATTGATATGAAACTTTTATATTAATATATTTTGTGATATCAATCGCCACTCTTCAAACAGAATCATGACATTTTTCAGAAGCTTATACACGGTACTTAAAATATGCAAAGGCACCCATTAGCTGTTAAAGTGACAGAAACCATATCCAGGAATTCAAACCTATTTGTCTTCAAACAGTGTTAAGGGCAGAGTAAATGTCAAGTCTTGAAGCGCGACTAAAAGAAATCAAGAACAAAGCAGAGATTAAAGTCTAATAGGAGTTCACTTGCTATCGAGTTAAAAAAAACAATACCATTCATCTCCATAGCAAGGATTTGTGAAGTAGAATGATGACAGCACTTCTTATGGTTTCACTAGCAAACCACATGGTGTGGAAATATATCGACAGAATGACAAAACCTCATCGCGAGTTATCAAAAGTATATTCTGGTTTGTTTAAAATAGATGTTATTTCTGTTGCTATGTGGTAGTAGTATTATCCTGACTGGGTTTAAGAATACTAAGTATTGAAAGGTTTTTATAAGTCAATAAAATGCTGCTGTGATATAACCATAGAATATTCAATCAATCTCATAAAAATGTTTCCAATCTAGATTTTTGATTTATAGGTCTGGGTTTTTATTGGCTGGTGACTGCTTATTAGTGATCAATCAAATAACACAAGCAGTGCAACCTCATCCACTTTCCACTGCTGTTCAGCAAAAATGTATTTGAAATACAATTAAGAGACTATTTTATAAATATTGCCCTCTTCCAGGAGATGGTATTTCTATTTTTTTGTGTGTAATCTTCATTAAAAAATGATTGACATTTGTTTTGGCTGTGGTTTATATAAATATGCATGAATATCTGCAAATGTTTCCCAAAAAGCATCAGCATAAATCTGATCACGTCAGTGCAGACACAGTATTTTAAGAGCTGCTTTACCAAGAAAACGTAGGCCTGCAGCCATTCAGAACCAGCACAAACCTTCACAAATTTACTTGATGTTTTAAATTAATCGAATATGAAAATGTACCAAGGATAAATAGTGTCAAATAAAAACATACGTGACAAATCATCAATGAGTTTATTCAGAGAAAAAGGACTTAGCAAATAGCACTGCGAAGACTTCTAGATCCCTTGGCGAAAGCAGAAGAAATAATGAGTTATCTGTGCAACGAGCCAACTACTGTTCAGCTTGGGCTGAGCAGTTCACTTGCATTTGGAAAGTTGTGGGTTTGATTCCATCTTCAATTGCCATCAGGAACTTAATTCCACGTTTTCTACAAATCTGTGTAGATGCAACACAGATCTGTAGAATTAAATTTTTGTAAAAAAGATTAAAACAGTCTTAACAAAAGAGGAAGTCAAGTTGGTGGTTAACATCAGTCCAGCTGCTTCTCCCCCTGTATATTAAATAAAATACAATAAATAATCCTAAACAAACTACAAAGCAACAGCTCCCAATGAGCAGTTAGCAGCAGTTAACAGCTGTAAAATTAAACATAGCTCAAATGCACAAAATTAATAATAACATTTAAAAACGTATACAAAACATAGCAAAATTACTCATGAAACACTGCACATTATTCAATTTACCTAAAATACATGTTAAATCATAATACTCATGCAGAAAACACAGAGCTGATCCTAAACCATGCCGCAGTTACCGACGGCAACAGAACAAAGGGGGAGGAGCTGTCAGTTACTGGTTGCTATGGTAACCATCAATCGTCAAGGGCAACCTAACAGAACTTGATACACCAATAAATATCTGGAGAAACAACTTGCTGACTAAATAAACAAAATTTGACAAACTTCATATCTATAATATTGTTTTTTTTAAAAACCCTGTTACATATAAATGTGTGCGCATAAGCACCAAGAAGGCTTGGTATGACTTACTATGTCCATTCACTAATAAAAATACTTCGTTGTGATGGTCATTCTATATATGTTTATTTAAAATCTTATTTTTAAATAAACAGAGAGATTCTCTCGCTGAGTGTTCACCTTTATTTGAGCTCCAACTATCAATGAAAATTGTATTATTTCCTAATCTTTGACCATAGAATATGAATAAATTATGCGTGTTCTGGTAGGAATAGTTTTCATTGACTTTATGGTCAAATGAAAGTACCTCTTCTGTCACCTCTAGGACTTCAAAGTATACACTTGATCTTTAGTTACAAAGTTTATTTAGACCAAACTTTAAGTCCAATTTCAAACTGGAAAGCCTTCGATAAATGTGAAGTATATAAACCAAATACATAAACAGCTGTTGATTGCTTGGATCCAAAAAAGACTTGTAAACTTTCAAAGGATGTGAAGATCATCTACAGTCAACTAAATACTGAGTTTAAATAGCATTAAAATAGTTAACGTTTTAGACCACAGCGTTACGTATTCCTTGAGCAGATTTATCGGAAACAGAAAATCGCTTATGTCGACCGATGAGGAAAACAATTTTAGCCAGAGCACTGCCTGGAAACGAAATGCATTGTGATAAACAACACAGCTCCGAGGGATAGTTAAAAAAACGTTTCTGCTATTCAATGTCCATAAAGCTTTTGCCACTGTGTAGCTCATAAATAAAAGCATTTTAGATGGCCTAAGTAAAATCTGGGACAGTAGGCTATTAATGGTCAAGGGACTCCTCTCCTGGGGCAACAGTGTTAATCGGAGCAATAGGTCTCCTTCCTGCTGGATCAATGTCAGCACAAATTTCAGATTGCTTTCCTGATGCGCGCCAAGTTATCTGTGATTCAACTTTAATAGGATATTGAACGGAGCCAGCATTTAGGGAGCAGAGCCGTATTTCACGTTATTGACAATCAAACGCACACAACTTTCTCATTAGCATGCATTAGGAAAACACCAAATTAATCTTGACAACAGCGGTGGGGAACATGACTGCTGTTACATGCTTATTTAAGCAAACATACCTAACAGTGACTTAGTGTGCATATGAGAAAGAGAGATAGGGGGACTGTGGGGAAATGAAGCCTGCAAAGACATTACATAGGACAAAAAGCTACTGTGCTAACTCAAGGGGAATTCAGGAGAGAAGCAGAGACCAGATAGCCTGTTTTCTAAATATAAATGAAACATTGCATGATAAAACAATCTACGATTTCGTCTTAAATCTTTCAAGACCTCGGTGAATCATGACTACCCCAACTGTCATTTTGGATAAAATCATAGCTTTCAGCATGGATGCAACTTCAAGGATTTGCAGGGCATATATTTAGTACCTTTTGTCCTGCAGGGAAGCAACAATCTAGATGGCTCAGAAGCTTGTGGGTGCTAAACACTGAGTGTCTATCAGTTTTCATATTTACTTTTCTGTGTAATTACAACGAGAAATGCTTCAGCTGTGAAAATGCCGTGCTGCAATTATCACAGAAACCCAGACGTGTGTGACTCTCGTCCTCCAAACAAGCTCATCACGCTGTAATGTATTTGCCGTGACACTTCCGCTCCAAAATGCAGTGCTGGGATGACAAAATGAGTGGTGGCAATTCAAACTGGGCGTATTAAATCAGATGGCATTTCACTGCATCTGAAGGTCAAGTGTTTTGTCAACAAGGACAGAGGAGGAGACGACGAGGCAGCAAACACCAGGTGAAAGATTTAATGTCCGCATATTACCCAAACAAGACATAAACATGTATTTTTAGGGATGGGGGATGGAAGAATGAAAAGCTCAGAGACTGGTAGGTTGCTGCAAGGGAAGGTAAATGTAAATTATGCCCCACTAGACCAGTATGTAGATTAGATGAACTGTACTTTACAGCTGCAAAGCTTGACATTCAAATTTATTTAAAGACAAAAGAGATCTCTGGAAAGGTACAATTTTAGATTTTTATTTTTTTTCATACTGACACTATAGTTAATATTAAAAAAATTTATGTAAATATTGAAAAGGTTACTAGATCCAAATCAAACAATTGTGGAAGAACATGTATATACACTCAAGGGCTATTTCATTGAGTCTCCCTTGATATTAATATGTTAGACCCCCTTTTGCCTTCACTGCGTCCCTAAACATTCATAACATAGATTCAACAAGGTGCTGGAAACCTCCCCTGGAGATGTTGGTCCTTATTGATAGGAAGGCATCATGCGGTTTCTACAGATTTTTCAGCTGCACATCTGTGATGCAAATCCCCCCTCTAAGCAAATCCCAAAGGAGCTCCATTGGATTTAGATCTGGTGTCTATGGAGGCCACTTCAGTTCACTTAGCTCATCACCAATTTGTGCGGTTCAAATGCATTTATGAATGCCAAGTGGACCAGAGACCATTTTAAAAGCAGGAAGTGGACTATAGCCCAGGGCATTCTGGGTAACTACAAACAAAACAAACACAATAATTTATTGCTAGTGGGAGAAATGAGTCGTAATCATTTACCAAAGTCAAAAGAGAAATCCTACAACCACTAAAATCTGATGCTACTCCATTTCCGTTAACATTTTTTGAAAAAGAAAGTTTCGTTCATGTCTTCTGAGTTTGTTTTGTTTGTGGTTCTTGGTGCAGCGGAGCAATAGTTGAGAGGGTCAATTGGTCTTTCAAAGGGTTTGAACCAAGTCTACCGGACTGTCAGGCGTGAAAATACCCTAAGATTGCCGTCCAAAATCTGACAACAGATTGGAAAAATGTTGCCTGGTCCAAAAAAGTTGGATTTCAGCTGCAACATCCAGATGGTAGGGTCATAATTTGTGGAAGTGTTGACTCATCGTGCCTTGTATCAATGTTTCAGGATCTGTTAGCACACTGACATGACCCAACTTCGATTTTTTGGCAATTCCGATTTTCACACTGCAGCCTGAAGTGACTCAATTCCGATTTTTTGGCAATTCCGATTTTTTTTGCCGGGGCCGTTCACACTGCCAGTAAATGCGACCTGTATGCGTTCTGCAGTGTGAACGGGCAAACGACCTGAAAGTGTCCCGCATGTGCAGTAGAGGGCGCAATACCGTCAGCGTTCTCAGTGTTTTGCCAACCGCCATAAAAAGAAGTGCTCAGTGTTTGCGGAAGTAAACATGGAGGCTAACGGTGTCGCTTAGCTTATATATTTGAAGTTGTTGTCCGGCTGGAGCAGCATATTAACAACTTAATCCTCATATGGTTGTTGTTTTTCTTACCACTTGAGTGTATCTGGATGCAGAATAGTGAGATTTGTTGAGAATCAGTGACATTCAGTTTGGATGAAGGCGACCTGATCGCATTTGAATCAGATACCTGTCGGATATGGGTCAGATTCAAAAAAGAATCCGACCAGTGCTGTTCACACTGCCATGAAAATATCCGATACAGGTCGCATTACGTAAAAAAAAAATCGGAATTGGGTCACTTCAGGCTGCAGTGTGAACACACCCTTTGAGCCCCTTTATTAAATGTGCATCCTTTAAACATCACAGCCCAGCTGAGCATCTCTCTGGTCCATGCCTATCCGTGGAAGACCTCAAATGAATCAAGTTCCAAAGTTCACATCTTCTCAAACTGGTTTCTTAAACATGACAGTGTTCACTGTGCTTCACTGGCCTGCACAGTTAGCAGATCTCATCCCAGCAGAGAACCTTTTGGTTTTGGCAGAACAGATTTTTATCATGGATATCATCAAAGATGGCTCATTAGAGACCTAAGGAGAACATTGACATGCAGAAAAAAGATCGTTACTACCACCAGGGAGAAAACTAAAACAGGCAGGATAACGGCCCTTGAGGACCGACTTTGGGCACCCCTGCACTAGTAGGTCAATACTGAAGAATGATTGTACTACTTAAGGTATTATGGGCTCCAAACCAGTAAACTAAGGTAAAGCATTGATGGGCTTAGTAGATGTGTACCCTAAAATTTATAGGTAGTTAATTTATAAAACTAAAGTGACACTTCTGGTATTCAGCTTTATATTCATCAGGCAGATATGGCAACCAGCAAAAGTTGAATTTCTATAGTTTTGTTTGAAGTTAATCTCGTCTATGCCAACTTATTTCTTCAGGCGTATTTCGCCCGAGGAAAAACAGAAAAAAGGTCATTTAGGTGAAAAACTATAATTCTGCACTGGTTTATATTGGCTTTATACAGGAATGTAAAGACATAAAGGTTCCTGCTGCAAATGGTCTCAAAGAACTGCTAGCATTTGGAAAGTACTAACTTGAATTATTTAGCGTCTTCTATCATAACACAGCCTTTTGTTTCATAAGCATGGAGTACAATATTAAGCAACATGAGAGGTAATGAATGAACACAGAAAAAGTGCATGTAGTGCATTTCCTGGTAAGATAGCCTAGAGGCTATTTGGTAAATGATTATGCGCACCTCCCAAGAGGAAGCCAAGAGCCAGACATCATCATCTAGGAAGGCTTTGCTCAGGTGGTTCACACCACCAACTTGTATAGATTCAGACAAAATATCACACCTGTCACAACCTCTTAGTGTTCATACCCTGAACGCTGTTGGCATGAATGTAGCTTACGGTAAAGCGAGGGACAAAAAACAAGAGAGGAATGGTGGAAAAGCAATGGTAAAAAGACACGGAGAAACATTGTGGATGTGGTACTAAACTTGAAAAAGGAGTAAGGGCACAGCCAAGTGTGTGACATTAGACGTAATTCAGAATAAGGGCCAAGCGTCCAGCCAAGCGGACAGATGAGACCCTCATGTTCAGACTGTGCCAGGGGTAAATATTCACTATGACATTTGTGCTGAATTCAGTCTCCATAGGCTGGATGGCTGCCAACTGACATTTTCATCCCAGTCACACCGGCTTTGTTTCTGCAATCCTTTCTAAAATATCAGTCTGCAGATAATGGCACCTATCAACATATTGTGAAACATGTGTGTAACGCTATGTCTGATCAGTGATAGGTGCTTTAGGCCATATCCACTGTTCCTGCTTCAAATCAGTGAACTTTTGTGTACACATACCTTTAATCTCACTTTTAACTCAATAGGAGGACAAAAAAAAACAAACATGCACCCTGAAAGGGACAAATTTAGCTCAGAACATCTTTTATAGGCCAGGGTTTTACATAGATTGGTGGCACACATGGAAACTTTCTGTAAAAATACATCAACGATTGGAGAAGTGACTGTCAAAATAAGGTTGTGCCTTTGACATTCATCTCTTATGCTTTTACTGAGCTTGACAATTAAGCAATAACATAGATTCTATATTATAGAGTAACAACTTGTGTAAAAGCGCTGAAGGGGAATATTTTAATGAAAGAGCCAGACATGTAGCTTCTGCTCCAGCTTATAATATTATCTCAGTTAGTTTACAAACATACACACTGACATCAAACATGAACAACAGTATATTAGCTAACAACGGCACTAACAACAAAGTGTGCCAACATATGGAGTGTCAAAAATATACTCACAAGCTTTCCAAAAGTTAATAAACTAATTTAAGTCTTTAATTAAAGTGAAAACTCTTGGTGTGAAAATTTCTAAAGGCTAAATATAAGTTCTGCTGAAGAGTTTTGAAAATCAGACTTTTAAGTTAATAAAAAAAAAGTCATAAAACATTAAAGTTCACCCTAAGTAATTATTTACCCTTCAAATGAATTACATGTACATTTTTTTGGCAATACAGCCTAGCTTTTGTATATGGCCTAATAGTTTTTCACCATGTCTGTTTTCTCTCCTTTTTTGGTGTACAAGTGTTTGCAGTTCCTCACATACTAATTAAACCTTATATGAGAGGGATGAAGAAGCACAAACCCATTATGTGTCGACCTAAGAGCAAGCTTGGTTAATTTTTCAGAGGATTTTCTACTAATGCATTCAGAGACTGGGAAATATGACAAAATGGAGAGCTTACATTGGCAGGCAGGATGACATGTGAAATTGAAGTGGGCTTAGCCAGAGAGTTTCATAATGACAACTATCTGTACAGCGAATGCCTGTCATCCTTACAGCAGTGTGAAAAAAATTCATTATGAAAAATGTTACTGATAGACAAATTAACAGATTGTGTTACTAAAATTCTTGACCTTAGTCAGACTATTAGGCTGCGTTCACACTGCAGCCCGAAGTGATTCTATTCCGATTTTTTATTTATTTATTTTTTTTGCCCCAATAGGTCACTTGGATATCCGACTCATATGTGATCTAACGTCCAGGTCGCGTTCATCCGACCAGAACGTCACTCGTACTCGACAAACGTCACTATTCTGAGTCCTGATACGCCCAAGCAGGAAGAAAAACAACAGCCATGGCGGACTGTAATGAGGATTAAGTTGTTAAAGTGCTGCTTCGGTCGGAAGACACCTTCAAGATCGTAAGCTATGCTCCACCGCTAGCATCCATGTTTACTTCCGTAAACACTTTTTTTTTAACGGCGTTTGGCAAAACACTGGGCACGCTCTCTATGTGTGACGTTATTGCGCCCTCTACTGCGCATGAGGGACATTTTCATATCGTTGACAATGGAGAACACGTACAAGTCGCATATATTTGGATGTGGACAAAAAAAATGGAATTAGGTCACTCAGGGCTGCAGTATGAAAAATATATTATTTAAAAAAAACAAACATCTAGTGAGAAGACATGAATTTGTATCAAACTGAGATATTGAATTAAATTAAAATTAAATTAATTAAATTTAAAGCTTTTATTGTCATTTGAACTGAGGCAGCAAAATTCAGGATGCAACTCCAAATGGCACATATGAGAATACAGTTAGAAAGATTTTTTTAAATATAGAAGAAAATAAAAAAATCAAATACAGAGTATAAACTAACGTTTAGGGAGGTTTTAACTCTAAGTGAGCCTACTTTCAGGGTACCTGATAATTTTTTTTTTTACTGCAGACTTAGTTATCCTCTCTCCATCTTTCTTATCTGCCACAGAAAATCTAGTAAACCATATAGAAATACAATATGCCAGGATGCTATCAAGTGCTAATTTGTAAAAAAAAAAAAAAAAAAAGCAGCACTGTGCCTTTTTTAATAGTTTCTAAAGAGTTTAATGACCATGACAAACAATCAGAAATGTGAACACCAAGGAATTAAACTGATTAGAAATCTCACCAGAGAAAGGTAAAATAAAAAAAAAAAATGGCTGATATGAGTTTTAAAAGGCCACAACCTTCATTAGCGACACTGAAACAGTATATAGAGAAAGAAGGCATCACAATGAAAGTTAAACAGAAACACACACAGCTTTGTTTTCAAAAGCAAAATTAAAAAGTTCTGCCAGATTTGACTTGAATTTCCCAAGTTCCCCTACAGTGGGAACATAAAAGGATATTTCTCATTTTTGAGGTGTGAAGTTATGCAGCATTAAGCTGGAAACACTATTATATTAGTACAGATCTGATTCTGGAGCACATGCTGTTCTATCTCCAGCTAAGTCAGACTGTGATGGATTTTTTGGACATTTCAAAACGATACATGAGATGGGTGACAAACTTGACGGCCATGGGCCAAATCCGGCCCACCATAACTCTTTATGTGGCCCTGTAAATTCTAGACTAAACACTAAATGTGTTTAAATATTATTTTATGAATCATATCAATGCAGTTTTTATCCGTTTACTGCCAAATGATATCAATCAGTCCCTCCAGTTTCTTGTGAATTATCATGGAAATTCACACAAAATCAACAAATCACACATTTTTTTTAACTAACACAATTGGTAGTTTATTACAGATTTTTCTCAGAAATTGTCAAAAATTTTCTTACTTGTACTAAACAACTGCCTGAGCTTTAATTGGTTTCAGATTATGGTCCACGATCTATACAGCGAGGAATAAAAAGTCACATTTATTGACATAAATAAGTGCAAATACTTCCAAATTAGTACCACAAACAATTATATTTTTATTGCAAAAATCACAAAACAATTGTGAAATCCTGGAGGGACTGAAAAGATGTTCAATATTATTTAATTTTAAGAATGAATTGACATTTTAACAGTTTGTGAACGGGTTTCATCAATACATTCTGGCACAACCGTCCCTTTAAGAGCATTTGTGATCTGGATTTGGCCCAAAACAAAAATGAGTTTGAGCCACTTCTGGGAATTTTATACAAGTGCTGTTCAATTGTTGTACCAATGATCCTTACTTAATCTCATACAATGGAATACAGCTGCATTGATCAGGATTCACTCACCTCAGCATGTAAAACACATAAAGTGTCTGACCTGGCCTTACTTTATGAATAATTCTGCAAATAATTATTTTTCCTCTTGAGGACACTTTCAGAACTTTGATCCCCCAATGGCAAAATGTGGATTAAGTATGGAAAAAGAAAACAAGATAATTAAATCACACAAAATTAAACTTTGTCCTTATGCTTTGTCTGTATATTTCACAATGTTCATCCTAATACACACCCACTATAGAAAACAGGGCGCATTCACACAGGCCTGTTTTAATCAAACTCCGGTTGGTTTGCCTAGAAAGTCTGCTTCACTTAAGAGAGTTATGAATGTTCAACCGAACTCTGATGTTTACGGAGCATAATGAAACTTCACAAAAGGTGCTTCATGCTTCATGTAGAGTGGGTAAGCTTTTGTCTGCTTCTGGTATTTAGACTCAGTTTAAAGACACCAAATATTTCCAGTAAAGCACTGATTAAAAAAAAACACTGGATGACTTGATTGCATTGTTGTTTTTGTGCTTCTATTTATCTGAGATATTCCTGGTTGGAAAAAGCTTTAGAAGCGTCCTTTTCCAATTTTTACAACATTAAATGTTTCATGAATTTAAAGCAGTTTTTACTAGCATTTCTGAGTGTAAAATAATCCCATTGTGTTTTGTTTTGAATCATGGTCCTTGATTCTGAAAAAGGAATAAATAATTAAAAAATATTAGGGGCAACTGATGGGTAACTTTTTCACATTGGTAGTTAAAACCACCAGTGTCTGACTATCTGTCATGAAGATAAAGATGAAATAGCCGACACTGATTTAACCTCAGACTCCTTAAACATTTAACATAAATGACACAGAGTAAATGGCTTAAATAATAGAACAATAGTTTTAAATATCAAAAAAAATTTGCAGAAGTTGTAGTGGGAAACATAAATGCAGTTTGTTTTAAATACATAAAAGATTTAATTGTCTGTTGTAAACATTTTTTAATCACTTGATGTCTCTCAGACTACAAAAATATTTCTATTTTTACATCTTTAAATCCTAATTTGCTCAGCCTCAACACTTCCTCGTCCTCAGTATGATGAGATGTGACTCATCTCATCTCCCTCTGTAATTTCAGCATCTTTTGGCGAAACGGTAGACGGTGTATATTGATTGATATGAGCTGGATATAAGCTAAAATAAACAGATATCTTGTTCTAAAGATCAGATCCTCGGCCTGCCCTCGCGGCATTAACAAATGCAGCTGAGACTGGGCCCAAAACACAGACACAAGATAATTAGTCACACCAGGCTTGGTGGAGGGAGGGCAGGGAAGCAATCTGACTGAAGGATGTATCGATCCTCCAGAGAGGGAGGGGCGCCCAGTCAGGAGTCATGATCAATCTTGCGAGCCGACTCTCTCAATCTGTGATGAGACCTGTGTGTTTGTCCCGGGAAGCTTTCTACCTGCACAACACACATTCGTGTGTCGTGCAGGTAGAAAGCTTGTGTGTGTCTTTGCAGCCGCATTAACAGTACCGGCAGCTTGGTGTATGACTTGTCAGAGAGAGACAAATGTCTGTGTGAGTAAAAGACTCCCAGGGGTTAGAGAAGGGGGGTTTAGCTGCACCACAACATCGGAAGCCTTTATCGTGGAGTTAAAAGCCTTACCCCAGCTGCAGATTCTCCTCATCAAGCTTTTGGCACAGACAGCCGGCGAGGGAGAGAAAGTAAACCTTTCCCAAACATAAACTGTTTGCATATTGCTGTTATCTAGTTTCTGGTCACAGGTGGGTTTCATCTGATTAGACAGCGGTGATGCATATCAGAGGGAGCAGCCGACCAGTTGCACTGTACTGCAATTCATCTTCCACAGATATACCGAAGGGGGAAGAGGAGCTGGAGGTTCTCCTCCGGATTCTTTTGGGTTGGAAAAAGGAGGAAAGGCATGTAAAAAGGGGCATGAATTTGTTTGTTTATGGGTTGTGAGAGGCGTGATGATATTCCGTGCCGGTCTCCAGGGCTGGGCGTGTGGATCAGATATCAGACAGCATGTTAAGCTGCAGGGACTCCCACAGCGGAGCAACTGTGGATGGCTAATTGACAGGCTGCTGGAGACGAAGCAAGTCAAGATAGCCAGTCACTTTCACGCTCCTCCACTCCGTGTTCCCCACCAGGGGGAAAGGCTGGAAGCTGGAGAGGGTGGGTGTGGGTGGGTGCATGCATGGGTGTGCTGCTAAGTGGTGTGTAGACGTTTAACCCACTAGGGAAGTGGATGTCACTCTCACAGTGAGACGCATCTGACTTTGGACAAATAGGTTCCAATGTCAGATACTCTGGATGTGAAGCTTAAAAACTTGAAAAATGACGTCGTTCATGACTTTCATACACCGTCATTAAAAAAAGTCAATGTTTAGGTGTGTTTTCTGACAGGAGCCATGGTAGTTTTCTGAGACCATTGCTGTTTCACTGAGGGAGACGTGGCTAAATCAGACTACTTTGGTAGAACGTCAGAAAACCATGGTAAGGAAGAAGTACTCTTCTAGGGGAAGTTTTGTTACATCAAGTTATCAACATTCAATTTGAATACTTTCAATTTGACTTTAACCACAAAAACGTTTCATGCGCATCAAAAACACATCATCCGGTGCTTCCATTTCGACGGCTGTGCAAAGCGCTCTATACCTAGCGTTTCGCTCGTCTGGTTTACATTCAAAGTCTTTGTGGAGGGTTAGGGATGCACAATGTTGGATTGAATATCCGACATGCCAATATACTAAACCTCATCTGGTCGATAAACGATACTAATACCTATATTTTTTTCCTATACCTACTTACTATATGGCTTTCTCCACTGTGGAATTAAAATGCTGCACTCTCTTTGTCAATGGAGCCTGCTCCCAAATGTAAAGTGCAACGTCCCAAATTTTCAGCCTCCTACAAAACTTTCAACTTGCAACTACCAATACCATGCCGATAATATCGTGCATCCATAGTGGAGGCACATCAAGGGTGCATCAGACATGTTAAAATCGCTCTAGCCGTTGTTCTCCGTTGCTGGCCTGTTTGTCAAATGCGTTGGATGCTCTTGACGCGTCAAACGCTCTAAATCACAGTGCAATGGATGCGTGAAATGCGCCGCAACGGCCCTCAATGGCCCGCAACGCGCCTCCACGTAGACTTTGAATGTAAACTAAATGCGCCCGACGCTCAGAACACGTTTGGTGTGAACGCACCATAACATATTTTATCAACATATAACTGAATGATGACAAAAACACAGAAAATTGTAGTTGAAATTTCTGATTTACTGCAACAGAAACCAGAAACATCTTGTGAGCTGCAAATCTTGTAAAATTATTTAAACATAAAATACAACCTCAGAGAAATTAAACAGCTCATTCATCTTATGCCCAGATAAACAACAAACATTGACCTATCATGATGTTTATTATTTTCCACTGTACACTTACTTTAAAAGTATATTTATGTATATTTATCACATTCTTGTGATAAATATCCTACTTTTAAGCTTGGAAAACCATCAGATGTTGGTTTTGCATAGCCTGTCAAAGTCAAACAAAAAACCAGGAGAGATTTCTAAATCTTTAAATCTTTACAGCAGCTCTTAAGGTGGCCTAGATTTTTTATTTTGAAAGATCAGGATGGTTTGATTATAGGTTAGCTGTTTCCTACTAGCTGTATGTTACATTTAGAGGCATCTCCACTTCAAACTCCTTCTGCTAACTTTCAATTATTCACCATTCACACTTGTCTGCTTTGACAAATATCACCACTTTGCAGTGCTTAGTCAAATACATGAATAAAATCAGCTATCTTTAGTGGAAATATTAATTAAACGAATCAAACCGAGTGTGAACTTTTGCTTTCAGCGTCCATGGAGGCAGAGAATAAACGTTCTCATCAGAACTATTGTTAGGTACATTTAGCCAGAGCAGGAATATTTTACAGACTTTATTTCCTGAAATAGAAATGAAAACAATCACAGTGTCTGATTTGAGTTTAATCAGTCAGTTGCATGTGGTTCTTGTTTGTTAACTTTCAATATAAGTGTGATTTTAAACGTTATTTGGTTGATACATAAAGGCCTGTGTGCGATTCTTTGGAAACTATAAATTGGAATAAAAAGATCATGTAATTACAATATTCTGAAAAATAAAAAAATACTTTGCTAAATAAATAAGCACCAAAATATTCCAATTGCCACTACTGTAATAAAACATGTTCATTAATCTGGTTAAAGTAATGTTAATTATTGTTGACAGAGTAAATTTTATTTCATGATTTTAACTAAAAGAAATGATAAAGCAGCCAATTCATTAGCGTTTTTTAAGTGCGTGTTGAGTTTGGTGTGTAGCTCTTTATAGAGGAACATGGGGGATATAAAAAGCTGACAATAAATGGGAAATTGAGCTTAGGTGTTCAGCCTAGCTTGACGCTTTCACTTGTACTTTACTGCCTGCAGTCTTAAAGTTGTATTTCCTTCTTAAAAGTTATGCCAGGTACTTATTTTAAGTTTCCACACCATGGCAGTCCACGCTTTTATACCGTAGGAAATGTTCCTCTTCAGTCAAATTTGGTTTTGGTTTTAATCAAGGGAACATGTTGTGACCTTATTTCTATTAGCTGGCGAGCAGTGTTCAGAAACAGGTTGGGGAGGGGGGCAGCATTTACTCTCTGCTTTATATAGAAGGACAAAATTCAGGTCAGTGACTTTTTCTCTGGCGTCTCTCGGCTGAAATGTGTCGCCGTTGACACATTTCTACAAGTCGTGTTACCGTAACTCTGCAATACTTTGGGGAGACGTTGCACTTTCCAGCCAATTTCGGGTTATTACGGTAATTTCACTCCCGCCGCTGCAGGGAGCATGTTTGAATGTGATGAAACACTCTCAGTAGACGGTACATCTCAAAAATAACTTGCTAGATATTGAAAGCTCCAGTTATGGAAAAATGGACAAAAATATTTACTGGCGGGACATTTAAAGACTTTTGTACAATTAAAATAAGCAAAAACATCCAGGCAGAGATTTGAAAATTGGGTCTTAAAAGGTTTTAAAAGGAAAATCAAAGAAGCATTTTTGCTCAAAACTTGTCATAAATATGTTACTAAAATATAATAATTTGAATCAGTTCTCCATTTTAAGTAAAAGCAGTTTAAATTGCTGTATTTTCACGCAGTGTTTTCATACAGTAAAGATCTCATACTTTATATCTATATGATTATACTTATGACTCTTTGTGATGTAAAAAAAAGAAAAACCCTTTCTGTAAGTGTAAAGCATTTGGCCTTTATTCACTCTGTAATCATAGTTTTCTGTTCTGACGACCCACACAGGGGCAGCGCACTTCAGATTCCTTCTTTTGTGCCAATTCTCTATATTATAAAATTACATTTATGTAGTTTAAGGTCCTTTTCTGCTGTGAGGGACAGAAAAAAAAAGGGTAAACGTGATAAACATCGTCTGCGCCTTTTACCATTTAACGTTCAATTATCTATAAAATACACAACAGAGGCTTCAGTCAGTGAAATGACAAATTGAAGTCGAAGAGCACTTCAGTGCCGTCCCCGTTAACACAGGTTTTTATAGATCACCTCAAATGCCACCCCATAGGTGTTTTAGCTATCTCCATGAATATATGCAGTGGGGATCTGTCCTTGCTGAGAGCAAAATCTGATAATGCAGCAGCAAACACAGCTGAGAGTAAGAGCAAACCAATTCACCGCTTTGCTTAAAAAAAATAAAAAACAACGGGCTTGCTGCTCATTTCTGCGACAGCTCTAAACACTAGATTAACAATTATTCAGGGAGTCAGACTGGGAGAAAAATATTAATCTGTTTATTCATGGCTTGTTGAATCAGCTTTATCTTCTGAGATTAATCCAAGTCAATAATGTTATCTTTAATTATAAGGAATGGTCTTTTCACCTACGTCAAATAATCATGGCAGTCTGCGATGGCGAAAAGAGCAAAACAAATTTCTCTGTAAAATGACAGTTTATTTTCCTGCCATATATTAGAACGGTCAGAGGGCTTCGCTTTGCTTTGATTTATGATTTTGTACCGTGAGTCAAGAAAGGGCTTTCTGGAGTAAACCAATATTAAAAATGGACGTTTTAAGACAGATTTAAAACAACATTTATAAACCAAATACAGTAAACAGGGTTGCCACACAGTCTAGAAAACTAATGGACTTTGATGGAAGTTTTGGATAAGTATGGAAAAAGATCTTAGACTTTATCGCATGTGTCAAACTCGAGGCCCGGGGGCCAAATCTGGTCCGCCGTAGCTTTTATTGTGGCCATGTAGACTCCAAATTACATCAGTAAGTCCCTCTAGTTTTTCACAAATCTGCAAAACTCTCACAAAATTGACAGAGCACCACATTTTTTCAGATTTTTACAGCACATTTTTCTCAAAATTGGCCAAAACATTTGGTTTAACTGGTTGCGGCCTCGGCCTTACTCGATAGTCCGTGATTGATACAGCAATTGATAAAAAGTCACATTTAACATCATACATGAGCGCAAATATTTCTAAATTAGTGCCACAAAATATGTGATCTTTGTAAAAAAAAAACAAAAAAAAAAAACAACAAAAACAATCAAGAAATCCTGGATGGACTGACCAGTGTAAAAAGATGGTCATTATTATTTAATTTTAAGAAACACTCACTGAACGCTGAAACACACAGATATTTAATGATATTTTAACAGTTAACAGGCCCAAAATGCATCCTGGTACAACTGGCGCTTTAAGAATATCCAGATTTTTGATTTGGCCCAAAATGAAAAGATCTATCCATCCATAAAACGGAAAACTTCGCAAATTTAAATCTCCAACTCTTGTAAATCAGCTTTATTCGATAAAAATTAACAATGGAGATCTGAAACCAAAGCAAAGTGTGAAAAAAACACTTGTATTTTAAGATGTTACCTACTATTTCATTTTTGAAAAGTTACATCCATTCATTATTTTTATAATGCATAAATGTGCAATTTTTTTTTTTTTGCTGAAAATGGTTAAAACCTTTGTGTTTAAGTGATGCCAACTCCCACCTGCAGGTGGCGGTACTGCGTTCTTCTACTGCTTTCGTCACCTTATTTTATTTCAAGTTATATTCCATGAGCGATACGGTGAGTAACTAAAGTCACATTATACACAAGCGAAAATATTGCAAAATTCCTCGCAAATGTTTATAAAGCAGCAACAAAAAATCTGTGAAAAAATTTCTAAAAACAATCTGGAAATCCTGAAGGGAAAAGTACAGATGCAGAGACATTTATTTATTAACATTTTTATCAGTTTCAGGCTTTTTACCACACAACTAAATCTTTGAGAACATTAATGATTTTTGATGTGGCCCAAAATGAAAATGAGTTTGACACAGCTGATTTAAAGCCTGGCCATTGTAAAAACAACACCTAAATAAATAAATAGTCATATTTCCATTTAAAAGTGAGCTAAAGAAGATCTGCATAAACACATCACTTAAACATTTACATAATTTTACATACATGCACAAATCTATGCATCCAGCTCCTTACTGTCTGTAGTTTTTACAGGTTTTTTTTAAAAAGACTAACCTCTGCAAAAATATTCACTATAAACCGAAAGTAAACTGATGTGTCCTTTAAGCTGGACTGAAAAAAATACTACTGTGGAAATTTGAGATTAAAAAACTGGAAATACGTGCAGGAATATCTCTGACAAACGACCACACAGAGTAATATATACGTATGAATTCAACCATTCTTGATTCAAGAAAGGCAAATACAACCCACAATGCAAAGCCAGAGGTCAGGATCTGTTTACAAAGCCTAGAATGTCAGAAAACACAGAAGCTGTATTTATTTTATCACTTCTCTCTCCCGAGAGCCACAGATTCACGGAGCTTTTTACTGAAATAAAACATCTGTCGCTCCCTGTATGATCGATCGAACAAAAACACATTAACAGGAGCGGATCCTGAAGGAGGGTCGCAGGAGAACAGCAATAATGACCGAACTGTACGAGACTCGTCTATGCGTTTGTACATGTGATCAATAGGGGGCTCAATGGCAATAATTGGTTTTTAATATAAAAGATGAATGTGCACCGATCAGGGTTTTACCAACTTCTAGTTTCCCAATATAAACTGCTGATTTCAAATCTGAACTAGTGCACTAGCAGAAAAAGATTGGTAAAATTTGTAGTTTTGGAAGCAACACAAAATGAATAAATTGCAATCATTTTTTGCATTTGTGCATCAAAGTTTGCAGTGAATCGCCTCTTAAAATGCTAATAATAAGCTAAGAACATGATGGGAAATTAAGAGGCAAACTCAATTACCAATCAGAGCCCATCAATCTCTGCGTGTTTTTTTTATCGTAGCGTGTCTTGTCGCAGATTTGTCGAGACAGTTGTTTAATTTTGTTTTTAACAAGATGCCCTCAGACATCTTGTTTCCACAAGTTGTGTTTCCCCACCAGGATGCAGAGAGAGCGAGTTGTGAAGCCGCCTGGAAAGGATCGAACTGCCAGCGGCAAAAAATGCATATCACACAGCAGACGGGAGACAAAACATTGTCTGGGGGGAAACTTTCTACAGGATTGCAATCTGTGGTGAAGTCCGAGGGAGGCCGACTTGGGACGGATGATTACTGGAAGTCTTTTATGTGTGAATCCACCAGGAGTGGGGAAGCGCGCTACATATATATATATATAACTTTTACTGTCTTTTCTTACTTCAGATAGAATTTGATCAAACTTTCCAGCTCCCCCGAGGAGCTTGACATTTTCCTTTGCCTGATTGAGCAATTGTGAAAATTTCTTCAAGAGGCATCCATTTTAATGTCACAGGTAATTCTGCACCCGAGTATGAGAAACCGCCTCAAAAACAAAGAAATAAATATCCCGGAGTCGCAGGGATAAGAACGAAACTGAGATTTATTTTTTGGGCTGGTGCAACCTTGCACATTATTATGCATCATCTCAGGGATAAGACCGAATCTCTGTGACCACATCAGTGTTCAACATACCCTATTAAGCCGTGACACCTGCAGTTTATCATCTCTAAATCAATTGAATATTCTTGTAGGGAAGACGGAGGGGAAATCCATCTCCTGTAAGGACAATGCCTTAAATAAACATCCCACAGACAACAGGCTCAAACTGCCCTTCCTTCACCTGATACCCCCTCTTCCATCCCCACACACACACTGGCATATAAACACTTTGCCTCTCATGGAAATTGTTTCGTTCCTTTTAGTCAATCTAGCTAATGCAAAAATCATGTATGTCAGTCTTTAAATATTTAATCGTAACAGCAGCAGGATTGAAATACAACATTGAAGAAGCATTACTCCTCCTCCTGAAAGGTACAAGAGCTGGGAGAGCGGGATAGAGGCAGCCGCTCTCACTCCTCGATATCAGGCAGAGAGAGAGAGAGAGAGAGAGAGAGAGAGAGAGAGAGCGTGAAAAGAGAGATAGAGAGAGTCGGCTAATTTTGATAACAATTTGGTTGCCATGCGTTCTCAGCTGCCTGGCGTAGTGGTGGCGTTAAAGTGCAGTTTGCTTTACAGGAAGATTAAAAAAAGTGCACAAATGCCTGTGACGGCTCTGTGTTTTCCATGTGTAGGAAGCAGACTTTGCTCTCTGACGTGGAGAGGATCTGGTCTGACAAGAAACACTGTTGCTTCTTGGAACTCAGCGAGAGACGCAGCTCAATGATCAGGCAAAATGCAATGAATTCTGCATGCAGACCTGCATCATGGGAATCACACTCCCCTCCTTGTAAGCTTGGACATAAAGTAAAAGGGACTCACTCTTCCTCCTCTCTGTCCTTTTCTTATCATTTCTTACTTGAGAAAACTGCAAAAGTTTTAAGCAAAGATTTAATTCAGCAAAACTTTCCAAAAGTTTGGCACTCACCACAGAGAAGTCCTCAGCTGAGCAGTTCTGTCCACTGAAATTGCAGCTCATCAGCATCTCCTCCAGCTGATGCCCCGTCCTGTTGAAGATGTCCTGCATGTCAGGTGCAGGATACATCAAATCAGTGGGTTTGTGCCCGTCCCTGTTCTTGGGGGGCAGACCCGTCAAGTTTGCCAGGTGGTAGATGTCTGCGTCGGTGAGGGCTGAGAAGCGAAACCGGTTGATGTTGCAGATGGTCACGGCAGGGAAGACCATCTCCGGGGTTGCCTCTTCGTTCAGCGCCGTCACATGAGGGTGCTCCAGGTAGGAGATGGCACACTTGGCCGCTTGGTACAGAAAGAGCGCCAGAGAAGTCAAGAAGGCAAGAGCCCAGAGAGTCTGCCGGATTCCCAGGCGGCCAGAGACGAAGATGTGGTTGATCCCATGGAGGGAGCAGGAGTTAGCAAACCCTGCCAAGTCTTTGGCCGGCGGCGCACAGCTCTCCTCGATCAGGCTCTCCTTATCCCCATCTTGCTTGCTTTTCTGCTTCTCATCCTCCTCTGCAAATTTGATTTTGCAAACAAATTCGATAGGCATGTGGGCAGCCAGGTCTGCGTTTTTGTTTCTTCTTGATGGCAGCTTTCAGCCCTGGATCACTTCCCTCCTACTTCCCCGGCTTTTGTCCTCGGTGCGGGATACAACTCCAGAAAGAAGAGGGGGGGAGAAAGACGGGAGAGAGTTTGTTGCTGCTGCTGTCGCTGCTGCTGCCTGCGCTGTGACTGATAGTGCTGCTGCTGCTGCTTCGGCTGCCACGGCTCCTTGTGACTACAGCGCTGCTGCTGTGCTGCTGCTGCTGCTGCTGCTCTGAATGCTTGTCTCACTACTTGATCAGCTCACACAGCCCTACTTATCAGCAGTAATACAGCTGTCAAAAACAAGTAATAAAAACAAAAATACCCTTGCATGCTGCCTTAAAGGTAAAGAGGAAAGGCAGCTTTTTATTTTTAAGACCGGGCTAAAATCGGAAGAGGGAGATTAATATTTTATGAGAAGGTAACATTGTGATTATTTCCTCTTGACTGGCGCTAGACACAACTTCTCCCGGTCATCCTCCTGTGCCCCCCCCCCGCCCCACCTCTCCCTGCTGCGTAATCCACTTGTTTTGGTCGAGCTTTCACTTCTTGACCCGAATGCAGTCGGGTTTTCTCCCACACAGCTGGACCACATGTTTTAACGTCACCCCAAGAGAACGTCTAATTGAAGCAATAACGAGCACAAATGAGATTGAGCACAAGAAAAAAACTAAGTAAAAGACTAGTGATTGAGTGAAATGTCTGTAGGAGATTAAAGCAAGGCAGTGTAAAGATGTTGCTTTATCTCAAGCATCCGAATCAAGGAATGCATCACCGATTCGGAGCCCGATGCAACTGAAGATGTTGAAATAAAAGTATCGATCTGAATCCAGCCCCTAACCTTTACAGTGTGCGTCTCGGTGCCGTTAATGGCTCCTTGCCAAGTTGCCAAACAAAATTATGCAAATAGAAGGAAGAAAAGGGAGAGCCCTAATGCATGTTATTCCCCTTTAAAAGGAATTAGTCATGCGGGTCACATCACAAGGGGCTGGGACCTCCAGAGGAAAGGCATATTTAAAAGTGAATTCAGCCGCTCCGAACACACGTGCCAAGTCAAGTCAGGGAGGGCGAAAGAAATGTGACTTTAGTTGAAACCAGAACAATTGCAGGTACAAAAAACACATAACGGGATGAAAGGAAATGACTGATTATTACATTTCCCAAGTGTTTTCCACTGAAAAAGACAATCTGAGAATTTTTTCAAGGAAGAATTTATTAAACTAAAGTGATCAATTGTGAAACAGCAGAAGTTTCCTGTGCATTTTGAAAACAATGAGGGGGTTTGGTTGAGGTATTGTGCCAGGATTCCAGGTTATTGTGTTTGTGCTGTAGTTTTTCTATAGAGCTGCAGATTCTCCGTTGGAAGGCGATGGAAATGAGATGGACGCCAGTCAGTAACTGCATCTCCATTGACCATTTAATTGCACAATTTGAAATGATAAAAATAAATTTGCTTAATGGAAACGCGACAATTAAAAAAAAACAACTCACGTTTACGAATGAAAAGTTTTTTGTGCTGGGATAAGGTGATTTTTCAGCTGAATCAAAATTTATTTTAGAAAAACTACAATGGAAACGCTGTTTTCTCACCATATGTTACTACTGGTGGAGAAAAAAGAGAAAGACGACAGGAAGTAGCGGAACAATGATTTTTTTTTTAATGACTTATCGCTCGGACAAACTTATTCACATGTGATTTTTTTTAAATTGCGATTCTTACTTCAAGGAAATGCTGCAATTTCAAAATTTAGTTTCATCAACATTAGCAGAATATCAACAAAGTTTTGTACACATTTGTAATGGAAACGCAGCTACTGTTTGAATACGAGTTAACTTTCATAGAAACCTGTGTCTCTTAGTTGCTTCTCCTCCTTTTCCTGGACTTCCTCGTTCAAGATGACGGTTCTGGATCATGTTCAGGACTGGCTCCTCTTCCTCCAACAAGCCAAACTGTCTGCTCTCCAATACTCTCATCGTTCCACCGGTTCAAGTCTCCAGTATCACCTCCATGTTTTCAGCTCCAAGCCTCCTCGGTCTCCTTCATCTGGATCAAACCTCTGGCTCAACCGGATTCCTCTCCTCCCTGGCGGGATTCAGCTCTCATTAACCAGTAAGCTCTTCACTTCATTTTAACACTTATTTACATTCATTGCGCTGCTCTGGCGAGATCACCTCTCACCCTCCCTAGTTCTCTGCCTCCCATTTCTCCCTTATCCAGACCGATCCGAAAGCAGGAAGCTAACCACAGCGCAGGTCATTCTGCTTAAAAACACCTAAAACACGAGAATCTAAGCTAGCAGGAGAAATAGCTAATGGTTTCTTTCTTCTTTTTTTTTTTTTTTTTTTTTTTTTTACTAATTACAAAAGAGAAATCCTACAACCGCTAAAATTTTATGCTAAACCGTTTTTGTTTACATTTTGTGACGAAGGACATGTACTCACGTCTTCTTCAGAGGTTTTCATGTCGTTTCCTTCAGTGGTTCGTGGTGCAGCGCCCCCACAGGCGAGGGGATGAACAGGTTTGTTTTACACAATTCGGTGTGAAAGCGAACCAAACCAGAAAAAAAAAATGCTGCAGTTGTGGTTCTCAATCAAACGAAGTCTATCGGACTATTACATGTGAAAACACCCATATAGGTTCTGAAGAAAAAAAACATTTAAAATGTGCAGGAACCTCCCTGCACCTCTCACTCCTTTACTTGCTTTGTTTGCTTGTTTCCAGTTAAGCTAGTCTTTGGTGTGAGAGAAGCAGATATGCAGGATATTAGTTTTAGTTTTGCAGAAGTGAAGCGCCCGTGTTTGGGCTCAGCCTCTGGCAGACACTGTGGTCCACTAACAGCACTGTTTTATGTTGTCATCCCCCGAGGATGCTGGGGTTATTTACAGTCTCACAGAGGGAATGAAAGCTCACAGTCCACGCCACGGCTAAATACCAAATGTGAATAAAAAGCATGCAGACACATCTGGTGCATGAAAACCACTAAAGGAGTAGATGGCATCGTATTAGTTTGTCAGAGCCAATTTCACTCCGAACAGGCGGCTCGCTTTGTGTGCGATGCCCTAAAAACAAAACAACACAATTAAATGCCACTGACCTTCAAGTTATTTTTGACATTATGAATAATGCCACATTTTTACAAAAACATTAGCTGGAGCTCTTTGTACTTTAGGACCTCATGTTTGCGAGGGACTGCCTTTGTTTTATTCAACACAGTTTTTGAAATGTTTGTTCAGATGTGATATTGTGATGCAGAAAAAGCTTGTAAAACTGGACAATTTATGTCCTCTCAGAGAAAAGGGAGATCGTTTCAATACACAAGAGCTCCATCTGTTGGATGTCTCCGCAGTCAATGGTTGCTTTTCATCAACTGCTTTTCAGTTTGAGGCACTAACTCAAAGTTATCCAGCAGGCTCCATGTATCAAGAAATCTTATTGTAAAAAATGTATACGTTTTAAACTCAATTCCAGGCAAGAAAAAGTCAATTGTTTTGCCGCCCGTCTCATGAACTCCAGTGTTAGACAGCTTGTTGTGGAGAACGTAAACATGGCCACCAATACACTCTTAAACCATGGTTACATGTCAACAGTCTGTCAAAACAACCTTTTTGTTTTCATTTATCTTGCAAACATTGTGCTATTTTTAGAAATATCCACATGAAAACACTGAAAATGACCCAGAACACTACAGTGACTATACAGAGTTTGTATGTTGTGTTTCAATTCTGCCACAGACACAACAGCAAATAAAAGTACACACATGAAGTCAAAGCACTGGTGTTTCAGGGTTTCATTAAAGGTCGGACTATGACATCATTGCTCTGAAATGGGTGGATTATGAGATATAAACACAAAATAAAATACATTATTTTGGGGTTTTCCATGGATCCAAACCAAAAACAAAAAAAGATTTTCAGGCTTTCAATCTAGACTCATTATTTGGTTTGATGCAACTACTCAGCTACAAAAAAACTTCCACCACTTCTGAATCTCCTTTGTGGGAAGGTTTTGCTAGTTGGTAGAAAAAGAAAGAAAATGTCCGACAAGATAGTTTGTAAACACAAGAGTGCAGTGATTGGCTAACAGCAAATTAGCATTAATGCTAGCCTAAACAACTATTTCAAAGTGCTTTTTAAGTGAATTTGGACTGGGACTGACCATTCAAATATCCCTAGACTTAAATAATTATTGTTGAACATTGATCCTTTAAATCCCCATTTGAGATTTCTGAAGCTGTCAGTGTTTGGTTGGTGCGCAAACCCAAACTGGATTTGAAACAAGTGTCAGAATTAGTGCAACAGGCAACAAATATCATAAAAGTTACCGAAAGATGACAAAATGTCCAAATGAGGTAAATTAAAATGGAAAGTGGCAAAATTAAAGAAAGAACAGACAACAGTAAGAAAAACTTAAAAAATGAGAGAAATGTGAACTGATGAGGTGATTAACTAATTAACAGAATGAGAGCGTCTGAGTGAGGAACCATGAAGAAAATTCAATCGAGAAATTTAATGGAGTAAAATTCTGAACCAAAAAACAGAAGTAACCAAAGCAAAACACAACTCAACATGAATGAATGAATAACCAACTGCTCGATCTACATCTTAACACAACTCACGACTCTAAGTTTATCTTTCACAAAATCTAAAACTCTCTAAATGTATTTGACTTAAAGAGTAGAAGACAGTAGGCACAACTAAATGTTGTGCCTAAAAAACAATGTTTTACAGTGTTTAAATGTTATTTAAATTCTACTTGGTGGGGTTATTGTTCTAATTTGTTCATATAACGGACCACTGTTTCATGACTCTGGCTCAAGCCACACCTGTTGCTAGGCAACATTGTCACATGTTAACATCAGTGACCTCCCAGAATATGTCAACCGTTTAACAGCATGCTTGTTACAGCGGGGCACACACACTGCTCGAGTTGGGGGTGAATCCTAACAAACCAACGACGGCAGACATGAAAACCTGCAGAGCTGCAAAAATAAAGGATTTTCTCCCTTCAAGGTTTCCTGTTTTTGCATTTTTTTGTCACACGTGATTGTTTCAATCCAGGAAGTCGATCCATCAACGGCTCAAAAAAAAAACAAAAAAAACAATGACTTTAAACATATTTAGTGTTCAAAAATCGTCAACTGTGGTTGAGTAAAAAACTATGTTTATTGTACACTAAAGTTGTACACTAAAAGTAAAGTTTAGTTTGTTGTATATTTATATCTATACAAAAAAACTGTGCTTACAGAAGAGAGCAAATATATATATATATATATATATATATATATATTCGTGGATTTTCTCGTCTTGT
This sequence comes from Poecilia reticulata, assembly GCF_904066995.2. Lineage (NCBI taxonomy): Eukaryota > Metazoa > Chordata > Actinopteri > Cyprinodontiformes > Poeciliidae > Poecilia > Poecilia reticulata. The sequence continues at coordinate 36,945,183 of NC_088831.1, forward strand.
TATGAGTTAATTTGTAACCATTTTGTCTATGTAACATAATTTATTTGTTGGTTCTTTAGCACAGCATATTTAACAGACGCATGAATATTATAACAGTTTTAATTACAAATTTTTGATAATTATATTATAATTATTGAGTTGGTAAGTAATATATTTCATTAAATTGACATAAGGGGATTAAATAAGTGTTCACTTCTTCCTACTCATTTTGTTCTTGGCTATGTATGCACATGTTTTCTCTGTCCATCTGCTGATTGCTTGTTTTCTTGTTCTTGAAAATCTGTTTGAAATAAATCAATCAAGTTATTAGCTTTATATAGGTTACATAGGTTATTTTGGAAAGATAATTTGAGAACCTTTTTTTTCTGTATTTAATCTGGCTATCTTTGATTCTAAAGTTTTTTTTTTTTGCTCATTTGAAAGAGTGACAAAAAAAGCAAAACTAAAGAATACATACTTTTGCATAGCGCTGCATTCAAAGATACATGCTTTAATTGGGTCCATTGGATATTTTGAAAACCGGAAACTACTATTCTACTCAAATGAAGCATCAATCTTTTTTTTTTTTTTGCTTTGTTGCAGCAAGATATTTCTTCAGGCTATTTGGTCTTCTGCAAACATCCCACGAATGATAAATATGAAGTTTGAGTCACAGTGAAAGGCACCCGTCAAGTGATCAGTGGCAGCCAACATAAATTACAGCTTAATTGTGGTTTTAACATCTAGAAGACGCTAACTGCCGAGCTCCTGGCATGGAGTGAGCCTACATTTTCCAGAAGAGCGGACTAATTAGCTGAGGAGCACACACCTGGGTGAGCTGATAGACTTGTGTTGGCAGGAAGCTGTGGGGAAAACACAATATTAAAGTCTTCATACAGACAATGATAGAACGACAATAATTTCCTCAATTCTATTTGTTGATTCTGTCAGGGGAAATAAGGGTAACTTACCGTGACGATATATATATAAATAAATAAAACACTCACTGTTTAAACTGTTACAAAATCAACAGAAAAAAAGTGGAGATATTTTCTAAGCTTTTCATGTTTGTGTAAAAAAATAGAACAATTCTCTTCTAGTGTTAAAAAGGCATATTTTAGCAGACTGAATGATCACACTAATAAACAAACTGTAATTTTTCAAGACCTATAAAGTCTCTATAGCTTTCCCTGGAGGGTGAAGCGTTCATTAAACCCATAAAGAGGTCTTTAAAATCCAATGTATTTATCTCCTTGGGAGCACAAACATTATCAGCAAAATTGTAGCCATCAGATTTCATGCTTTGTGTGTGTGTGTATGCAAATAATGTTTTTACATTAAAGTGTTTTCTGAGTACCCTGCTACCAATTGTAGCAGTTAATAGTGCATGAATAAAGGTTTTAACCCAATGAAGATTCATGTCAAGTACTTGCTGCAGTTGGATATTTTTTAAACTCTGCAATCTGCTGACCGAGGGTTTCCTAATATTTTATGTTAATCTTTGTCCTAATTGGATTTTCCTGCTTTTACACTTGGAGTACATGCATTTTACACCTATAAGGAGGAATGATATTTAAAGAACAAATACAGATCTGGAAAAATGATCAGTTTCTCTGATTTTACTCCTTATAGCTAAATGTTTGAGTAAAATGAACATTGTTCTTTTTATTCTATGAACTACTGACAACATGTCTCTGAAATTTAAAGCAAACATTTGTATTTATTTGCACAAAATGAGAAATGGTCAAAATAATTGAGGTCCTTTCAGACCTCAAATAATGCAATAAAACAAGTTCATATTCATTTAGAAACAACAAGACTAATGTTTTAACTCAGGAAGAGTTCAGAAATCAATATTTAGTGCAATAACAAAGAGGTTTCCAATGAGGTTCATTGATTCTACTCAAATGCAGTATCAATCTTCATTTTTTCCAGAGACGTACATGAAAAGGCTTTATGAATATTTATTTTTTATTTACTTTTAAATAGGTAAAAGGCAACATGGAAGTTGCAGAAAGGACGTATTCTTCGGTGAAGCCCTGTTTTCTACCAATCAGCTGTCTCCCCCAACATTGGTTTCTTTCAGATGAGCTGGGATTGAGGAACTAAAGAGCTGCAGTGTCTGACCAAGCTGCATTGATGTTCGACTCATTCAAAGCAACGATAGTGGATGTGTTGCTGTCATAACAGTGGCTGTACAAGTGCAGTCATTGCTCAAAAGCAAGCAAAGTTGGTATTAGTCACCATTAAAATGTTATTCCTTGCATCAGAACCATTTGAACTCTGTGTTTGTCTAATTAGACTGGAAAGTGTTCAGAGGGACTAAATGGGATCCAGGAGTTATTGGAGACAGAATTGCAACAGATATAATTTAAAATTATCTTGCACTCCTATCAGAACAAAGAATGTGGAGGAAAATGTTCTTAATGATTTTGATGAAGATGAATAATGAAGTATTTGGTTTATGTCAACAAAACACATATGAATTCATATTTGAAGAAGTTGAGACATTTCATTCAATGAACATGAATGAAAGACTTACTGTTGCCTTGATATGCTACACCATGAGAATATTAGGCGGCAGAGTTTTCTCTGCTTGTCAAACATTTGAGCCACATTTAGTTGTGTCTACTATCTTCTGCTCGTTAAGTCAAATACATTTAGTGAGTTTTAGATGTTAAGTTTGTGAAAGATAAGCTTACAGCAGTAAGTTAACTTTTTATTAATTTGATCAAAGTTCCAAGAGTTGAATAAACTAGAGTTTTTAGGTTAGCACTTAAGAACACTGAAAAAAGAAAAAGACAGGAGTGGGAACTATTACCCAGAATGCTTAGCGGCATGTTTCTGTATCCTGAGATGGAAGTGCGTTACATTGATCTGACTCTTGTGTTTTATTAAGGCAAATGTTTATCTTAATGTCCTGTTCACACTAAATGTTCCTGAGCTGGATTCATTGTGATGTTTAAGTTTTAAGGTAATGTTTTATTCATCTTTAAATTCAACAATTTACATACACTAAGATTATCATGGCTGCAATTTGGGAAAGTTCAGATTATGACGATATAGATTTGTACGTTTCTAATCAATTAAAACACACTTTGAGTAAAAGGCATACTTGATGCAATAACTCTGATATCTTGTGTTTCCAAGATACGAGTTGAGGATCTCCACTAAACCTGCTCCATATTTGTCTCTAAGGATTTACGTGCAAATATAAACACTATAAAAGTATCATAATATTCAAAAGGAAGATGATTCTGTATCCCAGAGATGAACGTGTTTTGGTATGAAATGTGAACGTCATTCCAAGAGACGAGGAAGATTAATCTGATTTAGCTTATAAGTAAAAACAATCTGGTTTATATTTTCTCCTCTTAGAGGTTTTTCTATCTGGATTTCCTTTTAAAAGGACTTGGAATTTGACGATATAAAATCTTAAATATCTCACACCCTCATGTTAGATTGTGTGGAGTGGTAAAACGTTTTCTCAACTTGCTTTTTTTTTTTTTTTTTTTAATTAAGTTGTTGAAAGACCATTTTGTTTTTCTAAGAGAACACAATGACATTTTCAGACTTTTAAACTTGTCTGATTAAAATAAAAAGAATAAATAAAAAACAGATTTTAGATTTTTTTTTTAAGGGACTATTGAGCTAAAAGACAAACTGGATCTTAGAGCTGAGCAAATAGCGTCCACTCCAACAGAAGTCATGCAACATGCTGCATTTTGATTAAGCACTTCATAATCAGAATATCCAATTTCACATTTTTATTTTATCTTAATAATAATTCAGATTATTCTTCTCGCTGCTTCTTCACCGTCATCCCATGTTGTTGATAAAAACAGATCAAATCAGGATATATCCACAGACTTTCACTGCAATAATAGACACTTGCACCTTTAAAGCCTGCAGTCAGACTAATCAACATCACCCTTTTGCTCACAAGGTTTGCTGTGTTTTCTTGCCTTTGATCATCTTTTGAAATACACGATCTGCTGGAGGCTGTTTTCATGGATGCGGGTCAACAAATAGCACTCAGGTTTAGGTAAAGCTATTACCACAAGAGAGATATCCCTATTCTGACTTTAATTATGTTTCAGATGAGTTCTGCTGATTAAGAAAGCCTGGAGTTACTGAATGTGTTACACTGTGATGATAAAAGTTAGGAGAAAAAAAGTATCGGAAGAGATGAGAAATGAATTGTGTCCAGGTCATGCTCCCATTTATGTCAAATGTTGCAAATATCATTCAATATATCATTTTTGTTACAAATATTGCAGCAATGTTTTAGAGGAAACATGTGTTATTTAGAAAACCAATTACAACCTGATGAAATTGCTATTTTGTACTAAAGGTCAGGACTGCATCTTTATACATCCCCCGCAATATAACCCTGTGAAAGAAAATACAACTCAAGTAATACAATTACTTTCCCAAGCTGCAGCCAAAAGATATGCATTTATGCTCAGATTTGGTGCACATGCAACTCAACTTTAAGACTTGCATCAGTGTAATTTTTGTATTTCACTGGTATTAATGTGACGATAACAAATAATGAAGCCTGAATGCAACAGGGGCTGCTGCTACCTCAGCACTAACACAGACCGCAGGTATCTGTGGTCAACAGAAAACCTGGCTTCCTGGAACCAGCGGGGGAAATGTCAAATTTGCATAAAGCCTGCAAAATATTGTGTTTCTTGTTGTTTTTTTACATGTTCTGTATTTGAATGAGTGGGATTGTAAAGTCCCCAGACAGCAGGCTAATATTTGTCCTCTCTTTCTTGCACAAACAGCAGAGATCTCTGCTTATTGAGTGGACAATTTTACTTGAACTTTTACAATCTAATGAAGAAATGTACTGAAGGATACTCCAGCGGATTAAGTCACTAAAATCTGTTTGCAAAGCTTCTTATTAGAATGTTTTTTTTCCTCTGTTCTCATCTGATATGCTGCTTTTCCTCCTTTTCCCTGGAATTACCTTTTTATCTCAAACATTCTTTGTACTACACACACCTTGTTTCACTTCAACTCAGCAGGACTTTTTTACTTGGATTTACTTGTTCAATCCATTTCCTTGAACTATAAGGTCTACTTACTCTGAAAACGATGAAATGAACATTTTGTTGGTTGTTGGAGGATTGACTAAAATGAAATCCAAAGATTTTCTTTTTGCATGAAAATATTCTGTTGATTTCTAATTCAGAAAATTACTTAATTAAACATCACTTTATGAAAATAACGTTTCTATCCCACATCAAAGTAGCGATAAATAGTCTGGAAATTACGGTAATATTTTTGGTGACTGGAAAACGAGCCATTTCAAAAACCTTTCAATTATGATGTCACAATCGGTGGACGCTGCCTCTCATCTAGCAACAACCAGTACGTTTGGTCAGCTGGTGTTACCGCTGTAAGCACTGTATCATGAAAAAAAAAAAAATTTGTTGTGAACTCATCATCTGGAAACCGCTGCACTTCTTTTTGGTTTGACTCGGGGTGAAAGATGCAGTTTTGTACAATTGTTAATTTGTTTGCAGTCACTGTCACGTGTGTAAAGTCCCAGTGTAAACGTTTATTTTGGTGCTGCCATGTCAGTAATTCATAACATATTTGTTGCAAGCCAATCTTGAATTTAGAAATGGAAAAGCAGAGAAGGGTTTTTGTTCTTGTTGCAGAGACAGATCTGTTTGATTTTTGCACCTGCTTGGTGGAGAAACTCCTGGGGGAAGAGTTCATTATGACTTCTCAGAAGTGCCACATCCACATAATATGTACCTGATGGCTGTGCCTCGCTTTATTTTTAGTGTAAACTTTGTTTTCCTGTTTCAAAACAGACTGGTGCTGAGAAACGGAGAAAAAAAGCTGTAAACACCGTCAGAAAACAAGTACGAAAGCAGCAAGTGACTCCAGCGGTCTTATGTAGTTACAAAGAGGTGGAGAACTTTGGGAAACAACTGAAAGCTTTTGAATGTCATAGAAACTAAGAGATGTTACGGTTTTAATTTTTTTGTTTCTTTTGTCATGAGCAATAATGTAAAAACGGAGATGGTTTTTGTTATGGTTGACATGGCTCTTTGCCCAGGGCGCCCTTCTGTTACAGATAAATTGGAAAACAAACAAATTTGTTGTTCTTGAAAGAAAGAGAGAGAAGGACATAAAGACGCTAAAGTTTGTAGCAAAGCTAAATGTCTGGTTCCCTGTTTTTCTGGAATCAGGAATCTTTGATCATTTGCTGCTTAAGATGTAAAAATCTCATATTGGTCAAACTTGAAATGGATTATACACTGAACTGTGATTCAAAAATATAGAAAAACATTTCTGAAATCCTTTTCCAGTTTAGGCAAATATAGAAGCATAAAAATTATAAAACCTGGTGAAACCTTGACTGATTTTAATATTTCTTTTTTAAAACAGCTTTGTCAGAACATTGTTTAGTCAAACACCAAAATGGAGGATTCTTACATTTACAAAAACACTTATAATTTCTTCCCATTTCATTTTTATAAATGTAACATTGGCACTGTATCACAAATCGGCTGCCATTCATGCATTAATAGCCACAATATCAAAACTGAAACTCAAGTTGGGTCTAGACCAATTTGAGGGTTAGGGTAAGGGTTAGGCCGCGCGATCAATGTAGACACTTTCTGACAGGTTCTATTGTTACGGCTTTGGTTTCAAAGACCCAAAAGTTGTTCCTCCTCTAAAATTTTAATTTAATTTTATTTTTTTTGCTCAGGTTGGGTACTATTTTGAAGTTTAATTTCTTATTTAGATAAATTCTTTGATTTTATAGATTGTGGTATTAGTTTGGGATAAGCTAGCATTGTTATTGTGTTTATTTGTACTTCTTTTAACAGAATAAATCAGCTAAATCCTAATTGTGAAATTTTTTTCAACAAATTGAAATATAGAGAAACAAAATCTCTTTGTTTCTCTATATTTTCTTATAATTCCTCATCACATACATTGTTATCGTTACATGAAGTTAATCCAAAGCCTGAGTTTTATTGAGAAATGATGCAGTGCAGTCACAAGACGCAGAGATATAACATTAACCATGAACCTGCACGGTTTGTCTCAACGTCCGTTTGTGATTAGGTTTCAGGCTTCTGACGTTATTCCACAGCCGGGAAATGAGAAGGCCTTCAGTTCAGTCGCTGCTTCGTCGAAAATGCAGAACGCTTAAGTTATAATGCGACTTTCATCTTTATTAAAATGCTGAAATGAAATGGTGTGGCTTGCAAGGTAACATATCAGCTTGCATTAATGCTGAGATTGGACATGGTGTGGTTCAGTGGCTTAGTTCAGCCTCTGTGAGCACAAATTCTGCTACCATGTTATAATAGTAGATGAAAGTCAGAGGTTCCGCTGCCTAATGAGAGCTCTTATTATTAGGGTTGTGCTATCTTCTGAGAGACCATATGCGGACAATTTTTTTTTGTGTATGTAAGAACACACAGCCTGGAGGGATGAGGAAATATGGGAAGCCTGTGCAGTGGACTGAGGAATTGCCATGCTTTGCACATGAGTGCAAAGAGCAGGGTTCAGTGATTTTTTTTTTATTTTACAGCCCTCAGGCTCACTTCTCTTCAACGACACTCTCAGCATGTCGTTCTCTGAAGCACAGCAACATACACGCACACACCATCAATATTTAAATCAAAAACGTAAAAAAGCTAATTGTTGATCTAACAAAGATGTTATTATGTATGACTACTTAAGAGGTTGGTTTTGTTAGTGTAAGGTATTTGTGGAGTTACGTTCTGGCAGAAAAAAGGAAATTAACAAATAATTTATATTTTAAAAAACTCAATTTTAAGAAATTGGATTTTCATATTAAGATCTTGTGTCTTCTACCTGCTCCTTTTTGTCAATAGGACATAATAATTTGTTGTTTTTTTTCTTCTTGTTTTTACTTTTTGTCTGTTCAAAATAAATGCATAAATGTACCAACTGCTGTGTGAAAAAGTTAAGAGCCCACCTCAGTGGCCCCCATTGAAAACCTCCTGGTTATTCCACCAAATACTGATTTCTGAACTCTTCCTGAGTTAAAACATTAGTATCGTTGTTTTCTTTGCATTATGTGAGGTCTGAAAGCACTGCATCTTTTTTGCTATTTTCACCATTTCTCTTTTTCTGCTAATAAATACTACATTTTCTTTGGAATTTCACAGACATGTTGTCAGTAGTTCATAGAATAGAAGAACAATGTTCATTTTTTTCAGACACTCTTAAGTTTTTCCAGAGCTGTAGATCAAAGGAAGAGTTATTCATTAAAAAATTCACAGCAATATTATAGTTATCTGTATATTTTGTTTTAAAAAAATTATCTTGAGCGCTTTGCAACACTGTTTCCCAATTAGCTGAATCTGAACTGTAAGTGAACTGAAGGATCTTCTAGGTTTTGCAAGATCTTTTGTCTTTTTTCTGTCCACAACTATCAGATTCTGTCCTTCCACTGCAGCTTTTTGGAGAGCTTTCCATTTTTTCTTTTACCCTCCAGTTGTCTTCTTCTTTTAACTGTACAGGGAAGCTCTCTGCACCATGCCATATTATATTATGGCTGTCATGATGGTCTTTCACTCTTGTTCTGGGAGGATGCTCCTGCCAGCTATCACATCAGACAGTAAGCAAAAGAGTTATGTGATGCTTTTCAGTCTCTGTGCGGTCTGGACCCGTCCTAATACTCCATCAGTGAATTTACCTTTTCATGTTGGGAGTGTGGCCCAAATAGTTTTTAGGTTCAGAGGACAATCACTTTACGTTTTCACATATTTAAATTGGCTCTGTGTGACAAACATGCGCAAAAAAAGGAAATCAGGAGGGGGAAAATACTTTTTCACACCAAGAAGAGCGCAGTAAGGAAGAGTTCAGAAATCAATATTTGGTGGAATAACCAGGAGGTTTTCAATGTGATTCAGTGCAGTGAGTGGGCTCTTCATTTTTACCCAGAGCTTAATATCTGTCCATTTATATCAGCATTTAATTTAAACTGTATTAGATTGGTTCTGTGATGTGATGATGCTTAGATTTTGCATTTTTAGTGATTTTTTGTTTTAATTTCTCCTGATTTCTGTCCATTTCCTCGGTTGTTGAGCTTCCAGCTCTCCACATCTCTCTCATCTCCAGTCAGTGCAACTGTCCTCAGTTATCACACACTGGAGCACCACACACACTCTATGGGTGTTTTCGCACATGATAGTTTGGTAGACTCACTTCGATTGGGGACCAAAATTGCAACATTTGTTACATTTTCACCTGGTGCGGTTCGATTTCTCACTGCACTGTCAAATGAACCAAATCCTTGCAGAAACAGTTCCTCCCAAATCAGAAACACTGAAGGAAACAAGACAAAAACCTCTGAAGAAGATATGAGCTCAATTTCTTCCTTCACAAAATGTAAACATAAAAGAATAGCGTCAGACTTTAGCGGTTGTAGGATTTCTGTTTTATTGTTGGTAAAAGACCGTGACCAATTTCTCCCGCTAGCGTTTGTTTTGGTTTGTTGTATAGAGTGATGTCAGACCACTTTTTTAAGTAACAAGTAATCCAACGCATTACTATTTCAATATCCAGTAATCAGATTAAATCACTGTACGTTACTATATTTTGTCATTTTCTGCAGGAATGTAATTTTATGTCCTCTGTGTCTTGGGGAGTGACCGCAGTTTCAATGCGACAGTCCCTCCATGTAAACAATGGAAGGAGGAGAGAGATGCGCATTTTGTTGCTGGAAAAACAGGAACTATTTTGAGTTTCTGTCTCCAAGTCCGAATATTATAAGAGACTTTGGGCTTGTTTTTTCTAAAGTTGCTTCCCGAATGATGCTGTGTCTTTGTGATTGTCAGGTTAATGTATTTGCTGTGAAGGACGTCGAGCTTCGCATTGCGCTCCAGAAACTCCAGAAAAATCAAACTTAGTTACTTTCCAAATCAAGTAATCCGTAATTTAAGTTACTTTTTCAAGGAGTAGTCAATAATCCGATTAAAGTTGTTATTTCAAAGTAACTATGGCATCACTGGTTGCATCAGCATGCCTTCCGCTGCTTCCTGCTTTTGGAGCGATCTGTTGTCCATTTGCATTATATCTTTCACAGTTCACTGCTACTGAACCAAGATCTAGGCTTTTAGGTTGTTTTGGTCTGCATCAGAGATTGATTGTCCATGCACACCTCCTCAAATGAACCAGTTTCCAGCTAATTAAAATGCAATTAAAGCTAGGGCTGATGTAAACGTACCCTTTGTTTTCCTTTGCTTTATTGTAAGATCTCCCTGTTTACACCCTAAATTCAACCTATTTCTGTTGCTTTATGGGAAACTCTGGTTTATAAAATGTTTTTGCCGTTTTGTTTTACATCATAAAGGAACATTATTATATCTTGATTTGCCTCCTCCATAAACCAACCGCTGTTGGTAAGCAGCACATTTAAGGCCAAAGAAGGAATCCCATTCAGAGCATTTTGCATGTGATTATAGTAACTACGTTGTTGAGTGTGCATTGTTATAGTAAGGCAACCACTAACATCTGGTATTTTAATGCTGAGTTGGGAACTTCTTGACTGGCCAGATGCCGCGTTTTTATTCTTTGCACATGCAGTCGGGGCAGGACAGATGCGAGCTGGAGAGAGAAGACGGGTAGCCCAAGAGGTACCCGTGACCCCCTTCCCCGCCCCGTCAGCTGCAGCAACAACATGCCACACATATCATGATTCTACTTCATCCTCGACTTTGACAGAAGCTCACCTACCCTCCAGCTTCTTAACAGAGCGTGATTTACAGCAGCCTATGTTGAACAGCTTGAGCCACTGGCCCATTGAGGCCTGAACAAATCCTTTATTTGCCACTGGAGGACTTCTTGTTCACGAGGGCTCGGATTGTTGCAACCGGAGGAATAAGCACGGCTATTCATCAAGAAAGAAAAGAACATATACAAAGAATGCTAATGATAATTTCTCACCGGCTTTTCTGGAACCAGTTTTCTGAAATGAATAAACTGATTACATTATTTGAAAGAATGACACAGACGACTCGCTGGTGTTTGTCCACTGGAAGGAACATATGGAGAAAACGGTAATTCAGGCGAGAATAATCTCTAGTCATGCATCTGTGCAAACTCTCTCTTCCCCCCTCCCTCCAATTCTGCAGCGTCCGCCTGTATTAGCATTATGAACATGTTCACACGGCTCATCTCCGGCTCTGCCAATGTGGATTAAGAGATTTGAAACAGGTTGTGTACATTTTGCTCATGTTCTTTTGGAGAAAGTATTCACCATCTGAACATTTTCACTTCCTGTAACGCGCCCAATGACCACCGACTACCGACTTCAATGTATTTCACTGAGATTTTAGGCAACAGGCTAACAGAAAGTAGCACATATTTGTGAAATGGGGGAGAGGGGATAACAATAAAAGTGTAGAAAGTGTTGTAATTAGCACCTGACTCATTAGTCTGAAGCTGCAGCTACAACTCCAAGTCTTTTGAGGAATATCTTCACAAGCTTTACTCATCTAGAGGCTTTCAGGTCGAGTGCCGTCAGATTAGATGGTGAGCCTCTGTGAACAGCAACTGGGATTAAGAACAGACTTTTACTGGGACAATTCAAGTCATGCATGTGCTTTGATCTAAACTTTTATTCTCTAGCTGCAGGTTAAGGGTTGTTGCCTTGAACCTCCAGCTTGCAGCTGTTCATCAAAGTTTTGCTTCATGTCTTTACTGAAAGAGAAACATCCCACAGCATGGTGCTGTCACTACAAAACCATTGCTTTCAGGGTTAAGTGCCACTTTTTTCTTCCTTATGTAGAGTTTTCAAAAACAAAAATAAAATTTGGTCCATCTTGGTTCTCAAGTTAGTTCTCTTCTTTAAAGAGTTTGTGGCAAATCGAGAAACAAAACCTCTTTAATTGATTAATTGTTGGATTCATAGATGCTCTTTAAGATGTTCAAATTTTAGAGCATAATAATCTAATCTAACCTAATCCTGCTTTAAAACTATTCATAATTCAGATATTTATTTATTTATTCTGGTATTTATTTACAAATGGTTTTAACGATTGTGCACTTCTACATGTCGTTCTGTCAACTAACTAAACTGCACCAACATTTGTATTTGCTATATGAAAAATGGGATAAAAACACTAATATTTGAGCTATATTCTTTGTCAATGACCTAAAAAGTGGGTCAATTAATTACAATACATGTTTGTAATTCAGGATCTATTGAATGTGTAGTATCAATACTGTCTGTTGTACTAATGGTGCTATATACTCTTACTGTAAAGTTTATGCTTTAATGCAAATCAAAATTAAATTATTAATTTCTCTTGTCAACGTTCATTCAGCGTTTTACTGTTTCTTTCCTTCCAGATTAAGTCTAAAACTTTTTAATGTCTGCACCGCCGCTCTGCTAAGACCCACAACAAATTCCCCGTGTGCCACTCGGAGGCAGTTTGGGATTTGGTGTGCTCTGAATTTTTTTTGCGCGGTTTTGTGAACAAATGGCATAAGTAAAGCATCCACATGTGTCGTGAGTATGTCTAATGCACCGCAAATTACTTCTCCCAGCTGATGAATACTAATGTGTTACTTTAGTCGGGCTGGATTGTCTTGTTTTGGTTAAGGCTTGTTTTGGAGAAATGGAAATCTGCTTATTGGCTTGCTTTATTTCTCTCCACAGAATGTTAATGAGTGAAACAAAAGACGAGAAGAGAGAGAGAGAGGGCAAAAAGCAGCATCAACATTATTAAAGTCACAGCTATATGTGCCTGTGTGTGGTGGGATTTATGTAAAATAATCTATGTTGGAGGCTGTGGTCTGTAAGTCAGACCTGATACCTGGACAGACGATGAAAGTACGCCGGACCTTGACAACTAATTCCCAGAGAGCCGCTCTGACGCACGATATTAGGACCTGAATAAATCATGTGATGCTGCTGTATCATCCATGCCCTGATCAATCATACACGATCAATATATCAGTCTTCAGGCAAAATATCAGAGGGACAGTTGAGCTTACACCTTGTCATTAGCATCAGGTGAGTAATATGCTGACAAAAGCTGCGGTTAGGTGTTTTAATACATCAAGGGCAACAAGGCATTAATAATGCAAAATAGTCAAAGCAGTAATGAATTTCTTTCTACTGCAAACACAATTCAATTTACACTGTTCTGTGAGTCTGTGTATCAGCCATCTGCTGTGTCAATTCTAAGGACGGGCATTGGTTATTATTTCTTTGAATAATATGCAGCTCTAGGTCAGTTGTTAATAACAGAATCTGGCTATTCAGTGTGATGTTCAGCTATCTGACAACAGCGCAGCATTGTTCAGTCAGGTTATGAATGCACATCGATTCTTATTTTGTTCTGTGCCGCAAAGATAAAGAAAGCAATAATGCTTTTTATTAAAAGTATTGCCACGGCTCCTCCAGTTCATCGGGGCCCTCTGTGAGATAACGCTCACTGTGCGACTAGTTGCTGATTAATTCATATTACACATGCTCACAGCAGGGACAAAGAGTCCCACTCCAAAATGGTATTTCTTTATTCTTTAATCATTAGTGAAGATTTTAACTCTGCTTTATCGTTTTGCTTTCAGTGCACAGACACTGTGTGTTTTCATGACTTGTTCCCCTGCTTCCTTTTGACTTTGTGTGCGTCCAAATCGAAGTTTATTACCAAGAATTTTACTAATATTTGTTAGTTATAGCTCAACAATTTATAATAATTTGTGAATTCAAACAGTTCCTTTTAGAGAAATTTAGCATTTTACAGAAACTGTCATTACAGATTATTACAACTCTTAGAATATTATATGCAAAATATGGATAAATGGCATTTCTCTTAAGAAAAACTAAGCTTTATAATTCATACCAGCTGAGTGATGAATTATATATTTTCTGCTGAAAATTTCACAAAATGTCAACATTTCTAAAATTCACTGTTATGAATTTGCTTTAAGCGTGTGTTTGGGTTGATGACATCACAGGACTCATAAGGTACAGTAATTTTATTTAATTAGCACATTTTCAGCGACAATGTAGTTCAAAGTTCTTTACATGAAATGCATGATTTGGAAGGAAAAACAACAAAACCAAAAGAAAGGGATAAAGGATAGAGAAATATAAAATTAATGTTGGTTCCAGTTCAGTTCTATATTTGAATAAAGCTAAATGTTGGCTCTCCATGTTTGATTCTTGTTCTGGGTCGCCAAGTAAACCAACAGGAGTTTCTCTAGGTCTTAGTCTGATATTAAAAGTATAAAGCTAAATAAATGTTAGCCTAAAGTAATAGGTACCCCACAATTTATAAAAGTAATAAACTAAAAAAATTTGACTGGTTCTCCATGTTTGATTATAAAATTGAATGTTGGTTCCAGTTGTCCTGGGTTGCGAAGTAGATGGTACTGTTTAAGTTTGTTGCTAGTTCTAAAAAAAAAAAATGTTCTGCACAGTGGAGCTCCATGCAGTCTGAACTTATCCTCCTGATTTAGCTTATCTGTTAAATGTGCATCTTCTCATTGTTGTGGACTCAAATGGTGAAGATAGTATAATCTGTGGAGATATGCAACAGAGTGTTGGTGTGAATAGGATCAACACTGCAAAAATGAAACATTTTACCAAGTATCTGTCTAGTTTTTAGTGCATTATCTTAGCACACTTTAATTAAGAAAAAACAAACTTGCAAGTTATTTTTCAGCAAGATATAGGAGATTGTTTTAAGTAAAACAAAATCTTTAATACTGGCATTTTTCTATTTTGTAATTGAAAGAATATAGCTTTGCCTTACTTTAAGTGTACTAATATGTTTGGACAGGAAACTAGACCAAAAACACTTAGTACAATTTTGTGTTTTTGCAGTGACAGAATATAAAATGTTAAAAGGACTTTGGCTTTGAGAACTCTTGTTTACAAACACCTAAACAACTGCACTTGAGTTTTGACAAGAAAAATTAAAATACAAACAGCAAATTAATTTTTAGCTAAATACATAAAGAAAATGCAGCTTTTAATTTTACCTTAACCATTGATTGTCAAGCATGAGCATCAAAGACTTTTGTGTAACATTTAGCAATATCTACATTTTTTTTTCCATATCAGGTTTTCCTATGAAAATGTTTCTGAAGTGGATGCAAAGTGGCCTAATTAGAGAACCTGGCTGGATGCCATAAATGAAAAGCTGATTTCAGATGAAGGCGTTTAATAAAACAGGTGGCCAAAAATGTTCCACCTTGATCCGCCTCGTAACAAGAGCCTTTCACAGCACTTTTGACATGGCTCATTATTGCGTGACCTGACATTTTGGAGTCAGTCATACTCCTAAAAATAGACATTATTCTCTTGGGTTTTAATTAAAATAATGAATGTGGATGATTGAAATGGTTTCCATGCTTGTTCTGGTCCTTTGTTTCTTACCGCTACACACCAGGGGTCAGGTGCTGTGGGATTTCACCCAAATTAGTCGTAGTTTTAAGCTATTTACTTTCTTATTATGTAGTTCTGATCACAGTGGTTTGCAGAACAATACCATGGTATTAAAGCAGGTACCGGTGCTTTGGCAGTGTGGGCAGTCGCCACATCCTGCTGCAAAACAAAACCTGCATCTCTATGAAGCTTGTGAGCAAAGGGAAACATAAAGTGCTCTAAAATTACCTGGTATGTGGCTCTGCTGAGGTAGGAGCTGAAAAAACTCCCAACACCAGCAAATGTTATGACTCCAAAGATTATCAGTGAGAGCGGAAACTTCCCACTGGACCTGAAACGACTGGAATCAGCGCCTCTCGACTCCTCTTATATCGTTATTAGTAAATGAAATGCTGAATTGAGCCACACTTAGTTGTCTACCAATTTTGTTCATGCAATTTGAAACAAGAATTTAAATTATTCTAAAGTCATTATTTTAACTGACATTGTGAGTGAAAATAATAGATAAATATGGTCCTTTAACTAGGTGAGGGCAGTTTATTTTCTTGCATTTTGTGAAATAATTATTTGGTTTAAATTGCAGCAATAAGTTAAAACTCACAATTCAAGATTAAAGAAACTTGTGTGCTCTGCTTTACTGATATTTATCCAACATGGATTTTTACCTAACAGCTGTAGTTTGAGCAGTCATTCTTGCGTAAAAACCACCTCAAATAAACAGCTGCAGGCCTATACGCTGAGCCAGATGTTCTGTTACGAAGCTTAGAAATTCAGGCTCCCACACAGCCAGGAAATCTATCTGAACACTTACAAACACCATACATCTGGTAACGCGTTCACATTTCCAGGGTATTACTGTACTGAAGGTAATATAGTCAATATTTGTGTCCTTCTGATGATGCTTATGCTGTATGGCTGTCAGTTTTCTTCATCTACCTGTTTGAGAGCGGCTGAGTGAAAGAAACTGAAATGTTTTTTTCTCCTCTGCCGTCTGACAGTCGACTCACTGACATCACATTTAATGACATGGTGTTATTGCTCTCTTGCCTTCTCAGGTGGAGGTGACACATTTCCTCTACACAATTCAGCTAAAAAAGGTAAAGAAAGATGCATATGCATATTTTATTTTTATCGATATATATACCAGTTATTCCTCAAGCATTTTTTTTAAAGAAACAACGTGGTCAAAATAGTAACTGTTTTTCCTTTAGTTATAAATCTCACAGACAATCATTTAAGCATAAAGTATTCACTTTTTTGTCATCATATTTGTTTAAACTTTGGTAAGCACCAGCCTCCATAACACTACTGCTAAATCGTTAATTTTTACTGAATTTTAAAGTTGATCTGATTGTCCAGGACTTCATTTTTCTGCTTTGCTGTAAATGTATCACAACATAAAGGACTTTTTCTTATGTTCAAGTCTCCAAAAACCATTTATTTTAAGGTTTTTGACAACAACTTTACCAAGGAAGCCAATGATGATCCATGGTGCCACATTAAGAGCTTTAATAAAGTTCAGAGCTCAGACTCTTTACCTCAGTTCTGTCCAAAACCTGAATAAAAACTGAGTTTATTTTGATGAAGAACGTTACAGCTCAGGTTATTGGTCTTTTTAATATTTTTCACATGGTCATATAATTTGATCTAAGCTGGAGAGCCTTTATTCTTTTCTTGTCTTTCAGTTTTACATTAGCACTACAAAAGAGACAGTCCCTTCAAGGTATGTGGGCATGAAACACCCAAACTGAAGGGGACTCTTTCTCTCTGACTAACAGATTAAAAATCAATGGAAGAAAAAATCTCATTTCCTGCACCGAACAATGCAAACTTTAAATCAAAGGAACGGCTATATATTTTTTTTAATCTAAAAAAGTATTTTAACCAGTGAACTAAAGATGAGACAATCTGCAGCTTTAATAAGATCACAACATTACATAATGCCTCATGACCTTTTGCAAGGCTTTTGGCTTCACCTCCAGATTGGAACATTTAGCCGCCGCTGTAGCCAATTATTTCTCAGGTACCTCCTGTTGTGCAGGATAATAACACTTAATTAGCCAGAGAATGCAGGGCAGGTTCCCTCTTCTCCCTCTCATCTCCCGTTCTCTTCATCTGTCGGCCTTTCTCCACTGGAACGCGGCTCTCCAACAGGGTTTACAGTGAGAGCCAATCATGTCCACTCTACCACTCCAGCACAGTGAGGGGTTGTGGGCCTCTGCAGCACGGCTGGGACATAATCAGGGTCTGCGCAGGTATCATGCTTTCAGGGGAGAAAGGTCACAACAGCAGCAGGCAGGAGGGAGGCTGAAGGTCCATCTGCCTCTACAGCCCGAAGGCCAATCATCATCATCATCATCACTGTCCAGCAGGGCAGAAACAAGAGGAAAGAGGCAACGCTGAGGGGAATTGAAATGGTGGATAAACTCTGTCCTACAAAAATAATGTATCTGGGGTTACATTCAAGAGCATGACCCAGCTTATAAATAGACTATGATAAGGATGAAGAACAAAAAAAAAAAGGATGTTCACAGAATGAAGCTGAAATTTGAAACAGGGCCAAGCAGTTACTTAATGAAAGTTATCTTTATCTTCAGCTTGCATGCTGCAAACACAACCCTGTGACCGTAAGAATCTGAAAGGCACTTTTCAGATTTTTTAAGTGAGACTCTGATAAAACATCATAGAAAAGGGGAAGAGGATATCTCCAACCACTGTTAAAATGTGGTAACTTTATTGATTAGAGAGCAAATTAAAAAGATCCAGTGCCATTTTTTAACCATATCGCTCATTTTCACAGCTGACCTGTAGGGGGCAGCAATGCAGCTGAACTGCTTCATAACTGCAGGACAGCTCATCATCAGTAAAAGAACTAAATAACATGTTCATTATATTCCTGCGTAAAACAGTTGGTAAAAGCTCATAGAAGAACGATCAAGTTCCTGATGGTCCTCATTGATGAGCTAATCATATAAAAACTCTTTTTGAGTGAATACGTGTCACAACTTCCATGATAATTTGAAATCAGTCCGTTTTAATCTTATTTGAAGTCGTTTTTCTATGTTGCTAGGCATGGTGGTGGCAGCATCATGCAGAGGGCTTCAAAGACAAACATAACCTCCAATTTTTTCAACTTTACCTCAAACAAACAGCTAGACACAGCATTGACTGACTGCTCCTCCATAACCCCAAACACAAATCAAAACTGGTTTTGGAATAGATAAAGCAGGTTAACGTCATGTCTCTGCACTGGCTTCAATAAAAATCAGGAGACCAGGCTTTAAATCTCGATAAAACCTGTTCTTGATAAGTGGGCTCCACCGATTCTGATAGCAAGGTTGATCAATAACCAGAATTAAATTGAAGTAACAGGCATTGAACATCAGAGAAGCGTTTTAGCGGCCTTTTTTCACAAATAATACCTTTGCAAAAGTAAGGATACTGGAGAAACAACAAAATAAAAAAGTAGATTTACTGCGGAACAATGTGCATGTCACTGGAAACTGGCACCATCTGCTGCAACCCTGCATGGATTACGCTGGTACTAGAAAATAGACGGCTAGATAATCCCTATGTGTAACCGCAGCATGGTATAATACGTATGTTTACATTTTTCCAGAACAGTTATTCCTGTTTGCTTAAATTCAAAAGGAAGCAGACAGTAAAATAAACAAAAAGGCAAAAGAAGATGAGAGTGTCATTGAGGTTTACTGGGTTTCTCATCTGATGCTGGACGGATTCATATTTTGCCTGCAGCAGTTCTGAAGTCTGACAGCGTTTCTTAGGGGAATTTAGACGCTGTTGATATGGAGGTCATTAGCTATCCAGTGTAGCTGATGATGCCGAGTATAGAGACAACAAGCCTCTTTTGGTTTTTACAGCATTTATGCTTGTAGGAAAGTTTTACTCACTGAAAAAAACCCTGACACAGCTCGTGTGTTCATCAGGTGTGACAATGTTGGCGCAAACAAAACCTGAATTTATCAGAAAAAGTGCACCCACACTATTCATTTTCAACCAGCTGCTTAGGGAATGTTTCAGGAGTTGAAGTGAGGATTTGGTAAATACCTAACAGATAGTAAAACATAGAGGGAATTAGGAAGTTTAATGAACAAAATGGTGGAGTGTTCAGCTGCAGGAACATCAAGTAACAGCAAAACACTGAAAATGACGAGGGAAAAATTTAGTTAAGAAAAATGGAAATTAAAAAAGCAAAAATTTGGGAAAAGTAATTAAATGGAATTTGGAAAATAATGGAAAAATTCAAGGTAGGCATTGAAGATACAAAAAAAAAAAAATCTCATAAATTTTCTAGAAAAAACATAAAATTTCTGAGTTCCAAAGTTTGATTTTCGTTTTACTTTTAAACTTCAGAAATGTCCTTTTCTTTTTCTAGAAAATGTCTGAGTTTTTTTTTCTAGCAAATCTGTGGCTTTTCAAGCTCAGAAATTTCTTATTTTTTTCCAGAAAATTTCTCAAATGAATCCCAAAATTTCTGAGATTTTTTGGCAAACATTTACTCCTTTTTTCCATCTACAATTGTTCTAATTTACACTGGACGAAAAGTGGGATTTTTGACCCTGTATTCTGACGCGAATGCAGCTAGTCAGCGACAGATAGACAGCAATCGACAGTTGGCGGGGCAGCGCAGTTTCGCCGGCCGCAGTCGAATGCTGTCGAATGCGGAATCCTACAAGGGGCGGAGGAGGGTGGGAAGGTGCAGGGGATGTTAACAGCTTAACGACTCTATTTAACATGTGAATAGCAACAGGAGACCACGTGAATTGTCAGTCATTGGATGAAAAAACAATGACGTCACAATTCATTACTTACATGTGATTGGTTGGTAGATATCTCCCTATTGGACACACTAGACCTTTATAATTACAGGCCTGGTTAAGCCCCTCCCTAATAAATTCGCTGTAGCTTGAATCAAGCTGCTCAACCATTGAAATTCATTCCATGAAGCTCTGCATGCACCGATTTTCTGCAGATCTAACGGGAAGTTTGGAGGCTCAAAGCCACTGATGACCTCTGCACACATTCAACAGAAGCTGAACCCACTCTGTAATTTAACATATCTGGTTCCATTAGTGGCCAGACAATTTCATGATAGGAATTAATCCTTTCATGGCACGGTGCTGGAATTCACTGAGCTCCTTAGAACAACCCATTTTATCAGAAATGTAAGTAGAAGCAGAATGCATGTCTAAGTGTTTGGATTTTATTGACACCTAACAGCGTGTTGAAACATGCTCTCAGTAATTAATTCATCTCAGCGAACAATATGCTGAACATGAAAGACTATATCGGTCTGGAAGGTGGGCAGTGAGCTGGACTGCAAAAATATTTATTTGAATAGATTCCCGTCACATTACAGATGTGTTTTCTTTTCTTTTTTTATAAGTCTGCTGCTAAACAGGGCATGCTTTAATTCAGGGTTAATTTAACTGACCTTTAGAAGGACAAAATGCTCCCAGTATAATATCCACCATTTTAATGGGCTGGTAAACCTCTTGTCATATTATATGAATGTCATTAAAAGTCTCAGGTGCACAGAACCTTATAGCATTATGATTTCATTTAGATTTGCAATGTGATCTTTTTACAGTTTTATCTTTTTTACTTACTACAGTGTTAGTGTGGTATGTTTTTATATAAATACTCCACTTAGACATGATATCTTGATGTGTTTCGTTCAAATGCAAGCATTTGTGCGAACGCGGATAATAAAAATGTAAAAAATGCTCTCTGCTGCCACAGTAAATGCATCTGGCAAAAAGGCCACCAGAATCAGAATCAGATTCATCAATTATAGCTTAAAGGTCAAACATAGCCAGACACAAAGCTGGAATGCTTGGCTCCACTTTTCTCTGTGCAGATTTGATGATTTTTCACTGAGTAATTCAATGTTCATCTCATCCGAGCTACGAAATAAGAACGCAGCTTCCATGAACAGCAGAACAAAGTATTTTCCTTTTGATTTGTCCACGCTGACGGATGACCGACGCCTGTGGAAACGGGCAAATCTCCAAGGTCGCGGTCAGCATGTGTGAAAATGGCAGACAGCTGCGTTGCGATCAGAACAATAGAACAGCCAGCCGGTAAAAGACTGCCGCCACTCATCAATTACCCACAAGTCTGTGTGGGAAGTACAAAAGCCACCTAATTACATTTAATCTCAACTCTAGATGTAAAACAGGAGGTTAACATAATATCACTTAACCATCTTTATGGTTCAGTGATGCCAAATGAGCAGGCTAATGAAAGCCAGTGTGCCTCACTAACACCCTCTGACTGGTCATTTTTTGCCAGACAAGGCTGTCTTGAAAATCCAATTTTCTGTGTGCTTGGTTTCCCCTTTATGTCTATTCACTTGTCATATCTTACGTCAAAGAGATTACTATTTTTTTTTGCTGTTTTTTTCTCTGCTTCTTTCTAAATCTATCATTTACAGCAGGTACAATGCTTGGATAGGGCAAATCCTTTCTGCATGAGCTCCCCTTCTTTGGCAAGGACTTGAAAGGGGAAGGAAACTATTCAGCAGAAGGAATGAGTTCTGGGGTTTTGAATATGTCAGAGGCTTTTTAATCTCAGGGGGTAAAAGCCAACCAAAGAGAAAAACACTGACATTAAGAATTTAAGTCATTTAGGGATCAAGTGGGAAAAGTCTACAAGTCAACTTTAACAATAAATAAAGTCACACCGACTAGAAAAACCTACACAGGAATAAGCCCTGTGCAGGTCACAAATTCCCACATGGTGAATCATTAGAGGTTATTATATTTGTGGATAATAACGGATCGATGCCGGTAATGAGACCACAAGCTACACTGACATCAGAAAACTCACACAACTTTGCTTTTTCCAACATTACAGGATTCATCTTTGTTGTAGATGTGGTCTGATTTTCTTATATGAACGTTTGCTTGCAGTCATGGCTTCAAATCGTCTGGGTTTTCTGCCATTCTCCCAGGCTTGGATGGGCACCATCAGTAGACACGAGATATTAAGCTACTAAACTTAACCTAATATGTACGTTAGAACCATGAAAATCAGTTTTTTTCTGGTTAAAGAGTCCATTTGGGAAACCCATCCATCCCTCCCCACTATAGTGACTCTTCCAGCTCTTTCCCAAATGATTCCCAGGTTATATCTGTACTTAAAGGGCACTATTATATGTTTTACGCTTACATAATGTCATTTTATAGCACAATCAAGTAACTGTGTCACCTTCAGTTGTTAAAAAATGATAGTTATATATCAAATATGACTGAAAAGAAATGTCACTTCGTAGGTTAAATTGGTTTTCTGTCTCTTTAAAAACTCATGTTCTTTCTAAAACTCTGCCTTCAGGAAGTCATCACAACATCGGTCCTCTATTAACCCTTTAACAACATTTTCATCAAAGTTTCACTGAGGAGTAGCTCATATAATGAGCTTAGCAGATGCACAGTTTGATGTTTGCTAATTGGTGTTTGCTAATTGATACTGGCTAGTCTGAAGGAGTTGAGTGGAGGAGTCGTAGGAGAAAGCTGCTGTGTGAGGCGGAAGCTCGGAAAGTGGATCTGCGACTCGAAGGCGGAGTTACGTCCACTCAGGCGTTTTGCACAGCTGAGTGGTTGCCAAGGAGATTAAAGGATTTCTCAAAGATGCACGAAAGAACCAAAGCAACACTCCAGATTTGTTTTTGAGAAAAGAATAGGATTATAACATGATGTAAAGCTAAAAAAAATATTCCTTCAACGGCTCACAGTATTTCTAAAATTCTCTCTTCGCTACAACCTGACACAATGGTTGGGTAAGTCAATAAGAGACTGGCTTACTGATCTGTAAAAATGCTGCAGATGGATGCAAGCTGTTCATGTCCTCATGGACATTTTATACAACCGAGTCATGACCCAGGATGGAAACAGGCCAGCTGATGTGACTGCAGGTCACTCTGGAGATAAATAATGTAGCAGGACTCTTCCTCTTTGGGAAGCAGGACTACAGACTCCTCTGATCAGGACACAACTTTTCTCAGACACTGGTCAAAGCATTGATTTACAATAAGACTGGAATGACTTCTTGTCCTGCTGACCTCCAGAGGAAAAAACCTGCAGGCACATCACCTGACCACCACAGCAAATCTCAACAACTTTATTTTCATCTCATGGAGAGCAGAAATACACATGAATATTTCCAACATATAGCAGCAGGGTAGAGATAAAACTGCTTTTCTTAGGTTTTGTGTGTGTTTTACTCTTCTAACTCTGTAACAAAGAAAGTCTGAACAAATTGACAACAAAAGTTAAAATCAACAATGATAAAGCCTAATCCCTGAGTTTTTCATAATTTTTTTGATAACTTAAATGTTCCCCACTCTCCTTCTTTTTCAAATTCAAGTTTAGAATAAGATAAAAGTGCAGAGAAAAGTTCGTACAACCACCTTGTGCTATTTACCAACAAAGAAAACTCCATTATGTGGATTTCCACTTAACTTGGGCACCTCTAAGAAATGCTGTACAGGGCTGTGATTATACTCAAGGGCTTGCATTATGTCTGAACAAAAGGCTGCCAAGATCATACTGATTTTCATCTAAGCTGTTAGGCCATTACAAGCGTTGGGTCTAGGGCTTCTAACCTTTGCATTTATTTTTATTACATGTTCAAGAAGTCAGTTTTATGGACCTAGCTAGATAGAGAACCAATCAGAACATAAATCTCGATATCCTAGATTTCATTATAATAGCATCATCAGAATTATTAAAAAGAATAGGTTTGAATTTGAAGGCTGTATATTCAACATTTATTTAGAGTTAAAAAGAAATTTATCACGAAAATTTCTACAGCTTTTTCTGGTGGTTTGTTCAGATTTGGTCTTTTTTTTCAGGTCGTCTTTATTGTTCTCAACTTTTCAACTCTATTGACAGCAAATAAAAGTTTGATTTGCTCTGCGGGCAAACCTTTAAAATAAACCTTAATTCAGTGACTATTGCTTACAGGCTGCAGGGCACGTGAGCAGAATACCAACAGGACAACGTCCTCAGAATATACACAGGAACAAGAGAAAGTAAAACCAACTTTAAAATATTAGGGAAAACAAAACCAGATTTTTACAGTTTTTACACCATCCTGGTGCTGTTTCCCCTGATACCTACAACATGTTGAAGACTAGACAGTTTTCAATCTCCTTCCTTTTGAAGATGCTCTTGTCCTTTTTGCATTCACTAATTCAAACTGTAGCAGCAAACTGTAGCTACAGGATGAAGGGAAAAAATAAAAATGATCCCTTTTGTGCCCACCAGATCTCGTGCATACAAGCAAGTTTATTTTTTTATTCAATGTTCCTTGAGAGGCTACAATGGTAGAGGATGAGGCCCAATAAAAAAAAAAAAGAATTAATCTCAGAATTCTGACTTTAATCTTAAAATTCTGACTTTAATCTCAGAATTCTGAGAAAGGAGTCAGAATTATTTTTTTTCCCAATGGCTCTAATCATTTCTGTAGCTACATTAAAAAAATGACAGAAAACTTTCAATCAAATCCTTCATTTACAGACTATGTTAATAAATTTTGCCACACAACAAAGTGTTCTGAGATCCTTAAGAAACTCACTTTTACGTTGCGTCTAGTTTGCAGAAACCTCCTTCCTGACATCTGAGACTCATTCAGAGTTCAAACTTCTGCAACAAACAGGTCAACTGTAGCATTATCCTTTTTGTGCGACTCCTAGAGCTGATCTGAGACTCTGGAGAAAACTAAACTGCAAGACGACACAACGTCGCTTCTGAGGAATTAACTAAACATACATACAGACTCCAATTTGCATTTGCTTCAAGCTTGTTCACAATAATTTGCTAAATTTAGTGTGACAAGCAGCAGGGAAGTCTGTGAGATGAGCAGGTTTTGCTTGTAGGATAGGATTTCATGTTGGCTGTAGGTTGGTGATTAGCAAGCAGTTTTCTCTGCCACTGGAGGACTTGATAAAAGTTTGTTTATATATATATATATATATATATATATAATCTAATGTGTTTTATTTGTCTCCATCAAGTGCATCTCTATCAGGGTACCACGTAGCTACGGGTCACTTTTGTACATACAGAATGACAAAACAGCTGCCTTTTCTTTTACTTTATGCCTATTTTGGCTGAATTATGAGTTCTTTCATAATGAAAAGGTCAAAATTCCAACATTATTTCTCACCGCAAATTTATCTCGAGTTTCCCTACAACCAGGTTAACAGGCGACATATGTTTTTCTGGGTACAATTTAATCTAAAGCAAGTATTGATCTTTTTTTTTTTAATCCTTAGCAATCTGAAGTAATGTTGGAGAGCTGGTGTACTAGTCAAACACTCACATTAAACAGCTGCTCTAAAAGTAGTTTCTTTGCAATCAAGACTCACTCCACACTAAGATTGAAAACAAAGAGTCAATTGTGCCGATGCAACTCTTTTTTTTTTATATTGAAACCTCAAGTAGGTAGAAGAACAAAGGAGTGACATAAAAATCCTCTTGCATTCTCATTAGCAAACAAAAGGCATCTCATAAAGGCTGACCTTCACACCATGTTTTTGAGGTAACCTACTGTTTTAAAGTCAAGTCTTTATGCCAGATAAGCAGTAGTGCATTTTAATCCTCTCTCTGCTGAGTGGGGCATCTGGTTAAATAACTGCCTTTTCACCTCTTTTCTTTGCAGTGAGGATTTCTGTTATGGCTGCGCTTCCCTCTGCAGATCCCCAAGACTTCAGATCCACCCTTTGTATAGGCACATTGTGTCACGCTTAAGCTCCTGATCCGAATAGCCTTCGCAGGCTAAGGCAGCATATTCCTGCACGTGGTTTTAATCACTTCTTATTTCCGGTGAGTTCAGATTAGGAAAACTTTTTTCAATACTTCTGTTTCCATCTGATGTTTACAAAAGCTGCCTTCTGGTCACTTATGGTAGAATCTCAAAACCAATTACATTTTCTTTTTCTTTCTTTGCCTCCTCAGTGAGCGGATGCAGTTTCCAATGTTTTCTTACTCCTTACTTGGCATCTATGTTCCCAAGGCAACAAGGCATCAAGCAATTTGCTTCCAATTTCCACTTAAAACCATTGTAGTCTTACCACTTCAGCCACAATAATTACTTAGCAAAGTTTTTCAGAGCATAGTGACATGGTGGAAACGTGTACAGAAGAGCTTGGATAAAACTGTTTAAATATTCCTAACTTGTACTCTGCTCCCTGATACAAAGAGTGCGCCCTATAAATATGCATCAGCTGATCTTCCTGGTAGGCAGTAAGTCCAATCAAAGTGTCATGTCTCTGTGTCACATCTGTAAGATCACAGGACGTGTCAGTCTGCAGCGGTGTCAGTGTTGCTGACTTTGGTGATGGTGTGGTGATCTCCCTTAGGCGGGGGATTCTCAGTCAGGACGGATAACCGAGTCTCAGAAATGATGCAAACTAGTTTTACCAACAGGCAAGAAATAAAAAAAACTGTTGAGAACAGAAAACAGCTCATTTATTTTAGTATTTATACATACACCATCAGTCATACTTGACTGCATCCCCTTAAAGTTGCACTACACTCACTGGCCACTTTATTAAGTACATCTTGCTAGTACCAGGTTGGACCCACTTTTGCCTTCAGAACTACCTTAACCCCTCGTGGCACAGATTCAACAAGCTACTGGAAACATTCCTCAGAGTGTCTGGTCCACATTGATATGATAGCATCATGCAGCTGCTGCAGATTTGTTGGCTGCACATCCATGATGCGAATGTCCTGTTCCACCACATTCCAAAGCTGCTCTGTTGGATTGAGATCTGGTGACATTGGAGGCCATTCAAGTTCAAGAAACCAGTCTGAGATGATTCACACTTAATGACATGGCGCGTTATCCTGCTGGAAGTAGCCATCAGAAGATGGGTACACTGTGGTCATAAAGGGACGTATATGGTCAGCAATAATACTCAGATAGGCTGTGGCGTTGACAAGATGCTCAATTGGCACCAATGGGCCAGTGGTGCAATGGTGTGGGAAAATATTCCCCACACCACTGCACCACCACTAGCCTGAACCATTGATGCAAGGCAGAATGGATCCAAGCTTTCATGTTTCAAATTCTGACCCTACCACCCGAATGTCGCAGCAGAAATCGAGACTCATCAGACCAGGCAACATTCTTCCAAACTTTTATTGTCCAATTATGGTGAGCCTGTGTGCCTCAGTTTCCTGTTCTTAGCTGACAGGAGCAGCACCCAGTGTGGTCTTCTGCTGCTATAGCCCATCTTCCTCAAGGTTCGACGTGTTGTGCGCTCAGAGATGCTCTTCTGCACACCTTGGTTATAACCAGTGGTTATTTGAGTTATTTGAGTTTGAGTTACTGTTGACGTTCTATCAGCTCGAACCAGTCTGGCCATTCTCCTGTGACCTCTGGCATCAACAAGGCCTGCAGAACTGTCGCTAACTGGATATGTTCTCAACTGGATATGTTCTCTTTTTCGGACCATTTTCTGTAAACCCCAGAGATGGTTGTGCATGAAAATCCCAGTAGATCAGCAGTTTCTGAAACTCAGAAAAGCCCGTCTGGCACCAACAACAACCATGCCACATTCAAAGTCACTTAAATCACCTTTTTTCCCCCGTTCTGATGCTTGGTTTTAACTGCAGCAGATCATCTTGGCCATGTCTACATGCCTAAATGCATTGAGTTGCTGCCATGTGATTGGATGATTCGACATTTGCATTAATGAGCAGTTGGACCAGTGTACCTAATAAAGTGACCGTTGAGTGTAAGTTACAACAGCAACTTATTTCCCTTTGAAATTACCAAAGTATTTTTGAATTAAATTGTACTGAATTTACTTAGGGTTATGTACTTTTGAAAACCATACCATTTCCCTTCCACTACACTATTACGCACTACTTTCTTTCACATAAAATACAAATGAAATGCATTGAAGTTTGTGGTAGCAGTGAAACAAACTGAGAAGGTTTGAGAAGTATAAATAAGTTTGGCATTCAGAGCATCTATCAGGCTGTATATGACTATTAAGCTACAGGCTGTTTCAAAGTACAGAGTGATATACAGCTGGACGAGCTGAAGGAAAAAACAACACTGGGGATATCTATATCATTAATGAAAGTGCAGACTGGGCCAGGGGAGAGGTCATACTATACTACCAGCTTCCATCGAAAGGACACAAGGTGACTGATGGCATACACAGACCGAATATGTAACAAAAAGGAAAATATCTAAGAAAAAAAAAAACTGAAAAAATGAAGACAATACTTTTTTTAAAAATATATGCATGTTGTTTATCTTGTGATATATATGCATGTTGTTTATCTTGTGAATTTTGCATTGTCTGAGTACCCAGAAATATGACTTTCTTGGTATATACATGCAATTCTTTATTACAAAACTTGAAATTGAGAAATGGTCCCAGCTAAATAAGGTTTTACATTGCAAACAAAAATTACGCCAAGGTAAGGCCTATGTGTTTGCTTCAATTTACAGTTTCAACCTATACAGATTTTCTAGCTTGTTTATCAGCCACAGTTTGGGAATTGCTGTGGAAATTTGTAGGACTCTACAAAGTTTTTCTTTGTGAAACCCTTGGAGACACAATGTTGAGAAAGCATTTCAATGAATGAGTGAAAAAAACAACACAAAAGTACAGTAAGTAGGGTTTTTACACAGAGTGAAAAACTACTTGTTAATTGTTTCCTGCAGTTTGTAACCTATTTCTGTCATGAAGTCACTTAAGAAGAATTAGGCCATCTTATAAAAGTATGAGTTTTTTTCTAGAATTATGCCACTTGGGGTGTAACACAGAGTAGCTGTTATTTTTATTCAGATTTTGTCTCTTTTAAAACTTTCATTCCTGCATTTCTGGCAGAAAAATTGCTTTTTTGGATGCTTTGCAGCTGGATGAATTTTTGTTCATTCATTTGTTATGATGCATAACCATAGCAACAAGGTGGTTTACAACAGTGAACAGCTGATTAACATTACAAAAGCTGAAATATTACCACAACAGAAGCCACAAATTCCAAAGGAATTGACAAGGAGCAAAGAAGGAGGAAGTGCAAGACATCAATCATAATTGCAACGTAAAACTATCAGCTTATCATAAGCGAGATCATGCTTGGCATAAACCAAATGCAACATTCCAAAACGTCATGCCACCTGCAGCAAACAATCCTTTGCAACTAGTCACTTATTCGAAGCGCCATGATGGACGCCGGAAATGAGGATCTAGATTATTAAACTGAGCGACTGAAATTGTTTTTGTCAGTTTATTCGTGGTTTCTACTTGTTAGCGTCAAGCTAATTTGTCTGTGAACGTAACACACCTGTTTGGGGCTCAAAGACGGCGGTATTTATAGAAGCTTGAAACAGCTAGCTTAGAAACCGACCCATACCTCCTCCCCCCTGACGTGTTGATCAAATTACCGACTTTGCCTGAATTCACCACATGATTTATGTCACTGTGTCGTAAACAACGTTTCCCTTAAATCGGAACAGAATAAAAAACGTACAAAAGACGCGATGCTAACCAGTGTTTTTCCGTATGCTAGGCTACATGACGGTGGGACACTGTTTCCATGGTTACGGATAGACGCGTACCTTCTCCGTAATGCAATATGTGATATCTTTCTAATCATACTTATAAAGTATATGAAAGTTAATTTTCTTACCTTGTAAAAAGTGTACGCTGTAAATCCGCGGTTACACCGAGGGCTGCCAGTCATTATGATTAACGGCTGCTATCCATCACCGATGCCTCTTTCCTCGTTAAAAGATATAAAATAAAATGACAAGTTTGGTTTCTATACTTGTCTGTTTTTGCAGCCGACAGCGCAGCATCCTAAGACCATTTTTACAGCAAAATCAACAAAGTAAAAGCGATATTAGGCTGCCTTTACAGGAACCCGTTGGCTGTTTTCACGTCCGTCATGGCGGAGCAGGCGGAATTTTTATGAGAGTGACGTCACTTCCGAAGAGTCAATAGTGATCCTTTGCTCAACCAACAGAAGACGCTCCTTCCTGACAGACATCAAAAGGCAAAGAAAATATTGAGCAAACACAAACTTTGTGATTCTTTGTGACACGTTTAATAGCGTTTTTAACTTGGCTGACCTCTAGAGGGGGCTCCAGGTTAACGCTGTCCTGTGGAAACTCGAACAGGTTTATTTTTAATTTGAATATAGATGGATTGGTTCTCAACATCAAGAAATACTTAACGCTTTGTGATGTATATTGGCATTAAAAATAAAAAAAATCGTAGTTGAACCACCCCTTGTTATCACAGGTAACATCTAATGACTAATTGGTGACCCTATGTAAGCACAATTGCAGCTGCTAATTCAATGAGTTAGGATGCACAACCACAAAACCAGCTGTGAAGCACAACCTCAGAAGAGTGAATGTACCAAACAGAGTAATGGTTTAGGTTGAGTGACAAAGTGGGTCACATCCTTAGAGAACTTAACAGGATCATATTCACATTCATGCATCCTGGACTCCACTAATGCACTCTGTTGAGTGGAATAAAGACTCCTTACTCAAAAACAGTCCACTCTCCTTTACCATGCACAAAATTACACAACAGTACTCCCCTTTTATATGGGAGGTACATGAACACAGCATAATTGTGTGGATCTCGGAAAGCATTTTGAAAGTATACGGAAAGATGTGCAGCACATTATTTGGACTGAACATAATGAGAACACGTGAGAAAATCTAATTACTATTTAAAAGCAACATCCACTTCAGTGACAATGATGAAATGCATCTGTCTGAAAAGGAAAAGCACAAATATTTAACTAAAAGAGCAAAATCTAAAAAGGTACTTGCTTTGTACAGATAACACATTTCAAATTTAAATTCAAAAATACTTGTGTGACTTGTTTGTATTTGCATAGAAAATGTTTGCCAATTCTTTCTAACTGTTGAATTACATTAAATATAAAATAATAGAAAAATTGCATGTTTCAAACACTGAGAACCCAAATACATCCTTTCAAAGTAAAACATACCGAGAAGCTTCAGGCTGTAGCTCACAGACCAGCTACTGTTCACTATTTATTTCATGAGATAACATTTTTTTTACTAAGACTCGAGTCTCAGACCAGGAGTCGAAGTCAAGTCTCAAAGCTTTAAACCACAAGTCTAAGTTGAGTCTGGAGTATTTTATTTAATTCAATTACGTTACTTAATTTGAGTTTTGAACTCGAGTTGACTGACCTGCTTTATTTAGAAAACAAATTTTGAGTTTTTATTAGAGGTAACTAAGAAACAGTTGAACATTTTATATTTTTACTACATTATGAATCGAAATGAGTTTCTCTATTTAAACTGAACAACTGAAACAAAAAAAACCTTCATTTTTATCCACAATTCAAGAGATACTTGCACTCTAGAAACTACAACCATCAAAATATTGATATTGGACATTTTAAAATAAATAATTTGTCGAGAATGTCACTCTTAAGGCCATGCTGTTTTGGATGAGTAAGAAATGTGTTCAAAAAATGAGGGACTGTCTTATAAATGTGAACTACGTCAATCCATCTTGCTTGACAGGAAGGATTTAATTCACATGTCCGCTGAAGTTCTTCGATGTCAGAAGTCGAGATTAGTCCAGAAAAAGGTAAAGTTTGTGGGGCTAAGTGGAAGTATCCTGGGCACAATGTCCTTTGGTGCCTGTTGTGAAGGACATTAGCCACTTCCTGACTACCCAATCAATCAGCCTCCTGCATGGAGAGGGAGCTTCCTTGCCCCTGTCACAACAAGTGATTGCCTTGGCTGCAACAGCAGTGGAACGTAAAGCTCCCAGCAGCTCATAATCGTCCTTACCTGACAAAAACCATCTCGGCAGATGAAGGCATGGAGCTGAATGAAGAAGATGTGTTAAAGGCCAATAATTTTTCTCTCTTTTTTTTCATTCTGCAGATTAATGAGAAAGCATGCAGTATGAAATTCAAATCATCTGAAAGGAACGTGAAATTTATGCAATGATGGGGTCGTTTTATTCATCCTTATTTTTGCTTTAGAAGTTGTAACTCTATGATATGAACTAAATCACAAATAATATATATATGATCTATTTACTTTGACTAAAATCCCCCAATAAGGGCCAATTAGTATACATTTCTTACAGCGCATGAGTGAATAGCGTATAACATCAGTCAGCATATTTAATCACAGGTTAAGAATCCAGAGTATAACCTATGTAACATTTTATAGCTTATACACTAAAACAACTTACTGTTTTGAATTAGGAGGGTTTTTAGAAAAGATAATCTCTTTTCTAAAAGAATCAATACGGCACTTTCCTAAAGTATTCTCACCTCTTGACCCTTTCACATTTTGTGTTGTTGTAATTACTGACTACAAGAGACCCATATTAAAACATATATAAAACATATATATAAAAGAAAAATACTGCATGGGGAGAAAGCAAACATGGCACGTTGTAGTCAGAACCAGCTAGTTTGGGAAGATAAATGGATCTAAATGCATTAAGAAAGCCTGTTACATTAAAAATAACCTGAAGCTAGAACAGAAGCAACGAAGCTTCATATGCAGTCAGAGCTACAGCTTGTTCATATTAAAGCCTTTTCAATTGAGAATCTGAGGCAATATTTGATCTCTAATATAACTGAGATTAAGCTGTTTTCAATGAAGAATGGAGAAAACTTTCAGTCTTTTGCGGTGAAAAGCTGGTAGTGGCATTCCTCTAAAGGTTTACTGCTGTAAATGCAGCAAATGTGATTTCACAAAGTGTTTAAATAAATAAAAACATTTCTATACTTTTATTTTATATTATGTAAATCCTAATCCCTAATCCTAATAACATAGCATCTCATTACAGAGAATCTTGACTGAAAGTAACAGCATGACCTCAATAACTTTCATGGTCATCGGTGAACTTGTTTCTTAAATTGTTTGGGTGATGAGAAGATGGTCTCTTTCACAGAAAAAAAAATCTGTATGTGGTAAAAAAAACAAAAAAAACATGAGGTTTTCAGTGGGGTTCAGTGCAGTGGGCTCTTCATTTTTTCCAGAGATGCACATTTTCACCAGTTTCACAAAAGTTACATTCTTACCCCGTTTGTAATTTAGTAATAATCCAGCTATAATGTTACAGAGTCTTGTAAAGTCTTTGCCTGAAGAGCATTTCCTCCGCTGAATGCTTGAGGTGTCTGACACGACATTGGACTTGGTTCTGTCTTCAGCCTTCACTGCTTCTGGTAACAGGTTCTGGCAGTGTTTCAGATTGAGATGGTATGTGACACTCTGCTGCTGGTGAGAAGAACTTGCATATTCTATGTCCTTGTACTTTTTGGATGTTTTCCTGGCACGCTGTTGCTGCAATGCACATATGAATTTGTCTCCCTAAGGAAAGTTGTGCTGAAAAGAAATGAAAAAGACAAGCTTGCCTTTTATTTGAATAACATGTAAACACAGCTGAGGACTGGAAAGTGAAAGTCTGTCCACTTAAAGTTATTTGTTTATGTTTAGATTTAAATTAGTTTATGAAACTCATGCAATCTCAACACTCATCACAACACAAGTCTGATTCATCTTCAGTTTCATCTTGTTTTATCCAAATTTAATTTGGATGTGTCCAAAAACTTCACAAAGTTGATTGGATGAGCTAACCAAGCCTGATTTTCTACATCTTTGTCCAGACAATGGATGACTGGTGATTTGACAGAATCATATGTAAATACATACTGTATCTTGAAACAGCAGCCCTCGTCACTGAAGACTGACACACTATTTTAAGAGGAATGTGTGACGAACTGTCACATTTAATTACTTTTTTAAAAATCTGTAACTGGTGGCAAATGATGCCGAAGGCAGTCATCACAACTGCTTAAGGCCCCTTTGAAATGTTTGTATAGCAAGCATTTACCCAAATGTAAATGCATGCTATTTACATTGGTGTAAATGTAAATGCTGTAAATGCAGCTATTGACTCTTTTGTTTTTTGTGTGGGCAATTATGCTTGAGGTAAAAAATATAAATAATAATAATTAAAAAAAAAATATTAAAAAAAACACCCAGCAATTTTTGACAAGTTGATGTTTTTTGGTGTCTGGAAAACAAGCTGTTTCAAAAACCTCACAATTGTAAAGTCACATTTCAAGGGCACTACACTGTTACCTGGTAACCCTGGTCAAGCCCAACCCCGTACCAAGCAACCAAAGCGGAGCTCCAGCACGTTTGGTCAGCTGGTTTTACCACTGCATGCACTGTATAATGGCTGCTGGAAAAAACAAGAGTTTGGTTGTTGACTTATTGTTCTGAGACTGGTTTCTGCATTCTTATTGATTGTGCAGGAGGCTCTACTTCTGCTTTTCAGAGATGTACGGTTGTATAATTGTGCATATTTCTGCAGCCATTTTTCATGTGAGTGTAAACATTGAGTTGGGCCAGAAGCATCTTCTCTAGATTTTTAAAGGAGCTCAAAATAAGCAAAACTGACCAGCGTATTCTTATATAAACATCATTATATAAGAATGATTTTGTGCAAAAAATGTAATGAACATATTTTGTACAGCCCATAGACCTACCTCAACCTTTGAGATAAGTTTTCCCTGCCTCAGGATTTTGTGGGGTTAACTGTTCAGACGCAGTCAGACAAACGTGTGCATCAGTGCATGTGCATAATGGAGAGTGTGAAGTTTTTCAGCCCAGGCATGTGATGAAATCCAATTGTTTGAGTCCAGAGCAGCTGTGAGGCACCATGCTCATAGATCATGATGCCAGTCATGCATCAGCCAGATGATCGAGCTCCACCTGTTCAGATATAATCTTCGTTACCTTTGTTTCTGGCTCTCTTTTTTTTTTTAATGAATGTGCACTGAAAACAACAAAAAGTAAAACGTTTATCCCCAGCAACCTAAACCCACCCACCTATAGTGTTGAAAAATAAAAAATAGACTTAAAATAAATTCAGCTTTTACTGAAACACTGAAAGTTTTTACTAGTTATTTTAGAAAATCCACTAAACGTTTTATATTTTTATTGTGACAGTTATTGTCCTCCTATCTCTTTCTCTGTCCTTCTCTGTTTCGACGCCGTTTTTTCTTTAGAACTTTCAAAGAACTTTTAATTGACACTCCATGACAGTTTGTTTCCCTGGGGAACAGATTTGACAGGACACAGTGGGCCATTCTTTTAGCCACTGGTCACAACGCTGGACAAGTACCCGTATTTATCCTGTCACCATGCATCAGGAGCACGCAGAAAATCTCCAAAGCTCGCTGCAGCAAAGTGTGGCATCTCGGGGTCACTAAGATGCTATCTACGTGCCGACCGGCTGTTTGGGAGTGATACCTGAAAAAAATCTTTTCTGCCCAGGGTCTCTGCAGGATCTTAAAAAGTTTATCTTTGCAGGGGGAGGGGGTTGCACTCTGGACAAGTCACCATTTACTCCTAAAGGTGTTAAATTGTATCTTAAATTTTGTACTTGTTCATTCCACCATTTTTTATTTCTTATAATAAATTCATTTCTTTTCCTGAAACAACTGTTTTACAGCATGTTGAGACAATTAAATGCCCCCAAATTTGGGTTGAAAATTGTAACTGTCATGGATTTCACCACTAATGGAAAGAAGTCAATTCAATTAGGTGACCCAAGTGTAAAATCACTGAAGTTACAAGTCAAAGTAAACCAAATGTTACATATAGTCTCCTTCTTTTATTATGTGCATTAAATATAATTTATTCTGTAATTTATGCTAGTCTTAATTTAAATAATAATGGCCCTGAAAGGTCCTAAAGAGTCTTTCATTAAACTTACCAAACACGCTGCCCGTGTAACCACGATAAACAGAAGTATGTGAGTTCGCTACATGGTATTTGAACAAAATTTGTTTTATTGGCAACAAACCCTGCAGGTTCTCCTTGGCATGAAACAGATGATCAACATGTGGAAAAGCACCTCAAGCCCATGACAAAGTGGGCAACCTGTTTGTAATATTTATAATGAAAAACATATTTATAATGAAAAACATTGTCAGTAGAGAGTTCTGATGTTGAATAAATGCAAACATGATCTCCAGAGACATCAACAGTGCACATTAGAAACTTTAGTGAATGTTTTGTGTCAACTACATTGTGTGCAGTTGAAGGTATAACATTGAAGCTGTCAAATTCTCTCAAGATGTTTGGCATATTAAGGGTTTATAATATCTTAGCCTGATGGCTTTTTCTAGAAAAATGAAAATGGAAAGTCAGTGGGTCTTTCAGGAGGATAACGATCCAAAGTTTAAGTCCAAATAAACACAAATAGTTTCCAAACCGTAAAACCAACCTTAATGTTTCTGACGTTCCTTAGAACTAAATCTTGTAGCCGTTGGGGAGCAGAAGAACTTAGAATGAACCTGAGAATTTTTGCAAAGAGGAATGATCAAAGATGTCTCACTCTGTTAGCTCCAAAATCTTACGTCTGAGTCAGTACGGACATTTTTACAAAGTGTAGTTATGTAAAGTATGTCAACAATAAAAATTATATCTAAATTTTATGCTTCTATCATAAGAACAATCTTATGAATATTTCCTAAACATATTCACCAGGAGTGCCAACTAACGTAATTGGCACTGTCCCAACAAACCCCTAATTTTTAAATTACAGCGATTGAACTGTAGAAAGTTGCTTGTGCAGACGTGGTGTAAGTCCCGGCTCCTCAAATGACCTCTGGCTGTAATGTGCTGGTAAATAGACCCTGGGGACATGAGAAGCAGGCAGTTCGGGCTGCTGTGATGGCAGCACAGAGCAGCAGACAGGGAAACAAAAGAACAGTTACAAAGTGAGAGTGGGTGCTTTTAGTGCTATTTCTGTCCTTTTTGAATCCAGGTGAGTGATGTGAAGCTGTTGCTTGTCTGTTCTACTCAGCCTCAGGCGCCGCTCTCTCCTTTCTCTTTCTTTTTAACACTGAATTGTCAAATGGGGCCTTCCTGTTGGAAGCCGAAGCTTTCTGCTTCAAAATTGCAGGGAATAATTTCCAAAAATATTCTGGGTAAGTGGGAAAATAAGACTAGGCCTTTTTGATGTGAGGGGGGGGAATAATCCTATTTAAATTCACATTTATCCAGTTCCACTCTAACTATTTGTGAAAATACTACACATTTATGGAAGTACTTTGTGCCAGTAATCTGACAGTTTGAGCAAGCTTCCAATTATTTAATTTTGTTGTTGTGTACAGTGTCTGCTGCATAAGTACAGCTAAAAGCGCACCCTGAAGGTTTCACCCTGAGATTTTATTTCTTATTTCAGGCCATAATGGGTAATGCCAGGTTCGCTGAAAGGAGAGTTTTTCTGTATGCTTGTATCGGTCTTAATGAAAAGCAGAGCCGAAATGAGTTTCGAAACTGTGTCGTGTTTTTGTTGTTCACCAGCGCATGTTGTACAGAAACATGACTGCGATCCAGATAACCTTTCCTACATATCAGATGTGAAATCCTCTTTCATCAGCGGAGCGGCAGTGGAAGCCGCATGTCTCCACAGATGACTCTGAATCCCTGCGACGATAGGTGGACAGGAAGATCAAGAATAAAACAACCTGGCCTGGAGGTAATATGTCCTCCGAGGCTGTAATATAATGGTCCAGATCGCAGCTTTGATAGATTTTCCCTTGACCGTCTGTAAGGAAAATTCCCCCACTGCACAATTTTCATTTCTAAGTGCAAACAAAGCTGAGATGGGTTGCCAGTTTATTTGTTTCCCGTTTGTTCACTGCTCCCTTTGGGTAATAGTTTGCTGAGCTGTGTCATTGAATAAAACAGACAAACATTTAGGCTGAGAGCCGCTCTGACTGTAAAACAGTCTGTGAAACCGGCTCTATTGATTTTTGTGTCCCAGACACACAAATACAGTTGCAGGCTAGAGCAGCGTCTCGACTTTCCATCGCCACGCTGAATGATAGCCTCTCTGCTAACAGGGCTGAGCTCTACATACATGGTCAGTTAAATCAGCTGCACATTGTTGTCTGCTCACTCTTGGCTTCAATAGTTACAGTATTTGACAAATGGACTGATGGTATCTCAACTATTCTCGAACTTCAATAAAAACCAATTCGGTGGGACTTTTCGGTATTTATAAATGTCAACTTCAGTAGAAGCCAAGGTCTCCCACAGCAAAGGCTTTCTAATTAAAGGTCAGCATTTCTGATGGTTCTTTTTCAGACTAGTTTTTTGTTTTTTCTCCCCCACTCATACAATAGAAAAAGGCAAAAAAAGACATTTGGAAAAAACTCTGTGTGGGGAAAATGTTAAAGTTATCTCCAACTCTATATTGGATAAAACTTCCCAAATTCTCCAAATGAAAGAGGGAATCTAGAGGAGCTACTCCAGTCTGGATGAAAACCTTTCATTTTCCTGAACATTTCTGTTTTCAGACAACCTCAAAAACTTCTGTCAGAAACAACTTTTTCAGGTTTTCAGGTCCTTATTTTTTTCCAGGGGACTTTTTCCCAGTAAATAAGCAGCTAAAGGTGTCTTGCTGTCAACCACAACTTCTGCAGTGACTGTTAGAAAGACTCCACCACTTTGTATGGAATATTGTTACTGCTGGTTTTTCACATTTTCACACTTTATAGCCACAAACGTCAATTTTATCCAAGGTATTTTTATGTGAGTGACCCAGAAAAGTAGAGTGCAATTGTAAAGTAGAAAGAAAATGATACATGCTTTTGTAAAATCAGGAGTGTGTGGTGCATTTCAGTCCCCTCTGTGTCAGTAATAATATAGAACCACCTTACACTGCAGTTGCAGCTTTTGAGGTAGGACTTTTTCAGCTTTTCACAATACAGACTGGATTAACTCAAATACAGTAAGATCCAAAGGAAAGAAAATGTAAATTTCAAGTCGTGTTGGACTTGGACTGGGTCATTCTAACACAAATATACGTGGAGTCCTTTTTGCATGCTTGTTTAGATTGCAGCATTGTAGTTGTACTGGAAAGTGAATCTCTGCCCCAGTCCCAACTGTTCTGCTGCCTCTAACAGATTTTCCGGTTGGATTAGCCTGTATTTAGCTCCATCCATAAATCCCATCATCATGTTGTGGAAAAGGATATCCACCTGTAAGCCAAAGTATCAGGGGAAAAAAAATCCCTAAAAAATGTAATATGCAATTATCCAATTAGACTTGTTTGTCAAATTAACAATACCTTTTAAAGTAACATAATGTAAACAGGCATAAAATCATAACCTCACATTTCTGCATTAAAATGCTTTTTATTAGACTGCTGTAATATTATAATTTTACATTTTTTTGTTCTCATTAGAAGTAAGCAGAACGTCTTCATAAATAACTGAAAGGCTTGAAAACATCACTGTGTGTAATTAATCTATATAATGTGCTTCACTAAGTGAATTTAGCTAGTTTTATATATATATATATATATATATATATATATATATATATATATGATTTTATACATTTATTTTTTTCAGTAATATACTGATTTCGTGCCTCTTTCCACAAAGTTCCTTTATGGAGCTGCAGTCTACATCTGAACTTTAACCTTAAAGAGCTTCGCTCCACTGATTGCCCCTGTTGGCTCCATCAGACTAGTGGCAGCAGCAACTAGTGAGCCGCTGGTGGCAGTTCAAGTCTGCTGAGCTCATCATGCAAACTTCTTCAATGTCCAACGGCATAATGTGGAAACTTTGGTGTGACGACATGAAGAAGGAAAAGTGTCGGAAATAGCGGGAGTTTCTTAAAGAGACAGACACCAATTTCAAACTGCAAGTCAAATTTCTTTTGAGTTATTTTATAATAACTGAATGCAACATATGTGATTGTGCAATAAATTAGCACTATGTGCCTGTAAAATACATAATAAAACCCTTTTAAGAGAACTTGTCTTACTCAAATACCCCCAGATTTCTTTTAAATTCTGACTCAATATACATTTTGCTCATTTAAAACTAATGATTGGTGTTGATTGAATGAACAGTTCTCCTCAGATGTCGGACATTTCGTTTCACAGTATCACAAATTAGAGCCACAATGTTCCCCTCTTCACAGGTGTTTCATGATCTTTATAAAAATCTGTGAGGTCACAGTGATATCGCAGGGCTTTTCATTATGATGGAGGTGCAATCGACCCAAAGAAAAGGAAAGAAATAAAATCTGACAACGTAAAAACACCTAAAATTTTGATTAGATCAATGATTTTCAGATAAATAAATTATATTTTAAAACAATATCCTGATGGGGTAATCAAACATAAAAGATTATTTGTCCATATGGAAGAAGCATTATTTATATGAAGGAGTTAAACAATTGTAATCAAACAATTAGGAGTTTGGCAAAGTGTGAGGTTAATGGAAAAACATTTCAAGTTTGAAGAAGCAATTTGTATTTGCCTTTGAATAAAAAGTGATACTAGCAAGCTCTATGCGAGGCGGCACAGAAAAGAAACACGGGGTTTGTGAGGAGGGCAGCATAAACAGTTTTTGAAAAGCAGGCCTGAATCTGTGAGCTGTGTTCTGATTATCTCAATAAAAATTTGAGGCAAAAGACTGATTAATCACAATATTCATGAGATCCCAGCGACAGAGTGGGAGTGACCTTGACTCTTCTCTCAATGTGCTTTATGCAAGCCCCAGAGACATGGAATATCAAAGAGGACAAAGTCCTGCAGATGTGGGGCAGAGACATCACCCTCATCCGTCACAGACCTCTGGGCTAAACCAACTCTTGGGAAAGGCTGGAAAAAACTCTCTGGTTGGTTCTGGCGTCTTGATTTCAAGGACTGCTTGTATCTGAGATGTCTGTGAGTCATGCAAAAGAAAAATACACTTTACAAATAACATTATCTTTTAAATAATCTGAGAATAAAACAAAAAATGTCCCCCTGATTAGGGAAGTTCAGATTAATCAGTAATAATTAATGCGATTCTTCCTCTGTAGTTTTTACAATTCAGCCAATCAAGCCTCAGCCAATCAGGATGTTTGTTTGGGACAGACAATCAGTGGTTCAGTGTGGGGTTTAGTTAAAAAAATTAACTGGTGTTATAAAGAAAACAAAGAAAGGATGGTTTAAATCCTCTTTGTGACAGAAAACCATGAAGCTGTAAAATGAAAATGGGAGGGAAAATAATAAAAGTAGAGACAGGATTCACTACAGGGCTTAACGTTAAAAAAACAAAACAAAAAAAAAAAACAATCCTGAGCCTGAAACTTTTTCATGGTGGTGGTAGAAATTAAATCATGACATAGTGTTGCACATTTATTAAAAATGGCCTTTGAAAAGTGCAGAAATTTGCTTCTAACACAACAAACAAGCAAACTTCAAGTGACGGGGACTTAAATGAGACTCCAGTGTATTTGAAGTCAAAGAAAAATTTTACATATCTGTGCCCTGAAGTGCAGCCTTCCAGCTAAGAAAAACTCAAACGCACTCAGACATTTCAGTTATTGGCAAGAAATTTATAATAGTCAACATCACAACATAAAGGGAGAAGTTACACTGAGGTGGACTTAATAATAATAATTAAAAAAAACAACAATATTTTGCTTATTTAAATATTCTGGATTATAAATAAAGTCCAAAATCACTTCTTTTCACAGTTTTGAAAATAAGTGGTTGGTAGTTTTGGTCTAGAGCAGGGGAGTCAAACTCAGTTTCATTTTGGGCCGTATCAAAACTCTGAATGCTCTTAAAGGGCCGGTTGTGCCAGAGTGTATTGATAAAACCCATTTAGCTGTTAAAATAATAACAAACAGCAGTCCCTCCAGGATTTTGTGATTGTTTTTTGTGGTTTTTTGTAATCACAGTCACAGATTTTGTGGTGCTACTTCAGAAATATTTATAAGAAATTATGATATTTGCACTAACATATGAGGTTGAATGTGGCATTTTATTACTTGGCAAATAAATCACTGACTATAACTTTACACCAAGTAAGGCTGAGACAGCAGTAAATTAAACCCAACGTTTTTGACCATCTTTT
The DNA here is from genome assembly GCF_904066995.2 of Poecilia reticulata. Taxonomy (NCBI): domain Eukaryota; kingdom Metazoa; phylum Chordata; class Actinopteri; order Cyprinodontiformes; family Poeciliidae; genus Poecilia; species Poecilia reticulata. Next base: position 36,987,543 of record NC_088831.1, read on the forward strand.
AAAAAAAGAAAAGTGCAGTAAAATGTGGTGATCTGTTGATTTTGTGGGAATTTAATTTTGAGGACTTGTGTAAAACTGGAGGGACTTTCTGGTGTCATTTGAAGTCTAGAGGGCCACATAAAAAGCTATGGCGGGCCAGATTTGACCCCCCGGCCTGCAGTTTGACACATGTGGTCTAGAGCAGTGTTTTTCAACCTTTTTTGAGCCAAGGTACATTGTTTTAATTGAAAAAATCTTGAGGCACACCACCAACCAAAAATGTAAATAAAGATACTCTGTAGCCACCTATATTACATATATAGTCATTCTTACCAAAGTGTCATGAATAGGAATCAAATAAACACAAAAAAAGAAAAGTATTTTTAACACATTTTACATTTCTTACATTTCAAATTGCACTTAACATGTCCACTTCAAAAATACACCTGAACAGCCACAACACTGTGGTGTTAAATTTAAAGAAGTTGTAGAAAACGTCAAAGTGTTTTACAAACTAATCCACAAGCATCTTATAGCCAGAATACAGAAAAGAATTCTTATTCTGAGAGAAGCAATAATATTTGGGAAAGATTTCACTTCATATCACAATATGACAATATGAAGAGTTGCATGTACAAAATGTCAATATCTGTATATTTTACCCACCTAGTGTGAAACCTGTGCATGTTTGGATGAAAACAGATCTTATTTCCTGGCAGAAATTGACAAAGCTCTTCCTCAACAGCTCTCAGTCTCTCTGTTTTTAGTTTTTATAGTAGCCGGGCTTGAGAAGCTCACTTCACACAGATATGTTGTGGGAAATGGACCCATGTTCTTTCCAACTACTGCTGAGCTTCACTGTTTTTTCCATCACTGTCATCACAGTCTTGCTAGATACGATGCTCTCACCGCTACCTGTAACATTCATGCATCACTAATTCTCGTTTTAATGTAAAATGCTCTGGCATTTAGTGGTAAGAAAATTACATGAATTCCTCGGTTTTCTATAAGGACCCAACAGAGGGCTGCGTCCTAATACATCTGCTGGATATTAAGGACGCAGCACTCCGTCTCCAAAGCCGAACCATGGTTTCGTTAACATCGAGCTTAAGTGTAGCGGCTCTATTTCCCTCCTGTAGTGCCAGATCGACAACCCTCAACTTAAAAGCTGCATGATATGAGTTTGAAAACATGTCGTGCCTGCTGCTAGCATGTGGTTGTTCTAAATGAAAATTAGCGTGTTCTTCTTTGATTTCCAATTTTGACTTCTAATGATTCACTTCCTGCTAGAGAAATTTAATAAATTCCACGGCACACCTGACGATCACTCACGGCACGTGTGCCGCGGAACAGTGGTTGAAAAACACTGGTCTAGAGAAATGAGTGGTCCAAAAGAGGTTGTTGCAGATTTATTGTGATTTAGGCAAAAAGGCTGCAGCAGCAAAGGGAGCCAAGAGTTTATTTGCTGAAGTTATTGGTCTGGAGGTCGTTTTGGTTGGGTCTGTTGATGATTACCCGTCTATTTTGCACCATTTTACATATTTCCCAGCAAAAGTACTTTATTTTTTTATCCCAAAAAAATGGTTTGATACACGTTTCATTTTTGCCAAAATGCAATATTTTGATGAGCTGAGTGACCACGATGAGATTTTCCTGCCTTTGCCTGGTTTTGTTATAAAGAGCACTACAAACAGCACATGCAATACAAATTAGTTTAGACTTCCTTCAGGCAGCACATGGTATGATTTGTGTTGAACTAACCATTCACAGCATGTCTCAGTTTGGAGTCGCATGGAGTCACATTAAGAATGTTATTAATAGGGAGTGTTACTCATTTAATCCATCTCATCTGTTCTGCGCTGTCTCCCATTTCTGTCAATTTATGGCGCTCCGAGGGAGGCACCTGATGACCAGACAGACCAGCTCAGCCTTTCTCCAGCTTCACGTTCTGCAGCGCCAGCACTGCCTGTCAGGGACATTTAACAAAGAATTTTGCATTATTTATGAGGCTGCCTTTGAAATGCTTTTCTTAATTATGTTCTAAATTTCTTCCTGGAGTTTGTGCATTCCACTTAAAGCCACCTCAAAACACACGCCTCGCTCAGCAATGGGAGCAAAAAAAGAGGCAACCTCTCCAGACTGAGTTGTGACACTGTTGCTGATTGATCATGTTTACCTCAACCACCTCGCAGCTCAAATTACAGATAAACTCATTTTAGCCAATTTACAACACTTAGCGCTGTATGGTTTCCTAGGTTTCCTTTTTTGCCCAATCACAAAGCAAAATGTCTTTCCTCACCAGCCTTTCATTCAGCCTACAAATGGCAGATTAGGTTAGTGGAGCTGGATAGATCCATTCTAAATAGCCTTGGGTTACACTAAAACAAGCAAAATAAGGCAGGAACTAAATTATCTTTGTTTGTGCCGGTGAAAGATATCACTCAAAGTCACTTTCATACAAGAAATCAGTGGCAAACCCTGTTGATTGTTCCAAAGAAGTGCTTAGCAAGGCAAAAAAAAATAAAATTACATTTTCATTTTGGCTTTAGATAAAGCATCAACTACTAAAACATACTTTTGCCAGTATCTTTTTTTAGTTGCAATTTTGTTGCCTTTTTAACATTTTAAATCATGTTAACATAATATAAACGACAAATAGCATATTGGGCTAGCCTTGTAAACAGACATATCTTGGTTTTTATAACGTATAAAGACATAGAAAATGTGTAAAGAAAATTATTGTCTTATTTTAAAATAAAAGGAAAAGCCTGGCTTTTGGAAGGCAGCATACCTGCTTACATTAAGTTCAAACCAGAAGCTGTGTACTAGTTCAGTCCTTCATCTGATAACAATAAAGAATTGCACCTTTACAAACAGATGCAATATCTTGCTTCTACAGGCTCTGCAACTAGCTTCCTGTAAGTTTTCTGACAGTCTTTCACTGGACAATATGTTGAAAAAACACAACAGTTTTGCCAAAATGGCAAATATTTCACAATAGTTAGAAGGAATTCAGACAAGTGGGTCTAAATATACATTAAATATAGCAATAAATCTAGATTTTTTTACCCTTCTGCCAATATAAAAATACAATTTTATCGTTTTATTATCTTTACAATCTTGGTTATTTCAGAGATTAAAAAAAAGAAGCAGCCTTTCAGATTTTGTTTTTCACCATCAATGCATCAATTAGCATCTGCCTTTGGGATGTTTTGAACCAGTTTTTGTATAAACTAATTTTCTATGATGATGTAAGTAAATCTATTTATGCGACTGCATTTAATAATTGTAGCAACTATCATCCTTGTTTGACATGGTTTTGGTTCAATCAGGGGTCATTAGTTGACAGATTTTATAAGAACCTAGTTCAGAGATCAGAATCAAAGTTAACAGAAATAGCATGTATAGTAAACAAATAATTTATACCAACACGTACTCCATTCCTGCAGACCATCTTTCAGCCTTCTTACTGCCAAACAGCTTTCTGCTGGCTGTATAAGACGCAACATGCCTCTGTTTTCACTGGTCAGCTCCCACAGGCTTGAGTAAGCCCATCATCCCAGCTTCAACAGGGGGAAGTAAACACCAAAGTCAAATGTTCGGTCCACTCATTTGAATCAGAAATTCCCTGCCTGGCACCTAAAGCCTGATACAATTTCCAGCATCTGTGTTTGCTTCCACATTCTGTGGTTCACCGCATGACAAGCATCGGCACCTCTCTCGATGGCGCCGCTCGCACGGCTTTCAACTCAAATCTTTTTCCCCTGGCTTCGGGGGAAACTGAATAAATGTACATCTTATTGTTTTCAGTTATGTTCAGTTTGAAGCAGTTGGAGCTGAAACCACATATTTACATACAGTGTAATACAATATATGAACTGAAACCTGTAATTATATAATTTCACTTGAGAGTCTGTTAATAATTTGGTCTCCAGTGTGTAATTAATCAGTTGCTCAGAATAATGTGAACATTAAATATGTTAAGTCTTTCCTATGATATATAAAATAAATTTTTATCTACCATCTTGGTGTGATATTAAAAAATTCAATTGCATTTTCTATTGGCTTTTTATTTAGTTGCACCAAGGCTACAGCTAGAAACAGTTGTTTACAGATGTTTAATAACTTTCTAGGACCAGCCCTTATTATTGTTTTGCATATTAAAACTCGGTATACTGTTGTGCACGTGCATTACAGCGCTCCTTGTGGCTGTTTTGGGAACTGCAGCGGGTTTTTGTAATCACGTGGGGAGGTCTGCCATTTTGGAACCGAAAAGCTGGATCGTTTCCGTTTGTATCCGCTCGTGTTGGGACGTGGAGAAGCTGTTTGTAAGTTAACATTTTGGCACAGTACTGATGTATATTGTTTTTCTTAATTTTAGTTAGTAAGTTTTATAAATGATTGTGTAGTTCCATGTAGCTACAGGTAGGTTAGGTAATAATCATGTAAGGCAATAATATGGGTTAATTTTTATGTTTTTATTTACAATTTGTTATTGAAGATGAAGACCAACAAGAAAACCGAGTCATTCAATTCTTAGAATGCTCAGGGCACTTTAAGCTACCTGTCTCTACATGTATGGGGACAGAATATATGAAGAACTATAGAGTTTTAATATATAATTTAATAATAAAGGATGGGATGCAGTTACAGTTACAGTTCATGCTGATGTAACTGGATTTCATTCAAGAACAAAAAAGCAAGGTGCAAACACGAAGACATGTTATAAACAATTCTGATGTATGATGGTGTTTATTTATGCAACATGTAACTGGAAACACTTGGTGCATATATATTAAGTATCAAAGCAAACATGCAGAGCTTGAAAGGCAAAAACAGCTGGGTGCCCTCATCCACCATGGACATGACATAAAAAGTAAAGCAGTTTAAAAGTAAAAGAAAATTACTGACACAGAGGGATTTTTTTTTTCCTTTTTTTTTTTTTTTTTAAAGATTTTAGATTATATCTCTTAGTGAAAACCTCCTCAAAGTATGCAAAGTTCTCAGAGTTTGACAGGTTGCCTTAAGGGTTTAAGTTTTCAGATGAATTGTTTAACTTTTCTACAGTATCATATACATTCTCAAAATATACCAAAACTTCTCTGAGATCTGAACATAGCCATTGACCATGGTTGTCAGTCAGATGTAAGCAGAACCTTTCAGAGAACCTTCAATTTATTCTGCTGCCTTTTGCTCCCACAATACATTTTAATATTAAGGCAAACTGCATATTTTCTGATTCTCAGAAAGTAGCATTGCGTACTAGATTGTGTGCTCCATGTAATTAAAGAAAGGTCTGCATGTCTTTCATGCTATTTTATGCTGGTCCTGGTAGACAGGATTGAAATGAGCTGCTTCTGAATATACTTAAAAAATCTATCCCTTAAGATAATTCGCCAGCTCTACCAGCTTTGCACAAGATGTTGAAATTTTTACCTAATGCACTTTGGCAAAACAGTTCAAGCTCAATCATACTGGATGAACAGCATTATAAAAATATTTGTTGTTAAGTCTTGACACAATCTTCAAGTGGGGTTAGGTCTGGATGTCGCAAACATTTTTTTCTAAAAGGTTTTGACTATTCAGGTTCAAGCAGCAAAAACGCAAAAAAGGCCTGTTGCAACTGCATCACTTCTTCCTATGCTGTGCTCCAGTTGCCTCAGAAATCAGAACTCATCCCAGGTAACAGCGTTAGAGTGAGCATAGACGGAGAAGATGGGATTTCAGCATGGTGACACCCCGAGAACAGAAAGTGTAATGTTTTGATCACGTCAGAATGTTTTCACGTGACCCGTGTGACCTAATCAACATGACAGTTTGCTCTGTGACAGAAGACATTTTGGTGCAACTTGGTCTCCAGTAGAAACACCTTTCAATGGAGGGTGTGCATGTGGCGGCGTGGCGAGGTCAGACGTCACGCCGTGCCTGTATACAGCCGTTAATAGAGTTGACTTCTATTAATCCCCATACGTCTTCTCAACTTTAACCAGCTTCCATGTCACTGCTGCGTATTGTTGTGTTCAGGGTAATTTGCAGTTTTAATTTTCTGTTACGATTTGCATTTCATGTGACTCATCTGACCAAATGAACTTCTTCCTACGATACCGATTTCTGCAGCTCCTCCAGAGATACCGTGGGACTCTCAGCTGCTAAATAACGAACTCCTTACTAGGGCTCTAGTGATACAATAATCCCACGATACGATGCACAATATTCTCCTCACAATACAATATATATTGCGATATTCAGTGAACGATACAATTCAATACACTTTTGTGATTTTCTGAAAGATTTTAGAGGGACAGAGTGATTTTGGTGACATTTTGTGACTGTTATAGAGTTGGATTGAATTCATTTACCTGAAAACTGATTAAAAGCACCAATTATACAATACCTGGCTCTGGTTGGACATGGACACAGACTTAAAGTCGACAGCTGGACAAAATGAATCAAAGAAGTGGTGAGAAAACATGTTTCTTTTAATTGAAAGAGTACAAACTGTAGCTAACATGCATTTGAAAAGTAAATAAAGTGCACCGAGTACCCTGCTCTGAATAGTTTGATACCTTTTTAACCTTGACACTTAACATCTGAAGGAATCACTCCAAGCCTGATGACCTAATCACTCTTCCAGCAAAGCAAGCAGTGAGTGAGCAAGGTGCCAGTTGGATGTTGCGATACTTCCAGTTGAATATAGATTTTTTTCTAGGAAAGAAAATATCTATATATATTGCAAAATTGATATTATTACACAGCCCTACTCCTTACCCAGTCTGTCTGTTCAGATTAATGGCCATGTACTGAAATGTGTAAAATTTTCAGACAATGGACTGTGCTTGGCAAAACATGGGATGTGGTTCAATAGCCTAGCTCCGCTTTGAACCTCTATAACTTTATCTCCAATCAGTCCGGCTTGTTTCTTTCGTTTATTTTTTTTCTTATGAACTTCCACAAAACAGCTTTATATATGGAAAATAGATCCTGTCATCTGTGAACTGTTTAATGCTTCATCACTTCACATCACAATCATAAGGTAATATTTTACCAATAGGTCAGTGAACATGCACTCACTTAGAAGCTGTAATCCTTGGTTTTTCTGAAAACTGAGGAGTCCATTCACATTCTTTGCACAAGAAAGGTGATGCATAATCTATATCATCATTTTGTAATGAGGCATATTGTGACAGTGGCAAAGAAAGCACCGCAGCAGATGGTGTGATGCATCCCGTCTTTGAGGCGTGGATTTTTGTTTTTCTATTAAGCACCCGTTATCCTCTGAAGGACTGTCACGTGGACCGACTGCAACCCCTCTTCCAAGATTCCTGTGCACATTTCGCACATGTTCAAAAGTGACAACATCTTAACAGCGCAGCTTACAAAAGGGGAGGGGAGACAAGCGAATCGACTCAGAGTGGGTGGTGTGAATCAGCTCTGAGGGGACAGAGATGCACATGAAGTGAAAATGTGGGAAAAAAAACACACAGGGTGCAGAAGAAGTCTCCAAGAAAATGGACGTGGACAGAGAGAGAGAAAGGGACTGAGGAGATCTAAAATAACAGTGACATTGTCTCTAGACAGCACTCATTATTTCTCTATTCAGTGAGCGCAGGGCTTAGTGGACACGGTTGAAATACAACTTTAGAGTACATCTGACAGCAGGAGCAGAGATGAAGCGGTGGATTTACAATGCCATACAGTATCAGAGTAATATTCAGCTCCTGTCATCACAAATCACAACATACCACGCACAAGATAAACCCCACAATTTATTCGCAGACTGGATACTTTCTATTTGATCAAAATGAAAAGTATAAAAGGCAGAGGCGATTTCATTCAAAAGCTCTAATCTCAATCTGAAAACAAGGGAATAAAATCTGGTGTTGAATGATTCGTGGGCATTCAGACACCTCCTGAGTTTAGGACGGATACCTAAGCACTTTGACTTTAGATTTGTTCACAAAAAGCACAATGACAGCCTGAACCTTGATTGTTTTCAATCAAAAGGCAACATGGATGTAACTACTGTGTAAAAATATTTCCATGTGTTTGTTGCCCCTATTGCTATTAGCAGTTTGGATGAAATTAGAATGTTTGCTATTCAAAGCTAGTAAATGTTTGTCACAACCCAGCACTGTTACTAGTATCATTTACCAGTAATTAATCTATCAATGAGTTAATTTAGCATTTTAGTAATTTGACAAACTTGCCTACTAATTTTCTTAATTTTAATACTATTTACTAAATATTACAGCAAACTTTTCATTTTTTACATTTATTTTTATTTGTGTTTATTTTTAACCCTTTAATGCATGAATGAATGCATGTCCTTTATGTCAGGATTTTTCCCCCAATTTTTTTATTTTCTTAAGGCATAAAAAAAAGGTAGGAAAAAAAATCTTTGTAAAAATGTTTTTATTTTATTTTTTTTTTAGGTGATCAATTGTAATTTTATCCAAATACAAAGTTGCTATTTGAAAAGTAAATCAGTAGTATTGCTCTTTAGGAGTTATCTGATGTCATAGTATTTTTTTACCTGCGAGAGTCGTCTACAGCAGAAGGAGGGACCGGGTCGGTTTTCTGTCTGTCGGCCATGTTGGATTTAACAAAAATAATTTCTTGCGTTTTGCAGCTGATGGCTTGTAGTGGATAGTGTATTTTATGATGCATTAGTGTCCACTTCAGTGGTCTGTGTGCATTCATAATGTAAAAATCCACAAGAAGCACAAGAAAATGGCTTTCAGACAGCTGTCCACTGCAGTCCACAAATCTCAAAATCAACAACAACAAAAAAATAGATCTAGCCTAAATTTAAGTTTACAATTAAATAACAGAAAATGTGTTGTCGCCTGAGAAGGGCTGTGGACAAGAGAGGTACTCCCGATCTGATAGATTTGGAGAATTTATCATATTGATAAGTCGAGATGTGAGCTGATGATCGATTCCACACAAAAAATCTAATTACCCTTGAAGAAATTATTCAAGTATTGACTCAAGCAACCAGGTTTTGCTGTTTTAATTTTATGTTTTTCAATTGACATACTTCAAATTAAGAGTGCAAAAAGTAGTAAAATGTAATGTCTTGGTCTTTATGCTTTTATTAAAAATGTGAGATTTTAACAAGGGTGTGCAAACTTTTATGAAGTTTAAGGCGTGAAAATTACAACCCTCTCTCTTTCCATCTTAGTGACAGAACAAGACAAGTGCATGGCAGAAGAGAGCGTTTCCGTCAGAGGACATGAATAAGTAAGTAGGCAGAAATTTGTATGCTCAAAACGGCAGACTCATATTAATCAACCAAATGACTGTGCATAAGTTGCCCTTTTAAAATCACATCTGTCCCTGGGGAAGCGTTAGCTGTTAATATTTAATACATACACGTGTAGTGTCGCAAATCAATCTGTCGCACAAATTAGTTCAAATTAATTCAATTGGTGGTCAAAAAGCCATCTGATTAACAGTGCTGACGCTGCTCCTCTGGAGGTTTTAAGTATGTTGTGAGGCTAATCGTGGCGCCGGTTTAAGCTCTTAGTTCACACGCCACACGTGTCAACCCGTCACATTTTGACCTCCTCTAACAGATGGGAGAAGTTGCTCTGTTTTTTGCTAGATTTAGGTCAGAAAAGGCCCCGGTGGGTGCGACAGGTTCAGGATTACTCCTGTACTGTGGGAAGCATCAGAGCGGCCCCAGGTGTTAAACAGATATTTCTAGCTGGCTTCAAGGTGGCAGCGCATCATAAATATGTATGTACCAGAGCCGCTCATGGAAAGCAATAAGACATCATCATCACAGCGATCACCCTGCTGTCACTACCCTCTGCAGGGCCCATTAATAAACACTGACAATCAGAGCCCTTTACCTACCCCTCACTCGGAGTGAGAGGAGCATTTTGATAACTTTGATAGTCCAAAAAACCAGCTTCAGGGTTTCATTTGGAATTAAATTGGGAAAAAAATGAGTTAACAGATCTATCCTTCAGTTTTTCCCCATCATTAAAATTATTAGTTGGAGCTTGATGCAGTTTTTTCATATGATATTTAAAAGAGCATGTTGGAAAAAAGACTTGAATGAATGGACATGTGACATTGCAAAATTAGAGATAAGCAAAAATAGTGGTGTATTTTGTGGTTGTAGAGTTTCTATAGCACATTATGTAGTTTTCAACAGCTCTGGAAGAGCTCACTGCACTGACCCCCTTTGAAAACCTCCAGGTTGTTCCACCAAATGTTGATTTCTGAACTCTTCCTGAGTTAAAACATTAGTTTTGTCGTTTCTAAATGAATATTAACTTGTTTTATTTATTATTTGAGGTCTGAAAGGACTGCATGTTTTTTTGTTATTTTGACCATTTCTCATTTTCTGCAAATAAATACTACATTTTTGCCTGGAATTTCAGAGAAATGTTGTCAGTAGTTCATAGAATAAAAGAACAATGTTAATTTTACTCAAACATAAACCTGTAAAGAGTAAAAACAGAGAAACTAATAATTTTAAGTGGTCTCTTAAGATTTTCCAGAGCTGTGTGCTTGTTGAAGATACGTTTTACTCTATTTTGTGACACTTGGAAACACTGATTAATTTGTACTTTTCTGCTTTTTGTGGACCAACAGTTATGCTTCTTGACCCTAAGCAGTTTTTCTTTTGATGTTTTGTCTCAAGTGACAGTTCCGATCTTTACTGAAGTTTTCATGTTATCTGGAATTAGGAGAATATTTAAGTTTTAACTTGATTTTCCAGGCTGTGAGAATAAAACAGGAAAGCTTATATCTGAATAGAATATTGGTTTGTGCTGGTGCTCAAAGTTAGGCTGAAAATATTGTAGTTTTCGTCCATGCCATGCTGCATTGAAGAGGATCCCCAAACAAGTATTGAGATAAAAGGATTGGGCATGTTGCTTAGAAGCCTGATATTCTTTCAGGAATCTTAGGTCTAATTCTTGGAGACACATAATTTGGGGTTTTCATTATCTGTAGGCTATAAAAATTTTAATTACATGCAAAAAAAAATAAAAATTGAATTTCATTATTAAAAATGAGTGACGAAAACATTAAACTTTTTCCTATGATCTTAAATTTTTCAAAGATGTTCCTATAAGTATCCAAAACAAAGTATGATGTTTGAAAAAAAGAAAAACATTGTTCTGTTTTGGGAGAACTTTTAAAAATAATACAATTTTCATGGGTGTGGTGTAAATTTCTTCTTAATCATTTACTAGAGCTTCTCATGAATGAAAATAATCACTGCGTTCTTAAACTGTTTGGTTTAAAATACAAATAAACATCCAAAGTTTTAAATCTCTGCCTTTGCTCCTCATGGTCTCAGTACTTCCTTATGTTTGTTTTGATCACCTAACACTTTATATCAGTTAGAAATATTTGGTATAATGCTGGACTACCACTTCACTGCTTTTCTGTTTTACTGTAATAGATACGTTTGGGCTTTCTATAACATGCAATTAGTAGCACAAATTTAACTGAAAAGACTAAAATAATTGAAATGTACTTTTAACGTGAAGCGTGAGAGTTGATCTTTAATTAAAATGTGCAGCAGACATTGGTGCTGACTTCAGGACAAAGGTAAGATGCACGTCTCCATTCCATGAAAACCTTCAAACTGCATCTCCTTTCACTCCAGGAGAGCAAGTGTCAGCCCACGTTTAAGCAAGCAGCCTTTATCGTGAGACAAGGAAGAATTTGCCTTCAGGTAATAAAAGCATCGAAGGCTTGGCCCAGAAGAGCTGCTCTCCTTCGCCTGTCTAAGAGGATTGACCTTTGTTTATTCCTGCCTCCCCTAAGACAGCTTCTGCAGCTAGTTTTGTGTCTGGGAGCTCGGGGAATAGGAGCACACACTCCTCACGCTTAATTCACAGTCTGAATGGCGTATCAACAGGACATGAGTAGCAAAAACTATGAAATCAATGACTAACTCTTGTTGGAGTGAGTAGTATTTTAATGAAATCAAATTTTATAGGCATACTTCCCAATCCTGCGTATTCCTCTACCAATTTTTTAAATCCAGAACCAGTTTTGTGCATTGTTTGTCAAACAGTTTTGCAGGTATACTGTATTATGGTGTTAATCTTTAATAAAATTTCCAGACAGCTAAATTGCTTTTCACCCTTTACAGTCAAGTTCATAATGAAAGACAGACTTTATGTGTTGTTGCTCTCACAAAACGTCTCTGTCAGGAGAAAACTGACACACCCGGCAGCATCCAGAGAGTTATTGGTGAGTGAATTAGGTCGCACACTGGGGCTGAACAAAGTTATTGTCATGTCGCCATAACAAGTGTGCTTATCGCAAAGAAGGGCTTGGACTGCAGTAAGTGTTTGGAGATCCATGTTGTTCAAAATGTTTTAGATTAGTGAGGAGGTAAGAAAAGTTTGCCAACCAGAGGGAGCTTTTCATTAACATCTTGTCATCAAAGTAATAAATTTAGTTGTTTTCCCCGGTAGATAGTCCGCTTAACACCTTAGAGCAAGACAATTACTGGAGCCACTGAACCCAGGTAATGGCTCTACATATTATCATTCTAAAAAATAAAATCACTGGTTTTGGTTTTATTGCTGAAAATCCCAGCAACATTTAGGAGCCTTAAGCAACCTGTTCATTTGAAATAAATAACAATGGACCCCAATGTAATTGAATAACTGGAATCCATAAAACTCTTGACATTGCCTCTAAAAATGCTTAAAACTGGCTATTTTAATAATTCACACACCAAGTAAAGCTTGAAAGGCATCATTATGCCCAGTAGAAACCATTTTTGCATCACCACAGAACCTAACATAAACAGTTTTCTTGATTTCTGATCTAAGAGCTACAACCAATCACTGACAAGGAAAATGATCGCCGCTCTTTGATTGGCTGTTTTCAAATGCCAGCCAATAGAGTGTGAAGTAGCAGCAAATGTATCTTTTCTCTTCCCAAGATGCATTTTTTAAATACCTTAGATATGCTCCATGAAAAAAAGTAATATATACACAAATTTTCCACATATATTTTGAAGCTACATTCCACAGAAAGATGGATAAAAAGTAGTTTGAGTGTCAACAGCCAGAGGTGCACTGTATAGTTACATAGCTGCCCCACGGTTAGAGTGACAGTTCTGGGCTTTTAAACAATCTGAGATTATAGCTTTATCGATCAGATTTTACAGGCTTCAGCGGCCGACTGGACTCTGCTGTCGCAGCAGGGGAAGATTTGTTGTGACAGCCATGCAGGAGGAGGACCCGGTCAGCATGAGCAAACAGAACAAAACGGTCCGGTTCTGGACCCCACAGTGGAAATACATGCACGAAATCCCCCAAAAAGATGAGCATAAACCCACACCTGATGATGTGAACGATCTCTGAACTGGATTGTTATGTTTTTGTCTTGTTAGTTTTGATGTAAAAAAAACACAAGTTTGTCTAACTGTATTTTAATTACTACTAAGGCATGACTACACTGAATAATGTATGTACGTTTTTATTCAAAAGAAGAGCTCATTCAGACTTTTAAAGTTCACACATCCCACTATGGAGAAATGTCACATTCTGTAATTCATCATATCTAAGAGGTTTCTGGATGAATGCATATGTTCAGCGCGAAGAAAATCCACATGTATGGGGAATTCTCTCAATTCTCTCAAAAAAAGAAATGGAAAAAACTTTGAATATAAATGGGAAGACAATTCCTTTGAGGTAGCACTCCTCTCTGGCTCCCATTACTCTCTGATTTATGGCTTCATAACTGTAATTGCTGAAGGGCAGCTGCTTCTCTGCTTGATTCAACGCCGTTTCCATTGTCAACTGCATCACCTGCTGTTCTGCTACCATCTAAACATCTTAGGTAGCCTGCTTCTGACAAATAACCTAATTCCTAACCGGGCTGCACACACAAAAACATAAAAACCTTCCCATGTAATTCATCAAACATAAACCCTGGAACTTTTGTGATTCAGAGGAAAGACTAATGACATTACTGATACTTGATCCTGATAGGAGGATCCGGATGGAGGATGCAGCTTCCTGCTGAGCGCTGTCAATGTAACACATATGTACGTTTAGAGACGTCTAATAAGACCTATGTGTGGAAGTTTGCTTTACTTTGTAAAATGCTGGCAAATCAACAGCCCTCCTGCCTTAAAAAGCTTGCCTTGTTTTGCATTTCAAATGCAATCATGGATAATTCTGCTGCAATTTATTTGAGTGACAGCGAGACGGTGGAGTACTGAGCGAGAAAGAGCAGTTCATCACAGCTTCCAAATGTAAAAGATAACCCAGAAAAGCCATAACTAGTCAGTGGGGTTGTTTTCCTTCTCAGTTCTGATTTGACTCTTTGAAATGAGATATTTAGACAATTCCAATAATTTTCCAGGGTTTGATTTTTATCATCAAACCAATTTATAATCACAGTGTTTATCTGCAGGTCTTAATCTGATGTTTTCGTATGTTTGTTTTAGTCTACCAGTTAAAAAAAATTGACTTGCATGAGCTTTTGATCCTCACAGAAACAGAAAACGATTGCGAGATTGGCTTGGGAAAAAAAAAAGTTTTTTCTTTCTGTAGTTCACAGGATGATTATGGAAAACAAAAATAGTGGTTCTTCCACCCTTCCACTTGCTTTGGACTTGTTAATAATTGGTTAAGTTCGAGTTTTCAGTGGAAACACAAACAGGAAGCCTGATAAAAACCAGTTGTTTGTTTGGTACGGAGGGTCTGGACATAACAATTTTAATTAAGGTAAAACCAAACAGTAGGGTGAAGTAGATCATAATGTCCCAAAAGTATTTTTCCTCAAAAAACAAAAACAAGTAGATGCAACTGAGTAAATGTAACATTTCTTAGACTTAACACCAATTTAGAACAAGAGCTGGAAACTGCAGAGCTACAGTTTTTTAATCTTCCTTGGGATTTAATAGCAGGACAATTGTGTAGTGCACATGTGTCAAACTCAAGGTCCGGGGGCCAAATTCGGCCCCCAGTAACTCTTCATGTGGCCCTCCAGGCTCTAGACGGACACATAAATAGAATATTCATGATTTAAATATGGTTTTTTTTTATCAGTGTTTTTATTTGGATAGTGCCAAGTTATAGCATAGTGAAAATATGTTTGAGATTTTATTTTAAGAAGTACTCATTGAATTTATTGGTATTTTAACAGTTTATTAATGAGTTTTATTAATATATTCTGCCACAGCTGGCCCTTTGAGGACATTTGTGATCTTGAAATGGCCCCAAATGAAAATGACAATGTTTCACCAAGAGAACTAAAAACAGTCTCCATTGTCTTTTATGCATATGAAACCATGCGCACATTTCCCTTGTTAAACAAATTAGGCTGAATCATGTGTCCATATCCTCACTACAGCAGTGGCAGATATATTTTGTCTATCAATGCCCCAGTTTCCTGAACCATAAGATCTACTGCGTAGTGAAATTGTGATTGTTTATTAGCAGCAGTCGCAATAAAATAGGTTTTAAATGACTATGTGTGTTTGCAATCAAAATGGAAAAGTAATGACATTCCTACCAGGGCATCAGAGATGTGATACAGGTTGCTTATTGATTCTGGAGCCACATGTCTACTATAAAATTGATTAGTTTCTGTATGTGTTTCTATGAGAGCAAATCAGCAGCTGTTATTGAACCCTGCTAATCGGTTGGATGAAAGGGGGAGGGAAGCATCACTAAATAATAATCTTCTGTTTTATTTGCAAACATCATTGAATCCAGAAAGTCAAGCTGTTATGAATTCAACTGAATATTTACTGTCTTATAGAAAATGGAAAACAACTTCATTTTTCTCCACTTTACATTGAAACAGGACACAACCCTGAGATATGACAATATCTGCTTAAAAGTTTGGTTGTAACTGTTTCTAGAGGGTTAATAATAAATAGGGTTAGAGTTAAATCAGCATTTAAATAATGACGAATACATTAAAGACATGCACAAAGACTGCAGGAATTCAACAAAAGCTTTTTAAAACTTGTATAAATGAGAGGTTCGATGTTTGCCGTGGACTCAGAATGGGAAGCGAAAAATAAATCAGAAATGTGATGAATTTCTAATACAATAAATTGAATGAAAAAGTCTAAAATTAACATTGAATAGGTGAACACTACTTAAGATTTTCCTCCATTTTTGTCATTATTGGTCCACAATAATAGGCTTCAGCAAATCTACCTTTTGCTATGATTTTATCTTACTCTTTATCTTATTTTTATCTGTCGATCTTACAGCATGTGCTCCCCTGTTTTGACATCTGCTGAAAGGTAGGCCATCTGCTTCAACGTGACAGGTGACTTGAATAACTACATTACTTTATCTTCTTGTTGGCAGCTGTCTAAAGGTGGGATATATAAGGCAGCAAGTGGTCAGTGATTGAAGTTGATGTATTTTGGGTAAGAAATATGGGGTTTTCTGAAGCCAATGTCTTGACAGGTCAAAGTCTTTTGGTGGATTTTTTGGGACTTGTATATTATAGGAGGTGATTTTTAGTTTGAGGCTCAGCCACATGTTATGAATGTTACTTCTGCTGCATGAACAGCCAGCTGTCTTACATGTAAATATATGGGAAGCTTTTAAATTAGCAAAAAAAATTTGAACAATGAAAATGTCTATCAAGAGCTTAGAAAATAATAATAGCTATATTACTCATCAATAATTAACACCTGAAATATTCTCTAAGCATTATTTTGACCATTTTTTTTTCATTTGCCATTTTTAAAATACCTAAGTTTCAAATCCCCGCCTGGATATTTTTGCTCATTTTAATTGTACGCAGTTATTTAAATGTCCTGTGAGTAAATATATTTGCTAATTTATCCATAACAACCGGAACTTTTAATATCTAGCAAGTTGTTTTCACAATTTACTGTCTATTAAAAGATCGCCTCTCAGATTAATTTCACTCCCGGCTACAAGGGTGAAATTACCGTAATAACCTGATATTGGCTGAAAAGCGCAAAGTTTCAGAAACTGTTGGAATTTTTCAAACTGCGCAACGTGTGGCGGAATTACGGTACTGCATATTTGGTTGCATCCTCGCCAATTCGATCGGTCCGGAGGGGCATAAATGTTTTATTCTGCCCAAACGTTATGGGGACAAATTGAGTTTTGTTTGCCACTTGATTAATTACACTGACAACATTTCACCCACATTTATACATGAATAAATTTCTTTACATAAACATTAAATTGCCTTTTGGTTTGCAACCAAATTTTCACAATGTTTATATCTTGTTTTCTTGTCTTCTGAACAAAATTAGCTAAGAAGGTTGACAGGTTCTTCAACTTTTTAGTTGTTATAAAATCCATATTGATACCTGAAAGTATATTTTTGTCACTCCATATTTCTCCTAAAACTACTTTTCTTCAATCCAAAATTAAATCTGATTGTCTCTAAGCTGTGTCGAACATAAATTCAGTGAGAGCAGTATTTATTTTTTCTTTGAGACGTTTCCAATGGCATGTTTCCTCAGCTGCACAGAGGGATTATTACGTGGTTATTTGATGACAACCGTACAGTAAAAATGATTTATCATTCTTTTCGGTTATCCTAAAGAAGTTTTATGAACTTTTCTTTGAAATTTGGTTTGACATATTTACAGCTACAATTTCTAGCTAATATTTGTAATAAAACATGCATAGGGAAGTACAAACATAAGAGAAGTACAGATTAGATTTTTTTCTGAAGGTAAATGCTGTAATAAATGCTTTACTGATGTCCAGTGATGCAGTTTATTTTAAATATGCCGTCATCGACCCTCTTCTAAAGAGACTAAGCTACATCCTTCTTTCTTGAACTGCTACAAACCAATTTCAACATTACAGTTTCTTACCAGAAACTGTAATGTTTCTGGTAAGAACATTACCAGAAAGAAGTTTGTGGCTAAGCGGCTAATTACTCCTGTAGATAAATACAACATTCTTAATTGTAATCAGGATTCATTTAACAGAAACATCTCCTGCACCTTCGTCCTTATGCTGAACTTTATCTCCACCTTTGACCACCAGGTTTTTATGTTGAGGTATTAGACAGGTACCAGAATTTGATTTTAATTGATTTTCTAATTAAAATCAGA
This sequence comes from Poecilia reticulata, assembly GCF_904066995.2. Taxonomy (NCBI): domain Eukaryota; kingdom Metazoa; phylum Chordata; class Actinopteri; order Cyprinodontiformes; family Poeciliidae; genus Poecilia; species Poecilia reticulata. The sequence goes on from NC_088831.1 coordinate 37,005,592, forward strand.
TCCTGTTCATATGTTGTGTTTGGATTTATTCATTCTTTTGTGTCTTCTTTTATGATTTTGACTTAACCGTACTAATCTGCATTTTTAATGTGTTTTTTGGACACATTAGTTTCAATTTAGGAAAAGTGAATGAAAATATCCTTTTCCCCCCATTTTAAGCAGCGAAGTCTTAGAATTAACTTTTTTAATAAAATCAGGCAACATATTGATATAATGCAAACCAAGTCTTTGAAGGATTTTCCTCCATTTTATTTTTTCATAGAGTGCACTCACCTTTCTGGCTTCAGCTCCTCAGACTCTGAAAAACTCACCATCTGAAAATGGGTAAGAGATTATTTTTCATTATTTGGCTCCATTGTCAAGTTCTTTTTTAAACTGTGTAACTTCCCCACTTGAAAAGGAATGGATGACCCCACGCAGACTCTTAATGACAGGGATTTACTCGAAGGATCAAACAGTTTGTCTTGCTTTTACTTCCATTTATTTCAGTGTATAGACATGTTCACCGTTGATCCAGAGGATTCAGGTAAAAACCTTTAAACAAACCCAAAAAATAATAATTACTAATCTGTGTAAATTAATTTCACTCAATTACAAAAGGAATGGCAAATTATATAGGTAAATACCAAGCAACAAAGTGATCAAAATTAAATACACAAGTAACTAAACTTATGTTAACTTTAAACTTAACTTTAAAGTGCAGTTCAAGTTAATATTTGTATTTACATTTCATACATTTCTTAACATACAAACATAACTTCTCAACATTAATAATAAATATTTACTATAAATTTAGCTTTAAATTATCTTTTGAAGTTGATGATAAATTAATTAACAGTTGAACTTGGTACCAAATCCATTTCATCAACACAACAAACAACTTAATCATAAAAGTCCATCAATCAATGAACGGAAAGTGTCACCGCCGCAATCCACCACTTCAGTTCGCTGTCACTATTGATCCGATCGGCCAAACTGGAATGTAGACACTTTTGCGGTCCGATTTCATGTCAACACAGTTTATTTCTTACCGGCTGCCTCTCTGCTCATCAAAAGATCATCCAGTTGTACACAGGTTGGATAGGATCTGTGATTCAAAAGTCCGCAAACTCCTGTCCTCTTTGTTTGGCGGCTCTCACTTCCATCTTCTTTTTTTCTTGTCCGTCCCTCTTTTAGGTCCGTGTGGAAGCGCGTGGTTCTTTTTTTTTTTTTTTTTTCTTTTTTCCTTCTTTTTTTTTTTTTTCTGATTCGACTTCACACCTCCCACTCGATCTTTCCAGTAATCACTGGGAAGATCGCAGTCCTGTTGTCATCTTAGTACATCTGGAGTTTTTTTTTTTTTTTTTTTTTTTTTTTTTTTTTTTTTACTCTTTGGTTTGACTTTCCATCTGTTCCTCTACGGGTATTAAGACAATGAGCCTCCTAACATCCCTGTGAAGAATGGTGGTCTTGATTTTGTCTTTCTTTGGTGGATGGGTTAGTCTTTGCTTGACATATTTTGTTATAGGTGCACAATAACTTGGGACAACTTGGACATTTACGTCCCTCACAACACCCTTCTTGTCAGGATTTGCACTTACAACTTTGCCCAGCATAAACTGTCCTCTGAGTGCATTTTGGTCACACAACCAGACGATGTCCCCAACAGCCACATTTCTCTGGGAAGTGTGCCACTTGCTCCTCACAAAAAGGTTGGGACCAGCCAGTTGCCTCCAACTTTTCCAGAACTTAGTAACTTCACTTTGCATAGCTCCAAGTCTTTTAAATGAATAGTTGGAAAAATCGAACATTTTCACATCACCACTCTGAGATGCTCGTCCGAGCAAAAGACTGTTAGGTGTTATGTACTGAATACAACCCTCTCGACTCTGTATTCTTGCATCAATTGGGCGCTCATTTGCAAGATTGGCAGCGTTGTACAGAACTGTATGAAATTCACTGAAAGTCAGTGTAAATTCTTGACTAAGACTCTGGAAAGCTCTTTTCACAATGCCAACAGCAGCTTCAGCAGCTCCATTTCTGTGAGGCGAGTCTGCAGGAAGGATTTTCCACACCCACTCAGTTCCGTTCTTTGCTGCTGCTTCTTCCAAATCTGACATATTTTGGGTGTTCAGGTATCTATACAGTTCCTCCAAAACTGGTTTGGCTCCAACAAAATTGGTGCCTGCATCAGACCAGATCTTTTGTGGGTGACCTCGGATTGCAGTAAATCTCTGATAAGCCATCAGAAAACTTTCAGTAGAAAGCGAGTTTGCTAATTCAGTGTGAATAGCTCTGCTGGCCATACAACAAAAGACGATTCCCCAGACCTTAATCTTTTTTAAAGTTCTTTTTTAAACTGTGTAACTTCCCCACTTGAAAAGGAATGGATGACCCCACGCAGACCCAGACAGGTTAAAGGAAATCACAGAAAATGTGGAGCGCATTCTCCAAGCTGGAGGTTTCAAACTCAAACCTTGGGTGTTTTCTGGGCAAAGTGGGAGGAAGGATTGCTACAAGCAGGATGAAGTGAAACCAAAGACCATGGTTCTACCAAACCAAATGCGGGATGAGGACAATAAAGCACTCGGTCTGGGGTATATTGTAGAGGAGGATAAACTCCATGTCATGGTCAGTATAAATTTTTCGAAAAGAAAGAAAAAGATGCGACTTGGGCAAAACCTCCAGTTGGACCAGATCAGAAGTCAAACACCAAACCCGCTGACAAGGCGAGAGCTCCTCAGTCAGGTGTCTGGTCTGTATGATCCAGTCGGCTTGGTAACTCCCGCAAAACAGAAGGGTGCAATCCTGGTGCGGAAAGCTTTCCAAGAGGCAAAGAATGTGAGCAACCTAGTAAAAGACACCTGGGATTTAGCACTCTCAAAAGATCTTAGAGAAGATGCAATAAAGCTCTTTGAAGAGTACACTCAGCTTAGTAAGATCCAGTTTGACAGAGCATTAACTCCTTTTCAGAACAGCAGAAACTGTTTAGCAATTACATTTTCAGATGGGAGTGAGAATGCTTATGGAGCAGTGCTGTATCTGAGATGGGGACCAGTTAAAGACCCAATCATCAGGCTGGTGGAATCTAAGGCTAAGCTGACTCCATTGGATCAAAAAGGTGAGGCTGTTAAAGCAGAGATATGTGGAGCAGTGTTAGCATCACGAGTAAAGAAATACTTTGAGATGCACAGTCAAATCAAAATTGAAAGATGGTATCATCTCATTGATAGTCAAACAGTTCTTGGAGCAATTCAAAGAGAGAGCTATGGGTTTCAAACATTCTTTGCAAATAGAATTGGAGAGATCCAGAGCAACACAAGAATCCAAGATTGGTGGTGGATTCCTGGGGATCAAAACATTGCTGACATAATTTCCCGAGGAGCCAGCCCTCAAGGTCTTGATACTGACTCTAAGTGGCAACAAGGCCCAGCATTTCTAAGATTTCCAGTTGAAAAGTGGCCAATTAAATCACCCAAACAACTTGTCATTAATGCAAAAGAAAGCATCATCAAGTTACAAAAGAAGGCATTCATTGCTGTAACAACAAGGGCCAGGATAAAAGAGTCGGAGCTCAAGGAAGAGCTGCCTCAAGATCAGATGGAAGTCCTGGCAAAGAAGCAGCGATCATCAATACCCGTACAAAACCTGGTGGATGTTAGACGCTTTAGCAGTTTAACACGTCTGGTCAAGACAATTGCCTGGGTTTGGAGAGCGGCAAAGAGATTCATCAGAAAAAACCAAGCTGCAAGTAAGCCAAAGTGGGAGGCAGTTGGCTCAACAGGAGCAATCTCTGTAAGAGAAAGAGAAGATGTTCTTAAAGACATCTTCCTTACTGCTCAAATGGATACCAACTTTCCCAACTCGACCACAGATAGGTTGGTGGTTTATCGAGACAAGGAGTCTGGATTATTAGTCTGTGGCGGCAGAATACAAATCTTTAGAGAAGATAAAGTTGCAGTTCCCATCGTACCCCATGACGCCTGGGTATCGACATTGTTGGGCCGAGAATCTCACAATGCTGCACACGATGGAATCGCTGGAACCTTACTGAGAATGAGGAAAAAAGCCTGGGTTGTAAAAGGAAGAAGAATAGCCCAAAAGGTTGTTAACAGCTGTATGATCTGCAGGAAAGCTCGAGCTCTGAAGTGTCAGCAGGTGATGGGTGATTTGCCACCTGAGAGAGCTGAGCCTGCTCCTCCTTTTAAATTCACTTCAGTCGATCTCTTCGGGCCGTATCATGTCAGAGACGATGTCAAAAAAAGGGTGACGATTCCCCAGACCTTAATCGTCACCCTTTTTTTGACATCGTCTCTGACATGATACGGCCCGAAGAGATCGACTGAAGTGAATTTAAAAGGAGGAGCAGGCTCAGCTCTCTCAGGTGGCAAATCACCCATCACCTGCTGACACTTCAGAGCTCGAGCTTTCCTGCAGATCATACAGCTGTTAACAACCTTTTGGGCTATTCTTCTTCCTTTTACAACCCAGGCTTTTTTCCTCATTCTCAGTAAGGTTCCAGCGATTCCATCGTGTGCAGCATTGTGAGATTCTCGGCCCAACAATGTCGATACCCAGGCGTCATGGGGTACGATGGGAACTGCAACTTTATCTTCTCTAAAGATTTGTATTCTGCCGCCACAGACTAATAATCCAGACTCCTTGTCTCGATAAACCACCAACCTATCTGTGGTCGAGTTGGGAAAGTTGGTATCCATTTGAGCAGTAAGGAAGATGTCCTTAAGAACATCTTCTCTTTCTCTTACAGAGATTGCTCCTGTTGAGCCAACTGCCTCCCACTTTGGCTTACTTGCAGCTTGGTTTTTTCTGATGAATCTCTTTGCCGCTCTCCAAACCCAGGCAATTGTCTTGACCAGTCGTGTTAAACTGCTAAAGCGTCTAACATCCACCAGGTTTTGTACGGGTATTGATGATCGCTGCTTCTTTGCCAGGACTTCCATCTGATCTTGAGGCAGCTCTTCCTTGAGCTCTGACTCTTTTATCCTGGCCCTTGTTGTTACAGCAATGAATGCCTTCTTTTGTAACTTGATGATGCTTTCTTTTGCATTAATGACAAGTTGTTTGGATGATTTAATTGGCCACTTTTCAACTGGAAATCTTAGAAATGCTGGGCCTTGTTGCCACTTAGAGTCAGTATCAAGACCTTGAGGGCTGGCTCCTCGGGAAATTATGTCAGCAATGTTTTGATCCCCAGGAATCCACCACCAATCTTGGATTCTTGTGTTGCTCTGGATCTCTCCAATTCTATTTGCAAAGAATGTTTGAAACCCATAGCTCTCTCTTTGAATTGCTCCAAGAACTGTTTGACTATCAATGAGATGATACCATCTTTCAATTTTGATTTGACTGTGCATCTCAAAGTATTTCTTTACTCGTGATGCTAACACTGCTCCACATATCTCTGCTTTAACAGCCTCACCTTTTTGATCCAATGGAGTCAGCTTAGCCTTAGATTCCACCAGCCTGATGATTGGGTCTTTAACTGGTCCCCATCTCAGATACAGCACTGCTCCATAAGCATTCTCACTCCCATCTGAAAATGTAATTGCTAAACAGTTTCTGCTGTTCTGAAAAGGAGTTAATGCTCTGTCAAACTGGATCTTACTAAGCTGAGTGTACTCTTCAAAGAGCTTTATTGCATCTTCTCTAAGATCTTTTGAGAGTGCTAAATCCCAGGTGTCTTTTACTAGGTTGCTCACATTCTTTGCCTCTTGGAAAGCTTTCCGCACCAGGATTGCACCCTTCTGTTTTGCGGGAGTTACCAAGCCGACTGGATCATACAGACCAGACACCTGACTGAGGAGCTCTCGCCTTGTCAGCGGGTTTGGTGTTTGACTTCTGATCTGGTCCAACTGGAGGTTTTGCCCAAGTCGCATCTTTTTCTTTCTTTTCGAAAAATTTATACTGACCATGACATGGAGTTTATCCTCCTCTACAATATACCCCAGACCGAGTGCTTTATTGTCCTCATCCCGCATTTGGTTTGGTAGAACCATGGTCTTTGGTTTCACTTCATCCTGCTTGTAGCAATCCTTCCTCCCACTTTGCCCAGAAAACACCCAAGGTTTGAGTTTGAAACCTCCAGCTTGGAGAATGCGCTCCACATTTTCTGTGATTTCCTTTAACCTGTCTGGGTCATTGTGGGACGTCAGAATGTCATCAACATAGCTGTTTTTCAGAAGGACTTGCCTCTCCTCTTCAAGATGAATAAATTGGGGTAAACTTGCAGTTTCTCGCATTGCCAGCTGTGCAATGCATCCTGCTGGTTTGTCTCCAATGTTCACTCTTGTAATTGCATAATCTTCAACTTTTCCATCCTCAGAATCACGCCAAATAAATCTGTGCAGGTGAACTTCTCTTTCTTCCAGCCAAACAGAGTTGTACATTTTCTTTATATCTCCTAATGCAGCATAAGTTCCCTCTCGGAACTTTAATAGGACAGCACGGATCTGGTTTAGGACATCTGGGCCTTTCATCAGCAGGTCATTCATACTTATCCCCTTAAATTTTTGACTGCTATTCCACACAAGTCTTACAGGAGTTGTCACTGAGTGTGGATTTGGAGCAATTAGGTGGCTTACATACCACACTGGGCCATTCCATTTGTTGATTTCTGCTTCAGATAATTTAATTGCAGCTCCACGCTGAAGCATGTCATGCACCTGTTCAGTGTAAGCAGCTTTCCAGGCAGGTTCTTTAGCCAACTGCTTTTCTGTTCTAAAAAATGTGGCTTCAACTGCATTTCTGTTGTCTGGTAGGGATGCTGGATCTTCTAACCATGGGTACCTTGCATGCCAGTGAGGTTTGTCTGTGTGGCTGTCTCCTTCATTGTAGGTGAGGCCTTCCTTCACTACTTCAAGCTCCCTTTCTTCAGAAAGCGTCATTTCCTTTCCTCCTGGCTGACAGTTTCCACAACGGCAACCTCCACATTTGGGTTCACAAGCTGCGCCAATACTGTCCCATCTCCACCACTCCAAGAAATCTCGGCTTGTAGTTGCAGTCTTCGATGACTTGAGTTGGATGGAGACCTGGTGATTTGATGATGGACCTTGTGGGATCTCATGAATGAATTCCTCATATTTCACAGCAGCTGCTCTCATTGACCTTGCGAAATGTGTTTTGGTTGTATGAGCCGTCATGGCAAGTTTCTCAAACAGTTCTGGATGAGTTCCTCCAACCACATTTCCTAAGGGGCCATCCCACAGTACAAGGTCCCCCACGACTTTAATTCTTTGTGGTGTCAACTGACCTTCCCTGTGGCTTATAAGTAAGCTTATTTCTCTTTGTCTTACAAGTTCATCCAGTGGTACGTCTGGAAAAAATCTCTGTAGCTGTTTTGCTTTAACATGCTTATGAATGTCTGCAATGCTGTCAAGTCCATAACAAACAAGCTGAAAAGGTTTAAAAGTGCCTCTGGAGGTTTTCACACGAATCTTTAGGAGGTAACGTTTTGTCTCCACACAAGCTTTCATCCCTCCAACTCCATGGACAATGAGTGTTATGTCCTCACTTCTGAGGTTTAATTCACTTGCAGCCTTGTGTGTTATGTAATTTGTATCTGACGCCAAATCAATTAATGTGCCAATCTTTTGTCCAGCATTTGCAGTTACTTTAAGAAGCATCATCAACACTGGCAGTTCCTGCACTTTATTATCCATCAAGGAATTTGACTCACTCGTTGTGTTAAAAACTTTAGACACAGTATTTGAAAATACATCTCTGCAATTTTTGGCCAACTCAGGTGGCAATTTCTTAAGAAACTCTTCTTGATCTTCTGTGTACTTTCTTTTACTTTTGTCTTCTTCTGAACTGGTTTGGGTTCTCCTCTGAACTTTGTTGCTTCTCTTAGCATCAGCGCTTGGACATAAATAATAGTGATGTGGATCCTCCCCACTGCAGCTTTGATTTCTGCACCAAAATCCAGGTTTACAGTATGATTTATCATCATGTGTTTCCAAACACCTGGTGCATGCTCCCACCTTCTTGACAGCGGCTCTTTTCTCAGTTAATGTTAATGTTCTGAATTGTTTGCAGAAGTAGAGTCGTTTCCTGTGCTTTCCATCGCCGCAGACAACACAGCTTGCAAGGTCGTCACCTGCTTTGACCGACTTAGTTCTGGCGTGTCTTTGCTCCAGTCGGGTCTCTCGTCTACTTGACTCCTCCTCCCTCAGTTGCTCTAGTTGCTCATAAATATGTTCTTGATCCTTCAGAAATGCAAGGAGATGATCAAATCGATTCTCTGGGACCACAGCATTCCTTTTATCAGCTGCATAAACGAGCCACTCCTTCTTCAAAGCTTCAGGAAGCTTAGTCTCAACTGACTTTGTCACCAGAGGGTTTTTGATAGCGCCAGTATTTCCAAGGTCACTTAAATCCTTAAGAGCTTTTTCAACGGCTTGAATCAACTCCACGATTCTTCTTGGCTGGTGACCTCTAACTGCAGGGATTCTCTGTAACTCCTCCACAATTTCAATTGCAATGGCTGTTTGATTTCCATAGCGGTTCTCAAGAACTTGGAAAATGTCTTCTGCCGAGCTGTAGGAGGTTAAGCGAAGGTCTCTTGTGATTTTCTCATCTAGACTGTCCAATAATTGCACTTTCTTCACTTCCTGTGAACCAGTTGGTTCTCCTTGTTTTTGAAATGCTTCCCAGTCCCTTTTCCATCTGTAAAAATCACGTTTATTTCCATGAAACTTTGGGAGAGATGTTGGTTTTAACTTGATGGTGGGTAAAGAATAATTTTGGGACATTACAATCTGCTCCTTTTTTTCTTCACCTTCTTTTAATTTTGCATTAATGAACTCAGCTGTTCTGGAGACGAGCTCGGGGACACTAAGTTCCAATCCTCTCAGCCGATCTTGAATCTCATCCCGATAGTCATGAGGGATCCATCTTTTCCAGCGACAATGAACTTCTTTTGCAGCCTTTAAAAGTTCCTTCAGGTGACTGAGGGTGAAGTCATATGCCTCTTTTTCCACTCCTGGTGTAATAGTGGTCACATGTTCACATTCTGACTCTGCTACTTGAAGTGCAATTAACAATTCAGTTTTGCCAAAAGTTCTCCACAGGGTCTCCTGGATTAAACTTTTGACTTCTTTCACTCTTGTTTCACATTCATTTGCAGTTTTGTCTATGTCAGATTTCTGCTGCTCAGTCAATGCAGCTTCTTCATCTTCACTCAATTTGGAGTCCATTTCTGCAATGAGACTTGCTTCCAGATCATCATTCACTGCCATTACTCTTTCAGCCTCTTTGTTGAGCTTTTGGAAACAGTCCTTCAATTCCTCTTCAGTCATGTCTTCATGCGTCCGAGTTATATTATTGATCAGTCGAGTTAGCGACCTCCTCGCTGTCGTTCTCTCCATCTTTAGCTGTTCAACAGTCTTGACATCAGCTGGTTCTGCCATCTTTGAATCAGTCTCAGTTGTTCACAAGCATGAAGCAAACAGATGATCAGCAACTGTCTCTTTTTTATCAAGATCCTTCAATTAATGTATTCTCTCATCCGTTCCGGATTTTTCTGGCGCGGCTTTTACTGCCGGTGTCGGTTTTTACTGTCAAGTTCTTTTTTGAACTGTGTAACTTCCCCACTTGAAAAGGAATGGATGACCCCACGCAGACTCTTAATGACAGGGATTTACTCGAAGGATCAAACAGCTTGTCTTGCTTTTACTTCCATTTATTTCAGTGTATAGACATGTTCACCGTTGATCCAGAGGATTCAGGTAAAAACCTTTAAACAAACCCAAAAAATAATAATTACTAATCTGTGTAAATTAATTTCACTCAATTACAAAAGGAATGGCAAATTATATAGGTAAATACCAAGCAACAAAGTGATCAAAATTAAATACACAAGTAACTAAACTTATGTTAACTTTAAACTTAACTTTAAAGTGCAGTTCAAGTTAATATTTGTATTTACATTTCATACATTTCTTAACATACAAACATAACTTCTCAACATTAATAATAAATATTTACTATAAATTTAGCTTTAAATTATCTTTTGAAGTTGATGATAAATTAATTAACAGTTGAACTTGGTACCAAATCCATTTCATCAACACAACAAACAACTTAATCATAAAAGTCCATCAATCAATGAACGGAAAGTGTCACCGCCGCAATCCACCACTTCAGTTCGCTGTCACTATTGATCCGATCGGCCAAACTGGAATGTAGACACTTTTGCGGTCCGATTTCATGTCAACACAGTTTATTTCTTACCGGCTGCCTCTCTGCTCATCAAAAGATCATCCAGTTGTACACAGGTTGGATAGGATCTGTGATTCAAAAGTCCGCAAACTCCTGTCCTCTTTGTTTGGCGGCTCTCATCTGCCGGTGCCGGTTTTTTACTGTCAAGTTCTTTTTTAAACTGTGTAACTTCCCCACTTGAAAAGGAATGGATGACCCCACGCAGACTCTTAATGACAGGGATTTACTCGAAGGATCAAACAGTTTGTCTTGCTTTTACTTCCATTTATTTCAGTGTATAGACATGTTCACCGTTGATCCAGAGGATTCAGGTAAAAACCTTTAAACAAACCCAAAAAATAATAATTACTAATCTGTGTAAATTAATTTCACTCAATTACAAAAGGAATGGCAAATTATATAGGTAAATACCAAGCAACAAAGTGATCAAAATTAAATACACAAGTAACTAAACTTATGTTAACTTTAAACTTAACTTTAAAGTGCAGTTCAAGTTAATATTTGTATTTACATTTCATACATTTCTTAACATACAAACATAACTTCTCAACATTAATAATAAATATTTACTATAAATTTAGCTTTAAATTATCTTTTGAAGTTGATGATAAATTAATTAACAGTTGAACTTGGTACCAAATCCATTTCATCAACACAACAAACAACTTAATCATAAAAGTCCATCAATCAATGAACGGAAAGTGTCACCGCCGCAATCCACCACTTCAGTTCGCTGTCACTATTGATCCGATCGGCCAAACTGGAATGTAGACACTTTTGCGGTCCGATTTCATGTCAACACAGTTTATTTCTTACCGGCTGCCTCTCTGCTCATCAAAAGATCATCCAGTTGTACACAGGTTGGATAGGATCTGTGATTCAAAAGTCCGCAAACTCCTGTCCTCTTTGTTTGGCGGCTCTCACTTCCATCTTCTTTTTTTTTCTTGTCCGTCCCTCTTTTAGGTCCGTGTGGAAGCGCGTGGTTCTTTTTTTTTTTTTTTTTTTCTTTTTTCCATCTTTTTTTTTTTTTTTCTGATTTGACTTCACATCCATAATGACAAAAGCTGATCACAAATGCGCTGACTGGGGTCCTGTGTTACGTACTCCCTCTGAGCTTTGGGCCTCTGTGCTCACAGAATGTACCCATAAAATATTTAGCACTGAAGAAATATTAAACACAGTGAAACTGCACCCATATGTATGTAAGCACGCTTCATACCTGCAACAACTTACATTGTATGTGGAAAGAATTTTTATGGCTTAAACATCAGGTATGACCTGCAGAGCAGGAAGATTATGCAAAGAGAATAGAGAACGGTCCGTCGTATTGAAAAGCATCGGTGAAACAAATGGCCTCAGGCTAATCCATCAGTACCAATTTTACAACGTTGATTATCACTTATTCTATATACATATAGAAGAGTCAGTACAGGCCATCAGAAGGATATAAATTAGTGTTTAAGATTTGTATTAGATTCAGGGGTTTATGCTGCTCAAACATGAGTCCAGCTTCTGACTCCCACCTGAAAAAGGAGTGAGGTCAACCGGAGAAAACCAGCAAATAATTATGAGGTGGATATCCAGAAGGGGGCTGCACAGTGGCGCAGTTGGTAGAGCTGTTGCCTTGCAGCAAGAAGGTTCTGGGTTCAATTCCCGGCCTGGGGTCTTTCTGCATGGAGTTTGCATGTTCTCCCTGTGCATGCGTGGGTTTTCTCCGGGTACTCCAGTTTCCTCCCACAGTCCAAAAACATGACTGTCAGGTTAATTGGCCTCTCCAAATTGCCCCTAGGTATGAGTGTGTGTGTGCATGGTTGTGTGTCCTGTGTGTCTCTGTGTTGCCCTGCGACAGACTGGCGACCTGTCCAGGGTGTACCCCACCTCTCGCCCGAAACGTTGGCTGGAGATGGGCACCAGCACCCCTCCCAACCCCACTGAGGGAAAAAGGGTGCAAGAAAATGGATGGATGGATGGATATCCAGAAGGTTTTTTCTAATGCCAGTCTTCCAGTGAGAACCTTCTCCTACAGATTTGTGTGATAACTATGTAATGTACACATGCACAAATTTCTAATCTCTATTTTTTGCTTATTTTAATTAAACGCAGTTCTTTAAATGTCCTGTGAGTAAATATATATTTGCCCATTTATCCATAACAACCAGAACTTTCAATATCTAGCAAGTTATTTCGCAATTTATCATCTATTAAATGATCGCCCCTCAGATTAATTTCACTCCCTGATGAGACGGGAGTGGAATTACCGTAATAACCTGATATTGGCTGGAAAGCGCAACGTCTCCGCTTTCAGAAACCGTTGGAGTTTTTCAGATAGCGCAACGTGTGGTGGAGTTGCGGTACTGCACATGTGACTGGATTGCCGGCTCTCCGTTCGGGTTAACATGTTGCTGAAGATTTAACCAATTTTCTCCATATTCTGTCCTCGTCTAAAAACCAGGATTTATATTTTCTGCACATCAATACAATAAAAAATGAAAAAGTTAGTTAAAAAAGAAAATTATGGGCAACCCTGACCATCCTCTTCATGAGACTGTCTTGGGAAAACAGTGTCTTCAGTCAGAGGCTTCTTCAGATTCGCTGTAATATAGACTGCTCCAAGAGATCTTTCCTGCCAACAACCATCAATATAGCCGCCACTGTCTTAACTATATGAGTTACAACAACATTTCGTTTCCCTTTGGGATCAATAAAATACATTTGAATCTAATTGAATAGCCACCTGCCAGTTGTGGTCTGTCTAGACGCTGTTCCACCCCAGATGGGGTGGGATTTTATCTGGCACCAACATGTTAGCAGAAGACTCTATAAGCATTAAGTTGTGAGGTGGGCCCTCTACTGCTCAGACTTGTTTGTCCAGAAAATGCCACAGATGCTCACTTGGAAAGAGATTTGGGAAATCTGGGGGCCAAGTAGGCAGCTAAAACTCAGCTCCCCAAACTGTTTCCTTAACCAGCTTTTGCCTCTTGGCAGGAGCCATTATTTTGCTCAAAGGGGCCAAAGCCATCTAGGAATAACACCAAAAGCTGTACATTATCTGCAGTGATGCTTAAGAAGGCAGTACAAATGCCACAATGCCTCTGCTGGGGGTAAAAGGTCAAACCAGGCTGTAGTTACCTGCCTGTTGTTGGAGGTAATCAGCAGGGGCAGTTACTGGTCTGCGTAAAAATGCAGTGCACTATTTATTTTGACACTTTTCTCTCAGAGCCAGCAATAACTTCCTCTTCAGTTTGAGCTACTGTGGCCTCACAGGCCCAGACGTCTGGCTTTTACCAGGCTAGCATGCATAGCTTTCACTTTAAAACACGAGAATTGATGATAATCCCAAAGATAAACTGTAAAAACACCAAAACAGAAGAACATGGTCAGCAATATTCAAGAAGAAAAAAAGATGACTTGGAACATGAAATCTTAAACCAGTTTTTCATTGGTAATGGGGCTTGACCAACTAGTAAACTATTAGACTCAGGGCCAGCCCAAACCTCTCTGGGGCCCTGAGCATACTTTCATTTGAGCCCCCCTTGTCCCAACATGTCAGCACCAGATGCTTCATCATTCCTCAGCTACTCTACTGCTAGCTATCTGACATACCGGCTATCTAGCTATGTTATTACGGCTGTTAATTTTAACCTTACAGGAGAAGCAAACAAAAAATTATAATTTGGATTTTGAAATTTGGTATTTTGACTATTTGAAAGTAACGTCAACAGAAAAACATTGAATTTATAGTAAACAAGTTGATATTTAATATCGTATATTTCCCCAACACAGGCAATACAAAACAGCAGGAAGAGATGAGTTTAATCTATTTTTTGTGCATTACTCAGTGTTATCAAAACAACAATAATGCTAGTCTAGTTGTCTTGGGGCCCCTTGGTGTTGTGGGCAGCAGCCGCTTAGCTCGCCTATGCCTTGGGCCGGTTCTGATTAGACTGGTCATTTCTAGGTAATTATTTTACCTGGCAGGTCCAAACTCTTCTAAAAGTGCTGTGTGCCAACATCTGGGAACACGGTTCAAATTGCATTCGCTGGATCTGACAGAGCCTCTTCCTGAATGTTAGTTTCCCTCTTCAGCTCATCCCACAGAGCCAGAGAGAGGCTGACCAGAGCCACCTGGGCAGCCTGCTGCGTGACGAGGCAGAGCCGCCTGGAGCAACAGGTGGACGAGCTGATTTTAACTGTACCCTACATCGAGGGTAATCACTTTAAAGTAAGTTTAGTTCATAACGTCTCAAAGCTCACAGCTGTGGTTAGCTTAGATTTATTGATGCTGTTCCTAGCTGCAGCTGTCCAAGGTGAGGGTGTGACCAATTACAAAGCAGCACAGTGTTTGGGGAAAAGCCAGGGAGGATTTTGTGCACCTTTTTAGGCCGAGTTGCCAAAGTGACATGAGATCAGAAACTGCTCTGAAGAGGCCAGGATAGTGCTTTGATTTTCCAGTTGGACACAGGTACATTGGTTTCTTTTACTTTTGCAACTTTGGAGTTTTGTGGTTATTTTTAGCAACTTATTTGCAATCAAATAGCAAATTAAGAGCTTACATATGGGCTACATGTGCGTTCATGTACAGTTTTCTTTTTATTTAATCTGACAGACTTCGACTCCTGTCTAAGTTAATAGGTAATAAAGCCTGCCTCTGGCTCCAAACTCTTCCGTGTTGAGCTTCTATATCATTACAGTGACTCTTCAAAGTCAGTTTTACTTTATCATGTTGAACTTGGCTTCAGAAAATCTAAAGTTATGCAAAATGTGGTTGTTTGTTAAAAAAGATGCTGGTTTTTATTGGAATACACGTTGATACAAATGTCTGTTTAAACATAATCCATTTAACTTTTCCTCAGGATAAATGCAGATGTTGTCATTGCATAGATATGCATGGAGTTATAAAACTACATTTCTTGTGGAAATGTCCACATAAATGAAAATAAGTCCAACCAGTAATCCTTTGTCTGTACAGTAAAATCCACAGGCTGTCACAGCATTTCAGGAGGCTTAAATGACAGGCAGTCTGGTCTGTAATGAGCGAGCATATGGGTGGACATGCGTCACTGAACATGATGCGATCGGCGATATTAAACTTTGTCAATAGACATGATCAAATTGTCTGCAAGCTGACAGACTCATTTATCATGCAGCAGCAAGTTACTACCTGTCTGCTGTGCTGCACTCATCTCAAAATTAAAAGAAAAAACATTTTAAATACAAAACTGTTTTTTTGATTATCAACACATTTAAACTCTTGAGGCTGATCAATGTACCATGAATCTATTTTATAGATTCTTCATTTTTTCAGGATCACATTTTCAACCCAATTCAAACCTGCTTTTATCTTGTGTGCATTTATGCAAAGTAGTAGTTTGGTTTTTAAAAATTTATTAGTAGTATTATCATTACTTATGCATTGTTGCCAGCATAACTCTGTTGTTTTGTCTGATTCCTCTAGCAAAGCAAACAGAGATAAGTTTAGACATTTTTTAGTTGTTATTAGACTTTGAAGGCTTGTAAAAAAACATGCATCATTAATACCTTTCTTGATGAGTAATGGCTGCTCCGATGGGCCTCATGCAGAAATTTCTACTGGTTTTAACCCGACCCATCCTCCTTTGCATCCAAACTGCTGATGAATCCTGTAAGTCAAATGGTCATTGGACAACAATCAGGACACAGTTTTCCAGTTTTCACAGGTACTTATTTATGCCACGTTAAATGAAAATACCAAAAACTTTCTAATAAAATGCAGGTTTAAGAAAAAGAAGCAGCTTTGCAGTGTTGTGTTGACACGGTTGCCTTGACAAAGAAAGACATCGTTTTGTTATTCAACATGCTAGTTTCATAAAAATCAATGGCTTCTTGGTAAGTAACATATTTTTTAATGTCCTTAAGTTGCTAAGGACATTAAAAAACAAAAAAAGTCACTAGATGATATTTAGATTGTCTACATGTAATTGTAGTCGAAGCACACAGAGACAAGTTGGTCTCTTCCAATTTAAATGGACAGCTGGGATCTTTTTCAGTGAACGAACATGTGATTTTACTCTGGACAGAAATTTAAAACAGTTTTAAATTCATGAAAACTTTGTGAAAAAGTGAAAAACAATAATATATAGTATAGTAAGTGGTGGACTTTCAATTTTCAATCAATCAAATTTTATTTGTTCAGCAGCTTTCCGCATTTCAAAGTGTTTCATAAAAACACAAAAGTACAAAGTAACAGATTCTTTAAAAAACCGTGTATGATTTGCAAAATGTTTACTCTTCCACAAAAATGATTCTCGGTTTTCCCTAAAAATTCTGGTAGAATTTTTTTTTTGTTCTCAAAAACATCAATTATTTGTTTTAAATTGCTAAAATGTGTCACTGCTCACCAAATTCACTCGTGATCAATGAGATCATTGGGTTAATGACACTTCTCTGTACGAAATACAGCAGCAGCAAGACCACAATATGCAAAACCTTAAATGTAAAAATAATTAGTCATAATACTAATTTCTTCCACTTAAATGAAATTGTCTGCCACCAAGTATTCAGTTTGTGGTGTGGAGAGATTACCTCTTAACCCAAACCAGGTGATGCACAGCTCCAAATAAACAATACTTATCAAATAATTTACTTACTCTCCTCATTTCCTAATTAGGGATGTTTACTTTGGCAATAATCATTTTCAATTTCACGCCATTTTAACTTGAAGTTAATTAAAACAAGGTTGTTCATTAGCATGGTTCCAGACCCCAGCCACTGCACCTGCACTGTAATGCAATGCAAATAGTTGGCAGGAGAAAACATAAGTGCTTTTTACATTTATGCTCAAGGAAGTCTCCAATGAAATGATCAGAACACAAAAACAATCCATTAACACAAAACACACAAATGTCCCCACAGATGGACACATATGCAGTCATTAAATGTTCAGAATGAAGCAGGCTGCACATTGAGACCTTCCCCCATCAAAGACATGTCAATTTCTAAGGCGTCAGAGCATAAAATGCTCATTTCTACGCTCTAATATTTCCAGACTCACCATTGCCCTGGTGTAATAGGAGCCAGACACAGGAACATTCAGGACCTTATCAACATTTTAAATGAAATACTCTCCAGAGGGCTGTGCTTGTCCCATAAAAAAAATAACCCAATTAAAAGAGGCTTGACAAATGACCTTTCTGAAGGTAAAAATAATGAGCAGAATAGTGGCTTGTAAATAATACTGCAAAGAAACACGAAACCTAGAGGCTCTATGACAGCGTGGGGGTGAACTCGACTGTCGATGCTTAGTGACAGAAAAACCACAAAATCTGGAAAAAAAAAAGGTTCTGCATCAAAACCCCAATTTTAGTTATAATCAGACTTTTACATCCTGTCATTATGAGCATAAATATCATATTCTAATGATTTATGTGAGTTTTTTTCACTGTGAATGGGTTCAAAACATTACACTGTAAAACATTTGATGCTGGCTTAACTTGAAAATGAAAGTCCACCTGCTGCCTTGAAAATGCAATTTAAGTCAACATGAAAATTATTTTGGTTTTAACTCAGAAATTAAAGTTCATGAAGTTGATTTAACAACAAGAGACACGTTTTCTAAACATTGTTTTTAAGTTCTTTAATGTTGAGTTGTGAGTTTTAACTTAATGCTGCAATTTAAACCAAATAATTATTACACAATATGCAAGAAAAACCTGCCCTCACTTCTATATTATCAAGTTTAGAATAATGCCTCTACGTCAACCTGTAAGATCTGTGCTGGAAACCCACCAATTTTAATAACCTGTAGAATTTTTTTCAGAAGATAGAAGTGATTAAAATTATAGCATCAAAGTTTCAATCATCTGACCTAACTCTGATCAAAATAAAAAACAACCAAAGACTCAAGCCCACCATAAATTGGCAGTCAGGTTCATCGTTGTTGCTGTTCACAGTGAAGCAAATGAGTTTAACAAGTTTTACTGCAAAAAGAGACAATTTACCTGTTTTTCTACGGTGATGAAAGACTCAGGAAACGCGACCCAGAAACAAATAAAGCTGACTAGCTTTTGTGGTGTTGACCTCGAGTGTATTTTATTACACGCGTTTCTCACCTAGAGAAAATAAAAATAAGCAGAAATGAAAATGAAAATGGCATTGCTATGGAAGATGAGTGTGTGTGAAGTCCTAGCCAAAACTGCATGAATTTGGCAGCGGAGTCATAAATATTCGCTGCACAAAACAGTCATAGCAAATTTTTAAAAAAGGTTGTTTCTTTTTTTCAATAAAAATTTAAAAAAAAAAACAAATCTTACTGCTTGCCTAAAAAAAATAATCCCATAATCCAAAGATACGCTTTAGAATCATAATCTCTTTCTTTACAAGCAAAGCCAATTCTACACAGCAATGCAAGATTTTTATTTTTATTTTTTTCTCTCTGGAAACGTTGACAGAATCAGAGCTCTTAGCGTCGCTGCAGACTTGGCTTGATTCTGTCGAGGGGCTTTCAAAAGCAGCTTGTGCGTTAGCTTTGCATGTGTGCTTAAACGGAATAAATGGGTTTAATTTTAGACTTACTGCAAAGTTTAAGTCTTGTATTCGTGTTTACTGTAATCTTGTTGTGTTTTTAGGAAAATCTCAGGAGTTTGTCTTCCATATCCCGCATTTGAAATTCAGCATGTACGCAAGAATCTCTTCTGCACACGCAGCATTTATATTAAGTTCATAAATAATAATCGCTGCTGTGATGTGGCCGGTTTAGTGTTTTCAGTAAGCGGTGGAGTGAGACGTTTCCTTCAATTGCAGCCTTGCGTGTCGTCAGGATCATCATTAAGTGAGCAACGGAGCCCGTCTTTTCTTTGAGTCTGGTCCTCAGTGTGGAGACTGGGGGTGGGGGACCTGGTGGTGTTTCACAACCCGCGGTTTCACAGACCATGCTCCCTGATTGATGTTTTTATAAGTAAGACCTTGCACTGCTTTCCCCCTGGGCTGTGCCTGTGCTTCCTGGCATCAATCACATATCATTTCCATTCTCTCGCCGTCTCCTGACAGAAATACTGTAAAGGTGATCTATGTGTGTGTGTGTTAAGTAATTATTAAGTGTCCTGCTACACTAATAAATCATTCCCATCAGAACCAACACCGTATTTCTAGCCTCTCTGCCGTGCCCTTTCCTCTACTCCCCTCTTTACATTTTCTCTCCTTGCTTTTGGAAATAACGTCAAGGCAGCAGAGTAGTAGGTTGTGTTTTTCTTCCTCTGTAGTACAGTTGCTTTCCAGAGGGACATCTAATCACACCACAGCGGTCTAGGTGAGAGAGGATGTGTCCACAGGACATTGGTCGAAGGCCTTGGACTGCTGTGCTGTTAATGAGATGGCTGCTATCAATCAGGGCTGTAGGATATGACTGTAAATAAGGCTGTAAGGCGAGACGAGACAGCCGGGTTCCTGGCCCACTTTGCTCTCTCACATTTGGCCAATGTAAACATGTGTCAGTG
This sequence comes from Poecilia reticulata, assembly GCF_904066995.2. Lineage (NCBI taxonomy): Eukaryota > Metazoa > Chordata > Actinopteri > Cyprinodontiformes > Poeciliidae > Poecilia > Poecilia reticulata. The sequence continues at coordinate 37,025,280 of NC_088831.1, forward strand.
TGACAAGAGGTCAGGGTTTGGAGTGGATCTGATCATGTCCTCATAATTACTGCCCTGCAGCTCAGACGGAAAACAAAGCATGTTGTACAAGCTAACCAGCCAGAGTAAAAAAACAACAAAACAACAACCTCTGTTGTTGATGTTCTACTCAGCCTGCTAGTCTGGGCTAACTTATAGGAATAATCACCGGTAGGATACAAATTATTTGTTGCCGCTGACTTTAACTACAGGTAAATTACTTTGTTGTAAGCGTGCCTTGTTTGCAACGCAGAGACATTTTGAAATAGTTTTGGTCATAAAAACACCAACAGCTGTGGAAACTAAAGGAGCACGACTCTTAACTTACAGTTTAAAGACACAGTTAGCAAACTGTGAGCAGCAAACTGCAGACTGGCTACTAGATCAGATAATCTGACTAATTATCCAGTTAATTAAACCGGTTTAATTACCCAATTAAACCGGTTTAACACTGTGTGCCGCTTCTGGTGAAGTTTATCTTAATCAAAAAAGGAATATTTAAATTAAAGTTGGCAGTATAAACAACTTCAGCTTACAGACATTAGATATAACTAAAGTTTAAGTAATTAAAACATCAAATATGTGCACATGTTTTGAAAGATATGATGAGCGTGGTGGAGGTGATTGTGGTAACTTTGTTAAAATTGTAAAAGTCACTGTTATTTTATTTTAGCAGCAGTAGGAATATACAAAAGTATGTTATTCTGGTCCATCTCTATTTATGCATTTAATTATGTCACTTTTAGCACTCCGTACAACTTTGTTTGTGACCCAGTTTGAAGAAAAAGAACATTTCTCAACAGAAATTTTTCAAAGAACTTCAGCTGCATAATGATGTTTTTGCTGACCAGCTTTGTTCTTAGAAAGGCTTCAGCAGCAGCAGCAGCAGCTTCAGCAGCAGCAACTTCAGCTGCAGCAGCTTCAGCAGCAGCGGTGATCATATTCAGGGAAAATTATGGGTCAGCACTAGAGATGTGCTGATCAGGTTTTTTTCCTGCCGATACCGATCACCCATGAGGGCCAATCACTGATACCGATCACCGATACCGATCACATAATTATTATTATTATATCATAAACACTACCGATTACATTATGTGGAAAAAGGAAACATGAATTCACCTTAATTTAGACAAAAACTTGTTTTTAATAACTTTTTCCAAGAAGAAAACTAAACAAAACAGGCATTGTGCAAATTGTACTGCTATCAGTAATACTATCTTTAACAGACTGATAACATATGGAGGCTCTGAAGAGGCTAAATAATGCAAAGAGCCAAAATAAAACCTCTCAACATTGCCAAAAAAATTCAAGTATAAAACGTAACATTCAAAGGCAAATACAGGTTCCATTACAATAAACAATCCAGTTACTGAATGAAAACTTCCTGTTAGCATGGCGGCTAGCTGATTACTGCTAGTTCTGAGTGGCTGTTTCTGACTGAGCGGAGTAATTATGCATAGCAGGGAGATCAATTATTTTTTTAAAGATTATCTGTCTCATGTTAGGACAGCGAAAGTTTTAATACGTATGTAAAATGTATTTTTTTAGGTTAGATGCTGCAGCTTTAAGCAAAGGTTCGGTGTGAGTCACTACCAGGGGGAGCAGAAGCGGCGCTCCGTCTGCGCGTAGCAGCGGTTCAACAGTGAGAGCAGAACCAGCGTCTTACATCGCAGCTCGAAGACTTAAATAATTTGTTTAGCTTTCTGACCGTCATGCTAATCCGGGTGAGTGTTTGTAGCTGTGAGCTGCTTTACCTGCTATCTGATCCTCCATATGTCTTTTTTACTGCAGTGAGCCTCGATGAAGCCAAACTCTGTCAAGTATGGCATTGTTTTTATGCCATATTAGCTTCGTTGTGTTGATGCATTTTGACCTGCTTCAATTTTCCGCCGCAACACGCAAACTTCCCCATTCACTCAGTGCGTTATAGTTCCACATCGCTTAGGATTTGTTGCTGTGCGTTTGCGCAGTGTGAAGAAAAGAGGAGACCAGCTGCACAGGCAGACTGCGAAATGAGAAGCAGGTGATCGGTATCGGCAACAAGAGCCAATGATCGTCGATCACCGATCATGCACTTTTTCACGAAAATCGGCCGATTATGATCGGTGACTGATCGATCGGCACACCTCTAGTCAGCACTGTTTCACGTTTTAGTCTTGCTTCTCTTAAACACGAGTGGTAATGAGTTTTTGAAGAGAGAAATGGTTCAATATTTAGAGAATTTACCCCATTTGGGTAAAAACAATGTGACCGACATTTGCTCAGATTTTAATGCACCCAAATCTGTTTTTAGTTAATTTATTAAATTTGACATAATACAGCAAGCTATTTATTTCTTCTAATAAAGCAAATTTGCAAAAAACCTTTTTAAAACTAGGATGAATCTACAGTAATTAAAATCTTTGTTTAGTTATTTTTTTCTATGCTCAGCTTATTGTTGAGCAGTAAAAAATAATATGATGCAGTAATGTTTTTGTGATTTTGAAAATTAGATTTATTTTGGCCTGAGAGAATTTTTTTTTTGATGATTTTGGTCCATGTTACAAAATGTTTGGACATCCCTGCTGCAGAGGATAAAGAACAAAAAAATCAGACCAGAGACATTGGTTTACCATTACATTACCAAAACACGCAACACTATATAATATAGTGGGATAACTTTTAATAGGGATTGAATAGTGACTCTATTATTCTTAGAGTTTTTTGTTGAAAAAGTGTTTCTGGCAATAAGAATCTTTTTTTAATAGCCTACCATGTTACAAACTAATTAAAGAATAACTGACAAAAAAATCTTTAAAAAAAAAACTTCTCTGTGTTCAATTTGAATTTCTCAGCAAATATAACATTATGTCTTTTGTTTTTGTTTTTTACATATAAAAGACAAAAATAAGTTGTAAAGGAAAAATAAGAGAAAAATCTGCCAACAACTTGCTACAAATCCTCTTCACCTTGCTACCACTTTCTTAATTAGCACTAAGAAATAAGTTTAAATTAAAGTTGTTGATGTGATAAACAAATATGTTAGTGTAAGTTTGCATTTCTGCCATTAGCTTTTGTCTTGAATTAGGTGTAATTTAACACAGTTTGTTGTGCTGGTTGTTCTTCCCAAAACTGTCTGAGGTTGAAAAGCAGAAAGAAACCAACTGATTGGGACAGACTCTGGTAGCTATCAGTCGCTTATTTTAGAATAATAACAGTTTACAAATGACATGGGCATCATTTAAAGCTTTTTAAAAGAACCTAGTTTATAGATGTAGAGCAGTGAAACTTGATTCTATCAATAAATACGTGAGCACTAAGCTCCAGTAGTCATGTGAAGAACAGAAAACTGGCAGGTTGAGCAAATTTCCAAGCTTGGATGGCGAACCTTGTTAGACGCAGTGGTGGAGAGTAGCTGTGTAGTTTGACACTCATCAGAAGAGAGACCAACCATGAACTGATGACAAGGTGTAAGGTCATGTGCTACATTGTGTTGGATCAAGGTAAGTCACTGGATTTAAGGAAACTGCTTCCAGTCCTTGGTGGTAAACTCCACAGAGTTCCTGTCTCAACGAGTCAGAGGTGATTTGGTGGCACGCAAATAACTGACTGGACTTTATGTAAGAATGTAGCTGTAGGTTATCAAGACATGAGATAAGATGTAAAATCTGACTGTGAACCATTATTAAAACGAAAAAAGGTTTTCCAAAACATTTTCTTTACAAATAGAGTTATATTAACTGCTGTACATTTGTCATAATCAGTTAAATCTTCCTTTTGTATTTGTCAGGGAAACACGTACCGGTGAGGAAGACCAGGGTTGACGACCTGGTGAGTTCAACAAAGTCTCTCTTTAATGTTTAAAGAGCCACAGCAGCACAAAGTGTGTGAGAGATCTCAGCAGAAACGACTGTGGAGAACACAACAGAGAGGAGGTGAATTTAAATATACACAGGAAACAGCTGGGGCAATAAGGGTTAACAGAGAACACAAAAGAGGAGAAAATTTACCAAAATGACCAGCAACAAACTTGGGTCATGGCAGTTTTTTGAATATTTTGTGTGATTTTTAGTTTTGTCACACATTGCATTCCGTATTTAGTTTCCTAGAAGTTGAGCTTCACCATCTGATCTGTGCTGTGAACTTTAGTGACTTGTTGTTCCTGCTTTACGTTGAAATTTGTATTCCCTTGAGATCAACGTTTGTGTTTTTTACATCCTGTTTTGCTGCAGTTCCTCTCGCTGAGTTTATGTCACATTTTGCTTAGTGTCTTGATTCGTCCCTGTTTGTTTGGTTTGTCTCGGTTTGTACACTTCCCTGGTTTTTGTGTCTTCTTCTCCCTACATCCCAGTGTATTTGTTTTGTTCATTATTCATTTCCCTCAGCCTTCAGATTTCTGTTCCTCATAGCTGCAATGCATCATTTAATCACCCGCCTAGTTGCTGCTCTGGATCCGTCCTCCTGGTATATAACGTTATTTGCTCCATGCTCTTCTCAGCTCCTTGTCTGATCCATCTATAAACCTCCTGTTTTGTTCCTAATTTTTTTTCAACAGTTTCTATTATTTCTTGTTTTTGTAAAGTTTTATAACATCTGTAGTAAAGACTATTTATTTTGATCTACCTGCCTCATATTTGCAATTTGGTCCAAAACAAACACTGAACAGCATGATTTGCACACGGCCCTCTGCTGCACTTACAGATGCTGGTTTTGTGTTTCTATTAGCTTTGTGAATTCAGTTTTTGCCAATACTTTTTTAGAAAAATTGTTCAATCTCAGGTTTACTGTAAGGGTTCTGGAGTTATTTTTATTTGGTTGTGGCTCTGACTGCATGTTTATAGTTGTTGGTGAATCCATCAGCTCTTCTTTGCAGCCTAACATACTTTCCTCCACAATTTCCCTTGAATTTCACTCCATTCATCTTCTCACAAACTCTGACAAGCTTTTCTATTCACCGCTGAAGAAAAGCATTTAACATCACAATCCTGTTATCGCCATTGTTTTATTAGAGTGGGAAAAATGTTAATCCCGTCACAAAATGTTTTGCATGTAGGTCAGGAAATAAAATGTTGGTCTTATCCTTTTTGTTTTCTTTGTCATCTGGCACAATTGTGTTCTTTAAACGTTTCTAATTTAAATAATTCAGTTGTGTGAAATTCTTTTGTTCTCCTTTCTGATTTAAATGATTCAAACCAAAAATTTAAAACATACAGTTAAAATCTCGGCTTACTAATTTTAGTCGTAACATTACCAGAATAGTGCTATTTATAACAATTATTATTTTGATTGCGACATGTCGTAAAGCACAAAACAAATACACACTCAATGTAATAGTAGTTTTAGTGCTTATTGCATAGATTAAACCCTTTAGCTGTTCAGTTCTGTAAGTATATGAAGTTGATATTAGCTAGTAAATTATTCAGGTTATCCACAAGGACAGTGAGCCTGCAGTCCGCCGCTTAATGGACGTGCCACTCATAACTCCACAAATGTGGAGTAGAAATGGTGTTTCTTTAATGACAGTGATGCACGGCACTCCGTTCTTTTCCATTTCATAACTCTCCATGTTTTTCATGACAGAAAATAAGTGCAAATCATTAGATGGAAACTAGAAGCTTCTGTGATGAGTTAGTTCATGATACCTCTGCTTTCGTATTACAGGCCGGGGATTATTTTTAGATGCAGGGTCAGACAGGGTTGAGTGACAACACATTTTTTTCGAGGAAGACCTAATTCCCTCGTGGTCTCTCAAGCAGAGCAACCTGTGAAGGGAATCGAAGGTCCTGTGCATCCAGCAGTGGCTTCCAACCTTGATGGTGATTTCCTTAAACTTCCAGTATTTTTCAGTGATAAGGTACAACATAAACGTTTTTGTTATCGCTGTTGTTTTGCATTGTTTCTAGGTAATCTTGAATCCCAAAAGCTGCACCATCATAAGTTATGCTGTTATTGCAGAGTCTCTGCCACTCTACTGACTGTTTCCCAAAATGTGTGTCTCTGTTGTTATTTCTTCATATTTAACTAAAAAGAAGTTGGTCTGTCAATTTACTGAATTGATTGATTTCATGCGTGCTTTTTCTGAAACAGCTTTACTCCATTAACACACATTACTCCAAGGAAAATTCACAACAGTGCCATGAAGTCCGTGTACAACCTCTGTAAGTTCAGAACTTAAAAAAAAAAAAAAACAGTCGCTGTATACAGGCCTGTCTCCTCAGAGAGTCAGTGCCATCAGTCATGATCTGATGCAGGAAACCATTTCCAGTCCATTATCTTTCCTGCTTGCTGGCTCAACTGCTAAGACCGTAGTCTCCACCTTCCCTCACCTGATAGAGCCTGAACACCAAATCAAAGATATAAATCTACTTCTGAGCTGCGGCACACGAGGTGAGTGAAGTGATACTAATAACACAAAAGACAGAGAGAGCAGATCACGTTGGAAAGGTTGTTGAGCATCGTTCATCTGATACGCTGCTTTGGAGAACCAACATGGATCTGCACTGTTCTGACAATGTCCGCTATAAACAGTGGGATTAATGAATGTATCTGTAAGACAATAAAATGTTTGTTCCAATAGATAGATAAATGTTACTTTTCAGATTTAGATCATCTCTGTCATTCAACACGGCATCACTGCAGATTGAAGTTACGATGCATTTTAGGTCAAAAACAGAAACAAGTTGGATAAACTGTAAAAGAATATAGAATAAGAGCCAGATCAATAAAAGTGGAGACAGTATCAATATAAATGCAAACTTTCGCACTTTGTGCAAGACATGTATAAATAATAAGTGCAGAACAATCAAAAACAAGTAGCTAAATTGGTAGATTTTACATTTTTACATTTACCTAAATAACTTTCTTTTTTTTTAATCTACTTTTAGGAGCATTTTTACTACGCTGTTCTTTTTACTTTTACTTGAGTAAATTTATTATAAAGTATTTCTACTCTTATTTGAGTAAATTTCTGGATTCTCAACCCACTGAATGAAAAATAAACACACTTTAACCAAAAATTCATCAAATAAAGACACACCTGCAGTTTTAAAGTTTCATAAATTTTTCATTGAAAGAAACAGATTTGAATTTTTTTTTTATTTTGCCTCATGTAATTTTTGAATTATTCTCATTTTCGTCCTTAAAGCACCAAAATTTCCACTTGACTTTACATTTTGGTCCATCTGATGACGTCATTTTTAAACGTTAAATGACTGATAATTTGATCACTCACTCTTACTTGAGTAATTCCTTGGTTGGCTACATTTTACCTTTACTTGAGTAAAGTTATATTGAAATAGTGCCTCTCTTAAGTAAAATGTTTGGGTACTCTGCCCACCTCGGCCTCTAATATGATCAAATAAAGCACCAAACATCAACCTATTTTCAGAACAAATTAAAGGAAACTTGTGAAGGTTTTCCTTTAATGGGCGGAGCCCTTCTGGATCTTATGACACATGAGGCAGCAAGACCTAAAGTCCATTCTATACAATTACAAATCTAAAGCACTCATCCATTTCAGTTGTTTTGGAAGTGCCTGACATTTCCCCATGGCTCCTCCATCCTTGGCAGCTGACAAATGTGTAATGGTTTCTTCTTTCCAATAAAGAAAGCTCCTTTCAAGTTCTATACACCCAGCATAGAGAAGACAAGGCTATGGAGACGCGTTTACAAACTCCGTTCACGTCTTTACATTATCATATTCATTTTTTCCACACTTCGAACATGACAAGTTTGTTCTTTTACATGTAATTATCTAAAATCTGATTAACTTAGATGTGTTTCAGATTTTATGTAACATTCATAATGTGTGAAAATATATATGCTTCTCTTACAGAGTTCTTGTTTTCTGTTAATGATGAGTAAATAAAACTGTAGTTTTTAAATTATGTCACTTGGTAAATGTAAAAAAGCGTTTCAAACCAGCCTAGCACAATGTGAAAAAGTAATCAATACATTTGTTGAACCATTATTGTAATTTTTAACCAATTTATTTGGAAAGCTGAGTTAAAATTCACCTGCCAAATAATACAGATTGAATTATTTGTGAAAATATCCTGTTTCTTATTCTCATCAGTTCAGTTCAGAAAGAACTAAACAAAAATAAAAAGTATTACTGAATTATGATGGTGGTAGCGTAATGGTCTGAGTTGAGAGGTTGATTCAGGACGCAAACAGTTTTTACTAAACAGGCTGTTGCTGTTCAAAAACCTTCAAGAGTGAATTAAAAACAATTCTGCAAAGAATAGTGAGCCACTAGCTCACTATTCTGAGACTCATCATTATTTATCACAAAAGTTGTATTCTCTAAGAGGTGGCACATCCAGTTTATAGGTTTTAGTTACTTTTTCCCATAACACCAGAATGAATTAGATTATTTTTCTTTTTAGTCAATGAAATAATCATGTCCAAACTTCTGCTGTACCTACTCAAATCATCTCGTCTAATATTAAAGTACATTTTAAGATAAGTGAGTTGACAAAAGCAGCAAAACCACAAAAAAAATATCCGTTAAGGAGTAAAATAACCCTGAAATCTAAAGTAGGTGTGCCATTACTTGTGCATGTCTGATGCAAAGGCGAGCTAAAACCTCTCATACTTTCTCAAAACTTTGAAGACCGTTGTCAACAGGTATATTTTTTTACAATCAAAAGGGTGAAACTGAAAACAAGACAAACAATACAGTAAGTATATGAAATGAAATAAAAAGCATTTTTACACCGAGTTTCTGCCCAACACCATCCTAAGTACATTTACACGTATACAGTACTACCGACGCCATGTTTGATAACCTCACAAAACGTGGTTACTTTTTCAAAGAAGCTTATTCCACAGTCAAATATCACATTACTACGCTACATGTAACCCAGAAACAATCCCACAAAATTACTCCCGCAGTACATACCGGCAACGCAACCATAAACGAAAGTTGGCGGCAGAAATTCACTTCAACTGGACATCACGAAGTGGATATTGACGCCATGTTGTCAGCTTGACTGCTAGTGCTGTTCAATAAAGTTTTGTTTCAAATAAAAAAAAGTTTGCTAAGTTGCAATTCCTGAAAAGAACACATGAGGGCAGGCTTTCCCCCGATTTGACTTACATAAATGAACTTAGTAACTGAAAACAACTCAAAACAGGACAGTAGGCTGAGTTTGAGTTGGTGACAACAACAACAACGGCTGTTTCCAGGGCTTCAAACGCCAGCCTGTCCACATCCATTAACCGGCTAAAGCTATAAAATGGAAGCATTTGATACTGAGAATTCACGTAGGGCTTCCATGGACACCCGGAAAACTGAACACAGGAGTTTCCCCTGTGGGATTCGGGGTTAGAGATCAGACATGGCTCAGCGTGACCCCACTCATGCCACTGTGACTGCCCTCGGTTTGCTTTATGGAGCATGTGGCTCAGTGTGATCCCCACGTATACTGTTTCCACATGTTACTCCCGCCTAATGCAACCTTGGCTGACTGTAATTGGCTCCTGCTCACCATCAATGTCTCTCTGACCCCTTCATCTTGATTAACATGGAGAGGATATCCACCTTTCACAACCAGACGCTATTTCGTCTTCACTCGGCATCCTCCTCTCCTCAACCCCTGGCAACTTCGGCTACAGAAAAAAAAAGAAGAAATAAATAAAAAATTGGAGAAGCATTGATTTTCTAAAGCCGCCATTTGATGTGGAATGATTTAGTAGCCCCCTGTGCCCCTCCCACTGGTGTGAACTCCATGCTTGAGCCTGTCCAGAGCAGGGCAGGGCTGAATAACTCAGACTTGCTGATGGATTTGGATGAGACCCTGTCCACCCTCCTGTCTCCATAGCAGCAGTAATGATGGCAGCAGCAGCGCCAGTTAGAGTGCACACATTGTAGACAGCCATCTATACAGATAAGGGAAACAAATCATACCCGGTGTCTTTTGTAGTAAATTTATGTTCGTCCTACTGAATTACAGAGCAAAACCTGTGTCTTATCTGCAATTATCAAAACGTCATGAGTGCAAACTAAATACTACTACTTGCTGTCAAGGAGTTCAATCTGAACAGTTTATTTATCATTACTATGTCCTCCATGTATCCAGGTAAAAGTATTGATTTTAATAAAATTCTCCTTTCAAGAAAAACTTGTCAATTTCTTGTGATTTCTTAATAAAAATCAAATTATTAATGCATTTCTACATCTTGGCAATGTGAAAATAAATTGTTGTAATCAAAACCAAGCGTCAAATTGGGAATGCTTTTGGTCTAGTTCGTAGCACAAATATCTTAATACACTTAACATAAGACAAAAGTAACGTACAAGTAACTTTTCAGCAAGATATAGGAACTTGTTTTAAGTAAATAATTTCCTTATATTAATAAGTAATATACAAGTTACATTTAAATACAAGTTATTTAAATTATAACAGGACATTTTTCCAATAAGTGGAATAATCTGCTAGTAAAACATCTACTGTCATCAATACATCAATACTAAGGAATTATTGATTTAAAACAACCCCTAACTGTCTGAAAAGTTTGTTTTGTCTTATTTTAAGTGTACTAAGATATTTGCACTAGAAAGTAGACTAAAAATACTTGATAAGATTTTGTTTTTGCAGTGAGATTTTTGGTGCAAGACCGACTTGTTTGAGTATTTCAGAAACTGTAGGTGTACTGGGATTTTTGTGAACAAACATCTTTCAGGGTTACAGAGACTGGTAAAGAAAAGGCTAGCTAGTGAGCAGCAGCTGTGTGCACAAATGCCTTTTTTATTTTGGAGATGGCAGAATGGCAACAGTAGGTTAAATACAACCAAGGAACATGGAAAACCGTCTCTGGATGCTCAACCCATCTCCAGATCTGAGGGTCTTCACAGCAACAGAAGCAAAACAACCACAACAAGTGACACTCATGTCAGATAAGAACAGAAAATTGTCACTGCAATTCTCTCAGGCTCACCTAAATTGAACGACAGATTGGAAAAAAGTTGCCTGGTCCAACGAGTCTCACTTTCAACTGAAAACTCAGAGTGTTAGACAACGTTAAAGAGTAGATCAGTTTTGCCTTATATCAAGGATTCAGGGTGCTGGTTTTGGTATAAGATGGTGGTATTATTCAGCATTATTCAAAATGTTGAAGCCTGAACATGTTTATATGTTCAGAACCCAGTTTATCCATCTTCTGTTCACTGCTTCCAGTCTGGTAATTCAATGTCATAAAGCTCAAATCACAACTAACATGTTTCTTAAAAATGACAATAAGCTCCCTGAACTCCCATTGCCTCTCCAGACTGAGTAACTTTGGGATGTGCTGGAACAGGAGACGTGCAACATTTATGTGCAGCAAACAAATCTGCTGCAACTGCATGATGCTATTATGTCAACATGAACCAAAATCACTGGAGAATGTTTGCAAAGTAAAAGAGGATCTAACCTACCTGCTTTGTGGGTGGGGGGTGTTTAACAGATAAATATAAAAAAGTACGTCCCTAGCAGAGTTTTTATAACATGATATTACTAAGAAGAAGAATGGCTGTCAAAAATACTGACAAGAAATTTACATTTTAATGCAATCCCCTGGAACAGTTTTTATTGTTAGGAAGCCTCTGAGAATATCATAAACTTTTTTTTATTTTTTACCAATTTAAATTGTGTTAATGTGAGTAAACGTAATTTGGAGATATTCAAGCATCTGAATTACTGATGTCCTCTAAGTCTGGGAGCTTATTGTCATGGATAAAAAAAACATGTTAAGTATGATTTGAGCAGATGATAATTGTGTCATCTGCATAAAGACGGAGTCTGACATTTTATGAATTATTATGCTGCCCTCACTGGGTGTTGCTCTTACAACGCTAGATAGCTAACAAAGCATCCGAGTTTAAAATAATCCAGTCCTTGTTAGTTTTTCTTGGTTTTATTTCGCAACTCTTTCCAATAAGTTATTTTTTGTTTGTAAAACTGTAACAAACACAAAACAAAGTATACATCCACCACAGACAAAATACAGAAAGCAACCAGACCCCTGCAAACAAACTAGCTAACGATGTAGCTTAGCTTAGCTTAGCTTAGAATTTTAGTTGGAAAACATAGAAAGAACATTTCCTGATAAAATATCACACAATACTGAAATAATAATTAATAAATGAACTTACAGACGAATAATGTCCAAGGGACAAACGTGTCTAAAGAACAGCCTCTGACACCGTGTGTACAGCCGGACCGGACCGGTTCTGAACCGGTGAACAATGCCCACTAGGTGTCAGTAAGGCTCTAGTGTACCACTTACGATTTAGTATAAAGTTAACTAAACAAAACATTATAATGGATTCAGCACAATTATCACAAAGATAATCTATTCAGAGAGTAAAGACCAGCCATGAGGAACGCCTAGAAAAGTTAGAGAAATAGTTTTTGAGTTTTTTGAGCCGATAAATAAGTCAGTCGCCCTAACTAACCCTGTGTCTTAAGTTGTCACAGTGCAGCAGATACTCATTTATATTATAGATAAAATAATGCTGACAAACCATGTTCTTGCTTTCAGTATCAACTTAATAAATCTCATCTTCAAAGGGGCAACAAGAAAAGAATGAAACCGTTTTGTAATGAATGTCGTGTATTAATACACTCCTACTCGGCGTCCCGAGCAGCAAAGAAGAGATTCCCTGAAAAATATTATGATTTCTTTGGCTTAAAGCTGGTTGGACTTTATCCCTTTAGCTCTTCACCACCCAGTTAAACATCAACCAAGGATGGATTCATGGTGATTTTCCAGTTTAAACACAAGGAAAAAGGAGGAAGCCTTGGAAATAGGCTCTATTCTTCAGCAGCTTAGCATTCAGAGCATGCAGGCGCTCAGAGAAGAGAGCAAGAGGCTCGAAAGGTTTGCTTTGGGTTACAGAATGAAACAGCTTCATTGTGTGTGTGTATATATATAGTAATATAAATGTTCAGGTTGCCCTGTAATAATTAGATAGAGGATGGTTCAGTAGGTTTAATAATATTTTCCAAATCAATTTAGCATGGCTATAAATGAAGCCGACTGCGAGACAGACAATAAGTCATGCAAAACTCATTAGGCATTCCCTTTGTGAGTGTGCATCTTTAGTAGTTATTCCATTTAACAATAATGCAGATTATGTGATAAAAGCTTATTAAAATTCAAAGTTCACTGTGGCCGTGGAAAATTAATTTGAGGCGGCGAGGCTTCTGTAACATTTAGGTATGCTAGACTTACTTAATTACATGACAAACAGAATGAATCCTGTGGATAAACCAATATATAACTGCAACACTGGATCTGTTCCTTCTTTTTTTTCTGTGTCTGCTGCAATACTGAAAGTCGAGTCATTTTTAAAAATCTGGCTTACAAATTATTGCCATATCTTGTTTCAGAAGAATTTTGGACTTAAAAGAGTCACAACATAAATATTTTTGCAGGTATTATGTAATTTGTATGTTAATGCACTATTTCTTTAACCCTTTGTTGGCTTATCATGCTTTATAAAAACCTGCAGCACGTTTCTCATTGCTTAAGCAGCTCTTGTTATAGAGTATACTAATCCATCAATATGTTTACCTACCAATCAATATGTCTATCTACAGTTTCCAGGACGGAATAAATATCAGTGTTTCTCAAACTTTTTCAGGTTGAGGATCATTTAAGTTGTTTAACAAACACTCACGGATTACCGAACAAAAACACAACATTTTAATATATATAACCTGGGAATGAAAACATTAGTCTCTTACCTCAGTGTCAAATGCGAGGTTACAATAAAACATAACATTTCAGGGCTAGTTGTAATTTAGAAGCATAGTACAAGAAAATATTGTTTTAAATGTGTATAATAAGTAAAACTATTCAATAATATACAATTGAAGAAAAGGACAAAGCAAGTTTTTGGTCTTTACTGTGCCTAATTATGAAGTGTTGCTTAAAGTGAAGATTGTTTAAATCAAAGCTACTTGTAGTTTGATCTCTTCCTCAAACTACGACTGTACAAGCAAGTCAAGACAAGAGATGGACGAATGACCACGACGTGGAACATAATTTATCACTTGCAATGCACAAACAAGTAACTTCAATTCCATTATACAACTGGATCGTGTAATTATCGTAAACTTATTCTATTTATCTAACAACATCACTTCTAACTGGGTCTTTATTGCTCCGGTTCATTCATCCTTCTCTGTCCTTGTTCTGAGCTACGTTAACCTGTTTAGACTGTGAGGCGTTTAACAAATCATTTTTACTGCTGGGCTGACAACTAGATTAAATACCCTTCAGGCCATAATGGAAAAAAACAAACAGTTGAACAAGAACAATAAACAAGAAAACGATTATCAAGAAAAAATTAGAAAAAAAGTGTAATTAATTAATCTTTTTTTTTAACTGTAATTTTAAAAAACGATAAAACAAGTGTATAATGCATTTCAACAGTACATATTTAAGTACCTACAAACAATAGAAATCACCTTTAGTAAGTATAAACTATGTAAATCAGAAAGAAACATTTGTTCAAATCAGAAGTGGTACAAGCAGATTGTGCTCAGTGGAGCGGAGCTTAAAAAGCAGGACTTTGACATAAACTCTCTTTACCTGGCTGAAAATAGGATAGTATCCATCAGTGTGTCACAAAACTTAGACAGATTCTCTTTGCTTCCTCCCAGCCGCCTTCATCATCACCTGCGATAAGGATAAATAGATCAGCTGTCTTTGCTCATCACACTCAACTTCTGGAAGCTCCCTCGGTTCACATTTCTCAAGATACGTTTTGTGTCTTTTCAGCTAAAACTAACAACTGAGTCAAGAACGACTGAGACGTCGGGAATCCAAAGCAAAGCACCTTGAACTCCTTGAACTCATTTCACATTTCAAACCTACGGCAAACGACAATGTTCAAACAATTAACTGACTATTTAGTGTCTGCTGAAAGAAGGCGGCGACTTTGATGCAGGCGATGTGAAGCAGAACAAAGCTGTAGATGACAAAGAGGGCAGACGTTTTAGAAAAGTAACTCATTCTCTTTTAACACAATGTCTCTGACATTGTTGCAAACCATTTGCATAAATTAGAAATAAATTTAATGAAATGGAGTAAAATGTGGGTCTTATGGTTTCAGATTATAAGTACAAATCATTTGAAGTCAGTAAATGTAACTTGATAAGTTGTCTTCGTTGTGAAAATTGATAAATTGTTATTTTTCCGGTAACGTTAGGCATTCTACACTATTAGTGCCTCTGCAACACACTGGAAATCTTTAGCTTGAATGATGGTAAGTGGAAAAAGGCCCGTACACGAGCTTGATTGACACTGCTACGATGTTCCTCCTGGCTCTGATTGGCTGTTTCTGACTAGGAGTGGCGTATTTCTGTGTCTGGGAGTAGGATTATTTTTCACAGACTATATTTTAGTTACATGGATATAATAGTGGTTTTAACAAAATATGTAAAAAATATAAAATAAAATACATCTTTATAAAAGTTGCCTACTGCAGGCTTTACATCAACTTGTTTTAGTGATTTAGTGAAAACTCATGCTGCTTTTGTTTCTAATCTGTACATTTCTAGTCACATCAATCAATGATTTAGGAAAATCTTCTCAAACTTAACAAATTTGTTACGTGACAAGTTGATTCTGTAATTTTGAGGAATGCTTCAGTACGTTATTGTTAAGACATGGATGTGGTCGTATTTTGAAAAGCAACACAAAAACAAATCTTATAATCTTAAATAAAATGTTTGTACCACGATGTAAGAATTTTATTTACTTTGACACTAAGACTAATCAGAGTTAGCCCATTAAAGAAGATTTTAAAAAGTTTAACATATATGGCACCAACCTCAGCATATCAGGGCCTTTGGGGGATTAACATGGTTTATATAAGAATTTTGTGGAAGATTTAAAACCTGCAGAGAAAAACTTTGCAGTCAGATTGAGCGACGTATGAGATCTTCAAATTGACGCACTGATGGCACAAAAGCATTTCAAGCACAACTTAATGTGACAAATTATTCTTCTCAAGTTGTTGAAGTGTGGTGAGAACCACAAGAAGATATTTAAATTAGTCTATCACATCCCACATCGTAACAGATGGAAGAGCAGCGAGCCTTTAATTATTGGGCACTGTGTTGCAGTTTTATCAATGTAGGTGCAATTCTGGATCTTCAAACAACAAGACATTGGCAAAAAGACAGAGAGCAATAATAAACGCCAATAAATGTAAGTAAAGAGAGAATAAGTCAGAATCCCAGAGAGGCTTTTAGATTTTTCCAGCCTGTCAGTGGATATCAGTGGATTGTCATTTCAGAGCTTCTCTATGTAAACGGAAACTTTTCTCTTATGCTTCGCGTTTCCATCAAGACAGTGATTTGTCTTCTGAATGTCAACTAAACTGAAAATGCAAATTTAACTGCACGGTGGTTACGCTTTCCGATCCGCCCCTAGGAGCAGAAAAGTGGATCTTGCTGATGTACTTATGCGCGTCTCCTACTTTGGCCACCTCCACGGTGTTGCTGGGTATTTGTGTGTGGGAGGTCTGTTTTCATCTTGGTTAATAACGATCTCACTTAAATCATGTGTTCCCTCTTGAGAACACATTTAAAGCTTTCATATTCGGCCCGTGATTTTAGCATAGCTGAGGTCTTCTTGGACCATTAGTCTTCCTGAGCTCCTGAATAAAGGCTAAGGAGCTGAAAGCCCCTCATGCGTTGCCAGTTCTGCTAACTGTACATCTCTCCATTAGCTGTGTCAGCCTGTCCCCCTTATGATCACATCCACTCTTGCACGCAAAGACAGAGACCATGTAAGCACATTAAAGTTATACTAACACACAGTTGGAGGTTGCAGATGGGCAGCGTCGTATAGCTTTTGCTTTGCAAACAAGCTAAGGAGGACAACATCAAGCCAAAACAGCTCATTAAGCGCTATTAGCCTGTCATTTCATCTAAGTGAATCCCTGTTTTATTCCTCTGCTCTGCAAACAGCTTTGGGGTCACGGCTAAGGCTGAGCAAAATAAGACAAGCACATGAAGCAGGGCGACTTGCCCTAATGGCGCTTCTGGAGCTGACATGGAGGATAATGTGTTGTCAGCGATCAGAGTGCGGGATTTCAATCTAATTATACCCGGGGAAAAGGGTGTAATGGATGTTGGTGGAGTGTTTGTGCCCCTGAGATGGCATATTTCACTTTTTATCATATTGTATAACTCAAGAAATAATAAAAAAAAACTGAGTCCTTTAACTGAGTCCCAGTACAGGTTGTGTTTGTTTATGTCTGAGGAATGTAATAGTTGTAAAAATGATTAAAGGCAAGCAAGTCCAGTTACAGCATCACCTTTTTCATATGATGTCATGATAGAAACACTGACTCCAACGTGTTTTTATGCAACAGTAGCTCATAACAGTGAAGTGGAAGGAAACCGAGGCATAATTTTCAAAGTTTTTGCAAATAAAAATCAGAAAAGTGCAGCATGCGTTTGTTTTTGGGGATTTATCTCTACCAGTTTTACGGCTATTGACACTTAAATGTTTCCACAATCTTAGTGCCATAGCTCACTTTTCAAGTGACGTCACGTGTTCTCATTTAGACTTTGACAGGGCCGCTCTCCTAAATGGACTTTCTTTCATTTCATAGTGGCTCTGACTGCATCTGCATCCTGCTGAAAGATGAACCTCCATTTTGGTATCTTTCAACTACTGTCAGATTTTTTATTTTTTATTTTTGCAGTATTTTGGTGCATCCATGTTCCCATCATGTCTGCCCACATTCCTTTTCTTTGGTGAAGAATATTATCTCCACAGTGGGAGATATCTGCCACCACCAGAACTTACTGTAAGGATGGAAAGAGTTTGATTTCAATTCTGCTTCATTAGAACATGCTGGCTTCATTTGGTATCAAAGTAAAGAGGACTGAATACAGATGCAAAGCACCTTCTTAGGCATAATTAAATACGGTTTTAAAAATCCCAATAAAATATGTTAAAGTTGAGGCTATAAAGCAACACAATCTAAAAATAACTTCCAGTTTGCATTCTCTGCAAAGGAGATCTGGAAGGGAAAATGTGAAGTTAACTGTGTACCAGGAAATTTAAATAGTATTTTTCACAGTTTGCAAATATAGTATCTTGAGAGATTTATGTTGTTTAAACTGCCTGAACAGAACAGAAATGGAATAAAATATCATTTATTGTCTCTCTGTGACTTTCCCAGCTGTTTGCAAGCGTTAGCAACCTTGCAATTGATTTCTGTCAGATTTAACAGTAAAGATGGAATATTTTCAGCTTGTCTGTGTTGTCTCCTGGACATGTGTCTCTCGGTGTGTTTGAGCGTGACTGCAAGTAAACATGTCAATGTTGATTTTAACCAGCAGTGGAAAAGGCCACCTCACATTAAACTTTCCAAAAATGAAGATATGTGTTTGACCCGGAGCGAAGTCAAACCATGCAAAACAATTTGCTCCTTAGAGATGGATCCTGTTTTTTTTGGTTTTTTTTGCCTGCTTAAATGTTTAAGATCATCAATTTATTACATTAGATGATATGAATAAAGTGCCAGGGCTGTTTTAAAATGATTTTGTTTAGTAATAGAGCTATCAAAACCAAAATGAAAATGTGCAGCCCTGTAAATTAAGGTGAAATTAAGTCTTTTAGATTTCTGTGGGAAAAATATTCCCACTCATTTTGAGTGTTTTAATTTAACTTCATATCTGAATTTTAATCTGCAATGCATCTTATGTAGATGTCACAAACTTACTTGTATACCGTACCTCAAGAATTGTATGTATTTTTTTCAGACTGATTTTAATTATGATCATAGTGATGTAACACATCGAAGCATTTGCACAAATGAGATCAAACAAAGACGTGTTGCACTAAATCAAATGAACTAAACAGGGACCTGCAAGGCTCCTGCTGGTTGTGTCCATTTCTTTCAATGGAAAGAAATAAGTGCCATTACTTCTTTCAATGTCCTGCAACAGATTTTCTGTGTAGATCTGTCCATTGATCTGCAGATCAATTGTTTTGCTGTACAGAAACTACAAAGAACAAAGCCAGTTCTGAATCGGATCAACATGAGCCATTTTTCAAAAGGAGCCACTTTTATTAAACTTACCCCCTTAAAAAATAGAAATAAAATAAAATAAAAAAAAAGACTTAAAAAATAGAAATAAAATAAAAGCTCCATAGAGAAGTGATATATTTTATATTTAAGGTTTTGATAAGATTATTACTGTGGAAATTTCTTTCTGTAATATTTATTTCTTCTCATTATTAGGCCCAGGCTCAAAAGTAACATTAGCAATATTGTCTTAGCTCCTATCAGAAAAAAGGAGCAGAGTTTTTGCTTCTTGGCAGTGAAGGGCAACAAACATCGATGTGGAAACTCAGTCTGACCAGAAAAAGTCTCTGTAAGAGAACAAGGGGTAAAAATCTAGAGTGCCGATTGTGTGTCGGTGCATCTTTAAAATGTTACACATTTTTACAAAATAATCATATGAATCTGATTTAGGTGACATTTACAGGAACCAATGAGCTAAATGAACGTTTAAACCAAACCTGGGTCACAAAAGGTTCACTTTAGATTTAAAGTGAAACAACAAGGGCTGTACATGAGGATTTATATGATCAATTAACTCAGGTGAAATGCATGGCATAGCGCCACCTAATTGTCCAGCATTTTTCTACTGTGTCTCCTTGTTCTCTGGTTTATAAATCAATGTGAACCACAAAGGCAGACGGAAGCCATAGTGGGACAAAACAAGTGATTAATATGCCTTAAGGTTTTCGTAAAAGGTCAATTTGGTAAAAATATGCATCAGTTTGAAACAATTACCACCAGTGATCTTGCCCCACCTGAAAAAGTATAGTTGCCATGGATACTTGGAGAGCAGGAAGCAGTGACTCTCACCCTACATGGCAATATTTTAAATGGTTTCATCTCCATCCGTCACGATTCTTCCTTCCTGCTTCGGATGAATTTACTCTCTGATTGTCTGCGGTGTTTTCACAAGTTAAACCAAACCAACTCAGAGTTTAAAATCCAACATGGCACATAAATAAGATGTAGTGAAGGTTTATAATTAGTGGGAGGATGATGTTAAAGAAGCTTTCTATTTAATTTATCCTAATTATTCACATTTCTCTCAATTTCGGTGAGTGACTGAATAAATAGAAGCACGGAATGTGTATTATAAAGCACATCAATTTCTACCTTTATTTACTAGAAACTAGAATGTTGTGGCTTCCATCCAGATGAAATTAAATTCAAAATGTGATTTTAACCAGCAGCTTTACACTTTATATTCTTCTTAATAACCAACTATAATGGAACAATGTTTGTCATGTAGTTCTATGCTCAACCTCATTCTGCTCCACTCAGCACAGACTCTGAGTTTCAGAGGATTCCTTTTAATCCTCTTCATGAAATGCGGTGTTGTGAATACCTCACCCTCCATTCTTAGTGCTGCATAATTAACCATCCATCCATCCTTTGTCTGCAGCCGCTTACCCTTGCAGGGTCACAGAGGGGCTGTGACCTATCTCCAGTAATCATTTGGCAAGAGGTGGGGTAACAGAAACGCACAAAGGAAAGACGTTACACACCCACATTAATACCTAAGGGTAATTTACAGAAACCAATTAGTATATCAGTCATGTTTTTCCTTCAGAAGAGAACCGAGATGTTCGCACAGGGATCATGCAAACTCCACGCAGAAAAGGATTCGAACCCCGCTGCAACTTCCTGGATCGAAAGCACATTGGCATAGCAACACTGACATATTCAGCCGGGGGGGTTTTTCTGCTCAGGATGCCACCATATATATCGCTTTAGATTTCAACTGTCGTAACAATCATTTGTGAAGTTTAATCCCAAATGCAGGTTTCAGTGTGTGACTTCTCTAATTAATCAGAACGTCTTTTACATAAAAGTGCCACTAAGCTGTGCTGCCCTCTGGCATTTTATATTAACATTAAACATGTTTTAGTGGGTTTTTTTCTGAAATTAATTAATGAAGATGAACATGTTAAACTATTTCCATTTCTGACAGTTTGTTAGATATCATTTCTGCACCAGGCTCAACTACACACTGCTCTGCAGGTTTGTCTTGACATTAATGAGAAATTGTTGGATGTTTTAATATCATAGATCTCTTTTTACTCCCATTAGTTAAGCTCTTTTGTTTCAGTTGTCTTCTGCCTGTCTTAGCTCCGTCCCTCGTGTATAAATACTTAATTACAGGAACATTTTGGTATGACAGAGTTTTACAGTAGTGTCAAAGCCTGAAGTTGTGATTACACAACTAAAACTGAAATAACCTCATTCAAAGCACAAAAATGTTTGTCCAGGATGTTGTAGAGGCATTTAGGCTTTTCATGGAAACCGTCTCTCATTCATTGATACTTCACAATCTAATTCTGTCTTTTCCTTTCATTTATTTTCTTTCAAATGCAAACAAAGGCAATAAATTGTCCCGATTTTAAAACTCTGGTATATTCTTCATATTCTCAAACAGCCACTCTCTCTTTAGTGCACTCTGATGAAATCCTGGCGGTCATGACACTCATAAAAACTACACGTCTGAGAGCAACAATTAAAATCTTTTGGGGAGAAAATATTGAGGGAAGGTCTTGTAAGTGCACTCAAGCTTCAGTTTGAGAGACTAAGGCAATAGAAAAAAAATTAGTCCAACAGAAGCGAGCAAACGGTGTATAAGAGGGGATTGTGTGTGTGCAGAAAATGCAGCTCTCACCTCGCTTATATATTCTATATCTAATATAGTTGTTTACCTAAAAACATCTGTTTTCTATGGATATTTAAGTGCTTTGGACTTTTCAGAGCTATAAAAAGAGTTGCGTGAACAATCCCAGCATGGAGCCAGCTGCGCTGCAGACTGAGATAAGAAACTTTTGTTTTTCCTGTTACCAGCCTGGATCTGTACAGATCTGTTCTTTCACTACTAGGCCTGTCACAATAAACAATAAATCAATTAATCGCATGATAAATTAAAAGCAACTCAATCATTTTAATTTACTTGATTTATTGTTTTTCTCTTTTCTCTCTCTTTTTACCAAAACCTGAATGATAAAAGTCTTTGGTCTCAACTAGTCCCTTTTTTTGAAAGATAATTTTGTTTAAACAAACTTCATGATTCATTTTATTTGTCATTTCTGTTGTTTCGGTTATTTTGTTTATTTTTAAAATGTCTTCCAGGTCCATTTGAATTTAAAGTGTATTGATCCTTGAAGACGTGTTCTTGTATTATGATGGAATTATTACTATTATGATACTTGAAAGTGGTCAAAAAAACAATAGGTTTATTGTAATAAGTCCTGGGACAATTTATCGTCCAGCAAAATTCGTTCTTGTGGCAGACCTCACTCAGGCCAAACTTGGGAATACACTTTTCTTTCAGAATTGCTCTTTTACAAAAGGAAGTGTTAGACAGACCTTTTTGATTTTGTGGATCTAATTGTGGCAACTTGAACTGGATTATAATCGAACTGGAACGGACTGTACTGATCTGAATGAACTGAATCTGGTTTCATGTTATAATTCCCCTGACTCCACGTACAGAGGACTCGATGTGAATTAGCTTGCCAACCAAATCACAGGGAAGCTGCTGAATTCAGGTACATTTGGTTCCTTATCAAGCGGTAAGGAGGATGGCAGCAGAAATTATTCAAATGACTTCAGGGTCTACTTCCCATGCATTCAACATTTTATCTTAAGATGGAAGTTTTTTCTCTCCAGCCATCGAAGAAGCTGCTATGCCAAACATTCAGGATTAAGGAACAGTTCCGGTCAGACAGAGACTTTAAAACATGCGTTTAGACGCCACTTCTACCAGACTGGAATGATACGACAAGCAACTTTACTGGTTTAAATATACACTTACTCACTGTAGAGCATAGCCAAATGTTCCTTAGTAAAACACACAGAACCCCAGAGATTTTTGCAATCCTGTCTCGATATTCGACTGCAGAGAAATGGACGGTTTAACCTGACGCAAACTGGTTTGGATAAATTTTAATGCGTTTGGGATTTTTCTTTCCATGTTTCCATCATCTAATTGTTGATTTTAGATGAAACTGGAGAATGTGGATGTTTGTGAAATGTGTGAGAGCCACTGGCATTAAAACAGACCCACGATGTGATGCTGCCGCCATCATTCATGACTCTTGGTTTAATGTTACGTTTGTACGTCTCACTTTCGTCTTGTCGTTACAGTTGTGTTGTTTTGTTCAAAATAATCTCTAGGAAGTGTTTGATTTATGCAGGTTGGCAGCTGAAAATGTCAGTCAAGATTAAAGGTGTCAGTTATGGAAAATGTTGTTTTGTTGCTGGCGCTCTCTTGGTACATGTCAATGTGAAAGTTGATTTGCTGTAGTGACTTTAGTGTTTTTATTTTTTAAGCAATTTCCAATTCATGGTAGCCCTAAGTCTTTGTGGTCCCAGATTTGAACAGCATAAGCAATTTCCTTTCATCTGAGGGAGACGGTTTCAATGGTTAACATGAGGACAAGGATCCAAAACATAAATCCAAACAGGTTTTGGTTTGGATAAAGCAGCTTATGGGATATGCAATAACTTTAAACCTGTTATTTAAACTTCTAATCTTTAAAATAGAGGCTTCCTTCATGAAAAAAAAAATCCTGAGTAGCTGACTAACTTAAATTATGACCACATTTTGGACAGGTATCTGTAACGAGTACAACAGCTACCTGTCACATAACAGTGGTCAGGTCACTGGAGACTTTAAACTGATTTAATTAGTAAGATTAATTAATGTTTGCTTAATGTTAATATTTGCTTCTGCTTCAATAAATATGCAGCTGGTTTTACTTTCAAGGCATGTCCTCCATGTTTATGTACTAAACTTTCTAGTGTCACATTAGCAGAATTAACTGCGATGCAAACGGTTAAACTACTGCTACACATGTGAGGAACATGGAGAGATACAGATTAAACATGGTTCTTTACAAACTGCAGACTGATTTAATGGACTGGAGCCTGAGACTGAGCCGAAGATGGAACGGAGACGGATGCTGGCAGAGCAGACTGGACACCGAGGGAGCTGGTGAGGAGGAATTGGGTGGGCTGGGTTTGAAGTGGGAAGCCAAGAGACACATGGTACAAGCAGGGCTGGGAGCAATTATCCAGGCGGAGTTATGAGAACAGAAACAGGGGAAAGCAAAGTTAAATGTAAAGATAAAAACTTCATGCAAAGAAGCGGAAATAAACTGAAAGTGGGTGGATAGGAAGTCGAGGTTTTGCCAACAATACTTTCCAAACTTACAGTATCAGCGTCTATGAAAAGAGAAAACACAGCAACTTGCAAAGGTGTGCAACCCTGAATGATGTTACACCTTTGGGATTTTATGTGATGGAGCAGTAGACATTTTTACTAAACTATAAACTGCAAAGAACATGGTAGGGAAAACTGTGTGCATTTGTATTCAGGCTCATAAAGTCATTTTTTAGATATAAATCGTAAAAATAATTTCAATATTTGAGCATTGTCTTTTGCATCGAATGCAGAGAAACCAATTGGTAACTTACATGACAAATGAAACATTTATGAAGCTATTGTTTGTGATGGTGTGGCTGGTACGGTGCAACCAGAAAGCATTCGCAGCGCTTCACTTTTTCCACATTATATTCACAGGCTTTGCTTAATACTTTGTTACGCTGAAAAAAAATAATACAAACAATTCCGTTGATTTTATGCCTGGTATTTGACCTCTGACCTGTGGGTCCTTATATAGCCAGGTGGGAGGCTTTCCTAATCAAATCCAGTCAAGTGAATTTACCTCAGAGTCCATTTAAGATGAAGAAACATCTCAAGGATGACCGGCGAAAAAAAGCTTAATATTTAGTTTATAAATATTTACATAAATGTGGTTTCTTGATAAGAAATGTGCAAAAATCACCATCTTTTTCCACATTGTCCTAACTGGGGATTCGGGTATAACTTTGAGGAAAGAGATTAATTTAATACAATTCAGAATAGGGCTGCAACATAAAATGTGGAACAAGTTAACCACTTTCCAAATGCACTGTTTATCAAACTTAATGATTCATATTATAGCAAAGTTTTATTTGTTCTGCAGGTAGTTTGGGTATGTCAGGAGGTCACAAAGGGCACTTAACATACCCAAAAAAATGTTAAACACATGGGGTTTTCCCAGCAGTCATCATCAGAGTCATACTGCAGATAAAAGTGTTTTCATTTTACTTCTGTTCATGAATCTTTTATATTTGCTTCATGTAAAAGTAAGCCATTCTGAATTCTGCTTAAGTGTTTTGGCAACTTTTCTGAGGCGTCTAATTCCCACATCATTACTTCTGAGTAGTTAGGCAGTCAATTAAAGAAGTTCACGGCTTGGCTTCTCTCACTGGCATAATATTGGATGTCTCTTTTCCTGGCACCATATCTTCAAAATACGGCTGTTATCAAACATGATTTGCCATCACTGTCATTGTCAGTCACAGGGACATTTATACAAGGTTGGGACAAACACGATAAAACATTGTGGAGGATATCCTGGTGGAGTGACGCTGCCTTCTGAGCGAGTTGGGTTTTAATTAAACCTCCAAACAGCAGCTGAGCTATCGATAAAGTTTTCACAACTTAATGCCCTGTGAGTGGCTGCCGTGAATGTGGAGAGATTTGTGGGGGTTATTTACACCTTGGGGGCAGAGTTAATCTACCTTGATGCTTGCAAATCTCTAATCAAATATACAGAGATTGTAAATACCACAGAATAATCCACCCAACTTTTGTGGTGAGAAGGGAAAAAAACTTCCAGTTTACACCAAGAAAGATTATTTGCACGTTTGATGTGAATGAAAATATTGAGATATTGAGAATAAACTGGACCGGAGTCACAACCCTGTTGCTGTTTTCATATTTTTATCTTTGTGTGATTCTGCATGCTGTCATTTACCTCTTACCTGAATTTCCCCCAGAAGGTTTATTTTTCAATTTTATTCAATTTTATTGATTTATTTTGTATGAATATTTCTCTCAGACAGTTCACATATTTTGCATAACAATAGTGCTTTGAGAAAAACATTGGTGCTCTTATCCTGAATGTTTTTTTTTTTTTTGTTAGACTTAAATGTATAATTTCATCAAACAAATGTCCATATAAGACCAAGAGAAGCCGAGGAACCAACAAAATCAGCTTTCAAATGATAATTCCATTCACAATTCTCCCGCTTGAATTAACTGCAATTAACAGATTTTGGAAAGCTGAGTTCAGTTTTACCAGATCCAGACCTGATTTCTGACATACCCGAACCTTTCTGACAGCATGAAGAAGGCAAAAAGATCTCAAACAGAAACCTATCATTCCCCAAACGTAAAGGAATCAGAGAACAGATGAGAAACAAAGGCGATTTGAACCATTTGTAGCGTTTTGAGCGTTTGATGGACGTGCACGATGTTCCACATAGACTTGTGCGCCTGAAGCTCAAAACGTGTTTGGTGTAAACGCACCATTATAAATTAAAACTGTAATTCATGCTCTTATTAGTGCCTGGGAACCAAACAGGAAAATTGTTTTGCTTACTGTCCAAAGAGGAATGAACAAGAGCTACACTATCATTATGTTAAACTCAAATGGCGTATAATTGTCCCACTACTAAACCGACCACACTCTGAAACCAGGTAAAATATATTATATATAAATTCAAAAACTCTTTGATTCTGCAATACACTAGGAATTGTATTCATATTTCTTGGTTTATTCATATCTCCCAAACAACTGTGAGAGCCTAAAGCCCAAAACCTCTGCTGAAAGGATTAAGTTCAAAGGAAAGCTAGAAAATTACTCACAGACTGAAAGTCTTCAGCTTTGCGGCTGGCCCTCTGAAAGCGACAAGTCTCCACCAAGTCCCACGGGCTGAACGCTCGTACGGCTCCCTGCACTGTAACTGGCCAGAGCCAGAGACTCGACGCCGTTCAGGTATTAGAAACCTTCTATATTCGTCTCAAACATCAGACTTGTGATTTTCTCTGCACCCTCTACAGGTGCGAGCCTCATCACCTTCACATATTCAGACAGGAAGTGAGCGCAGACTTTCTAAGTGGATTTGCTGCAGAAGCTAACAGCAGGGTAGATTTCTCGAATACATTTTTTTCTCTAAGCTTGGTGATGTGATGGAGCTGAAAATAGTACACAGTCCTTCTAACGCCGGTGGTGGATAAAGCAAACATCCAGAAGCGATGCTGACCTTCAGATGAGTCCTCACTGACAAACCGATGTTTTCTGCTTTCCTCTTTACTAAAATGATCATTGCAGGAGGCTGACACTGGATCAGTTTCACACAAGGCCCCAAAATGACAAATGTGTTGTTTGGTCCCTCTTCATTCTCTAGCATGAATAAAATAGAGCATGGTGTTTTTACAAGAAATAGTTTGCTCAACAATAATAATAAAAAAATAAACTCAAAAAGTGGAAGACATTTCCTTTGAAATGCTTTACATATATCCATGACAAAACCCTTTTTTTCCCCAGCTATTCAACTTACAAAAACAAAAAGTCAAGTTCAAGCCTGTGTGGCCCATTATGAAGCAAATAAAAGCAAAGTTCATGCAAAATGGAAGTTAATGTAAGCTCCCATTAAAAGCTCTTGTTTTGTTTGAGTGAGAGTGAGCACTTACTAATGCAGCTCTCACTTGCTGGTGCTGATAAAGAGGCGAGATGGAAGTTCACATGATTGACAATTAAATTTGATCTCTCCGCCACAGCGTCAATAAATTTGAAAGGATTCAAAATGCATGTTCTTGAAAGCACTGATGCAAAACAAATTTGTTTTGTAATTGTTTTTTCTTTTTAACAATGACAGAATAACTGTAGCTCCAGAGCTCAGAGTCTGAAAAGGCAGTAGCTCAGGTCTGCTCTGTCTACACACCGGTAGGTTATGTTGTCCTGTTGCAAATTTCAGGATGAAAATCTGCACACAGTTAAAGCAGGGTGATCTCTTCCCAGTGTCAAAATATGATCCGTATGGAGTAAAATGCTGCTGAAAGACGCCAGAAAATAAATAAATAAATTTAATGAATTAGAAAACATCATTGAAGCATAGACAATCACCAACAACACCCAAACAAGTGAGTGGGAAGAAAAAAGGAATTTAGAAGACTAATATGAGAAATAACATTTTGTGCACAGTGTTTTATTATAATTAATTTGCAAAATAGGTAAAATCAGCCAAAAATGGGACAAAATGGAAATAAAACCTACTGAAATAATAAGTCCAGCTAGAATCCTGTCCATGAAAAAGTGAGTCCTGAGAAGTCATTGCTGATGTTTGTAAAAACTCATAATTACCCTAAAAATTGTATATCTATATTATAGTTTTCTAATATGGATGTCGCCATTTTTTTTTCACCTGCACAATGCATGCTGGGCCGATGACGGAGGCAGATTATAGTGGACTCAAAACTATAAACATAAGAGATTTACCCAGGATGCACTGGAGTGTAAACAACATGGCATCATGTTTGTGACAATCTTTTATTTAAATTAATAAAAATGAAGGCAGCATTTTTACTGTGCAGTGAACCCTCGCTACAATACGCTTCACCTTTCTTGGTCTCAGTGTTTCGGAGATTCTTTTAGTGCAGATATTTATGCTTTTTTTGCATTGTGTTCTGTGTCCTGATTGGCTGTCCATCAATCCATCGTCTCTGCCAGTTAAAAAAAAATATGTTCAGCTTGGCAAATTTACATGTTTGCAAATTTTCTCCACGACAAAACCCACAATGTCGACAAAACGTTCTGCACCGACTGAGACGCCTGCAGACGAGCCAAAATGACAGAGGAAGTTGCTAAATATCGCAGAGAAAGTTAAACTTCTGGACAAAGGAAGGCAGAAGCTACGCCGCTGCAGGGCGCCATTAGAGACTAAATAAATCTTCAGTTCGTTCCATAAGAGAAGGAGGAAAATAAAGACCCCTGAAACACGGTTTCAGTAGGAAAAGATGCTACAGAGGAGTGGAGTCTGAACGAAGAGGCAGAGGAACTGTGAAACACACAATGTACCCAACCTCGTTGGTTGATTATTAAAATGATTATTTTATAGTACTCCTAAAAACTGTCATAATTACTTGTAAGAAAATGTTTCTATTTTCATTTCTTAAACAAATGCTTGGGCCTGAAAACAGGTTTTGATCTTTGGTTTTGTTCTATGATACTGTATAATAATTGTACAAAATAAAGCCGACTACTTCACTGACTTCGCCTGTTTTTGGAATGCAACCCCCTCAATAAACGAGGATGTTCACTGTGCTGTTTTTACATCAGCCAAGAATGTTTCTCAAATAAAGTATAAAGTTAATTGCGGATCCCTTTAAGTTGTCTACTAGATTAGGGCCCAATTGGAAACTAAACTTAATTGATAGTGTGCTCTAGCAGGATGGTGGTGATTTTTTTGTTCAAATTAATCAAAAACAAACTTTAAAGACATATGCAGCATTTGCAGAGCATGCAACCCTCTGGATAATGCTAAAAAAATCAAGTCTAGTTTGAATTTTCCGTTTATTGATGGGAGGTTTTCTTTGGACTCTGTGCTTCCTCCCATGAACCAAAACATGTTGGCTCTAAACTGACCGTAGTTTATGAGAATTTGGTCATAATCCTGTGCAAGATGAACTGCACCTCTTTTGGTAAGTTTTGACTGCAGATGCTCAAATAATACAAATTATTCAAGTTGTATGGTCAGCCTAAAAAAAATTTATTTGAATCATATTTGATTCCCTACACAGCAGAATAAAAACCACATGATAGCAAGACTCGTGTGAAAATTCTTTTTGGCGACTTAACGTCTTCACTTTTGAGCAGACTGTTTTTAAAGCAGACTTTTTTCATCCCTAAGTGGATGTAGAGAAAACTGTATTTCTGAGTTGAGCACAGCAGAGCTAAGGCCTGAGAGGAATGTCAAGCCCTTTGGAACAGGAGATTGCCTTTTCAGAGCCCAGGAATCACTGAAAACCAAGAACCTAACCATCCACTGCACAGAAATACACCGAGGGAAGAGCCAAGATCACACAGTCACTTTATAGCTGCAGTCAATTCACTCATGTTTTTATAAAAGCTTGACACAAATGACTGCTAGGATCAAATGAGATCTCAGCAGGGTTTTACCTGGTTAAATAATGGAAATTAAATGATTTGACAAAACTAAATTATCAATAAATTAGAAACTAATTCTAATATTTAGTTAGAAGTGAAAAGAACAATGCTAAGTTCGTAATAATGCTGAACCTAGCATTAGTTTCGTCTCATTTTTGTTTTTATCTCTTCAGGATTGTTTTTGACCAAACTGGATGTTCATTCAAAAGGAAAATAAATAAAGAAAAAACTCAGTTTAAACCGGTTCTGCAGTTCTGATAATCCGAAAGGCTATCTTTCAGAGTCATCAGTGATTAGGGATTAAAGTCTCTGGCCAGATCCTTAAAGACTTTAACCACCATCTGATGGCATTTAGCTGTATTTTCTACAACTAAACCATTAAGATTTTATATTTAAAGATCGCAATAAGCTGCATTCAGCATCACTTAGTTATTTGTATCAACTAATTCATCAGCTACATCTTCAGTTTATCTTTGCAATGTGACCAAGTTACTGTGAGTGTACAGTCAAGCTGTACTGTTGGGCAAGGAAACAACAGAAAGATGGGAAAAACAGTTTATAGAGATGTTTTTTTTTTAAGAAATATTAAATCTATGACACCTAAACTTTAATTATAATGACTTATTTCTTTATGTATCTCTCTTGATTTGAGTCAAGTCAAAATTGCCCTAAATTAGCAGCTTCATCGCTCAGGGTTTCAACAGTTATACATATTTATATTGTTTCACAATCCCGCTAATTAATATTTTTAAGTCTGGGTGCAGTTATAGAATGATGGATTAGATTAATTGCACTTCTCTCCTACCAAACTAATCTTAAATTGCTACAAATAAGAGGCTTATTTTCGAAGAAACTGCAAAATTTAAGCTAAATAAGTGAGCTGGGTAATTAAATACTTTTGCTACAATCTGCACAGCGGCATATTGTGCTTCAAAGATTGCTGGTCTTAATGTGCAACTTTAAAATAATGTAAATGACTAAAGTTTTTGGTTTTAGCAGCAATAAAAATAGGTTATGTGTTGGAATATTCAACATGCCACATGTAGTTTATCAAAGGAATATGTTTTTTCTTAAAGCTGAGGCCCACTGAATGTTAGTTCATTTATTTCCACATAATTTTCTTGCAGGCTGGTGCTGAAGGATTTAGAGATAACTGGAGAACTAACAGGCAGGTAGCATCCAGGTAATGAAGCAATTTTCTTTAGATAAAAAAATAAAACAAAACGGTTTGGAGAAGCAGAAAGGTCAAGCGGAACAGACAGCAGGTCTTGTGTGAGTAGAACATGAAAAATGATGAGGATCTGGAAAGAAATGGAGGAAAATTGTTGATGTGAAATGAAAAAAATAATTTATTCATGTCATTCATGCAGCTTCTACAACATCCAAGTTTGACTAGTATAATATTTTCATGATAGATACTTTTACACTTCATCAAAATACAACCACAAACTTCAATATATGTGATTTTATGTGATAGGTCACATATTTCTGAGAAAACAAATATTCCTTAACCAATTAAAATAAAAAAGTCTGGACGAGAACATGAGTATTTCACCACACAAAATAACTGCACGTTTATTTAGGCGTTCCCAGCTAAATAACTGAATAGAAATGCACATGACCATTTTTAAGGCTGAGGGGGGAAAACAGCACAGAAAACAGAAAAGCACCGTAACAATTTATCTACTATAAAGTAACACATCGTGATGGAAAATGGAAAAACAATTTAGAAACTGTAAAAGCAATAACAAAGGCAACTAAAAACCAGACAACATATTTCCACATCATTTCCTACTTGATTTTTTTTTGTTGTATTTCTACACTGGCAATTCCATTATATTACAACCATTCCATGCAGCAGACATCTAAATAGATTTACCAAATCCTTATAGTGTTAAAAGACTCTGGGCGTCTCTGTGAAACTTCAATTACAGACTTTAAAAGCTATATAATTAAATTTAACTACATACCCTTAGTGTATTGATTATCTTTTAGATTCACATGCATTTAACACCATTCTTGAAATTCGACCTGCTCCCGTTTATGCAGTCAGTGTGTTTGCTGTTGATTTAAAACTCATCTAATTAATTATTCAAGGGTATTATTTTCCACACTGAATCCATTTCCTGCATCAGCGGTGCCAGTAATGGCTCCCAGAGGACTCTGAAGTGCCACACTTTCACCTTCCCTGCTAAGAAGAGAGTACCTTCATAACAACGCTGGCAAAGAAACTCAAAACACACAAGCACGCATAAACACACTTAAACTGAGGTTTCAAGGACTTTAATTGTTTAACAAAGTTTGGTAATTTTTGTTTGATTAAATACAGCAATGAACCTGTAAGTTAAATATTCTTTGTTTATGTTGTATTTGGAGCAGTGAAAAGTATTCACAGAGATTAATTTTCTCTAATTTGTTGCATTATAGAAGCAAATTCTATTTAACTGGAAAGAGACCAACATAATTGTGTTTCTTATTATTGTTTATTTCACTGTTTGGCTAGTTATTGTTGTCGGTTTAGTTTAGTTTCTTACTTCTTGTGTTTTTATTTGAATGCATTTTAGTTTCTTATTTTAGCTTCAGAGTATGTCTCTTTGGTTTTGCAAATTCTTTTATGTCTTAGTTCATCTCCATTCATGTTAAGTACAAAGTTCTGAACCTAATTGAGAATTGTGATGAAACGTGAAAGGAGAAATTTGGAAATGATCCCCATAGGAGCTATTCTGCAAAGAAAATTGTTGATTTCTATCTCTAGATGTGCAACGCTGGTGGAGAAATGTAACTACAGTGAAAGTGATAATAGAGGGGGACACTTTCCATTATTTTATTTGTAAAAAAGGCTAAAATCTGTGTAACTTCCTTTCACAGCTACTGTCACGTAATAATTTTCTGGGAACTGTTAATATGTCTTCAAAGGTGGAGTACAGCCAGTTTTATATAACTGAATTAACACGTTGGACTTTTATTATGTGCTTATACTATAATTATCAAAAGCACTTAAAGGATTGAAATGTTTTAGTGTGAATCTACATGTGTCACTTTCTGAAATGGGTCTCAAAAATAAAGAACTTTTTCACAATTGAATGCAAATTGTCTCTTTCTCCTGTAAAGCTCTTTGACATGACATTTGTTGGCGCTAAATAAAAAAACAAAGCTCAGTTAAACTGTAGCAAACAGCTTTTTCCTTTTCTTCCTCTTGTCAATA
Source organism: Poecilia reticulata (assembly GCF_904066995.2). Lineage (NCBI taxonomy): Eukaryota > Metazoa > Chordata > Actinopteri > Cyprinodontiformes > Poeciliidae > Poecilia > Poecilia reticulata. The sequence continues at coordinate 37,058,614 of NC_088831.1, forward strand.
AACCGAGTGTCTTAATAAAGATGCAGCCAAACGGACAACACAAATGTTAGGAGGGTCAGGATCACTATAAATTAGATTAGTGCATGTACAATCATGCCATCTGTTAACTGATTACATAAGTTGTTAGGTCACAAATCAAGCATAAAAGTCTGACTTAGATTTCCTCTAAGGTCAGACAAGACTGACTTTGACTGGTTGATTGGACAACTTACACGACAGGAAAGAGGAAGAACCACAACATTTGCATCTGGCTCCTCTCCCACAGAGTTTGAAGAGGATTGTTAAAGACAGTAGAGACAAGTGGGAACATGGAGAAGTTCCCGTTTAATCGTTTAAACTAGGAATTTAAGAAAGCAGTGATCTGACTCGTCTTTTTTAATCAAACACTTCCGACATTTTAAAAGTGAGAGGTTACAGGATGAACTCCCAACGTTGTGCTCCAAACATCGACTTTGTACATTAAAGCTGACAGGAAGAAACAATATGGCTAAATAAGTTTCACTTCTTCATATCCCTTTCCAAACATAATCACAGAGTTACATACTTATGTATAATTACTTGTAGCATGTATACAGAGAATCTCAGTTGATGTCACGTTGCGTCAGCAACCGCTCTACTGCGCATGTCGGGCAAGAATACATTATTCATTAATGTCTGTTTAGTAGCATAACTTATTTGATCACGCTTTGATAAAAAGTTGTAGTACGCTGAAGACGTGCTAGCTAAAGTTAAAACAGCAAGTTTAATACAGGTAACCATGGCAACCAGTGAGCGTTCTAACGGCCGGCGCGGCTACAGTCAGGTTGCGCACGCATCTTGATTATTTATTTACAAATAAATAATCCCTCTGTATGTGTTATTTGTCTGAAATAAATTATTCACCCATTTATTCAAAGCATGACAGTGATAATTTCAACAGCTCTGCTGTTAGCTTTGCCCTTGTTGTAGCTGCTTTTTTCTTTCATAAGCTTCTTAAATTATGTCTCCGTGTTTCGTGATGTTTCTCACTGAAAAAGATTCAAGTCAAAGCTCAGAGTTAATTGTTATTAGGACCAAAACAGCTTTACCTGTCTGCTTGCTGGTGGAATTGATTTAGCAAAGCTGCTCTGGTGGAGACACTAATTGCAGCTGCCATTTTGAAGTGCATTCTGTTAATTAACAGTTTCAGCTTTAAATATAAATAATAAAGACCTAAAAAAATAGCAAGCTGAGAAACTGACCCTTCATTTCTCCAAAATCTATTTTTCTCTGTGATACTTTATTTCACTAGAATCTATATGAAATGCCAGAGCAGGAATGCTTTCTATTGATTTATTCACCATCATCTGATCTGCAAACTAACAACGTGAAAATGTTGCTTTATGCTAAATTCATTCATTACAAATACCTTGAAATCAAACATTCGCTCTAAATTAGATGAATAATTAACAGATAATTCAGCGCTAAACAAGCAGCTGCAATTTACAGTTGAGGAGAAAGAAAATATTCTAAAATAGTCACTGTCTAGATGAATTATGTCAAACACAAGTGTAGGCTGTCACCTGCAGCAATGTGTTGGAAGGGAATTTATTGGAAATGTTTTCAGATAAAGGAATGAGTCACCCAACGGCTGATGGGCTTGCGGTGATGAAAAGCATTTTATCACAATCTACTATGCTGTGGCTGTAATCTGTTCTTCACGGCCACTAAAGGCCTTGTCACACCGGACAAAAAGCCCACAAACACCCACTATCCGGCTTTTGTGCTCGGCAGGGAAAAGGTGCAATTGTCATTGCTGTCCAGCTTAAATAGCTCCAGTGGGTATTTATTGGCATCTGCATTTATAGTAACACGAGACCACTGCCGGTATGACAGCTTTCACCCCCATTACCAGAGCAACGCTGCTGTCAACAGCTGAGTTAATAAAGGCTCGTCAATATCACTGGAAAACTCTGAAAGAGAGACTGTTTTTATTTTTTTTATTATTATTATTATTAAAATTGGGTCGTGTGAAGTACTTCTGCAGTCATTTGCCTTTCCAGCTGTAAGCAACGCTCTTGAGGCTCCCAGTTTAGAGAATCTTATTCAACTTGGAAAAGTGGTTAAATGTCATCTGCAAAACAGGATAATAAAGATATCAGTAAGACAGTATCTTGCAAAAAATTCAAAAAAAATCTTAATGATTTATTTATAAAGTGGTTTCTCACTCAGATCACAAAACACAAAAATATGATACGTAATTAGGCCTAAGAAACAAAAACATTAAACCAAGCATAAACCGATAAATTTAAGACCAGCAAAAACCCTGAGCTAATCCCTGACTACATAAATGAGTGTTTAACTTATTATAAAATAATTCAGCTTGAGGCAACCCTGTAGGCACACTGATCTCCTTTATTTTCCAAAACTGTTTGGGGGAATAACTAACAAATTTAGATTTGACTGAGAACGTTGAGGGTGAGAAACTGTGAAGTCAGAAGATTAGGCAGATATTCTGGTGCCTGATCATTTATTGCCTTATAAGTGAGCACTAATACTTTAAAATTTATTCTAAGCCCAAAAGGGAGGTAATGAATACAAAATAGGAATTATATGTATGCATTAAAATGTCCTATTAAATTAATTTATAAAATCTCAATCTTTTTGGTTTGTTTGCTGCCTTTTATGTTCTTCACTGGAGTCACTTGTTTATCTCACTGCTCGAGTTTCTCTCAAAACTGTTGCTTGTGCCTTCGTCTACCTGGGTATAGCATTAAATCAACCCCCCCGCTATAAATACTCCTTGGTTCAGTTACTCCATTGTCAGATCCCGTGTCGTCCTCATCCTGCTGCAGCCAGTCCGTTCCCGTCTCCTGATTTTTGTTATTAAACTCCTTTTTTCCCCGTCATGCTCGTCTCATCCTCGTGTTTGCATTTAGGTCCTCACTAACACCAAAACAGGACAAAGTGGTTCATTAAGCAACTCCTTACAACTTTAAAGTCAGGCAGTCAATCAAGGTGGTCCAGAAGAGACATACAACTAAAACTACTTTATTTGAGAAATCCACTATGTAGCATTTGTTTGACAACCTCGCAATTACACACTCCCCAAAAGTACTAAGTACCCAAAACTACTGCAACATATTTTAACTCAAGTAAAAGTAAAAAAGTAGTCGTCCAAGGAATTATTCAAGAGTGAAAAACATTTGGTAAAAAGACCCCAAACATGCAACAATTCCTTTGCAAAGGTTCTGTAAAGGTTCTGTTTGGTTCCTCAGCTCTTTACTCTGGGAGTTTGGTCAGACAAAAGACTGACCCCATGGGCTCAGAGAAGATAAATGCATGAATGCTAATTGGACTGTACCACTGAGTCCTAGCTAGTGGTGATATGCTGGGTAGTTATCCCTTCTCTCCTAGCTAGTGGTGATATGCTGGTTAGTTATCCCTTCTGGGTTGAGATGATCTGACCTGTCATTATTTATATCCATGTGTGTCCTTTGTTAGTTAGGATAGTCATGTTTGAAGATCATGCTGAGTTTTGTTTCTCTGATCTCTTTTATGAGCTCAGATTATTTTTTTGTAAACATAACTATCGGGTTAACATTAAAATAAAACTTCTCATCATTCCGGTGATTTTGATCTGCCTTTCAACTGCAAAGAAGAATATTCCACAAAAACATGCAGCTGCAATGCCAACAAAAGTTTGTTGTTTAAAGGATTGACTCAGGAGAGTTCAACACTAAAGAACAACAGATTTTTATTTGGGATTAAAGTTGAAAAATGTGTGCCCTTTTCTTCCCACTTCACACATATGTGCTACTTTGTGTTTGCATATCAGATAAATCACAAAAAAATACTCTGAAGATTGTGTTTCTTTGTGACAAAGGAAACTATTATGAAGCTTTATAGTGCCTTGCAAGAGTTTCCATACTTCATGTCTCTGCAGGTAGATGAGATTACTGCACAGAACTGCTACCTAATCCCAGGAATCGTTAGTAGCTAAGAGTAGCTGTGAGCCATACTTACTTTTGTACTTTCTTTGAGGTAAAATAAATACATTCTGCCTCCAAACAGACTTTGAGGTTTTCTGAATGTTGTTTAGTGATTCCCCCCCCACCTTTATAACTGAGACAAGCACACATTCCAGATTGTAAATTAGAGAGAAAATTAGACAACTTAATGAGATGTTTTGAATCCAGTAAATACATAATTCCCCCCTATGCGCCAAATAAATGTTTTGCTATATCTTTGTAAGGTTTAAAATAGGGCTGTAAGAAAAATAATGCAACATTTGTCTGGGTAAAACGGCGGAAAATAACAGAGCAAACATTTCCCCAGTTATCTGATATCCGGTTGATGGTCTTTTTCTAACAACAGGCAAAGTAATCTAACTTGTGAAAGCAAATATTTCCTCTCTCAAAACTGTAATTACAGTTGAAGAGGACAATTAACAGCATTTTTCATAAATAGATAGACTTGTTGTCATTAAAATAAATGTGCTGAGTAAACTCATTGTTTTATAACTGACTGCTGATAACGTCGAGTGTTTTCTAAATAATGTTTTATAAAGCCGAGAGGACGACAGAAGGCGTGTACCCATCAGCACGGCACTTGGCTGTATTTTTAATCAGTGAGCCTCAGCATGAGATTTTCATAGAAAAGTAAACTTTTATTTCTACAATCACAGCTTGTCCCTGGGGTGGACAGGCATAAAAACCAGCGAGTTGGTATATTTTCTTTGAGCAGTAACAGGGGTGGAGGAAGAATTGGTCAGCAGGAAAAGGAGTCGTGCAACAAGAAAGATATATTACATTTTACACAAGAATGAGGATCCACATGGTTCGCTGATAAAACTGAACCCATTTCTCATTCCGAAAGATCACAGAGACTGCGTGAGGAAATTGGAGAGTCACCTACAATATTCAGAATCACTCTTTTCCTCTGATGTATCAATTGTCATTTGCATCACAGTTGGAGGAGTTATGATATTCATTCAAATTCTTCTGAAGAAACTGATTTTCACACAATTGGACTGTATCAGTGCCAGTGTCTGTTCTTGCATTGCAATGGGCTGCAAATCAAAAACTTGTTGTATTTTCTTTGTCAGTGTTTCACACACGTGTTATGTTTACGCATAAATCTACATGTGTTTTAAGGGGACTCTGAGTTTTTCCCGTCCTCTGTAAAGGCTCACAGGTCGATGGAAAATGTGATTTTAATAGTCATGTGTGTGCTTTCCTGGTTTTACAGAGAGGCGACATTAGAAGAACAAAATGGCCCCAAATGCCACCCCTGCTGACTATTTACTGAGTGCCACAAAGTCAAACAAATATGACACGGCTTTGGTCAAACACTGTAATCACTGGGGTGGTCACAGGCTCAGACAGGCGACGGGCCTCAGTGAATACCCACAGTGCCCTCTACTGGACGCAGAGACAAGCACTTACAAAAGGAGATATGTCTTAAACAGGAGTCCCAGCTTTTAAAGTGGACATTTTCACCAATCTTCAATCACACTGGAACTTCTGTTTCTATATGTAATTATAAATCCTTTTACTTCTGCTGTATTGTGATAAACCTGCTTAAATCGCACACGTAGTGCAGATTCTCTGTCAACACACAGGGTGGTCCGTCCAAACGCCCTGCTCACTCCGAGGGAGAGCGATGTGGATGTGTTAGTGATCATAACTATCTTCTGACAAGACATCAATATACATAAGACCATTTTAATGCAGGAGCTGTCTGACAGCTGCTGCCAGCACAGCACAGCAGAGGCAAATACCCCAGAAGCCCCCCTAGGACAGGGCGTTTCTCGGATGCTTTAATCTTAGCGGCGCAGAGTGTGCAAAATTACGATCTTATGGAAATGATGCAAATAATCACGCTGCCATCCTCCATTAGTGTGTCATGGCCTTGAATTATGCAATGTTATGCATAGTGTTCTGTCCACCCACCACTTTTGCATTCAGAGAGCAGAGTGATGGCTTGCATGTCTGATAAATATTGCAAGGGGGATACATTTGGTCCATCTACCGCACCTCATAAATCAAGACACTTTCCAGTCCAAACGTTACCAAGGCCAAGCCTATCGGCATGGAGGCTTTTGACCTTTGTCCTTTTCACTCGCAAAGATTATCTGTAAGTGTAAATATGCCATGGCTTGATCGTGATATAGAGAGTTATTGATAATGTAAAGAAGAAGCTCAATGTTTGTATTATTTATAAAAAGAAAAATAATATGAAGAGAACTTTAAGGAGGGTAAATAGTAAATGATTTTCTTCAGTATGTGAAATTTACAGATTTTGTTAAGATCACATATAATAGATCAACTCAAAAAAGTGTCTAATTTATGAAATGGATGGAAACGGCATGTTTTTTTATTTTAATTATACAAATGCAGAACCCTTTACTCTTACGCTCTTAAATAATTGTCTTTAGATAATTAGTAAATTAAATCCGCATTGTGTAATTCATTTGGAGTATAAATGAAGCTGCTCGGTTTATTAGAGAACATGAGTGAATAAAAAACATCAAGTCACATTGTGCTCTGGTCAGATGAGGCCCAATTCAAATGTATTTATCTTTTGGATCCAGAATGCTGTGAAGATACACCATCTCTGTGGTGAACCATAAGTGCCAGAATCATTGAGTATTGTTGCTTTTCTGCAGTACAAACAGGGAAGCTGTTCAAGGTTGATGGGAAGATGGATGGACCTAAAAACAGATTTTAAAAAAACCTGTTGGTGACTGCGCAGTATTTTGACTTTAGAACTGTAAGGGTTCTTGTCCTTCTAGCAGGACAAGAACCTTTACAGCCAGAGCTACAGGGAAACAGCTTCTATTAAAACATATTCAAGTGGTAGAATCCCCAAGTCAAAGTCTAGACTAAAGCCCAATTGGGAATTTTGTGGCAGGACTTGAATATTTCTGTTCAAAGATGTTCTCCATCCAGTCTGGCTGAGCTTCAGATATTTTTAAAGTAAAAATGGGCAAAAGTTTCATCATCTATTTGTGCAAAGTGAGAAGAGGAAACTCCAAAATGTTTTCAGAGGATGTTTGGACCCGGGGTTGTTGATTTTTGTTATTTTTGTCATTTTTGATATTCCTTATGGTTTTTTTCTCTATTTATTTGCCTTGTTTTTCACCTTTGTTTTTCCTTAGTGATTCCAGTTATGATTTTTCTAGTTATTTTCTGTTCCAGGTTTCTTTTGTCAAAGTTACTCTTTGCCACTTTCTGTCCCTCCTCAGCCTGGCTCCTGCTCTAACTACTCACACCTGTAATCAGTTAACTCATCGTGTTTTTTGTCATAGTATTTAAGCTCCTCAGTCTCACCCACAACTCGCCGGATCCTCGTGTCTACTCTCCTCAGTCTTTTGTGCTTTCTTGTGTTCTCCTCGTCTCTGCTGACTGGATTTGTTTTGGTCTTATTTTCATCATCTTTTCATTAAATCACCAAGCTCAGCTACTGCCTCCACCTCTCTGCACTACACCAACCAACACCATGACTGAGGAAAACTGCCCTACAAACTGCAGGCTGATAGTGAAACGTTGAAAACCATGCATCATTTTAGGATCAAACTATCCCAATAAAATGTGAAAAAGTCAAAAAGGGGAGTGAAAACTTTTGGAAGACACTGTTGCTATTATTTGCTGGTTTCTGTTGATTTGTCACTTCTGTTTTTGTCTCTGTTTCATGTTTTCCTCTGTGTAGCTGAGGAGTTAAACTTTTCTGTTAACCTCAAGGCTGTTCCTAGCTTTGGCCCCCCGCTGGTTTCTTTTCTGCTGAAATCTGTTTTCTGGTCTGTTTCTCCAATTACATTACATTCCAGTTCTATTCAGTGCATAAATGTTTTACAACCTGAAACTACACATACAGACATGTTGATATGGTAGGTGGCTCTCAGCCTGTTTATTTTCCCCTTCTGTATCATATTCCCCGTCCGATGTGTTGCCATAGAAACAGAAAGATGCACTACGAGGGCTACGTCATAACAATGACATTACACTTATGTGATCAGATAGAAATGTGGTATTTTAAATCAATTGGAAAAAGAAATGGCATAAAGCTTACAGCTTCAGAAAAGGTTGTTGTTCCATTTACCTGCTGTCCAACCATGATATCAGAATGAAACCTTTATTTAATTTGTAAAATGTTTGTCTTAAATGGCTCAAATTCTGCAGCTGTGCTGTGTGAAGCCCAACATATGTCGGGCACTCAACCGCACTCACAAAGGTATGAGATGTTTGATCAAATCAAGTTTTATATTTTGTAATAAACACGGTTTAGGGAAGTTTCCACATCAAGTGATGTTTTCTAAAATCCAAAGTCAACTCAGTCATCTACCAGGAAATTTCAAACTAACTTTTTCTTTAAATGTGTCCCGTCTGGCAGAGTAACTTACTTTTACATTACGGCTTTCGCTGTAATACTCCACTTGATATGAAATACTGTATTAGAAATAGCTTTGGGTTTATTTCAAATTCAATGGACACAGACAGTAAAAGAGAAAAAATAAATAAAAGCAGAGAGGTGTGGCACAAAAATAAGAGAGGAGAGAAAAGGGATAAGAGAAAACAAGAAAACACTCTAGAAATATGTTTCTACACCTGCAGAAAGAGAGAAAAGAAACCCCACAGTGACGCACAATGCAGCAACATCACTGAAAACTACAATGTACTAATTAATGCAAGATGAATTTAGTGCCAACCACAGGCAGAGATCAAGTGTGTCTTTTAACACTTGAATCCAAACATGTGTGCGTGTGTGTGTGTGTGTGTGTGTGTGAGCATTCAGTAGTGCTGCTCTGCTCTTCTTTGCTCCCCAGAGAAGAGCAGACGATGGCCTCAGGGACCCACCCAGCAGCCCCAGTGCAGAACCCCAGGGGGCCGCAGCGCTGCACACCGAGCTTCCTTCTGCTGAGCAGCTTTATATAGATGCTAATTCAATTTTCCAGCAGGTGAAGGCACCTGACCAAACTCACAAAGGTACCAAGAGCTGGTTCAGTCACCGTGTTGCTGCTGCGTTTAATCGGTCAGCAAACCGGCCCACAGAGAATCTGAGAGGACAATGAGAGACAGCAGACCTTACACTGCAGATGATCAAGAAGTCAAGTCAACTCAGACCCGGATGGCCTCCATGCTACGCCGTTGGTGCAGTAAATTATGCAAAATCAAGTACTGAGTGCAAATGAGTCAGTCATTTTTTTAAATAATGACATTTCTGCTTAAAATATCTCTTTTAATTGATTGACACTAAATTCTAGGTTCTTACTAAGCAATAATTAAAACTGAAAAAAATGCTTAAACGTTTTTGCTCTATATGTAACAAATGAGTATTGAACTTTTTCTTCATATTTTTTATTTATTTTTTCCCTTTTCATGAATAAAATAGAAGGTTCATAAATCTGTCTTTTATAAAATCTCTGTATGGGTAGAATTTTGTTGCGACCACCAACAAACTTCTAGTTGCAACAAACTTCTGGCTGGATAATTGGCTCATCTCTGCAAAATTGAAAGAGTTTGGTGAAAGTGGTTGGCTTCTTTGCAAAAACCTCACTGGTAGTCATTTCTTTAAATCCTACAGCCAGCTTTGATGTGTGTTTGAGATCAATGTTCTGTTTAAAAACCCCGTTGGAACCAAATTTAAACAGTTTTACCCAAGCAGTCACCATCAAATCAAAGGAAATTGGTGGATGTTCAGACACAGTCCAGACACTTTCCAGTGCAGAAGTCACCGGTTGAATCATGGATTCAGTTAGGTGTAGAGACAATGATCCCACACAAACATCAAATCCTGTTAAGGCAGAATAATATTAAGCTTCTGGAAAAGCCACATTGAAAATGATTGTCCTGTGCTTAACATGTCATCCTGAGTCAGGAAATCCGCTGATTCAGAAAAGCACCATGAAATCTGATGATAAGTATCAGGAACTTGTTAATGGCTCCAAAAAGCAGGTTTTCTCTGCAGCTTGTGATCCACCACAAGGCTGTGTGTTGTTCTGTATTTGAACCAGAATGGATTAAACAAAACATGTTTTTTTCACATTTATTAAAGAGAAGCAATTACATGATCAAAATTAATGTGAAGCTTTTAATGGGTACATGTGAAAATCTTTGCTTCTTTTATGCACAGTCAAAATCGCCTTTTTCTTAATTCTGCTGTGATTAATTGCATTAATCTTGTTTACTTTTGCCTTAGTCAAAAATATCCTCCTTTTTCTTTAAATCTCAACTCCATTTTGTTATTATCCTTCAGGACGGAGCTGCGATCCTTTTCCATTTGTAAAAATGGAAGAAAATTTCAATATAAACTCTACAATAAAACAAATTATAAGCACATCTGTTAAGAAGCTTATTAAAACATTTTGTGTAAGCAGGAATAATAAAAATAGCCACGTTTTTGTTGGAGGAGTTGTGGGCGGACACATTTTTCTGCCTGGGTTTTTCATTTCAGACTTGTGTGCGTGTGTGTGTGTGTGTGTGTGTGATCCTCTGCTAAAGAGATGTTTGACCAAAAACAGGGGAGTTTATGCAGGTTTAGTCTGCTGAGCAGTGGAACTAAGATGTGTTCAGAGCTCAGATTCTGGCTTGGCTCTGGTTCTTTACGTTCCAGTTGCCAAAGTATACAGAGAGAAAAACAGACAGTGGAGTTAAAATACATTTTTCTCTTCTGTAACTAATGCCAGAGTCCAGTAAAAACAATTGGTTTTAGCAGTTCACCTTCAGGAAGACGTCATATTGTTGCTATCTAAAGCTGTGAGGACCACAAACACTAGTAGGCAGAAATTTGAACGTATGTCAGAGTATCTTGATTCAGTTATTATACCTCTCAGACTGAAGAAAGAGTTTATTTGAACATGCTAAAGCAAATCTTTTCATTTTCCACCTTCAGCAGCAGCAACTGCCTTCATGCGTTTAAGATAACAGGGAATGAATCCTTTATATCAAAATTTTTGCTCTGCTGAATTGTTTTAATTGCGTTTCGAGCATGAATGGACAGCTTAAGCTCATGGTTGAGAATCTCAATCAGATGCAAGGCTGGACTTTGACTAGGTCACTCAAAAACCTAAATTTTGGGTTTTGTTGAGCCGTCCAGAGACCGACTTGATATTCAGCACATGTAAAGACGCTCCAGACTATCATGCTACCAACATCCTATTTCCCTGTTGGGATGATTTTCTTCTTTGGAAATCAATAGTTGGTGAGTTTAATGCCAGATTTACAAGATATACAAGGAGGCAAACCTTCTGCTCTTGGCTCAATATTTTCCAAAAGGTTTCGGGGAGTATCAAGATGTTTTGAGATGAGTCTGTTATTTTTCACCAGTTGTTGTCGTATTGAAACCCTGCCATGGATTCCCTTTGACCTTCACTAACAGTGAGCTAAACAGACACAAGTGAGGCCTGCAGTGCTTTAGACGTCTTTCTGAGCCATTTTCTGAAATCCAATGTGCCCTTGAGGTGATAGTAGGAGGCTGACCTCTCCTGATAAGGGTCACCATTATTTCATGTTTTCACCGTTTTGTTGTTCACTGGAGTTCCAGGAAAGACATTTTCAATGTGTTCTTGAATTTCGAGTTTGCAGAGGCCAGTTTCATTTATGTTATCATTACCATTACCATTTTATAACCAAGGTTTATTGATAAACATGCTTAGTGAAGGCTGGCCCGTGTTCTTAACCAGCTGAACTTCTATAGCTAAAACTGATGAAAATGTAAAGCTTATTCTGATTGCCGTTGTACGGATAGTGAAGGCGCCTCCAGCTCTTTAAAAAATGAAGAGCCCACTGCACTGAACCTCATTAAAAACCTCCTGGTTATTCCACCAAATATTGATTTCTGAACTCTTTCTGAGTTAAAACATTAGTATTGTTGTTTTCTTTGCATTATTTGAGGTCTGAAAGCACTGCGTCTTTTTCGTTATTTTGACCATTTCTCATTTTCTGCAAATACTGTAAATTCTAGATTTTTGCTTGCATTATCAGACACATGTTGTCAGTAGGCCATAAGAACAATGTTCAGTTCACTCAAACAAAGTAAAATCAGAGAAACTGATAATTTAAAGTGGTCTCTTAATTTGTTTCTCCTGAACACAAAAGATTCAGCCTTGGACTAGACCGATGGAGGACGGCGGCCCTGTCAGCTCAGTCTGGTTTTGTTTTTGGATGATATGGTTTGTGTGCATCACTATGGAGAACACAAGATGACACCGGGGTGCATCAAGAGAAGAAAGTCAGGTAGTAAAGTCTGATCCATGGAGGCTCGTTCAAGTCCCAATGGGTGAGAAGCTTTTTGAAATCATATCTCTTCAGTTTGAAGGTGCATTGCATTCATCAAAGACAGTAATTTTCTTTGCCTTCCTCCACAACTGCTGGGTAGAAACAAATGTCTATTTTCCACCTCTGTAAGGAACTGGCACGTTCAGATATTTCAGAGGACAGTTTAACAAAAGATTATCTTTAGCCGGTGATGCATGGCAGTCCGGTGTTATTTCTCTGTACCATATGAAGCTGAGCAGTGCGAAATGTCGGCTTCTATTTGACAGCTCATTTGTCACTCCTGTAGGCTTTTGTGAGTCATCATCCTTATCAGCCGCTCTGTATCCAGACAGGAACCCTCCACCTGTCCTCTCGAGTGGAAGCATCCCTGGACCTTTGCCTGCAGCCAGTTGTACGTTCACCTCCTGAGCTGTAGTCTAGCACACACTCACACGGCGCCTGGAAGCAAGTAAAAAGAGGTGCTGAATTTATCTTTCCACCATCATCCCAAGCAGACATGTCTGTCTGCTGAACTCACAAACATCTCCGTTTTTGTTTGGGGATTTTTTTTAAAGTCAGCCATGAAAGCATGTCTGTTCACCATGTTCATGTTTCTTATGACCTGAAATTTATTTTATGTAATAGACTGACATAAATCGGAGCATAATTGAGAAACGAGAGGATAAGGAAACACCTGCCAGTTGTCTGAACTCAGTAAATTCAAGGTCACAAGCAGAAGTGTTTCCGTCTGCAGCAGCCATAGGCAGGGAGGTTGGGGACGTCATGAGGTAAGATATTACAAACATCCCAGCAAAAACACATGAAGGCCAGGATTTAAACCTTCACGGTGTCAACAGCTACATCAAGATGCAGTCTAGAATAAATGTTTTTTGACAAATTTATTATAAACAGAACTCTGACAAGTCGGCCTTACATTTGTATTTAAGACTCACAAAGTCAACATTCTTATTACTTTCTGGGTTTATGTCTCTACAAGTTTTGCATATTGAGAATTATGTAGATTTTTGCTCATTATTCTTTGCAAAAATTTATTAAGCTCAGATTATATCGAGAGTCTGTGAAAAGTCTTTCAGTTCACAATATATATATATTTTTCATCTATCAAAAAATGACAGATCTTGCAAATGGTTTATACATTTATTAATCACTTAAATTATACTTATTGACAAAATCTGAAGAATATGCAGCAACCTACATGAAGGAATACATATGACAAGATGTATAAACTCTGATGTGTTTTATGTTTCATGTATCAAGATTGAGTGTCCAGATAAATCATAGTTTGTATTAAAATAAAGTGAACAGATATTTTTATGGGTTAATTTTGCCCAGTTAGACATTTGTCAGGCTGCTGTTATGGTAAGGGTCTTGAACTGACTACTTTTCATTGCGTAACAAATGAAGTTATGATGCAACTAAAGTTGGTCATAATGTGTCCATTTTAATAAATTAAAACGTTGTTGAAAATGACATTTACCTCACTAATTCAACAAGTGAAACATCGATACACCTATGAAACAGAGTGACACATTTAAAGTGCTGCTATGATTACGATTTATTGATTACAGTGAATAGAAACCAGAAATAAAGTTGATCAGAAAATGAGAACATCACATAGGACCAAAACTAAATAGATTTTTAACAAAAAAAATCTTTTTAGTTACTACACCATGGGTTTTTAACCTTGACAAGCCGAAAACCCATTTTTACCTCCATTCTAGGTAAATAAAACTAGCTTAGAGCTGCAAATGTTAACTTTAAAAACACAGTATAATTTTTAATAAATATCTACCAAAGAAAAATAGTTAAAGAACCTTTTTACCTTTAATAAAATAACTTTTGCAAAAAAGGATGGATACATATTTCTATGTGATGTTGAGATTTGTGAAAAAGTTTTTAAAAGAAGAAAAAAACCACATAACTAAAAATTCAATGATGCAATTATTCCATAAAATTCAGAATAAATCACTAAAAGCTGAGTTTGTCATTACATATTTTAAAACATTTGTTGGTTCAAAGTTATAAGTAGCCACTGTTGAAGGTTTAAAGAACATTTTGCAGCTTTATGGCCACAAGTTGCAGACCTCTGACCTTCATTATCATGTAACAGTTAGTAGCTCACATTTGAAACAAATTACAGAAATTCACACCCATTTTGATAATTTTTAACTTCGAGATCCACCTGCATTATTCCTGTTTGGATGCAGACATTTCCATCAGAAGATTGCAAAACAATCAGTTGTAAAATATATAAAAATCTATTTCTTTTTGCCAATTACAAAAGTGAATACAATTTTAATAAGGAATTATTGATTGAAGAGAAAGTTTGCAAAAACCAAAGAAATGCTGTAAAATATATTTTAAGAATCTCATTCTGCAACAAGGAAAAACTGACAATTGTCCTGCTTTTTCCCCATCACAGATAATTGCTCTATATTTGTATTTTCATCAAACTTCATGTGTAAATAGTAAATTCCACAATTGTGGGGAAGTCTAATTTTTAATTTTGCCTCTAACGTTTAAGTTTCATCTGCGCTGATGAGATTCCTACAAACTGCAGAAAACAGAGAGCCAATTCAGAAGAACAAACCTCAAATCAACACAGGAAAATACTGTACATTAACAGACATGATTAAATCATTACGCAGCTGCAGCAGCACCAAAATCTTCATCTCTAATAGAGACTCTCGTTGCACTAATTTGAACAAAACTGCTGAAGTGATCACGAGAGCTCAAGGGCTTAATAAGTAAATGTTAAAGAAGCTGGAGGAATAATTTGGAGCATCTTCTCCAGTGATTGCCAAGGCACTGTTTAAGTATGCAGAGGTGGAGCAAGTCCACATTTAGAAAAGCGATGCTACTTGATTGCAGCGCAAGTCTTAAATCCTGCTGATTTATTTTGATGGTAGTCAATTTCACGAGTCTAACAAGGAAGCCACTAAAAGCTTTCAATCAATGTTTTGGAAAAAAGTGATTGCATTAAATTCCCAGAGGTTTTGTTTTATTATTTTAAAGAATTACTCCTCACATTTAGGTTGACAAGTGAAAATTGCCAAGAGAAGAAAGAGCATAAAAGAATATATATTGAATTGGCTGGCATGACATTATTCAAGGTAAATGGAGATGCATGTGGCTGTCCAGTGTTGCGTAAATTCTTAAGAAAAAATATATAAACGTATTTTTCAAAAACAGTTTAATGAAGGCTTTTCATATCCATCTTAAAC
Organism: Poecilia reticulata; assembly: GCF_904066995.2. Classification (NCBI taxonomy): domain Eukaryota; kingdom Metazoa; phylum Chordata; class Actinopteri; order Cyprinodontiformes; family Poeciliidae; genus Poecilia; species Poecilia reticulata. The sequence goes on from NC_088831.1 coordinate 37,074,074, forward strand.
ATCTTATGTACAGTAACTCTCCATCAGAGCCGGGCTTGGCCAGCAGCAGCCTTTCAGTGTCGACGGGAACAGAAGTGAAGCAGATACTAAAGGATGATTTGGTTTTTGAAGCCGCGGTTCAGATCTTTGTGTGGGAGCACAATCGAGTTCAGTATGATCACCTCAGAAGGAATGGTCACGTTGCAACCTGAGGAGAAAGAAAAGCTTTAAATCCTGTGCAGAAAACAAAAACATTACACATCACACTGACTCATCATTACCCCAGTGATGAGTCAGTGTGATAAGAGAAATTTAAATTGGATGCAGTCCTTAAAAAGTTCTGGCCTTTGCTCTATTAAAAACGACTCACCATTAATGTGCAGTGCACATCTTGTCACATGACCACACATTCAATTTAACTTATTGGGATTTTCTGATTTTGTGTCTCTGGACTTGACTTGTCATCAGTCCTAAAGGTAGTTAAAAATATATTTTTAATCTGCTTTTTAGTAATTTCTTTTGGGATTTTATGCACTATTGCCTATAATGAAGCCTTTTGTAATTTCTAGATCTTGAAAAATGCTTTCTAAATAAAGTTTTACTCACTTCCTCAGGTTGCGTTCCCACTGCAGCCTGAAGTGACTATGTTGCTCCAGTTGGACGACAACTTCAAGATCGTAAGCTAAGCTCCACCGTTAGCCTCCACGGAACCGTTAGCCTCCACGTTTACTTCCACAAACACTGAGCACTTCTTCTTTTTACGGCGGTTGGCAAAACACTGAGAACGCTGACGCTATTGCGCCCTCTACTGCGCATGCGGGACACCTTCAGGCCGTTTGCAGTTCACAGTGGAGATCATATACATGTTGCCTATATTTGGAAAAAAATCCGACTTGACAAAAAATCGGAATTGGGTCACTTCGAGCTGCAGTGTGAACGCAGCCATGCAGACCAACAGAACGTTGTGAAGGAGAAGCTAAACGATGAGCGGTTTTCAAAAATAAACATTTGACGAAAGCGTTTTTTCCTACAGCCCAATTTACTCTGACAAACTGAAATAAAATCTGAGGCAACCAGCCTTTAGAGATTACACCTAGTTAGGAAGCAGAGTCCTCCACTTCATTTGTGTCTGGGACAGGTAGTAAATGTCATATCTTGTCATAAACACAGAGATTCAGTGAGGCTTACCAAGAATAGTTATAGAAGGTGTGAGTTTTCCATCTCTGAAGAGCGTCTCGCTGTCAATCTTTGCAAATGGATCATTTGGGTTTGGGTCACTGGGAGTTCCTTCTACTCTTGCCCACTTGCCTATGGTACTATCCCATCCCACAATGCTGTTCAAAACACAGCACTGATCCTGATAAAGAGCAAATGAGATCATAAAATAGACGCAACAAGGTAACAATCATTTGTAATCAAGAATTAATTAACAGCTGATTGTACTCTGACTAAAACATCGATGGATTTCAGATATCCAGTGAAATAACATTGAGATATCCAGCAGGGAGCGTTTATTTAGAGGAATACATCAACTAAGAATCTGGCCTTCTATGCATTATGCAATGAAAACCAATAAATCTCCAGTGGAATAAATCCAGTTTAAATGTCCCCCGGTCTTCACAGGAGACATGGGATTAAATTACAGCAGCCTGAAAATCGTTAACCATGACATCTTTGTGCCAGGCAGTGGCAACAATATTTTTGGAGACAGATGAGGGTGATGATATACTTTAGGGATGTCAGATGCGAAGGATGGATAATGTTGGCATTAAAAATATAAAGACAGTCTCATCTTTAGCTCTAAGTTCACCTTAATATTAAGCAACATTTAGCATTTATACTGAGTAAGAAAACATTACATTGAAAAAAGAACACATTTTCACTTGAGTTCAGTGCACAGAATGGCTTACCTGTAGGTTTGCACCATGAAGAATGATTGATTCTCGAACTCTGACCCCGGCGCCGATGGTAACACCAGTTCCAATTGAGACGTTGGGACCTAACTGCAAAAATAAATACAAAAGCAAATAAATAAATAAAAAAGAAATAAAGAAGAACCCAAACTCGTCACAACAAGGTACATGGCAGGGTAACATTTCAACAGTTCATTGCACAACTATGGTAAAAGTTTACACATTATCTCAGAGGCAGACAGAATCATGAGGAAAACGTAGGCAGCTGACAAAAAGGAAAATAATCTAGACTTTTATAGACATATCTGCAAATAAATTCAAATGCAACAACTGTTGCCTAATATATTTCATGTGTGATGAACTTGCATTTTACATACTAAGGTAATATTTAGTCAGCTGGACAGCAGCAGATGCTCCCCACAGATACTAGTAGCATTGCTCAAAATAATATAGAATAACAAATAAATAAATGATTTAACATTATTACTGTTTTTAGACTAAACATACAAAAAAAGACAAGAATTTGCACATATTTCATTTGTTGACAATTGTTTACAGACACATAATATAAAGTTTCAGCTGCCAGTGAGGCACGTTGGAGTTTATTTATGTGTAGTTGCACTGACTGTTACCAGTAGAGGACAATGAGGAAGCCCTCAACAACAATCAAAGTTACTCATGTGACTTTTTGGGAAAACAAACTGGTCACCTCTGACCTCTGACCTCGATCAAGCGAACCACGATCGCATTGCTTTTAAAAACAAGTCTAACAAGTGAGATTTTGAAAGAAACTTAGCAGATGAAGCCAACTTGTAGCAATAAGCAACAATCACCTACCAGAAGGTTTTAGTCCAATAAGTGTTAGAAATGCATGCAATAGTAAAGTAGAGGGATGACTAAGTCTGCCTCTGCTGTGTTTCATGTCTTCTTGGCTACTGTTACATTTTAACAGAGATATTGTGTTTCTATTTAGAGTTCTTACCACAGCAGTGGGATCAATATTGGCTGTGGGATGAATATAGACATTACCTGGGCAGAAGGAAAGTGAGTGTGAGTTGACGTGTACAGGTCAATATTTTTTGGGGTGGATGTACAGCAAGTTTATAAGTGGTACCAGTTATTTTGGGTCCTCCCTCTTTATTAGGAGCCAGTCTTTCAGAGTGAGTTGTGTGATATTGATTGAGGTACAATCGACTGGCATAAATCGCAGACCTGTGAAACGGAACAAAAATAGTTTGACAGCAAACAAAAGCAGAAACAAATCAGATTCTCGTCTGAATGAGTCACGGCTGAGTGGGCTGCCAGATTTGCCGTGACAACGGTAAAGATCACGACGTCTGTGATGCGGCAGGTAAAAATGCTTCACTCACCCTGCAGACTTAATCTGGCTCCAGAAGCTGAGGGTTTTGTAGACGTAGAGTTTGCCCTGTCCGGCCAGGGCAGTAAATATGTCCTGCTCCAGCCTGATGGCTTCTGCTCTCTGCCAGCCGTTGGTCGGCTCCTCTCTGCACCAAACAGATCGTCAGAATGAGGCCGAGAACTTCAAAAGTTTAGGTATCAATCAATAAAAGACTTTATGAAGCTTAGGGATAATGTGGGCATTTGGGCTAAAGGCAGTTTTTTTGCCCTTCCCACTCAAGTGTTTTCTTTTTTAATTTCTTCTGCACAAGCTACTTAAAATAAATTAATGGTACAGTTTTCAAGGTGTGCCCACACAAAAACAGAATGTTTCCAAAACAATCGCTGCATTTGAATTTTCTAAAAACCTTAAATAAACATGGCATTATGTCATTAAAGGTCTTCATGAAAATTAAAGGAATTGACCTAAAACTGTGACAGTAACTGTGACAAGCATGCATGTTGTGATATAAAGCAATCGCTAAAAAGCAAAGGAGACGTGAAGCATGCAGTGTAAAGCTTTGGGTTGTGTGCTGGAACACATTACAGTGGCATCAGTTTCCAGGAACCGATGTGTTGACAACAATTTAAGAAGAAGATGTCACTCTAAACTCAATTCAGGAAAAAATAACCTAACAATTAGTCCAACTGAACTGTTCAATATACATACATATTATCAGTATGCACAAAGGTTTAGGTTGAAATTACCCGATAATGCTTTTTATTTATTTATTTTTTTTTAGAAATATTGTTTTTTAATCAACCACAGTTTACACATTTTTTAATACAAAGCATGCTTTAAAATGTTGTTTTACTCTTTTCACCATGCAAAACGAATGCTGGACAAAAGGCGGCCATTTTTAGAGAAATGAAAACATGAAACTCTTCACCTGTTTTAAGTGAAGCAAATGCTAAAGATTTTGAGAGTCCTGTTTATTTTATTATGTAATGTGGTAAAATTGCACATTTTTGAATCAATATGCTTTGAAACTATTGTTATATAAATTGTGTTATAAATGTTATTTTTATGATATGGACCCCACATTGTCATGGCAACAGTGAATAGAGATCCAAATAAACAAACAAATCCAGCTGCAGGTTGTACAGGAACTTCAATTATATTGTTATATTCAAATGCTTAAAACAAAAAACATATCTTATCCACTTCTAAGACATAACCTGTATACAAAAAAAACAATCCATTAACAAAATTATCGAGTTTTTCTTAAATTATTTTAAGATTTTGTTGTACAAAATCTTTATTGACGAGAATCAAACAGACAATCAGAGAAAAGGATCATGCTGCAAAGGTTTCAAGGTTAGGAATCAAACCTGCTATTAGCCTCGGTACATGGAGCACCTGCTCTACATCTACGTCATATATGCTGTCCCCAGAAACCCAGATACCTCCGAAAGAAGCTTTTCTTTAACAAATAACCCGCAGTTTAAGATGAGACACATAAAAGGCATGTAGACTCTGATGGCTTCAGTGGTGAAACCAAACCTAATTACTCAGTGGTAACCCCTCCCAAAAAGAGTCTTAAAGAAGAGTTTACGTTCTCCATATTAATCAGGGTATCCAACTTGGTGCATTGTAAGACCGTAAAGATCAAACAGAGTCTTAAATATTGATGAAAAAGAATATTTTAAAGGATCAGACCCATAATCGAAGACTTACTAAGAGAAGGGTGGATGTGAGAAGAAGCAGAGCAATCCCTGAGAGACTGCAGTAAAGGCCTTCTCATTTCTATCAAGAATCTCTGATGTGCTCCAAAGTTTGCTGATTCAGCACCCGCTCCAGTTAAGGTCCATTGATGTTAGCAGGTGAATTATTCATGGTGCGTTTTGTCTTTTCCTCAGATTTCCTAAATGTCCTTTGTGTACCATTGTGAGAGCAGTGTGGTGTTTAAGCATATGTAAGCAGCTGCAGGCATTTCATAAAGGACGGTAAAATGTTCAAAAGTTAAAGAGTAAAACAACAACAAAAAGTGGCAAACGGGATCAGTAACAAAGTTTCACCTACTCCGACTCCAACACTGTAAATATTATTCTAGACTAAACAAATGCACTCCAGGTCAATTTGCCCCTTTGCCAGTTCCTGTTTCCATTTTATACCTTTAAACCATTTTGTAAAACATGTTAAACCATGAGGTATAAGTTTATCTCTCTTGGTTGTTATAGATAAATAATGATAAAAAATACTAAAGTCCAGAATGTATGTAAAAGTATTCACACCATTTGACCTTTATTATATCGTTTCATTCAAGCCTTTGAAGTAGGGCTGAAACGATTAATCGATTAATCGTCAACTAATTTAGTAATCGATTGTAAACAGGAGAATACAAACTCAAAAAAGGCCATTTGCTGAAAGAACATCTTATTCAGAGCAGTAAATAAGCCAAAATTGTATGAATTATATCTACGTTTTGCATTTAGGATAAAAACAACTTTGTGGAACAGCTTTATCTTCACCCGGTTCAGTTTCACTGAGGAATGAGTTTTATTGAGTTTTCAGCACTAAATGTTTTCTTTTATTATTTTAAAAAAAGCTACTGAAATATTTATTTGCATACAAAAACAGTGTGGTTGTATGAAAAATCTGTACAATCTGATTGTTAGAAAAAATGGTAGAATACTTGATTACTAAAATCATCTGTCCCACTTTGAAGTTCACATGACATTTTTGGTCATTCCTCTTGACTAAACACCTAAACAGGAAGGAAAATATCACATTTTCCAAGGTTCTGCCAGTGATTCTGAAGCTAAGGAGACAGTTTAGGAGGTCTAGATAAAAATGGGTGTTCACACTAAGGCTGTTGGGGGATCACACACCTTACAACTGCACCAGCTGAAGGATCACAGACTACCGGATTTTTCAGGCCAACTAAAGCCAACTAACTGAATGTATCAAAGTGTTGCGACGGCAACCGTTTGAAGGAAGAAACAAACATACCAGCAGGTGGTGGAGACAGAATATCCAGACAAATCCAGGAGAGTTTGTTATTTAGAAAAAAAAAATCTATTCGACTCATGGATTCTTTTCAACAAAAAATATATTAGATTTCTACTTCTCTGATTTGAAGTAAATTACTCAAAAGGAAAATAAAGGGCCACCTTATAAACAAAAGTCTCAACAGCAAACACAAAGCATTCTTTAGAAAACGGTGCTTTAGGCAAGCATTCACACAGAAACCATTGTTATCGCAGCTTTTTGTGGATTAAAGCTCGCCACATACTCCAGTTGTTCTAAAGTCACAGCACACAGCCTAAACATACCAACTTACCCATCGTACGGATAGCTGACGATTGGATAAGGAAACAGAAAACATGGCGTGGAAGGGAAGAAATGGAAAAAAGTGAACAAATGAAGAGGATAAAAGAAATGAGAAGATGGTATTCACATGCAGCCTCAGACCCTCATGAAAGAGAAAAGTGCTGCAACTTACAGCAACATGTCCTGCTGGTTCTTCTGAAAGACGGCGCCGATGTGCTGGAAGATCTCTGGGTTAAACAGGTAAATGCCACAGTTGATAATATCGCTCACAAATGTGCTGGGCTTTTCCACATAATGCAGAACCTGAACAAAAAAAACACACAAAAAATTAAAGCCTCATTTTCAGAGTCTCTCAGTTTAAACACGGATGAATGGCCAGGTGGACCAGATAAGGGGCAGTGAATACCTCATTTGTTTGCTCGTTCTCCACGATGCAACCATAATTCATGGACTGCTTCCTGTTTGCCTGAGAGTCGAGAAGTTTTCACATTAAGAGTCTAACAGAAAAGTTTTAATAACAGTGAGCAAAACAACAGCGGCCCGCTAATCATAAAAATCTCACCGTTGTCCCTAGAATAACAAAACTGCTTGGCTCTCCGTGCTCTTTCTGGAAGTTGAGCATCTCTGTGAGAGGAAACGCTGAGCAAACATCAGCATTCAGAACAAAGAAAGCCTCTGGACTGCCAGACAGGATCTGATCTCTGAAGTGATAAATGCCCCCTCCAGTGCCCAGGGCTGCAAACTCCTGTAAATACCTGCAGTGCAGAGTGGAGAACAAAGAGATAGCTGTAATTGTTTGGCAATGTTGGTGCATTAGAGCTGTAAAGTTTCTCCTTTCCCATAGATTTAAATAACAAAAGATGATAAGCATGTTTTAAAGAAAAAAATTTTTTTTTCTGCATTTCTCTAATGACGAAAACAAAAACTCTCTTGTTCACCTGATGGACATTTTGAACTCCTGCTGCGCATTAAACAGGAATCGGTTCAGTTCTTCATTTGGCTGATAAAAGCCGATGAGCAAAATCTCCTTCAGGTTTGGTACCTAAAAAAATAATTTGAAAGAAAACAAAGACTGTCAAAAGAAACATCCAGATAATTATGGATAAAGAGTTTTCCCTACCAACATGCTCAATTGGTAAAGAAAGGTTTAAATTCAAAGGTATAACAATTTGTCTGTGACTTGAATTAAATAACTCTAGAATAAAATAAAAGATGGATAATTTTAAGGCTCAACAAACCTCGTTGACAAAGTGGAGTTGGGTCAGAAAAGGAAAGATGTAGTCAGTTTTTGCATCACTTTGTAAAGTTATGTAACAACGTACAGGTTTTAACCAATAGTCTGAGGATACAGGACCCAAAAGAACAATTTAAAACCTAAATGACTAAAACCAATTAAAGTCAGTGAGTAAAAATGCAGATAATTTAACAGATGAATAATTGCACCATTAAGCTATCACCATTATCTACAATGTTTAGAAATAATTATTTCACTATTATTAGTAGTTGGTGTACTACTGATCAGTGCCAAAAGAATATAATTTCAGGTTGCATTGCAGTGCGCATATATGCAATTTATTGGGCTCTCAAAATTGAGAGAATTCACAAATTCTAGTTTATTGAGATGAAACTGTACATCTATACACAACCTGGGACTGATGAGAGAGGCACTCACTTTGACACACGCCTCAATGTGGTGCTGAAGCATGGGGACACCAGCCACTGGGAACAATGGTTTGGGAACTTCGAAAGACAATGGTCTGAACCTTGTCCCTGAAAAGCAAAAACAAAAAAAAAGCACCAGATTACGTTTAACAACACATTTTTAAAATATCGCTATCTGGTACAACACTGGACCGATTTGAGTCTTATCTAAAAAACAGATACTTATTTGTGACAACAGGTAACTTTTCATCTGAGCTAACATAAATCCCATCAGGGGTACCCCAAGGTTCCATCTTGGCGTCTCTCTTATTTAATATTTATATGCTCCCACTTTCTCAAATTACAGTAAGTAATAAGAACAGCTATCATAAATACACAGATGATACCAAGCTCTACTTTACGATGTCACCATTTGAACCCTTACCAGCACTGAACAGATGCACAGAAAGAAAGGAGAAAAAAAGTCAGTGTGTAAAAAAGTGACAGTTTCAACTGTTTTCAGATGAAACTGAAGTCGTTACTTTTGGACCTAAAGAGGAACAATATAGAGTCAGCATAAATATATATGGAGTCTGTGAGTACACAGATTCGGTTGTTATAACTAGAAATGAGCGATCAGGTGTGAAATCTGGTTGTACTGATGGAGTCAGACCTGAACATTTATAGACACAAAGACAGTTACAAAGTTGGCCTTCCATCACCTGAAGAACATCTCCAGGATTAAAGCACTAATGTCCCAACATGATTTTGAAAACGTCACCCATGTGTTTATCTTTATTCACATTGATCACTGCAATAGTGTCTTCACCAGTCTGCCTAAAAGGTCAATCAGACATCTGCAGCTGATCCAGAACGATGCGTTTCTTCCTCACTACGATTAGAAAGTTCACATCATCAGCTGTGCATTTCTTTTTATAACTACACAGCATTTATGTTGAAATGTTGCCCTTTAATTCTTTATTGAGCTTTTATATATTTCTGTTTCTGAGTGAATCTACATACACTGCCTGACATATTTCTGCTATTGCACAGAAATGTCCCCATTGTGGGAGAATATAGGATATATTTATTCCATTATAATGGAAAAATAAATCTTGTACAAGTATAACTTCAAAAGAGTTTCTCCTTCAGCTTTAAATAGGTTGAGAGCATAGACGTGTGGACATTAGACATTTTTAAAAGATGTCTTGATTTGTGTTTTCGGATTAAGCCACGTCAGTCACATAAACAAGCTCAGCCAGTTTGTTAGCATTAGCAGCTTAGCTTCCCTTCAATAACACCAAGACCACCGACTATGGAGACCGGACAGGATGCAGGTGGATTCTCACCTTTTTGGGGACCTCCGATTAAAATGACCGCCTTCAGCATGTTGACTGAGGAGCTGTATTGTGCCAGAACACCTGCCTGATGTCAACCTGTAACAGCTGGCTGCTCGCTTCCGCATCCACGTACTACTTGTGACGTTACGAGATTACCGTGAAAACCCGGGGCGGAGTATGTTACAGGACGGGATTTAAGAGGCGTTGTTCGGTTTCTAAACTTGAAATCTTAAAAATATCTTAAGATTTAGTAAAACAAAAAAAGAATTTGAACGGTTGTTACTTTAAATGTTTGTATATAAAGCAGACCATTGGCAAATCTCAAATGTCAAGATGGAATCATTTATTAGTTTTTTTTGTTGCAAAACATGCAGAAATGAATACAAATAATCAAAAAATCAACATGTAATATTATTTTACACAACAAAACCACACTTACAGCCTAAATATGAATGAACCTTGACTGTAGAAATTTTTTGTGCCTTTCTTTAGGGCCAGATTTGTGGCTTGCCCAACTGTCCTGTTACAGCTTCTCTCATCTGAATTGTGGATGTCTGCAGCTCCTACAATTTCTCTATTAATGCTCTTCTTGCCTGTTGGTTAGGTGAACGACAAAGTCTTCATAGGTTGGCAAATGTTATATACTGTTTCCATTTAGAGAAAGTGCTCAGAGAAATGCTTTAAGGTTGGGATGTTGTTTTACAACCTAAACTTGCTGAAAATGTCCCCATGTTTTTAATCCTGACGTGTCTGGTGTGTTTCTTGGCATTCAGCATTCACTCTGCAAAACAAATAGATTTTTTAAAATTCCCATCTGAAACTCACTTTTTCTTTTGGGTTTTAGTTTGACTTCAATTTATGTCCAATCAGCTTCTTTATGCTCTAGTGTTTTATAGTTTTAGCTACTTTTATCATTTAATTTTATTGTATTTACTAAACTAATTGCAGACATTTTTCTTTGAACAGGGTGACATATTTTGAAGTTTGCAGATGAAACAGTTACAATTATATAATATGTGGTGTATCAGTTCTTACTTCAAACTAAATTTCATCAAAACCAACAATTTTAGAAAGTAAAGTTCAGATTTTAGAAAAAGTCCAGTCCACCGCCTTTAGATCTCATTAAAGGAGAACCAGTGGAGCAACTTATTAGTAAGAGAGAAATAAAGGATGAAGCAAACGGTAAAAGCGTTTCGCAAAATTATTGGTACCAAATTATTTGATTTAACAGAAAGATTTTTAAAAAGAGTCACATAAAAGGCGACATCTACCAGACCCCTGATTTCACACTTGATGATGAATTTGAGGCCTTACATCTATTCAGAAAGCCTAAAGACCAACACATGGATCAATTTTAATTCATTATTCCATTATTTAGTTAAATGAAATGTTTGAGTGTGATTATTTTGATATTTTAGCCTGATCTTTGATAGTTGTAGATATTTCTGTCTGAATTTAATTTTATTTCAATTCAATTCACTGGAAAATACTTTATTAATCCCAAAGCGAAATTAAATGTTGTATTAACTCATATTATTCAGCATAACACATAGTGATTGTATTTGTGTGTTTTTTAAATGTTTTTCACAAGGGTGCAAGGGAAATTGTAACTGGTAACAACTAAGTAAAACTGATTCTATGGAAGCCCATTTCCGCCATGAAAGAAAAAATAAGACCAACTGGAAGTCATAATTTCGACTTTCGAAGTCATAAATTTGACTTTGAAAGTTATAATTATGAGATTCAAAGTCATAATTTCGACTTTCAAAGTCACAATTATGAGAAAGTCGAAACTATGACTTCCTGTTGGTCTTTTATTTTTTCTTTCATGGCGGAAATGGGCTTCCATATGATTCTGATAGTCCAACATTTTGGTCAGCCTTGTTGCTATTCATTACCTTGAAACACAAAAAGGCAGAAAACATTAAGATATGCACATCAGCCACTACATTAGAAACCAAGCTTTTAAATCAATTCAAGACAAAAATAGTTCAAGGTATTCACACTTTTGTAAGCACTTTTAATAGAACAAAAACAGAGCAAAACAAAAGCTACGGTATGTTGTTATGATGTGATTATGTTCAGTGTAACCAGACTCCCATAAATGAGACACACAACCTGGCAACGATACAACGTGTGAGTACGTGATCCCAGATTTTGGCGTAACATTTCATGACAACGCTCTGTCACCTGAAACTTCAGCTCAGCGTCTTGTTTCTCAGAGTATCTTTGGCACCAACACAAAGTAGGTTAAGTTGTTATTTAAGAGTTATTGCAGAAAGCAAAATAACTCAGCTGTCAGTTTGAAAGACTCATAAAGACAGCAAATAGTGTGCAGTCATCTCTAATGGAGGAGTCTGCTTTCATTCCTCCTCATTAAAACATGACCTGAAGTAAAACAGTCTCCTGAGTGGTGGTGTTCAGAACTCAAACATATGCAAATAAGGTGCGAGTTTTCATCAAACAAAATTCAATAACATTTCAGTCACCAAGAGGTGAAGGTGCTCTGGTGTAGGCATCCGTTGCAGGAGAGGCAGAGGAATGTGACGCACTTTCAAACTATCTAAAGTTTAAAGGTTTATTTTATTTGCCTGCTTCTCCGCCTAACAGATTGTTTTCTTTTATAGCGCTTCTAAACAATGTTTTTTTTATAGGTTGCTACAGTTTTGGACAGTTTTAATCAAGATACAAACTGTGAATAAATACTAAGTTCTTAACATTCAGTTCCAGTGGTTCTGCCTGTTATTGAAGACTAATAACAGGCAGACTAATAACTGATCCAGTTATTTTGGTGATTTTGGTTCTGAAAGATGGCAGATCAAAGCTTTGTCTAAACTTTTCCCATCATATTTCTTATTACCTGTCAGATTAATGAAGGGATTCGAGTAAAAACGAAGCCATAAACCCATTTCCCTTAAATTCTGAGACTGATAAACTCACCCAAAATATTTTCAACATTTATTCCCTCATTAAAGAACATCTTTATATTCTGTAGCAGTAGACTAGAACTAGAACTAGAACGGCATCTTCATAATCTAAATTTCACTTTGATTAAAAAGGAATTGCATATATTAGTTTAATTATTAGTTCCTCTATCTTTAACTGAAGTATTTATTTTAGTGTTTTAATTCAAATGTAATGATTACTGTTCAGGGAATAGGACGATGCATTGCCCTTTTATTTTTCATACGTTTTGAGGCTGTTATTGGTTTATGAACCATAAAAATATTTTGTGGCAAACTCAAGCGGTACATGACTACAACAATGCACAGCTTAAAACATTAAATTCTCTGAGCATTGCAGCATAAATGAAGACATGAAGAAAAGTTTATATTTGATTTTAGTTCATGAATTATTGACATAAACTGCCACTGTTAAGAGATACTTTTATATATACACTGCTGTTTCTACAGGCTCAGATGTATTAAGTTCAGCATTTCTTGTATTGTACATGAGGGATAAAATGACAAAAATCTATTTATTTTCAAACCAATAAATCATAATGAACATCTTATAATTGACAAACATATCTAATTGGAGAACCAGAAAACTCAAGATAAAAAATAAAACACAAACAAAAAGAGGCAATAAAAATATTTATTGAACATTTCTCACAGATATTGATTTGATAGTTTCACACTGTTGTGCCAACAGGGATGTTGCTCCTAAGTAAACCTAGGATGTCAGCTCTTGTCTCAGCATAATTTATCCCCTTAAGGTGTTTCATATTTAGGGTGCAGTGGTCATGAAAGCCAAAGATCCGTACACAGCTTTGTTTCTGGTTGAGATTGGATCAGATAACAGACAACAGTTACATTTCTTTTTAAAGAAAATGCAGTGGTTTTGCTTCGACTCACTTTAAACATAAAATAATCCTCACAAAGAAAGGCAGAAATATAAAATCAGCCCAAGCAGTGATAGGTCCCCAAAGTAGCAGACAAAGTCACTTTAACATGAGAAAAATAAAAATAACATTCAAAAATGTTTGGTTTGACTTATTTGGCCTCAAAATCATACAAATCAACATTCAGTACAGAACTGAATATCGTCTAATGCTTAAGTACAGCATAACTCAACAATTCAATGGCAACAGTTATTCAAGTGGTGTTACAGTAGGTGGTGCTGTTCAAGAGCCATCAACAGAGGTGTTTATATTAGCTGGTTAAAATCAAGAAACCTAGTCTTTAACTTGTGCATTATTATCATCATCAGTCATTCCTGCATTGGTTTGGTGTGGAGTGCTTCAGGTCGTAGCTTAATCAACCTGAAAGCGATAAAAGCTTATATCAATCCTCTTCTGTATAAGTGGTCAATATATATTTTTTTATATGACTTCATACAACCACACATTAAATCTGTACCGCAAAGGTTCAGTACCAAAACTTTTACCATTTCACCCTTATTTTTTAATATAAATAAGTTTGGTCTCTACAGTTTTAAACTGGTAAAGCATTCCTTCAGTCGATACAGTGAAGATTCATCTTTCAAAGAGAAACACTGATCACCATAAAGTTTTTGTTTTTAACTCACCTGGAACATTTAGCTGCAAAACATGTTTGTTTTAACACAAGTCTTCATATTAAATGCAGACTCAACTCTACATGCTGCCGTACAAAACGTTCCCTTCAAAAACAGTTCAGTGGGGTGACAGGATTTAGATCACAATACCTTCACATATTTTTGTTCACATTCGTAAAGTGAAGCATTTTAAGATCTAAAATATTACTTCTGTTTTTTGTGAGAAAAGTAAAAGTATTTTAGTGTTTTTCCTGCAGTTAACAGCAATCAGAGTAACGGGAGGTCAGACGATGAAGGTGGGGAATTTGTGTAGTATGCAAGTCAAGATCCAACACGAGGACTCAAGTGTTTAAAAGTGAAATCACCAGAAAGTTTCAGAAGAACTGAGCACATGCTACCACATGCTCCGCATTTATTGCCACCCCTGGCAAAAATATATACAAAACCTGGAAACTGCAGCTCTTTAACTCCGTCGCCTCTCGTGTCCTCGTCCAGCTTATAGTTTATCCCATTTGTCACAGTTTCTTTGTGCTTCTCTACACTGGGAGGTTTCTGATTCCCGTCTACTGCAGATAAGACACTGACAACTTGTAAATATTTCACACATCCCCTTCTAAAAAACAAAAAAACAAGCTTCCAATGTGGACACAGCTGAAGAGCAAAAAGAAAATATTCGTTGATGAGCACACACTAAAAACGTTTTGCAAGGAAATAGTGGTTTTCCATTTGGCTCAAATCAAACTGTAGAAAAATCCAGACTGTTGCTATAAAAGGGAAAAAATACCAACAAAAAAAAACCCATCATTGGATTTGGTAAATTAAATTCACCATTACTTTTGAAGTTTACATAAAAAAAAACACACACACTTATTCCCAAAATTTTAAGTCAGAGAAACAAACTGCTCTTTAGCTGGACTGCTAAACAAGGCCTGTAACGGAAACTTGTGTATCTTATTATTATTATTATTATTAGCAAAAAATCCTAAGAGTTTTAACTATTTAACAATTCAGAAAGCTAAACTACTTAAAGCACCCATAACAGAAACCTGACTGTACCTACTTGTAAAATGACAAAGAATTATTCCTGAAGGTCTTCACTACGTGTGTTATTATGATACGATAAGATGAACGTGCAATTCTCTAAACAGGAACAAATTTATCACTAAACTACAATCCTGGAGAGAGAAAGTAGGACTACCATGTTACGATTAAATAATAAAGGTGAACTTCCTGTTGGTCACAGATTCAGCTCAAAACGTCTTAATGCCCATTCATAAAGTTTCGAATCACAAATGCTGGTTTGTCCGTTACGTCCTCTGCCTTACTGCCTCCTGTTGAAGAGGTCTTTTTGCTTCCGTAGCTCCTCTAAGACCCGCGCCCTGAACTGGGTCCAGTCTTCGTCCAGGAGCTGCTGGACGCCCAGAGCCTGATGGAGCTCTGCAGAGTGGCTGCGCAGGAAAGGGTTGTACTGCTTCTCCTCCCCGATGGTGGAGGGGCTCTAAAAGTGAAGTGCATGACAAAAACAATCCCATCTCAGAAAGCTCCATTCACTTTGTTCTCTTTTTGGCAGAAAGGAAATGTGTGCAGCAAAGGATTTCTGCAGCTGAAAATTAGCTCAGATTTACATTTGTGGATGTCTGACCCAGTTTGAATACTGCTTTGTGTATTCATACGTTTCTGCAGCTGAAATCTTTGGACCCCGAAGTGACTTAAATATGTAGCTGCAGAACATGTATCCAGGGTATTAAAAATATTTCTGAATTATCATTATTTACCAGAATTCATTCAGCTTTACTGTAACTCCTAGCCAAAGTATTCATAAGGATTTTGTAAAGGCAGAGCCAAACTTTGTGCATCTAGAGTCCTTTGGTGCCCCTTAATTAAATCCAATGCAATTCAGCAAATATGTGGAGGAATGTGTCAAGGAAGCTGCTCAAAGGCTATGATGAATAAATCTTTGTAATGGGTAAATATTATGATCTCTAGAGGTAGACACAAATCAAAATATTTGATGCAATGGAAGTGAAAATTGTGTTCCAAAATGCAAATCTTTAAAAAACATGTACAGGGTGGGCCATAAGTTTCCGTACATAAGAGAATGTAAAATGTGTATTTCTGTTATATTTCAGATACCCAAGAAGATGCGTTTGACAAAAGAGCAAAGAACTGAAATTGTACTGATGGCTGGATGGGGAAGCAGTCGCATGGTTGCACGAAACTTTAACAGAAAACATGGAGCGAGCATCACAACGAGCATCACACACGACACTGTGGCAAAAACTTATTTGCAAGTTTCAGAAAGCTGGAAATGTTGCAGATCAACCACGAAGTTGTCCAAGACGTGCAGCGATTACAGAGTCCCACAAAAATAAAAACAGTTGTCCAATATAAAATGTTTATTTTCTCTATATATGGAAACTTATGGCCCATCTATGCTCAACTTTGTGTTTGTCTGCCACATAAAATCCCTCAAAAATACAATAAAGTTTGCAGCTTTAAAGTGAGAAAAGCTATGAATACGTTTTACATGGCGAACATGCGACTACATGAACATCAGCCACAAACAGAAAACATGAGCAGAGCCTGAATCTCATTAGGCTGCTTCAGAGTCCTGGCGCTGTTCGTACTGGTTCACCATCACTCTGCCATGGCTTAGAGGACACATGGAGACACTGGAGTCTATGCTAATCTTATTAGCAACACCTGGCCTTTCCCTTCCATGAAAAGCCAAAACGCCTGTCTGAAGTCAGATGCGACTTTCTTTTCCAAAAGAAATTCCCGAATCAGGAGCCAGTAACACCTGGAACGGAATACGCTGCCATAAAGCTGCTCTGCTTTGGGATTAGAAATGAGTGAACACTGTCCTCTGATGCCGGGAACCAGCTGTAAAATAGTAGGGATTTTATTTCATGAACAGGAAAATAATGGGCCAATTAGCTTTCACACAATGTCACACCTAATTAAATGTGTTCACGCTTTTCTCCAGTAAGAACTGCCCACTGTGTTGAAAATATGATATAGAAAATCTTTCTATGCGCTGCCTCGTAAAAGTATTCATACAGCTTTATTTTTATTTTTTTTGATACATTTCTGTAACATTACAACCAAAAACTAAAAAACATATATATATTGAGCTCTTATTTTATAATGCAAAGTAGTGCACAACAAAAAGGATTGTTTTCTATATAGAAACATGAAAACTGTGGCATGCATTTGTCCTTTTACTCTGATCTAAAGGCTGGAACGATTCCTCCAATGATTCGAGTTCCTCGATTATTAAATTGATCTGGCTCAAAGCTTCGTTAAATTATGTTTCATCATGTCGCACACAGCGTTCCGGTCAGATTATCGTTTGTGTCGGGCAGGGCTCTCACTTCCGCGTATGAGTCGTTGCTAAATGCTAACTGCATAATGTCAAATTTTCCAGGTTTTTATTGTTTTTTTAGGGGACCAGAAGCGTTTTTGAATTGACTGGTGCGATGCTTGGAATACGACGGCGTTTCTCCTCCCAGAAAGAGAGAGAGGGAGAGAGACAGAGGGAGAGACAATTTTTTCCGATTACTCAATTAATCGTAACAATAATCGATAGAGTAGTCAAATAATAGAATATTCTTTTACAACAGATTTTCCCGCAATAAAATCCAGTTGTTGATTGGATTTTTACTGGAAGCGCTCCTCACAGATGTTTCCTTTTTGAGTCAATTTCCTGATTTGCATCTGATTGGTTGAGTTGTTTTCATCCACCTTGCCCACATTAGAGAAAAATGAAGCAATATGAAATGCAGGTGATCAAATACACAAAAGTTCAGGAGGTACAAACACTTTCGCAACATGCTGTATTCTGGAAAGGGAGGTTGACAAAACTCCGGGAGGTAAAAACTAATGGAACAGCCTCTGCAGTCATGTTGTATTGATAAGAGGTAAAAAGCAATCTAAATTCCAGGTAAGCCCTGAACTGAGAGCGTTTGCCCGGCTGCAGAGTGCATCACAGATGAAGCTCGACAGTAAGCCTGGTCTGTTAGGGGAGGAGGGTTGCAGGAGTGTGCAGACCAGGCTCTGACAGCATGTAAACTGTATGCGGCGATAAGCCTTGTTTCCCGGGTGCAGGACAACGCGAGTCCTTTCTGGGAAGGCGGGCTTGAGGAGCATAACAATGGCAAAAATGTCATTCTCACCGAACAAAGCTTCTGGCCTCGCTGCTGCAGCACCCACTGATATTTGTTCTCTCTGGCGGCGTTGCGTGGCTCGACCTCAGCAGCAAACAGCAGATTGTCCTCTGCATACTCATGACCTGCGGGGTCGTCAGAGGACATGCGAAAAAAAACAAACAAAAAAAACTTACATCGCATATAAACGAGACTTAAAAGCTTTTGGCCGCCAGGGGATTGATGCTGGGCAGTAAGAGGAGGAAACGTTAAGCAAACAATCAGGAACCAGACGTTTACAGAGCTGTGAAGAACTATTTCCAACTTTTGGGATTTTTTGTGTTTTACTTTTTTACTGTCGAAGTTCATGGTTTCATTTAAAATGTGGTTATCAAATATCATTATTAAGGAATATGTGATAAAGTCCGAAACCTAAGAACTGACTGTTACCATGGTAACAGCAGCTGCTGTCGAGTCGTAACATGACTCGACAAAAAAACATACTTTTATCAAATCATACTTTAAATGGTTTACTGTTAAAAACAGGACAAACTGTGGCTCTTTGCTGCTTCACAAACACTTCTGAATGACAACATGAGGGAAATGAATGGATTAACTAAACAGTGTAACTATAATCTGATCGTTTTTCAGCCAAGAACTCAACACTTTTCTAGACTTCTCAACTCATTATGTATGTAGTTTTAAGGATGGACAGAAGAAAACAAAGAAAAAACTAAGACAAGAAAAGAAGGTGGGAAGAACACAAGGAAGGGCATGAGAAGAAAAGAAGGAAAGAAGAATGAAAGGCCACAAAAAAGGCAAGGAAAGAAAAGAACATGAGGAAAGAAGGAAAGAAAA
Organism: Poecilia reticulata; assembly: GCF_904066995.2. NCBI lineage: Eukaryota > Metazoa > Chordata > Actinopteri > Cyprinodontiformes > Poeciliidae > Poecilia > Poecilia reticulata. The sequence goes on from NC_088831.1 coordinate 37,093,140, forward strand.
AAAGGACACAAGGAAGGGCAAAAAAGGAAGGAAACGAAAGAAGGCCAGTAAGGACAATAAAAGGAAATAAAGTGTGGAAACAAATACATTTCTAAATATTTATCCAGACCTGGGAAAAGCTGAAATCAAATTCAAGACATTTCCAAACAGTTTATGACTTTACAGGAACTCTTGTTTCCATAGTTTACAATCTGAAGTTTGACAAAAAAGCTTTTCTGTCTGACAGTTGAAGCAGTTTACATACCGGGCCACAGTAAAGTATCGTCACTTAAGGAACCGACTGTGTCCAGAGAGGAGAGCATTGTTATGGCACTGCCCTCGAACATCCTCCCTGGAAACACCAAGTTCAAATCATCATGTTAGAGGAAATGCATGCAGATGTTTATCAAAAAAACAATAATAGGAATATCCTTTATTGTCCCTTAGAGGGAAAATTAACAAAAGCAAATGGTTTTACAACACCATAAGAAAAAAATACAATGATTAGGACAACCTGAAAAAAAAAAACCTAACAGGTAGAGCAAGTGACACCGTTCAAAAATGACAGTAAAGTATTTAGAAATACAAAATCAAAGCCTGCCATTTGCTTTTTTTTCACTTTTATTTCAACAGCCGGCCTGTTTCCAGTTGACCTGAGTTGTTGTGAAATTGACGTTTTTCAGCATTGCACAATCTCCCCTGTTTTCCTTTGACCCATGTCCTAACTTGTTTAATACAAGCTGAGGAAATAATGACGAGTATCACCCAAAGGCAAAAAGAAAACTAATAAAAGAGTGTGCAGGTGAAAAAAAATTAAAAAGCTTTGTCCCCAATTAAATGACAGTTTAAAAGTTTTCTTATAACTTCATGCTAATGAAGACTTTATATCTAAATATAGCATTGACTAACAATCTGGAATGTTTGATGTTGAAAAGATCCGTCTTGGTGTCATTTGCTCAAGGTTCATGGTCTAGTTAAAGTCTCAGTGTCGTTAACATTTGTACAGGAAACCGGTTGGTGTGCAAAAAGCATCTAACGGATGTTTTAAGGATTTGGAGATGCTAAGAAGTCTCTGTTTGCTGCAGTTTTCCCAACAGTGAGCTTTAGAGGTTTACTTTACCTCCATTCCCATCAAGCTCACTGTGTGTGAGAGCAGGACAAACGTGGGACCACTGGAGCCTTGTTAGTCACAGTTCCACTTGTTTTAAAGTTTTTAATTATTGCTCTGACTCTAGATATAAACAAGTTTAGACAAGCAGCTACTTTTTATAGCCAACTTCTGACTTATAAAGACTAAATCGTGTTTTTTCCATTTCTGAAAGTGTCCAACAGAAATATTGTGCCCCCAGGGGAATGGCATGCCATGGATTACAAATTAAAAGTTTCAAGACACTCTGATGTAATTTACGTATAAATGTACAAAGAATTATTGGCTTGCCAGAGTTTTTCAAAACTTTACATTAATTTATGCAAAAAAAAGAAAGAAAAACAGAAAAAAAGAAACACAGTAAGGAAGAAGCGAGGACACAAGTAGAGAAGAAAGGATTGAGGAACCCAAGGACTTGAGGAAGGTAGGAAGGATCTGAGGAAGGAGACAAGTAAATTAAGAAAAAAGGAAAAATAAGGAAAAAAGGACCACAAGGAAAAACTGAAGGAAAACAGCATTTATGCAATGGGATAGAAAATAAAATCTGGAAAAACTATGTTTTTCATACTCATCTTTACTTAAGCAGGTCTAGAAAATAATATTTTTTTTTACTTTATTCAGTGCCAAAAAGTTTGTTAGAACAACTGCAAAGAATCTTCAACTCAAACCAAAAGATGATTAAAGATGATGAAAAAATAAATGTGAAGGCTTTGAACATCTTTAAACAGAAACCAACAAGCATTTATTAAAAAAGATGTGCAACTAACCACATCCTGAGAGGAACACCAGATCCCCAGAGAAGAGGCTGCAGGGGGAACCGACTGCCGCGCCGTCCAGGAGGTAGATTATGTGGCCTACGGTGTGTCCAGGAGTGAACAGGGCCTTAAAGTGCAGCCGGCCCACATTGACTGTGTCTCTGTGTGAGAGTGGGCTGGGAACAATACAAATAAATCAAACTGATGTCCACCAAACTAATGCTGATCACCATTAATGTAATTAGAAAAAAGTAAAAGTCAGAAATAGAAAACAGGAAGTCATTCCTGTTGATGACTATGATTTAAAATCAACCCCCGCAAGATAAACAAAAACAGTTTTCCACTGCGTGATCATTTACTGTGAAGTCAGCTGCTGCTACTGCTTCTGTGAGCGCTGACGGAGGGAACAAGACACGACTCATTACAGTAAAAGGCAAGCTTTGAAAGTGTGTGTGCGCAGCCCGTGCACGCTGGGACTTACTGCGTCAGGCCAGGAATGTTATCAGCTGCGCTTCCGTACACATGACAGGCACTGTGAAGCCTTTTCAGACCTTTGTTGCCCCCGCTGTGGTCCCTGAAAACACAAGAGAAGATAAAGGCCTTTGGGAAACAGCCAGAACCGACACATCTGAAAACAGTTATTTCATTTAGATTCATTTTGTTGCTGAAAATAAGCTTAATATATATATATATATATATATATATATATATATATATATATATATATATATATATATATATATATATCTATAAATGTATGCTTGCGAAAATTACCAGATACTCACCAGTGCTTGTGGGTACATAATATAGCTTCTAACATTGCTCCCTCTTCTTCAAGCACTGTCTGAAAGGTTATAAAGAAACAACATCAACAAAGTGTGCCACTTACATGTAAGCTGGGAGAACAAGCTAATATCAAATGCTTTTACTTTAGCATTTCATCACTGGAGATTTTTACCAGGAACCTGACAAAGTGCACTTCCCACATTTGTCGAGAATACAGCTTCAGGTGTCAAAACACTTCTGCATTAACAAGAAATGACAGTTGGTGTGCTCACCTGAACTGTTTGAGGGTCTGCAGGGTCTACAGCAACTGCGACGCTGGAGGCTGTGTCAACAATAAGGTAGCTGTAGTTGTCAGACAGAACCGAGATGGGAATTATTTTTACACCTGTGGACGAACAGGAAGAAGACAGATCAGAAAACACACAAAACCCATAAATGCATGGTAAATAAGAAGACCTCCCTGCTGAAGCTTACAGAAGAATTTATACCAGCTGAAGCTTTTTACAACTTGTAAACACAAACATTTACACCATAATTCTGAAGAGAAAAATAATAATACAACATTTTGTTCCTCAGCCTGCCTGTATGTTTAGGCTTGTTATTCTGCTGGAAGGTTAACCTTTTTTTTTTAAAGCATCACAGCATGATGCTGCCAACATATATGTTCATGGTTACGTGCAGTTATGCGTAACTTTGCAGTTTAGCACAGGGATCTCTGCAAACTTTACAATTTGGCTATTTAAGCCCACAGTCAAGCTAACAGAACTCGATTAGAGCTGCAAAGTTTTTTTTTTCAGAACCTTTAGAAAAACCTTTTAAAATGTATTAAGATTTGATAGCTACTAGAAAATCCTCTTTGTGAGACTGTCATAGAAAAACAGAGTGACTTCAGTCACATTTGTTGTCAGATTTATGCTAGGAAAATAATTCCTTTTATTTTATGTCAGTCTGTCACATAAAACACTAATAAAATATGCCGCAGTTGTGGTTGCAATGCTAGAAAAATGTGAATAATCCCTGAATGCGCTTCGGTGCTATGTACCGTTCAGCTCCATAGGATGAGTAGTGGAATGCCCAGCAGGATAATTCTCCCTGGCTTTCCTCATTTGCCTCTTGTAGTATATATAACCCAGTCTGGTCCTTGTGTAGAGTGTATACCTGGGGAAAAAACAAGATATTAAATTAACTTTTATAAGCAGTCAATTCATCAGCATGTAAACAAAGTTTTCGGCATCCCGAATTTAAATAAATGTAGGCTTGCTACCAGCAGAAATCAAAACAATACACGTCGCTAAGCTACACAGACAGCAAACTGATAATAACTCAAGTTGTACTAACGCGATTCGGAACAGCGGCTTCTCTGTTCGAGCCATGATCCTGTTCAGCAGCTTCCTGCAAAACTCCAACGTGGTTCGTCGGTACCGAAAAAAGAAGCACAAGAAACAGAAGGAGGATGCAGCGACCAACGATGTCACTATCCAGTCAGGAAGCGCCATAGCCTGCTGTGCGTCGAACTCAACGTGATGACGTCACCGCGATGGGACAGCGTGCCTTTGCGGAATTCATGAGTTCAGCTGCTTGATCAAAATAAGGCGGAGGAAATAAACACAAGAAATGCTAATGTTCATAATTGGAAGCAATAATTCAGTTAAAATAATGAGGGAAAAAGCCGCATGTACATTTACTTTCAATTATACTTGAATTTACAATTTGAGAATAATTGTGTATTTCCTCTGTTTTTGAAGAATCATAAGAACAAGGGTTTTCTTTGCTTTTGTTACATTAAGTTACACATCACTGTGACAAAAATAACAAAACAAATCCACACCCATCACGTGAGTATGTTTAAACTTTTGCCCACAACAGAACTATAATTATGGGAAAAGAATAAGAAGGAAAACATTTTGGAAAAAAGTAAAACTTGAGGTTCAAATTTTGTTCCTTTTTTTTTTCCCATGTTTGTTTTTACATTTCATTGCATTCTGTTTAAGTAAACAGTGAGGGTACCAGGCAGCGTGTGTACCACTTGGCATGCTTTCTGTGAAACAGCAGTGTGAGTTTCAGTGAGCATATCCAGTTACACAGAGGACATGTTCCAACGATGACAGTCAGTAAGCAGAGAGGACGGAGGGGCATTCTGCTCCCATCACAGGCTGAGGCCAACAAAGGTACGTTTCTATTTTTCACATTTATTCAGTAATATTCAGACTAAACTACGACACGATGGGGAGTTTAATTAGAGCCATGTTCTCATATGACCTGTTCTTTTTGTGATAATAATACTGGATTACTAGACTTTTAAAGTTAAGTCATCAATGCAAACCTTAGTTCAAACAATGTGGTTATATTACTGGCTATATAATGCTATCATGTACTCCTAAAAACTAAAACAGCTTGGCTGGAGTTACTTTAAAACTCAGCAGCAAGAATCCTGAAAAGGTTTAAGGTGATCAGAAAATGAACTTTTATGTTTTGGAATCAATATTAAAGTTTTTCTATTAGTTTTTTTTTTTATTTTTTTACTCCCAATATCCTCAAGTTAGTTATCTGAGTTATCTGGAAAGAAGGTTGTCTCAATACTGCTGGTAAGAACTAAAGTTAATCAATTTCTTATTATTGCCCTCATCTTGGTTACAGCCTTCCTGGAGGTCTGAGGGCATCTTAGTGTTAATGTTTTAAAAACTTTTCTCTGTAATATTTGTTATATTAATTAATTTATTCAATTTTTTTTGTTTAATTAAGTTTTATGTTCTTATCTATTTGATTTTATTTGACTTGCTGTTATTTTGGATTTATCACAAATATTTTTGACTAAAATTTATTTTCAAATCACTGTAATTTTTTGAGTTATTTCTTCCATTGTTTTGACTTGTCCAACCGTAATAAAACAGAATTTATTTACTAAAGTAGACATTTTTAACTTTTTTTCTCATGTCAGTCTGTTTTAACATGTGCAATGCAGTTTCTATTCCACTTATTTGTATGGGGATTGCTCTACAAGCACACAGTAATCCTCACCAGAGTATTTTTTCTCTGATCAGCATACAGTCATTAGCAATAAATGCATCTCATATAATTCTGTTAACTTCCTTTTTAAGGTGGTCCAGAAAAATGTCTTCCAAAACCGATTCTCCTCCATCCTATGAGGACGCCCTGAAGGATCCTAAGTGTAATAATTACCCCTTCCTGACACAACATGGCGCCCCTCTGCCCCCTCCTCCATCCTACAGCCCCAGTCCCGGCATGTGTCCAGGTCCCGGCTTCCCTCCGCCTGCCATGCCCATCTCCACTCTGTCAGCAGGACTGTCTGCGTCCAGCCCAGGTTCCCAGGAGCTTACACCGACTTTCATCACTCACTTCTATTGAATTCAGATTAACTTCTGAAGCTTAAATTGCCTTTTTTTTGTGCAATTCTGCAGGAGAAATGGATGACTTTTTCAGCAACCAGTGGGAAAGCACGTCCATTCGACACGCCTTCATCAGAAAAGTAAGGACTTTCTTTTCTTCTCTTTGCCAGAGTCAGGGACTCAGACTGTTCCTCTGTTGTCCAGTGTGCCAGTAATCACTGTTAATCTGACCTCCATGTCTGTGGACAGGTTTACTTGATTTTGACTGTGCAGCTTGCGTTCACCTTTGCAGTCGTCGGTGTCTTTACGTTTGTGTAAGTCTCCCTGTTCAGTCCAATAGAACACCACTTCTATCTGTTTAGTGCGGCTGAATAAAAGAAAGCATTGCTGGTGACCCTGTTGTCTGTGGTTTCACAGTGACCCAGTGAAGATGTTTGTCACCCAATACCCAGCAATCTACTGGGCTTCTTTGTGAGTTTACTTTCCATCAACAGTGACTAAACGTTTAACAAAAATGTCTAATTTTATTGTAAAAAAAAGCAAAATAAACTTTTATAACATTTGACAGTCAGCCAAGCAGAACCACATTCCTGATTTATTTCTCCATAGCGCTGTTTTCTTTTTGGTGTATTGCATTCTCATCTGCTGCAAAGGGCCAAGGTAAAGCAAGGATCATTTCCAGATAATCAGAAATTATTCTGGGTTTTAAAAGACGTCACATTATTTTCCTTCGTTTTCTGTGTAGGAGGCGTTTTCCATTGAATCTGGTGCTGCTGGGAATATTTGTAAGTATTTATCCTGAATCTGAAGCCAAAAGCTGGGTGAGGAGTTAGGGCTTGAGCCAAAGACTGGCAGCAAGTAAAGATGAAAGAATAAAGCAAAGCTGTTAATTATAAAAAAAAAACACATCTTGTCGTGTTTTATCTTGCAGACTGTTGCCCTGTCTTATATGGCTGGAACAGTTTCAAGGTTTGTTTTTGAACACCTGAATGCACTGCACAAGTCTTTTCTTTACGCTCTGTCAGGTTATAGACACAAACTTCAATGTGTTTTATTAAAAAAGACCAACACAAAGTAGAAGAAGTAAAAATCTTGGACGTTTGCTGCGTCATGCATCTGCATTCAGTTTTTCTCAATCAGTGCTTTGGAGGAACCACATTTTTTTCGCGGTTACCATCCTTTGGGTGTATGTTATGCCCAGTTTGCACCAGCAGGTTTGCCAAATGTTGTTTTAAAAATGACTCAAGCTCAAACTGAATGGAGAGTGTCTGTCGATAGCAGTTTCCAGTGATTCCCTTTAGCGTTAGCCCAATTTAACACATGGATTTATTTATGTGCTGATCTAAATCATTCTGTTGTTGGTCAGGTTGGAAGCTCCTTAACATCTCCAGGGTTGTTTTTCTTTTAACCTGCTTTGTTCCAGGATTGCCTTGAATTGAACTCCCTCCATCAACTGTGATTAGCTCTTTCAGTCTGAAAAGCATGCCCACATCACCATTCTGCCACTACCATGTGTCACAGTGATGTTGGTTCAGGGTGATGCAGTGCTTTGCATGTATGTTAAAAAGCTTCAGTTTCATTAGTTCCTTTGAATTTTAGCTAGAGTTATTAAATAAAATTAAGATTCTTATTTGTAATAAAATTGGAAAACAAATAATCTTCTGTTTTCTGCCACATAAAATCCAAATAAAATGCTCTGAAGTTTGTGGTTGAAACATGGTAAAGTGTTATCCTATTTCAATCTGTATATTTCTGTTTTTCCAGCTATTATGAAACCAAAGCGGTGATAATCGCCATGGGAATAACAGGCGTAGTGTGCATAGCCGTGACAGTCTTCTGCTTCCAGACGAAGGTATCTGAAAACGGTTCTTCTGCTGCAGCTCAGCCGCCTGTGGCTTGTCAGAGGATGTCTTTGTTGTCGGTGTAAAATAACTCCTTTGTCTCACATTACAATGGGGCACTGAGCTCCTTTAAATATTTATAACATTTTGGGATAAGATGTGAATCCCATCTGATGCAACTCCAGATACATAAGTTACATGTTTTGGCCAGCACATGGCACATCCAGCCAACTTTCTTTTTTTTTTTTTTTTCTTTATTGCAACTCCACTGAGAAACCTAAAAAGAAAGGAAAAAAATACATTTTCACTGCTCCTTTATGTGTGGCTTGAAGCATGTTCTGCCTCCCTTTCATCCTTTTAATGACTTGTTTCTAATCACAGGTGGACTTCACCTCCTGCGGGGGATTTCTCTGCATAGCTGCTGTTTTGCTCATGATCATTGGGATTGTTACATCCATCGTGCTCTCCTTCCAATATGTGAGGACTCTTTGGTCAAGGCCTTTAATATATTCTTGCTTCTCTGTGTGAGCTTCAGCGGCAGCTCAACAGGGGTGTGCATGTGTGACCAATTTTCACATTTAGAGAGCCTTTTCTATGTCACTCAACAGGTCCCCTGGCTGCACATGCTCTATGCTGCAATCGGAGCCGTCGTTTACACTCTGGTGAGTGAACGCCGGCATAATTTCAAATCATTTCAGCTTTGTGTTTCTATATTGTTCTGCAAGAAAAGGCCAATTGATTTCAAGCTATATTGAGAAGAGGTAAATAGCATGTTTGTCGTTTTTATAGGAATTGCAGCAGAGTGCAACTGTATTTTTATGCAATGTATGATTTCCAAATAACCAGAATTTCTCAGAGTATCAGTGCTTATTGATGAACCTGGTGATCAGTGTTTATAACTGTGCTTGAATAGGATTTATGGCTTGGTGAAGCGTAAAGTTTATTATACTGGGATTCTGTGGGATAAAACAGCACAAAGTAGCAAAAGCCAGAATGTAAGAAAGGGGGATAATTTGTTTTACAATGTTCTTACTTTGTAGAACCAACATTTCCAGACTTCAATGGGTTTTGGAAATGGAATAAATTTTATTCCGCGCTCTAAATGCTCTGGGTTAAAGCGTATCTTAAGTGCATGTTCCCCTCTGACAACGTTTTACCATTTTCTCCTTTAATTTTTCACCAAATCTCCATGACCGTAGGTCATTCCTAATGATAAACCCTGACTCTTTGTCAGAGGTTCAGTTCCTCCAGCTAAGAGGCCTTTACTTCAGGACAAATTGTGACAAACCCACTGGATTGATTGACAGGTGGCGTCAGGTCAATTGCTGTTACACATCTTTCGGGTCATGTCCCTTCCAGTTCCGCCCGTTGTTCTTTGTAAAATACCTCAAACTCAGTGAGACTGGATGGACAGTGTCCGAAGAGTAAATTTTACATTCCATCAGAAATTTTCTGTAAAGTTTTGCTCTGGACTTTATCTGAGACATTCTAACACCAGGATATCTAAACTTTTTCATTGTAGTTCTGTCTGGCATGACGACGATCCTAAACAATGTGTCAAATATTTCACAGTGTCTAACTGTTAGACTCTAACAGTTTTCTCTAGGATTTCCCTGTATTTAGCATCATCCATCTTCTCTGTCCATTTTTGAAGAAAAGCAAAGTTATTGTGCTTAGATTGAGCCGGTTTTGCAGCATAGGTTCTTGTTCTCAGAAATGTTCAAATATGCTTTATAAGCTAATCCCGTTTGAAACTTCTCCACAACTTAATGCCTGATCTGTCTGCTGTTTCTTAGTCTTCTTGATCATTAAGGTTCCCTAAAACACGAGACCCACACTGAAACAACATGTCAACACTAAAACGTTTCAGATGTGAAACTTGTTTTCTCCTCTTTTCTTAGTTTTTAGTCTACAACACTCAGCTTCTCATCGGGAATCGGGAGCTGGCCATCAGCCCAGAGGAGTACATCTACGGCGCGCTCTCTCTCTACGTCGATATCGTTCACATCTTCCTCTTCATCCTGCAAGTCAGCGGAGCGGCAACCGAGTAAAGCAATCACCCAGCAACATTTTATCAGTAAATCCTGAATGTACAGAGTATTTTGGGGAGCAACGTCACATGTATGCATGCGCACCAATCAAAAAAAAAGTTTTTTTTGTGTAAATGTTATATAAACTTTATTATAGTTTTATGTATGTTTGTAACACTGAAGCACTTTGATGCTCACTTTGGAGCAGGGATGGAAACTGGAGGCTTTAGCCAAGTATGAGTGAGGAAATGCACTTAAGCTTTAATATTTATAATGCAACATTTATGTACACAAAACAAACATGTATCTGAATTATTAATCCTTTCAAATCTAATTATTATTTTGGTAATTTATGTCCTTCCAGCTCCCAGGAAGAAACAAAAACAGGTTTTTTCTTTAATTAACCATTTTTATTTCTCATTAATTACTTATAAAACACATTTAGTTACAGGCAAACTGTTGAAAACCACAATCATCATACTTAATGTTGGTGCTGGTAATACAAAGGACTCTGATTTGTGTTCCAGTTGTTTAAACCACATAATTAACCCTTAGAAAACCCTTGTTAATTAGAAGATTAATCACACGTGTGCAGCCTCCTCTGGGAGTGTTCTGGCCCATTCCTTCCCTCTTCAACCCGTCTGTTTTTAGTTGTTAGAAAACTATGCACACAAATCAATAAAGTACCTTCTATTACAACTGCTTCATTCTTCTTCGCGATTAACTTCTATCAGCCTGTTAGAAACGGGGTGGCGCTCTATCCCCCTCATTGCCCCCTTTCTGGATTGTGGATTAGTTGTAATCTCCGTCACCTACAGCTTTGAGTCCGGTTGGTATGGGATTCTTCCACAAGGCGCTGTGCTCAGGGTGTGAGACGTTTGGGGTCACGGGGGAACATGGAGGTCTGACGCACGTTGTGGAGACCCAGGTACAGCATGCAGACTCTCTCCAGACCTGAGAGGGAGGACGGGTTGGTAACTCACCAGATTCAAGTTTCCAGTAGAAAAGATTAAAAAGCTTCTTACCAATCCCTCCTCCACCATGTGGGGGCGCTCCATATCGGAATGAGTCGATGTATGACTTTATCTTCTCCAGATCTACAATCATCAGAAAAAAAAACTGAATTGTTACAAAGTAGCACATTAAACATTTTGCTTTTTTCTCCATAAACACTCTCAATCCTTTAGACGTTCTGTTATTGTAGTACCTGCCACTCGTCTGCAGAGGGAGACAAATCCTTTCAAATACATTCTGTGAATGCGTTTTAAGCTTGCTTCTTACCGATCTGATGATGCAGAGCCCGTTCGGTCAGCAGCTGAGGGTCGTGGACTCTCTGAGCCCCAGACAGGATCTCCTCTCCTCTCATGAACATGTCGTAAGAGTTGGAGTATTTCTGGTTGGAAGAAAAACCAGGAAAGAATCATATTATCTGTTAACTAGCATAAAATGTTTACACTAAGTATACAAGGTCTTACATGGAGATAAGTAAACAACTTTCTGAATGTTAATTAGGGTTAAATGAGTCTTTATACCTCAACCTGCTTCACAGTTTCACTACAAACTATGGTGTTGTTTATGCAGACTTTATATGATGCATCAACTTATCATATTACATAATCGTGAAGTGAAATCAAAGTGGATTTTTTTTTTTCCCCAACCAAAACCCCCCTGAAAATTTCAGAGTTCATCCACTCTGAGTCAATAATATGTAAAACAACCTTTGACTATAGTTGGAGCATTTCGTCAGTTCTTTCCACAGACAGAAGCATTTTGCATGAAGGGAAAAACAAAGTTACATTTTGATCTCACATGTCCAGAGCACCTTTGCTCCGTTTCTTTCAACAACTACAATCCATTTACCATTCCAGTATAAAAGGACAGATTGGTGCCAGGTGTGAATAATGGATGTCAAATTTTTAAAATTTTCTTTGTATATAAAATAATTAGCATTTAAAAAAAAAAATCCTTTCCATTTCCTGATATTTTGTTTTTCTGTCAGTAACTCCTCATGAAAATAAGTTAGTGGTTATAAAATAGCAACATATGAACATTTTAAGGGTTATTAATACTTTTACAAGAAACATTTCACTAAAATAGTTTTTTAAAAGTGAGAAAATAGTAATTTTTTTAATTTATGGAGCTGAAGAGATTTGCCAGAAAACTTCCCTCTAAAAATGTTTGGAAGCAGATTTATCATTACATATTTTTGCTTTTTAGATGGTAAGTGTTTCAGTGTTTTGTGTAGATGAGAAACTCACAGGGTTGTTTGGATCCGGCATCGTGTAAAAAGGTCTAACAGCCAGTGGGTACTTGTCCAGCACGTAAAAGTCAGTATCATACTGAGGAAAAGTAAAAATAAAAACAACGGATATTAATAAGAGCACAAAAGTGAAGCAACTAGTTCACTTTTTGAGCACTTTTGTTTTTGGATTTAAATGTGGCAGTGGCCAGCGGCTCCAGTCCTGCAACTTTTGGATGCCTACCTGCTCCAGCAAGCCAGAATTAAATGACTTTATTAACTCCTCGGCAAGTTTAGCAAACGTCTCATCATTAACTGTTCATGTGATTCAGGTGTGTTGGAGCGCGGATGCACCCAAAAAGGTTGCAGGACGGAGGCCTTCGAGGACTGGATTAAACTGTACGAACCTTTTCCTTGACCAGACGGCCCAGCAGCTTCTCATTAGGAGTGCTGCGGAATAACAAAACACGTTTTATTTACCATCAGCAAAAACTTTCACACAGCTTTCAAATTCTTTCATTTCCTGCTCAACAAGAAAAAGTTCAGGAGAACTGGTCTTATCACGAGAATTACATAAACACAGAGTTCCTTAAACATATCCTGACTTCTGTATTTTCAAATGAAACCATATGACAAAACATGGCGTCCCGTGCAGAGGGTGTGTGACGTAACCTGACCTCAGGTCATCTTCGTCTCCCATCTCCACTCCGGCCTCGCGCAGCATGGCCAAGGCCTCAGTGTATTCCAGCCGCAGGGTGGGCTCCAGGAATTTAAACGGCTCGCTGGGGAACTGCTTGCTCACCGTCTGAATCTCGGTCTGGAAGCTGGTGCAGAAAAACCAGCAGACAGTTTTCATTTCACTAGTCACTGATTTTCAAAGGTTTAACATGCAATATATAACGCAGGAATAAATTAGGTTGTTCTCATCACATTAAAAGAAAACAACATTTTCAGTAGACTTTGCAGTTTTAGCACACCTCATGCTTTTCTTTATCATCAAATTGAAACACTGCACATCACTCTGAACACACAATCTCCATGGCTTAAATGGTACTGGTAGCATCAGGCTGGAGGGATGGTGCTACTCCAGCATGGTTCAGCCCCAAGATTTTACTTTTTATAAGCATTTGTTTGAGTAAAATGAACATTGTTCTTTTATTCTATGAACTGCTGACAACATGTCTCCAAAAGTCCAAGCAAAAATTCTGTATTTATTTGCAGAAAATGAGAAATGGTCAAAATATTTGAGGTACTTTCAGACCTCAAATGATGCACAGAAAACAAGTTCATATTCGTTTATAAACAGCAACATTACTAATGTTTTAACTCAGGAAGAGTTCAGAAATCAATATTTGGTGGAATAACCAGGAGGTTTTCAATGGGGTTCAGTGAGGTGGGCTCTTAAGTTTTTCCAGAGGTCTATGTTAGATTTATAGCCGAAAAGGTTTCAGCAATGAGTAGTTCAACATCGTACTGACTAAAAAGAGCTGAATGGAAATGAATAAGTATACAACAACAAGAAAAACATATATTTTTTCCTTCTATTTCTCTTTAATACCCTGGTTTGTAATAGTTTTTCCACATAAAGGCTGTGGCTGTAATGTCACAACATGTGAAAAACTCCAAAGGTTCTCAAAGTTTTTACAAGGGATTGTAAATAAATGAAAATCCCTCACTATTTCCATAGAAGCAGAAAACATGAATCAGATGCTAACCGTTATATCTCTAATAAAGAATCTTTATTAAATTATTTCTAAACAGCATGTGATGACTGATGTTTCCAGAGAACAACAGTCATGAGTTGTTCTAGAGTTGGAGCGAGCGCTCAAAATAAACACACACGTCAAAGGAAAGAGTCTGGGAAGTCATGAGAACAGAAGTAGCAAACTGGACTGAGGAGAGAAAAGAGGAACGACAGTCATAAGGTAAAACAAACCAACAAAGACGACTTGAACTGTTAGTCGGTATGTAACCCTGATAGAGCCGACTTTCCCTGGACAGATGCTTCAATCTGTAATTCATGAAGTGGGACTTTATTGTTTATTGTGTTCTTTTTTTTGACTGCACCAGATTTATGTGTGTGATATTTACTCTATCATTTGGCCAACTGCTTCTTGCTGCACTGATTTCCACCACTAGGAGGCAGTAAAGCCACATCATATGGATCAAATTACACTGTGCAACAACTGTGGCTTAACATGATAATTTTGATCTGTTTGTCTTCTAAATCATCTTTTGTTTTAGCTTAACAAATAAAACACACAAAAAAAATAGAAACAATCATTTTCATGCATGAATGAAAAATGATTAAACTCATTTTGAAAAGAGGCCAAGAGAAACTGGGTTTTATTTATTATTTATAATTGTAATCCAAAGAAACATGAAGTCATGGATTATTAAAAGGTTTTCAAAAATCTGATCAGTCCAATCAAAATCACAGTAAGAAATCTGACAGGAATGGTTAGGGGTGCCGGTGCATATGACCCCGGTCACGATGCCTTTTATTTTGCAAAGTGCACCAGTCCCTCCTGCAGCGAAACCTCCAGACAGCATGATGTTGGCTATCGTCTTCCTTCACAGTTCAGAAGATGGTTAAACCAAACCAAACCCTTCCAGAATGGTATGATGGCTGGACATTTCCATGGTGTTTATACTTGGAAAAAACTGTTGAAACTAATGGCTGTGGCCCCTTCAGGTATCTGGGATTGTTGATTTTTTAATTTCCCATTAAGTCACAGATGGCAGAATGTTGAATAAATCTCCATGTCTTCATTTAACCCAAATGTTGTGAATTATTCAATTTACAAAGCTTTAGTATCTTCTCCTGGCCTTTTATCAAATTGCTTAAAGGGTCCTTAGTGTATATAAACGTTTGAATTTGAACAAAAAAAATGGTATTTAATACATAGGAATAATTTTGGTAATCCTCACTGACCTAAAACAAGAAATGTTTAGCCTGATGTAATATAGAGATGAAAAATGTTTTCTTTTAATATACTTTTATACATTATATGTGAATGTACGTTTTCATCTGTTTTCTTAATGTTTAAAAAAGATATTTTTCTTAGTTTCTTCTGATTTATAAAGTAAAGATACAAGAGAGTCGATACTCCGTTGTGAAAACAAATAATAAAATATTTAAGCAAACATGTAAAATTTATTAACCCAGTTTTCTGTTGTGTTCAGGTTTCTGCTCATACAAAAACATTATGAATAAAAACTAGCATTATGTATAATCTTTGGACATGAATAAACAACGTTTTCATCACTTCTCAGCACATTGGTTACCTTCTAAAGCATGTCTAACTGTGACTTGGTATCTATCCTGTCTGGCTTCTTACTTGTCTCTCAGGCCCTTGAATATCTGCACCATGGTGTCAGTGATGGAGTCAATCACTTCGTGGTAGTGGTAGTTGAAGGCCATCTCAATATCCAGACCCACAAACTCAGTCAGGTGACGGTGAGTGTTGGAGTCCTCTGCCCTGAAAACTGAACGTTGGAACTTTAACGTCAGGGTCAAAAGAAGTTCATGAGAAACAGAAACATGTCATTATGTTAAAAGTGACAGAACTAACTTGCAACCTGACTGGATCTTAAGGAAGAAGAGGGTAAAGTAAATGTGGATTAAGAGTTATGTTAATTTTTTATTTACTTAGGTACAACTGAAACTAGTGGATAATTATTAAAGGAAACAAAAATTTTTCTTTTTTTTTGCAAATATAAATTTTTAAAGTGTGATATGCAGTTCCTGAGTAAATAGTTTACAAAACCATCTCTTGCTACAGATCCAGCTGAGAGTTGTGTGTGCCAAGTCTCTACTGGACTTTAGAGACTTAAATTAAATCGGCTCAAACTAACAAATCAGAACCAGCATCTCTGGATTATTCAAAAAAAAAAAAAAAGAAAAAAAAAGAAAAGAAACCACACAGTATAATGCTGACAACACCATGTTTTATGGTGATGGTATGTTCAATGTAATCTGCTGTAATAATTTTCAGTCAAACAAAGTTTTTAGCATGTAGGCCAAAATGTCCAGCTGTTGTCTCATCTGACCAGAGCATCTTTTTACATGTTTGATGGTTTAAGGAAAAACTTTATGGCTTTCTTTCAACAATGTCCTGTTTTT
This sequence comes from Poecilia reticulata, assembly GCF_904066995.2. Taxonomy (NCBI): domain Eukaryota; kingdom Metazoa; phylum Chordata; class Actinopteri; order Cyprinodontiformes; family Poeciliidae; genus Poecilia; species Poecilia reticulata. The sequence continues at coordinate 37,109,390 of NC_088831.1, forward strand.
TTCCCCCCTTTCTTCCATGAAGGCCAGAATAGTGGAGTGCTCAGCTAATTGTTCTGTTGAGAGATTGTTTTTCAAATCCACTTGAGCTCTTCTGAAGTTCCTCCTTGCTTCTTCTCTGATTAATAGTCTGCATAATATTTAGCAAACAGGATTTTCTTGAACTTTTTAACAACTTGATATCAGTTGTCCTAAGGATCATGTTCCTTGGTCCTCATGATGCTGTTTGTTCACTAATGTTCACAAATAAAACAACTTGCATAACTGAAAGTGAAAACGTTTAAAGGGAATAAAGACTTTTACAAGGTACTGCATCGTGACAGTGGAGATAAATCTCCAACAAGCTCATTTCCTCCACATACTGGAGTTGGACCTTTTTTCCTCTTGCTTCTTTTCCAAAGCGCACCATAGATGTAGGGGCTAAAGCTGAACAAAGCTGAGCTTCTGACCATTTAGATATTTGAGCACATTTGACCTCACTTCTTCATACCGAATCAGTCCTGAGCCTGCATGACTGTAACTACGGCAACAGCAGCGAGAAGCAGTAATGATCTGGAGCCCTTTGATTCCTCAGGTGCGGCCGCAGAGGAACTGCAAAAAACACAATGCACCGAGTGGTGCTCTCTTCCTTCAGAAATGCATTTTATCTCTGCTCAGCAACACTAAATACACATCAAACAAAGCGTTTTAGATAAGACCGTCTTTGTATAAAACCAGCTACGCATTCAACGAAGCGATGAAACTGTTTGCTCACCTAATCAGATGGTGGCAGTATTTGCTCAGCTACAAAGCTCCAGGTTCTCCCAAGTCTGTGTAAAAAGTCTTTTACAAGTCCCTTTATGTCACTAACGGACCAACTACAAGCTCTGTCCACAGTTACAGGACCGGTGGGATGTCTGCTAAACTTTAACAATCTTAAACACAATTGGCGCCGTTTTAAACGTGTCATCTCAGTTAATAGGGTCCACCGCTTTCATTACACTCCTGCTGCTCATTTTCCTATTATGCCTGTGAGAACTCTGCCAGCTCATGAGGTGTCAGACGGGAGGCGTCCCTTTTACCTGGGCCGACGCAGAAGACCTTGTCAAAGTCAGCACAGATGCACATCTGCTTGTAGAGCTGAGGGGACTGGGCCAGGTAGGCGCTGGATTTGAAGTAAGACACCGTGAAGACGTTCGCTCCACCTTCGCTGGCAGCTAGGAAAGGGCAAAGACAATTTTCAGGAGTGATTGGGGGGAGGGGGGATTTTTTTTTTTCCAGCTCAACCTGCAAAAAAAGATTACTGTGACCTGCAAAGGCTGAGAGTGCTTTTCAAAATTTTACCCAATCTTCCCTGAGGTATGGCACTCTACAAAACTCTTGAACGTTTTCTTTATATTTTACCTAAAAGAAGCAAAGAAATGCCCTGTAATGTTTTAAAGTTTTCCTTGGAAACTATTTTTCCAAGTAGTCTAAAGGCAATTCAAAGTGCCTTGACTTTTTTTTTAATCCTGTCTGACAAATTTCAGACCTGTTTGTGCTTTTTGAGCCCCTTATTCTCACTGAAAAATGAACCAGGCATGAAAGGGTTTCTAAACTCTAGGGATGAACCACTGTTGTGCCAACAAATGTCTAAAAGAACTCAAATTGGGACTGACATATTAGCCCAAAATTAGCCGAGACTCAGGCAGAACCCAAAAGGACGGTGAGCATGGCAACTATTTATTTGCCATTTGCCGCTGAAATAATTGCAAGACTTCAATCAAATCAAATTAGGGAGTGATGAGTACCAACTAGGAAGGTCTCAAAGCACTTAACTAATACTTTATGATCTGGACTGGAAAATATCTGCTCTTTCAAATTGGAGCTGGAAACATGATGAATGATGATTGCTTGAAATGTCTCTACAACCAAAGAGAGATCTGGTTGTAGAGATCTGGTTCTCTACAACCAGATCTATAGCGTGTGGAGTACTTTATTACTTACTCATGGTAGAAATTCAGAAGTACAGAAAAAAATAATTAAACAGCTGTCTTGTTTGAGCCGATTTGAGTTTACAGCTGGACTTGCTGATGTTTATGCTGGTTACATTTGAGCTGTAACTTAACTTTAAGGACCAATGGTGGGACCTGGACTGCCTTTAGTTCACCTGAAGGAGAATAACATTACTGCAGCTGTCAATCAGTGTCTCTCTGAACGGTGAACTCAAGGTTTTTATGCATAATTTCGATTCTCAATATCAGACTGGGGGAAGGTTTGGAAGAAGAACAAAACTTGGATAAACTCCAACAACGTCCCTTTTGGTCGATCAGATCAGATCACCTTCAACTGCAGAGTCTCCTCCCTGTGGAAATCAAGTTTGGACCTCAGCAGGTCCGACCTCTGACCTTTCTAAGGCTGTGAGCGGAGGAATACCGCGACACTCCGGTCGGCTTGTGACCTCTCTCCTGGCTCTGACCTCAGAAAGTCTCAGTGGTTTCTTTCACTTCTGAACCGAAATGTAAATTCACAATCAAATCTCAAATGTTTTTAGATAAACCAACTTCTGGTCTTCAGCAGGTGAATGAAGACACTTGCAGAAACCTTTAGATGGCAAACAAAAACAAAAATTTTAACCACGTGGATCAGAATTGAGAAATTAAACTGGTTGTGACTGCTGTCCCCGCAACTCCCATTGTGGGGTGTGTGTGTGTGTGTGTGTGTGTGTGTGTGTGTGTGTGTGTGTGTGTGTGTGTGTGTGTGTGTGTGTGTGTGTGTGTGTGTGTGTGTATGCGTGTGTGTGTGTGTGTGTGTGTGTGAGGCTAAAAATAATATAGAATTTGTTGAAACCTTGTTGTTTACATTTTAGAGACGAAGGTCTCAGACACACACTGATCTATATCTATCAGGGGAAAAGACAAGGTTGCATTCAGAAAAGAAGCTTTAAAGTTATTACTGATCATGAATTATTTATGGTTTTAAAGTAGCAGCAAAATAGTTGAAAGATTATTTTATGTGGGATGCATCTAAAAGTTAAGTCATTTTCTGTCTCAGATTATCTTATTTGAGTGTCATGACAAAGGTTTTGATATGTCTTTAAAAAAAACTGATTTCTGACCCTTTCCAACACTTAAAGCAGCTCTGCAGGAAATTATTCTTAGAGTTTGCTTCTGTCCACCACAACGCAGATAAGCAAGAAACTGATCTCAGCAGAAAAACAAAAACCGACTGATTGGGGGTGGGACCAAATGAACAAGATAAAATAAAAATAATCTGTCTGAATTATTTTTCAGACTGATTTTTTTTTCGTGGAAAAACTGTCACCCTTCTATTATTTTCAAAATAATATTCTAGCAAACACAAAATGACGCTTTTGCAGATCTGCTCATGTTTCATGGAGAGCCATTTTGCCAATTTAAAGTAAGTTTCTACATTTGAGCTGCAACTTAACTTTAAGGACCAATGATGGGACCTGGACTGCCTTTAGTTCACCTTAGGAGGAACTTTGAGTAAGATTTTCTGAAAGTAAAGGGCAGATTAAAGATTATTTCTTTAAGCACTTTGATCTTTGCTCAAATAGAAACGAGTATAAGACAAATGAGGGTGGAGTCATTTGATCTGAAGGTGAACCACAAAAACCTGTTATGGCGGTTAATTGTGCTCAGACTCAACTTTGCTCTTATTTCAAGATTAAAAACTGTTAAATTGATTATATTGATTACACTTTGATGAACAATAGACATGCAGCTAGTTTTCACCTCAGAGGTTTATAAAAATCAACAATAGTGTTGATTTTTATATGAAGTCGCCGCAGCCAGTCTTGACCAGGATTCTCTTGCAAAAGAGATTTTAACCTCAATGGGATTTTCCTAATAACAAAGCCTTATAATAATAATAATAAAAAGAAAGTTTGTAGCATCCTTTGTATTACACACAGCCTATGCAATATCTGCACTGCAAGATCTATCAAATGTGAATGGATATATTTGAAAGGTTGAGTGTTAGAAACAATTGAATAATTGGACAGAAATATTGATCCTTAGCTGCTCTTATAAATATTGGAAAAAAAACCTAAAATTTTCCGACATGGGTTTGGTTGAGTTCAACCAAAACACGTAATATTTCAGCTCAAATAACGGGATTCCCAAAGTCTTGTTAGATGAAGATTTTGTATTTAACAGGCATTTTATTTATTTATTTTTTGGTAAGGCAAAGATTAAAAAAATGAAAAAACTCAGCTAAAATAGAGTTTATATAAGTTTATATAAGTTATCATAATGTGGTACAAACTTATTTTTTACCTTCACCAAGACTGCAGTGTTTTTGTTCAAAAACAAGTTTGAGCATTACATAATGACCAGCCATGCAAAACACATCTGCAGCTTTCTGTTCGACACAAACGTCATCAAGGAGGGCTCTATCTGATGTTCCAGTGAAAATATATAATAGGGCGTGGGTAGGGGGGGTTCTCGCACAGCACAAGCTGTACGCTGCGCGTGTGATGGGTGTAGCAGGAAGATGCGGTTTTGCAGAAAGCACATCATGTTGTTTGGCAGGTGCCGCCAAAAGGAAAAAACGCGGCAGTTTTAAAATGAGGCGAAGATGCAACGATTGGCTGAAACACAGTAAAAGAGGAAGTGAGAGCAAAGCTGTTCATGTCAAATGTGAGAATCACGTGGGAGTCCAGGGATAGCACAAAGACACGGCCCTTTTATGTAACATGTTTTGGAGTTTTTTACGTAACCTGCTTTTGCCGCCTCCGTCTCAGGTTTTAGCAGTTTTAGCACAAGATGAATATTTCTACTAGAATGGAGGAGAAAAAGCACCAACAGGAGAAGAAACACGATTCAAAGAGCTCAAATACATTTGAACTTTGATAAGCAGAGTGAGGAATCTTTTTTTGTTTGTTTGTTTTATGTTCTTTCCAGCCGGTAACTACTTCTTCTTCATCTAATAAAAAACTTAAACTTAAAAAATATGAAAGTGGAGAGGCGAAGGTTTGATGCTACAAAACAATCTTCTGAATAGATTTTGACATGTTTCCCGATCCTGGTCCTCGAGGCATCCTGCCCTGCATGTTTCAGATGTCTCCCTGCTTTTACACATCTGACTCAGATAATTGCAGTTCAATAAAAGTCTGTTAATCGGCCATCAATTGAAATCAGGTGTGTGTGAAGCAAGAGAATTATAACTTGGGGAAACATGGGGAAAATGTCACGTTCCAATGGAAGATTATTTCGTTATACTTTTGTACTTCTTTATCAATATTAAGGAATTATTGACTTAAATCAAGTTCCTATATGCTGAAAAGCTACGTGTAAATTGGTTTTGTTTTTATTTCACGTGTACTAAGATATTTGAACTACAAACTAGACCAGAAAAACTAAGATTTTGTGTTTCTGTAGTGTGAATGAATAATGTGTTCAACATGAGGAGCACTGGTTGGTTTGGCCTGCAGTTTCTTTTATGCTTTTGGCTTTTTTTTTTTTTTTTCTCTCAAACTGGTTTAACTCTTGCTACAGTTGAAAGCAGAGCAGATCATTGTTAAAAATTAACCCTCAAAACAAAATAGTGTAACAGTTGAGTGAAAGAGCACACTGAAACATAAGAGTATACTCCCTGAAGTAAAGGCCCGGTTTGTGGAATGAACAAACAGCTTGTCCTCCTCCAGAGCTGCCATGGGCCACTTTGGCTGCGTATCTAACCATCTTCAGACGATGGATTGAACAGTGTTCAGTGGATTAAACTTCCTTACATCCTGATCCCTGAACTCTGCTGTGTTTTCCTTGGTTTTCACAGTTGTGAGACTTTCTTGCTGCTAAAGTATTAATATGTTTGCTTTAAGCAGTTGAGCATTTCTACTATTTTTAAAAGTTTGGTTTTGCTCTCTATGGTAGGAAAAGCTGTGGGGGGGTTAACAATTCAAGAAAAAGCTCAAATACCTCTGAACTCTGAATGCCTGATAGAAGAATTGTGTTTTTGTTTAATTTTTTATTTTGTTCTGAACCAAAGGTATTGAAGTATTACTACAGTAAAACGTCCCCTTTTCCAAATATAAATTGGTGTTTAACTAAAATAGAGGAGAGAGGCTAATGTTTTAAGTTTAAGATCCCAAGTGGCCTGAAAGTTTTCATATTCCAAACTGTTTCATGTTTGCATGACTGTTTTGGTTTTATGACTAACGCTGGGAGATTCAGCTGAACTTAATGTTTGGTTTATGATTTTAAAATGCGTACTAGTAGAGGAAGTGTGATTTACAACTGTCACTTCATGACTCACAGGGCACCTGCGGGTGGTGGGATGGAAACAAGGGTGCCTCCACTGAGATAACTTTAAAAACAAAAAAAAAGATCAGTTTCCCCAACTGGGGGAAGATAAGAAAACAGTTTTACCAGATATTATTTTGGGGGTCTGGATCTCTACAAAGCCCTTTTTGGTGAGGGTGTCTCTGAAGAGCTGGCAGACTCCTGACTGCAGGCGGAAGATGGCCTGGCTGGTGGTCGTCTTTGGGAGGAAACACACACACACACACACAACGCATAAAGCATTGAACCACAAGCAGAGCAGCGTTACCACACACAGAGTGATTCATTGGACTCATTACCCAATTGTAACAGATGTGCAAAAACAAGATTGCCAGTTTTTTTTTTTTGTATCTTGCACCTCCCGTCTGCACGAAGGTTGAAACATTTATTTGCTGGCAAGGGCGAGACCGAGACCTGCATCAGAGCCCGGCGGGAGCTCCGGGAATGCAAAACCTATCATTATCAATGTAAAAACTGACAGCGAGGTAGGGAAGATTACTGTTAAAAATTAACCCCCAAAACCAAAATGTGTAACAGTTGAGTAAAATAAGCAGACAGAAACATAAAAGCACACTCCCTAAAATCCTTTGACTCATCTCGGATTACCACAAACCTCTACAGTTTACTGGCCTACGACTACAGCTATTACATATCAAAAGGAGAGAAACTGTTGCCACCAAGCCTCATCTGTACTGACGGCCTAAATTTGAATAGACATTATGACTGCTTTTTGACAAGAAAGGGAAAAGTGATAGCGTGTGAGCACTGGCCAACTTGTAACTCTACAGACGATGCTTCAGGGATGTCTGACTGAAATCTGAAGCATCAGCGAGAACAATTGGTAAAAAGAAGAAGTGAAAAAGATATAAAACTTTCCTGATAATTTTTATCAACACCTTTGCAAAGCTGCGGAGCAGAATGGCTCTGACTCATTTTCGCTGTGCGTCATACGTTTGGGCCGAACCTCTTTTAACTTGGGAAAAAAATCAGCGACAAGCCAGTCTGAGTGAGGCCACGCTTAAACCTTCGAAAGCGCTTCCTGTTTACAGCAAGTCTGCAGCGAGAAGGTGCGATGGGTATATGTAGGTAGCAGTCGGTCTCCTAAACTGGCAGCTCTTCTGATGCTGCGGTTACTTATAAGAAGCACCTAAATATCACTTACAACTCAGAGGCAAACTCTACGGTTTAGAAACCCAGATGCGGTGATGAGATACCACAGACGGGTTTCAAGGTCCAAAATTTACATTTCTGGTGAAGTGCGGTTTCAGTCCCACGTTGCAAGACAAGCATAGAATTCATCTGGGAGTTTTTTTGCCCTTACTATAGTAAACAGTGACAAACAGACTCCAAAATGGTTAAAATATTGTTAATACTGAAATTTGATAGTAATAAAAATGTCTGAAGTTAACCCAAGAACATAATTCTGTTTTTAATGTCTTTGGTGAATGTGAAACACCTTAGAGGAATTATAAAACCAGCTCCAGAGAATTGCAGAACACCTAACTATGCAATAACATGCATTGCATAGTTAAACTTCTGCATTTTATATGGTGACATATTAACAGATAAAAAAGTAGCATTGCAAAAATATACAGGAAGTTTATTTTCTTTGGATAAAATCTCAATATCTTAAAGAAATGCAGAGTTATTAGTGAATTATGCAACTGCTCACTTTGCCAGGGATGCATTTGGTGATGCTTGTTGTTTAAAACAGCAGAAAAATGTTTCACTGAGATGTTTCAACTTTTCAATTAAATCATGCAGTTGGGAGAAAAACTATATATTTATCATTATTTATTTTTCCCAACACTCTATAGGGTCCATTTTTGCAATATACCATTAACGAATTCTCCAACATCATCACAAATTTTATGTTTTCCTGAAGACTCTTGTTGAAAGTCACCATGTCCTTGCAACCGTTATATTTAAGCAGAAATTTACCATTTTAGTTTGTTTTCAAAACTTGCATGTTGTGATGAGGTGAGAGACAGTTTTGCTCCGAAATCTTCATAAGTGGAAGTATTACTACAAAAACAAATCTTTTTGCCTATCATCTGATCAGCTCAGTTTCATTTACAGAATCATTATGGAACTTTAAATTGCTTACATTGTTTTCAGCTTGATACATTTCTCTTTCAACACAGAGTTCCTGGATGTGAAGCTGTTTAAATGATATCCATTTGTTGCAGTTGAAGCATAAAATCAAATTAATTCAACTTGTTATTTGTCACCCAATAGAGGAACTAGAAACAAAAATGTACTTTAAAAATGTTAAACCTTCAATGCAGTTTAAAATTAACGATGGCACATGTAAGAAATGATGATGCAACACTCAAACAGCAATCAGCGTACATATATTACTCAACAGCTGAAGGAGAGATGCACAAACAAGTCGATACCGTCTGCATTGATAAATGTCTAAACATTTGCTTTTAATTTACGCATCAACCAGAGATTACATTTTAACGCTAAGCAGCCCAGTTTGCAACAAACTGATGAGGTGTGTAACCTGACACCAACCTGTCTTACATGCATCAAAGGGCCTTCACCACTCCAGTAAGATTGCTTCTTTATACGGTTTTGAAGTTATTCTGACCCAGTCGGCTAATCATTACATTTGTTTTTAATTAAACTTGTTTAGATCTTTATAATTGCTCATTTTCTTGATTCTATCATTAATTTTAAGGAAAATGATAACTTTTCCACTGTTTTCCACTAAAAGGGTGTCGATATATTTTACCTGACAGACTTGAAAACATTCAAGGAGCAAGACTTAGTAGATTATATTCCAAAGTAAGATATTTTATATTGTGTATCATCTGTTTACTACTATAAAACATCAGTTATATCAGTAAAAAAAGACTAGATTTTGTTTTAGAAATGTTAACAGATTCTGCTGCTTCCTTAAAAAGCAATGCAGATATGTTGACCCCACAGGAAGTAGCATAGGTTTCAACTTTAATATGTGCTATTTTACTGTTTATTGTAGTTTGGTTAATAAAAGCTGTTATTTCTATTACACCATCTTGAAATTTTGTCTCCCAGCTGTTTGTTGTATGCAGTCTGCTGACTCAGAGTCGTATTCCTAAAATGAATGCAGATGACAGAAAAAAGGGTCAAAATTGTCAGTAGTAATCTATAATTAACAATTGTTTATCTCCATCTTATCTAAAGCTGGTGCCAATTCAGAGCAAAATGTAACTAACAAGTTTTAAAACTCTAGCCAGGATTAAAAGGTGATGTTCTTGGCCTAGAACTTCAGGTTGTACACAGCAGCTAAAACTCTGCTTGCTATTTGGAAAGATTTTAATTTAGTTAAAAAAAAAAAAAAATTTATCACATGACGACATCCCATACGAGCTCTGCAAACTTGTGCTTTTTTTATTATCATTTAAAATCTGTTGATACACATTCAGGAGGGGGTCATAGTTGACTTTAATGTAAATTAGGACGTAAAACTTTCAAACTCTTAAATATTTCCTCGGCTAAAGGAACCTTAGATTAGTTTTTAGCTGCTTGGCATCTTCCGCTATAAATCTCCACCCTGAGCGTTCGTGGTAACATTGAAAGTTGTACCTCCTTACCCGGGGTCTTGTTCTGAGTTTAATTTCTAACCCTGTGAACCGTTTTCACACTGGCGCAGTGAAAACATAAGTGGGTGAAAAAGCCTGAGAAACAAACTCTGGTTCCTCGAGGAAGTTTCTATAAAGGAAATGAGCCTAAATTAAATTTTGAACTGCACTGTTTCAGTCAAAAAAAAAAAAAAAGTTAATTTCTGTAGCTATTTGATGCCAAATAACTGAACAGATTGCAAGTCCAAGCTTTATTGCACAAACTAAATTAACACAACTGAACTTCCTCTGCTTTTTATCGTACAAAGCACCTGATGTTAAAGCATCACATGAGAGAAGTTTCATAGAAACTCAACTATTCTTAGAGGAGCTTTATTGGTCCCTCATCGAGTGTTTGTCTCGCAGAGTGGGAACCGCTTTATAGCTTCACCGGGTCCTTAAGTGTACAAGTGATGACAGACCTTCGTCTGTGAGCTTCAAGTGTTACAGAAACAGGTGTTGTTGTGATCCTTTAGAGCGCCGTGTCTCTGTGCTGTGGTGTTGCCGCCTTCCTGCCAGCCATATCATCCATACATATCAAAACAATGCGAGACTCGGCGGCTGTGCGCCTTCTGCTGCTCATATAGATTTAGCACATCTCCCACAAAACGCGGCAGCATGCTAAATCACAGATGAACGTTTTCTCTTCTAAGGTGCAGCGGTTTGCTCAGTCGTTTTGAAGTTATTAGGTAGTTTGCTTTCTGTTTGATCTCAAGTGCCGCGCTTCAACGCTATGGCAGTTTTAGCTTAACCTGTAAAGTCTGAATGAAGACGTTTCTAAATTTAGACGACGGAGCGTAAAAGATAAGTTTTGAACGGCGTTGCTTTAATTTTTTTACTGAAAATGACACGGCATCCCGCATGCTTGTAGGAATGTAAACTGAGATTTTCTTTTCCTTCACCCAGAGTCACCTTTAGGATAAGATCCACCGACTGATAGTTTTGACACATTTCTGTTGTCTCTTACCCTGAGATCAATCACCCGGTTGTCCAGTCTGGTATCCTGGTTAACAGTGGCTCTTCCTTCCTGAGGGGAAAAAACATTTTAACATCACCACCAAACATTCGACTTATGAAATAATTCAACAGAGGTGATATGCTCTGCTCCTGTTCTTTACACAGGGGTGTTTGCATTCAGTGATGTGTAAATATTTTACAGGCTCTTTAAAGCTCACAAGGGATGAAACATAAGGAGTGTTGCATATCTGGATATGTTAGGATGTAAAATCATAAAGGGGCATTCTTAGCAAATTAGAGAACTTACTTCATTCCACTAATTCAGTTAAACTCAAATATTCATTTTACATAACATGATGTGCTTCAAATTTTCATCTGTGTTAATTTTGATGATTAAAAAATGAATAAAGCTCAAAATTTACTTTGTTCTGAAAACATAAACATTACCGTATTTTCCGCACTATAAGGCGCACCTTCAATGAATGGCCTATTTTAAAACTTTTTTTATATAATAAAGCGCACCGCATTATAAGGCGCATAGAATAGACGCCTCAGTTTGAGTTGCCAATTTGTTCCGTACTCTATTATTACACATCCACATTGTCCACATTTGTAAAAAAGTGGTCCCCGAGTACTTTATATAGTAGGCTGCCCCAGTCATTGTTTCACTCACGGTGTTGGTGTTGCAATATTGTGCCCAACTGCTTTCTGGGTAACACAGACCAACCGACACGCTGCCGCCGCAGTCTCTGTCTCTCTTCCCCCGCACCCCCTGGCTTTAAATGTATTATCAAACTTTATTAACAAACCAGCATTCTGACAACTATCGCAGCATGCACCATGCACTTCTTCTTCTACGGGGGAAAATAATGTCGGCGGCTGCTTACCGTAGTTGCTAGACGTGTTGTGGCTCAATATTGGTCCATATATAAGGCGCACCGGGTTATAAGGCGCACTGTCGGCTTTTGAGGAAATTGAAGGTTTTTAGGTGCGCCTTATAGTGCGAAAAATACGGTACATATTATGCAATAAAAGTAAAGCAGTTATCACTAAAACCGTATCCACAAGGAGGATACGGTGCCAGAAGTGTTTGCTAAGAAGCTTGCTGGTCACCGGCTATCAATGTAATGTTTAGTGGAAGGAAAAAGTGTGGTAGAAAAAAATTGAAGCAGGTTTTCATGAGCATTATGCCATAAGCATCCAAATAAGAAGAATTATTTAATTTTGATGATATTCTAATTTGTCGAGAAACATAAATTGGAAACTGCACCAACAGAGGCGTGCTGAGTTGTTTCTACTAATACATTAGAGTGAAAAAAGTAAAAGAAAATCTGTCTAATTTGGTTTATATATTTGCATGCAAACATTCTTCTCTATTTCAACATCAAAAGAAAATACCTCTTATTAGTTTCTTTAAAAATTACATTCAAAATCAAGTGAGAAATAAATTAGAGCAATCCAAAAATGTATTCCTACATAAAAAAGAATATAAATATTCTTTTATTGTCCCAGTGTGTAATTTTAGCCATTTCATTTTTCCCACTAAGGTGACACAACTCGGTTCGCTGAAGATGATTTGCGTCGTTTAAACGTCAGACTGAGAGCTGTCAGAAAATAAAAAATAATAATAATAATATTGCAGCAGCTAATAAGGGCTCCTGAGGATTTAATAAGGCCTAAAAATTTAAATCATCCTATGTGATGTACAAAAAACATCAAAAAGATGTGAATATAAAGTGAGAATTGCAGCAAATTTCTAAGTTATGTCAGCTAAAAGAGCAAACACTAGCTATTAGGTGACAGGGTGACCCATATTTTTCCATTAGACAGAAAACAGATTTTTGTCAATATCTTCTGTTTAAATAGGAAAACACTAATGTGCAAATAAATTACTTTCCCTGAGATAAATAAAACGTGACGTCAATATATGAACAACTCTAAATAAACTGAGCACTGACATGTCCTAACATTTTCACATGACTGTGAGAATGTAGGCACCAAGCGCTAAATGGGAAACAAGGTCAGATGCAGATTGAACAACGAAAATGTTCAGCTGCAACAAAACATCTGCTCTTCAAGACAATAGGGAATCAATTCAGAAAGGGGAGAAATATAAAGAAAAACAAATGAAAAAGTAAACATTTCATCACAGGAGGAACTAATGCTTCCAGGGTCACGTTGGGCTTCCTCAGAATGTCCTCTGGGGCGCGAGTTAACAGCCCATGTTGCTACATCCTGCCCCAGACAGCCTCATACAGTGGGGGAAAAGTGTTAGGCAGGCAGACAGTCAGAGCCGATCTGGCCTGCCTCTCTGGGGACGACAGGTGCTGCTACAAGTGTGTGACTGACATGTTGAATCCCAACAGAAAACACCTGAGATCCTGCTGCAGATGTGAAATGTAGCTGTGGATACAAACAGGTGTGCTCACTGCAACAAGGTGCGACCCGTGTGCATACAAGGACAAATTTGTTGACACCCTTGTTTGAAATGTGCTAAAAAGTCTTTAAAAATGTCACCCTTCACTCCAGTTTCATGCTGCGAAATACTATAATTTTACCAAAGACTTCAAAAATACCATTTATTTAACCCGCAACCATCCCTTCACAATAAATAACTTCACCCTTGTTTCTTATTTTATTTGATTTTTTAAGTTGGCCAGAGTTTAAAAACGAGGAACTTCTAATTATACAGTGATGTTTTTCTGTTGCCCTCTGGTAGAAATATGCCGCGACAGATGCCCGTTTCTCTTTAAAATGTCATACAACTTCCTCTGATGTGTGCTGGTATAAATAAGTCTAAAAAACAGCTACAAGAAAACAGCTGCTTTCCGAGTCCTCAAGACAGAGCTACAGTCAGAGAGACAAATAAAGTTCAAAACAACTGCAACTGGGACCAAAAACGGCTGTCAAAGCTTCTGCAACAATCAGACTCTTTTTATGCACCATCTGTCCTAAAGTAATATATATTACTTTAGGACAGTAATAGATATTAATGTCCTAAAGTAATATCTATTACTGTCCTAAGTTTAAGTAGAATGTAGTGTTTTTGTTGGATAAAAAAATGAAATGAGCTTGTAGGCCAAAAAAAAAAAAAAAACCTCAAGGTAGGTTTTAAGTAACACTGTTAATGTTGTTAGTGTGCAACAACGAACACTGTTGCATACAGTGAAATATATGCAACAATGATGTGCATGGTGTCATAAACTTCAAGTCAACACCAAAATATAAAGAGAAGAATAAACATTCAGAATTAAAGCCTATGGAAAACCTGTGGGATGGGCTGTAAACAGAGATTATCAGACACAGACTATGCTTGTATGCTTTGCCAGAGAAAAGCTGAAGCCTTTTATAAATCATGTCAGAACAGCTAATTGAGCCAAAAGTTAAATTGGTGCTTTAGTCCTGCACAACAGCAACTAACTTTCTAACAAAACTTAAATCCCCCCCCCACATTTGTCACAATGGAATGACATCATTCCTCAAAGTTTTCTCAAATAAAAATCTGAAAGATTTGTATTCCAAACCCTCCTATATAAAACCACTTTTTGAAGCAATTGCAGTTCTTTTGACGTACACCTCTACCAGTTAAGAGTCTAAGGTTACAGCTCTTTTTGTCCATTCTGAAGTCACCTCACCTCCTCCCCATCTCCGTCTGGCCTGACTGCGTCCTCCAGCTGCAGGGGAAGACGAGGCTCTGCCTGGCTGATGACAAAAATCTGAGAGAAAAAAACAAGCAAAAGAAAACAAAGCTTAGAACAATAAAATGTCTAAAACAAAGCTGCAATGTTTACACAAGGGCTTAAGAAAATGGAAAGTACCTGACTTTCAGACTTCTACGTCAAAGTGAAAGCGGATAAGAAGTGACACCCCCCTCTGTTTATGTGAAAAGCTGACTCCAGCTGACAAACGTGAGTGCTTATTGTGATCGGTTTGGTTATTGCTTCAATTGTCAAGCCTGAACACCTTGTCTCGTAGCTTTGAAATTTTACCTGGTCAATGATCCCAATCTGCTTGAACAATGAGTTTCAACACAGAGGTAAACATTAGGTGCACTGTGTGCTTCCTGTGAGGGGAGCTGTGTACCTGCCTGAACAAAATGAACTATAAAGGCCTAAAAGTCTGGATGCTTTTATGCTGCCAGGCAGGAAAGAAATATGTGTGTTTATTTGGATGTGAAAGGGAACAAAGGTGCATGAGAAGGCCTTGCAGGTGAGCTAACCCTCTCGATGTGGAGCTCCACGTCCTGCTGTGAACAGCTCTCGATCTTCTGCTCCACTTTCCTCACCATGGCCTCCACATCCACGATGCTCTCCTTTGTGATGCTGCAGAGTGAAAGCAACAAACTGCACTTAGAAAACAAACTTCTACGCCTGTGTCGAAGCCACATTTCTGTTAAACTCTGACCTCAACCAGCAGACATGAAGGAAGGTAAGCGTGTGGGACATGGTGACTGATTTCTGACTTGATTGTGCCATTTTCTTCATTTATTTTTTCAATCATGCTGGAATTACAACTGTTGAAGTGACATTTGCGGAAAAGTGAAGAAATATTTCAGATACCACGCGCTCTTTTGGCTTTCATATCAAAACCACCATCCCCTATTTCTCCCCCTGCTTTAATCAGCAGGCTGCAACGGCATGCACAATTTCCCTTCAAGCTCATGTAGAACAAAATACAGATGGCTCAGGTAGTTTGATAAATTTGATAAAATATTTTTAGACAATTTGTAATGAGTCACAATAAATTAAAACATTTTTTAGTATATTTTAGGCCATTTCTGTTCATTTCAGGGGTCACGTTAACAGAATATTTTCTGTATTTGAACATAAAATTACAGAAAACTCTCAAGGCCTGCAGCAGCGAGAGGCACACAAACAACAGGGATAACTGCAGCCTTGACATTATTGTAAACCAACGTCTATTTGGTAGATTTACAAGGTGTGGACTGCAGCAGTAGTGAGTCCTTCAAGAATCACTACATGCAGATACAGTTGTGTAAAGTCAATCCTGAATTGGTGACATCTGATCTAAGCATCTTACCTTGGCTAAGGAGCGAAAGGAACGGATTATTGTTGACATTTTGTGTTGCATTAGAAAATCAACATCCCGAACTCTAAAAGAAGAGAGGATGGGCAAGGATTTTAAGTTGCTTAAGATCCGGTGTGATGTTTCTACAGAGATTTGGGGAGCCTTGTAACCAGCCATCAAACTAGTCTGACCTAAACTTCACAGGGTTTCTGTCAGGAAGGTGAGAGAGAGCTGAAACAAAAATGCAGACAAGCTTAAAGCAACTTGAGCTTTATACCGAACTGATGCAGCATTCAATACAAAAAGAGTCCTAAGAAATATTCAGTGCATCTACTCTACAGTACAGGGACATGCTTATTAATAAGGGTACATTTCTGGCAGTAATCCTCTTTAATTGGTATTTAGTACTATAATTTTTGGGGAAATAAATCTGCTATTTTGTTTATCTGAGAAAAAATAAGCAAAAATAAACATTTGAAATATCTGTTATCAGTGATTCATCTGTGCAATGAACCTGTAATATAAGAAGCTACCTTTCCAGATAGACTAATGGAAATACATCAACCTTATTCTGACTTTCTGATTTATTGACAAGCACCTCCATCTACTCAATACTGATCATCTCCAAACAACAACTCTACCCTATGCAAGATTAACAGCACACATTATGCAAAAGCACAGATTTTAAAAGCAAAAGTAGAAATCAAACAACAGGTATGGAGAGTTTGTCAGATTCTCAGAAGCTGAAAGGAAAAGACTGTCACTCAACTGTAACACCTAACGTAAGGAAGAGGATGTTTTCAGTCTTCAGAATCATGCAGAAGTCGTCTAACTTCCTGCACCAACTGCTACCTGAGAAAGAACTGAACTTCACTGACAAGATTATATGTTGTTTTTATTAATCTAATTCATCTTTAACCTTATGATAATCAAATAATTTGGTACTTAAACCACTAACGGCTTAAAAATTCAAAGTTTTAATTTTCAAATAAAAATATTCAGAGTTTAATAGTTTTAAGTGTGCATAATAAAAAACAAAGCATCAGGGTGAGGCACTGCATCATATTTCAGGATGTAGGAAGTGCACAGCTACACAACAAAATCATTTGGGTTTTGTTCCCATTGTGATCATTTTCCTGTCCTACTTTAAATTTAAAGTAAATTTGTAGGAGGGCCATTTTTTTTAATTTTTACTTGATCTTTGTTGGTTTCAAAACCAACCCCCGGCCCCTAAATTCAAGCTGGTGGAAACTCAGTGTACCGTGTTAGAAAAGCGAAACACCCCCCTGCTTGCCAAACAGCACCAGGCCAGATGGGAGACCTGCTGTAATCCGTCACTCCTCCTCATTAAAAAGCAGTAATGAGGGACTGAACGCCGGGGCACTGCTGTCCCTTCAGCCCCGCGACAGCTGCCGCCAAAGTCCTTCCCATCCAGGAGGAGATCAGTAAAATAAATAAATCCCCAACATTAATGACCGTCTAAGCTCGCCCCCAAAGACTCTGAGGATACGCGACACGCAACTGACATCACCGAATGGAAATGAGACAGAAGAGAAGGGAGACGGACTTGAGTAAATGACCCAAGGAAAAGCAAGATGGTGCGGTTCTTCAACCTGACAAAAACTGACCACCTCATGGGTTCGGTACTTGTTCGTTGTCTCCAGTCACTTTTAGAGATCTGAGGAAAAAACTTTTGATTCGGCTAAAAACTGAGGGGGAAAAAAGTGGTCAGACATCGAAGGTCAAGCTCCGGCCTCGACTACAGATCAATTATCTTGGAGTTTTGTTCTGATTAACTGGAGCTTGTCTGTAGAAATGTGAGCGCTGATCTGTTATATTATGGTTTAAAAAAAAAAAAGGACTAAAAGTGAAGCTCGTGATTAGCCGCTCTGTTGGCTTCACAAGCCTTATACATGTGGTCATGAGATACTGAGTACTGCTATAATAACCCCATGGCTTATATATAAATGTGACCCATCTGCAGGGAGGCTGGGCTCACCCTAAGAGCTGAGGCGTTTTCACACCCAATAGTCTGGTACACAACATGAAAACCTGAAGAAGACATGAACGCAACTTCTTTCTTCACAAAATGTAAACAAAAATGGGCTGGCGGTTGTAGGATTTCCATTTTGTCCTTGGTTAAAGACCATGGCCCATTTCTCTTGCTAGCATTAGACTTTTGTGTTTGTTTTGGTTGCATTTACCCCAAATGCCCTCCTGTATAGTCTACTTTCTGCTTTTGGAGAGGTCTCTGGCGCTGAACGCATTAGTGATCTCCAAGCAGACCAGAGTTCACTTCAACCAAACAGACTTAGGATTTTAGGCAGACCAGTTTGCTTTTTGGGACCAAATCAGAGTTGGATTGCCATTCACACCTCCCCAAACCATCCAGGCCTTCTAACTACTAATAAATGTATTCACTCGGTAGAAAGCATCTGTTAGATATCAAAGGTGCCAACAGAAGCGACGCATCAGTGGAGTAATTTGTAGGGGACTGCTGCTTTAACTATCTAATAAAGAATTAGGAGGTCTATTCTATAGAAAGAAAACTAAAATGGGTTGAATTGGGGACTTCATGTTCAGCTCCTGGCAGGAGCTGGCAGGAGAGTAAACGTTGCAGAGCTTCTGGAGCTCTTAATTAAATTGCATGTGAGAGAAGAGGATGTCCTGGACATGGGATAAATGAAAGGCGACTTCCCACTATGATGCCACCTTTGGCCTCGGTATGATGATGAGAGGATTTCCTTTTAATCTGGGTTCCCACTCAGCTTGTCAATCATCAAGCCGCAGCATGTGAAACTAGATGAGGAGGGTAGAAACCCACCGGTTGCGTTCTGAGAAGCGGTAAAGTTTAGTAAAAACATGTTGCTTTGACAACCGTGTCGTCACTTTCACTTGCTCCGTTGCTAGGTGCCAAGTTTTGCAACACAAACTGTCATACCACAAACATTGCAGAACTAGATTGAGGAACCGTGATACGTAAGAGTTGCAGATACACCGACACCCAAATAAATGCTTGGGGAAATACAGTACAATAAGCTTTGATAAGAAGAGTAATGTTTTAACTTTATACTACTGACCTCTGGTAGAATAAAGCAAATGTTATTTATCTTGGATATCTTTAACCCACCCCTTACTATCAAGATCTTTCTGAACAGTAATATGTTGTTTGCTATCTACTTTATCTTTTCTCACACCTAATGTGTTTTTTTCCAGTAAAAAATGAACAGAAGGGCAAATGTTGGGCAAGGTTTTCTAAGCCCAAGATCTTTTCCCCATGAAGATAATTTTATGATTGAAGATTAAATGCTTTTACAGACAGAAGAGAGACAATTATTCAGGACTCTGAAGACATTTTTTTTTTTTCTTCTCTAGTCTTTTCAGAGATGGGTTTCTGTGATTTAACACGACAACAAAGAGCAAACCAAGTTCATGGCCGTGAGAACCATCAGTTATTTTGCAGAGTCACTAATCCCACATCATGGAAAAGTGCAGCCCAAAGGTCATCTGAAGAGGAACTGCAACTAACATCAGGAGTTTGAGCCATTTGCTGAAGCTGACGTCAGCACTCCAGTCTGAGCATCAGTAGGTTCACCACCATAGTTACAGTGAGTCTCTAAGCAGCAGAACAAACTGTAGAGGATCCATTTAAAGCATGGATGTGGTAAGCATATGTTGGATGTAAAGTATGTGTAGAAGGACTGCTAAATAAAAATTAACAAAAATCAAGGAATTTGTCATTTATTAACTAAAAATGTTGAAATTACACGTCATCTTCAAATACTGGTTTTGTTTTACATATAATCCATATTTCTGGACTACTTAATACAAAGGAACACGATATTCGGTTGTGGCAGCCTTGTGTCATGTAGATTTTTCTTCTTTTTTTTTTTTTAATGGATGACATTTCTTGGCAAAGCAGATAAAAATAAACACTATTCAAAAAACGGTTTAGGTCCTAAACATAAAATCAGAAGTCTGCTGGAAGACTTGTGTTAGCAACACAGTGAGTCCAGGCATACATGCAAATTAATGAAAAAATATAAAAGAAAGTTTAATTTTGGCATAAATTCAATTTGAAAAAAAAAAAAAAAAAAATCCCAAAGGGAAATTAAATGCTGATGCAGCTCATAATTTTCCTCAGAGTTGTTGTAGATGCTGATGGCCATGTGCAGGAAGGATCTTCTATAGAGGTCTGTATTACAACGGAGTCTAAAGAAGCTTCTGATTGAAGCCAGTCGGCTGTTGCACAAACAGTCTCAAGAGGAGAATGCTCAGAATAAATTATTTCATTTAACACTAAATAATTCTATGAATCTAATTGTGCGCTTTAGCAAAGCTTTAAGTTAGCCTGTGCATACTGATGCAGTCAGGTGTTTGTGATTTTTTATGTTTTATTTTCATTCAACTAATTGTCAGAATAACTGATTACTAAAATAATTGCTAGCTGCGGTCTTACTTGTTTTTCCACTGAAGTTATAAGTTTCTCAATCGTTAAGCCAAGCCTTTATTTCCTTTTGGTAAATGTATAGAACAATAGTCTGGTAATATCATTGCACACATTGAGCAAATGGTGAATATTAATGGACGTGATGATTATGCATGTAATGCATCCAGAAATCTATAGGACTTTTACTTGATTTTAAGAAAGGCCCCTTAAACATAAAGTTTCTTTGAAATGTTTGGTATTTATTGATCTTTCACTGCTCATTTTAGAAATATTCAGAGAGAAAAAGAGGCCGGGAAGGCCAGCTCAGATCACAGTGAAGATCTCAGAACCTGCAGAGCTTATGAGGCAACTGTCTGAAACATTTACAAAGCTCAACATGTTCAGTAAGCAGGCCTGACTCTGCTCTATCGGAACTGCCTGGCCAACTGCCTTTACTCAGAGTATTTACTTTCTACCTTTTGAACGGCTTCCTGAAAGAATGGCGCAGCATACAAACCTAGGGAGGTGCTTTTGAACTGAGCTATGGTCACATTTTAAACGGTGTTTGTTACTGCAATACCTGAATTGCCAAAGCTGAGCATCAACCGCCTTTTTTATGTGGTCGATTACAGCCGTGGGTGTCACCGGTGGACTAATTTGGCAACATCCACAGGAAAGCCATTAACATTGCATATAATAATTAAGGTCTCACACGCGAAATTCACTAAGTACAGGGCGTAAAAAAAATGCTTGTTTTGAAATCAATGCATATTTCAGCACATGTGCATGATTATCATCATGCAGCATAATTCAAGCTCCCATTAAGAGTTATTCTATAATCAAGCTCTTAAGTGAGCCTCTAATGTGAGCCTCAGTCAGAGCTATTGTGTCCCTTCCTCTGTCCTCTGAAAATTGCTTTCATGCAAAGACTAGCAGTAATGGGCTACAATTTAGCTGTTAAAATGACTAATGATGTTTTGCACTTAAGTGTTGCTTCCACACCGCTGTATCTGCCATCTTAACAGGAAGTGCTCTATTAAAAACTGCGTCGTATTCCACCCTGTTAAAAGCCAGTTTCAGCTGTCATGTGAAAAATGATTGATTGCAAACCCCCTCCTCCTCTCCTGGTGTAGAATGTGTGAAAATGGACCAGCGGACGATTAGAGCCCAGGATTTTCCCACCATTGTCTGCACCGACTGACAGGAAAAACAGTCTCGATACTCACTTTGCGGCGAACTTGACCATCTGCTTGCTGGCACGATCTCCCACTGCGACCAGCGCCTGCACGTTGAACTGCTGCTGACGCAGGACCAAGAAGCATTGCTTCCCTGCAAAAGCAAAGCAACAACAATAAGTGGTGCAGGCCTAACAGACTTATCACAGAAGAAAATGAAAAAAACTTAGTTGGAAGCAGGGTTGGTTTGCTGAGTGAAATAAAAAGGAAGACTGGATCCTGCAGCTGCAGAGGGTCAAACATTTGCAAACAAAGCCTTGTGTTTGAACAGCACTTTGTGGAGAAAGTGTGATTGGGAGAGTGTAAACAAACGAGCTCACAAAAACTCAGGTCCGCACATAGGAGGACCACCCAGACACTTTGATGTTTGCTGGGTGAGAGAAAGAGGGGAGTGGTGGGGATAGCACCGATGCCAGAGTCCCACCAAAAAACAAACCTCATCCCACACCGAATCAGGATGTTGTTCTGCTCACACGGACATCCCAGAGCGAGCACGTAGAATTAAAACACAAGTGGATAGGAAGCGACTCTTGACCCTGGAAGCTATCTTGAAAGGAAATAGTCAAAAAATACAATCACAGGTTTGTTTATGGTGTCAGTAGGTTTGTTTGTGATGGCAGGTTTAGCCAAGCAGAAGAAAGGTGGGCTGTTTAATGCAGAGAGGTAACAAAGCAGGCAAATCTCAGGCAGTTCATTGTATTCAAACTCAAAAACTCCAAGGCTGACGGTTGCTGGAACTGAGTTATCTGATCTTCCCGTTGGCAGTGATAAGCTAGTGTGAGAATGATATTAGAAAACACCCTCAGACTGTCAAACTGCTTGACAAGGAGAGGGTGGGAAAGGGGAAACATTGTAGGCATTGTAGACAAGTCCAATTCAACAAATTCTGCTTGGTTTGAGATCTTAGAAGTTTTTGCTTGTTTTTAACGGTTTCTTTTAAACAGTATTGATACCCCTTCAATATTTACATATTCCAACAGTGAAGTTTAATAATGCATAATTTTCAAAAGTTAGGTGTGCTTCTGTATTAAGACACTCTGATACTTGTAAATATAATCAAGCACAATGAATTGCCTTCAGAAGTCACCTTACTAGTAAACAGTCCATCTTTCTGTAATTTAATCGTCCTAAAATGGAAAGGGCAAGGCAAAGTTGAAAACCTACTTGGCTGTCCACCTAAGCAAGTTTAGGGAAGGAAAGCATTAATCACAGAAGCAGCTAAAAGGTTCATGCCAACTCTACAGAGAATCTGCAGAGATCAGGTGGGAAAAATCTGTCAACAATTGTTCTTGAACTGCACCGTAATTTGACCTGTATGGAAGAAAGCCCAGACAAAGTCATTGTTTAAGGAATACAGGGTTTCCCCCAGTGTATTATAAGCCTGATGGCCCTCCATGTTTTACACTGGTTTTATATTATATAATTTAGTGTTATTTTTCCGGTTATACGATGAATCAAACCTACCAAATGCTTTGTCCACTTAGTCTGCCAGAGTCAATGCGCACGGCCGGGTGGAGAACTGAGAAACTCGTCCCATAAACTTGAGCAACCAGAATAGTTTCTGTGATGCTTATTAAAAACTCAGCCGACACGAAATAGAAGAGCTGCTAAAGCCACATTAGCAGCACTGAATTAAATCTTCCGTTTGTTGCTCATCTCTGCGTGCAGTGCGGCGGGTTTAACT
Organism: Poecilia reticulata; assembly: GCF_904066995.2. Taxonomy (NCBI): domain Eukaryota; kingdom Metazoa; phylum Chordata; class Actinopteri; order Cyprinodontiformes; family Poeciliidae; genus Poecilia; species Poecilia reticulata. Next base: position 37,132,594 of record NC_088831.1, read on the forward strand.
CATCATGCTGGGCCGGTCCAAGGCTGTATGAGGCCTGTAGCAGAATCACCTTTTGATGCTAAAAAACAGCTTCTGTGTTAGATTTAGTGAAATCTGGGAGAGGGGGAGTAGTTTAACTGACCATCCTAAAAATCAATAAGTTATAATTGCAGATTACTAAATTGTATTTGTGAACAAAAAGAGTTCAAACTCAAACATTAAACTCGCAGCATCAGATTGTTGCTATAGTAATAAACCAATCTAACTATGAATACTGTTCTTTTAACTTTTACAACGCAAGCTTAAAATCTTAAATTTAAATGTTAAGCAATTTAAAATCTTTTAATCTACGTATGTATGCTGAAACCATTAAAACTAATTTAGCAGCATTGATAATCTGAATAAACAGATGTTACATTTATATATCTGTGGTCTGTGTTAAAATATCAGCATTTATGTGGCCCCTGAAGCCCTGGGGGGCCTGATGGAGCTGCTGACATAATTTGGGTTAAACAGAAGCAAATAATTGATATTCATTTTAACTATTTTTTTTGATTTGATGTTTTTAAGACTAGTTGTGGGTTTAAATAGCGTTTATCTGGCAATGTTATCCTGTGACATATAATTATCCAGCAATATTTATACATTCCCTGACATCTTTTAATACCAAAACACGATGCACCGCCTCGGCGCCTCGACCACCAGGCTGAGCAAGTTGTGTGGGGGAAACCCTGGGAATGCAATAAGCAGTAACATTAGCAGGTTCCTACATGGGTGCCACCATCCATGTAGGGAATACAGCATGTTTGGTTCAAATGAGACCTAAATGTAACTTTCTGGTGTTGAAAGAACCATCAGTAGAGACAGAAAAAGCTCTGTTAGAAGAAACATGTTAGAAAATTTGTTGTAGGCTGCAGAAGAGTTGAGGCTCACTAAACTAAAAATACAACCAGAACTTGAGTAGAATGATTTAGATCAAACTGTATTCATACGTTTGATTGCCCAAGACTTTGGTACTGATGTTCATAGACACATCCATTCAATCTGACAAGTATTGAGGTAATTTGCCAAGAATTAGGAGACATTTCCATTCTTAGACAAGCAAAGCTGTCAGAGACATATCCCAAAGGAATTGCAGCTGTAATTGCAGCACAAACTGGTCCTACAAAGTCCAGAGAAAAACACACTTCAGATTTTTATTTGCAAAAAACTTATTCTTCCTGTATTTCACAACCTTGCATTACTTTCTCTTCATTTATGCATCAACTAAAAATTCAAAGTTTTAATACTTTTTGCATTATGTAGACAGCAGTGGGTGGTAAAAGTAAGTATTAAAACTAAGGGGAGTGATGTCAGTTGTTGAGGTCATAAGAAATCCAAGAAGTCCACATCACTGTCGGCTGCCTCTGCTGTTTGATCTTGAACTAAAAGGAGAGCTGTGGAGGAAAATGGCTCAAGGGCAGATGATTTAGTCTGCAGAGTATAGGACACCGAGGATAAGCACAGGGGGGGCATCTCAGCCTGTCTCTTTGTATGCTCTGATATAAAAGGTGAACAAAGCGCCCAGAGGCAAAGGAGTGATCTCACCTTTGGCTCGGCTGGTGTGGACCCGGGCACGCAACCAGATCAGCTGGTCAACTTTATGCGGAGTAAGGTCTTCGACTCGGACCAATGCCCTGTCTGGATCAAATAGACATACAAATTTTTCATTAGTTCAAAGAACTCCCGAACTTCTGAGCGAAAAAAAAAAAAATCTCCCTTGACTATCCTTCATACTCCCAAAGGTAGAACAAAATGTGAAGAAGCAAGCGTGTGCTTGTGGTGAAACAGGCAGTAAAACTGCTCAAATTACAGGCATGCCTAATAAATAAGACACAGTAGAAGAGCTGCTGAAAGCTGTCTAAAATTTGGCTATTCTCCCTGGGCTTTATGACAAATTGAGTCTAGTTTCACTTGTATCAGTTTGAGGCATGCTTACTGCTGATAATCATGCAGAGACACTAAAGAAAGAGCTGCCCCTTTGGCTGAGAACTCTCCGTCAACTCTCCCGCTCCCCAACCCCTCCCGCTTCGTCCCTGTGGCTGAACTTAGCATGCAGGTGAGGGAAGGAGGCCCCACTTTGTCTGTTGCCACTGATGCTGAAAGAATATGCAGACAGATGGACGGCAGCAACAAGTCTGTCTGCTGCTTTCCCCATCTAGGGAGTTCTCAAACACAGGCAGTTTAATGAATTATCTCTGGTATCGATGAAATTGCCACTAGAGGTGACTCCAACGTGGTTTTTCGTGATGTTTATCACAAGCCTGTTTAATCAGTTTGCTTGACTGGAATACTTCTGGCTCTACTACTGTGCTGTAAGAGTTCATGCAGAAAAACAGGTTGAAACACTCTTACTGCACGTACAAACAGCTGCACAACCTGTATTTCTCAACAAGTACAGATGAAATGCGTGGAACAATGACTGGCAATTTCCTCGTGTCTTTGTAATGACAAGATAACAGTGCGTAAACTTTGTAATGTCACCTTGGTAACAAACAACAATGGAAATTAGCACTTAAGAGTTTTAAACTGGCATCTCTCCTCTGCATCTTGTACACGTCCCTGTTTTAAAAAAATAAATTGTACAAGCTTTAAATGCAAATATATGCATACCCTTAAATATTTTCACATTTTGTTGAATGTATTTTATCCAGATTTTGTGATAAACCAAAATATGGAGTTTATTACAAAGTAGAAACAAAAAAAAGAGATCGTTTTCAACTCTATTTATTCGGTAACATTTTATTGAAGGGGTGTGCATAAGACTGACATGACATTGTCATAAACATGACATAACATCTGTCATGAACATGAAGAAGTCTTTATGAATGTTTATGACAGTTGTCATGAAGTGTCATTCAGTAAATAATGACACTTTTAATGCAAAGTTGCTCTAAAAGTCCATTAAAAGTGCCAACTTTGCATGATTTTGTAAATTATGATAATTTAATGCAATCTGGGGGATCCAGGCAGAGGGGAAAGGCTTTAGTCTCTCAACCTCTCATGTCAAGCTAAGCAAGGTTTGTGACATCAACTCACTCACTCTTTGGTTACCTAGCAACAACCTGCTTGGTAGCATGCAGTTTCAGGTTGCCTCAAACTTTGGTTACCTAGCAACAACCTGTTGAGTTTTAGGTTTTGCCACATTGTCTCATAACATCTTGGGGTGAAAACAGAGGATAAACCAGAAAAGGCCATGCTACTACTGTGGCAGTATTTCAAACATATAAACAAAAAACTAATCAATAATTATCAAAATTGAGAATCATGCCTGTCTCATGATGGGTTTTCCAGCCATACTGTAAAGCCCTACAGCGTCTTTAGGTTGTTGTTAAAATACTGTGTGAATCTTGAATTGTTCAGAGAAGGGTTTGGGATCTGATGATCCGTTCTCGGACAAAAGAATCGTCTCAACTGCCTGTTAAATAGTATTTCCATTTCAGCTTGACAAACTGCTCATATTTGTATTTGCAATGAAATGTTAAAAACACAAGTGCACAAACACGCACTTTGTGTTTGTCAATTACATATAATTCCAATAAAGTAAACTAAAGTTTCTGGTGAATGCGAAAAGTTTACAGGAACTTGCATACTTTGTAGAGACGCTGGATTTCTGTCGAATAAATAAAAAATGTAGCTTTTCTACCTTACCAAAGACCATGAAATCGTCTGCTAGACAATTTTCAGACTAAACAAACAAAATAACATACAGGCTTGAATGACAGTGAGAAATAGTATTTAGACATAAGCACAAAAGTGCTATTTACTTTTGGTTTCCGTCTCTCAGCTTATTAAATTGATGATTTATAAGTATTTTTATTCATTGTGAGCGTTTAGATGTGCTGGTGAATCGAGGTAGCTCCGATACCAACCAAGTTTTTGCTGCGATTGCACCATAGCCGACACCCCATATCGGTCCTTGGCAAAGTCCTTTAAAAAGAAGACAACAAAACACATTTTAGTACATAACGCTATTACAGTTGAGACAGTCTTTCCACTTCATTGTAATGACGTCTGTCTGTCTACTACATCTGCGATAAGAGACACGCAGAAGAGATACTGGCGCTTATCATGATCCTAAGGAGAAGTTGTGCAGCACAAAAACAGAATCCAAGAGTCATGCGTGCAGGTATTTGCATACCAGTTGTTGCAACAGAACACCAAAAGAAGACAGAAAAGCAAAAAGCTGCCTAAAAACTAAGCCAGAGGTACTTTGAGGATACTTACATCTTCATCTGCACTTTGTTGTTCAGCTGCCTGAAAGAAAAGGAAAGCAACAGGAAATGTCAGGGGGCATTGCTAGTAGATTGTCATCTTGTTATTTCCTAGCTGTTAAATTTAAAAAAAAAAAATGCACCAAAACATTTGCCTTCAAATGGAGAAACATTTTACTACAACACTCATGTAAATTGCGTTTCCATCTTTTGCTGTTGAGAATTTGAATAAAATTAATAGCTCATCGTTCAAGCCCAGAGCCGAGCGTCAAATCCCTGGAATTCACCGCTCTTCCACACATTGCTCCGAAACATCACGGGCAATGAGTAATGGCAGCACGAGATATTGCCATGTAATAGAAACAGTGTAAGTGGACGGATATTCTTTATCTCTGCATGGACTTCCAGGCAAATGACTCCCAGAGTGCGATGAGATCCAGCCTTGGCAATGCTGTGGCTCCATTTTCTATGCAAATTGATATTGGGGCACGGAAATGGCTGCTGGCAGCGGAGTGAATTGGAATCACCCATCCTTGATATAATAATTCAGTCACATGATGGATGATATTGCAGCTTATGATCAACCAAATATAGACCCGCTTTAGCCGTAAAGCGGCCGAGCCCCACAAAAGTGACAAGTGTTTGCAGAATGAGCATAGAGCTGGCAGGGGCGAAGAAAGAAAAAGAAAAAGAAAAAAAACATACCGATGTTCACTTAATAAACATTCAACTCAGCTTTCAGGTCTTCCCTGAGGCGATGCCTACTATGCTTCAGTAATGTGAGCAGCAGCTGGTGGATCTAACAGTGACAGCAGCCTCTCCCTCCATGAAATGACGCTGACTGGTTTAATTCAGCTGGAAGACGACACTTCACTGCTTACACCTTTCAAAGGCATCTCAGCTGTGGCAGCGCTGCACTGCATCAAAACTACATCTCTAATTTAGATACACTTTAATATACCTTGGTCAAACTATAAGATTACAGATTACATTGCCTGCCTTTCAGTCTGATTTTAAGGATAATAACTGGATACTTTAATAACATTTTTTCTTCTATGCAAAGAATTGACAAACTGTAAATTAAGCTAAATAACCATGAAGGAATGATAAAATAACCCACCAGGCATTTCACGACAGCACACAGCAAATAAAGCAATCAAGGCTGTAGGGCTTCAAGTGTTGTCAAATATTTACATTTTTCCTATCTGCAGTTTGCCCACGGGTAGTTGGTCATGACTCATTTTTTGGTGTTATCTCATTGTTAGTTGTACGTTAAAATAAAACAGGTTACTAAGACAACACTCATCAAATGCAAACACTGGAGTAAGATGGCAGTCAGCCAGGCGGGTTATAAACCGTTTGGACCATAATGTTGTAACTTCTCTATCACTTGTCTGTTGAGTTAATTTTACAAGGCTCTTGTACCATTTGCAATCCCAGACTTTTTGAAACACAAATCTGTTCTCAGTCCACTTTTGTATTTATGTTTTAAAAATGTATCCAGTTCATAATAGGTGTACAGCATTTAGGTGATTTTTTTTTGGAAGCAGAAAAGGAACAGAAAACAGAAAAACAACCTGGAAAAAAAAATTTAAATCAAAATCCAACTTCCAAGAAACTGCCAGAGTAGAATATTTCGACGGTGAACTATTGGGAGAATTTAAAGAAGACAAAGTTGTATTTTAGCAGAACCTGAGAAGTAGAGTGCTTTTCTTCAGCTAATATAAACTCCTCACTGAATGAGTTACTTTCAAACCCACAAAGATCCAAAAGAAAGAAACATGCCTGCACTTTTGAGGTAGTCAAGGAGAAAAGTGACATTTTTCAGCATATTCCTCCTTTCATGTCCGTTTCCCTTTATCTTTTAATATAAGACAATAATTCAAAGCAACACACATACAAGTCTGAAACATTTGGAAGAAGGGAATCAAAAGAAAAAAAGATGAGGAATACTCGTATGAAAAACTGAATGAGTTTTCTTATAAATGCTGATGAATTAAATTGCACAGCATTCCCGTTTTACTTAATCAACCTTTTTAAAAATAAAATCACATCTGTAGTCAAGAAAACCAAATTTGATGTGAAAAAAACCGACAGAACTTCTGAGAAAACTAATGAAAAAGGACTTAAAGGGAAGCTTTGATCAGCGAACGCAGCAGTGTGTAACTGCAGAAGGTATGTGTATAAAAAAAGTGTAGTTTATGGTCCCTTTGTTGAAACTTCAGTAGCAGCAAAAAACCCATCTCCTGTATGGCAAAAGGTGGACAGGATAAATCTTACAAATCCTCTATCTCGATGCTTACAAGTATATAAAAGAGAAAAGCCACCAAAGGTGTGTATTATAATTTAAGAAGTTATAAGAGGCCTTTGGTAGAAGATAAGGCGCCAGAATATTTGTATTCTGAAGACAAGTCCACATGTGAGTGGACATAAGGTCTGTTTACATGACCACAAACATTTACATATGACTTTTTACACACATTTTACAGTTCTCTTTCAGAACCTTACTTACTTCATGATTCTCTTACAGCTGGCCAGACTAGGGCTGTAGTGATACAATAATCTCATGATACGATACACGATATTCTGCTCACGATACGATATATATTGCGATATTCGGCAAACAATACAATTCAATACACTTTTGCGATTTTCTGAAAGATTTTAGAGGGACAGAGTGATTTTGGTGACATTTTGTGACTGTTATAGAGTTGGATTGAATTAATTTAACTGAAAACTGATTAAAAGCACCAACTACACAATACCTGGCTCTGGTTGGACACAGACTTAAAGTCGACAGCTGGACAAAATTAATCAAAGAAGTGGTGAGAAAACATATTTCTTTTAATTGAAACAGTACAAACTGTAGCTTACATGCATTTGTAAAGTAAATAAAGTGCACCGAGTACCCTGCTCTGAATAGTTTGATACCTTTTTAACCTTGACACTTAACATCGGAAGGAATCACTCTTAGCCTAAACACTCTGCCGGCGAAGCAAGCAGTGAGTGAGCAAGGTGACAGTTGCATGTTAAGATACTTGCGGATGAATATCGATTTTTTTTTCTAGGAAAGACAATATCAATATATATTGCAAAATCGATATTATTACACAGGCCTATGCCAGACACTTTCTTATTCTGCACTGATATCGTTCTGATTCTTGACCATGAAACTAGTTTGTCCGAATGTTTGTGAATACATGTTAAGTAAATGGTCTGTACTTGTATAGTGTTTTATTTAGTCCAGAGGACTCCAAAGCATCACACTATTGATATTATTTTATCCATTCACATGCTGATGGATGTAAGCTACACTGTAGCCACAGCAGAAACTGATAAAAGTGAAGGACACAATGACAGAGAAGGAGTTTCACCCGCCAACCCACAGTTCACAGGACAAACTCCTGTAGACTTTGAGAAACTGTATTTTTTATGAAAGATTTTTTTGTCCATTTAGAATTTTAGTAATAGAGCTTTTTAAATAATTTTACTTTAAATAGTAGTTAATGTGTTTCACTCTGAAATCTAAACCTGATTTTTATTCAATAAGATGAACGTGTGTTGAAAACTTCAGAAGTTTAAACAATGCCACACATCTCCTAAAATCCTCCTATGAAAAGTTGCTCAGGCCTATAAGGCTATTCAATATTAAAAAAATAACTATTGCACTGACAATAATATTGATAGGTATTGCAGTAGTATTATCAGTTGTAATGTATGACAATTTTGTTTTTTCCTCTCGTTCTCATACCTGATTCCAACACTTCCTAAACACCGTTAGCCTCTGCTGATGTCCATCTTGCTAAATATGACACTTGTGAGGTCGAAGCACTTGGACTATATAAGCCAGAAATTACTGCACTCCAAACAATCCTTTGTGATATGAAGATTGCATACACTGTTATCCTGATGATGACAAATTTGCGATAAATTGTGCAGCTCAGTATCATTCCCTGAGCTGCAGGTGAAGCCCAACAACTTTATCAGAGTTCAGTGGAGAGAAATGTTTGCTACATTGCACAGTTTGTTATTTTTGACTTATTTCTGCTGAAGTTTCTGAACCCCCTGCCCCCCAAAAAAACAAACTTTGTTTTCCCAAAACCCCTCCAGCATACCCAAAACCACACAGTAACGTTTGTATCCAATTCTGTTTTGGAGTGACCAGATAGGGCAGATAAGCCACCACCTCCTGAAGCATGATGTCCTTCAGGCGGTCAGAATGCCCCCGTTAGCTGAGCTGAGAAACTAAACGAGATTCACAAGTCAAGAGACTCAGACCTGTTCACAAAGACATGGCACAGCAACATTCAGACCACGATTAGGCCACAAGTAACTCTGCTCGTTTTGCTAATACGGTTCTGAGCTGATAAATGTGTGAATATGGAAGTAGATCCTAAACTGTTGGTGTTTTTATGTTATTTTGCTTGTGCTTTATTTTTACCTATGGGAAAAAGACCTTAGTTTGAATAATACGCAATACAACCGTCAGAGATCTGTAATTAATTTCACACAATCTAAACCTTCAGTTAGAAAAATATTTAGTTTATCTTTGCTTTTGAAATTGGCAAAGAAATTGTTCCTCAGCATGTTACAGAAATGTGTAAACAAAAATCTATGTACTTCGCAGAAACTGTTCTTATTCTTAGTTATGCGATTAAAATGATCCAAAAATATCTCCATAATCCATCTGTCATAAGCGCAAAAGTGCTTTAATAACTATGAGCATTACTGTGTAGGATGTGGGGATGATTCAGTAAGAAAACAACACTTTGCGTGGACATAAACATGACCGAAATGACAGGAATACTTGAACAATAGAGTCCAACCCCCTGTTGGCTCACCAACCCTGCTGGGCCAACAATGCCCACCAGAACAGCACGTCACATCGTCAACAGCTGTAAAGGTTTTCGGCGGATGTGAGACATCAAAACAGAAAAAAACTGCAACAACAACACTGACCAGCTTGGCCTGTTTCTCAGCCTTCTTTGCAGCTTTCTCTGCTTCCTTCTGCTGCTTCTTGAGGGCTTTCTTTGACTGAGCCTGCTGCTCCTCCTCCGTTGCACTGAAACAGGAAGAAAGACACAACATAAACATGAAAGTCAACTTCCACATCCTATTTCTCCCGCATCCCACGGGGAAGTAGTTGAGCGCCTGGGAAAATTAATTCTGCGCCATCACCACCTCCAGCTTTAAAGTCTGAACTCCCTTTAATCCTATTGTTCTTCCAAACAAAACAGCTGGAGTTGAGATGAATGGATCGGAGAGAGCTTGGAGAGCAGTTAAGATTGAGATGTCAGAAAGCAAGATTAGATAGATAAACACTGCAGCTCTGAGGAGACTGTAGACAGACTGGCAATCTCCAATTCTGTAGCTGTTTGTAGAGAACACAGATTATCCCATTAAACTAACATAAAGGTGTCTTTATTTACCAGATTAAAAACTCTTTACTTGAGCTCTTAGTGAAATTTACCTACAATTAACAGTATAAACAGGATAACAAATTGTTACATGACAAAATCCAAAATTACCACAAATGTACACAAATACAGAGCATCTGCCTTTTAACACGTGTAGATATGTTTTTGTTCAGGTGCTTTGAAGATTTTGAAGGTGCATTTTAAGGCCAGGAACCTTTTCCAGAAACTACTCTAGAAATAGAATATTGCAGTGTTTATGTCCTGACATATCAATTAAAGCTTTCACAACTTCACAGAAGTGTTTATTTGGATTGAGTTGATTGTGTTGATTGTCTGAATGGAGCAAACATGCTGCAGCTGATGTTTTAACACTCAACTCGAAGGCTTTATTATTTAAAGTTCTCAGCATTTTCTTCAGAGATAAAACTGATTTTAATACATTTTCAGAGCTCAATGGCCATGAAAGCATAAATTATTCTCTACAGTTGGGCCAACACACTTTGGTAGAATATATTCTTATATGTTTGCACACAGTAAGTGGCTTTTAAATTGTAACAACTATGAAACAATCAGACATTAATGGAGTTTTGGTCCGATCTCACTGTTTGAATCAAACTATGGATGGAGTGGGTGGAGATCCACTTCACCAGGTCCAGCAGCACTTCTTCAAGAGGAGAATCAACTCAAAGCTCACACACACACACACACACACACACACACACACACACACACACACACACACACACACACACACACACACACACACACACACACACACACACAAAAATCACATAATATACTAATCAAATATGCTGTAAAATATGATACAATTCTGGGGTCATGGATACTTTGGAATAATCTCTCTCGGTTTTTTTCCTGAATAATATCAGCCTAATAATCTTTCTAGTTTGCAATTTAAATTTAAGAACAAAATTCTGTAAAAATTAAGCCACTATAAAGCAGCAGATCACAAACAGTTAGAACTTTGGACTTGTCCATTCGCTCATAATTATTTTCTAAATCTGCAGGTGCATCAATACACCTGCTTAGTTTCCCAAAACACCAGGAGTCTCGACCTGAAGGAAGCCTGTGAGATCAGGAAATAACAGGGAGCTATGAATAGCAATAAAGCCCAAACAAAAGTCAAAAACAGCAACATATTATGACTTCCAAGGGAGGAATCAGATCCCGGTTGCACTTGCTCTATTGTCTAACGTGTCATTGATACCACTGCTTTAACAGCAAAATCAACAGCCCAAGTTCTGCCTCTACAAAACCTGAAACTAATCTTCAGTATCTGGATGTCTGTAATACATAATGGTTCTGATACAGCAGTAGTAATATGCAACAACCTAAAATGCTGTTTTACTGTTGTTTTGATTCTCAAGAAGCGATCTGATTCTGAAGATTCATATTGCGCTCACAGAAAGATTCAACTATTAAACAAATGAAACCTCAACCAATTTAAATACAACTATGATAACATGTCCAGGATCCAACAGCTTCAGTCCCCAAACAAAATACCTCTTCTGCTATAAAATAGTTAACATTTCTAACATAACCACATGAACAACAATAAAAAGTGGGGAATAGTTAAATATAAAACAAAATGGCATCGATCTTTGAGCTAAGTTCACAAAGCTAAAGTCAAACAGATTGAGAGCCAAAACCTATAAAATAAAGTTAAATCTAAAAGCTTACTTTAGAGTAAAGTCTGCATCCGAGTTATTGCTGTTGAGCTAGCAAGTAGCTTTTACGTGTTTGGGTGTCCACAAAAGGAGCTGCTCAATAGAAGTTCAATGTTTTGTATTTTTCTAATCTAATGAAACACAATTAAATTATATTTCAGATTGAACTATCTCAATAATAGATCAAAAATACTTAAAAATATGCAAGTACTTTAATATATATAAGAAAAAACTGTCACCTATTCATTATTAGAGCTGAGGATGTAGCACTGTCTTCTAAGCAGTGCTGCATGCTTAGAAGACAGTTCTGTTTCCTTTCTTAAACAGGAAAAAAAATATAGCATTTTTTAATCAGGCCTGTTTACAGTCACTCACCAGAGGTTCAGCAAAGGCCAAATTTTTAAGATTTGGTCCATGCTTGTTTTTCCTAAATCCCTAATTGGTCTGTAAGGTCAAGTAAAAAAAAGAAAAAAAAAAACACTAATGTAATATGTGCTTTTAAAATTTCTGAAAAATAAATAGCAATTCAATCATATCAAAATTATGAACAATTTGGGATTTTAACCTAGATCCACTAACTTTAATTAAATTGAGTTTTTAAGCTTTTTCACAGAGCTCCAAAGTCTTATGAATCTCAAATCACCAGAAATATAATCGTGAAAAAACAAACTGCCTAGATATAGCTATCAAATGACGAGCCATAAAACATTCATTACCAATAATGCGACCTTCATGTCTATCTCTAACAACAATCTAAATGCCCAAGACTATAAACTTCAAGCAAGGTGGCGCAAATAATAATAATCAATTTAATTTATAATGCACTTTTCATTAATAAAAATCTCAAAGTGCTACACGGTGCAGCTAAAAACAAATAAAATCAACAATCAAAAAAATTAAAAAAAAGACAGTCATTTAAAAGTGGAGTAGGCTTGTCTAAAAAGAAAACTTTTCAAGCCAGTGTTAAAATCGGACAATAATTGTGAGGCTCTCAAATAGTCCGGGAGAGAGTTCCATACACGAGGAGCAGCCACAGCAAATGCTCGATCACCCATAGTCCTTAGTCTTGATCGAGGAAGGTGGAGAAGATTACAGGCTTGAGATCGTAAGGATCTAGAAGTTGAATGTGAAATAAGGAGGTCCTAAAAGTAATCCGGTGAGGTTCCATATAGACAGTGATGGGTGATAAGTGCAATTTTATACTGAATCCTATAAATTACAGGAAGCCAGTGAAGCTCGTAAAGAGTAGGTGCGATGTGATCAAATTTACGAGCTCTCACTAGGATCCTGGCAGCACTGTTTTGAATGTACTGAAGCCTCTGAAGGTGTTTTCTGTGGACTCCAATAAACAGCGAGTTACAGTAGTCGAGCCTGGAGGAAACAAAGGCGTGGATGAGGGTCTCGGCATCAGAACGGGAGAGAGATTAACGAATTTTGGAAATATTGCGAAGATGAAAAAAAACAGGTTTTAAACAGGTGCTTAATGTGATTTTCAAATGTGAGATGAGAGTCAATTTGAACTCCAAGGTTTGTAACAACGGAGGATATGGGAATGTCTTGTCCAGAGAACGAAGTACTCGTCAGGTCGAGGACTGAGCCTCGTGAGGCGTTCCGATCAGTATGGCCTCGGTTTTGGAACAGTTCAACTGAAGAACGTTATGATTCATCCAAGTCTTAATCTCCTCCAGGCAGGACGAAGATGAACCCGTTCTAATGTAAAGTTGCAAATCGTCCCGCATAACAGTGAAATGAAATGTTATGCCGATTAATGATTTTACCTAAAGGCAAAAAGTAAAGAGAAAAAAGCATAGGCCCTAGAACTGACCCCTGCGGGACACCACAGGACACACTAACGAGTTGTCAAGTAAAAACTGTTGTCAAGTAAACAAATGTTACGTAAAAATAATAATAATAAATCAGTGACACAATTGGGAGAGACTACGATCACTATTGTTGCCATAATTATATAATGGTACGTTTTGTGTGTGCTACAATTAAAAAGCACACGATGAACACATTTTATGAGATTCTTTTCTAATTTTTAAAAACGAAGAAAAGTTTTATTGGAGAACGAAATAATTAGAATCAACAGTCGTTTCATGCAATAATGTACATTTTACTGTAGAATAACCAAAAATTGTCACAAATTGTGAATACTTTTTTGATAAGGGTGTTTTTATTTTTAATTTTTTTTAAATCATCAAGTTTTAGCACAATGATGAACTTTGTGTTGAAAACAGCCGGGTAAGTCATATCAACATTTCAACTGTCGGTTTCATTAGTTTGTGGCAGGAAAATATCCTGCTTACGTGCAGGTATAAACCGTGGTATGTTGTTATCTTGTTGTTTTCCGTGTTTTGTCGTTTGTGGTCTTCAGTTAATTTCAATAAACTGCTAAATTAAACTTTATCAAACTGAAATGAAAGTGATTGCTGATGCAATTCGCTGCAAGTTAGCTTCTAGCCTTGTTAGCACCTTGGTGAAATCAAAATGCCGCTCTGAGAGCTGTGCTACAGCAAACGCTACATTCACAGCGCTCTTACCCGTTTGCTTCTTCTTTCGTCATGTCCAATTTTATTCTTGGAAAGTTGGGATATTTTTTTTTACAACTGTTTGCTAGGGGAAGAAAGACCGCATCAGCTGTTCACAGCATGGACGGGATCAGGAAGGAAGGAGCTGTTTTGACCGAGCACAGTTCCGACTGGAAACGAGTCACAGACTGTAGTTCCGCCTTATTAGCGTTTGTCCGGAGCAGACAAAATACATCAAACATCTGTAGGGAAATGCGTCTGAGGTAATTTCCTCAGACTGTGCAGAACTTCAAAGCCACAAATAATTGTATCATCAAACTAAATTACAGAAATGAAGTCATCTAATGCCCAGATTTGGAGAATCTATTTTGGTTTAAATTCAGTTCATATCAATTCACTTCATTCCAAAGCGCTCCAATAAATTGTAAGAATCAGGTCAAATTCAGTTCCAAACACAACACAATTTAATTAAGTACTAATAGGCCAAAAAATAAAAAGGCATTTGTCTAAGAAAGTCTAGCTGATTGCATGAAGCCATCCAGTTTATAGGATTTCCACCTGTCAAGGAGTGGGGAGCAATAATTATTACAACAAACCTATTTGTATTAAGGACCAACACAGTTAGTGAATACTATTGTTCTATAAGGAAAATGAAGCATTCTTTTTGTTTGTTTGTTGTTTTTGTTTTGCATACAAAAGGTTATTTTGTCATTATTTTTAGTAGAATAAGTCAGACTCAAACAGATTAGATGGAGAGCATGAAAATTCATTATCAAGTGTTGCATCATATTCTTAGTTGTATTGTAATTTTGGACTTTGACTAGGTCATGAATATTCTTTGACCCAAGTCATTCCATTTTGACTCAATTTTTTTGTCTTCTTGTCCTACAAAAAGGTGAACCCTTGTCCCAGTTTTTATTTTTTTTATGTATCTAATAAGTTTTAATTCCTTATTGTCATATATTTATCTCCATCTTGCTTCCGAGTAGGTTTGAGCAGCTTCCATGTTCACGATGAGGCAAATAATTCCCTTGGTAGGGAAATGTGCTACTTTGTCTTGATCTATCCACTAAAATCCAGATAAAATACTGCTGCAACATTTAAATGTAAAGTTCAATGGATATGACTGGCCTAGTAAACCACTGTAGTGCAACACAGCTCACTTCAAATCATCTAAATACATTCCAATCCAAAATCTCATAAATGACTTTTTGAAGATAAACAACCATGGAAACGGTCTCCTTTCTGTTTAGCATTTTTATGAAAAATCTATCTGAAAACATGTTATGTTTAAATAAAAGACACCTGCTGTCATCTGAACCTTAGTGATAAATCTTTGCCCAATCTATATGAGGCATTAGGAACTGCAGCGTTGCATTTGTGGTTGGCTGGTGGTCTTATCTTGGGGTTCTTCTTCTCTTTTGTGGGCTGGGGGTTAGACTTTGTAGATTGTTTTATACCTTCTACACTGATGCCACAGTTAATTATTGACTTCAGAGACTTCAGAAAACATACTTAAGTCACGTGCAGCAGTGATAATTTTGAAAGACTTTAGTACCACTTTTTTAGCTACACTTCATTATATGACATAGATAAATCAGTCCACATGAAATACAGGTCATACAAACAACTAACAGCAGGTAATTAGCATGTGGGGGCTGCTTTACTCTCACAGAAAGTGTAAAATTCAACTGAACATTCACACCTTTGCTTGAGTGCTCTAAGTGCACACAGGTATCCAGTAACCTTTGCAGGAACGGACCGGCACAGCGTGTGACGGTGGTTTGAATTCAGCGGGGGTGTCTTCAAAGCTTTTCTCAGGCTGCTGGCCACAGGAGCTCCTGATGCAGGAAACAGGCTTCCTGTCGTTCACTTTCCTCCCTAAAACAGTGTAACCTTTGCGGAGCGTGTCACTGCACAAAAGGAGCTCAGGCTATTTATTTGTTGTTCTTTTAAGCTGGCGTCTGCTAAGCTGTATTTTTCTGTTTTTACAGTGCCCAACATTAACAGTTAAGTAAGGATTAGTAATTTTACGGAATCCAAGTTTAAAGCTGCAGATATGGAGATGTAAAGATAATGAATCACCAGTAGGAGCAATTTCCTGCTCTCTCCAACAACTTTAGCCTTTAACCCAGGATACCGACCTTCCTGCAGGGAAATATTTGAATGAGTGTGTTTTGACTCATCAAATGTCAGTTTAAAACATTCAAATTGAACTCCAGTTTTGTGCATTTACTATTGAAACCTTTACATTATAGAAGGTAGACACTTCCTAAACTGCTCCTTTGAAGGAGACGCTAGAGATGTGTGATGTTGAATATTGTAGTTTGCCATTACACAGAGAGAATGAAAGCTTTAATAATGAATGGAAGGGAACATTCTTGTACCCACGATGTGAATTCCTAACAAGACTGCCTATCTCAAATTTAAGCACTTCACTGGGGACCAAAGTCAGTTTGTAGAGAGGAAGAACCCATCCATCTCCTTACTTTTATCATTTTAATTGATTACAGTTTGACAGACAGACTTCGGTGTGTTTTATTTGGATTTTATGTGACAGACCCACACTAGGTTGGACATATTTGATAATGCTTTTATTAATCAAACTTTTAAAAGCAAAGAGTACATAGTAAGTCATTTCTTTTCTGATGTCCCTAAATTGAATACAGTGAAAATGTGTCAAAAAAAACTCTGCAATAAAGTCAATAAACTCTGCAATAAAAGTCTAAAATGTGTTGTGTGCATTTGTATTCAGCTACCCTGAGTTAATCATTCATTTTTTTCATTCTTCTTTGGAAAAGCTCAAGCTCAGCCAGATTAGGTGGGAGAGGATCCATGAATATCAATATCAAAGTCTTGCACATCCTCTCAGTTGATCTTTAGGGTTTGTGCTTTGACTGGGCCATTCTAGGACATGAACATCCTTTCATCTACACCATTTTATTAGAAATCTGGATATATTTTTTTTGGGGAGGGGGGTTGTTTTGCTGTTGGAAAGTCAACCTCTGACTCAGTTTAAAGTCTTTTTCAGCTCATATCACGTTTTCCTTCTGTCTTCTTATTAACCCCTTGCCACTCCCTCTCCATGCTGAGGACAAACACATGATGCATGATGCTGCCATGAGGTTCTGCTTTGGTCTCATGTGAAAAGAGAACCTTCTTTTGTATTCTTTTTGGATCCGCTATATGTATTGTGTCAAGCTGAGAACAGAACTCTTATCTCTTTTTTTCTTGTCACTAGTATAAACCCAGTATGTTACCACCACCACTGTGTTTTATGGTCTGTAGTGCTTTGAATATGGCCAAGAAAGTTCAACTTAGGACTCATGCTGAGGATAAACTGCAAAACTTACAGTCATACCTAAAGCAGAAGCTGGTTGACTAAGATGAGATGAATAAAAATACATGCCAAACCTTTCAGATTTTTAATTGTAGACAAAGTTTGTCGTAACAGAATAAAATATTAAATAATTTAAGGGACATGAATACTTTTGTGAGATTTATTCCCCCCACAGCAGTTGCTGTGTTAATTTAAACTGTAAAAGCTGTGCTTTTTTCCAGGCTGGGATTTAAACTTTCTCTTGTCTATAAAGCATAAATGCAACTGAAGAGATACAAGTGAGGCAGATCTCCCTGCACAGGATGAGGCCTTATGCTAAATGAGGCTCATTTGGCTATATTCCCAACTTTGAAAAGCTCCTCTTGTTTTAAACTGGTTCACTGCACCAAAACAGGCATTAACCCTTTGACTTAATGGAAGCACTTCACACTTTATTCCTCTCCACGTAAAGATATGGAAATGCATCTCCATGGGAGTTTAGAGTGAATGCCAGGGCTGTGGTATTATACGAAGGGCATTTGATGGCTTCATTCTCCTTGACATCAATTGTTGTCTGCTTCCTTTGGTCTCCCAACTTGAACATCAGTCTTTGTCACCAGTTCAGCGCTGATTACATTTAACATATATCTTAGTTAAAAGAGATAAATGTGGATAAATGTCCAAAAAGAAGCCATTTTAAGGTCAAATGTTGCAGTTTTCTTGTTGCAGCAAATTTATGCAAATGATATATCACAAAACCCCTCATGAGAGACAATGCCTGGCTATTTGCATCCACTGAATACATTTATTTCAGTTTTTGTGATCCATTTAATGGTTAAGCTGACCCAATGACCCTTTCAATGAGGTGAATGAGAATATTGCTTGTTTACAAGCCAAACGTAAAGGAGGCAGTATATCTTGCAAACTGGGAAAGAAAGAAAATAAGTCAGAAGGAAAACTTGACATGCTAATTGCTTTGTTTAGGAGCCATATGGGTGCTAATTCCAAGAGATTTCTTCAGCTTTTGTGTCACTGTCTGGTTAAGATGTAAAGTGCACAGATGTTCCTGCAATTACAGGGTCTGTCTGTGCAGTCCTTCTGCATTTCAGGCCAGTTCAGGTGGTGACATTTGCTAGGAGACTTTTTACCCCCCACACCACTACTCGCCCACAAACTCCCCAAAGGGGAGGGTTGGTAAAACTCCCTCATCACACAACAGTCACGGAAAGTACAAGACACTTTTATTTTTTACAGTAAAAAACAAGTACAAAAAGC
Organism: Poecilia reticulata; assembly: GCF_904066995.2. Lineage (NCBI taxonomy): Eukaryota > Metazoa > Chordata > Actinopteri > Cyprinodontiformes > Poeciliidae > Poecilia > Poecilia reticulata. The sequence goes on from NC_088831.1 coordinate 37,151,056, forward strand.
AACTTTCTTAAATCAAGCATAAGCCCAGTGTAAACGACAGCAATAAATTATAGCTTTCACTTATTCACGCAACTTAAGTGCGACACACACACACAAAAAATGCTACAAACAGAACTATGTACAAGGTTTACAAAAGCAGCTACCAGTGGAGGACAACAAATAAGATCCATGGTGGAGCATCACAGTCTGTGAGAACAATACAGATAATGGATCTTGAGTGGGAAATCGGCACTGACCAGGACACAATGCTACTTCAGAAGATGAACAATTGGGAAAAAAAATATAACAAAACACACACAACTGCAGTTTTCAACTCAAGCAAACAACCAAGTATAAAAAAACAAACAAAAAACTTTTTTTTTTTTACATGTGTACAAAATGTAGTAAGTTCTTTAAAATAAAGCTTCTTTTTTTTAAGTCTCTCCTGAGAGTTTAAAGTCAAGAACTCCCAACAGTAACCGCCGGTTAACTCGATAAAACGCTGGAAGACTCAGACTCTGTGGACACAGAAGAAATCTGCCCGCGCTTTTTGGCCATGAGAGTCACTTTCTGGCTTGATTTGCTGCTATTTGTGAGCGTGCTCCTGGCGGTTTTATTGAACTTCACCCCCAGGAAGGCATACAGGATGGGGTTAAGGCAGCAGTGGAAGTAGGCCAATGCTTCGGTGATGGAGATCCACGTCTCCACCGCCTGCTGCAGCTGACAGGAAGAGCGCACGACGTCCAGCATGATAAGGGTGTCCAAAAAGATGCCGGTGCAGTAGGGCAGCCAGCATCCAAAGAAGCAAATGATGAGGATCACTGTGGTCTTCAGAGCTTTCTTCTTCAGCACCTGGCCCTTGGCGCCTTGGGAGAGCTTGGAGATGATGATGCAGTAGCAGACGAGGATGACCAGTCCGGGCAGGACGAAGCCCACCAGGATGTGCTGGAAGCGGAAAACCACCGTCCAAATCAGGCTGCTTGCCCCAGGGTAGATGCGCTGACAGATAGTTCTGGAATCGGCGCTCTCCATGCTTTCCTCCACGAACAAGTAGTTGGAAGACTTTACATCCTGGACCCGGGCAAACACCAGGTCAGGCACGGTTAGGATGGCAGCCGGCAGCCACACTGCAACGTAGATCACTTTGTTGGCCAGCAGCTTCCTTTTGGCCTGGCTGTTGGTGGCATGGACAATCGCCAAGTACCTGTCCAAGCTGATGAAGGCCAGGATCAGGACGCTGCTGTACAGGTTCAGCGTGTAGATCACGTGCACTGAAACGCAGAGGAAGCCTCCAAAGTACCACGTCTTGGCTGCGTCCACGGCCCAGAAGGGCAGCGTGAGGACGAACAGGAGGTCAGCCACAGAGAGGTGGACCCGGTACTTGTCTGTCATCGTTTTGACCTTCTTCTGGTAGCCCATGACGGCAATGACCAGTCCATTGCCGACAATCCCGAGGATGAATATTATTCCATAAACCGTTGGGAGGAAGACCTTGTTGAAGTTGCTGCTGAGTAACTGACCACATGGCTCCGGGATGAATAGATCAAGCTCTGCAAACTCCTCGGAGATGTTGTAGGTGTTGTTATCAGAATACTCAAATGTATAGTCGTCCTAAAATGAAAATAAAATGTTTTTAAGTTTTTAAAAAAATGAAATTGTTTACAAACTAGGTGTCTAACCACAACATCCATCTTAACTTTAACTGCTCTTAAGAATAAAGGGGGAAAAAAATTAAATAGCTGTAAATCACGTTTAGAATTAACTCTAATACAGGAATCACCTTGCAGCTAAAAGGGAAACAACCTTTTCATCAATTAAGAAAAATAACAAGACTCACCTCTCCCATGTTTAGCTTTCTCCGAAAATGAACAGTTTTGGCAACAGGCACCGTGTGTTTTCGCGTTTAGCGAGGTGATTAGATGTGGCGATCTGTAAGCGGACCTACCCCATTAAGTAGGCACAGTCAGCCGGCCCCCCCACTCCGCCTCCCAGGGGAGGAGGAGGATGTGGAGGCGGGGTTGCGCCGTGCAGCGGGTCTCCAAAAACAGCGTCACTATAAAACCCTAAAACACTCCGCATGTGGCAAAGGCGGAACATGTGAAACTTTTCTGTCTGCGAAAAAGACGTTAAAGCGTTAAAATAACTGCCCCAGACAGGGGCGTTGCTAGACGAGAAGCAAAAGGGGTTCAAGACCTGGATAAAAGTAAAACTAAAAAAAAAAAAAAAAAAAAAAAAAAAAGAGGAAATCAATGAAAAGTGTAATTAAAACTAAATTATGAATATTTGAATGTTTACTTATCCTATATTTTATGTTTTTTTTTTGCTATTATGTTATGTTATTTGCAATTGTGGGGAAGACTGAGGGGAGATTTATCAGCACACAGTAATTTACACCCTCCACAAGGAGGACACGCCACACAATCAAAGAGCTTTCCTCCCAGCAGCTGGGACCAGTACGGCTCCCAACAAACCTGATAAATTCTTTGTATTCCCACTGTTCCTTGCAGGAATCTCCATAGTTTTGTACAGAACATATTTCTACATGAACATATAAATTGAGGATTTCCTTTTACTATTTATGTATCTGTTCTGTATGTTCATCACAACTATGCATTATTCTATTCTTATAACTATAAAGGATGATTGATAGAGACTAGCTCTTCACAGTGTTGTATTCAAGAATATTGAAAATTGAATGGAAGGAAAAAGTAGGTCGAAAAGGTGCATGAGGTAACTCTTAGAAAGATTTCATTAGCAGCTTTAATCATTGCTTCACTGAATCCAGGACAAGGGATGCAACTGCATTTCTTTAGTTATGCCACTTTTTTAGAAAGAGACAACATTAAAAGCCTCTTACTTGGGTTAAGGAGAAAAATAAACCACACTGTTGTCCAGTAAATTTATTATTTTCTTTATATGTTACAGTTTGAAAATCTGAAGAGTGAAGAGGTTCACAATCCAAGTTGCTTGAGGTCCTTTGTGAAGTTAGTAGATGTTCACTTATGGAACTGTGTCATTTTCTGTTTTTGTGCTCCGTGTTTAATCAAATTCAGGTCAATATCAAGTCACTAAATGTTGGGAAACTTTATACTTCTCTGTGCTGACAAGCATCATTGCAGATTTTATTTTTCCAGCAGAACTTAGCACCTTTCCACATAGTCAAAAGTACCAAAACCTGCTCCTTTTTCCATGGAGTCACTGCAACTGACTGACCAAACTGGTCTCACCTAAGCCATATATAGATTGTTGAAAACAGGAAGGTCACCGACAACAAACCCAACACTGCATATTAATTAAAATTCGCAGCCAAAATCAACTTAAGTTTAACACCTTTTAGCAGAGCATCTGATAACTTGGAAAACACTTGAAATATATGTAGTAGTCTGGCTTTGTCACCAGAATCCTTTAACTGCTCTTAAGAATAAAAGACCAGTTTTATTCTGCTGGTTTTATTCACATATAAAACTTCTCCACTGAAGTTATTATTTAAAATCTTCTTAAGAATCCTCTGTGATCCTTTGCAAAACAATCTCCCATTCTAAGGCAAAATTGATATTTTGGCCAACTAATCAAATTTGGACATAAGCATGTTGCATTTCTTAAATAGTTTGAACTTTTATAGTGAATAGAGATTGAGGAGAGTAACTTGCTTTCTTTATTCCCCTATATTTTAAGATGACATTTGTTTAAATTTGATCTTTATGGGCTAAATTGGGAACAACTTTCTGTTGAAATAATATTTAGTAAATTTACTGAGGTACAGAACATACAGCTCTGGGGAAAATGAAGAGCCCACTGCACTGAACCCCGTTGAAAACCTCATGATTATTAAACCAAACATTGATTTCTGAACTCTTCCTGAGTTAAAACATTAGTATTTTTGTTTCTAAATGAACATAATCTTGTTTTATTTGAGTTCTGAAAGCCATCCATCCATCCATTTTCTCACACCCTTGTCCCTTAGTGGGGTCAGGAGGGTTGCTGGTGCCTATCTCCAGCTAACGTTCCGGGCGAGAGGCGGGATACACCCTGGACAGGTCGCCAGTCTGTCACAGGGCAACACAGACACACACAGGACAAACAACCATGCACACACACACTCACACCTAGGGACAAGTTAGACAGACAAACTGACCTGACAGTCATGTTTTTGGACTGTGGGAGGAAACCGGAGTACCCGGAGAAAACCCACGCATGCACAGGGAGAACACGCAAACTCCATGCAGAAAGACCGGGGCCGGGAATCGAACCCAGAACCTTCTTGCTGCAAGGCAACAGCTCTACCAACTGCACCACTGTGCAGCCCGAGGTCTGAAAGCGCTGCATCTTTTTTGTTATTTTGACCATTTCTCATTTTCTGCAAATAAATACTAAATTTGTGCTTGGAATTTCAGAGACATGTTGTCAGTAGTTCATAGAATAAAAAAACAATGTTCATTTTACTCAAACATATACCTGTAAAAAGTAAAATCAGAGAAACTGATAATTTAAATGGTCTCTTAATTTTTTTCCAGATCTGTAGACTTTATGGGAATCAAACAGATATTCATGATTTAGCCCAATATTTGACCAGATACAGCAAACTGCTCAGTTTTATTTTCAGGACATTTCTTTTTTTGTTAATACAGACAAGCAAAAAACATGCATGCATTTACGATGATTAAATGTCAAAACTTGTAAAACTTTTGCATATTTTTTAAAGAATCCTACAGTCATTTTAAAAAAAAAGTTGTGAAGAGAAACTGTGGAGCTCGTCAGTCAACAAAGCCCCTTTTGGAAAGTTTCATGCAAATCACAGCAATTTAAAGATTACAAATGCTTCTCAGGCCTCATCTCTGCAGGCTCAAGCATGCATTATCTCTGCCTGAAGTGACGGCTTATGTTACGGTTTTTGGGGTCCTTTCCAAATATACATTCCCTCTCTACAAGCCACTTCATAGCCATGTCTGATGACAGTTTTCATCACAGGAGGATTCCACATTCTGTCACTTCTCAACTGCTGTTATGTCCGAGTCCACAGTGGATGTGAAAAGTGCCACACACCCAGTGACGTGTGGGTTTCTTTCAAAAACGGCTTTGGGGACTCGGTGTGCTGAGCATTCATGCTCTACGGGGTTCAGTTAGAGCAGTGGTGGCACGGCGAGGCCACACGAAACTCCCCGCCCTCCTCTGTCTGACACACAGGGGCTGACGGTTGCTTGAAACCGAATATCCTACTTGAGTCTTTGATATATGAGAGCAATGACAGATCCAGCGACTTGATCTGCACCATTGATTTCCTCTGACACATCCCACTTGCCCCAAAGAGAGATTGCAAATATGTACTCGCATCTGCTTTAGGTAGGGGATTAGATATAAGAGACAGATAATGATTGTTTTCATATCGGACAGAGCAGCACTGAAAACATATGTCACAGATAAATGGTTCGTGGGAGGTTTATCTGTGAAAACCGACTCTATAAGAGGTGCAGTGGATCTTGAAAAATATGCCGTGGTTCAGCTGTGAAGCTGAAGCTTGGTTCTTCACTGTTTCAGAGTGTGAAATTCACAGATACAAATGGGGGAGTTCCAGGGAGAAAAGGCTGTTATTCTTGCCGATTAATAAAAAAATCTGGCTATCAAATGAAACTCGGACTTGTTTTCCTTAGAAGAGCTGGACATTACTGACTTAAAAAAATAAAGACTCCAGCTCACTATGACCTATGTCATATTTCTTCATCATATGACTTGAAATCATTTGGCTGATGAAAGTTTCAACACTTTCTGTTTCCCCTGATGCTGTGTCTAAAATCCCCTAAAACTTCAGAGAAGTTTTTTTCACTTTCTGTTGTTCGAACGTGGTTTGCAGGGTTTGAATTGCACCTCGGTAAATACCAAAGTTTTTCAAGCACCAACACTTATAAAGGTCATGATTACGTAGAGTGTACTATGTGCTATTTGACTGAAAAGAGAACAGAGATGAATTACGACAGTCCTATTGTGTTTACCATTAACTCTGAGTGGAGGCTTTTTATACATGTCCCACCCTCCAACGTTTAACGCCACCTACAGGTCTGGGGGAGTAGAAAAATAAATAATAATTTTGGGTCATTCTCTGTGTTTTCTTTTGAGGCGACAGCTGATTTAAGAGAAAGATGCTCCAGTTTAGAGCATGATCACCAGCCACATTAATTAGCAAATGCCAGTGGTTTTTCAGTCTGGAATCCAAAACACTGTTAAGTTGTACTTCATGTCATTCCCAAATATACGTTTTGAAGTCAGAGACTCTGTTGTTAGTGCTTATTTTCTCTACGATAGTTAATTTGTTCAGTTTAATCTTGCAAAAAATTGATGCCAACACTTCCTGAGTACTACTAAAACCACCCCAAGTGAGAACAGTGGTTCTTGTGTTGATAGTTTGAGCCAATTGATTGCTGTAAAAAGAACAGACAGTTCATAAATGACAGGAAATGAGAAGATCTGTATGTATTTGAAGTGGAAGTAAACAATTATAACTTTATAGTATAAGAATGTGCAGCTCTCTCTCTCTCTCTCTCTCTCTCTCTCTATATATATATATATATATATATATATATATATATATATATATATATATATATATATATATATATATATATAATAACATAGTATAGAGATAAAGGACTGAATTCAGTGTGCCAAAGCTTATAAACATAGCTGGATTAATCCTGAGCATGTCGTCCTTAAGATCTGCCTGCAGCTGCACTCCTGTGGAGAAGAAACTGTCAAAGAAAGGCCTCTGTATGAGTATGATGCTCTTATCAGCTCTATTCAGAGACCGGCAGTTTCTACAGTATCTGACTACAAGCAGAACACAGGTATTTCATCAAAAATACATACAGCCGTTCACTATTTACATTGTTCAAATTGGTTTCATCACTGAAGGGTTCATTTTCTGATGCTGTTTGAAATGAGAGAAACTCCAACAAAACCTGGATGATTTTGTAAACAGTCAAAACTCTCCAAAAAAACTGGGTCTTCGTTTTCTTTATTTCAGCTGTAGGGTGAAAAATGGCTCAGTGACAGATGCTTGTTTCTTTTCTCATATCAAGTGATTTTTAATATTACATTTTTTTTCTTCACATTTAAGTGAAGAAAAAAAGTAAGAAAAATGTTATTTCCTCACTGGCATAGTTCTAAAAACTGTCTTTTGCTATTTTTTTCATCACCTCTTAGCTTGACATGCACACATCATTTGGTTGCATTGCAACAAATTTCACGCTTCAAGATGTAAAAGGCATTTATTTTGTCTCCAGGAGGTTCCCTACAGCCCCCCGCGTCAGCATCAGAAGTCAGATTGCAATCGGCCTGGAATACAAAAGATCTGCGAGCTACTTAGAATACAGATCGGGAAAAGTGTGAATGACCGCAAAGGGCTCTTCTGGTGAAGAATGGCTATTGAAACGAGGCAGCAGAGTGTCGGTGAGATAAAGAGAAGAATGAGCGGAGCTGCTCAGCCAACAACACTACCTCTCCGGTTCCAACTCATCCCCGCAAGTCTGCACGGGATCATTTTTCATAATGATAGCTCGGCTCAAATATCACTTTATGGCGTTTTTAAAAATCAGAAAACAGGGAATAACATCCAGGGTTTGTCAGTCAGGCTGATTTTGGGCGTTGGCCACAAAAGCACTAAAAGATTTGACTCAAAAAACCTTTAATCTCATGTCTGGACTCTGAAAAGCATGTTTGCATTTTGGCTCAGTGCGTGCAAAGAAGACTTGCATATTCATCATAAACAGTGAGAGACGGTTTTTTAATGTTTGTACTCAGGAACGTCTCTGTTTGTTGTTCTATCAGTATGGTTAACCTCATATTATTATGTTAATATTCACACAGTCTGAGTCATGTACAGAATCTGTTTTGGGCATAACTTATATGCTGTAGCCTCCACAATCCTCTTAAGCTGACGTGTGAACGCTGCTGTTTCCCAATGACTTTAAATGATCTGAATGCATCCCTGCACCTTCATGCATACTTTGTTCATTATTCAATTGGAATGCTTATCTTCTTTATCTATTCATCAATGTTCTGCCGCCTTGCTGTTGTTTTTTTCTGTCTGTGTGGTCGTTCTTTCAAGGCAGAAGGTTGGCTGTGGTGTGTTTGTGTGCACGTTTGGTGGCTCGAGGCCAATTTGAGAGCCATCCTTCACATGCTTGGCGCCTTTGTTTGGGTTTTGTCTTGTTCAAAGACACGACACATCAAGCCTCAGTGAGTTAGATTTAAAAAAAAAAAAAAAAAGGACGCAACTTTTATTTTCTTCTTAGGAGACTGTAAACTCACTCGGAGGGTTGCTCTACCTCTGAGTGACTTGTAAGAGCTGTTACTTGCAAAGGATGTGGTTCGGTTTGCAAAAAAGAGATATTAGGTATTATCAATGTAGGCAGAAAAAATGTGAAAAATGTAAAAGCATCCGGAATGCCAGTCATCTATTTTTGTGTTCAAAGAAAGTGTTTGGATTTGAACAATGGAGCCACTTTTAAGGACAAAGCTAGCCTCTTATCTTTGGACTTCACCCATTTAAACTTCCTACTTTTCTGTGTTATTGGCCTATTTAAACACTTTGTTTTTGACCCTTCTAGTCAAGTTCAGAGTACTTTGGTGAATTGAGTGTGAAATGCAGGTTTGTGCATTCTTTCTCTTTAGACCATCCTGTGAGCTCGATGCCGTCTTCTCTCGCCTCACCCTAAATGTTTACCAAAGGATTTAGATCTATTGTCTGACACGACCATGGAAGAAAGTTTGTTTTAGGTCTGGTGAAGCATTTCTGTGTTCAGACCAAATTCTTTGCCTAACTCAATATTTTTCTAAGAGAAAAAGCCATATAGCATCACAGATCCTCTGTACTTAATAGTGTCCATGAGGTGTTTTGCTTTACAGTAATTGCACCCAGAATGTTTTCACTAAACAGCACAATCTTAAACTCATCTGACTAAAACACCAGTTTAAGTCCCAGTGGAGTTCCATTAAAAGCTCAACTCTTTTAAGTCTGTGATGGGACAGAATAGGCTTTTTCCTGATGTCCCTCCCAAACAACCCATTGGCATGTAAACATCCTTTAAAGGTGGTAATGGAGACGTGGTGCTCCCCCAAGATGTCACTCTTTACCGCACTTCCTTAACATTGAGAGGTTTGGCTGTGTTTTTCTTTTACCATCAGTGGTTGTTTGTCACAGTTTCAGTTTTGAATTGTTGCTCTAACTATATGGACAAGTTTATGCCAAACTAGGAGGTTTTCCCAACCTCCAAGACTCTGAGTTCATCAGCATAACTTTTTTAAATTAAATGTTATTGAGAAAATATTAATATTTTTTAAAACTCATTTACTTTTTTGTCTTATGAGACTTGCTTGACTTGTTTATGGCATTGTTTCATAAAAAAGAAATAAGTTTATGTCAAACCCTGTGTGGAGGTAAACCTTAATGTGCTCACATCTTTCTCATTTTGTTGAATAGCTAAGAGAAAGTAACTTCTGTCACCTAATATGTACAGGAAGTTAAGGATTCATTATGAAAAGTTCCTAATATCAGTTCATTTTATTCTAAAGAAATTGTTACAGCTGCACATAGATATGACACCAGTGAGTTTGCAAAATAATTATTTGAGCTAAAAATAAACAATTCCCTCTGCATAAAAACTCTCAAATTAAAGGTTTGTTTTTTCTATTTTTATTCAATTTTATATCGCCCTGCTGCAAGAGTGCTGTGATCACCACCGTCTGGACAAAACTGTGAAACTTTGGAGGAACCTCGTCAGTGGATTTTACTGATGAAACTTCAAATATCTAATTCAGTTTCAAATATTGATTTCACAAAACTGTCACGCTCAGGTTGATTTATCATTCCTGCTGGGTGCTAACAAGCTTACACACACTGTTGGTCTGTCATCATTACTGGGGGACAAATGAAAGGTGGCTTCTTTTTTTTTTTTACCACTCTGAACTTTTTCACGCTGATTAACCCGAATCCTTCCGCTGCCTGTCCCGACATGGAGTCCATGCAGACTGAGACACAAGGGCATGAACCAATAAAAAAAAAAAAACTGAAAAGGGTGACAATGCCCTCGAGCAGTTAGTGGAGAAACAGATCCCACGTGTGGCATAAATCCAAGACAAGTCACAAGGCTGCTTGAGAAAGGCAGCCAGTTGTTGCAGAGGAAGGGTGTTTTCTATGAGCCCATGATAAATGCAATCGGGGTTGCTTTTCCTTTTCACCAACGTCTCCATTGTGGTTTTTATCTTGCGACAATATTTTAACTCTGGCCGAGTGGCCTCCTGTGGATCAGGGAGTTCATTTGTGGCAGCTGAACAGTAATTACACAAAAACAATGCAAATCGGCCTCTTTGAATGCCTTCATTTGCATGACAGTTCAGATGTCAATTTATGAACCTCCTCTTTTACATTTTTTTTTAAATGTAGCTGCCACTACCTCAATGCATCAACGTGCAAATTAAAGCATTCAAGTTGTTTTTTTGTAAAAGCTTGTTGATTGAATTTTTGCCACTTGGAGAGCAACCTGTTGGGACAGGAGACCTTAGTGAGTCTTTCAGTGGCTCTGCAGGTGGAGCTCCTCCATCTGGCCTGTGTGTGCGGTTCAAAGACCAGAACAGGGGCCCAGCTCAGCCCCGATTATCTGAGATAACGGGACAATAGGCCAGATGAGAGCAGATAGGCTTTCCATCCAGAGTCAAATGACCAAAGAGGGCAACAATCTGCCGCCGTCCAGACTTTCTCTTGACACAAACCTACCCCTGCGTTTGCAGTTTTTACTTTTAGCTCACATTAATTCAAAATCATAAACAATATTTCATGTTTTTAGAACTGCAGCTGCCTTCCATGCTATAAATAGTGATCTATGCAAATTTATTTAGCATTCTTCCAGGTTAATTTTTGTCTTGGTTGTGCTATCCTTTATTTTTTGAACATTTACAAATTCATGAAACTGCTAACATTTTTTTTTACACACGTGAAAAATATCTGGCATTTTTTTGTAATTGACATGGAACAGGTTCATGAGGCAACCAGAAGCCTGACAATAATGAAGGAGCTGCAGGAATTTATGTTGAGAACTCGATGTGCTCAACCTGTAACAACAAGAATATGCTTCGGTTGGATGAAACCAAATTTTTCTCTAAATGGAATTAAACATTTTGGCAAGATGGAATAAATTATGAACCGTTCTGAATGCCAGTCAAACCTTCGAGTGTCTGCTGGAAAGCTGAAGATGTTTTTGTTTACATTACAGTGAATCCAAGAGAGCATCCTAAATTAAACAAAATAATGATTAAAGTTCCACAGACAAGATGTGGGCTCACCTGAAAAGTGTAGTGAGCAGCACATCTCACAATCTGCTGGATTTGGGAAACATCTGTACTGAATGATATAGATTCAGCCATGTCAAGGTGAGGGACACCAACAGAAGATCTGTGTCTTTTTTGCCTTCATTATTAGTAAAAAAAAAGATCAAAAGAACCTGGATTTTTAACAAAGGAGTGAAAACTTTGGAGAGACACTCGGTTTGACTCGTCCATAAATGTGCGGCAAGTAATAAAAATAAGTACGTACAACCCAATCATCCACATTTACTTTGCAAATACTAGCTGTAATTGTTAAGGAACATTATATGTTTACATAACATGCTGCAGTTTGTAGATAATAATGTAGTGTTACATACTTTGATAAATAAAGCTTGAGGGTAGGTTGTGATGTTCCACACAATTACCTCCTCTTTTCCAGACTCACCCAAGCTTTTGATGGTCGCGTCCTGAGGAGTTATAGACGTGTGTTCACAGGCACGTCTGCTGCACAAATGGCCTGCATTTGGTACTCATGGTGTAAATGGATTGATAACAAAAGTCACTTCAGTTGGTTTCTTGTAAACTTACTGTTTAGAATGTTTTTTTTGGCAAACTGGAGAAAACCTAGTACAAATAATGAAGTGTGAATTGATTCTTTTAAACAGTCTGCATTAACCCCCGCGCTCATAAAAGCCTGTGGCAGTTTGCTGAATGATTGCGCCGCTCCACACAGCGGGACACGTTTCATTTATTATTTAAACACAGTGATGGAAAACTGGACGCACACATGTGACCATCTTTTTGTTGTGACATTAAGCTGCGGTCTGGAGCGAGTGTCCGGCACCGGACCGGAACAAAGCGCAGGCAGAGGGACATGCATCAGCCGGAGCCAGAGGGATGCTCCGCCGCCTCTGCTGTGCCTCCCTGACTGAAAGATGACACCGTCTCTGTTGACTGCCTGCAGCAAAACCAAGAACAAATAGTCGTTTTATTTTCTTCTTCCTGTGGTCTCTAGGACGTAGCAGTTGGTGGTACAACATGAAATTTTGTTTTTCTGCTTTCACTCACAGTTTATGAGTCAGACGGTTAGTCATAGTCTGCCGATCAGGCTGGAGCCTCTCGTGAATGTCAAACACTGGAGATTATGAGCCAACTTTTTGTTTTACCTGGAGCCTGCACAGGTACACTCATTGTTTTGTTGAGTGTTTTCTCCTCTGTGCTTTCCAGATGAAAACAAAAGAAGCTCTTAGACAGTAGTCAAACGTTTCAGTTACATACTCATGCTTGCATGGAGCTAACCTGGTACTGTTTGCAGATTTAAAAAAAATGAAAAAGAAAACACAAGCATGTACAGCAAACCAAGGCTCCCTTAGCCCTCTGATAGCAACTCTTCAACTGAATCCTTGAGGCGCTCACTTCAGACCAACTTCCCCTTTGTGCTGCTGCCTTCAGGTTTATTTTCCCTGCACAATTGGAATTCTTAACTTCTCTAAAGGTTGCAAAGATTGCAGATCCCTCTGGCTGATATAGCGCGCCACCCCCCGCTCCCCTTCCCCCGACGGCTCTAAATCTGTGAGGATTATTGTGTTTTTGTGTAAACGAAGACATGGAGAAAATAATACGTGTGGATTTTCTGTACCCAGAAGAGTCTCCAGTCCTCTGGCTCTGATTGTTTTACCTTGGAGTTGTTTATGGCAGGATACGCGTTGGGCACTGGTCAGTGTTTTAGCAAAGCAAAAGCACTTAATTCCCACAGAAAGGCCAATCAGTCAAGACAGAAACAATGCAACCCGTTTCCATTTTTACTTCAGTTTCTAAAGGATTCACAAAATATTTACCTCCTAACACAAACTTCAGTGTATTTAATGGGATTGTATGTGAGAGAATAGCAATTAGGGCATGACTGGAAGGTGCAAAGAAATGAAACAATTATTCATTTTTCTCTTTACAAATAACATTTGTTAAATATGTAAATGTAAACTTATTTAATTTGTTTCATATGAGAAAAAAGCTAATAGAAAAGTACAGGAGCTTTTTAGTTTATTCTTATCCATCTTACTTATCCAAGCCTCATTGTCCTGCCTGAAGTTGAACCTTCAAGTCTCAAGTGATTTGCAGCCCCCAAGAAGTTTTCATTCACAACTGAGCTGTAATTAGCTCCTTTTGTCTTCCCATCATCTCTGGCCATCTGTCCTGTCCTGCAGAAAAACAGCTTCACAATGCTGACCCACCTCCTCGTTTTACTCCACACATGGTGTGTTTAGGGTGATGTGTCAGTTTTCATGGAGAACTCATCTGACCCACTTCCTTCACTGGTAAGATTTGTTCCTTACTTGACTTGAAGAGAACTTCAAACAGGTCTTCTTTGGGTTTTCTGTCAGCAATTCAACAGTCTTGATGTTTTTCTACAAAGGGACGATTTGCAGAGACCACAATGAGTAACTGTCCTGTCTTACCTGATCGCTGAAGTTCTGCAGCTCCTCTTGCTTCAGACCCGATGACTGTGATGTTTGTATGAAGTAAAGCACTTTGACCTGCATTGTCCCTGAAATGTGCTATTCAAATAAACTTGACTTGACTTGACTCCAGAGTTACTATGGGTGTCTTAGCTGCTTCTTTGAATCATACCCGCCTTGTCTAGCCTGTTCGTTTAGGTGATGGCTGTGTTTTTCTGTTTTGACAAATTAATTACATTTTCAGAGGAGAAACTGAGATTTTCCACCCTTCAGTCAGTCTATCCTGACTGTAAACAAAGCTGGTTTATTAAGACTGGTGCAAAACAGCAGATTTAAGAAATGGCAGCCATCCCATCAACAATTACTTCTCAATAATGCAATATCAGGCAAACATTTAGGTATTTTACAAATTATTTTATTCGTTCAATTACTTTAAACGCCAACCAATCAAATTCCAGCTCTTATCGGGCACTTTCTATAAAAGAGCTGGGTTTGAGGCGGGGTCCCAAGATGGCTGCCACAAAAGACACACCCACAAGGTGGCAAACATTTCAACCACCGGTTCTTTTACACACTCTAAGACTAAAAGAGCTGGAGAGAAACTTTTTTTTTCATGTTTTAAAAGCACATTGTTTACTGTTCTTAATTATGCAATAATTTGTGTTGGTCTGTCACATAAAGCCTTGATAAAATATTGTCATGCAACAAAATGGGGGATGTTTAAGTGGTATACATGCTTTGCAAGGAATCTTCTCAACCTCTAGAAGTCTGTTTGGAGGAAAACACGAAACGTCAGCGTGAGTTACCCACATTCGGTCAACGCAGGAAGTGATAAAGTGTGACCACTCTCAGGACAGACAAAGGTTTTTCAGGCCTCAGGTGGGAAGTGGCTCCTGTGAACCCGTGATGTTTAGACTGATTATTATCTGTCGAGCTGTGAGACACTCGGATGTGCTGTGAGCTGCAGTGACCAGAGAGGACAGACCCCAGGCAGGTGGCAGAATGTGTCATTATCAGGAGTGTCAACAAAGCTTCTGGGTTATCATCAATAACATCTGGATGACAAAGAGAGCAGCATGTGTGCTGTTTCGCTGCTTGTCACATTTTACCAGTTGCATGCGGGTTTGTGTGTTTTGAAGTGTTTATTGCATACAATTACCTGGGAATCTCCCTACTTCACATGTTCTATTGAAGTTTCTGTTTTTATGTTTCCATTCTGCAGTGGTACTGCTGTTTTTCTGTTACGGCATCAGTGAAACTTAATTCTTGTTTTGTTTTTTCTTCCTTTTTGCTTCTTTTCTTTTCTGCATTGTATTTCACAGAAATAGCAGGTGCAATCACGTTGCTTCCTGGGCACCACAGGGGTTTTCCTGCAATATGTCACACTCTAATGTCAGAGATTTTTGTTACATTTGATTTGTCAGAAACTAGAAACTCAATCTTAAAATAGGGCACCCTATAAACGTCTGGGTTAAAAAAAAAACTATTTGGTTTTTGCCCAGTTCTGTGTTAATGAAGAATCCCCTTTTATAAGGAAGTATTCTAGAGTCAAATCAGATGCAACTTCTCTAACTGGATACCTCACATGAAACTGTGCCATGAAACAGAAGAATAATCTTAGGAACAGCAACAAAAGTAAAATAGAATGAAATGTGTTTCAGTGGCCTAGTCCACGCCTCAGTTAAACTGATTAGGCACAGGAGCAGTGATTTATTTGTGTGATAACTATGATAGAGCATTGTAGATGAAAGAAAACAGAATTGGCTATGTGGGTGTAAATTTGTGCCAAAAATCCCAAGAGGTAAATTTCACATATTTACAAGAAAAAACTTGGATATTTTCTGATGTTGAAAACTAACACATTTGTGTGAAAAACCATCCATGCTAAAATGGTTAAATGTATGCTCTTAAATTTACCACTTGAATCTAAGAGCAATCTTGGGAATTGTACATTTTTCTTGCAAATTTATGACAACGTTAAAAGTTTTCAGAGTTTTTCCTTGTGAATATGTGAAATTAATGTCAAAATTCCTGAAGTTTTTGGCAGAAATTTACTCCCGTATGGCCAGTTATTTTTTTTCTTTTATCTAGAACAGCTTGGCACTCCATCATAAGCATAACATTGGATAAATAGAGATCTGTCTGCATAGACACCGTATTTTTCTTTCATCTGAATTTAATTTGAAACTCCCTCTGAAACTGTGATTCATTCGCATGAGTAGGAAATGAATGGCGCCACATAACACGTTATTTCTTCTTGTGTAAACAGAAAAATCACTGGTAGGTTGGTCTCCATCGCCCATGAAGCAACTCTGAAATCGTTTCTATTTATTTACTGCCATGGAAACTGCAGGAGAAACAGATTTTAGCAGCAGGTCAGAGACAGTGTCGCGATGGTGAAACAGCTGGCAGAAGGAATCCCCTTTTTTCTGTTCCACTCTGTGAATCAACAATTCATTTCCAGCCGATTTGTACAAAAGGTGATTGTTAGCAGCGGGTCCGGCCTGTCCACTTACAGTTTCCTGAGTGAACCCTCCAGACAGTCATTGCTCAATCGTGGTTCACCTCTCTGGCAGAGGGCAACGACGGCAGCTTTCACATTCACTTCAAATCAAATCAATGTGTGATCCATCATGGGCCTCCTGCCCCTGGGGCACCTCTGGAAATCTAAGAACTAGTTTCTGTGTTTTCTACAAGCTGCTTATGTCTCGGGTTGATGTGTAATTATGCATGTGTGTGTATGAGAGGGAGAGTGTGTGCGCCTGATAATGAAGTTTAAAAGGGCTCCCCTCACTCCTCTTGGGAGCTTTCCATCTGGTTTGATATGTTTTCTGTCATAATTAGATGACATAGACCTCTATATATATTAGCAGATGTCAGACAGGATGCTTTTGGAGGATGTATTCAATATTGTGACACTCAAAACGTGGACCACCAAACCACAAGTTAACTGTATCTTAGCAGATGTTGTCTTTGTTTCTCCACAAAAGACAGAACAACATCAAACCTATGTAGTTTTTAATGATGCATTGCTATTAGGAGCATTTTGTGTCTGTTCAGGTAAGCAATTATTTAATTATGATAAAATGGTTTAAGGTTATTTTGCGGTTATTTTGTTAATGGTTGTAGTTTGTTTACTGTGATGGAAATTTAGGTGGTTAAAACTAATGAAAACCCAAATATTAAGGATCATGACGGGCGTTTCTCTCAGCATGTAAAAATAGTAAAAGGTCTTGCCAAACTAGATTTATCAGAACTGTTAACTGCCTGAATTTCCATCACAGTAAACAATTGCAAACGTCAACAAAATAACCACAAAATAATCTTCTGTGCTGATCATTTCTTTGTTATTGATTTACGTTTTGCTTTAGAGTATTAAGCTAATTTCTCTGTGCTTGTTGTTTTTAGAAAAGTATTCTCTTGTGTCCAGTTCTCTCTACATTTGACTCATTTAGTTAAGTAATTTCTCTCTTGGTTTGTAACTCCTTAGTGTCTAATTCAGCTTCCTTTGTGTTGTTTCTTCTCTGTCCCTCAGTGTCCTTCACAGCTGCTCCAGTTTCCCCTGATTAAGCTAATCTGAATCCAATACCGTTCTTTGGCCTCACACCTTGTTACAGACCAATTGTGAAGAGTGTTGCTGTGTAGTGAATCGATTCACAGCAACACAACAAGAATACGAGGCAGCTTGTTTTAAATGGACAGGAGAAAGTTTATCTTGTGTTTAAAACAGTAAATTGGCAGAATTTACATCATCTGGCATTTATGAAATGTAGACTTTGACAAACTTTTATTCGGTTGATGGCCTTTATTTGAGTTAAATTTTTTGTGTCTTTTTTGCCCCATGCCAATTTTAACTTTTGCAGTTTTATATATTTCTTTTCTGCCTTTTTCATGTCTGAAAAGGAGCGATCTGCCACTAAATGTTTCCTAACAAAGTTGTGTTAATTTGAATCCAGGTTGTATGCCTGCTTTCAGGATCAATTAATTAAGTCTGGAGTTCATTAGTCCAGAGGTTACTCATCGTTATTTTGTGTGACTGGGGGGTTGTACTTTCTATAGGTATGTTTTCCTGAATGCAGGTTAGAACTATGATTAATGGAAAAAGACTTTTATAAAGAGAAACCTTTAAAAAACAAAATAGGTTTCAGTAATATAACCATAAAATATAGTCAAAAAAATAAATAAAGCAAAGCGTAAGTACACAGCTACAAAATAATTAATTTATGAATGGAAAATTGAAGTAGATTATAAAAAAAATATGTCCTTCTTTTGGTTGAAAAGAAAACACGATGCTAACATTTGACCAAGATGTGATTAAAAAAAAAAATGTGAATAAGGTCATTTCGAATACCAAACAAGAAGTTTAAATGGAAAAGAATAACCTTGGTTTTTTCTCTGTTTTGTACTTGTGATTTATTTTGGTGGTGAAACTGAAGACTTGGGACGTCTGCCATCCAACTCTGAGACAGCTGACCTGGATAATCACCAAAATTACTTCCTATTTCTACTGTTGTTCCTGTTTACGGCGTCATGACCTCTCTGGAAAATGTTACAGTTTATAGTGACATGTTACATCAACATTTGAGGTCAAACAGAAGTTGTGCTCAGCAACTGTAATAAAATGAACTCATTTATGCCACACAAAATTAACAGACGGAAATGTCTAGAAAGAGAAGGCAAACCAAGCTAAAAAGGCAATATGAAAATCTCAATAAGGTGGTTATGACCCAGAATGTGTTGCACATATAAAAAAAACATTTCAGAGTCAAATCTCAAGGAATTATGGAAGATCAGTTTCTTCATTTCTTCTGATAAGTTTCAGATTTGAACAAATGAAGCAGTAAGAAATTATAGATTTGGCATTTGCATTTATAAACTGTGTGCAGTCCTTTACAAATATATTTAATTGGAAGTATATCTTATAGTGGATGACATGCTAAGTCTGACCCAATGAGTATAGTTACTTAAATCTTTGGCTTTTCTTGGCTCCCTCCCTAACGAGTCTGGACCACAACTGTGCACTCAGTGTTCTCCCACAATGTTGCACAAGTTAATTACTCCGTGTCAGAGCTGCTGTGAATAGTTCACATGTTTGGAAAGAGAGTCACACTCGGAGCTTTCCCACTGCTCCCAGTATTCAGACTAAGCCTGGTTAATTGACCTTTGGCTTCAGCTCAGTAGTTGCAGAGCTTACAGGATCTGCGTATTGATCCTCTCTTTTGTTTTTCTCAGGAAAGCAAATGAGCAATTTTCCCAAAATGTAAATCCTTGGCATTTATGCAGTCCTGGGTGATTTGGTGCTGACCAAAAACGGGGTGAATTGGGAATAGAAGACAGTAACGTTGTGATTAGACACATTTGGGGATTCAATCAAACTTATTTATGTAACTAACAAGATCTTAACACCAGGGTTCCCTAAGTGTGGCACAAATGTCACTAGCGGTACTTGCCTGCTTTTAGAGCTACTCAGAAGAAAGTTTGATGCTGGCAGAACCAATTAATCAACTGTGATGTTGAGCTACAGAGCAGAAATGTAATTACTACCCAGAATAGACTGAAATGGGCAGCAGTGAACAGTGGTTGAGCCAGTCCCATTTAACCACACAGTTTGGATCTGGAAATGACATCAAACCCAAACTAACTGTGTTCAAATTCCAGGTTTGTTCCAAATATTTGAATTGTTTCAGGCTGAACTGGTTGGAAATATTCTCATTCAGTATTTTTTCCCCCTTTGTTGAAACTACATCTGTGTTGGCAAGGTATTTAGTGTTTAACCCTGTCTTTCTCCTAGACAAATCTACTGGCTGAGCTTGTACTGCGACTAACTGCGCGTGGCCACCTTCGTCCTGTAGATGTGAAAATCAACTCAGAGTTTATCTGATGTTTTCCCACCTGACAGTCCGGTTGACTCGGTTCAGTAGGGAAACAAAACTGTAACATTTGTAACATTTTCTGCAGTTTGCTTTTGCATGTGTTAAACGATACAAATTAATTGATGTCTTGGCACCACTCACCTGCAGGTGGTGCTGCAAAAAAAGAACCACTGCAGGAAACGCCATAGATGTCACGCTCAGACTTCTGTAGGTACTTGACTTTTGAATTGTTCGTTTTTCATTGAGATCTTTTTGTAAAGTGCCTGAGACAACGTGTTGTGAATTACTTCTACATAAACAAACTGAAGTGAATTCAAAGTTAATTCATTAATCGCTTGTGCCATATTTATATGAAATTTCATAAAATACACTTTTACACTTTTTTCTTTTTCAAAGTCAGAGATGAAAAACCCCAAACTTGGACTCCAACTGCAGAATTTTGTAGCTTAGAGGTACCTTTATTAGTACTCTGAAGAAATATTGTTCTCAATAAGAGGCAATTACCTGCAAATTAACTGTAACATAGATCCACATCCACATGAAAAGATGATTTGGTCAAGCAAAGCAAATAAAACAGAAGTGAAGTAGAGAAAATGTCAAGAACTCCTATCAGCATTTTCCTTTGAAGCAGAACATGAATCAGGAAATGACCTCTATCCCAGATTAATTACGCAACAATGATTAATACCATTAACGGCCTCAGTGGACGCTGAGGTCAGTGAAATTATGATGATGATGTTTTGGTTTTAGTGAACTAAAAACCACCTGATCTGTTTCTGCTGAGATGAGTGGTTGGAAAATGTTGTTTTTTACCTCCTCAAGTCTATTTACGCAAGTGAAGTGAAAGGAATCCCCCAAGTGATTGTATAATCTGACCTAAAATTGCCAAATACATAGAAAACAGTAGTGGGTCTAATACACCTCTCTATTAAATAACATGAATTCAGAAAACATTTTAACAAAAGAAATCAGTAACATCTGAAGCCTGTGCATGAATCTGCAAAGGTCTATTGTGTACAAAGCAGCAGTTTCCAGTAAAAACAGAACAGATAATATCTATGTGTACTTCTACAGAGATAATATAACACTTATGCTTCAGCCATGTTACAGCTGAGGTATGAAACCTCTTATTTTAATACTTTGAATTCTGACCTATATGAACCTTGCAATTTTTTGGGGAAGTTTCAGAAAAAATGCGATGCATTATACAAATCAAGAGGGTGGCACTTGGAAAACATGGTAAGAATTAAGTCAGAAATTGTTATTATAACTTTGTGAACAGCTGCCTTAAGAAACTGCATTTAGTTCCAAGTTCTGGTGGCGTTTTTTGCTACTGTGAACACAAGATAAACTTTCTCCTGCACCTCTAATGTGAGCTGCTTCATATCTCTGCTTTTCAAACTTTTTTATTAGTCTTCCTCACCCAACATTGTCTGTAATCACTGACACGACCTTGGGGATTGTGACTCATGCACCACATTTTACCTTTTTTCCTTTTCCGACATCATGGAGCAAACACCTTTTCTTTTCAGTTCTCCTTTCCTCTCCCAACGTGATTCATGAGATTTAACGTGCTTGAATGCCGGTGGCTGCCTGCTGTAATAATATGTTGAGCGAAATTGTGTCTTTCCATCGTCAAATTTCTGAACTATCTTCAGGGCTTTTCTATTCCTCCTTCACAGATAATGATTGCTCACCGGCTTTGCAACTCTGAGGCGCTGAGATGTCATAAATCAAGTTTTTAAAAGCATCCATTTTATGATGCATAACTGTTAGAAATGCCTGTCTATATTTGGTCATGTGGTGTTTTTCAGGTAAGATTCCTTCGTATGGTGTTCTCAAAATGTTTGTTCATACGGCTCTAGCCTATCAGCAGTTGAGCCACGGACAACTGATTTGCAGAAAAACTCGTAGCTCTTTTAGCTTTCTACTTACCATATAATAAAATAAACTTATACAAGTATAGACAGCATTTCTTTCTCAAAAACATGTACCCTGTGGGTTAGCTCCACCTTCAGAATATGTGAAACATCAACCCTGTGCTCCATTTTTTGGCATCATTTCTTATTTCTGGCCCATGCAGGCACATTTTTTGCTCTGCTTTGATAATTAAATGATAATGTAGCAGCCGATGTGCCTCTTATCTTCCTTGGCGCTGCCTTTTCTTGCCCAACTCTTGCACATCTTAACTCCTTGTGAGCAAGTAAACACTTTCATTCTCACATTGCAGAATGTGGGGAGGAGAAGCAAACCAAAATGTGGCACAGCAAAAAAAAAAAAAACAACAAAAAAAAAGACGAGCTGCTTATGTCAGATGGATAGTGAAACAAAGTGAACTTTTAGTGAACCTATTTGTCTTGCACTGGTTGTCTGCCTGCGTCATCACAGGCAGAACGAGGGGAAGAGACGCAAACCAAAATGTGGTTTGCTTCCCTGCTCTCGTGACCGACAAGCAACCGCTGATGGACGCCACAGATGTCCACTGTGAGATCAGATCAGTAACCTTCCTCTAACCCACTCAGGTACTGGCCATCAGGCGCCGTGCAGGAGTCCCGCCCGACTTCCCTTTGCCACGATTGCGTGAGAGTGGGTGGAAAAAAAAAAGAGCTAATAAAGCAATGCAGAGGTTCTTGTTTTCGTCTGCGCGGGCCGCCGCGTTGGCGTTAGACCATGTCAAAACACAGTTCTGTTGACGCAGCTACAAAGTGTTGTGTCACGAATTCCTGTGCAGTTAATGCGTGTTCATGTTTTAGCTGGCTCACAGTTGACCTTTGTGAGGTGTTGCCTTAAAAACATAAAGTAGCAGTTAAGTTAGTCATATTTACAACAACAGAATGTGTCAGTGCCTTGGAGACAAGAAAACCAGAGTCCTAACATGATCCTACTCACAACTACGATGCGGTTGCTCAGGTGTTTGGGGCGTGGAGGGTTTGTTGATCGTTTGACAGCAAGACATAGAGAATTAACAAGAGAAAAGTCCTACTCATTAGAGTTCTCTTCTGATCTGGTCATTGTGCTGCTGCTGCTGCAGGTGACAGATGGCAGTCCGGTGGGGGAGGGTATGCTTGTGTGTTTGCATGTTTGAATGTCATTAAGGGACAGACTGGTTAATGGCATAAAGGTATACCAAGGGTCTGAAAAAGTTACCCATTTAAAATCAGTAAGAGAGTTTGTCATCCTGGCCTTTAGGTTTAAAGTCCTTTTTATGAAAATCGGTGGAGTGATGGGAGTTTATCTGGCTCTGTGTAGACTGTGCCTTTTCCCTCCAGAACTACTTTGTTTTTTCCACATTTGGAATATGTCCAGGCCATTTCTGTAAACAATTCTGAGTCCAAAACATTAAGTGAGGGTCACTACTTAGTCTACCATACGGAACAAATTGACAAAAAAAACCCAAAATGATCAAAACTGTAAAGGCAAAAAAATGAAGAGGAGGCAAAACAATCAGCATTTCTAACTTGACTCTCTGTTTAGTGAAGTGCCTTGACATACATACCACAGTGTACAGTGTTTTTGCTCTATGTAGGAGCTTCCTGTTTTGCTGGTGTCCAAATGGGTGAAAATGGCTCATTTAAATGAGGCTCTGGGCCAGTTCCTCAGCATAACCTGTCAAACCCCACCAAATCCCTTTAAACTGCAGAGTATAATAAGAAGGAACTGAAAAATAAAAACCGACGCATTTTTCAAAAATGTCAGCTTTAAATAATGACCATCGGACTAATAGCAGTTTCGGATTATTCAGAGTGGGCGGGCAGGCAGGCACTAGCAGCGGAGGTCTAAATGGCAGGGTATCTCACCATGAATGCGAATAGACTATAAGCACTGAGCCCAGTGTGTGCTTTGTTGTCGCTGACAATACAGACCTGACAGCACATCTGGCATCATAGAAGGGCCTTGGTGTTTGTCTCCCCTGGTGGGAAATGCTCTCTGCACCATTAGCTGCTCAGTGGGCAGGAAAAGACCAGCTACAGTGCCGTCCTGCTGTCAGTCATTTAAAATGCATCTTCCTAACACACCCAGCCTGCGTCACCTTCCTCTATGCAGATGATAGAGCGATATCCATTTGCCAGAGCGCACCTCGTTCTCTGACATGGCCTAATTGTGAAAATGGTAACGCTGCTGTGATTCCTTCACAGCCACCTGAAGCTGCAGGCATTTTTCCGCCAGGCGGCCAAGTCCTCTGCAAGTCTGGTTCATATTTAGGTCAGCGTTATTTATTCAGGAAGCCTCATTCAGGTCAAAAACTCGTTTGCCAAATGTCAAAACAACAAAAGGCTATGTGCATGTTCCCTGATCTTTAAATGCAAATGTTCTTTATGCAAAACTCCTTAAGGAATTGAATTAATAATACTTTCAATCATGATGAGGTCGATTTGCCGTTTAATCATTAGCTGCTTTTCACCTCCCATTACAGGACAAATACAAAAAGCATCCGAGTCTTTTTCAGAGATTACGTTTTGAAACCCTTGGGTTAATCAAGAGCCCTAATCCTGAAGAAGGCTGATGTGTTTCTGTGTCAAATTCTGTGTTAAGGGCCCTTCACGCAAACAAACAAGCCTGACCCTGGAGTGAAAGAGGGCAAGAAGAGCTGCGTGACCTCTCAGCTGGTTGTGTGTTTGTTCAGTGAATTCTCGCTCATTAAAACACCAAGAGCCCCAGAGCCGCCCCGGCCCAGCAGAAGGTCTGGCAGGGGGCCATAAAGTGACCCGCGAGTAATGGCTGAAACGAGTAAACATCTTTACAATGACTCACTTTCATCCTCGGCCGTTTAAACAATAATTGCCTGTAAAGCAAATCGAAATCTTTACTTGGCCCAGAGCTGAAGAGTATCTGGATGATTAGGATTCAGTGTAAAGGCCAGGAGAATTACAGCTGCAAATTTTCAGGTGAACACCTAGCAGCAACTGCTCAGAGAAAATACAGAGCTATTCGGAAAGGTTGTGTGAAACAAATTCAGCAGAAATGGCCCCCGTATTTGAATTATTAAAGCTTCCTGGGGTTGATATTACATGTTGTTACTGAAAGAGCCGGGCGAACGCAATCGTATTAGGACACATCATGAAATACGTTTGATTGGTAGCAACTTCCTCACCCCTGCTGCGGTTTTACTCTCCCAGAAAACAGGTTTTATTGCAAGAAACCCAACATTGTGCTGTCACTATACTCACCAAAGTGGCTAAATTTACTGCCCAGTAAATTTTGTTATATGCTTCGCCTCAGAACCTTGCTGTTTTCAGTGTTTGACATTAGCAACATGAATGAGTGCCAGTGTGACCCCTGCAAGTCTATAATGGCTCTTACTGGTTAACTGAGACAGATCAGGGTCAGCTTGGACCACCTGTGTTAAAGTTATGGGCTCATCATGTTAGGACGGAAAGGGTCATGCAACAGAGCCTTGCAAAAATTATTCACAACCCTTTCAAACAACATCTTATGAGAATAAAGCCACAAACTTCCATATATTTCCTGAGGTTTTATGTAAGAGAACACCTCAAATTAGAGCATAATAAATGGTTTTCAAATAAAAATCTGAAAGGGCGGTGTTTATATATATCCAGTCCCTTTTAAACTGATACCCTTAATAAAATTCAGTCCTCATAAGACACCTGCTTAGCAGAGTCCATGAGTGTGTATTTTATATTGATTTGTTTTGATTAAATAACTTTGTAGTAATTAGACTTCACATTCTGAAAGTAGTTTATAAGTTATTTATTTCCATCGCTGCACTTCTCTCTTCTACTTCACAGCAGCAAGCTTGATAAATTAGTGAAAACGTTTAACAGCAGAGAAAAATGTAGTCGGACCCAAAAATTGCTTGTATTTACTTTGTAAAACCACATCAACATCAGCAAGTGATTTAATTGTAGCATTTATTTTTAATTTATGGAAGACTCAGCAAGTAAATATAATGTGAATCGTCAACTTTGGGCCAGCATCTATAACCGGATGTGGAATGGGTTCGATCAAAGCTTGTAGCGATGTATTAAAACAACCCAGTCGAGGTCAAGAAATGAGAATTTGTGGCAAGATTCGAAACTGATGTTTACAGATACCATCCATCCGATGTCTGAGCTTGAACTGTTTTAAAAAAAACAACAACAACATATCAGTCTCAAGATGTGTGATGTTGATAGAGACGTAGTGAAAACTGCTTTGCTTGGTGTTGGTCCATCCGTCTTTTACACTACAATAAAGACTAGCTGAGTTTGCAACGTCACAAAATGTGGGAAAGTTCAAAAGGGCCTGGATACTTTTGAGGAACAGTGCACTCCAACCAGCTGGGAGAAACTCCAATGCAAATTGACTGTTTTTGTTTGTTTAATCATCCATGGAAGCTCTTTTATTTATTCATAGAACACAAATAGGACTGAGGGCATAAAACTGACAGAATACCCAGGCTGGTAGTTTATTGCAGAACCTTGTGTTGCAAAAGGAAATCCTATTTAAGCAATTACTGACCTCCTTGCACTTAATTTCCACTGTTGCAATAATTACAAACAAAGAGGAGTTTTTGTCCTCATCACACGGAAAGTGTTATGAGACCATAAAAACAAAATCCACCAGATGGTGCTCATCACTTCCTCATTTGACTTGTGTTTTATCTTTCCCATAATGTTTTATTAATTCCTAGGCAAGGATCACTCTCACCTTGTAATCTCCCTTCGTGTGTGCTTACGCTTGAATTGGGAACGACTGTAATCATCAACGTTCCCTTTTCCTGGGCCTACGTGTCTGCTTTAATGACTTATTGATGGACGACTGCCTTTCATCTGAAAGGGGCTTTCTTGCCCACTCGAGTGTCCGGTGTTCCCATGTCTAAGGTTTCACGCTGGACTTTCTCCTTTTTGATCATCCCGCAGTCTCTTTCAATCTATTTCAAGTCTTATAAGCCTGCATACCGCCTCCTTGCCGCAGTGCCTCTTTGAATTCTCTATGAGGATAAATGTGTTGAGAAGAAAGGGGGCTGACAAGCTTGTGTTACCGGAGAGAGATTTACATGGGGCCATAAAAGCCAGGGTGAAAGGAGAGGAGAAACAGCCCATATTAAAGGGTCAGTGTGTGGGGACGGAGAGGTAAACTGACCCATTCCAAATGAAGGCCGGACAGCCCATACACACCACCTGGACATGCTCCCATTCACACCCTGCCCTCTGGTCGAAGACATTTTAGCTTAAGACAAAACACCTCCACCCCGCTAGACCCTGCATCCCACTCCCCTTGCTGTTTTCAATTTCCTTTGGCGAACATTTAGCCAATTTGCGTCATTGTCTACGACCCATAACTCACAGAGAGAAATGGTACCAACTCTGCCTGAGCTAAAGCCTTGGAGCCAAGTCAAGCCTGAGCAGCCCTGCAAAACCACATGTCCCAATGTGTCAGCATGGGTCACAGAGCTGCAGACATGTTCCCCAATGAAACTCCAGGTAGAGTTTCAAGAAAACATTGCACTTCATTGTTGCGTCCAACAACAAAATGTTGAAAGAGCCACTTTGAATGATTACATGAAAGTAAAACTACTTGGAAGAAAGCAAGTACAAAGTAAATTAAATGTTTATGCACAGTAATCTACAATCACATTTAGAAAAGGCAGACAGAACATTTAAGAAATGATGCACACATATCTCAAAGCATAAATCATAAGCCAGCTAAAATGGCTGCAAAATGATGATTTGAAACAGAAGATTTAGAAAGAAGGTCAAAATTGATTTTTAAACTATTTTCCCTAAGTGTTGTTCCTCTTAATCTATTTCCAATTATACACTCCAACCTTTTGTGTTTTTTATGCTTGTATCCAAAGGTTGAGGCCAATATAGTCAATTGGTGGACCCAAGAAAACTTCACCTGTTCTGAACCAGGGAATCCAGTGAGGTTCTTATTGATGCTGACTGCAGCCCGTAAGGACATAGAATAAAAGGACTTAATTCAAAAATGTCTTCAAAAGTCTCCTTCTGCACCTCAAACTTAAATTACACAGTTTGGACTACGTAAAATAGCACCAAAGATGGAAAAATCAATGATGGAAGATGGTCTGGATTGTCCTGGTAGCACTCATCTTTGAAGGCATAACAGGGAGATCCAAAGAAAAATATCGTCTACATGAGACAGTGAAGGAGGCTCCATCATAATCTGGGATTTTTTTACTCCAATGGAGCAATAGTACTTCTGGTTGTGAGTGGGAATCAAAGAGCATCTGGAGATGTTGTGGCTGGCATCCCTACAGTTTATAACTCCTGTTTCACAAAAGTCTTGAAGGAAAATAATGTCTCTGCATGATTGTTTATTAAATAGCTATTGGTCTTTCTCTTTTTCCCATCATACACTGTGTGCACAATTGTTAAACAAGTACATTTTTCAAAGGTTTTATGGACTACAGAAATGACAGTGACTCTTTACAGATGAGACTGAATGGATTAGTAGCAGCTCCACTAGGAGTCAGACGGCAGCAAGATGGACGTGGGGTTCTGGTATGGGCTGGTATTACTAAAGATTAACTAGTTGGACTTTAATGGGTTGAAGATGAACTCAAAGTCGACTCCCAAACCTACTGCTGGTTAAAATACACTTTCTTCAAGCAATGTTACAGGAAAGAGGTTGCATCTTTCAAAAAGACAAATGTTTTTATGCAGGACAATGCTCCTTTAAATGCATCCAGGTACTTCTCTGCATGTCTAACTAGTAAAGGTATTAAAGATGAGAAACTTTTGAAACAGCCCCTTCCTCAGTTGACCTGAACTGAGAACTTGTGGTCAGTTCTTACATTGAAGGAAAACAATCCGTCTCTCTGAAGGTATCTGTGAGGCAGTAGTTATTGTTGCATAAACAGTTGATTGTCAACAGATCAATAAACTGACAGACTCCATGAAATGAAGAAATATCAATGTTATTGAAAGCAAGGGTGTCTATATTGGGGACTGATTTTCTTTTTAAATGTCAGGAATGTTGATTGGAAATACATAAATTTGTTTATAATTCTCAAATAAACAGATGAAAACAGAAAAAGAGAGATGGGAAAACATGTCTTTCATTTAGTTGTGTAATAACTCTCCACAATGACAGTTGCCCAATAATTGTGCATATTATTCTCCCGAGAAAGCCAAAAACTCGGTTTTACTTTCTTAAACATTCACGTTTGAGGTTTATTAACATTTTGGATTGACCAAGAATGCTGTTATTGGTTAATAAAAACAAGACTTCCTCAATAATTGTGCCCACAGTGTGACTAATTGTAGCATGAAATATGATTTACATGCCTTGCGTGGGCAAATAACATCCCAGTTTGCCCAAAGACCAAACAGTAGAAACCTTGTAATGTGTGTGGATATGCATCTGGTTCGGTGGTGTTCATGAGGAGGGAAATCCATCATTGCATGGAGAGCAATTTATGTCCAACATGAGACATGACTGACATCTCCCAGCCTGCAATGCGGTGCTTCTGGTTTCACCGTGCTCAACCTGCTCGCCTCTGCGCAGGACGACTTCTTCCAAAGAGCAGATAATTACAGCCACTAAGTGAGATGATTTCAATATCAGGCGTTCTTAGAGGATTGCGTGTGAAACAGTCAAGTGAGCAAACCACTTCCTCAAATGGGGAGAACATATTGTACACTGCTGAACACTGGCAGGTTGTTTTTCAATGACAGTGGCTATTTTTGGCTAACTGCGCAGCTCGGGATGTTTTCATGCGAGAAGCACTTAAGTCGTTTCCTTCGCAGAGCATTTGTTTATGATTTTATGCAATTTTATGCTTTGATGTCTGATAGCAAGGAAAAGCAATGGGCATCAGAGTTGGAGCCAACTGGGATTAACTTGCAAAGGTTCAAGTTGTTTTAATTCTAAAATGATGTTCAAAATGTTAATAAGAAGCCCCCTTTTGACTTCAGCTCCCCTTTTATTTGAATTTCCAGTCTTTGTGAAATTAGAGTCAGTTGGGGGTTTTCTGGCACAAGAAAAAGAAAGAAAAGAAAACAAACATAATAATAATAAGTAGCAATCAGATGAAGTGGTAATGAAACATGACTCCCAAAGAGACAACACAGCTGGGTGCAAGGGCCATCTAGTGGAAACATGCGCGTCATTACACAGACGAATTTGCCCACAGATTACTCTCATGGTCAATTATTTTCACTCAATAAGCACAGTTTCGCGTGAATGGCCACTCAGATTTAAGCATTCATTAGATCTGATCGCCCACATTTGTGAAGCAGTAATTTATTACTAAACAGCCATGATGAAATGCGCCACATGGAGAAAATACTGCTTTGTTGTGGCTGTCCATTGTTGCCCACTGGGTGCAGTGATTTCAATTCACACACAGAGAGCATAATAGTTTGCAAGTGTTTGTTGGAAATGAACAATGCTTTGAGGTAAACCTGAAATGGCTTTTTTGTATCGGCGCAATTGACAATCCAATACAAGAGTCTCTTGGGTACATTATCAATCGACAGAAAGCAAACAAATAAAACATTTGTGGGCTTATACAGTTACAATAGACAGATGTGAGGCTCAGAGTTTTTTTTTTAAAAAAAAGCAAGAACAACAAATGGATAACAACAGAAGTACATACAACTGCACTTCTACTATAAACAGTAATGAGTGTTTCTTTGCTCTTAGCTCCATCTGTCTTTCTCTGAACTCCTTGTTCAAAAAAGTGTCATCACAGTATGATACTGCCACCACCAGTTTCATTTTGGGAGTGTTGTTTTGAGGATGATTTGCAGCGTTAAATTTTTTGGCACGTCACAAACAATGTGCATCTTTTTTAATGCTAAAGTTTATGGTTTTAATATGAAAAATGCACAAAAAGTGTCGTACCAGCGACTACCCAGGCTTAGTTACGACCAACATTTGAATTTTTTTTTCTTCCTGGCTGTGGCTAAAACGTTTGATTGACAAGATTGTTTAAACATGGAATTGCAAAGTGGCAAATTTCACTACTATTTGAACTATAGCAATGTAGATAAAATGCAACGCAGAGGCAATTATGCAAATTGTGCTGAATTAAATTATTGGAAACTTGTCCAAAAATGACATGAAAATGAGATGTCAATAGGCTGTTTAAAGTATTTTCTTTGCCACACACACCCATGCAATTTTGATGATTAAGTCAAGATTGACAGGGTTTTTATTCATTCAAATTATTTAAATGTAGATAATTACATTTCACACATAGAACAAACTGAAATCGCTGATTTGCTTCTAGTTCCATGACTGACTTACATATTTGCATCATGTATATAAAAACTCTTCAAACCCCTGTTGAGATACTATGTTTACCGTGACATCTCTTTTAAAACGGCAAGTTTTGTGACGTAAAAAAAACATGCAGACTTCAGCTAATACTTTAGTAAACCACATTTTGATTCAGTTCCAATATTCGCTTGTGTTGAGATTATGAGAACATTTCTTCTCCACAGATTTCTTCAGCTGATTGCACAGATTTTCGGTTAGTAAGGCTGGTGAAAACAATCTTTTGTTGTTTTGTTCTTTTTATGTATGCTATGACTTACTGTGACAGTGAAAAGTTAAATCCCTTTTTGTTTTCAGATTTCTATCAAATGTCAAAAGTTCTTGAGTAAAACCTGAATGGTGTCTTTGTTAATAAAATAATTCAAGAATTATGTCACACTAAAAGAAAAAAAAAAATTCAATATCGCATAGTTTAATTTGTTTTTAATCACAAAAACGTTCATTTTTCCTTCAAGTTACTGTGTGTCCACTGTTTGTGTTGCTGAGCAAAGATTTCTGGATTTATTTGGAGAAAACTGTGCAGCCAGAGGAAGTCAAGCTGCTAACAGGGAAAGAGACCGAGTTTCCATCACATCATTATGAAGTATTAGCCGGCTCTGTTGGAACCATCAACAAACACTAAGTGGCTACTGTAAGTGCCACTGATACACTGTGTAATCCAAACGGGTTCTCTGGACTGATTCATTGAGGCATTTATTTCTGTTTCCATAAACAGCTCTCCGTGTTTATCAGTCACAATTGAGATAGAGCTTTCTCATTTTCTCCCAGCATTCAGGAGGGCTAAATACCTTAAGTGCATAATGACCCCTTCGTGTGTGATTATTTACAGCCCTTGTTCACTGAAAGGACAAGAGAATTGGTAGGATTAACTCATTTATCTCCAGGAACAGGCAGTTTGTCCAAGAAAACGGCTCTGCACAAATCAAGGCAAACACAGACTGTTTCTCCTAATGTCAGCAAAGCTATTTGCGGAGAGGTTGTCTTACCGCTCGCTTTTGTCAAATACCGCGTGGGTCTTTTAAATCACGCTAGCAACATTTAAATCAGATGTTGGAGAAAATGGCACTCATTTTTCACCGTCCAGACAACTGTGTCTGGGCACCGTGGCGGTTCTCTAAACTGCCATAAAGTCTTCGAAAGCAGAATAAAGTAATGGCTGAAGGAGCCCCAGGAGCATTTACTCGAACAAAATGGAAAAGTGACACGTATATGCCAAAGCGACTGCGTATAAATCTAGCATCAGAATTTACTGCGGAGGAAACAGGCTCTCTTCCATCAGTGGAGTCACTCCAACCTGAAATCTGCGGCCTTGCTTATCAGGAGTTTAATTTTTATATGCGATTAATTAAAGACGAACGTCTTGACACGACTTTGCTGTAATAGCTTTGCTGCTTTCCGCTCGGATTGAGACACTCCTAATAGTGTTGAGGATTGAAGTGAGCAGGTCGGGGATCACTGTGAGGCAGGATATTGGGAACAAATTGACAAGCCGTCTTTGCTGTCTCTCTCCCTATTTAGACCAGAACGATCCAGACCAACTGGCTGGCAGCCAATTTATCTTGGAGATGAGGATGCGAGGAAGGATCCCTCTGAAACAGTTCCTGAGGAAATCGTGAAGTCTGATGAGACCAGCCGAGGGAAAACTTTATCTGCTCTTTGTTACAAGACAGCGTCCAAAAAAAATGACACATTTCTCATTGGATTTTTTTTTGTTAGGAATTTACACACGCAGCTCAATAAATGAAAATATCCTGGAAATTCTGATTTATTTCAGTCACTGGATGAAAAAAACACAACATATTATATAGATTTATTACATACAATGCTTAATTTAAGCATTAATTTCAGTTAATTCAGATGGTTACGGTTTACAGCTGATGAGAATTCAAATTTCAGCTTCTCATAACATTAGAATATCTTATAAGAACCATTAAAAATGAAATCTTAATACAGAAACGTTGATTTACTGAAGACTATTTCCATTTACTGGCTTGAGCTCCTTATGCATGAATGCAATGGCAAAGAAGGGATCAGACTGTGGATCTGCTGAGCTGTGAAATAAGTCCAGCTTGCTTTAATATTGGGCTTCGACTAATTTGCATTGTTGGCTTTGGTGTTTCTTTTCTTCCTCTTGACAATACAGCACAGATTTTTGGGAGGTTTAAGTCAGGACAGTTTGTTGGCCAGCACAGTTAAACTCTGGTCATTAATGCAGGTGTTTGTGTTTTTGGCGCAGGTGCCAAATCCTTCTGCAAGATGAAATCAACGTCTCCATAAAGCGCCAGCAGAGGGAAATGAAAACACGTTCATCCAGAATCAGAAGAATTAAACGATGCCGAATCATAACAGACTGAAGAAACTTCATGTTTGACTTTAAGTATTTTGGATTCTGTGTCTCTCCTCTCTTCTGCCAGGTTCCCTAGATTTATAGCACAGAAACTTCTCATGGACCTTTGCTCCTGTGTTTTTTGTATGCCTGCTTTTTCTTCTGTAGATGGTTTCTGTATTAACTGTAATTGTTAAAAGTGAGTTGTTTCTGACTGCCTCTAAGCCAATACTGAAGGATTGCTGCAAATTTAACTATTTGATGGCTGAACAAACCTTAGATAGGAAACTAGAAATTTTTT
Source organism: Poecilia reticulata (assembly GCF_904066995.2). Classification (NCBI taxonomy): domain Eukaryota; kingdom Metazoa; phylum Chordata; class Actinopteri; order Cyprinodontiformes; family Poeciliidae; genus Poecilia; species Poecilia reticulata. Next base: position 37,184,551 of record NC_088831.1, read on the forward strand.
TATTGCATTTCATAATAACTGGGATTGAATTGGATTGTATGCAATCAAAAGTAAATCTATCAGTATGATTTGGTTGAATACTTTTGCATGTAAATTAGGCCTTTTTGTCTTGTCAAGTGTTTTTAGATGAGAATTGACCCTTTCTTTTTATTTTATTATTGTTTAATGGGTTTTAATATTTTAGAGTATTGAACACCAGTCCAATTATTTTTCTCTTTAGTCCAGGTAAAACACACTCAGTTGTCTTTAGTTTAGAAGTCGCCTAACCGATCGAAGGTGAAATGTTTTAGCCTATATCCTCGATATGTGTGTGTGTGTGCGTGTGTGTGTGTGCGTGTGTGTGTGTGTGTGTGTGTGTGTGTGTGTGCGTGTGTGTTGTGCTTCTTGAAGCATCCCAAGTTGTGATTCTTCATAGGCCCTTCAACATGTCTTCAAAACCCCAGTTATTCTTGTTTTTGGGGAATTCTTTTATTTTTTTTTATTAAACCACACTTTTTCCTTCCACTCAATTTTACATGAATGAGTAACGATCTTTTGCAGACATTCAGTGTCTGAACATCTGTAAAGTCAGCAAACATTTCCGTATTAAAAATCACTCAAAATAACTTTGACTGAATCTGACTGAATCATCAACAATAACACAAATAAATATAGCATCAATGATTCAGGAAAACTGAATCAGAGTTTTCCTTTTTGAACTGAATTACTTAAATATAATTGAATAATATTGTAATTTTATTGGGATGCATCTGCATTATGACAACTTGAGCGTTAGTCTTTTTTTTAATTACTGTAATATGACATAATCAGCATACAAAACATACTGAAAATCCATCTCAGTGAAGTTAACCAGGGGATGATGAGTATTCTCTACTCATAACTATTGTTCCTCCGTCTCAAGCCAAGTGATTAATGACATTCACTCCAGAGAGAAAAAATACAGCTCAAAAGTGCGCTCCTCTGAGCCAAAAAGTTCTCCTGTGTGACACACTATTGTTCACGATGATTTGGCTGAGTGTGAATCATTCTTGGAGAGCTTATCCTGCCAATATTAACAGTGGGTGTTTAGGCAATTTAGAGGAGCCATTTGTCTCTGCACACAGGCTGAGCACAGGGAGAACTAAGCTTGTTTGTTTGAGTAAGAGGAGAGCGACTCGCTTTAAAGAGATGCTGTTGGATTTGCAAGTGCAGATATAAGCTGACCGAAGACAGAATGGAGCAACACAGGCTCTCTGATGAATGAGTTATAAGAACTACACTCTTCTGTTACTTTCGTTTTTTGATTTCTTCTCCCCTGTAAGGAGCTGTTAACTATCTGCCAACAAGATGCTCTTCATGGTCCAGATAGCTTTCAAACCTTATCAAAGATGCAGTTAGTGGGCTGGATTTTAAATTGGCAGGGTTGAGCAGTTTTGCTTGACTGTCACATTTTGCCATTTTTACATGACAGCACTGACTGTTTTGCATTAAAAGAAGCTGACGCCGACATCCTGAGGGCTGCTTGAATCAAAACTGTCATTGGATGTACAGTAATGGAAGTGGGTGAGCTGGAACAGTACTGAATGTATCACTCAGTTCAAATTCAAACTCAAAAATACAACATTTCAATTCCCTTTGGTGAAATTAAATGGTGTAACTCATTACTCATCTGTATCACAGTGAATTTGAAGAAGTCTTCGTCTGAAGATTCTGTTTTTGTAAAGCAGAAAATTCCCATCAAACATAAATGTTTTGTTTTTAGGTTATTGAGCGCATTTTTACACCAAAGATAAACTGAGTAAGTACGACATGCACTTTGTTCACTGGTGCCGTAAATCACCAAAAATACATTTTAACCACTTTCAGATTAGTAGTTAACTCTATTTTCACGTGTTATTGACTTTCTTTAGACACAGTCTTGACGTCTTGCTGTGTGATTTGTTTTTTTAAGCCAACTTCATGTTGTCAGACATGTTCTGTTTAAGTGATTCTTGATTCTGAAGGTCTGTCAGAAAGCAAGCCTGGGAACAGCCATTAAAATTTGAACACTGAATTCCAAACAGATGTGGATCATTTCATCTATACTGTGGTTCGATTATATTTATCTTAGAGGAATGCTTAGGGTTGCATTAATGATCGACTAGCCAAATACTCGTAAAACTGTCTGTTAATAGAGCCTAAAGTTTCAATTTAAAATTAATGGGGGAAAAAAAAAAACATAATAAAAACCCTCTAGAAAATGTTAAAACGATTCAGAAATTGTGTCCACATACGAAAATGTTTAAGATAATTACAGAATATTGATGAGAAATTTTAGTTAATAATCCCTGCATTATCTTTTTTTACTATTAGTAAAGAAAAAATGATGTTTTCTAAAATGTTGGCAACATTTTAGAAAACATGAGGCAGAACTTTTGATAAAAAAAAACTCTTGCACTTTTATTTTTTACCAGAGGGCATACTGGTAAAAAATACCAGTATACTTTGGTTCTTCAACAACTTCTTAAAGAGAAACTACTCAGTTAGATGCCGGGTGACTCAAACCGACACGAAACTGGAAATGAGGCAAAAATCACCAGTTATGTCAGTTTTGTGCAAAATGTGCATACAGACCGTTTAAATATTCCAGATGTAAAAAAATCTGTCGAGAAGTGAGTTTAAATCAAGGACAGACAAACTAAAAGTGTGAATAGATTGTGCTTTGTAAGTACAAGATGACCAGTTATTGTGCAGACACCAAACCAGTCTAAAGAGATCAGGGCGTTCCACTGTAACGTTAAGATTATACCAGTGTAAAACTACTGCATTTAAAGTGATGAAAATACCAACATTAGGCTGACAGACAAAATCTAAATGATCATATTAATCATATCATGTCAGTGTTTTACAGAACTGCGAAAATAACATCTAAGTAAACAGCGTTAAGCATTTGTCTAGCCTTATTTAAAGAAATATAATCGCATAATCCTCAATGACTTTTTGTCTATGTTAACTAAAAATTATAGAATAGAGCAAATGGAAATGTGTGTAATTATCAAACCTATGCAGTTAAACCACACACTGGCACCATTTGTGAAGTTGCTTTTTTTCTGTCTCTGTTCCCTGTTGCTATATTTTCTCCTGAACGCTGGTGCCGCTTAACGCTGGACTCATTGCTCACACCGGCGCTACCATTCATGGCTGGAACAGCCTGCAGATATAACGCTGCTGCTCAGCTCAAAAGGAGGTTATTTTAGGAATTATCCAATGAAGGAAAAATAAACAGCAAAGAATCAATATTGTAAATCTAAAACAACACCTTCTTCTTCTTCACAATATTTTCCACCAGTAAAAGAAGCTGCTGCTTTGTGTTTCTGAAAACCAAGACTAGGAATCAAATTATATAAACAGGTCAACTTTTCATAGACATAGACTTTGGACATTTAGGAACTCTTTTAGGGTTTGTCCAACCTGCAGTTTTTATTTACAAAGAAGTAACAAAGAAGTGTTGTCCAAAATAATCACAATAAAGCTGCTGCACTCTGTTAAACTTTCAGTAAGAATTTATTGCTTCAGTAGTCAGTGATAAGTAGCATAAAATGATTGATAATCACCACTGATTAAGTATCTACTGAAGCAATAAATTCATACTGAAAGTTCAATTAAGTGGTGGAGCTTTGTTCTGCTATTTCACTTTATTACTTCTCCTTCAGTGTACATGTATTCCAGAGCAGTGAATGTGCAAAAACATGTTTTGGTTAGACCCAGGAAAAGCCAAACGACTCACTGCAGAGTTAAAATGGTGAAATAAAACGTAACAGGAGGAGAGCAGGAAAGGTTCCAGCAGGGTTTTCCAGACTTTGCAAAGCATAGATCACATATAGATGTGATATTCTCACTTTTTTTCCCCACATTAAAAACACAAACTTCATTATGTTCTGTTGGGAATGTATAAGCTAGACCAGAATTTGAAGGCGTTGAGCATTCACAAACACAAATTGTAAACGCGTGGAAGGCATTTGTGTGCTGCCTTTTGTTAGTTAAGCTGGACCAGCAAGGTTTTGAAAACCGCACTAGAGCACCCCCTGGTGGATATTTTTGTTATGTTGCTTTTGTGACGCTAAAAGAAAACAAAAAAAAATAGATCCAAGATGGTGGAACGCAACACCGAACAGCTCGTGGAGTGGAGTAGCTGATTATTGTCTTTATTCGTTGTGTTTCAGACACGATTTGTTCGTAAGTATTGGTTAATTGTGAAAATAATAACTGTCTCTTTGTGTTATGTAACGCTGGTGTAAGTAATTTGTATGCTGAAGTCATTTAGGAAAATGTTTTTCGTTTTAGCTCGCAGTAAGAATGGCTATTTTGCTATGTTAGCTAATATTAAGCCTTGTATGTTGCAGTTTACGATGGCCAAAGTGATGGCAGTGGTCAGAGGCCACTCTTCAATAAACAACTAAAAAAGAAAGAAGTTTGGTTATTGGAGCGTCGTTGTCTGGCTGTCTAGCGGCTGAAAAGATCGAAAACTCAGGGTGAGGACAGCACAATTTGTTTTTGCTTTGTATTTACTCTGACCTAAGTTGTCGGTAGAGCCCACCTGTGTGTAATTTATTCTCAGTTATAATCCATCTGTCCCACACTTCAGCAAACAGCATCACAAAGACCAAAGAACAAACCCCACAGATCAGGGATAAAGCTGTGGAGAAGTGCAAAGCTGGGTTTTGTTTTGAATCAATATCCCATGATTTTAAACTCACTGAGTACTCTTTAATATATCATCAGAACATGGAACGAGCACAGAACAGCTGCAGACCTACCAACCAGGCTGTGGCTGTCCACCTAGACTGACAAGTCAAGTCAGGAGAGCACAGAATAGCTCCAGGTGAGCTGACGAGAAGCCGAAAATACATTTTAATGTTTGGCCTTCGCATGGTGAGGTGGAGTAACGTTGCCTGCTGGAGGAAAACATAAACAAAAATAAAAGCAGCAACATAACCCAGCTGAAACATGGTAGTGGCAGCATGATGCTGTGGGAATGTCGTTGTCCAGAAGAGGGAGAGAGGCTGGTCAGAGCTGACGATGGATGGAGTAGTAAAAAAAAAAGTCTTAAATGAGGTTCAAACTGTTTGGTTGTACCAGACTCAATATGTTGTCATAAAATAATTGAATTTATTTGATTAAAATAATCTGAATTAAGTTTATTGTTAAGCAGTAATTAAAAAAAAAATAAAAACAAAATTATTTTTTAGCTTTAATTTCAAACACATCCTAATCTCTGTGGTCCTGCTATTGCTTCATATTTTAGCGTTTTTGCCCCATTGGCAAAAACTGTTATATTAAAAATATATTCCAGAGATGAAATACTAGAGAACTGGTAGAGATATTTCCCATTGCAGTGAAATGTGGTTCCACAAGCACTGAATACAAATTCACAGCCATTTTCCTTTCATTTCACATGCTTCACGCTACTTTCTTTTGGTAAGTTAGATAAAATCCTATCAAAGTTCATCATTCGTGGTTGTAATGGGACAAAATTCAGAAAGGTTTTGTGAGGCAGGCCACAGCTGATGAGATCCAGAACCATGACTGCCTCGGCAAATAATCAGTAATAGCTTTTTTTGTTTGTTTGTAAAGTTGATAGAAACAAAACAATCAAACCATGCTTATCAGACATTTTCCCAATGAGTCTTCAGTATATTTACCTCCTGATTGTACTACATTTGGTTAAATAATGTGATTTTTTATTTATTTCATGGTTGTAGATTCAAAGTAAATTAACTCAGAATTATCTCAATCCCCTTGCCTGCTTGCTTGGCTTCTACGACATGCCTACGTTGTTGGTCCCTGGTGCTTTCCATCTCATTGTCTGGCTCTGTTGAGCAGTGAGCCTCCTTCTGCAGGAGTTGTTTGTTTTCTGAATGTTAACAATGACCTGCCACTCATCACTGCTGATCAGAGTACTGAATGAGCTTTTCCTTCCCGTTTGCACCCCCGAGTTTGATTTCCAGCTCCCCAGGCAATTACAGCTAATTTGGCTGCATGCGAGGGAAACAGCACTGCCCTACTTCTCAGGCTCCGCCGCTGTGTTTGAGGGTACATACACTGTACTTAAAATATGAGTCTGTTTTAATCCGTGTTATTCTACTCAGCTCGGTGTCTCTGCATCCAAGACTTGTTATATGTTTCTGTGCAGGAGATGTATAAAAAAAAAATCTGAACAAAGCAAAACTCCCACAGCAAGCGATCACGGCGAGGCGCAGAAGAGAAGCACAGAGACGAGAGCGTTTGAGTCTTTGCAGGCAGCGATATGAGTTTGTGCCTCAACACCACGGAGTATTAAAATGCCACGTTCAAAGATGAAGAAGCTGATATGCAGAGAAGGGAGCTCGGCAAAGGCGCAGCAGGCTAGACGCTTGTCAAGAAACTGATGCTGTAAACCACAAAACGTGAAGCTGTTTGTGTTTAATCACAAAAGGTTTGTGTGCATCCAGCAGCTGCGGTTTGTTCCTAGATGTCTTTTTCAACATTTTTTCTTCTTCTTCTTCTTTGGCGTGACTTTCTGCATTGTTCACCTGAGCCCCACTGTGCTACTTGATGCATGGGAAATCGATGATGCTGTACGGAATCCATACTAGTTTATCACTGGGCCATGATACGTATTAGCAGCCCCCTCCGGTCCCCTGCACCTTTATTATAATGATGTGTCATTTTCAGAAACTGCAGTCATTTGTAAGAGGTGCACCAGATTAATCAATGTTGTTTACAAATTCAGCAGGTAGGTTTCCAAATCCTCCCTGATAAATCATGCAGTCCACCTGCTCTCCGAGATTTTCCAGATCCGTATCTGCTCTCGGAGGCATCCCAGTCAGATGAGTGGGGGAGCAGAGGGGCCGCCGGCTGTATTCTCAGGAAGTGGCATTTAATTAATCTGGACAGCTTCCAACAACCTGAGAGGCCCCACTAAGGTTCGTCTCAAGGCCCTTGAGGTGCGGAGGGAAAGCTGGCCACACTTTAATTTTTTAGCACATTTCTCGGTGTGCACAGTCTCCCTCTTTAACCTCAGTCCTGTGAGCCTGGCTCACTGCCAGATCATCACAGCTTACGTTTAGCAGCAAAGCTTACGCCATCAGAGCGCCTAACAGTTTAGCTGAAAGAACATTGTGAGTATTTCGATTTAATTTCAACCTACATTAATCAAAACGTACTTTTCTAGTGAGCGCATCTCAACATTTGTTTTATCATCTCCTGGTTTTGCTGAATGTCTGCTGCTTTTGTACATCTAGAAACAGAAAAGTCACTTTTCATGTCCTGTCGCAGGCTCACAATTGTATTCATGTCTGGACTTTGACTAGGCCATGAAAGTACTTTTAATCTAAACCCTTCTATTGCAGCCAGGGCTGTATGTTCAGAGTCACTGCTGGAAGGTGAACCTCTGCTTCAGGCTCAGGTTTGTGCATTTCCTTAACGGTTTTCTATTCTAAGTTTGCCATATATTTAGCTTCAGCTTCCTATCACGCTCACAAACTTTCCTAAGAAAAAGCATCCCACAGCATGATGCAACCAACATCTTAAACATTTCGCTGGGAGTGCAGCATCTAAGATGACGCAGGAAGTAGCTGTGTTATTTCCACTCCATGAATAAGTTTTTAACTTTTAGACCAACTAGTCTGATCTCACCTCAAAGGACCATATAAATATATCTGTGTAAGAAGGAAGGGACAGATTCTATGTTTCTATTTCTATTTGAGCCTGCCAGAAAATCTCTCAGTCTCACTGGTGGCACATCTTATTGCGGGACTCTAATTTGGAAGATCGACTTTGTTGAGGTCAGAAGATAGGGATGTCAACGTACATCTCAGATATGAATTGTCGAAGCCTGAAGGGAAAACTCTGTAACTAGAATGCCATTAAGTACCTCGGGTTCATGTTGCTTGGCAACAAAGAGTCTCAGAGAAGATTTGAATGCAGCTCAGACACGACCAAATGAAAAGCTGCTTGAGGTAAATATCTGCCTTAGCTGCGTCTTCTCTGTGATGTTTTCTAATTATAAGGCAGCCGGGCTGCTGAGTTTGGAATATGCAAACCGCATCACGCCAGAAAACTTGGCGAATCATTCCACCTTTGCTGAGCTATTCATGATAGAGCAACTTTGTTTTTTATCATGCAGACAGTGGAGTTTGGGTAATTAGCTGTTTATTCAGGAAGCTTAATTAGCGTTGTTTAATTACCCTAATCACATGTAATTGTCCATTTTCACCAGCATCTTTACTTTGTAGGCTGCTCTGAAACAGAAAAGTTCCCGAGCGTGCAGGGAAATGTATGGGCACTGAGGTTTCTGTGGCAGCGAATTCCTCAACAAGGAGCCAAGACTTTATTTAGATCCGGTCCTATAGAGGATGCCGTACTGAGTCATTTTTTTTTCAAAAGTAGCTTTTTATCAGCTTAAAATGGCAAGAAGAAATCATATTTTCTTACAGAAAGAAGATAATGTTCAGTGATGAAATTCAGAGAAAACCATCTCTGCATACAGACGTGCACACAGGAAAGCTTCTCCACCCCCTCACTTATTCTCACATTGTCAACCATAGTGACAAATCACCTACAGCTGCATGCAGACAGAACCTCCTTCCCCCAGCTCAGCTGCCCAGAGCTTTATTACACACACGGAGCCGATCGCGGCGATCAACTCGGCGGAGCGCCGGGCTGCATGTCAGTCAGTCCTGCCTCTACAAGCCAAATCCAATTCAACATCTGCCCACACGTGCGATTAGTATGAAATCTGCGCGCTGCACTACAACGCGCATTAAGCAGAAAGTTAGATCCAAAGTCAAGCGCAAAAGTTGATTTTGGGCATTGTAATGGAAAAGAGTTTGCAGCCCTTATTCACCCACTCTCGTGATTATTCTCCATTCATCTGCTAAGGAGGAGAGGAGGACATGTGAATAGCTCCTGCACTGCCAGGGCTCAGCCAAATTAAAACCATTACAATGAAAGGCTGGTGCCAACGGACTCTATCTGAAACTCCCTGAAATGGTGTCGTTGTGATTCATTATTATTTGACATAATTAGCTGTCTTTCTTCTTGCTCCCGGAGGAAAGGCGGCCGATAATGCGTGGTCAGCAGTAGCACCAGCCACTGTGTGTGTTAGATAGCATCTCAGTGCTCCCAGTCTCCATCTGCTAGTATTTCATTTGATCTTACCTCCAATTTGTTCATAGGATCTTATCTACATTTCCATTAGCCTCTGGCTAAGTCTTTGCCATGATTGCTAATTGGACGCTCAGGCCAGACTGGGTCTTCTGTCTGCTTCTGTGACCCAGGTCTGTCTGCTGTTTCCCATTAGTGCCTCACAGAATGAAATCCACTGTGGTCGTGCATATGGAGAAAAAGATCAGCCTGAAGGTGGGCTCTATTATAGCTCTTGGTTTTCCATATCTCCCTCAGGCTTAACTCGAGTCTCCATTAAGTAATAGAAAATACCTCCCTCTGCAGCTTCAGCATAACATGTCATTTCGCTTGCTGAAATGGTATGTTATAAGCTAAATGAATTACGACATCCTGTGACTGCAGGGTCTTTTGACGACAATGGCCCTCTGCTTTTTTACAGTTTAGAGAAATTACGAATTTATGACTGCAATACAGCAAGAGCTGTAGAGCTTTGCAAAGATCTTTTCTACGTTTCCACATTTTGTCATATTACTCCAAATTCCAGAGTATTTGAGCAGACTTTTATGTGTTACACAGACCCAAAGTAAGAAGGGTGTAAGAAAAATGGTTTTATGTATGCAGCTGCCTTTACCTTCTTCACTCATCTAATTTGAAATCTCAATATAAATGAAGCTTTGTTGTGAAGGAGTCAGATATTTGTTAGGGAAAATAGTCAAACAGGCAGAATGGAGGAAAGGAACATTACAGACACATTAAAGGCGACCTATGACATAATTATGCTTCCTTGAACAGGTCAGGATGCCACACAAAATATGTTCATTACATTTTTTGCAAAAAATCATTCTTGGATGGTGAGATTTTAGTCTGGCCATGATTACAGTCATTTGAAAACGGCTGCAAACAGATGCGCAATTATACAACTGCACATCTTTGAAAAGCAGAAGTGGAGCCTCTTGCACAACCAACACGAATACAACAAGTGGTTTCTGGATGGTAAGTGAAAAACTTTCTTCAGCAACACAGAAAAGCTGGTCAGATATGGTGAGAGGGAATGAATGCATACGCATGCCACACTTTTCAGATTTGTATTTTTTTTGTTACTGTTTAATTGTGTAGCTACTTGCAGTTGCTGCATCATCTTTGCTGCCTCTTGTTCAGGACTCCCTTGAAAAAGAGGATTTAATCCCAATGGGACTTTAAATAAAGGTTAAAAAAGGTTTTAAAAACAATCTAGAGAATCTGATTATAAGGGACTCGTAAGAAGCCAAATTAAATAAATAAGTTAGAATATCCATTGAGGCATGTTTGTCATTTTAAAAATACCATTATATTCATTAAACCTGCATTTCTACAAAAAAAATTTAATTGGTCAAATTTAATATTCTAATGTTAAATATCTTTTTTATTTAGCAATAAGTAAAAATCATCATGTTAGAAATACAGGCTTGTGTAATTAACCTATATAGTGTTTCCTGAGCTGAGTTCCTAAAATAGATTCTAATTTATTGGCTATCACTGTATTTCTGTCTCCATAATGTTTCCAAGTTACCCCATAGGTTTGCACGAACTACACATCTTGCATGAATTAAAAATTTTGAGGAAGACATATTTTTCAGTTCCTTATCTCTGCTTAAGTCAAAAACATAATTTAATATGGCTTCAAACGAAAAACAAACTGTCTTCTAGCGAGCGATCTTCTCTTTACCAGACTTTTGAGCATCATTCCTGAATGCTGTTCATTAGCTGACCACTAGGTGGCAGAGTATCATGCACATACATAATGCAGCAGCACCAGAGGAGGGGCTGCTCTCAATTTAGTGACCTGAGCCTGCAGTCGCAGGAGACCATGCAATCCAATTTTAAACCTTTTGTGTACAGCTAACGTAGTTCTTCCAATCTCATTTGTGGATGAAGAATTGTTCCTGTCACCGTGAGGACTTTATCATAGCCAAACATCTTCAAAGAAAAAATAAAAAAAAAGATAAATCTCCATGATATTTATTGAATTTGACAGCTGGGGGACTGAGTTTGCTCTCATGTCTGTTACATTTTGAAATGCTTTGCTTTTATGCTCCTTTTGTAAAATGTTCAGTAAGTGCAGCAAATAAGTTAAGGGTCTGGCAGAGCTGTTGGATATTAGGCCAGCATGAACACCACAGAAATCCAACTTTACCAAATCCAAAGTACATCTAGAGCATCAAATATCTGGTGAGGCGAAAACTCCAGCAACACTTGAAGTTCAAGTGGGAAACATTTTTATTAGCAGACCGATGCCTCGATTTTATCTTAATTGTCTACAGCAAGTTATTCTTCCACTTCATAATTATATGCAGCTTCAACATGCCATAAAATCTGTGGTTGCCATACGACGAAATGTGGGGAAAAAAAATGTTAGTGAAATGGGTACTTTATGAAGCATTATGATGCATTCTTAATGAGCACTTAATCACATAACATGGCAAAAAAAAAAACATAAATTTGGCATCTTTCCAACATGATTTTCCTCCGTTTCACTCATAAATTTCATTTTACACAACAACAGAAAATAAATCTTGTAATATTTTCCTTAAAAATCCATTCAGTAGGACTTTTGGCAAGCTAGACGTTAGCGCATTGCGGAAGATCGATCAGAGTCATCTGTGTAGGTCTGACAGTTTAACAGAGGCAGATGATTTGGCAGAGCAGGAGGTGGGGTGTGGGGGTTCATTATCTCCTAATTACGCGAGATAGAGCATCGTCTCACGGAGCTGGTGCAGGAAAACACCTGCAGACTCAATTGTTCCTCCCCAGATTTCAGCACAGAGCCTGGAAAAATGCTGCTTATTACAAAGAAATATTGCATTTGAAGACAAGGGAATGAGGAAACAAATCAGGATGGTAGTGGAAAGGTAGTGATGGATGTCAGCAGCTGGAAGTGTGCACTCAGTCAGTCTGATTGCTCTCTCAATAAACACCTTCTCTTTTAGTCTTTAATACACTGCCCTGTGCATTTATCGGAAGAGTAAAAAGCCTTAACGTTATTGATCTTTTTTATTACTGTATGTTTCACACTGTAATAGGATCTAGCAAAGCCATCCCTTATTCTGTTTTCTTCAGTCAACCCAAATGTTTCCTATAGGACTTTGGTGTGAAGGTCACCTTGTGACCTTTGGTGTGAAGGTGGGCCTGTCTACATTATGCTGTCTACATTATGCCTGTCTACATTATGCTGTCTACATTATGCTGTAGACAGGCCCACAGCATAATGCCACTTCTACTAACACACTTCCAAGGGCTTTGTAGAGAAGGTGTAAACTAAGAAAGTTCTCTATTTTAGCAGGGGGTACGTCTGATGTCAGATGGTTGATCTGGATTTTATTTACTAGTATTAGAGAATAAAATACATAAATATGAACAAATTTAAAGTGTAGGGATACTTTATGCAGGGCACTTTACAAACCCCTCACATAAGTTTGTCTTGTTTCTCTCTTGATTCGATATTTTGTTGCAGACACAGCCGATGGCTTTGGCTGATGATTAAAACGAGAGCAGCAGGCTTGTTACGACTAAAGCAGCTACGCGGATCCGTCTGGCTGGAAAAGACAGTCAGGGACCAATTTGGACACAGTTTGCACTTTATCCTAACACTGTTCACTTTCAAGAACAGCCACTAAGAAATGTCCGCCGAGATGAGAAACCGACATTGTGAGTATTCACTCAATGGAAGCTTGCTCTCCTGTAATAAAGTGAACAGCAAGGAGGAATTTGGCAACAGCTTCATATACAAAGACTTTAACCTTATGCACGAAGAAAAGCATAGGCCTCTCAAAGAAAGGTATGCTTTTGAGTTGCAGGGCAATTTATTTTTTTCATTTTTTGCTCTGCATGAATCTCCACTTAGTTTGTACAGCCTGGGGATGAAAAAACCCACTGTGAAGGCATGATTGGTGAATACTTTGGATTTTTCTTGTGAGCGTGTCTGAAAAAAACTTGAGATGCAGAAGGTATTTATTTAACCAAAACCATCTTACTGCATCATACAGCTTGTTTTTTTTTTTTGCTGTTCTCAATTTGTCAAGACAGTTGGTAAAACTGTGTTTGACAGGTGAGTCAGGGTGTTCTTAATTCGTCTTTACAGCCACATGCTAATCACTGCAGAGGACGGATCAACCGGCGCAGCTGTGATTAAGGCAGCTTAAAGTGCTCCACGAAGGCCAGCAGTTCCAGCAACTAATATGATATAAAAGTAAAATCATAAATGCGAAGTTATTCTTGAGAACTTTTTCAAAGCAAATGTTATGATGACATCTTATGCAGACCTGAACCAAAGCGTGATGACATTAGAAACCTGTTACTTATCCTTATTGAGTCCACAAATATTCACACCTTTTGCAGCTTTTAACTTTATTATTATTATTACCAACTTCAAAACATTTATCAGGCCAGAGGAACACAAATTTGACATGATTTTCAGATTTGTTACAAAAAACACTTAAACTTTGTTGATCCGTCCACTTGAAACAATTTGTTACTGGTGGTAATGTAATAAAATCTGTGGAAATGTTGATTGGCATAAATATTTTTTTGAGCCATTGTAGATTTCCGTAATAAAAAAAAAAACATGCAAAGAAACGTTGCTCTCAAAGTTTGCAAGTATTACATTTAGTTTTATATATATATATATATATATATATATATATATATATATATATATTTTTTTATTACATTTTAGAATAAGTCAGTGTAATAAATTGGTTTAAAAGAACTGTGAGATGCGATGGTCCCGCAATGAGACAGAGGTTTAGTTATTTAACAGTGACAACTATTTCTGCTCCCTGTCTGATGCAATAATATTTAGTCTTCACAAATAAATCTAAAAATCTCACAATGTAAAGTTCTTCTTTGTTACTATCACCAATTAACCTCAATTAACCCCCTTCTTCCAGACTGAGTCTGTGTTGAAAAGCTGCACAAAAACATGACAGCCACAAGAAAAGAGTAAGGCAGAGAAATAAACTTGTCTCCAAGATTCATTTGCAAATGTTTATTTATTAAATTATGCCAAATAGCTACTATAAGGCGCAAGCTAAATTCATTCTGTAATATTGTCAATTTCGCTGTTGGCTTATTAGCAAACCATAAAATTCGTGGTGTTAGATGCCTAACACGACACCATTAATAATGCTGTTGTGGTCGGTGACTGATAAGCTTAACTGCAGGTGGACTTCCTAAATCAAATTCTGCTTCGGGCCCCATGAAATCTGGTGCCGGCTCTGAATGTATTATGAGTAAACGACATGCTGCTTAAAAGGGGCAGAGAGGGAGCCGGGGATACTTTACAGCTTTTACTTGAATGCCGTTTGAAAAGCTTTACAAATGGCCTTGAAGACGCTGCATAACTGCACTTAAACACAGAGACAAGATAGGATGGATGACTTTCTGATAGACCTGAAGTGGTTTTGGATTTTCATCATATTTTGCACACTGACAGACATCAGGGCTTTAAAGTGGGGTCTTGCCACTGAGAGGCACGACTTACCAGCTGCACTTTGATTTCATTGCCCCCAAAATGTGGCGTGAGAAAAGAGGATGCCACACGGTAAAAAGCTCCATTTCAAACTGTCTGCATCTCTGCTAACATTTAGATTCCTTGTCAGCGGCTTACATGGATTTGGTGAATTTGTTCTATTAGACGTTTGTCTCCGCTGTTTCTCTAGAGTTTATATGCCAGACGGCAGCTTTTTCCAGCTTTCACCCGAATACCTGCCAATTAAAACAAAACGGGCAAACAAATACTCCTGCGAAGAAGTCCCATGTAATGCAGCAGTGAATGAATAAATACAAATCTGTTTCAAATAGAGAAAGAAAACATGAAAAATGATTAAACCTTGCCATGATTCATCTAAACCTCCCTTTGATTGTAAATGTACTGAAATTAAGCCCGCCTCGAGGTTCCCTAAAGTCATGCATTGATTAAGTGCAATCAGAAAACTAAGAGCAAAGAAGTTAATCAAACTAATAACCCTGAAAAGATCAAATCTTTATGAGCAATCACTGCTGTTGACCTTAAAGTACCAGGCTGCAGCTTGCAACAAGATAATGCTCATCAATGCAAAACTCGGAGCAAAGTTGCAGGAAGTGAATTAAATCTTTGGAAAAATCAACAGATAAAAAATGTTTCCCTCCCGTAAACCAAAGCTTATACACTTGAGAAACAATGTAATAATATGAATTAGCAATAACATAAATGATAATGTTACATCATGTTTTATCTCAATTGGCTCTTTGATTTGAGTTGTGAAGAAGATTCAAATCTGCAGACAAAAAAGATGTCAAATTGTTAGCGGTATTTTCTGTTTAGTTGCTTACATGACACAAGAATGATGGTTTAGTGTTCATGGATAAAACAATGACAAAAAAATCAAGAGCAATTTTATTTCTGCACAACTTATGTAGAAAATAATCCGCAAATGTTTTCATCCATTCATTAACGCCATTTTAAGCTTTCGTTAGTGTATTTTAACGGTTCTTTTTCCTGGTCGGAATGATGGTAAAACATACATCTTCAATGATTTTTCAAAACGAGAACTGGGTACCTAACTGAGTGGTTTCTCTAATACTCAAAAGATCAAAGCTGCATATTCCGGCCCAATCATATACTCACACTTTTATCAATATTTAAGGCTTTAAGTTGCAGAGAAACCACTTGCTTTCTGTAGCCATCAGGAAGCTCAGGGGATAATTCTGGATGAATATTTGATCACTCATCTTGGCAGAATTAGTAAAGTTCAATTCAATTTTATGAAATATATTTTACTTTCAATTGACTGATTTTCTGATACAAACCTGTTGCAGTTAGAATGTTTTTTTTTTTTTTTTTTTTGCAGTCATTGTTTTCTGAAAAACCCAAATGTGTCAAGGTTTCAACCTTTAGACACAAAGGCTCCACCTTTAATTAAAAGATCTTGGTACAGATGTTTAAGAACAACGAAAGTAACATATTAGTGTCCACAGTGGCGCAAGATATACATTAAAATGGATTGAGATAAAGAATAAAAAAAACTGTCAACTCCAAAACTGATATTTCCATGCTTCACTTCAATTTGCAGCTTTTGCATTATGGATACGCTAGGAGGAATCCATGTGAAGCTTTCAAAATTAATTTTAATACAAAACAATGTGATTTACAACAAAAAACGTTCACAACTGAAGAAAACATACTACAAAGACTGTTGTAAAATAATAATAAGTAGAAAACAACTCACACTGTATTAAAAGGCACTGGAAATAAGTGTGTGTTGAAGAGAAGAAGCCTGACTAAAATTTAATGGTAACTTATTCTATAATTCTGGAGCCATGACTAAAAAAGGTTCATCTCCTCTGAGATCTACTTTTTGGAACAACCAGCAGAAGCTGGTCAGCAGAGCTGAGGCTCCTTAGTGAAATGTAAGGCTGAAGCAGGTCAGAGAGGTACAGAGGAGCAAGCAGTGGCGGAGCTAGACTTTTAAAGTTGGGGGGGCCAAGGGGGGGCCAGGACTACCTCTGGGGGGGCAAAATTTTAAATGTGTGTGTGCACATATATATAATTTAAAAAAATAACCAAACTGAATATTTGGTTATTTTTTAAGCCCCTCTGTCATTTGACATGTTATAATTAACACCTTTGACTGGCGCACATGGTGTCATAATAGACTTTACGCAGAGTTCATCACAGAGGAAACTAAAATCAATCAAATAAAAGATCCTTTCTGAATATCATCTCATGGACTCTGAACTAAACGCATCTTTCTGACCGGGAGCTGACAGCGTGTTGAAGAGTTATGGACACCTTGGTTAGGAAGCTCTGATTGGACAGGTAATTTGACAGGTAACAATATTTTGGGTCGGACCAGAATTATTTGCCTGATGGTGGTTCGGGCTTCTAATGACTTTACATTTAATGAGTTTGCAGCACACAGAGAAAACCTAAAGAGAATGTGATCTACTTATTGTAGTTTAAGTAGAGGAATAACAGCTGACTGTTGAGAGAGGAAAGAAATTAAAGTGCAGATCCGTTAGGCAGAAACAAGCGCAGAGCGCTGGGCGATAAATGCGCTTAAATGCTCCACCGTTACGCTCCAATTAATCACGCATGAGATGACAAACGCCAAATATACAATATATAGTTACACTGCTTACGTTAATGGTTACGTTACGTTAAAAACAAAACCAGTAAAAACTGAGTTAATATGTCAGATTCCCTCCTCAGCCTCGTCTTGATAAGAACAGAGAGCAGTTCGCTGGTTTCTGTCCAGACTGTGATCAAGCGCACAGCTGACCACTTGGTGCGCAGACAGTTTCAACTTTACGCACAGAGAACATCGTGGAGCTCATTATTAATCAGACTAAGAACAATATCAGTCAGAGAATCACCTCTGATCTGGACGCTTTAACGGACCAGAGACTTTGAAGCGTCTAGCGCAGCTGATCCGCTTCTGCGGGGTTTTTCTCCCGCAGAGGGAAGTGATGCGGGATCAGGAAACGATAAGAGTTCTGCCGTCTTCTAATCACGTCATTTCGTGAAATGTTACCTGATTTCAAAAACGTTCTAGCAGAGAAATAATAAATGTTTCGTTTGATGACTACAAATTGGAAATAAAATTCTTTTTTTCTTTGACGGACAACAAAAAAAAAAAAAACTGTAGCGCCACCTCTGATCCAAACTACGAACATTGTCGACCCCTCTTCGTTTTTTTCTCTTTTTTGCGGAGGATCAATAAATAACTTATTGGTGTTTTACCATCACCACCAGGTATGAAGTGCTTTAGGCTTTGAGTTTCACCACAGCGCAGCATAACTGAAACACCCAGGAGAAGAATATCAGCTTGTTTTTATGAGTATAAAGGAGGCTGGTATCGTGCCTGATAAAAATCTATTTATTTATGTCATCACATGGACTTATATAAAGTTTTATACATTTTCTTTTGATATATTTATTATTGTTTTTCTTCTTTAGATATTAGGTTGGCTTAGAATGATTCCAAATAATGTACAGGAATAACCTGGTGCGGTTACATGTCAATAATCTAGGGGGACCACTAGGGGGGCCAATCAGATGACAGGGGGGGCACTGGCCCCCCTGGCCCCCCCTCTGGCTCCGCCACTGGGAGCAAGACTATTAATGCATTGGAAACCCAAGAGGAGGAATCGAAAATTAATTTTCTGGCACACTGCTGCCGGAAGAGAGATGATGGAACAGGTGAGATATGTTCGTGTTTGAGGGTACCAGTTAGAAGACGAACCGTCTCAACGAGCTGAAGGCATATCCATGTTATTTCTATGCAAACGTGATTTTGTAATTAAATATTTTACTGGAACAACAAGTGGCGCTGTGTTGGAACCAGAATTTTTCACAGGTTACTAAGAGCATAAAAGTCAGAGTTCATCCTGGGAATTCTGTATTAAAGGTGTCCTAGTATGTGTCTTTGAACAAGTTAGGATAGATCTACGGACTATATAATACATGTTAATTATTTTTTTTTATACTAAATCATTCTTAGGTAATGAGGTCTTAGTCTGCTCTGTTCTGTACATCTTGAGCTCCTATCACAATGAGCTGTTTTAGGCTATCTTGTCACTTTAAATTTAAATAATCCACCATGTAACAGTACGACATGTACTGTTACTGTTTAAACAAAGATTGTAATTAGAACGTTTTCATGTAAATGATCCAAATAAAACGGAACAAAAATTCCGTTTTAATTGGATCATAGCCGTGTAAACGCCCCCTTTGTTAACACAGTAACGGTACACATTGAAAACGTGTAACGCTCTCGCTGCGCCTAGTTGGTGCTAGGTTCTTTGAAACTGAGTGCGCATGTGTTTAAAAAAAAAGTTCCACTTGAAGGCACATGGATTCGTGTTTCCCCATCAGATACCATTCTCCCATATAGATTGGGAGAAAACACGCATTGTGTGCGTCTGATTAGGGAGCATACAGTTGGAAAAAGTGGAATAACTTTGCTGAAACACCTTATTTGAGCTTTCACTGTGTCCGTAGCAGGCCAGGCGGCATGGGCGGGCATGGACCTTACCAAGCTCCGCCCAGAAATGCCCCTCGAAAGTCCCACGTGACTTCATGTCTCACATTAACCTCCTCGCAGAGCTTAGCTTCTATGGGATTTTTCGTTTCGACTGACTCTGCAGAGTATTTCTGAGTCGATTAGTTTAGCATTTCTGCCGGATTTTCACAAAATATCAGCCACGACAATGGACAAAAGAACCAACAAGTTTATGTCATCTTTTTTGGACGACATCAAGATGTTTTGGCCACGCGATGCCTCTAACATTGTGCGAGTTGCAGCTAAATGCTACCAGTCAATGAGGAAAACAGCAGATTCTCACACCCTCAGCATAAATATAGCTGTGGACAAGATCACTGATGGCTATTGTTCTTGCAAGGCTGGGTGAGTCGGACATTCATGGTTTTGAGGGTTCGAATGAGTCTAGGACTTATACACGGTACTTGGTGCTAGCGTGTATACTTATACACGGTACTTGGTGCTAGCCTTTTTTACTAAACTAAAAAAGGCTTTCTTAGTTTAGTAAAAAAGCCTTTTCCGGTGAAATAAAATCTTTAATGTATGTCAGATACGGTATACATTGCATATTGATCTGTTCAGCTAACGTAAGGCTGTGTAACAGACAAGCTTCAGGATGTAGAAGTTGTATCGGTACTGCTATTATGCTGTACTTGGCTAAAAGGTTTTCATAATGGATGTGTTTATTATTGACTTTATTTTTTTCATTCACTATACACAAAGAAAGCAAAGCAATAATACTTACGCCAGCAGACACTTTGTTCTTATTGATCCTATGACGGTTGAGCTGCAAATGCGGTCGTGCACAAGCGTTAATCCAAGTAAGACATTCCGTTTCAGATTTTGGAAATCTGTGAATTTTAGTTCCACAAACACGATCAGGATACCTGACATCGCCTGTACAGATACCCCACTGACGGAAAACCATTTTTTTTTTCGAGTCCTGACGCAAAAACTTTCTGTCGGTCTGGTAGTCCACAATGTACATTAGCATGAGTTTGTGAGCCGGTAACCCACGTGATAGCTGCGCTGTGACGTAAAATGGGCATTAGCCAATGAAAGGCGGACCCTGTGGTAAGGTCCATTGGGGGACACTGCCCACCCACAGAGTCAGCCTTGCCCCAGCCCCCGACTGGAAGCTGTTTATTGTTTTTACCATGGTATGGCCAACAGTCTGTTATTCCTATATCAATTTGATACAATAGGAGCTTCCGCATTTCCCATATCGTGTCTCTGTCACCTTTTTCAGCAGTTAAAACAATTTAATCCGTTGTTAACAATTCGTAACCTGTTTGTCCGAGTCGCCTTCAAACGCAACATGAACGCTGAGAAGCTCGCGCTGGGTTTACGCCTGTGAGGCAGCGAAGGAGACCTGCTGCTGCTGCGGAGAGCTTCGCAGATGTGTTAGAATCATGACAGCAAACCAGCAAAACGCAAATAACTTTGCAGTTTTTCCCCCAAACTAACCGACTGAATTGAGTAAAGCTGTTGGATACAGGTAATGATAGCTAACAGATGACTAGCTAATAACAATACCAGTGGTGGGAAGTAACGAAGTACAAGTACTTCGTTACTGTACTTAAGTAGAGTTTTCGTGTATCTGTACTTTACTTAAGTAGATTTAATAATGGGGACTTTCTACTTTTACTCCACTACATTTTACAGTAAGTATCTGTACTTTCTACTTCACTACATTTCTACAAAAGTGTCGCGTTACTCGTTACATCCAAGTCTCGTTGCGCTTTTTTCCGTTAAAATGTGAAGTTCAGGGATTTAAGGTGGCGCCGTAAAATCCAAGCAATAACGTGACTTAGTGTCTGTTGTCACCCATGGGCTCCACCTTTACTCGCACGCGGAGTTCCAGACATGCGCAGTGGTTTCCTCTGAGCGGCAGGTGATGTTTGTTTAATCGATAATAGCTGCATAAATCATAAGATATGGCGACATGTACAATAAGCAGCTCTTCGCTTTCACAGACAGTGGGACTTCGTCAAACTTTTAGCGTCACTTGGAAGGAAAGCTTAAAGAAAGGTAAGATCTGTGGACGTGATGCTAGCTAAGCTAACTGTACAGAGACACATAAGTTACATCTGATGAAAAAAAGTTGTCACTCATGCGCTGAATTATTGTGTGGAGGTGTTGACTGAGGTGTCGCAAATATGGGACAACGCTGTGACCAAAGTCTGCAATATAGTGATATAACATTCAGGAACGATCCGATTCTTCTGGACGGATCTTTACTAAGTCCTAAGGACTGAAGCCGACGAGGGTCCCCGTGGTCAATCAGTGTTGCTTCCTAAGTGGACAGTTTGATTTCACAGAAGTTTGATTTACTTGGAGTTATATTGTGTTGTTTAAGTGTTCCCTTTATTTTTTTGAGCAGTGTATGTGCTCAAAAATATGTATGTATGTATGTATGTATGTATGTATGTATGTATGTATATATATATATATATATATATATATATATATATACTTAAGTAGAGTAGATATATATATATATATCTACTCTATATATATAGAGTAGATATATATATATATGTGTGTGTATATATATATATATATACACACTTAAGTAGAGTAGATATATATATATATCTACTCTATATATATAGAGTAGATATATATATATATGTGTATATATATATATATATATATATATATACTTAAGTAGAGTAGATATATATATATCTACTCTATAGATATATAGAGTAGATATATATATACACTTAAGTAGAGTAGATATATATATATCTACTCTATATATATATGTGTGTATATATATATATATATATATACTTAAGTAGAGTAGATATATATATATCTACTCTATAATATATAGAGTAGATATATATATATGTGTGTGTGTGTATATATATATATATATATATATATATATATATATATATATATATATATATAGTGATGTGATTACTAATCACATCACTAATTATGTGATTAGTCATAGATCCCATGGGTAGGATCATCAGGTGCCTAACAGTCATGCTTTTGGACTTTTGGGGGAAGCCGGAGTACCCGGAGAGAACCCATGCATGCATGGGGAGAACATGCAAACTCCATGCAGTTACTATGAACCCCTGGAGATCGGGCAGGAGACGTACAGGACGCGCTATGAAGACCTGGAGAAGGGTATTGCATATTGCATTTTCAAAAGTGTAGTGGAGAAGTTTCCGACCACGCGTCTGAATACCGGTGGCTGCTTCTGTGGCTGTGGCTGGTCTGAAGCAGCTCCAAAACACGTGATTAATGATGTGATTAGTGATCCCATGGGTAGGATCGTCAGATGCCTAACAGTAATGCTTTTCTAATTTGGGAGGAAGCCGGAGTACCCGGAGAGAACCCACGCATGGGGAGAACATGCAAACTCCATGCAGTTACTATGAACCCCTAGAGAT
The DNA here is from genome assembly GCF_904066995.2 of Poecilia reticulata. Lineage (NCBI taxonomy): Eukaryota > Metazoa > Chordata > Actinopteri > Cyprinodontiformes > Poeciliidae > Poecilia > Poecilia reticulata. Next base: position 37,207,151 of record NC_088831.1, read on the forward strand.
CGGGCAGGAGACGGACAGGACTCGCTATGAAGTCCTGGAGAAGTGTATTGCATATTGCATTTTCAAAAGTGTAGTGGAGAAGTTTCCGATCTCGCGTCTGAATACTGGTGGCTGCTTCTGTGGCTGTGGCTGGTCTGAAGCAGCTCCTAAACACGTGATTAATGATGTGATTAGTGATCCCATGGGTAGGATCATTAGGTGCCTAACAGTCATGCTTTTGGACTTTTGAGGGAAGCCGGAGTACCCGGAGAGAACCCACGCATGGGGAGAACATGCAAACTCCATCCAGTTACTGTGAACCCCTGGAGATCGGGCAGGAGACGGACAGGACGCGCTATGAAGACCTGGAGAAGTGTATTGCATATTGCATTTTCAAAAGTGTAGTGGAGAAGTTTCCGACCACGCGTCTGAATACCGGTGGCTGCTTCTGTGGCTGGTCTGAAGCAGCTCCAAAACACGTGATTAATGATGTGATTAGTGATCCCATGGGTAGGATCATTAGGTGCCTAACAGTCATGCTTTTGGACTTTTGAGGGAAGCCGGAGTACCCGGAGAGAACCCACGCATGGGGAGAACATGCAAACTCCATGCAGTTACTATGAACCCCTAGAGATCGGGCAGGAGATGGACAGGACGCGCTATGAAGACCTGGAGAAGTGTATTGCATATTGCATTTTCAAAAGTGTAGTGGAGAAGTTTCCGACCACGCGTCTGAATACCGGTGGCTGCTTCTGTGGCTGTGGCTGGTCTGAAGCAGCTCCAAAACACGTGATTAATGATGTGATTAGTGATCCCATGGGTAGGATCATCAGGTGCCTAACAGTCATGCTTTTGGACTTTTGGGGGAAGCCGGAGTACCCGGAGAGAACCCACGCATGCATGGGGAGAACATGCAAACTCCATGCAGTTACCATTTCTGCTTCTGTGGCTGGTCTGAAACCGAACGGCTGTTTTTGTGATGGCTAGACAAGACTTACTACTGGCTGTTATTTCTGCTGCTTCTCTGTGTCCCTCAGCCTTTTCTTCAACTGTTCCACTTCAACCTGCAGGTTTTGTATATACGCTCAAAGATGGTGCCTTTCTTCTCCAAGGTGGTGTGTTCCTGCTCCAAGGCGGTGTTTATTTCCTCCAAGTAAGTACTTTTCTGCTCCAAAGTGATACTTCTTATCTTCAGGGCAGTGTTTTCCTGCTCCAGTGAAGTGTTTTCTTGCTCCAGAGCAGTGCTTATCTGCTCCAAGATGGTGGTTTTTTCCTCCAAGGTGGTGTTTACCTGCTCCAGGGTGGCATTTTCCTTCTCCAGGGCAGTGTTGTCCTGCTCCAGGGTGGTGATTTTCTGCTCCAGAGTGGTCTTTTCCTTATCTAAGGCAGTGTTTTCCTCCTCCAAAGCCGAGATTTTCTGCCTCAGGGCGGTGTTTACATGCTTGAAGTCAGTGCCTTTCTGCTCCAGGGTAGTGTTTTCATGCTCCAAGGAAATGTTCATTTTCTCTAAGAGAGTGCTTTTCTTCTCCAGAGTGACGCTTTTTACCTCCAGGGCCGCTTTTCTCTCCTCCAGGGCAGTGTTTTTCAGCTCCAGGGCAGTGATTATCTGCTCCAGGATGTTGCTTTTCTGCTCCATGGTGGCTCTTTCCTGCTCCAGAGCGGTCTTTTCCTTCTCCAATGTGGTGGTGTTCTGCTCCAGGGTGGAGATTTTCTGCTCCAGAGTGGTCTTTTCCTTATCTAAGGCAGTGTTTTCCTCCTCCAAAGCCGAGATTTTCTGCCTCAGGGCGGTGTTTACATGCTTGAAGTCAGTGCCTTTCTGCTCCAGGGTAGTGTTTTCATGCTCCAAGGAAATGTTCATTTTCTCTAAGAGAGTGCTTTTCTTCTCCAGAGTGATGCTTTTTACCTCCAGGGCCGCTTTTCTCTCCTCCAGGGCAGTGTTTTTAAGCTCCAGGGCAGTGATTATCTGCTCCAGGATGTTGCTTTTCTGCTCCATGGTGGCTCTTTCCTGCTCCAGAGCGGTCTTTTCCTTCTCCAATGTGGTGGTGTTCTGCTCCAGTGTGGAGATTTTCTGCTCCAGAGTGGTCTTTTCCTTCTCTAGGGCGGTGTTGTCCTGCTCCAGGGTAGTGATTTTTTGTCCCAGGGCAGTGTTTTTCTGCTCCAAGTTGGTGTTTTTTCTCTCCAGGGTGATTTTTTCCTGCTCCAAGCCGATGTTTTTCTGCCTCAAGGCAGTGTTCATATCCTCCAAGACGGTGCTTTTCTGCTCCAGTGTGGCGATACCCTCCATTAAAGATCTGATTTGGTTGGACAATTTTTTTAGTTCCGTATCTTTCTCCATAATCAGCTTGTCTTTTTCAAGTGCAGGCATCGTCTTCTCATTTTCTTTAGTCAGAGCCTGTTTGTTGGACAACATGCTGACATTTTTCAGGACGTCAAAGAGCTTTTGTGCACGTCTATTTAAGGGATAACTAGCTGAGCTAATTTTGTCATTTTCTGAATCAGAACACGACGTCTTGCTATGCTGACTCATTTTTTATCCTTTTTATGTAGAGGAATCCAAAAACTGTCAAATGTTTTACACTCAATGCTTGCTCTGTGACTTCTGCAGTGGTAATGACCGTAGAATTCAAGACTGCAGCCTTGTGACATCAATGCATCACTCTTTGTGACATCAATTTGCGTGATGTCACAAACTGATGTCACTACCTCAACAGAAAAACTAGAAAACTACTGAAGTTTGAATAAAAACAAACTTTATAGCTGAATGCAGCTCGGCTTAGCTGTTGGCTTTGCAGACAGTTCAGCTATCACCAAGACTGAAATCCGCACTTGGGAGTCAGTGGCTCTTGAGGATAATGGCCTGGCACAGCAGGGTGTGAGGACCAACTCCCTTAAAAAAGATATGTTAAAAAAATAACACAAAAATGTATTACCTTTAATGCACATTTTGTGTTCATTTTAACACACAATATGTTAAAATGTACATAACATTATAACACACTGCATGTAACACACACATTTTTATATTTCAACACATTTTTGTGTAAATCTGTGTTGGTCAGGCACAGATTTTCTGACAGCAGATTATATAATTCTTCTCAATGACAGTTTCAAGTTTGTTTTATTTTTTTAAATGGTTTTCAATATTTTTTTTGTATTTATAAAAATGTTTATTTCATCTAAAAAATGCAATTACTATTACTCTATTGTGGCAAGATTTAAAGAGACAGAGGCCAATTTCAAGGCATCAGATACAATTATTTTATATAGAAAAAAAAATTCCCTTCTCACCCTCCGTGGGTGGTCTGTTAAATCCTCTGAGCTCGGGTCCTCTACCAGAGGCCTGGGAGCTTGAGGGTTCTGCGCAGTATCATGGCTGTGCCTAGAACTGCACATTTTTGGACTGAGATGTCTGATGTTGTTCCTGGGATCTGTTTTAGCCACTGCTCCAGTTTGGGGGTGACTGCCCCGAGGGCCCCGATGACCACAGGCACCACTGTGGTCTTCACCTTCCAGGCCTTTTCCAGTTCCTCTCTGAGGCCCTGGTATTTCTCCAGTTTCTCATGCTCCTTTTTCCTTATGTTGTAAGCACTTGGTATTGCTACATCCACCACAACGGCTTTCCTCTGTTGTTTATCCACCACCACAATGTCCGGTTGGTTCGCCATTACCATCTTGTCTGTCTGGATCTGGAAGTCCCACAGGATCTTTGCTCGGTTATTCTCCACCACTTTTGGGGGTGTTCCCCACTTTGATCTCGGGGCTTCCAGTCCATATTCTGCACAGATGTTCCTGTATACTATGCCTGCCACTTGGTTATGTCGTTCCATGTACGTTTTCCCTGCCAGCATCTTGCACCCTGCTGTTATGTGCTGGACTGTCTCAGGGGCCTCCTTGCACAACCTACACCTTGGGTCTTGTCTGGTGTTGTAGATCTGAGCCTCTATTGCTCTGGTGTTTAGGGCCTGTTCCTGTGCAGCCAGGATGAGTGGCTCTGTGCTGTCCTTGTGTCCAGCTTTTTCCAGCTATTGGTAGGATTTCATGATATCAACCACTTCAGTTATTTCTCAGACTGCTCCTCTGTCAGGGCCATGATGTTACTGCACAGATTCTGATGGACCCATCTGACTCCAGCAAGAACCTAACATACAGAAAACCTTTCCACTGTTACAGCCAACGTGATGTGTTTTGCTGCTTCTCTGGTTTCACCTTTAGCTGCTGCCTGATTGGTCATGGGTAAGTGATCCCATCCCATGTAGGGGCTTGTCCTCCCATGATGGTACCTCCAGCACTTCATCCAATGTTCCCCATTGTCTGAGACATTCACTGAGCACATCGTCTGTTGAGGCTTTGTCCTTGATGTATTTATGGATCTTGGATGTTTCATCCTGGACAGTGGCTCTCACACTCACTAGTCCTCTGCCTCCTTCCTTACGTCTCGTGTACAGTCTCAGGGTGCTGGATTTGGGGTAGAATCCTCCATGCATGTTTAGTAGTTTCCGAGTCTTAACATCCGTGGTATTTATCTCCTCCATTGGCCATCTAATTATTCCTGCAGGGTCTCTGATTATTGGTAAGGCATAGCTGTTTATTGCACTGATCTTGTTCTTGCCATTGAGCTGGCTTCTCAGGACTTGCCTTATTCGTTGGAGGTATTTGGCTGTGGCTCCTTTCCTTGTGACCTCATCGAGGTTGCCATTTGCTTGTGGTATTCCCCAGTTTCTTGTAACTGTGCTCTATGTCTGCTATTGTTCCTTCTGGGAGCGAGACCCCTTCTGTGTGGACGACCTTCCCTCTCTTTGTAACCATCCGACCACACTTATCTAGTCCGAATGTGACTTCCCAATGTCAGTGCTGTAGATCTTGGTGGTTTGGATTATAAATACTTAATAAATTTATAAATGGTTTTGAGTTGATCGGCTGTTCGGGTTGTTTTACCTTTTTTACCTTTGCTGTGGCTCATTACAGCCGCTGTAGTTTCTGAACGTTCAATAAACGACAAACTTGGACTAATTACCTCGTTCTTTGTGAGTAAACGTCATTTACAACAAACATAAACACGGTAAATATGTTTCATTAAGTATTTAACAAACAAATGGCTTCTACCGTGATAATTATGTGAAATTAAATTAATTGTCTAATATAAAAAAAAATAGTTTGGTGCTGTCGTGCTCAGAGTCTGAGAGGCTATTAATTTATCAAACTATTTTTTTGCCTCTTATTTAGTGGAAATATTGATGTTGATGAGACTTACTAAAATAGTCATTTGTGCTCTGTAATAGAATTAAAATGTTACATGTGTCCAGTGCAGATGAAGAGAATGGATTTGTGGTTCTGCTTGTGATATTCATAATTGTGAACATTTAAAAGGTTTATGGGTTTATTTTTTGTTTGTTTATTCGCAGCTACTACTTTGGGGTAACATTTTGTATGAGAGCCCTGTGAAGGCAAAAAAAAGAATTACAGACATTTAAAAAAAAAAATTGGAGAAGAGATTTGTGTGAACGTTTAAAAATACATCCATCCATCCATCCATCCATCCATCCATCCATTTTCTTTCACCCTTGTCCCTAAGTGGGGTCGGGAGGGTTGCTGGTGCCAATCTCCAGCTAACGTTCCGGGCGAGAGGCGGGGTCACCCTGGACAGACACACAACCATGCACACACACACTCATACCTAGGGGCAATTTAGACAGGCCAATTAACCTAACAGTCATGTTTTTGGACTGTGGGAGGAAACCGGAGTACCCGGAGAAAACCCACGCATGCACAGGGAGAACATGCAAACTCCATGCAGAAAGACCCCAGGCAGGAAATCGAACCCAGAACCTTCTTGCTGCAAGGCAACAGCTCTACCAACTGCGTCACTGTGCAGCCCCCGTTTAAAAATACAAAACGGGAAAAAAATTCATTTATGTGGGAGATTTTTTTTTTCTTTCTTTGTTTTTGTGTCTAAAGAAAAGCAAACTTTTGGCCATTCATTGCACTAACGGGTCAACAAGGTGACCCGTTACAAGGTGTTGGCACACCTTTCAAAAATAATATAAGTATCCTTGTAAACCGTCTCAATAAATCAAGACTATGTTTGCCTCTCTCAGACTTCTTGCATTTTTGTAGCTTAATTTTAATCCTCATCATTTGGGTATTTTAGAAAACAAATGTGTCTTGCATTCGGGGAATCCACCTTCTAAAGGTTGTGCTAAAGGGCAGCAGCCGGCCGGGTGGGCAAGGCCCTGGCTGATATTGGCAGCATCTCTAAGTGATGTCTCCAGATCCTCATACATTATTCAAATGTCGACAAGGGGGTAGACGACTCTCCCCAACCTAGACTTCCCTCGGAGATTTCACACTGACTGGTGTCCGTGTCGTCTCCGTTTAGGTTAAAGAGCAAACCTGCAGGCAAAATACTCTCTGTTTATATTTTACACATTTATTGGAAGTAAGTATTTGGAACGAACCAGTAATCTGAATGTGGCCTTGAGAGCAAAGCTGTGCTATCAGCAAAAACAAATAGAATTTACAGACTATCAAACTCAATTCCTCTTGGTATTCCACTGTTGTAATACCTTTAATAAAAACAGCTCTTCGTAGGTCATCCTTGTGCTAATTAATATAGCTAAACAATGGATAATCATGTGTTATCGCAGACACCTGGTAATTACGTATATATGTGTTTAGAAGTGAATAATTTAATATGCTAATTAAAAGCTTAAAATGTATAGATGTCTCTCAGAGACGGATTTTATTAAAAAAAAAAGACAGTATAACAAATTTTGAGGCACTTATATTTGTGAACCTTTCTTTTCAGATTAATATGAGTGTTTCATCTGTGACTGATCTTTTAGCTGCCACACAATTGATTATATAACTCAACAAGAGTGATGGATACAGCTGACCTTCACAACCTAACGGAATGACATTTGCACTGCCAACAAGAGGACGAAACTCTGTTGCTCAAGCAATTAAGCAAACATGTTTGTCTGAGTTTCGAAGGCCCTGCAAAAGTATTCATGAACATTGAACATTTTCATATATGTTACAACTACAAACGTTGATGTGTTTTAAAGCTATTCTATGTGACAGACCAACATAAAGTGCTGTATAATTTTAAAATAAACCCAAAACAACACAAGGCTTCATGAAACCAACTTTTGCTGCAATCATAGTTGCAGTTAAATCTTTCTCACAGCTTCGACTCTCATACATTTTTGCCTATTCTTTTAAAATGGTTTAAGCTCAGTCACACTGAATTGAGCGTCCGTGAACATTAATTTTAAAGTTTTGCTGTTTATTCCTGAATGAATTGACGTCTGCACTTTGACTGGATCATCGTAACATTGAGTATGCTTTATCTGATCACTTGGTTCCATCTTTGGTGTAGTTGTTTTGCTCAAAGCTGAAGAGCAACACCAATCTCAAATATTTCATAGTATGTCCTTCAAATTTTCTTCCATCGGTGTCCTGTATTTGCCCTGTGTTACCAGTACCATGTTGGAGATGGAAAGATGATAAAATATATGTTCCACGTCTGTTTGTTGGGGTTTGAGAGAATCCAATGGAGTCAAAAACAAAATCCAGGCGAACGCAACAGTGGCAATTGATATGAAAATAAATATAAAATATATAGATTTATTTCTACAGAACATTCTATTCATGGAATAAAAATCAGGCATTACATTTTGATATTCTTTCTCTTATATTTCACACAAACGAGAGGGTTGCATTAGACTTAGGAAATCGAGTACACATTGGTGGCTGCATTAAAACAGGCATATAAAAATATGCAGAGCAGCTAGGTAATTATCATAGCTCTATTATACAAGACTCTCAATCCATTCTGCTTTAACTGACCACACTCAAGAGAATGTCAAGGGTAACAAGTGTGCTGATGGATATAATGTTTTTTTATGATGCAGTCTTTTATTCAGGGTAAAAAAGGCCAACCTTAACAATGGAGAAAAAGTGGTTGGAGCTGCAAAGCAAAAGGTTACAATCCACTTTTTTTTTTTTTTTTTACCAAAGGGGTCACAGTTGACGTCTGTAATGTGAGTGCATTGATATCTGTGAATGTATGCAAGAGCAGCATGTACAAATATTGATTTAGTATGTGCATTTCAGGAGAATAATGGAGTTTCTTTGGTGAGAAGGATACGCTAAAGAAACTTCTTTTTCTCAGGCCTTTTCTTTGTTGCAGAGCAATTTCTTTTGGTTAGATGACAACATCTGTGAGTGTTATTAAAATAATAACTATGAGGATGTTAAACAGCTATTATGTTTTTATCTTGTTTACTGTTAGAACATTGCAAACTTTTGTACTAGAATTAGCTGTGTTGATGTCCCTTTGTTCCTATCTGGTCAGGCTTGCCACATTATTGCGATGGGAGTTTGCAGCCCTACCCACTCATCTTTAATGGATTACAGGAAGATTTTTTTTTGTCTCAGCCTTGAAAGGAACCATTTAAAACCACAGTTCCTTACATTTTCTAATCAGATTCTACATCTGCTGCACTCTACTTGTATACATTACAAAAGTTATCATGGTTTATTGCACTTTCTTCTTTTCCCCCTTTTCTCCCCAAAATATTTCTTCACATTAAAATGATAGTTGGGTTTAGCTGTCTGTTTTCAAGCTCAGCAATCAGTCAAAGAATATTTGTAAACTCTTTTAAATGTAAATGTACATACATTTAAAAGCCACAGGTCACATAAGAATCCATCATTTGGATATAAAAATATATATATTTCAGGCACATTTAGCACCCTGTATGCTTGTATGTCCATCTCAGTTATAATATTTTTTGGTAAGAGTTGCTTGTTGCCAATGGGTTCAGGTTAAAAGTAAACAACAATGACTTTTTTTTTTTGGAAAAAAAAAAACTAATGAAAGACTTAAAGGGAAAAAATATTTTTCATCTCATCAAATTAAACAAAAATTAAAAACAAACAAAATTTTCGTTTGGGTTGATGGGGGGAAAAACAAACGATGCTTAAACATTTACTGTATAATCGAAGTTGTCCATTTTTGTGGTTTTGCTCAGGAAAGATTGTCCCCAGTGAAGCTTGCAGCTGGCTGCAGGCATTACAGAGCCTCTGCCAGGCCTGAACCACTGTGACATGTCAGATAAATGCAAGATGTCCAGGCTGCAAAATCTTATATTCTGTCGCAGGTGATGTGTAAATGGACAGTCCGTCACCTGTGAAGGTAGTGATACTGCTTTCTGCTCAAGCCTTATAATAAGTGTCAGTGATGAAGGCCTGAGACTAAATTATATGGTGTTACTCAGAGATTCTTTTCTTTTTTTTTTTTCTTTGCCTTGGGTAGAACATTTCTTGTACAACTCCTTACATTTACATACATTAATGAAAAACATTGTTTGCAAAGCAATACTTTGGATTAAATGAAATTTTAATTTGGAAATAAATTTAAAGAAAGAAAGCTGATTAAGTTGCAGTTCAGGAAGTGGACTGGGAGTGATGATCTTAATCTGTACGATGCATTATTATATGATTTTATGATTTGGAAATTGATTCGTAGGAAACTGATAGACAGTGTTTGGGTTTGGATCTCTCAAACCCAAACAGTTTGTTGGAAATTATTTGTAGCATAGTAAATCCAAAACAAAGACCAAAGAGAAACATGTCTCTTCTGGTTCTTTTAAGAGACGTGTTTCTCTTATGTTAGTGATTGTGACTGAAAACAGATTTTCAGTTACAATCATACAGGAAGTGAAAAGCAATGTGACTGAAAGAGAAAGCAACTTAACATAAAATACAAAAATGCACTAAAACAGGAAAAGAGCAACAAATTATTCAAAACTTCGGTTAAATCATAGCAAAGAGTGATGGATCATGTGGTAGCCATAGCCAAACGTTTTGGCAATGAAATAAACTCTTTTTTTGGGGGGGGTGCGTCTAAATGTTTATTTTTATTACCAAGTATAATATATAAACTTTGTGCGATGAGTTAATATTTACTCTTCCTCATTTCTCCTACAATTGGCTCTGGCGTCATTGTTCTCTATTTCTGTTTTAAAAAATTCCTCAGATGATTCGTTCCTATCCGGTGGTTTGTGTAAGTTGAGTAAATTGTCTACACACTCGGAAAAAGTTCAGTATTATTGTTTTGATCCACATACATATCATCTTTGCCTTATGTCATTGCGTTGCTCTCTGTTCATCACCATCTCTGTAACAACCAGGTTTGTATCACAATCACACATTTTCTTTAAACATTAGCAGAAGAAAATATTGGAAAATGAAGAAACTGCATTCTGATCCACCTCTTCTTAATTCTCTTTTTCACTGTTTCTTTTTTTAAATCTCTTTCTCTTCCTCACTGTTTATTCAATGTCACATGCTGTTTTTATTTTAATTATGTAAAGCACTTTGAAATGCCTTGCTCCTGAAATGTGCTATACAAATAAAATTTCACGTAGCTTTTCTGACCTGTATGTATTACTCTTAAAGTATGTGGACAAACCTTTTTGCAATGCTTTACTTAACTTCATCTATTTAAAACTGAACTGGCAAATAATTTTCCTTTTCCAGTGTGATGAGGTGCAGGCCTGACAGTAAACCAATCCCTCTCTGTCCCAGGAGAACGACTGACACTGCTGCGCATCAGATTTTCTCTCTAATCTGTTTCTTCTTTCAATTTTCCGTAGGACTTGCACTTATCTGCTCTGTTGATGGAGGTAAAGGACCTCAGACTGAGAAGAGAGAATGGAGCCCATGCTGCACGGACGGCTGGGAACAAAAAGTCTGCCATCATCATAGCTCCCCTCTTATCTCACCTATCTATCTGGTGGCTATTTGCTGTTATCGTCCCATTCCCCATTTTACCCCCTTCACCCGCTGTAGGGACTCTTATCTTATTCAGCTGTTTTAATGTCTCTTTGCTGTGCAAAAGAATAGCAGAGTTACTGCTGCAAACCTTACCTGGCATAATTGCAAACGGCCTCTATTGCATTTAAAAGTATCTGGAGACTACCAGTTTGTTAAGAATACAGAGTTTCCCCTAGAAAACTTTGTAAACCCGGTGATAAATTGCTGCATGACCGCCATTTTTTGTTTCAGTTTAAAATGTTTAAATTTGGCAGGAAATTTTAAAATATCACTTGATAACAATGTGTTGTTGGAAAGTTAATACCTGAAAACCAACTATAAATTCTTAAAAAAGGGCAAACATTAAAAACAAACTAAAATAAATAAACAGTGCTCAGCCTGGTGGGGGCACAAGTACAGCCTGGTGGCCCGCCAGGCTTATTATCCACTGGGGGAAACCCTGGAGTAGCTAATTTTTTGAGAAGGACCTGTATTTGTTTTGTTACAACAACAATAGATTAACACAAATTATTGTCGCAATACATTGCATTACTATGATGAGAAACAATTACATTGCTTTCAAAATCTCTTGCAATTGAATTCTGAAATGTGTGGCATTCATGAGTCAATATTTTATCAAACTACCTTCTACAATAACTGCAGCTGTGAGTCATTAGAGGTAGTGCCACTAATGCACATCAAGAGATTGAGGCTTTTGATAACTCTTCCTCACTAAATGTCTTAGGCCAAGTCAAATTGGATGGAAAACATCTGCAAACATCAGTCTGATGGTAGAATATGGCTGAATATTTAGCATCGTTGTTCTGCAAGAAGGTCAACCAATGGCCTGCTCTCAAGTCTTTTCCACCCTTAAACAGGTTTCCTTTAGTTCTGTCAATCTTCCCTCAAATGTTTTACTCTGACCAGCTTCCCTGCACCTGCTGAAGAAAAGCTTTGCCACCAAGTTTCACGTGGTGCGTTCAGGTTTATGTGCAGTTGGGCCACTACTTCTTCAAATTCCTGACAGACTAAAAACAGTTTCTACCCAAGAGCTGCTGTTGCCCTGAACACAGCTGATCCATCTAAAACATTTATCTACTTATTTATTTATTGTTAACATCCCAGTTGTTCTGTGTTTTTCTGAGTGTTGCTATTTTTTGCATTTCGTTTTGCTTTATTTGTGCACAATGACAGAAGAAAATCTGAATCTGAACAGCATTTTGAGTTTGACTAACCAAACTTCCTTCTTTCGCTAGTTTTCTGTCTCCCCTAAATGCTTTTTGTAGAAAACTGCAGAACATACTTTTTATGGGTTCTGTTCAACAATACTTTCTCCCTGCCTCTTTTCCACTTTAATATTTAATATTCTACCACCTTTGGTAAATATCTCTGCAGCTCCTACAGAATTTTGCAAATATGAGCACTGTTAAAAAGCGCTGAGCGATCCCACCTGAGGTGTGTTGATCATGTAACATTGACCTAAATAACATATTAAATAAACTCAGTGAAACCTTTGAGATTCTTTGACTGATGCTGTAAAAACAAGGACAGTTTTCAATATTTTTCTAACTCGTTCCTGGCTTGGACCTTGAATGTATTCCTCATCAGAATCATTTTTAGTTGTGGTCATTGCCACATTGAAAATGCTGCTGCGTTTTAATAAACTGAAGCGTAAATTCTTGTTTTTGCTTAATATTTTACACGGCCTATTCGCATAATAGCTTTACTTTGACTGAGAGTCTTCCATTTATATGAAGAAAAAAAATGTGATCATTTCAGGTCAGATGGCGCACTTTATGATGAAATGGAAGGAAATGACAATAGTTCAATGTGCATCAGCAATCTGCTGCGCCACACTTTCTTATTTGTTGAGCCATTAACACAAATCCCGAAACCTAAATTTTATCACCCCCAACCCCCAGTAGGCGGTATTATTTTGCCTGCAACACTTCTTCTAGTTCATGAATAATGAACCAGTGGACACGGTGAGAATTGTCCGCTCTGGAGAGAAGTCATGAATGTGCAGCTTGTGTGATCTGTGTTGAGCACCATCTGTCTTCTGTCACCGAGCTCCGTGTTTTCAGCTGCAGAGCCAACATGAGGGAGACGGCTGTCATGGCGCGCACAGCTAGGGTTAACGTCGCTGTCACCCCAAACAGTGCTGCGTTCAGAAGATGAGGGACTTGTCCGTTTTCTTCTTTTTGATCATCTCACAGTTGCATTTAACTGTGCTGAACACAAAGCACTTAACATAAATATGCAAACACGTTTGAAAGATATTGCCAGAGATTTGGTCAGGGAATAGTTTGAGAAAGTGATTTTTGGTGTTTCTGGTCTGTCATTGTTGGAATTAACTATGCACCGCGAGTCAAGAAATTTTCTTTCTCTTCCTCAGGAATAGCTGCTGATATTCACCCATATACAGTAAGTTACGTAATGTAAGCATGACTCATGGAGCCACGGCAACATCACTGGGAGATGAACCAGGTTGTGTTACGCAGAAGTTATCAAGCATCTCGGGGTTCATTCAGTGGCCATGGCAATAACAGCAACACGAATGTCAGCGCAGCAATCAGCTGTGAAACCGTTTTTTATGTTTACAATGTTGGAGATTTTTTTTTCACCTGCGAAAATTAAAATGTAATTCACGAAGCAGTTTCTCATCTTTAGCTTCCAATAAAAGCATTTTAGGTATTAGAAGCACATTTAAAGAAAAACACAGCTAGCAATCAAAAATGTCATAATGTCATAAAAGGGTCATAATAAGTTTCTATTTCCTAAAATGCGCTTTAAAAATCTACATTCCATAAAATGACACTAGGAACATCCTGATCAACTCTCTTAGCTTCCCAATTATTCAGGGTCAGGCATTTGCTGACACTGGGTCCACCACTAATATTACATTAACTTGAGTAAAATCAATGTCCTTTACAGTTTGCTCATAAGCATTTCCTGCTAAATTTATTGACAGCTTTTGTCAGCTTTTATTTTTATTTTTTTGGAGTTAAACCTTTCCTCCAGTATTTTCACCTAACTTGCTGGACTCCTCCTCTCATGCATTCGTACCAAAACATCTCTGGCCCTTCACAGCACACATATTCCCAAGGCTGTAGCAATCCAGCTCCAGTAAAGTTTCACTCCTCTCTTAATGTAGATATAATGATCGAGAACGGTGGTATCACGTTTTGAGGCTTTACATAGCGAACAAACTTCTTTATACCTTTTGTACGGCGCCGGCTTTCATCTGGTGAACTGACCTTACAGCCCATTTTTTCTTCGAGTGCCTCTCATTGTCCATTTTGAAACAGCCACAATTCTTTTTTGAAATTTCTCCATTTCTGCTGAAGATATTTGAAGGTCTTTCTTTCTCTTCATTGCAAAAAGTTTTAACTAGCAGGTGTAACTCCATTCCTTTGGTCTGCCTGACCTGACTGTGGTTCGGCGTTTAACAGATTCTCTCGTTTTAACTTCTAAGTAAAGAGTGAAAATTGTTATTTGGCATTTTCAATTCCTTGAACAGGACTGCACAGTGGCGCAGTTGGTAGAGCTGTTGCCTTGCAGCAAGAAGGTTCTGGGTTCGATTCCCAGCCCTGGTCTTTCTGCATGGAGTTTGCATGTTCTACACTGATCAAAGATTTGGTCAGAAGGTTAATGTGGACTGGCAATATTTCAAGGTTTTCAAAATCCTAATAATTATGTTTCATATTTGAATCATAACTCAGCTGGTAAAAAAAAAAAAAAAAAAAAAAACAGAAAAAATTTTGCTAAATAAAATCTTTTGGATATGTTGTATATGGTACTGCACAGTGGCGCAGCTGGCATCAAGAAGGTTCTGGGTTCGATTCCCAGAACCTTCTTCAGTCCAAAAACATGACTGTCAGGTTAATTGGCCTCTCCAAAAAAAAAAAAACAGAAAAAATTTTGCTAAATAAAATCTTTTGGATATGTTGTATATGGTACTGCACAGTGGCGCAGCTGGTAGAGCTGTTGCCTTGCATCAAGAAGGTTCTGGGTTCGATTCCCAGCCCTGGTCTTTCTGCATGGAGTTTGCATGTTCTCCCTGTGTGTGTGGGTTTTCTCCGGGTACTCCGGTTTCCTCCCACAGTCCAAAAACATGACTGTCAGGTTAATTGGCCTCTCCAAATTGCCCCTAGGTGTGTGTGTGCATGGTTGTGTGTCTCTGTGTTGCCCTGCGACAGAATGGCAACCTGTCCAGGGTGACCCCGCCTCTCACCCGGAACATTAGCTGGAGATAGGCACCAGCAGCCCTCCCGACCCCGCTGTAAAGAAGATGGATGGAATTCCTTGAACAAAAAATGTTTTTTTGTTTTTCATTTATATTCTCAGAAAAAAATTCTGATTACAGATTCTGCTAGGTCATGTCAATTAGTCAGATTCAATAAATGATGTGTTTCAGTGAGGATTTTGAAAATAAAGTTTAGTCTTCTAAGAAATTAAATGTCATGTTTTTATTAGATTAGCATTATGATAATTCTAACTAACAGAACTACAGGTTCTAAAACGATAACGTGTGTATAACTGAGTCTGATAACGTGTCTTATGAATTGAATTACAAAAATAAGTGTACTCGTTAATAACATTCTAACTTGACAATCCATCCATCATTTTGAGGTAGAGGGAAATGACAGACTTCCATTCAGCAGCATTTCATGATCTACATTCATTCATTCAGTCCTACTGAACACGTTCTGGATGTGGACGGATCCATTTTGTTGACAGTGACGGATATTCTGTCACAACTTGGAGCTACTGCAAGTCGGCCTCAAAATTCTGCTCCAACATGACATTAACTGGGCTCAGGAAGCAACAAACATGCTGAAACATTACTTGGCTTATATGGGATTTTTATTTGTTTAAAAACATGAAGCTGCCATCTTCATAAAATATACAGCTCTGGAAAAATCCATTGAAAACCTCCCGGTTATTCCACCAAATACTGATTTCTGAACTCAGTACAACACTTTTGCTTAGAATTTCAGAGACATGTTGTCAGTAGTTAACAGAATAAAAGAACAATGTTCAATTTACTCAAACATTTACCCATAAAAAGTAAAATCAGAGAAACTGATAATTTAAAGTTGTCTCTTAATGTTTTCCAGAGCTGTATGTTGTTTCTGTTTTTATATTGCTAATTGATCATTTGATTCATAAAGTATGATAATGCAGTTCCATTTAATTATGAATAGACAATACTTTTTAAAAAAGTCTTGCATGTTTTAGATGTGTCCCTGTTCTCACACAAATGAATAATTAATTCCCTCCTCAGCTTGTCATCACAATCTGTAGAGGCCTGGCAGCGAACAATTCATCTGCTGCTGAACAAGGAAAAGATCTAAAACATGCAGACCAGAAGCCTCGAGATCTGACTTCAGACACGGCTGATTTAAGGTCGTGGTTTAAGGGAAGGAGAAATTGTTTGTCAATGATAAGGCTAAGAGTTTAGTTCAGGGCTTCCTGCTTCATAAATCAAAGTGTCGGTGGATCACCACAAATTTCTCCCAAATCTGTATTGATGTATTACTGACAAAAGACTGGTGTCTGGTAAGACGACACAATCACTGGCAGACAGTTTAAATGTGTGTGAAAGGTGAATTTGATGTGTAGCTTAAGAGTGACCTGAGCACTCAGTGAAAAATAAAGAGCAGATTCATTTAACAGATACTTTTCAGGGTTTATGAGGTTGAGAAAAGAAAACTAATATGCACAGATATGTTGGTATGAATAACAGGAAGGAGACTGTGTATCAGTAAGAAAGATGTAAGTAACTAACGGCTTTATATTCAATGACCAGTCAGAGTTGGATGCAGAATACTACAAATGAAGTTTTCCACCAAAATACTGTTAGTTGCATTTCAAAATGTCCCTGGATCCAGCAGCAGACTGTTTTTGAATTTATTGTTTGTTTTACAGCATTCTTATCTTACAAGATAGGAAGGCAAAGCTTTCTCACCAACCCCAGGCTGAAAATCAAATATGGCTGCCGTCTGTCAAAAACACAACAATAACGGCAGCAGTACAGTTTATTTTCACTTCTGGTAGTTTAAATAAAAATAAACCTTTCCTAAATATAAATACATGTGAAACATACGTCTGTCAACATGTTCTTTAAATGTAGGAATTTATAAAATCCGGAGACAGTCCTTCCTTTGAGCTTTAAAAACAATACTTGAGCGAAGGATTTTCTGACTTCCAGAAAGTCAGACTTCAACTGAGGGTTACCCAGTTACCCCCACTTTTGGGGTAATTGGGTAACTGTAATTCCTGAAAGGTAAACAGGATTACACCCGGACTGGTGCCGTCTTTTAAAGACTCGTGTGACTCCTGCTCAGCGCATTAATCCAGGTGGTTCGACGGATTTTGAAAGCAAGATGTCTGAAAAATGAAATGCAACTGCATGAGTGATATTGATAGATAGCCACGTTCATGGGTGAGTTACTCACGGTCACTGCAGTGTCTGTGTAAATCAAATTAGACATGAACCATTTTTTCCTCCTTATCTCACAAGCTCTATCCTGTCTGTCTGTAAATATAAGGATTAGTTGCTTCATTACAGGTGAATTTGATAAGCTAGACTTCAGATTATAACAGACTAAAGAAGAAAAAAAAGCTGAAAGTGCCACAATGTACATTGATTGACATTTCTTAATAAAATTGGCCCATTTTCAAAACACATTTCACATGCTTGACAGTGGTGTAGAGCACAGTGAGACTTTTTAGGCTTCGATTATTCATCCCGGTGCCAATTTAAATCCCAAACCGCAGCGCATCATCTACAGGGAGCATGGAGTGGGACATCTGATCTCTGTGGTTTCCTTTGTCTTTGCTGGGAGAAACCGCCCTGCTGGGCTTTTCAACATGAACTTGCTGAAACGCAGTGCAGCTAATATACATGCTGTTGTTTCCTTTGCAGAAACTTCCTGGACTGTAGCAAGGCTTGAAGCATGTTTTAAGTTATTTAAACTGATACGCTGACAGATACATCGCTTCCTTCTGGTTTTCTTCTGATGCAAGACGTCGGCGCTCGCTCACTTGGTGCTCTTGTGGTTAATCCATTCCCAGTCTGGTTTATGATACAGACTTTTACATCCCAATTGTAGCAAGAATCACATCTCATGTCTTGTTTAATAGCATGTTGGTATAACATTGCTTCTGCAGCACATTAAGTATATTTACTGCCACCCTTTTCTTCAGGAAATAGCCTTGGCAGGGTGAAGTAGACTTCACCAGGAAGGGCACGTCCTGAAATTTAAGTCTGCGATTTATAAATAGGCATCTTCAGATGCCACATTTGTAATCTTACAACACCTCGGCTCTTTGGCTCGGGTACAGATGCCAAGTCCAGCTTAACGTCTTTTCATTGTGATCCATTATCGCTAATGGTGAATGCTGTCAGGTGCAAAACAGGAGACCTGAAGCAGATGCTGTAATAAACCCTCTGTCTTACAGCTTCAATGAATTTGCTAATTTCATGGTACATCATGTAAGACAGTTTCTATTAAATTTTCATGGTAAAATGCCATGCCTATAAAGTCGCCAGTGTTTGGTTCATTTTCATTCATTTTAAAGGCATGAAGGAATTGATGTAAGGCACTTCTGTGACAGTCAGACAATAACGATGAAACCTTAAATAAAACTAATCTAAAAGAAAAAAGCCCAGTATATGGAGATGCCTCAGTTATCGTAGAAAGCCAGACGGCATCTGGAAGGAAGATCGTTGCCCTGTGTGCAAAGCGTACTTAAAGACAGCAGAGATCAGGGCAGGCAACACATCGAACATGATAACACTTCCAGAGGAGCAGCACCCATCACTACTTGTTAAATTCAAGGTAAAGTTTATGCTGTCTGCAAATAAATGAGGAACATTTAGCGTCTGGCTTTAGTGAAACAAATATTAGCATGTTGCTGTGGCGTTTTGTGCAGGTCACAGCCTGTCTGCGTAACTGTTTTGGAGTTGTTGGAATGAGTATTTGATTCATTTCAAGTGAAAGGCAAAAGGACAGAGGAGCTGTACCTGACGATGTCATGACTTATGTGTGTGAAGTTCTTCGTCAGCAGTCAGTCAGCTCTGCAGAGGCCTGGTAGCGAGCGGCTCATCTGATTCAGGTGTGGTGATGAAGGAATTCATAAACGTTGCAGGGCAGTAGCTGTTCGGGACTGGACTTTGTGATAGAAAATTTTGTTTTTAGTCTTACTTCAGTCTTGATGGAACTGATGATACTTTTTACCATTTATTTACTGATTATATCTGCTGTATTTTGTATTTCTGTAAGATGTGTTTTTCCATTAAATAAGTTTGCAGATAATGTTTAGATGTTTCCGCAGCCATGAGACCTGAAGATATCTTGGGTAAAATGCTTGATCTGATAATTGTCTTAAAGGACTGATGTGTGGAATGTAGTTTGTACTCTGTTTGACCTGACCCCATGAACTGACAAAGAAGTGTTAGAAGTTCCTCCTGAAATCCTTATCAGATCTCCATCCTGCCATAAAATCATCTCCTCCAAGAGGTGTGAGATAGTTCATGAGGAGGGGATCAGGGTGTCGCTGTGGCCATCTGGCAGTAGAGATAACATCAGACTTTGGGAGGGTCTTTGCCTTACTGTGACTATTTAACGATGTGATGTGTGCTGTTCAGGGCTCTTCTCCTGACTGCGCTCAGTGAGAGGGTCTTCGAACGCTTTTGCCTTCGAATACAGAAACTTAAAGACAAAGATTAATCTTTCTCTTACTATTGAAACAGATTCTCATTCCTTCATAAAATTTCTACGACATCTTCAACCAAGAGTTCAAATATATTTAAGATAAACCTCTTAGAAAATGATTACAATCATTTTCCCCATGGTTCAGTGTTCAAGGCTAAAAAGGCAGAAACATGGCTGATGTTACTAATGCTACACTTATAACTGTGTCAAAAGGTAACCTCACTGAACGTTACAATTACAAAGTAATATTCTTGAATAACATAAATGACTGTGATAGCTAATATTTAAAATTCCCTTTTAAAGTACAATTTACTTGTGGACATCTGGCTTCACCCAGCAGCCTGTTGAAAAAGTCGGTAATATTTATCCTGTAATTTAACCATCAGCCACCAGCAGGAAGTTATGCGATCTCACACGGTCAACTAGATTGCTTTGTTTCCATGTGAGCTCTCAGTTTCATGTTTGACGCTTGTCCCCAGTGTGTGTTATACTCCACACCACGGCATCACACCTTGTTCCCTTATATTTTTTTCCCTATTTTCACCTGTCAGTCTTTCTTCCAGACACACATTCACTAGCTGGTCCCAGATTACCCATTCGTTGCTCAGATAGTGAATATTGCAGTGTTGCACAACCGTACAGGGAACGGATCAGAAATGAAATAATGGGACAATAAGTTGTCCAGAAACTGTCATGGGGAGAAAGGGGCAGTTGGATCTGCCGATACGGCCGATGTTCTTCAGGGACATTGATTAAAGCAATATATTTTTTCAAGACAGAGCGCAGAGCGTGGAGTAACATAAAACATCCACTGAGTGGGGAAAGCTTGTTGTTGTGTGGAGGGCTTGGAATAAAACAATCTAATTTTCATTGCAGAATGTGGTTACATTTAGTCACAACTAAAAGCTGTAATGCTTCTGTTTTTGTTTTTAGCTCTTCACATGCTGTGCGCTCCGGTTTGCAAGAAAGTTACATAAAAACAGAATGCAACCATGTTCTTTTCATTCAAGTTCTGTATTTACAGAAAGTATGAAATCTGTGCTTGATGGTCCACTCAGGCAAGCAGTATAAATTGCTTTATTGCATGTCTTATGATATTTTCTGATGTTTTGGATAAAATAATGAACTTGAATACTTGAATTAAATACCAAAGAGATGAAACATAACTTTCTGGCTTTCTGAGATCAGGATTAGTTCAATTACTAGAACTGTGTCTCTTTCAAGCTTAGTGGTTATGATTTGAGTTAATAGGGAAATTTACTGTATCATAGTGTTTTGCCAAAATTACATATACAACATCCATCCATTTTCTGTACACCCTTATCCCTTAGTGGGGTCGGGAGCGTTGCCGGTGCCTATCTCCAGCTAATGTTCTGGGCGAGAGGCGGGGTCACCCTGGACAGGTTGCCAGTCTGTCGCAGGGCAACACAGAGACACACAGGGCAAACAACCATGCGCACACACACTCACACCTAGGGGCAATTTGGAGAGGCCAATTAACCTGACAGTCATATCTTTGGACTGTGGGAGGAAACCAGAGTACCCGGAGAAAACCCACGCATGCACAGGGAGAACATGCAAACTCCATGCAGAAAGACCGGGGCCGGGAATCGAACCCAGAGCCTTCTTGCTGCAAGGCAGCAGCTCTATCAGCTGCGCCACTGTGCTGTAACATATGCAACATATCCAAAAAATTTTATTTGGCAAAATTTTTTCTGTTTGTTGTTTTTTTTTTTTTTACCAGCTGAGTTATGATTCAAATACGAAACGTAATTATTAGGATTTTGAGACTGTATTTTGAAAACCTTGAAATATTGCCAGTCCACATTAACCTTCTGACCAAATCTTTGATCAGTGTATTTTTTTTAATACAGCAAAGTGTCTAGTTCTAACTATAAAGGTGCGTCTTACTGCTACACTTTAAAAGCTAACTTCAGTGAACTTATTTGTGATGTGTTGTCTTCAATAGCTAACGTTTTGAGGGTGGTCCCACATGAACTCGTCTAAAAAATGATTTGGTTCCTTTTGCTGATTTCTTTGTGCACCAGATGAGCTTAACACTTAAATTTCCCTTTCCACTGTTTGATTAGTTGTTACTTATCACTTTTCCAACACAAATCTTGTAGCAAGACATACACTGAAGAAGCCCAAGTTGGCAAAAGCTAAAAGTATGAAATGCTTAGTAATGGGGAGCCTGCGAGCAGGTGGCAGAGGAGGAAAAGTCACACAGTAATTCTTGATGAAGGTACTGTAAATATTTAATAACAAAGGGGAGCTCTAAATGTACAACATTTTAAATGGAAAGAAAGAAAATTACTGCAAGAAATTGCGTGTTCAGCTCAGGAAAGACGACTTTGTGGGCTGGCTGCGCGGCTTCACTTTGAGCTCCGGCTGACAGGACAAATTAGGCTGCAGATATGAATGTCTCTCTGATTCATGGTGAAAAGACGATCACAGTCTGTCACTTCTGAGGCTTCAGCATACAAATAATCTCATGTTAAGTGTTCTGAAATTTGACTTTAAGCACAGAAAGCCACAACACTCATTTTGTGGTTATTTACAAGATAAATTACTACATCACTTCATTGTATACATTATGATATATTTATCAATTTATTTCACAGCTGTAGTTTTTTTGCACTTTTTCCATGTTATTCTTAATCACTGTATTTTAATATGTGCATTTCTTTGTGGTTTAATTTCCTTTAACTTTGGTGTAGATTTCCACATGTAGAAGCTTATTTTCCTACCCTAATACATTTTAAATATCCTTCAGGTGAATAGCATGTA
Organism: Poecilia reticulata; assembly: GCF_904066995.2. NCBI lineage: Eukaryota > Metazoa > Chordata > Actinopteri > Cyprinodontiformes > Poeciliidae > Poecilia > Poecilia reticulata. The sequence goes on from NC_088831.1 coordinate 37,229,464, forward strand.
GCTCTCTATTAAATATTCTTCTGCTTAATCATGTGGTGTTTTAAGACAAAACCACTGAAACCTTCTCGTGCTCTGATGTTAAGGGGACTGAGACCATATTCTGTCATTTTTTTAAGAAACAGTAATTCTCTCAATATTCATGGAGGACATTTAGATTCTGAGGCGCTCATGCTCGTAAGACATAGTGGGTATTTAATACAAACAATTTTCTGGTACATTGGATTAATTGGAGAGCCTGGAGATTTTTTGCTGTAAACACATTTGTAATCATTCACACTTAGGAAACGGATATCTGGGTCTTAGGCTGTAAACTACAGCCCGCTGAGGCTGAAGGCAAATACAAACCCCTGCTGCTTTCAGGACCTTTGAAAACTATCCATTGATGTGTCCAGGATCTCCTGAAGGGCTCAGACGTAAGCTATACCGCATGAGGATATGGAAGTTTGCCATTATAGAGGGAGAGATGAAAGACATTAGAAAACGTTGAGGAAATATGTGAAAATAAAAAAGGCTGCAGCTGTTTGTCTTTTGCAATTATTTTTATTTACCGACACACAGAAATTTAAAGACAGTGGAGATCCAAACTTTATTGTTATTTTGTCTAACATTTGGGCAATAATTGGTTGTAACATTTTGAATATTCATACAGAATTTCTAAATGATGAAAGTCTTTGTATTTAGTGAACAATGATTGAAAATTCATAAGGGACATTCCTGTCATGTGGGCAACATGGATTCTAGGCTCAGACAGAGGAGTAAATCGCTTTTTACTCCACGCTCTTTTTCCCACTGCTGTAAAGAGGGAGAGAGAGAGAAAGAGAGAGAGAGAGAGAGAGAGAGAGAGAGAGAGACTGCATAATGCTTAAAAAAGTCCTCCAGATTGACAAGGAGTAGAAGAAGTAGACTTAGGACAAGAGCACAAAACTCCATAAAAGATGCAAAGAAGAAAAGCTGCAACACATTTTGCTGTACCTTAGAGTCGGATAGAATCTTTTTAAGCTTTTAAAAACTCTTATAACTTTTATGACCGGCTTTTCTTGACTTTTCTTGGATAAGAAACGTCTGTGAATCCTGGACGTCCCTCCAGGTGACCGCTGACTTCTAATATAATTTGGAATATGAAATGGAATATATATAAAAAAAAGTTAAATAAATTTGGCATACAACAAATCAATTTCCATTTTGTAAAATGAAACAGACGAGGACGACAACATACATCTTTCATCTAAACGTTAAGGTTCATGATAAAGATTCAAAGCAGTCTGGTTCATAATGTGATGTCATTGCATCTGAAATGATTATTGATGATTCTGTCCATTGTACTTGTAAAAATGTAAAAGCAGGTGTTTATAATGATGGATTGCATGCATCAGCACCAGAGTCTATGCAAGATGCTTTTAATACATCTCTGAAAAACAATGAGAAAAGTTGTTAAGGTAACTAAATTAGACATGTAACTGTTGTTTTTTTTTTAAATTATTTTTACCAGGCTCCCTGCTGTCCAGTGCACCGCCCTGGACCTCAGCGTATCACTCTTGTGACTCTGTCTGTCAACAGAACATTAAAAGACAGTTAAGTCTTTCAAGAGGAAGTGAGTGTACGGCGTCTGAGAATGGCTAGTCTAAATGTAAATAGGAGCAGCATTTCTGGGTGAGCTTATCCTTTTCCCAATACTCTCAGCTGTAGTGGATAAGACGGCCAAGCCTGCAATTACTCACTGTCTCTTGCCAGCACTGCTTTCATTACACTCTTAGAGTAAGCCCCCAAAATGAAATGAAATAAAATAAAAGCAGTTCTGTTTACGCCGCTGATTTGATACCCTTTTTGACGTTCCAGCAGCAAACTGAAGGCCTGCAGGGCTACGACTGATGTTAGGGTTCCCAGATGCATTTACTATCTTATATAAGGCTAATTTGGTCGGTTTAGTTATGATGACATTTATAAATGTGTTTTCTCCATTGACTTTAAACGTCTCAAAGCTGCACAAGAATTTGGCAGGCTTTACCTTCTTATCAGTTCTGGGGCATCATATATATCTCATTTAGAGAAAGTTTATTTAGAGATTCCACTGTTCAAACATAGACGTAGCTCCTCCTGGCAGTAAGAAGAGCGCAAGAAGCTGCTGCCTCTCACACTGTACAACATTACTGGGTTAAAAATAACCTCATTTAGGTTTGCTAACCCAGTAAAATATGGACCAACCCAACCCGGGTTGACTGATCACAGCAGGATGTGGCTGTTGCTCTCACCCAGTTTAAAGTGACTAATGTCTAACGCAGGTAGCCACTGTGCTGATATGGAGTCAAATGTTAATGTAATGACAAGGGTGACCAGCAGGTGGCACTGTATTTTGGAGAAGCTGATGGTCGCCAACATGGACAACAGGGAAAGAAGGGTCTATGGCAGGGGTGTCCAAAGTCGGTCCTCGAGGGCCGGCATCCTGCACGTTTTAGTTTTCTCCCTGGTGGTAGCAACAACCTTTTCAGCTTGTCAATGTTCCTCTTAGGGCTTCTAACGAGCCATCATTTGATCCAGGTGCGTTAAACAACAACTGGTGTTTTAGGCAGCAGTTTGAGTAACAAGTGTTGTTTGGGCAACCATTATGCAAAATAAGACATTTAGTGGCAAAACTTAGAATTTGGGTAATGAGATTCAAGCCTATAATAAGATACTGTATGAAATATTACCCATTTATGTTGATTTGAATATGGAACATAGCTTGTGGCAGGAAAGGCCAGCTATCTTTTACATGCGGTGCCCATATGCTTCAGAAACATGATGGAAAAAAGAGGTCATAATGGTATTTTCAACAAATTACATCATTATCTTTATGCATCTCAAATGCCAACTAAACCCAGCTAAAATGCAAAATTTTATTATTTATACAGATACAGAAATTATGAATTATTTCAGGATGTTTCTTTTTAAATTGAATAATATATATAAGGTCTTGAAAGACATAAAAGTCTACAGGACTACAAGAAAATAAAAAAAGCTGCAGAACCCATAGTCGCATACATGTGCACACTCTTAAACCAATATGTTATTGAAACTCTTTTAGGATTCTGTCTTTTTGAATTAACATCCACCACCAATTGTAAAGAATCTGACAAACCAAAAATGAAGTTTAGCTGTCATGGTTGGATTTTCTGTACATTTTCTTCCTGTAGTCAAAGCCATAGTTTGCAGAGAGGTGATCTATTGATCTTGGGACAAAACTTTTACCAAGATAAAATTTAGGAAGAAATTAGACTAGGCAGCGATACATAAAACTAGTAAAAACAGTAATTAATCAATCGTGGAAAATATGGGACAATAGTAACATTACAGAAACTGGAAGAGCTGCAAGGATTTTATTTCACCAAATTCTTTTGGGATTCATGTCACAAAATGACCTATATTCTCCATTTATTTTTTCTAACGGGTAGGGATGCAAAACAGAAACATTGTGTTGCACGTTAAACATCCACACCTGGTTAAAATGTGCCAAAGAAAAGATTTGTTATGGTCTGATGAAACCAAATTAGAAATGTTGAGCCACAAATCCAAACGACAAACAAACACTAACAAGCAACCCATGTCCAAAGTGAAATGCAGTACCAGCAGCGTCATTCTCTGGTGTTTCTTAGCTTAAGGTCTGTGAAATCATGAGCAACTCCAAACACCAATTATCATGACTCAAAACATTCAGGTTTATTAAGGTGAGTCTCAGCTTGAATCTATATCAACAAAATAATTGATTCAAGTTAGTACCGTATTTTTCGGACTATAAGCTGCTACTTTCCCCTTCGCTTTGAACCATGCGGCTTATAGCCCAGTGCAGCTTTTCTGTGGATTTTTCTTCAACCCCCAGGGGGCTCTTTAGCAGGAAGTGAGTCTTTGGAAGTCAAAATTGGAAATCAAAGAAGAAAGTGCTAATTTAGAACAAGTACATGTGCATGTATGCTAGCAGCAGGCACGATGAAGAAATGTTTTCAAACTCTTAAGTTGAGGGCTGTCGATCTGGCAGTACAGGAGGGAAATAGAGCCGCTGCGTAAGCTCGGCATGAACGAAACCCTGGTTCGGAGTTGGAGACGGATTGAGGATGGAAAACCGAGAGCGGTGGAGATACCAGAGGCTTATAGCCCGGTGCAGCTTATATATGTACGGTTTTGTTATTATTATTATTTGTAGGTGCGGCTTATAGTATGGTGTGCTCTATAGTCTGGAAAATAAAGTAGTAAAATCAAGATGTACAATGTTGATTGTACATCAAACAGTTTCTTTTTGCAGAAACTGTTTGACCTACACAGGATGTACTCCATACTGAAGGCTCAGAGGGAACCTTTTGTGGACTTCTGAGCACTCGCTTTTCAGGAAGTAGGACAAAAATAGTGATAATCTGGGTCACAAGAGTTTTACTTCAGACAGGATCTAAGCAGTGCCACCTCTTGCACCTTCCATTTGGTTAACTGACATACATTTTTGAGTGCCTGTTACTTTAAAGACATCCTGAATGGCAAGAAGTATTTAACACATGCATTTAATAGGAAGCAATACCAGTGTGAGGCATTTACTCTTGTCTGGCTTTCCTGTAAAACAAGCAATAAACCCTGTAATTTCCGCTGCTGTCACTGTTCTTTGGTGGGTTTTTTGTGGCATTTAACTGACATTCTGTAAGTTACTGCTCTCTTTATTTTTTAACTTTGAAAGTGCTCTTCAAAAAGATGGATTTTCTCAGGGGAACATTACTTGTATTTTGGAAACAGCCTGAAATTTCACAATAAACAACTAAAAAGGTTATCAAGAAGAGTGGAAAGACAGTATATGTCAGTTAGCTTTCAGACCACCCTGCAAACTTATAATGGCTGAAGCTGTATGAATCATGTTTTAACAAATATTTGAGATAAATTTATTCATTGTCTACACCTGCTTATCCTTATAGGCTGCTGGGAGGTTTGGGTCCAGTTACTGGGTGAGAGGCAGGGTGCAACCCAGACAGGTCAGCAATCCATCCCAGGGCAGCGCAAAGACACATAGCAGGTAAGAATTTTTTGAATTTTTAAACTATGGGAGGAAACCAAAGTACCTTGAGAGACATTCAAGCTTTGAGAAGAAAGACCCGAGATTCAAACCTGAGCATCAGCTGACCACAGTTTGGAGAAATTGTGAATTTTTATTCATCTGGAATTAAGAGTTGTAGCTTAAATTGGGTGCTCGAAATGTTGGCTAGCAAACATTCAAGTCGTTAAGGCTACTGTTTGCATGCCTCTGCTGAAACATGAAACTTAGCAATTCATATTGCTCAGTGCTGCACCAAAAATAACTTTTCCCCTGATGTGTAATCTTTACCTTTCTGCTCATAATCACCACAAAACACTCCTAATACAACTACAGCAAACTGTTGTGCAAAAGCGTTCACAATGTTTAAATCTCCTCAGCAAAATGGAGATCAAATTAGCTTCCTTGACAAGCCGCACTAATTACAGCACCCTACTTTTACAGTATCCTGCAGAGTGCAATTATTTTCCAATCATATAAAAACTCTCCAAACTTGCCTGCAATCCTGGTAAAGATGTGTAAAAAGCCTGAAAATAAATTCTGCACTAACTGCTTTATCATATTCAATCACTGAATTTTTTTAATTCTTTTATTTTAATACATTTATTCATTGCAGAAGAAACATCCGATGTTTAGAAATGACTTTCTAGAGAAGTAAAAACAACTGCTGTTCCATTGGTTGCCTCCCTAATAATTCCTGAAAAGACAAGAAAAGGCAGATTGCTCTGAATAAGACAGTAAGGCAGCACAAAAACATTTGCCTAAACTTGTGCATGATTTACAATTAGAGCAAGAATAATTTTTTTTGCTAACATTGAACAATAAAGAGAGGGCAGGCAGAAGAAAGTGGGACACATTTTCCAAGGTTGCAGTGTTATTTTTGGTTTGATTTTATGCAGTGAAAGTTAATTTCTGCTTCCAGCAAAGGAATTGAAATATCATCATGTGTTGTTTACGACTAACAATAGGAAGGACTGGAAGATGAACGGACGGTTTCGGAAGTATTCCCTTTGAAAATGCCTTGGGATTCCCCTGGATGAGCTGGAGGGATGTTTGAGTTTCTCTAATGGGTAGATAGATGGACAGATGGGTAAAATACCATCTTAAACCATAACTCCTTGGTTTGCGTCGTAAAACGCCATCAGTGCTGTATTAGTCAACACCGTATGAAAAATCTTTCCAGGCCATTACTGAGGAGGAAGTTTTTAAACCACACTAAACAGAAACAATGTGAGTTGGGGAGAAGAGGCAGAGGCAGCGATGTTCATAGTGGGAATGAAACCACATAAGTTCAAGCAAGGTGTTCTGCTTACTTAGTTAAGCTACGGAGTTATTTGATGTGTTTATCTTGTGATTCACATATAATATTTTTTTGTATTATTGCTAAAGTGGAAGGCAACCTAATTTTTACTTAATTTTGCCTGTAAATGTCAAGGGCTGGGTGATATGTTCTACTTTACAAGTAGACAAGCTATCTCTGTAAGCTGGTGAGTAACTGATGAACTATTTCATTTCACAAAGAGACCGATGGCTAGGAGTTCCCATAGTGCCTGGTATGATAAGTGAATTTAACCACTGCCATTTAGAGATATGGAGAATTGTGCCTTTGGCTGACATTGACATTTGAGGGTAAATGCTTCTGAGCCAAAACAGACAGGCTACCTGATGCAAAAACCTGATTGGGAGTTGGAAAGAACAGCTTTAAATAAGATGCATAGTCAGATAGCAAGCTGCAGCCAGCCAGCCGTCGTACTTTGTGCGTTTCCGTGGAAAGAAAAGAGCATCCCCAGGCGGAGATGCAATGAGTCAGCTATCAGCTCCGACAGCACTGGGTGTTTTTGAATTTACTGTCAGGATTAATGCCGTCACCAGGTTTCCATTCGGTGTGTGTCTGTTCAGTTTGTGACTGAGGATGTTGTACTGTTTGTGTAGCGATGGAAGTTCTCTCAGTTCACCCTTTTCAAGAGGAAAACCTCAAGAACAGGAATGACTTGAACTCACAAAGCCTAGTCACTCGTGAAGCTCAAAGTGAAATTCTTAATGATAACAAATGAGATGGGACGACGCTGGAGGACGGCTCCGATTTTTCCAATCACCGCTTGAGGAAGATGCTTTTGCACTGTTGTGCTTTCCAGTTCATAAATAAGCAATTTTCCTATCTGAGGGAGTGAAGTATTTTGTACCCCATGCACTCACACAGTAGAAAGGCTCTTTAGCTGTCAAATTAATTAAAATTATTCTGTTCTTAAAAACTCGGTTCTAAAGTGTTGGGTCAGCTGTTATGTGGCTCTTGTCAAATGGAGGTTTCCTGTTTCCAAAGAGTGGGTGAGTTGACAGAGAGCACAAAAAAAAGAATCTCAATTATTCTAGTTAGATTTCCATTTTAGTCAAGGGACATGATGGTACAAATCATGTCAGGGCAGAAGGACAAGAACGCAAAAGGGTTATTATCAACACAGACAATTACCTTCCACAGGGTCAGAGACAAAATGAAGGGTCAAACCAATGGAAGTCTTTAAAAAACTCAGTTACAGAGTGTACGAAATGCCACAGAAATATAAGCTTGTTCTCAAAACAGTGATATAAAATAAACATTTACAACTGATGTAAGCATCGTAACAGAATACACTGAAGAAGAAATCTGACTATGGAGTACTGCTCCTTAAAAAACTAACTTTATTACTCTACTGAGTCCTTCATTTCAAAAGTAATTAGGTTACTCAACCTGAAAAATAACAACATATCTTTCCAATACTCACTTTATTGGAAGTAAAAAATACACTTAAGACTAACTCTCGATTTACCGGTCGATCTACGTTCCCACCCTCATCTAAGGTAATGAGCTTTGGGTCATGACCGAAAGAACGAGATCACGGGTACAAGCGGCCGAAATGGGTGTCCTCCGCAGGGTGGCTGGGCTCTCCGTTAGAGATAGGGTGAGAAGCTCGGTCATCCAGGAGGGACTCAGAGTAGAGCCGCTGCTCCTCCACGTCGAGAGGAGCCAGTTGAGGTGGCTCGGGCATCTGGTAAGGATGCCTCCTGGACGCCTCCCTGGTGAGGTGTTCCGGGCACGTCCCACCGGGAGGAGGCCTCGGGGAAGACCCAGGACACGCTGGAGGGATTACGTCTCTCGGCTGGCCTGGGAACGCCTTGGGATTCCCCTGGAGGAGCTGGAAGAAGTGGCTGGGGAGAGGGAAGTCTGGGCCTCCCTTCTGAAGCTGCTGCCCCCGCGACCCGACCCCGGATAAGCGGAAGAAAATGGATGGATGGATGGAAATACACTACCAGTACACCAACTGGTATAGAACCAAAGTCCAGATTTTGTAGTTTTAGGGTGGAGGGCCTCTGGCATTAGTCTCAGCTGGTGGTTCTCGTTATGATTGCCTGTGCCGCAGCGAAGAATCAAGCTCAAAATCATCGGCTCTAACCACTGATTCTTTGTAGTAAGTCAAAAGAGTCCTGCTTTTTTGCCTTTTGCTGCTCTGCTCTCACTCTCAGTGGCTCCGCCCTGCTCAGGACTGATTGTCAGCAAGTGGGGCAAATAACTAGAAGCTGCACTGAGGACAACGATTGGTTACGGAGTTTGGTTCTGTGTCTGTTACGGTTCTGTTCAGTACATTTCTCGTCAGTGTTTTGTTGATTTGTTTTTGTGTGAAGTCAAAATTAAAAGTGAGATCAAAATTTTACACAAAAGTAAGAATGCCTACTTTTGTAACAAAACAAATATATACAATTAGGTAAGTATAAAACTTCTCATAAAAACACTAAATCCAAGAGAATTTATTAACGTAAAAATCATTCACATTTGCCAAGTTGAGCTAAAAGATGAGGCTTTTTCTCATATTTTAGCTTTTCTATGCCTTTTTCTTGCCATTGTTTCATATACATTCATTGACCAATCCACTTTATTAGGCTACATTTAACGTACAGAGTTCTTTATATGTATATGGATTTCTTTATATGTATGCATTGGTTTGGTTGTTCGTGTTTTGTGAATTTATGCAAATGATCTGTGTCAGCATACTCAGCATGAAGTCGCGTTTGTTCACAGTGTGGGCTGATTATGCCCTCTGAAAAAACTAAAGTTTAAAAATGAACAGAAATGAAATCTTTCAATTCAGTGTACTGCTTTAATAATTTTTGCAACATACCTAGATGTCATGCTGCTCACTTGCATCATAACTCATTGACTACATGTATGATTTTTATTTTGTCTTATGTAAGAAACACATTGTTCTCCAGAATATCTTTCAATAATAGTCGATGTGTGAGTAGGCGACATATTACTCATAATTACTGATTTTATTCAGTGATGCCACTTGAAACAATAAATTGATTTATACCAGGTTATTTATCAAATTTTGCCTCCCACACATTTGAGACAGCAGCTAAACACTGATGATGGGTGAGGCAAAGCAATTTACCTTATGTTAGAGATTTTTTGGTATTATCATTTTGTTTCAGGTTAAAGTGTTCTCTTGTTTAAACTGTATGTGTGAACTGACCTGGAAGTCACAGCTGCCTGTTATCTTCATGTGAAACAGTTTGACCGAGATTTGAACCGGGCTCAGATCAGGGGCCAGATGTTAAATTGTTTTACGACCTTTGCTTTGTTTAGGTAAAATGTTTTACGACCTTTGCTGTTTTTCCTCTGCTGTCTATCTTGCCTATCCTCCCTCTTTGAAGTTTGAGAATAAAAGACAAGCTGTATCCAAAGAGAAGCAGAACGCTCTGTGAACAGCTCTGAGAAGCAGTTGACAGAGTCTTCTCCTTTTGCTTGCAGAAGTTTAGTCATAAATTCATATACGTTGTCTGTGGTTCTTTTATGTAGGTTCTAGGAAAATACCTATCATTTTGGTGCCGAAACCCGGGATCTCTCATACCGACCGCTGTCAGGCAGAGGAAGGCGCGCTGAATCCATGCATGGCCAGAGTCAATTGGACCTGGAAAGAAAGACCCAGGAAGTAGAATTCTTCGCTGGGCCAGCGACACATGTCCGACTTTGTCTGCCAACGGCGGAATGACGAGATCCGACTGGACAACCCGAAAACTACAGAAACGTAGGTGAATTTTAAAATGGCTATTTTAGTGGTTTGAGTTCCCTTGTATGATGTCGCTCTGCTAAAACTCTGTGGTTTGAGAATCCTTGTATGATGTCGCTCTGCTAAAACTCTGAGGTCTGAGAATCCTTGTATGATGTCGCTCTGCTAAAACTCTGAGGTCTGAGAATCCTTGTATGATGTCGCTCTGCTAAAACTCTGTGGTTTGAGAATCCTTGTATGATGTCGCTCTGCTAAAACTCTGTGGTTTGAGAATCCTTGTATGATGTCGCTCTGCTAAAACTCTAAGGTCTGAGAATCCTTGTATGATTTCGCTCTGCTAAAACTCTGAGGTCTGAGTTCCCTTGTTAAATGTCGCTCTGCTAAAACTCTGAGGTCTGAGTTCCCTTGTTAAATGTCGCTCTGCTAAAACTCTGAGGTCTGAGTTCCCTTGTTAAATGTCGCTCTGCTAAAACTCTGAGGTCTGAGTTCCCTTGTTAAATGTCGCTCTGCTAAAACTCTGACGTCTGAGTTCCCTTGTTAAATGTCGCTCTGCTAAAACTCTGAGGTCTGAGTTCCCTTGTTAAATGTCGCTCTGCTAAAACTCTGAGGTCTGAGTTCCCTTGTTAAATGTCACTCTGCTAAAACTCTGTTCGAGGAGACCCCATAAGGGCAAGTCCTCAGGCGGATAGGAAGCTTGTCATTGCTGTGTGGTTTTGATTTTTTGATGGGTAAAATATCACTGGTGCTGAGTTATCTGACAAGGCAAAAACAGATAATGTTGCGCTAAATCGTAGAGTCATTACTGTGCTTATATTGCTGGTTTGCTACTGCTGCTTTGTGTGTGTGAGAGTGATTGGAGGTTTAAATACCGCTCTGTATTTTACCTCATATAAAACAGTGGATTTAAGCAGCAAACCTCTTGTGGATGCAACAGGCAAGATTCTCCCACTCGAAAGAGTCGAAGCGGGGAATACCACAACAAGGTATTTTAATTGCTGGCCCACTGAAAAGAGCTCCAGTTCATAGGACTCCCTAGGAGTCAACGAACCTGGACCAAATTTAAATAAATTCAAATAAATAATTTTAAGCTGAAATTGCAAGTGTTTTAAATATGGGAAATAAACATTCTTGTAATTCATCACTCGGTAAGGGCGCCGATGGAGATGAAAAGTACATGCTGTCCAGGTTTCCTGGTAGCACTGTACACATGAAAAAATGGAGAAAGAAATATAAAATAGATGGAAAGCTAAAAATTGATCAATGGCAAACAATTGTGGGAATTTTGGAGAGTAGTGTAGAAAGAAAATGGGAATAAAAAAAAAAAAATCTAAAAAGGAGAATGAGCTGAGGTGTGCTAAATTATGGTTAAATGAATCTAAAAACTTAATTATAGAAAAATAGGAAGAAAATAAAGTAATTCCAAGCACACGGAATGCTGTAGCGGTGCAAGGAGAGCAAGCTCCTGCAGCCACCTCTCCCCTTGCTGCTTCAGCAGCTCCGTCTGCTCCAGTATCAGCCGCTGCTGTTCCAACAACACGACTGTATCCCTCCCTAGAGGAAGGGACACAAAACTTATATATCTTTAGACCCTGTACCTTAGAAGAGGTCAGGAAAGCTGTGAAAGGATCAGATGTTTTTCACCTGGAGAAATTTGGAGGTTTATATACCTCTGCCTTTTCCAACGACCGGACAAAAGGCCGTGGAAGAGACAGAGGCAGAGGAGGTCACGATAGGCGACGACCCCAAAATAACACCCCACAAAAACCACGGTATTCAAAAGGCTGCTGGATTTGTGGCAATATTGGTCACTGGGCAAGAAACTGCGCTTCAAAGAATGTTGCACGGGGCGACAAGAGGGGTGGTGGAGTGAGGAGACCACAAATAGGAGAAATCTTCAGCATAATCAGATTTTACCACACCCCAAAAACACAAACCCCCAGTCCAAATTGATGAAATGCTAGAGACATGTGCATGCAGTTTAAGACGTTAAGTAAAACCATAAAAGAAATTGAATTCCTGTAAGAAATCAGTGTATGCAAAATAATTTTTAATGTTACTACAAAATTTGGTTTAAACCTCACAAGTGAGAAATAATTTGTTTTAAGAAATACTGATGTTTGTTTTGTTTTTCTTTTTGAGCTTCCTACACCTTTAAAGAAAAACCAGTAAAGAGAGGTCTCACTGAAATAACAACATGGGAACAACTTCTTTGTATGCTAAAAGTGGAATCATGACTTTCCTGAAGGAGGAGAAGCTGAAAAATAAAACTAAATAATAAAATTGTCCTCAGAGAACAATGTTTAATGTATTGTGTCGGAATAATATTATAACACCAACTTGGTGAAATGATTCTTAGCTGTCTATCTGGAGGGGTCAGCGGTCAGAGTAAGGTACCGACCTGGACATTGTCCAGCCTCGTAAACTCTCTTAGGCCTTGAGAGGAGGGCTGCCCGCTGACTTCACAGTCTGCAGCACTGAGATCAACAAATTTAGAGAAATCCATTGTTCTCTGGTGAGACGTGTCTTAGATGAAGTTAACTTAAACTTACATTCTACATTTTACAAGTTAATGGTGAACATGATGAAAGAGACTACAGCTTTTAACATGTTTCATGTTTATATGTGTTTGAATAAGGAAATGGTTTATGACTTCTTAAAAAGTTGGATAATAAGTGGCTAAAAGCTATACGATGAAAAGAAAAGAAAGTTATAATTGACTCTTATTTGCTTCTTTCCTTTTCCTCTGTCTGAGCCTCGCTGCGCTGCGTCTGACCTCTGACCTCAGCTCAGATCTGTCCTGCCAATCAGATGACTCCCTCCTTTATCACCAGCTAGTTGATAAAGAAGCGAAAAAGGACAGGACGATTTCTACCAACTGGACACTGAAGGCAATAAAGTGTCCACTGGTCCTAATTCCTTGACATCTGGGAACTGCCATGCAGCAAAACTACTGTATGGAGTCCTGCTAGACGTTTGGAAAAAGAAAGCAAACTGAACTGTTTGCCGCTTGTTTCATTGGTGGACTAAGGGACGGTCTGGACAACTTATAAATAATCCAACACCAGAGCCAGTTGGACTGACAGGGAGCTGGAGAAGAGACAGAGGGAGGACCAGCTGCAGCGACGCCAGCAGCAGGAGGGGGAAGCGAGAAGCAAGACAGAAAGGAGAAATGCGAGATAAGTTATACACACACACTGCTGTGATACACACACTGCTACTGTAATGAGGACTTGTTTGCTTACTTACTAGCAGGAAGGAATTGTCTATTTAGAAAAGAACATTTTGAAGGTTTTAAGGTACAATGTTAAATAAAAATCTTTCATTTTGTACCCATTAACTCAGTCCTTAACAGAAGGACCAGTGATCCTTTTAGGGCCCACGAGCCATAGATTGGGAAACTGTGAAGGAAAAAACTGTAATGGTTAAAAGTTAAGAAAAAAAAAAACTGAGTGTGATACGGCTAAATTACACCAACTAAAATTATTAGATTCAAAACTAATAATGATTTGCAAATGTTTTATTTTCTTTGAAATAAATATACAAGTTTGGAACTAAATTAAACATATCTAAGTGTTGAACTTAATTGATATTGCGGTGTTGAAATACTATGGAGTATTTCTTTGCATTTAACTGAAACGCTTAACTTAGAGTTTAATTATATAAAGAATCTATAAATTGATTGGGATTGTGTTTGTGTGTTTTATATTGGGATGAATGACAATTATTTTGAGACGAGAGAAATTTTACTGCTAAATTGAGTAACGGATAAAATTATTGACCATTTAATTTAAAATATAAAAAACCATTGTTAACTTGTCTGAAATGCGAGGTTAAGAGAAAATCTGAGACTTTAAGCAACCTTGTAAACGGCTACTAAAAACTGATGATTGTGATTAAAAGCAACATTTTCTAGACTTCAGTCTAGAACATTTTAATCCAGATTTGATTGATAGTCAATAAATTCAAAAAGAAATGGAAAATTAGAGGATTTGAGGTTTTGGTTTAATTTCAGGATGGTCATTTTTATTTAGAAAGAGTTATGCTTTGATGAATTTGATAACATCTACAGGGAAACCAGTCACCCATGCATCCTTGCTTAAGAATCTTTTGCAGGCCATACATTTACCAGCTGAACTAGCAGTTTGTAAGTGTGCAGCGCACACCACGGAACAGGATGAGGTTTCAAATGGCAATAGATTAGCTGATAAAGTAGCAAAGGAAGCTGCAACTGGGAAGCATGGGGGAGACGATTTCTCAATACAGATAGAAGATCCTCAAGTAATAGACAAAGCTGTGTTAAAAGACATGCAAGATAATGCTCCAAACGCAGAAAAACAAATGTGGATAACTAAAGGGGCGACACTGAATGATGATAACATTTTTTCAGTAAATAGAAGTCGGTCCTTCCAAAATCTCTATTTAGAGCGGCAGCAATTTTGACACATGGACATTGTCATGTGTCAACAGGGGGGATGGTCTCTATGCTACAACAGCATTTTACCACATATGGATTAAATTCTTACTTAAAAAATTTTTTGTACTGCATGTCCAGTTTGTGTCAGAAACAATCCTCAAGGAAACATTAGACCAAGAAGAGGAAGTTTCCCAAAACCCTCATCCATTTCAAACAACGCATATGGACTTTATTGAACTCACACAAAGTGGACCACATAAATATTGTTTGGTGATGATTGATGCTTTTTCTAAAAGAGTTGAAGTAGTTCCAGCAAAGCCTGCTTTTGACAAAATTTATGGGAGAGCTTACATATTGCCTCTGTTTGCTCCAGACTTACAGAAAGCTGATGAAGAACAAACATTGGTAGATTATATGATCAGGATCCTGAAACAGAAAGAGGTGTTAAATGCAAATTTACTGCCGTCTGACTGTTCTCCTCTACAGGAAATAAATAAAACCACCCCCATCCAGCCAGGAAACTGGGTCTACATAAAGGTCACCAACAGTCGTAAAGACCCAGCTGGATACATCTCAGTCCCTGCAAGCTGCAGAGAGTGTTTGAACCCCTAAGTAGGCGGAGGGAGGAAGGCCGGACTTCAAAGGGGGGCTATTTTTTAGGGTAGCTCGTCTCAAACCCGGTGAAGAAACGCTTAAGATTCCCCCGTCTTTAGGTTGGGGGTTCTGACATCTCTGTGCGCCGAGCAGCAATGGGGACTCCATATGCCAGATGGATCTTCTACTGCGCTGTGACTGCAGCATCAACCTGTGGTGGAAACTAATGAATAGAACCGCGTACGAGGGACATGCTGTGAACTGCTATGTGTGTGCGCAGCTGCCAATCGCCACACACAACTCAGGTCTGCGTGTAGGACACATCACGGATGACAAACAGATGTGTCTCTATGGCCTGAGCACACAACCACGACTAAGCGTCCCCATGCCAAAGGGATGCAAATGGTGTAAAAATGACTATTCTGTTCTACTTCAGATAGGAGATGCCGTGAAGGAACTTTTTGGATCTATGAACTGTTCCTTTAATGCTGACGTATTTCCATTTCCACTAACCGCATGGAAAATACCAGAGACCATTTCTTTAGCAGGAGCTAAACCCGGGTCTCTGAGGAGCTGCGTGTTCAACAACGGACACGTTTCTCTTGGGATGTTACCTTGGAACTTGTGTAACAGAGTTTACACCTACTGCGAAACGACACCGGATTACATCAACTGCATCGCCTGCAGGGGTCAAAGGATGACTCCACACTGCAAAGTCGGGAAGGACAACCTAGACTGTGACAACTTGCTTCAGGAGAGGAGTTTCAACATCACGCATAAGACAAAGAGGAAACAGGAGACAACGCTGTGCAGTGCCATAGTGCCAGGAGACTATGGTTCCCGGGTGATGGCAGACTGGTACTTCTTGTGAGGAAATGGAGCTTAGCTGCCCGCTCCAAGCATGCAGTTATGCCAGAGGCCTCACTACGGACACTGGAGTTCCATGGGAAATTCAAGATCTGGACCGGAGGTGAAAAGTTCATGCAGAGCATGTTCCCAGGAGTTGGATTAGGAGAAGTTCAGGACCACGTTGACATCAACAGATATGGATTACTGCAACTCATCAACAGCGCACACCGGCTGGCAGACGGCTCCATGAGAGGGCTGACTGAACTGAGAAACATGGTTTTGCAAAATCGTGTTGTGCTTGACCTGCTCACAGCCTCTCAGGGAGGTGTTTGTAAAATCATTGGCCCAGCGTGCTGTACATTTGTTCCGGATGAAACAGGAGCTGGTGGTACTATTTCTGATGCTCTACATGGCCTGGAGGAACTTAAACATTGTGTAGACGGTGCTACGAAAGGATCACATCCTTTTGACTTTCTGTCTTGGTTCACGTCTGGGCCGTGGTGGACTTTGCTGTTGAAGATTGTTACACCAATTCTGACTGTGTTGATTCTTTTTGCCTGTTTACAACTTGCATCATGTCATGCCTTCGTAGCATGATGCTAAAGACATTTAACACAGCCATGATCAACTATCAGATGGTCAGGGTAATCTCTGACACCGATGAAGATTACATGTCTCTTCAGAGAGATGAAGATGAAAAAAAAAAAATGTATGACGATGTCCTGTAACTAATAAACAGATGGAATCAAATGTTTTATGACGCCTACACCGAAAATGTGAAAACAAGTGGTGCTAGTGATGAGACACCTGCATTTGGTTTATTTTGCTGTTTCTTTCTTTTGTTTTTGTTCATTTCATTTATTCATTATATTAATTTAGTCATTGTGTAACTTTTATGTTTAGACTAGGGAACAAAAAAAAAAAAAACATTCTTGCATTTATTGGTTCTATTTTATTTCTTTTCTTTTCTATGCTTGGCTTTTGAATAGGGTTTACACACATGGTAAAATGATAAAAAGGGGGAATGTTAGAGATTTTTTGGTATTATCATTTTGTTTCAGGTTAAAGTGTTCTCTTGTTTAAACTGTATGTGTGAACTGACCTGGAAGTCACAGCTGCCTGTTATCTTCATGTGAAACAGTTTGACCGAGATTTGAACCGGGCTCAGATCAGGGGCCAGATGTTAAATTGTTTTACGACCTTTGCTTTGTTTAGGTAAAATGTTTTACGACCTTTGCTGTTTTTCCTCTGCTGTCTATCTTGCCTATCCTCCCTCTTTGAAGTTTGAGAATAAAAGACAAGCTGTATCCAAAGAGAAGCAGAACGCTCTGTGAACAGCTCTGAGAAGCAGTTGACAGAGTCTTCTCCTTTTGCTTGCAGAAGTTTAGTCATAAATTCATATACGTTGTCTGTGGTTCTTTTATGTAGGTTCTAGGAAAATACCTATCACCTTACACCTAATAGGTGGTCAAAAGTTCATGGAACTTCAAAGTAAACAAATAAATAGAATAATTTGACATACTATTATCAAAGATAATTACATGACCTTTTGAAAAATCAATTTTCTCAAAACTCAATTTCATTATCATCTATAGTGGCAAAAAAAAAAGTTCTGCAAAGGTTAAAAATTCTCCACAGACATTTTCTTGGTTTGCAGTCTTTTGAAAAAGGCTGGAAATATCTTATAAAGCGAGACAAAATTGGAGGGGCAAGCAATTTTTAGCTGAAACACAACTACACTTTCTCCGACAATAGTGGAAAATGACAATGCACCTATAGAGGACCCCCACGGAGAAAAAAAAATGTCACCATGTCAAAAAGCTGAAAGAGGAAAGTGAAGACAAAGGATTGACTGAGTTTTCTTTTTGGACTGTGCAGAAGAAGAGATAATAATAATAAAAAAAACATGGTTGTGAGGTTGTGCATGCATTTGCATATGCATATGCTGTAGGAAATGAGGAGTGGGTGTGCTCTCTTGGAGACAGTGGGGATGGCTTATTAGGAAATCATACCTCTTAGCCAATGGTTTTAAAGAGGGAGGCAGATGTCATTTGACTGAGCTGAAACACCTCCCAGAGCCAGCACATCCCCTTCAGAGTGTCGGTGCGCTGTGTGAGAGCGCTGCTATCACTGCTCCCTCCACTCAGTCTGCGCTCCTCTCTTGTTGTCCACAGGCTCTCTCTTGCCGTCTCTCAGATTTTTCTCGCCTCATCTTTTTTTTTTTTTTCCCCCTTGCTGTCCACCTCCACCTCCACCCCTCCTGCTCCTCTTTTCTCCTTCTGTGATTCTGCCCCACAGGGAGAGAGATAGGATCTGTTACACGCCGCAGCTGTTACACATCAAGAGCTCAGGTAAGTCTCTCTTCTGTTGTTTGTTCACTTCAAACTGGGCGTCTGTAACACTGGAAAACAAACACAAGTAACCTTGATTGCTTGCTTTCCGTTGTGCACAAATTGATTTCTCCACATTTGTAGTTTCTCCTCGCTCAGTTGTTTTTTTTTTTTTTTTTCAGTGATGAATCTGAAGTGCAGCTCTGACTGTTTTAAAGCAGAGCAGTGGGTGCTAACTTGTTTCATACTGCTGCACTTATATCTGATTTTTATAAGCACTCTCATTTCTGCGAAGTTGATTCACTGGCAGCTAAGAAGAATTAGGCTTAAATTGCAAGGTTGTTATTGAGACATGCTTTGGAGGCTCTAGTCTTAACTAAAACAAAAGGAGACACTGTAGAATACTGTAATTTAGGAGAGATAGAGGTAAGCAGATGTGCTTTGTTTCTGTGGTCAAGGCTGGTGGCAGAAAGTAAGTGAAGAGTTGCACCATGAGCTTGAGTTCAAGTGTTCACACATCAGAAGGGGACAAGCGGACTGTCTATTGATCTGAAGATGGCATGCTCCCAGAAGTAAGCTGAGGGAAAATCCAGAGAGACTGATGGAAGATATTTATCTTGGCTCTCTCTCTTTCCCTCCTTCTCTCTCTCTCTACATGCAGCATATGTAACTCTGGAGAATTGTAAAAAGTGAGCATTTTTATAATTTGATTTTTAAGATAATTAAATTATCAGCACTTTGCATACTATTTACAGAAAATGATAAAAAACAAGCTGTTGCCATGGTGTCCATGGGACTCTGAACACATTTTTTCCGTTTACTGGTTCTCCTGTTTGGAGTTACTCCTCTGCTTCTTTACTTAGTGCTCAGAATTTGTTTATATTTCCATTTTTTTTCTTTTAATCCCCTGTGTTCACTTAGCTTGCTTTTATCCTCTGCCATGTTTATATAGCTTTACTCAGTTCACGCTCCCCCCTCAGCTGTAGCAGATTCGCTTAATTGGACTCATTGTGTTCAATCCTCCCAGAGTATGAGACGTCTCCATCAGTCACTCCTTGCTGGATTCTTCAGTTGTTATCTCCGTGTTTCTCTGCTCTTGGACCCTCGCATGTCCTTTGAATGACTTGGGTTTGTATTTCCTTTTGATAAATTAAACTTTTCCTGCTACAAAAGGGTCCTACACAACCCCAATATACAGCCACGTTTTTAAACTTTAAAAAACACAAAAATGTTTATTTTCAGACAACACCATGTAGTTTAAACTTCAAAATTCAGAAATCTGTACTTGTATAAGTAACCCTTTTTCAGTCGCTGCTCTCAGGATCTTGGCATATTCTCCTCCAGACTTTGACATTGTTGTTGGGTTCAGGTGAATAACCCATTCATTTTCACCATTAACGTTTACATCTCCGAACATTTTACAGTGCCTAGGGTAAATCTAAGGTACCAATGCAGATTATTTGTTAAACTGCTATTACATATTCATTACTCACTACAACCTTTCTATTTCTATTTCTTCCCTCATTTCTAGAAATTAGAGGTGAGCCTCATGACCAACTTATGCATCTCCTTTAACTGTTTAATAAACAAATAGGACAATGTAAATTCACAATTGCAATTCAACAGCAAGCACACGACTGTCACTTGGATCATGTCTCTTGGTGGCTTTGACTGCTTTACAGAGAAGCTTTGCAAGATGGCTTTTACTACGGTGATTGATGTTTAATTATTGCACAGTTGAAAGGTGGTCCAGGCTGATAAGTAATCTCTGAAGTTCATCTTTAGCTAATATTTTTCTCAAGGACCAATGCCCCACCGGCTGTGGTCTGTGTTGTAAGAATAATCATCACGCTGATGAATTTAAATGAAATCTGAAAATAGCTCTGAGCAAAAGTTGCGTTAGGTCTCATAAGTAATACAGCGGTGTGCTTATATTTCATTCATGACATAGTTTGCTGCACTCTCTTGGGCTGCGGAGAGAAATGAGAGAAATAGCTTTGTGATGTGAAAAGACACTGGTTGTTGAGGTGAGAGAACATCCAGACTCACTGCAGTGGAAACACTAACAGCAGGAGCTGAAACAGCACTTTAATGGTGAGGAGCCACACAGAAAACTTTCTCATTTTACCCGACAGGCGACAGTCCACAGAGTTGCGGGATTTATGTCACTTGGTGGGTGTTGCATCCCAGTCTGCACGCAGCTCTGAGAGTAACAAACAGTCACTGGACGCTGCAATGTCTTATTATTGATGCATTCTTTACTTTGAGCTGCAAAATAACATCAGCAGAGATAAGTGTTGCTTTCTCCATGCTTTGTGGCGTATGCATCGTCAGAGACGCTGTGCACAATGTCTCCATATAAGACGAAGCCTGATCTTATCCGTAGCAATAAAAGACGATGCTTTAGCGACTTGCCTGACAGGCTCTGTCATTAACCCACCACTCAGTCGGAGACCTGCAAAAATATCTGCAATTTCAGGAAATTAGAGCCCGAGAAATGGGAGACCTGGTGCCTTTTCAGTCCACCGAGGCTTCTGTGCTGACAGCTACACTCCGTCTTTTTTCTCTCCCTTCCCCTCCGCCCGGCTGTGAGCTGCCCCAGGTGTGACAGGCAGCCGGAGTAATGGGGGACGTTTGACAGATGCATATTTCCAGCCTTGAAAGGTTCGTATAAAGAAGATAGACGGCACGGATTCAGACCGAGGGTGGGACAAACTGTTGGGCTGTAAATCACCTCAATGAGTGTGCCACCTTCTCCTTCGATTGATCCGTCACGTGACTCCCGCGATCCCTCCAACGTGCTAATTGCAACCCAACCTGATTATTGATTGAAATATAAGGGGCATTATATTGGATGCCATGTTGTGCTCCATTCAGCAGCTGGTCAAGTTCTACCCAGCATGACCCGGGAAATATGAGTAATCACTACTAAGATTTCAGAAAATTAATATTTTTTTAATGAGAACAATGCCTTTTGTGGAATATGTATGCATCTTACTGTGTGTTAAAGTTATATTGGAAACTTATTGGTGTGATTAATCTTTTAAAAGGTTATCTGGGCACATAACCTCAAGCCAGAGCAAATGGATTACATTACAGTTTGTACAGTAGGGTGCAGTATTTCTTGGCAAATAGACTCTCTGCCAGACTGTTCAGGAAAAGACGGTAGACAGATGAACTTTTCAGTTTATTATAATCTCTTTTGCATCCATTTCTCATCTAAAATGTCTGCATGAATTTACAGCTTAAGTATTAAGGTGCTCAGATGTTTGTACATGAATAAAAGGGGCGTTCCTGTTCAGCAGGTGAAATGTTCTCAGCTTAGTTAAATGTAACTAAGCCACATGTACATTATGCTTCACTTTTGAGCATGTCGCTCTGCTTTTCTTAGAATAAAAGGATAATGTGACAGGATAACATCCTTTCACAACTTTTCAAAATTGGAAAACACGAGAACATGGCTGGTCCAGGAAGTTCTGAAAACAGATGTTTAATTCAACTTATTTGACCATATCTACATTTACAACACTAAATAAAAATTAAAAGCATGTACTTGTAGCTAATAAGACTGGATGGAGATATGTTTTTTTTTTCTTATTATGCATAGAGGAGGATGGTAACCGGTATTTTGGAGCTCTCAAAGGAGTATCTTAAGAATTTCATTTTTAAAGTTACGGATTGCGATCGCTTTGCCAATTAGTACCCACATTTTGTAGCAAACCATTGCTTCTCTTGAGTACTTTGATAGAAAACCGAGATAAATAAAATGCTCAAATTCCATTGATGATTTGTTTAACCTTATATTATCTTCTGCATATTTTTTTTATTTCACTTTTAGATAAATGTGGTTTTAATTTGGACAGTCATATCCTCTGTAATACAAGAGATTTGGATTTATGACAAAACCAAATTAACACTGTGTGACTTTCTGTAGGTAGATTTTAAGTACTAGTCTCAGAACCTAATTGGTTTTTGAAACATGTACAAAATGTCCCAGAGGTGGAGATGAACTGACATATGGTCGATGCTAACCGTCCTGTAGAGAACGGCTTGTTTTCTTACTGAACAAAGACTACTGTACAACAAGACCACAACCACAATATCGAGAAACACTGAGAGAGGGGTAACAATGTGCTGCACCCTTCAATTACTCGTTTAGTCATGTCTGTTATAAAGTGTTGCTAGGATTTTACAAAATAATTTGGTAACACTATTTGAAGGGGTGTGCATAAGACTGACATGGCACTGTCATAAACATGACGTAATATCTGCCATGAACATAAAGAAGTCTTTATGAATGTTTATGACAGTTGTCATGAAGTGTCATTTGGTAAATAATGACACTTTTAATGCAAAGTTGCTCTAAAAGTTGCATTGAAAGTCCATTAAAAGTGCCAACTTTGCATTAAAAGTGTCATTTTTTACCGAATGACACTTCATGACAACTGTCATAAACATTCAGAAAGACTTCTTTATGTTCATGACAGATGTTATGTCATGTTTATGACAGTGCCATGTCAGTCTTATGCACACCCCTTCAAATAAAGTGTTACCAATAATTCTAACTTGAAGTAGAAAGTCATTTCCTAAACTTTGTTTTCAATTCTGTTATTGCAGTGTGTGCAAAAAAAGGGTAGCTTTTCAGATTTGACAAGCTTAACAAGTGATTTATGAAACTCCATTAACTTACAACTAAAATAGGTAGAATAAGATATGACATAAAAAGTAGTAATAATGTAACAATGAGAAAATTAGACTTTTAGCACTATGATAAACTCATTTTTAGCTTACATGGATTTTATTTTGCCTTTGGCATTCAGCAGCAGTATCACAATATTTGCAGTCTAATTTATGCAGTATCACTGGATCAATCATCAGCAGATTATCCGATTACAACCTTTTCTGGAGTCAACCTTTGCATTATTGAAATGAGATAAGTTTTTGTAGGTATTTCAAAGAACACTCGATCTTTAGATTTTAGTGACAGTTTGTGTGATTTGAAAGCTGTTGCTGTCTGATTCGCCAGGTGTTGTTGGCTGCAAATAAAGTTTCTAACCACCTCCTTTGTTTACACATCTTATATGTTAAATGACAGAAAAGAAATGACTAAGGGATAAATGCTGATTCTTTGCACGTTTAATTGTAGGAGCTTTTATATTTTTATTCTGACCGAATCCTCTGAAAGTACAAAACAAATAGGAAGCTATTTGTCAATGACATTTCTCTTCCAAAATGATGAGATGCAAATGATAAGCAAAGCATTCCTTATGGTAAATATGTTTGTCAAGGCATAATAAATGGCTCAAAACACATCTCGGCAAATTAAATGTCAAACAATTTCTCTTATAAATGTCTATGATGTGTTTGTCAGGTTGTCCGATTTCGTATGGCTGACTAATGTATGTGCAAACGACAGATTAAGTTGAAACACTTCTTGCATTTTTGTGAAGCTAGATGGTTTTGAAGCTCAGTTTCTTGTGCTTCTTAATTCTTACTTATAAGCTTCCTTGGTCCAAATTATATGCCAGACGATGTAATTATTGGGCTCTTTGTCCAGTGAGTACAGCTGAGACAAAAATAAAATGTGCTTAGATATAAAAATGGGATGTTATGGTTCTCGTTTATGTTTTTATTAAGATTTTGGATTAATATTCCACATCTCTTCAACACATCAAATTTCAAACTCATTTTTAGCTTTTGAACTTGAATTTCTAGCTCAAAAGCTAAAACCTTGTATTCACATCAATGGTAAAACAGTTCGTGGGAAGGGAACTGGAATCCTGCTGGATGGGCTCATGGTGCTGGTAGATAACCTTTCTTGCAGATGATGAAATTTTTGCAAATGATGAAAAATTTAGGAAAAAAAAGTCCCTCAACAGTTAACCTTTTCCTAGCAAACGATCTGGATGGTGTGCTTAATGGTCTGGACACTGGGGCATTGGGACAATGGAGCTTCTTCTCAATAATATGACATGTATAATGTATATCGTAAGGATTATTCCACTACATTCTTTGTCTAAATCTTTTAAGATTGCATCTTAAACTACTTCCAAACTGGCATCATCCCAGAATAAGCACCACACATATTTTCATTAAAAAAGGTTCAAATAACAAATGAAGACTGTTACCTTCAGGAATACAATTTCCCTCCAGTTAGACTTTTCTTTCTATAAAAATAGCTTTGGAAACAATGAAAGGTTACACCTGGAACTGAACCAAGGAATGTTTTCATGTTTCATTTCCACTGAGGAAAGATCCTCTCATTACATGGGAATCACACTGCGTAAATACACTGCCTAGAAAGACCCTGAATTACATCACAGCTTTAATATTCAGCTCATCCATCCTGCCTAACATGGTTTAGGATTAGTGAAATGTTCAGTATAATAGTGCTGGAATAAATCTGTTAATTTTATTAGCAACAGCTCTTTTGATTTTCACATCTATTTGCCCTTGCGGTATTAAAATTTGAGTGAACATCAAGTCCCGCCACACAAATTTTAATGACTGTGGAGCTTAGCACACTAATAATAGTCATCAATGAAAATGCGGTTTTGTTTCAGGCTGAAATCTACTTTAAAAGTCAGCTCGCCAAGTGATTAACCATGATAGCAGCGACCTGGGATTGCTTGATCTCATTACCTCTACTTGACACAGGGCAGTAAAACATCCAGCTGACAGCTGAAGGAGGTCAATATTCTCTATAGGGAGCTTCAGTCATGCCCTTTTTAAAGGATTTTTGCTATACTGTTAATTTATCAACAGTACAGTTTGCCAAATTGTTAATTTATTTGCGTTCCTAACAGTTTTGAATGTTTTTCTGTGCCTGCTAGTAGACTGGGAGGGTAATAATAAAGATTTGTGACAGAATATGTTTGTACGATGTTTACCTTTTAAGGATCTGAATGAAATACAATATTAGCAGTTGACCAGACATGTAGTGTACAATTCTGCTCTGAAGAAAACATTATTTAAAACAGATTTATAGATCATCTATTCAATTTATTTCCCCCCCAAAAAACATCTTCTTGGACCAAGACTAGCTCAAATTGAGACAATTATGAAAAATGATGTAAAATATTGTTGAAATTGCCTTTTGTCTTGCTCCTGTGGACTCTTATATCAAAACTTTTATGATATAAAAGTTTTGTGTTTTTATATCATATTTTCTTACGCTTTTTTTGTCAAAAATATTAATAATTAAATCCTATATTATTAAAATGTGTGATAATCACAAATGAATGTTATTTTAGCAGCAGCAGTACTCGTTCTTGTCCTTTGTTCTGTTTCAGATGAAAGCATAAATACGATTAATTTAATCAAGAGACAACAAAGAACAGTCCACAGACCTGCTGAAGTAGTTTCCACCTTCCGCTGAGCTGAATCCACTTAGAGAAATGTTCCTCTCTTAGCGTGGCATTATCATCGACATGGTCTGTGGCCATGATTTCACGCTCCCATATCCCGCTTTACGTGGGGCTAATGGAGAACAGGATGGAAGCAGTTATTTGGGGAGGAGAATCATAATGCTGAGCTGGGCTATTGCCGCTCCACATTGCAACTCAGAACACAAAACACTTTTTTTCTTTTTTTTTTTCTAAAGTCTATTAAATTTGCTGACCCCAACACCCCACCAGTTTTCAATTACATTAGCCCCTACCCCACACCCCACTTGGAATACAAATGCAAGAGCTTGAGCAGGGCTTATCTTGAGGGTCTCTGTCAAGTAGCTAGCTTATTTGTCCATTGCTCTTTCCGACTCGCCACACAGGTTGTTCTTTGAGGGCTATCCAGCTGTCAGGCAGCTGAAGGAGGCTGTCACAGAACCTGGTCAACCTCTTGATCGCCCACTGGCCTTTTAGCTCGGATCCCCTGCCTCCATCACCCCTATTAACTTCGGATCACTGGCTGTATTCTCCCAATCATCCTTGCACATAATGGAATTAGTGCTGCAATACAATTCCCTCCTAATGGCCAAATGTGTGTGTTTTTGTTCACCTGCCGAACAGACCCTCTGTCTCAGTTGGCATTTCTTTGGTATTCTCCTGGTGTGTTTGAAGTGTCAGCAGTAATTACGTCTAATAAGAGAAAGGAAAGGAGTTGCTCACCTGAAGCGAACAACATTATCTATAGCGAGAACGTGTTACTGCCATCATGCTGATGGAAACGTACATTTGCAGTCAGTAAAATCTGATGCACTGCCACTTTGATTTTTCAGGGTTGGCAGCAGCGTTGAAATTCAAGCTCTTGTTTGTGTCTATTGGATTTAGAAACAGAATACATCACACATAAAGGGATGTCACAAGTATTGACTGGTAGGTGAAAATGTTTGTGGCTCAGGACTTAGTGATGTGTAGGTGAGAGGTCAGAGCGATGGCAGCCATCTTCAAGGAAAGACATCCAAACTATTTTAGGAAATGTCAAAAATAAATCTTAATGGATTCATAGAACATGCTGTTAATATTTTAGCATTATGTGTAACGGCTTTCACATTATGTGGTGAGCCAGAAGGGTTTAGATATGTGTTTGCCACACAGTTAGGCTTCCTGTTGCCTTTTTTTTTGCAGACCATCAACTATGAAGTCAATGGAATGCCCAATTCAAGCATGCGAGAGGCGTAAATATGTGTAACAATAGGCAGCATAATCTTTTAATGGTTAGCACAGTCGGCTTACAGCAGGAAGGTCCTGAGTTCAAACTGGGCACAGTTTGAACTCAGCACCCAAAATAGCTGCTTTGACAAGCAGCTATTTCGGGTGCATCTATCATCAACTCTTCTGCAACCCTGTACATATGAAAAATACATAAATGAGTTGACAATCTGCTATCAGAAACCAGGAACAGTTTAGAAACTGTACTGTATTGGTCAAGGGGAAAAAAAACTATAGCAGCATTGGTCCAAACTACATATATACCGTATTTTCCGCACTATAAGGCGCACCTTCAATGAATGGCCTATTTTAAAACTTTTTTCATGTATAAGGCGCATAGAATAGACACTACTGTTAGGGTTGCCACCCGTCCCGTATTGAACTTATACGGGACATGATTTGTTCCTACTCTACAAATGTGGATGTGTAATAATAAAGAAGTGGTCCCCGAGTGCTTTATATAGTAGCTGCCCCAGTCATTGTTTCACTCACGGTGTTGGTGTTGCGATATTGTGCCCAACTGCTTTCTGGGTAACACAGACCAGCCGCCGCAGTCTCTGTCTCTCTTCCCCCGCCCCTCTGCCCCCCCTGGCTTTAAATGTATTATCAAACTTTATTAACAAACCAGCATTCTGACAACTATCCCAGCATGCACCACGCACTTCTTCTTCTACGGGGGAAAATAAAGTCGGCGGCTGCTTACTGTAGTTGCTAGACCTGTTGTGGCTCAATATTGGTCCATATATAAGGCGCACTGGATTATAAGGCGCACTGTCGGCTTTTGAGGAAATTGAAGGTTTTTAGGTGCGCCTTATAGTGCGGAAAATACGGTACATGCTTTATAAGAGGTCCAATACACTGATGTTGCAATGGAACCCATATTCACCAAAAACATTCAAATGGGAGAAAACATTGGTTCAGGACATTGCAAATTGAGGACGAACCAGCTGGTTGGACAAAATGCGTGTGGGTGTTTTTATTTTCCCCCATAAATAAAGTGTCTCAACACTGATGTGCATCTGCCCTGATGGCCAGTTTGGTAATGAAACGTCAGACTGGGTTAGATTTTGTCCACTGAGGACAATTTGAAAAACAGAAAGAAAGAGGATCAGGTTAAATTAGCCAACGAGCCAAAAAGAAAAACAGAAAGAGACGAGTGGGGCTGAAAAACTTGGGAAGAAAAACCAACACTATACCAAGCAGCATTTTACCTACAAGGCTCTAATATCCCATTCCAGACTTGGCA
Organism: Poecilia reticulata; assembly: GCF_904066995.2. NCBI lineage: Eukaryota > Metazoa > Chordata > Actinopteri > Cyprinodontiformes > Poeciliidae > Poecilia > Poecilia reticulata. Next base: position 37,257,631 of record NC_088831.1, read on the forward strand.
CACATATAGTGTGACTGTATTTTTGGATGTGTTCAGGGTACACACAACATGTAAGGAAACCTATCAGCAATGCTACACCATGGGTGCATAAATACCTGCTTGATAAATTAAAATAAATCCTCAGGTTGATGCTGAAGGACAGGAGAAGGAGAGTGGAGAAGGAACCACAAGGAAAAGTACAGATGCAGAAATCAGGATTGGTTGGCATTACATCTTTCAATAATATTATATTAACCTCTTAAGATCAAAGGATTGTGGTTCAAACCTCGGCTTTATGACACCTGAAAACAATCCAAAAAATTTATTTCCCTTCAAGAAGAAATAGGTCGGTATCATTGGGGGTTGGCATGGCATGGCTGGAGGGTGGGGAGTGAAAACAATATTAGATTAGAACAGTTTTCTATTGCTTATTTAAATATATAGGCAGTACTTTCTTTTAACTTTTAAATATTGGAAACAAGGCTGTTGGCAGAATACAGCAATTTTTTGCTGTAATACACAAATCTCACTGAACAGATAAAGATTGAATTGCTAGTTTCTGTGTGGTGTGTCACCAATCAAAGCCAGTCAGACAAGGAAAATTACCATCCCATTACCAAACCTTGTGTTGGTGCATCTTTTTATAAACAGACTGAAGAGATGACATTTTAAACAGACTTTCAAGTCTTTTTTTATGGAAATCTCAATGTGAATTCCCCTAGAAATGTAGATTCTTACCTTAACCTCAACATTTCCAAAAGGCTGACAACGTTTCCAAATCCTGTTTGCTTTATGATCAAGTGGGAAAAAAGAAATAAGGAATAACAGACTGATACCGCCTTTCATCTTTCATGCAATCTGATGATCTCTTGTTCTCTCTTTTAAAGTAGTTTCATTTGAATATCTTCTTTCACATTTCCTATTTTCTCTGCTTTATTTTCTAATACCTTTGCTAATGGTTTTTATTCCACCCATAGCAACAACTTTTTCATCAAAATGTGTGAGTATTTAATGTTCTTTAGTCAAGGCTAGTAAAGAGGAAAATTATCTGACTGGTCACCATCTCCTGTGAAGATCACATCAAGGTGTGCTATCTTTCAATCTATTTACCATTTTCTAGAGTTCCCTCCCTCCAGCCAAATCTGAGAAATCCAGACGTTTCAGTCTCGCAAAGCATGACATTTTCACATGGAAGATGTGCAGGAATGTCGAATTTTGCACCGAAAGGAGCATGCTGATGGCGTTAAGCAAGAGGGTTAATGTTTTATTTATTTTTTTAAAGCTACTGTGGATGTAAGGTTTCTGTTCTAATTAATCATTCAGTTAAACACAATCCACATTTCTGATATGCAACTAAGTGTATGCACAACCACACACTTACATATACTAAATTCAATTAACAACCCTTACATTTTCTGACTATGGAAACACCTTTTTATTTAGCACAAGGTGATAATCAGAAAATGGTTTTGGAAAAATGTAAAGTGACAGTAAAGTTATAAAGGCTCTTATACAAGTAAAATATGGCAATCTGTTCGTTCCCCTCTCTCCATTAACCCTGTCTTTGTCTGTAACTGGGCTTAAAAGCAGCAACTCCCAACTCCAAGTTCGTCAACTTTGATCCTCCAGGATGGAAAAAGACTCCTGTAGACGTTGAAACGTCTTCAGGAAAAACTGAGCGAAAGTCTGGTTGCCTTCGATTTAAACCTGTTGTAACCTTATGTGAATATGAAAGCATGTCCTAATTTTTTCTAACAATCCTTCATTTTAAAAAGTGCAGAATAGAAGCTTACAAATTAATTAAAACCCTAAAAATATTAATTCACTTAATGATTAATTTTAGCTGTCCTTTTTCTATGGTGAAAGGGTCACACAACATGTAACTTCAATGATTTTTTAAAAAAAAGAACAGTTGGAATACACCACTACCATTGGCAGTGAAAGAGACTCTCAGGAGGAGTAGCAAATGTTTGGCATTTGGTTCAGTGTTCTCTAATTTAAGCCTTCCAAAACAACTTTTAAATTATTCCATCTGAAAACCAAGTCTTTTGCACGTTTCAGTCATCCAGTGACACATCTGAAATTGGTCAGGATCTTTAAGAAAAACTCAGCAATCACCCAGATTCAAGCAGATCATAAACTGAATATGCTAAAACTTCAGGAACACAGCGCTAATCATAAACATAGACTGAGAGGGAGTAAACTGCCAAAGAAAAACTACTAAAAATTTATGTTTTATGGTCAGATGGCACAGTTAATGAGCTACCGCCATCCAATTGTAGATAGGAAGGTGACATAGCAGAATGATGTGGAGAAACAAAAGAAAAACACAAATCAGGTGGTGAGGAAATGTATAGAACAGGCTTCAGGGAGAAAACCTGGAACAAACAGGAAGATCTGACAAAGGAAAGACTGAGAGGGAGTAAAATAAAGTGGGGTAGTGATCACTGGCATGTGACTAACACACACATGTATATGGTGTGAGAGAGAGAGACTATTCAGGGTGGCAATGTCTACTTTAAATGCTTTGAAGTCTTGTAAAATCCTAATTTTCTGGTTTAGTAATTTTGATATTTAAACAATATAAAATCCTCTTTAATCTGCTGGCGAAACTGATGAGAAACTACTGATTTCCTTAGAAGGCAAAAACGGTGAAGACTGAGAATTTTATAGTTCTTAAGCAAAGTATTTGCCACCTGACTGACAAACAAAATTAAAACACGCAGAACGTGGTGGTCGAGCTCGTTGTTTAGCGTGCTGTGAAATACTCAGACTCTCATAAAATGCTAATAAATCAGTTATTGTGACATTTCTGTCAAAGTAGAAATCAGGTCTTGCTTTGAAGACACTGAAATCAGGCCTCCTGAGAGCCCTCGTATAGAGAGTTCACTCCCTCCCATCCTTTGAAGAGCATGATGCTTTTATTTAGTACCACTTTCTGTTTATTGCTGTTTTGGCCCTGTAAGGATGTGCGGATGAGCTGCCTTAAGGATCAATGTTTATCGATCACTTTTCACCCTCGTGCCTCGACACCCAGAGAGTAAGAATGAATCTTTTTTTGTGATGGCCTTTTGCTCTCCACAGTGGGTGAGGGTTTTCAAAGGCTGCCCGCTGATGTGACTCACGTTTTACAGGAGTGCAGCCTGTGATACTTCATTACTGCGCTGCCCTCGAACCAGAAACAGCAGCTGATGAGATGGATGTTCTCTATCCTCGCCTTTAGAGCCACTGAAGATACAGTTTTTTCTTCTCTTCCGCATTTAATTAGGACAGGCTGAGTTTCTCTAAACAAACAATGGGATAATGAGTGGCGCTGGCGGGTTCTGTTATGATGGCTGCCTCCTGGCCAAGCACCAGGGCCTTGAAGTAGGAATCACTCCTTAAGCAAAATGTAGTACAGCTAACAGTGCCAGGTCCTGTTTCAGCAAACTGGTTATGGATATTAACTTATAGATGTGTAGGTACTTTGTGTTGCATGCTCCTTCAATTGTTAAACACTTCCCCAAGACTCTTTGCATTATTCAAATGTTGCCAAAGAAAAATAAAAAATAAGGTCTGGCAATGCACCACTCCCATGTTAATGAATTTGACCAATTATTTTATACTTTTGATTTAAGAAACGGCTGAAAGTTTTATTGTTACCTGTTGGACATTTGTCCTTTTAATTTCATCACAGATAAACACAAAAAACGCAAACATTTTTGACTTATTTTTTATTTGTTTTTGCTTGAGACACCATTTTGCAGCTGTTCTTAGAGAATAATTATGTTCTATTGTATGCCAGTCAGTGAATGTATCTTTTTTTAAACAAAACAGCCCATATCAAAGAATTATTTAACTTCATATGAAGCCATATCCTAATTTATATTGTCAGCAATCTGCAGACTGTCATAGCCAACCTCTGTAACTCATATAGAGATGTGAGGATCAGATATGGAGCCCTGTGGATTCTTCCTCAAATAACTGTGTACTCCCTGGAGCAAGTCTTTTCAAAGGTTCATAAATCCTTTATTTTTTTGATGCAATATTTAGATAACTGACAGACATTTGAAAACTAAACTGTTCTGGGCTCCGGAAGATTCAGTACATATAAGTCTGTCTGTAGCACACAGAAGAAAACCTTTTCAAACAGGGTTCAGCACTGCCCCTTTGGATAGAGCGCCTTGCAAAAAGGGACTTTCTGCCGTTTTATGTCGCAGTGTATTTTATTTGGATTTTTGTGGCAGAAAAACAACAACAAAGCAATTCACATTTATGGACTAAACGGAAGGGGATACACAGTTTCCGAAGACTGACAAATGAAATCTACAGTGTGCTGGATATTCGTTTACAGCCTCCCTGAGTCAATACCCATTTATGGTACCATCGCAGCTGCAGGTTTTTTGGGGTATTTTTCTGCCAGCTCTGCACGTATAAAGACAGACATTTTTCCCATTTTTCTTTGCAAAACTACTCCAACTCAGTCAGGTTGGAGTCAAGTGAAGCGATTTTGTCGTCTCCGATGTGAAGTTACCTATTACACAAAGAAATCCCTGTTATTTAAGTAAGATTGGAGATCATCTGTGATAATAGATTTATAAGCCTCTCTACAAATCCTGAACTGGTTACATCTGGGCTTTTTTTTACCAGATCAATCTGACCCAAGGAGCCACAACTCCAGAGTAAATGGAGTTGCACTCCATGGGTTCAGTGTGTGCCCATTAAATTAATGGCTGAAAGATCAACTCAGGATGATTTTATGTTCTTCATAGGGCCGGGCAGTAAACCATTAATTTGACTCAGTTGTGTTGAACCGTTTGAACATCTTAACCATGAAGACGTCTTATCCTCAAGGCTGGGGAAGGACAACCCTGACTGAAGCATTTATTTTAAAGCTTAAACCAAACCAACTTTATTTATAAAACACTTTAAAACAACCACAGCTGATACATGAAAACACAACATAATAATTAAAAACCAACTCTTACAGTTTAAAAACAAACATACAATTTAAAACAAGATCCCGCTGGAGCTGAAAGCCAAGTAAAATAGATGCCATCACTTGAAATGTTATCTTCAAACCCACCTGGTTTGTCATTTGGTTCACACAGTATTTTTGTCTTATCGGTTGATTATTCTTTGATCGATTATGATTATTTTGAATGCAACAAGTGTAGCAAGTGTAGAGATAATACGAGGGGCATCAATCAGGAAGCTGATTATGCTGTAGGAACAGCGAAAGGAGGGCTTCTCAGCTGTCGATTTCCTGATGAAGAACAGTTTGTGTTCATGAGTACAAACCATGTGCTTAAATTTCACAACTGACCGTCTCCCATACTACCTGAGAAGTTATCAGAAGTGGTCAATATTTTGATTTTACTCCAGTCATTGTGTCACTAATTAATCATGTTTGGGTGATAAATAAGGCCTTTACTGTTACGTAACAGTAATTGATCTTCATGTTTCAGCAGGGCTCGTCCTGTCCGGCTCTACCCAAAGAGCCACTCGACCTGTGAAGTTGTGAGATGTCAAAGACCTAATGGTGGATCGTTTGTTTTATTGTCCACGCTGCAAACCAACATTAATCTGAATCTAACCACCTTTACAAATGATTGCTGCTGATTTCATCACCCGCTGAAGCAGCAGTAAGTTGGAATTTAGCCAAATGATTACCATGTGCATGACGGCAACCGTCTCCAGTACAGAAGCAGCAGGGACTCTAGCTGCTGGAAGGGTGACCCTTTACTTTTATGTGAACGTGCTTATTCTGTCTCAGAAGAAGTTTTTATTTCAAGTGCGTATGGAGTTGCTCTTTCAGCCCCTGAAGTATTCTTAGAGGACTAAAGTTGTCATGGTTATGTGTCAGCCTACTGCTCCCTCAAGCCACAGCCACCTCCACTGCTGCAATCACTGTGATTTCACTCACCTCTGATCTGCTCCATCATCAGAGGAGAGGAGCAAAAGTGGCGAGTTGACTCCACCTCTGGAGTTAAAGTCAACTTGGTACTTTTAAAATGTTGTAGTGCCTTGTTTTGCCAGTAGGTGAGATCAAAATTTCAAAGACTATCCAGAGCCAAAGCAGATATTCAGACAAATATTCCCAACTAACTGTAGTTTTGCTTTGTAGACTGTTCATAATTTCTCTCTCAGTCCAAAACCTCTTCAATAGGTTCAGCTTACCTTTGAATTTTAATAGAAAGAGGCAAGTCACAGTAAGTAAAACCATAACACACATAATTGTTTTTAACAATATTTGGCTGCTGTGCAACAGTGATCAATGTTTGTCTTATCTAACTGTTAGTAATTGTTATTACTATTTTATTATTCCTAAAATTATTAATACATATTGACGGTTAACACTGCACCACACACACACACCAGAACAAGCACAAACAACTTCTGTTTGGAGGGATGATAATTTATTAACGAAACTTTACAGCCACAATATCAAGAAAATAACCCCTTTACAAGGAGCTAGTAATAAAACAGCAGAACCAGTTTGAAGTCTTAGTCCAATTATTCAATCTCTGCTCTTGGATGCATTTATTTCAACATATGGCAAAAGTAACAGCAAAACGGGGAAAAAAAGAGAAAAGAATAATCGGTAACACTTTAGTTAAAGGGGTGTGAATAAGACTGACATGACACTCATAAACATGACATAACATCTGTGATGAACATGAATAAGCCTTCATGAATATTTGACTGTTGTCATAAAGCGTCATTCGGTAAATAATGACACTTTTGTGTCATTGTTATGACAACTTGACATTAACCAAGAAATCATTACTGTTTAAACTTTACCTTTAATAACATAAAGTTACCTAATTTTAAAAGTGCAATCAGTAATACTTTTATAACAAATTTATATCAGTCATGATTTTTTGGTTAATGTCAAGTTGTCATAACAAAGACAATTTGAATAATGTCAACTTTGTATAATTTACCGAATGACGCTTTATGACAACAGTCATAAATATTCATGAAGGCTTATTCATGTTCATCACAGATGTTATATCATGTTTATGAGTGTCATGTCAGTCTTATTCACCCCCCTTCAAATAAAGTGTTACCGAATAATCACACAATATTAAATCATCAACTCTTCAGAAAGCAGCGGGAAACCAACACACAAAACCAACATGTGATGCGATCAGCCTCAGGGTTAAAATAGGACAAATGGCTCAAACAACAAGCTGAGCTCTCTGTTGGTTCAGTTATGGTATTACCACCCAAGAAGACCCTTGAGTTGAATGGACAGAAGCAGTTCCCAGGAAAACTTCTGCAATCCGCTGGGCGCAGTGGATGTTTTCCCACAGGTCGTAGTTTGACCATAAAAAGGAACACGGAGTCGTTTCTCCATCCCGCAGGCTAGGAAAGAACAGTTGATGTGGGCATGTCTTCATAGGAGTTTGTCTGTTCAGACCTTTTACCTCTGCAGTGTGGTCATATTTGTAAAGTGTCTGATGTCAGAAAAATGGCCTCCAGCACTATGGATGCTGGTAGATGCAGTTTGATCGGTCTGCTTTGGAATATGGGGTCCAACGTGGCGATCCATTCCACATGGACACACTGAATCTTCTCTGGAATATGTTGGCGTGTTTGCATGTGAATGGGAGGTATAAATGCTGCTGACATTTTATTTTATTCAGCAAAACATTGGTTTTAGTGTGAAGTGTTTTGGAGAAGAACCTGTTGAATTTAACTTAACGATGCATCCCAGTGCAACCACAATAAGTTCAACTGCATTATGCAATTATTTAAAAGTTTCTAGTCGACAAGACAGTTTTGTTTCAAATCTTAATAAACATTATCTGTATGGATAACCACTGGGTTTTAATAAGGGCTGAATTCCAAGAGGTAATGTGAAGATAATTATGCATGAAGTGTTTTGCGTCTTCACTGTTTTTATTTGCTTGCTCATTACACATCTGCTGTCATTTAAAAAAAAAAATCCATAAGCATTCATGCAAACTGTTGACACCAAAATAAAGCTTAGCTAGTACTTTACATTTGCTGTAATCTCAATTGCATTTTTCTCATAAACAAAAACAATGGAGCAATATACTATCATAGCCTTTAAACAAAACAAGGAGTAGGTCAAATGAAGGCCCTCTCGGTTCTTTGCCACCCAGTGTAGACTCAAGGCTAAATGTTTTTACACGTTAGCAAACAAATAGACATTTATTTGTGAAGTGGTATGGTTATTTCATTGTTTTTTGATAGCATGCATGCTAAATCCTGCACCAAAGCGATCTTTTGAGGAGAAATTACTTTAAAATTATTTTAGAAATGATAATGAATCCCATAATGATGCATTCTGTCTCCTTTTCTTGCTGAAAAAAATAGTTTGTTTTAAGTCACCCAAACCTCTGATTGCATCGACAGAAATCAGGCTCTCTTTGGTGTTTTAGCAGAGATCTTTAATAATGTTTTACACATTAAAAGAGTCTAGTTGATAATAAAACTCTTACATGACGTCCCAGCCAGTCAAAACTGTTGTGTGATATTCTGCAAGGAAAAAAAAGGGGTTTTATGTTACCATAAAGGGAATAAAAGTGAGAGTTGTGTTGCAAGCAATTTGCCTTGCAGGAATGATGAAAAATATTTTTGATTTATGATGTTTCAAGCAGTAAGGAAAGAGACAGAGAATTGAGAGACATTACTTGGTTTGATGCTACTTTGATTACTGGTGCTCTTTATTTTTCCACCAGCTCCGTATTTCCTCAGGAACCTCTTTAACTGTAAGCTCACTTTCTAAATTGAAGGTGAGCGGTAACTAGACGATGACAGATTGAAGCTGCCACCTTCCAAAATATTTGATTGGATTTCGCCACTGTGAGGTCTCTGCTTCTGAGCCTTCCTGGCATTCTCCACTGAGACAAAATGTTCAATAAAGTCCCACTTTCAGCCTTTCCTTTCTCCTCCCTCTCTTATCTGGGAAGCGCGACCAGATAAGTGCCTCGTCCAGCAGAGAAGATAGAGCACTCACACTGCAAGTCCATTTGTCATACTGTGTCTTTTTACCCAGGAGTTGATAGAGCAACAATCAGACTGAAGTGTGGGAGGTTAAATATTCTTTTAATTGTTATCAATGGCTAATACAGTCCTGAGGGCTTTTTATCAAAGTGCCTCAATGTCCACTTGTGGCTCAATCTTTTCAATAATCTGGTAGCTTTTCTTTTTCTTTTTTTTTTTCCTGGATGCATTAATTCAGTTGAACAATTTCTGTATTATCAGCGTATTTCTGAATGGATTTTTCTTTGAAGCTGAAAGAAAGATTTAATATTTCATACATCTTAACTGAAATATTAAAACAGAATGCTAAAGAGGATCCTTCAACGGGACAGCAAGGCAGTTCTCTTCACTGAAATGAATTGGGAACATTGAGGCTCATTTGGTGTGTTTTTTGCAGTGTTCAGTGGCTGGATCTGCTGGGTCACTGAGTGTGATGTTATCCTTTCAGATCAGTTCACAAATAACATCAAAGAGTATAGACATTATTAAGCACTCTTTGATCCTCATGTCTCATTTCTTCTTCTAAAAGCTGCTCAAAGACATCACTCATAAAGAGGTAAACAGCTAATCTAGGCACACAGAGCAGAACTATTCTCTGAGAGGCTCATATTTAATGAATGTCAGCACTGCTCACTATAATTGCATGTTTATATGGAAATGTCATTTCTGTCACACCAAACCACGACCGCTTGATCTTTTGCAACTTTTCTAGTGAAACTGTAAAAGAACCCATAGCTTTTGATAGCTTTTTTCCCCCCTAGTCCTAACAGTAGTTCAGAGTAAAAAAAAATTATACTTCCAACGAAGGCCCTTCTTACATTAGAATAAAATGGCACTACAAGGAGAAACATTAGCCAGAACATGTATGTCTCCAAGGGTGTGGCCTCTTCAGGATGCATCAAACAGTCAGGGAACTAAATAATGCTCTGGAAAAATGAAGAAACCACTGCACTAAACCTCATTGAAAACCTCTTGATTATTCCACCAAATGTTGATTTCTGAACTCTCTCTGAGTTAAAATATCAGTATTGTTGCTTCTAAATCAATATAAACGTGTTTTCTTTGAGGTCTGAAAGCACTGCATTTTTTTTTGTTATTTTGACCATTTCTCATTTTCTGGAAATAAATACAACATTTTTGCTTGTAATTTCCAAGACATGTTGTCAGTAGTTCATAGAATGAAAGAACAATGTTAATTTTTACTCAAACATACCTAGAAAAAGTAAAATCAGAGAAACTGATCATTTAAAGTGGTCTCTTAATTTTTTCCAGAGCTGTTTTTACGCGCACAGAGGGTATTTCCAGTGTAAAATTATTGTGGAAAATGACAAACCCTGCAAAACCTCTGGACATCCTCTTCTGCATCCCCTCCAGCTGGTAATAAGCATGTGAAGGTCCTGGTGTTTCCTTCTTCAGATGACAGCTGAAGCTGATGGTGGATGTGTAGAAACAACCAGGAAGTGAAATTAGGTTGGTTTTCAGGAAAAATAGGATAGTTTGCAAAAACTGCACTTGTAGTTCTGAGTGCTACAAGTGTAGTTTTGCCTTAACGCTCCTCACACTGAATCAGGACCAAAAGAAACAGGTGTTGTGAGTCTCACTAAAGAGCTGATTTATTCAGCGCAGAGCTTAACATTTTTATTGTAATAAGACTCCAATAGAACATTTCACAAGAAATTATTATTTTTTCCATCTTTGAATTCTGTTTCATGTCTTTTATAATAAGTTGCAATCCACAATTCTTACACAGTTTTGTTTGTAGCTTTTGTTGATTTTACTCAAAAGTTATAAGAAATTCTGGAAAGGAAATTATCTACCAAAACTTGAGAGTATTTCATTTTAATTAGCAACTTTTATTGCATTCTATTAATGAAGAATGCAACATTGCAAATGGCAGCATAAATCATTTTTATTGCTTCTGATTTGCAGTGCCTGTATTTTAGACCTGTGTGTGCTGTATCGATAGCTGTGTTACTTGTCAAGATTTCAATTACTGCCTAATTCACAACAGGCACTGCCCTCCTCTACTCCGTCTCGCATGTCTGAGCCACATTGTTTTTATGAGGTATGCATTATTCAGTGCAGCAGTGACTGGCTGCTGTGTGTTGATCCAAGACTCCATTTCCTGTTTCAGCTGTGATTATTTAAATTTGACAGTTGTTAAGAAGTCGTCTTGACGATCTGCCACTGAAGGTCCTGAATACATTACGGTTCCTGAAGAGACAGAGATGTATCTTTCCCTGTGTGGCACAATGACGAGACGGAGACAAGCTGCATGCTGTTAGCGTCCTACAAACCCTGTTTTCTCTGAGCTTTCCTTTACAGGCTAAATCATCCACCTTTTCTGGAATTAATTTGTTGCTTGAAATTCATTTTAAAATTTGTTGCTTATTCAAGATTTGTAATTGGATAATTTTTTTTTTTTTTTTGCTTGGAAGCTGTGCGGACTGGGATGTTCTGCATCAATGTGTGAGAAAGTGTGAATATGATAGACCAGTTTTAAGTTGGCAGCACATCGCCTGCAGTAGACAGCAATCAAATGTTGGACAATCAGCGAGGAATTTTCTGATTGGGGAAGTACATAAATTATGCACATTTTAGAAATATATAGGATCATTTTAAAGAGTGACACGCATTGACAGTATATGTCAAAATTACTTATGTTAAAGTTTAGCACAAGGCATTTAAATATAAAACCAAATAACAATGTGGCAATGGGACAAACGTAAAACAATCTTCCATATTATGTTTTCTAAATAACAATTTAAAGAATATCAAGATGAGCTCCAAAAGTTTCTGCTTTAAAACACAAATTTTGCAAAAGAACGCAATATAATCGGGAAAAGAGCAAATAAGAAAAATAAAGAAGGTTTCTTTTTTTTAATCTGCCATCTGAACAAATTCTGCAAAGTGTGCATTCAAAGGAAATTGTTCATTTACAACCTGCACTATAGAATGCAACACTACATCTTTACCAACAGTAAAACTAACCGCCAAGACTGAGGAGTTATTTCCAGCACTAATGGGATCTGGACACTTTTATCTGGAGCTTTTATCAGTTGATTAACTAATGCATTGTTCTTGGTTGCCATGTAGGGAGTTGTTGCAGTCACCCCAGGTTGAAGAGGTCAAGTCAAGGTGAGATTAAATCAGGCCAGTAGCGCTGTGCCAGGCTGGAGGAGGCTGGTGTAATTACACTCTCCAAGCATCCTGGTGAAGCTACAGATAAGGTCTGGGCATTGTTAGGAACTGGGGGAAACCTTGTCTATACAAACATACCGTTTCACATTTTTCATGTTAATTACATTGTCAAGATTTGGTGTAGCTTTGCATCAATGAGCATGAGGTTCCAAGGTGACTTTTTGGATTACAAAATATAGGCTTTAAAGTCAGGTGTGATAAATCTTCATAACTTGTGTTTAATACTTTGCTGAGTCTATGTATTTTAATAATTACATGCATTGATAAAGCATCATGCAATAATACCTCATAGCATCTATCTTAATGACAGGCAATGACATTGTTAAGGGTTATGAAATAATTAACTTTTGTAGCTTTACTATGCAGATGAAAACTCCCAAACTGAACATTGCTAATGATTTAGTTGTGTAATTTCTTTTTATCTATAAATGATAAATAAATAATTAAGCACAATGAAACATTGCCAATAATACAAGGGTAATAGTACTGGTCACGATGACGAACAAAGACAAAAATGCTTTTTAACGTTTTAATTAGAAAGTTTATTTTCCTTTGGTTGGTGCACCTCAAACATGGAAATGCTATGGCAGCTACTGCTTGGTATAAATACCTGTTTATCTTGGCAGTGGGCTGGTGTCCAATCCATCGCAGGGCAACACAGAAGCACACAGGACAAACAGCCACATGCACACAAACACACTCACACCTAAGGACAATTTAGAGAGATCAATTAGCCTGACAGCCATTTTTTGACTGTGGGAGGAAGCTGGAGATCCCAGACAGAACTCATACATGCAAAGGGAGAACATGCACATTTTATGCAGAAACACCCAAGGCCCAGATTTGAACCTGGTACTTTCTTGCTGCAAGGCAACAGTTCTACCAACTGCGTTCCTGGGGTCACCTCAACCTTGCTTTAATGATCGATTCAATTAATGAAATAATCCAAGTCATCTAGCCATTCTCCCCTAAAGCCTGTAATATTATTTATTTACTATCCGGTATTTACATCTGCATGCAAGCCGATGCAAATACTGCTTACATGCAGTAATTGCGTCTGTTCTTCAAATCGCATGCTCCTTCTGTCCCATTTCATTGGATCATTTCCAGACTGAATAAATCATATTGCAGTGGTAAAAGTAGCTGGATCAGAGTGTGTTAAAGAATTAGATTATAGTCAGCAATTCCTCCATCAATGATAGAGAATCCCTGTGAAGCTAACATGAACTGTTAGGATCCATTAGGTAAGCACATAGCCACTAATCAGGTTTTTTTGTGGCATGTGGAATTAAATTACTTTTACCGCGTAGCTCAGCATTATTTCTGATGCGATTCTATGTACTGTTGGAGTATCTTAGTGTCTGTGCCATACTTTTCACACTTCCCTCTAAAAGCTTATAGTGCAGCAGAGTAAATTTGTTTCCCCTTGTGTGTAGGTGTGCCTGATTGGTAGATCAAGTTTTATGTCCCCCTGTCTGTAGCTCTCATTGAATTACCACCATGTGGGCTGCACAGCTGTTCCTTCTGGTCGCAGCAGGATGCTGTCGTTAATTGAAGTGTAATGGGCTCAACAGCAGGGAAGGTCAAATGGAGCACTCTGTTGATGCACAGCCCGTGTGTTTCTATATACAATATACTTGGACATTTTTCAGCTTCCCTCTGAGGTTACGCTCCGAGGCTGAAACTGATTTCACAGAGCGCTTCTGCAAAATGTTCACATCTCAAAGTTTTTTCTTAAGTGGGTTGTTTTACAACAGGATGTTCTACCTCTAATTGGCAATAATTAGCATTAGAAATGTAATGCAAAAACAAGTTTCATGGTGGTTCCTTGGATATACCGGTATGTTAAAATTAACAGTTGACATATCCACATATCCCTTTTATGTTGGGTTAATCCTTTTTAAGGTGACTGGGGGGCTAGTGTTGACATGGTACTTTCTGTAGAGAGCAGAATTCACGGTTTCAGTAAGGGGAAGTACCCTATCTGTCGCCCAATGGCTGTTGGAGATGGTCACCAACCCCTGGTCTCCCTGCAGGAAAAAATGGGCGGGAACAAAGAATGGATGGGTCTGGAGAATGCCCTTTAGGTCCATAAGACACACAAAGTAGACCACTACCAAAAACATACATGGAGAGTCAGAGTTAATGATTTAATAAGGAAGGAACTTGTATTTTAACATCACTTCAGGTTGCTTTGAATAGCTTTGGTTCACTTAATTAGCGAAATATAAAAAGGGTGGAGGGTGCTACCTTACCTTCAATTGTTATAAAAATGCAGCATATATCGAAAACAACTTAAAAGAAATTGGATTTTGCATTTTTAAGTCTTGAAGTTGGCCTCTGTCTCTTTAAGAAGCTCCTACTCTTTCCGATACTCCACCTTCAGCACATCTCTACAACAGTGGTCCTCCAAGATGCCATTAACAACCGTTCTTAGGAGCATTGGACACAGCAGCAGATGTTCGCTAATTGCTGCTGCCGCTAGTCTAGTGGATTTGAGTGGGGAAGGCGTCGGCTTGGCGATTTCAGCTCCAAGGAGGAGCATTATGGGAATAGACGGGACATTGTATGAGCAAAGCGTTTATAGATGGGAGATTCATGAAAGAATCAAAGCAAATCTCCAAGTATGTTTTTGTTGAGGGAAAACCATTATAAAACGACAAAGGTACATAATACCCTTCTTCTTTTAACTTAGTCTGGTTACTTTTAATAGTAAAAATTGTTTTATGTTTTGAAATATGTGGGTTTTACCCAAAATACAAAATCTGAAGTAATTTGTATGACTGCATAGACCGTTTCACACTTCCTTTTCTATACCAGCTTGGCAATGCTCTCTCTCAACCTACATTAGTGCCGACCTGATTAATGAGTAGAACCTAATTTCTTTTTTCCAGGAGATCTAACTTATTCATTGAAGAACATAAATATTACTGCATGAGTTGGGCATCATGATTTTTTGCTTAATATGAAATTTTGATCAATAAACCCTAAAGATTAGACATTCAAAAGGCATGAGGAAGATTCTATGCTTTCAAAAACATCCCAAGGTACACCACTGCAGTTTCTCCCCAGCTCTTCTGTAGATGACTTCCACTTTATTGGACAACATTTCCTGAATGATCTGCATTTTAATTTCTTATCAGACATCTGGACTATTGCAAGTTTTATTGTTTACATTTGTCGCTCAACAGCTCTTATTGCATAAGATGCTTTGAAACATATACTTTGTTGTATAAGCAGGATGTAAAAACTGATCTTGCTGAGCTCAAGTGTGCATACTTTTAATTATTCCTGTCTTAGTATAGTTGCAACAAAGCCTTTTTGTTGTCTTAGAATAAAGAACTAATGTCATGAATCATGCTACCAAAATTCAGTGCTTAACCTTTAACATTGGGGTGATGTCATTAATAAGAAATGCAGTCTGATGTTGACATTGTTCTGTATGTTTACTTAGATAGACTTTAAAACATAAATTGCCATTGACACCTCCTAACCTGAGGCAACTATACAAATCACTTATATTTTTGAATCTTAGACACCTTCAGCAAACTCTGTGCTTGTCTCCCTTTTCAGTGCAAGGATGGTTTGTTCACCTTCTGTGAAAGTTAGCTGTCGAGTTTCAGTCCAGTCTGGCTAGTTTGGCAGAGTAAATCTGCCCAGCTGTGCAGACTGCTGCAGGGAGGCAAGGGTGTTTTTACATTCTGTGATAAATTACAGACTGCAGGGGCAGACTAGAGAACAGTCATATTGAGAGCTGTTCACTCCAAGCATCCATCTAGCTGTCTGGTGATCCTTTAATGTGTGTGATTGATGCTTATGCTACATTTGCTTCGGTTAAAATTCTGGAAAATATGATGGTATAATTTTAGCCTTCAATTCAGCAGTAATGGTCACAAGTTTAAATGTTAGTTGATGGTAATGAAGCCTAAACCTTTCCAAAACTGGACAGATGGTTATGCAGTTAAAAGGGATCAGGTTGTGTTGTGACATAAGGGAGCATTCAGATCATAAAAATCCCTTGGTCTGCTTGATTGGTCCAGACCAGAAGTGGATTTGATTTTATTATAAATGTTTTGTTTGTTTGGTGTGGTTTGCTTTCACATTGTATTTTTGTGCAAGCAGACTATATTTAGTAAACAAAACCACATGGATAATGATTATTGCTCCATTAAACAGAAATGACAGGTTTGAACTGATGATGCTGAAAATTGTCTGATTCCAGTCGAAATACGTCTAAAGACAGACTGACTTGTATAAGCTAGTGGCTAAACAGCTCGGTGGGGATCATCATAAACACAACAATGACAATCACTGGGATTTACAGCAAGATTCAACAAATTAGACAATTAGACAACAAATTAGATTATTACAAAGTTAATTTATTTCAGTAACTCAATTCATTAAGTGAAACACTTAATGAATGGATTAATTACACACAGACTGCGGTTTTTAAAGAGGGTGTATTATATAAAATCAACTTTTTTGAGCTTTATGCCATGTTGTCATGTCATTATTAAATTGTACCCGAATCCCTGACTCTCCCCTGGCAGCAATTCGGGGGTGCCTAAATGTTTGTTCTCACCACTTATTTCTACAAAACTCATGCTTTGTGTAAACAGGCTGCATCCCCAGCTGACCTTCTGTCTCACAGTTCACCCCTCCCCCAGACCTTCCCCATTAAACTCCACCAGACTAGCGGCAGCCGCAGCAATTAGCAAACACCTAGTGGAACTGCAAGGTAATGTTGTTACTTCATTGTGCTATAAAATGAGACTAGGCTCCAAGAAAATACATAATTAATAAGCCTTTCTTTATTAATTATGATAATTTTCTGCCATGTAAGATTAGAACATTACATGAGACCAACAATACACATTTCTAATAGAGAAATGTGGGCCTGAGGAAAGCTAGATTTAATACCTGCTTAAAGTTGTTATCTTCAAAACATTCTTTTAATCTGACAAAAAAGGCTTATCAGAACATATATTGATTATGAGTGTAAAAAAGAGCGCTGGTGCCAATAACTTAATCAATGCTTGATCAGGACCCAATGCTTGGGACCAGATAAGAACATTCTCATCAAGTACAAAGCCTTATGCAGCATCAGCCCTGGGATTTGATCTTTTAAAACAACATTGGCTCTGTCAGAGTAAAGGCATCTGTTGGTCTAATTGAGAAATTGTATGTTTTTCTTCAACACTTCACCAACGATAACATATGCAGTAAAACAAGCCAGGCCTCACATTTTTTGGAAAGTATGTTTATAGCAGATAGTTCAGAGAACAAGTTGGAAGGCTGGCAGTAAAAGATGGCACGGCAACAAAAATGACTGCTAGATCAGCACAATGGACACCACTATAGATTTATCAGTGTACAACCCAGTTAGGGTGCTGATATTTCAGCACCATGTGTGAGGCCATAGATTACGGCATGGCATGCACAAACAACACCCAGATACAGAGTCAATGAGTCATATTGCAAAACCGTTTTAACCCCTGAATCTTTTCTTGAGAATCTACATGGGAATGGGAGGTTAATGAAGGGAACTGCACCTTTATCCCTCTCCTTTGTTTTGTGTTCCAGCAAAACTGAATGTCAGAAGCTTGTGGATGTATGAATGAACAAATTGAATGAATGAATCAATGAATCAGTCAATGAACCAATGTTTTATTTCAAATATACAAGCTTATAAACACAAACAATCTAACATACAGTGAAGCCATCATGTTAATGTGACAAAGAAGCTGTATATCAGTCATGATCTATAACTGGGATTATGTAATATTTTAAAAAAGAAATCATAAGACTGATCTTTTTCCTGTTCAAGGAGAATAAAAGGAAGTAATTGGACATTAGTTCCTGTTTATTTTTAATTCCTCCTGAACTCTCAAAGGTATGAAGTTAACATTTCCTTTAAATATTAAATATGGATAACTACATAATTATCTCATTACATAGACACATAATAGGTTTACAGTCTACACTCTAAACATTTGTTTAAATATTTGCAATTAAATGGTTCACAATTTAACCACATCACAAACAGGATTTTCATTGTTGTGTGTGATAAACTGTAAACAACCGCAGAAGCCTGTCAAATCCTCTTTAGCACATTGCTGTGGGATGAAATCCTTTCTTAAACCAGCATTTTCAACTTGTGAGCTAATGAGATGATGTTGGTCACAATCATGACATAAAATCTGACAGTTATTCAGTGGGCTAGAGGACAGGACAGCACAGCTATTTTTGTGGAAAGTGTATCATAGTATATTTAATCATTATCAATGTGAACTACAGGCTGTATACCACCAAAGAGTGAGCTACCAAAATACAAATAAATCATGCAGGTTTATTTGTGTTTTTTTTATGCCAGATTTTCATTTTTATATCTTCTTCTTCTTTTATATTACTCCAGATATTCACTTCACTCACTGCCATGAACATTCTTGAATGTATTTTTCCAATTTGTCGAGTATTTGACCAGTTTAACTTTTCATTTAAGCCATATATTGGAGAATATTTGTCTTTAAACTTATGAATTTGTGTGCTCCTGCTATCTAACTATCCTTTTTTGTTTGTGTGTGCAACATGGTTGTGTGACTTCACAGGATATATTTATGCATTGATGATCTGGACACAATTCTTTCTTTCAAAAATGTGCTTGGAAGTGAATTTTTATTATTTCACTTGATAAATATTTTTACAGATTTGTATTTATAAACTCTTTTGTACAATTATTCAGAATTATCACATTTCCAGCACCTGCACTAGCACAAATTTTCATCTTAATGCTCACACCTTAAAGAGTCACGAATCATCCTCCAATTTTCACTTCCAACTGGGGGATCCAAGATTTTCCGGTTTAGTGGCAGGGGATCAGTACGTCATTCTCATGAATCAGAAAACCGCGTTGCTTCTGAACACAATAAACCCAGTGCTGGCATTGTTTGGCTTGCTGTAACAGATTCTGCCTTCTATAACCGGCGTCACAAGCATTTTTCTATACAAAGACTTGCTTTCGTGAAAAAGATCTGTCGAAAATCTGCCTTATCCTGAGAGCGAAGCGATGTTAAAGAATTATGATGTTGCGGATCACTCCCAATGAGTGCTGAATTAGAGATGTAGATTATGCGTGCTTGTTCCATATTTTGCTGTATTCCATGCTGTTGGATCACCATGATGTCATATCCAAGTCTGATGCAGGAGTCCTACTTTTCCCATTAGCCTGAATACTTAGGATGATTTTAGAAGCATGAGCAACATGACCCAGCTTAAAAATTTATGTCAACAGAATTAAATTATATGTCAGACATCTTCTGTCAATGCCCTCCTGGCTCTTTATCACAAGGAAATATAATGTCAGCAGATGGCACAAACATTCTTAAAGACCAGGTGTACTTTAGTATTAGGTTTACTGCACTATGTGTGAGAATCAGAGTTTGAGAAAACCTTTGAGCTAAATGTTTTACAGCTGCTAGTCTGGCAGAAAATATGTAGCTCAAAAGTAGATACTATTGCACTAACCTCAAACATTTAAATATTTTACAAGTTTACAAGTAGATAACAAAATTTATGCATAAAAAATTTACAGCTGCTGCATGGTAAATGTTTTTTTCCACTGATTTTGACCACTCAAAGCACTTTACACTAGTCACATTCATCCATTTGGACACACATTTATACACCAATATGCACAGCTTAGGGTTAAGTGCCTTGACCAGGGCATGTGACAGGAGGGAAGCTGAAGTAAAAACTGCGGTTGCCCCAGTTTTATAGTTTTATAGTTAAAAACTTCTAAAGAGGACAGTGATTTGACAGATGGCAGTTGTAAGAAAACAATAAAACATTTGTCTTTTCCAGCTCCAATTGTACAGCACATACAGCTGTAAAATCAGCTGACCAAACGTGCTTGCAGAGCTGTGCTTGGGTTGCTAGGTGAGGAGCTGGGCTCGGTTTTCGTTGCTAGGTGATGGGCAGTGCCGGCTGATCATAAGATTAGAGGAGAAGCATTTATTTTTGTGGCTGTGGTAACGTTGATACAAAATTATTATTAACAAATTGAATTTAAAATAATTTGGAAACCAAACGTATATACAATTAAAACCATTTTTAAAACCATTTCTTAATATAGATTGTTTAATATATGGTTAGAAACTAAGTCAATTATGCGCATTGTCCTGGTGGCACAGTAGTGGGTTGGGTAAGTCACATTTGGCGGATCGTCCATAGGGGGCGCTGCGGCGCAGTCCTCACTGATGTGGAGAGGGAAAAAAAGTAACCGTTAGTGATAAAGTTGATAATGGCGACGATGGTGGTCAAGGGATTTCACATACGATCGGTAAGCTACAACTTTTGTTTCTCTGCGTGTTTTGTTTAGTTTTAGCTACCATATTTCTCTGCTCGTGTTTTCCGTTGTTTAGTTTTTCTATTCATCACTGCTGTCATTTGTTTTTCGCTGATAATTAGTTGCTGTGATTTATTTGATGTTTATATTGCTCTGGTTAGCATGCTGCTGCTCTGGATAAATATTCCTAAGATTTCTTTTTTGTATTATTGTTAATAATTATGATGCTCTTGTTGCCTAATTTGAGTTTCTGCTGCTGTTACAATATTATTGTTTGGTTGATATCAAGATGTTTGCGGGGTTAAATGGCCAATTGGCCAATTGACCATTCTAATGAATTGTTGTAGGACCTGAAGTCCTGTTTTTGACCCAGATCTATGGACAGTGATATTTGTAAGATTTTGCGGAGCTTCTAATAGTCAGATAAATCCGGGGCATTACTTGGTGTTGTGGTTCCAGCAGAATTTGGTTAAGTCTTTTGGATTTCTGCAATAAATGTTATTATTTCATCTTATGCCAATGTGTTAGTTATTTTAGGTAGGAGGGCCTCTGCTGCTTGGTTCTGTTAGTTTGATTCAGTGTTGGCTGCACCTATTGAATGATGAAATACTGTATATTTTGCAAGCTAGTACGTACATTTTACCTTTAGCTCATCTTATTTTGCTATATGAAGTTTGTTACATTGTTGTAGAATTGCAGTCATTTTCTACTGTTCATTTGAGCCAATTTTCCACCACAGTCTTTACACTGGACTATTGGCACATCAACCCAGGCGAGATTTTTTTTTTTCACCAATTGTTACAAAGGCATTCCTTGCAGCATTACTAATTTCAGACATATTATTCTTTAAAAAAAAAATAAGAAAAGCCTTATCAGGTCAGGCAATGTTATTTTATTCTTAAAATAATCTTTTTGACAGCTTGACTGCATCTGGTATGTTTGTGGCTGAATACAGAATTGTAAGCTGATGCAAAATTCAATTCAGTTAATTTTTTATAGATCTCTATAAGAAGGACGTATGGAAAAGTGGTATGTTTGTCCTCCAGCATGCTAAACCTATAGACAGAGTTAGCTCAGGATAACCCAACTCCTTAGAATGAGGCATGAGAAAGGCTGAGCCTAAAGTAGGTGACAATTGTTCTGATCTGCTGAATTAATGTTATGTTTGCATCTGCATTTAATTTGTGATTTCCTGCTTGGTGAATAATTCAAAATGGTTGTGAAATATGGATTTCTTTTGTTCGCACAATCTAAAAACACACTTGTTAGGATAGTAGGCCACTCTAATTGCACCTTACGTGTAATTATGTGCGTGTATCCTATATTCTTTTCAAAACTAAACTATGTTTGCATATTTAGTAGATATGGGATGGGCACCTAAGAGAAAAGATTTCTGTACTAATGTAAAGGTTTACCAATGTTGTTTTACTGACGGAAGAAAAACCTGTTGTCTTCTTTATGACAGTTGTTTTGAATTTAAACTCTACCTAAACCCCCTTCGTGTCCATTTTTGACAAGATAGAGATAGAGTAGAACTTGAAACTTTTGCACAGTACTCTGTGAATGAAAGAGAAAAAAAAATTATGGATGTAATGAAGAAGGTGAGGATGAGAAATGTCTGGTAGCGGCCTGGCACGCCCCAGGCCACAGATCAATAGATTACATTTCAAGACGGTGTTGGAGATTTTGTTCTTGTCTCAGACTAATTTAATGTGACTGGCCTCATTGTTTTTTTTTCTTTTCTCACTGGAGTCCTTTTTTTTAAAAAATCTGAATAACACTAAAAGAGTAACAATCAATGTAATACCCTTCTTACATCTGACTGAATGGGAGAATGATACGCTTAGTTTGTTTTCTTGATATAATATGTTGGCTTTCACTCCAATAACTGCTGGCATTTCCTTTGATTTTGTCTTAGTTTTGTCGTTCAATTTTTGGAACTTGCTCAAATGCAGGGGAAGGGTTCCTTGCACATCACATCCTGACCAAAATGTACAAAGCACAGCAAATAAATTCAGAACGGCGTTTTCTAGAGGCAACTTTATGCAACATTTCCCAGCTTCCCTTTAACATGATGCATCTGAATCCCAGACAAGTGCTCCTGCTGTGCTGATGAATGAAAAGGAAGAGATTTGAGCATTTATCTAATACCAGTCTTTTCCACTGTTGCTTACAATGTCTTGGAAAAGTTTTAATACCACTAGGACTTTTTACCATTTTGTCATGTTACAACCATGCACATCTATGTATTTTCATGGGGTTTTACGTGAAACACACTAAGTAGTGCATAATCTCTTTAGCCAGAGAATTTGTTGACAACTGTTGGATGGTCAACAGGTTGAAATTATTTATAGTTTGAGATACATACAAGGAAAGATTAGATAAAATAATTTATATCTAAGTATATTTTGTGGTTGAATAGCCCGGCCGATGGCCAAACCTAAATTCAACTTCAAATTTGTGGCAAAAGTTAAAAACTGGTCTTCAAATTCCTTCCATCCAAGTTTACTGAAATGGGCTATTTTTCTAAAAATGGACAAAATTTACAGTCTGCAAATGCATTAGAGAACATCCCCAATAGGCTTACAGCTGTTATTGCAGGTAAATCAAAAAAGTTTTGATTCAGCTTGGTTGAATCAGAACTGTGATTCAAAATTTATGATTTTCTCACACTCCACAGTTATGAGTTACAAACTGTCAATCTATCAAATAAAATCTTAGATTTTGTGTTATAATGCATTTTTAAGACACAACTGATATGGTAGAATTACCAACACGCATTGTAAACCATTACCTTAGTGGCAATATAAATGAAAACTATATATATATGAAGTTGATTTAGTGTAGTAAAAACAAATTTTAATCCTGAAGAACTGATATTAAAAATCTCTATCAGCATCAGAATCTCATTTTCTTAGGAAACATTTCTTCACAATGTGCTTAAGTGGGTGTTTCAACCAAAGCATGTATCCGGCTTTTGTTTTTTAAGTCATGTGAGACATGACGAATTTGATGCAATCACTACAAACTTCTCAAATGATTGTGTATTCTTCTGATATGTTTGAGAAACAAATACTGCTCGGTGGAATTTGATCACACAGAAAAGAGCCTAATTGTCTTTGCCAAAACAGAGCACTTATTCTCTTTCTGGCTACGCCTCTATATAAACACCCATAGTGAGTGACAAATTGGTTTCTATCTTCTCCATTTCCTGCTCATCAGCGTTGGATGATACTGACACTCTTGAGTGATGAGAAACTTGCAGTGATGCCTTTTTTTTTTCCTCTTGTAGAGCATATCAACTGTCTGTTACAACTGGGTCAGGCACTGCTTTTAAAATAATTTCTATTTAAATTCACTGTGGTACCTGGCAAATCGTTTGTGCTATTTCAGGATTTGTCATTATTTTAAAGAAATAATCTCATTTTTTCTGCATTTAGTGGGAAATATAAGCGTGTAACTCTTATTTAAGTCTCTCCTCCTGACACGTATTGAACCTTTCTGAAGAGTTTATTCTCTTAAAGTGAGCTGGCTCAATGAGGTTAAGGTTTGAACCCTTTGGCAGTCATCAGTCAATACAGGAAGTTATTTATCTTGGTGCTCTTTCTGCCCGAAACCATAGTTCCCAGTAAAAGGAGCTAAACAGGCTTTCTTGTACATATTCATGGATCTACTATCTTAATCTTTGAAATAACAAACTTATCATCCAGTCTGGTGCACAACTCCTTCAGTGCACTGCTCAGAGATCTTATCTCTTGGTAGAATTATATATCAAGCCCTGCTTAAAACACAGCTCCTCTGTGCTCCCACTAAGTCCCTCAAATTGTGAACTGGAGAGCTTTAGATTCATCTTTTAAGGTGGAAATGTCAAACATTGCTTGTCTACGCAGTTAAGCTGATTTTCAGTCAAATTTTTTTTTCCTTGATGGTTTCCTTTAACTTTTCTCTAATAGTCAGTGATTAGTGCGCCTGTTGGATAGTGCTAAGAGGTTTTTTTTTTATTAACTGGAGAAATTGGAGATCTTCTGATAATTTGTACTTTAGTTTAAGTGAGAATGAGCTGTAATTTTTTTCCCCACCATCTCACAGTTTGATTCATCCATGTCAGGATGTACTCAATGGTTCTTTGGAGTTACCCTACAGGTTAACTTTCCCCTTTATACCTATAGTTAGTTTCAACTAATTGCCATTGAACACCATGAACTTGAACCATTGTCTATTCATTTTATTTGTAATTATGTAATTCATAAGTTATTAGGATAAATAAAATGTATAAATCTCACACATAGGTTCATTTTAGTACATATCTTATGTTCACCTGATTTTTCCTGATTATTGTTCTGAACTTGTTGAGGATAACTCAATTCTTATGAGACATTAGCGATTATGACCTCCGACCAACCAAATGAGCTGTTAAATGACCTTTTGTGGGTGGATGAAATTGATTAGAGTCACATAGCCACATTTCCGGACAGTAGAGAAGTAGCATATAGAAATTTGATTAGATCATTGAAATTTGGTTGTATTGCCTAAGTTTTTATGGTCTTATTGAAGGACTTTTTGCTTCTAAACCTTTTTTCAAATTCTCTTCCATGTTCTTATCTGAGTATATATTTTACGCCACAAATATTTTTTTCTGTATATAATCCAAAGTAAACAACTAGTCGTTTTGCAAAAGAAAACCTCTGTATTTGTTCATGTGAAAGTGCTTGTTGAGGACAATCAACAAGTGCAGTAAGCACAGTTTGCACTCAACAAGTGCAAACTGTGCAAGTACAAATTGAGCACTTGACACGTACAGTTTAGCTAAGGCATTTCTAAATGTACAATTATAGGAGGCTTGACGTAACAATATAAATGTCATAAAAAAACTAAGTTACAGCACACTCTTTAAATAAACAATGAAGTGAGGGATTCATTTCCCGTATGTACATGTAACATTGCCTTGCTCTGTCATGGTGGAACCTGGATTCAAAGTTCTTTTCTTTTGAATAAATAAAGAGACTTCACATCACAACAACTTATCACTTGCAGCAGGGTTTTAATTTCACCCTTGATTCCCTTCTTGCTCTCAATTTTTTTCCCCCCTCTGCATATTGACTTTTCCCAGGTTTCAGTCGTCTCTGCATAGCCTCTTCGGGCTAAGCAAGTATCAGCTCCTCCTCCAGCCCACCCACACACGTATGCGACTGCACGCACGAACACACGCATATATACATGTGAATACACATCACCACCACCACCACCACCCACGGTGCATTAACAGATATTTTCCAGAAGGACACCCGTTGCTTCAGGGTCCAGGTGTCTCTGAGACTACTGACCCATGTTATCTGCCAGCCTCAGCAAGCAGGCCTCCTCAAAAATGAATCCTGACGCTGTCATGCTGCTCCTCTATGCTCACAGTGATGGCTCCCTTTCTGGGCAACAATCCCTTCTGGATCTAAGGCACTTGGGACTTGGATACGGTTACCTGAATGCTCTAGTCCCAGGAGAGGAGACTATCAGTTGAAAAAAATGGAGATAGAGTGACCAGGATTACAGCTTGTTCTGTGGTAATTATAAGTTTTTTTTTTTTTTTTTTAATGAGACGGGAGGTTGGGGCAGTGAAGCCAGGTGAAACAGCTGCACAACAAAAATCTGATTATATGGGACTTGACTCTTTCAAGCTGTCATTTTCATTCTCTTCTACTTTGTTCACTAATTTTGTAGCTCTATTACCTTAGCCACTCCTTATATCCTGTCTATTATGTCTGGGATCATGAAGGTGAGAGCTAGATAGATTTTCAGTTCTTAGTGCAACTTATTTAAAATATAATGATAAAAAATTTATACATTTATTTGATACCACAAAAATATGTCTTAATATATTTTTGTCGTACACCAACATAAAGCAGTGCATAATTGTAAAGTACAAGGAAATGCTTTTTTTTTGTAATATATTTACTCAAAACAGCACTTTTTTTTGTAGAAAAGTAAAATCTTTATTAAGGAGGCACTGATATTACAGTGAAATGTTTGGCATTATAGAATGCAACCGTTATATGAAGTATTTTTTAGGTTTGCTTCTGACTCTGGGTTTCTTCAGAACATTGAACAAAAGGCATCATGAATATCAAAGATCACACATGACATATAAGCTGCGGAGAAGTTTAAAGTAATGTTAGAATGAACAGCATCCCCCCCCAAAAATAGAGAAAAATATGAACCAAGTGAAAACCTTTCAAGATGTCCTGAATACAATCACAAAACACCAAATTAGTATACAAGTTTGTGCTTGTTATGTGGCAAAACATAAAGTGTTCCAGGGCGATTTATCCTTCTGCGAAGCAGTGTATTCCACAAAACAGATAAATACTTTTTATTGTGGAGCTTTGGTGCTCCCATTGTTCCACACTGCTTTAACATCCCAGATTTTTTTCCCCCATATCTTTGATGAAAAATTTATGGTGGGAAAAAAATATTCAGCGAGAATTATGGCGCTAACGAGACGGTGCTCTCTGACTTTGTTTTAGGCATTGCATCAATTAGTGTCAGATTTCTCCAAGGGCCATTGAATCATGAGCCTACATTGAGTGGGGAAGGTGTGTACAAGAGTAAATGGTGCATGACTATCTAGCTGTGTAATTTAACACCTTTTAACATGCCTGAAGCATGCTTTGTGCATCAAGGTGTTTTTCTCTTTCAAACACCCATGTCTGTTAATGTTGAAGTACATCCACATGTCTTTAAAATGCATGGCTGCTTCTGACTCTCTGGATTTCTCCAGTTTTTTTTTTTTTTTAAAGATGTGAGGCTGAGCTGGGATCAGTCACTCTGGGCAGTTATTCCTTTCTTTTTCTCATCCGAATGCCGTGCAGCAGAAGGGATGGAATTTTAATACAGCTTTGCTTGATTTATTTGTCTCTACCTCGAGTGAAGCACTAACCAAGACTGAACAAGAATTTGTAAGACTTATTAAAACATGCATTAAGGCATCATGGTGTAAATATTTCCTTCGTGTTACTATATTTGATGTGACTAATGTGATCAGTTTCACCGTTCATCTTCAGAGGACATGGGCCAGGACATACCACAAATACCACAACACTGCAAAAATGACACAAAGTTATACAAAATCTATCTTAAGGGCTTCCTTATTTAATTTAAAACAGAAAAGTATTCATTACTTGATGCTGCTTATATAACATATTTTTAGATGGATTGTTTTATTTGGATTCTGAGTACATTTGGTAAACATGCTGATTAATGCTTGCAGTTTTTGACAACCTGATATTAGCTGGTTAATCAGTCAGATTATTTACACAGGTTGCCAGTCTGAGGTTGGCAGGTTAGCAGACATACTGACAGTAGCTTACAAACTGTAGTTTAAATTAATCTTATCATGCAGGACATCTTTAATTTTTAGCTTATCCAAGAGCCTTTGTATAGCTACTATGTAAAATAAGCATTTTTGATGCAAACTGGGCTTGTATTTTGTGATGAAAGTCAGCGATGTATTTCAGTACCAGCCTACAATTGCTTCCAAACTGTTTGGGAAGTAAAATAACATTTAATGTATTGTATACTGCACTTGTTTACAATGGTAATTACAATGGAAAGTATCTAAGCCTAAACTAAGTGCAGAAGTTGACAACATCTGGTGATGATATGAAGAAAATACAGTACATAAATCCAAAGGGAGCTACAAAAATTATCTTTAATATTTCAGTAGTGATTTGTTAAAAAATAAGGCCGAAAGTAAGGCATTCTGATTTAAATTAAGCACTTAGGTATGAGTTTCTGACCCTCCTGGAACGCCTGAGTTGTTTATGCTGCAGCTGGGATCTGTCTCTATCGTTCTGGTGCTTCTGCACATTGTCTTAATTATGATGTTTCTCTCTTCTGAAGCTGAACTAAGGCTGGCACCCTTTATTTATTCATTTCTTACTCACTCCAAATATTACCTAGAAGCATAAGCCATTTTTTAAAATTGCTTTTTATGTTTTTATTATGGCAGTTGTAACGTTTGATTTTTTTAAGAGGGAAATCTCTGTTCTTTAATGTTTCAAGCTAACAAATATCTTATCCCAACGTACCTCTCCTAAAGCGCAGGGGGGTTCTTTAGAGTCTGAAATCACTTATTTTAAGTGTGAGTCATTTAAACTAAGCAGCCCAGAGGAAAACCAAATTGTATGGTAGATATAGCAGCATATGTATACCATTGTTCATAGTTATTTTTCTTTGCCCAAGGCATACGTACTTAGCAGAGGACATCTCGTGAGACATAGCAGTTTCAAAATGTAATAGCATTTTCTTTGAAAAGATGAGACAGTCTTGCATTATCTAGTTGTATCAGTCTCTGAGGTCTGGATGTTGAAGGCAGTCCTTTACATTTGACACATCATATCCAAGTTTGGTACTCTTATTTAAAACTATAAAAGAAATATTCGACTTTTTAAAAAGGAAAAAAGAAAAATAAGCTTTGCTGTAATGTAAAGTTTGCAACCCAGGAATCAATCTGTCTTTTTTTTTTTAATAATAAACAGAAATGTATTTGATGAATTTGCATCCATCTTTCAGGGTGCACACCCTGCTTGTAATGACACTCTGGTGTATCATTGCTGGATATTGATGTAGGAAACAAAAGATGGCACCTTTACAATATGAGCCATTTAACCTTATTCAGCCTGATTTTGTGTTTCATTTAATTTAATTGATATTTGTGGTTGGTGAGCCTGCAGGTGTGGAACTTTTTAAAAATTCTCCTCCTGGCATCAGTCCTGCTCTTCTGTCTGCTTCCTTAACTAGCAATACCTCTGCACCTGCAGCACAGGGAGACGGGGTGAAAGAAGCATGGTATGTTCAAAAAACAGTGATAAACATGCAGCTGATTGAGTTGATAACCTCAGTTCCAGGAGCAGCTGCCTTTGGGAGGCGGACTGTTTGAGACTGGAAGGGTGGAGATATCTACCCTTTTCAGATAGTGTCATGTGCATCACTTCGACAGCCTGGAAAAAATATTTTTGGTCTCTGAAAGAACTCCAAAAAGGACCTGCAGTAAATGTATGTGGTTTTTTGATAAAGCATTGCAACTAAGTCTTATGCGTGGTCTTGTAAAAAAAAAAAAAAGAAAAGAGAAAAGTTTAAGAATTTCAAATATCATCTTTTACATATGAATAATAGTCCTTAACTACTCTGAAACATTAAAGTATTTTCTTCAATATCAAAACTGAAAATTCAGGGATGTGCCAGTTTTGAGACAAGGTTTCCCCCAGAAAACTTGCAAAGCCCAGTGGTTGGGTGCTAGGGCAGTTTTTAATTCTGCTGCCCTTTATGTCTATGAGTTAATTTTTTTTTTTTAAGTTTACAGGACATTTAAAAATATCACTTGATAATTATGTGTTATTAAAAGATTGGAAGATTAATACCTGAACAAGAAGGTCTTAAAAAAATGCAAACATTTTAACAAGACTTGAATAAACACGCAATGCTTATCCTAGTGAGGGCACAAGTAAAGCCTGGTGGCCCGCCAGGCTTATAACACATTGAGCATATGAGCATAAGATTGCAATGGTGCTATTTGAATTCTGTGCTACTATTGTGTTCTTAATTCAGCAACATATGTAGGTCTTCATTTCCCAGTGTGGTGCAGATTACAGAAATATATCAGCTTCACTTTGCTGTCTGTCTTTTCAGCTTATCATATTCAAAACTAAGATCTAACCTTTGCAGTGGGAATATTTTGTCAGCGTCTAGTTTACTAAGCTGGAAGTTGAAACAAAAACAGAATTAATATTTTGCAACAGCATCACACGTGAAGTGAAAGACACCTTCAGAAAATGACGGGCGACACTGAAAACATGCACACAGTGTGATGAAACGGAAAACAACAAAGATACTGCAAAGCAAAGGCGCTGCTATTAAGTAAAGCCAACTTTTAACTCTGACTTCTGACTACGAGGTGAAGCCACAGCAGTTAAATCGTATAATTAAAGTAGAAATGCTTCAGTTCTGTTTTTCTTTTTGGGGGCTCCAGTCTAAATCTGGTGTCCGCTGGAACAGATATGTTCCCACCCAGAATGCTTTTACTTAAACGTTTATATCTATTTTTGCTTAAAATACGTATGCTAAAATAAACCAAACAGGCACAATGTGACACAATGTGCAACACTGCTATAATTCTTACATCTTCAGCTGCATTTATAATTACACGATTTACAATTAAAACAAAGTGTCATAATTATCTTTGGATGCTTATATTTACATTCTTCTCTTCTTCTGCAGAGCTGCTAAATCTGAATACAGACTGTTAAGATGGGGTGGTAAGGATGGAAAAAATGGGAAGGCTATTTAACAAGTGTAAAGTTATGCATTTCTAAATGTTTTAGACTCAAAACAACACATGGTCAGATGCAGACATTATTCAAAACAAAACATTAAAAAAGCCCTTTAAATCTAGCATCAGTAATCAAATAAATGGTAGTATGCTTTATGTTATTAGCTTAGACTTATTTAATTTATTTTAATAGTCAATGGATAGATTAGAAATATTTTTTATAACATAACATTAATACCCAGAACTACTTTTGAAGCAAAGCTGTAATGGTGCTATATGACTTAAAATATAAACCATCACTCTTTCAATATAACTAAATGACTGCAGTATTTCTATGTGCAAATACTGCACATACAAAGTAGCAAAAGGAAACTAGATTTTTGTTTTGTCTTCAATTTTTCTAAATGTATTGGTAAAAGACCGATAGTTTCATGGTAATACACAGATTTACATTAAATTAACTATTTGTCCGCAGCTGAAATTGGTTTGTTTTCACCTTATTGCTCCATCCTCAATCGTAGCTTCCATTCATCCTGTTTGTTAGCCATCTGCAAGCCGAGAAGTGCAGCTGCAGACACAAGCTAATTTGAACAACAATAGAATGGCAAAGAAAATGCCCTTAAAAGCTTTAAGTAATAAGTTCTGGGTCATTGGGATCTGGGGATCTCAGGGCCGTGAACAGTCAGGTCAGTTGGAAAGCAGACTGCAGAGCTGCTCACAGTACTAGGGAGTGGATGGGACCTAAAGGCAGAGAGTGTTAATAGAATCAGTTTCTTGTGGGTGAGCTCGATGAACAGCCTTGGCTACAGGGCTGACAGTTAATCACTGAATAGCAAAGAGCAAAACCCCCAAAGCTTCAACTCTTGTCTTTGATATCAGAATGTGTTTTAAGGAATAAATATGAGACTCTTCCTTATGCTGCTTCAGAAAAGATTCATAAACAACATCCAGAGCTTCATTAAAATGATGCTCAAGTGACATGATTTGTCTTCTGTAGTGCTGCAGTAAATCTGAAACCTGAAAACGTAATATTAATACTTCTTTTCATGCGCAAAACTGTGTGTGTGTGCATTGCACTAGACTGTAGCGTTATATTGGATGACAAAACAGGATGAGTGAATTGCAAATAGTCATAGTTTTAGCCTAGTTTCTGCTGATGGTGTACAAAATAAAGAACACTGAACTCAGGGGTCACAATCATCTACAATCCATTTTTCATTCTTTTTTTCGACGTTTGTAGCTTTGCAGCAGTTTTACTAGTCTCTGGTCAGATGTTTATATCTGTTTTATTTTTCTCTGTTTTTATTCTCCTCAGACTCTTTACAGCTGCCCATGCTGGTTGGACCATCCCCAGTTGGTACTTGAGTGAGTGGGCGCTTGACAGACTTAGCACCTTGAAGGTGCAGGAGGTGTGACATAGTCCCAGCCTACCACGCATTCATTCGTACCAGATTAAGCTATTGCATGATGCTGCAAGCAGAAGGCCTGGCACAGGCGATTTACCATCCCTGCCAGACTTAACATCTTCAGACGCCTCCTCTCTGCTCGGCTAAAGTCTTCTCTGGAAGGACTGCCCAGAGTCATCCGCAACTCTACTAACAATATCACCCAAAGGGATGACTGGAGGTCACCTTGCACAGGTGGGTTTCATATATCATGCATTATTCCAAAATAGGGCTGGTGCCTATCTCCAGCACTGGACAAGAGGCATTATGCACGGCGAAAATCTAAAATGTGATGCATTAAACATTTTCATTTGGACTTACCGTGTTTTAAAGGTTAGAATACATTTGTGTTTTTCTGATTCTGTCGATATCCTGTTCTCGTCCTTTTTTTAATGAAAGTCAAGAGGGGAAAAGAGCCCCTAATAAGTAAACAGTAGCTTTTTTTATCCTCATACTAAATACTAAATACTAAGTTCACAATCATCTGGAAACCCATTGAATCTTTTTTATTTTTTAAATTTTTTTATTTTGTTTTAGCTTTTTCTTAGTCAACACTACATTATGAATATAGTAGCTTATGGATATAGCAGAGATGGACAATATTTGTATAGAGCAGGATTTACAAAAGAAATTACATGACCCAGCAATCAGTTCAAACTTTGATTTAACAGTAGATGATGTTTGTATTTTGATTATCAAATTCTCCTTTAACCCTGAATATCTTGGGTTTCAAACATCATGCTGTTGAGACAGAACAATAAAAACAGAGAGACATAATTGCAACATAAAAAATTTACACAAAAGCCATAAACTTCAAAATCATAGAATTCAAAACAAAACCTTTAGCTCACCAATGCTCACCAAAAAAAAAACGAGACAAAAAGACATTGAAGTTTGCATCATAGTCGTTTCTGTGCTTCATGGTCATTCCTTTCAGTGACTGCATCTGTGAAGGAGAGATGAGGGATGGAGTAGGATGGGTTGCCGTGTTTTTATTGCTAGCAATCAAAAGCAATTACATGCACAACAATGTGGAAAAAATACTTACAGCCTTGTTAACCAGACCGTACTGAAGGCAGACTGCAAAGACAAGACAGGAACAGAAGCGCGGATATCAACAGAGAACGTAAAGACAGAAAGACCTGGTTGGCTAAATAATTTTGTGGAAATCCAGTGATGAAGGTTGCATCTCAGGCTGTAGAGAAATGTGTTTGTTTCCACTTGAATTCATCAGAGTGTCTGGCTTATTTAAAGAGAGGCTGGAGGATCACATGTTGATTCTTTAGAGCCTTGGCAAACCAAATTAGCTTCTTTCTTTTATTTGGAAACATCTCATCAAGTCTTAATTGTTGTGACCACCTGTGAAACAGAGGGTTGTGGAGTTCTGTGCATCTGTTCCCTTATGATAACTGCAGGATTTTCGCTGACTGAGTCCAGTGAGTGGGCACCAAACCAGGACCACAGGAGACAGGGCGACAGATTGCATTCCTTCAGATCATGTAGTTTCCAACGCGATGCGCAGCATCATCCTAGCCATGCTGCTGATCTCCAGGTTTTTTCCATCCAATGAGAGCCTGGCATGGTGCCTTTGACCTAGATATTTAACTGCTTTAGGAGCTGGTCTTTTCCAAAAAAGAAATTTAATCCATGTGTTTCTCTTTATAGTGCCTTGGACATTATCTGTACCCCTGGAACAGTTTTCTTTTTTGTTTTAGCATTTTATCACACACTTAATGTTAGGATCTTCGGTTGTTTTGTAGTTTGATTTGATTCTAGTTTAATTATTTGTCAGTTTTTTTTATTTTGGTTAGATCAGTCTTGTTGCTGTTGTTTTTAGTTCAGTCTTTTCTTAGTGATTCTAGTTTATTATGCTAATTTGTTGTGTCTAGTTATTCTTACTCAGGTTTATTATTTTTAGTTTGCTTTCCTATAAGATTAATTTGCTTGTCCCCCGGTGTACTCTTCCTCACCACCTGTGTGTCTCTCTCTCCCACTCCTCAGTCTGTCTTCTGCTTTTTCCACTCACACCTACAATCAGTTAGCCAGTCAGACCAGGTCCATTGTTTCAGCATTCAACCTCCCACTACTTAAGCACCTCTTTCTCAATCACTCCTTCCTTGTAAAATTGATCAAAAAGAGGCTAAAAGAAAGCTATTGTTAAAATAATCTTCTGATAAGCCCCATAAGCAGTTTACAAAAAAGCCAGTTAGGGACACTGCAAACATCCGGAAGGAGGTTCTCTGTCCGAATCAGAGAAAAATGAAGCTTTCTATTCTGTATGCACAATGTTATATGCGGCAGAAAACCAATACTGAACATCCCCATTGACACACCATTTCTACCGTGAAACATGGTAACAGCATTATTCTATGGGGATGCTTTTCTTCAGCAGGGACAGGGAAGCTGGTTAGAGTTGTTGGGAAGATGGATGGAGCTGAAAAGGCTGTCCTGGAGAAAAACCCAATAGAAAATGCAAAAGATTTGAGACTGCGGAGAATGATTACATTCCTACAAGACAATGACCTGAAACATAAACCAGAGCTATGACAGGACAGGATATAATGGTTTAGATCAAAACACCTTTATGCGTTAGAAAAGCCTGTTAAAGACCAGGCCTAAAACTAATTGCAAACTACTGTTAAGACACAGTCTGGCACAGCTTGAGGAATTTGTTCAAGGGGCAGTAAGTATTATACTTTGATTGAATGAATCTGTGCCTGAGCTTTATGTGAAAAAGTTTGTAGCAAAATTTTGCAAAAAACCCCCCAAACAAACAAACAAAAAAACAGCAAATCTGGTCCTGGGATTAAATTAAATGTCCATCTGAAAATGAACACTGGCATTCTTCCAGGACATGCATGTTTTATAGGTTGTTTCTGTTCCAGATCTTGTTTCCTAATTAGTGCTAATGTGCTCTGTTAGCCTAAAAGAGAGAACTGCTTGTCCTGTGAATAGTCAAATTAGACAGGCTGGAGGGAGGATGTAATCTAGGAGCAGTCAGGTATGCTTTCCAAACAGTGCCGCAAGAGAGAAAGGGTTGTAATCAGCAGCTAGAGGTGTCTAATTGGCATATGGGTGTGCAAGAGTCAGGGTGGGTTGTTCAGTCAACCGAACAAAGAGTACATTCTGGTGATAGAAATGTGAGAGAAAGGCAGCAGTAAGAAGAAATACAAATGACTTCAATTACATGTAAAATAGATTAAATCTTGAAAGTACAGACCTGCAGAGCTGGTGGAACTGTAAAGGCTGGCAGCTTCATATTACCG
The DNA here is from genome assembly GCF_904066995.2 of Poecilia reticulata. Taxonomy (NCBI): domain Eukaryota; kingdom Metazoa; phylum Chordata; class Actinopteri; order Cyprinodontiformes; family Poeciliidae; genus Poecilia; species Poecilia reticulata. The sequence continues at coordinate 37,293,181 of NC_088831.1, forward strand.
CTAATAAGTTTGTTGGATTGCCAAATGTTGAGATTTGTGTGCACACTGAATTTATTTTAAAAATGACTTTGGAATAAAACGCCAAAGCTCGAACAAAATTGGACCGTCCATCAATAACTGTGCATTTGGCTCCCCACGTCCAGGCACCAAGCCATCTTCTTCTCTACATATTTTTTCATTAAACAAAATTCAGCACCATGAAAACACAGAAAAATCACCAAAGCCAAAACTGTAATCTCTCCAAACAAGATCAAGCAACAGAAATTCAAAGCTTTGGACTGTCACAGAAACACCATGTAAAAAAAAAAAAAATCTAAAATATCAAATGCAGATTTTTTTTTTTTTGGTAGTTAATCCACCATTAGATCCTCTTCATGATTTCTAATCACTAAGAAAAAGCTTAGTAAACTCATTATTTTAGTTTGATCTGCAAAATTGAAAACAAATACCATTCAAGCAGACATCCATGTTGTAAAGATGTGTTTTATTATTATTCTCAGTGTAATAAAATTATTTTTTGAGTCAATATACAGATATCACCATCAATAAATGATAAACATTAAGCTATAGATGAAAGGATTGTTTTAATCTCTGTAAACACTAACAGTTTCTTTGTCAATGTTTATGATGAGGAAAGAGTTTCTTCTGTTGAGCACATGAAGCGCTTTTATGTTGGACTTCTGAAGAGCAAAGTGAGAAAACAAAAAACTACTGGGAGAGCTTTTGCTGAAAAGCTCGTCAACAATAACAAATTCCTCAATAACCATGTACTACAGTGCAACAAAATTTTGTTCTTAGACATTGAGTCAGTGACATGGATCTCTCCCAGTAAAATCCCAAACAAATTGAGGATTAAAAGTAGCAGAAGAAACAACAAATTACAAGTGAAACATGTAAATGTTTTGTTGCTTTGTAAACTTAAATCTTTCTGTACGTCTGTCCATCTAGCAAATCAATCATGATATGCCTGATTGATTTATTTGTGTTGTCCGTTTAGCAGGACAAGCTTGCATATTCCCCTACATGCATGCAGTATGTAGTAAACTGAAATAAACTGTTTCCGTTGGGTGGAACAATCTGCCTCATTTTGGATGGTGGCACTGCGTATTATGTTTCTGAACTCGGAGTTCTTGGTTTTATTTCCATACAGCAGATGGTCTCGGTGACATTCTCGTCTTTTCCCTTATGATCAGTCCCTTCCCACCTCTGGTTATTCTGGCCCAGGTTTCTGGATATATTTCCTATTAAGATAGTGATGAATTTCATTTTATCCTCACAGGAGTAAGAGAGGCAGCAATGGGCTGGACTATGACTCTGAAAGATGACTTTGGGGTCAGCGCCTGGACACGGCACACTGGGAACTTCCTCAGCCTTTTCCTTCTCATCTCGTCTCTCTTTTCCATTCCAGCCCACTCGGACATTGTACTTTCCAAAGCCCATCATTTTTCATGGAAAGCAGGTAAAATATTTTATTGTTGGCCATTGCTGTTTTTAACACCTATGATAACTTTCTACTACAAAGGAAAATCGGGTCAGTCAATTCAAAGTATTAACATTTAGAAAGTGAAATGTCTTGTATTTATTTCACAATGGTGTTTTTTTATTTTCTCAAATAAAACATAGACAGCTTCCCTGTCCTTGAAAAAGCAAAGTGACCTAACAGCATAATGTTTCTCGTGGATTAGTTTGGTTTTTTAGTGTCAGTTTTCTCCAACATGGGTTTTATCATGTAGGCAAAAAAATAAATAATTTGACCTCATTTGACCATAGCACTTGTTCCCCAAATGTTTGCTCTGTTGTTGCTGTGTGCATTTTGTTACCTAGTTCTGCTCTAAACTCCTCCTGAACTTTATTCCTGTTCCTATTTCCTGATTTCCGACTGTTCCGGGGTTGCACTAGGCACAGATCTTGCATCATATCTCCATTCAGTGGGCCACTGCTTCTGCACCCAAGAGTGTGAAAATAGATTCAATTATTTAAGCAGTTTTTTTTGAGAAAGCCAAGTTTCTCAAAAAACTTAATTTTCACAAACCCAAAGTTTGTTTTTTGAAGAATGAAGGTGCATGATGCTATCCACCAAGTGAAAACTACTTACCCCTTAGCGGTTTTTTAAAGGTAATTTGTCGGCCTAGATTTTATTTAGGGGTATCAGAACCTTTCAGTCCTATTGATGGAAAGAAATTGAGATCTATATATCATTTTCCTCCCACTTCACAAGTAAGCACCACTTTAGTTTGGTCTTCTATACAAGATCTCAACAGAAAATATAAAAGATTGTGGTTATGGAATGACAATATACTAGCAGGACACTTTATATTGGCTGTCCTACATGTTGTGGGATTAAGTTGCAATATAGTCAAATTTACTTTAAATACCAGTAGTCTGAGTATTTATAAAACTCAATAAAACACATTTTTCTTTGAGTCTACCATGTCTCATAAAAGTTGCATATTTGAACGTGCACACCCACCTATTCTTAGGTATGTTGCCTACAATGTAAGTCGTTAACATATTTAGAAAACAAAGATACCAAGCACTAAGCAATCAGAAAAAGTACTTTTATTTTCAGAGAAACCCACTCTTTGGAGAGAGTAACCACTTTTTTTCTTACCCACACAGGGAGCATAAATCTTAGTCTGCTTGTCATCATCAAGTCTGCAGGTCTGTATGCCTCGATAGTTAGCATAATAATACTTATTTCTGAGTGACTGTTCAAGGACAAGCTGAGTAGAAATAACAATGTATATGAAACAGTTAAACTTCAGACTTCATCTGCTGAAATGGGTTAAGAAGTTCCACCCTGTTTAAATGTTTATTAGGAAATGTGTCATTACAAAAAGTACATGTACATTGTTGTAGATTTCCTGGTTTTATTGCAAGTGTGGAAGCAATAAAGTATGTGCATATAGGTTTTTGTTCATATGCAAAAATATATATTTTCTGAGAACCATATCCCAAGACACTTTCATGTTTCAATTTTCTTTACAAAGAATTTTGAATAAGTTCTGAATTTAGTCTCTCCTTGCCTCAAAAACTCAATTGAACACGCATTTGCAAGGCTGCCAGAGCGGGAAAACTTGGCCTTTCCACACAAAGGCCACACTTGCTGTGCGATTAGCACTTTCATTTCTCACTCTGTGGTTGGGTAATGACACTGCCTGTGTGATAAAGAGATTGATTAATTTCACTTGAAAGCGCTTATGTTCAAAATGCATGTAACCGGGACACCAAGAGTTAGGATTTGACATCCTTGCAGAGCTAAGATGGCTTATGAGTTGTTTCTTGACTGGAAAAAGGAAATCAATTCAGAATCAAGAAAGAGAAAGTCAGTATCCAACTTATGCCCGTTTGCCTGCAGGGAAGTGGTGAGAATAGAACAAATGGTACTGAAACGTCTTAGAAGTTAAATCCTAAAACAAACTTCAGTCATATAGTGCAATGTGGGTAGCTGGTGTGTGGTGTTGCAATAGGATGCAATGTTAGATTGAATAAAACTCCACAAAATTTGCTCAAATTGACAAGGTTTTTAGTTGAGCTTCACATTTTCTTAAAAAGGAAATGACTTTACACCACTGATAGATTTTAGATGATGCAAGCAATTGTTGATCAAAGTACAAAATGACCTTGATTAAAAAAGTGAAATGAGTTATGCACTTTTATTTATTTTCTGAAATAATAAAGTAAAATGTTTTTGTTACAAAAGCAAACAAAAAAACAAAGTAACTTTCTTATCAAGATTTTTGTCCCGAATACAGATTCAACCTATTTAAGACTAAGTACTCCTAATTCAATGGCTGCACGAATGTAAACACTACAAACTATGAGGACAATTGTGTAGTTTAAATGCCAACTATTCTGCCGTGCTGGCTCTGGGTAATTGTACTGCTGTATAAGCCACTTGGATTCTCTGGTAGAGAACAGATACCTGATTCAATCAACTGAAGATATCCATGGACTAAGAAAACAAAGCAGCCCATATTATCACATTAGCGCCACTGTGTTTGACAGCCAGCATGATAATGTTATTTCTAAAATACTCCATAAGTTTCAATTGTCTTCTCAGTGCATATGACTTCCAATCAGCTCACAATATTTCTAATGAAACGGATAACGGCGACATTAGATGACACCTTACCGGTGATAATGGCGCACTTTCTTATCCCCCTTGGGTAGCACTGTGTTGATTATGTAGTGTTGAGAAGGAACAATGCACTGTGGCTCAGGCAACAACGAGAACACCATCTGGACATATTTTGTATACATGAAATTATGTAACTCCTAGAAGCAAAGCAGCAAAGACGAGAAAAAAAAAAGTAGGCAAAAGCTAATTTAATTCCAAAGACAACATTGAAATCCAATATTACCATGACAACTACATTGTACTCGGCACATTTGAATTCTAAATTTGGCTCATAAGCAACCTTTTTTTTTTTTTTTTTTTAATATGCAATCGCCTAAAGTTTGATCTGCTCTAAATTAGCACAGCCACACTATTGTGTTTGGTGTGCCTATCTAGGCCAGCAGCATTGTTGGCGGACCCTTTTATGTGAGCCAGTTCCCAGAGCTGTAGCTAAGCTCCGAGTCTATGGCTCAAACAGGGAGCACCAGCCATTTATGCTTGACCTTCATCGGTGCCTTTAAGAACAGAACAGAGCACTGAAACACTGTGCCTAATGGACCTTTTATTTAACTCTATAAGATAACTGCTCACAGATGTTCTCTTGCAAACATCCTCACTAGCCTCTTTTTTTGACACATTTACCACAATGACAGCATGGAAAGTATTACAAGATGGAAACAAAAACCCCAAGGTTGCCTGTTGGGGAATATGTGCTACTTTACAAAGGACAACAGTTTTCTATTGATTTCCGATTTAACATTACTGCTGAGAGGACGTTATAAGGGCTGTCACTTGGAAACTTAAAAACTGTACTTCACACCAGTGGTGTCACCTACACAGCACAGGGTTACCTGTGTGTTGTGTGATCAATGCGGTTACAGTCATGTTGTCTTAGGTGTGTCTCGTCAAAGGAGTGTTGGCTAGTAGTGCACGCAACATGATAAAAACAATCTATACTCCTTCCTTGTGTCATTCCATGATGATGGAGTGACCTACCAAGCACGACCAGGACAGTGTTGTCCATCATTAAGAAACCCTTGCAGACTCTGCTCTTCTGAGAGCCTCTCTACCCCAACCTACTGCTTTACTGCAGCCTGTCTACAGTTAAGGTCATCTTTTAAAGTAGCTTGTCTTAGCTTGCATCGTCCTATCCTCATGTGTAGAGGCAAGGCAGTTTATTTGTACTACACATTTTCAGCAACTGGGTAATTCAAAGTACTTTAAATGATTGAAACCACAAAAGATGAGATGAAGAGGAAAACGAGGATAGATTGAAAAATAGACAACAGTTTATGATGCTCCAGTTGTTATTAATCAGAGACAACTCTAAGCAAATGGGGTTTTAGTCTTCATTTTAGAGGAACTCTGTGTTTCTGCAGTTTTCTGGCTATCTGTACCAGATTAGAGGAGCATAGAAATTGAATGCTGCTTCTCCATGTTTGGGTCTGATTTTAGGGATTCAAAGTATCCCTAAAATACCGAGCATTCCTAAAAGGTTGATACAGTGACATCACATCTTCATTGTATTCTGGTGCCAAGCCAACCAGTTGGTTTGGATAAAAGTGTCTGCCAAATGTGTTGGCATAAATATAACTTCCAATAAAGTATTAGTTTCTTGTGAATAACAATTGTTTTGTCTCTAGATTTTTCCAGTTTCAGAGACAGTCGTAGAGATTATGATCTTTTTCTTGAGGGGATATATATTTTGATGCTTCATTGGGGGGTTTATAGGCATAAACTGTCTTGTCAGTGGTAGAGGGTGAGAGGTGGGGAGCAAATGTCCAGAGAGCTCTCCCAAACCAGTTCTGCACATCAAGCATACTTCACATGCAAATTCTTGTTGAATTTGCATGTGGAGTTTGACAAAAAAGCCAAAGGCAAGGCCGTGTTGTTCTTTAGATGTCAATACAATTAATTGACATTGCTTAGCTTTCTCTCCTCACCTCTAAATCCGGAAAAGTCACAACTGCAGACACAATAGGATATCTCAACAGGAGCCATGTTTTTTCCCTTTTATGGGTTTCACTTCTCAGAACTTGGTCATATTTGTATTCCAAAGTTCAGTTTAGAGAGCAGGAAAAGAAAGAATTGCTTTAATAAATGAAAGCTTTTTCTTGTTTTTCAAAGAGCTTTATTCATTGTTATTTTTCTTTCTTTTCTTTTTTTTTTGCTGCAAAACAGGAATCCAAATGCTGTAAGCTTCCTTCATGCTTTTAACATTCACTGACGGGATGCAGAAAAGTAAACAATATCATTAAAAGCATGCTTTTTAAATATATAAATAATATTACTTTTAGTTTTCCTTTACAGGTTGCCTTGCTTGACTATTAAAAAAGTCTAATTTTATTTCTTCTGGCCAGAAGTCCTGTGCAGAATAAGTGGACATTTATGGTATGTGAGGACATTCAGCTGCAAGATTTAGCTGAGTGAAGATAATTTGCAAAAGATTGAGAAATCAATACAGGTTTTTCTTAATTAGGGGCCTCTCAGTGTCTGGTGGATTATTTAGAGATCTTCTGAAACTCACACTCAGCACCTTACTGTATGTAATTTATAATTCATTCACTAATGAAAACTTTCCTGCTGTCTTGAAAAACTGACCTGAATAGTATCAGTTTAGCTAATTTGTTCAGATTACTCTTGTTTTTAACCAATAGTGTGGTATTGAATGAACAGGCCTTTCTGAATGGAGTTTGCATGTTCTGTTCTCACACCTGGAGGTATTGGTATGTTACACAAGGCTGCTCCCATGTTCAAGCACATTATTATCATGATGTGAAAACGATCAGGGCTGTTCTTTAAAAAACTAAATATACAAATTGCACAAAACATTGTAATTTCATTGTTTTGTTAAAGTAAAATGTTCCTGTTCTAACATGTTGTAATGGTGCTATTAATAAATCTTTTGATAGTCAGGCAAAAACATTCACAATGCGTTTCAGCGCCAAAGTGTATTTATTTGAAATGGCGCCTCACTGTTGCGCCATCAAAGCTGAAATCAAACACAAGTGCTGCTTCAGCTTCTCTTGTTCCTTGAATAAGCTTGACGAAAGGCAGTGTGCAAGGATCAAGCCTAGGAGGAATTCAATTTTAACCAAATACCTCTGAATAATTTACAGAGGGATCTTTTTTATTTATGGTGACACAGAAAAAAAAATCACATTAGTCAAATCTACTTTGAGGAGGTTAGCATCACAGAAGAAGCTGTTGGAGACAGGCAATATTAAATTACATTCATAAAGTTATTCTGTTGCATGTGTCAGAGTTAACTCTGTTGTAAATGTAGGACCTTCTAATAATATAGTTTTGTAAAGTGAATTGAGAGCAAGAAATGTATTAATTTGCTAAATATTTCTGATAACATGCTACAATAAAATATATACAACACACCTCACAATTTTTTCCCATTTATGGTAGAGATAAAACTTCTAGTGCAACAAGCATATGAAGTATTTTTTATTTCTCTTATCAACCACTGCAGATGGTTGTAACATAAATATTGTTCAACATTGCTGCTGTTCCAGCTCTTGAAAGCATCTTAGTTATTTCTCTGAGATGCTCAGTTTTGTCCTGTCAGTTTTTCGTTTGCTCCCTTGTGAGGATTAAAGAACGGGAAAGCTGCGCATGCAGTGTCAGATACACTGCTCCAATCTATGCCTGTTCCTTTAATTGTACAAGATCACAGACTGCTTAGAGAAGGTGGGCAGTGAACCTCAGAACAACTGGCTTTATTTGGTGTAAATGGATGTTAAAACGATCTAACAAGTTGTAATCTCAAGTGGCACTGCGACCTACTGACAGTTTAATTTGTTAGGCTTCTTTGCAGGAAATGGTCAACAATTGTTCACGAGCACAAAAATTATACAGCATGTGTATATGAGAGATTAACACAAGGAAAACTTTTACCTGTAATTACAGCTGATTATGTCCAGAGTATGAGGCTCAGAAGCATAGGACCATGCATGGCCTCTGGATTGGTGGCCACAGACCTAAGAATAACATCATCATGTCTGACATGAGTATTGCTCATCATTTGCTATATCAGAATGATTCAATTTTGAATTGACTAAATGTTATGTGTTGGTAAATCTTTTTTTTTTTTCAAAACTCTGACTTACTTAAAACAATAAGTACTTTTCAGTAATATTTTTCATAATTAAATAATTAAGTATCCAAATTTAAGGTAGGATTTTTCTACATTTTCCAGCATGAGATTATTCATCTGACAAAAAGATACATTTATTTTAATGTTTCTTTTGGGGTTTTTTTTACCAGGTGTGCCAGTGAATTTTTGAGGATATATAAAAGCACTGCATGTTGTTAAAAATCAGGAAATCTGCTTACGTGACCCTGGGTGATCTGATTACTTCAGGGTGTCAAAATGCTTGCAGAGAAAATATTAAAGGGACCCAATCTTTGACCTTCAAAAACTGCTTAAGGTCAGCCAAATTTAAAAATCTTTGTCTCAGTTTGACATTGGATTTAAAAGTTTATGATACAGATTTTTGCCTTTCTACACTAAAGTGAAAATTTGATACTACTCCTTTAATGAGCTTTGTCATTTGAATTGCCTCAAGTGTAAAATTTTTCTCTTTTTTAAAATTTGATTAAATATCAAAATAATAAAAACATAAGTGTTACATTTTTCTCATTACTTCATCCTTCGCTGTACCCCTGACTTCTTAAAACTCAAAACACGGTTTGATTCTTAGCATTACTGAACATGCTAAAGACAACCACATCTAAAGGTCATATGCTAATAAAAGCAATGTGGTGCCTAATTAGGGCTCCAGCAGTCAGGGTGATGGAAAGTGGACAGCTTTCCTTGACAGCTTATGGATGGGGTCTGGGTTGTGAGTTTGGTGGCAAGACTTTTAGCAGTTATATAAACTAATAAGATACCAGACCAAAACACAACCTCCTCTTTCATAAATTTACATTATTTAAATAAATTGTATTGGCGAGTAGCTGAACCAAATATGTTGTAAAATTATGTGGATTAGTTGTGAGGGAAAACAAAATGAATGGAGCCAATTAGCCATGAATATTATGAAGACTGGCAGTACTGACCAGGGAGAAAGAGGGAGTTTGAAATTGGTGTCAACTTTTAAATGAATATTTAAATTATGAAACAAACTTGTAATCCTAACATCCTCATCCATTTCATATGAACTCATTTGTTACTTGTAGGGCTTTCAATTTAGCTGAGCTGATTCAGTAGCCCCACATTTCATCTGCATTGGCCATACTCACTCAAAAAAGACTTACAGGACTCTGTATTATCCATTATTCTTGATATTGGAAGCATTTTGTCCTAATTAACGTTTTTGTAAGACATTTCATATGCTTTTAAAGAGCTCCTGTAACGTCCTGACAAGTCATCACCTTTAATATGCAAAGCTTTATCATTTGTGTGTGACTTCACACACACATTTACAGTCTTCTTGAGTGACATAGATAGATAGGGAGTTGCAGCAGACAATACAATCTCCCTCTGAACAGTATAATAAAGTGATAAACAATTGTGTTTTAGATGCAAACCCAAACATGGAGGAAGTGTGTGCCTCGCTCAAAGACTTGAGGCCAACCACAAAAATCAGGAGTTGATTCTTTCAGCTACTGTACTGCATTTTGACTTTTTTTTCTATTTTTCAGTGACAAAGTGGCTGTAAACACCAAACTATCTTCTCTCAATAACAGAGAAGCATCTCTTTTTTTTCATATTTCCTTGAATAAAACACATTCCCTCACAAACCTTTATTGTGTTGAATGTTATTCAACAGTTTGAATAAAAAAATAAATAAAATCTTGCCGCATTAAATAATATTTGTGCTTGCTAAAAATTGGAGTGTTTGCTCTACTAAAAATCTGATGCTATCTGATGCTGTTTTCAGACCTTCACATACTAATATAATATAATAACACCTTGTTACATAGCACACACAATTTTTCAGAAATGGTCCACTTCTTCAGCAATGTAAGTTGCTGAAGAAGCTGATTCACTCTTTGGCTGTGGAAAACTGAATGATACTCTCTTTTTTTGATAATTTAGGCAAAAATTATTACATCTATTTTGTTGCGCTTTAATAACAATTTTTTGGCATGTTTATATGCATCTCTTTTGGACATGCCAAGTTACCCCATTATTAACATCACGTTTCATAAAATCCAATATTACAAGAAACCTAAATCTATAAAAAATAAAACCCTGAATAAATATTGAAAATTAAAAACAGTTTCTCCTCTGTCCTATTGCACTTTTAATAGTCAAAGAATCCTCCACAGATTTTGATGTTTGGCTTCAAACCGCCTGGTGGTTTGTTCTCTCAAACCTGTGTCCTTGTTTCAAACTGAAAACAGATTCAGTCTATTATGAGAGTTACATGACAGGCATGCAACAATTTTTATCCAACTGAAAAGTTAACTTTAAAGGCTAGTGCTCTAACATGATAAGTTTCTTTCAAACAGCAGAGGCCTTTCACGTCACCACTTTACAAAATGTTTCATTTCGGGACAATTCTCACTTTTTTTTCCTTTTTTTTTTCATAAGCGGATTGCAGAAGGAATCGGCTATGAAGTGGGACTACTTCGTAATTGGAGACGGAGTTAATTACAATCACCTCTTGTGACTACTGACATTATTCCGCTAGCAGTTCCTTTGTGTAACTGAAGGGAGTCCAAAGCAGAAGGTCATTTTGTTACTGAATGGCTCCTAGAGCTCCAATTAATACTGAGGCTAAAATACATGAAAGGCAGCTCTGGAGTTTTTGCCTGATTGAAGCCACATGGTAGCAGATTGTAGCTAACTCAACAGTATTTGTGAAGACGAAGCTGAAAGTTTTGTAGCTTGTTGCTTTAAGCTAATGCTCTAAAGCAAATCTGTAATCGCTGTTTTTCATGACACAAAAGTTGCAAAAAAAGGAAGTGCTTGCTCCTAGAGAAATATTGACAAGAGGTCTTATTGTGGCAGACAACTCAGATTCTGAGAACCAAATAATAAAATCAAAAATAAAGGCAAACACAGAACTAGTTGCCAAAGTAAATTTTGAGCATACAACTGCATCACAAGCTTCTGTGGAATTTGTGAAAACACATGCAAACATGTTATTGACTTGCAATTAATTGTCCAATAATGATTAATTAAATTAACGCGTATTCCATTCAATTGACTAATAACCTTCTTTCTAGTGTGGCCGCCTTTCAGAAGAGGCAGCCTAAAGCGGAGCCTGTTGATAGTTAGAGAAATAATCATTCCGGAACAGAAAAGTTAAACGATCCAAACAGATTTCGGTGTGGGATGCCAAATGCACCCTACGTGGTTCTGTTTTTAAATATGAACATTTGACGAACTCCCTAAGTTTCATCTTAATATCACTCATTTAGCTGAGCTGCATGCTGGAGCAACGTCAACTTCTCATTCAAAATTTACTTATGCTGAAGTTTAAGAAATGTACACATTAGTAAACTTGCTAATGTTGCTAAAATTTACTAATGTGTGAGGGTCTGATGGCAGAAAAGTGGCGAGCAAACGGTTATCTTCTTGATTATTCAGTCACTATATAATACAGGTGACCCAAAGAAATCTTTAAAATGTATCGTGTTTCTTTTTCAAAACTTTGTATATAGCAAAACAATTGCCCTTCATGTCACAGACAGACAGACAGACAGACAAAAGAACACCCAGGCTTTTAAGAAACTGGTCAGTTATCAATTAATCATTAGCTGATAAGATCAATTAACTTTAGATCAACTAATTAATGGATTACTTGCATCCCTACTATTCTACCAGCTCTAAAGCAAGCAACCTGTGAACATCTGACTGGAACAGTGACTTTGGTTAGACATCTCAAGATGTTTTAATGCAAATGAAGTAAACATGCTGACAAGAGGTTTTTCCGCTCCACTGCTGAAAACTTGCTGAAGCTTAAAGTATTCAGTAAATTCACAGTAGGATGGGAGTACATCCTTTTTTTTTTTTTTTTTTTGATGCCTTACGAGAACTGGAAAGAATTTTCAGACCAATGTAGCTGTCCTTGTGCTTTGGATGTTAAAAGTCTGAAAAGGTCAAATACATAAAAATAACATAAAAGCAAGTTGTCTGTAAGAAATGAACGGACAGAGCCGGAGACATTGTCTATTGCACAATGCAAAAATAAATTAAGCCTCAGCATCGTTGCACCTGCATCATACTCCTTTTTCTTGCCAGGGTTTTTCTGCTCTATACATGCTCTTTAGCGAGGAAAGCTTCATGTATTTCAGGTTTACATAAAAGAAAAGGAAGCTACTTGCACCCTTTCCTACTCTGCATGCATGTTGTAATTGTTTTAATTAGACAAACTCCTCTCAGCTTTGTTAAAAGAAGAAAGAAAGAAAAAAGTCTGAACATGCGAGCCTGATTGAAGCAGCATTAGCCCAGGGATAGACATCGATATATACAAGGGAACTGGAAGCCTCATCTTTCCTTGGTGTTCATATTCTTCATGGCACATATGAAACATATGAATATATGACATTTGCTGCAAATTTCATATGTTTTATATTTTTCAATTAATGCCAATAATCTTTTAAATAGGCCCTGTCATTTCCGTGAACAGATCTTTTGGAGGAAAGGAACTGTAAATATATAGTATGAGTGGTAAGAGGAAAAAAAAGAAGAAGTTAATTATGTTCTTCGTATTTGAAAGGAATCTTCTTCAGAGACCGGTTAAAATAGCTTACTCTGTTTACTGCTCAGCCGACCCAATAGGAAACACCTGGAGAGACTGTTAGGTGGAAGCCAAAGGGATTTTATTTACTCTACTCTCAAAAATTCTCCACTGAGTCATTTTTTGACTGCAGAGCGCTGTCTATCAGAACGCTTGCTTTATTCCTTCTTTGAATCATTGGCATAGCAGAAACAGTGGTGAAAGCCACTGATCTACAATTAGGAAATGAAAGGATTTGTTGTTGGATAAGCTTAGTGAAAAGATAAACTCTTAAAAGAATAATGGCATACATCACTCAGTTGCACTTCTTTGAGGTTACCTTGGTAATGCGGAGCTTTAAATATTTTTGTCTCCGACACGACTGCTTGTTAATGAATTCATTCCTTTAGATGTTTCTTTCCTTTAGATATTCAATGTCAAATGTGAAAGTTTTATGTTATAGAGGATAAAACGTATTTTTTCCTCCTCAAAGGAATTTTTATATTTTTTGATGTTGCAAACTGTCTTAAAAAATATTATGAAGGTCACATCTGGAGATGGACAAAGAGTTGAAAATTCACTTTAGCTTTGCTCAAAGACTTGATGGTTGACTCCAGACTCTGAACTTGACTCAAGTTTTGGCTCTGAGGACTTGATTCACACCCAGCTGTGTAAACTCGATGCAGATGTTGTTTTTTCACTCTTTCTCTCAGTACACTGACCTCTGCACTTTGTTTTATAGCATTCATCATGCATGTTTAATATTTCACAAAGGCTTTCATTGCATTTCCACTGCCATTATGCATTTACATTTAATAGTTTATGAAATTACCTCGGTACTACTGACTACAAAAACCGGAAATGGGGGTAATAACACTTATAAGACGTTGTCTAATTAGCAAGAAACTTCTGTTTGAACAACTTCTGTTTGTCTCTGCAACATGTCATTTGTTTTCATTCATTTGTATTCCTCCTGTCTGGGGACAAGCGGCTAAATAATTATTTGTTGTTGAAAGCAGTGGAAGAGCTGCATCAACTTATTGATTCGCTGAGTACAAGTAAGCAATTTAATTAGATCTAATTTCTTTCCCTTTTCAGACAGGATAACAGGTAACTGCTGAATCACAAGGATATTTCTAAAATTAAAGTTTAACCAAACATTTTATAAAAATTAATGATTAGTTTAAAATATGTGTCTGCCCACATCACTTACTTTGACCAAAATCTATGTATGTTTTGATAAAAAATAGTAATTTTAACCACATCTGGAAATGGTAATGGAGCTGCTGTCAACGGGAAAAAAAAAGCAAACATCTTTTTTCTAAAGTTTATTTATGATTTTAGTGCAACAGTTTCAGTTTTGGAATAGAAAAATCAAGTATCAAGATTCTGCTATTAGCTACACAAGATCCATGGGTCCATGTAGGAACACCAGCCAAGCACTTTGGCTAAGAGTTGTCCAATGTTCAGCCAGAAATACTTAAAATCTCAGAAGGTTATTCATGTATGAATACAACAACTGGGTAAAGTAAATTACAGCGACAGCAAGGTATATGTATATATTTTATGGGCATGTATCATATTGAAATGCGTGGATAAAAAAATATAATCACTAAGCAGAAATTTTATGAAAATATTTTTTAATTCATTGCCATTTATACTTTTAAAATGATTTCCAAGCTGAAAAAACAATAGAATAAATGCATCAATAATATCTCAAAAGAAAAAAAAGGCATTTATGACCGTGAGTGTGTAAACTTTGAAGTACAGTAGTAGTAGTAGTACAGTACCTCTGCTCAAAAATGATAAAACAGTTGGATCATATATGTCTATATATAACAGTAACAATGCATAATTCAAACTATGCTTACATGAAAGTGAAATTATGCAAGTGTACATAATTATTTGTATTTCTGACCTGGGATTTGGGGAAACAAAATAAAATTATATAATCTCTGCATCCTCTCAGCCATCAATTTACAGATAATAGTAGCCATATAAAAATATAGAAAGCACTCAAGAGGAATTGAAATGAGACATCTGCATAGAGGCATTTCAGTAAGACGTAACTAATGGAGAAAACAAACGCGCAGTGAGAAAAAGCCAATGATGGGAAAAGGGGGCTGTTGGGTTTTGCTGTAGGGAAGCTTGGGGGGGTTTCCTTGATCAGGAAGGATTTTCTGTCAGAGAGTCTTTTTTTTGGCTTTACGAGACCTGTGCCTGAGAAGAAACTTAATTACAAACTAGGTATTTTTAAATATGCTCCCCGTTTTAAATGAAGTGATTTACAAATAGTCTGTTGAGATAGAAACTTATGAGCAAAAAACAAACTAATTTTCTAACTTTTGCGCTTGTGTTTTGCCAGATGGACAATAATTTCAGTGATTTTGTTTTGGCAGCTCAACATGGCTGTCGCTGTAATGTATGGGCAGTACAAGCTTCAGTTTAAGTCTTTGGTTCAAAGAGATGGTCATTTTCCCAAAAACATATGTTTTGATGTTTGCTCTGTAATTGTACATTATGTAAACTTGAACAAACCGTATCGTAAGCACTAGTAAGGAACACTAACAATGGCCCATCAGAGTAAATTTACTTTAAAGTGTTCCAGTTTTTCATAGCAGTCCCTGTTTCACCTCTGGATTAGGTATTGAGAGACAGGAAGAGACAAAACAAAAGAGAGTTAGGATGCGGAGCTATGATCCAAGGAACAGAATGGGGGTCGGCTTCCACACTGACCAGCTGCTTTTAGCTTACTCTGGAAAAGTTTGACACGAATCACTGGTGATTTTAGGTGATGCATACGAGTGACCAGCATGCTTTAATGTTACAGCACACAGTTCGACTCGTTTAGATGCTCATTTCCTAATTTAAGTTGGGCTTAACATCGAGTGAAGCACAACAAATGTGTAAATATAAAATTCTGTGGTCAGTATGATCAGTCACAATTTTGCGTGGTTGTAAGAATCATGTTTACGATTCTTATCAAATTTATCATTTGAATAATTCAGTCTGTTCAGTCACTGTGACTTTTGGGCTCTTTCAGGGAAATCATGTGCTCACCCAGTAGTAAACATGACCTCTGTTGACTGATGAAAGTGCTTTACGTAGGCAGGCTGTTCTAATTTGCACAAAGCTTGGTTCTTCCAAAGCTTACTGGATCATTTGTTGTTGTGTAAAGTCCAAAGCAAGACGGTAGATTTTGGTAAGTTTAGTTTTATCAGTGATGTTTACATTTTTTTTTTGTTTTATCTAATATATACTTTTTTTTAACATCAGTTAAAAGTCATTGTGTAAAAACTGCAGTTTTTAAGTGATTGTTCCAATTATTAATGGTGCAATGCTATCGATACTGACCCTACGATATGGGAAAGCTAATGTAGAAAACGCTAAACGGTGTTGAAACTTCCTTTGAGATGATCGAAGCTGCACTTATTGACTCACAGCGCAACCTAACAATGCTAAAATGATGAGAAAAATCGGAACAAAGTAAGAAATATGCAAATGTTTTACTTGAATTCTTACTTAAAGCTCCATTTTAATCGCCTTTAGGCAATAAATCAACTCATGGTGTCATTTCTGACCTTGAACACTGCCAGTCTAAATTCATTGACATCGATGGATCCTTGAGTCGAGCAGCATTTCACAAGACCAATTAAAAACTGACCTGACTCTCCACACGCTGAAGATGCAATGTCAAGCTGCAACAAATAAGAACACTTTGTAATCAAAGTTGGTATGAGAGAAGACGGCTTTTGTTTTTCACTCACGGTTGATTTTGCAGAGGTTAATGAGACGTGTTTCAAAATACACAAACCTTAATTTATATCTAAGACAGAGATCATATTTAAAGACCTGAAAAGAACATTTGTCATGTAGTTAAATTCTGCTATGGCTTACAGTCATAGCTGTAATTATGTTTGCATCAGATAATCATCTTATTAAGCATAGCATTTAGAAAAAGACAATACTAATACTTACAGAGTTTGACACCATGTCCCTGAGTCCTTGTAATTAGATGACCATGTAGATACACAATGTGTCAGAGCAACAAGCTAAGCTCATTATAAAAGTAAAACTAAGGGCTTTGTTGAGTTCTCCGCTCCTTTTCAGCATCCAATAAGATACAGTTGTGGAAATACATGAGGCAGTACAAGGGCAGCTGGAACAGAAAAGCAGATCTTCTGTTGTTGCTTGTCTGCTAAACTTTACATTTTCACATGGACAAATTCTTATTGTTTTCAAAGATAACTTGAGTAAATATAAAATGTTATTTTTTAATTGAGCATTTCAATTGGCAAGGGGAAATAAAGCGATCCAAAGCAACCTTGCTGTATGTGGAAAAAGGGATTCCTTAAACGACATAACTTTACCGCAATAACCACTATGAAATCACATGACAGTCGTATTTCAATTAAAAAATGAAATCATAAATTGAAATCTCCTTTTTGATTTTACACATTTACATTGTAATATAATGCATATTCTTAATTGGATAACTGATTAGCGCAGATTCTGTTGGTACTTCACTTTGAAAGTCAGGTCGAAGCTAACGTGTAAAATTCTGATAGAACTAGTTAGTAATTAAAATAGTTGGATATGCCATGCATCATTTCCGTGCCTGAAACGCCCAGCGCTTAATCATCATGATAGAAGCCAGGTCAACTTCTAATTAGGATCTGTGGAGTGATGTTTGATCTTTTATTATCCCAGAGTAATTTGATTACTTCTGACTTTCTGCGAATATCAGACTTTGAATGTGCACATTACTGAAAGGGGTCTTGCCTGGTAAACCTGATGCCTTCACCTGGAGGCCAACCAAATTATAACCTTCCATACCTTAAGTTTTTTCCTGACAGTGGAAAAAAAAGGCATTAAGAGAATTTACTTTCCTTTTCTAGTTCATTTATTTCCAGAACAAAGTTTTTGTACCTGTTCTTATAAATAACTATCATTTTTTAAAATGTTTCTTGTTTTTAAGTAATACCAGTGGATTACCTACTATTAAAGCAACTATTAGGGAAGTCTTTCCTGTGTTTTTTTAAACAGGTCAGTAACTTTTAATCATTAATTTCTTCAAACAGGTTTGTTTTGACAGGCTCCAACAAAGTGCAGAGACTCTAAACACTCATTTCAGCCTGTAAAACTCACTGAAATGCAAAGGATTTTAGATAATCCTTTGCTAATTTACTAACCTGGAAATGTTCCTGATTAATGTTTAGTCTACCCTAAAATGTCAACAGGAAGAACAGATTTTTTAAAATTAGTGTTAGTTTGACAGGTTAAACGATGTATCTTTGCGATCAAATAAGCTGGCCAGACTAATCCTGACTAATGCATAATTTGCTCACTGTTGATCAGGAAAACTGTAGTCATTTCAAAAGTTTACTTTCTGATAGCATAATGTAACACAGTTGTAACCTATCTACAAAATAATATATATTTTTTGTTTTTGCAGATTTTTATTTTAATCAATTGCTCCTTTATTTTGAATTCTAGCACTGATTTAAGGGCTTTAAACGAGAAGGTTGGACCTTCTCGTTTAAATAAAAATAAAAATGCACATCACAGTTTGTGGTTGTAATGTTACAAAATGCATTTAAAACATTGGCTTGATTTTATTGCTGAGAAGATCCAATGTATTCATTTGACCTTGTGACTTGTTGTTTATTATTCCTTTTTCCTGAGTTCAGATTATTTAAAAATAATAACTTTTTTTCTGCGGTGAAATCTGAAAGTCTCTTTTCACTAAAACATAATCTTTCTGTGATACATAATATATGGCAGTTAGATTTTTTTAAAGTTTGCATTTTAAGAACATTACTTCATTATGAATATATAGCAGCGAATAACCTCAGTGATGAGACAGATTGACAATTTTATTTATATGTTTACAAAATAATCCATTCATCCGTCTGTTCATCCATCCATCTCATCCAACTAAGC
Source organism: Poecilia reticulata (assembly GCF_904066995.2). Lineage (NCBI taxonomy): Eukaryota > Metazoa > Chordata > Actinopteri > Cyprinodontiformes > Poeciliidae > Poecilia > Poecilia reticulata. The sequence goes on from NC_088831.1 coordinate 37,311,928, forward strand.
TAGTTGGCTATTGCTTAGCCAACTTTATATCATTTATTTTCCTTCCTAATTTGCAGATTCTTAGAAACCAAAAATGACCTTTTATGCAAATATGAATAAATGGCTTTAAATGTTTTTTTCTGAACATATTTTAAAACCATATCAGACCTAAAACTTTACCTGTCTAATGGAAATGACCAGTTTCCTATTGTCACACATTAACTACATTGATGTAACCAAATTATTAAGAATTTATAGTCATTGCTCAACACACTTTACAAAACTGTGTGATGCCTCATATTTTAATACTTTACAAAAATGATCAGTATAATATAAAGGTAGATAAGATTACCTCACAGCTTTAAGTGAAACTATATGAACCTCACATTAAAGGAAGCGTTTGAGTCTGCACTCCTCCTCTTTGATACACAAACTCATAGTTTTGATTTGATCCTTCATAAATACAGATCAAGTATTGTTTAGCTGTCTCTTATGGCTGAGTTAAAACACAGCAAAGTGGCTTTAAAGAGTCTTCCAAAACCTTTCAGGATCCCATCGGGAGTCATTATGTTGTTCTGAGGTGTGGCAGAATATAACACCTAAAAGTGTTGCTTTGAATAACTCTGTGTTGTTCACTCAACGTGTAATAGAAATGTAAAAAAATGATAGCTATTCAAGACATTTTTAAATTTGACCTCCTGCAGATCACCATTAAAAGAGCAAGTGACTGATTAATTACTGAGGGACAAAGGGGAATGGCAGTGACAGATGGAGAACTGGTAAAGTATTTATCCTCTTTAGGTTCGACTCTGCAGGCTCCCCGGCTGGAGTAATCGCTCTGCCCGGGGAGCCCTCCTGTCTTCAGGTCCTTGTAGGGCTGGATTTCTGGCCTTTGATCACTTCACAGATGCCTCCTGGAGTATAACAAATTACTCTGGTGCAACTTTGTACCAAGACTCTCAATTATTTTGTTGGTGCGAATAAATCAGAAATATTAAGTAACAATGAGAAGCAGTATAATGCGAAGAAACGTGCTTTCAATTCATCTACACTTTGCACATTTAACTCTTAAAAAACTGGAAAAGGTGACAATTGGACACGGTGAACAACATTTAGACAAACTGAACATATTCAGTGTATTAAATCGTGCTCTAAAAGGGATATGTAGCCCAGCTGAGTAAAGCAAGCTAAAAAACAGAATATTGACATTTTACGTTTCTACTCCTGCGTTTCACATTACAACTTTCTTACCTCAAGGATGCATTGCCATGTCTGTTTTTTTATTCAGGCAATTGCCAAGTGGTTTTGTTTCCATGAGAATATGAGCCTGTGTATGTTTTGCAGACTGAACATAACTTTATTCACAATTTCACTGGTGAAAATATCTTGGATCTATCAGCTGCCCTTCATCCGAATCCATTTCCCCCCCAAGTTTCTCCTTTTTTTTCTTCACAAAAATCTAATTTATTTTCCACTAAAAGTTTCCTGCTACTGTATGCTACTGTATATTTTAACATTCAAAGAACAGTACAGTTAAAGTGCCTTGCAAAAATAATCATACCACATCAACTTCTGTATACTTCGTCACAGACTTGGATGTAGGAAGTGGAAGAAAATGTGGAGCCACAAAGTGAACTCACAAGTGACATGATTAGTAATTTACCAATGTGTAATTTAATATCAGCATAATCATAGCTTCTATGTAAAGACTTCAGATATTTGTTAAAGAATTGTGTAATGAAAATATCAGCTGAAATTGTGGAGAAGGTGGAAAACAATATTCCAAAAAAATTGGTCAACATTTTCCCAAAACATGAAAATAGAACAAAATATAGCTGTAGCAAAATATAGCCATCCACCTAATGCCTGGTTCAGAATAAATGTGCTGATTTTTGACCTGATTTTCCCTTGCTGACAATCTTAATGATGCTAGGATTGTCACAGTGGCTCAAAACTTAATCCTCGGTTAAGTTTAGGAGATATTCTTGCTGTGTCTGGTGTGTTAAGAGTGATCGAGTCCATTTGGGAGGATGTGGGGTGTTGCTGGAGGACAAACAAGCATGTAATCTGGTGAATGTGACGTGAAGCCAATCTGAAGGTGAAGTGAAGGAAACGGAGGGAAATCAAAAATACAGGCAAAACTTCCAGAAAGTGAAATTGCGTTCAATGTCCAGTGAACATCGTGTTCACTGGACTTTCTGGATGGACTTCCTTTTTTGTGCTTTTTTTTTTTATCTGTTAAAAACTGACCACAAATTATCGCCATTGCTTCTTTGTCGGCCATGTTTATTTATTCTGAACTCATGTTTGATCTCTGGCGAGATTCTCCATCTGATATCTGAATGTTTGGGAGTGAAGTCTGTCGGTGTGGTGTGTTGAATTTGTTGTGTGGCTGTGCACCACACACTGTAGGACCTGTTTATATCTATGATTTATTTATTTATTTTTAAATCAACCAAGAATTTTCATCCTGCCGCGTGAACCTCACATAACCTGTTGGGAAAGAAGAGCATTGATCAGAGAAGCAGCCAAGAGGCCAGTGGCAACTCTGGGAGAGCAGCCAAGATTCACAACTCAACTTGGAGATAAATAATTATCAGAATAATTATTTTTCTTACAATCTACAAATTTGGTAGATAATTAGGTAGACACAAGAACTTAACGTGCAGCTCCCAACAGTAAACACGGTGGTGGCACCATCAGTCTGTGGGATCATTTTCTTCATTAGCACTAAAAAGATGGTCAGAACATATAGGAAGATGGATGAAACTAAATACAGGATTATTAATAGTTTTGACAGAAAATTTGGGTCTGTTATTAAAAAGCCAATAAAATATAATAAAAAAAAATCTGCTATGTCAAGCAAAGAATGATTTACACAGTTCCTCCCTGTGGGTATGAATTTACAGTTGGCATGGATGCACCATTTAATTCAAAAACTATTTTCAGAATAATAAATATATTCCACTCTTCATATTGTACTTTCACTTTGTCTCTGTCCGGTAATGGCCCGGTCGCATGCAAAATCATAACACCAGGGTCTCCCCCTCAGGTTGCTGCCTGCAGGTATGGCCATTAGTTCAGCTCCTGTGCTTAGAGACGTGAACTCCCAGGTCAGCAGAAGGCAGTGAAACACTGGAGTGAATGACATCCCATCCAATTACTTGTCACCCCTGCACATACCAGTGTAGGGACTCGAGGAGACCACATGAGACACGCCATTACCCTGAAAAAAGATTCTGATCACTGCAGAGCCAAGTACACCAAGTGTGCACTGATTTTTTTTTCTTCTCTTTTTCTGAAGGATGTTTGCCAACATGACGTATCTGAATAGAACCTAAAAGGCCATCCAATCCATGCTTAGTATTAATGCAATGGCACAGAAGGGAATATATATCCATCCATCCATCCATTTTCTTCCGCTTATCCGGGGTCGGGTCACGGGGGCAGCAGCTTCAGAAGGGAGGCCCAGACTTCCCTCTCCCCAGCCACTTCTTCCAGCTCCTCCGGGGGAATCCCAAGGCGCTCCCAGGCCAGCCGAGAGACGTAATCCCTCCAGCGTGTCCTGGGTCTTCCCCGAGGCCTCCTCCCGGTGGGACGTGCCCGGAACACCTCACCCGGGAGGCGTCCAGGAGGCATCCTTACCAGATGCCCGAGCCACCTCATCTGGCTCCTCTCGACGTGGAGGAGCAGCGGCTCTATTCCGAGTCCCTCCCGGATGACCGAGCTTCTCACCCTATCTCTAAGGGAGAGCCCAGCCACCCTGCGGAGGAAACTCATTTCGGCCGCTTGTACCCGTGATCTCGTTCTTTCGGTCAGGACCCAAAGCTCATGACCATAGATGAGGGTGGGAACGTAGATTGACCGGTAAATCGAGAGCTTCGCTTTTTGGCTGAATATATATATATATATATATTTATTATTATTTTTTTCAATTTATTCACCATTGTTTGAGCTTATTCTAAGTTTGACCATGAGAATATTTCAAGCTAAGAAAGTGTGAAAAACGTTCAATAACTGCTCAAGTATAAAAGAAGCTAACTCCTTACTGATGTAATTTTGCACATAACTAAGTTATTATTGATTTTTTTTTTTTTCATTGCTTTGAGAATTATCCTTTTGTGCTTTGGTAAAATTAAAGACGTTGGAAAAATTTAACTGAAACTATTTTTTTAACCAGCATAGTTTCAGTAAGAGGTTTGCATAAATCTCGTTTTAATTGTGGGGATTTTAATTACTTATTTGACCACTTATTTTTTTAACATGGACCTGAAAAACAGCATGCACTTTTAATAGTTTCTCTAAAAACAGGATTATAGTGGAGTAAGAATTTATTACTGACCATGTTTTGTCAAGTCTTTACATACAGATTTATATACAAAACATATTTAGATTCCCACTCCTGCTAATATTTGTTCAAATGTCTCTGTAAATTATAGAGAAACCATGTGACTTGCAGTCCTGCACATATCTGAATATTTCTCAGTCATAATAGGTCATTTAAGTTGGTTGGTTTCCTGGTACTGCTTTTGAGCTCGGTCCATACATTTTTAATAGGGATAAAGTAGGGGCCATTCAGAAGCTTTATGTCATCTTTATCTTTTGAAAAATTACCTGGTAATTATGGTGGCATAATTGCTTTAGTTGGATAATTGAACATCCTTAATGTCATCCTTTATGTCTCTTTGAGTAAAAGACAAATGGACTGAATTCATATATGGCTTTTCTCGCTATTCTAACAATGCAAGATGCTTTACACTGGCGTCAACTGCACCCAGTCACACACACAGTTTTGTCCGTAGACAGAACTGCAGGCAACTTGGGGTTAAGTGTCTTGTTTAACAAGCTTTGTGAGAGGAAATACACACATGGCACAAGAAAGCTGGAATAAAACCCTCAAGTGTTCATTTGCAAGACAACTACTCTAGCCACTGAGTCACTGTGGACTGGATGTTTGAACCTTGGACACAGTTGGGCGTTTCACTGGCTTCCACTTGTTCCAATAACTCAAAATATATGTTTTTTTTTAAAGCAGGCTAATATGACTCTTCTGAATTGGTCCTTTAAAATTAAATAAATTATAAACATCTAAAAATAAATTACATTCATACCCCTGGTGAGAGAATGTAAACTTTGGACTGGGTCTATATTTGAGTCCTAGTCCTCTCTAATTATTATGAATAAATTAGTTTTAATGTAAATCTTTAGCAAAAACCATCTGAGAGCGCTGAAACATCGCCCTTATGATGAACAGTCTGGCTCACTCATTAAAATTCAAGCAGTCGGTCCAAGGTGTTCGTCACAGAGCCCTGGGAAGTCAGGAAAATAATGTTCATGCCTGCTGCAGAAACATTTTTACACCTGCCTTCGCTCGTTTGTTTTGTTGACTTAACAAAAATAAACCTGTGTTTTCAGCAGTCCCCATCTGAAACCCTTTTGACGGCTCGCTGCTGGGGCAAAAGTTACATGGACAGAGTAAACACCCGAAGAAAAACAGAACTTAAGCGTAGTCGAGTTGAAAAATGTCCAGCAAAACAAGGGATTTTATTTTAAAATATGGAGTCAATGATTTCTTGGATGAAAGCTCAACACATGACGATGTCATCTGCATGGATTTACATGAAAATTTGAATCCTGAGAAACTTGCGATCTCTTGCTAAACTATTTATACACCTAAATTTGTTTGACGTGTCGGGTTACAACCATCAGTTTGATCTATTTTCTGGTATTTTTCTTGGACTCTCTATTTTCAAAAGATGAATTCAACAAAACTTTTCAAGATGTCAAAAATTTGTGATTGTAATGTGACAAAATGCAAAAATATTTAGGCAGAGGGACACTTTTAAATGCGGTGCAAATGATAATTTGAAAGAAATCAAAACCCTCTGATGCTGCAGAAACTCGACTCGCGAGGTTCTGTTCAATTCATAAATCAATGTTACATAAGGATCAATTTGTGCAGTACAGATTATTTTAAGAATCCAAATAGATGCATACCAGTAAAATAAAATAAGAAACTATTGTGTTTATTTGTTACTTTCTTAAGAGTCTTAATGTACAAGAAAGAATCAAATATTGTAAGTAAGTAAGGCCCCCAGTGGAGCTTCTTCAACCAGAGCTAAACAAACAGCATTGTTCCGAGCCGCAAGAAGAACAATGTTGTTGTTTATCAGCCAGTGTGATTATTCTTAGAAACACTGTTCCTTCAGGCCATGTTTCTGTGAAGTTTGATTCACATCAGGGGTAGGTGGTTCATCAGCAGCTGCTTACTCAGAAAGCTGGAACTCTTCCAAACATGGCAGAGCTTGTGATTTTAGCGTTCCGATGCTGATGACATACAAAGCTCTTAATATTTAACAAACCTAAACCTAGATTGCCATGCTGTTTTCACACTTTTTGAAGAATATCACATGCTTACCTCACGTTATGCATGTTATATGTTATGTTATATGCACGCCATTCTGATCCCCTCTATTTGCATGCAACTCCCCCCAACCCCCCTCCCAAAAAAAAAAAAAAACAAGACTGCATATCACCATTAACTCACCATATCTGTTGTGAAAGAGTTTGACGCTTTCCTTTCAGCACAGATGGGGAAGGTAGGCTGAATATCTGCAATACTTTTCATTTTTTTGTGTCATTTTATCACTTCATGATAATGCAGTGCTGCGTTTATCTTTCTCAGGTTGCAACATGAGTAAATGAGAAACAAATGCACAGCTTGTTGAAACTTTTTTGAGACGGCTGCACTTTTCAGATCTCATTCTTAAAATTTCACACATAGACAAGTGTAATTGAACTAATCCTAAAAACATATCAGTGATGCACATTTTTAAACTATATCCTTCTGTTTGGTTAACTAAGTTTTCTTCACACGTTAATGAACAAATTAATGTGGATTTCATCTTGTAGTTGTGAATGAGCTGAATCAGGTCTTTTGGAGATGGATCGACTGCCTGATGATAATCTTATGAACTTCTACAAACATGAATGCTGTAGTTGACGATGCACCTCATCACTCATAAATTAAAGCTGAGGGTGTGTGGCATGGGGGAGGGCTCTGCGCATAATTAGGCCTCGGCAGCACACATATTATTTAATTAAAAGCTGCAGTGACAAAGGAAGCATGTATCCAAACATTCAAGCTCACGGAGCAGGTGAGGGTGGATGCTCGGTAAACGCAGCAAACGGGTGTTTGAGAAACGGTGACATAAACATAAGCAGAAACAATATAAACACAATCATTTAAAGTGTTATGCTGTTGTTATTTTGAGGTGCTGCACTTGGCTGGCTGAAAGAAAAGAGAGGCTGTGCAGATTTGATGTAAAGGTTTTTTGCTTTCTGTGCCGTCTGTTGTTTCTGATCTAAAGATGGCAGCAACAGGTCCTTTAGGTCAGGGCCTTCATGGATTGAACTTTGTTTGGCCGGAAAATCCCAAAGCTGCTCTATTGGATTTTGATCTGAGAAATGTGGAGTCTAAGGTTATGCACAGGCAAATCAGACCCATATCTGACTTTTTCATGGCAGTCTGAATGGCCTGATTCCAATCTTTTTACCCTCCCAAAGAATGGTGCCATTTCCATGCGTGACACTGAATACATATCCGATAGTTATCAACGCGACTTCTTTGTTGACGTGAGACGTGCATCATAATTCTCCACCAAAAGAAGCAGGGCGTGATAAATCTGAATAGAATTATAGGCTGAAAATTATAACTCTAAAATTATGAAAGACGTTTGTGTCACTGAAGCAGATCACAACCCCACTACTTGTTCTTTTTCTTTTTGGTTTTAGCTTCCTTCAACTTGTCATTATCTTGTGACAACACAGGCAGCTAACATTGCTGAATAACTTTAAAATGGATCCACCGACAGCAGCGTTCATTGTAACGTATAAGTGTGTGGATCACATCCACACAGATGCTGAGACCCAAACCTTTCCATCCAACGACTAAAGATTGACCAAATCATGACTCTGACTCCACCGGCCTGTTTTCTTCTTGTGGTGGATTCTGGAGCCACGGGGTCAACCGCCGAACGATTTCATTTTAGGTGTGTTTACCTGCTTTGGGGGAGTGAAAGACTAACTCCTAGACCAGTGTGTCTGTTGGGAGAGAAGACATTAGCTTATAGCTACATTCCCTTTACAACATTACAAATATAAGTAGAAAATCTTAACTGGATGTCTGTGAAAGCATAAACACATTTCAATGTCCTTATCATTGCAGAGTCACATGGGAGCTGATGCATGTCTCCTGTGGTCATTAGGGAAGGTTATAACTGGACAGGATAGCAGTACGTTAATGTCTGATGTATTAATATGTTTGTATTGACAGGATCTCTGTTGTTTTATTTCAACTGACAATGAAATGGAAGTGCAGAAACATCAGGAAGCATAAGCAGTAAGATATAAAACCCTGAAATCCTCCAATCATTCACTGGACCTCTCTCACTGCTGCTTTGAGAAAATGCAATTAAAGGGATCAGAGACGCATAAGACTTAACGGTGAGAGATTGGGTTTTCTTTTGGCGCTGCACCGCTGGCTGAAAAGTTTACTCTTCGTTTGTTTGCATCTTCTCCGCCGTGATCTATCTAGTTTTAATGTGCAGTGGAGATTGCTTTTGTTGTGCTGCTTGCTGTTATTTTACAGCCTTTTGGTGCAATCTGTCCAGCTTAAGTGTTCAGCCAAACCTTGCTGAAAAGGACAATTCGTGTTTAGTCACGCTCCGGGAGCCGCGTTTAATTTCAGTCTTTTCCTGTTTTGCGGCAAGGTCTGCACACCCTGTTGCCCTCCCATTTAAATTCTGTTTTGCGAACATAAAATAAATAGTAAATTTAGCAGAGCCTGCCCCCCCGGGTATAAGAGACCCCCCTGGGCTGCACATAAGGCAGAAATGAAGGAACTGTGGGGGACTGGTTCCTCCTGAGGGGTCAACAGATGCTGATGCCGACAGATCAAGAGAGTGATTATTCAGAGCTTAAGAGATTCTCTGGTGCTTGTGTTTGTTGGCTCCCCTGGGAGTCGAATCAGTCCAAATCACACCTCCAGAAATCGCACACTCATATTTGGCACAGTTTGAAACCAGCAACAACAGCAAAGGTGTTCCTGATGATGAAAGGTTGCTTATCAGAAAGCAGGGACCGTAAGGGTGGTGCTACTGAGCTGAAGAAAGCTTTGAGCCACGCTGTAATTTACAATTCAACTTACATTGAAGAACCGCTTTTCATGTCTGTGTTTAGATTATAATTCAAGGATTCCTTTTGTGTCCCTTTCGTGGCAGTGACCTCACTTTCTGAGCTAAATTTTGACCCGGCATCTAAAGTAAAATGTGTCCAAACATGTTTTTATTCAAAAAATGAAGCTGTTTTAACAGTTAAATTGGGTGAGTGGTCTATGAAAACCTCTCTTTGGAGAAACAACACATTGAAGTTTGTTCAAACAGCGGTGAGCTTTTTTTCTTTTTATTTTATTGTTCTTTTTTCGATGTCAACAAATGGTGTCTGTTCACATTGAATCAGCTGAAGTTCAAACAGCAAAACTGGAATTTTGTTTTCTGTTGTTTCTGAAAAGGTTTCAGCCTTTTCAAAATTAGCTACGCTTCTGTTCAGAGGTTTGCATGCACTTCTCATCAGCCTGAGTGTCATTTCAATGCTGCATCTGAACTATTAATACAGCTTTCATTTTCTCTAATACACACAGAATCAAAATTACTCATATGTCTCAAATATGCATACACCTCGCTATTACTTGTTTAAAAAAAAAAAACTAGCAAGTTGCACCTCAGTCGCATACGTAACAAGTTTCCATAGCAAATGTGACTGAATATTAGGCCACTCCTCCTGGCAGAATTGAGTTTATTTGATTTGGTTGGTTGGATTCATGTCATGAACCCAGTTTTTAGGCAGAGTCCAGATATTTCTCACAAGGCTGAGTTCAGAGCTTTGGGAAGAAGCTTAACGTCAGCCTGCCTTATCTGTTCCAAAAGCAGTCGTGATGTGCGTTTAGGATCATTGTCCTCTTGGAACAACTGAGAGGATTGAGAGGTGCTGATCCAAAACATACACCTGCTAGTTGAAAACTCCTGCTATATGCACGGACAAGCCAATTGCTGTATGGGGGGAGGGTGGGGGGTGTTATCAAAGGCGATAGAAACTGAGATATTTGGCAACAGTGACAAAACAGTGTGTTTGGAGGAGTCAAAATGAGGCGTTAAAACTCTGTACTTGCTGTCAAGGGCTGCTTAGAAGAAGCACGTAGTACTGCCTTAAAAATGATCAACTCGTGTCAAATTACTATCGAGAAATTTGAAGCAATGATCCCAAATATATCAGTGCTGCTTCATGTGGAATAACTCAGATTAGCATGAAGTGTCTGGAGTGACCTTATCAAAGCCCCGACTAACCCGACTGAAAATTCATGGACTGTGCCTATAACATCATGTCAGTGCCAGGAAGCCATCAGACTAAATAAGTTCTACCTTTTCTGTTGAGGGTAGTGTTCAAATATCTAGTCAGGTAATTTTAAATGATAATAAAATGTGCAGATAATCTGCAACTTGCTCATCTATTAAGCAAGTTGGATAAGCAAGTGATTTCAAAATAGTAAACTACTAAGGTTTTTTGGACACAGTGTTCTGACATACTGTTCTGACCTGAACTGTTTATCCTTACAAGCACTCTGAGAATGGAAAGCAATGGTCTAGTTTACCAGCCAACTATGTTTGTATTTTTCTTTGGCCTTACTTTTAATGAGGTTTATCACAAGGGAATTCTGTCTTGTGTAAAATCTGATTCCTATTTTTAGAGAAGTCGAATATGAACAGCATCCCTTTATTTTTGCAAAGCCAGTCTTTCTTTTCAAAGGCAAGTCTTAAGAAGAGGGATATTGTAATTCTGCTGCTACCTTGTAGTATACCATCCACAGCACAACTTAATTGTAAAACATAATGGTTAATATTATGTTTCTGAATAATAGGAAAATTGCAGCTTTACAGTGTGGACCATAAATTACAGACCTGACAATAATTGGTTTGAGATTTCTGTATGATACATTTTACCTACTTTCAAAGCAATTTATAGCGGAAGCATGCTTCAAATTATAAGGGAGAATATGATGAAAAGCTTGTCCCCACCCCCATCCCTGCTTGGACTATGCCTGAAAGAAGTTTGTGGAGAAGTAAAAGCAAATTGTCCGTTTTTTCCTATTAGAAATTTTTATGTTTTTGGAGCATGCTTCCCTTCTTTGCTCATCGTCCAGATTCAGTTCAGTTTTTTTTGATACCCAAGGGGGAATTGTTTAGCTTGAGTTACAGTAAATTATTTATACCTTTACCAAACCAAAACTTTCAAACTTGGGAGAACATTACATCCATATAGTGTTTTATTTAACTATTTTTTAAAAAATGACTCACTGAAGCTGTTGGGGTGATAAAATCTTTCCAAATGTATTTTTAAAATTACATCTTTACAAATGCCATCGTATGTTTTACACCGAGTGTAAAACATACGATGGCATTGTTGTGTTACTCTAATTAACATTGCAATGCCAGGAGGAAGAAAATTCAGCTGTACGCTTTAAGGAGCTTGTGCAATAATTCTGCACTGCTGGATTTCTCAGCAACAAGCTGTTTTGTCTTGTTGCTTCTCAGCCTGGAAACAAAGTGTTAACAGCAGATTTCTCTGGCACACAAAACTCACAGAGCAGCTTCAGTGTGTTGTCATTCAAAAGCAATTTACGGAGCAGTAGGATCTCATTATTACACCAATTTGATTCCAATTAGAAGAAATGAATCAAATTATCTTTTTCACGGCGGGCTGCAAAATAAGTGGTTGAGAAATGAACAAGACTGATATATATAACTACATTATATCAGCAAATTGATCAGAGTTCTTTGGTTTCAAACATTGATTGGTCTATTTCTTTTAGGCACAAGGACAAAAGGTCAAACAGCTTAATGTAAGATTTAATTCGATGGGAATTATTGTCCCTTTTGGTTTTAAGTTGTACATTAGGCACATGTTTAACCATGAATCTGTAAATTTGTCCAATTAATGGGAAGAAAAATGTCTTAGTATTCAATATTTATTGCATACATGATCAGATAGTGAACTCTGTTAGAATTGTATTTTAAGAAACAAGGTCTCTTAGTGGCAGAAATATGATCAGTTCCTGTAAAGTTTTATTTTTACTTGAAGGACCACAAGCTTTTGCTGAAAAGGTACAATTTTGTACCTACTCTCACCTGTTTTTGTTCACATTTTCTTCCCATAACTTCACTTGCATATCCGTGTAAAATATTCAACAGTTTCCACATTCTGTCAAAGTCTGTGGTCAGCTTCAGCTGCTGCAAGAAGCACATTCCAAGATCCAGTTCAAAGCCGACAGAAGTTTTTCCAGAAAAAGGTATCAGCAGTTTTGTTTCCTCTCTGCCCACACTCTGCTTTCCTCTATACAGCAGATTAAAAAAATTAAATAACCAGACCCCTGTCACGAAAAAGCTGATGCTACTAAGCAGCAACTGCCAAGTCCAATAGAGGTTCACCACAACCACATCATCAGCCACACATGATGGAAAATATCTAAATATAAAGTTGCCATGGTAAGTTGTAAATTAACCGTGTGTGCATTTTACTTGAATGAGTGTTTTCATAAGTGAGTATGTTTTAAACTGGGTATACAGCAGTTTTTCATTTGTGTGACATGCAGCTTAAACTGACAGTAAGTTAGAAGAGAATAAGTGACGGCTGGCAACTTTGTGACGGTGAGGAACGGTTGAATCCTCTAGAATTAGCACCCTGGAAGTGTAGGGGGAATAAAAAAGGTCTGCTTACATGGCATGGAAAAAAAATCCTTTTTGGGATCAATCCAGCTCAATATCACACATTTCATGGCCTTGCCAAAACAAAAGTTTACCCTTCCTTGCAGGTGCATTCAGTTTTCTGCTATACTAATATTCTTTCAGCTGAGTTGACAGCTGAACCATTGACATCACTTTTGGTATTTTGTAGCTTTTTGTGAAAATCTTTTTTTTTTTTTTTTTTTTTCATATTTTGGTTTTTATTCTAACTGTTGGTATGATTGTGCTAAAGTTTACGAAAGGCTCTACTGACCACTGCTGTGGGCAAGTATTTGTTTTCAGCTAGAAGTTACAATGACCGAGGTCATTGATGGGTAATGCATAGGACACATTATATCTGTACCATGTGATAATGTGTCATGTGAACATTCTGTATTTCCTTGGGGCTGACAAGAGAATCATTGTGATGGGTCAATTTATCTCTGAAACTAGAGTTCTTTCAGGATCTTCCCAGGCTGCAGGGGTCAGTGTCCATCAAAAGTGATCCAAGAAGAGTACAGTGATGAGCCTTTGACAGGGTCACGGGCAACCGTGGCTCATTGATGCATGTAGTCTGAGCAAGCAAAGAAGCTACTGGAGCCTGAACTTTTTAAAATAGTTTGAGCCGTTTCTGAGTGAAAGGTGTCAGAATACCAAGAGCAACACATTTAGGTGCAGATCTGTCAAGCAGTTCATTCTGGCGTGTTTCTATCTCAAAAAGAGCCACAAATTGGGACATGAGCATGTAAAGGTGGCCTAGTCAGAAGAATTATCTTGCTTATCTGGGGAACACGTAGACCCAGCACGCACCATCGGATGGAGGTAATCCAGCTGAGGGAGCGCGACGCGCTCGGCCATGTTCCACATACCCCAAATCTCAATCCAACCTTAGAGAATGCACAAAGAGGATGAACGCTCACCTCGCATTTGGAGAAATTTGAAATCTGCTGCAAACATCTCTGTGTCAGATACCGCAATATATCATCAAGGGTCACTCCATGACTCAACTGATCAGCACTGTTTTCACAAAAAAATGTGAAACACTCAGGCGTTTTGTCACAATATTGCACCTAACACGTTTATATGTAAACACACAGATATACTGAATGTATGAATGCAATATTCACATGCCTATATAAACATTTTGCAGTGTTTGAACTTGTGTTTTATATGAAAAACCAACTCTGAACAATATGGAGAAAAATAATATCTCTGGAAGAAAACCTAAAAAAAAACAAAAGATGCGAGAGAAACCGACTACACTTTTCATATCTGAATTAAAAAAGAAACATTGCATTATGGTTTGTGACTGAAATGGGACAAAATGTTGAAGCGTTGAAGGAAAACTTCATCTTAAGAGACAGCACTGCTGCATATCTTGCTCTTTATTGAAAAGATGCAAGAGCTTTTAACATAGTAAAGGTCGCTAATGGTGTGCTCTAAACCAGTGTTTTTCAACCACTGTTCCGCGGCACACTAGTGTGCCGTGAGTGATCGTCAGGTGTGCCGTGGAAATTATTCAATTTCACTACGGTACCGTATTTTCCGGACTAAAAGCTGCTACTTTTTTCCTTAACTTTGAACCATGCGTATTGTAGCCCGCTGTGGCTTTTCTGCGGATTTTTCTTCAACCACCAGGGGGCTCTCTAGCAGGAAGTGAATCATTAGAAGTCAAAATTGTAAATCAAAGAAGAACGGCTACTTTTCATTTAGAACAAGCACATGCTAGCAGCAGGCACGACGGAGAAATGTTTTCAAACTCATATCATGCAGCTTTTAAGTTGAGGGTTGGCACTACAGGAGGGAAATAGAGCCGCTGCATTTAAGCTCAGTGTGAACGAAACCATGGTTTGACTTTGGAGACGGAGTGATGCGTCCAGCAGATTTATTAGGACGCAGCCCTCTGCTGGGTCCTAATGGAAAACCGAGAACAGCTTCCAGTTTTTATTTTATTTTATTTTTTTAATTGAGGGTGCTAGTATGGTGCGCTCTATAGTCCGAAAAATATCGTAATTAGTTTTAAAAGATTTTTTGAGATTGTCTGCAAATAATGCCATCTTCGAGTATCTGCTGTAGTAGCAGCAGCGGCGTAATCATGTAATGTTCTTACCACTAGATGGCAGTAGGTACATAGCATTTTACATTAAAACAAGAGAATTAGTGATGCACGAATGTTACAGGTAGCGGTGAGAGTACTGAATCTAGAAAGACTGATGACAGTGATGGAAAAGACAGTGAAGCTCAGCAGTAGTTGGAAAGAGCACGAGTCAATTTCCCACAACATATCTGTGTGAAGTGAGCTTCTCTAGTGTGGCTACTATAAAAACTAAAAACAGAGAGAGACTGAGATGTTGAGGAAGAGCTTTGTCTTTCTTCAATTTCTGCCAGGAAATCAGATCTGTTTTCATCCAAACATGCACAGGTTTCACACCAGGTGGGTAAAATATACAGATATTGACATTTTGTACATGCAACTCTTCATATTGTAACAGTGAATATGAAGTTAAATGTTTCCCAAATATTATTGCTTCTTTCAGAATAAGAATTATTTTCTGTATTCTGGCTATAAGATGCTTGTGGATTAGTTTGTAAAACACTGACGTTTTCTACAACTTCTTTAAATTTAACACCACAGTGTTGTGGCTGTTCAGGGGTATTTTTGAAGTGGATATGTTAGGTGCAGTTTGAAATAAGAAATGTAAAATGTGATAATACATTTTTGTGTTTATTTGATTCCTATTCGAGAGACTTTGATAAGAATGACTATATATAGGCGGCTACAGAGTATCTTTATTTCCATTTTTAGTTGGTGGTGTGCCTCGGGATTTTTTCAATTAAAACGGTGTACCTTGACTCAAAAATGGTTGAAAAACACTGCTCTAAACAATATTAGATAGAAATGCTGAACTATGATCACACTTTTATTGAATGCCCCTTATTGCTCCTGTGTCTGTAATTACTTGTGTGCCATTCACAGCACCCACAAAGTTTTATGCTAAAGATTTAGTTATTAAACGAAAGATATAGTTTCCATGTTTACAAATATATTGTGGTTTATGGAAAGGATATGGCAATATCACTTAAGGAATATAACAGGCCTAATACCTGTGGTAGCCTAACTTATTGATCCAATAAATTAAGTCCTTGTGATTAAGAAACTGACCTTGTATTTTTGTATTGATGTTTGCCACCGGTTTGATTACTTTGTGTTCCTTTGTTCCTTTCTTCTTCAGTTCATGAATAAAGCAATCATAGAGGTTAAGTGAATAGCCTTGAATTGGGCTTGATTGCAAGCCTCCAGATAGCCTCAATTTAAATCCTTGCTCTCTCCTCTTCCACTTCCCCAAAGCACTCGTTTTTAATGAAAATGTACTCTGTCTCCTTTTTTTTTTTGTAGGCTCGTGGGGTCAGTGTGTCGGGGAGGTGTGTGGCTCAGGTGGGGTTCAGACAAGGGCGATATGGTGTGTTCACATGGAGGGCTGGACGACCCATAACTCGCACTGCCAGCACGTGGAAAAACCAGAAAGCAAAAGGCAATGCTTTAAGGTCTGCGACTGGCACCAAGATCTTTTTGAATGGGAGATTTCTGACTGGGGGGCTTGTGTTCTTGTCCCTTTCTTTTCCAATGAACTCAAGATGAGGACTACTGAGTGCATTACAGCACAGCATGGCATTCAGAGGCGCAATATCCACTGTGTTCGCACTTCCAATCGAAGCACTGTCAGCATAAGGATATGCGAGTTCTTCTCCCAGAAGCCACCTGTGGAGCAGGCCTGCCTCATCCCCTGCCCTCAGGACTGTGTGGTTTCAGACTTTACTACATGGTCGAGTTGCAGCAAAACCTGTGGTGCTGGTCTACAGCATCGGACTAGACACGTCCTGGCCGCGCCGATGTATGGAGGGGCTAACTGCCCTAATCTAACCGAGACCAGGACTTGTACTAACTCTGTTGACTGCCCTGTTGCAGAAGGGGAGTACCAGTACAGCCTTAAAGTAGGGGCCTGGAGTAAGTGCCGACTACCCCATAACAAGGACGCCGTCTTAAATGGAAGGACCACAGTGGACTTTGGTGTTGGCTCCAATGAGAACAACTCTATCACGACACAAACACTGGATTCTCATCACCAATTACGTCATCACCAGTACCACCACAACCACCAAGCTCAAGCCCATATACGGTACCCGATGTCATGGGAGCTGGAAGTGGGATATCAGACCCGACATGTACGCTGTGCGAGAAGTGATGGCAAGAATGTTATGCTAAGGTAAGAAGACTGTATGTTTTTTTTTGTTGTTGTTATAAATGCATTTTTTTACACATTTGAAAACATAATTTTCACTGGTTACTTCATTAGGTACACCTTGCTAGTACTAAGTTGCATCAGTCTGGCCTTCACATTACGGTACAGTAAACTAATTGGCATGTTCTTTGAGCTAAGTAGAGATGGTGTTAGCCTTCAGACAGGCATCATCAGGAGATTGGTACACTGGTTGCATGATAATGGTTAGTAGCATTACTCAGGTAGATTGTGAAGTTTAAATAGTGCTTAGTGCTTAGTAAAGTGCACAAAAAAAGCCAAAAATAAAATTACACACCACTAAGCCATCAACAACCTGTACCCTTAATACACAGCAGGATTTATTTATGTTTTCATGTTGACTTGCCATATTCTCACGCTGCTATCTGATTTTTGCAGTTAAAATTTAGACTCATCAGACCACACAATGTTTTTCCAGTCTGTTGTTATCTAATTCTGGTGAGACTGTGAGAATTGTGGCATATTTTCCTGTTCCCAGCTGGCAGTGCAGTCGTTCGGTAATGTAGTTCATCTTCCTTCAAGGTTTAACATGTTGCACATTAGGAGATGGTGTTTTACATACATTGTTGTTATGTAGTTGTTTGAGCAAATAAACAACTCTTCTGAACTTAAAAAATTTATATAGTAAAAAAAAAAAAATGTAAGCAAAATAATTGACAGCAAACTCCCTATTTCACACGATAAATCCCATTTAATAGCAGTTCTACCAACACGATCCACCTCCAGTGTGATGCTTTCGTCATTCTCTATTAGTTTTCATTTATTCTAGAGTCGAGCATCACTCTCGCTGATTTATTTGTCAAGAATATATTGCTCCATAAGATGTGATCTTGACCTTTATATAGCATTTATTGAAAAACTAGTTTAAGAAGACCCGTCTCACTCAGTTCATAAAATGAGGATAAGTACAAATAGGATAAGTAACACACAGATCTGAACAAGCATCTCCTGACGTCATTAGGTACTTTGTGCTGTAATGATGCAACCACAGGTTTTGCAAAAAATGTTTTTGAGATTATTTTATGCATAGAAAACTAGAAAGCAGAGCATTATCTCTTCTATTCACAGCAAATTTCAAATCATAACCAAATATATGACTCACTGTGCTAAATTCTAGGCAGAGGTGACGTATGATGACGCATTCCTTCGTAAAAAAAACAACATGGGCACCTGACTATGAAGAATCTGTTAAAATAAATTGAGTTGCCTATTTTAGAAGCTTTGTGTTCAATTCAAATTGGTCATTTCTTTGTGACAACTTATGTGGGGAGGAAATAGTGAAATGAATTAAGAAAAAGGGTTAATGTGTATGTCTGTTTGGCTGAATAAATGACTTAATTTTTTATTTTCTGTCTTATCTAATTACATCATTGCTTAGTTGCTATGCTGCTTGCTTATTTATGGATTAATTACTTGTTAAGTAGATTGTTTGCTTACTTATTTACTTATTCAGTGCTTGCAATGTTGGCTACTTTCTCACTTAACTTGCTTACAATGTTATTTACAGTTATTTTGCTCGCTACGTATTTATTTCATTATTTTCTTATGTACTTACTTCCCTCACTGCTTAATAATCTATTTGCTTACATGTGACTTAATTTTGAACTTAGTTATTTACTTCATATTTTCCTCATTTTATTTATGTCCTTGTTTACTTACCTGTTTGCCTACTGTGTCTTGTTCACTAATGTAAATTCACTGGCTGGCCGCAAAAAGCCGCCTCTTAAAAAAAGGGACACATTTGGCTGCTTTAAACAGGCCAGAGTCTTTCTCCCCCGTTGGTCCGGATGTTTTGTGCAGGTGTGAATACACTCAAGCGAACCTTGATGCGGACAAAACAACTCGACCGAGATTAAGAAATGAAAAGCTACTCATTGCATCAGCTGGGGTTAAATAACTTGTTTGCTAGAAGTTGGTTGTATGTGCAGTAAATATCAAATAGGAAGCTCATACCTACTTGCTCAGTTAAATTCAGGTGGCGATTTTTTTTTTTTTGCCTATTTACTTATCTTCTCACCTACTCACTTTTGTATGTACATACTTATTGACCCACTTCTTTGCTAAAAACATTTGTTTTTGCAATGTATGTGATCCCCTATGGTTTCTATTGGCTGTTTTGCTCATGTAAAGATGGATTCAGTAACAAAATGCTTTTTACAGATGTCTGTTATTTATTCCATTATAACTAGATTATGTGAGAGCTCGTGTTTCAGCAACATGTTGGCAGGGAGGTGAGGTATTATTGTGTTAAATGTTAAGTGGTACTCCCCTCACTCGCTGGTTTTTGAGCTGACCCTGGTATTTGGATTTGATAAGAATGGATTTTGCTGCAGACGTTTAAACACAAAAATGGACACGCACGCACGCACATGCACGCACACACACTCGCAGTCATGATTTTTTTTGCCCCCATCATCGAGGGAGGAAAATTATTGCATCTATATTATGATGTATTGTCTAAATGCCACTAAATACCATCCTCTTGGTGTGTAATGACACCTTTGAGTGGCTGTTAAGCTCAATATCAGACAACCATCCATACAGGCAAGCATATCAGAAACAGTATTTCAGTTTAACACTGTCTTATTGATTCTAGTTATTGTTTCTGATCATTTTACTGTTGTAAGAAGTGGTTCTCATTTTCTGCCTGCTTTGGAAGGGAAATTTAAAAAATAAGTGTGGATTCTTGGTCATCCAGGTCAGGTTGTGAAGTCAAGGAACCAAGGACATACATTTCACTCAGTTTGAAATCATAGGTCATCCTTCTTCATGTTCGGTGGATTTACATTTTTCGTACAAGGGGACCATTTGCAGTGGAGTACCTGTTAGCTTGGTTTGCTACATTTGGAGCTTTGAACTTGTACTTTTTCCAAATAAGACTTGTCTTATTTTACTTTAGCTTCAGTTTAATTACAAAATATAAAATGAAATATGCTGTGTGCTCACATCTTAATAACCTCATTATTTTTATTGCCCAATTAAAGAACTTAAACAGAAATTTAGTGACAAACGAACTTGTTTCACTAATTTAAAGGAGAAAATTGGCTCATTGAATCTCTTGTAAAAGGTGGGCTTTTTACAGAAAGGAAAAAAACTGACTTTTTTTAAATAAGGAAGTGGATGATTCAAAGTTAATTTGTTCTTCATGGGTCTCAGTATAAGTAGCAGATTCAGTAGATTCTCTAGGCATGTGTTATTTTAAATGTTACTTAATGAGATCTGTCCACTAATCCATTTAAAGCTCAACTGCACCTGGGGTCTGCACTATAATTAAAGTTCAGTGTAACTAGCAGGCCGATATTAAAAGGGCTGCATGGCCTTGTACAAACACTAAATGCAAAATGCTACTATCTGCATTTGAATTCACGATCCTTAATATTGTTATTCTACCCTCAGTGCTAGAACCTTTAAGGAATAAATACAAACATCTATTTTATATTATAGAAGTCAAATTAGTCTTTAAATAGCATGTCATTATGAATGTCAGCAGGCACATTTTAGTCATGTTTTTCAGGCACTTGCTATACAAATTACTACAACATTGCTTTAGTAGATGAAAAGAATAAGTCTGTGCCAACATGAGTAGTGGAAGTATGCAAATATTTTAATATGTTTCTGTTTTGAGCAACTTTGGATCACAATGTCTCAGTTGGGGAAGCTTTTTCTGTTCTTTTCAGTGAGCAACTGTGATTGCGGATTCTTTAGGTCCAGATATAACAATGTTTGTTTCTGTTCAGCTATGGGAAGTTATGGTTAAAGATTGCGATGCCATTTCATGACTGTGTGTATAACAATCTAAAGTCAACAGATGAACAGGTTGTTGGTGCAGAAGATTTGACATATACTGTATTTATACACACATTGGACAAACTCGGCTCTGCTGCCCAAACCACACATACATTATCCTTACCAATGAGGCTCCATCTAGGGGGAAATAAAGAGGCTTTCCAACAGTATAACATTGTTTGCATTAGACTTATCTTTACAACAAAGAAATAATCAACAAACACAAATTGTCTTGCTTTTTTAAACCACGTTTATTATGCTTTATTGGAACAAGGTAAATGGAATGAAATACTTTATTCTGTAATTACTGCCATGACATAGTACCATTTAAACAAGCATGAAAAAAGCATTTTTCTTTAATAAAAGTTACATACTGCCACTCTAATGAGGACAAAATAAATTGCAGACAACATGATCATGAGTCTGCTTTACCGTGTATTACTGCCTAAACTGTAACAGAAGTTAAAACGGTTTTATGTCATGTAACAAAGCCTGTTTAAGGCGGCAGACTTGGTAATGAAGTCTTCTCAATCTTCAGTTTATGTACCAAGGACACCTCCCCACTGACCTTCCAGGCATGTGTGATGCCCAAAGACTGTCAGACCTCTGACTGGTCATCGTGGAGTTTCTGCTCAAAGACCTGCCGATCCACCGATCTGTCCCCTGGGTATCGCGTCCGGACACGGATCATGACACAGATCCCACATGGAGAAGGAAAACAATGTCCTGCACTTGAAGAAAAGGAAGCCTGCAACATCATAGGAGATTTACTTCCAAAATGTCCCAGGTATTCATAAATAAATGTGTTTGTTTTTATGCTCAGAGCGCCCAGAAACCAGAATTCTTGTTGGTGTTCCCGCTAAATCCTGAATATACCCAATTTGAGTTGTCTTGGAATTTTTATCGCAACCTATGGGGTTTTTCATGTCTGGGAACGAGAATACGACCTGCTGAATGTGACAGGTAGCCAATCAAAAAGCGCGGTGACGTAAGAACAGAGGGGAATCCCAAACAGCTGACATATCGTGCAACTGAGAGTCCGGTGGATATCGGAGATGATATGTGGAAATGTTTATTATTAAATCTAAAGGTCATTATGTTTATTCAGGTAAAAATGTTAACTATGAAAAAACATAACTCACCTCCAAATCATAGTGCAGCAAATAGAGCGGCTGCTTCTGTCGTCTTTCATCCACCGCCTTTTCTTTTTGTTACGTCTTTTATCTCTTAAAATGACTCCACAAATTATCACTATTGCTTCTACATCGTCATCCGTGTTTGGTTATTCTAAATTCCCGCTATGTTGGGGGTTTTACTGGATTATCCTCTGGAATCGGGATTTTCGTGACTGGAATCGGTTCGTGTTGCTCCTGCCTTGGACACACGAACCGATCAAACCTTTTGGACTTTTATCAGCTCTGTGGTCACAGAGGTTTGGAGAATCGGCGGATAATTCTTAAATCTTTCCGTCTAAACCAGACTTAAGACTCAAGCTCTACTCATCTCATCTCGACTGCAGCCCAACGCTCTGACTCTGGTCGCTATGGTAACGTTTACATATCCCTTCAAAATAAGATACAGATGCGCCACAAAAACGAACATTTTACTTTCGTGGAAACTTTAACTCATGATAATGACTAATGGGAGCCCTGAGCTTGTTTCTCTGCAACGAGACGGTCCGATCTGGGAGTGATGGGAGACAATGACACCCGAAGTGTTGCTTATATCCACAGCCTGCTTGGTCTCTATGTGGCGAAGCAGCTTTAAGCTTCATTGCCTCATTAGCAGCCGGTCGCCGCATGTTACGCAGAGCAGCTTGGGACTCACCTACCTGTCCGGGATGAATCCATTCACCTGTCTCTTCTCTGGGCCTTTTCCCCTTCGCAAAGAAGGGGAAAAGGCCCAAAGACATCTGATCTGTTTCTTACTCATTTTGCTGCTTGTGGCCTCAGTGTTGGCGCGCAAGAAACCGAGAGAATCCGGTTAAAGGATTTTCAAAATAAAAGATACTCCAGACTCAAATAATACATAAAACGGAAATATTTCACTATTTCTTGCGCGGCCCGGTACCAATTGGTCCCTGGACTGGTACCGGTCCACCGACCGGGGGTTGGGGACCACTGATCTACTACATCTGGGTTCATTTTGACTCTTTATTGACACAAAGCTCACAAGAAGCAAGTAAGTAATTTTTGCAGTTTTATTCACTCAACTAGTTTTATCTCTAACCAACAACAGGAAGAACTAACCTGATGAGTTATTTTGACTTGGGGGAAGAAGATGCCTGAATCTCATTGCACTGAAGTTAGAAAAAGGTTTTAGCTAATAAAACAAGCACTGAACAAAGTACTCAGTGGAGAATTTCATTCTCTGCTAGTTAGTTCCCCTCCCCCCCCCTTTAAATTTACATGGAGTGCCTGAGAGCAGGGGATTTACATGATTAGGGGAAAACTCATTACGGAAATTAAGCATTTGATAGATTACTAGGGGCTGTTGTTCCAGTAATCTCCTGAAATATTATTGCTTTCTGCATCGTTGCATATTTCATAGTTGAAACCAAACATTTATTTAGAAGTGCTGTAATAAAATAAAAAAATAAATATTACAGCCTCCTTCTCACTAACTGAAAGAAGCCTGTGTGTACACTGATTGTTGTTAATCCTCCCTAATGCTTTATTCTCATTCACATTCATTTAAATCTTTGTTTACTGGTTGTATGGCAGATTTACTTTTAAAAGACCCAAATGTAAAACATCTCTGGTGTAAACTTCATAACGGTTATCCAGCGCTTTTCTAGATTGTTTGTGACACTTGAACCTTTTCAGCCTATTTCTTTTAGTTCCTTTCTTCACACAAACTTTATTGCATAATTTTGATATCGATTATAGTTGGGAAGTGGAAGGAAAACAAAATATGGTTTCCACAGCTTCTTCTCCCAGAAGAAAGAGAGAAAGAAGGGAAGACCGGTCTGGCAGACCCCTCGACTCTGATACCCGTAAAAACAATCCAGTTCAATCAATTGCTAAGACAGAGCCATTTATCTAACCTGAGTGGACAGGCAAGAGGAACATTAATTAAAGATCCATAGTAACTGTTATTGAGCTGTATTGACTTACAGATTATGTAAGAAGTACTGCTAACTGGACTGTTGTGCATTTCACACTTGTTTTTCCACTTGACAATTATGCATTATTCTTTGTTGGGTATTACATAAAATCCCAAAATATTGCATTGATATTTGTGGCTGTAGAGTGAACATATATATAAAAGTTCCAGAGGTATGAATGCTTTTGAATGGCGTTGTATTTCCACTTTGTTGTGTTTCCTAAGGTACACCTGGAGGACCACTGACTGGGGTGAATGCCGCATCCGACCCTTACTGGGCCAGCAGGATCGACGGCGGGCTAACATCAGTCTGCTGTGTGGAGGTGGAGTCCAGACCAGGAAGACCTACTGTGTTCAAGTCCCTGATGATTCAGCAGCACATTACAAGAAGGAAGGTGAGACAAGTAGCTTCATCCTATTTGAACCAGTGCTTCCCAGAAGCACACATTGTCTAAAAATATTCAGTTATGAAACAGAAATGTATTCAAACTTAAAGCTGTGATCTGCATCATCAATGTGAATTATAGAAACAGAGCATCATGTTGGTTGTGTGCATAAAGACATGCCTTCTAACAATAGGAAAAGTGTGTCCTGATGCAAATTTGAAGTATCTTCAATTTATTCATTGTATGATTTACTGTCACATGTAATGTGTCATAGTGAAGGCTTTGAACAACAGGGGATCCCCTGCTCTGCATATAAAACAGCCAATTATTCCTCCAACAGTTTAATTCCCAGGCCTTCAATCTTATTTAAATATTTTTCCAAGTAATAGTCATAAAATGACTATTGATGTCTTCCATGTTTTTATGTCTTTAATGTTTTTAATTTTTTCTTTCTTTTCGACGTTTTAATGATGTAATGTTTTTTGTTTTTTTTGTTTTTATTTTTATTTTGTTTTTTTTAATTTTTTTTAAATTTCTCTCTTTCTCACTGATTATTTCTGTTTTTATTTTAATTATCTAAAGCACTTTGAAATGCCTTGCTGCTGAAATGTGCTATACAAATAAAATTTGATTGATTGATTGATGATTGAAAACAAAAGAGAAAAAAATAATCTAATGAATGTAATTCCACGTGCTAGAAGAAAAGTTGCACCTGAATTACATAGTTTTATATGTGGTAATAAAAGAAGCCACTGTCGCTGTTCAGGGCATTTTTCAGAGCAAGTTCATTAACCCTTTAACTCCAAACATTTTTGGTGCTTTACTACTTGATTAATATATTTAGGACTTTCAGCAGTAAACGGATAAACTGAATGCACAGCGGCAGAGCCTGTTGAAAGGAAGCAAACATCTTAAAAAATGATTATGTGATTAAATTTAAAAGCAGCCATTAAATTTTTATTCAGTTGTTGCCCAGAATTTCTTGGAACAATTAGAGGGTGTGTGCGTGTGTGCGTGCGTGTGTGTGTATATATTAAAGCCGAATGAATAAGTATATCTGTTCTGTCTTAGATAAATTAGTTCATTTTAAACATCTTTTGTGTAACTATTGTGGAATTGTAAACTGTGGTTATCATATCATCAGAATTGCCTACTAGTTTGTATCATACAATGCACATATACAAAGTATGTAGTTAATTCTAAAGTTCAGAAATGAATACTTTTTTCCACAGAACTACATAACTTCCAGTGTGCATCACCACAAATTAAGAAAAAAAAATTAAAAAAGGAGTCAGGCAGTGGCATAATAAGTATTAACCATTTATCATTTTAATTAAGCACAGTGGGCCCCTTTTAATGACTGTCAACTGAAATGTTCTTTATTCTTTTTTGCAAATCACACTCTTTCCTGCATAATGAATAAAACAATTTGTCAGTAATAGCATGCTACATCTATATTTTGCCCTAGTGTTTGAGAGAAGCCATCCTTTTGAACAACGTTTGAGAGAAATGTGAACACCTTAAGTGATAGATTTGTTACATGAAGGCCTTATCATAATTTGGTTCAGCAAGCCTTTCACTTCATGTGCTGTTATGTGAAGTTTCTTCCTGTTAGATAAAAACAATTTGTGGAACAAAGTAAAAAGATCTTCACTGCACTTTATCTCTGTGTTTAAACAAGCATGTCATTTTCACATAGAAGATCAAACACCGTGTAAATTATGGTGGGTAAAACGGCAAAATGCTCTGTGGACATTAAGTCATTTTTCTATGAGCTCTCATTTAAATGGAAATTTGCCTCTCAAAGCTGCATCAACATGGAACATTAGATTGAAATCTCTCTGCTGTGGACAGGCAGAAAAGTACCTTTTTACTCTGAGGCAGAGCCCCGTGTCAGTGCTCATTACAGGTGGTTCAGCTGTCTGTGATCTTCGGATGATGCCAGCCTTGCTTAGTCATAAAATGGTTTCACCATGTCTTGATTTAACACCTGCTAGTTTTCGCATCAGTTGCCAGCTGCCCTATATTTTATGTTTTCTTGAGTCTGACATCAGATGAGCGATCCCCTCTGGCCTCTTCACTTGTTGCTCTCTAATAAGCTTTGCTAAACTTCCCGCCACAGTGTGCAAAGTTTGAAGTGGCAGCCTTTAACAATAAATGCTATCCTGTCTTCCAAGTCGGAACTGAATTAAATCAATACTTTTCAATCTGACGGCAGCGAGGCTTCTTGATCGTCTCCTCTCTCTCCGCATCGCCGGGCCCACATGTCTGTCAGGAGTCCAATCCTAAACGTATTACCTGGCAGCGGTTTCTACCACTCACACACACATACACACACTGTGCAGCTGAATGTGTATGGTTTTGCTTGAGCACGGTTTATCCTTCTGTGTGTGCTCTTTTTCTGTCTGTTTGTTCAGTGTCCAGGCCTGTGAATGCTTGGCTGTGCGATGGAGATGATCCTCCATTGGCCGCTCAGACCTGCTCCGTTCCTTGCCAGCATCAGTGCTTGCTGTCCCAGTGGTCGCCCTGGAGTGCCTGCCTTCATGAAAACTGCAAAGAACCTCAAGGGAAGAAAGGTATGTTAAAAAATAACAAAGCATGACATGGAAACAGACAAGCCTTTGCTTTTCAAAAGTTTGGCGAAAAAAGGTTGAAATTTAACAAATAATGGGATTTTAATGATTTTTACATCAGATGTATGTAGGAGTTGTTGGTTAAAATTCAACTCCTTGAGGACAAAATACATGCACTTCACACAGAATCCATAATAAAAATGCATGATTATAAGGTTGCAAAAGTATTTTCTAATTGTCAGATCAGACATTCAAAAGACACAAATCAACCTAAGCATTTTCTGATTTAGGTTAGATAAAATTACAAAAATTATTTACCCTTTTTTTTAAGCGCCAAAATAACAAGAATAAGAATTTTGAGAATTTTTAAAATCTTTCTTCTAAGTCAGACTCTAAAATGTACTATGTTTCCTTAATGTTTGGTAAAGCGGCATTTAAAATGTACTTCAGGAAAAGTTTACATGTCCTTCCTCAAGGATACAATAAGTTGCTAAATTTTAGTCCATTTATTCCTTACACATCTGGTGTGTTTGATTCAGGTTTATAATTAAAATATTGGGAGTGGAGAGGCAAATACTTATTGAGTATGCTGTATTTGTTGTACATTATCTTATTCTCGTTTTCTGTTCAAGAAGAGATTATTATCCATTCGATGCCCTTGGCTGCCAGCACCAATACATATTCATGTTCTGGGATTTTATTCGGGAATTTTGTTTCTCTCATCTTAGATTTTCCATTTAGTTTTCCCCATTGTCAGTCTTCTCCTTCCACCAAAGGATCTTTCTTTTCACCACCTGCTACCCTGTTTCCAAAAGTACATCTGCAATTTGTTTGTTTGCCGGCCTCAGTAACTTTAATGTCCAATTTTTTCCTCTTTTTATTAAATATTTTTTATTCAGTTTTCTCCTCTGTCCAGCTTTCTAACTTGGTGTGGAGATGTTTCCAACTCTGATTCTGCAAATGTGTATTTAGCTTTGCAGCCACCACATGTACCTGGTTTTTTCTTTTTAGTTTCATATTGTTCATTAGAAACTTCTGATCCAAAAACACAGAACAAGAAGATGCATTCTGACACAAACACCTGTAGCTCAACATGACACTTACTTAATGGCCAGCAAGTCACATGGAGAGAGTTGTCAATATAAAGAAGAAGAGAAGTTTTAATTAATGTATGTGATGTAACACATTCTGTTTAGAGTCAATATAAAAGACCACAATCATTCTGAACCAAATGCTTAAAATTAATCCAACCACAGAGAAAGTAAACGTATATTAACTATAAAAAATTTAATTTTAAGCAAATGCCTTGTTAGTGTTATTTCCTTGATAATTAAAAGCTGCAGTATGTAACTTTTAAACAATTTGTTTTTGTATATATTTGTTTCAGTTTTATTTACTTTAAAGCTATTTTTTAGAGATATTGTTAATTGAATATACCCAATAACCATATAAAATTGACATTTTTTAAAATTATTTTTCAGTGTACAACTATGCTACTTCATTAAAGTTTAGCGCTTTGTTTTAAAACACTGGATTTCCTATTTGGTTTTTTTTTTTTTTAGAAACATGTTGAACAAAAAGCATATAGACAAAGTTTGTCAAAACACCCAAAAGACATACAGCTGCAACATCCCCTAAAATCCAAATCTTTAATTGAACGGATGTGCATGAGGTGAAAATCCTAAGTATCAGTCAGCAACAATTAACTTTGTGTTGTATTGTAGACAGTGCATGTGAAATCAATAAAAACTGTTGCCTAAGCACTTCCAGAGTGATCAACATGGGACTGCATAACCCTGAAAGCTGTTACTCATGTGCAATATATATTTTTTCTGATTTGTTTGCCAGTGCTAGACTAGTCAGATAGGCAACTACACATTATTCAGGTGGATGCGAAAACATAGATCGGCGCTAGGGAAGGAACGTCGGGGTGAAGGAGCGACGCTCACTCGTTCCTCACATTTAAATCACACCTACTTCACCTTTGGGTAATTTACCCCCAGTATAAATACAGCTATCCTGTGAAGGCCTCAGAGATGTGTCCATGAGTTTTCGTAAACAAGCATGAAGACCAAGAAACACCTGGGAGACTAAAAGGTGCTCACTCTGGAATGAAATTGTGGAGAAATGTAGAGCGAGTTTTGGTTGTAAAACTGAGACATGCCCTGCCCAAGCTAACCTGTAGCGGCTGCAGCAAATATCTGGAAGTAGTTGGTGGCTTAGTTTGGAGGGACCAAAAAAACTTTCTTCCAAAGGAACAAAAAAAATATTTATAATGCATAAAATCCCCATGTAATGTGAAAAATTGTGGAAAAACAGAGGAATATGAATATTTTCGTAGATCAACCACTGAAGCAATGAAAAACAATGAGACCACTCAGTCTACCTGTCTTTTCACACCACAGGTGAATTATGTCGTATCTGATTGCTCTGAAAGGCAGCGTGTGTGGAATGAAGCGCGTTTGAGCCGTTATTGTGTTAGGGCTGTGTTAAAAGGGCATCATGACCTCGTCGCCGCGGTGAGTAAAATGCACATGAAAGCCCCCCTGGGGAGCGACGGCAGTGCAGATCGTTCAGGTCAGTGTCGGTTCTCTCAAAACACCGGATCTCTTTCCGGATGAGCCGAGTCCTCTCACACATGGCGTCATTAATATATTTGGAAGAACGAAAAACTAAAGCGTCTGCCGTTTTGTGGAGGCCTCTCCTGAGGCAAGCTGTCTTTAAATGGTGTTTATAAAGACTCGGAGCACACGGCAGGCAGAGTGTAAAGCAACAGAGTCATTCACAGTGAGCGATACATTAGGCAGATATTGAGTAGTTGAGTATTGTTGTGATCCATTTGCTTGTTGCCCCGGAGCTTCTGAGAATTTCTTGCTCTGATTGAACTGCCTTTATGATTTAGAGTAAACTGATCCGTCTCTAACCGAAAGTCCCGTTATATCCCTGTTTCTGGGTATGGGAGCCAAGCAGCTTTGCTCATGGGAAAATTGCAAATTTAGATTGCCTTGCTGTAGCTTCACGTCTTTTCATGTTATCTTGGCCTATCGTATTTGCAGCTGTACAGGGAAATCAATTGAACACGGGATGCTACTGGATGAATTTTCAGCAATGTCTCTACCGAAACTCAGACAGCTGGAGGGAAGGTATATTTCTTAAAAAGACTGCGTTAAGAAAAAAAAAAAAAAAAAAAAAGAAATCACACTTTCGGTCCTTGTTTTCCTGAAATAAACTTGGTATGTCCAAGAAACCTTTTAATTATTAATGTCCTAGCCAAATCGTTTCTTGTGGCTTGGATCCGAGTAGCGGTAAGTGCTCTGGGCTATTCTGCAATCGATCCAGAGTGTCTTTGGTGTTCGAGAGGCAGCTGCGCTCAGATCAGGCTGCTAAACCCAAGCTTCACTCCAGTAGATGGTAGACAGATGTCTGTAATTTGCAGACTAGGACTCTAAGGGTAAAAAGGTGCTACCCGCAAAATAAAATAATTTGGGGCCCTTCAACTGGTAGCTGGAGTCAGAGTAAAATAAAATGAGTACGTCTCGAGAAGACATACTCATGTCTGCTGCTCAAGTGTCACTAAGGGAGAGACTGGAGTTCAGAAATTACTATTTCATCTGTCAGCTTTTTGCCAGCAAGAACATTGTACTGTCATCAGGGAATTGGAAAAGCTTAGAAGTCAATTCAAACTATAAATGTGAACATGTCCAATCAATGGAGACCTTTTCATGGAAAAATGAATATTTTATGAACAATCCATCTTTAGGAAAATCAATGTTGTAGAGTGAGGAATATGAATGACATTACGGGACAATAAGGTGATGTGGACGACTGGGTAAGTGGCGTAAAGATAATGACTCGACGTGTTCGTGTCGTTCAATAATGTTTATGCCGTTTTATTGTTTGGCCCGTTTTTATGACGTGCTTGCCATTCTTTAAGTCAAATTTTTGCTCATTCATATTTAACAGATTTTCTCTCTGAGGTTTTATGGTGATACGACAGCTGTTAGGTGGCAGAACTAAGAATCGCAGGGAAAAAAAATATTGCTGAAGTAATTTGTTGATGAGATTGTGACACCTGTGACAACTTGTCACAGACGTAGTTGTCACTGACAGCTATGTTAACCACACAAACACATAAACGTGATCTGGATCTCAATGGCACTGTCAAAGTCTGGCAATTTAATATTGGTATAATTATTGGATCACAAACCTTTTCATACCTTTTGAATTTTCCTCACATTTGATTGTGCTACTGCCATGAACTTCAAAATATTTATTGGGATTTTACTATGATAGAAAACAAATAAAAAGCGGGTCATGAATGCTAGTTGGAAGAAAAATATAAAATGTTTTCATTTTAAGTTTTTCACAAAGGCAAATCTGAAAAGTGTGGTGTGCAGTTTTTTTTTACTTCCCTTTACTCTCATATTACATTATTGATTTCACCAAAACCTATTCCCTTCAGATGTTGCCTTGCTAGCCAATAGACTTCTTGTATGTATATTATTATCAGCATAAATTAAACTGTTCTCTGAATGTCTCCGATGTGTTTTACTGAACATTTGTGAACAAACAGCATCATGAAGCTTAAAACACAGAGCAGCCAGGGATTAACTATCATTTGTGATTTGTAAACATTAATGAAAATGGTCAAGGCGTTTGTGTATCTCTTGGTATTAGACGCTTGACCAATTTAAGAAATTTTCTTTCAGCCATTACTTTGCTGATTTGGCTCTGACATATAATTAGATGTTAATTTACATGGACTCAACACCTTCTCTGGTGTTTAGTTTCCTGCACATTGGGATCAATCACCAAATTCCTTGGAATAAGTGGATGATATGGCTAGTAGTTTAAATAATCTATATCCATAACGAATTTATTTTTAACTTAAAACATTTTCATTAGTGATTAAACGATCTGCTCTTGTTGGATCTTAGGGGAAGGAACTCTGTGTTTGCAGGTTTCTTCCAGTGATGCGCCCACCAGGATTCTTTACTCTCCCTTGCTAACTATGTGTTTCTTCAGTAAGGCAAGAGCTACATCAATATTATGACGGTGTAGCATTTGTTTCAATCACCGGTTACAGTCAGGAAGCTGCAGTCTGTCCTGTTTCTTCAGAGCACAGGTTTTAGTTGTAACTGCTGCCGTTCTGCCTGGTTTGGTTTTATTTCAGTAAATTTCATGAACCCATTAGCTGTTGGACCAAGATGTACATGAATATGCTATAGATATTGTATATTTTATGGAAAATGTCACCTGTACTGCTTGAAATGACCACCACGACTTAGTTTAAAAAAATACTGGCAGTAATAAAAAAAATATTGACTCTGTAATTGGAAAGACAGGAAGCTATTGTTAAAAATATTCAATCACTGCAACTTGACCCTGCTTCCTGGCTTTTGTCACACCGTCGCCTCTGCTATGTTATTATTTTCACCGTCTTCCTCCCTCGCACCTTGGAAATACTGCTTCTGCTGTCTTTCGATGAACAGACTCTCTTTACTGAAGTATCAACCTTTCATTGTACGCGAATAAAAGACTCAACGGTTTTCTGTAAATATAAACAGTCGAGTCAGAGCAGTTACCTTGACGCTCAGAGGGTATTCTAGGGCAAACGGCACAAAATCCCACATGCAGTGACGTCTTCTACAGGAGATCGATTTCTGTCTGTCTGTCTGTCTTGGATGATCATTCCGGCTCTTTTTCAAAACTCCTTTTAATTTCACAGTCTGCTGATAAAAGAGCTCCTGCTCCTGAGTTTGCAGCATGATACATAGATGTAACAATTTCGCCTCCATAACACAATCTCTTTTCCTCTGCTAACTTGGTTCTGAAGAAAGGTGAGGAAGCTTACAGATGCAGACTGATATATATATATATATATATATATATATATATATATATATATATATTTCTTTATGATTTTATTTCCAAAGAATTGTTGAACCTACAGTGATCTGAATGGACAATACTTTAGTGTTTTTGTTTTGCTGTAACGATATCTGGACTGACATTGAGGGGAAAACAAAATTGCATCTCTGCCCTCTTTGAAACTCTTATTTTGTATTCACTTTTATTTTTTATGAGAAACATGACAGCTATTATCTCTGCCTCACACTTAGCTTCTACGAAAACAAACTATCTGTTCTAGTTAAAATATATCAATGTGAAAATATAGAGAATTATTGTTGGCTTGAAGGAGATTATGCTTAATCTATAAGAAAGGCAACATGCCTAATCCTAAAGTCTGTCATTCCTCTCACATTTCCTGTGCTTTTCTTTGCTGTCTGCCCTCCGTCAGGTTTCAGACTAAGGAAGAGAGAGGTGTTGTGGGAGTCCAGTAATACTCTGGGGACTTGCCCTCATCTGATGGAGTTCATCCCCTGTGAGGATCCTGCCTGCTACCTGTGGCAAACCCAACAAAAGGGAAAATGCATTCCCACCAACAGCTCCTGTGGTCCTGGAACCGCAGTACAGAATGTGACCTGTGTCGACGCTGAAGGTAATGCTCAGGAACCAGAACATACCTGCTATGGCCCATTTTAAAATGCTCTGTCTGTTTTTTTGATTAAGCTTCCTGTTTTCAGCAAAATTTGAAAGATTACTGCATAAATAATATACAATAGAATAGGAATTTCTCCGAAATGCTTCAATCTACAGTAACTAGCAAAAGTATTTGAATCTTTTAACTGATTTTCACATTTTATATGGTTTAAAAAGTTTTCCACCCGTCTTACCTCACTAGAGTTCCTGTCTTTGCATGTTTGTTGTGTCCTCTGCATTGCTTGTAGCAAACTGCAACCAGAACTTGAACAGACTTTTTTTTTTCTTGCCTCTCCATAACTAAGGAGTGCATGACTACTACTTTTCATTTTACCTGGGGTGTAGGTCACTACAGCTCCTTGTGTGTTACCATGGTTACCAGCCTGTCAGATAAGGAGTATTGTCATGACGTATAGTAGGTTGTATTTGTGACAATGGACAGTGCTCTGCATGGAATGTTTTGTAACTTTATCCGTGTTTAAATATTCTACACAGCTTTATTAATTCATGATAAAATATGTTCATTAATATTTGCTGAAACTCTGAATTTATGTTGAAATTTAAATAAATACAGGCGGACTACATTCACTACTTGGGTGGCTTCTGCAGGAATGTAGATGAACTAGGTTTTATTTTGGGTGAACACAAAGCCATGCCGCGCTTCAGATATTTAATTGTAAAACATTTTCATAACATGTCCCGTATCACTTGTCCTTCCACTTCTCAATTATGCTCTACTTTTTGCTGGTCCATTAAATGAAATGCAAATAAAATCCATTTTGAGATGCTCACGCCATTATAAAGGTGGTAATATGAGCATCACTAAAATGTGTTGTTCCATTATTAATTAAACAGATAAACCTCAGTGACAATGCCTGAAGTTAAAGTACATTTCCATTTTTACACAGAAGGAGAGATGATTATTAACCTTACATTTAATATCTCAAACTGTACCTTTAACAATTTTCATATTTATCCATATAATTCTTGAGTGTACAGAGTTCATTTTATACAGTCTAGTCATTTCTATTTAAATGAATCCAAGCTACTAAGAATCTGAAACAGCTAATCCTAAAAATTCAAATGAATAAGGAGCTATAAAATTCATCAAGGTTACAGTGGTGCCAGCAATGCAGTGATGTAGAGAGACCTTACCATCAATTTTATTGTGACGCCTGAACCACCAAGTGTAATGTGATCCGTTGTGCTCGGGCGTATCATTAAGGTGGGTGACGGGAACATTACCATTAACGATGCATGCATTATTCATTATGGACCACTGTCAGCTTTATGGGCACAGAAAACACGGGCCTGATTAAAAGTCAGAATCCCTGCTTCCTACCAGGCATTAATTGCTCATCTCCATTGATTATGGGCCTAATTGGAGCCTTTTTTGTCCATGTTTTATTACTCTGTCACAATGGATCGGGTGTATGTTTGTCACGAATCCAGATGAAAGTCCAAACACATTAGCCATCCTAAGAGCCTAATGAGTTTTGACGGGCCGAGTAAGGAGGGAAGCTTTCGAAATTTGGTGGAAACAATCTCATCAGATTATTTAGAGTGGATTTCGTGTTTGTGGCTGATGAAAGATTGATGTTTTTTTATTTTGATTTTTGTCCTTCGACTGACCATTTGAATTCATTGGCATACTAACTATTGCCTTAGTTATGTTGCGTACTGTCAGCAGTGTTTCTGTTTTATAACAGCTACAATCAGAAAGAAGGACCCAAGTTCTCTGCTACCTTTGTTAAGAAAATGAATAGCAGTAAACTCATTGAAGAAAAATATATTTAGATAGATTAACTTGGATCGTGATGATTAGTTTTGCAGCCATGCAGTCATAACCCACTTTGACCAAGGTCAAGTTTCCACCTTAGAGAGATGATTCTTTCGGCACTTTTTACTGTTGTGCTTGAAATATAAATTTCGTAGACCTTGGAGAAAGCAGCTTCTAATTGCCTCTCTGACTACACATTCAGATTCAACACACTGAAGGTCCCTTTCCCAAATGTTGCCCAAATAAGAATGATGGACACTTTGTCTGTAGAGAGGAAGGCAATGAGGCATTATTGGTCCTGGAAAAATATAAAGAATAAGTACATTTGAAGTTTTCAAAGACTCTGGAATAATATATTTTCAAGTTTTTTTTAGGGTCAGGGGTTGTTTAAAGCTCCTGCTACTGCTATACCTGTGGTGGATTGAGCCTATCACAAGATGAAACAACATTTTATATACAATTTCACAATGGAACTAGATATGACAACAATTTTCTGAATTCTTCTTCCCCTGTTTCTTATTGTGTGACAGAAAAACTTTTATTGTTAGAATTTACATATTTATAGGTTGTTGATTAAATTCGAACAGAATGCTTAAGAAATAAAGAGACTGGAAGCACCAATTATTCCCCTCTCACTGAACTATGCAAAGATTACCAGTAATATCATATTTTTGCTGCATTCTTGATGTGTTTTGTTTGTTAATGACTT
The DNA here is from genome assembly GCF_904066995.2 of Poecilia reticulata. NCBI lineage: Eukaryota > Metazoa > Chordata > Actinopteri > Cyprinodontiformes > Poeciliidae > Poecilia > Poecilia reticulata. The sequence continues at coordinate 37,347,944 of NC_088831.1, forward strand.
TCTATAATGCGTCATAGAAATTTCACAGTTTAATCGAGAAAGCAATGTTGTGAGGCAGAAATATTTTTGACTGACTGCAAGGTTTATACGTGGCATGTATACCCTCGACTTTCTTAGCTTCTGTTAACTTTTTTCTTACAAAAGGAGAAAGACATAAATGTTATGTGGACAGACTCTTAGTGCTAACCATATAAAGACAAAATAATGTGACACTTTTTTTCCTCCATAAGATGCTCAAACTTTGTGGCTAGCTTGTTTTGGAAACTAATCCCGTTTTTAACCTTTCCACAAGTTTACAGCTGACCCGTCTGCTATGCTTATCGGTGTTCAAGATGCCGTTTGTTCACAGTTTCACTCACAAAATCTCTGAGGCATCAGAGAACAGCTGTGTTTCCACTGGGATTTAAATACACACAGACACAAAATGCGCATGTAACTGGTTGCACTTTTCACGGCGAGTATGAGAGTAAAGGCTTCTGAAAAGTATCGTTGCAACAAAATAAAATGTGAAGAAGTTCTAATGGTTTAGATACTTTTGCAAAGCACAGTGTGGCCCGGGTAGACAAAAGAAAAAAATAACTGTAAAGGTTGTTCTGTGGGTTGTTCTGAAATTTTGCAGGTGAAGAATTATTTTCTTTCCTTCGATGACATCAGCTTTGCATCAGCGACTATTTAATCACATCCAAAATGTTGTCGGGGGAACCCCTGTTGATAGTTCTTACTTTGTGTTATAATGACGCCTTTTCTGGGATTTTTGTATGAATTATTGTGCACAGGGTTTGTACGGCTGCTGCTGATTGAGGGAAAGGTCAGCAGTAGCGACCGTTTCTTCACGCCAGTCTTGTTTACACAATACGTCTCTATTAAAAACCTGTTTCCATGTTGTGTTTTTCCCTAAAGTATTGCGTCAAGTGAAGAATAAATTTGCTTCCGCCGTGAAGCCCATTTGAAACAAATACAAGATTAATCCTCTATATAAATCATACTCAGAGGGTAGCATTTGAAGACCTGCAGACTTCTCTCTATTTTATCTTCCCACATAATGTAAGCTTTTTGTTTGCAGATTTTCTAGCATAGAACCAGAGAGCTAGACTGCTTTTCAAACCTGTAAACTTGTCTGTGTCTCTGCTTTTGAGGAGCACAAATGCATCACTTTTCAAACAAACTTAAGCTGATGGAGGTTTAGAGGAAGCAATCAGAAAACATCTCCCAGTACCAAAATGCCAGGTTGTTTTGCTTAGATAAGGAAATTCATAGAAATACTCGGGTCCAGATGGAATAAAATGAGTTGTTCAAGGACATTTCAGAGTTCAGCTAGAGACGTAAAACTAACTGAAGAACTTTCATAACTAAAAAGCACCACACTAAACACCAGCTTGTCAAAGTCTAGCTCTCTGGATAAAAAAATCTTAATATAACATTTGTAATAATAAAATCTTATTTGTATGAAATAATCAACATTTACAACTCCATTTGTACAGATAAAAAATGAATATTTGAGAGAGATAACTGTAAAAAAAGATAACTTGCTTACTGACGGATTTTGCTTTACTCAAGAGGTTTGTTGTTTGATTATTGATATTACAACAGAAGTGTAAAAACCTCAAACATGTCTAAAAACTCTGTGAAATTCTTAGAAGTTAATACCAGCCATTATATTACTTGGTAACTACTTGTCATAAAAATATTTATAGTTTGATTAACAATAATAACAAAGTCGGATGTTCTTTTGGATCAGTGTCAGGCATTCTGCATTAATCAGGATTTGAGGTATTTAAAAGGCTGATATCTGTCTCTGTCTGTCAGTCTTGAAAAAATCCCAGCCTGTGTTCTCATGTGTGGCTATTAAAACTGTATAATTTTATGTGCGTATTATTTTGTTGATTCAGTCAGATCAGATCTTTTCCAGTCTTTACAAGAACGTTTAGAGTGAAAGAGGAATTGCCAACTGTTCCAGCTTTTTCCCGTTTACATATAGTATGGGTTGGATTATCATCAGGTCACATTAAAACAGAGATTAAACTGCATCTGTAAGTCCTGCACTTTTATAAGCTGTTCTTCATGACAGTGTGAGAATGAGAGAGTGGCGTTCTTCATTAGCTATCTGAAATTCACCTGGTGTTGGAGCAGCAATGTTGAGACTTTTTTGCAGAAACTCTGACTTGAACCAAAAGATTTTCACCAAATGGGAAATCGGAGTCATAAATATTACTGATGATGAGAGTTAAAGTGGAGGTATTATGTAAAATTAACTCTTTTTTCTTTTTTTTTTAGCTTTATGTCATGTTATAATGTTGCTTCTTCATCAAAATAAACAAAATCATCGATTCTTTCATGCATGTTTGAGAAATATTTGCTCTCACAAAGCCCTGCCTGTTTACCCAAAGCTTCTCCTGGGAGCTTCAGTCCCTGTTTCTTCCCCCATATATTTCCACCAAACCAGCAGCCACAGCAATTGGCAAACTCCTGGTTGAAATGCTAAGCTTATTATACAATCTACTATTCAGTCCAACTCTACTTACTGCCATAGTTGGCCTTACATCTCTTATTTATTGGATATAGTTTTTCTGACCCCTGTTGTTGTCCCCAACTAAAGTTAATACCTGGTCAGGAGCAGAAACTGTCGAATGATGAAATGTTGTGTTAAACCTTAGAAGGGAAAGTGTTCTTCTGCAGAGACGCATTGGACATAAACACAAACTGGGAGTCTGCAGGTTGTCAAGTAAAGAAAAAATAATAAGGTTTTATTAATAAAACAAAAGGCATTGCAGTTCCAGGAAATCAAGAGAACACAGAATCTAAATTAATCTGCTGAGCGTGACAAGAATGAAAGTGAGAATGGATAATGCATTCACACAACATAAGAAGGGCAAGGATTTCTTAGCAACCAAGGAGAAATCCTCAGTCTACATGTACTAGTCTGGTAAATGAGGGACACAGAGATATTTCATGAGCTAGAATCTAGTGCACTAAAATCAAGGAATTGATCAATTGAAATAAAATAAAAAAGGCAGACTACAACAACAGTGCAGAATATTTAAAAAAAAAATCAAGCAAAGAATATCGGCATAATATAACGACTAGAATCATCCAAATTTCAAAATTACAAAAACTACTTAAGAAATCTTTACATCCCTTTCAGTTTCCATAAAACATTACTTCATATAGAAATGTGGAGTTACTAAGTTTAGGTTTACATTGTATTTTTAAAATTAGGGGTTGCAATTATAGATCCAGACCACTTGACCAAACAAAACATTGTTTAGGCAAGAGCAGGATAACAGATTTTAACAGCCCCCCCCTTTTTCTTTCGCTTACATATTGTTATGATAGATTGTTGTTGGTTATTGGGGCTCTAAACCAGCATAAATAACTGCTGAGATGGCTTACCCGCCGGGTATTTGCCCAAGGCTGAGTGAAGTTGTTTTGACACCTCGTTCAGCTCCTTCTCCTTGCAGAGTCAATGCCACCGATCGCGGAGGCTGCTGACTCAAATATACTCGGTTTATGTGTAACTGATGGCTGACATGACTGATTTTCTACCTCGTGTACTGCACTGGATGGTGACTTACCCAAAGCCTGCAGACTCTGACATTTGTGAAACTAACAATAACAACAACAGTGTCTCTCTCCAACTGTCTGCCTCTTTCCGCCTAACTGGTCAACAGTATGTAGTCAATGACGAGCCCAGAAAAGCCACTGGAAACATGGACGTATGGATGTCAGAGGAGGGGAAATTGTAAAGGAACATGCTTGGCAAGCTGATGTAGCCCAAACACTAATTGGTCATCCAGCCCAGTTTGTCACAACGCACTTGAATGGTGACTGGGATTTTGTCCAGTTCACCTTAAAGCTCCCCTGATATGTGATTATTAACTTTTAAGAAAAGTCGATGCCAATTTTTTTTCTATGGATTTAATGCTGAATAATAACAATGAGAGAGATTAATTGGTCGGTGGGCGTGCAGAGAAGAAATCATGTTGAAATTGCATGCAGTAGGCAGCGATATTATTTCTGAGTAAGAGCCCTAACTACAGATCCCTGTATTAATAATGCAGGAGGACCCCAGGGGCAGCCATCTTTCTGCACAACAGTACACCCTGAGACACACACACGCGCGCATATACACACACACACACACACAAGTTGTAGCTTCGTGCTGTTATGTCATTTGTCCTCGGGCAATGGTTCCAGACAGTTTTGTGGCTTTTTGTTTGCTATTATACTCATTAGGCCCTTTTGTTTTCAGAGTAATTCATAAATCAATTGTTTTTATACAGTTTATTAAAGAAGAAAAAATAATCCCATACTTAGAAATAAAATGTTACCACAGAGTCCTTAAAATTGTACTTTAGCCTCTAGTGTTTTATATGTCAGAACATGTTTTATTGGATAATATTGAGTGCAAACATATGAGGTAACCTTGCTTATGTCTTTTATATAAGAGTAAACTTGCTTATTGTGCCCTTTCAGACAAGATAACAACAGAGCCTGCTGGATCGCTGAGGGCCTTCAGGTCGATTAAATTCCAACTCATGAAAATCTTATTCCCATCTTGTGTTGGAGCAAAGTGGCTGGAAATAGAATTAGACTTTCATTTCTGGGAGAGCAGCAAGAGTATTCATGGGTCGGTTCCTGGTGTCAAGATATGCCAAGGTTTTACAATGTTTTGGTTTGAAATGGCAAACATTTTTGATAATGTTCTTTCAGTTTTCACTCGTTTTAATTAGGAAACAAAGGAATTACATTTTTTCCTGCTGGATAGAGCATGAAGGAGTGCAACGCAAACTCTGCCTCACCTCTGTAAAACTGTTTCCAGGAGTTAGCAAGGTATTAGTGACATTTGTGACGACAGGATGGCAGATGGCATCTGGCTGGTAACTAGTTTCTTATACGTGTGTCATCATGTCAGCACTAGCCAGACAAAATCACATTTTATTTTTAAATAGGACTTGCATCAACAGGAAACAGGAGAATAGAGAAATTGCTGAATGAAAGAGAGTAAATCATTGTACGTGCACACAAGGGGTGATTACTGGATCAGGCGAGAGTGATTAACATAATGTGGAAAAGCTGGGGTTAAGCACTGACTGGAGGATCTGAGTGGAGAAATAATAAAACAATTGTAATTACAAGGAGAACACAAGGAACAAATGAATAACAACTTGACCGAACATGACTAGATGACAAAGTTTCAACATAAACACGCTCAAAAGTAACAGAGTACACAGGGCCAAGTGCACAAAACAAGTCTGGTACAGTAAATCATTGCAGGACCTAAACTGACACATGAACAACTGAAAAAGGAAAAAAAAAAATCACAAAATGAAGTTGCACTGATATGCATTTGAGAACTATATAAAAGTTAAGAGAATAAAACTTTTTATATTTTCTGGCTGCATCTCATTCTTATATCTAGGTTTTTTTTTTATCTTACAAATGTGAAGGTTGAATTATAGAAATGTGTGTATGCAGTGTTTTATTTCACGCTCGTTTTGTATAAAGCGTGCCAGTCTGAAATAATTACCTGGGTTGGCGCGATGGTGAACCATGACAATGAATTCCCACGCAGCGTAAAATCTCAGTCAGCTCAAAACAATTATGTTAAATGCAGCTTCGATTCAGGTGCTGCAGCCCCCAGATCACTGCTTAGTTAGCTGCACTTTGGAAATGTATGCATAGGAGGAAATGTAAACTTTTTCTTCCACAGCTTTCTTTGATTTTAGACTTTATTCTAACCTTTGACCTTACATCTCTACATTGCTGTTGTGTAAATATCGTCTGCTTTAAATTTTAACTTATTTTCCTATTATTTCATCAAAAGTATGTGGTGATATGTTCTTGTAATATATTGTATGTTGAGTTTTTGGTGTTTTTTTTTTTTGCAAATGCATTTATTTAAAATACTTTGTGTTACCACCTAAGTTTAGTGTATATGTTTTGTAGCACCATTAGCATGCTAAAATAAGTATTTTATGCAAAAAAAACCATCACATATTGTTATTATTGTAGACCTGCTGTGCTGAGTTTGGAGTAAAGTGTATCGGTACACTCCTAAAGTGTGCTAAAGCTAAATCACTGGATGCAGTGGTCCCTAGCTTTTCTCCATTATTTCTAGACAATCTTCTGCTGCACACATGCCAGATATTTTGATGTAGCTTTAGATGCTTTAACTCTATGGGCAAAAGGTTTTCAAACTCCCTGAGGGAGTATTTCACATTTATCTCATGAGGCGTTACCAAGGCTCGTATTTTTCTGCATTAGCTGTTTCCTCCAATATTAAGAGTGTATGGGGACAAAAAAAACAACAACAACAAATTGATAACAAATATGCCCTAGAGTTGTTATTGTTAAACTATATATCTTGTTGTAGTGGCAAGTTCAGCAAAGTTAATGACACTACGCGGTGGAGGTGTATATCTATAAAAGCGATGCCTGGGCTGCTGCTGGCATTGTTTTGACAAGTTGATGACATCCCACTTTTTTTTCTGTTTCTCTCTCATTTTATAGAGACAATCGCAAAAATTAAAAAGTAGATATTATTTTGAGGAAGATATTATATACTGCAATACTGATGAATAGTCGCACGTTAAATGTTTAGTTTATTTTGAGTCAATAGTTCTACTGACTTATTTGCTTGACTTTTTTAATTGAGAGAAGGTTTACAGATTTCACTACATGCCTGCAAGTTGGAAGCTGAGAGATGACTTAAAAAAAACTATCTTGTATTACCAAAAAAGAATCATAACACAACGAACAGTTTTTTTTCGATCCGACTACATTCTTTCTGTGTTTTACCAGGAACTTTGAAGGGAGCTCTGTCAACTACAAGAAGTTGTTAGAATTACTGTAAATCCATTATTACTACAATGTAGCAATATACCTGTGTGCAATGTAATTTTAAATCATTTGGTTTACTTGCATCATGAATGCCAAGCACTGCTGGATTGAATGTAATATTTGTTGTAACAGAGAGAATTACATTTCATTTGGTACTTTATGATCTTGAAAACGGCTGTTTTTAAAAAAGCATGTTAACAAACCAGACTCCCAACAATGAACTCTAAAAAGATTAATGTTGAAATATTGAATCAGAATTGAGTGAAGCTGGTGTCGCACTGTTTCTCATCACGCTAAGTACATTATTATGAAAACATATTGGCGCCTTTACAGATTTCTCCAGTTTTTACTTTTCTCGTCATGCTGAAATGTTTCAGGCCATAAAGCAAATTTTGTCATCAGACAGAAATAACATGAGTTAAATAACAGCCAGTGGCAGGCTGTACATTTGGTGCCATCAGGACTTTTAAATCTTGCAAGTCCTGAATCAGCAAAACAGCATTTTGCTACCACTACCGTGTTTAGCTGTCAGTATTATGTTCATCAAGCGATATTACTTATTGACACAAAGTCACTTAAATTGGGTCAGGGACTGTCTGCCTCTTTGTTTGAGAAGCGTAGCCTCAGGCCTGGAGGAGCTGACTCTTATCCTGGCCTTTTTCCACTTGGCTGTGATCCACTCCACTGCACACTAAAGGTCATGGCTTGAAGATGCAGCTCAGTGACCCCTTCTCTCCAGGACTACACCTGCACACCCTGTCCACTGTTTTCCATTGTTCAGTTTTTAGTTCACACACATACAGTCACACAAAGAATCAAGTTGGTTTATGGGAAAGAAAATAATAATTGTAGCTATAAAAAGTGTTATTTTCTTAAGATGTAGCCTAATGGTTTCATAAATAATAGTGTTTATATGGATATGAGTACATACTAAAGAAAAATAAGCCAAATTTGACCCACTTCACCTTATGCACAGTGGTGCCTATTTGTTGGATATATTGAAACGCTAAGTTGCAAAAGAAATTAAGAGAGAAAATACAAGATTAGTTTACCTGCTCAGTTTTATCAGATGTATAAGAATGAGCATTTTTCAGATTAGTGAAGGCAATAATATTGCTGATACTGAAAAATAAAAGCTGAGTTTGTGTAACTCTAATAGTTCCTCAGTTGTTTTTTTATATGCACGCATACACCTGGACACAAATTGATTTATTGTCACACTTTTTTTCATTTAATAAAAAGTAGAGATGTGCCGATCAGGTTTTTTCCTGCCGATTCCGATTCCGATCACCCATGAGGGCTGATCACCGATGCCAATCACATAATTATTATTATTTTTTTATCATAAACACTACCGGTTACATTATGTGGAAAAAGGAACCATGAATTCACCTTAATTTAGATAAAAACTTGTTTTTAATAACTTTTTCCAAGAAAACTAAACAAAACAGGCATTGTGCAAATTGTACTGCTGTCAGTAATACCATCTTTAACAGACTGATAACATATGAAGGCTCTGAAGAGGCTAAATAATGCAAAGAGTCAAAATAAAACCTCTCAACATTCCCAAAAAATTCAAGTATAAAACTTAACATTCAAATCCAAATATAAGTTCCATTACAATAAACAATCCAGAGTTACTGAATGAAAACTTCCTGATAGCATGGCGGCTAGCTGATTACTGCTAGTTCTGATTGGCTGTTTCTGACTGAGCGGAGTAATTATGTAAAGCAGGGAGGAGATCGATTATTTTTTCAGAGATTATCTGTCTCATGTTAGGACAGCGAAAGTTTTAATACGTATGTAAAATGTATTTTTTAAGTTAGATACTGCAGCTTTAAGCAGAGGTTCGGTGTGAGAGTCACTACCAGGTGGAGCAGAAGCGGCGCTCCGTCTGTCAAATATTACTACCTGTAGCGAGTTGCAGCGGTTCAACAGCAAGAATAGAACCAGCGTCTTACATCGCAGCTCGAAGACTTAAATAATTTTGCGGGTTTTAGTTTAGCTTTCTGACCGTCATGCTAATCCGGGTGAGTGTTTGTAGCTGTGCGCTGGTTTACCTGCTATCTGATCCTCCATGTCTTTTTAACTGCAGTGAGCCTCGATGTAGCCAAACTCCGTCAAGTATGCCATTGTTTCTATGCCATATTAGCTTCGTTGTGTTGATGCATTTTGACCTGCTTCAATTTTCCGCCGCAACACGCAAACTTCCCCATTCACTCAGTGCGTTATAGTTCCACATCGCTTAGGATTTGTTGCTGCGCGTTTGCGCAGTGTGGAGGAAAGAGGAGACCAGCTGCACAGGCAGGCTGCGAAATGAGATGCAGCTGATCGGTATCGGCAACAAGAGACAATGATCGCCGATCACCGATCATGCACTTTTTCATGGAAATCGGCCGATTATGATTGGTGGCCGATCGATCGGCACACCTCTAGTAAAAAGGAATTATGCATTTTAGTGTAAAATAATCCACCGTTGATTTTGGTGTCACGTGGTTGACACTCTTATATCTGTTTTGTCAACTCTCAAATAAAATAAAAACTGAAAACAACCTTTTCTCTCCCTTTATTGCCTTAAGATGAATGCCAGTTATTGCACATAACTCATAATTTAGTCACAATTCCAACATTTTCATTTCAGCTGTGTTACTATGCCATGTTTAGGAGGTGATGTGCCCGACGGCCACTGTGTAGAAGAGCCTCCACCCACTGAGGAGGCCTGTGATGTTGCCTGTTCTACAGACTGTGTGGTGGGCTCCTGGTCCTCCTGGTCTTCCTGCTCACACAGCTGCGCCACAAAGACCGCAGAGGGCAAGCAGAGCCGCAGTCGCACAGTATTAGCCATCCCAGGAAAAGGTAACCTTAAAATCCCTCTGATTACTTTGACTCTTCTCCATATGTGTGAATTTCTTCCACACATTTTACTTTTCAACCAGTTTGCTTCCTTTTTTTATTTGCTTATCAATGACAACTTATTGCCATTAATAAGTTAATGGCAATAACTTATTGCCAAGTAAGTAATTGCTTGGCAATAACTTGGTATCAAGTTTGTGCTTTGGGGAAGCACAAAAATGTGCAAAATGTAAATTTTGTGTAATAGATCCTCCTTAAAAATAGGCAAATTTACATTGACTAAGACTGAATATCAATTAAATATTAAAATTAACTCATATAACATGTATGAAAAACATATAAGATGTATCCATAAGTAAAAGTGCAGCGCCTAAGCTTTATTTTGTAACTAGAAATGTTAAGAAGAGTTTCAGAATTAACTGAAAACTAAGCTCAGCAAATAGTAGATAAAGATTGATTGAGCGGCAGGTTTTATCAGCGTGGTTTCACCAGCATTGCAGCCCTTTCGCCTGGTTCCCCAGATTTAAGAGTGTTATACAGACATTTTTCATTTCAGAAAACATTTGAGGTTTGAGCAGATCATCCATTATCAGGAGCTGTTCCTCTGGCAAGTGTTTCTCTGTATACTTCATGTTTTCAAGTCAGGCTGCCTTGGCAGGCGGCTGCTGCCCATTAATCCCTGTAACTAAACACATATCAGCAATAACAGCTGATGAAAGAATCTTGCAGCTTAAACCCAATTGCTGGATATCTGTTGGCTGGCAGAGGAGGCTGTGAGAGAGCAGTTTGTGTGAAACCACAGTACAGCTGTGGAATGCAAAGTAGATCAGAAACCGTAAGCATCTCGTTGGTTGTAGTTCGGTGAAAAAGTCATGTTTGTGTTTTGCTGTGGTCCTCAACACTCTGCAATTAACACGTTCAGCTCATCATCAGTTTGGCTTTTATCATTTTATTCCATTCAGATTGAGGAGTCCTAGTAGTCAGAAACAGAGAAACTCACATTAACAACATGAGACAGTGGACTCAGTGCTGCCCTTAGAAAATAAGTGAAAGTTAGAATTTAAATCACTTTTTTTATTATTTTGCTTTTATAGCCATCTTTGCTACATGTTAGCATCAGGGTTGCCTTTGAGTTTGAATTGCATCGATTTTCTGAAGTCCTTTTGCATCATTGTTTACCAAGCTGTTTCAGTTTATTGAGATTAGTGGACATCTATTGTTTTACTACTATCTGAAAATTATCGAGTGACATTTTCAGAAGTGTTTGGGATCATTGTCATGATAAATGGCTGACTTTGATCATGTGTCATCTGTCAAAAAATAACCTCGTAATTGAGTTTACAGAGAAATTCATTGTCAACTCACTGGTATGTCCAATCTTTCTTTATTATAATAATCTTCTGCTCCAAAAATTGCTCCAACCTTGCCTCTCTGATCTGACACACATTACATACACACACTTCATTTAGAGGGAAGCTCACTCATATGTATGTACATTTATGTACATGTAGATCACAGCCATAACACATTATTATCTACTCTCCAAAATGAAATCTGTTGAGTAAAACAAATTGTGCTTGAAAATGACTGAAAATAGCTGCTGGTAATTTTGGAAAAAGGGAAGAAAAGCTGCGGAAATGAAGCAATAGCTTACGCTAAACATTAGCAAAGAAACAAGGATATTGCACTGCTTCTTGCATTTCCTTCTTAGTCTTTAGTCTTATTGAACTATCTGCTTTGAATAATGGCTATTTTGGTCTCATTTCGTAGGGGATTTTGCAAAACTGTTTACCAACTGTAACAGCTGCCAGTTGCTTTTTTTAGCAACGCATTTCTTAATGTGTTTCCTTCTTAGCATTGTGTTACACACACCTGAAAGCTCCAGACCCTCAAACTGTCAAAGCCAGCGCTGCATAAAGGTGATTCATCTTCTCTGAGCATAAGTTAACCATGTGATAAGCAGCATCTGGCTGCTACTAAGCAGTTGCAGCGTAAAATGTTTTCTCAAAGTGCTAAGACTCTTCATCTTTTGTGAAATGCACAGCAGGTTTTAAAAACTTGAATATTTATCTGTCATGGCCGAAGGCAGCTGGGTTTTTTATTGACTCTGCTCTATTTCATCCTTGCTCAGAAGCCCTCTGAAATGTAGGTGATTAGTTGAAAGATTTATTAGCTGTTGGTGGACATTTCAGATTTTAGAACTGTTGTAGGCAGATGCAGCAGATATATGACTGCCAGCTAAACCGCTTTGAGCCAAATCAAGAAAGGACTGTTGGGCTGAGTCCGAAGACAGCGGACCAATCTGCACTTTTCGAAATGCTAGATTGTGAAATGTTTTTGTTTTATGTTTCCTTGTGTTCACCTCCAGATGGTAAAGCATGCCCACCTGCCCCAGCCCTACAGGAATGGCGAGTCTGCAATGACCATCCTTGCTCTGTGTTTTACTGGGAAGCCTCTGAATGGGGACCCTGTACTGAGGACGCGTCTTCTAAAACCAATGAAACTAGCTCCCGCAATGAGACGTCCGCCTGCCCTGTTGGTGTTCAGAGCCGAAACGTCAGCTGCATGAGGATGAATGCTGCTCCAGTCTTAAGTAAAAGGTATGCTCTCTGCCACCGGGTACATTTGTTGTCATCAGGACATTTTAAAGCATTTCACTACAAAAACGCTAAATCTTACCACAGTGTTTTGGTCTAGTTTCTAGTGTGAATCTGTCAGTACACTTGAAATACGACAAACTAACTTACAAGTCACTTTTCAGCAAGATATAGGAGCTTGTTTTATGTCAATAATTACTGGATGAAAAAGTACAAGTTCCACCGGCAGATTGTTTCATTTATAACATGAGGAAAATGTCTTGTAACAATTGGAATTGGTACCTTTTTTAATATTATTATTAAGGAATTATGGAGTTAAAACAACCTTCTATATATTGCTAAAAAGTCACTTGTAAGGTAGTTTTGTCTTATTTCTAGTGTACTAAAATATTTGAACTAGAAACTAGACCAGATTTGCAATAGACAAGAGAACGACTAAGATTTCATGCTTTTTCAATGTTTTGACTTTATTCTGAGTTTTATAATTACTTTGGTTATTCCTGCATTTTGATCTTTTCAAACCAACATATGTGTTTCTACCTAGAAAAGAAAGTCATATTTTCTTTTTATCTTTTCTTTCTATGTTTTTAGTCACAAGTAATCTGTACCTTTTAAAGATTGTCGGGAAATTATGTGCAAATAGTCAAATATTTGAATACTCCTTGTATACTATAATTTCTAAATACACAATGTTCACCCCCCCCTGCCCCACCAAAAAAACCCAACCCAAGAGTTTTGTGAAGTGTCTCTCTTCCTTTATACTTTCACTCTGTGCTTTTGCTATTCTTATATATATATATATATATATGAGTGTGTGAACCCGAGATTCATCTTGCATCTGCTCCCCCATTATCCTTCTCTTTCAGCAATACAATATCAAACACTGCTAAGGGCTTTTGTGCTGTCACTTTAATGATGTTAAAGCCCGCACCAGAAAGACAGATTTATAAATAATTCACAAAGTTTGCCCTTCTTTAGCTCAACATATTATTGACAGGGCCATAAAATGGATTATGGAGAGGCTTTTTTCTCATGCGCGTCCTGTCTGCCACCACAAAAGCTTTAATGAAAGCTGTCATTTCTGCTCCCCCAACAGATCTCGCTCGTACAGTGTGCCGTGAATTTAATCACTTCGCCTCTCTCATATCCCTGCAAAGTGTTCATTTATTGGAACACCACCTAAAACTTAGACCTGCATGTTGCTATTCGATGATTGTGTCTTATCAGTAACTTGTGAGTTAGTGCTTCCAGTTACTAAATTAAATGAGGCACATATACTCTTAGGGATACACAACCGTCATCAGACGACATTGTTTTTCTACTTGATATCAAACATTCAGCTGAAAATGTCTTCAACATTTCTGAACAGAAATTTCAAAACAAAAACCAATGTTTGTGAAAAACAGGTTCCTTCAGTCAGCAAAACACCTAAGCATTTCATGGTGCACAATAATCTCTGCAGGGATCTGTGGCTCAACCAAAAGCTTAGTGGGTTTTTCTTGGTATCAGCTCAGAGCCTGCAGGAAAAAGTTTGATTGATTTTCAGTTTTATTTCTGTTCCTTTTTTCCGCATCCCAAGAATAGCATCTGTAGTAACACACCTGTGAACTCTATTCAATATTTCAACACTTTGCTCAAATATATGTTTAAAATAGCGCTCTGTGACAAGGGCGGTATGTATGAGAAATAAAAAAAAACATACTGCATGTCATGATTAATAATTTAAACAAGTAATTTTGTCTTAATTTGCCATCAAAACAAAACCATGAAGAGAAAGAAACACTCCAGACAAGTCAGGGGAAAATTACAGTCGGCTCTAAGCAGGGTTGGATTATAAAGTAATATCCTTTGCTGTGAAGATCTCAGGGAGCTGTTCAATCTGTCATCAAAAATTGGAAAGACTTTGGTGTGATTCTAAACCTGCTAAACGTACAGGCCATGCAAGACAAGCATTAGTCAGAAAAGCAGCTGAGAGGTACTTGGTAATTCTAGTGGAGATGCAGAATCCACCACTCAGGTGGAAATTTTGTTGAAAGGATAAGTATTATTTTCAGTCTCCAAAAGTCATGGCTTTATGGAAAAGGTAAGACCAAAAAGTCACTGAAAGAAAGCAATACAATAAGTCATGTAGGTGACAAAGAACGACCTCTGGTCACGTGAGACCACAAATTAAACTTTTGACCTTTTTATAAGGCATGACAAGTGTATCCCTGAATATTTTTTTAAAACAAATTTTTGTGTACATTTTTAACAAGAGTTTATGTAGATTACATCACCTGACACAGAGCAGTTCCTGCTACTCCTGGAGTCCAGCTGTGATCCCCATCCACTGCAGCTGTGGAGTCCAGAATTAAAACAGTGAAATCAGACTAATACTGTATTAATCTCAAATTGTTTCATAGCCGTTATGGTTTGAAAGCCTCTCCAAACTGTACTGTGAGGGAAACGGGTAGATGGAGTGAATTTTACATGAGCTGCACCAATCACATTTCTTGGAATGAAAGGGGGGAAATAAAGAGAGCTCTACACAGGATTAGAGTAAACTATCTAAAGTAATTATTTATTACAATTTAACAGCAGCTGAGCTCTAAAACTGAATTAAAATCTTTAATGTCGGTAAGATGTGCGTCTTGGGAGTAGTAACGATGCACATGCCGAGGCAGCAGCAGCAGCAGCGTTTCTGCTCCATTCAAACTGAAAATCAGTGAGTGATCAAAAACCCTGGGCAGCTGTGATAGCTTTTTCATGTTTCTCAGGACATAAACATTGACAAATATTCCAACTTTACCAATTCAAATGTCTTAGGTTTTGATGAAAGCATTTTTCTCTATATATTCTTGGAGACACTGAAACGTCGACGTGTCCTTTAATTAAATAATCCCACTAACATCGGTGGTTATGATCAGTGTGTTTAAGTACAAACTCTCCAAAATCCTGTGATATTCAGTGTGATGACTGTGCATAGATGTTGTTTTCAAACAAATTTACAGAGATAATTTCCAATATTGTAAAGCTGCCAAACAAAAAAAAGGGTCTGCAGAGCAGGACAAACCAGGAGATGACAGAAACAAACGTGGATTTTCCACAAGGTAAAAATGTCCAGAGTCATCCCACTTCAAAGCGCCACTTTTAATTCAGAGTCCATCCTACAAAGATCGATTTTAGTGTAGTTTTCTGTTTACTGTTGAAAATCAATATCCACAGTCATTCTGAGAACTTAAATAAATTCAATAATTATGGAAACTGTGGTGATATATTTTGCTGTAAAGAGTTTTTATCTTTTTAGTGTGGATTACCTTAGACCATGACAGCAATTAATTTGGTCTTTGACTGCTCTCTTTAAGGCATTTTGAGAAACGACTAAAAGACCTCCAATCCTCACAGTGTTGTCACAGCTGAACCTCATTGCCTTAACTGTACGTCTGACATCCTCATTTTAAGCAAATCCCACAATATTCCCCCAGCTGCTTTGTTGCGTTGCCATGGCCTCTGGCATGCATCAGTGCAAAAAGGCAGAGAGAAGAGAGGGGATAATGCCAGGGAAGGAAAAGGTTTTATATATCCTGCCTTCTCATGCTTTGGTATACTTTGATCTCATTCCTGTCTGCGCTGGCTTCTGCAGTTGGAGGGATGTGACACCAAGCTGGGCTTCCAGTGAATCCTGGATTTCTGGTTGTTGGGGGGGGGAGGGAGGAGGAGTCACTCAGGCTGAAATGAAATTTGGAGATCTATGCATGCCTCTGCGAGACAAGGAGGAGGGGTTTGCCTGCTGGTTGATCAAAACATCAAAGCTTATGAATTATTTTATTTTGCCAATCATGTTAAAGCTCTACAACTCAGAGAATACAACACGGCCTGTGGGGTGTTAAAGATACATTACAGGAGAAATTAATTTACCTAAAAAACATGAAAAGATTTTTTTTTAAATATATTTTAGAGAAAAAAGTGTTTGAAGGCACTAAAAAAAACTAACAGTTCCTTTAACATGTCAGAGATGACGTACTGTTAAGCAATTTTCATGTTGAAACATTTTCTCCAATTTAATTAACACCTTTGTTTTAACCCTTTCTTCCTAGATTACACTCCAACAAAATGCTAAATCTGCTTTTCTTGTTATTAGAGTTACACACTTCTGGCAGCGGGGCGTTATCCAGTTTCCTATCTCTGACACGGGTGGAGCAAAGTGTATTTTTAGAAAAGAAAATGTTGCTGAGAGCTGCTACTTACTCCTTCTACACTGTGCCTCATCGGATTATGGAGGCAGTGGTTGTGGATCTCAAAAAC
Organism: Poecilia reticulata; assembly: GCF_904066995.2. Classification (NCBI taxonomy): domain Eukaryota; kingdom Metazoa; phylum Chordata; class Actinopteri; order Cyprinodontiformes; family Poeciliidae; genus Poecilia; species Poecilia reticulata. The sequence goes on from NC_088831.1 coordinate 37,364,518, forward strand.
AATTAGGCAATCTCACATAATAAAAATGTGTAATAGCTGTCCTGGTCCTCTAATTAGCAGTAGAATTCATTAGTGACAAATGTTATTAGTTCAAAGTTGAGGCAGTGCAATTACTGGTGGATGTGCTTTCCTTTATTTTTACTGGTCTTGTGTTAACAGTATAATTCAGTGAAGTTGCTTAGTTTTCTTGATAAAGCTCCAGTAGGTGAAGATTTGCATAAGGTGAGATGTCACTGGGCTTTCACTGAATATCTCTTTACCTCTTTTAGCAAATTCATTGCTACTTCAACACTGAGCTCTCTGACATTTTTCAGGATTTGCATGAATAAGTGAAAAAGCGACAAGGAGACCAGGAGAAGCAGATTGTAGAATACAGTTAGAATTTGAGTACAGGAAGAGGAAGAAAAATATATTTTGAAAGGTTAGATTTTATACTTCAAATTGAGGTACAATTACAGATCAGCCTAATTCCAAGGAAGATCTGCTGCAGATCTACAAAGAAACTATTATTAGGACAGATTCAAATGTGAAAGAATGAATGCACTCGGGGTGAACCTGTTATGTATATATATGTAATCTAGATGCAGAACGAGTAATGTCACATTCTTAATGAGTTGTGTTGTTTCTGTCACACACTGCAGGAAAACAGCTAATTAAAAACTGATAATTTCAGTGAAATTTTCAGCTTTCTGTTAATATATTCCAACTTTCTGCTATATATTTAGAGTAAATGTGTTAATTTTAAAATATGATATGTGCTATCTAACACTAAATGTCTAATATTTAAACCCCTGTCTAAACATGGCTATACAGACGTGTTGAAATGTGACATCCCACACGAGACCCCCCCCACCCAACTTCCTGCTGGGTGGCAGAAAAGTTGATGATATTGTTTTTAGCTGTCAACAAACCATGCTAAATCTTAAATCTACTCATGACATATAAAAGATAAATGGATCGATGAATTATTAGTTGTCACCTCTATGACAACTAGACAGCAAGGTATCACATTTTCCTGGTCAGTAAAATATTTTAATGTAAGAAATAGCGCAAGGAAGGGAAGTAGGCTAGTTATGTTAGCTTAACTTCAATAACCTTAACTAAGATGTGCTGTGCAGTACAGTGGGCTTCTGCTCAGTTACCAAAAAATTAAAAATAAAAATTTTAATTTTTATAAACACCCACTTTCTGACAGATTAATAGTAGTGCAATTGTTTAGCTAATCAACCTTTGCTGATTATTTATTAACAATAATCCAAAATAAAAATCAACTGTAATGGTCTGAAAGTTCTGTTTTTTGCGTGGGAAATGTCGCATGTTTTTTGGTGTTGAATCCCGATACACTCAAATGTAACCTCAGCTTTCTAGGTTAGCGGAGGTGTTGTCATTTGGTTACCACGGCAACAGGTCTGTGTGTGTGGCATGAGATAGATGGATATATGGCTCTATTTGACCCTGTGTAGGGAAACTGGGTTAGCTGGTACAAGAACCGGCTCCTATGTTAATGAGATAATTGTAAATGTCCACATACGGCCAATTCTGAGGACTGTCAACCCACTGATCATCAGGTAATTTTAATGGGTTTGGAAGCTTTATGCTCAATACGGTTGGCTTTGCCGTGTGCCTTTTCCAATCTTCTGCACAAAGACGATCTAAATAAATAATACCTGCATCTCCGGGTTTCATTTTGCTAATGGGATTGTTCTACCGCAGGAGCTTGGCAATGGATGGAAAGCAACACATAAAAATATGTGTGTGTTTATAATTTGCACGCATGAACGGCCTCATTTATTAAGAAAATCTGTGAAGCACAAAACAGCTGGTCCACCATATTGCTTTCTTGCCAATGAAAACCAAGTTGTGCGTTGTTCATTGGGATAAGGTCAATTTAAAGACACTTCTTGTTCACATTTGCAGGTGTTTAGAGTCTTCTCGCCCAGAAACTACCCGACCCTGCTTGTTTCCCTGCAAGAAGGACTGTGTGGTGACCCCCTTCAGCGAATGGACAGCATGTCCAGCATCTTGTCTCCCAGGTAGGTCTTTGCATGAAGAATGATGTTATTTACCTATAAGATGGACAACACTTTGTAAAATAATATTCATATGATGTGGAAATAATCCTTAATCAGTTTAAACCTACCAGTTCACAATTTGAGAGTTTTTTTCATTAACAATTTGTTGTTATGTTGTGAGGGAACAATTGATCAAGACAAAGCAGAATGAACTGGCACATCAAACTGGTCCAGTGTGCTTAATAACTGCATTTAATTGCAGATGACGCCCTTAAGTGTTTATTACATTAAGCTGACACATCAAGAGGAAAATGAATATTTAATGGGTTTTCCACAGGTGTACTGTAGTATCTTGTAAATCAAAAAATATGTAATTGTTTTTTGAAGAAGTGAGCAGGCATAGCTTCGCTGTAAATATACTGTAGTCCACTGGGCCTGCTGACGATGTAATCACTTTCTTAATTGCAGCATTTTGAATGTTTTCTAATTAGTTTTGTGTAATGAGCCTTGGAGCCCGAGCCAAATGAAGCCATTACATTGTGGTGTGTCCGAAAACAGACTGCAGTGAAGTGGAGGACATCACGGGCATCAAGGGCATGCTAATCAGAGTCAGATCAATTTCGAGACCACTTGTTTCTTTGGCTGTCTCTTTGAGATGTCAGACTGCACAGATGTCTGATCTTCGTTGGAGACATTCATAAGAAACCTGCGCTCTCATCATTTTTAATTCTCTGTCCTCTACAAGGGTCTCCTTCATTTACCTGTTTATACTTTTTGTGTACTGCATTGTAAGAAGATACTTTTTGTGAAATTTGTGTTTCGTGTTGAACAGATAATTCAACTGCTGCAATGCAATCTCGGTACAGAATCATCATTCAGACGCCTGCTAATGGAGGTCAAGAGTGCCCAGACACACTGTACGAAGGAAGGGAGTGTGACTCAGTTCGTGTATGTCCGGTGTTTAGGTAAAAACTAAATTTACTGTTAAATATTTTCACTTTTCTTATCAGCAAGACTTAGAGTAATGCACCGTGTGTGTAATGCATTGTGGAACGTGTTAAGGGCAACAACCTGATAAATAACTCTTGTTGTAAGAGTTAGTTTATGTAAAATATTCAATACATTTTGTTAGTGAGTTAAATAATCCAAGTGACCTATTGAGTAAAGACATATTTTAGTTTGTCATGTTAGGTAGCTGCATTAAAAAAAAGAAAACTTCAGATTCAGTTTATCCATATAGATGTCATAGTAGGTTATTTCAGTGAGCACCACTGCCTGCTGTCTCAGCTATCTTATCCAGACTGATGACATTATCTGTAAGGTCACAGATGATGAAGCCATAATGTCTTTGATGATATGGCCCAGCAACGTGGGTGAATCTGACTTTGATCCAACATGCAGGAAAGCAATCTCTAAATTACACTACATACTCATTGGTGCATTCTAAAAAGACTACACTTTTCTTTCTCAGGTCGATAATCAGGTAAAACTGAAGTTTAGGGTGGGCAGACTGATGATTGGCTGTTAAACGTGCAGCTTATACACTATCGTAATATTCATCAGATTTCCCCCATAAAAAAACTAAAAGGGGGCTATGACCAATCCTTCTCTGTAGAATCAGGTACCATGACTCATGGGGGAGTCAAGCAAGCAGCTACTTCAAACAGGGCCTGTAGACAACGATATCTGGCTCTAACAGATGTCCTCTCGTTTCCACAGAAAAATGCATTTCAGCTTCACTTTCACAATCAGTCATTTTCACTCTGCCGTTGTTACTGTTTTTGGATTAGACGGGCTCAACTACCAGTCTTAGCTAATTAAGGTCAAAATCCTGCTGCAGTTATATTTTTAGGCTAGCTACTGATATTGTTTGGTGAAAAAAAAATAGTCATAGAACAACCAACTAACAAAATTTGCAACTATTTCGTTTATCGTTCACACATGAAGTTTGACCTCAAGTGTTCTTGTAATTGAAGAAAAGTCACTTTGCAGAAGCACTTTGCAGAAGGATTGATTTTAAGGATTGTACAAAATCCTTAAAATCCTTTAAATCCAAAAAATATGTTCAAAATTGGCACAAAAGGAATAAAAAATAACTCGAATACAACCACGTGTTTATAAAAGTAAAAATATAAAAAGAAACACGTGCAACCTTTTTTCTCTGGAGAGAATTTGTTAGCTATCTGTTAGCTAACAGATAGCTACTGAGTATCTGCTAGCTAACTGTTAAAAATCCTCCCTGCTCACCACACTTCTATCTTCAGTTTCCTTCAAGTTAAATAGGAAAAATAGTTGGTCCAAATTGTGATGGTTAGACAATGTATTCACTAAATATTTGCAACACTGCAGCTCTTGTTCTTGACCTATGCAAATCAGATTGCCTGTGCTATTCATCGAAAATGCCATGAATGGACCTGTAATCATCAGAACTCAACCCTGACTCAAAGGAAGGTTTTTCTGCTCAGATGATGTTTTTATTTACTTGGTTGGCCAGGTATATTTGTGTCGCCTTCCTGTGGAAAACACTTTAAGAAGAGATCAACCATTTCTGTGATACGCTGCTCAAACAAGCCCAGTGTGGACTGATGGTCATAGTGATCTGTGTATATATTTAAACAACACTTACCTGTTGGTTTAAACTCTTTAGCTGTTTCAAGTGGAACAATATATATAAATGATCTAAAACAAGTTTATTGCTGTTGGTATTGAGAATTAATGACAGTATCACCGTACTGAATCAGATTTATCATAAAAATGAAGCATGAGATAAAGATGTTGGGAAACACAGTAGTTAAAGGGAGTTTCATGACTCCAATCATTAAACTGTGAATCTCATTTATTGTTGTTTAATTTGAAGCGTTTATAATTTACCACCTGGTAATCTAAACATGAGAAATAAAACATCAAGAAAAACAATTATTCACAATTGGTTCTCATTGTTTATCTGCCTATTTAAAATGCTAACTAATTATTCTACAATATTGCACAATGCTTCATAACATACATGCAAATTTGTTATTTGGTTAAGAGATTCAAAATGTATTTGTGTTTGTTTGATGTTATGTTTGATCACAACTATGTATAAAATATGCATAACATTCGAAGACGTATCATATTTGGGATAGCAGTAATTTTAACGGGACATATTGCAACATAAACATGGCAAAATACATTATGTAAACATTTTTCTGTTTAACAGAGAATGTGCAAACAAGACTAATTTAAAAGCAATAATAATGTTCTTGTTTATCTCTACAAGATGAATAATGCTTGATCAAAGTTGCATCAATTTACACATTGAGTATAAAAAGTTCTGACATTTATGATACAAAACTGCATTCATCCTTTACCAAATAAAACCTTTGTGTTTGTCTCCCTATGAAGGTGGAGGATGAACAAGTGGCACAGTTGTACCCTGGTGCCCGATTCTGTTAGACGAGGATTATCGGGATCAGGAGAAGCCTGTGGAAATGGTTTAGAAACAAGAGGCAAGTATGAACCCTGACCTATTGTCTTTTGCACACTTTCTGCTCTCCACACAGCTGCTGCCACCGTGTTTCACCGTTCCACCCTTAAACTGTCTGCGTTTACAAAAGATCAAATATCTGTTCCTGTTGGGCTTCTTGAACAGGTGATGTGGAAAAGAAGTAGACAACTTTTTTGAATTGTTTCTTTGTAATACAGCATAGGCTTCCTAATAATGTATTCTGCTAATAAGGTACACTTTCAGCACTGTTAGCACTCCCTTGTGATGTTGCAGGAGCATTAATACATACTCACGTTAATTGGACCATCTTCAAATAATAACATTTAATTTATGATATATGTTTTTTTTATTATTATTATTATTATTCTGCATATCCAGGCTATATAAAACAACATCAAAATGTTGTAAGGAGAGATTTAACTTCCAGGCATAAACAGACTCCAGGAAGAAAGTGGAATATCAACTGTCGAAAATCTGTTTAAAAACTACTTTGCAATTTTAAAAAAAAGCTGCATTTTCTTGTTTTAGGTAATTAAATTTGATTTATATGATGTAATATTTTTTACCTTATAGTAACATGACTGCAAACCATCAGTGCGTCCATGCAATCCATCCAAACTATGTTTGTTTTGATTGGGTTCTTCTATGGTAAAACCTGAGTAACTGGCACTTCTAAATAAAATGTATTATTATTATTATTAGAGACGTTATCATAAACACTACTGGTTACATTATGTGGAAAAAGGAACCATGAATTCACCTTAATTTAGACAAAAATTTGTTTTTAATAACTTTTTCCAAGAAGAAAACTAAACAAAACAGGCATTCTGCTAATTGTACTAATATCGGTAATACTATCTTTAACAGACTGATAACATATGAAGGCTCTGAAGAGGCTAAATAATACAAAGAGCCAAAATAAAACCTCTCAACATTGGCAAAAGATTCAAGTATAAAACTTAACATTGAAAGGCAAATACAGGTTCCATTACAATAAACAATCCAGAGTTACTGAATGAAAACTTCTTGATAGCATGGCGGCTAGCTGATTACTGCTAGTTCTGATTGGCTGTTTCTGACTGAGCGGAGTAATTATGCAGAACAGGGAGGAGATCGATTATTTTTTCTGAGATTATCTGTCTCATGTTAGGACAGCGAAAGTTTTAATACGTATGTAAAATGTATTTTTTTTAGGTTAGATGCTGCAGCTTTAAGCAGAGGTTCGGTGTGAGAGTCACTACCAGGTGGAGCAGAAGCGGCGCTCCATCTGTCAAATATTACTACTTGTAGCGCGTAGCAGCGGTTCAACAGCGAGATCAGAACCAGCGTCTTACATCGCAGCTCGAAGACTTAAATAATATTGCAAGTTATTTGTTTAGCTTTCTGACCGTCATGCTAATCCGGGTGAGTGTTTGTAGCTGTGAGCTGCTTTACCTGCTATCTGATCCTCCATATGTTTTTTTTACTGCAGTGAGCCTCGATGTAGCCAAACTCCGTCAAGTATGGCATTGTTTTTATGTCGTAATAGCTTCATTGTGTTGATGCATTTTGACCTGCTTCAATTTTCCGCCACAACACGCAAACTTCCCCATTCACTCAGTGCGTTATAGTTCCACATTGCTTAGGATTTGTTGCTGCGCGTTTGCGCAGTGTGAAGGAAAGAGGAGACCAGCTGTACAGGCAGGTTGCGAAATGAGATGCAGGTGATCGGTTTGTGTGATCGGCAACAAGAGCCAATGATCGGCGATCACCGATCATACACTTTTTCATGGAAATCGGCCGATTATGATCGGTGGCCGATCGATCGGCACACCTCTAATTATTATCATGGTAAACATTATTCATTCAGTGTTGCATGTTGTAGGTCAGGACACACAGGGCATCTTGTCTCTTTCAGCTTGCAACACGCATTTGCTGACTGCGTTTCAAAATTATAAATATCACATTGCCACATCTGCATTGAATGAGCTGCTCTCAACATTCAAAATGGTTTTGCAGTTGTGATAATAGCACAAGTGTGAGCAACAGAACGGCATTAGACAGGACTTCCACATCTACTGTCTTTCTTTGTCTGTTCTCTTTTCCACACCTGTCATTTCTGCTTCTTGGGAACAATGATCGTCACCTGCATGGCTTTGTTTACAAGTTGGTTAATTTGCAAATAAATACATTGTGAATGCAAACTGCACCAAACAAAAAAGAAGAAGTAAAGTTTGCATTTGGTCCAGACCAAATAGGGAAACACACCCTTACTGGCTGAAAAAAGCCCATTCCATCACTTGGGCTTTTTTTAGACCTGTGAGTGGTGCATTTCCTGACATTTATTTCTGATCAATTCTGTGTTTAATAGATGCCTTTTATAGAAATAAACTCATAAGTGTTCTTTATTATACTGTTAAGAAGAGTGTTAGAATAGACTATACTTTTAAACCTAGATGTCTAAGGCTAGACAGTGTCTTTATTATAACTAACACATAAAATTATTACGCCACATTAAAGGGTACTAGAAGGAGAGTGCATTTGCCAGTCGAAATTGTTAAATCACTTGATCAGAAAATTCCTTGCTTTGAAAATTGTAAAGCGCCGCTGATTTGCCCCAGAGTAAAAAGGTTTTTATTAACATTTTAGATTTGTCAGTGGAGGTTGTTCCCGTTATCTATAGAAGTAAAACACCATTATGCAACGCTGTATGGATTTACAGGTGAGCAAACGTCCAGTAACACATTTGCAGAAGGTTGTTCTGTTTAAATGTGTGCAACTCAATGAAGTGTGCAGCCTCGCTCTGTGTTGCCTTGAGAACTTGAGCAGTCCTGATCTCAGTGAGCGTCTCTCTTTGTAATTATGACTGACATTTCTGAAGTGAATTTTTAACGAGCACACGACGGAAAGTGTTTGTGGCGTTCCCAGGTTGAGAACAAGCCTCATTGACCTTTAGAGCATCCTATTTGAATGTGATTAGAAAATGGCTAAGTTAAATACCTGTGACATTTAAAAAAAAAAAAAAAAAACTCGTGTGAGATGAAAATTCGTAATTAGTAGAAACACGAAATTTAAATATAGACTTACGAATGACAAAGAACTTTGAGTTACTTTTGCTCCATGGGTGGCAGAACCAATTCACTGACCAAGGATACATAAATGTCAGTCTGATATATAATTAGGGCATAATAACTGGGAAAAGGACCATGGTAGAGGAAGGAAACCATTGACAAGGCCGTATTTAAGACTTCAGAACTGAAAACTAGAATTCTTCATTTATCCACAGACCTTTAAAGACTATGCACTTACCTCTGCATATTTGAAAATGTTCCATTATATAGGTGGTATTTGGTACTTTATTTATCTGCGATTGTATTTATTGTATGTATATTTATTGATGTTTGTAGTGTGTGAGAACCTAGAAAAGTGTCAAATTTTATATTTCAGACCTCTGGTGTGAAGAAAAAGATATAAAATTATGCATAGTTGTTATCAAAAGACCAGATCCCTTCGGGTCTCTATAAAGTGTGTGTATATTTGCACACAATGCAAACTCATGCCACATTGTTCTGTTTTCTCAGAAAACAATATTTCTTTTCACTAATTCTCCTTCTGATTAGGGAATAAAAATATAGATTTTTTTTGTTGTGTGTGACAAACTGCAACACAAAGTATTTATGCCTAACATTGCTTCATGATAGTGTTCAATATCTTTTATGGTTATTTTCTCAAAATAAGCCAAGCGTTGGCTCGTTATCTCCAGGGGGAAAAACCCAACAGGATGTTGTATAAAGAGAGATTAGCATCCTTGATAAAGTTCTTATCTTATTGCAACCATAAAAACACTTCTTATCCTTAAATACTTCCCGAGGATAGTAAATTCCCAGTTGTGGGAAAGAATATTTAAAACATAGCGATGCTACAGGTAAAACAAAGCAATACAACGCTCCATGTTCTCATTATAGTAACAATAACGGTATCAATTTGTCTCTAACTTTGTTCTTAACAGTCTTAAAATGGCAGTCTTTGAGAGGGATGACAGGGAAATAAAACAATAAAATTAATTCAGAAAAGTTCTACCCTATACAGACTCAATGTTTTAAGACATAAAACTGCAGTTTTTGTTTTTGTTTTGTTTTCTTTTTATCAGGTTGAAAACAGATTATATCAGTCTTTGTGAAGCACTTCCTCCTCCAAATGGCTAAAATTTGAAGTTGATCGTAGTAATAAAAACTTGAGAGGATAAATCGCCTGAGTAGCAGCTCTGTTTTCAAGAAGCCACAAAAGCTTTCAGAGCACAAATCTTTGTTTCATGAAAGCTCTGTTACTGCTACTTTATTTCAGCGCTGCGAGACGTTGAAAAGTAACGATCCGTTACTGACATCCATAAAAATCTCCTGCAAGTATGTGTTCACATATTTCACCCACAATTATAGTATCTAATGCATGGTTTATGTAGCAAAGATGGTTGTGAACAACATGTTAGAAAAAATAATCTACATGTCATGGATATAGTGATTGATTATTGGTAAAGCAGCCATAAAAACTTGTGAGCCATTAGGTACACCTTGCCAGTTCTGGTTTGAACCTCTCTTAATCCTCAGAATGTCTTGAATTCTTCACGATTGCAGTAAATTGTCAGAGATTTTAGTGCATATTGACTTGAAATCAAGTCTAAAAAATAAAAATAAAAAACTCCTTGTAAAGAAGATTTGGAAAAGATTTTCCACATCTGTTATTGACCCTGTAAAAACTATAGCATCAGTTTCCACTTATAGCTGACATTCGGAGTGACAGTGTACCTAATAAAGTGGCTACTTTTTGCATAAAAAGACATGCAAGCTTATTTTATTCTGTAAAATGAACTATAGTGTATTTCTCATGCATTCCTCCTCCAGTAAACAATTGCATCAGCCGTTCCTTCTTGCAGGAGGTTTACTTCATTCAAAACAAGGTCAAGAATCAATGTCAGCCTTGCATTTCGAGCTTTAGAGCGTAACATCAACCGTACATTAACCTTAAGGTTTTTGTACTGTACACCTGGAATGTGTGGAAACCTGCACTGAGCATGTTCAGCTGTACTGTCAGCCTTGAGCCTTTCTAGATGTTACTCTACAAGCTGGGCACATTTTTTTTCTTACTTCTTTCAGGCAGATCAATCAAACTTAACAAGTTAGCAAAGGGACTTTGTTCACTGCAAATCTTCCCAAAAGACCTCACACTGCCTTAATACTCAAAAACATCTTAAGTCACACCAATACTTTTTGTGTTTTCCTCAGGCTAGGCTGTGTGTTCTTTTGTTTTGGTATTCTTAGCTATTATCTTGCTAAAATGTAAACTCTATCCTAATCTTAGGGAGGATTTTCTCTCAGAATTGCAATGCATTATATATAAATATATGTTGAATTCGATCTCACTGCGCTGTCCAAGAGGCAGAAAAACATCCCAACATAAGGGTGCTGCCATCCGTCTGTATAAGAGCAGAAATAGTGTTAATGAGCTGATGCTGACTGCCCAGTTCCCCCTGGCAGGCTGTTTGGTTTGGAGGCCAAATAGTCAAACCTTCCAGCCCTAATGGCTCAACTTGGCTTGGAAGACCAAGTATAGGGAAATGTATGTGGGTCCCAATGTCTTCTACGTTAGAATAGAGGGAGGCTAATAGAGTAGAATAGTGTAAGTGGCTTTTATTGACCCCACAGTGAGGAACCATCTTGCTGCTTGTATGTTTTCTTTGAAAGGTGCTTAAAACGCCACGTTTTTGGTTTTCACATTAACTACGTAAACCTTTATAGAAAGTCATTTTAAAGAGGAACACCCTGACAAACGAACAAAAAAACATGATTTAATAGCTTTTACAGCTCTTTTACTTTATTTTCTTTATTTAAAAGAAAATGTTGCAAAATGAGCAATATAGGTACTGTGATAGCATTAACATCATGATTGCTTTATGATATCAGGTATTTAAAATATGTCATGGTCCAACTTTATGTGAAAACTCTAAGAAAACTTGGAAACGAAACAGAATCCTGATCTGAAGGAGACTTTACTACTAAATTCATGATAAAACATAATGGATTAACCGGTGCATTTTAAAAATGTTCAGACCCTTAATAAACATTTTAATTTTGCAAGACTGTATAACACTGTTTGCTTTTATAAGTTTCCCAAAGACCAGATACATATAGGTTGTACCAGTGTTCAACAATTTATTATTATTATTATTATTATTATTATTATTATTATTATTATCTTCTAAATAATGAAGACCATTGATTCCACTGAATTATAAAACCATTATAAAACACATTATAATATGAAAAACCAAATAGAGCTTGAATTCCTGTCATCGTTGAAAAGAATGTCAACTTTATTCTGGCCAATTTTAATCATCTGGAAGATAACAATTAATTCAAGAAAATCTTCATTAAACAACAAACAACTATGCAGAGTTCGGTCTTCCATTAACTTCCAACATATTGTCACAATCCAACTCCAAAACTGTCAGTTCTGGCAGAATGTATTATGAACCTCTGCTGGTAGAACTGCAGCTCCTGGAAAAGATTATCCAGTGGAAAATGAGTTTTGCTGATGTGAAGGAAAGATGTAGCTTAATGGCTCTGATGATTCCGGTCTATATCACTTTTCACAATACTTTATGAAGAACATTTCATACGGAATTAAAATGGAAATTACGCTTGGTGGCGAGAATGTGAATATTACAAACCTGCTATTAAAAGTAATATTAGGAAATGGATCTTTGGTTGATAACAGCAGGAAACCTAGCTTTGATCTTTAAAGAATACCTTTTTATGTGTACTCCACAACCATATCACAAAGATATTGACAGGATTTGGTAAAAATATCTCCTTCAAGATGTTTACCTTTGTCTAGCAGTCTATAGTAAAAGATGATCCTTGCCACTGGTGAAGTAATTATGGCAAGAGTATCACAATTGCTGAGAGTTTTCTTTGAAAGTCACACAAATGAGCTTACGTAACAGACAGAGATAATTATGCTTAAATTGGCTGAAATTTAAGTCAAAGTCAGAACAGAAATGCTAGTAAAAGTCACAGAGAATGACAGAATGAGGCTGTCTGTGGTGGAGTTGGCTCTCTAAGAGAACAGGTGAAAGGATGGAAATAAATGTGATTGAAGACAAAGCAGTCATAGTGATAATAGCTGGACGACTTCTTTGCAGCTTATGAATCTCTTTCTTCCTATAAAGATTTTACTAAAAAGAGGAATAAAGCTCCCTCAGCGACTACCAGTTTCCATCCCTTTTTTTTTTTTTGACAAATGTCTTTTGATTTTAGAGCTGTGATTTTTAGTGTTACATGAATGGACCTTAATAACGGTCATCGTCGCCTTTGCTGGGCTTTCTATGTAAATGTCTGCCCCACGCACCCACAGCAAACCACACAGCTTTTGTCAGAGGGTGAAATTTAAAAGTCAGATATGAATCAATACAATAGATTGTGTGTTTGTCGGTTGTGCGCTTGTACTTGTCAGTGAATTCTCCAAGGCATCAAAGTTTTAGGATAAGTTTTCCCCAACAGTGTTTTTTTTTTTATAAAATGTTCATGAGGCAGGACTCCACTTTCCTGTACTGTCTCTGTTTTGGATTTGAAGAGACTTGATTGAACTCAGTGGTTGGAGCAGGTGTCATTTTTTCTCAATGTCAGAACTAATTTATTTACTGACAAAGACATCTGGATCTTACTACCTGCAAAAATAAAATATAACTATACCCTTTTTCTGTTTAATAAAAACAGTTATGTGGCATCACATCATCTTTATCAAGGGAAATATTTATATTCTAATACAAATGTGCAGAAGAGGATTAGAGCCTCTGAAATAAAATATATATATACATGCTGCCTCAGGATACTGACTTTAATTAGGTACTTGAAAAGAAAATCACTTAAATCCTACCTGTTCTTCCAGACAGTTTGTTCTCCTGCACGACTCACATCTCTGTCATTTGCATTCATTTCTGATATTTTTTCAGTGGGCTTAATTGTCTTGCATACAAATGATCATGATTAATTTTTATTCTGAGTACTGTATATTTATAAAATTATTTATATGTTCAAATATGGCTTTACAGGAAGCAAAGCCTTTTTAAATTGCTGACCAACTTTTTGCATGTTTCCTCTAGTATATTGACATCTAGTATCTATATACTAGATGTCAATATACTAGAGGAAACACTTATATTAGCTAAGTGTCAGAAATTGGAGGGCCTCTTTGCAATCACCCTAATATTTAACTACCTGCTAAGCCATAACTCTAGTTGGATCAAAAACTTTCTGCCAATCACAACTTAAGTTTCAAAGTTCTCCAGAACTTGGAGAACTTAAAAATTTGTTCAAACATACGTCTTACAGGCGCTGGAATAATTAATATAACAGTGTATATGTCATAATAATTTGCTTAGACATTGTTCTGTTTAATCACTGTTTTTGAAATAGTTGCATATTTGAAATTTACATAAAATTGAAAACACCTAATAGTTGCATAGTTTTGAACTTCTTTGGACATGTATAAAAATGATGTTTGCGAAGCATCAGTAAATTTGAAATATACAGATATTTCAAATTAACTGAATATATGTATTTGGGCCCCCAAAACTTCTGTGCCCTATGCTACTTTCTCAGCCCTACTAAAGTCTGAACCAGCTATTGTGTGAATATTAATCGTCACGTAATTGAAATAATTTCCTCTCCATGTGTCTGCAGGAATCAGTTGTGTTTGGGAAGATGGGGAGCCAGCCAACATGACAGAGTGCCTGAAATGGGCTGGACCCTTTCCCTCTCAGATTAGAGAGTGCCGGGTGGCGTGCAAGGACGACTGCACTCTGACTGCTTGGTCCAAGTTTTCTGACTGCACCGGGTGTGGCGGCTCACGCACTCGCAGGCGTTCACTTGTAGGTACGGACTTTTCTTTTACTTTTAATCTTTCGGGAACATTAACGTCATGCAAAAACAACTGCTTCATTCGTTACTCCAGAAACAATCAGATCTTTCTCCGAGGTCAAACGTTCTGACGTTGCTGCTGCATGATTTCATTGATATGGCTGACTGCGACTTTGGAAATAAATTAAAGCAGAGAAGATGAAAGCTTTTGTCGAGCCCGACTATCGAGTGAGAGGTTGCAGCTGTTTCCTCAAGGCGGCCTTTGGACAGCCTGATCCGTATTGATCTCACCAAGGCAGCGGCAGACAGGATTTATTTGTTGCTTCTTGGACAGCACTAATTGCTGCATATTCTTCACATACTCAAAAGCATGTGGACTTTGCTGTACCATTTGCAGTAAGCATCGCCTCGGCTGTAATTCAGGTCGTCTTACTATACCTTTACACCGTCCCTGTTAGCATTTCACCAGGTCGAAATTAGCTCTTTATAGCTTGTTATCCCCAATATCTGTGCAGATGGCAGATTATGATTTACATGTCATGGTTGCAGACCAGATTGGATACTATTTGTCCTCATGAATATTTAATCTAATGCTGAAGGGGTTGTAGTAAACTTAGTCTCTCTCCCCTCATAACGCTCTGAGAAACTAACACATGACATCAGACATTGCTTTCCAGTGGATTTCCCTGGGAATAATTTGTTCTATTTCTGATACCCTGTGCCGGTTATAAAAAGTCTTTTGAGCATTTAAACTGATTATGCCAAATTCAGGGCTTGCTTAAATTTCTCTGTCACAGAGATTGACGGGTGGTGGATGAGCTCTGTTTTTTGTAAAGCTCCAGTCTATGGTTAAGGAAGCTGGCAGCCTACGCTTAGACACTTCATCTATTTTGTAAAGCCTCCTTGAGCTCGATGCTGACTGCTTACTCTGTATCTGAAGTGGTTATTTTAGAGCCAAACAGCTCTTTAACAAAAGACTATTCAGTTGTACCATGTGGCTATTCAGCTTCATAAATGTCAGTGTGAGTCGGTGTACTTCAGTGGACATCAAAGCTATGAGAGATATATCCAGGGGTGAAAGTAAGGGGGTACGGCAGGGTACTGCGTACCCCTAAAAGATTTAGCAGGGGTACGCAGTACCTGCAAGAGAGGGGAGCAGCTGTCTGCTGTAAAAAATCAGTAGGTTCACTGTGCAGCCTTGAGTGCGCCCACTAATCAACTGTGACTGATTAGTTTTTCAAGAACAATCTAAAACAAGACTTAATCAGCTAATACATAACTTTTTTCCCACTTCATATTGTTTCTGAACTGTTCGTGCTTTGCTAGAGCAGCGGTGCAACTAGTCAATTGCGGAAGGTTTTGAGTGGATCTCGGCATTGGGTGACAAACTGAACGCCGCCAGGAGGGTGAGAGCAGCACGTCCTCCTCTGACTGGGTTAAAACGTTCATAACTTTAAGAACAACAAAAAAAATTAACAAAACGTGTTCAAATTAATGACCCAACAACAATAATAATCTCAGTAATTATTGTTTCAACAAGGTGTTGCGCAATTATGTGCGTTTCAGTTCCATTACCAAAATAACTAGCAGAGCAGGAGTTTAAAATTAACTAATCAATCACCGCTGTGTTCAGGGAGGCTTATTAATGATCACAAAATAAATATCCAGCCTGAAAACCTAATGTCGTAACGGACCGAATGTTATGTTTTTAACGTAATCCCTGGTCGGCTTGTGGAGCGCAAGAGGTTGCCATAGCAACGGGTGTGCTTAAATGACAGAGAGACGGAGAGTAAAAAGGTGCGAGTGGTTTAGAGTTGATCACCTGTTCGGGTTGTTTTACCTTTGTCTTGGTGCATCACAGCCGCTGTAGTTTCTGAACGTTCAATAAACGACAAACTTGGACTAATTACCTCGTTCTGTGTGACTATACCTCGATCACAACAAACATCAAACACGGCTTCACGGTTTCATTAAGTATTTAACAAACAAATGGCTTCTACCGCAATAATTATGTGAAATTAAATTAATTGTCTAATATAAAAATAGTTTGGTGCTGTCGGGCTCAGGATCTGAGAGGCTTTTCCTCTATCAAACAATTTTTTTGCCTCTTAGTGGAAATAATGATGCTGATGAGATTTTCTCCAAAATAATAACCTTTTTCAACCTTTATAGCTCCACTGTTGAAAATGAGGAGCTAACATTCACAAATGACAGTGAATGTCCAGATGTTGGACATCCAGTCCAACATCTGGATGTTCTTCTGGAACCCGTTGGAGGAAAAATATCCCAACTTAAGAAGATGAGCTTTAACCTAACAGAGCTCTGTGGTTCCTCTTATCAGTATGAGAGTCAGGTTGAGGAGGCGCCATGTTAGGAAGAGAAGTGGAAGCTGCAGGATCTTCAGAACAAACAGGTCATGATGCTAGGCTACTGATTACCTCTCTGTCTGGACACAGGATCAATATAACCAGTTTAAAAATTAAATGAATGGTTATATGCTAGACATAGAAAACTGGGATGAACTCCATGTCATGATGTTCAGAATGTAGGTCTCATGGCATCTCAAGGTGTCAACATTGCAGCCAGTGGGCTGAAGGAGGAAATACAGCTTTATTTTGTAGCAATTCAAGAGCTACCCAGCTTTTATCACTTTGCAAAAAATTAATCAGCACAGAAACTCCATAGCACACAAAGAAGCTATATATATATATTTTTTTTTTTTGTCATAGTACCCCCAAGAAGTACTTTCACCCCTGGATATATCCAAAAACAATCCACTCTTCGCTGCAATTCAGACAGGAAATGAAGGATCTAAAACTAATATGGATGAGGTTAAAAAATTTAAATTTGACAAAAAATATTTCTTTGATTTATTTGCTTCTCCACTTACTTCGGTCCTCCAGTGGTCATGTCAGATAAATATGAAGGAAACAAAAGTGCTTGCCAAATACAAACTAACTAAACAAAATACTTTGCACCTGCGCACTCAAAACTAAAAAAATAATTAAACTTAACTGTTAGCGCAATGTGTTTTTTCAAAGTGTTGAAGGATGTCAAAAAAAAACAAGTATAGAAAAAGAAACAACTGCAGTTAGTGTTCTGATAGATGCAAAATTTGCCATTTTAAAATAAAGTTACCATTGATGAGGAGTTAGCAGTGAAAATAAATCAGGAATATTTGAGCCACCTAAAAAAGAAACATGAACAAAACGGTCACTTTGTTAAATTCTGCTTATAAAAACACCGGCTGTAGTAGAGATTATGCTCTGCTGAAAGATATTAGGCAGTTTCGTGGTAAGTACCTATTGAAATAATTCAATATATGTGAATGGATGTTTATAGCATTATTGATATTATCAATTTATTATAAAAGTTTAGA
Organism: Poecilia reticulata; assembly: GCF_904066995.2. Taxonomy (NCBI): domain Eukaryota; kingdom Metazoa; phylum Chordata; class Actinopteri; order Cyprinodontiformes; family Poeciliidae; genus Poecilia; species Poecilia reticulata. The sequence continues at coordinate 37,382,290 of NC_088831.1, forward strand.
ACCTACAGATTAATTGTGATATAACAGTTTTAAATCCGTTGATCTCTAATCCACCACACTTGTAGACGTTTTGCTTTGTGTGCTGTTTACAACTATTGTGCTTAACAACTGGAAAAATAAATGTCCTCTATGTCATATTCCTTATAACCACAGTTTGTATAACAAACTGCCCTGGCCTGAAAGAAGAAGGAAAAACACAAAATGAGCAGCCGCCCCTGCTCTGTGTTTTGTCAACCTCTGACACATCCACCTGCCTGCTCTTCCACATGTCTTAAACAACACATAAATCACTGACTTTGTACCTTACGCTTTTGAAGCCGTACCTCAGCCTTTAGGCTTTGGGGACTTAAAAACCACAAATTACATTTGGCATGAATAGAGGTATATGCCTTTCTCTGTCGGACACTAGCTCTGTTTGGGTCTGGTAGAGTAGCACAGTCATTTTCTGACCTGCTGGTTTTCTTGGTGGAATTTGCATGTTGATGCCTTATGGGGCTCCGATTCCTCCAAACCTAAAGACATGCAAATTACATGAATGTATGGCTGCCTGTAGGTGGTGATACATTAATATATGTATGATGGATTTGCAATTATGTAGTACATATATGCTCATTAGTAGCAGTGCTGGGGAGTGTTTTACTGCTTGTTAATAGGTTAGGTTGAATCTAATCTTTAATTGACATTGATGTGCTTATGTAATTACACTGAATAAATTTTGCCATAATAGGGGTGAAAAAGCTTTTATGTTATAGAAGAAAAGGTTAAAATTCAAAAAAATTGCATGAAGTATTCATGGTTCCTCTTTCATTGTGACTCATAAGCCATGTTTCCGTTAATAGTGTTTTATTCGCACTTTAAAGTTTCGCATTAGAAAAGGTTGATGGAAAAATGTTTTAATAACTCTCCCAATTTCACACAAAAGCTTTTAAGCTCGCTTGTAGTAGTTTTTCACTTTTTTGAAAAAGAGTTGGTGCCGTACAAGAGAGATGGAAACTGCTTTTCTCGAATAAGTTCTGATTTAGTGAACGTTCCAAATTATTGCTGGGTTTGTGCCTTAGAGGTATGGAGGACCAAAACTGACATAATAATAAATAAAAGAATAAATATACAAATAAAATAATAATTATATATCCGACATATATAAATAAAAGAATAAACATATCAATAAAAGAATAAATATATATCCAACATAATAATAAATAAAAGAATAAATATAAAAATAAAAGTAGAAATATATAAATAAAAGAATAAATATTTTGATAAGAAATAAAAGCATAAATATATATTTTCTTTTTCATTCCCCTTTACACGTGAGTTTCCGTCAAGAAAAATAGATATTTTGCTTTGATTTTTTTTTTGCTTCTCCCTTTTCTGCTCGCTGTATTTCCGTTTGCTGTATTTTTTGCTGTATTATTTCCTGTTTTATTTGCTCGCTCTATTTCTGCTGCATCGTTATGTTAATGGGTCTTCTACTGTTGGTCAATAAACAGGAAAGAGAACGATCCGTGTGCAGATCGATTGTAAATGCCTGCGCTGTGGTCCTCTTCGGAGAGAGCCTTATAGACCCTTTTCACATGACGTCAGACAACATCCGTTTAACATCCTAACAGCCACTATCTATACATAATCTAAACTGGACAAATTCCTCGCTGATTGACACCAGTTTGACTACGAAGGTATGTGTTTTGGTTTTTTCTAGCTGTTAGTTGATATGCTAGGATAGCAATAGTAATTTGTTAGCTGGCTAACGTTACGTAGCCTTTGTGTTTTGGAAATAGAACGTATTTAGGCTCTAATCTTAATCAGATGTTTATAGTATAGACTGGGGTTGCCACCCATCATGTAAAATGCGTGATCGTATTAAACCCTCCTCACTTACGCTAGTTTCACCACCCGCTCAGTAGCAATATTACCTCTAGCCACAAGTCCAAAACTTGACAGTTATGCCAAACACCCGCTGCTCCACCACGTCCTGAGAAGTTAAACTCCTGCTACGATTAAAACATGAGGAGGAAGATGCTGTTTTAGATAGAGATAGATAGATATAGATATTAACGTTTCATTGGAGAAATGTGATGAGCTATCTATCTGTCTGTCTGTCTGTCTGTCTGTCTGTATTAGCTCATTAACTTCACATTTATCCATTGAATATTTATCAAAGGTTATGATTAGAAGGTTAAGTTTCTTATACTTTGTCTTCCTGCGGTTGTAGACTTGGCAGTAGAAAATTGATAACATAGGAATAATAACTTCATATCCCTTTTAACAGGTTACACTTGATTCTGCTGTGGTGCCTGTGGAAACAAAGTGCATGAAGTTTGTGCTCAGGTGGGAAAACCTTGTGGATCACATGGTGGGACTTCTGCTTCAAACTGCTCACTACAGTATATTATTGCCTCTGTCATCCACCAGTTCACTGCAGACTGGCACCCGCCAAGGACCCTACATGGATTTCTTCTTAAGTTGTAAACCCTGAGTACATACTGTTGAAATAAAATTAATATGCCTTTTGTAAATACATTTTCTCTATCAATGACTTAAATTGTTAACTGTGGTAATTATGTTTGTGTAATGTAGTAACCATGTACAGTGTTTAATATAATTATTAAATAGATGTTTTAAAGAAACAGCCACAAACCTTATGTCTTTGTTCCACAATGGCAGCTTTAATTTTAGCATTTCCTCTCCTCCACATACTTCGTTGCCAGATGTTTAAAATTTACAAAAAGAAGCAATTTAAATGTAAAAGTTGCACATATGTAGATTACTCAAGATAAGCTATTTACAATAGTTTTTACACAACTCTGCACAACATCAATTCATTTATTAATAGATACATATAGATATTAACTACAGAATAGATACACAAAGATTTCATTTCTAACAGCTGCTTGCAGTAGTGAATCCAAGAAGTGTGACTTGCAGGAGCAGGGAGGCTCTGTACTGGTTTATCTCCTTTTAAATCAAGAGGCCCATGATAGTTTGACTAGGCAGCAGATGTCCCACAGCTGATTGACTGAACCTGTCATGGACAGAGGAACAAGACCATCCCAGATATGGTAGGTTGTTAGGTCGGCTACTGTTGAGAAAGATGGACAACAAAACAAATGGAGAAATTATGAATCACATCAGAATATGTAAATTATTTGGCAGATGGCGCTTAAATCCATATTTAAAATGCTTTTCTAAACAACAGTGTTGGAAGATGTAAGTGATTTTAGTGAAACTTTTAACAACACAGCACTGAAAGGCAGCGGTGTTTATGTTTCCTAACTGTGGCTAAAGCTGCTGCTAGCTGGTTTACTCTCCGATCGGAGGCTGTTTATTTTTTACAGAGTGAGAGAGTGGTGAATTGGCAATGAGTAATAACAGCTATCTAACACTTAAATGCTGTTATTAACCTTACCTTTTATTGTATCCTTAAGATAATGAGTATCCGTGAATTTTTCAGTCAGGTTTCCCGAGGACTGTTAAACTGAGGCCGAAAGAGCCAAGTAGGTAGGCATTCACCATCGGTCTGCACACTGATCGTTCTCTTTCCTGTTTATTGACCAATAGAGAGCTGGACATAGAAGGCAGCCCTCCTCATTGACATAACGATGCAGCAGAAATACAGCGAGCAAATAAAACAGGAAATAATACAGCAAACGGAAATATAGCAAACGGAAAAAAAGCGAGCAGAAATGCAACGAGCAGAAAAGGGAGAAGCAAAAAAATATATAAACAAAATATCTTTTTCTTGACGGGAACTCACGTGTAAGGGGAAATGAAAAAAAAATATATATTTATGCTTTTATTTCTTATCAAAATATATATTCTTTTATTTATATATATCTTATTTTTATATAATTCTTTTATTTATATATTTCTACTTTTATTTATATATTTATTCTTTTATTTATTATTATGTCAGTTTTGGTCCTCCACATAGAGGTAACAAAGACATGATTGTGCCTCAAGAAAGCAAAGAGGATTTCATAATGGTTTTAAAATTATGTCACTGTTTTTTTTTTTTTTTTAATGGTCAAATAAGGAAAATGTTTTGTTAACACAACCTCTGAGTGGAAAGCCCCTGAGTGGGTTTGTACCTTACTGCATGGCTACTTTGCAGCCTCTTCATCTTGTAGAGTCGAGCATCAACAAATGTTGATGCTTGAGATGGAAATATTCGCTCAAAATTTGCATGACTATTGGATGGAAGCACGGCTACAGTTGGAAGCCCTGGCGGTCTAAAATTTTTGTCTTAACAGTCAGAAGCAACAAAATATGACTCTCTGTGTTTAGTATTATCCATTGAGATCTTAATGAAGTTGTACAAAGTTATACAAAGTTAGAATATTGAACTTTTTTTTTGTATCTCAAATGATAAAGGGAAACAAAATATACAAATTACACACAGAACGATGTTTTCAAGCCTTTATTTCTGTCAATGGTGATGATTTTTCCAACTACAGCCAATGAAAGTGAAACATTAAAAATTAGACCCAATAAAAATAATTTTTATACAGAAATATAGGATTAATAAAATAAATGTTTAAAACCTATTTAACTGTTATTACTAATTTATTGAATATGACTGCATATCTTTGATGTTTAAATACACCGATGTATGCTTATAGTACACTGATCAGACACTGAGAATGTTTTAAGACAAACACAGAAATGAATATTTTGTTGCCAAACACTTGTTGATTTGTAGCCATTCAAATAGGAGTTATAGGAGTTACACGTAGTTTCTGAATGAGCTGAAAATTGCTGATTTCAAACGCTGACTGTTTGTGATGCCTGAAGTGACGCGGTCGATGTCCTTGTCGAAGTGAAGTAATGTCTCATTGGTACTTTTCAATCAACCACCAGCGGCGGTGTAGATTGAACAGATTGTTAGTGGATTGCGGTGTGACAGCAGCGTGTTCTCACTCTGGGAGGAATGTTTGCAATCAGAACCGCTTCAGAAACAGATGGGCAGCTCAGCGGCTGCGAACTCAACAGGATGACAACACCCTGGCTCCGTGAGACAAATACGGCTGCATGAGAGGAGCAAGAGTTCACTGCTTTCACTCTTTCATATTTTCACTTCTCTGTCCGCTCTTTCCGTCTGGAGCAGGCCAAGAAATTTTCAAATGAGTTTGTTTTACAGTACACAAAGTAATTACTTTGATTGTGACCGTTATGCTGTAATTAGTATATTCTTAAGGGATTTGGATTCATTAAAGCTCTTACTATTTGGTTTTTAATGGGTATGTGATATTCTTTTTAACTTCACAGCCAGTCCATAACAATCTCCATTTCAACGGTGTATCAGCAAGCAAACGATATAATGCCATCTGGTGTTTCTTTGTGAAGCAGTTAATGTTTCATCTGTTTCCCATTCATGAGAAAAACAGTTTGGGTGTAAAAACAAAGGTAGAGGTCAAGAGAAGCTTCTTTTATGGCCTGGTTTATTGTGAAGTTACAGTGGCGTTATTGTGTTTTGATTTGTTTGTGTGGAACAGGTAGAAAGTGTCCTGATCTAATCCCAGGTGTTGGTTCAGAGTCTCAAGAGAAGCACTTTTAAGTGATGTATGAGAGGATAAGGAATATGAGTCCTTATATGACCTATGTTCATAAGCATAGTTTAAAAATTTAGTATTTAAGGGTTTTTAAAACTTTGAAAGACTCTACAGGCTACTGCAGTTCCTATTCTGCGAGTCATGTGACCATCTCTGTTCTCCGGTCAGATATTCCCAGCAGATATGTCCAGCATCGATCTTCACAATGTTCAAAGAAACTTCTATGTTGATAATATGAATTTACGATAACAATGCAGGGTTCACTATTTTGTTGGTATTGTCTTCCCATTGGTGAAAGAAAGCATACACACCAGTTAGGACAGTCTCTTCTAACGAGAACAATGTAGAGACATTTAGTTAATTTTTTTGCTGAGGTAATATACAAGTTGTTCAAATCAAATATGAACTTTAGTTTAATTCAAATGTTTGTCCTGTATATTATTTTATACAGGATTTCAAAACCCATTCTGAATAAAACTGCTACTTCTACATCTGGTATGGCTAAACGATGATTTATAAGAATATTTTATTGATGGATGAGTTGATTTAGACAGTAAATAAATCACAATACTGATGTAGACTAGACCAGGCAGAGATTCCCCATGGAGGGACATGCAGACTCCACTCAGAAAGGCCACAGGCCGGGAACACGCGACCTCCTTGCTGCAAGGCAACAGTGCTACGAACTGTGCCACTGTGCAGCCCTCAGGCTAAAACAAGATCGTTTATTAGCTTGTTTCTGTAAATGGAAGAGGAGATTTCCCCAACATATACTCCAGAAAGCAAAAAAATAATATTGACTGGCAAAACTTTGATTAATGTTTAAAGAGCCAAAACGAAGATCAAAGTGTTTATTTTCCACACGTCAGTCTGTGAGAATCTGCTATTCATCATGATGATTAGAATAGATTTTCTATTTCATTTTTTGTAACCAAACTCTTAAAGGCCCATCCGAATTGGCTCTTGTATTATCAGATTTTCAGAAGTCCTGTGTTTGCATAATAATCCTTCCAAAGTCAATACCTGCTTATCTCTGAGGAAGAGCAAAGAGATTGGTCCTTATATCCAAGAGTCATTTGGTTAGAGGGTTGGTAGACGCTTAACAAGTTGCTAGCCAATCGAAAGACAAAACAGGACAGACAACCAAGCAGACACTCACTCATAAGTGCAATTTAGAGCTACCAGTCGGCCTGACATTCATGATTTTGCATTATAATTAGCTTATCTCAGTGTTTATTGTTTACGGGTTGAATTTTGAGCACAAAGATCCTAAATGGCGGTTGTTTTATTATATATTACAAAGAAAAAAAATGTCTCTTTGTCTTTCTGTTTATTCACTGTCACATGCTGTTTTTATTTTAATTATGTAAAGCACTTTGAAATGCTTTGCTGCTGAAATGTGCTATACAAATAACATTTGATTGATTTATTGATATTGACATTTCCAAAAGTAACTTAGAAATGCTATTTAGTACCTTTATTAAACAGCACTTTGGTTGGTATTGGCCTAAATGAAATTGTCCTACAACAGAGTTCTTGAGTTTTTAGGTGATGATTATGCATTTGTCTTAAAACACATTCAATATTATAGTTAGTTAATATTGAATTGTTACCGTCTTGCCTGCCAAGACGGTAACAATTCATTTCAGTTTATTTAAATAGAACTGGTTCAAATCTAATCTGAAGGCAGATGAGATTTGTCTCATCTCATCTGCAAACATTAAATTTGTTGGATCAGTTTGTTTATAAAACAATGCACTTGGTTATTGAGTGCTTTATGACTAAGAGAATTTTAAGTTTGATTCTAGATTTTAATTTTAATGGGGTCCAAACAAGAGACGCTGCAACTGCAAAAATCATTTCTCTTTTCAATTCTTATTGAAAATAAACAAAACAAAACAAAAATTACGTGATGCCTTTTATTGTCATTATTTTAAAAATAAAAATAAAATAGACTTTTTTATTTTTAGTTTACTCAAGGACAATTTCAATGACTTTTTATTCATGTCTTTCTCATGTGGGATTTTTTTTCGGGAGGATATTTTGAGAAATCTGTTTTAACAATGTAGCATCACCGTATGTTGAATAAATAAATGCCTGTATGGCAAAAATATTTTGCTTTTCAATGTCAAATTGAGCCAGTTGCAGGATTTTGTTAGTTGCTATGCAGAGTCTTGAAACCCTGTCGAGAGTGTTGTCCTTTCATCAAATCAATTATTTGTTAATATTGACAAGGACATGAAGAGGAGATGACAGCAGAGTTTTTTTTAAACATTGCCCTACAGCCTTAGTGTGTCACTGAATGAAGAATATTCATAAATATAAACCAGCATGTCTGTCATTTGTGTGCATTTATGTGTATTTTATTCTGTAGAACACCAGCCAGAGCGTGCAGCTGAAGAACATGTAGGAAAATTGAATTGTGTCAAAAATTATTTGGAATGAAGCAGAACATCTTATGCAACATTTCAATGTCACTATCTTTATTTCTTTGCCAGAGCATTTTAAGGGGGTATTAAAAGTGTAATCAACCCTGGTAAAAAGGATATAAAGAAGTGAGATCCCAGTATGTTATTTCATCACTTTGTTCATCTTTAATATGATAAATGGACTGAATTTATGCACCACTTTCCTAGTCATTCTGACCTCTCAATGCACTTCAGACAGCTGAAGGTTAAGCACCTTGCCCAGGGACACATTAACAAGAGAGGAGAGAAAGCTGAAATCAAACCCACAACGTTCTAATTGCAAGACGACTATGTGTTTCTGTGATCACTTTAACATGGATGGAGTCATTTATCACAAAGACCGTTATAAAAGACGCATGTTGACTTTTTACATTCACTGTGTATGTTTCATGAGAGAAGAGAAACCTTTCAAACGGAAGCCTGGTGGAGTCAAATTATGTTCCTGAAGCTAGTATACACTTCAAGTGTTTTCAATCAATTTCAGTAGTGACTGAGAAGGACTGCAAGTTTGTTAATGCCTGCAGTTAGTTTGTTGTAAATCCTGAGACAGAAACGTTTTTATTTTGAAAGAATTAAATGGTTGAAATATCCCCTCAGTAGGTCATTCAGTTCAGCAGACCTCTGATAATGAGCCATCAAATTAATGTGTTTGTGTTGAAGCAGGGAAACATGAAAGGCATAAAGGGTATTGAGTCCCAAGGACCTGGACAGGGAAAGAAAGAAAGTCAGAACCTCGTCCTGCAGGCATTGAGATAATTGCTCTATTGATGATTCTTTAACCAAACAACACTTTGCCCTGACATTGCTGACAACTATTTTCAGGATGCTCTATAATTATCTCCTTAAAAATTCATGGCTAAGTCAATTAAAAGGCTACAGAAAATTGCTGGTTGTCCAAGATGTATTAAAAATGTTGACATATGTTTTCAAATTACACTTACAGACATTAACGCATGATAATCTCAGAATAATGTTTTTTTTCTTTCAATTTATTTATATTTTAACTAAACAAAGTATAGTTGAGACATGCAAATGAATAAAAAACATTTATGCAGTTAGTTTTTGTTTTATCACAAATGCCTTTTGGTAACTCCTTTTGAAATTAATCTATTATATATATACTGATATTAAAATGCTTTGCAGATAAATAACACAGACTGATACATTCTAAGTGTTCAGTTCTATAAATTTTGGTAATTAAGACTTCCATCTACAGAAAACACGTTTCTCAAAAAATCTGAAGGTTGCAAAATACTAATAAGGTTCAATTTGTCCTTTGAATTTAAGCTTTCCCAAAGATATTCAATTCAATTCAGTTAATGTACATAGAGCCAATTCTTAAGAAATGTTGACAACTGACTCTATTTCAAGAATCTATGAATCTTCGCAGTCAAACTTTTTACTGTCTCTGATCATTACTGATAAACTAAAACTTGAGGTGAACAACAAAGAGAAATTGAAGCTGAAAGCAATTAGAAGAAAAAAACCAATTTCTTGTCTTCTACTTATTGTTTATCATTGTGAAATATGGAATTTGTTCATATTTCCGTTGTTGATTACATCAATTTTTGACAAAGTAAAGGATATTTACATGACTAAGAAATAAAAATTGTCAGCTACAAACAAAATGCAACAAGACAAGTAATGGATTCCCGTGGCTCCAGTTCTCTGTGGTGTAGCGATATAAAGAAAACAAGTATGTACTTGCCTTTGGAGCTTTGAGCATAAATTGAAAATTAAAATTTGATATGCTTTCGAACAACACCAGTTGTTCCCTCAGGTTATTTAGGGATCCAACAGAAAGGAAGTATACTTTCTTTCACCTAATTACGATGCACTAAACTGATTTGGAATTAATTTATTCTACTTCAGCTAGAAAACAAATTAATTTCAGGCAATAGGAGTTGCAGTAAAGTTGATCGTTGAACAAACTGACAAACATTTTTTCCTGCCACCATTTGCTTTTGGGAAACAAGAAACTGAAAGAACTTCAATTACATTTAGCAACACTTACACTCCAACATCTGCTACAGAAAAATTCAAATCTTTCAGATCACTTGATGGTCATTCGACAGCGGGCATGCAGATCTACTCAAACATACTCACTCAAACAAATCTTAATGAATGTTTATTTTAAGATGCTAATGCAACACTGCTCCCTTGAAATGCATCATGCAAATTTCTAAGCGACATGAATATAAGAAACACACTTTATGCTCCCGGGACATTTTTGATGGATTTGCGAGTTTCAGATGTGGTTTTAGATTTTTGAGAATGGGAAGTAGCTGTATATCCAAAGTATTCAACATTCTTGCAAAGTCTGCTGCAGAACTCACCACAGTGATTATATTAGCCGAGTCAGAATTAAATACAGGTGGCTTCAGTGGACATATTAAATAAGTAGAAGTTGCATAATTGTAGAGATATTTTCCACAGTGGCATTAATTTAAACAAACATTTCACCTTCAAAATGTTGCTGATGTGTATTCTAGTCTCTCCACCTGCCCACATTGTAATATTAAGGATGCATGGCTATGAATAAATTAGCAGCAAGATGGTGTAGTTCAAATCGTTATATTTAATCTCAATTGTTTTTCCCAATTGAAAATCAGTGTTTGTTAGCTCCCTACCTGTGAATACTAACTCGAAAAATAAACAGTTTATGCATTCAGTAGTTTATACCGTTTTTGTACAAGGGGCAGAGTTTTCTTCAAACTTCATTAAAACTTTTTTCATTGTTTTGTCCATTTTCTGCTCAGGCCGCAGCAAAAAGAAGGAGCGTTGCCTGAATGCGGAAATGTACCCGCTGGAAGAGAACCAGACTTGTCCCTGTAATGAGTTTTTGTCTCAGCCTTTTGGGAATTGGTCTGCGTGCATCCTTCCAAATCCTCCGGTTTTTGAGTCGCTGCACGGTTGGATGAGGCACCGAGAGGTAAAAGAGTGCGGCCAAGGTCTCCGCTACAGAGCCGTGGCCTGCGTTGACCAGCGGGGACACCTGGTTAACCCCGTGCTCTGCACAGACTCAGGTATAATTGGATTTCAAAGATTATCTACTATACGATCTTCATAGAGGGTTTCCCACTTCTCTTCTTTTCCAGATGAAACCTGACTGTTTCAAGATCTGCTAGTTCTACCAGTGCAACTTTTAGGCAAACAATAGGCTGAAGTTGTTACTTGTGGAAGGAATTTGATCTTTCTTTCCTACCATCAGTCTGTAAAAATATGGGATTTGATTGCTCCTTCTTTTTCTGAATCAGGCTGAATTTTTTTGTTCAATTATAGGCTACATCGTGGAGGTTTGTCACATCGCTTGCCCCCTGGACTGTAAGCTCAGTGATTGGTCTTCTTGGTCGGCATGCAGTTCCTCCTGTGGCAGCGGGCTGAAAATCAGGTCCAAGTGGCTCAGGGAGAAAGCCTTTAACGGCGGACGGCCCTGCCCCAAGCTGGATTTGAAGAACCAGGTAAAGATGGCTTTGTGCTTTTATAAAACACGTCATTTATACAGAAATAAAACAGTCGAGGCAATAGTTACTCATTATTGCAATTGTTCTTGAACTGCTTTGTTTTAAAACATTACTTCAGAAAACCTTTGCGTATTCCACAGAGATTATTAATGTGACAGACTAAAACTATGCACCACATAATTTTGCTGTGAAAGGAATCCAAGAGGTTTTTCTAAATGATAATCTAAAAAGTGTGCCATTCATTTGGAAGAGCACTGGAACTAAACCAGTTCCAGTGCTCTGGTTGTGTGCATGGAGTAATTGTGCTGCTGGAAGGAAACCTCTTTCTCAAGACTTTTATACTCTTTATCTTTTTCTTACATTGGCCTATGATGAGCTCCGCATGTCCCATTAACCATTCATGATGATCAAAAACATCCCATAGGATGCTGTATTGGTTTTAGGCCAGACCTGGCCTTTTACAAATAGGCCAAAAGGCTCAATTCAGAGTACCTCCTTAAAAATGTTTCCTGTTAAGTAATAAGTTGGTCTATTTGTGGATTTCATTCAACAATGATTTTTTTTTTTCCATGCTTCCATTAAGGCCAAGCTGCTTCACAGCTTATTGTCAGCTATCTGTCAGTTTGAGTGGAGGACGAGGTTTTCCTGTTAGGTCTTACTCCTTTTTAGATGATTGGTTGAACATTTCAGTGAGGTTTTCATAATTTTGGAAATAGTTTTAACTTTTCAAACCCTGCTTTAGCTATGATCAGAACGCTACTCGGCATTCAAGATGTGAAATTTTTATATCATAACTTCTAACCAACCTCTTGGACCTTTTTCAGAACAGTTGGATTCCCAGGATTTTGTTGAAGGATGTCAGAGTACCAGAAATGCACATTTTAGACTTTTATTTATACGCAACCTTTTCATTTCACTTTGTAATTATGCATTATTTTGTTACTTTTTTCTTGATGTAATACGACTGAATGCGAAAAGGTTCTTTTACAAATCACTTGCAAAAGCGTTTCTAGCTTTTTCTTAAAGCTAAGTAAAGCTAAAGATTTTAGCTTACATATAGTAAAGGAAGTTTTTGTTTTTTAATTTCTCTTCTTTATCAACATAGTCTCTTAAAATCCATACAACAGACTCCAGATAGGACAGACAGTAAGCCTATTTAATGCTAAAATTGCCCGCACACCATATTTTACAAAGACATGCATAACGTTATCTTACCAGGTACATTAATATGGCATATGCATCAGTTCCCATCCAAATTCATAACATATTTGCAGTATGTTCTTTGAATATATTTCTTCATCCTCTTTGTTTGGAAGCCAAACGCTGTCTCAGTGAACTTGTTGCATTCTGCTCACACTTCAATGACGAGCTTTATTGCCCGTCAGACAGTGGGACTCCTGGGTGACCTGTTCATTTCCCGGAGTCTTCAGTCAGACTAAATCATTGGCCTTGCAGGACTTGCCCTTCCTGTGACATGAGAACGGGGAAAACGCAGAGAGTGAGGAGAGAAGTGGACAGATGGGACGTTTTGATATTCCACAGTCAGGTTTTCTCTGCATTTCAGAACACTCCGCAACAGCACTTCTCTCATGGGGGTCATGGTTTAAAGCGAGGAAGGGTTTTATGAATACTGCCTGTATGCTTGGATGGCCTGGAAGAGGACGCCAGCGTTCATGGAGGTCAATATGGAGATGAGGCGTGGCTGTGTGAAAAATATTCAGACGCGTTCCAGTGGAGAGTTGTGTACAGATGGTTAAGTGCCCACTAACAATGTCTGTGTGGGCCCTGTTTTAATGCCCTGTAACAGCCCCTCCTCCTGAAACAGGAGCTCTTTGCTGCCCTTGAGCTTGTAGCGATATCCTGAGGGTGGAGTGCAGCATGTTGTTAACATTACCAAATTGGCTATTTGGAGTTAAGCACATCTCCCTGAGTCGTGGGTGGAAAGACAGTGCAACCTTTACACTAATGCACTAAGCATAGATCTGTAAGGTTATTTGTCCATTCTGTTACATTAAGCAAGGAACTCCCTCAGGGGGCCCAACAGGGTGCAAGAGGAAGCAGCTTGCTTGAAATATCAATGAATTTGCTCAGACTTCAAGCCTACATTCAGTGTCTACAGTCAAGATTGTTAATATTGCTCTCACAAACGGTTGCCTTCGTCTTTCACACACAGTTGCTCTGCTTTTGCTGACTGAGAAGCAGTCATCGGACAAAGACTAGACTCCCTCCCACCAGCAGATGTTCCCCCTTGAGCCGCAGCCAGAAGTGATTGGCTTGACAGAGTTGAAATTTACAGAGCACCACAAGTCATCCTCTCGTCTAATGGTTGAGTGAGCAAGAAAGATTAGGAGGAAGATAAGAGTCGGAGAGACGAAGGGCCACATAGAGATAATAAGCAGAAATGGTTACGGTGTTAAAAGGGCTGTATGAAAGACAGGCATCGAGTTTAAATGTGATTTCTATGAAGTCTGTTTTTTTTTTTTCTTTCCAGGAGTAAAAATCAGACAATTAATCCACATGAATAATTCATCTATGTGAAACGCCCCCTCAGGTTTTCTTTGACAAATGGAGAGAAAAATAATTGAAGGGCTAACTTTAGTAGGAGAATACTAAATACACAAGCCGCCTTTATCCCTGGATTCTGCATAAATTAGTTAGTTGTATTTGTGAAGGTTACCGAAATGTCATTTTTCCTCATTTCACTAACTCACCCGTTAAAGCTTTTTTTGCTTTCTGATGTTCAGACATAATTCTTTGGCAACATTGCTGTTATCTTAGAAACCAGGAAAACTTTCTGTGGCAGAGCGAAACTGTCTACCGAGGGCAAGACATTACATTTGGTTTTTTGTTGAAAATAATAATAATAATCTGGTTAATTTTCCTGGTAAAAGAAAGTTTATTGACAGTGTAAACGAGATATTTACATACAGTTTCATAAGAGATTTTTAACTGTTTTAAATACGATCACATACATGTTTTTCTCAGTTTCAGTTTAGATAGGACTATAAAAACTATTTCTATTTGGTAAATGACAGAATATTGAGATTTTTTTTTTTACTTTCTTAAATTTCAGAATGTTTCATGTAACTCTGTTTTCTAAAACTGCCTTTTCAAACAGAATGAGTTTGGTCAAACATTTTGGATATTCTTTCACAGGTTCCACCTTTCCAGCTCTGCCCTGAGGGTTTTATGATGGCCTCTCTAAAACCCTGACCTTGTTCTCCTTAAGCCACTTTGTAACTGAATTCGCTGTACGCTTAGGGTACTTATTTATTCAAAAGATCAATTTGTGCCCACGCTTTAACTTCCTGTCTGACCTCTTTAGATGCTACTTCAAGATTTCAGCTGAATCTTATTTTTTTTAAGTGCATTAGCCCACCTGCAACAAATTAACCTCACATCATAATGCTTTTGCTTCACAATTCGGATGTCATGCTTCTGTGTCTCCCCTTTTTTCCTCCAGTGTGATGGTGGTCATCATATTAAAACACTTCAATCTCAGTTTCTTCAGACCACAAGATGTTTCTTCAAAAACACATTTTTCCCCCAGACTGCATATAAAAACAGTAAACTATCATTTTTTTGTGTGTTGCTTTTAAAATTAGGACTTTTTTTCTTTTTTCAGTCGCCTTAGCTTAGCATGGATATAAATTTTTTACCTACCAGCTTAAACCATCACATTCACTGTATGTTTCACTTGTAGTCTTGAATGCACATTTAATACAAAAACACCTCCGAATCCCTCACACTCTCTCTCATTCTCTCTCTTTCCCCCTCATTCCCTCTCATTCCTGTATGATGTGATGGCAGATGAACGTTTCATCTTTCAACATTTGGAAATCATGTCCAGTCATGAGCTACACTTTTGCAAATTTCTTTTCGTAATTTCATGTCAGTTTTATTTATTTTTTCATGATGTCACACTAGGAAGAAATGTGTTTGACATGTTGCCCTAAAATAGGTTGTCACTTCTGCCTCTAAATAACAGAAACGCTGTGAATTGATCTATGATGATGTCATCATCTGGGCCGTCTCAACTTGCAATTATAAATTCTGAATTTTTTAAATGGTTAGCATAATGATCTTGGTCATATAAATTTGAGATAAGTAATATTAAACATAAAGATAAAAGAATGCACATTATTCTGCTTACTACTGTTTAATTTAGCTATTCTGTCTACTATTTAGGAAACAGAAATAATTTGGGTATCCTGGCTCAACAAAAAAAATATGTATATATTATGTGCTTACATGTGTGAAAGTAACCTTATTTACCTCATTGAGTTGCTGTCACAGATAATAAGTGTGTTTTTGAACACTATCACATTATAACATGACAATTATACTGCAGAAAAGTGATAATATATTTCACAAAGGTGATAAATTCACCCGGGTGATGGTGGTGTTTAGACTGCTCTGACAACGACGTTCAACAGTAGGAAGAAGTCGGCATACAGGTTCACTTTGGACGCGCGTGAGAAATTGAATGACTAGGAACACGGAAAGCCCAATTTACATGCCACCTGAAATTAGGTCCAGGATTTAAGTAACTGATGTCTTATTTTACTCTGAGTCAGAGCATGTCCATGTTGAACACATTTAAGGTAGTGAAACTTATATCCATGAAGCCTTTCAAAGCTCTGCTGCTGGTCAATGACGAAGAGGGGCAGCATCTAGTGGACTGGACGTTTTTTTTCCTTCTGTGCAGTGTCATTCTGTCTAGGATCCTGATTTCATCCACAACTTCATGAGATACAAACTTCATGTTTGACTGCTCATTCTGAAACAGGTCAAATGTCCACTGAGAAGATCCTTACCAAGTTTCTAGCCAACTTTTAAACTTTAGAGATTGTTGCAAACACATCTTCTAGCCTATAATCATTTTAAACATACTGTAATACGATACTACGTTATGCAACATTTTTTGCGAATTAAGGTCTTACTTCCTTAATAAGACCCATTTAACTATACCCAGGACATCCAGATCATTGCCTGCAGCCAACATCTGTTTAAGACTTTTAGATCTGGTACCAATACCAATATTTTTTCAGATTGATTCCATCTAAAGATGTAAGGCAGATAATTTGCAATTAATCTCTTTTAGGTTCTGTTGCTTTGTTAAAGCTCTCCCCAACATGCCATCTCTATCATTCTCAATTTGCCCCTTCGCTGACTTGTTTGCATTTCGCACCCATACAACAAACCATTATTGACTAGTTTTAAAATAGCTTAAATCTGACATGTCACATATAATAGTTGATCTTGTTCTGCTTGACCTCATGAGTGCATATTAGCTGAAACAGCCTTCTCCCACTGCACTATATACGACGATGATTGGTATGTTTTTTTTAACATTACATGGATGATTTAAATATGCACCGATTACAAGGCTGTTTGCCAGGTGATAACATGCTGGCTGGTTTTTATCATTTGATAAAAATGGCTATAAAGCTCTCCACAGCCAGCAAGTGCACTCGTTTCTAAACTGATTGTGATGCATTGAGGAAAGTTTGCATGGACAAGTGGACGTGCACACTTTTACAAAATCAATTACTTTGTGCGTTAATCCTATGCACAACTTTCTGAGCAAGGTCCATGATCCTGCAAAGCCCCTATTTATTTGAAGTGAGCGCATGTTGAGTGTCGAGGATCATCCACAAAGAGGACCTTACGGCCTAGAAAAAACACCACTCAGATTCAGATTATTCAGAGCATAATGATTTTCTTAAATGTGTTGGTTTGTTTTTACAATTTAAACCCACAAAACATGTGGCGTACAAATTTAGGCCACGCACGCTTATTTTTACAATCCCACCATCGGCAGCCAGGAGACACAAGATGCCCTGAGAGATTGTAATAGAAGACACACAGATGTCAAAGCTGAGCTCCCAGAGAAACGCACAAATTGGAACTATAATTACAGGAGACATTTGAATTTCATCATAACTCCCACATGTGTTTCCTGTCAAGTGCTCAGCTATCCAGTGGTGGATGCACATTCCGCATAATACAAAGGAACTGTCTGCACTGTCTTGTAGCCTCTGTGCCAGTCACACAGTTATTTTTTAATTCTGTTAATACCTGCACTCCATCCAACCTGGAACAGCCCAACTGAGCAACATTCATTGTTTGTTACCAGAGTTTTATTATTTCTTTTGTCTTTGTGTATTTTGGATTTTTAATTCACGTAATTCACATAAATCTGTAAACAGTTTTTGTTTTTATGGTTTTATCATGCTTTATATGTAAAGCAGAGTTTTGCCAGTTGCCTCCATTCTCACATGATTTCACATTTAACAGCTGTGTTGTGCAAAATTTCAGTTCACATCAAGATTTCACAGATATTTGTGTTAACAAAATTTCAATATGGGCTGAAATTGTTACCACCTGTACTTTGCTATGTAGGAATAAACTCAGATAAAACTGAAATTTTACTAATTGTCAGCAGTCCGCCCTCTTTAAAACCAATAACTTCTCCCTGATTGACAGTCCTCAATCTCCCCCTCGGGTATATGGTGAGGGTGTCTTCCATGGCGGTATCGTCTTCTTTCAATCCCACATTAATAATATTGTCCCATGTGCTTATTTCCATTTTCCATAAATCGCCTCCGCCCCTCCCTCCACCTTCACTTCATCTCTGTCCTTGTTCGTAGCCTGGTCACCTCCAGTCTTGTAATTCTCTTCTCTACGGTCTCCCACAGAATTGCCTCCATAAACTTCAAACCGTTCAGAAGTCTGCCACCCGTATCATCACCCAGACCCCCTCCATTTTACAACACATACACTGACTCCATCAACTCCAGGAGCCAATTATGACATCATGAATTGTATCATTAGCATTAATATACCTGCAGTATAAAAAAATCTAGTAAAAAGGAGTCTTTTTTTGTTTGCATGTTTATTTTTGTTTGTGGTCTTGGTGTTATTATTAAATATTAAAAAAAAAAACACCGTCAGCTAGATTGCTAAACTCTGTATCTTCACAAGTAGTTGTTATACTGAGATAGTTAAAACTGAAGGCCCTCCTGTACTTCACCAGAACTATAGAAATTGACTCTCGTCGACCTAGTTGTGTGACAAAAGTTGCATTATTTTGTTCGCAGGGAGGGATCTGCCTCCCCTTTTCAGCACCAAGTTTGGTTGAGCTATTTTGTGCAGAGCCCTGTGTGATGTGTTGTGTGATTGGTCGGAAGTTTGTGTGCTTGTTTTTTAATGCAGTTATGCCCATAAACAGCAATGATAATTCACTTCATCTAGTTCACTTCTGTTTTACGGTTTTTGTATATGCAGACTGCATGAATACTTTTAAGGAGCGTTTGTCTGACACGATGAGATGTTATGTACATTTGTAGTATTCTTCACAAAATACCTTCAAAGATTAGCAAATACCTAAAAAAAACTCATGGATGGAAACTCGAGAGGAGGCTGTCTGCAAAAAGGTGTGGCGTTTTCTCTGTAATCACTCACTAAGTTGCCTGTTTAAGCAGGTCAGGTGGTCTGAGCTGTATGTGAAAATGTGAAAATGAATATCCCACAACAACATGACCGCACGAATACTGCTTAGATTTAGGTCCAGAATGGGAGAGTCTTACGGAGGGTAATTGGGGCTGAAGTAGAATTCATAACATCCCAGTGATTTAAGGAAGAATGATGATATTATTGAAGAAGGTGGTACCGTACAGCAGAGCGGTGCTACTGTAAAAAAGTGTTGCCTGTTTGTTTAAACTTTGTGTAATCTGCAGACGTTTGAGCGTAGATCCTCTGCAGAATTCGAGCTGAAACATAAATCACAACAACGTACTTACATGAAATTATGATAAGCATGTTGCTTCCTGAGCCTTTGTGATAGAGAAAATGCTGTTCAACCTCCAACCTGGAAATCTTTTCAACCTGCCTAAAAATATATTCACATTAGTGTTTGATTCAATGCTTTCAACTCAGCAGTGGACTAAGTTAAATTGGCCTTTACCTAGCAGCAGTGTGCCAACTTCAGTGTGGTGCAGGTTAGAGTACGTACTTGCAAATGTCTATTGGAGCAACTGTAATTGGAGGCAGAAGTTAGAAAGGTTAGCATTCACTCTGAGGTTCTTTGTGAAATGCAGTTATGAAATATCTAAGAGGAAAGTATTTCTTTATCTAGCTACCTTGGATCAGTTTGGATTACCTCACTTTACCATTGACATGAGCAGGGACGTTGATTTACCTGCTAAAATGTGAGCTAAAATGTTTTAGCTCACATTTTAGCAATGTGAGATAAAACTGATGCCAATGTTCAAAATTGGTCCATTTTATGGAAGCATGGTGTAGTTTGAGGTAGTTGTAATACATTTGATCATTTCTCACTCAAAACACCCAGAAACTCACATGTGAACTAGACAACATTAACCGAATTTATCAGGAGCACTTTTGAGGTTTTGGGAAGATCTTTAATGGTTTACTACTATAAAGCATTATAAAACTGATTTGTCTGAAGTTTTATCTTTTATATAATGATCTGTTGGTTGCAAGAGAGAAGCTATTTAACAGACTCTGCATATAAACCTTTCTGTTGCATTTTCTTCAGTGCTCTAAATGTCAGTGCCTCGCTTTTGGAAGAACAATCATATTTATCCACAATTAACATTTAGGATTTAAATAACAGCTGTGCCACACGTTTTATAAAAAAAAAGTGTGTTTTAAAGATCATACCAGAGATTTCAACATACAGTCAATGTAAAATTTTGAAAGGTGCATAGATGTTGATGAACAATGATGAATAATGATGTTTTCATGCTGTGTGTAATCTTAGCATTTTTAATTTAGAATAAATGTAAAAGGTTTACAAATGTATTCCTCATAAATTTATATTTTTATTCCATTTCACAAAATGCATAGTGAAATATTGCTCTGTTTTTATTGATTAGTTTTGTTTATACGATTTTACATATTGTTGAAAATTATATAAAAATTTCCATAAATCCTGCTATAACAAAAGATCCCAAGCTGTCATGTGGTGCCTCACCTTTTTCACATGACTGTAAATTCAGCTTTTTGACACAGTGTCTCTGCTAAACGTCTCAGATTGTAAGCACAAATCCCAGCATGTCTCTTTCTATGCTGGGCTGCAAAAAACTTTTCTTGATGTGTTAAGGCAGTTTTGCTCTGCTTGTTTTTTTTTTCCTCTTCAGAAATCTTTATTGACTTGAGCTTGAGATCTTCCTATCTTGTCATGCCACTTCAGCACAGATCCATGGAGGCAGTAATCATGTGTGAGCAACATATTCCTCCACAGCTGTTGACAATATCCTGTGACTCCAAGCAATGACAGATCTAATATTAGGG
The DNA here is from genome assembly GCF_904066995.2 of Poecilia reticulata. Classification (NCBI taxonomy): domain Eukaryota; kingdom Metazoa; phylum Chordata; class Actinopteri; order Cyprinodontiformes; family Poeciliidae; genus Poecilia; species Poecilia reticulata. The sequence continues at coordinate 37,403,092 of NC_088831.1, forward strand.
TTGTTCACAAACTACAACTTCTCTGTTGATACCTTTGGGTTTTTGCTGATGTGCCTGAATGGTTTATTATTTTCCCTACTTGTTTGTATGTCTGTTGTCAACAGTCCTCTGTCAATCTCCCTACAACAACAAATTAAGCATTTGGTGCTTTCATGTCATGATTCGATGTCTTGGCTCCCTTCACTGGGCTGTCGGTGTGCATGGCAATTGAGCATTGAGGCTGTTGGTGTTGTTGGCAGAGTTTCCATTACAAGAAAACATGCCTGAAAAGTCATGCACTTGGTCATATAGATAGAGTTTTGGTAATCCAACATTTCTTTTGAAGAACATATGATGCTGTTCAATCGTGACGAGATGATATTCTGCTTTGTGTCGTCCTTCTGGATACGAGACATAAATACATGATTCTTTGTCATCTCTAGCTTTATTCTGTTACTATTGGGGAAGTTCTTGTGTAGCAGCAGGCTGATGTAATAAGCTCTGTTAAAGATAAGCTTATTGATGTTTAAGTCTTTGGCATGTCTCTTGGGTAGCAATAGCATATCCACCAGGATATGCAGAAAATAACCACACACAGAAAGATAAATCACATAAAATAGTCACTAAAACCAGCGAAATCTGGAAGATTTTCTTCTTGTTTCCAAATGTTTTAGTAAGTCATCTTCAGCGCAGTAATAGTTGATTATGTCATGGTCGTGCCTTTGTAATGTTTTTTTTTTGTTTTTTTGTGCTAAACGGCTATCAAAGCAGGACAACAGTGGGTAAAAATGTTGGAAGCATCGGTATGTTCACAAACAAAACAGCAACACACACTCACTAAACATTTACCAGTACACGTCATTTCAAGCATTATATCAGATCTGCAGCAAAACAACTGCTCCCATGTTGATAGTTGCAGTTAAGGCATTTCTGGTTTTGTATTCCATTCATTTACTCTTTGAATTCGTCCTTGTGTTATTTCCTTGGCGCAGATATAATATTGAGATCATTTTGTGTTGAGCCAAGGACAAACTCAGTGTATAATTTTCAGCATAGCTCACAGATGAAATGATTCTCCCATATGGCCACAAACAGGAGCAATCCTTTTTCTACACCAATACCTTTTTCTACATCAATACCTTTAAGCAATTTTACCAGCTTTGTTTTGGGTTTCTTTTTGTCATATTTCTAAGGCATATTTTTTAACTGTTTCAATTTTCCCTCTCTATTTAGTCCATCTCTTACCACACTATGTTCTAGGTATTTACATACAACAAATAAAAAGATGCACACCCATTTTTCTTCACTTTTTGAGGTTAAATCAGATCATAATTCTCTACTTTTATGTTAGTTAGAATCACCAAAATGATGCCAGAAAACTTAGTGAGATCACTTTTAAAGATCTTTTTGTAACTTTCTTCGAATTCGGAAGATTACATACGTTTGGTCAGTGTCAGTGATAATTGTCTTACAAACTTGTGACTCAGGACAAACCTTTTGAGTGCAATTTGTTTAGACTGCATTTGGTTCAATACCTATTTAACAGTCAATGCACTTCATTTCTCACTGGTTCTATTGAAGGTATGTAGCATTTCTCTGTCTTTCAACATCTCCATCATCACCTATTGATGAAAATGTCCTTTGGCAAGATTCCTCTTGACAGATGTTGCTCTTTGTGTTTCAAGTAAAGCCTCATTAGAGGTTTTACATTAGAGGTGCAAATTGGTCAAAGCTGCTGAACTTGATGGGTTTATTTACTGCAATCTGGTTGGGAATCCAGTCTAGAAGAAGATTATATTCTTTAAAATCCCTTCACTTGACATTTTCTCAAAGGAGCATGGATGACGATAGAAGGCTCTTTTTGTTTTTACTGTAATGGGGGCTTAAACATGTTCCTGAAGTCATGACTGTCTGCTGACAGAGCTATTTTATAATAAACTGTATAAATTCTAAATGGAGAGCTTTGATGTTGTGATGCTAAGTAGTCGAGAACATCAAGAACTTTTAAAATGACTCAAATCAGAGACAGACTCTTCTGAGTTCAGTGGTAGGATTGCCAAGGCATTGTACGAAACAATGTTCCTGCTCTGACAGGGTGGATGAAGTGGTCACTTTCAATAGACTATCTGAAATATAGAAAATTTCAAGTGCAAATTGGCCCTCACAAGTTTTGCAGATCCTAGAGCTCCTTCAGAACAATCTGTTAAAGATACTCTGAAAAATTCAACCTTTAATATAATACCAACTTAAGCAAGCTTTATTGCAAATTAAAGGGAAACTCTACAGATTTAGAAATAACATAAAAATATAGAATCTTTCATGGCTGTGTGATGTAAACACATGAAAAGAAAAAATAATGTCCACAAGCATTTAAATGGCTACAAAAAGCTCAATAATGCAAAATTTCATAAGTGGAGAAAGACAGCCCAGTTTTAGAGCAGAATTGTCCTTTTTGTCCCTCATATTTCTATATAATTCTAAAACTTGAAATTCTTAAAGAATAAACGTGTTTTAATTCTGCAGCCAAAATGTCTATTTCTAAAACTTCTTAAGTTTTAATATCAAATTCAGTAATTTTAGACTTTTTAATATCTAAGCTATCGAATGTGTCTTGTTATCATGTTACTATGGCAACAGGCAAATATGACTCATCATACAAAACACAGAATCATGTGGCTATTTTTTTTCTTCACTTTGAATACATTGATACTTTCTTTCCCCTTTTTTGTGGATTATGCTATGTCTGTTTTGCATAAAGCATATGACTGTGGTAAAAAGCAGAAAAAACTAAAATGATGTTCTAAAACTTATGTCCTGGAATGATGTGACCTCAAGTATATCAGCTTTTTTTTTTTTTTTATCCTAAATACATAGTGAGTGACAGAGAGGACAAACATGTCAGCCATATGCACCACTTTTCTTTTACTGTGTGCAGAAGTGCTTTTGACAGCTGCTGTTATGCCACATTTCACCACCTACAGAGGAAGAAGCAGCTCTTTCCTGCTGCTTTGAAATATGACAGTCATCATTTCTTTTTCCTATTTTTACGATTTAGTAGTCCAACACTTTCTCTTGACCTTCTCTGTTTGGATGTTTGTGCGTCTTCCTTTGTACAGCAGACATGAAAAGGGATGATAACAAAACAAAGGAAATAGAAATAAAGCTCCAGGATTACGATTTCATTCAAGCTTCATTTGCTCCAAAGTTCAGGCGGTTTATTCATCATTCAATTTATAGTTAGCTCAACATGACCAGGTACACTGAGAATGTAGCTAATGTACTGTAGTAAACATCTGAAATATGTTATACAGGAAAATTGCATAAGCTTATACTCAACAATATTGGATGTTTATTGTTATTTAAAACATAATTGTATGCGGTTGTTGCAGATTATTTGTGTAAAATGTCTAAATTGTCTAAAATTATTGTACATTTTAAGCTGTGTCGTGATCAGTTTAAAAAAATTTAGCATAAATTGCGTAAATCTGGAAATACTTTTGGTATTAAGTAGTGGCAGATACTAGTGAAGGCATGTTACCTTTTCCTTCTGTTTGCTAGCTAATAAAATATATATTTTTTTCTACTGGTATAAGACATGCAAATTGGAATAATTTTGACATTTGCTCTTCAGAATATTTACACTTTACAGCATCTCTAATGCTTTGAAGTACACATGGTCTCAGCTTTAAAGATCAGTTGTTTCTATTATGTGCTAATAAGAAAACACATTTCATTACACGTAGGAGTGAATATTAAAATAACATAAGAAAGTAACATCACTGACTTTAATATCATGTTGCACTCAGTGTTTGTATTTTATTACCATAATAGCTTTGTCTCTCTGTGCATTTCAGTTACCGTGCGACCTTTAGATGCATACAAACGGGAGAATTAGGTCGATTTATGGCTTTGAAAAAAACCCTATCCGAGCCTTCTGCATGCAGTTCTGTCAGAAATTCTATATAAATTACAAGCTCCCAAATGTATAAAAGAATAAGCATAGTTGATAAATTTTTATGTACAGTATAAATAAAGACTGTATTTAAATCCAACAGAAAGTGCGAGAGCATGCAAATGGTCACCTATTTCTCTTCTTTGAGATGGCGAAGAAGCAAAAAATAAATACATAAAAAATATGTACAAATATATACATAGGAAAACAGACATATTTTCTTAGTAGGACTATCACATCCTAGAAACCTTTATGTTGTGAAGGTGTGACAAACATATTTATCCTCTCCTTTAAGCTACTTCACACCTGTGGCAATAAAAATGACCAGAGATAGGAGACACACCTCTTACAAATGCAAAGAAAAATAGGCAGAAAACTTCAGATAATGATATTAAGGTTAGTGTGAATATAAAAAGTTTTTTTTTTATTAAGGTTAGTTAGTCTCAGAGATGCTTTGGCACTGGGAAGCACTTATTTGTTGATTTTACAAATAGATGTAGGAAAACAGCTCGGCTGAATGGAGATGTTACTGCTGAGCAGATTGCAGGGGGAAAGCCATGATCAAGTTGAGCAACAAGAGGAATGGGATGGTTTTAGAGGATGAGTGGGGGATAGTGGAGTCAAGCTGGTGGAAAGTGGTCGCAGAACGAGGAGTGGGGTTGGGAAGAGCACAGGGAGATTCAAAACAACAAATAGTGGCTGGAATGGAATGAACTGGCGACCGAGTGCACAATCTTGCATTGATGGAGATGAAGGCCTGTACAAATGGAGGAGGGGGTTTGGAAATGAGAAGCAGCCTGCAGCTTGACATGTGGTGCTGATCTCTGATCCTTGATCCATTTCTGGTAACCAAGCACAAAACAGGCACTCTTATACAGAGCTGGGAAAAATGCTCTCCAGCAGAAAGATGGAGAGAGAAAGAGCTCTTCAGAGTGCAGCTGAGAACATACATTTACATCACTGTGTAAAGCTGCAGAATGTAACTTTTATTAAGATATTATTTTTATACGTTAAAATGATCATTCTGTCATTACAGGTTTAACCAGGTAATCTGTGCTTCTCTACCATTAGCACATTAAGGAGCATGTACATGGGCATGATTGTGAGTGCTAGGACTCCTCTTGGCTCTCCTCAAAGGCACCTCACAGTGCTGGTGTGCTGGGGGTGGGGAGCAGATTTCTGGATTAGTTTAGGCCACTGGTTTTCTTAGATAGAAGTCTCACTGTTGTTCATGTTCTTAGCCAATACTTTGCTCACTGTCCTCTAATAGGGTTAGGGTCAGGAGTTTGACTTCATCAGCTGTGACTCATCAGCTAAACAACCAATCACTGCTCAGCAACAGTTGCCTCAGCTGGACTTTGACTTCATTCAGGTGTCAAACAATGAGGAAACAGAACAGCCTCGTCTTTCCTCAGAACTGATCTGTGTCAGTAACTCGGTGAGAGCTGCTGGATCCTGAAAAGACTGGAGATAATCAGCTGATGGAAGATGATTAAAGACACAGTTGTTTTGGAGAGAAAGATGAAGATAATGATTGTTTTTGGGATCATCCTGCACGTGTCCCTGCAGGCCTCAGCAGTGGAGATGCTTGAAGGACAATCCATCCTGCTGTTCTGTGAGTTTCCTACAGATGAATTGGTCCGACCCACAGTGGAGTGGAGCCGCTCTGTCCTCAGTCCGTCAACAGTCCATCAGCGTCAGCAGGAAGGAGATCAATTGATAGATCAGAACCAGCTGTACAGAGGCAGAACCTCCATGAAGGCTGAGGCTCTGGAGACCGGAGACCTCAGCCTTAATCTGACCAACCTGCAGACGTCTGACACTGGAACCTACAGTTGCAGCGTCAGGAGTGACAGAGGAAAACAGAGTTACAAGTGAAGAGCTGCTGGTTAAAAAGCGATTTTCATCCTGGGCCAAAGAACTCCTGGTTCTTCCGGTTCTAATTCTAACTGTTTTAAATGTTGCTTCAGCTCTTTTTTATTATTTCCGGCATCGTTTATTCTCGGAAACAAAGATAGAGCTGGAGAAGGGGGAGGTGATTTCAGGGGAGGAATCTGTCCTGCTGCCCTGCAAAATAGCGGACCGCCTCCCTAAAGACGTTAAGGTGAAATGGAGGGACGCCAATAACAGGATGGTCCTTTGGTATCAGAATGGTTCTGATCAGCCTAAAGAACAGGACCAGCGCTACAGAACCAGAACCAACATAGGTGAAGACCTGCGAAAGACGGGAGACCTCAGTCTGACCCTGACATGTCCCACTGATGGAGACATAAACACCTCCAGCTGGATAAGAAACATCCTTTGGACGAAACAGGTTCATCTGGAGGTAAAAGTCCAACAGGTGGAGGTGGAGGAAGGGGCAGAGTCTGTCCTGCTGCCATTCAGACTAACAACTGATCTACTGGGAGAAGATGCAGTGGAATGGAGGTGCCTCAAACTTGAACTAGTGATAAAGGTTCATGTATTTCAGAACGGTTCTGATCAGCCAGGAGAACAGGACTGGCTATGGAGGAGCAGAACCAGGATGGATGAAGACCCCCTGAAGACAGGAGACCTCAGTCTGACTCTGAAACATCCCACAAAGAGAGACAGTGGAATGTACAGATGTTTCATTCTGAGAGAGGGAAAACTACTGAGAGCAAAAACATTCTATCTGAAGGTCAAAGCCCAGCAGGTGGAGGTGAATTCAGGAACGGAGTCTGTCCTGCTGCCATGCAGAACTATAGATCATCTGCCTGTAGACGTGGAGTGGAGAGATGGATATGATGATGTGGTCCATGTGTATGAGAACGGCTCTGATCAGCCTGGAGAACAGAACCAGATCTACAGAACCAGGATGGATGAAGACCTGCTGAAGACTGGAGACCTCAGTCTGACTCTGAGAGATCCCACTCTCGCTGGAACCTACACCTGTAGAGTCTACAGCAGAGATGGAGAAATCCTTATGGAGGAGAAAGTTAAACTCTTGTTTAGACATCAACAGGTGGAGGTGGAGGAGGGTGCGGAGTCCGTTCTGCTGCCGTTCACAACAACACCTGACCTGCTAAGAGGAGATAGGGTGGAGTGGTGGCGCCTCAAACCTGAACCAGTGATAAAGGTCCATGTGTATCAGAACGGTTCTGATCAGCCTGAAGAACAGAACCGGCTCTACAGAACCAGAACCAAGATGGATGAAGACCCCCTGAAGACTGGAGACCTTAGTCTGACTCTGACACGGCCCACTGATGGAGACAGTGGAGAGTACAGGTGTAAAGTTCTGAGAGAGGCAATACCAGTGAGAGTAAAATGTTTCCATCTGAATGTCAAAGCAGGGACGGTCCAGGTCCAGGTCCAATCAGAAGACATTGGAACCAGAAGCAGTTCCGCTGAATCGATTCCTCTGCTGGCTGATGAATCAGTCTGATCAGTTTATTGCTCCATCTCTGATTATTGATCCAGAGATGAACTGGAGCTGGTTCCAGTCTGTTCACTTGTTTCTGAAATGAGACAAAAACTCAAAGTTTTTGTCTCATTGGACAACAGTTTTTTTCATATCGCTTCCATATCACTTTGATAGATTCCAGGAAAGAAAACCTGTAGTCAGGGTGTTTCTGCTGAACTGAGGCTGCTATTAATATTATGTTACCATTTTATACTAACATTTCTAACAGCATTTGGTTCAACATGATTACATCAGATTCATTCATCAGGTTACATGCAGCATATTGTAACCTGATTGGAAATGTTTTTGACCGGAAATGGTACGTTTCTGCAGATTACGAGAAGTGAGAGGAGGCAAGATGTTTTCATAGATTACATAGTCTAGCTGAGTCATTATTTTTAAAGGCCAACATGTAACAATTTCAGAGCTTTAAACATTTCATGTGCTGTGGAACAATGCAATGACAGTGTTCAGAAATTAAGCTGTACATGTTCCAGATAATTTTAGAAACACAATGAATATGTGTCTGAGACACCAAACATGGCTTTTCATGTGGAATTCTTGTAGAAAACCAGACAAATTCCTCCTAAATAAATCTCAAAGGTGCTGTTTAGTTTCTTTGCCATTCTTTTTCTGCCACAAGAATAGGCTGTTTACAAGACATTAAAGGTTACATCACTGATATTTACTTTATTGCATCGGATTGCAATTGATGTATCAAGTGATGCATTCTGCTTGTAATGTATAGCTATGACAACTGATTAAGTTTCCAGAGATGCTGGAAATATAGATCTTTATTTCATTAACTTGAATTGAATAAGTCGAGGAGACTTGACATCATGTGTTAAAGATGTTTGACCACAGTCGTTGTTGTGCTACAGGGTTAAGTGCCTGTAAACTATATTTGCTAATGCATTCTGGTCTTGTTAAACTAACTCGCCATAATAAATTCAAAAGCAAACGAGAAAGGGGAATTATTTTCCAAGCTTGATAGCCAATCAGTTTTTGCAATTACAGAAAGTCATGTCGTTTCCTCGCTGGAGAGCAGATACGGCTCTATAGGTCTAAGTTAATATTAAACATACTGTAAATAGTGTTTGGCCCATGTTTGTTCGACATCCTGCGTGATGACAAATCTGACAGGAAGACGGCAATAAAGCAGAGACAGTCACATACAAAACACAAGGATGAAAAGCAAATTGATGGCCAAAGGCGAGAACAGAAAGTTATTTATAAATTCATTTGGGTTGGAAAGCTGTGCTTTCTGGCTGGTTCTTACTGCCTGTAAAATAAATAATATTAGAGATGAGATGACTTTCAGTCTTCATTTTATTCAGTTTTCAGTAGAGTTCAGTTTTGTAAAGTAACTTCACAACATTAAACTTCAAAATTCTACCCAAATATATCAAATCCAATAAAGCTAAACTCAGTATAGACTGACGTATTTCTTTCTTTTTGATACCAAATAATCAGATTTAGATCCAATGACGTACAGCCTTCTCAAATCCTAATTGTCACTCATACAACCAAATATAGTTGATCACATAAGACTAGTTATTAAAAAGACCTATCTGCTTAGTTCCTCATTAGATTTCATTTAAGGACTTCAGAGTAAAGGGGTTATATTAACATGCACTTTTTAAAACTGTTTTTAGTTAAAACAATTTTAAATTCCATTCATAATTTTTATACCACTTCACAGTTAGATAATAATGTGTGATGCTTTATGACATTTTTTTTTAAATGAAAACAATTATCAAACTTTGTGAAAAGCTTTCAAACAAAAATGCAAAAAAAAAAAAAGGTTTTATTTTCACTGGAACAGTTTTTTTTTGCTCTGAACTCAAATGTATATATTTTCTGTAAGCTTTGTCTAAATGATTTATCTTGCTGTTTATGTTGAGAGGTCATCATTGCTGGATAATAGATTCCACCAGGGGTTTTTTTCTCCTCTGAATCATCCTGCTTACAGCAGAAGCACAAAGTCACAGTGACAGAGATCTGAAGGGGAGTTCTCTACTTCAAATCCCTGTGTCCCATTTTCTGTGTTTGCACTGAAACACAAACCCAGCAGTGAAACCTGTTTGCACTTTTCATGTAGGTATTGTATAGGTTTGTTTGTGTGGGTCTATTCATAACTTCCCATGTATCTGTGCAGACACACAGTGTGATTGCAAAGCAGTGTGACAAGCTGAAAACCAAACAGGCATCCTTGATCTGCACAGTAAAGGGATCTCACAGTGCTGATGTGCTGCAGGGGGCAGATTTGTGGATTGGTTTAGGCTGCTGGTCTTTCATTGAAGTCTCACTGTTGATCATGTTGTTCTGAGCTGATACTTTGTTCACTGTTCTCTTCTAGGATGACAGTACCGCTTATTTCATATTATTTTGGTTTTGTTAAATTTTCTTTAAACCATTCTTCTTTCGGGATGAAATAATCAGCCAACAATTTTAGTTACTTTTAAAACAAGAACTATGTATATAAGTGTATATTTATTGTGGGTTTTCTTGGATCCACACAGGATCAATTAAAACACACAGTCTGAATTACAGACAGACGTAACATTCGGTTAAATATCACAAATCAGAGGTGTCAGTTTTCTGCAGAGAAACCTCACATGTGTTGTTGCCTTTAATAAGGCCAACAAAACGCTCCTCTCTTCTTTTTAAAGGCACTTGCTAGAGTGTGGTCAGCTTTTATTGCCTCAGTTTGACTCCTTCAGTGTTTCATCTTGTCAGATGGTTTTATTTTGTCTCATCACATCATAAAACGTCTCCAGACTGAGTGTGTACAGCTGGAAATTGAAGTCATACTTGAATGTTTTTCTTTCGGAGCAAATGCTTCTTTTTTGTTTGGGGCCTTCTGACTTAATATTCATGGCAGTTTAAGCCACTTGTTCTACACTTTGCTTCACATAAGCAGTCTGGACCCTCTGCTTTGAGAAATGATTGCTTGCATTGCCCATGGCAGACTAAAAAAAACAGCTCAGAAAATTGTCATCACATTGTTCATAAGTCCTACTCCTGTTTGCTGATTGGTCCAGTTGAAATTGAAACATGGAAATTGAGTTCAATGGGAGAAATCCCAGAGGGAGCACTGAAGGGAGATGAGAATCTAGCAAACTTGCAGAGGAAGGCGATGACAAGGTCAGGCTCATTGCTGACTGTGGAGCCTTTGGGTCGGTAGGTTGTCCCTGAACATCCTGGCAAATTTTCTGTCATCTTAAAGTTTGGCTCAGATGGTTGAAAATTCAATGTGCTTCTGTTTCCAACGACAAAACAGTTCAAATTAGTCCAGAAATGTGCAAAGAAAGTTTGTGCCCTTGACAATTAATGTCAACTTCCCTACAGAATCGTATCATGCAGGGAGTTAGTATAAAGTGTAAAATAGAAAACAACATAATTACAACCATAAATTCTCCTGTACGGCGCTAAAAACAATACATAATAGCAAAGTTAATTAGTAGAGATTCCCCAGTTTAAATGTACTTGTAGGAACCTTGTTTTTAAAGCGATCACACAGCCTAAATGAGCATATGTTTATTCACGCTCACTATCTCCAGACAAATTAGTTTCTTGGAGTTGCCCCTCAACTGCAGGCACAGCCAACGCACAGCTGTTACAGCTAACTGTGGCACTTCAGAAATCTCTCAGCAGTATGAATCACTGTGTTTTGACCAAAAGAGCTGATGAAGCACCTAATCATCCTTTGCCCTCATTAACGAAGCACTGAGCAGAATGCAGTAGTTTTTAAAGTTCAATTAAGGCAAAGCTATACATTTATGTCACTGCAGGCTAAATCTAAACTAATAATCATATTGTTTTCTCTCCCTCCTCAACTTCTGGCTTGTCATGCACTGCTAATATGGACATCCACGCAGGCTCAGGTCAGTGCCATTCATTGTGTACATATTCTCTGCTTCAGCTAATGAGGACAAAATGCATGTCGGATCTGTCAAATTCACCCGTACTGCTGTCTTCTCGGTCCTTTGGTTACAAGCTTAAAAACTTAAGGAATAGTTCGAACCAAACCTACTTCGATTGTCTCTGTATTCGTTTTACATTTTCTTATCTCCTTCAGAATATTAGTTCTTCATTATATTCTAAATTGCCAGTTAGGTTTTTGAAAGTGAGCTCAAAGAAACTAAGCCAGGGTGGAGCACCTGTATTGCTTATCAAAGAAAATTGATTCCAGAACATTTTAAAGGAGAACAAAAGAGCAGAGGATAGAGACACTCAGGGTGTAATGAATATAACTGATTGCCAGTTCTTCTTTATTCTGTAAATGTAACCTTTGATGTACTTGGAAGAAAAACCAACATTTTTCTCTGGGTTTTGCTCAGTCTTTGTAGTCACCAGCTTTAGCCCACCAACGTTATTTTGTGTAGGATTTAGTTTAAAACGTTTCCCTTTTCTGTTATGTCCAGCGTTGTAGAATAAAACATTTATATTCTTTACCATATCTAAAATGTTTAAATATATGTATATATATATAAGTTTGATTGTAAAGAAATAATCGCAGCTGCTACCAAAGAGCGACGGTGTTATTTTTGATGCATAACGTAGTGTGCACTCAAAGGAAGTAGTGGTTTCAAATCGCCCAGATTGAACTTGAGTTAATTAAGTCAAAATTAATATGGTGATTTATTCAGTTAAGATGAAGATGCCACAACTGTTGCCTGTGTGCAGTAGTTTGTAGATTTAAGAAAACAGCACCCTGTGAGCCTGAGTCAGTCTGGGATTCATCACGGTGGGGAATAACCACCTGTGAATAAAAATGATTCAAAATACAGAAAAACCGTAGGGTTCAGACAGAAGTTGTAATTCCTGCTGCTGTTCCAACCAGTATTATAAAATTGATGTCCATTGTGTCAGAAATCTTTTTTTTTTTTCAAATGACTGCTTCACTTGTCTTTATATGATTGATACATGGAGTGATTTTGCAAATCTCACTTTTCTTCACGTGATCAGTCAGTTTTTTGCTAATGAGGGTTTATCTGCACTCCAGTAATGGATCTGTCAAATTCCCAGTATAATGTCTGTCATATCTCTCAGACTTGAGATTTCCAGATCGAGTTTTCTTGCATCAACATTTTATTTGGCCCTTAAAAGTTACTCAATGCCAACGCTACCTGTAGTTTATAGAAGAGTAGTTGAAATATCCAGACAGCTAAATACTATCTCCATTAAGCTCAGACACAGGAAAAAAAAATACAACGTTGATAGTCACCTACATGATAGGCTTCATTTTCACAAAGAGCACCTGCAGTTACCTTATTGGTCTGGCTGTTGATTTCCTGCTCAAGCTATCTTTCCTAGCCACGGGATAAAATGTGTTTTGCTGTCATCCAACAGATTTGAATTGTTCCTTCTCTAGTATGAAAGTTTTCTTGTGTTTTCCAACACAGAGACTATTTTGTCAGGTGAGGAGAAATCCGTCCTCCTGCTGTTTACTACCACGCAGCTCACTCGCAATTCCTGCATAATCTTTGTTGCAAAAGTGCTTACTGTATTCCTTTTCTGTGTTGCCACAGATTCGTTGAACATTCTCCACTTAAAATGCTCTTTTTGTTTATAACGCTGTGGTAGGTTTACAGATTTGCAGAGATTTTGTCGTCCTCACTATATGAAGGAGTGGGCATGAGTTTTCGGTATTTTTTTATTTTTGTTTTAAGCTTTGTTAGACCGTTTGAATAAAATGGTTTCAAAATATTTATGTTTTGCGGCTGTGAAGTATAACGATGTTTCCCGTTTCATATCCGATTCATGATGGAAATCTTGTCATTTTCATTACGGGTGTTTCTCAAAATCCAGACTATAGTGGACAGTAAACAATGTTTATAGTAAATGACTAAAAGTTCTTTTTTTTTTTTTTTTTTTTTTTTTTACAGGTTTTTACAAACTGTCTATCTATATGCAGTGGTAGTGGTGAAAGAGGGAGTAGGGAAGTTGCCAGTTTTCCCAGCAGGGGCATCTGCAGGGACAGATGGGAGATGATGACGGTGTGTAATAGGCATCTGTGTGACCCGCAGGGAAGGGAATACTCGGCTCTCATTCCCACTCTCTAGTCTGAGCACACAAACACTCAAACGCACACACATTCGCTGACACGCATTACAGCTTGTCATAGCTTTTCCCACAAACTGTCCTCAAGAGCGTACCTTTTACCGTGGCAGACAGTTACATAGATTGAGAGTAAACATGTGTTTTACAGAAGCATTGTGCCGACTGCTCCCTGGCGTACACAAACACACACACACACACACACACACACCCACGCCAGATTCATCGGTGGAGAGGAGAGAAGTGAATGAGCTCAAAATCCAGCCAATTACATCGTTGGCTGGAGGGGCTGTTGCCATGGTCATTGCCATTTTACACACCCCATGCTGTTCTCGCCATGTCTTACATAGGTTTCCTTCGGTGTGGACAAAATAGCCTTTATCCCTGTCTTGCTGCTGCAGAATGTTAAGACTAAGAGAAACCGTTGAGCTTCTTTCTCCAGGGCTTTTCTCATCTTTTAATTTTGGCATCTCAAAACATGCCTGAGTTTCTTTACAGTTATGCATACTTTGACAAAAATAGACTCATTCTGCCTTTTTTTTTTATCTAATATACCCTGAAGCAAAAAATAAATAAATAAAAAATTTTAAAAAGAAAGCTTTTAGCACATGCTGTGTACAATTTGACATGAAAGCTCAAGAAACATTTTTGCAAAAAATAAACATTTTTCTCTAAACAAGTCGTAACTGTGCATTTGGAATCAGAATGGTGCAAAGATTCACGTTGTGTCACTGCAGACATCTCTCACAGAGTAGCAAAAAGACCCCTGACTGAATGGCACACAGATGGCAGAAGCAACTTCAAAACACACAAAAAAGAACTGAAACTAGGAGAAGTTGTTGGATTTTTGTTGTTAATTCTGCGCATCTCACAAAATGGAAGAAAATGTGAAGTTAAAAATGTTGAAAGCCCCAATATATTCATTTTAAACTACCTCTCCATCAATTTAGTGTATCTACTTAATCTTCACGGTGCATCATGCATTAGAACATTTTTAAAATCCATGCAGAAAGGATTCTGGCTGAGATTCAAATTCTGGTCAAAAGTCAAAACATGCCTACTGGGAATCCTACTGAGATTCCTGAGTAAGCAGACATTTTACATCATGGAAACTTGAATATGTAAAACCAATTTTTCTATTCAGTTTATTTTTAGTTATATACAGAATTAAGGAGGTTGACCCCTGCAAAACATTTAAAAACATAATTTTTTATCAAAAATGCCATTACATTTTGAATGAGATTTACAATCAGAACGATTAATGAAGCAATTATGGGTAATAAAAAGTTCATTATGATAAACCCTGATATTTTTGGTATTGCCTAATATTTTGGATCAGACACAACACCCACAAGTTTGGATGATTCAGCATCCACTCCACTTTTTGCAAACCTCTCTCTGCCAGTTCTTGAAAACTATGACTCTTGACCAAAAAAAAAAAAGACTAATACGACATGGGTTTTATGAAGTTATAACGAGGAAAAGAAGAGAGTGTGCATCATGGGAGATGGCAGCAACACGAGGAGGCTCCAGGGGGTGCAGCAGGCTAGGTTATCCACTTCTATACCTATCCAGAATATTTGTGTGAGGAGCAAAATGTATACTTGGGACATTTATATCCTGCGAAGATTTAAAAAAACAACATTGCATCAATATGTGTTTGCATTTAAGGGTTTGATTGAAATGAAATACACAAAAAACTGTGTGACTGAGATGTCTTTGTGAAGATGTTTTGTTCAGATCTGCAACATTTCATTCCACATTGTGGCACAGAAAATAAACGTTACTGCAGCCTTTGAAACATAGCTTTACACTCTGAGCTTTATGAATTTGCATGCCACAGAAAACAGGTTCTTAAAGGCATCAGCTCTCTTGTTAGGCTGGAAGAAACGGTCCCTATTGAGAGCAGGAACCTTTCATTCCTGATCAATTCCATAAAAAATCTTTGAAAGTCGTGTTGATTATTTTCTGCTCATAACATAAAACAGTGGCATAAGTGGATACCTTGTATGTCTATGTTCTCTGATTTATATGCATGATTTATTTTTTTAAATCTCACTTATTTTGGTTTTATTTTTCATGCATTTATCCTTCATTCTGCTCACATCTGTGTTTGTTTGTGTGTGTGTCTGTTTGCTCATGCATGCATTTAGGTATACGAGGCTGTGCCGTGCAACAGGGAGTGCGGCCAGTACGAGTGGCGGACCGAGCCCTGGTCCATTTGCACCATCAACACTGTGGACGACTTGCCAGCTTGCGGAGAGGGAGTCCAGAGTCGCAAGATCAGGTCAGTGTGCAGGATAGGCCTGGCAGACTGTTGGGCTGCTTTGGCAGCACACAACCAGAGAAGTTGGATTGGCAACAGCAGTGCAGCACGCTCACTCACTTGTCATTCACACTTGCGGCGCTAAGGGGAAACGGTCACAACAAGCTGTTGCTTCACAACGAATGCTGAAAGATAATTTTCACATTCTTTGCATCTCTTTGGCACTTAGAAAGTCACAGAGGAAACAGAAGCCTAAATAAAGCTGTACTGTTATTACGGCTGTTCTTAAACTTTTACGTGAGAAGCAGAAATAAATTCTACAATATCAAATAAAAAACATTCATTCCCCTTGAACTTTTTGCATATTTTCATATTACAACCACAGACCACTGTTAATTGTTATAAACACAGTATTTTATGAAATTTGTTTTTGTAATAGACCAACACAAAATGCATAATTATGTAGTGGAATAAAAATGACAAAAGCTTCTTTATATACAAGGTCAAATGGGCCACTTTTTGTGCAGTGATACTTATCACAACAACAAAAAAAACTGAAAACTGCATTTACTTCAGTGACCTGAAACCTTTTAGAAACTCTTGTCTGTTCTTTGCAACAACAACAAAAAAAACTAATCTCAATCAGCCGGACTGAAGAGCATCTCTGAACAACAATTTTCAGGGTTTGGAATTTGACTCGACAATTCTAACACTTTAATATGATTTGTTGGAACTGTGCCTGTGGCTGGATGCTTAGGGTATCAAGTGGTGAGTTTATGTTGAGTTTTTCTGCAGGGAAATAGAGTTCAGCACATAGCCATGTATATTTGTCTCAACTGACCAGAGCACATCCTTCAATGTGGTTTACGGCAAACCAGTCCTTCTGCACACCTGGCAAAAAAGTTTTCTTTTTGACACACAATCCAGTTTTGTATTTATCATAAGTTCCAGTACATGTATCACTCTGCGTCTCCTTGGAGCTATTTATGCTATTTGTGTTGGTTTATAAGTAATGGAATCATCATTGATTCCATTGTGGTTTCCAAGTGAAAAAAGTTTTAATATAAAACGTTCAATGACAAGAGAGAGAGAGAGAGAGACGTAAATAGCTCTATATGACTTAGTAAATAGGGAACAAACATTTTAGATAATGAGCAGTCAGAAATGCCAGGGTAAGACTCTGTGTAGGAGATAATGAGTTGTTGAGACTGGAAGATTCTGAATCGATGAAATCATATGGAAAACAAAACCTTGAGTGATATCTATGAAAAGTAACAGCAGTCACTTTCTTGCAAACTTGTTTATGATTAGCTACTCTCCAAAAGTTATAAATGGATAATAGCATAGCCCTTAATAATAATAAATAATAATGAGCAATGTGATTTTTTTTTATTTCTAAAACTTGTTCCCCTTGGGTCAAAACCTACCAGACCTCAACACAAGCACACTAGGAATTATTTACATAACGGGAATATAAATCGATGAGTGAATAAATTATTCTAGTGCTTCATGTGGAAAGTAAATAAACATTTTGACCTCGTGCTTCAGTTTTGATAAAAATAAGATGTTTTTAAAAAGCAGAGAAAACTCAAAGGCCTGATATAAACTAAACACTTAAAATAAGATTACTTCAAATTTTTAGCAATCCACTCTGAGTCAAAATCTTTAAGATGAGTCTCAGTCCATGTGGACTGAGATGTCAGCCCCTCGAGACTTGTTATATAGCTGCTTCTAGTGCTATTTTATTTTTTATTTTTTTTATAGGTGTGTGATGAGGGGAACAGCAAGCAGGGAGGATGGCAGCCCAGACGACAGTATGTGTGATCCAGAGGAAATGCCTCCCAGGGCCCAGGTTTGCTATTTAGCCTGTCCTAATGACTGCGTTGTGTCAGCCTGGGGAGCCTGGAGCAACTGCTGTCCGGTAAGAGCCAATAATTGTTTATTTTTCCTGATGCATTATGAGCCATGGTAGAAAGTTAAAACAGAGGTATATATACTGTGTATATATATATATATATATATATATATATATATATATATATATATATATGCATTTTCCCATTCAAATGCTTGGAAGCGAAGCCGGTGAGGCAGCAGCGAGCAAGCCTCACCTGGGATTTGCGCAACCTCTTGCTAACTGCACCGGTTGCCACTCTATGAGAGCATGCTCCTACTGTCTGTATGTCGCCAATAAAACAGTTAAAAATATTTAATGTATGAACAAAGTTTCCATAATTTAGCTTATGTATTTAATGTACTGTGTTTTTATTGTCACTAACTGTGTGTGTAACGTGTTTCGTGTGCTGAGGAGCGATCAGAAACGGCAGAGAACAGATTCGAGTTGAGGCAGGCAGTTCTCGTGCCTCACCACTGGGGGCGCTCATGATCCCAGACATTAGTGACTCCACAATTGCAGAGTAAGAGACAGTAACAGCTAGGCTTACAGAAGCTGCGCTGATACAAAGAGCGAGGAAGACGTGGTTTTGAGTTGTACTTTAACGGTTTCTCCCTGTGCTGTTAAGCATGTCAAGTTTGATTGAGATAACGGAATTATTAAGCATCACATGTTAAAGAATAGTCTTTTTGCCCTCCAGCATTGTTCGCATGCGTGAAATGTCCTTATGTAAACAATAGCATGCAGGGGTCTAGATTTGTAAATCTGATTATAATTAAGTCGGTGCCTCACCAGCTATGAACCTGATATATATATATATATATTTTACTCCTACTATGTGTCTTAAATAGGAAAATAAATAAAACTAAACAAATAAATAGAATCTAAAATTAATTTCATCATATCAAAACATTTTGATATGCTGAATTATGACATACCTTTACAGGAACTTGAACTGGATTTAAGCCCAACTCTTAAAAATCAGTCCTGCACCAAACCTGAGCTATAAACTTCACACTTGACTTAAGCCACAAAGGAAAAAAATTGTTCTCTTTCCAACTGATAAAAGAGTCTTTAATCCCCAAGAATCTATTGGTAGCTTTCTTTATACCATTGCATCTGATCATTTGGATTGTTCTTGGGGGATCTAAGACTTGGGTGCAGCTGCTTGGCTGTGTAAACACAGTCATTGCATTTCTTTAGGCATGACTTGTTCCATTATTTGAAGGCCATGTGCAGCTTGGAGGTCTGTAGCCAGTCACTCTGCAGAAACTTGTCAACTTCTGAACACTGTGTGCCTTACCATCACAAACTGATTTTACACAGCCCACTGTTTTATGCTGGGGTTCCTGTCCTCCAGAACAAGTCAGTTGAATGTGGATCTGGACCATGCTGGATTTCATTGAGCTTCTGAAAGCAAAGCGTTCTTTTACAAATGTGTATAAAAGTTACCATCATCTGTATGTCTTTGAGGTTGTGTGTGTTTCAAACCTTGAATCTTTAAGACGTTTTGTATGTTTAAAAATTCAAAACTGTTTCTCATTCAATACTGTTGCAAAACTATAAATTATTTATATTTCATGTCACAGCTGATCTCACTTTTCTGTCTACAGCTTTGATTTTACATCAAATTTTTGCAGAATGTAATTTTATACTTGCCAGTACAACTTATACAGATGTTATATTCCAACATGGTGCCACTGTTATTATTCATTTAACCAAGAAGTCACACTTTAACACTGATTCCATAATTTTTGGTGAAAGTAAATTCATGTTTTCATTCTCTTCTGAAAGTTAGGCCTCAGGCTTTAACACATCATGTTCCCCAGTGTCGTAGCCACAGGCTAGTGGTCACATGGCCATGCAGTAACGTTATAGGTTTTCTGTCAGAAACAGCAGTTCACTGAACCGGAACATTGGAGTTAGAGAAAGAACAGAATAAAGAGAAAGGAACAATAGAGATCACTTAATTAATCTGAGGGGTTTCTTTTACGTTTTGGTCTGACAGACGTGTTATCTCATTCAGGCATTCATTCTGCAACCTTCAGCAGCACTATAAGACATGAGAAATTATGTTATAATCTGTCCTGAAATATAATTACCTTGTAGCAGTTTGCACCAGATGGAAAGTAATGTTGGATTAATTACAGTTATCAAAACATGGAAATGGAAGAACATGTGTTTACTTATCTGCTGGGGGGTTTTTTTCAGCAAATTTGATCTAGGTTCTGCTTAAAATGGGAATATGTACATGTACAGAAATTATGATGGAAAAATTATATATTTTTTTTATTTGTAGCCGTATTGATTTTGGCACACGAGTAGCTTTATATGGTCTTATTTATAACATTGTTTTAATTATTTAATGGCTGAGGACGGATTTGTGGCACCTTGTATAGAGAAAATAAATGTATGAGTTTGAGACTGTGTGACAGTGTGAACGCATAAACAGAACAATGTCTCTGTCTGATTTATGAGAGCCACACAGGAGAGTTCTCATTAACCGGTGACACTGACTGAGATGCATCTAGTCGTGAGTCAGGTGCAGAGGGACAGATACGCTTTGCTGCAAACTTTTTTCCTCTTTAATCAGAAGCCCAGGTTCGATCTGCACAGCCAACGGACTTCCATGTTCTACTAATGTGACTTTATTTTATCCTACCATGCTCTGTCTTCCTGAAGGTAGGGCTGTGCTCTGCTGTGACAATTGTTCTCTAGGTAATTATCACCCTCATATTCATCTGGCTGCAAAGTTCTCAGATGGTGAGATTTACCTCTGATTAGTATCAGTAACTTTGTTTTTGCATAAAATGCCATTAATCTTCAGAACTGATTTCTTGTAATAATTTTGAGAATTTTTTTGTTTTTAAATAAGTATGGGTATATATTATGCTAATATAAGACGTTACTAAAAATGTCCCTTTGTGTTTAATTTGGTATCTGACAACAAAAGTGATACAGTAAAAATAACAGGTTCAATTCAATCCGAACAAGCTAGATTCAGTTAAGAGATTTTATCAGTTTGGAATAAGAGTTGAAGTAAAAAAAAAAAACTTTGCACTTTCCAAATTATGTACATTAGATTTAAAAATATTAACAATTACACATTTAGTTCTTCGGTAAGAAATGTTCACAGTGTAGTCGTCTAATAGAATTTTCTAATCTCAAGAAGCTGATTGAGTTGCACTTTCAAGTCACTGTTCCAATACATTTTGAGTGTCTTATAATTATTTGTAGGGCTTCCTACATGTACAGCAATATGAATCAGTGTTAAACTAATCCCTCGCCGCTTTAAGACCCCTACACGTCGGATTTACTCTGTGCTGGAGAAAGTCAGCACAGAGTAAAACACCTTACCTTTCTTTGTAAGGTGTTTTAGGGCATAACAAGGTCATAACAGGCTCCCCGTTGCTTTTAATGGAGGGTGACGAGTTGTGGAGGATTTTGAACAAGCGCTAATCGTTGTTAATGATGTTGTGGTGGTGTGTTGTCATGCTACCACCATATCAGGGCCCTGGGTGGAGCCAGAGGAACGTAGAGGCACTGATGTGACCTGGAGACTACAAACACCAGCAGAACTTCTGCTGTGAGCACTTCATGCCCCCATTTCGGCTTTCTTAGGAATAAGTGTGGCTTCTCTGCACACCAGGTGGCTGCAACAATCTCACTACAACCAATTGGGTTGTCCTTCGCTCACTTTTTTTTTTTTTACACAAGAATGGGTCATTTGTTCTAGTCATGGCCAGGCCTTCTGGATGACAGGAAGAAAGAAGGCTTGTCGAGTTTCTGCACAGAAAACCTTTCATCTGTTCATCTTTATGCTGGTGATAATGTGAAAGTTTAATTATTGATGATGATGCGATGGCCCCATTGGGTATGGGAAGGAGTTTTGTTTTGTTTTTTTTCTGTATTGCTGCTGAAGTTTACACTGTCAGCTCAGAAACTTTCTGTATACTGAGGGAGAATTGTGACAAGGTCTCAAAAATGTCTGCTTCCTCTTTTATAGCCACGGTGGTAGCATTGTGTTTGCGATATGTGCTTTTGTAGCACACAGCTGCAACGTGGTGCAGTCTTAGAGAGTGATGCTCAGGAGTATTATGGGTGTGGTCTAGTCACAGGCATCATCAACATCTCTATACATGAATGTGCTGCTCGTAAATGCAAAGTAAAGAGGAGGCAGAGTAGAATGCAAAGAACATAAATATTTTAGGGGGATGCATTTGTTTACTTGTCATCTAATTCTTTCAAAGGATCGTAAGGGGTTTTGAAACGAGGATCTGGAATTTGCACAGAAGCCAATGAGTGAATAGAGTTTTTTATGAAGTGCGCCCCAGTGATCTTACTGTGGGGATACTGTTTGATGTTAACTGTTTGATGTTAGCCCACACACTGTCCCCAGCCTCAGTTTTACATGTGCAAAAATATTAGCTTATGTGTTATATACTGACAATTTACAGGTTTGTAAAATATTCCTCACTGAAACTACAAGGACTTGATGAGACTCGAGTTGCCTTAGATGGTAGATGTCTGGTTTGGTCTTTGTTTGTCTTGAAGAAGCTTTTAGCTTTCGGACTAAATCAAGATTTATGCTAAATAAAATGCAAACAAAAGAGCTTAACAGTATAGAAAAGATATTAAATGTTTAAAACGTTTTAATCACTTTCTTGCACGTAATGCTATAAGTTTTTACTTTACAAACTTTGAGAGACCTTCAGCAAGCTGTCAGAACCGCAGCTCAGCTGGGATAAGTAAAACTGTTTACTTTTAATATGATGACTTGATTAATGTGGTAAAAATTGACTTTTTCATCTGAAAGTAGCTTGTTCTTTGGACTGACTACACTTTTCCAGAATGTTAATCTTTACAAGTGCCTGTTTGTTATTCAGATCCTTAACATTCAGTTCAACTTGTCTTCATAACAACATGGTTTGTTTTTCTTTTCAGATTTGTTCCCATAGATTTTCTCTGAAATGTGAACATCATTACAATAGAAAGTCTTGTCAAGTTTTTAAAAGGGTATTGAAATTATTCTCACAACAACAAATAAATTAACATTCATTATATTGTGTCCTTCGAAAATTACTTCTTCTTCAGAAGAAGAAGAAGAATGGCAGCAGGAAAATGTATACAGACTCTGTAAGGAAATGATGGATCAGGGGGATTTGCTCCTAAGGTCTGTGACAAATTACCGTAGAAATAAATTAAAGTTATGGCAGTAAAGTACAGTTATCTCGATAGGGTGAATTTATCATTTGTTCCTTCACACTGTTTTCTAAATTACCTACTAATCCCAGCGCAACTGCAGTGAATTTCCCGAAGTGGAGGGTTAGAGAATATTAAGAAACTTAAAAAGCACTTTCACTAAGGTATTTTTGCAAGATTCGAGCCAGTTTGTGATAAATCTGCAGGCAGAGATCAGGTTTAATTTCAGCTGGCTTCATCCTTCAACTGTTGTCTCTTAAACTAAGCTACTTTTTTTTTTTTTTTTTGGTGCCGTTGTTGTGCAGCAGTGCGACGCTGGCAGCGCGAGGAACAGAAGCAGACAGATCCTCCGCCTCCCCGCCGTGGAGAACGCGGCCTGTCCAGACCTGGTCCAATCAGAACCTTGTCTTCTCAACAGTACCTATTTCACATACCAGTACAGAGTCTCAGGTAGGGTGAGCCACACATGCCTGATCAAGTTGTGAAACTAATGAAACACGTTTTATATACATCTGCTTGCAATCTGTTTTCATACCATATTCATTTACTTACGCTCTCAAATCTAATTTTGTGTCCCATGCGTCTGGAGACGATATTAGAATGACGCTACCTTCCTGTGTCTTTATTTTCTCCATAGATCAGAGAGTGTGTCTCTGAATGAATCATTCAGGTTTGCAGCCTCTGGTGGCTCCTAAAAGGGTTAAGTGCTACCTGCTTTAACAGCCATGTCTGTGGATACTCTCTTAAATTCCAAATGAGCAGCTGCCCTGTAGTCCATCTTCGTTACAATCGCCGTTTGAGCCACAGTGGCTGACTAAGACTATAAATTGCATCAATCAGGAGCAAATAGTGTTTTGTTAGTTGCGAATTCCACTTTTTATAAGTAAAATTCTAACTCTCTTGCATGTTGATGGCATAGAAATATCCTTTGCCTTAGATAAATGCTCTAGCATCAGCTTACCTGATATGCACTGATGTAAATAAAACTCCTACTGCCAAAACTCATCTTTGAAGACAACTTGTGGTAGAGAAATGGACAGTCTGTTCACGTGCAGCAGCTCCAGTGGACATTCCTGCACTCGGCATGCCAACTGCATGTTCCCTCAAAACCTGTGACATCTCTGGCAGTGGGCTGTGTGACAAAACTGCGTATTTCAAAGTAGCCTTTCATTTTTTTTTTTACTGTATGCTTTAATTTATGCTAGCACACAAACTTAGCAGCAACAATTGAAGATGCGTTGTCTTTCTCTAACAAATACATAGCTTGATGGTAGATATCTATCACAAACACTTTTTTTAAGTATTTATTTTCACACATTCCACTTCTCCATTTCCTAATATTTATTTTTCTAAATAACTGTGTTTGGGTCTGTCTCTGTAATTTCCGTATAAAAAGTTGTCTGATCTGTTGATAAAAGATTTTTAAAAAAATTTTGTACCTACTCCAGTTACTCATCACTGTGTGTCTTTTTTTTTTGTAAGCCTTCATTGCCAAAAAAAAACAAAAAAAGGTGCTAATGCAGATGTAATGATGCTTTGTGTGTAGACTGGAGTACCTGCCAGCTGAGTGAAAATGCCATCTGTGGTCAGGGGTCGCGGTCACGTCTCCTGGACTGTGTGCAGAGTGATGGAAAAACAGTGGCGTTGCAGAAGTGCCAACAGGTAATGGTCCTATAAAGAATAAGGAGTCTTACATAACACACCTGCAGGTAAAAGCTGTCTGAGTCCACACTTTGTGGGTGTTAAATCTTCACTTATTCTCCTTGATACAGACACAAGGGCTTAGGTAAACCCTGTTTTTTTTCTAATTTATTATTTATATCTGGTTAAAGCCAAACAACTCCAAAGCAAATCAAATTGCAACAACCGTTTACTTTGTTACATTAAATTATTTAACAGAATATTTTAGTATTAGAATGAGTGTGATGGCTGATGACGGCTAATACATACCAGCTGCTCCTGCTCCGCTGCCATAGATTACACATTGTTGAAAGGCTTGTCGTTTCATGCTCAGGTGTAAATGTTGCTTCTAATCTTGGGACCAATGTTTCAGGAAGCCGTTTGCCAGTAGGTCAGCGGAGCTTAATGGTGTTGTTATCTCAATTGTGGAAAGACGAATGGTTTTCTTACTGCAATGAAGCAAAAAGCAGAGAATCCCGCTCTGGATTTGCAACTATTAACAGATACAGCAAATTTGTTGGAAGTTCTAATAAAAAATATGTATAAAATAAAAAGAAGGTTGCTTTTTTTTTGTGCATAATTTTATGTTAATTTTTCTTGAAAATCCAGCCTTTGTTGGAGTGCATTTATTCAGTGAAGAAAACATTATTTTTAACAAATACCTTTTGTACCTCTTGTTCCATCCAATTTTATTTTATTTCTTTTTCACTAAAAAGAAATAAAATAATTAAAACATTTATTAATTTTATGTTAAAGAATGTGGGACCTCATTAGAAATCTATGACTTTCTGTCAAACAGAACAGAGGCCAGTTTTTTTCTGTAAATGGTTTGGACAAGGACCAATAAACCCAAAATCATTCATATGCGTTTTTCATTAAACTAATAACTTTATTTTTAGGAATAAAGAGTTAAAATTAGAATCCAAAATCATTTTTAGCAAGTTGAAAGTTGATTATATCTTTCTCAGTAATCATTGAAAGAAAAAAAGTCTTAATTCATAAATCTATGCCAGATTATTCTTAGAGTTCAGATCAGAGGAAAGCAAGTTTTTTTTTCCCAATGTTAAATATATTCATACTTATATTAAAGGCTTGACATGCATTTATCAGAAGGCACAGTTAAACTTAGTTGGATTCATTAAACTGCTGCATCTCCACCATCCTACAATAAGCCGCAGCTTCATTTGAAATGTGAAAATCTGGCTGTTTGTTTTTACTTTTCTTGTTGTTGCTGGAAATAACCAGCAGGCCCTCCACTCAGCTCGGCTCCTGTTTCCTACAGTTTGGCCTGATCAACAAGTTGCAGCTGTTGGAGAGCTGCGTTGTTGACTGTCCTGTCAGCTGCATCCTCTCTGACTGGTCGCCGTGGGCGGATTGCTCGCACACCTGCGGTACCCAAGGTAAGCATTATGAGAAGAAAAACTTCAACCTAGTTAAAGAAAGAAAAAAAAAACAGCAATAAACGCAACCTGTTGAGCAGATGCACGGTGGACCACATATTTAGCACTTAATTACTTCATCTACTCAGGCAGTC
The DNA here is from genome assembly GCF_904066995.2 of Poecilia reticulata. Classification (NCBI taxonomy): domain Eukaryota; kingdom Metazoa; phylum Chordata; class Actinopteri; order Cyprinodontiformes; family Poeciliidae; genus Poecilia; species Poecilia reticulata. The sequence continues at coordinate 37,429,083 of NC_088831.1, forward strand.
ACCAAGATGCTGAATTGTGCATGAATACATTTAAATGCATTGAAATATTTACAAGCTGATGCAATCCACAGACTTATTACATAGTAAGAGTGTCCACTGTATTTTCTTCTAGGAATTGGTCTCAGTTTGTCATTATAGCATACAAATCAGAAATCCCTTATTAACATAGGAATTTCTGAATTTTGTTTATATTTAATGAGGTTAATTACAACCAAATCCCATGCAGCTCACCTGTTCGGATGCCATAAATTATGTAGCATGCTTAAAGATGAAGTCCGTAATCACCAACCTGGCTTGCCGGCAATCGCTTTTGAGAGTGGCGTCGTGACCTCATGCAATATACAAAAGTAATGATTTAACCTGGATCCATATATTGTTTCCCTGGCTTCCCAAAGTCAGCCTCCCAAAGAGGAAGCTTGTTATCCAGCTAATTAGAGGGACTCAGCGCTGCCTCCTCAAGTTCATTAATTTTAATTTGTCACTGGCTGTCTGTCAGCTCAAACTTAACCCCTCGCTCCTAAAGCTCACACTTGCAGCTGCTCTCGGCTGGGGATTTAAACTGGAGGTTTTCTCCCTCGCTGTGCCTCCCGAAGCTCTGTCACGGCTTCTGCGACTCTTTCTGCCACTCACCCAGCTCCTTCTTACAAAAAGACAAATACGTCTTTCAGCCTTCATGAGGGATTTGTGTCATATATGTGTCAGGCGATCCAAAGATCATGTTTTGTTTTGTTTTGTGGGTACACTGGGGAAACATCAGTGTTTTTTGGTTTGATTCTTTTATTTTTCTCCCTGTTCTTTTTTTGGTGGAGCTGAACTGCTCTTTACTGTGTGTGCCTCGGGGCTTACAGAACAACAAAACCCCTAAAAACACACAAACGCACTTTCTGTTGAATTGCCAATTGAAGCAATGCTTACCTCAGCCTCCTAGGATTCTGTAGACTTAGGAATCAAGGTATGGAAGTTATACGGATAAAGAGTCACGTCTGTCCTTGTAAAGTAGAAGCAATGGACCTTGAAAGCAGCGACAGTTTTGATGAAACAAAGTGATAGCAGCGTCATGCTGAGCTGCCGGGAAGCTGGACAGAGCCAAACGCCCTGCAGTCCCAGAAGAGAACCTGTTGGAGCCAAAGTCTTGAGGCTGGAGCGGAAGGATGACCTTGTACAGCTTGAGCTACAAAAATAATGGAGGTCCTATCCGAGTCCAGATGTGAACCCACGTGCAAAATTTCAATTTTCAACTAAAAACTTCAATATTTCAGTCAATATGCCACTTTAGAGCCCACAGCTGTCTATCAGTTGGGCTACGTTTTACGGCTGCTGTGACGGCTCCTACCTTTGAAATGAAACAAACGCTCACATTTAGTATCTGAAAGATCATTACTGGAAGAAATAGGTTACTTCTCTGATAAATGTACTTGTTAGGATAGAATAAAAGTTTTTTTCTGTCTGTGTTTCTCTACAACACACTACTCCATGGCTGGTTGCCAACAATTCCCTTCACACGTTATTAATGGCCCTCTTGAACGAGGCACTTTGGTAGAAAACTGCTAGTTCTGAGGATAAAGTGGCAAAATGACTCATGTGTTTGACAGTTGTGCTAATTCTTCTTTGTAATAAAAAAAAAAAAAAAACATTTCTTGGAAAAAAACGAGAAGATGGAGCCGGCTTTTACTTCTGAACAATTTGATTCACTCATACTTAATTAAGATTCATGTTTTTTGCACGTTTTTAAATCTTCAAATGTTTTTGGATATAAATGCTACATTGTATACATTTCCTGCAGATTCGTTTATTCATGCCAACATACAGTGGGACTTTAAAATGTCACCGCTGTGGGAGTCTCACAGATGTAACCAGAGAAAGTATTTAATTTTGAACGTAGGCTGCAGCTTGCAGATGTTCTCTGAATCCGTGTAACTGTTCTTCAAAATGTGGCGTTGGTCTTGATGTCATGTAGGTCACTCTGTCCGCACACGGAGGATCCTTCAGGAGGCTCAGGAGGAGGGTCGTCCCTGCCCCAGCCAGCTCTCCCAGACTAAGCCGTGCTCCATAAGGCCGTGCTATATGTGGCTGCTGAATGACTGGTCTCTGTGCGCTGTGGAGGTATGACCTACTTTGATATTAAAGAAAATGTTCATTTCGCTGAAATTAGTCGCGAAAAGTGCCGCACTATTCTCTCCACCCGCAATCAAAAGCTGTGACTCTGAATGGTTAAGTGGGTTAAAAATATCCATCTTTAAGTTTAGCAAATTTCACAAGTTTAAAATCAAAAGCCGTGGAACTTAATGAGGCTGTGACTTTGTATCTCTCTCCTTTGCAAGTGTCATATCTTGTTATCACTCTTGGAAACAATTACAAACTTCAAGGCTCTTCAAAGCCTTCCTTTTCTTGCTTCTAGTTCTGATGTTTGGAGACTTAACAGATTGTCTGTGATGGGACTTAAGAAAACTAATTACAGCAAAACTGCCCGTAAAATTGACTTAGCCTTTATATTGACATTTGTATACAGTATGTTCATTTTTAATAAAACTATATTGAGAAGAGAAGAGGTTTGTTGTCCTGTTGATCCTATTCAAAAATTGCTGTCACATTTTCAGAAAATGTGACAATAATTTTCAGCCATTTGGAAATCAATCAACAGGAAATTATTATGTCTACATTTCTGATGAGAAAAACATACAAATAAAAAATGACATTATTTATATAAGACATTTACCATTTTGTTAACGTGTTTAATAAAAAAAAACATTTTTAAAATTTCTTTTTCCACCATCTTTTATCTATCTACATGTGTAAAATGTACTTTTTAAAAGCTCATTTTTTAAAAATCAGACTTTTGCTATAACTCATTTCGATGCCCCTGAACAATGATTCATTCAGTCCTCCCTTTATAGTCTGCAAAATCATCATCAGTCAAGCAGGGGGTTTGAATTTCCTTTCCAGCCATCTCTTGGTAGTTCTCTTTGAAAGTTTTCTCGGACTTGCAGACCTCAGCTTGACCTCTGAATACATTATAAACCGAACTGGGGATACAGCATCTTGAAAATGCTTGGCTATCTCCTTCGAGGCTTTGCTTGCTTTGTGGGCACAAATTAATTTGGTTCAATGCTACAAAGCTGCTAACAAGAAGTCTAAGCTGGAGATTGTAGTTCGAATATTTGGAGAATTGATGTATTTATCAAGTTTTCTAATTTGGCGACTACAAATACGCTCTAGTTATTAAAAGCTGTAAGTTAGCTTACAGTTTTAGAGATTATAAGTCTTTTTAACAAATATGTGAGCAAATAAAATCATAAGTGATCTTTACATTTATATCTTAAGGAAACTGCACCAGTTTTGCTCTGACGTTTTTCTTACTAGACTTTTGCACGCATTCACAAAACATTTGGAGATCTGTTTTAATTTAAAAAAATAAATCTGTTTGGTTATTTTTTGATGGAGGAGGGAATGTAATTACACTGAATTGTTTGTTCTCATTAAGAATAATGTGGAGCACTATTTTTCAAAGGTTTTTTCTAATTAGTTTGAATATGTGAACATGTGTCCTAATGGTTTCTCGCATTATAATGACTTGCAAATGGGAAAAACAAACTGCAAGCCAATAATACACCAACAATAAACAGAAAAAAAACTGACTGGTGCCAGATGGAAAATGTGGATCTGCAAATGTGTTATGTAGCTAGAAATGTAGTGCAATGTTTGCTAAAAGTAACCTAATGGTGTGAGCAGTAATGTACATGAAGAAATTCATTATATGTTAGTAGAAATTTTTATATAATTGAAATGTATTTTAAAAACTGTAGAAACCTAACTTTTCATACCATGCTTTTTTGGTAACACTTTATTTGAAGGGGGGTGAATAAGACTGTCATGTCATAACATCTGTCATGAACATGAATAAACCTTCATGAATATTTATGACTGTTGTCATAAAGCGTCATTCGGTAAATTATGACACTTTTAATACAAAGTTGACATTATTCAAAATGTCTTTGTTATGACAACGTTAACCAAGAAATTATTACTGTTTAAACTTTACCTTTAATAACAAAGTTACCTAATTTTTAAAGTGCAATCAGTAATACTTTTATAACAAATTCATATCAGTCATGTTTATGTCATGTCATGTCATGTTTATGAAAGCGTCATGACAGTCTTATTCACCCCCCTTCAAATAAAGTGTTTGGTAAATAACACATTTTTCCCGTTTTTTCACTGTTTAATAGTTGATCATAAGCACTGACTGATTTAATGGAAAAATGTCAAAGATGTTTAATTGCTATTTAGTAGCTTAGGACTTTTTTTTTTTTTTTTTTTTTAGTAATTCGAAATAAAGATCTCACATGGAGTTCCTCAAGGCTTCATTCTAGTAATCTTACAAATAATCTCCTGATCTTACATAATAATGCAAACACTCAGTAAACCTGGATGGAAAAATGTGAATTTATCTCACCTTCATGGTCCAATATTGTAATATTTCATCAGCCTTCATGAGTCATTATATGGTCAAGAATGCACACTTGTTAATTTACATTGTAGAAACTGACAAAGAAACATTGAGTAGTTTTGAAAAAAATATATACATACATGTATATATATATATATCTATGTTTTGTATTTGTATCTGTGCAGGGTGCAAAATGCGGAGAGGGGGTCCGGAGAAGAAACCTGTCGTGTGTTGTCCACTGGGGGAACTGGCACGAGTCTCCTCCCCCTCAGCCTGTAGACAGAGAGCTGTGTGGAGATGTGCTGAGGCAGCAACTCCAGCAGGAAATGGAGCAGCCGTGCTTCGTCCCCTGCCCAGGCAAAGCCACTTTACTTTTATTGGATTCCCATATTTGCTCTTTTAATGTATTGGCATTTTGTTTAGAAGAACAACCAAACAGCTTAGGGCGTTAAATCAGACGGCACGTAACTGCATGACTGGAGAAATTATTTATTAGTGCATCAGTTGTTCAAATAACTGAAAACTCAATATTTTTTTAATAAAGCATTTGTAAAATGCTTTATAAAGCATTTTACAAATGCTTGTAAAATGCTTGTAAAGCATTAGTCGAAGGAAATTTGCATTTGTAAAGCAAATTTCCTTCGACTAGTTGACATTTTCAGACTCCAAGTAATTGCAAAATTCAAAGAAGTCATAATTTTACGAATGGCCCATTTCACTGAACATAATCCGTTTTATTCTCCCTGATAAACGCGAGAAGCCATTTTTCTCTCTCATAGAAATGAATGGGAGAATTTTGACTTAAAAACAGAACTTTAGAAGTTGGTTACAGTCTTAACAACTAACAACAGCTTCTTCAGTGATTAGTGTAATAAAAGCCACAACCAAATAAAGCATGAAAAAATATTCTGTGTTAATTGAAATAATTAACAAATCACACTGCCTCAAGCAGTCACCTCGTCCCTGACAATCATTCCACTTATCACAATTAATGCCAATGGGAGTGCTGCATGGGGAGAGTGTGTGAACGTAGCAAATTTCCATTTGAAAAAATAAAAGCCACATCAGAAGCAATCTAGTCTGGAACAGGGGTAGATTGGATTGAATTTATTCTTTATTTAAGTTAGGGTCTGAAATTGTTCATACCCCTGGCAGATTTTGATTTTAAATTGAATTCATTCAACCAACAATTTTATTTCTCACAGGAAATAAGATCAGCGTTTCTCAAAAGTTAATAAAACGGTTTAAAAGGGTTGGAAATTTTCAAAATGATATATATTTTATTGAAAATTGCCATGTCAAAAACTATGTAAACCCTCATTCAGTGGAAAAATCATTCTTGTCATTACAGCAATCAAACCTTTCCTGTTATTGCTGAGTAATAATAGGAAAGGTTTGCTTTCGCTGCTATTATGATGATTGTTTCATAAGTGAAGAGCTACAAATCTATAAGATTGGAATGGCTACTTGCCATCACCCTAATCTTTAGCTTTGTTCACTGATTCTGAATTAGTTTCAAGTCAGGACTCTGGTTGGGCCACAAGACATTCAGGTTTCTTCATAAAGTCAGAAACACACATGCTGGTAAAAGGTTACTCTAAACTGGAACATGTCCAGGGTTCACTGTCATGGATATACCTGACTATATGCAATATTTAGAAAAAGATAAGAAACCCTAAAAAAATGCTTAGTTTAAGAAATGTATCTGATACCTAAACTTTTTTCAGTGTAAAACAAATTGATGTAATTACAGATAAAAATCTTTAAGGTAAAATACAAATTGAAACACTCTCAGAAGTTTTTTTTTTAATTGTTTATTGATTTTATCATTAAAGCTCTGTTGCACTTTGCATTATAATTTCATTTAAAAAAAAGGTTCTTTGGCCTCATTTTGTTAGATTATTTTTACTGTATTTATGTTTTAGAAACTTTTTCAAGGGAGAATAGTTTCGAACAAAATCAGCACGATGAAAACATTTGTTACTTTTTCTATACTAAGATGCAGCATGTTTTTCTTTAAGGACAATTACTCTTTTTAACTTGTTTTTTTTTATACTGGTGATAAAATAGTGATCTGACTACAAAACAATCAGCATATGATATTTTTGCCACTTGTGCTTCCATATCTGTAACACTACTTTGTGTGGCTCAGTATAGCTGTTGGCATGCAGTGTCCAATTATCTGAAAAGGCGGTTCATGTATGCAGACTTATTTTGTTTTTCCACCCACCTTCCACTAATCAGCACCTGTGTTTGAGCTATATCACATCCAGGCTTTGATTATAAACCAAAGAATAGTTGGTTCCCCAACATCAGGTGTATCGCTGGTTTTAGACAGATCAAAAACATTATTAAAAAAATAATTCTTCATTAAACAACAATGACAAAAGAATGTTTTAAATTAGTCAAAAGGTCAGGCTTCCAAGAGCAAAGACTTGTAAAAGTAGGTTGGTGGTAGCGTCATGCTAAGGGCCGGTTTCAAAGCCAGGAACTGGCAATGAACATGAGCAGAACATTGTGCTAATGTTCTGCTCAGAGTCTGTGGAACGATGACAAGGGAGGACAAACTCTCTTCAGCTTGACCTGAAATCAACACAGCTGAAACTCTGATGTTTCAGCTGTGTGTTCCAGGAGGAAAATGACCCAAAATACACTTAAAACTAATTCTGAAGGAGGTAAAGCAGAAAATAAGCTGACATATTGAGTTTACGTCTGAACTCATTCCTATTAAAACTTTGTAAACTGTGCTTAAAAAGTAAGGAAAATACCATTTTCAATGATTTCTACCACATCTGCCACGAGTGGTCAAATATCCAGGTGGAATACTTCTAACCTTTTACTGTGGTAAGCTGGATGTTAACTTCTTAACTGAACTGTAAATTAATCAAACGTTTTGCTGAATCTCGATCATTTTGTTGCTTAAAACACCTGATCCATGTCATAATCTCTAATTGAATCTGTGCACGGTAAATGATCAACCTTTTCATTAGAATAATCACCATAGAAACAAGGAGATGGCATCTCACCAGTTTGCTGGTGTCATTTAGTGACAGTGGAGGTTTTTATATTTACTCCTTAAGCCAAAAAATGAGCATTGAATTATTTTCAGAGAGGCAGCAGCTGGTCAGCTGACAGCTCGCCTGCTTTACTGTCAACGTTTATCCCTCTGTAATGAAGCTTTACTTTGCATCTTTGCATGGCTGCTGCACAGGTAGCAAAAGATTTTAGTTCATTTTAATACTTGTCATCTTTACAAGACACAGTGATTGTCACTGATGAAAAGGCTTCTCAGACCTGCGATCTCAGTCATGTTGCCTTGTGAAGCCTTTTGTAAGGCTTTGCTATGAAGAGTAAGTGGCTGCCTGTGCTCATCTCTCTCCTCTGTGATTCTCTGCTTGATTCATCACTCAATCCGCCGATGCGGCGAGTCTTGGCTGAAGATCAGAAGTGTTTGATGCCAAGGGCAGACGTGTGTGTGCGCGCGTGTGTATGTAGATGTGTCTTCATCGTGCGTGCGTGTGTTTGTTGGTGTGTAGGTGCCAGCAGGTGAAATGTAAGGTCCAGCAGAAGAGCAGTGGAACATACATGCGAGATGTAATTTGCAAATGCGGCTTAAAGCTGTTTAACGCGGCTCCCGCCGCAGCATGTTCCCGCAGATGAAGCTGTGTAAGACGAGAGCTGATGGAGTGTCTGTGTATGAAGATGAAAGATAATGAGATGCCTCAGTCCACAGATAGTCACTAATGGATGTTCAAGGCAGAGAATCAGAGGCTTTCTCAGGCTGGGAGACGGTGGCTTTGGATGATGATATCGCTGCAGGAAAACCCTACCAAGCGTCACAAAGGATATTTGTGTTTGACATTCAAGAGAGAAAGTTTCCTGTATCATTTATTGGCTCACACACACAAAAACAACATCAACCAGCTTTTGTCAGACAAATAATTTCCTCTCCAGGGAGACCTGTTTCAGTTTTCTTCATCGGTTTTACATCTTAGTCACAGTGTGACTGTGAAGGCCATATCCATTGATCTGTTTTTGCATTTAGAACATACATCTCTCACAGATGTGTTGTTTTTGATTCCTGTTAAATCTTACAGTGCTTCATATTGTAGACAATATGACAGAAGAAGATTATTTGTGAATTAGGATCAATTTGTGACTTGATGTTTTTTTTTTATTATTATAATTTTTTCTTCAGGTGATTGCCATTTGACACAGTGGTCCACCTGGAGCTCCTGCCAGCTGACCTGCCTGGAAGGCCGCAGCTTTGAGTCCACGGGTCGCCAGGCGCGATCCAGAGCTGTGATCATTCAAGCCATGGAGAACCAAGGCAGCTGCCCCCATCAGGTCTTTGAGACCCAGCCTTGTAAAGGTTTGAAGGAAGATTGACTTGCACTTATTTTCACCAAAAAACTGATAACCGTATTCATAATATAATTAAATCTCTTTACCATAGCATATTAAAAGTTATTATATATGAATGCCTTTAAATGCTATTGTATATTTAATTTAACTTTGTAAAACGGAAACAAATATATCCATTGATTCTGATTCTTTTGTTTTTGTAAATGTTGTATTTAACATTTGCTTCCGTAGCTAAAAGTTACTTAAAACAAATACAGCTGTTTGGAGTTTGACTACCGGCTCTTGGGTTGTTTACTGCATGCCTTGCCCTTCCTCCCAACTAGTTACTAATGACTACAGATCACTAGTGCCTTAAACACCTTTAAACATAAAAAAATTGTTAAAACAAAAAAACCCTAGGTGTGTATACCTTTCCTGGAAAACTTACTACATTTTTCAATGAGCTTTTGCATTTTTTCTTGCTGCTCAGAAAATTTAGATGAATTCGACAGCATTTATTTTGCAATAAATGTCCATTAAACTCCAGCTACACGCATGAGAGCTGCTATAAAGATAAACTATTTCAACCTTTGATCTTTGAAACTATCCTGAAATGTTTATTTTGTTGCATCAGGGCAGTGCTGCCTTCAGACTGCAGTGATGGAGTCGTGTTTGCTACGTGAGAGAACACGTAGGACGCAATATGGACCAATGATGTCCTCTGGGGTTTTCTAAACTGTCTGATAAAACAATAAACTAAAAGATTATATAATAAAGAATGTTTTTAGATTGTCAGATGTATTGTAAAATGTAATTTTAGGAGTTGTATGGTAGTGTTATCCCCCATCAGACATCAATCTGATTGATGCGTTTAATGGTGAAAGAGCAGGGGTCTCAATTTGAAATGAGTCCCTGAGTCTTGAATCAAATAGCTAAATTGCTTCTTTGGCATGCAGTCAAGCTTTACATAGCTCTGGTAAAGAGCAAATAGTTGAGACAAATGTCTTGAAGGAGAGCTGGATCTTAAAGTTGCAGTAACTGGGCTCTTTTTCAACACTCCAGGACGCTCAAAAAGGTGCAGAGAAACGACGCGAAACACCTGAACTGAAAACGCTGAATTAAAAGTCAGGGCCATCGTACTGTTTCAACACGCAGAGAGGCTCAAGAGCGCATTGTTACGAGTCTGGAAAATAGTTGGTAGTATGTCCCACATGTGTTGAATTTAGAAAGATAAAGAACATAGACTTTTGATCAAGAACCCAATGTCTTTAGTGTCCCTCAGTGATTAATTAACCAGATGTTGTTACACTTAAATCTCTCTCCTCATAATTTTTTTCAAAAACAAGCATCCTTGTTCTTTTTTTTTATTTTGCATGTGGTCGTAAATGTCTATTCTGTTTTATTGCAGAACACTTGAGTTTGTGTTTCACTGCCAGCAGAGCGTGAGATTCAAATAGTTATAAAATCCTTGGCCGTATCCGGCCCCAGAGTGAAGTTCCTCATCACAAAGCCCAGGCAGAGTTACACATGGTCAAGCTGATGGCTGCGTGTGCGAGCCTGAATCAGACATTATCGGTTTATGTTAGTTACGTGGGCTTTTTCTTGCTCCTGCTGATTCTCCTTCTATTCTCACTCCCAGTCATTTAATCGGCAATAAGGCAGCTTTAGTGCACTTGGATACAAGAAAAAAGGCAACCTAATGGAAGACTGACGGGAGAGGGAGGATGCAAAAAAAAGCTCTGATCAGAAATATTAAAAAGCTCCAATAAATGATTTAGACGCAGCTATTATTGTGATTTAAAAAAAAAAAAAAACATTTTTAGTTTGCTTTACATTTATCTGAACCAAAAAAAATCTATTTAAATCAAGTTTTACTCCAGATATTTAATACTTGCATAGTGAGCAGGTAGCTTCAGATCTAAGTGCTTAAATAGAAGTTGCTGGACTTTCATGTTTCTTGAAGACCTTCCACCTCTAACCCAGAGGCTTTTTCACTTCTGAACCCGGCTCGCTTTATATGTAAGCACTCTTTTAAGCACTTGTAATGCCCAGGATGGCTGAGCGTCTGCACCGACTTGGACAGAAATAACACGGTTAGTTTCAGCTGCTCTTGAAGCCAAAGTGCTCCGATGGCAGCAAGCAGGTTCCAGTAGGATTTAGAGAAAATATATTTAGGGAAGCTTTGGATTTTACGTCTGATTTCTGGCCTCCTCTTTTCGTAAAGCTTTGATCCGCCGAGACCAATTTTAATCAATAGAGATATCTTTTTAGAAAAATCTGCTGTGAGCAGATTTTTGTTGTTTTGTTTGTGGTCAAAGGTCGCACCATATGAATAAATAAACAAGGATTTTACTTTCTTAAGCAGACTGTCACAATGACACTTACCTCAGTCACTCTACTAAACATGACTTACTGCTGAAGAGAACATAATATGCTACATAAATTGGCAGAAGAAGAGTCTACAGGGAGTACACTCTTTGTACATAAAAGCAATTTTTCAAGCCTATTTTTGCATGATTTACGACTAATCTGCAGCATTTTATTTTGTCAACATATTTGGGGTATTTGTCCATAATGCCACATCACAACTGAACTCTAGTTGAAGCAGCTACATTGCTAATGCAGAGGCCCCTGCATCATGTACGTCATTACCTTGACTGTCAAATATCCAAAAGGCTGCCAACACCCAAAAAAAATAATTTTTTCTTATATGTCATTATTAATTTTGTCAGTTTTTGCTGCTTTCACCACCATATCACAGCAATTGTATTTCTAAAGCTCTTTATAAGAGCGGCAGCAGCAACAAAGTGCTTCACAAAGAAAACTATTTAAAAAAAATCACGTATAAATAAGGCAAAGGAACAGTAAAATATTAAATACAATGCAACAAATTAAAATAAGCAAGGCCAAACTATGTCTAGCTAATTATTGAAGGCTAAAGAAGAAGAAAAGGCTTTAAGAGGAGTTTTAAAAGTAGTGCAGGAGCCTCTCTGATGCTCAGCAGCTATTAATGAAGCAGCAGTAGAAAACGTACCTTCATACACCCAATAGCCATAATAGCATTCCTTTTTTCTTTTTAATCTTAACACATAAAACCTAAAATTACACATAAGTTCAAATATATTTATTTCAAAATTGTGCCCAACGCAGTAACCCTTATGTGAAACTTCAGTTCTGTACTTTTTTCTGTAGTGTTACTTTGGTTCTTTTTGTAAGTTTGTCCTGAATTGCAGCTTCGTGTGGCTTCAGTCCTACAAATCAGTTCCATCTGTCTTTGCTTTTCTCTTTAAATCAACTTTTCTATAGACTCTCCCTCAGGAAAATAAGAGCTTTGATTGCAAAAAGAGGCCCATTTCATATATTTTCAACCGATTTTACCTCATTTTGTCCAAAGTTGCCACTGTCTCGCATGCTGCCTCAGTTGAGTGGCTTCTATTCTTTTTTTTTTTCTTTTTGTCCTGTCTTTGTAATCATTATATGTCTTAGCTTTATAATATAAAGGCACAGGCCTGAGAGAAACGGAGGTTAACACCTACAGGAGCCTGAGAACAGGTGTGGACACCCAATATAAGCTGCTAATGAGGATTGCGTCTATCTCTCTGCCATTGCTACAGGAGGAAAGTGCCACAGCTACCAGTGGAAAACAGGGGGATGGACAAACAATGAGAGGCCAGTGTGGTGTCAGCGCTCAGATGGAGTTAATGTCACAGGTGAAGCCTTACAGTCAGTCTCCAGTGACTGCTCATAGATGGGTTACGTACAATATCTCCTAGGAAAACGGCTACATTGCCTACATGAGTCCAGCGGCTGAACGTGTGCTATTTCTGTTTATATTCCCCTGCGCTGACACAGTTGAGCCCTTTTTCATTTCATTTTGTATCATATGGATGTGTGCCGCATTAAAGAATAAGTCTGTAGCTCTAAAATGAAATGTGCAGCTCAGACATGAAGTGAATCTCCTTTCATTCATCTCTGAAAACTGTCAAACTGAAAACTTTTTTCTTTTTTTTTTTTGTTCCAGAAGTGGCTGTAGCAGGTGGTTTTGAATTACATTTAGAGAAAAAAAAGAGCGCCTTATTGGATCAGGAGTTAATAGGAAATGCGACATCTGCAAGGATCTGACAGTGCTGAATTGCAAAAGTATAATCTTTAGAGATTCCAAAACTATTAAGCTGTCAGTGGGCTTTGCTTCTGCAGATAAGATCTTTTCCAGATATACAACAAAACTCAGATGAGGTTGAAACTTTTTGTGCCAGCAGATGGACTGTTCCTTCTGTCAGTCACAAATTCAGACAAGCATGAAGGCAGAGATGAGGACCCGAAGCCTAAAACTAAGATTTTAGGCTTCAGATTCAACTCGGGCTCAAACTCTCATGAAAATCTCTTATCTCATGTTATGAGGAGTGAAAATAGACCAGGAAGCGTGGCTCGTTTGAGTAAATGATTAAATTGAGTATTAATAATGTCCTGATGGATGTCTTTCAAACTGAGCCATCAATCAATCAAATTTTATTTGTATAGCACATTTCAGCAGCAAGGCATTTCAAAGTGCTTTACAGCATGTGGCATTGAATAAACAGTAAGAAAGAGAAAGAGATTTTGAAAAAAAAAAAGATTGGAATTTGAAAAAATGATCCAGATTTTTTGTCAAAACGTCATTTGACAAGGACTCTAAGCCACCAAATAACAAAAAAAAGAGATTAGAGATTAATAAATAGATAAAAAGTATAGATAAAAAAATCAGAAGACATCAAAACCCGCACTCTAACCCTAATTTAGCCATCAGCAACTCTAAACAGGTGGGTTTTAAGTTGAGATTTAAAGGCACCCAGTGTTTCAGCTGTTTTACAGTTTTCTGGAAGTTTGTTCCACATTTGTGATGCGTAGAAACTGAATGCTGCTTCTCCTCTTTTGGTTCTGGTTCCATGTATTCCAGTGGACCCCCATTGCTCAGAGGGGTTAGGGTCCACAGCCGCCCGAAAATAGCTGAAATCCACAAATACTTGAGAACCACTTGAAAAATGATTATACCTGCCAATATTAATAGTTAAAAAAACCAAGCATTTGTTAATATGCATTAATAAGCACAGTGAAAACCGTCTTATCACGACTGCAGAAGCTAATATCTACAGTTTTTCTTATCTCCACTCATCAGCCATGTTTTAAGTCGCATCGTGCTTTGCTGTTTCTGCGTTGTGAAAACTGATCATGACTGAGACTAGACTTGCCTTTGACTTCTACAGACAGTGCTTGAAGATTCACTCATACAGAGTAGTTTTAGTACCGCACTCCAAGAACATTTTACACTTTATTTGATCTGCCTTTTTCCACACCAGGGTCAATTGATTTCTTTCTTTTCCTCCCTTTTTAACGCAAGTAATCAATACACCGCACTGAGCTGGGATGCCTTCAATCCATATAAATATAATCACGCATTTGTATTTATAGGAAGTAAACCAGCCTCGGAGAAACAGAACAAAACTACGACTGTAGTGGGGATAAAACAGCTTTAGGCAGGCTTGATCTGCTGTAAATAGTAGGCGAATGTGATCTTATCACTCCAAGGAAGTATTTCTGGCAAATATGAAACCAGAAGGAATACAAAAAAAAAGAAAACCTGCCTTGGCAGAGAACCTAAAAGCCCATGGCATTACTCTTTGATATTCTGACATGCAATTTTCTGTGTTGAAATTAAAATGTTCACCAATTGATCAGGGACCCCGATAGGAACCTGAACCCATTAATCAGCCGTGACAGAGCATTCATTTACTGATCAATGGGTAAAGGAACAGAAATAAGTATGTGTTGTCTTCTCAGGGGGCTGTTTCCCACAGAAAAGGCCCACTACCCTTCGACACTGCCATCCTCCGTGCACGAAACCCTTCTCACATTGCACGCCGGTAAGATTGCTGCGCTTCGATCAGGAAGCTGTGGTCGGTCTCTCTCTCTGGAGTTTTTTGTGTTGTTTTCTGCTCACATACCTCTTGGTGGGAGGCTGCATGGATCGTGATAGATGGCGTTTTTAATTTCCTAAAGCAGGCCATTAGAAGCTAATCAGATTAATTTAACTGTTTGTGTCAGTTAAGATGTACACCTGTGAGGTTGTTTAGGGTGGGGGATGAGAATGAATGGCCACAGCTCGATGTTATACTGCCCCTAAGAGTATCGTCACGCAACTGCACTGCACGTCTTGTAAAGTGTGAGGTAACAATTGCAGCAGTCTTCCCTGGGCAGTAAACGATCCCCTTTCCGCGCAGAGTGGAGTGTGTGGGTGTGAGAAGGGCTACACCGAAGTGATGACCTCGCATGGGTTCTTGGACTACTGCACCAGAACCCCCGGAGTGGACAACAGCAAGAAAGCCGATGTGAAAACTAACTCTGGAAGATTAAAACCCCGGCCGTCTCAGTCCAACGACCTCTTCAGCGAGTGGACCTTAAGGCCCGTTGGCCCAGGTACTGAAATGGAAATGATCTGCAACAATCAATCAGCTTGACTGACATTGTTCCTGCTTCTGAAAGTGCCTTTCTTCCTCTAAAATAAACAGACAAAAGGAAGAGCAAGAGCCTCTTTGGACCTTCCATAAAAATTAATAGGGACCAGATAATGTGATAACAAATTAAACACTTAATTTACTGAATTTCCACACAGAATGACACTAAAAGTACCAGTAATATGTTTTTAGGTCTGTCATTAGGTTGGAATCTATGTACTTAAAAATAAATTAAAAATAAAAATCCTCTTTTATGTTTATTACTTAATTTGTATTTATTGTTTATTATTATGTTTATTTAATTTCCTTTTGGGACTAATAAAGTACTTTTGAATTTGAATTATCTTTATCTTAAACCCTAACATTAGAAATTACGAGATATTTTCTAAAGTAGATGTTTGTCTAAGAAGTCATGTGACAAACATGTTCAGTTTGGCTCTTTAGGTTGTCAAAGTCTTTGCTGTTCTTATTATAATCTGTGGAAAAAAAACACAACGGACTTCATTCAGTACCTTGTAAAACTATTGAAACCTCTTGAACTTTTCAACATTTTGTCACATAATCACAGGATTATGTGTATTTTATTGGGATTTTAATCCTGATAGATAATTTAAGAGTTGAAAAAAAACTTCTAAATGGTTTTCAATGGTTTATTTTGCGTTTACTTTTTTTTTGCAAAGAAAAATGGATGACATTTTCTGTTAATTATGTGCAAATCTGGTAAAGAGACGCATCAGAAGACATAATTTTCTTTCCACTTGACAAACATCCACTTATTTCAAATGGTGTGTCACGCAAACTCCTGCTGGAGTTGCAATCTGTCAATATGTGCAAATGGTTTGGACACTTTAGCAAGATAATTTGACCACATTAAATATCATCTTGTCCGTATGTGGGAACAGAGTTTCATGACCACCTGAACAATCTTTAAATGTCTTTATTTAAAATCTCCCCTTTGGTTACACAGATGGAAGAGTAAAGCTGTGGGTTTATGCCGTAGCCATCGTCGGATTCATTGTAGTACTTTTCATCGCCACGCTGTCATTCCTGATCTGGTACGTCCAATTCCACTGTCTTCAAAATGTTCTTTGCCATAGACGATTGTTAAAGCAGGAGCTTCTTTGTAGGTCTTTCTCACACACACACACACACACACACACACACACACACACACACACACACATACTTAGTATGAGAAAAGCATAAACATGGAGAGGCAAAAAGAAATTCGTTTCCTCCAACACAACCCTGTCAAGTGTGAGTTATACTCCTCCACACTACTTTGTCTGTTGTGAGCTCCTGTTATCAGTTAATGAAATTCTTTTTAAAGACTGAAATCAAGTTGAACTGCCTTGTGCTGCACCAACCTACATGCTGTCTGAGCTTTGTGTGTCTTTTGTCTGTTGCTGTTTTTTTAGCAAGCCATCCAAAACCTCCAAAGCGTCTCCTCCACCACAGAAGCCCTTGACTCTTGCCTATGACGGCGATGTGGATATGTGACCGGGCTGCTGTACCAGCCAGGTCACATGACTGGCGTTGGGCAGGATTCTGGCCTGGTTTGCATTGTTGCCAAGCACATACCCCGACCTGCTTGAGCCGGGTTATGTTTGCGATAGTAAAGCGATTTGGTCTGCCGCTGACGGCGCCGAGTATTGGCCGGATCAAACAAGCGGAGCCAAAGCCAGTTGAGCCAAGACTGAGACATGGACCTCTAGATCCTGTTTTTCTATAACTGCCTGCAACATGAACACGCGGTTCAAGCACCATTTGCAAATGATGAAGCAAGAAGACTTTCAGGCACTAGAGACAAAATGAATCCGCAAGTGAATCCACTGTGGAGGTTTGTGAAGTGTCAGCAATCAGAGGGACCACATTTCATTTTTTTTTAATTTGTTTTGGAGATGCTCCAGTCTGTAGTTACACATTCTACTGAAATGTATTTTAATTTTTCTCAATAGTTTCTGAACTTTGTGAGAGGTAATGTCACAAGCTCTTTGGATAAACTCTTTTATTTCTTATTTTCAAACAAATGAGGTGGTCTATGCACTACGTTAGTGCTGATTCGTTTTTTTTGTTTTTGTTTTTGATGACTTTTCTAGTGTTTTAACCGTAATGCAAGTTTTAATTTATTTATTTTTGCTGTCTGATTGTGTATTGTTGATGATGCAATATGTTGTGTATATGTGGAAACCAAAATCAAAGCCTGCCTCGAGTTTAAGGGCAAATGTAATTCGGCTATTTCTCCGTTCTCACGTGACTCCCAGGCTTAGAAAATAAAATTCAGCAACAAGTTAATGTCATTTTTACTCAATAGGATACCATTCTGGTGCATTTTAGAACAAAAATAATAATAAAAAACAAAAAACATGCAAATGTCAAGAGATTGGAAACCAGCATGATTGAAATCATACCTCATGCACAGTTTTAATGTGATGCAAAGCAAAACAGCACTTATCACTTAAATATAAAGGAGAATCACAAAGATGTTGGCTGGGTTACTCATGGCATCAGGCATAACATTATGACCACAGGCAGGTAAAGTAAATAACACACCCTTTCTGTTTGAGGACACCTCTAAATGAGAAAGGTTTAGGTGGGAAGTGAAAATGTTTTCCTCCAAATTCATCAGTGAGAAGCAGAAAAAAGTGTAAGTGAGTGAGTTTGACAAGGGCCAAGTTGAAATGGCCATTCAGATCGATCAGAGCATCTAGAACTGCAGCTTGTGTAGGATTTTCCCAGTCTGCAGCCGTCAGTATCTGTCAAAAGAGGTCCAGAAAGGGGACAGTGGTGAGCTGATTGAGGCCCAACGAGGCAGAAGACTGGCTACTGTGGTCCAACACAACTGATGAGCTACTGCAGTCAAAATAGCTCAAATGCTGTGTTTCTGTTTATTGTAAATCTGAGCAATTTTGGATTCTGACTCTTGATAAAATCCTAATGGGTATTTAGATATTATTTATTGGCCAGTGATCCCTGCCAAGTGATTGGTTTTTCCCATGAGACGATATATATGCATATATATTTTTTAACCTTTAGTTTACCAGGATAAAAACCCAATGAGAATAAAAACCTCCTTTAACTCTCCTTCAAGAAAATATTTGTGTTTAGTGAATCATTTTGAGGATACGGTTGTTGTGCTCTAAAGTGGCTCTGGTGCCAGTCAGTTGTTGAGCCTGTCTAGCCATATGATTATGTTTTTGGCTACATCTCTGTTTATTTCAGGCTCCTAAACTCATGTTCATACAGTAGAGACCAATAGAATCTTTCAAAACAATATCTCTAAATCATCGATTGTCAAACCGTGAAAGTGGAAACAAAGTCTCGAAAATGTGCAAAACGGCAAAAATGGAGAACTGGATCACAGAGCAACAGAAGAAGATGGCCTGGGTAGTGCGTACTGCTGTATGATGTGTGTCCATTGCTGCAGCCTTACGGCTGTGACATCTTTCAGCAGCATAATGCGTCCTGCCACAAACCAAGAATGGTTTGAGGTGCTGACTTGGCAGCCAAATTCCCAGATCTCAGTTTAATTCAGTATGTGCTGGACAAATAAGTCCAACCCACGGAGGCCTGACCTTCCATCTTACTGGACCGAAAGGAGCTGCTGCTAACATATTGACTCCAAATACCAGAAGATCCATCCAGAGCCCTACAGGAGTCGTTGAAAAGTTCATTATTTTCATTATGTCAACAGGTTAAGGCTGTTCTGGCAGCAGAAGGGAGACCAACTACGACTACTAGCCAAATGGTCATAATGTCATGTCTAATTTGTGTCTATTTGTTGCCAAAAAAATTGCTCATAGTTCTTCTTTTTTAATCATTATTCCATACACTGTTTCAATTAACTAAAAAAATAGTCAATATTTTGTTACAGCCTGAAGAAAAGATTACAAACACCAAATATCCGTGAGCCCATTAACCATCTTCCCTCTCAAATCTGTGGAGTTTTCTGTCATTCAACCCAGTTTATTATCTTTTTCATTTATATTCTCTTGCAGCTCAGTGCATCAATGTGTTTTAATAAGTCTGAGTGGATTTTAAAGCCCTTTTCACCTTCACTTCTCTTTTCAACTCGGTGGAGGATCCGTGTTTTCCTGCGTTTGGTGATTTTGGTGCTCACCAGGTATTAAGCTGTTTCTCATTTGGCCTCCACTAATCAAAGAGATTCACATGTGCATCTCAATAAGTTCGAATATATTTGAAAAGTTACTTTATTTCTGCTATTTAGTTAAAAAATGTAAACTCGTGTTTTATAGATTCACCAGACACAGTGATGTATTAATCTCATTTTAATGATTATGGCTCTCAGCTAATGAAATATTTTTTTCTTCATAAAATAGAGAGTACTACATAACACCAATAGTAAAAAGCAAATTGCATAAATATAATGGCATGGCAATGTTACGACCTACACAGTCATTGTGAAGACTGCTGACTTGACAGTCTTCTTGCAGAGAGTCACTGAAACTCTCCACAACAAGGTTGCAGCTGGTAATTCAGAGCGTCGTATCAAAGTGGAAAGTTGAGTGTAAGAAAAAGTGCACAAGCAGCAGGGATTTAACCACAGCCTTCAGAGAATCAAAGCCTGCTCACAAATCTGAGATTCAAAATCCTCTTCATGCCGCGTTTGCATTAATCTAATAACTCATGTTACAAAAGAAGTGTTGACCAAATATTAGGCCTGTCACAGTAACAAATTTTACTTAATAACAAATAGTCTGTAAAATTATATATATAAACAATAAAGTTTATTTTCAAGCTATATGGCACAATAATTCAAGTTTTCCCTCTCAAAGTCTAATAAACTTTCATTCTGGAAAAGCACTTAACAGTGTAATTGAAAGACAATTTAAATATCCAAGATAAAAAACAAAAAATAATAAAAGGAAATGAAAAACCACACACAAACAAAAACAGATTGTAGAAATGGATTATGTAAAAGAAAATTGCCCTTCAAAAAAATCTTAGCCATTGGAATCATTTTAATTTATTATGCAATAAATTGTTCATTGGGACAGGCTTAAAATTAAATGCTTTTCCTGATAAGCACATGGACACACTTCTCAGTAAGTTCTCAATTTTCTGACAACTTGAATTTTAAATTTCCAGCAGTTGTGTCATCAAAATAAACAGAAATTATCCCTTGAAATTTGTCCACCTGTTTGTATCAAATCTATGTAAATCCACCAGTTTCATCGCCTGGAACTGAATAACTGAAATAACCAAACTTTTAGCTAATATTCTTATTTAATGAGATGCACCTGTTATTCTATGTGACCTCATCTTGAATGTATTTATTCAGCCACTCTATAATCCTCCTGGTTGTACAAATATGGTTGTTACATGTCACAACAACTGTATTTCGGCAGCTGTCTCTGTACGTAGGCATGCTTGATCTATTTTGGCAGAGAGCGCTCCAAGTGGCCTTGCAAAAAAGACTCTGTTTCATAAGTTGCCAAACATTTTAGTAACAGTCTCTTCTAGGCCAGTGTTTCTGAAATTTGGGGGAGCAAAAAGCACACATGGTAAAAAGTTGGGTACGGGAAAAACACAAATTTTAATTATTCCGATGCTCTTGACAACATATCATAAGCTAACTAGAAACATTTCTGTTCTCAGATGCTTATGAGATCTCCTTTGGGTGTGTCCGACGGATCGAAAAACATCTTTGCCTACTGTTTACAGTACCTAAGCTATTTGTGTTACTATTGTGTGTACATGGAGAACTGGACAAAATTCAAATAAATTGTGAAATCATGTGAAAATCAAAAAAAAAGGGCCTGCGTTTCTCTCACTACCCCCTCTTTGAGAGGGATATTTATAAGGCAGAAGCTCCAGACCAGCAAAGATCTTTCATGGCTCCTTGACTTTCAAGTCCTGATACATCTGATATATTGTAATTACCGCAGACTCTAAGGCAAAGCCCAGAACAGATAAGCAGTTGATAAGATTCATTTTGCCCTGCAGTCAGATTTCCAGTCCGATAGTCCCAGGATAATCCCGGGCTGCGAGCGAAGCAGAGTTTAAATCTTTGTCTCATCTAATTCATTTATTTAATCCTGTCACTTTTGCTTAAGACAAGGCTGAATTAAAACGCTTGTGTCACGGCCATCTGATCCATGGCAAAGACGGGGGCCGATCCTGTCATGTCCAATTCATCTCATTTGCGCATCTTTCAAGACACATTTGGAGGTTTTAGTGAAGATTTATGAGCAACGTGACCGTTTGAGCTTCTCGTTTTAATTTATTAAATTTGTTCCCATAAGGAAGCAGGAACACTCTAATAAAATATGGTTTGGTGAAGTTCGTCAGAGCTCGGAGAGAGAAAAAAAAAAACTTAAAGACGTTTGTGGGGCCATTTCACACAATGAATGTTTACTGCTTTTTTTTTTTTTTTACTAGAAATAGAAAATGTGTTTATCTGCATCATAGAAAATGAAACTGTGAAAGTATTATCCTTCTAGTCTCCCAAAAAAATACATGTAATAATTTGAACTTCTAAAACAGTAAATGTTATTCAATTTATATATAATCATTATGTGGAGAGACTGCTTACACAAAATGATAGAAGATAAAAACACCACAAACAGAGGCTTAATCAGAGGTGATCAACAGCAGATCACTGCTTTAGTTTTGTTTATTTATAAATAACCTTTGGATGACCACCATTATGCATCCCTTCAGGGTATTCATATGAAATTCTGATTGCCTGGGATTCCTTCTTGCAGCTAGTTTTGATCAGATGAACTACTGAACTCTTTAAAATAATCTCACTTAAAACTGAGATCATTTTACTTCTTGATAAGCTGAGGAATGCCTTGGCACATGTATTTATAGTCAACTTTTTATGGACTGCATGAGAGGCACAAAACCCAGAAAAGGAGCATGTAAGGAGAATTATGATCCAACATTGTACAGCACCTTTAAAAAGGTTTCATAAACACAATTTGTACTTGTATTTGGATTTCACTTTACTGGCCAAATCAAATTATTACATGATTGGAAACTTTTTTTCTTTTTTTCCAAAAACCTTAAAGACTGTGCCATATTTTTGCCTTATATTTTTGATAAGGGACATTCATTGTAGCTACAACGCCACAGTCTCAGTGCTTCTGCAGCCTCTAACATTTTGTACTTTGATCCATTTATCCTTGTATTATCTTTTGACCACACAGGAAAGGAATCTCCACAGCAGGGTGCTGCTTTCAGGCTAACCTGCGCTAATCATTTTCTACCAATCGTTCTGTTTCTCATCTCACCAGAACACCAATATTCTCCAGGCAAAGTCAGTACTATGTAATTCCATCCATCATATCACTTATAAGACATTTCATATTTCTTTCATAAAACTCATAAATAAAGAAGCGGTGAGTGAACCTCCCTGCCTGTTACGTCTCTCTGCACCTACATAAATGATTAGAGTTCAAAGAATTTTGGGATCGGTTTTCTTTGAGGTTTTACTTTACACAAGGAAGTTTGTCCGAAGCACATATCGATAAATATTAAACATGCAACTTCCTCCACATACCTATACCTATAGAACTGTGCATCATGGGGCAGAGTTATGAAATTCATATCCTCTTTAAATCAGAACAGGAGGAATCATTTTTCGTATAAATTCTGCATTTTCTGAAATAGATGCTGGTTAAGTTGAACAAGAGCTAAAATCAGATGCCATTCCCATTTTAAAGGTTCACAGTTATCGGCTTTCCCACTTCTAACACATACAATCCCGACCTCGAAACTGCAGCAGTTAGGCATGCAACATGCAATACACGTTAAGTAGCCTCTCTGTGAGGGCCTTCATAGGACCTCAACACTCTCTGCACCCTCCCATATCATTAAAAGCAGTGATGTGGGCAAAGTTTCTTTTCTGAAGCTGTTTTACTGACATGTCTGTGTCTCCGAGCCTAGAACTGCATCAGCATTTGCTGTTAGATAAGTGTAGATTAGTAGATTAGTCTATTCTTTCCAAAACAATTGTTGATGTGGAGGAGTAAATGATCAACCATTCTACCTTTTTTTTTTATCTTCATGCTCAAAAGTGTCAACATTCTCCACAGAGGAAAAGGAGGGACTGATGCTTTAGACTGAGTAAAGCAATTCTTCAAAACCTTTAAGAGAAATATCAATACAACGTTTTGTCTCTTATCCTACGGTCTGAAGCTTCCTCATCCGTTTAGGGGCTCTCAAAAGTTACTTACTTTGTTATTCTAATTACTTTGATTGTGTCGCTACATCAATATCATTATTATGTTGCACATGAAATAACTGTATTCTTTCCTGTGTTTTTGACCTTATTTGGTGATATGTTGTTTGCACACAAGAGGGCGGTAATGTGTGAGAAAGGTGTGGTTACCTTGTGTTAAGTCATAGAGGTTTCAGCCAGACACCTGTTTGTTTTATAGATCCATTAGGATCCAGCAGATGGCGGTAGTGCAACAATTATGGATGCAAGCTGCCGTTAAAATCTAAAGAAGAAGAAGAACCTGTTTGTTTTCTTTTGCTCAGTGTTTGGCAACCAGAGATGCTTTCGGTATGTGTGTTTTTTAATTACTTTTTATGAATTGTAGAGAAATGTGAATTATTCTTAAAATGTTTTCACTGCATAAATATTTGATACTTTCAGATTAACTTTTTTTTTTTAAATGCACATAAAATCATCTTATAAATGTAAGTATTTAATAATTCATAAGATGATTAAATTGATAAGCTGGAACATGGATTTGAATAGAATTTATATATCTCTGTTTGTTGTTTAAGAAATTCGACCTATAACTAATAAACCAACCAAAAAATAAATAAAAAAAGCTGAGTGAAGTCCAGAGTCTTGTGTAGGGTGATGTGCTTAGCCGATTTTGGCCAAAGAGAAAAAAAATTCAAAACTGAGAGATTTAAAACGAATAGATGAGATAAATCTGATAAAACAATTACTGTAAATCTGAGCAATGCAGGTTAGTTTGGTTAATTTTAGCTCAAAGCACCATTTCATCTGTACAGTCATTGTAGCACCTAACATCTGTGAGGCTGGGGACTAATTAATGATGATAAACTGAGTGTTGTGAGCTGAACTTGTGTGTGTAATTTTTCTATTGAGTGCAGATTGGTGTGAGAGTGTGTGCGTAAGCAGAGATAAAAGGAGAGAGGGAGGTTTTAACAGTGCCTTCTAATGAACATCTGGCGCAGAATTAGACGTAGTTAGTCAGACTAAAAATCTCTTTCATCATTTGCAGGAGGGAGTTCATTCCAATTAGATGGATCATGGCTGAAAAGTGCTAACTTTTCCACCCCCTCATTTTTTTTGTCTCCTTTTTAACCCTGTAACTTTGTGTCTGACAGAGAAAAGGTGACATGGAAAACAATGAGACCAAAGAGATAAGATGGTGCAACCCTGTGTAATTAATGGAAGGACTTTGAAGTCGAGTCTGACATGAACAGTGACGTGGCAGTTTTTTTAAAGCGTATGGAAAACTCAGTGGGACTCAAAAAAGACAATAAACGATTCTCTCCCTGAGCCCAAATAATGCTTGTTTCATTCCCAATTCAAATTTTTCAAAAGCTAATTGCAGGACTAATGAAAATTTGTTTATTTGAAGCTAACAGTATAACATTATTAGCATAACTCTGTGTCCAATAATGAATTAAGGTTGGACTTATCAAGAGATGGTGGGACAAGCTGCTGCCTCTCCATCTGGTCTTCTTACAGAAGCCATCTGTGCCAGAGGACCTCTAAAAGCAGATCATCCTCCAGATCTATACTACTTCCCCCTTTATGTCGTAAATTTAAAGTCTCCGCCTGGATATTTTTTTGTTTATTTTAAATGTACGTAGTTCTTTAAATGTCATGTGAGTAAATTTATTTTCTCATATGTCCATAACTACTGGAACTTTCAATATCTCGCAAGTTATTTTTGCAACTTGCCGTCTATTAAAAGTGCCACTCCCTGGTGGGGGTGAAATTACCATCCATCCATTTTCTTTCACCCTTGTCCCTCAGTGGGGTCGGGAGGGCTGCTGGTGCCTATCTCCAGCTAACGTTCCGGGCGAGAGGCGGGGTCACCCTGGACAGGTCGCCAGTCTGTCGCAGGGCAACACAGAGACACACAACCATGCACACACACACTCACACCTAGGGGCAATTTGGACAGACCAATTAACCTGACAGTCATGTTTTTTGGACTGTGGGAGGAAACCGGAGTACCCGGAGAAAACCCACACATGCACAGGGAGAACATGCAAACTCCATGCAGAAAGACCCCAGGCAGGGAATCGAACCCAGAACCTTCTTGCTGCAAGGCAACAGCTCTACCAACTGCGCTACTGTGCAGCCCGTGAAATTACCATAATAACCTGATTTTGGCTGGAAAGCACAAAATCTCCCCTTTCAGAAACTTGGGATTTTTCAGATGGCGCAAAATGTGGCAGAATTGCGATACTGCAAATTTGGCTGAACTGCTACATTAAGACTTATAGGATTAAACGCTACGTTATTCAGTTTTTGCACATGGAAACAAGCCATTTTTTTATTAAATATATTGCAATTATTTGTGGCATTTATCCATAGGTTTCACTATAGAGTGTCATAGACAGAAATTGACGCTTTTTAAATGCTGTAACTTGTATTTTTATAGATGGATCTTTTGCATTCAAGCCTCGACATTTTAATAGATGCAATTCTATTGACTCCACTGTAAACAATTCACATTATTCTTTTATGTATATTTTGAAAACATTTGAACAAAACCAGGCTATTATCGACCACCTTGCTAAGTATGTTCAAAAACATTAATACCATTCAATCCCACTAAAGACAATTTAAAAGTAACTCCAAATCAGGCTCCAAATGAAGTTCCGCTCTAGCCCCCATTAAACCTTGGACCGCCCGTGAACATGAAATTTCCCTCAGATTTGACAAAAACTATTACAATGAAATTTAAGGCAGTAAAGTCAGATTAGAAACTCAGGTCGTTCATAGGGTAATATTCTTAAAATAAACGCTCATCTCAAAGGAAAACGTACAAGTTACAGCGGCCAGGCCTTGGGAAGACGGATTTTCTTTGACGGATTTCCTCCGCCACATTTCGCCCTCCCTAAAGGAAAGAAGCTGTGACACATGTGGGAGGGTTCACTCCAGCCTTCCACCTTCCCCGGACGCTGTTCTGCCGGAAGACCGTAGTAAGTGATCATCGTCACGATTTGCTTTTCACGCTCATGACGGGAATCTTAGCGAACGATGAAACTCGCTCTTTGACGTTCACTGAGCGGAGGACGGGCGTGTTTTGTTCTCATTCTGACCAGCTGCACATAATTATGTCGGAGGGGACGTGGCAGCGTCTGTCTGCCGGTCTGTCTGCCTGCCTGCGTGCAGCTCTGTGTTTCCGCTGCCGCCGAAGTCATTTTAGTCAATAAACGGGCAGCGCTGTCGTAATAAAACATGGAAGAGAAAAAAAAAACAGATAAATGTCCAGCTTTAGCGTTCCAATAACAGAGAAATACCGCTTTGGTGTGTTGACGTTCAACCATACATGACTCTGTTTTAAATAGTAGATCCCATTGCACAAATGTTATGTTTTTGTGTTTGTACTGTTAGGTGTTCAAGTCAAACTAAAACATCATACAGAACATAGGCAGTATGTTTCCAGTTTTATTTGGAAGTGAAATGTGATATACACTTTCTTACTTTACAGAATCTACAAATGAGGAGCTTGACTGTACTTTATTTGGCTTTTTTTCTGAGTCTGACACATCTGATTAAAACACAGTGGCAGCATCATCCTGTGGGAATGTGTTTTTTGTAGCGTGGACAGGGAATCAGGTCAGAGTCAATAGCAAGATAAATGGAACTAAATACAGGAAGAACACCTGTTAGAGGCTGTAGAAGTCTTGAGACCTGGTGAAGGGACTATCTTCCCTACAGGACAAAAAGCGTAAAGTGAATTTGATTAAAGTGTACGGCCCAGCCAAAGCATAAACCTAAATGAATTGCCTCTTGTCCAGACAGGCATCATGGGATCCCCACTGAAGAGTCTGGTTCATGATGATGATAGGTACCAGAGATCCTTCCGCCTTTTTCTGGAGCGCTCCTCTGAACACCAATGCATGCGGGACTTCATCCACAGCAAACTACCTGACATTCTGTCCAGGTAAAAGCTGCTTTAACAATGATTTAACACATGGACAACTGAAAATATTACGGCCTGTGGTTGCATTTTCTTTAGAATTTATTTTAGACATGCCCAATACATTTTTTTTTTTAAATCGGTGAATAATTTTGAGTAATTCCACATAAAAATTCATAAAAACTGAATTGTGAATACAGTGAAAACTGCAAAGATACATACAATACTAATAATCCAACCTTTCCTCCCCTGCACCGTCACAACAACATTTGGTAGAGGAATATTTCTCGACAAGATAATTGTAATTTTGACAAGTCTTGACAAAATTATTATGATTATGCAGTTTGCGTGAAAGAGGAACAAAAATATTATGTTGCTTTGCATGAAGGAAAGAAAACTTTATTAAATGAGCAAATCTTTTTTTGCTTTTGGTTGGTGATTTTCACAGAAAAATTATTTGAAATTTAAATAGGAACTGACTTTCATTAAAAAAAAAAAAACATGCTGTCCGTTGCTTCAGCTGTGTTACAATTGGAATAGAATATTTAAATATTTTTTGGATCAAAAGTTCAAATGAGCCTTTCACTTAAGTTTGTGAAAAATATATGTATTTTCTTGTTGCATGAAGGCTTCATTAATGGTGCCAAAATATATTTTGAAACAATAATGCATTTGATGAAGGAAAAAAAAATGCAATTCATTGTCAGCTGAAGATCAGGATTAAGTTGAGACAAATCTGTATCTTGGCTTTTAAAATCCTGCAGGTGTGAACTGTGAACATGTGATTTGACATCAGGGTTTTTGATTAACTGGAGAACCATAAAGCAGGAGATGGTTCTGACCTTTAAGCAACTGGTAGGTAAAAAACACAAGTTAGTACTTATTGTTGGAAAACGGAATATGTGAATTTCATTGCAATGCATATAATTTGTTCGTGTCAGTTTGCTGTGCGAAAAAGCAAATATCAAATTAATTAGAGTGCAGGGATATATAATTTATTTATTTATTATTTATTTAGTTCGAACAGACAGAAAAGGCAATCAAGAAAAAAAAGAAAAAGATTAACAATGCGTTGCTGGCGATCTAAATGTATATTTTAACCAGTCAAATAGTATGTGCATGGTTGTGAATTCCCAAAAAGTAAGTGCATAAATGGTCTCTCTGCTGGCGCAGGCTGTGGGAGGTGACTGACGCGCTGCAGAGAACCCGACCAAACTCGGCTCTTTTTTTGACGTTTTCACAAGCAGATCCGTCAGGAAGCCGGTGGGATGTGACTCGCAAGTTAATTAAAAGGTGTAATGGAGTTAATAAAAATTTACGTTGACTGACAGAACGCGCCACAGCGACATTCAAAGCCCAAGTTCTTGCAGAGGCTTCAGTCGTTGGATCAGAACATCTCACATTCCCGAGTGTCAGGCAGAATTGTCAGTTACAGGCCCAAAAAGATGTGACCCACATTTGGCAGGTTGGAAGCTGTGAATTTCAAGGCGTCGCTGCTCTGAAGACATTCTGCTTTTTCTTTTTTCCTGCTTTCTCTGCTCTCCCCGCAGCATTGGAGATGGAAAGTCCCATCTAAATGTCATTGGAGTTGGAAGCGGAGCTGGTAAGAGCACAAACTATATGGCGCTGACACCGCTGAACTTAGCTTATGTGCAGCGTGACACGGTAAATAGCTGAATGACCTCTGCAGCAGATAGCTAAGGTGAGGGAACGTTGGCGAATCAGTCGGCTGCTTCTGAGTCGATTGGAGAGTTTTATTCATGGCTGCTGTGAGAAAAAGAAAAGACCGTGTGGAGGCTTTTTGTTGCCATCTGACCATTTTATTTACTATTAGTTTGACAAAATGACCTAAACACCACGTAGCTTTACAGCACCAGGTTCTATTACAATGCAGTCATTTCTTTTCCTGTGCAAACTGAGCACTTGCCCTCTGAGTACTGCTACCCTTTACTTATGTCAAAGCCAATCCTTTTACGTTACCTGAGCTGTCATTTCTGTATCATAATGGATTCTCTAATGGACTTGTAAATCCATTAGAATGACTACAAACTTCCCTGCAAGGTAAAACAATTCACTGCATCCTGGCATCGGCTCCATGGCTTAAATTTACTCCTCTCGTCGTGGCAACTTGTCAATAGGAAAGTGAACAAAATGTTCTCCCTTTAGTCAAATGATACTGACAGAATAATAGTTAGAGTGCCTGCTCTGGTTTTTAATCCATGTGGACTTTATGAGGTTACTTCACTTTTTGATCTACTTTTTTTGTGGTGACATCATAATGTTGTATTTGACTTGCCTAAGAGCCCAGAGTTGGGAATTATAAAGTAATGTTACATCCAGTATAAATGAGTTGTAGCTGCGAGGCAGAACTCCAGAGTGATTTACTAAACGCTCTGGTGCCGTCTAATGTTAGCATTACATGATAAACACTGTTTTCTTACAGTTCTTTCTATGCAAGCACTAAAAGATATAATTCTATTTTTTTAATTAAGGCTCTATTAAACATCTAGAAAGAATTTGGGTAGAGCAGACACTATATTCAGATGTAAGTTGTCCTTGATGTAGACACCTAGGCTTCAATTTCTGACCACAGAAATAAAAATAAAAGTCCAAACATTAACTTTTTTTTACCTTCAGTAGAAGGCTTAAAACACACACTCTATGGATATGGAACTAAGTTTATCATTCAATTTCATATTTTGCTCCAAATGGCATTTGTTTAACAAAAGTTGTTTCATTTTTGTATGAAAGCTTTGGATTCAAAGCCAGATCTGGATGTAAACTACACGATGTGCGAGACTTGCTACTAAATGGTACAACAGAACAAATCTGTTCAAAAAGTTGAAACCTAAACACGGTCACACGTGAGCAGCTAAAACAGAAAGTGGCTAAAAAATGTACATGTTGGTCAGTGTTCCAGTTATTGCGGGTCGAAAGCAACAGCTTCCGAAACAGCAGCGTCAGCTATATTTCAAATTTAACCTATGATACAATTTTTCTGTGGTTTTCTTGTTGTAACGCAGCATTATAAAACAAAAACCAAGGGATTTCAACAAGTTAACATTTTTGCCTCTAACTTTTTCTTTTTTTGTTTTTAACCGCCTTGCTTCTTCTAGGTGAGATAGACCTAGAGATGCTCAACGAGCTACACAAGAAGCATCCAGGGGTGACAGTAGATAATGAGGTGGTGGAGCCAAGCAGCCAGCAGCTACACAACTACAAAGGTACAGTCTTCTTAAGGTTCACCCTCTTCTTACAAAGTGTATCTGTGTTCACATGCATTCTAAACGATGTTTCAATATTTCATTTTCTGGCTGGAGAGGGTATGTTCTTTGTATTTTTAATGCTGAAGCATTGTGTTAAAGCTGCCTTTGACCTTCTTGTCAATAAATTAATAAAAACATCGCTGCTTTTTTAGAGAAGAGCTGATCATTGAACCACAATGACCAATCAGCAACCGACGACCCCTCCGACATTCTTCCAATGACAAGTGGCTGGTTGTCTGCAATCTGATGCTTAACACAGTTCAAGGCTTCTAGTTTGCTTTAATATACTTCCAGATACCCATAAGCTTCTTAAAATCAGTGGTTAGTTATGTCTGACTTTTGGAGACAGACCAGGAACAAACCAGAGGAACAAACCAGGCTGTAGTAAGACTTGGCAATGGAAAAGGGGTTTTAATGAGCAGAGAACGATGTGCGTGTGTGTGCGTGTGTGTGTGTGTCTATGCTTACTCAGTTCATGTTCTGGCATGTGTTTACCTCCGTATCTGCTCATGCAACTTGACTAAGTTTATATAAAGGAGCCATAACACCAGCCAATCACAGACTGATCTTTTTCACCCCATATCCTGAATTTTCCTTAATTTTCCCACAGTGGGAACATAAAGCATATTTCTTTCTTTATTTTTGACATTACCCCAAAAAGTCATTGGGGCCAGTAGAATGTCACTCGATTCGGTTGAATGACGCAGATTTATTGTTTCCTGCTGTACAACTTAAAGGCTCATTAATAAAATGCATACAGGGATCTTTTGCATTATGTTTAAATAAAAATGATGATTAAATAAATATGAATGAGATTCAAAACAGCCAAGCAGAGAAATACATTTCTGACCTGAGTTTAAATGTTTTTTGTGTTTACCGCCTTTTTGTCTTTTTTCAATTTAAAAAAAGACAAAATTTCCCAAATTAGCTTAAACTTAACTTTGTAAAACAAGAAAATATTTCATTTGGCCTAGTTCCTTTTGAATTATTAAAAAAAAACTTTTACATCAACATTTAGCAAAGGCATGGTTCCTTTTAGATTCCAGATTTAAAAAGAGTCAATGTGTAAAATTAAAATGAAATCATTTAGAAACATCTGGTGCAATTAAATTAAATCAAGCTATTAAAAAATTTAAAAAGTAATGTAAACAGTGAGCATAAATTGCACATCTCCAAACAAATACACAGCTGAGGCTCCTTAAAATTTCAGCATTTAGTTACACAGAACTCCCATCAATTATATTGAATCAAATTAACATAAAAGCATGTTCAAATGGCTTTGTAGGATTTTATTTTTTTGGCACATTTGGAGGCTTTCAGTTGCAGTCATAGTTTTCTGAGAAGTTACAACTGAGAATATTAAACAAGCCAAGTGTGCAAAAAGGTTCTACAGCATAAAAAATATAATGAAACACAGTAAAGACAGACATCTAAAAAGCAGATGGTCCTCCAAGATTCATGAAAAACTAAAATGGAAACTGGTCAGAGAGGCTGAACAATGAAGGAGCAGCAGGAATTTCTTTCAATTGCTAGTTTATGTTCTGCATGTGACAACAGATGATCTGTGTGGAGGCATGAACACGGCTGCACTCAAAACATGTCCGCAAAATCCGACAGAGTTTGGGAACTTTTGTATGAAAGAGTAGACGAGTTCCAAGTCGAGATACGAAATGCTGACAGACTCCCGTCAGATGCTGAAGCTGAATGAAAAGCTGCTTCCACAGAGGATCAGCTCAAAGGAGAGTGCAAACAGGAGATTGCATGCTGCCTTGAACAGATTGTTTCCTCTCTCTAACCAATTTGTGTGTTCTTCAGATAACACAAGGTGAATTGGAACATTAAAGATGGAAATGATTTGTCGTGGTCTCCTTTTTTTTTTTTTTACATCATCAAAACCGGATATTTTGGAATGTGTACTCTTTTCAGCTCAGTGTATATCTATACCTCCCTACATAAAAAAAACCCCAGTTGTTATATTTGTTAAGTATCTGTCTTAAGTTTTAGTGTCGCAGAAACCTGAGCTAAACTACATCAAGTTCACCTGGAACAAGATGACGGCCTCGGAGTTTGAGGAGAGCTGGAAACTGAGCGAGACGACCAAGAAGGCAGACTTCATTCACATGATACAGGTTGGTGCTGAAGCATTGCCAGCCCTGGTGCTGTATTTCCGACACATCTAGGTCATATTCATTAGGTGGCACTCTGCAGCAATTAATCCCATTAGAGCATCTGTCTAGCATAGCAATATAATTAGGTGCTCCAAGAATGCAGTTACCAGCTCATTATGTGTGGTGAAATCGACAGATGCTGTACTATGTGAAGGATCCCGGTGCTACCATCAGCTTCTTCCAGAGTCTCCTCGATAAGAATGGGAAGCTTCTCATTATTCTTGTGTCTGGTGAGTTGATTGACGTCAATTTAAATTAACAATCGTCCTTGTTATTCCTCGCTGATGTGAAGGAAACTGTTACGCTTCATTTGTTCAAGGGGAAATACAGTTGCAAACTTTTTCACATTTTGTTGTGTGAGAACCAGACGTGTCGGTGTATTTTATTAGGGTTTCATGGAGTAGATCAACAAAACGTAAAGTAAATATGCGTAAATATATGAAGTGGAAGGAAAATGAGAAATGGGATTCATCTTTTTTTTTACTCCGATACCCCAAACGATCTGCCTTACGTTTCACCGCCCACATAAACTTTCTGTCTGTGCAAGGAGAGCATTAATCAGAGAATGAGCAAAGATGACTCTGGGGGAGCTTCAAAGATCCATAGCTCAGGAGGGAGACAACAACTATTAGCCACGGCGGTGATAAAGTGAGAAGAAGCAAGAAACTGTCACGACAAAACCCCCGTTTGCAGTTTCCCACATGACGGAGCAAACATTACAACAAATTTGATATAGTCAGAAGGAACAAAAATCAGACTTTTGGGCCTTTATGCAAAATGCTATGTGGGAGTATACTGACGTAGCACCTTGTTGTTAACACACCTGCCATTCATGGCAGGAGCAGGAGAGATGGTCAGAGCTGAGAGAAGATAGCTGGAGTTGAGTCTAGTTTAGTCATTGAAGATGACTTCAGACTGAGGTGGAGGAACCAAAACCTAAATCCAATTGATAATCTATGGCAAATTTGATTTAATGTTGAATTTCACAGAGCCTGGACTGTTTTAGAAATAAGAAAAATTGGCAAAGAATTATGTTTTTAGATAAAGCAAAGCCAGCAGGAACATAGTCCTGCCTGCTGCAGCGAACTGTTTTCCTACAAAGGAGACAGTCTGAATATAAATCCACACGACACTCATCAGGTTTTTTCACTTGTGAAACAATTTTGACAACTGTGCATTATTTCTCAGTGTTTTCTGTTGGTCTACAACATAAAATACCTGTAAACATTGTTACCATGCTGACGCTAACACTGTTTCTGCCCCACCTGTTCAAGGGGAGAGCGGCTGGGGGAAGCTGTGGCGGAAATACAGGCACGAGCTCTGCAATACCGAAATAAGTCAATGCGTGACCACGGGAGACATCAAAAGCCTCCTGGACTCAAAGGGAGTGAGCTACCACAGCTTTGACCTGCCATCTCAAATGGATATCACCGAGTGTTTCACTCAGGGAGATGAAAAGGGGGAGCTGCTGCTTGACTTTCTCACCGAAGTGCTGGATTTTAATAAAACGGCGTCACCAGAGCTGAAAGACGGCGTGTTGGAGCTGCTCCGGCATCCGGACTGCAGCATGGAGTCTGAGGGCAGAGTGATCTTTAACAACAACCTCGGTGTCATAGTCATCAATGAGCCAAATTAAAAACAGATCTTAGCTAGAGTCAAGGTCAGATTAGTCCTAGATGATGATGAAATATTTTCAAGTACATTGAGTATCTTCAAGCTTTATCCTGTGTTGAATTTAGTTTTGTATAAATGTTGATGTTTTATGAATTCTAAAGTCCTCTAACATAAAATAAATTAATACATTCCTTTCAATTTTTATGATTAAACTTGTATTATTATGACATCAAAGATCATTCTTACTCCGCTACAGACATTAGCTTCAGATTTTTCTCCGGTCATTACAGTTTGTAATGAGCTGCTCTTGGCCGGCTGCTGCCCAGACCCCATTATACTCTTTTTTTTCTTTCTCCGGGAGCGCTTTATTCCTACTGTACAAATAAATATAGAACTGGACAATTAGCTTTTCATTGAGAATCAATTTAGATAAGCTTAAAGTAATTGTGCATTATGTTTTAAAATGATTGGAAGTATTATTTCTAGTAGGACTTGAACTGGGTAAGTGAAAACACAGTTGCTCCTGGGAGTCTTTTCTTTAGCCGTCGGGTTAATTTATTTCAAATATAATCTGGGTTTGTTGCTAATAGACAAATTATATTGCAGCTTTAATTTTGTATTTCTGAATTCAGATAACCCTTTGGAGTCTCACAGTGACGAATCTGAACAATCACATAGAAATTTTGTTTTTTTTATACTCTCATTTAATTTTTATTCAACTTCACCATAAATGATCAATTATTAGTACATGGAAGGGGATAAAAGACAAAATGATTTATTTAAGTATGATGTATAGAACAATATAAAGATGCTGAAGAAATGTTCTTTTGTATTTTGTAAAATTTTCTCTACTTTAATTCCTCTAAGAGCAAGTTTGTGCTGCTAATGAGTGTTGTGCAAAATCTAATAGAAAAATCCAAAATAAAAACTACACTTGCCAACTGGAAATATTACTCCATGTTCTTGTGTATTAAACATTTTTATTTCTATTAATCAGTAAAAAACATACAATATTCAGAAAAAGGCAAAACACTGCAGTATTTTACAGCGCTAATGTTTTCTTTGAAATCGAAGAAAAGACAGAATCCTTCAAATTACCTGCATTATCTAGTTTTACGATTCTTATCTTAGGAACTCCCTGTGCCATAGAAATGTTAGTTCAGTAATGAGGCCCTGGTAATGTATTTACATTATAAAAAGACATTACCACCAAAGTGATCATTTTTAAGAAATTACTTCTGCTTGTTCTGACGTCGATGGTTTGCAGTAAAGAACACAAAATTCATTTTCTCAGAAGTTTATCATTTTACTTGGAACCAATAAATAACGGCAGTTTAATGTCTCTGCAGTTTGAAGCAATCCCACATAGTGAAACAAAATGTCTTAACATTTTGTACAATAATCTGAAATGCTGAGCCTCACTGATGCAACACCACCAGCCGTTCGTGCTGCAGCAACATTATTCTTCCTTTGACTCTTTTTGAGTTTTAACAAAATGATCTTTCGTGGAATGAGGAATCTGTTTAGATGTTCATGAGCTTTTGATGTGAGACATAAAACGTGGATTATTTATGTTGGCGTGAATTTCTTCCCCTCCACATTTACATTGAACTCAATAAATGCAGACCTTGAGGCAGATGTCTGAACCTCTGGCGCCCTCTTGAGGGCGCCATTAGTTACTGGAGGGAAAATGATGACTGTCCTGTGCTTTAAAATTGACATCCGGATAATTTTAATCCTAAACTGCATAATCAGTAAAAACAGGACTAATTTGTGTTTTCTCTGAGGTTAATCTGCAGTAATTGTTCTAAGTTCTCACCAGACTAGCATGAAGTAAAACCTCACACTTCCAGGAAAGCCCATCACCTAAAAATCACCTCAGCATGACTAACAGCCTGGTGACTGTGTAATACACAAATGAGCAACAATAAAGCAACACAGATTTTGTCAGACAGCCATTTTGCATTTTTTTTATTTAGTCAATGACATTTATGCATACATGTCGTGACGTGTCGTTTCCTGTGATGTGTTTCAGTTCAGACTTGGTAGACTATTGGATCACTATTGAACCCACTGCTACCGATGTGTAGCCCTGTCATCCATCTCATGGGATTCAAATTTATGTCGCTGTAGATTCTCATGTTGACACATATAATACATCAATTTTCCGCAAGATCAATGAGCAATGCAGAATATTTTTAAAAAGCCAAAGGCAGATTTATGTGTATGTTTTCCCCCTCACTCTTTCCCATGTAGCTGCAGTGTATTTCATAAATCATTATAGAATTTGATTTTCATTATTAAAATACAAAATGTTCAATTGAAATGCAAGCAGTTTCTCCCTTTTTTTGTGATAAATTAGTGGAAATTTTAATTTGGAAAGATTTCCTTTAGATGTTTAAATGAATACAAACAGAATACCCATACAAGAAAAAACTAAAAATGTCCCATTTTCTCATACTTTGTTTCTAGCTGTCCTAATGAAAGCCAATGCTCCAAAACTATCAGCGTGTCTTGGACAAATACAAGGATTCCTGTCACTGATTTGCTTGTGATCTAAAATTCAAATGAACTCATATTTTCTTGTCTCTGAAATGTAAACCATTTAGCAAAAAGATCTAGGCACATTTTATGCTGCCAATCCAGAAAAAGTGACGTTGGTGCCATCTGAAGGCACAATTAACAGTGTTTTAAGTTTCTAGTTTGTGCATCTTTGAAGTTCTCATCAGAAACCAAAAATGAACATCAACTTTCAGTTAATTGTTAATTGAATATTTAATATGTTAAATTGAGGTTGGTCATTTTTCTTGTAGTCTAAAATAACTGAGAAGGAATTTAAATTTGGTTGGATTTTCTTTTCACATTGCAAGAAAAGAGGAATTCAAAATTGACCCTTTTTAAAAAAAAATTTCTGAGAGTTAGAAAAAAAAACCATCAGCTTATTTTGAGTAAGTCTGAGTATCAAGAAACTTTTGACAGTGGAATTACAACTAAATAAAAACAACTAAAGAAATAATTAGCCTCAACCAACAGGCAAGCTAAGTTTTTTGTAAAGCACATTTCTGTACAAAGGCAAGTCAAAGAGCTGAGCATGATGAAGACATGAAACATCAGACAAATGTTACACTGCAAGGAACTTGTATTACAAAAATGGAACACAAGTGAAATCAATAATGTTCAATTTATCATTAAAAGCTAATCGAAATAAATTGGCTTTTGCTTGAAGCATTTATTCAGTTTTCTGAAAGTTAATTTAAAAACTCCTGCTGCTTCTTCTGTGTTTGGTTCTGACTCTGGAGATGCAGAGCAGAACCAGAAGATCTGAGTGATTTACAAGGTTGATAGAGAAACTTTCTGTGGTGGAAAAAAAAAAAAACATTATGTGGGACCAGAGCTAAGTGCGTGAAGTCACAGTCACAGAAAATAATAGTCGCAGAAGTGGGAACAATTTTTCTGTTGTGATTTTGAAGATACATAATACGACACTCACACTTTTATGACAGTAAAGACTACTTTCATGGCAATTAAAGTATTTGTATT
This sequence comes from Poecilia reticulata, assembly GCF_904066995.2. Lineage (NCBI taxonomy): Eukaryota > Metazoa > Chordata > Actinopteri > Cyprinodontiformes > Poeciliidae > Poecilia > Poecilia reticulata. The sequence continues at coordinate 37,467,072 of NC_088831.1, forward strand.
TTAAAAAGTACATTAGATAACCACGTTTTCCATTGTCGATTTCTGACAAGAACCTTTAATTACCAAAACATACAGGACCAAATAAGTTCAGGAACACATTTCTGTGTTAGCAGAACAGCTGCAGTGACTTCTCTTTTATTGTTTTAGAGCCAGAGTTCAACAGTTACGTAACGCAACGACCAGCCTTCTGGGAGGGGGATCAGTCCTGCAGCGTGAATTTAAGAAAGCGGCGCAGCACTTTGTGTTCCTGTTCCTACCTCCCCCCAAAAAACCACAAATTTAAGGTATATTTTTTCACATTATCTAAATTAAATTAGCCTACAATGTGGATAAAAGTGTTTGGTTTGTGTACTGCAGGGTGCAGTCATGAGTGCAGAAACGCACACTTGTTATGAAGGCTGCAGTGTCAACATCTTCCAGTTCTACCTGGAAAAGTCCGGAGAGCACGCAGCCATCGTCAAGTGTCTGCAAAACGTCCTGCCTGCAGAATTTCAGAGGTACAACAAGGAGCGATCTACTCATTCATGCATTTTTGTTATCTTCAGAGTTAGTCGCACATGCGCAGTGGAACAAAAAAAAAAAAAGCAACTTTATAATGTTTGCTGATTTATCTATTTGTAGAAAATTGGGCATTGAATGAATAAGGAAAATAGTAAATTGTTTGTTTGCTTAATTATTGACTCATAATTCAGTGCTTTCATTTAAATTCATTATTTTGGCTGGTTTTGTTGTTTTTTTAAAACATGATTTTTATGTTTTACAGAATTGGAGCTGGTAAAAGCACTCTGGATGTTCTTGGTGTTGGGAGTGGGGGAGGTATGGTAAAACGTTTCAGATTTAAACTACAAGTTAATAATTTATTCAAAAAGGCCCCAGTGATTGACAACCTGCGAGGGGCAATGAAGAGAAACCGAACCACTGATTAACTTCTGACATTCACTGATCAATATTGGCCAACGGTTGCTCTATAAGGTTTCAGAGCAAAGACTGCACATAAAGATATGGATAAGAAGAAAAGCAATATGCATGTCCTTTAGATATTTAACCGACTGCTGTCAGCATAATTTACAATTCGGTCATAAAGTAAAACAACAGACTCATTTCAATTTAATACCCAGGAACCTAAGAAGAAGAAAAAACCTCAAGAAACCACAATGAAAGATGTTGGCTGACTTTTTAGGAAGAGCTGTGAAGACACTGTTGCAGTAATCAATGCAACTATAGATAATAAACACGCTGACTTCCTCTAGATCTGGCTTGGACATTAGTACTAATCCTAGCAATGATAGATGGTGATAGAAGGCCGACTTTGTAACTGTGCATGTGTCTTTGAAGATTCTGAAGATTCAATCAATCAATCAATCAATCAATCAATCAATCAATACAATTTTATTTGTATAGCACATTTCAGCAGCAAGGCATTTTAAGGTGCTTTACATAATTAAAGAAAAAATAAAAACAGCACGTGACATTGAATAACCAATAAGAAAGAGAAAGATATTTTGAAAAAAAAGAAAAAGATTAAAAAAGATAAAAACGCACTTTTGTTACGGAATTTAAGCGCCTGTCGCCGCCTGTCACCACCGGACTCCACCTGACTCCACCTGACTCCACCTGACTCCACCGTCCCTTTAACACGGACGGCGGAGGCCTAACAGGACCTTGCAGCACCAGGTTCCGTAGAAAGAGGAATAAAAGAAATTAATAAATAGATAAAAAGTCAAGATAAAAACATTAAAAACATCAAAGTCATCAAAACCTGCACTGTAATCCTAATTTTGCCATAAACAACTCTAAACAGGTGGGTTTTAAGTTGAGATTTAAAGGCACCCAGTGTTTCAGCTGTTATACAGTTTTCTGGAAGTTTGTTCCAAATTTGTGGTGCATAGAAGCTGAATGCTGAATTGCAAGTCTTTGAAGCAAGAGAATGGTGCCGTTCAAAAAAGAAAATTCACGACTTTGAGCAGAACTGTAACATTTAATTGAAAAAAAACCCAGTTGTGTTTCATGGTCTGTTCCAGGTGAGATGGATGTTCAGATACTCTCACTTCTGCAGTCGGCCTTCCCTTCTGCTCCCATAACCGCTGACATTGTGGAGGGCAGCTCTGAGCTCACAGCCAACTTCAAAGGTAATGATAATTTAGTTCAGCATTTTGTGTTCTGTAAATATAAAAAAAATAAAGCATTTAGGAGATGCTCTGATCACCGTTCTGTGGCTAAATTCCAGTCTCCAGTTTTTGAAAAGCTTTGAAGAATCTAGATGTGTGTATATGTTATGACATATCTTAATATGATTGCTGCATTCTCTCTTTGAATGTCTTGAAAGCTTTGGCAGCCAAGACTGCTGACCTTGGGAAGATCCAGTTCTCTTGGCACATCATGTCCAGTGAGGACTATCAGAAAGCAAAGGGAGGCATAAAGGAATTTGATTTCATACACATGATCCAGGAAAGTTGAAGAAAGTTTGGTTTTACCTTTTGCCTTCTACTCCCTGAACTGTCAATGCATCAAATGTAGCACAGATTTGAATTAAGCTAAACTATAACTCCTACAAAATATATTTATAAAAAAGGTTTACACGTTTTCTAATGTACATTGTTTGCAAAAGTTGCTAAGAAATATTTCACATTGTGACCACCAACGACAATTTATTAATTTAGGACTTTATGTCATAGACCAACAAAAACTACTGCACAAGTGCAAAGTAGAAATGAACGGATGCAGCTGAGTTCTAGAAAGTATTGCTTCAGGCGAGATGAAATATAAATGCACACCACATTTTTCAGAATCTTATTTTATTAAAAATGTAGACAATTGTATCGTTTTCCTTGAACTTCACAAGTATGCATCATTTAGTTTTTGTCTCCTAAAATTCAAGTGAAACATATTAAGGCTGTGATTTAAAAAAAAAACCCAACATATTCATTTAGTGCACATTTTGTAATTGAAGTGATTCCTGTTGTTTGAATATAAATGAAAGGAAAAAAAAAATTACACTTGCATGTGCAAATAGTGAAGCCATAGGAACCAATGCTTTTCCTCCACAGATGATCTACTATGTAAAGAGCCTGGCTGAAAGTATCAAGTTCCACCATGGCCTCCTCAAAAACAACGGCAGACTCATGATCATTGTTGAAGCAGGTAAGCAGAGTTGGACTGACTGGTTCGCCACACAATTTAAATATACAAGATTTCTATTATTACTCTGCTTATTCAGTCATCTTTATCAGTAATCTACACAATGAAGGTAAGTTCTGACTGAAAAGCAAAACGTTAAACCGAGTTCGTCTTGTTACTTGTTACGGAAGAGAAAAATACATGCCTTTCTTTATCAGCCTGGATCATTCAGCATTTGTTTTTTTGTTTTCTCTACAATCCAGCCAACAGTGGTTGGGACGTCCTGTGGAAGACTTACAAGAAGGAGCTGTGCGTCGGAAGCATCACCGAGTACCGTTCATCTGGAGAGATCACTGCCTGCCTCAAGGACCAAAGCCTCAAATTCGAGGAACATCCGGTTCCCAACAGCTTTGACATCACAGAATGCTTCGACCGCAGCAGCGTACCTGGAGAACGTCTGCTGAGCTTCATGACAGGAACAGAGCACTTCTACGAATCCTTCAGCCCTGAGGTCAGAGCAGGCATCCTGGACGTCCTCAGGAACAAGTGCAGCACTGAAAAGGACGGCAGGGTGTTCTTCAACAGCAATCTAACTTGCATTTTTGTTCATGCTTAAGTTTGCTGACAAATATGCTCTTACAGTGTATTTTATGTCTTTCTACCCAGCATGTTTGCCTTTTAGAACCAATAAACACTACATGTGTAAATTCAGCTTCTGTTCTCGTTTGAAAAGGAACGCTTGCTTTTAAATGCTCAAATTCTAAATTAGCTTATTTTTGAATAGTTTGATCAGCAAGGGAACTGTTAATGTCGTGAGGAAGATGTGTATTTAAATGTAAGCTTTTGAATAAAACTATTGTAATCAGCACCGTAATAAAAGATAAGAAGTTTCCTTAATGTAGCAGAAGTAACTTCTACAAAGAGCCGACAGGCAAAATATCGCCTAACTCTCCTGGGTCTACAGTCACTGCAGCCTGGAAGATTATGACTCAAACAACCAAATATGCATTATCTGGTGAAAAAAGTGGAGCATTTAGTAGCAAAATGGCCAAATGTACCCTTAAGGAGTAATTACTCGACTCGCTTAAAAACTGTGCTAATAATTATCGAAAAGTTAATCTTCCATTCCGATAAGTTTGCCAAAAGTGTGACATTTACACTATGAGATTTAAAGGTACTCGGGCGATGACGCAACTGCCCGGAAAACCCCCGATCAGCTGATCATCACGGCCATTTTATGGCTTCACGTGAGAGTGGAAAGACTCTCAGAGTATGGCACAAGATGTCGGCTATGAAAATCATGACGTATTTTCCGGAACCCGATCTAAATGTATGCGTAATGTATGCGTAATTCATTCATCTCTGTGCGCTCTCCGTGCATAAGCACGTGTGGTACACGGGAGTCTGAGCACGTGGAGTTATCTCGGTTCCGTGAGTTCAGTTTTGATTTATTTATGATAAATCGATCATAGCAGCAGAAACTGGACGATTTAGAGGCTTTTGAAGGCTTTTGAACAACAACGGTTTTTCGATTTGCTACGAGTGGAGCTAAATCTTCTGATAGCTGGTGGGATTCGGATGAAGAGGAAGAGGAAGAGGAAGAGCAGGACACAGCTGACAGACTTGATCTCGGTGATGTGTAAGTTTCCCCCCGCAATTTCACACAATATATTTGATGTTTTGGTTCTATTTATTTATTTATTTCAGTGATTATATGCTTGTAATAACGGCAGGAAGTAAAACCACGTGGTTATTTGTTTATTTATGTTTTACTAAAATATGTTTTATTTTACTAGTAAGGATTTCATGTTTACTTTGGTTCATTACTTTGTAATAAACCTCTAATTCTTCAAATACTTTATTTTTATTTATAGTCGAGTGGAAGCCGAACCATCAAGCTCAGGTGACGCTGAACCTCCCCCCACCTCCCCCCACCTCCCCCACCTCTCATGATTCTTCACCTTCTTTGAGGTAAGATGTCCATTTTTTGGTGGTGATGGTGGTGGTGGATTTTCAAAATTGTTTATTTGCTCTTTTAAATTATTCAAAAAGTATTTGTGCCTGTTTTATCTTGTTTCAATAAAAGGTTTCTATTTGGAGTCAAAGAAAGAGCTTTCAGGTCATCATTATTATACATATTACACTGTGCACAATGGTACATTTTGCATATAAATGGGGTAAATGTCATGACCAATGGTTATATTATATGTAGAAAGTGTCATTAGGTGGTATAAGCTATTTAATTTTAACAAACCCCCAGTATTGATGTAAAAAACACATTTGGCACAGTTTGGTGACATTTTGGATAAATGTGCCAAAATGGCCTCTCCGCCTAAGAAATTTCTCACTAATACCATTCTAAAATAAATATGATTCATCTGATTGAGTCCAAATTTGGTATACTTTTACACAACATTTAGATTTAAAAGTCTGTACTACTTTTTTGTGTTACAAATACTATTTTGGTAGTGTTTTCAATGTTTATTTCAAAGAAAATTTTGGCGAGGTTAAAAAAAATGCAAATATTTTGTATTTTGTCCCTAATATTTCAGGCAGGGTCAAAGCTACAATGGTGCTGACACCAGAAACCATTCTATGACATCTTACCTTTACAGAGGTACCAAAAGTTTCTTATTAAATCTAATAGCTGTGAGGCTATAAGTGATTTACTTTTGTGTGTTTTTGTCAGGCGAATTTATCCCTTAGGGTAAATGATTAAACTGGTATAAATGAGGAAATGAATTTGCATTCCATTGATTTCATTCCCAAAAGCGTGACAACTTTTCCTCACACAGTGTTGGACGTAAAGGTCATTACTGGTTAATAAATTTGCAGATTTGCTAACATTAAAGGTATGTATGTTGTTTCCTCACCTCTTGATGTTTTTAACTAAAAGTCATAGTGAAGTAGAAAAAAAAAAGATTTATTTTCTCTTTTTTTTTCTCTTTTTTTTCCTCTTTCGATGTCTCGCTTGTCTTGATTCAGTCTCTGTTACTCGGATACCTTTAATAAACACTACAATCAGTGCCTTCCGGAGTCATTCTGAGTGTTTTATGAATCCAGCTGAATAAACAGCATCATGAAGACCAAAGAGCACAGCAGGTAGGGAAAGTAGCAGGGTTAGGTCCTAAAACAATATACCAAGCTTTGAATTCCTCATAAAGCAGAAAAAGAAAGGCAAAGTAACTGAGGGAGGCGTTAAGCAGAGAAGCCACATAAGATCATGATATTTCTGTCAACAAGACAGCTATCAGTTGTGCAGGCCACAAATCTGACCTCTGAGGAAGATCGGTAAGAAAAAAGTAATTATTGAAAGAGATCCATAAGAAGCTCTGTTTGCAGTTTGTCCAAAGCAAATAATACAAAATGATTCCAGTTTCTAAAGTTGAATGACTTTAGCATTTAGTAGGTGAAAGCAAAGTGTAAAAGGAAAAATATTGCTACAGCTGTAGCAATATTTAAAAAGTAAAGAAACTGACTTCCCAGTTTATTTACTTTTTAATGTGATATAACTCCACTGTTTTTCTCCCAACAGTTTTCGGGGTTCAGTAGAAATGACTGAATTCTGAACATGAAAAGATGATTTTCTGAATTTACTCTGAAATCCAGATTATGATGTGAGCACAGACATTCAGTGACCCTTCTTTATAAAAACTGGAGGAACCTGTTAACAGACCGGTGACTTCAGGGCAACGTGAAAGGCTTTTGTCAGCGTAACTTACACATTAACTATCTGAAGCACCTGTATCTGATTATTATGTCCTACAACTACTTTCAGTAATGTAAATGTTTTTTTTATGGTCACATTTTGATTTTGCGATGCATTTAGAAAAGACAAGGAACGATTTCTGAGCAAGCTGCTCCAATACTCCGTCCTGGATGTTCTCTATGGGAAAATGGGAGTGACCATTTGGAAACATGTTTGTGTAAAAGGTTATATTTCTATAAATCTTCGCATGAAAAATCAACCTGAATGAATGGCAAGCCAGGGCAAGTTTATTTGTCAAGCGCCGTTTGCACAAAAGACTGTACAATGGGCTTTACAAAACCAGGAAAACCAGTTAAAGCCAAAGAAAAGAAACGGAAATTTAAACATGAGATAAAAACAAAAGACAAAAACTACACTACACTTGCACAATTGGTTTATGTTTGTAATATTAAAGGTGTTATGTTAATATAACTATGTAATATTTAGCGAGTGCTGAAAAGGTGTTTGGAGTTTCAACATGTTTTCTGAGCTTAAGATGCAACAGATCTGCATTCATATGTATTTTTATAACCTTAAGATGTGGAACTTTACTGGAAATGTTAAATATGGGAATGCCTATGGCAAGATTATTCTATCCTGATTTTCTGCAGAGATTATCCTGCCCTCTTCTAAATCCAGAGTGTATATAACATTTGAATGAGCCTAGGGAGGCATAGAGCATAAAATTGTGTATGTGCATACTGAGAATGTGTTTTTTTTAATAACTATTGCTTTTTCCTTTCTTTGTTTATCCTGCTGATACGTTGAAATGCATCACTGATATCAAAGCTAAAACAATCATCTTTGAAAATGAACTGGGGTTGTTCATCTATTACCCTGGATGCAGTAAACAAAACATTGTTTCCACTTTGTCAGTGATGTCCTCTCTCCTGAGTGCTTTTCTCAGCTGACACTTCAAAGTATCTCTATTTGCAGGAACACATCTCGAGTACAATTTTCAGCACATGCATAAAAGGGTTTCTCTCCCCCCACATGAGGATACTGATAAGACAAAGCTTAGGATAATGTCTCTAAAATAACAGAGAGGGTCAAGCTCAGGTTTTTTAAAAACAGGCTGCAAAATGGAAAACAAGCACAAATACACAGTTGCAGAAGCTTCTCCCCCCTTGTGTGATTGTTGTGTGATTCCCCTAAGTAGAAAATACTTCTTCATGTGTTTTCTTTAAGAAAATGTGCCTGGGGCAAAGGACTTTTTTTTTTTTTTTTATCTTTCGGAAAGCAACCAGTGTTGTACCAGTTTATAGTCATCAAGAACTGGCTCTACTTTCTTATTAAATATAATGAGTTGCATAAACTGTGTTTATAGGATTTTGAACACAGTTCACAGCAACTCTTCCTGAAACAAAATCTGCAATACATTACGAGGCACCAGATACTGTCATTGGGTAGGTTTTGCAAATGGCCTTTGCCAGCTTATTTAAATGTATTTATTTATATCCTGTTATTTTTGCTCACACTTATTGTAATTCAGTGTGACCAAGCTCTCATAAAGCTGCTCTTCATAGCACATTTTCTTGTTTAAGATATTCTTAAGAAGTAAAATGAGCCTGAAATTTTGACTGAAAATTTTCCCATCAACAATGCCTTTAATTACAAAACCCACTTAAAGGACTACATAGCTGTTTTTTATTTGGGTTTTGTTGATAAAGTTCAGATTCTGTACAAAGATTCACCCATACAGTGCATTCTCAATGTATTCACAGCTTTACATTTCCCACATTTTACTATGACACAACTTTATTTCAAATTGTGTTAAAATAATCTCCTTCCTTAAAATTCTCCACACAAATATCCCATTATGACAATGAATTCACAGCATTTGTTGATCCACCTTTGGCAGCAATAAAAGCCTCAAGTTTTCTTTGAACATGAAGCCACAAGTTTAGTGCATATATATTTAGGAAGTTTAGCTCGTACTTCTTTGCAGCTTTTCTGAAGCTCTGTCAGGTTGAATGGGAGACGTCTGTGCAGCCATTTTCGGATTTTGATGTTCAGTCAGATTCAAGTCTGGGCTCTGGCTTGAACAGGACGTTCACAGAGCGGCTCTCAAGCCTCTTCTTTAAGGTCTTGCTTTGGGTCGTTGTCCTGCTGAAAAATGAACTGCCACTCTAAGAACTAAAATTGATTTAGTATACTTCCACACTATTTGGTATTATCTACTTCTGCAGTAAATGGTTATAAATTACAAAACTGACTTGTAACTGTATTATCTAACCTCGTAAACATGATCTTATTACAATTTTGCTTTTTTTTTTTTTTTTTTTACATTTTGCTGATTCTTATTTTTAATGGTATAAAACTAAAGATGTTATTTAGTTGGTACAAGTATGAGTTGTATTTTTTTATTTTATTTTTTGCGGAATCTAGATATGTTTGCCGTTACTTATATTTTACAAATTTTAAACTCTAAAACATTACGACTATTTGCATTAGCTGTGTCCCTTTGTCTTTAATATCCACTCTAACAGGTGGGTCCCATTGACATTTTCAAGACGCACAAACAATTTAAGCCTCGAAAATGCTGATAAGCTTTAGGTTGCATGGTCAACTGCTGACTTTAAGAGCAAAAAGCTAAACTTCTTAAATTAATTAAATCAGCAGATAAAATTAATTTGTTCCATTTGGTAGCAATTCTTTAGTATTGCTATTGCAAAATTGAACAACAAACTCATCCAATTTATGGACATAAATATGTATTCAGGCAAATGAATCCAAACATTTGAAGAAAAGTGAGAAGACTCTGTTTTATTTATTTAAACTGCATAGTCAAATTTATTATTATTAGTAGTAGTAGTAATATTATTATTATACGGTGGCCACCCAATACTATTGAATGAACAATACAATTGGAGGAAGCTACATTGAAAAGCAAACTTGTCTTCATGCCTTTTCTTTTAAAGCCAGCAGATGTCAGTGTGCAGCAGACGTCCATGAAATCCATGGTGCTGTATTACCTCCAGCAGATGGCATTCTGACATTATATTTCGAAATAACAGGCAACAGCGAGAACGCCGACCATTATTAAAGATGACCAAAGTGTAACAAATAATTAGTGTACAAACAGCTGGATTTTCAACTAGCAGAAAAACATGTCTAACACCTTCACTGGCTGCTGTGACTGCAGAAAAGAAAAAAAAAAAGGAACAAAAAAGCCTCAGGTCTCGTCTCAGGCTATCTGGCAAATGTATCCTGGCTGCCCATTTAGCTCATTAACTCTAATAGATCAGTAATTGAAATTCATCAGAAATTCTTGTCAGTGCACTCCCCCTTGATGTCAGTGCGCTTTCAACACCTGCTCAGGCTCCATTACCGGGGGTCCTCGCCGGGCTCTCTCATACTACAGAGTGACAGAGCATTAGTCACTGAGATAATCAACCTCAATACACTGTTTCTCTCTAATGCTCTTCAAGAACTATTTACCTCACGTGCCAATTGGTGCCTTATCGCTTTAAAGTTCTTGGCTAGATAAGTGGGTGTAGTTTTTTTTTTTGTGCAGATCACCTTGTTTTCCAGGTGATTGATTACACTTTAACGAACTGAACAGCTGGACATTGTTGCATTGTTAGCAGGATATTGTATCCATTTACTTTCTGCCACTTGCTTGTTAGCTGCCTCTAACGCGACAGGCCGCGCCTCTCAGGATCTAAAACACTTTTCCAGCATATGAACTTCATCGGCTTCATACAGTACTGGCAGTTCGGCGCAAGCAGCCTTAAACGTGGAATGTATTAATACTTACAGGGCGCAGCACGCTGGCTGGGTGCTGCAGCTGTTACAAGCAGCTTTTAGTCATAGCTGTTTGGGTGAAGACACATTCATTGAGCATCTGGCTGGTGTTGAGAGTTGAACATCTGACCTCTGGATCTCAGACGCTCATCAGTGTTGCCTCACTCACCTGTGGTGGGATGAAGAAGCGGGGAATGTGTCTGACGCCTTCAGTAAATATCGTTCAATATTGATCTGCTTTAGTTGGTTTTTCCACATAAAGCTGCTCGTCATATGCTCCTGTGTCATATGTTCACCCTTTGCTGTGAAAACAGCCACTTAACTTTGCAATGTTTTTCAGCTGAAATTAAAAGCAGTGATGAAATTTGACTTGTATTAGTAATATTAAGTAATACAATGTTGTAATATAGAGAATAATTCTCTCTACAAGCAGTCTTAGAATATTTCTACCTAAAATAAATAAATAATTAAAAAAATTACTAAAAAATATAAGTCAGAGCTTATTGAGAGTTTTCACAATATTTTTTCATTAATGCCTGAACATGCTAAGAAAATCAAGTCTTAGGTATAGCTGGTCCATTGTTTATTAAGTATTGTATGAATGTGTAAAAGCCATACAGTGAGGTTAGTTTGTTTAGCCCAGAATACAATAAATTCTGGTTTATTTCTTTAAATCCATTGTTGGGTTTTTGCTGTATGCTCAGTGTTGGATGCTGTTCACCCGGCACAGAGACTATCGATCAAAACTGGCCTTTGAAATAGTGGTAGGACAGTGTTTCAAACCTCGGATTGCAAATTGTAATCTAGTTTGTTGATTCAGAGAAGAGACACTGGTAGGAGTTTCATCATTCTTCAAAAAATGGAATATTGAATTTTGTGAAGAACCTGCTCAGATTTCACTGAATCTCTTCTACAGAATAAAATATGAACTGCAAAACTGTAACACTGCTGCGTGCTGGTTCATGTCAGAGGGTTTTATGACTGTAGTTCATACTAAGAAACAAATTTGTCCATTTCCGATAACATTAAACCTTTTGCCTGCTAAGTTATACTAGAGGTAGCTATCTTTTAAATTGTCACTTTGCCCAAATAATTGGTAATTTTTTTTAAATTTAGACGGGTAATATTTAAAGCAGTGTTATAATTTGAAAGGAAATGTTATCTTAATTCAGTTGATTGACAATAATATCTTGTTGCACGTTATAAAGTTGTTTCTTTGTTTTCATAATGATTAATATCGTTACTGTTGAATGAGAAACTGTTAAGGAAATATTACTTTTTTAGTAACCAAAGTTGTAGAATATTTTATTTCTTTTTTAGTCTTAACATTAGACATGTGTATCATGTTTAGTCATTTTTTGGTTAAAAACTTGTTGAAACACAAAATCTTTTTGTTAGCAGTGTCACTAACAAGATTATAAAATATTCTGTACAGATAATATTGACTGATAATAAGTGATAGTTATTGTTTCTGTGGATCAAAGTGTTGTCATAAACATGCTTTAGTGTGGAAGTTCTGGATGGAACCTTGTTTGTTTGTCTGACCAAAGCACAGAGTAACGCCATCCTGCCCCTCCCACACTTGTTACCATACAGAAGCTGGCTAAATGAAAGCTTCTTCACATCTTGCTTATTGCAGAAAAAAACAAGAAAACAACATTTGGCTGGACTGATAGCCACGCTATTAACCAACACATTTTCATTTGTAATATTCTAAGTTGTACTATATACAGAGCAGAAGTGCAAAAAGTAGAATATTCAGCTCAAAATGCACTTAGAAACTATTAGACAATTTTGCCAGTGGTTAATATTTTTGTTTAAGTATAAGCAACATAATCATAAAGAATAACAAGTTGCAGTATTATGACTGTAATTATCAATATGCCATATTAAAACTTTTAATTAGACACATGTTCTGTAAATACCATAATATTGCAGACCTGAGTTCTTATTTCTTATACCAACATATGTCTAACCAAAACCTGCCTTATCACCTTAAATTAACCCAAAACTGGTCTATCGGACCTATAACTACTACACAACTTACTCTTTGAGGAAAAGCAAATATGCTGAATACAAAGTGTTACATGGATTCTCCTCTTACTGTCTTCGTATGAAGAGTCAGACTAGAGACATCCTCTATCAATGTATAACCCTCTCTGAGACCAGAGCAGCACATAAACTGGCCCTAAAATACATCAGACACACTTTAATGGGCAGAGGCTGTGGCCGGTACTTGAAATATTGCTCTGATAACCGTCTTGTAAATGGTCTGCCCCCTTCGGTATATTTCATTCCCGAGAATTAGTGGTGTTTAGCAGCTGCTGCTTTATAGCCACTGTCCTCAGCAGGTCTGAGTAAGGCAGAATATGACAATATAAATTATGATTTTTAGGATTTCCCCCCCCCCCTCCTTAATCTGCCTTGTGAGTTACATCAGTGAGCTGTGACTGCAAAGCAGAATGTAGGCTTCAAATTTAGGTTCTTTGATTTGGTATTTGTATTTTCAAGTGGATGAATTCAGCAGCATAATAATAAAATGTACAAATTTAAAGGATTAAATCAATCTTACTGCAATTAACCGGAAATCAGAAAAAGTGTAATTGAGAGAGTCGCATTGCTAAGTTTTTCTTTGTCACAGTCATTAATCAGGGGATTCGAAGCACCGTAATCTGATCCTCTCTATTCTTCCTGTGGGTGTGAATTTGAGGAGTTGCTACAGATAAGAAAAATTCACCATATTTATTCTGCATATCATCTGTATCACTAATTGACCCTCTCTTTTTACACATTGATCCATTTCAGATGCAGTGGCTTGAAAGAGTGTCCATGTCCTTCAAATGTTATTTTTTCTTTTCAAACTACAAACAAAAATTGTAATTTGAAACAAGTGAAGATGCAATTCTTCACTTCTACGTAAGCAATGCTAACAATAGCATAGGGTAAAATGGAAGAAACTGTCAAATTTTAATGAACAAAAATCAAAAGCCTTCTTAACTCTGACACATGAAACAAAAGTCAATGCAATGGAGTTGTAAATACAGTCTACCTGTTTAAAGTTTAGGTAGACCTGTGATGATCTGTGATGAGCATCAGAAGATGGATAGAGAATATTGATTGACACACAGCATCATAAAGACCAGTGAACACAGTGATGAAGTTGTGGAGAAGCTCAGGGTTATCACAGAGGCTCTGTTCGAACTATCACCCCATAGTGGAAAGAGTATGGCTCAACTGCAACCTTAACAGCAAGTGACCTCAAATGTAAACTGACAAGCTGTGCATTGAGAGTGTTAATTGGCTAAGCAGCCGAGAGACCGGAGCAAACAGAGAGGCTTTTGCAGTGCAGAGTTCAATCAGTCAATCAATCAAATTTTATTTGTATAGCACATTTCAGCAGCAAGGCATTTCAAAGTGTTTCACATAATTAAAATAAAAATAAAAACAGAGAAAGAGATTTAGAAAAAGATTTTAAAAAATGAAAAAAAATTATTAGAAATAAAGATAAAAACATTAAAACCATCGATCCACATGAGGACTTGCCCTTATGGGGTCTCCTCGAACAGAGTTTTAGCAGAGCGACATCATACAAGGATTCTCAAACCTAAGACATTAAAACCCGCAACTTAGCCATAAGCAACTCCAAACAGGTGGGTTTTAATTTGAGATTTAAAGGCACTCAGTGTTTCAGCTGTTTTACAGTTTTTTGGAAATTTGTTCCAAATTTGTGGTGCATAGAAGCTGAGTGCTGCTTCTCCTCGTTTGGTTCTGGTTCTGGGGATGCAGAGCAGACCAGAACCAGAAGATCTGAGGGATCTAGACGGGTTGAGAACCAATTGCGGCCAGGCTGGAGAAGCATCAACTCGACTTGCACACACAGGGAGCATGTGTAGAGCCGTGGCTTTTCTCTCTCGAAACAATGACAGCAGCTTAGATTCAACAATGGGGTGAGAGGCAACGTCTCTTTTTGGAGACCTGATAATTCAGAGATTCCCTCTGCAGAATTTCAAATAAGTCATGGGAAAGATTTATTCTTTGGACAGAATTTAGTCACCGATTACCCAGATTGTGCACAGAATATCTATTTTGGATCCACTTTTACTTCAAAGATGCAATTCCTCACTTCTCAGCAAAGAAAGGAGTCTAGCGCTTGTCTCACCAATTTAGTCCTTGTGGGATACTGGATGGAAGAGAGGACAGCTTCTACGTCAGATATTCACACAGTGAAACTAACGCTGCATTCCAGTTGTACTCAAAAAAATTTCCCAATTAGAAAAATCAACTAGAACTCCTGATTTCCCACTGTGGAACTGGGAGCACATCCAAGTATCACCAAACGCAGGCTTTGCGTTTCAATATGGCTGCTCCTCGCATCAACAATAGTAAGATGTGGTGGAAACGTTTATTTTACAAGAGGCATATGCAAAAGTGTGTCTAAAACCAATGTTGCAAGTAGCGCCTGCAACTCTAAGCTGAAGAAATTAAAAGTGGAGTTTGCTAAAATTATGTTCACAAGAGCTACTGCAAACAACGCCATGTTGAAATCCCGACTTCTTAAACGCTGTCAGAGCTCTGAGTTCCCACTTTCCAAGTAAATGCAGCCCAGTTATGTGTCAAATGTGGAAAAAGTGTGAATACTTTCAAGGCACTGTCACGTTGCACATTTATAAGCGTTTATAAGCAACATGTTTCAGTCTAGACATTTTTTGTTTTATCGCCACCACTGTAAAACTTTCACTGAGAGAAAGTGTTCAAGCAAAAATAGACTACTTCAGAAGAATTCTTTATGTGCCTGAAAAACTGTGATAACATTTTTGAGTAATAACTTGATATTGACTATAAGCCATGCTCTTTTAAGCCAATATTTGCTTGAGAGATAAAAAGAAGTCGCTGTCACTTGTTCACGTAGTGAACCGGGAGAGTTTCTGAGGGCAAGATCCCTCATAATTACACTCGGTGGCGTTTACCCCCACCAAACGCCTCTCTTATGGTTTAGTGTTTGGGGCCATGCTTGTCATTTTCTGCTTCTGGCATGTGGAGGAAAAAAAAACTGTCTGCAGTTTGAGTCGTTTGCTTATGAGGTTCTACTTTGATAAGGTGAATGTCACAACGTATAAATAGAAGTTTTCTTAATAAAAATGAGCACAAATAAATGTCTTGTTGCGTATAACTTAAAGGACAGAAGAAACTGAGTATAACACAGGTTTGAACGTAGCCAAAAGCAGGTAAGCAGTGATGATATTACTCAGACATGATTATAAAAATGAAATGCCACCGAAGATGAAAGCAGTAAAAGTTGAGTCCCCTTCTACAATTTGACTTTGTAGGATAAAGATTTATTTGGCTCGATTAATCCAAAGGAGGAGGAAGTCAGGAAAAATGTCTGAGCAGCAGCTTGGAGATTTATCAGACTAGCACACTACACAGGGATTTAAGAGCGTTCTCTGACAAATCCATTGTCATGAGTGGTGACAAAAATGACCATTCAAAAACCAGAAATTCCTGCAGCTTTCGTCAGGATGTTGCGATTCAAACATATTAGCAGTCATTTTGTCCTGAAGCTCTTAGAAAAAGTGTGTTTATGATAAAACAAACCCTTTTCTAATGTAAGAATCTTTAATCCCATAAACGACACGCAGAGTTGATTTGACTGTTATTTCCACCTGATCTGTCTGTTGTCGCCATGACATGAACTGTTTTGTCCTCATCTTGTGAAAATGGGTTGTTTTGATCCTTTAAGAAAAAAATTCAATTACTGTATTTTCTGAACTATAAGTTGCTCTGGACTTTAAATCGCATCAGTCTAAAAATGCATCATACAGAGAAAAAAAACACAAGTTGACTGGATTATAAGTGGAATCTGTTTAGAAATGGTCAAACTTGAGGGGGGACCTCGTTCATGCTGAGGAGATCCGGTAACACTTACCTGCTTTTCAACAAACTCATGGAAACTTTGTCAACTTTGTCTTGGAAGTTTGTTGGCAGTTTCTGAAGCTCCGATGTCCTTGTGGTCAGGAACGATTCCACTCCGGCGAGCACTTCGCTGGCGGAGCGGAAACTCATGCAGTGTAAATCCGGAGTGACGGATCAGAACGGGTGTGTTGCATGAAGCGGTAATACTAAGAAGGTTCGCCTGCAAAGTAATTTATATTTATCTCCTTGGCCACTACCAAAGCGTAGAGACGTAACTGCTCAGCTAAACCTTTCGCATTAACGATGGGTGCTTTAGCATCAAGCACCCGTCGTTTGTTGGACTTGTTTCTCTGACCATCTTGCTTCGGTCCGCGATTAGCTTCCTTTGTAGCTACAGATGGCAACGCCTTGGTTCGTGTCAGTCAGTGTATGCATTTATGAAGTAAGAGCCATTTCTTGTGCCTGAATTTAATGGTAAATAACCAACAGTGACTTAGAGATTTTAGGAGCAAAATTGCTGTGAAAGTTAAGGAACAGAATTTTGAGGAAGCATCAATCATTGCACCAGTCGTTATGAATAAAATTTAAGCTCCTGAATACTGCAGTGTTAAAAGTCAGCAAAGTATGTATTCAGGGAGGCCTTTAAAATCCTCTTATCCTTTGAGCCTTGTTCATAAAAATCAGTTGTTTCTTATTGATGTTGAGAATGTGCAAAAGAAAAGAGGCTTCTGAAACAAAGCAATCGCACCAGAAGTTAATACCAGTCAGTGATATTTGTACTTAATCCCTGTCATGAGCAAAAGAAAATAAGACCTTACATTTCCCAGCAGGTCTACTGTGGCTTTATTATATTTCATTCCATTAATCAACCAGCTCTTCCTTTTTTCGCTGTTGCTAAATGTCTGCTTCACATCCATTCAGAGGATCTTAAATATCCTCCCTCTCCTGGGCGCTGGCTTGATTGTGCATAGGAAATGAAATTGGAAAGTTTAGAGCTCTATTTAAAGTGTTCGTCCCTGGAGTGACTCCATTCAACCTTCCTGACTCAATATCAGGATCTGCTGGTCCTCGTCATGTTTATATTTGCCCCATCTGGTATTTCTGACTATGCAGCACCGCTACAGCAGCTTTGTTTTTCATCCAAATAGGGTTGATTGCAGCTATAACATCAACACCTTGTGAGTCTCCAAAACGGCATAATACAGACTTGGGTGTTGGCACCTTTCTCCTCAAAGATCCCAGGCTGGAGTTTGAACTCAGGACGGTTTTGCTGCATGGCAACAGCGCTACCAACCAACTGTTCAATCACGCAGCCCTCTGCTCTACCATACAGGCTTCCTTATGATGCCACTGTGAATAATGTAGAAGTTTTACTTCTTCAAAAACATGCAGAAAAAATTACATTTTCCAATCATGCAACTCTTTTATTTTACTTAAAAACTGTGAAACTCCTTTTGTGTGCTTTGAGACCCTCTGAAGAAGATTCAGTACTGTAAAAGGTTGTTTTATGAATCAATTTAGACAGTTTATTGTATGAAAAAACAAAAGGTTAAGAACTTAAAGTTTAAGTTTGGGTGTATGAAACATAACAAAAAATGGGCAAGAGAATAATGTGTCCCATTGCAACTGGGTGCATTTGTTGCATGTGCCCAAATACAGGATATGTCAAGCATTCCTGTCCCGTTCTGTTCTCACACATTTTGATTTTACTTGCAGATCAATATGGGTATTGATGAGCATCAGAAAAAAAAGCATTATGGCTAACCAGCTCTAATTCTTCAGCTGAATTGATTTCATTCAGAAGATCCATGTACATGCGTCAGAGCACTGCACCGCCGCCGTGAGTGTGTTTTACCTTGACTTCATACGAGAGATGTTATTCATCACCAACAGAATGTCCCCTTCTTCACACCCCAATAAAAAGCAGAGTAATGAAGCTTCTCTGGGCGCTGTCAACCCAACACTGCTTTATAAAGGATGACACAATTATATTTTACCAGCTCACCAAAAATGCTGACAAGCCCTAGCTCAATAAAACGCAATTCCGTACCCATAGAAGCATGGTGGGTTTCTCTGCCGGGGAGTCATAGCTCATGAGCTGCAGCCTTGGAATGCTTCTCAGATAACATGTTCTTTACAATTAAGCTGATAAAACGTGGCTGCCTTAATAGTTGGAGTGCAAAGTGATGTATAACTTCTTTACAGTGGGTTTTCTCCACTGTGTGCACTGTGCAAACTTACTTTTTCTTGCAGCAAAACAAGTTTCAAAAGTGTGACAGACAAATTTGAAAACCATATTTTCTCTGCTCTGAAATGCATAAACAAGCGTGACGTTTGCCTCTGAGCAAACAGAAGCTAATGCTGCATTACCGTCAGTCAGTCAACTTGGAAAGTGTTTGTCTAAAGCATGATGGATGAAGTGTCGCCGACATTAAAAGACAGGCGCTTCCTAAAC
This sequence comes from Poecilia reticulata, assembly GCF_904066995.2. Taxonomy (NCBI): domain Eukaryota; kingdom Metazoa; phylum Chordata; class Actinopteri; order Cyprinodontiformes; family Poeciliidae; genus Poecilia; species Poecilia reticulata. The sequence goes on from NC_088831.1 coordinate 37,486,052, forward strand.
CGGAAATCTTGCGCTCTCAGAGACAGACGGTGTGATGCTCCAGACAGCCGACTGCTGACGTCCCACCGCTTGGCGCTTACCAGCAGCAGCAGGAAGATGGGGCTGCTTCTTAGCGGACTCTGTTTTTTTTTTTCCCCTTGGAGAGAGACACATCTGGCCTTGGATAATCTCTCTTCAGTCTCTGACTCTGTAATGCATGCAAAGCTCTGCTCCATGTAATTCCCCAATTGCTCTTTTTTCCTTGACAAGGGTAGAAAAGGCCACAGTGTGAAATGTAGTGATTGTTTTTTCTAACTTACTGTGAATTTAAGCAGTCAGTAAGTGTTCATTTAAGCAGAGGCAGTAGTTTGTCCGCACAATAGTTTTTTTCTTTTATTGTTATTATTTTTACTTCTACATGAAGCAGAATCGAGTTATTGGAAAGAAATCTACTTACAGAAATATTTCACTCCTCTTTTAGGTTCTTAAAAATGTCGGGATAAAGCAGCGTTGAGCTTACCTGAAAAAATAACATTTTCATTTTATAACTGCCCATTTTAGGCAAGAATGCTTTGATCTGAGCCATTAAATGTTATATCTGGTTGCAGGTGAATCTATCTTCCAGTAGTCATTAACTTGTGTTTTTAATGATGGCCCTCCATTTTGCTCCAACTATCTGCCAATAAGCTCTCACCAGATTCTCAATCTCTGCCAAAGAAAACCATTCCCACAGCATGATGCTGCCACCACCTTGTTTCACTGAGGGTGAATTGTGTTAAAGATGAAGCAATGTCTGCCTCACATGGTGTTTTGCAATATTTCCAAACAGGTATATTTCAGTGATCTTCTGCCCAGAGTAACGTTGAGATGCTTGCTGTGTCCCCTAAAGTTCTTTTTATTCCCGTCAAGGCTAATGTTTTGTAAAATTAACTTGAGGCCTTTACAGACTAGCTTGGTTTACACTGAAGTATATTTGGATTCTGTTTATAGATTGCGTGATTTGCACTGGCATTTAGTTAAGAATATGAGGTAAACAAGGCTAAGTAAAAAAGCATGCAATATTTTTAAAAATTTTATTTATAAAGAAAATGTAAAAACTTTCCACTTTACCCTCATGTTCCCCTTTCTTTAAGCACATCATGTAAATATATATTACAGGGGTTTAGTTAATTTTGTAAAGCACTACATGGTAAAAAAAAAAAAGGAGTGATATTCTAGAGATGCTTTGTAACAAGAAAACCAGAAAATAGAGATTGAACATCATGCCATGTTAATGGTAATGAAATGTTCAGTTTGTCGCAAAGAGGCCGCAAGCATTCCTGATATAATATTTACTTGCAGTGCAGCACTTGTGTATTTATTAAAAGAGGAATTGTGTGCTTCACTTGCTATCACTGAGGCTTGACAGCTGCAGAGTCCAGGTGATGCATGAGCCAATATGTGGACTGGAGAGGGCTCAACATCGCACATCAATATGAAAATCAGTTTCTGGCAGAAATAGCCACAGGCAGTACATCCAGCGCCGAAAAAAGTGACTAATCTTTGGGTCATAAACCCTGCACAAGACGCCCAGGGTCTTTTAAAGAGACACAGAATTCAGAAATGCCATCATTTTCCGTTCCACAAGCCAAGGACCTCGCTCCTTGCATTAGCAGATTTCTTTTAATAGTGTGTGAAATAGCAGGGTTGCCAGAACTAAGCAAGAGCAAATAAAAGAGGGAGAGGAGGGGTAGTGAAAGGTGACCTTAGTCTCTGGAGTTCCAGATTAAAAACTTCAAATACTCAGCCCGTGGCTCTCCTAAAGAAGCAAAAGACTACAGGCACAATGTTACAGTAGATGGAGTTGGCTGCCAAATATCGTCTTCTTACAGAGAGGGATTATACATTTCACAAGGCAATGCTGGTCCCATTGGTGGGAATATAAATTCACATATTATTCTTCTGAATGGATTATTCTGTTTATTTTCTTCTTTTGCTTACTTTCAGAAGTTGCTTTGAATGGTTACGTTCTGGCACGGGTCACATGAAGAAGTACATTGGAATTTTAATTTCTGCATTAAGTACCTTTATGATTAGTACAAAATTAAGCAATAGGTGGGATTATTTCTATGTAGAAGAAATGATTGAAATCGTTTCTTAATGACTTGAATATGTAAGTCACACAATGATTCAAAGTTCTGAATTAAGCTTTGAAACAGCTTCGCTTGATAGTGATGTTTTATGAGTTTTATGATGTTTACTGGTGGTTTTGGTATGATTCAGGTGACTCTTTGCCCAATTTTTATCCTTTCATGCATGAATTATGATCCTTTGTGTTAGGATATTTTTTCAAATTTTTTTTGGGATTCCATTTAAAAAAGGGTAGGAAGAAAGATTTTGTAATTTTTTTTTTTTAGGTGATCAATTGTAATTTTCTCCAAATACAAAGTTGTTATTTGAAAAATACATCAGTAGTATTATTTTTTAGGGGTTATCTGATGTCACAATATTTTTTTTTTACCTGCAAGAGTCGTCTACAGCAGAAGGACCGACAGGGTCGGTTGGCATGCTTTTTTGTCTGTCGGCCATATTGGATTTAACAAAAATTATTTCTTGCATTTGCAGCTGATGGCCAGTAGTTGACGGTGTATTTTATGATGCATTACTGTCTGCATTTATAACATAAAAATCCACAAGAAGCACAAGAAAATGACTTTTAGACAGCTGTCCTCTGCAGTGACCACTATGTGTGAAAGGGTTAAATACTTTAAAATTGACTTTGTCTGGAAAGTTAGCCAAAACAAAACTGCACAGGTTTTATTTTCATGCAAGGTGTTCAAGAAATAAAACTTTTGCTCTCTAAGAAAAACATGAAGGCGAGATTAAAGTTGCTACACTGAATGAACACAAAGACTAGGAAACGTCTGAATGTGGGTAAGACTAGCTATGCAAAAGGTGTCCTAGTTGTTTCCTTAGAAAACTTAGTTTTTAATTAAAGATTCATTTTTAGTGTTTGCCTTTAATTAAATGACGTTTTTGTCATTAGGTAAAAAAGCTTATGCATTACCATAGGATGATTCAGGTAGTTTCAAACTGCTGATTTTTTAAAGGACTATTTTAGCACAGTTCACAACATTGTTGCATTTCCAGTGTATCCAGAATGCTGCCAGACTTTTTTGAATGAGGGACATTCTGCATTATAGGTGATCAGGCATAGCTTCCTCCTCCTCCTCTGGCATGATGCTAACTTGGCTCGCTTAATTACCCGGTTTGGCAGAAAAAAGAAAGGGTAAAATGATTTTACTCATGAGAAGAGAGAAACAAAGGCTCGCCAAATCCTTGAATGGATTTCTATCTCAAAGCGCGTGGTGGAGACTTTCTGAACTGTAGCATCGGCGGGAGCTTTAATTACTGTTCAATGACTTCACTCTGAGTCCTTGACCCAGTTTAGATTTCTTATCAAAAACAGCCATGCTCTGAGAAAAGATTACTTTTTAAACTTTGTGAAGAGGGGAGGGCAGACAGAAAACAAGCTAATGCTACTGCGCAAATACATGGGGAGGGACACAGCCTCGAGTAATTTGGAAAGCAATAGCCCATTTTAAGATGCGGCACTGGGCCGGCATCCACACGGCTCTTAAATTCCTTTTCCCTAGCAAGATGGGTATGGAATTACACATTTTTTAATCTAAAGCTTCAATGTCTCTTGGCTTGGGGAAATCTTCTTGGGAAAGCCGTTTTGGATTTATTTGCAGAGGAGACTGTGTCTTGCCCTGGGGGCATATAGTTAATATGAAGTGTGACACTCAGTGTCCTGAGTCCTTGTGGTTAGACTCTGAGATAGGTCAACCTTACATCGCCTGGTGTAAATGGAGGATGAGGATTCAGTTTATTCAGAAGATATACTTCATAGCTCACAATGACAGACACACAGACAGATAGACAGACAATGTAGGTTTTACACATTTATTACCAGTTTAAATGATACCAAGATTTATAATAAAAATTTTAAAAGAACTACAAAAGAAGCATTTACTAGTATTTTATTTTGTCATATACTTCCAATTGCATTCTACTTTAAATCAGAGGAATTGGACTGTGTGTAAATAAATATGTATTAGTCCTGTTTGCTATGTTTTGTTGTGAGCTGGTGCTATGTATAGTAAAATAAACTAATCTGAACTAAAATATTAGAGTAAAGAGGATGTTATCCTGTTAATGCACAACAAACGCACAGCCGTTCTAATATGCAACATGGGTCAACACGCGCCATTCATTTGCTTCCTGAGTTTTATTTATGCTGTCTGAGTGTTTCTCTTTTTTAATTTTGGTGTTTTTACTAATAAATATCCCAAGTATTGTTCAAAATAAAAGTCTAAAATAATATGTGGAAAACTAACTGATGAAATTGCTGCAAATATATAAGCATAGCAACTATTTTGGGCCAATATTGATCCGTTTTGCACATCAGAGGTTTAAAACATGAAAAAGCACACCTTCCAAAGGAAGGCCCATTCTGTTTTTGCTTTATTTGTCAGACAGGTAACCATACTGTTCAAAGTAAGCGTGACATTCTTGAGTTAAATATCAAAGATAATCTCAATTTGTGATCTCCAGGTCTGTGACTGGGCCATACATGCTGGATCAATACGACGTTGTTTAATTTTGGAGCAAAACCAGGATGACATTTTGCAGTTTGGATATTTTACAGTATCCATGTAAACCTCTGACCTGCAGACTGTGACATACACCTCGACGAATCCTCTGGAAGCCATTTCTGTTGTTTTTTTATGTATATATATTATTAACTCAGAGAAATATGAGTCCAGCAGGTACTCACTGTTCTTTACTACAGCATCAAGTAATTCTTTTTCTAATTAACCTTTGTTTGTGTCTCCTGCGCTGAAAACAAATGGTACCAAAGGTTTCCCCCTGCTGGCAGACGAGTCAATCTATGGCAGCTCTCTTTGCTGGTCCACCCGTGATCTGTCTCCGTCACTCAACTGATAGTCCCCCGCGGACCGCCGAGGGGATACGCTCCATTGCACCATTGTGACTGGCCTGCTAATGAATACAAAGGAGTCCAGGACATACATACGCCCACAAAACGTCTGTGAAGACTCCTCTGGCTGCTTCGATCATTCTTTGGCTGGATGTCGGCTCAAATGAAGCGGAACAGGGCTGCTGGACTGAGAGCGCAGAGAGAAGTGCCGCTCAACCAAGACAGTGATTGCTCTGATGTTTGAGATTCATTCAGCTGAACCTCAGTAGATCCCTGAGGGTGACAGGATAGCTTGAAGTCTGTGGGAAATCGAATGTGAACGTTTAATTTGTTTGAGGATTAAACTGATTGAACTGCAGATGGGCAATACTGGAATCAGGTGAAGAAAGGTCTTTTAATACATACAGGCAGTGTTGAGAATACATTTTTTATCTGACATTAGAGGTTTAAATTCAGACCAGGAGCGTTAGTGGGTAATGAAATTGATACTTATGTACGTTTTTGCTCAATCTCAGAAAACCGTATCAGATTTCAACAAATAATTTGATTGATGGCGCGTAGTCTCAGCAACTCGCATACTTTCCAAAATATAACTTGATAAAACTCAATAACATTAATGGGGTGAGATTGAGACCTGAATAGGTCACGTATTTATTTTATAGACGTTGCAATGGGCCTGTTTCTTAAATTGATTGGAATATATAAGCGTCAGTAAAGATTACATATGACTGTTCAGGCGTTCATCTTTCACTTGCAAATTCTAACATTCACTTGAAAATTGAGGGAATCTGAAAAGCACAGCAGGCTTTTAACTCTCAACATAAATTACCTGTCGCATAGCCTTTTTTTACATTTTTATCAAAGGAGTCAAATTTATTCACATCCATCATTAGTTTAATCAAAGCTCTACCAATACGATTTCTTTAAAATTATTCACTCTGACGATTGTTAAACCAGTACAGTGCAAAACAAAGCGTAGATTCAGATCTCGGAGATTAACATCAAAAATATTTGAAGAGAAGAAAAAAAAAATCAAAGCTAATGTGAGGCTTTTGTAAACTATTGATCATTATAGTTGCCTTGAAATGTTTTAGGAGACAGAAAAAAAGTGAATGAGCACCAGAAATACTGTTGACAAGAGGCATCAGATCAAAACATCCTTTGATTTAGGAAAACAGCCGATCTTTTGACCTCTCTTCAAAGATGCAGAGAGTACAAAAGTGTGATAAGATGCAAAATGAGACGATCATGAAGAAAATTGCCTGACAGAAAAGTCTTCTCTCAAAGCACAGCTGCTGTAAGTCTACAGGTTTACAGGAGAAACAGGATATTATTGAAATGACTGAAACTGAAATATGCGAAACATTATGAAGAGCACAACATACTTATACATTGGAGAGAAAGAAGTTTCATCCAGCCCTGTTGGTTAGACAAACTCAGTTTAATATTATGTATTTAAAATGTTCTAAGAACTTGCCTAAGATGTTTTGTTGCCTCTGTCAGTCCTATTTCCTCTGAGTCCGTTTAGTACAGCATGCAATAAGTACATGTGTTCATCACCAGAGCTGCAGTCACAAACTGTCCCCAGAAGACCATAATAATTTTCCTGTGAGTGATAACAATCACTTCATTTAGTTCTACATTGCCTATGATAAGGCTCATTCACTGTGAGCCTGAAATGACAGTATATCAGGAGGAACACAGGCCAGGCTGAGGAGTGACAACCTGGTGGTATAAAATCTTGTCCCCTTTCATCAAAAGAGTTATGATCAGTCAAGTTGGGCTCGTAACAAATAGCAGGCTTTGCACTTTTATCAGCAATGCCGTGACCCTCAACGCTGTGACCTCATCATTAATAAGGGAAAGCCAGATGATAGATCAGAGCATGGTTCAGTGGAGCATCCCTGGGCCAGAGTTGGCCTTGAATCGTTCATCACACCATCCCTGTGGGGACTTTACGACAGTCCGGAGAGAAAGGACGATCTCTTGGCTGTCACATTTGTTTTACTGCTTTTGATAATGGCTCGCTTTTAAAAGATGGTACACACAGGAATTTCTCATTAACACCCAGCTCTGATTTTAGCTGTGATGACACCCAGACGATGGGAAACACAGGAGGTTTTCTGAGCAGGCTTGATATTCTGTCGCATGCTTTCTGGCTGACACAGTCAGGTGTCTGAGTCTGCTATTTGAAATCATTTTCTCTTGGAAATTTTATTTGAAACCATAGCAACTATACAGTTTTCCCATTTAAATTCTTTGTCTACACTAGCGGTTCTCAACATGGGCGGTACCGCCCCCCAGGGGGCGTTCAGAGGATGGCAGGGGGGCTGGCGGACATTTTTACAAAAGGGGGGCGCTGGGATGCCTTTGGGGGACGTTTGGTCGAAGGTAAACTTTACACCTTAAATGCACAACAATACCAGTTTAGACTTTGAGCAACTTGGTAAAACTGTATTGTGTAACATTAAACCATGCTTGGCTGCAACGGTATCGATGGCAGCTCTTCTTCTATTCAGTGTTTGTTAGCTTCTGTTAGCTTCTTGGCGCAGCTCCGTTCTCCTGCTACTAGTAGCTAAAATCACGATACCCTCACTGTGTATCCCTCTGAAAAATGAACCAATTTAAATAAAGAAATAAAGAAATCCCTCCATGGGTGATACCACGATAGAGAGCGTTCATTTTATAGCGTTAACACGGTACTGTAAGTGGTCCGGTATGAAACGGGTGTGATAGAACAACACAGCACTTTTACATTTCAATAATCAGAATGCAGAAATTGTTTCCGTTGCTTTAAAAGGTTTATGTCAGTCTGCCTTTTCCCCATAGATACGCTTCCCGACCGCCCTGCACTTTAGGGGTTTAAAAAAAAAGACGTTCACATTGCGCAAAACTCTGAAACAGGAGAAGCGGGACATAAAACGGAGCGACGAAGTAAATATGAATAATGGCATAAAAACAGAATCCGACGCTGAACAGTGAAAAATCAACACATGATGTGAAACACCTCATGACGATTAGACCGAGCAGCAGGTGATGAGTGAATATTACTGATGGTCAATAAACGATAAAATAAATCTAGCAAGAGGAAACTAAAGTGGACATAGCAATAAACCGAGAGAGGATAATACTAATCAAAGGAAACTAAATGGAAATGAATGAAGAACAAAATGCAAGAATAAACTAAGAAACTAAAGTAAACACAGAGGAATAACCTGGTATGGCAAGACCTTCTGAGCAATAATTAATTCAGAGGACTGTATGGCAAGAATAAACAGACACTATTTCCAGATAAAAGGTAAAATAATATTGTTGAACTGCCATGGGTTTGTTGAGACCATATCTAGTAATGAGAATAAATATATCTAATAGACCATAACAGTAAAGAACTGATCACTTATTTATGTTTTTAATTAGATTTGATCTATTTATTTCTTCAATATTATTTTACATGTCAGTGTTAATGTCATGAGGCTGATGACTCCATGACACTTTCAATTTGACTCATTAGGATTTGATTAAGAACCAGATTTGTTCTTTGTAATTTCTGTCCAGTAAAACTAATAATCTATAAATCAATAGACAGGTCTATATAAAGATATAATCCATGTTTCTGTCTCATATTTGTATGGCTTAAAAGGACCTGGAACTTTTGTTTTTCCCCTGAAAGCTCTGCTTTGCACAATAAATGCCACGTGGGTGAAGTTTTATGGATGATACTCTGATGTCCCACTCTCCTGAAGGCAGCACAGAGCTGCACCACCAGAAACCGACAGAAACACTGAAGAGAAGAAGAGCTATGATTAATGTAGTTACAGTTCTATCCATGTTTTAATGTTGCAGAGCTCAGTCGGTTTGCAAATAGTTCAAAGTTTAAACTGGCATTGCTGTACATCTTTTATCTGGTCATTTTGTGTAATATTTAACAACTAGAAAATGGCACAAAATAAGAATATTTTTTCCACTCTGACTGGCTGCTGTTAGGCCTACAGATTTGAACTTGAATATTCATTGCATTTTTCTTAGACACCTGTCAAAATAATTTCTATTCCTATGGCTTTTTTGTTCTCTGGGAAATTATCTTGATGATAAATACAGAAACAAGCATAAAAATCAAAACATCTACAATAGTGATAGTGATATTAATGATAAAATAATAGTCAATGCAAAGTAGCCTACAAATTCTTTGGTGGGGGGCGGTGAGGGACCTGGATAAAGGCGAGGGGGGGGGGCTGGGCTGAAACAGGTTGAGAAACACTGGTCTACACTGAGTAACTGTATCTTGGGATATAACCTCAGGACATTAGTTTTCATTCTTTTTAAAATCATCATTGGAGGAAAAACCGTGTATTTTCATTTATTTATTTATTTTGCACATTTGAAATATTTTATTTGATCAACATTTTTTTTGCCTGCTCTCCTTTTTGTTCCGTTTGCGAGGGGAAAAGCATCTCGTCTATGCAACATAGGCTTTGAGAAGAACAGCTACAAGGTTTTTATAACCCAATTCAGTTGGTTTGGATTGTCCTGCCCACATTGTTTTTAACGACTGAATCTTTTCATGTTTCCATTTGAATGAAAAAACATAAAATATCGTAGCTGTAAGATAATCTTCTTTAGGACAAATCACTTACAGGGATTGCTGGGGATAAAGAAAACAAACATGTTTGTGTGTAAGGATGGCCTGGCAGCAGTTCCTCACCAGATGCCAGCTCATTAGTAGTGGGATAAAAGGGGGAGAAAGTTGTGCTGGCGACTTTCAGATCACAAAGATAGCCAGACAAAGCAAAGCTAAAACCAAGAAATGTCCAAGGTAACTAGTCCCTCTGTTCCTGTTTTCTTATACATACAGTATCTACATACATAAAACTCTTGTATTGTGATTTCATAATACTTCTGACTTAATTACCTAACATTATGCACCACATTTATGTGGATTATTATTTTTTAAATTTGTTTAGCAAAGTAACATTTGCTCATTAGGATAATTGTTTTATTGCACCAGAAAAGCTCGTCTCATTGATCTGGGGTACTGAGATCACGCTACAGCGAAGCTACTAGCAGAGTCTGTTTTGTTTGGAATATACACTATTTGTCCTGCACAAAGACAGAGTTGGATTCTGACTTAACGGCCTGATTCATAAGCTAATAAAGTTTGTTAAAAGTTGTTAGCTCCTGATTATCACATGTTGGAATAATAATACAAATAATAATCTGGTTTTGATAAGGTCAATATAACACAATGCCCAAAGCATCTTGGGCTTTAAGAAGGAAACTTAGTTGTACCTCCATTGAGTTTTATTGCTTACTTTCATCTTGTGTTACAAACACAGTAAGAATGTGTGGCTGTACAACATGGAAGCAAAATTTGTTAAAGTTGGTGTCTGATTTATAAGGTCCTAAGCATTTCTCTAAGCATTCATTAATGTAAGTCGCTGGAAACATGGGAAAATACATCTGTCTCTAGTCAAACAATTTATTAACTTAATTCAAATACAATCTCATTCATCTGTGTACAGTTTTTTGCTGTGGCCCCACAGTAAGCAGCAACGTGACGGTTTGTAAACTTTTCACAAATAAGGGAAGAGAGCGAGAGAGAAAAAGATGATTTTCAAAAACAGCAATATTTTTTTTTATTATTAATTATTTTGTTTTTTTGTGCTCATAATCTAACCTCTTTTTCTCTGTTTCTGCTGTTGACTTTGCAACACCCATTGAAAACATTTTATGCTAGCACAGCAGCAAAATGTAGTGAGGGAAGGCGCTGACTGGTGGTGTCAACCTGTCTATTTTAGAACTTTAAAAAGCAGCTTAGTCTGAATGTGCAAACTTTGCACTTGAGATGTTTTTTTGAGTTGGATGAGAAATACCTACACATTGAGTGTGTAAAGTTATCTACCCAACTCTAAGACTGTAAAGAAAAAACAATGACAAGGGAACAATGACTACAGGACTTAAGAAGGTGACGATATTATCGCTTGTCTCTTCCAGTGCAATAGGGTGGGGTTTTTTTTTTCTTTTTTTTGGAACAAGTTTTCCAAATTTTAACTTCCCCTGATAATTTTTGGCTGTATGTTTTAAATAGTGTTGCAAAAAACAAAGTCAAAACTCCAGATGGGTATAAACTTTTTTGTCACAGAAGTCATCCAACATTTCTTCTCACTGGACATGTTTTGTTATAGTCCAGTCAGTCATATCCCTCCGGTAGCTTTTGTCCAACAATCATGGGGACAGTTTCTTTCAGCTCAGAGAGATATACCTCAGCTCCTACAGGTAGCAGCTGACATGACTATTAGTCTTTCTTCTGGTACTTGCAGGTGTCAGACTTGCCGGTGCTCACTTGTCAGTGCTGCTCTGTGTGCTGTCTGAGGTGATTCATCTTCTTGCCAGCATCATTAACTTCCTTGTGAAAGGACTGGCAGAAGGAGACTCAAAGCAAGGCTCCAAAGAGTTTATGTGCCTTGTCAGAAGCTACTTTCCCTCCTCTGTAATCAGATCGAAACTTCTCCCTCTTCAATGTACTTTTTTTTGCTTTTAATTGATTTTCTTTTTGGGTTTTTTCCCCCCCGTTTATATATCAGGGTAAAAAACTGCATGCTGAAAGTCCTTAACTTAAAACACTAAGTGTATTATTTAGATTATTGTGTACAATTTCATGAATGAATTAATCTAATCTTGACACCATTCAATAATAGAACAAATGTTGCAATTATGATAACAGAGTTAAAATACAAACAGAAAATGTGGCCATATCATTAACGCAAGCACATTTATCATCAGTAGACGCAAACAAACGGACAATGGCATGAAAACACCCTCGGCACTGTGCTATTTTGTTATTTCCCCATTAAACTAATGAGTTTCTGTTCCCCATTAATTGCTTCATTTCAGTTCTGCTGCAGATATTTATTTCTGCAATAGCATGCCTGCATTGACTGTTTGCCTTATTTGGGCTCCAAAATGAAATAACTTAATTAGTGACCGTAAATATAAAGACCCTTCAAATTAACCTTTGTTACACTACATTACATTTTTGCATTAAACCAAAATGATTTTTTTTTTCTCACAAGGATGGCCCTAGATATTGTAATATAGGTCACAGTTGGGGAAAAATTATATTTGGGGCGGGGGTTTGATAAATCTTTCAAAATAGAGTCAATATTCAAAAATGTTACTGTAAAAAAAAAAAAAAAAAGTAGTGACGATGTATTCCAAATGTGTCTTACCCTATTAATAATAGCAGCAAAACACTTTAGTTTCAAAGGATCAAAATCAAATACTAAATAAATTTAAAGTGTGATGAATAGTTTACTCATAACATGGGCGTGAATTTTATATCAAATTTAATGAATGAATTATAATGCAACTACTTCATGGGGATTTTCTGCAAGACGTGCAAGTTGGAAAATTATAAACACCATAGAAGAAGTTGGTGAAACATGCAGCTCCAAAAATACTTTGTGTTTCCACCAAAAATTACTGCCTTAACTCTGGCTGGCTAGCAGTCCATTCTTTCTGGCATAGTTGGATTTAAGTTTTTAACTGTATTTAGGTTGATTTTTATAATATTCTAATAGAGTAATGTCAGAAGCTTGTTAAGAGCTAAAGATGTGTTCAAGGCACAGTTTTTCAAAGCGCATTTTCCCAACACAAAACGAGCATAATTTATATAACTTTGACCCTGCGTGAGCCAGAATGAAAATCAAACTATTGAAAAATACTTCAGTACCCCATCATCAACATTCCTAGTCTTGACAAATCAGTGAAACTGTACATTTTGTTACAAATATGTTCATGTTTCATTGCGTTTGTCCCCCTTACCTGCTTTTTGGAACTGCTGTCTCACCAAGTTTTTTTTCTCGTGCTAAATTTCAGAGACTGTTCCTGTCAGCAAGAAAATAGGAAGAAGCTCACCCCTTGACCTTTTTTTTCTGAAGCATACCTCTTTTTCAGCTGCTTGATAACAAGTTATTATCCAATGTGGCAGGCTTTAGAGAGCTTGTGAAAAGTGGCGAGGGTCTCTTTTGAGATGTTATTAAGCATGAGTAGAGACTCTTAAGGGCCTCAACAGGCTGTCCTTCCACTTCCAAATCTCACAATAGGAAGCTGCACAGCTGAAAAGAAAAATCAGTTTAGGTCTCACCACCTTGGTTTTTTATGAAGTCATCTTTTCACAGTTTGAATCCTTGAGTTCCCTAGTGTCAGGGAAATCAAAATTTAAACAATAAATATTTTTTTAAGGTTTCTATTTCACCAATATTGTTTGTTTTTCTTTTGAACCCAATTAAGACACAATACTTGTTAAATGTAGTTGCCCACTTCATCCAGGGTATGCTATGCAGAGGATTACAGCAATAATGCTGTGCCTATAAGCACTGCAGAGCTGAAACGCTCCCCAGATGATTCCCACTCCTTGTTCAGTAATGCAGCTCATACAGATTGCACACCCATTTGTTTAGCATCATTGTTTGTTATGTTGCAGAGAACTGAGCCAGCAAACCTCCTCCTTGGATTTACGTTAATAGGGTTATAGGGAGGCAGCAAAAAGGGGGGAGAAAAGGGGAGTGCTAATAGGAAAAACACCAAATACACAGGGAGTTTCATCTCTTGTGTCTCCACATGATTAGTTTAACAGCTCCTTTGATCTTTTGCTGTGATTGAAGTGTTTAAGTGGAACATGGGGGGCAATGGCAGAGCCAGAGAGCAGCCGCCGACTACTGCGCCACAAAATGCCTAAGAGGCACAACATCTTAATGTCAGAGGGAAATTAAAACACTTTTCCATTACCAAGGCCCTTGAATCTTAATTCATTTGTCCACACACAAAACAAAGTAGGTGACGGGGTCAGTAAATACTCAGTGAATAAGATGTGGATGTTGACCTTTGAGAACAGGTAGAAAAGAGAATAATTTTAACATTTATATGTGAGAGGGACAGTTCGCACCGTGAAACCTTTGGAGGCAGAGGGAGGTTCTGCACTGATTGAACATTCTGTTAGACGTCTTGGTAACTCATAAAACACTTAAAATAGACAACAGGTGACACAAAATCTCATTGGTTTAAATAATATATGAACTTCTTTCAAATGTTGCACATTTACACATTATTGCAAATCATGATTTAAATATTGTTCTATTTTTTTTTCTTAAAACAGGAAAAACAAAATCTGTATTTAATAATAAATGCTTTAACAAAAATTCAATGTCCATCGTAAATATAACATATAATCCAGATAAATGGAGGCAGGAGTGTATAAAAACATATATCATGCAAGTCAGCAACATAGTGATGTGGTTCAAACTGGACCAAAACCACACATTCTCATATAATAGATCAATTATACATTTTCATAAATTTCTATTAGGTCGTTGAGCTATGGGTGGAAATCAGAGCATCAGGTAAAATCTCCAAACAAAAAGCCCAGACAAACTATGACATATCTGGTGAAACTTGGCTGATTTTCTCTCTTACATGCGTGAGTTGTACTAGAGAACTTGTTAGTCCTTGTGCTTTGGCTTGTGCTCTCCTGCAGTGACAGTTATACTGACAGAGTAGGTATTCATTTGAAGTCTGAGCTGATTTTGAGATGCCTTTGTGGATGTTGCCATAATCTTACCTGTTATCCACTGAACTAGAAAGAACCAAACAAGAACCTATTTAGTTTTACTAATACTTTCTGTAAACTGAGATGGAGCAGGAGACGGATGAATGGATTAGTGCTTTGTTTGCAGCAATGCAAGTATTCTTCTGGTTTGTCACGTTTAGGAAGAAGCTGAATCAAAAGATAAGCTCCCTATTTACCACTCAGTCTACAACTCTAACCTGTGGTCGTCAGATATGGGTCACGACAGAACAGGATCCCAGATACAAGCAGCTAAAATTACCTTTCTATGTTGTTAATCTGGGCTCAGCCTTGGACACAGGGTGCAGACTGACATCATCCAGCTGGAGCTGCTCTTCCACCTACAGAGGAGCCATTTGATTTGGGTATATATATATATATTTGTATACCGTATGAATAGACAATTCAGTTTGGGTTGCCAATTTGTTCCGTACTCTTTTATTACACATCCACATCATAAGGAAGTGGTCCCCGAGTACTTTATATAGTAGGCTGCACCAGTCATTGTTTCACTCACGGTGTTGGTGTTGCAATATTGTGCCCAACTGCTTTCTGGGTAACACAGACCAACCAACCCGCTGCCTCCGCAGTCTCTGTCTCTCAAACTTTAACTTTATCAAACTTTATTAACAAACCAGCATTCTGACAACTACCCCAGCATGCACCGCGCACTTCTTCTTCTACGGGGGAAAATGAAGTCGGCGGCTGCTTACCATAGTTGCTAGACCTGTTGTGGCTCAATATTGGTCCATATATAAGGCGCTGCGGATTATAAGGCGCACTGTCGGCTTTTGAGGAAATTGAAGGTTTTTAGGTGCGCCTTATAGTGCTAAAAATACGGTATGTATTCTGTCAGACAGAAGGGAGAGGAGAGTTTGGGTGTATGTGACAATTGCAATGCTGTCCAGCGCAACAGGTTTAGCTGTGGTTAGTGGAGTGTAAACTTCCAACAAATCCAATAAAGAACTTGACAGAGGTACTAACGAGACTCTGATGTAACCGTAGCACTCAGGATGCAGTGCACAGCAGAAGAATAAATACCCTTAAATAGAGAAAAGTCTCTTCCTTGAAGTGATTTTCTTTTGCACATGAATATGTTTCAGCTTTTACCATTTTAGCAGCCAGATATCAAAGCAAAAACTGTTACCTTGAGGGCATGTTATTAAATCTACTCTGTCAAAAATACTCTCACCACCATGTGATGTTTGTCTGCTTACAAAACATCAGCCATCAACTCTTGTAAACCCTGACACAGTTCGCAGCCGCGATAGTCATAAGCTTGAGGTATCATCCAGACACACTTCACAACACAAACAATTTGGTACCTGTAATGTCGTGTCAATACCGCTGGACACAAGACAGATGTTGTTATTATTTTGTCATTTCGACTTTGTGCACCAGTTGGAGGATCTCAGAGATCCCGCTGCACCGTAATGTCAGCTAATGAACGGAGTGCCGGAAAAGCGCAGCAGATTTGTTACCGCTGACAGAAAGCAGTGATGGATTCAGGAGTGAACATCCTCAGCACAACAGGCTGCAGACTGTCTGAGAGGCACGGCGACACAGAACCAGTGAAGAGTGCAGCTGCAAGTGGAATACCTGTAATGTGTATTTTCATTTAATTTAGAGTGCTCTTCTAATCTGTGAAATATGTGAGAGAGGGAGGTTAAAAATGTAAAACTCATATAGATTTATTACACGTAGTGTGGCTTTACTTCTTGTCGTTTTTATCGTTTTGTCACATTGTTAAAGAAGAGGGTTGTTCAGAGTGCTGTGTCTGATTGTATTCATAGAAAGTTGAGTGGAAGGAAGAGGTGCTCCAGCAACTCAAATGACCACAACCTTGAAAGAATTGACAAAAAAATCCAGACAAAAATTTAAGGTAGATTCACAGCATGGTCTAAAGCTGGAGTCAGCACATCAAGAGCTAGTATGCACTGATGCTTTCAACCATTTATTTCCATCAATTATGATGATTTTCCACTTACAACTAAGGAAAATATGAATACAATCCTAACCTGAAGGATATATGTATATGCAATATATACAATTTATTTTCCTCACAGAAAATATAGGTCAGTTATTCTGTACCCTGCACATCAAAAGACTTTAAAATATTTCAGACTGTAATTCATGTTTATAACCTCAAAGAATTTGTTGTTAGGACATATAATGTAATTATAATTCTATTGAATGCAAAGGAATCTGAAACATTACGTTGTTATAGACATGATCATGAACATCTATAACATGTAATAGAGGGGAAGAAGGATTAAAATAGGTCGAGGGAACAACAAAACTGATACAGGCGAAATAAAATTATACGAAAAATCTTAGTAAAAAGTAAATTCCTTCATACTTTGTTACTGACGCAGTAACTTTGTGCCGTGCAGGATCCCTAATTAAAGAAGATTAAAGGCTGCAGTGTTTGTCACTTCATTCTTGTGTGACCGTTTTTCATCAGCGCTAACCAGGGAGAGATAAAACCTTCACTCTTTCAGTCAGACGGGTAGACGGCAGACCCTGCCTTTGATTAGGGTCCATCATCTGATAAACAAACTCAATCAAAAAATCATAGTGGAGTGCAATTATTTAAACTCTGTTTGTGCTTCCATTTAGACGTTAATTTACCATTAAAAATTAATGAGCCCAGACTTGAAGCAGAAACTGTGTTTTTTTCATTTAAAGCTAACAATAGACCAACACAATGTAGTTTCTAACTGCGACGGTAAAGTAAAAATATGTAGTTGCATTTCATTCAACCATTTTGAGGGAATGATTCGTACAACCACCTTCAACTGCAGTAACAGTTGAAAGTCCTCTGGGGTGTGTCTATACTTACATATCTAGATGCTGTGCACATCTAGAGATTTAAATTTAGGCCCATTTTACTTTGGAAAAATAGCTCAAGTTCAGTAAGATAGTATAGACATATCAAGTTTCTTATTTATTTGTTTACCTATATTTCACCTGGAAAATTCCACTGAGATTAAAAATCTTTTTCAAGAGAATCTTGACCAATATTCTCCCACCTGAGCTTTAGTTCTCTCCAGCTCCTCCTCTGAGTCTTTTAGATAACAAAATTCTGAAGACTCCACAGAACAGCTGTTTATGATTACATTAAACTGCACTCAAGTGGAGTAATAGATGGCAATTTCTCCAAAAAATATTTTGAAAGTCATTGTAATATAAATTTGAATGTGAATTATGAAGAAGTGTAAGGGATATGAGTACTTTTTTTTTAAACACACAGTATTTAATTTTGTTTTTAAGGTTTTGTCAGTTGTTTACGCCATGGTGTGTGCAAGCACATGCTTAACTCAGCACAGATCAACCACTGATTCTTGTTAGAACTATAATCACATCAATTACATGCGCCCCAAAGTGACTTTTCCCAGTCATCCGGCCAGGGATTTCTTTACCCATCAATTAGAAATGTCGTTTCTAATCTGAGCAGGCTTCCCAGACACTGGTCATTTCCCATTAGAGTCATTTTCCCCAGGATCCCATGGAGCGATAGACATCTCCGCAGCTCAATAGAGGAGACGTGGAGGAGACCGTAATTAAAGAGGTGGCATTTACTCTCAGCCGGGCCCTCTCAGAGATCTGAATCTGCAATTACCTTCCAGAAAATAGCATTGTCAGGACAGGACCCGCGTTAATAATGGGCCCCCATCTCTGGGGCAGGGTACAGAATGCAATCATTTCCAGTGAAGCTGCACTTTGATTGTTTATCGCTTTACCCAGGGTTATCAGCCACTCCACTGTAGTGAACGTCCACAGAGGGAAATAATCCTATGGGCCTCAAGCAGGCCTGTTCAAGCGATTTGCTGAGTTGTGAGTGGAGTCATAAAGGGTAACTTTTTAAAACTGCTCTCAAAAAGGTTGCAACATCATGGATAAAATTCAACAAACCACCATTTCTCAGTTTCACTACCTATAGACTCGCTTAACTTCCTTTTTTTGCTCCCTCCCTATTCATACACATGCACACTCACATTTCACATTTCATTCACACACTCTCTGCAAGTGCACAGACTCCCAGAAGTCTCTACCAGCTCATGCCAGACTTTCCAGATACTTTATCAAGTGCATAAGGACCATTTGCACAGAAGGCAATTAAAAGCTTTAGTGGTTCCTGCAGGCAGAGGGGTAGTTTGGGGGCCCCAGTCGACATATGAGCCAGCACCTTATTGGAGGGGGCTGGCTTTGTGCAGCAAAATAGCTTCAGTAATTTATACCAAATAGGCTGCAGGTAGAGTACGAGAGCCAAGAGGAGCGCATCTGCATTAATCAATATGAAATTATCCTGGATGCAATTTGTGGATGGGCAGCCATGCACCTGCCCAGAAATGTGATTGGGGGAGGCCGGCTCATAAATAAAGGACTAGATGCTGCTAAAATTTGATAGTGAAGATGCAAAATCCCAAAGAAAAGATAAACATGAAAATTACAAACTAGAGTTATCACAATACTCAATTTTTACTCCTGATATCGATACTAAGGAAAATACTCGATACGCGATATCATTTAATATTGATGCATCCTTTCTCAATAGCACAGAGTTCTTTCTAATAAAGAATAGAACATATTATCTCTTAATGATAACATTTCTACTGCTTTATTCAAGACAAAACCAATAAGATGCAGGAAATTTGACACCCATTTAGAAAAAAAAATGTAATTAACAGTTGATTGGTGTTTGTATTCTTTTGAAATCATTTTTATTTTTATAATAACATCTTTAGTGTCTATCCATTTGTTCTGACTTACACTGTCAATACACATATGTTTTCCAACTGAATGGACAAATAAAATATTACTCCTGTCTTAAAGAGTTTTTTTTTTCAGTTTCACGATAGATTGTAAAGATCTGTAGGATTTTCTGATTTTACAGTTTTGACAAGGATCTGATCCATGCAAATGTATTCACAAGGGGCCCCACGCCTCCAGGAAGCAAATGTTTTTCTAGCCCCTCTGAACGAAGCAAAGCGTAGAACAATGGGCTGGCTTTTACAAGGCTATGAAGACAGCAAACTTCACTTAAAGCTCCACTCTAAACTCTTGAAACTCGACTCAGACTTACAACAGATTGTTATTTAACCAGCTGTACAAGTAAATCAGTAAGTGCTGCAGATCATCCAGTTACATTTCTTCAGAAATTCTTTCCGATTCAGCTTACTCTTTATTTAGTAGTTTATTGTAAAGTGGTGTTAATGTATTTATGCTTTATTTTAAACAGAAAAGAACAGTTTTTAGTGGGGTATGCAGCCAATAAAACTCTTGCTTGCAGCGAGGCTGGGAGTCAAATCCACTTCCTTCTAAAACCTGTACAGCTATGAAGTCCCTCCTGAATGATTTCTGAAAAATCCAAAGACATTATTTTTAATGTGTAAAATTTGACTCAACAGAGTAACGAAAGATATTTTTCTCTGATAATTGGATTTGTAAGACATGCATCCACAAACAAATGCAAATGTATGGGGGCTGGTAGGATCCTCCACAGTTGTAAGGAAATAAATCTATTAGCACAGTAGCAGAGATAAGAGTGTCCTTAAAATGACCATATGCACAGGTAGCGATAGGGAGGGTGTTCAGCGGATTTGTACATTTGCATATCTTCTAATCAATCCACTTCCAATCTGCATTTAGACGTAAAAGGCCAAGATCATGCTCTCATGTTTTCAAACTAGTCAGCTCCTTATTGTGTTTTTGAAGACACGACTCAATGTGCATGTTCACAGCACAGTTTTTTTTTGTTTTTTTTTTACAAAACATGGCTTTGTATCTCTCCTGAGACACACCCAGGCTGCAAGCTTCCAATGTCATTAGTGTCAGAGACTGGAGGAAAAACTTTGGACGTTCTGAAGACCGTCTGGCCCTTCTTTGGCAGCTGGTGACCTTCCTTGGTCCATGCGTTCCACGGCTCTCTCTAGCCTCTTTTCTTTTTTCTTTTTTTTGCAGGTTTCAGACAGCCCGGCTCTCTTTATCACTCCCTAGGATCAGCAATTGCTCACTGACAGTCTCTCAGTGATGCCATGCTGTATCTCCTTAGTGCACGACTATGTGCTTTGCAAATGCAATGCACAAGCAAGCACTGAATACAAAAGAAAGGAAGATTGGTGCAGAACAAAGCTCAGAGCATTTTAAGCACCATAGTAAAAAGACACATATTTAAACTGCACCAAAAATATATATACTTTTTTTTTCAATGAAATGGTATCACTGGTGTTTAAGCAAAAGTAACAGCGACGTGCCAGATTAAACCATCTGTTAATGAGAATATGATGCTAAGGGTACTCCACAGTTGGAACTTTCCATCAGTCCATCCATCCTGCCTTTATCTCTCATATTTAAAACCTGACCACTGCCTTCAATGTAGAGCAAAGTTATGCGTTGTTATAGAAAAAAGAGAAAAAAGACTAAATACTCAGAAAATTTGAGCCTGAAAGAGAAAAACGGAACATTCAGAAAAATTAATCTCACTTCAGTAACTGAGGAATTCTTGTCATTGACAGAATGAAAATGACAAGAATTGCCAGGATAACAGGTAAGGACATGCCACGCATTTGTTACAGACCAGTGCCCGTAACAAAGGTGGGTAATACTGGTGGCCAGTATTTAGCCATCTTTCCTTCATTCACTCCTCGCTGAATGCTCCAGTTAAAATTAATGTACCTGGTCCATGTGATCGACTTGCTTTGTAAGTTATTGTTTCTTTATTATTTTTTATTAAACTTTCTAAACCACTTGCTGTTTCCTCCTACTTGCATTTGGGTCGGACGGCATTTAACAAGCATGACGGTAATGTGGCCTTAAAATTCTTTCAGAGAGTGAAAGAACATTAAAAAGTGAGCTCTCCCATTTATATACACACACAACAAAACAGTGCCAACATTTACATAAGACAACAGGTTGTCATTAATGTCACCATTTTTCATCAGCTATGGCGAGACACTTGCCAATTATTCAGACTAAGATTCTGCAAAACATTTAGAGCCCTTCCTCTGATGCATGGTTCATAAGCATTGAGCCAGAGGCTTAATTGGTTGAATTTCTCTGTATGGAAGACGGGAAACTGTATCCGCAGGCACAGATAAAAGCCTCCTAAACTCTCTTTTGTGGAGCGAGGAGATGAAAGGGCAGAGAAGACAAGAGCTTGTCAGAAAGACGCCAGTTCCAGCGGCCTGTTAGTGTGCAGGTGTAGCAGACCAGAAGAATGACAGGTTATCATCAGCTACCTGCTTGAGCAATGAGATGCCCCATCATGAAGCTGTGATGTCTTATTTCTTCCAAGAGTCTTCCACCCAATCATCCTCACTTCTGACATGACCGTCGGCGTGTTGTTTACAAATCTAAGAAGCCGACTGTGGATTTTTTTCCCTTCACATTTAACAAGCTTTTTTGTCAGCCATATTGTAAGTCCAATTATTAAACCATATCTACAGTAAACCCATGATATACTGTGAACGTAATTAGTTGCAGTAACTGTGGCCTATTGAATGACTTTGCTCATGATTCTTCTAATCTCAAAAATCAAAGGTCCTAACTTACTAAAAACAATGAATGCTAAATAAACAAGATCTTTATATTTAAAGAAGTTGTATACATTTTTCTTTGTGCTTCACAGGTTCAACTCAAATTTTTTCTTATTTATTTTCTTATTTCTTATTTATTCAACTATATGCAATCTTTTTTTTTTTTCTCATATAAAATCTCAAAAATAGTTCTTGACGTTTGGAATTTGGAAAAGTTAATTAATCAAGTGTGAATGCATTTGCAATTCAGTCACACAGAAACTAAAACAAACCAGCTTGGACAACCGGTACTGTCCAGACACAGCTTGTCAAGTTATCACTATGGATTTATTGTCTCTAATCAACTGAAACTTGGCTGAATGTTGCTGAAATGGGCTATTATCAAAACTAATAACTAGAATACATTTCCAAGAATGTCATAGTTCATGTGATAATCAAACCAGAACAAAAATTGTCTATTTTGGTTAAATTAGTCTCTCATTTGCATATCAAGCGACACTATTAATAAGACGGAGCCAGTGTGCAATTTCTCTCTCTTGCTCCCTGGGAAATGAGCTATGAAGAATAGCAATAATTGTCAATGGACATTTTAGCAGCAGAGCATCTGCTACGTACCACATAATCAGCCCTGTCAAATTTGCGAAAAGGCTCAAAGATTGTCAAGAAACATGGGAAAAGCTTAATCAAGAGGAATGAAATTGGACACAAGTGTAATTTAATCTTGTTTAGAGTTGCACTCATACTTCTGCACTCCATTTCCTGCCACTTTTGAAGGGAGCTTTGGCTTTTTAAACACTTGGTATTCCTTGTTAATGGAAATTGTTTGATTTTTTTTTTTTCTTTTTTAGCCGTTTGAATAATTACAAATTCTCTTATCTTTTTAAATAAATATGAAGTAACCAAACTCTGTCACAGAATTGGAACAAAATGCGACTTTTTGCATGTAGCTATCATGTAAGATTGTAAAAGTGGTGTCATGAGCTCATTTGTCTGTGTTTAGTTTTGATGCACACTGACATAAGGTAAAGGACACCTTTAGAGTACTGCAGGGGAAAAGAAATCATGCTCACAATGTAGGAGGAGAATAATTTGCTGCTCTGCATATTTTTCAGGAAATAATCCACACATTCTTTTCTCGGGCTCTGTGATTAGTTTGGGGAGGTGTTTCAAGGTTAGATTGCATATAAAGTGAAGATAAGTCTACAAAAAATTGACATTTTTTGTGGTCGACTTCAAATTAATCATGCAACAAGATTATATAAAAAAAAAAGAAAGAAAGAAAAGAAACTCCAGTGTCTATAAATACATCCTGTCTCTAGTCTTCTTTATTTGTTGTGCAGCGCAATCAAGATTTTAGAAATGCCCGAAACGCTTTTCTAAAATAATGGCTTACTGATCGAACTAAACATTTACAATATCACAGCTTCTGTCACTGGTCTCAAAATTAACACTCTATGGCATACCTAATGTATTATATTTAAAATTTTCTAATGGCTCTTGCTTTTTTTTCATACATAAAAATGAGGTTGTACTAATTATTTACTTAACTTTCTTAAACCCAGCTACGTTAAGGCACCTGAAGCATAGATTAAGGGTTGCTACCTAAACACTTTTTAGATGTAAATAATCCATCTGATTGGCCAGATAGATTATTTACATCCACGGGTACATACACAACATCAAGAAGTTGCTATGTTTTTGTTTTTAACCTGCTCCATTTTCTAATTCAGCTGGAAGAACTGTTGGCAACTAACATCCCCTCTGTTTAGGCAACTTAGGAGTGAGTCTTCTGCAAAATTGGATAAGTGACTACAATCTGAGCAAGAACCTCAAAGCATTAATTTCTCCATTGTGCAGCAATAAAAAATGCTTCAATTCTATCTCTTGAACTTGTGCCTAATGCTACTCATTACTCTGTACTTGGTATCATGGATATCTATGAAATGACAAATGCCTTATTTGTATTTATCTATGCAAGAGTGTCGTCTATTTTTATTTGTATTTACTGTTTTAGTTAGATTTAGGTTAAATTTCTACTTGATTATGTTTAAGAATTTTTAAGAGCTTGTTAAAGTCCAGATCTTTCTTCTTATTGTTGTTCCTAGGCGTACAGTACTTCCTTTTTACTTTAACAGAACATGTGAACTTGTGAATGCTGTGTTTTGAACAGAAAACACAGATTTTTAGAATAGAACGTCATTCAGACGGGAAGTGTGTCATAGATTTACTCTGCTATTCAGGGGTTAGAGAAGTCTGCTGTGCACAACTAAGAGAAATTATTATAACAGAGAACCATACTATATAGGATGAAGTGGACCCATAAACAAGCGACAGATGCAAAAACATAATGAAATAAAAATGTACATACCTCAAGAGAAAAATGGCAAAGAAATAATTTTCCATACTTAAAGTTTGAAATGATTACAAAAACATTGTTTTGGTACAGCAGTTGACTCCAAATCCTTAAATGTGTTATTTGATCAATGAATGACTTAAAAAGCAAATTTTCTTTTAAGCTTATTGCAAGTAAACCATATTTATTGTGCTTTTTAATCAAATGTGCGACTATTAAACCTAATATTTTTTGTTTATGGTAAACTTCAGAATAATGTTGAATATAATACATTTAATCCAACCCTGAGAACTTTTGTAATTTGCATAACGTGAAAGATTCCCACAGACTGATCTCTTTAGAAAAAAAAGATGTATTCATGCTTTTGATTATTTCAGAGAAAATTTAAATTACTTCACGAAGAACTTTCTCAAGAACTACTCATCATATTTTATCGCTGACTATTTTTCATATCAATCTAATGAATATCTGGTTATTCACCTATAGGATATTACTTAGATTTGATCAAATTAGATGACAGTGGCTTTTTCAGCTTTTCTTCTAACTTCTATTGTTTAGCCTTATCGCTGTGTTTCGAAGACAGTGGAAGAAAGTGTGACTAATGTCTAAATCAGTTTTCCCTGTATGGCCATGTTCTGATGAGGTCACCGGGGTTCGTGTTGTCACGGCAGCCTTTCTTCATGCTCATAACTTCTGTCTGGATCAGTCTCCATCACTTAAGGCCCTCAATGCTTGTCAGGAACAATATCAGGGTTGGTTTTTGATTCTCTTAATTAGAGTATTGTACGTATGAGGTAAAAAAAATGTCAAACTCATTGCTCAATGTGAATTCATGCAGAGGACTATTTATAACTGATGAATACATTAAATAGCACAAAAGAATTATTCAGAGCTAATAATTTCAAAATCTAACTTGTAATTTAAAAAATCATGTTCTTCCTTTATTTAGCCCTGTGTTACATTGTGGGGAATCAATTATTTAAAATAATATCAAAGTGTTACTGCTTACCTTGCGTATCTTAATCTGGTGTACAAAAATTACAAGATTCAGATTTTGCTTTGGAAAGAAGCAGAATCAGAACTGAGACAACCTTGACAATTATTTGTTAATTAATTAAGCATCCAAATGAATTGATCTGTATAGTAAGATCTCACCCTGTAAATTTGAGAAAAATAGAATATTTCTTTAAATATTTTCAACAAAAAAGGAAAGAAAAAAAAAATCCCAAATGAAATAATAATTCTTTTGATTTAAGGTTTTGTGTGGCACTAATTGCCTTATTTATTCTTAGTAGCTGGACATGAAGAAGGGCAGAGAGAGAGAGAGAGAAAGAAAAGACATGCGGTGAACGACTCAGAGCCTGGAAGAGCACATAACCTCTGCATATGGTGCACTTGCTCTACGACTGCGCTATGGTGACCATAGTAATTGTTTTTAACAAAAATAATAATACCTCCAAACATTCCATCAAAATAAATGTAACATAAGCTTTATTTAAATGTATTCTTTAATTTGTTAATTGTCATAGTCAGTCATACCAGGGAGAATAAAAAAATAAATTATATACATATATATATATATATATATATATATATATATATATATATATATATATATATATATATATATATATATATATATATATATATATATATATATATATATATATATATATATATATATATATATATAAAATTCCCTTCTCACCCTCCTCGGGTGGTCTGTTTCATCCTCTGAGCTCGGGTCCTCTACCAGAGGCCTGGGAGCTTGAGGGTTCTGCGCAGTATCTTGGCTGTGCCTAGAACTGCACATTTCTGGACTGAGATGTCTGATGTTGTTCCTGGGATCTGTTGTAGCCACTGCTCCAGTTTGGGGGTGACTGCCCCGAGGGCCCCGATTACCACAGGCACCACTGTGGTCTTCACCTTCCAGGTCTTTTCCAGTTCCTCCCTGAGGCCCTGGTACTTCTCCAATTTCTCATGCTCCTTTTTCCTGATGTTGTAATCACTTGGTATTGCTACATCCACCACAACGGCTTTCCTCTCTTCTTTATCCACCACCACAATGTCCGGTTGGTTCGCCATTACCATCTTGTCTGTCTGGATCTGGAAGTCCCACAGGATCTTAGCTCGGTCATTCTCCACCACTTTTGGGGGTGTTCCCCACTTTGATCTCGGGGCTTCCAGTCCATATTCTGCACAGATGTTCCTGTACACTATGCCTGCCACTTGGTTATGTCGTTCCATGTACGATTTCCCTGCCAGCATCTTGCACCCTGCTATTATGTGCTGGACTGTCTCAGGGGCCTCCTTGCACAACCTACACCTTGGGTCTTCTCTGGTGTGGTAGATCTGAGCCTCTATTGCTCTGGTGTTTAGGGCCTGTTCCTGTTCCTATATATATATATATATATATATATATATATATATATATATATATATATATATATATATATATATATATATCTTAATACTTTAATGGAACAAAGTGAGCTGAATTCATTTGTCTTAATATGAGGTGCCAACTGCAAATTTAGTTCTATCACATCCATGAACTCTGTTCCAAACAATCAGAGTCAGAAATAATTTTAAATCATGCAGCATGACTGCTACATGAATCAACATATGATTCTCCTCCTTTTGCTTATCAGAATTTTACCAAATTGAATTGTGACATACTCAAGTCCTGTACAACGTTTGATATTGCACATTGTGTGAATGGTGTAGGATTGAACTTTTCAACAAGAAAAAACTTCAGATGGGTTTGGTGTGAATCAAAGGGTGAACATTGTAGAAATAACTCATGCCTGCTGTGAAGTATGTTGGAGGATCTGTGATGCTGTGGGTCTGTTTCATAATCTGGGACTCAAAATCACCCTTCTTTAATCGCATGGGGAAGCATCGTAACATCTTGACATCCCATTCATTAAAAATTGTAAAGAGTGCTAAAGACAAATGTGATCCAAGACTTTGAACTATGTCGACTATCAAGAGATGCTGCTTTATCTGACAATCCAACCTAACAATATTTAATGATGACTGAAGGCTGATAACCAACTAAATGGTGTAATTCCATTGTAATTTAACTCTAATTAAAAAAAAAACTAAAAAATAAAAATTATTATTTTATATTGACAAATTTTAAGTACCAAAATGCACATGGATATGCCTTATCTGCAAAATGTTAAGGGTTTTAATAGAACTGAAGATAAATGGATCCACTCCGTTTTGCACCATTTTGCAATTCTAAAATCAAACTGATGTAAATGTGTGATAAGAATTCCTATATCCTCCCTATCTCCTTAAAATGTGATCATATCAACAAACGTTTCTACTTCAAGATAGGTCAGTGCACCACTGCTGTGGCATTAAAGGCATTTGATGTGGTCAGCAAAATGTGACATTTTACTCTCCAATATTTGACAGCAAAAATGCTTAAGCATGCATCAATAAAAAAAAAATGTTTGAAGGGTGTGCCATACTTTGCACATGAATCAAAACTGGAGCAGAGATAGTCATTTATTGCTCTCTCTGCAGTCCATCCTTCTGAGAGGGAATTGGTTATCACAGGCTCACAAGAAGCCTTTATGGGGTATTGTTTCAGAGAGAGAGGCTTACAAGAAGCAGTATTGTGTTTGACACACCAGAGAAAGCAGAAAGTGGCACATGAATCACAGGAATTGGGCCATGTATGGAGAATACTACTTCCACATTTCTTTATTAATGCTTAACAGTCCAACACTCATTGGTTGGACACTTCTTCATGAGCTTTCGAACTAAAAGTAAAGTGTAAATGTGAACCAGGGGTGCTGTCTGCAACATAAACCCTATAAAAACCCTGCCTGATTAACTCCGATCTTCACAGAGTCTCTGGAGTCAAGTGAGGTTCCCCTCTGCTTCACCATTATCCTGGTCTCCAACAAATGCACCATCACCGGTTAGATAATTACAAGCCTGTTCTGGTGTCTGTGATCATGAAATCTTTTGTGAGAATGGTGTTGGAGCATCTGAGGGACATCCCAGACCCCCTGCTGGACTCCCTGCAGTTCGCCTCAACCACCCAGAATCATATGGGACTTCAACTCTTAACGTCCCAGATCCACTTTTGTCCAATCTGACCTTTTTTCAGAAAACATCTGGGTTGTCCGTGTGAGTAGCTGCGAATTTCAGTCAAGCTTGACATTGTTGATTTCAGAGGAAGAGCTTCTCTTTTGCTTGGCAACCCTTTCAGCCTAAGATGATATTAAACTCACTTTAGTTTGTAAAGTGACACTGGTGCTCCAGCAGTTTCCAATTCACGGCTGCTAAAAATAGTCCTGCAGAATGATGCATCAGCTTTACTTGACATTTTGTTAGTTTTGTGGCTTGTACACTATGTGTTCTGACCATAAAATATTTGTATGTCCGTTTTGTGGTTGTCCCTCGGGATTACTTGAGATTGATATTCACACTTTAAGACTAAAAAAAGGCGTACAAGACCACTGATATTTGGTCATTTCAAAAAAATCATAAATAAACTGCAAAAAACTGCAATATAAAGATCTAAATTAGGATTTAGGAGTAAAACTTGTGTGATCTATGTCCACACAAAAAGAGCTACAGAATGTCACTTAGTTGTTTTTGCTCTTCCTAATTTTTGGAATTAAATCAGCTAACCCTGCTTTTTCAATAATTAAAAACCAATAATGAATTGTTTGTTTGATTTTACAATTGTCTGCAATGCATTTTTTGGAGACATATTAAGTCAAAAACAGGAATAAATGCAACATGCTTTGAATGCAGAGATTGTGTGATGAAAATAGGCAAGACAAGAATTTAATTTTGAAAGATCTACTCCTCAGTTATAGTAACAGTATCTAGTTGCAAGGCACAAACCACCAACTTATTTTCAGTCGGTGGGGGAGGGGATGTTTTCAGCAAGTGATAGCGGTAGCTAAATGGATTTTAGTCAGCAAAACCACATAGTATGGCTTTTTTGCTGAAGTGTGGTGAAATGTACGTTTTGATGTAAATAAATTAGTAATTTCCTGTAAATCAGTTTGGAATCTTTTCATAGATATGCCTTATGCATATAAGGCAAATTCCCTTGGTTTCAACCTGTAATATTTCTTTGTTTGAAAAACAGTACTTTCATGTATATTTGTTAGGAAGTACACATTCATTGTTGACTTTCTTCCTCAAAGTGTTGAATACGAAAATATCTGTTACAGGCATGTCCTTTTTTAAATTAAAACATTCTTTTAAATATTTTTGATTATTCTTTTTTTGTTCATAAAATGTCATATTGTGATTTAAAATTAATATTGCCTACGGATTTTTTTTGTTAGTGCTGGAAATAGCCCAAGCTTTTGATTTGAATGTATTCAAAGCACACATTCTTTACAAAAATCAGGCATAACACCCTGACCACTTGCCACACAAAGTTTTGATCCTGCTTTGGCAGAGGTTCTGACTTCAGACTGCTAAATGGGTCGTGTGGTGTGGTGTGGTGTCCAGCTCCAAAATGTTAGTAATAGGTCCTACCAAAAGTGGAAATCACTTTTTTTCATCTAAGAATCAAACGTGTTTAAAAAAAAAAAAAAAAAAAAACTCTTATATTTCTCTGATAATCTGCTATGATCCAATTATGATGCTCAAATGGTCATATTGTGTTGAATAAAGGGGTATTTCATTTACTTATTTTTATTTAATTTAATAGTTACCCTATTCACATGTGTGTACATGTATCTTCTGGACAAATATCAAGACTTTGTTTAATTTTAAAAGCTAGAAGCTACACTAAATTATTGAACTAAATGTTCTGATCTGAATAATAAAAGAGCCGCTTTTATGTATCCACATTAGAGGAATCCAGTCTGTGAACGTTACCTAAACTTCGCGCATGCGCAATGTCCTATATTTTCTAGCCCGAGAAGCTACAAGCCAGCTAGACAACTGTAAGCTAGCACAGATAAATTGGACAAAGAAAACCTTGTGAAGAGACTGAATGAAAAAGAGTCCAAAGTGCCGCACGGTGGAAGGAGCGATTAAAACACAAAGCTATATGTTTTATTCGATATATATGGGAGTATAAAATTAAAAGGTACGTCATTACGACGTCTTTTTAAACTTTTTGTAAGCAGACAGGAGGGAGAAGGATTAGCCGTTCGCTAGCTGCTAGTTAGCCGATGTTGTTTTTACTTCCAGTAACAGAGCGTGAGGATTTACATTAGCTTCTGGTTAGCATCCTGTCATTGGGATCAGTGTAGGGCCTTTGTTTTCACCGGCTACTGCGGAGTCCAAACATCATCTTCCTGACTTAACTTGACGCATCCCTGATTTGATTGTGTTACAAGCGAGGAGTAACATAGCAAAGTGAAGCTTACAGATGGTTCGTGAGCAGATAAATTCGCTACATTTGCACTGTGAAGGCTAAAGTGAAGTTAATCTTGCTAGTGGAAACATTAGCTTGGGTTAGCCAAATATGTACCGTTTAGTACATCATGTTTTCTCTCCGTCTAGTTCTGAATATCGTTTTTGAACAACTCTTAAGCAGGGTTAAATGTGTAATAACTGAACAGTGAAGCCATGTAGATGACGATCGGAAATGACTGTTCTAACTGAAACCCGTGTTCGCTAACAGTTCTCTTTTCATCTTTTGTCGCACTCGTTTTTACATCCTGAATATCGAGAATTGTGAGCTTTGTTCCGCAACTTTAGTAACAGCAGTTGAAGATAATGCAACGATGCTAGAAAAATGTTTGTCCGCTTTGCATCCTCTGTTGCAGTTTTGGCGTTATTGCAAAACTCTAGCTAACGTGTTAGCCAAACTGAATTCTTGAGTTCAGCAAATTGATTTCACTAGAGCGTTTTTCTTTTTCAAAACTATGTTTACCATGAGATGAAATATTCCAGTTTATTTCAGTTCTCTATAACTCGTAGTGTGGAACAGATTTTCCTGACGTGAGCAAACGTCCATATTTAATATTGTAGCAGTAATTCTGAACTTAACGTTCAACTTAATGGAGGGGTATACATTTTAATGGTGTAAGTTTTTAGTTCGTTTTGTTCATGGCTTTTTTTCGTAGATATTGCTATGATTTGTTGACAGTCTAGTTTTTTATACAGCATTATTTTTGATCGTTTGCTTGCCCTAATCTATATTTGTTTTGTTTCTTACAGGAAGATGGGACAATGAAGGACTCTATAAATACATAGAGGGAAAAACTCCATATTTTACATCTTTCAAGAATTCAAAAGGTGATGCAAACATTTTTCATTCATTCCTCATGTTGCATGACTCAGATTTTGTAGGTGCTTTTGGGGTACAGGTACTGCAACATACTCAAAACAGATTTTGAGTAGCAAGCCTATGCATGCTAATACATGTATTCTGAGTATGAGATCTCATTAGTGTTTGGCAAATCCTATTTCAAATGAACATGCAAAACATGTTAGTGTTTTGTACATCATCAAAGTGTTCTGCTTTGCTTGGTATTGCATATTTTCTTGTATTTAAAAAAAATGCATAATCAGGAAATGTAAACTTAAATGTGAAATTTATAATTACTAAAGGAGCTGCTCAAGTTAAACACTTGGCATAAAGGTATCATGCTGAGATTTCCACATTATAAGTTTGAGTAAAAATACCACAATGTTTCACATAATCCCTAACACAGAAATGTGCAACATGAATAAATTATTTACATTTAAAACACAAAAGCGACAAATATTTGGAGTTGCGCAAAAATAATGAAAAATATTGATCTGTAATATATATAAGGGATCATTTATAAAAAAATATTTTGATACATACACTGAAGCAAAGAAACAGAATGACGATTTGCTCAATTTCTTAATATTTCCAAAGTACTTGGCGAGCATAAAATGTGATTTAAGTTTGCTGAATAGTTAGCTGAGCTTTCTGCTCTGGTAGCTTGTTGTAAGCATGGGAAATGTGAAGTACCATTCTTTAAGTTAGCGGATTAGCAGCACACGGTAGCAGATGAGGGAGGGTTATGTCCGATATACTTTTTGCTAGGTAGAGCTGCAGAAAACTCCAGGACTTTCTCTCCAGGTCACGTCTCATTAAAGTGACTTTGATATACAAATTGCATGGTGTACAATTTGCAGTTTTGAAGCTGTTAATTTTTAAAGCCTTGCTGTACCTTATTAGCAGTGACTTGACAATGACTTTTATGACGTAGACACACGTTAGACTGTATAGTCAATAAGTTATCACAGCAAGCAAACATAAATGGCTGTTATTAGTAAAACATTTACAGTCAGATGTTTCAGAAACTCGTATCAGTGATATGGGGCTTAAAATTCATGTGATTTTGGAGGTAATTTGAAGAGTTGGGTGTGGCATATTTAAGATGAACTAAGTGGAAATTTCAGTTTCAGTTTTGCTGTGGAAATAGATGTTAAATCTTAATTAGAGCAGCAGCAGTTCACACAGAGAACAGAGGCTAATTTCTTGTTTCTTCATGGTCATTGATGTCCTGATGTTGGAACCCTTTTTTGTTTTGTTTTTAGTTATCTTGTTTAGTGTTAGTTAGTAGTATAAGCTTTTTTAGTTCATAGTGTTTTTCTAAACATTCTTGATCAGATTAGAACGTATAACATGACCCCGTAAAATTTTGGTAATTTTCTGTGGACTGTCAAATTATGAAACATTGTTGTGCATTGAACGATTTAGCAGCAGTACATTTTCACTAGTGTGACTGCCAGATTTTGCCTTTATCTTTGCACGATACTTTCATCAAAAACTGTCCTGGCCTGCAAAATCTTTGAAGTCTGTAAAATATCTGTTCAAATGTTTCTGGTCTGCTGAAGTACCAGTGTTATCTTTAAAAAAAATCTTTTCACCTCATTTGTTGAACGTGTAGGTGGCATGTCCAAAGGTTTTCCTCAAATTAATTTTAATTCAATTATGATTATGACAGTATGTACGTCATTCTTTCATTGTGTGCAAAATGTTAGCAAGTTTCTGTAAATATTTCCACCTGAATAATATGTACACAAAGAGTATGTAAGTATTTGAGTAACACTGTTTTTAAAGTTCAGGCGGACTTTACAGAAACTCATTTCCTGCAAAAAGTATTTGTTGTTAGCTTGTAGTGTTTTTAATGAACACAGTAAAATCATTATATCGTCGATGCTCTCTGCAGGGTCCGTTTCAATGTGCTTGTTTAGCCGTGACCTTTCTAATATTTATTTACTACTAAACTGATTTTCCTCACGTTAAAAACCTGATAAAGAGATGGGCATTCACCATATTGCTATCACAAAACCCGTCTTACAAGACTTTTGATTTATTGTGATAAATTCCAATTAATGTTGTTTAAAATCTTCCAAAACTGGCTGTCTTGTCAAAAATGTGGTATTTGATGATAAATACCAAAATTATCTTGCACTCTGCATGTTTAACTTTGGGCAGCAGGCCAGTCATAGTGTAAGTTAGCTGTGATTGTGATTTGATTCATTTTGTTACACTTTTAGGAAGATTATTGTAATGATTCAGAAATATTTGTATGAAAAAGGCTTTTCTGTGTGTTTAACTTTTTAAAATTAGTTTAAATGGGTTTGTTGCTAAATTTAACCAGAAAATCAAAAGTTGCCATAAACAATGTTTCCATCAAGGAACTTGAGATAGACTGATAATAACTAAACAACACTTTAACTTAGTGTCTATAAATGACAAAAACAGAATTACTATGTGTTTGATTTACTATAATTTAGACATTTGGATTCATTATAAAATACGATTGATATCATTGCAGCAATTTGTTGTAGAGTAGAGTAGGAATGTCTTTTTAGGTCTCAGTGTGCAAATTCTGATGTGCCAGCAGTAAGGTGAAAACTAATGGAAACATTCATGTAAAAGAAAAAATAAGGAAATAAAAAAACATCAGGGTAAATTTACAATATAAAAAAATATTGTACAGTTCAAGGTATTTTATTTATATGGTCCTTTCCATTGGGGTTTTGCAGTAACTAATTCAAGTAATACAGGAAAATAATTGATTTTAATGAATTGACTATAACTAAATTAATTCATTCACTTTTGATAAACACCGGAGCAATAAAAACATTGTCATGGTGCCATTGTCACACTACATATTATAAGTCTGTACAGTAAATAAAGGACAATATTTCAGTTATCAAGAGATGCTAGAATCTGAAACATGTCTGTCGAGTGTTGAATTGTGAAATGAATTGTTTCCGACTCCAAAGATATTTTTTGACATAGCAATGAAGGTAGAAATGGAGGCAGTATTTTGTCTTTCAACAATCAAAATATAACACTGTGTTTTCTTTTCTCTTGAAACTGTCAGAGCTTTAAGGACGTCAGTGAGTGGTGCATCCGAGCCAGTGATGTCACGGGTTCCCACCCCTCCTCCTCCTGGGGAGATGTCAAGTGGACCTGTGGCAGAGAGCTGGTGTTACACACAGGTACAGAAATAAATTCATTTACTAAATTATCTCTTTTGGGCATCATATTGATGAGAAATGATTTAGTTTGAAATGCATACATGTAGGTTTAATAGGGCAGCTTGTATTGTTGGCATGGAATTAGCTCATATTATAGGACACCCTGAATGCTATATGGATATTTATCTTAAGTTTATCAGAAATTGTATAAAATTCATTTTGTTATATTGCAGAAGGTAGAGGACAAACCAACATACTAAATTAAATTTTAAAAAGGCATCTTATCCCAAGTTCTGTAAAATGCCCACATGCTTCCAGTTCTGGCTCTATTCCACGTTTTTAATTGACTTGGGAAATTACTATAATTGTTTTTTTTGTTGTTGTTGTTTTGTTTTTTGTTTTAATTGGAAAGCCACTACAGAATACTCTTTTTCAATTCAATTTAAGCCTATTAAAATTAAAGAAACAGTTCTGTGTCCATGTACATTTGGGGTCGACTGATTAATGACGTTTGACAGATTAATGCCACTGGTCAAACTATAATAGTTTTGAGCATGCAAGTACTATTTTATGGAGTAATATGAACATATTTCTTATAATCCTTAAATGTAATTTAATAAATTACTGGTAATCATCAGTTGTTAAAGAGAGCACACAAAGTTTTGTCAGTACGAAGCGTCTGGAGGCAGATGGCTCTGTTTTGTATCAAAAGCATCATAAAGCAACAAAAGGGGCAGAATGACCAGTACCCATTGACGTCTCCTTCAAATTTAAAAACACTATTTTATGATAAAAAAAAAAAGTGACTTACCAGTGCTGTCTTGCATTTCAACCCTGTTACCAGCATTTCTAAATGGTACAAATTTAACTCAAAAGGTCTGCTATATGAAGTGTCAAAAAAACTTACCACATTAAAATGATTGGTAAAGGTATGTAAAGGTGGCTGTAAATGCTGTTAATAAATGTAGCTGGAAATGGTTGTTATTTTGTAATACAGCGCAGTGTCCGGTATGAACGATGTGACTCATGATGTTATCAGACGGTAGCGTGGAAGCATATGTTATTAAACATTTGATTGAGGTTCAGATCAGTGTTTCAGCTCTGCTTTTATAGTTTTCCTTTGAATGAATATGTAATGACTTTAGTTTTCATAAACAAGCTAGTCACAGTTAGGCCCTTAGATCAATCGCTCGTTGTTCAAGTAGAGTTGTTGTTTCTGTCATACTGGCTCGCAGGTGTGTGTCCTGTGTTTTACCTGTGAAAATGGAAAGAACCGGTACTAAGCATGGACTTGAAACTTGTATTAAAGCCTGAGTGGTGATAACATTGCTGCAGTTTGTAAGGATGTGGTATGGGCTTTAATGTGAGGATTATTTCAAGTGTTAGTAAATTTCTAAATTTCTATTGTTTCAGTCTTTAACATCTATCATCTCAACTCTATATTTTCAACCTTAAACTACACTCATGTTTGCATTTGACAGAATCTGTAATAAAAGATTACACAACTATGTCAGTGTATAGAAACACATAGTTATCTAGAAACGGGAAGGGTTGCTGTAAAAACGCTGTTTGTCATTTGACATAAACTTCTTTATAACTGGGACCGAATTGGAGTTTGTGTTATTGACTTTGAGTCTGTTTTGGATTGATTGGACAATACATTTTTGTATTGAAACTGGATCTGTCAGTAAAATAAAGTAATTGTTTGAATTGATTACCTTCCAATCCATAATATTTGCTAAAATTAAGTAATTTTTAAATAATTAAAAAACCTAATCTGTTTGATTTTTTTTATTGGTTTTCAGGTCAAAGTAGTGAAGTTTTCCTACATGTGGACCATAAACAACTTTAGTTTTTGCAGAGAAGAAATGGGAGAGGTGTTGAAGAGTTCAACCTTCTCTTCTGGCCCTAATGACAAAATGAAATGGTTAGTATCAAAGTATTTTACTCTAAATTTCAGTCTAAGGTTTCTGTGGCCATAAAAAGGCTATTGCACACATATATTCATGCTAATCTTCATTATTTTATTGTGTGCCAGGTGTCTGAGAGTTAATCCAAAGGGACTTGATGATGAAAGCAAAGATTATCTATCACTGTATTTACTTCTTGTTAGTTGTCCAAAAAGTGAAGTCAGAGCAAAGTTTAAGTTTTCTTTGTTGAATGCTAAAAGAGAGGAAACAAAAGCAATGGGTGAGTAGGAATGTTACAGATATTTTCATACAAACTTTACATTTATTTTTGTTATTTATTAAGCTGCAGGTTTGAAGAATGTTGTAAAACTTGACATTATGTTTCTATTTATAGAGAGCCAAAGAGCGTATAGGTTTGTCCAAGGCAAAGACTGGGGCTTCAAAAAATTTATAAGGAGAGATTTCCTCCTTGATGAAGCTAATGGTCTCTTACCTGATGACAAGCTCACACTTTTCTGTGAGGTAAATGTGATTCTATTTTTTTATTATTTTTTATAAATGTTATATTAAGTTGTTTTGCTGTTGCGACTTTAAATCCATGTGGCTTTAAAACAAAGCCGCATGTCAATAATTACTAAATGTGATTGAATTATTTTCTTGTTCTGTTTTATCTTTACAAATAATTAAGCGGATTTGCTCTTGTTTTTTTTTTTTTTTTCTGGTTGAATTTCTTCAGAGTGTTGTGAAGACATAAAAAAAAAGTGTGTGTTGATTTTTCCATCCAGTGCCTCGCCTTTTTAATGGAAAGAGTAGCAGAATTATGTCATGGCTGGTTTACTTCTGAGAGATGCTGAATTATGGCTCGCAGTTTAAATTTGCATTGAATGACATTTTACTTCTACAGAGCTAAATGTTTCTCACATCTTACATTTAAATTGATGCTTGTTTTCAAAATAATTAAATTCAGAATGTCAAGAAGAGTGAGTATGTTGGAAAATGTTCTTTCGAGGGACAAGCTAAATGAGGTGTCAGGGCACTTGGATGTCAGTGCAGCTGCTTTAATGCTGCCATGATAGGTGAAAAAACGCAACTTTCTATAAAGAGAGTAAGACTTGTCATAAATTATATGTACACTGCTTTGCAAAGGTATCCCTGCGTCTCAAACCTTTTCACTTTTTGTCATCTTACAACCACAAACTGGAATATCTTTTCAACTGATAGACCACTACAGTGTGTGTGGAATAAAACCTAAAAGGTGCGGCATGCTTTTTATTACTCAGCCTCTTTGACTCCGAGATAAAATCCTGCTTGGCACAATACCTGTATTATCAAAAATACACACATACTATATTACGTTAGCTAATTATGTGTTTGACCTAAAATCACACGTATTGTGCCATATTGTCTTCAATGTTGTTGTTTTTTTTGTTTTTGTTTTTAATTTCTAAAAATTGTTTTAGTGATGTAATGAAGTGATGTCTGGACCACTGTAAGCATAAAGGCACCATAGCTGCAGCTAGATGTGGATCCTAAATAAGTACATAGTGGGAGAACATCCTTTGATCAGATGAGACCAAAATCTAACTTTTTGGCTTATATTCAAAATGCTACATATTTACCCTGAGCCGTGTTGCCACGGTTACACATCATGGTGACGGCACAACGCTGTGTGGGGATCTGCTTCCTCCACAGAAACAAAGAAGAATAACATTTAGACGCGTCTAGTCCAACACGCCTGGATGAAATGGCTCAGCTGCCTTCTCAACATGTGGCTAAATATTTTAGAGTCCTATCAACGATTGATTATTTAAATCTGATGTGTTTTAAGCAAAGGTACATCTAAGAAGTGCAGAGCACTGGCCCATGAGAATTGCAGTTTAATTCTTGTGGTTTAAATGAAAACGTATTCATATTGTTTTACAACAAACTGTATCATCAAGGTTAAATAGTATAGATTTTTATTGGTAAGAAGTTTTGAAAACCATGTATCTTATTTCTTCCACTTGACAAGCATGCATAACTTTGTGTTGGATTATTATATAAAATACAAAGAAATACAAAGAGTTTGTGGTTGTAAATGTAGAAAATGTGAATAAGTGCTTACACATAAGTACGTTTGTACAGCCTTGTAAGAAGTTGACTAATTTTTTGTTCTAATATGCTCTGTTTCTTAATCTATTGCTGAGTTTGATCTTTTTTTTTTCTTTGTGGTTTCAAAGAAGTAATTGAAATATAAATAAATACCCGAATGCTTCACGTTGCTGCTTTTTCTGTTATGCATGTACAGGTAAGTGTCGTCCAGGACTCTGTCAACATTTCGGGTCAGTCTAACATGAACATGCTGAAAGTACCAGAATGTCAGCTGTCTGATGACCTTGGGAACCTGTGGGAGTGTTCACGCTTCACAGACTGCAGCCTCTACGTGGGAGGCCAAGAGTTCAAAGCCCACAAATCCATCCTTGCAGGTAGGACATTTTCATCCCCCATCAGAACTGACACGCAACATTCAGGAGCGCAGCGTCACAAGAGGCACTTAAAAAAAAAAAAAGAAAAAGAAAAGACATCAATGCTTCTTGTAGATGACCTCTCATAGAGAGCCATAAGCACCTGAGAGGCTAAGGAGGCTCTGTGCGCTGGACTTGATTTGTTGTGGCCCAGTTCTGCAGTGGTTGCTAATCCACAACTTCGCTCCTGCTTGGCTCTGCTTGACCCAGATGACTGGAGGATCCGGGAGATTGAGAGCCTGGCTCTCTGCGCTTATCTCGATTAGACATGGTGGCTGCTGAAGTGTTCAAGGAAAAATGCTTACAACGTGACTATTATGGGAATTACACTGCAGTTCTTTTTCTTTTTTTTTTTTTGCCGCTCTGAATGTTAAATGTAGATTTTCTCTGCTCATTGGACACGGGCCTTAATCCAGAGTGACTAACAAGTGAGCAACAGCATTTGAGTGTTAGTACAGGAGGAAACTCCGGCTTGAGGTATTACCAACCGAATCTGTTCAAAGGAGAGAAGATGAGTGAAAATGTTTAAAGATGTGCGAAATAGGCATGTGATATTGTTGGAGTAAAAAGAGAAACCTTTACGTGTACTGAAGCACTAATCCTTTTTGCATAAAAGTTTATTTATTCATTTCTGTGTTTACTTTAACAGCGAGGTCTCCGGTCTTTAATGCGATGTTCGAACATGAAATGGAGGAAAGTAAAAAGGTAAGAGCACCAACTTACTTCTTGTCCCGTGTCCTCAATACACAAACTGCTTCTTGATTGCTAAAATGCTGCAGCCGTGTTAGCAATCAGGAAGTGTTGTTACATTTGGGGACAAAATCCCACCACATGGCTTAAGTATTTGCTCTACAGTGCCTCTTTTCACACTTTTTAGAATTTTTTGTGTTTTGTCTAGTTATACTGTCAGACTTCAGTTTGTTTGGACTGAAGTGCCCCCAAAACATTTAACGTGATCCTCCAAAAGAAACGGTGCATTATTTGTGGGAGAAAAAAACGACAGTGAAAGCGAGGCATGCACATGTTGCATGTTGCTAGCCCTATTTAGACTGTTACATTAAATAAAACCTTGCCTTCAGAAGGCATGTTTGATGAGGATTCACTGTAAAAAAAAAAATTAAAGTATTTCCATGTATTATATTTGAATTTAGCTCTTAACTTTGACTGGCCCATTTGTTTTTCTTTGTTGTGCTCATGTTGTTTAGGTTTCTGACACTAATAATGCTCTTCATGTGAGCCAAAAACATCTAGGTCTGGTCTTATCTGATCAGAACACTTTCTTTTATGTATTTTTCTGCCTCTGTCTTCTGTCTTAAAAAAACCACACATTGTTTTTTTAAAATATTTTTTGAAAAATACAATTTCTTTTTTTCTACTACTTAAAAAATGTGTATCACCTTTGTTGTTCAGATTGTGTAAAAAAAAAAATCAAGGGTGTAAAAAGTTTTGCAAAGCACTGTAATCCATGACATAATTTTATGTGCAGTAAACAAACTTTTTGTTTCTTCTGCAGAATCGAGTTGACATCAGTGATGTGGATCCAGATGTCTTTAGGGAAATGATGGGCTTCATTTATACAGGGAAGGCGCCAAACTTGGAAAAAATGGCAGACAATTTGCTAGCAGCTGCTGATAAAGTAAGTACCTGTGGAAGGTTGGCTTTGTCAGCTCCATTTGTATCCGATCATTATCTTCCTTTTAACTTTTTCTTAATTGGAATCCTAATATGGCCAATCCTCACAATTTCTAGATGATTATCAGTTAATAATTTGGAAAAACATACGTTAATTATATATGAATGATGTATTTTTATTTTCACAAAGAACACTTGTGTCATTTCTCAGTTACCCAGGAAGTGGGTAAAAAATCTAAGCACTTAAGTAGAAGGAAACAGGACGACATTTCGCCTCTTATTCTAAAGACGTCTTTATGTCAGGATTCTACTTGAAACAAAGTTGCTAGTTTAAAATAAATCTTTATTAATAAAACAGTACATTTTGCATTATATAGTCCTGAGCATAATTATGCTCCACTAGAA
The DNA here is from genome assembly GCF_904066995.2 of Poecilia reticulata. Classification (NCBI taxonomy): domain Eukaryota; kingdom Metazoa; phylum Chordata; class Actinopteri; order Cyprinodontiformes; family Poeciliidae; genus Poecilia; species Poecilia reticulata. The sequence goes on from NC_088831.1 coordinate 37,527,392, forward strand.
ATGTAAAATAGGTTAGAATATCCCATTGGATTTACTGGCGACTGCTGAGATTATTACTCTAATGCAATGGGTCAACACCTACAAAATGTGGATTTGACCCTGGAATGCATATCGCACGTTTTCGCATCCCTGCAGAAGGTCCTAAAAATAAATTCTTATATATTTTTATAGCAGCATAATATAACAATAAAAAAGTATTTCATGTGGAAAATATTCACATCTCAGACTGCCATACCAGCTCTCCAGTAAGATGATGCATAGTCTTGTCCTGTTAAATGTTTACATGGTTGTGTTCAGGAGCATTCAGAAAAGGGGATTTTTAAGAAAAAGTGCCCTAGGGAAGTTATTCATAGCCCACGCCAGGAAAACTCCAAGCTCCTAGACTACTGATGAATTTATTAAAAGTTAGTTTAAATTTTTAGAAATGATTCAGTTATAAAAACTTCAAATTAAAAGTCAAATTTTTCTAAAACTTTCAATTAGAAATTATTCCACTACAGTTGGGAATTTTTATAATTCCACCAGGAGTTGTCAGAAAGTGAGGCAGGCCATGCAAAAAGCAAGTTGACAAGAAAGTCATCCTTTTAGTATATCAAATTGTAATTTTTGTGTTGTAGCCAATTCTTAGATTCAATTTAACGTGATATTTGTAAAATCAAAAAAGCATCTGGTTGTCAATTTCTGAAACTGTTTGCTGTCCTGTGTACACAGAGGAAGGGTTGTGTTAACTCCCTGTAGCAGCATCTGAAAGTCACTGCCTCGCATCTAGTTGGCAAAAACATTAGTCTCAGAAACTAATACAGCAATGCTAAGTTTTTAAACAAAAACTAATTCTACAGTTAGAAAATAAAGCAACTTGATAACTCTGTAGTCAAGTTTAGTTGTCTTCCCCTGTTGAATTAGTTCAAATAGATGATTTTATTCTGAAATTTAGCATGTTTCCTGTTGAAAATAAGGCAAAATACATGACGTGTTCTATCCCCTTTTAAAAATTGCACACTCCCGATCATTTTAAGCAGGAGGCATTCTTTCTATCTTCTGCCTTCTGCTCAAAGCATTGCATTATTAAATGTTATTGACATGTTTTTGTAGCACAGGCACCTCTTGTGTCATATTAAATGTTATTGTAATGATTTGTTGCTGCCTGATTAGTTTTGATGACGCTGCGTTTTTGTGGACACACCTCTTTGAGCGCTCTGGGAGTCGGCGCCTCTTCTTTCATCTCTGTCAGTTTCATTGTAACACAGACAGGAAACGCAGGGGAAATGCGGCACATTTGTGAGACACATTACACATGTAACAACACCATGTGGAGCCTACTGGCAGAATACAACCGGTGGTTGCAAGCACACGGCATACAGGCAACATGTGATTTAGCTGTATCTGTCATATGATGGAAAGGTGTGTTCCTGGAGACAATAAAAAGGTTTTAGACTTGTTTGCCTTTACAACTGCAGCTGATGGAAAGGCAGAACCAGTCATTTCATTAATAAAAGATTCATCTTTCTTTACTAATATTAGGAGTATAATCAAGCTTTTTTGTAATGATCATAGGTTCACTACGCACATTTTAACTGAAAACAGATTTGCGGACAGTCTCAAATAATAAAATCCCTAAACCAACTGAATGTATTTCCTAACCTTTCAATCACGGCTGTATCCTGTTTCCCCCCTCTGCCCCCACTCCAGTATGCTCTGGAGCGTTTAAAGGTCATGTGTGAGGAGGCCTTGTGCAACAGCCTTTCAGTGGAGAATGTGGCTGACACCCTCATCTTGGCTGACTTGCACAGTGCCGAGCAACTCAAAGCACAAGCCATAGATTTTATCAACAGGCAAGTATTGCAAAAAAAAAAAAAAAAAAAGGCAAAGTGATAAATTCCTGCTGCCATTTCTGTTTACCAGCCCTGAATGCTTACCTTTTTATCTCCTTGCCATAGATGCAGTGTCCTGAGACAGCTGGGCTGTAAAGATGGAAAGAACTGGAATAGCAAGTATGTAATTAGCTGATATATGTGACACAAGATTAATAACACGCTCTTATCTCTTCCCCCTACCAGATGCATTAGAATTCATTGTTTTAGCTTAGGCAGACAGAGCGCTGTTTGCCTTTTCAGTTTGAAGCCCCTTATCTTTGGATCCAAGTTATTAATAGACTCATACTTGGATAAACCCCGCAAAAAGGAATATTTGTTTTATTTTTTAAAGAAAGAAAGCAAGTTTTTCTGTTCGATGATGTAGTGCAGTGTTTCAGGACACCTTGAAATGAAGGACTTTATTTTGGTTGTTTTATGCATGCAGTGGTGGGTCCTGATAGAGCAGAATTTGATGGCTCTTTTTCTTTTGCTGGTTCCTTTAAAGCTGTGAGGTGCCGAGGTGACATCCCACCGACCGATAAATCAGTCTTTATAAAGAGGATTTAACTTTCTTGAAGTAAAGATGACATTTAAGGTGTATTTGGCACTTTTAAACAGCCTTAGCAGTTAGCGGAGCTAGCATTAATGACAGCTGGATGGATTCACAAGAGAATTTAGAGCACTTAACTGAAATTTAGAAAAGGCTGCCAGCTTTTCTAAATACATTTCAAAACACGGATCTCAAAACACTCAAAGCAGTTTTACCACACTTAGTTCAGAATTCACATTATCCGCCTCAAGTGTCCTTTAACACTTTTCACAGCTTGATCAAATGTTTTCTTTTTCAAAAGAACCTTCCTTTGATTTAATTTCCAAACACTTAAGTGATAATGAAAGTAGACACCTTTTAGGTTTTCTTCTCTCAATAGCGACATTCACACAAAAGATTAGTGTTGCCACGACGATGTTTTAGCATTAATTTAGGGTGTGTTTGCTAACCAATCACTGATCGCCAGGCTGAAACCGTAAATTTTTTTGTTTTTATTTATTTTTTGATGCGTCTCTTAGAATTAATTATCTGTTTATCTTTGTGAAGAAAAGCACTTCTGGTCCTTTTCTGGATGAAGATGCAGCTGCTGAGTCAGCGCTCTCCTGCATTACAATCTCATTTATGTTTATTGCTTTTTAATGTGCAGATCATGGCGTCTTGGTGTTAACTTCACTTTGCCTGTGCTTACAGTCACGCCACAGACATAATGGAGACCGCAGGCTGGAAGTCAATGATCCAGTCCCATCCTCACTTGGTAGCCGAAGCCTTCCGTGCCCTGGCTTCCGCACAGTGCCCACCCTTTGGTCTACCGAGGAAGCGCCTAAAACAGTCCTGACTGCCCGACTTTGCTCCTGGACTATAAAGAAGGGTGTGAAGCATGGAGGTTTTTACAAAGAAAAGGACTAGTGAGTGTGCCACTCTTTTATTTCCACCAAAACTGAACACACTTGAATAAAGAGGAGTGGAGCTTTCTGACCAGAGACGTTGGGGGAGGGGGGGAGGCTGGCACTTGGAAGTTTGACATCTGTGGATTGGAAAACAATTGATTCAATCGGTGTTGCTTGCTTTGCTGCCCCGGCTGAACTCTGTTTAGCGCGGGCAGCAAGCCAAGTTCTCTTCTACATTTTTTTTTTTTTTCCTGTAATTTTCAAAATGGCCTTAATATATCTGCCATTGCTCTGGAGCTGCTCAAGAGCACTTCGTCTATTTTACTCCGTGCCTGCCTTGTCACAAAGACCAGGCCTCCTCCAGGTTGCACTAGTTCCCATGTATAGTCATTTTGATATGGAGTTCTATAGGAACGTAACAAAGGTTTAACTAAATGGGAAATATTATATATTTGTAATGTTTAGCCCGTTTTGTGACTAGACATTAAAAAGCATGAACACTCAGTGCAAGGTCAGTTCTTTACACTTTTTGAAAATATGCGTATGCCCCATATTGATGGCACCATTTCTATGTAAATGACAATTGAACCATCTTTAGAAGACCAATGTACAAGAAAGTGTGTTCTATTGTGTATTTGTCAGGGGGAGGGGGGTAGTAATCTGCTATTTTGAAGGCAAGTGTCAATCCATGTAAGATGAAAAAGTGTCTGTTTGGCCCAAATCTACGAAAACATTGGAAGTTTATGGAAATATGTTCTCCGTCTCCCATTCAAATTACATATTCCAGATCATACATCTGTGAACTCTTACAAAAAAAAAAGAAAAGAAAATTTGTTCCTTTTTAGTATTGCCAACTTTCAAATATATATGCTCAGTATATTGTGGTGAACTAAAAGTGGAGAGACTAATGCATGGTTGTTTTATTGTCAAAAGAAAGTGTCAAAAGTTCCAGTTTTGCTTTTAACAGCTTATTTTCTGCAATTATTCGACATCTGTGCAGAAGTACATGAATTGAATAAAAGGTTCCTCTAACATGCTTGGATATCTGTAGGATGCTGAGCATCACTTCTACTGGCGATGTTATTCTGTGTTTCAATAGGGGGGGTATTGTCATGGTTATTCAGTCCGTCTTGTATGTAGTGTGGTGTGACAGACACTTCGGAGGATTTTGTAAAGTGAGAGTAGAATCATTTTTCGATGATATTACTCGTCAATCAGCGTCACGTTGAAAACTTTGGAAAAAATTATGAAGTTGTTGTCTGCAAGAATGCCTGCATTAACCCATTAAAACATTTTCCAGCAGTCTGAAGTGACTCTGCTTCATCACTTTTTTTTTTCTGTGCTTAATTGAATGCTAGTCTGTTTTACCACAGATCTCAGCTTATAGAAGAAGAGTGATGATCATCCACTGTTTCTTTTTATGGTTTTGTTAATGGATGTGGATGTTGCGGTGATTTTTCTTTTCTTTTTTTTTTTTTCTGCTGCATGTCTTTTTCAATTATAATTACAAAACCGCTTAACCGGCCTAATCAAAAGGAAATGCTCAGAGACTGCACTGTTAAAAGTCCCATTGTAAATGTTAACAACCCCCCCCCCCCCCCACCACCACCACCTTTAAAAAGAAAAAAAAAACACATAAAAGACTTTTTCCCTCTTGTTTTATGTGAATGCGAGGCCCCAGCTCTAATTAAAGTGGATGTGCGGCCGCTCTTTCCTGCTAGAAGAGACGTCTTCATCAGCGGCTTGCTGATCCACGTCCGCCCCTCTCAGCACAGATCCTTCGAAAAGGCCTGATACCATCTCGGCTTCGGGATGCCTCTCCAACCTTTTATCTTTCTCCTTCGCTTTCCTCCACTAACTGCAGTGCTTGAAAGAGAAGCCTGCAGTTGTGCTGTCAAAATTGAAAAATTCTCCTGTCATTTCGACGGCAGCAAATATGCACTGGATGATGCCACGCCAGGAGAAACCTAAAGGGATCTTTCAGTATTTCTCAAGTGCTGAACCTACCTGCTGTTGATCATTTTTTGGTGTGTACATTTACAAATGCATCTCACTAAATTAGAATGTCACTCAAAAGTAAATTTAGTTTACTAATTTAATTCAAGGTTAATGTTGATTTTAATGCTTTCCGCTTACTGCTGATGAAAACCCAAATTAAAGTTGCAGTTCTATATTTCATGATGTCAATGTAGAAAATGACTTTTAATTCTAAAATGTTCACATTTGAAGCTCTTTTTTATTATTTTTTTTGGACCATGAATGTTCTTGGCTTTACCATCCTTTCCAGGCTTGGATTGTTACAGTTGGTTATGCATCTTTTTCTATCACACATTGCACATTTCTTTACCAGTGACCTTTTGTGGCTTACTCTGTTTGTGGGGAGTGTTGGATACTGACCACTGGACAACCATCAAGTTAACGTTCTTTCCACTGAAAGAAAGGTTGGCTATATTTGTTGTTTTGCTTTTCTTTTGCTGGTCATATTTTCAATTTTTTTTTGTTGTTGAAATGCACATGTATGAATCCAAATCGGTCGATTCTGCCGGCTGAAGGTAATGGCTAATTTAAGGATAGCCGGAACCAAAGTGCGCTTGTACCTTTTTAAAACAACTCAAATGTAGCTTCGGGGCACTGGCGGCCTTTATTTATTAGTAACTGGACTGGAAGAAGGGCGGAGTAAGAAGGGGAACCCATGCAGCAAAAAGGCCCGAAGCAGGAAATCAGAACTGGGTTTGTAACTTCTCCATATTGTCACTTACTCCTGATTTTTGCGGGAGGTTAGAGGCAGTGCATCTTCAATGTTCTTCCTGAGTGAAACACCACAGTGAAAAAAGTTTAGTGAATATGTAGAGTGTAAATGGCAATAAATCGCTGCAATATTTTTCCATTTTCCGCCGATATATATTTTTCTCATGTTTATGATCGCGTCAAACGTTTTACGTTCCGTTCTCAGTCTTCGTTTCACACAGGAGAGTTCATTGGCGCTGCGCTAACTCAAGTTCCTGTAAAAATGGATCAACTCTGCTGTAAATATTTGTCCAGAAGATTTAATATTCATACAACAGCGTTCAGTAGGATATTTCTGAGGCTGCTGTTGTTTAAAAATAGTAGCCCAATTCTTTGTTTTTGGACTCTCTCAGATTTTGCTGTTAGCATTAGCGTCCAGGACCGATAAATCTGGATTTTCTGAGTCATCACTTTAATCTGAAATCTGTTTTTTTCCCCCCTTTGTTTTAGAACGGGGGTTTTCTAAGTGTGAAATGGTTGTCAAAGAGCAACAAAGCTAGCTTCCTCTCGGAGAGCGAATGAGCATCCCTCTCCCTCAAACTACATTATTGCTATTATTTCTGTAAACTTTTTGCTGGATGTTCCATTCATACATTTCACTGATGTGGGTTTACCTGCGTTAGCTCTGTGTAGCGGCACATGATGCAATGCCTCAATTCATACATTTACCTTGCTAAATGTATGAACTACTTTCTGCTGTGAACCCAGTTCATTTAGCCTCCTGGGGGAAAAAAACCGGAGGCTTGACAAACATACAAATCCCAGCTTTAAATAACAATGTCATACTTCTTCTTTTTTTTTTTTTTTTTTTTACATTCTTTGGCCCACAGTATGTCTCCCCTCTCACTATAGCTTTAGGCACTAAAAATCTATCTATTTTATCTCTGGCAGTGGCTTGGCGCAGTTGGCCAAATGTTCAGTTACTTTTTGTGGCTTAGAACAAACTTTGCAATCGATGTCACTACACCTCCACGTGTTACTGGTATTTAAATGAAGCTATAAATTATGCAAACTCATTTTATGGTCTCACAAGTGTGCAGTCTAAACGCCAATACTGTGAGAGGTGAAGCATGAAAACAGAAATACATATCAGCATGGTTTTAAGGGATTTGGATGAGTGCAGCGGGGGAGCCTGGTGTGACTTGATGCTGAAGGAGTAGGTGCCTCATCCTGATCAGATAAGAGTAATGGAAGCGAATGAAAAGACCCCTGTCCCTGATGGCCACAGCAAAATGGATGTGCTCCCTGAGGTGTACCTCTGGTATCATCCACGCCTGTGGACACAGATTTATTGCCCATTAAAAAGCTACACCGAAATGTACCTCTTAAAAATGGTGTGTTTATCCTGTTGAGAAGGCCTTTCAGGAATGAAACGAGACAACTCTGAGCACCAACAGACCGGGGCAGACTCAGTGTGACAAGATGCTGGGGAGCCAATTTCTTAGAAGGTTTAATGCCATAAAGATTTCAAGTGATCGTCAACCATTAAATGTTAACAAAATGAACTTCCTGTGAAAATGAACATGTGCAATCACACTACACACTGACATTTGTTTTTACCCTATTTTACAGGAGAGATTTTTATGCAAGTTTACCCGAGCAGGTAATCAAAACGGGAACAATGTAAAACACAGAAATGGGGAAATAAAGCAATATGTAACAGTTGGCAATAATTTAAACATTTATGTACATGGTAATCATGATAAAACACCAGAAATGAGGAGGGGTACACATTGTGAAATATCCCTAAGGAAAACAACAGAAATAAACTGACATCATTTACTTTGAAGCCATAATTAAACACGTCTGGTTGTAGTTACAAATGGTACACAGCATCGACACGAGGAGTAAAACTAAAAATATCATTTCACTCTAGATTGACTCTGGTTTATCATACACCTCACCTCACCAACAAGGTGACAGGATCATTTACAGATGATGGGACCATGAAGTAGCATCGACTGAAATAATTGCAGTGTCATCTGTGGCACATGCCCTAACCTAAAACCCGGCATGTGTGCAAGCAATGCAATCTACGGCTTTCCGTGTGATGGTGCTTTTCAACGAAACCTTTTAAAACTGTCTGGGTGATTGCAATGTCAAAGCACATTACACCATGTACTGCTAAACTGCTTCTTTTCCACTTTAAGTCTGCCAGCTTAGGCTTGCTGTACATTTGGGAAAAAGCCAGATTTTCTTTCTTTATTTATTTTTTCAAATACATTCCCACTTCTTGAAGTCAGAGACAAGTTTTTTTTTTTTTTTTTTTTTTTACAACTTCTGCCCATTTTCCTTCTTTTTTCAGTCTCTCCTCTTGGTGAATAGAAATTCCCAGGCTAATTAAAGCCTATTAAAGACAGGTAATGTCAGGGCTGGTAGCAGGACCATGACAAAGTGCTGATAATTGTCTGCCAGACTCACTAAATCCACCTGTCCTGCAATTATTGCGTCCCCCTCCTCTCCTCTCCTGACACATTAATCCACTGCATGGCTCGCTCGGCAGGCTGCTGCCTCAAAGTGCATCCTGCAAACACAGATGTTGGATTTCAGACCGGTTTAGCACACACATGCCTTGGGATAATTGCGGCAATCAACACAGGAGACCTGAAATGCATAATAGTGCCTGGCAAAAGTATTTATACCCCTTGGAGTTTTCCACATTTTCTCACATTATTTGTGTATTTTATAGAGACTTTGAGTGAAGTAGCATCTTAAAAAAGCAGTGCGTAACTAACGTAGGAAAGAAACTGTATTTTGTTTTTAGAAAGAATTCTGAAAAGTACTGTCTGCATCTATATTTGGTCTCCTTTACTCCAATACCCCTAAAAAAAAATCCAGCACAACCAATTTGCTTCAGATGCTACATAAACTTAGGACAGACCAGTGGTAACATAGCAACTGGTTTCAGAGATCCACAGCTCAGGAGCGAGAATATGTTAAAAGCATTAAAACTATTAGTATTAGCATTCGGCTGAACGCTGGTGCAGCTGTGTGTGGGTTTTGCATGGATACTCTGGGTTCCTCCTGCAGTCTAAAACTATGCATATAAGGTTATTTGTTTGCTCTAAACTGCCCTCAGAAGTGAATGTGTGCATGCAGGGTTGCTTGACTTATTTATCTCTGTGTCTTTGTGTGATGGATTGACGACCACAAGCCCATTCCTGCCCCTTTAAGGTTAACCACATAAAGGAAAAGGATTTATTATTATTAGTTTAACAAATTTGGCCTTTATGGAGGAGCAATTAGAAGAAAGCCGTTTTTGAAATAAAACCTTAAGAGGTTCCATGCACAGTTTGACAGAAGCTCTTTAGGGTTATACAACAAAAAATATGCTGTGATCTACATGCAAAATGTCATCTTGACAGAAACCTAAATAACACTATTAAACAAGGTGGTGGCAACGCCATGCTGTGGGGAAGCGGCTCAGAGTTGACGGGAAGATGGCTGGAGATGAATATTGGGCAATGCTGAAAAAAACATGAGGCCTTGGGTGGAGGTTCACCTTCTAGAAGGACAAGTGAAATAAACATATAACCAGATCTAGAGTCAAATGACGTGGATCACAGCATATTCATGTTAGAAATCCTCAGTCAAGGTCCAGAAATGCTCTAAGCACATTCTAAGCACAGAAAAAACAATTCTAGATTTGCAAAGCTAGTAGACACTCCAAAAAACCTGCAGCTGGTGCTGCATTGAAAGAAGGTTCTAGAAGGAATTGATCCAAGGCTGCTGAATGTGGAAAACGTCAAGCAGTATGAGAATGTTTGCAGTGCATTATATGTATTACAAACCTCCAGAAATCTGTAAATCGATCTGTGTATTTTGTCATGTGTACACTGAAGTCATTTTGATCATATTTAATACATATATAAGAAATTTAGCAAAAGATGTTCCTAAATATTAATAATTACTCAAATCTTCGAGACACTTATTGAATCGTTTTGAAATAGGACTATCCTTTTTGAGTTTTCCAAATGCACAAATGGATATCCGCTCTAGTTCAAAGGCAAACTTTTTGTCCATTCTCTGTTTTTGTAATACAGTATCCTTACATAAACATTTCATTATTGTATGCCTTTTTAAATAACTGTTTTTTTAGATAATTTTTTTTAAAGATGAATCAAAATCTTGTCATATGTTAAATAATGACTATTTCAATTAGGTGACACGGTTTTTGGCTCCAGCACTGCCAGATTCCAGGTTTGCACTTTTAATTGGTGCAACATTTTGCCCATGGTCTAGCCTTAAAGAAAACATCTGGACAACACACTAATTACATCAGCCAACATGTGCTGTTGTGATGAGGATTTACGCAGGATTGGGAGCTAGCGCTGCCTTTTACTTTGTCAAACCCCTAAAACCAAGTCTCAAAAGACCAAACTGTCTGTGTTTTTTTCTTTTCTTTTCTGGATACAACTGCTATATTTACAGAGGTTTTATCCAAATATTTGAAGTGTGTTTGCCCTGATCGAGTTGACTTTCTTTCAGCAGACTCAGGTGTTCAGGGTTGTTTTGTGGACAGAGACTTTAGACTTTGACATTTACATCGGTTGGAGATGAAACCAAAGGCTGCTGCACGCTAAGAGCTAGGTCATCCTGTGGAGGAGTAAGGTGTGTCGCTGTGGTAGTTGTAGTCAGGGCATACCTTCTGCACCAGTTTATAGTCCACACTATAAAAGGCAATGTAGATGCATATGACTTTGAAGGGTTTTGAGCACAGCCATGACACGTGGCTCTGTGTGTGCTCCTGATAGCACACCTTGGACGGGTCAAAGCCGCACAGGGCGGTCTTCTTGTTGCGGTCCGTCTTCTCGTATTCAATGCGACAGTTGAACGACTTGGTGTCTTTGGTCTCCAGTGTCGACTGCTGGGCGATCTCGAACTCCACGACTTTGGAAGGCGGCACCAGGCTCACGGAGACGTTCCCCATTCCGGTGGAGTTGTGGCGGAAGTAAACGCTAAACGTGCCGTTTCCGTGGTCCACGATCTTTCCTGTGATCAGTAGGTTGAGCTTGACCGTCTTGATGTTCGAGTGGAAGTCCCCCCACCCAAACATCTTTTTGAACTTGCCAGTCTTCACGATGGGTCTGCGTTTAGTTCTGGCCTGTGCACCCTGAACATCTGTCTGGTTAGATAACCAGTCCCAAAAGTCCTCCATGTTCTGTAAATATGTCATTTCCCTCATGTTGCTCTTGAGCTCGGGGGAGCCCTTGGCAAACAAACGCAGGGGGTTGAGAATCCGTGGTCTCACCCCCGTGGGAGAAATCTTCTGTTCGTTATCACTGTCCCTCCACTCGATGAGTTCTGTGGCGCCTCCATGCACTTTCCTGCATGCGACCTTTACACAACACGAAAAAAGAGGTAGAGAGGAAAACAATTTTAAGTGAGATAAAAACCACTTCTAAGCATAACTTCACAAGAGTTTGTTACAGATTTAGAGGAAGCAATAACCAAACAATCTACCCAAATAATCCAGAATCAGTTTCTCATTAAATGTTACAGTTTTAATGTGCTGAAACAAAGATTTTTTTTTTTTTGCATCCTATATTGGATACAAATCTTAGTACTGCATGGCGACCCCTGACTTTCTTTGAGGGGATTACAACTTATATCTTTAACCCAAACTGATCAGTATAAGCAGAAGAGCCGTGACTGTAGGTTAAACCTCAGTAATATGTCATTATTTATAGCCATTTACCAGTCTCTGACATTAGTCTGACTTGTCACTAGTTGCCAGACTCGTCACTTTCGGTTGTCAAATGTTCAACATTTCAATGAGATCAAGGTCTAAGCTTTGCTTTGGCTATTTAAGGGCTTTCACTTTTTTTATTTAAGCCAATCTGTTGTGAATTTAACAGTATGATTTTGGTCATTCTCATGTTGAAGGATCCAGTTCTGCTTCAGCTTCATTTTTTCCCTGACACTCGGGTGCCCTAAGGGTCTCTTCTGGTCAGTTTTCAACTCATTTGTAAAAAGAACATTATCCCAGAAGTCTTGGTGTTTGTCTACTTTCTTTCTGGCAAACTTTAGTCTGGCCTCAATGTTTGTCCTGGGGAGCAAAGATTTTCTCCTTGCACACCTTGCCTAAAAGTTGAAGGTATAAAATATTTTTTTGTTTGTACAGGGATGTAGTTTCATGATATTTAAGGATTTTTGGACATTTCCTGTTGCGTCTTGTGGTGTGCTTCTGAGATGAAGCAGCTCGGATGAGGAGACATGTTTGCAGCTCTTGTGAATATGCTTCAATTGTGAGAATGAATATGGGATGCGGGAAATTTTCCTCACTAAAAAGTGCATTTTATCACATTTTCCCCCAAAATGCAATGTCTTTTGTACACTGTACAAAAAGTACAGTATTTTTAAACCTGATATTAAAAAAATGTACATATAGCAAAAACTCAAGCCACTGTAGGGAGTCCAATTATATTCACATAATAGTGGGAACCATTCATTTTAATTTGTTTTATAATTTGCCTATTTGTTTCAGGGGACCGGAATTCACTCGTGTGTTGAATTTTCTCAAAAAAGTCCGACAGTATGTCTGTATAAATATGCTTTACATCCTGAGCCTTTGAGTCAAGATGTTTCAAGATGATTCAAGTCGGCCAGAATTTTGAATCTCGCACTAATGTCCAACACTAAAACACTCCTTTGTAGCGGCATCACAACATACACCAAGCATTGCGCTAATCCAGACACTGCAATGAACTGCGATCCCTCCTCGCATCTCTCCAACCCTGTTCTTGCTTCGGGAGTGATTTCTGGTCCACTTCAGATAAAGCTGCAGTAATTCACAGCAATAGGCTTAGCTAGTTTTATTAGTAATTAGTAGTGCTCTCTCTCCCCAGGCCCTGTTGTAGGGATCACTGAGAGAAGCAGATGTTGAGAGCACACGGCAGCGGCTGTTTGAATCCTCACTGAAGACGCTGTGCACTACTCCCAGACTAATTATAATTTTGCTGTAAGCCTAACTGAAACACATGTGTACAAAGCTAACAAAGTAGGTCGTCTGGTTCAATTTGTTTTGTCGCAGTCACATTACAAACCTCTCCATCTGACACGTAATAGGGCCGCATGTTTTATAATTACAGCTTCTTTTAAATGCTCCTAATGTCCCAGGCTGCGGTGACACCTTAACGCCTAAAGGGGGGGGAAACGACTTGGCTATTTGGGTATGGAATGTGAAATCAATACGTCTGCTACAGACAGTGAGACTGGCCAATCCATCAGCCTGCACAATGCTTAATTAAGACAGTCGCTCCCTGTAAACACGGATGAATGAGGCAACTCTGTAATAATGTTCCTCTGCGTAGTTCACGACAGCCACAGCCGTTTAATCGACCAGCCACCAGTGGCAATATTCCCAGCGGATGCTCCTCTTTCAGTAATACCTCAAGTGAGCTCTGTTGTTAATTTGATTGGACTCTAACGACACCAAAATAACACTAACGCTCGGACGTGAAATCTGTGTACTCCCAACGGGAACCTTTCCTCACCCCTGCAAACAAAGCGGAGCGGTGACTCTCGTTTTCGCCAACAACGTCAAACTGTTTTATCCATTACGCAGTAAGCGTCATGCTGCGCTGCTCCAGAGGTGAAACTAAATTGTCTTTCGTTGTGAATCTCAGGTGAGCTTTGTCTTGGATAATTATAATGGAAATGAGAGAGGAGTTTTAAGTATGATGAGCAACTGGGGAAATTGCTGTGACAACAAGCGGATCAGCGCAGGGATATCTAATACTTAAATGCCTCGGGAGAGATGAAGCACGGGAAACTTGAAAGCGTCTGCCGAAAACACAGGCTTTGCTTTCTCTTCCTCTCTCACTTTCTCTGCTAACACCTTGTTCATTTAGGTGAGAGTGTCTGACGAAAAGAATACGAGTGTTTGTTAAAAAAAAAAAAAAAACGCGAGGCAAGGTCTGATGAAGGAGAATCTACAAAAGCTTAATTAAGATTTCTTAATCGGTGCAGGCGTGCTAGAGGCATTTCAGGGCGACTTGAAACAAGACATCATTATGATAATAACTGCAGACTTCATTTCAGCAGTACGAGGCAAAGAGGTGGTGGATATCTGTCTCTGTGGTTTGGTTTCTTTCTTTCCCTGTACGTCTAACGGAAACACAAGGAAACATGCATACCAGCAAAGGTTTTCTCTTTTGCATTCAATGTTGCACCGGAGCCACAAACGCATTGTGAATCCTTAGCAAACATTTCAAGGTAATATTTAGCATCAGGTGGCACGCACGGTAATTCTCTGTTAAAAAAAAAGCAACAGATTCATCAGATGCACTCATCCCTGTCAAAACTGTACACAAACTTAAAATATAATGTAGAAAAATCAAGAGCTTTAAGATAATATTTATATCTGTTTTATTGTCCTGTTTTCTCTAGTCACATGAGGCCATTTTATGGCAACATTAAGTAACTTTAATAAACAAATTGACTCTGTGGTGAAATCCAGCTTTTACTATCTGCGTCTACTGACCAAACTTGAATCCTTTTTAAATCGACTTGGCCATTCACACATTTATTAGCTCTGGACTTGATTACTGTAATGGACTTTGTATTGGTGTCCCTCAGTCTTCCCTGGGACGACTTCAATGTGTCCACAACGCAACTGCCAGTCTTTTAACCAACACCTCCAGTCGCAAGACCATTTGTTTGATCCTGTTTCCATTGGCTTCCTGTCCATTTAAAATTGGTTTTAAAGTTTTATTGATTGTTTTTAAAGCCATGCCTCATTTCATTTATCTGAATTTTTAAGTTGCTTGGAAATCTCTCAGGCCATAAGATGAACTTTTATTAGATGTTCCAAGATCAAGGCTAAAGCACTGGGGTGACCGAGCTTTTTTAATGGCAGCACCCCGACTCTGGAACACCTATGAAGTTAGGGTCTGTCTCTTTAAGAACCTCCTCCCTTTTTCACACTCCCCCTTCAGCGTGTCATCACAACAATTGCGGGGCAGGAGTTCAGCTGCATGGGGACTTCAGCTTATACTAAGATTAAGATGAATTCTGACTAATTTTATCGTGTCCAGGTAGCACTAACTACAGTTGTGAATGTTGTAGGGATGTATTGAGGTCAGTTTTATTATCCTCGCAGTCAGAGGTTGACTAAAACAATTGTATTTGCATTAGTTTGACACCCACTGATATGACCTGACTATGGCAAACTTGGCTCAGACTCTTGCTTAAAAAACTAATTATAGACTGAAAACTGAGAATTGAGATTTTATTTGCTAGATCTGCAATCAGTGAAAGAAAATATATATATTAAAAAAAAGTAAATACTGTGCATAAGGACTAAGTGTGTGTAAGTTAATTTCACCCTTTGTTGCTGTTTACTTGTTGTTTTTGAGGTACTTAAAAAAAAGAATTGACTCAGACAAATGTCAGCAATGCTGATGTCTAACAAAGTAATGACTGACTGTTTACGATGCTACAAAAACATCAGTGGATCCACTGATTACTGAGCTGACAGCCCACTTTGTGATGTGACTTTGTATGTGCAGTGAGTAACTGCAATCCAATCATTTGGATGGATTTTAATGCTCTGTGTGTATTGTAATAAATTGTCATGCCTATTCACCTACTTCTTTCTGATCAGCCGGTATTGGACCAAAGTCCCAAATGAAGTCTCAGCTAGGTTTAGCAAACATATGTTTAAGTTCATGATATTAGGACAGAAAAGGCCTTCTTGTATCCCTCCCATACAAACATTTGGCATGAAGATACTGGTTGCTATGGAGACTTGGTTTGGAGCAGTTTCCTAACTGTGAGCTTAGGAAATTGTTTCATCTCAATCTTAATCTCCCCACTGAGTGAGTGTGGTGTGCAGCAAAAGCACGAGTCCTTGTACAGCCTCATGGCCCGTGGCTATGAGAAATGGGAAATGGGCCTCTGTGTCACGTTATATTTATACCACCGGGAGAGAGTAGGTCAGGGTCTGTTAATTAAGCATTTCTAGAAACTCTGAACAACTTAAGAAAGAATAATAAATAAAGAAACTCAGTTACCTTGGTTTCATAGGCACTGCTAGGTCTTTAAATAATTATGAATTCAGTTTCTTTTAACAAAAAACTTCCTGAATGTTAAAAGGGAGATGGGAGAAAAAAAACGGTTTTCTTGGTGTTACGAACCAAATTTGTTTTCTATAGCTAATTTGCACAGTCAGTGGGAAGTGGGCATCCCTCAGTGGTCTGAACTATAGAAGTAGTATAAGAAGAGATTTTCATATGCTAATGAGACCGAAGCTGGTATCTGATTCACAGCTTCTCAGTATTTACAAATTTTATTTTATAAACAGTGTGACATTTTAATAAGAAAATGCTTGAGATAGGCTTGGTACATTTCATAAGTTAGTTGCAATTATTGTGCATTTATGGTAATACGAAATTAACCACTGATGAGCTATGCTGAAAAGTACCAGGGCTTCAGTCTTCAATAGGTAAACCAAAAACAGAAAGTTCATTAATGGACTTTAACCAAAAGATGAAAATGCACATTAACAACCCGATAGCCAATTTGGATTTATTAATTTACAAAATGCTATTTCTTTAACTTTCAGAGAAAGTGGCATCTAGAGGAAACAAGAACAGAAACAGGAAAAAATGTGGAGCATTTGTACACATGCATATCTGAAAGGTGAAAAAAAATCTTCCTTTACATTCAAAGACGACTTTCAAAGCCAGGGACTCTCTTATTGTATTGGATGAAGAAAAATACACGTTTATTGCTCAATTCCAGTTGCATCTACAGGCTTTCATCTTCACAAGCACTTATTGTAGTAGGTCTATTTAAAATTATTTCATGTTGGTCAGAAGTGCATCCTCAGCTGAACAAGACTTTGTTAATGCAGCTTTGCTTTTAGAATATCTTCAAGATAATGCTTATACACAGTCTTTTAAAGTTCTCTCACTGTTTGCACTGAACAAAAATGGACAAGGCTGCATAAATCCTAACATAATTCTATGAAATGTGTATCATATTAAATGCTTAGAGAGTGCATATCACCTTTAAACATTTCTGCTGCATTTTCTGCGTTAGTAAGGCGTTTCTTACTGAATAAAAAAAGCAAATGCAGAATGTGTTTTTGATCAATTCGACAGCTGTTTTGTGCTCGCTTTTGATTTGTTTTGTTAAATTTGAAAGCTGTTCTGTTCACGTTTGATTTAGAGACTTGAGCACTAAAATTCACACAGTTGCCTGAGCACCAAAGATCCGCACAGCGAGTCGGGATGAATCAGCTCTGACGTTTGTCTGTAATAAGCATTAAGGAGCTGGCTGCCTGTTTGTCCCGTGGGTAGACATATCTTTTAGAGCCCTGACATAAAGGTAATTGCCACAGCGACCAGAACTAGCCTCTAGAAAGTTATTAAGAGGCCAGTGACATCTGGCCTCTGCATCATGTGAAAAGATGCCATTAATGTGTATTTGCAACAAGAAACTGGCTGCATTGCGCTTGGCTGTGACGGGTGTAGGCCCACGGCTATGGGAGAAGCGGTGGTGCTGCTTGTGATGGCAGCCACGAAAATGTGTGGCCCAGTTTATCAGTCTGGCCTGTGATTGGTATGCAAGAAACTGTTTTTGTTTAATTAAGATGCTGCCTCTGTAACAAAAATAATCAGTTAGAATTTTTCATACTGGATTTTTTTTCCCCCCCGCACATAAGGCGGGGGATACGTGTCTAGGGGAAATTGGTTTCAGGAATTTCTCACAATAAACAAAATGGGCAATTAACCTGCTCATCAGTGCAAGCACAGTAGTCCCAATCATGCTCCCCGCTGTTCTTCATGGATTGATCTGTGCAAATTGACCTCACTTAGGTAGTGCAATTCATTTCTCTGCTAATTTTCTGTGTCCAAAGCTTCATTAACTTGATGTGTTTCTGCGTTGTAAAAATCTGGACACTTCGGTAAAACTGCACCACCTTCACCATCGCCTGTGGTAATACCCTTTCCAACACCACCCAAACACAACACCTGTCAGCTGCTCAGGACGGTGCTGTTAGCATCAGGCCACAGATTGACTGCAGCATCTTGCTTTTCAAGCAGCCGACATGACAAACGGCTCAGCTGACATTAAAACCACCACAATCTCCCACCTGCCCACAGACCTTCCCGTGCCATCTTCTTCCTGATGTTACGGGGCATATAATTTGTAATGATTCACATCCAGAGCTGGTTCCAGCAGAGGAGGCCCCTGAGGCGCTTTGGGAGCACTGAGCAAAGAGCCTCCACCCCGCCGAAGAATAGATTGGCGCTCTGATCGCTGGAACAGCCTCACGCTCCAGAGCCATCACTTTTAATCAGAGGCCGGCCGGGGAAATACATGGCAGGTGCTTCAGCACTGTGGTGGAGCGCAGCAGCAAATCCACACCGGGGGGCGCCTTACCAATCACAGACGGCTACCGTCGGCGAGTGCGTGAGCATGCACCATATCTGCTGCCCCCCAGTATGATCCGTCAGGCCATTACCACCTGACCTCTGAGCTTAGTGTCTTCACTCAACCTATACATCCTAATTCGTACTGATATGCGATCAATTTGAGATCAATATTGTAATGTTAAATCAGACTTGATTTGTTTACATCTGATCTGTGTCTAACTTGTGTAAAATATCAGCTTTAGCCTTAGGTACTGCCAGATTTTATGGCTGTTTAGGTTCCCTGCTGACCCAAAAGAAAAATGAAATCAATTAGGACAGTTTTAGAAATGTTATGTACATATTAGTAAAACCTTAATAGTTTATAAATTACATTAAGACTTGGTATTGAAAGGGCAAATGTTATATTTTATAACCTAAATATTTGAAGTATAAGACAAAAGTGGTGTTTCCATAAAGTTTATTAACCCTCCTGTTGTCCTCGGGTCAAAATGACCGAGATTTGTATGTGTTTTCCCTGTACACTGAAAACACATACAGGAGGACAACAGGAGGGTTTTAAGTAAGAACATATTTTTATTAAATGTTAAATCAATAAATCGATCTCATAACATCCCCCCTGCATGTCTAGCCATAATAATGAGAATGAGAAGGCATTTAACTGTACATCCAAAACTGTCGTGTTTGGATGTAAAGTTAAACAATATGTACTGGGTATACTAATTTCAACTGGACATTGAGCATGAGATAAGTGTGATAAATGTTCAGAATAATATATGTTATACTTTGGACACACTAATATAAAATAAACCATTGCAGTGATATTTATTTCTGTCCTGACACGTTTGCACAGATCAGACTAGGGCTGTTGTAAATGATTATTTTAGTAATCGAGTAATCTATAGATTTTTCTTACGATTAATCGAGTAATCGGATAAAAACAATTATGAAATAAAATATTGGTAAATATTCCATAACACCAGTGTTACTATCGGATATCAACATCAGTCTATTTTTTCCACATTTGAGCTTCCCTACCAGTTACTTTTTTGTAGACCGGGGGAGCAATACGGGATATTTACGGCTCCTCCGTTCAGAAACTCATCTACCAGCCATGTTCCGCCTCCCGTTTGTTCAGACCGGGATGATATAAGTTTACTGTGCGGTTCGTCGGTAAAGCTGCTCTTACCCTGTAAGCATCAACCCTCAGCCGCCCGCCGTGTTCAGTCTCTCCGCTCACCTGTATGAATCCTCCTCAGCTTCTTCCCGCCGTTCAACCAGCAGCTCCGGAGCAGAAAGGCTGCCGAACTCCCGGCATCGCGCCGGTCATTTTAAGGATGTTTATTGGTCCCACAAAAACGATGAAAACCCGGAATTATCACCAATCAGTAAAATCCCCGCGGGCCGAACTTGAAGATTGGATGTTATGCTGCTAACACGTAGTTTCCGTCAACAACTCAGAGGCGGAAGTCAGAGCTCCGCGCAACGCAAATAATGTTCCGGCTGAAACACGGTGCGCTAAATGATAAAACATAAATTAACGAAGCTTCGAGGCAGGTCAATTTTCCTCAAGGAATTTTAATAATCGAGGTACTCGAATCACTCGAGGAATCGTTTCAGCTCTAGATCAGACTATCAATGCTGGTCAGAACAGGAGCATCTGTATGCTGTCGGGACTTTAACGACTTCACAGTTTCAGTCAAGCAGACTGGGTTTCCAACAGCCCTTTACAATCCTTCTGGTGGGTGCTGGTTCATCAGGTCTTCACACTACTACTCTCAGAACATATTTTGTCATACTGTCACTTTAAGTCATTAATTTGTAACTGTAAAAATAGTTGTGTTAAATGCAGCATGCAAAAGTGACAAAGAACGGACAATATAAAAATATATTACACATATAAAATATAATCCATTCTGCTTAGGGCCTTAATAAGCCAGCTCTATGACAACTACCATGTAACGTGTTGTAAATGTAGATGAGAGGGGTATAATTTAATACAAAACAGTGATGTGATCAAAAATAAAGTAGAAAGAAAAATGACGCGTATGTTGACTTAAAAAAAATAACTGCACATATGGTTTTGCTTGATTGTGGAGATTTTGTGTCCAAGTAAATTTAGACACACAAAACTATTAAGAACATCATCCAGAACCTAGCAGCTCATCTGGGGTTTGAGAAATAGCCCCAAACCAAAAGTACAAAGCCCTTAAAAGGCAAAACATCCACTGCTAATAGGTACCTGTAATTCAAATAGTGCCTCATTAGAGCACCCTACTTTTTGTATTCAGTCATATGCTCCTTTTCAACCAAAGTGTTTGTCTCAGGAATAAAAATGGACTGTACACACCAGGCAGTCCAGACTGACTTTATTTGTGGTTCCCAGTGACGCTACATGTTCCTTTCTGAGCAGCTACGCCTCACTCCACCTTCAACAATCTCTTGACTCGTTTTTGTAAAGAGTGCCACCTCTCCTAACACCTGAAACACAGCAGATCATGCCTCACCTTTCCATTCTTGCACCTCATTCTCAACCTTAATCAACATTTAAATGAATTTTGCACCTAATGCCAACTTTATTGAAATTCCTTATTCTTTTCTTCACTGAGACTTAAACGTTGGTTTTCACCAGTACATCCTGGAAAAGACAATGCATAAAATATAAAACTAGAGACTGGAGGCTTTATTATTGTAGTTTGTTTTTCAGAAAGTAAGGGTTAACAATGTCCTTTAAAAATGGATTATTTTGACATGTCACCTATCTTAAGCTGTTTAAAAGTGTAAACATTATTGCATTTTAGAGCCACAATAAAAAAATATCTCAGGACTATAAAACGGAAGTAAACTACAAAATGGTCTTTCCATTGCTTTTCCTGTTATTTAAGGGCACAAAAAGGGCTATGAAGCCACGTGTGTCTAATATTGAAACACACGACCATATCAACATTATCATATCCTAAAAAATGTAACAGTAGGCCATAGTTATTGTTTTCCTGTGTTTCCCCCTCTTGCTTCCACAAAGTACCATGAAATCTCTGGGTAAGTTGCCCATCAAATCATCGAATATGAAGACTTTGAAACCACTAAGTTTTTCTTTGGAAACCGTTGTGTTATGCATCCGTCCCCAAGTCTGATTTTCTGCACATAAAGTCGTCGACTACGTTACACGTTCAGCATTGTTCCCTCCTGCTGTGTGCTGACTTTATGTTTTTTTCTTTTACTTATTTCTCGAATATAAGTGTCGAGAGCTGCATGTCTGAACACAACAGAAAGGAAAAGTTGTAAAAAATGACGATATGCGCCCTTTAAAAATTGAGTCAACCATCAACATGAGCAAGCAGGCCTGAGCAAAATTCTGTTTCTGTATCTTCCAGAGTTATTGATCTCACTCTCTTCTGAAAAGGTTGTCAGGTTCACATTCTTTATCGAGGCCTTCTGTATGCTTATTTTGTTCTCAAGTTTTAAATTTAAAAAGTACGTACGCTCCGGCTGAGTTATTCTGGTGTCAAAAAGTGTATTCAAGCAGCATTTTCTGCAGAGGGCTTTTTGTGCCCTCCTGTTGTCACTCAAGGCTGTTCTGTGATTAGCATAAATTACAGCATGTAACTTAACCCTCCTCTGGCTACCATAAATCTTAAAATGTGAGTCATTAGTCATGTTTACAGTGTCAGTGCAGCTCTGCTCTAGCTCAATCACAGAATTCAGTATTTTTCTTCTGCGTCAGAGCAGTCTGACTCAAACGATGCCAAGCCTCATCTCATTTGGACATTGACAAACTTGACTGCTCCAATGGGTGTCGACTTCATACTGAAGCATTCTGTATCATTAGAGAGCCACTCCCTTCAAGAAGTGATGCACTAAATGCAACAAATTGCTCACAGTTTCTCTGAATACGCTGCATGCATAGGCTTGTGGAAACTCTCACCACTGTTCAATAATAAAGAGCTTAACAGTACAGCAGGTGTTTTTTGCTTCTTTGTGACCCTGTCACATTAATTTGTATGCATCTTGGGCTTCCGCAGTAAACAAAGATACTCATTACTCGGTAAATAACGCTCAAGCATCATCTTTACAATGCATCTGATGCTGCAGCATGAATGCAGTTATATTCAGTAAATTAAAATATGTGTTTTGAGACTGCTTTGGTCAGATTAAATGTAAATTTGAAAATGAAGGAGCTAAAACACACTTGCAAGATGCCGAGACTTGAGATAAAAATTTGTTCAGTTGTGCTAGTAAATTCACATAATGTCTAAGTTCTAAATTCTAATAGAAAAATTGTTCAAGGAAACTTTCTAACACCAGGTGCTAAGAACTAAAACTGCTTCTGTTGTCAGTGCTTTCATCATATTCCCCACACCGTAACTAACTGATGTTTAGCTGGAGTGAAAGAGACAGGTGACATAAATAAAACGGCACCAAATGAGTGAGCGAGTGAGAAGAGACAGGGAGGGGGCGCTGCAGTGAAGGTGTGCGTGTGTGTGTGTGTGTGTGTGTCAACCGGCTCTCGGGAAACAGAAAGGGTGAGAAAGCACAGCTGATATGAGTTTATTGATGTTGCAGAAAATGAGTTTTGAAACTGCTGGCAAATGCAAACACAATTTCAAAACTGTAATGAAATTCTGTCATTTTGTTGTACAGATGTTATGTTGCAGTCAAAATATTAAAATATTCTAAACGAGAAGGAAGAGACGGTAATTTCACTACCGTAATGGTGTTGTAATGATATTAACTTGTGTCAAATTCTATTATTGTTGTAAACCAGCCGATATTATTGAATCCTTAAAAATCAATCTAAAGAATGAATTCTTTAACTTTCGACTGAGGGATTTTCATGATACACTAACAGAAGAATTAGGGAAACTTCTGTGTTTGTATCAGGAGAAGAGTCTATGTAGAGCAAATGCAAAGATTATTCAGCACTTGAACTTGAAAGATTGATGAGAGCTAATCACTAATAGAATCAGGAATTACATCTATTTTTAATTAAACAATCAATCCTCATTAATGATTATTTAAGAAAATGAAACATTCGCTGCCACCAAACAAAGATAAACAATGCTAATTAACTGACTAAATAACCTATGCAATAATTATTAAAAAGGTAACATTTTCAAGCCTGGAAATTAAATTGGTAATCTAATGAATAAAGAAATGTATTTTCCGGCTCTCTAACGTCCAGCTCCATTCCCAGAGGGCCGGCGTCTCTCTGCTCCAACTCATCTGATTCGAATGATCCAAGTATCTTCTCTGCATGTCAAAGTTCTACAAAGGTCTGCAAATGAACCATGATTTGATTCAGGTGTGTTGAACAAGGGAAAGAACTCAAACATGCAGGCACTGACCCTTGAGGCTTGACTTTGGACACCTTTGCCCTAAGGAAAGTGATTTTATGGCCTAGTTCTAAGTTTTATTCTATACTTTAACGAAAGGTAGGAAAAATAATGTATTTGATCTTCAGAACTAAGTTGGACTTTTCAAACTTTCAGAACCGAATAACAGCTACATTAGGGAAAACTTTTCTTTGGTCCAAATCAAGCTCTTACAGCAATTACGAAACATGCTGAATCTCTGCAGGTGTGCGGTTTTAAATCACATTCGTCTTCCTGTTTGGTTGACAAAGAAGTTGTCACACAAAATGCTGTTTAAAATGGCTGGAAAGAGTTCTCAATACAACCAAAGGAAACTCCCTTATGTAACTAGTGGATTTTTCACAGTAAAACTGGAGGAAATCAAAACATAACCATGCAGAAATGTGTATTATTGGCTTATCAGAACAGCCGATGATGAAGCACATCAAACCAGTTCCAAAGTCTTAAAACTGGCTTCCTGGGTCTCAGAAAAAATTTACATCAGTTTATAAAGCGCTGAATGGGTTAGCGCTGAAATATATTGAGGACCTGTTGTTGTTGTATCAAACTTCCAGACCATGCAGGTGTTCTGGTTCTAGTTTGCTCTGAATCTGCAAAATCAGAACCGAACGTGGAGAAGCACCATTTATTTTATGCTCCATAAAAGCATATTATAGGTTTCCAGAATAAACCTCTGGGAACTTAAAAAAAATAATGAAAACACTGAATAATTATCCCATTTACTTAGAGTTGCCTTTAATGATATCTGGGATCCTGACTAATTCTAGTCTTTATTCTAATATTTCTGATGATTTTGATGTAAGCATTTGAGAAAATGCAATGTGCATTGTTACGTGAAGCCATGTGTTTATGTGTGCACTATGATGTTTTAGTGCCTAGTCACTTTTAGTTTTACTTTTGATCTGCACAATAAATGTATATTTATTAATTTTGCAATGCAATATTTGTCAAGATTTCAGCAAATTTGTCACTGCATCTAGATCGTAAATACATTTCTACAAAACTAATTTAAATCAAAACTTTTTACAGGCATTCACAACTATGCTATTTAAAAAAAACCATACCTATGCTGATGATGTAAGTAATCCAGCTTAATGACAACTGACTACAATTTTAATTATAACACACTTTTAAGATATTCTGCTTCACGTCCATTTGTGAATTAACTGCGGAAGGCCCTGGGGGTGAAAATGAGATGTTACCCAGCGTTGCTCAGTGTTGGAAATTTAAATGTGGCGACGCTGTCGGATGTTGGGGAAGTGTTAACGAAGATCCTGGCAGGAGAGGAGGAGTCGGTGAGCGGCGCGTCTGAGAAGAGAGCCTCCAGGTAATCTGGATACTCGCCGTTATCTCGGCACTTGTCACATGCGACAGTTGCAAAGCCCTCGACACTTCACTTTCAGGCAGCCGTTACCTTTCAGTGCATCATCACTTTCATAATCCCCTTACATGGTCAGAGCACTAAACTCTGTGTGTAGGCTCCTGACACCTGCCGCACACCCCTGGATTCCTGATAGCAGGGATTGAAGGGGATAATACCGCAAAGCATTTAGGACTCGGTGTAATTATCTCTTGACCAGTTTTAACACCTTGCAACAATAGTAAAGGCACTTGTAAATCTTTGTAGTTAATACGAGAGGAGGAAGTGTGTTTTTATTGTTTGTTACTTCACTGGTTTTCAGATTTCAGCCGTCTGAGCGTTTCTTATTCGTGTTTCTGTGACAACTACCGTTTATCGTTTTCGCTCCTTTCAAAACTGTGCCGAAAATGATAACAGTTTTTAATGAAAGAAAAAAAGAAAGAGAGAAAAAAAAAATAGGGGGCCGTTTTGCTTGATTTGCTCGAACGTAACATCCGCTAAATTTGACAGAGCAAATGTTTCCATTCTCAAAGCTGACTGCGCCGCGTCTGATTTCACAGAAAACAGCTCCCTTTGAAGAAGAAACAGGAGCTGGCAAGACGCTGCCTCCTTTCTCTCCGAGACGCTCTGAAGACAGGTACATCACAAGAAATACACAAAGACACTGGGAAGCTGACAGGGCTTTGTTAGGGCTGAAAATGACAAGCCGCAAAAAGAAAGGCCTCAAAAGCTTAGCGGCAGCAGGAAATGCAAAAGTGGGAATAATCAGAGGGGGAGATTTATTGTACTTATTCTGAAGCTGTCACACCTTGCCTTTTTACAGGGAAGCCATGCACTTTTTAATTAAAGAGGTCAATCATTTTCCTGAGCTCTGACATGTGGTGTGATTGCCTGCTACAGGACTGAAGCGGGTGGTAATTAAAAACTACACGTCAGACAGTAAAAAGGAGAAACCGTTTGCTTGTTTGAGTCACAATAAGTGAGAGAATGGTTATAAATGAAAGAATGGATTTTGACAAAACTGGTCCAGATTCCAACTTTCCACACTTTTTTTCCACACCTCTATTCTGTAACTATTTGGGGCAGAGTTAAAACATCTAACAGATAAGTTCTGGAAGAGATTGGAGTCAAATTTCTATGAATTTTTATGAAATTCAGAAAACTACTAATCTCCTAAGCCTTCATAGTTTCATACAACTTTCTTCTGATGAGCAAAATGGTTTTAAAGCAAGCCACTGCAGAAATCATAGCAAGGCAGGCTGTTCTATCGTGCTGATGATCAGGATATTTTCATTTAAAGGAACCCAGACTGAAATACATCGTCACTAACAATAAAAAAGCTAACTGATTTGACTTGTTTTATCTTTCAGGCAAAACAATAACTTAAAGAAAGAAAATATGTGAACATCAGATGCAGGTTTGCTAGGCCTGAACAGGTTAGTACTTTTATAATATCTTGTTTTCTTAGTCTTGTGTTTATCTTGACTTTAGTTTTGTTTTAGATAATCTTTTAAATCTAAATACATCATACTCTGTTTTTATGTCAGTCCTTGATATTAATTCACATTATGAGCCTTGCTTAAATGATTCATATCCACTGAAAATTTTTATCATTCTAAACCATCTATATGTTTTCTTAAAATTTAAGTGATAGACCAAAAAAAAAAAAACTATTGCATAATTGTGAAGTGGAAGGAAATTGTGCAATATTTTTACAAATCCAAATCTAAAAAGTGCTCTATTTACCTTGTAGAAGCAACTTTCACTTGGATTTCAGCTGCAAACCTTTATGTTTCCACCATATTTAGAAATCTTCTGACAGAAATTGTGACAAATTCTTCTTAACAAAACTGTTCAAGTTGAGACTCGATGGAGCTCATCTGTGAATTTTTACCAATGCTTTTCTTTTGGTTTTTGCTCTGGGCTTTGACTAGGTCATTCTAAGACATGTGCTTTGATCTAAATCCTTCTAATGTAGGTTTTACTTTATGTTGCTGTCCTGTTAGAATTGCAATGCATTTATTTAATCTGTTCCAACCAGCTTCACTGTCTGCTGAAGAAAAACACCCCCACAGAATGATGCCGCCACCACCATAATTTCATGGTAGGGATGGCATGTTCATGGTGTTAATTTTCTACAATGCATTGTATAATGTATCTACCAGAAAGTTGTTATTTACTAGATATTGTTCATAGCAAACTGCAAAGGGGATGCTTTTTTTTTCAGCCTAACTTCTAAATACAGTTAATTGCACTGGATGCCACCTTTTTAGATTTTTATTTGGAAAGAAAAAAACGAAAATCTTTTATTTTTCTTCCCCTTTCAAATTATGCACTACTTTGTTTTGGTCACATAAATGATAAAGGTATACAATGTAAATGAGTAAAATGAAAATTGTATTTTGTTGCAGCCCGGCTCAAAAAATAAAAACTAAAAACTCAGTCAACAGTCTGTTAAACAGCAGTAGTTCCACATCAGAACATCCTGCCTGTTTTTGATATTGCAGAGCTGTAATGACGGAGCCATAAGGTAGCAGAAGCTCCCGGTTTAACTTGCCCGAGGCTGCACAACGGCTATAAAAATTCATAGCTTTGGACCTAGATCACAAATCTCAACAACACATTTAACATAATGTTTCCTGCACCAGGAACACCAGCTCATATATGGCTCAAACAAAGAATCATCTGCATTTCAGTTCATCCCGAATAGGGGTCAACGACACGCCTTAAAATTTTTGCCAGGGTATTTTGTGACTTTTATTGTGATGGTGATAAAATAAATTAAAATTCATGACAGGACTTTTAGTCAGAGCCTCGTAAAATCAAACACTGCTCTAACAATAAAGCTTTCCAGTTATATTATATCATGTTATATTTATACAGCAGTGAACCATTTCATTCAATCAGAGCTTGCAAACATCCCTAGTTAGAGATCAAGAAGACTAATTATTCATCAGAATACAGGTTTTCTTTTTTTTTAACGATAACGATAAATGACACAATTATTCATCAGAATACAGGTTTTCTTTTTTTTTAACGATAACGATAAATGACACAATAATCCCCAGACGGCTCTCATCAAAAGAGCAGCAGCTACAAAAATAATCATTGTCTTAATAACTGTTTGGCTCAAGTCTTTAATGGGCCTTCCAGTTTCCAGATTAGCGTTTTTGTCAGCGCAAAGGGCAATTGTGTCACAGCGATCAATCATTCAGAGCTTCTGTCTCTTCATTCGGAGACCTTTAGCGAGGATTCATCGCCGCGCTGGTTGTAAATGAGGATGGAGAAAGGAACAGCTTGCAGGGATCCATACAGTAAAAGCGCAACCTGTTGTGGCTGCGGGCTGCATTTGAGGGATTTAAGCTTCCCAAACGACAACCTTTTCCCTCACAGAGGTGATGAGCAACACGCGGGCCGAGGACGGCAAATGCCACAGACGGGTATTGTTTATGAGGGATTATCAAGTCAAGCCTTCTGGCTGGAAAGATTGTGACCCCAATATGTGCACAGATACACATCAGCACCATGTAAGCTCCGAAATGATTCCTGGAAGGCTGCGCATGCATACATGCCCTCTTCAACTCCGTCAAATCCATGTTTTAATCACTTCCACAGAAATTTTCACTGGCCTCGCCTTGCCCGTTTTCGCTCACATTTTTTCTCTCTCTCCACCCAATTTCTCTGGTGGCTTTTTGAAGACTTAAGTTCTTCTCATTTTTCCCCCTCCCCGCTCTCTTTCTTACAAGGCAAATCCTGGGAGAGGTTGATGTGAAGACCAGGCAGAGCAGGGATGTGAAGAATATAAACACATTTTTTTTTTATTGTCCAGGGGGAGGAAGGGGGGCTGTGTGTAGTGCAAGTGTGCAAAAGGGTTGGGCGGTGGGGTCTGTAAAAGAGACGAGGACCTTATCACAGCCCAGCAGCTCTGTAATTCGCCACCATGATAAAGTGGCAGCGCGGAAAACCTTACAAGGCTGGCACAATCCAAAGACGGATTAGGTTTTTCTGACATAAGCTTCCTGAAAAACTAATCAATCAGCCTGTGCAGCATTATCAGGAGCGTGAGATTAAAGAGCTGCTCCTAATCCCCCCAACTGTACATTTTATTACACTTCCCAGTGTTAAGTTGCCTTTAAATATACAGTAAATAAATAATAAAACCAAACCTAATTGAGCATGGGCAAGGGAAAGAGGGTTAAAAGGTCCTTAGAGAGGGAATTTGTGTTTTGTTACGAAGACATGGATAAAAGTGTTGTCCTTGCTGGAGCCGACTCTGACTTTGACAGGAGCGTCGCTCTCTCTGCCGCTGCAGAGAAAATAAGGAGCACAAACTGCTTTTATTTAAATAAACTAGTGGCAAATACTACATTAGGTTCGAATGCTGTCCTCCTTCATCTCCTGACGGAGAGATAAATCATCAAACAGCCAGGGGCATTTTTGACATGGCTCAGTACCCAGGGTGCCACTCTGTCAGGGGGCAGCATTAACACACTGAAATGGACTTTTGATTCACCATGATCACTTTACCATTTTATTTTTATTTATATTCTTTAGTTATGCATTTCTGTAACATGTCCACTTTGTCATTGAAATCTAAAATACCGGTTTGCATAATTCTACACTACTTAATATGTTTTTCTCTTAATGCCTGAATTTATTAAGTTTTATAGGAAACTAAATAATGTAATTTTTCAATAAAACAGATTCTAAATTAAGTAGATTAATGTGAAAATAGTGCATAGAATAGAAAGATTTACATATTTCGTTTTGATTAAGTTTAACTTTCACATAATTGGGTAAAACTCACATGGCAGCATGATAATCAGTGTGTTGAAATTACATTAACAGGCGTGAATCTTATGCAACTATGCAGTCTTGCAGTTTGAGGAGACTGTCACAACAATAATCTGCAAGGGGTTAAAAATCTAATTTAAGATTCATAAAACCATTGATTGATTTGTGAAAACAAAAAAAAAACAAAAAAAAGCAGTTTTAATTTAATTAATACATTTTTTTTTTTTTTGCATTAACGTAACGGCGATTGAGACAAGCATGAGAAGCATGAAAACCCTAAAAGGTTAAAGGGTGCAGAAGAAAGGGGCTCGCCCGGGGCCAATTACTGCACGAGCTGCTGCCACTGCATGGAACACACGTAGATAGATAAATAAATAAATAAAAGCTCACAACTACTGCCAAAAGCTTTGAGAAATCACTTGTAATCCCTTAAATCACTGCACATCAAAGTTCGACGGAAGAACCGCAGGCATGTCACAGTTCCGAAAACAAAACGCATCCAGGCTCGTTTCCTCACTCTGATCTAACCTCATTTATTTACTTTTTAAACACAGACGTATATATATATATATATATATATATATATATATATATATATATATATATATAAAATCTCCTTTGGGTGACACAGGAGTTTAACATTGTCACTGATCCCATCAGCATGGGCCTCGTTGAGCCTTTGTTCCAACATAATACGGCCACAGAGTCGCTATCCTGGCTGCAACGTCTCAAGCTGGTAAAGTCTTTGTCAATGTCTCTTCATACCTAATCCTAATCTGAGTTTTAAAAGCTACACGTTCCACTGTGGGAAACTCTGTGGGAGTAGAGTCACGACAGGGCAGGCGGAGGGAAGACAGCGGAGAGGCTTTAATAAGTTTCGTCTTCATCTACATTGTCCTGTTGTCATTGAGCCGGGGATAAGTGCAGCAGATGTCACAGGGTAGAGCCCATTCTCCCAGGATGGCTTTGACCCTCTTATTTGTCCCTGGGGTTTGACAGAGATGCTGGGGCCGGGCTTACTTCTTCACCACTTGAAGTGTACGTAGAGTGAGTGGGAGGAAATGGATGAATTCCTAGTTTTCCAGATGCAACGTAAAATTTTAAGTATTTTAAACTGAGCTTTGCTGCATCCTCTTCCAGCTTTGGCTACGTTTTGTTTGGTCTATTCCATCATCTTTATACATAAACATCTTTAAAGTTCAGTTTCTTTTATGTTTTGAGTGAATTTCAGCTGTTTTAGCCTACAAAGTTGAAGTAATATTGATAAAGTCTAAAGTCTGGGTGTCCTGGGAGGAAAGCCACCGAGGCATATAAAGAGAAGCCTCCCCAGGGAGGTGGCCTGCCTACTTCTCTCTGGAGGCGCAGCTCCCAACAGGCTCAGTGCTGATTACAACAGAACAGACAGCCTTCTGCTGCTGCAGCTGCACCGTTCAAGGCTATCTTTAAAAGAAGCCCTCTTTGAGGATTGAGCACAGATGTGAAGAAATTCTTCAATCCGATGGCATTTCGCGTTCAAGTCCGATCATGGAAAGGGGATAATCAGGATAAAACCAACAATGATAAAAAAAGAAGAAAAAAAAACAATATATGAAGGAAACCTCTAGAAAGGACACATCAGCAGATGTCCATCAAAGTAGAGAAAACCCTTTGAATTTCCCCAAAGATCACAATCTTTCTTTATAGAGATTAACACAATAAAAATAAAATTACACTAAAGGAAGATTATATATAAAAAAGCTTAGCACGATGAATTTCTAGTAAAGCCTAAATAATTTTCCTTGCACTGACGTAAGCCTTATGTGAGTTACATAGAAGAAGTTGCCAAAGCTTTACAAGAAACCCCCCCTTTTTCTTTTTTTTTTAACTTTAATCTCTTATTTGAATGTGTCCTTTTTAAAACTCTGGCTTATTTTGTTCTGTGCTGGAGCAAATATATTTACCAAATGTTACCAGTTCCACACAAGGGCTCCAACTCACAGCTGGGAGCAAAAATGAATCTTACTGAAATAAAGGAGGTGTTTTAGGTCAGGCCGCAAGTCAGAGAAAAAGGACATGAAAGTCAAGCTTGATGAAAAATAAGGAAACTCGGCAGGGACACACAAAAAGCAGACTTCTCTTGACATATATATATATATATATATATATATATATATATATATATATATATATATATGGTTAAAAAAATCACAGAATAAATGGAAAAAAATACAAATGTAATTATAAATATGTAGCATTTATATGTTACTTTTACAGAAACGGCAGTGTGAGGTATAGGGAGTTTACTTTAATGTCTGATATTTTGTTTTGTAGCAAGTGATAAAAACTACAATAAAGTGACAGTATGTATCTATAAAGCACGGCACTCAAGTGTGTAGCTTTCTCTAGTTTCTTTTAAGTTCTTTCTAAAATGCTGAGACTTGAGCAGTTCACTAAAATTCAGCTCAATTTTTTTAAAACTGAAGAGGAGGTTTGTGGTCTGACGTTGTTAAATGTTATTTAGCAAAATCTATTCGATGCAGTTTCAATAAATTGTAATTAAACCCAATGAGGGCTTCCTAGACTAAGCTTCAAAGTGCAACTGCAAGAGACAGAACAGAAATAAACTACTCGGTCACCCAAGTTCTCACCTGGTGCAGGAGAAAAAGCAACAATAATG
Source organism: Poecilia reticulata (assembly GCF_904066995.2). Taxonomy (NCBI): domain Eukaryota; kingdom Metazoa; phylum Chordata; class Actinopteri; order Cyprinodontiformes; family Poeciliidae; genus Poecilia; species Poecilia reticulata. Next base: position 37,560,034 of record NC_088831.1, read on the forward strand.
TTTGCAGGGCTCTCATCTTCAGCGACTCGTCAGTTTTATTCGAGATGAGCGGCGGTTAAATCCTCTCTGAAAGGCTTGGAGAGGAGAAGACGCGCATGCCGCTGAAACATCGCTGATATCACCTGCAACGAAAGTGGAGAAATTTACCACAAAAAAAAAAACAAAAAAAAAACTCAGTAATAGAGGGTTTTATTCGTACATTTGAAAAGAAAAAAAAAAGAAAAAGAGAACTTGTCCTTACTGTTCTGCAAATTTACAGATACCTCGCGCTGGAATCCCTCCTGTCCAATCCAGCAAAGAGTTCTACAATCCGCTTTAAACGTCCCCGTCTCTCACGATGCTGGAATTTCCTCTAATGAGGCGTCTTCAAACAGCGACTTAGTTGTCTAAGTTTCAAATCCCGCCGAACAGTTTTCTCCTTTTTAATCCGGAGCGGTTTGAGCAAGAAGTTGTCTCTGTGCGCCGTGAAATTCTACCAAATGAGTCCCGTACCGCTGGTGACGAGACTGCGGTCAGTCAAGCAGACCGTTCCTTCAGCTCTACTTGATTCCAGTGCGCAAAATCCTGCGCTGTGCGCCTGGAGACTCCAAGGTCGGCGCGCATCTGCTCAGAGTCTCAGTACCTGAAGATTTACCTCTGAAAGTCTCCCTCTCTCCTTTTTAAAGACATAAGTAAGAGGCTTGATGTCACAGTTAATCGCTTTTTTCCCCTCTCTCTCTTTAACCCTTTAAGTGAATAGACGCGATTAACTTCAAAATTTTAGGAAAGCGTCAATGGAGAATGTCGCATTTCCAAAATCGCTTGAGAAGCGCGTAAAAACTGGCTTATGGCGATATTAAGGAAACTCTTCATATTTGGAATAAAACTTATTCGATTCTTTTTTGTTTTCAGCTTATAAATGTATCTCCCTAAACTGTGATATTGTTTTTTAGATGGTGAGTAAAAGTTTATCGTTTGGGAAACAACTGAAGATACATTTCCGATCATACAGGAAAATATAGCAAATGGTTTCAAACTGCATGTAGGTAAAAAGCCTTTTTCCTCTGTCCACGGTGCGGACAAAGACCGGACCGATGACATTTTTTAGATTCTGGCTCCACCGTGTGGTTACAACCACACAACAGACATGAACTATATACAGAGTAAATAAATGGATTATTGAAAAGTTATTTTTTTTTCGCAAAGTGAAACACGTTCTATGGAGTAATTACACACAGACTTACATTTCCATTATTTCTGAAGATTTTCCACTGAAGTTGATGAAAACATGACACTGTAGATTAGAGCAGCACATCAAACATTAAGGTAAGGTAATTTATATAGCACATTTTCAGCAACAAGGCAATTCAAAGTGCTTAAGAACATTGTTAATGACGAAATGTGAGCTTAATGAAAAGCATGCTATTTTCAAGTTACTTTTAACTTGGCTATATGTTACTGTATATACAGCATGCAGAAACCTTTACAGCAAGTGTGTAATTATAAACTGATTTATACACAGGATCCAAAATTATAACTCTTGAGCGTTTTACTTTACAAGTATAAGTTGTGATGGGTTGTATTCTTTGCTGAGTAGTTGAGCTGTGTGATTGTTTTGAGAGTGTCTCTGAACTTCAGTTTACAAGGTTTCAAGCATTTATACTTCCATGGTTTCCCCTGTATGAGCTCCATCTACTGTCCCATCAACTCTGATCAACTTCCTTGCCTTACCTCATTGCCACAGCATGCTGCTGTCACTGCTGCTTTTACCATAGGATTTGTGAGTTCAGGTTAATGTTAAGTGCTTTTTGGTACAAAGCATTTTAGCAAAACCTTTCCTCTTGCCACTCTCTCATAAATGCCACATTTATGGTGTTCATTGCTGATGGTTTTTTGTCAACAGATTGTGGCCCCCCTGAATATCCATTTTTTTTCAAATTTTATGTTATTGTCCTTGAGTTTGATATGTAACCACATGTACATAACCACTGTGTAATACATTTACACTCATTTACTCAAAAAAAATATTTATTGCACAATAAATTTCTGTTAGGAAAGATAATGTCTTATCTGTCTTTTAGCTTTCATAAAAATATGTACTAAGTATTAATCAAAAAACAAATGACCTTCAGGCAGGCACACAAAAAATAATAATAAAAATAACTGACCCTATACACAGGAAGACATGATGTATTTTAAACATTTTATTTATTGCATCAGATACTTAACTATCAAGTAGTTAAATCAGTCAAACAAACTAAGCATGAAGGTAGAGCATGCAATACATAGTATAAAACTGTAAAATTAAAACAATGTCAGTGTTCAGATCTGTAAATATCTAATAAATCTTCTTTGTCACTCTGCGCTACTAACTGACCCAGATCTATTGTAGAAACAGTGATAAGACGAACAAAGGCCAGCGCAATAACTGCAGTTATATGATAATGCCAAGATAAAAGTGTCAATTTATCACTCACTCACATTTAATCTGACAAATAACCTATTAGAGTGAATAAAGGTTTAAAGTACACAAAGTTACTTTTGACACATTGTCTTATCACTCTTTAATATAACTAAAGTACAACAATCCTTAAGCTAACAAATTTCATTATCTGTCTTTGCTGAACTGCTGATATAAGTATGACTGCACATGAAAACGATCAGACTCAACCTTTCACATGAGCTGGACCTCAGCCAGCAGTACAAACTCAAAGACCCTAACAAATGGTTTCACATCACGGAGTTTCTTGGCTTATTCCCTATATGCATTTGTAAAGCTCAGCAAAATGGTTCTAAACCAAAAAGAAAGAGAAAATTTTTTAAAAAATTGAGAATTTCTGCTTTGTTGGTGTTTGGTGCCATCATGTGGCAGAATCTGTATATTGACAGCTACATTTGACAGTTCTGTGGTTTTCTCCATGCTTCTTTAATCCGACTTGGCTTCAGAATGATGACGATCATACAGCAATAGCCTCATATTTTTCTAACTAAAACATTGCATAAGGTTTTCAAAAAATTCTCATCCCTGCAGTGCTTATAGTTGCAGCTGGAACTTTCCAGCACATTTCATCATGTGAACTTGCTACAAACACCACAGCGCCATGGCATATTTCAGGAAGAAGCCTGAATTTCTCTTGGCACCGATTTCCAAATTTCATAACAGATGGAATACGTCTAATAAGAGGCTCTCAAACAAACCACCTCAGGTTACATGCATGTGGAAAGAGCCACAGACTTTTCTACAGAGGTCCCATACATATTCACTTAAATTACATCCTTGATTATTTGTATCATATGTATTCACTTTGTACTTGATGGTTAACTCTTGCAATACTATAGGCAAAGTTCAGTCCAGTGGCTGCATGATTGTGTTCTGTGTGTAAATCGCAGAAATCCAGTCCACACCTACTAGTAATCAGTGTTTCCAGAGGTCAGGACAGTGGGGCTGAGTTCACACAGTTGCACTTTATAATACTGAATGTTTGCACTGAACAGGACATTCAAGTAATGTACAAAAGAAGGGCTGGTAGTATCTGTTAAGGAAAGACTGGGTCATAGTCTCTCTTTTTAGAGAAAAGGTGTGTTTGCTCAACCCGTCATTCTTCTGCTGATTAGGCTGAAATATTTTAGACTGAATGTATATAACAGGATGGAGATGGCAAAACAACCTTTTAGCTGTCAATTACGTAACTACTCCAAGTGAATTTTTTTTTTAAAATAATCTTTTATTGGATTTCATTAATCTTTATATATCACTAAGGACTGTATGTCATAGGAGAGGCATGTGGCACACCACTGATGGTTCAAACCTCCTTGTAGACTTATGAACTGAACAGTTTCCCCTATGATCATGGTTAGATATTGCATGAAACTGTAATGAAATCAGATTAAAAGAAAATAAAAATAAACAACTATTTATTGTTGTAATGAAATCAGATTAAAAGAAAATAAAAATAAACAACTATTTATTGTTGTTTATAAACAATAAACAACAATATTGGTGTTTATTGTTTATTATTAATACAAGCTTAATACAAGCTTAATACAAATTAAGCTTGTATTTCAACAAGCTTAATTTGTCTGAGATCATATAGATCAAATTGTTATAAATAGGAAAAATATTTACAAATATATAAAAACAAGAAGTAGAAAAATGAAATGTATATTAATAGGAATGTACAAAATGGATGAAGTATGAATAATGTAGCAGCATGGGAAGATAAATTTAGCAGTGCAACATTTTAAGTGTCCGAGTGTAAAGTGCAAATACAGTGTCATTGGGGGGGTTAGGGGTTGAAGTGACCAAGTTATTGTTAGGGACAGTGCAGTGAGAGAGACTGAGAGGAGTTTGAGAGTCTCACAGCTTCTGGTATGAAGCTTTTGATGTGGTAATGACCCACATCAAAGCCACCATCGACGTCACTGTGGACCCTCACCAGTACGCCTACAGGCAGAACCGCTCCACAGAAGATGCCATTTCTTCTGTGGTCCACACTGCTCTCACCCACCTGGAGCAGAAGGACTCCTACGTCCGTCTGCTGTTTGTGGACTTCACATCGGCTTTCAATACAATAATCCCTCAGACCCTAATAAATAAACTTTCTTCACTTGGACTGAGCACTTCACTTTGCAACTGGGTCCTGGACTTCCTGACCAACAGGCCGCAGTCTGTGAAGATCCACAACATCTCCTCCTCCACCACAGTCCTCAGCACTGGCTCTCCACAGGGCTGTGTGCTGAGTCCCCTCCTGTTCACGCTGCTCACATATGACTGCTCTCCTCTCCATCCTGGCTGTCATATTGTGAAGTTTGCGGACGATACAGCAGTGGTTGGAAACATCACAAACGGTGATGAGTCCAGCTACAGACAGGAGGTGGAACACCTGGAGGGCTGGTGCAGAGAAAACAACCTCTGCATCAACGTCAAGAAGACGAAGGAGATGATTGTGGACTTCAGACGGAGCAGACACGCCCACCTCCCCCTGCTCGTCGGAGGATCTGCGGTGGAAGTTGTCTCCAGCTACAGGTACTTGGGTGTGCACCTGAGCAACAACCTCACCTGGAGCAACAACACTTCCGTTCTGGTCAGGAAGGCGAATCAGCGGCTCTACTTCCTCAGGCGGCTGAAGCATGCAGGACTGGGGAGCTCAGTCCTCACCTCCTTCTACAGATGTGTGGTGGAGAGCGTGCTTTGCTCCAGCATCAACGTGTGGTACGGTAGCTGCTCTGCTGCAGACAGGAAAGCTCTGCAGAGAGTAGTGAAGGCTGCATAGAGGACTGTTGGAGTCAACCTCCCCACCACCACAGACATCTACACCTCCAGATGCAGGAAAAGGGCCTCCTGCATCATAAAGGACCCCTCTCACCCAGCACACTCACTTTTTGTCCCGCTATACCCTCAGGCAGGAGGCTGCGGAGCATCAAATGCAGGACAACCAGACTGAGAAACAGCTTCATACCAGAAGCTGTGAGACTCTCAAACTCCTCTCAGTCTCTCTCACTGCACTGTCCCTAACAATAACTTGGTCACTTCAACCCCTAACCCCCCCAATGACACTGTATTTGCACTTTACACTCGGACACTTAAAATGTTGCACTGCTAAATTTATCTTCCCATGCTGCTACATTATTCATACTTCATCCATTTTGTACATTCCTATTAATATACATTTCATTTTTCTACTTCTTATTTTTATATATTTGTAAATATTTTTCCTATTTATAACAATTTGATCTTGTAGCTAGTTTTTATATTTTATACTTTATATTTGGATGTAACTGGGGCCGTGACTCTCAATTTAGTTCCACCACATGTAACACGTGATGTGAATGACAATAAAGTCTCTTGAATCTTGAAGATGTTCCACGTGTAAATTTATGCTATTTCTACTAAAACATTTCAGCATCGTCTCCAAAGAGTAAAAACTTGCAACAGAGGTATTTTCACCATCTCCACATTGCATCATCCTCTTTCTTGTTTATTCTAATCATTTTTATGCAGTTTTAACCTAATTCCATAAAAAGCCTTGTGAGGTGCTTAAGTGAGTAAAGTTACAAAACAGAAACACAACACAATAAGTTACAGTACATTACAAAACAACAGATTATATCAATCCTTTAAATGTCCCTCATGGATGAAATTCATAGTAAATCAGCACTAAGGTGAGCAATATCAGCACAACAAAAAAGTAAAAACATTTTCCAATAGTGCAATAAACAGAATATATTCCTCACATATTAATTAAATACAATTGTTTTGTTTAAATCATGATGTATTGGCTGATCATATAGACAGATATGTGTTGCCTGTCGGAAAACAGAAATTTTACAGTAAAAAATGAAAGCAGCAAAAGAATATTAATGTCCAATAATTGCATTGTTTCCACGAAAGGCTTTAAAAAAAAAAAGTCATGAGACTGTATTGGTATTTTTATATCTCAGCCAATATATTTGAACCAGGATGATATTAATCTTTTGGAGATTCTGCACGTAATGAGACCATATGAATACTGGAGAAAAGACTAACTGATGATGACAGTTTGCATGGACTGCAAAAGTTGTCTGTCCCGCTCAAAAGTACAAACTGTCCCAACAGGATCGGCTCGGCTGCCAAAAATTGTCACGCAGGTGGCAGAGGTAAAAGAATGAACTCTCACAGGGTTCAAACTTCTGCCACAGAACTATTTCCTGCTTTGTCTTTAGATTATATATTAAGATATATTGCACAACAGATCTGCTTACTTTTGACATTAAGGGAAATGAAAACACAAAAACAGAACTCAAAGATTTTCTCTCTTAGTATTCGATTGAGTTTTGGTTTAAACAAATGTATCAGTTACTTACATAAATCAGTTCAGTGGGCTAAAACAAGTTGTAACCAATGCTAATGCCAGGAATTACTGGTTTGATAGTATCAACTTCCTCTTTACAGAGGGGAGTTGGTTTCCTATTACAACAGGCTTTGCACGCCACCTCTTTCTACAAAGCCTGTGAGGCACGAGTTTGTCTGTTTTCCAGAGGGAGGGAACATGTAAAGTAAACAGAGAGGACTTTGCTCAAATCTACAGTCAGTACATGCAGTCACGCGATGACTTGCAAGTTATTATACATATTAATTTCATAACCTTTCACCACACATGCAGCAGAAAGTCATGCAATAAAAAGACATTAAAACAAACATCTTAATGGGCTTAATTAAAGGGTACATCCCTTTAATTAAGCCCATTAAGACTTTCAAAGTGAACAGCAAAGTCATGTAAAACAATGATTAACTGATGACACACTGAGTGCTAATGCTTTCCATGCAAAGCGTTGGGAATCTGCTCTGTCTTCCTGTTATTATATAACAGCCTGACTTAAAATGCAGCCCGCACTTCCTACAGAATTTAAACACACACTCTCACTCCGGCTCTGAAAACCACCCCTCCACAACAGGCAGGACCTGCTCCCACACAAAGCTCAGCTTGCAGCACAGCGAGGAGGCAATGAGAAGCAGAGTGTGGTTTCCTCTAACGGGGCTGCTGGCTTGGCTATGCTGCCTTCGTCTGGGACAAGTTCAGGGGGAGAAGGTGCTGGTTATGCCCGTGGACGGCAGCCACTGGCTCAGCATGAAGATTCTGGTGAAGGAGCTCGGCCGCAGAGGTCACGAGGTCACGGTGCTGGTGCCTGAAAGCAGCATGTTGATCCAAGGTTCTGACAGCTACAAGACGGAGGTCTACAAAGTGCCGTATACTCAAGCTGAACTGGATAAGAACTTCAACAAGCTCAGGGAAGGACTGTTTGACCAGCAGCCAGGATTAGCAGATTTATTTGTGAATGTGGACCGTTTGGTGAAGTTTACGTCTCTACAGTCTGAGGGCTGCGAGGCTTTACTGGACAATGAGCCTTTGATAACTGAACTTGGGAGAGAGGGATTTGATATTGTGCTTACAGATCCCTTCCTTCCCTGTGGTTCTATCCTAGCTCGTATTTTTTCCATTCCTGCTGTGTACTTTCTGCGTGGGCTTCCCTGTGAGCTGGATATCAAAGCTAACAAGTGTCCCTCTCCTGTTTCCTATGTTCCTAAGTTTTTCTCTGGTAACACAGACCGTATGAGCTTCCCAGAAAGGGTTAAAAACATGATGATGTCTTTTTTGGAGTCATACATATGCACGGTCTTGTACCAACACTTTGATGAGCTGGTTAGCAAGCGCATCCAAGATGGCATGTCATACAAAGAACTAATAAGTGAAGGAGCTATCTGGCTCCTCAGATATGACTTTGTTTTTGACTGGCCCAAACCTCTCATGCCAAACATGGTTCTAATAGGTGGGATCAACTGTGCAAAGACGGCTCCTCTTCCAGCTGTGAGTATGACGATTTATGTGTAGAGAAAAAATAAAGAATGTGTCCCATCTGGATTCACTTAAGGCAGATTTGTTCAACACAATCTCTGAGTTTAAGGAAGTCAAAGCTGTGAAACTTTGAAGACCAAAATATTAATTTTAGTGTTTTTCCTTATTAACTAGTTTTATGAGCTATGGAGACAGTCATAAAGTAATGTTTGAATCTGCATAAGGTTTTGTATAATACACTATTTCCTGGGAAATTATCAAAAATGAAGTGTCACAGAAAGCATGATACACATGGTTCTGTAGATATGGTTCATTGTTTCAAGAATTGTTTGTGGTAGAATTAATTTACCTTCTCATGCACTACACTTTGAGAGCAATGTAATCCAGATTTCAGGGTTATGTCCAAAAAGTTCCAGGAAAGGAGGTGTGGGGCCCTGCTGTGTCAACAGGGATCAAGTAATTTGCAAAAACAATAGTTTTGTTTGTATAGGCACAGAGACGGTTATGCTTGCAGATTTAAATGGCTTTATGGCTGGTAGTTGCTAACAATGTTAAAGAGGTAAATTCTATTAAGATATTATTAAAATAGATGCAGTTTTTACACATGCAATTTATTTACACTGGATTTTGCTTTAGTTTTCTTGCAGTTATTTTTTGCCTTTCCAACTTTTTTGCAGGACCTGAAGGAATTTGTAGATGCTTCAGGAGACGATGGCTTCATTGTCTTTACGCTGGGCTCAATGGTGTCCGACATGCCTGAAGCTAAAGCCAAGCAGTTCTTTGATGCCTTCCGACAAATTCCTCAGAGGGTAAGTAATACTGTGTCCCTATCGATTTTCATTGGTTTAATCTATGTACACTTTAAGGTTCAGTCCCAATCAATGGGTTTTAAAAGACAGTTTTTTTTCTTCTTGATAAAGATGCTGATAAGTTTTATGATTACAAAAAAAAAAAACAAGCACATTGCCCTTCTTTTTAACCCACAGCACATATCCTGCAGGTTGAATCCAGTTGAACTGATGGACTTTGTTATCTACTTTGCTGCCCACGTGCCAAACTGATCATTCAGTACCAAAGCAGTTTGAATGTACTGATGATCTGGTCTGATTCTTATTCCAGGTGATTTGGAGGTACACAGGTGAAATACCCAAAGATGTACCCAAGAACGTTAAACTTATGAAATGGTTACCTCAGAACGATCTTCTAGGTGTGTTTAATGACACATGTATTCAAGAAAAAACATCTCATGGTATTGAATTTGGGGACAAGTTGAACTAAATGTGTTTCTTTTTCTCTACAGCTCACCCCAAAGCTAAAGTCTTCATGACTCATGGCGGAAGTCATGGTATTTATGAAGGTGTCTGTAATGGCGTTCCCATGTTGATGTTTCCACTCTTCGGCGATCAGGGAGACAACGTGCACCGAATGGTTTCTCGTGGTGTTGCTGTGAAGCTCAATATATTTGATATGACAACAGAAACATTGGTAGATGGACTGAAAAAGGTTATCTATGACAAAGGGTAAGAAACTTCAACTATAACTTACTAAAAACTAATGAGTAATGGTTTATGGACAACATTTTATGCAGAGATATTTGTATTTAGTGAAATGTTTTTTTAAGAAGTGTTGCCTGGAACCTAAATAATCTGAATCTCTCCATCAGAAGACCTCAGCAAGCTCGCTCTTTTTTTTTTCAGAAAAGCAGATTAAGATAGCTAGTGATCAACACCAGCTTATTAGAGAATGGACTTTGACAATCCCCAAACAAATGAAAAATGTCTTAACAGTTTGAATTTAACTTTATAGTACAAACATTTTACACCAGTATCACATCAGAAGTAATTAATTTATCCTCATATTTTTCCAAGGATAAAATGTCAGGAGATGTAAAGATCTGGCTTCTGTTGGGTGTTACAAATTATTGGGTGGTTTGCACTTACAGTTTTGTCAGCCATTGCAGTTCCACATTCCTTTTTCTTATTTTTTTCCTTTCTTCTACCCTTTTTGTTCTTCCTTCATTTCTGTCATGGTGTTTGTTCATTCTTCCAACCTCAATCTCTTTCTTTTACATGTTTCACTTGCTTGCTTCTTTTCTTATTTGTTTCAATCTTTTCTGGTGCCCTGCCTCAATTTCCTTTCTTTCTTAGCTTTCTTGAAATCACCCCTTCTTTCCTGTCTCTGTGTCCTACCTCCATTCTTTCAATGTTTATTTGTTTGTTTATTTATTTTAGTCATTCATTCATTCGACCTTCCTTTCATCCTTCAAAACAAAATCACAATTAACTTTTATATTTCATGCCTAAAGGAAAGTAAAGAACTGAGAACTCAAGAAAAGTATGATACTTTTACCCGAACATTGCGTACTGAATCAGTCATCCTGTCTATGTTTGTACTTTGTTGCGTGATAAAACTTCCTGACCTGTGTAGGCAAGTCTACAGTACTCAGCTGTCCTGCTTTGTCAATTCCAGTGACATTTCATAAGGACTTTTCTACACAAATACTGATAATTTTTGTTCGATTACACAATTCTCTTGCTGATTAACACACTAGTTTAATTTATTTAATTTGTGTTGTCCTTTTCCTAATATCTTTGTATGCTACATACTACATGTTTTTACAATTAGCCAGCATGTGGCACACAGTTTAATCTGAAACTTACTGTTATATTACCCAGTTGTAACTATTATGTCTTTTCTGTAGATACAAAGAGCGCATGGTGGAGCTGTCTCAGATCCATCTGGACCGCCCTGTTGAGCCTTTGGACCTGGCTGTTTTCTGGTCTGAGTTTGTAATGAGACACAAGGGAGCATCACATCTAAGGGTGGCTGCACATGACTTGAACTGGTTTCAGTACCACAGCCTGGATGTTATCGGCTTTTTACTTTTTGTTTTTGTCGCCGTTTTGTGGGTGACTCTGAAGTCCTGTTTGTTTTGCACTCGCAAGTGTTGCGGGAAGAGAGGTGCAAAGAAAAAATCTGAGTAGTGTCTGCCATGAAGTAAATAGTTTGAACACTGCTGTGAAGTTATGTCTGGTGTACTGTAAACATGTGTGATTTGCCAGAATACACTTTTTTTTGTAATTAATCTGAATAAAATTGATAAAACTTATTGTTTGAACTTCATTTATTATTTGTGAAAGAACATACAGATCTTGTAGGATAAATTTCTTGAACCTTCCCTGAGAGTTTAAGATGTTTAGTTCTGTTTCATAGGAATGTTGTTGGACTGGATTATAACGAACTTGTTTTGTAATAGCTGTCAACTTTTGTGTATGTGTGGCACTATGAAAGAGAACAATGCATGAAAATAGTAGCGATCATTTTATTTTTATGATAAATATTACTTGCTGCCAGAAACTAACGTTAGAATTTATTATATCTAACAGTGTAGGAATTTTGCCATCAGCGCCATATGCAACAGCGGTTGACGCTCTGGCAGGCTGAAGAAGTCCGCCATTGCTGAGAAAACAGCTTATAGCAGGAGCAGCTACAATAACCGCTGTGCTTTCTGTTCATGGGTAAGCTGAGTCATAAATAATATATATACTGTAGATTATAACGCTAGTAGCCTCTGATAAGTACCGTCTGGCAGGAAAATAAGGTGCTTCAACAGAACTGACTGCCGAGCTGAATGTGAAGCCGAAGTTAGCACCATGCTAAAGTAATGATGCTAATGGCTCGCGCTCGTGTGGCCTTGGTTGGTCGGCGATAATAGGGTGCCAAAATATTTTCTAAATGTATGTATTGTTTGAGTTCAGTTAATGAAAGTTATGTTGGAGTAGATGTACAGTGACGTCAGTAGTGAGTATGCGTGTTTATTGTTGTGCCGCTCTTCGATTATTGTGTTTAGCGGTTGACGCTCTGGTAGGCAGAAGTCCGCATTGCTGAGAAAACAGCTTTTAGCAGATATTAGGAGCAGCTACAATAACCGCCGTGCTTTCTGTTTACAGTTTGAACTAAATATATATGCTACACCAGAAGTGACCTGGTCCATCATTTTCTGCTGTGTAACATACTTGTACAGATCATACAAAGGCTTTACATTTATTGCTTACCCTTTAGCAAATTTGTGAAGAAGCTTGAAACAAATTAGCGAGAATATTGTCCAGCCACATTTGTCAAGATCCATTTTTCATAACATTTTATTGTTGCACTGACTAAACACAGACAGACTTAGGTGAGAAGCCAGCACAACTCTGACTCCCTTTATTGGCCATTTATTTTGTTTTGGTTTTCCCCCATTTTAAAGAGTAACAAACAAGTTTTCTTCTGGAGGAAACCATTTTTATGGTCAGAGACATACGTGGTGTTTATTGCTGATAGTTGTTTTGATTGTCACCCGTGAATGTGCATTTTATTATTCAAATTTGATATTACTGTCCTTTATTTTGATAACTTGCCCATACATATCCACTGTACATTGAATTTACACTGATTTACTCTTGAATAAATATTTGGCTTTTAGCTTTGATAAAATACGTATTAAGTATTAATGAAAAAAACAAGTGACTTCCGAAAAGGAACAAAAAATAAATAAATAAAAAATAACTGACCATACAAATACACAGAAAGACATGTATTTAAAACATTTTATTTATTACATCAGATCCTTAACTGTCAAGTAGTTAAAGCAGTCAAACAAAACAAGCAAGAAGGTAGAGCATGCAATACATAGTATAACATTTAAAAAAAAAAAAAAAAGCAATAAACACATAAGGACAGTCTTCAGAACTGTAAATATGAAACAATGGGAACCGGGGCTTTGGGTGCTGTATGGTTGTTTTTGTCGTCTTCCTTCACTTCCTCAGTTCCACCACAAGATGGAGCCATGGAGCTGCTGTCACTGGAGGGGCGATTATCGCACACTCCTGTAGATCGTCACCTGTCATCATCCAGGCTTTAACCCTTGTGCGTGCAAGGACTGTGGCAAACGGGCGGATCTAGAAAAATATCTACGGGGTGGCAAGAGGGGGGCAGGGATTTTTTCAGGGGTGGCAGCATATGCCTATACATGTGTGTGTGTCTCATTCTCACTTTTAGCTTACATAGACCTAACATTAGACTTAATTTACTTGTTGCAAAATATTGTTTTTAACTTGCATTGTTTCAAAATGAGCTTCTTGTAGCACCAAGGCTTAAATACAATTTCTTAATATAGTATAGTTCATTATTTTTACATCTTTCATACATAAAAATAATTTTACGTAATATAGTAATACATATCAGTACAGTAATTGATATACATTTCTGTATTGGACAGCGCCTATTAGTCGCTATGTGATGCATTGAGTTATGTCCAGACAACCATTTTACCCCAATGCAGGACGAGCAGAAATCTGTCACCAAAATATTAGTAGCGCCATCATTTATTATCAGATATATCTATTAAATTCGACTTAAAATAAAGATGAGAAAACTGGTTTTTGCTAAATTCTCAGTGATACAAATCTATAAACAGTTTGGTTTCTGTTAGTTCTGTCAAGATGCAAGAAGGGACGAATTTCCCTTATGTTGGTCAATCGTCTTATTTTAAATATGCTGTAGGAGCTGTAATTTGATGACTGTTATAAATATTGCCACGTTTTACGAACAGAGGGGATTAGTTCAATTTTTGTCGCTTGTTTAACTTTTAGGAATTGCAGCGGCTGCAGTGCGCCGCAATAAAGCTGATAAACAGGTGAAGAACCAAACTAGACAAAACCACTTATATTTTGCCTTTTCTCGCTCTCTGTGTCGGCTTTACCCTACACGCAAACCCATTGCCATGGCAACCTGCAGACAACAGCTCAACGAGCAGATGGAGCAGAGATTACCGATCAGGGGAATCAACACCAAAAAACAAACATTTCCCACACACAAAGTACGCAAAAACACCAAAACAGAACATTCAGTCTGTTTTCGTGTCTGTATTGTGATTATTAAGTTTTCGCCTGAGCACCACGGGTGGTTGATTAGCTGATTTAAACACCTGCTCTACTGATGACTTGGTGGGCGGGTTGTCTTAGTTTAGTGCTAACGGAACCAAAACACATCGAACTGCACAGCACAAGGCTATCAAAGTCAATAGCAGGCCAGCAACAGTTAAGCTAGCCGCTAGCATAACTAACTCGCTGCTCACTTTCTCAATATTTTCTCTAAATTAAAACTTTCTCCTCACCTGTTAAATGTGAAACCATTCAACCTTGTTATCTATGGCTGTCATAGGGTTGAATTAACCGCTAAACATTGCATCATTTTTTCAGATTCTTTGCGTAAGTGTGGTATTTTCCTGACCACCGATATTCCTGACTCAATTGTCAGCAATAAGTCAAGTAATGTCCAATCCAGTAATATATCCATCATCGCTGCTACCTCGCGCTCTGTCCTTCTCTCGCACTTCCCGCTACTTAGGTTACATTGTGTTGCATTCAATGTTATCAGAAAAAAGAGATTAATGCTCTTAATGTCCGATTTTCCATAACTATTTATTGAATTCATAGTCGCCAGCTGGGATTGCAACAGGGGTGGCGAGGCTCTCATTTGGAGTGGCAACTGCCACCCCAGTAGTTCCACCCCTGGTGGCAAATGACACGTGTTTTACGTGTGAGGGGTCGGTTGGACCCCATTTGTAAACAGAAGGGTTAAGAGGAGCTGGTTGTCAGTCCACCAGTTCGTGTTAACCTACTGTGGTACTCCGCGCCTTCTAACTATCAGATTATGGGCAAGAATATATATTTTTCTCCAACGTTTTTATTCACAAAGAAGTGAATAAAAACATACACAGCAAATTCAAAAGTGTTAAATGTTTTGGTGCTAGTAGACTTTGTGCAAAAGCAGAGTTAATTTTACACTTATAGAGTCACTTTCTGTTTATGTAACTCGGGGGTGTATATTATTAGTAATTAAAATCCAGTGTTAAAACAAAGTGTTTCCGTATCAAATCTAGAGGTGTTAAAATAGAATCAATAACTCTTTACTTAACTCTGAACTCCACCAGCGGCTCTAACACTGAAAGAGTTAATTCACTGACTCCGCCCCAGAATCACAGATTCCCACCGAAGCGACAGAAGCCAAGTCATTTCAGGACTATTTACTTTCCATCTGTCTTGAGTTATTTACTGCGCTTGGTAAGTCATTTTTTTCTGAGATGCTTTATATCTATTATTTTGAGTTGAGCTCAACCTGTATGATAGACGTGACGTTCGCCACACGGCTTGGTGTTGGCATATTTAGCTTAGCATGCCGAATGTTAGCGGAGTATAAAGTGTTGGAAAAAATCGAGCCGGTGAACATTCAGTCAAATTATTGGCTAATTTGAACAGATCCGTAATAATCTGGAGTATGTTTTTTCATGATATTGAACGTTTACATGCATATTGGTCAGATTTATTAACCTTTCTGATCGATTTTTTTCCTTTGAAAAAATGTAAAAGGCTTTTTCACGTTGAGAGCATTAATCCCGCTGTTGTGTCTTATACGTTTTGCAGCATGTTTTAATCCTTTTATTGCCCTTTTGTATATATTAGAACCAGTCTGGTTGAGGATGAATCGCCAGTCGTCCTCCCCCTCCCGAATCCTTCATGGATTCTTCAAAGATTCAAGCACCAAAAATTATTATGTAAGTGTTAATATCTCTGAAACCCTACATTTCTGTAATTGAGGCTTGTTGTTAGAATTGTAGTAAAAATGTATTCCTTCATTCCATTCCTCATTGTGTTTTTTGTTTGTTATGATCCAGAGACCGACACTGGCTGTCCTACTCAGAGACTGAAGACTATCCGAAGCAGTAGAGGAGCATGTTGGTGTCCCCGGCCAAACTTCACCAACAGCCCAACAGCCTGAAGACAATCTGTTAGTGAGTGGACATCTCTCTGGTGGAGTGCAGAGAGGAACTGACTCTTATCAACAGAAACATAAACTGAATAAGAAATGATGGATCTGAATATCAGGTTGGTCTGTTATGTAATGTACATATCTGGCAATCTACCTGTTAAAAGAAAATGTACTCTATCATATTACATGAACTGCATTGCATTGATACAGGCGTTACTTTTGCCGCCTTGTACTTTGAACAATTTCATGCATATGGTATTGAAGAAAAATGTATTAAGCATACTGCATTTTGTATTGCACAGCTGATATGTCAGACCTTTTAATAAGCAATATGTGAATGAAAGTGACATGTGAAACATGCACATTGTTCCACGTTGTAATATGTTTTGTAATTATGGTGCACGTTTTGAAATAAATGCATTTGAGAAAATCATTGCCTCTTTATTAAATATTTATTTTCCAAAGAATTTTTAAAAATTCAAAACCATAAAGTACCTATTTAATATTAATTACAAATAACTCTTAAGAAGTTAAAGAAGTATTCTGTGAGAGTTAATATTAAGATCTAACACTAGATTAGTGTTAGTAAGTGTTAAATTATTAACTCCAGCAGATTTGATATTTGACACTTTATAAGAGTTAAGGTACTAACTCTCCAAAAAGAGTTAAATTAAACTTTCTGGTGTGGACCCATATAGACATTTTAAAAGAGTTGAAATCAAATCTGACGATGTCAATCTGGGCCTCCTGGATTTGCTGCGTAGGGTTGAAGTTAGAAAACCGTTACTACAATATTTATTTTTGGAATTGTCCTCGCAATAGTCCTCACCCAAAAGCACAGAAGTGGTTTGACTGCAGAGGAAACCTTTCACTTTAATTTTATCAGGCAGCCCCAGTACTAAACTAAATGCTCGGTGTTATGCCAAGAATGCGCATCTCTCTAAACTCTCGCAGATTGATGAGAAAACGGACTGAAATATGACCGAAGAGGCAACTTTTAAAGATGCTGACGGGATCTGGGTTTCAGGTGAGCGGCTGTGAATAGAAAGTTACCGTATATTCGATTTTTAATGTGTTAGTGTTCTACATTGTTTTAAGATTGTTCTACACACTCTGCGCGGTCCTGCTTACGAGATACTACTGAGTCTGTTTTCCAGAGGGAGGGAATATGTAAAATGAAAAGAGGACTTTACTGAAATCTAGTCAGTACATGCAGTCATGCAATGAGTTGTAAGTTATAATGCACAATAATTTCATGACTTTTTACGAAAAATGCTGCAAAAAGTCATGCAAGAAAAACCTTTAAAAATCATCTTAATGTGCTTAGTTAACAGGATGTAAGAACACTTTCAAAGTGAACAGTTAAGTTATATCAATGATTTACTGATGACACACTGAATGCTGACACTCTAACTGCAAAGCTTTGCCCTGACTTAAATGTAGCCCACATTTCCTACAAAATTTCGACACACACACTCACTCTAACTCTGAAAGCCACTCCTCAACAATAGGCAGGACCAGCTCCCACACAAAGCTCAGCTTGCAGCACAGCGAAGAGGCAATGAGAAGCAGAGTGTGGTTTCCTCTAACGGGGCTGCTGGCTTGGCTATGCTGCCTTCGTCTGGGGCCCGTTCAGGGGGAGAAGGTGCTGGTTTTCCCTGCGGATGGCAGCCAGTGGCTCAGCATGAAGATTCTGGTGAAGGAGCTCGGTCGCAGAGGTCACGATGTCACGGTGCTGGTGCCTGAAAGCAGCATGTTGATCCAAGGTTCTGACAGCTACAAGACGGAGGTCTACAAAGTGCCATTTACTCAAGCTGAACTGGATGAGCACTTCAGCAAGTTCAAGGAAGGACTGTTTGACCAGCAGCCAGGATTAGCAGATTTATTTGCGAATGTGAACCGTTTGTTGATATTTACAACTCCACAGGTGGTGAGCTGCGAGGCTTTACTGGACAATGAGCCTTTGGTAACTAAACTTGGGAGAGAGGGATTTGATATGGTGCTTACAGATCCCTTCCTTCCCTGTGGTTCTATCCTAGCTCATATGTTTTCCATTCCTGCTGTGTATATTATGCGTTTGCTTCCCTGTGACCTGGATATCAAAGCTAACAAGTGTCCCTCTCCTGTGTCCTACGTTCCTAAGTTTTTCTCTGGTAACACAGACCGTATGAGCTTCCCAGAGAGGGTTAAAAACATGATGATGTCTTTTTTGGAGTCATACCTATGCACGGTCATGTACCAACACTTTGATGAGCTGGTTAGCAAGCGCATCCAAGATGGCATGTCATACAAAGAACTAATAAGTGAAGGAGCTATCTGGCTCCTCAGATATGACTTTGTTTTTGACTGGCCCAAACCTCTCATGCCAAACATGGTTCTAATAGGTGGGATCAACTGTGCAAAGACGGCTCCTCTTCCAGCTGTGAGTATGACGATTTATGTGTAGAGAAAAAATAAAGAATGTGTCCCATCTGGATTCACTTAAGGCAGATTTGTTCAACACAATCTCTGAGTTTAAGGAAGTCAAAGCTGTGAAACTTTGAAGACCAAAATTTTAATTTCAGTGTTTTTCCTTCTTAACTATTTTTATGAGCTATGGAGACAGTCATAAAGTAATGTTTGAATCTGCATAAGGTTTTGTATAATACACTATTTCGTGGGAAATTATCAAAAACGGAAGTGTCACAGAAATCATGAAACGCATAATGTAAGTCAACAGATATGGTTCATTGTTTCAAGAATTGTTTGTGGTAGAATGAGTTTACCTTCTCATGCACTACACTTTGAGAGCAATGTAATCCAGATTTCTGGACTATGTTCAAAAAAGTTCTTGGAAAGGACATGTGGGGCCATAAAAGCTTTATGACTTTTACTAGCCATAAAGATAAAAAATGGCTAGTTGCACACGGTGTTAATGATGTAAATTCTATTAAGGTTTTATAAGACAGTTTTTAAACATGTAGTAATGTATTTACATTGGATTTTGCTTTAGTTTTCTTGCAGTTATTTTTTGCCTTTCCAACTTTTTTGCAGGACCTGAAGGAATTTGTGGATGCTTCAGGAGACGATGGCTTCATTGTCTTTACGCTGGGCTCATGGGTGTCCGACATGCCTGAAACTAAATCCAAGCAGTTCTTTGATGCCTTCCGACAAATTCCTCACAGGGTAAGTAATACTGTGTCCCTATCGATTTTCATTGGTTTAATCTATGTACACTTTAAGGTTCAGTCCCAATCAATGGGTTTTATATGACAGTTTCTTTTCTACTTGAGAAAGTCACTGATACGTTTTATGATTACAAGAGAAAAACAAGCACATTGCCCTTCTTTGTAACCCACAGCACATATCCTGCAGGTTGAATCCAGTTGAACTGATGGACTTTGTTCTCTACTTTGCTGCCCACGTGCCAAACTGATCATTCAGTACCAAAGCAGTTTGAATGTACTGATGATCTGGTCTGATTCTTATTGCAGGTGATTTGGAGGTACACAGGTGAAATACCCAAAGATGTACCCAAGAACGTTAAACTTATGAAATGGTTACCTCAGAACGATCTTCTAGGTGTGTTTAATGACATGTATTCAAGAAAAAACATCTCATGGTATTGAATTTGGGGACAAGTTGAACTAAATGTGTTTCTTTTTCTCTACAGCTCACCCCAAAGCTAAAGTCTTCATGACTCATGGCGGAAGTCATGGTGCCTATGAAGGTATCTGTAATGGCGTTCCCATGTTGATGTTTCCACTCTTCGGGGATCAGATAGACAACGCGCACCGAATGGTGTCTCGTGGTGTTGCTGTGAAGATCAATATATTTGATATGACAACAGAAACATTGGTAGAGGGACTGAAAAAAGTTATCTATGACAAAGGGTAAGAAACTTCAACTATAACTTACTAAAAACTAATGAGTAATGGTTTATGGACAACATTTTATGCAGAGATATTTGTATTTAATTGAATATTTGCGAACACTTTATTTGAAAGGGGGTGAATAAGACTGTCATGACACCGTCATAAACATGACATAACATCTGTCATTAACATGAATAAACCTTCATAAATATTTATGACTGTTGTCATAAAGCGTCATTCGGTAAATTATGACACTTTTAATACAGAGTTGACATTAATCTAAATGTTTTTGTTATGACAATGTGACATTAACCAAGAAATCATTACTGATATGAATTTGTTATAAAAGTATTAATGATTGCACTTTAAAAATTAGGTAACTTTGTTATTAAAGGTAAAATTTAATCAGTTGTTTTCTGATTTCAAAAAGAGAATTTTCTTTACTTACAAAAATAACAGAAATATTCTCCGAGTTGACTTCATACAAAAAATTTTAATATAGACGTTAATTTTGTGGTAGAAAAACAGTTTCACTCCTCACTCCTTCACCAAACAATCAGATCCGTCACAGCAGCTGCTTCTGTGTGTTAATCATAGGAGGCTGACTGACGAGGAGGGTAAGCAAAACCAATTAATAAATAAATATATAACAATAGATCTACAATTTGCATAATCTTGGATCTGTAACATTAATAGTTTAGCAAAAAATAAATTAATCTAATTCTTAATAGGCTCCAACACACTGTATGGCACTAAGGAGCAGAGGCAGTCCTAACCTGTTTGGCACCCTGGGCAAACCACCTTTCCTTTGCCCCCTCCCTTTGAATATATAAGAAATTAGACTACTATATGCTGCACAGAGGCGCAGTTGGTAGCACAGTTGCCTTGCAGCAAGAAGGTCGTGGGTTTGGTTCCCGGCCCGGGGTCTTTCTGCCTGGAGTATGCATGTTCTCTTTGTGCATACGTGGGTTTTCTCCGGGTACTCCGGTTTGTTCCCACATGACTGTTAGGTTAATTGGTCTCTCTAAGTTCTCCCTAGGTGTGAGTGTGTGCGTGCATGGTTATTTGTTCAAGGTTGTACTGCCCCTATCTGGACATAGGCACCAGCACCTCTCCTGACCCCACTAGGGACAAGGGTGTACTGAAAATGGATGGATGGACTATTATGCTGACATAGTGTAAATTACAGTTGTCTGATTGTACTCAGTATTAGCAATTTAGTAAATTGTAATGCTTAAGGACTTCAGTACTTAAATCTTGGTTTTACTTTCACTCTGGGAATAAACAAAAATAATCTGCAAACCTTAACCTAAATAATTGAACATTATTTGCAAAATACTTTTCCTTAACACTTATTTCTTTGCAATTAGTTTTCACACTGAATAAAACCCACAACATAGCTTCACAAACAAACAAGGACTCTGTAATACACACAGGTTAATCTGAAACTTACTGTTATATTACCCAGTTAAACCATTATGTCTTTTCTGTAGATACAAAGAGCGCATGGTGGAGCTGTCTCAGATCCATCTGGACCGCCCTGTTGAGCCTTTGGACCTGGCTGTTTTCTGGTCTGAGTTTGTAATGAGACACAAGGGAGCATCACATCTAAGGGTGGCTGCACATGACTTGAACTGGTTTCAGTACCACAGCCTGGATGTTATCGGCTTTTTGCTTTTTGTTTTTGTCGCCGTTTTGTGGGTGACTCTGAAATCCTGTTTGTTTTGCACTCGCAAGTGTTGCGGGAAGAGAGGTGCAAAAAAAAAATCTGAGTAGTGTCTGCCATGAAGTAAATAGTTTGAACACTGCCACTGTGTACTGTAAAGTGTATATATGTGATTTGCCAGAATACACTTTTTGTTTTAAATTAATCTGAATAAAATTGATAAAACTTATTGTTTGAATAAGTTTTATATTATTTTCTTTATTATTTTCTTTGAGTTTGATAGCTTACCCTGCCCCTTGTGAAAGAATATACAAATATATGCATTAGGATGAATTTCTTGAACTGGTTCTGAGAGTTTAAGATGTTCTGTTTCATAGGAATGCTGGTGTAATGGATTATAAAGCACTTTTGTAACAGCTGTCATGTTTTATGTATATACAGATCATACAAAGTCTTTACATGTATTGCTTCCTCTGCAGCAAATTTGTAAAGAAGCTTGAAACAAATTACCTAGATTACTGTCCAGCCACATTTGTCAATGATCCATTTTTCAAAATAAAATTTATTGTTGCACTGACTAAATACAAACATTTCCTGATTTTTGAAAACCAACACAAATCTGACTCCTTTTTTGACCCATTTTCTTGGTTTTTCCCATTTAAATAGTAGCAAATACAAGTTGGCTTCTGGAGGAAACCATTTTTATATTCAGAGACATATGTGGTGTTTATTACCATAACATACCAACTATATTTATAAAGCACTTTAAAACAACCACAGCTGATACAAAGTGCTGTACATTAAAACAATAAAAAAAAATAAAAACTCTTACAGTTTTAAAACAAAAACATACAATTTAAAACCAGATCCTGCTGGAGTTGAAAGCCAAGTAAAATTGATGGGTTTTAAGACAAACTTTAAAAGTGGACAGTGAAGGGGCCTCTCTGACCTGCAAAGGCAAGTCGTTCCATAACTTAGGACCCATGACAGAGAAAGCCCTGTCCCCTCTGAGCTTCCTCCTGGAACTTGGTACCTCCAAGAGCAGCTAATCTGCTGACCTGAGTGACCGATATTGCTGATGGTTTTGATAGTTCCCCGTGAATGTGCATTTTTTCAAATTTTATATTATTTTCTTTGAGTTTGATAGCTTACTCATACATATCCACTGTACATTGAATTTATACTGAACTAGTCCTGCCCCTTCGCTGGGCTGGCAGTTTTGGCGGCTCTGAATTGCTCCCAACAAAAAAGTCCAAGACGAGGGACAAAATATGTGTCCAGTTTTTGGTTTTTCCTTGCTCTCTGTTTTCCATCCTTTTCACTTTGCCGTTCCAGGGAGCTCCACTTATGTTAACTTAGTCTGTAAAAATGTTCTAGATAGGTTGCCGTCTATCGTTGGTGGAAGGCTGGTGACAAGATTTACCCAGAATGCACTTGGAGTTAATAAGGATGATCCACTTGTAATTTTCTGTGTCATAAAGTTAAATGTAAGAGTGAAAATAAAGCCATTTATGTACCACAATATTTTACACCGACTATGTCACTAAACTCAATCGGTCTTGTAAAGTTTTTAGCAACAATGACTGGGGCCAGCATACTATATAGAGGGCTCGCCTTCTCCAGCTCTCATCAGCCATGATAAAGGCTTGGATCCGATTCTACCCCCCACCATGCAGCTCCGTGCCTGGTTGATGTTCAAGTTAGAAAACCGTTACTATTTATTTTCGGAATTGTCCTCATAATAGTCCTCACCCATAAGCACGGAAGTGGTTCGAGTGCAGAGGAAACCTTTGACTTGAATTTTATCAGGCTGCCCCTGTGCTGAACTAAATGCTCGGTGTTATGCTGAGAACGCGCATCGCAGACTGATGAGAAAACGGACTGAAATATGACAGAAGAGGCAACTTTTAAAGATGCTGACGGGTTCTGGGTTTCAGGTGAGCGGCTGTGAATAGAAGTTACTGCAGGACCTCAACTGCTAAAGAAAGATTTGGCTCATAGCATTTGGAGTTTACAAAATATCGCATAAACCTCAGCTAAAATACTGTAGCAATAATTTGGCCCGCAGCATAAAGCCAAAGATGCCACAATTAAGTAAATCAAGATGTCCCAAAAGCATCGGCGGACTGGCACTTAAAATCGGTAAGTAATTATTGAGCATTATTTGATGTAATGTATTTGTGAACAAACCAAGCTCAAACACAAAGCAACATATTGTAGCCATGGCAACACAATTTCAAGATGATTTATTGCACTTTTACAAGGTAAACTTGATTAAATCTGAAATCTACAATTTATTTTAATTTTTTTATTTTATTTCTGCTGTGTACATTAAATAAGATTTAATAGTATTGTCATTATCAATAAATATACTAAAGTGTTAGATCTGTGTTAAAATTTCCACCATTTATTTATAGGGGCCCCTGAATGACTGGGGATGGGCGGCCTACCAGCAGCTAATGAGTTTTCTTTGCCTCGATACCTGTCGTACAATTCTAGATCTCTCAGAAGTGCTGACATTGAAAAATTACGTAAAGTTAACCCCCTCTGAGCTTTTTTGATCTGTAAAAGCAGTCTGCAGCCAAGTTACTATGGAGGCTACATATTGGGGTTTATTCAGTGAAATGGCAGCAAATTTGCTTATTTCACAACATAATTCATAACCAGGGTTAAAAGTAGTTTAAAATTTTTGGCGGTACTATGACATATATATATATATATATATGTATATATATATATATATATATATATATATATATATATATATATATATATATATATATAAACAAAAGCTGGGTAACCCTTGAATTGCTACAGAATAAAGCTGTATTTCCTTCAGCCCACTGGCTGAAATGTTGACACCATGAGATGCCGTAAGACCTAAATCCTGAACATCATGGCATGGAGTGCATCCCAGTTCCAGTTTTCTATGTCTGGCATATAACCATTCATTTTAGCTTTTAAACTGGTTATATTGATCCTGTGTCCAGACAGAGAGATAATCAGTAGCCTAGCATCATGACCTGTTTGTTCTGAAGATCCTGCAGCTTCCACTTCTCTTCCTAACATGGCGCCTCCTCACCCTGACTCTCATACTGATAGGAGGAACCACAGAGCTCTGTTAGGTTAAAGCTCATTTTCTGAAGATGGGATATTTTTCCTCCAACGGGTTCCAGAAGAACATCCAGTCCAACATCTGGACATTCACTGTCATTTGTGAATGTTAGCTCCTCATTTTCAACAGTGGAGCTATAAAGGTTGAAAAAGGTTTTTATTTTGGAGAAAATCTCATCAGCATCAATATTTCCACTAAATAAGAGGCAAAAAAAAATTGTTTGATAGAGGAAAAGCCTCTCAGATCCTGAGCCCGACATCACCAAACTATTTTTATATTAGACAATTAATTTAATTTCACATAATTATTGCGGTAGAAGCCATTTGTTTGTTAAATACTTAATGAAACCGTGAAGCCGTGTTTGATGTTTGTTGTGATCGAGGTATAGTCACACAGAACGAGGTAATTAGTCCAAGTTTGTCGTTTATTGAACGTTCAGAAACTACAGCGGCTGTGATGCACCAAGACAAAGGTAAAACAACCCGAACAGGTGATCAACTCTAAACCACTCGCACCTTTTTGCTCTCCGTCTCTCTGTCATTTAAGCACACCCGTTGCCATGGCAACCTCTTGCGCTCCACAAGCCGACCAGGGATTACGTTAAAAACATAACATTCAGTCTGTTACGATATCAGGTTTTCAGGCTTGATATTTATTTTGCGATCATTAATAAACGCTCCCTGAACACAGCGGTGGTTGATTAGTTAATTTTAAACTCCTGCTCTGCTAGTTATTTTGGTAATGGAACCGAAACGCACAGAATTGCGCAACACCTTGTTGAAACAATAATTACTGAGATTATTATTGTGGTTGAATCATTAATTTGAACATGTTTTGTTTATTTATTTATTTTTTCTGTTCTTTAATAAAGTTATTAACGTTTTAAGCGAGCCAGAGGAGGACGTGCTGGTCTCAGCCTCCTGGCTGCGTTTAGTTTGTCACATAATGACAAAGATATACCTTCCGCGATCGACGTGTTGTTTAGATTGTTCTTGAAAAACTAATCAGTCACGGCTAATTAGTGGGCGCAGTCGCGGCTGCACAGTGAACCCACTGATTTTTTACAGCAGACAGGCGCTCTCCTCTCTTGCAGGTACTGCGTACCCCCTCTAAATCTTTTAGGGGTATGTAGTACCCTGCAGTACCCCCTTACTTTCACCCCTGTTCATAACCCAGTGACCTTCTCTCATGGTCGGTTTAAAAACTACAGTCTCAGATCAGCAGCACTGTCAGCAGCAGAAAGATCAACATTATACATGTCAGGAAAAACAGAGACTACATAATTACAATGATGCAGTATGATCTGATTAAATATTAGATTTTTGATGTGTTAGTGTTGTACATTGTTTTAAGATTGTTCTACACTCCCCTTTTTAACTTTTGAGCCCCTGCCCCTCCAAAGGTCTCTGCGCAATCATGCTTATGAGGTATGAATGTGTCTGTTTTCCAGAGGGAGGGAACATGTAAAATGAAGAGAGGACTTTGCTCAAATCTACAGTCAGTACATGCAGTCATGCAATGACTTGTAAGTTACATATTAATTTCATGACTTTCACCACAAATGCAGCAGAAAGTCATGCAAGAAAAAAAACTTTAAAAATGTGCTTAGTTAACAGGATGTAAGAACACTTTCAAAGTGAACAGCAAAGTTATATCAATGATTAACTGATGACACACTGAGTGCTGACGCTTTCCACGCAAAGCTCTGGTAATCTACATGTCTTCCTGTTGTTATAAAACAGCCTGACTTAAAATGCAGCCCGCACTTCCTACAGAATTTCGACACACACACTCACTCCGGCTCTGAAAGCCACCCCTCAACAACAGGCAGGACCTGCTCCCACACAAAGCTCAGCTTGCAGCACAGCAAAGAGACAATGAGAAGCAGGGTGTGGTTTCCTCTAACGGGGCTGCTGGCTTGGCTATGCTGCCTTCGTCTGGGGCCCGTTCAGGGGGAGAAGGTGCTGGTTATGTCTGTGGACGGCAGCCACTGGCTCAGCATGAAGATTCTGGTGAAGGAGCTCGGCCGCAGAGGCCACGATGTCACGGTGCTGGTGCCTGAAAGCAGCATGTTGATCCAAGGTTCTGACAGCTACAAGACGGAGGTCTACAAAGTGCCATTTACTCAAGCTGAACTGGATGAGCACTTCAGCAAGTTCAGGGAAGGACTGTTTGACCAGCATTCAGGATTAGGAGACTTATTTGTGAATGTGGGCCGTTTGGTGAAGTATATGTCTCTACAGTCGGTGGTCTGTGATGCTTTACTGCACAATGAGCCTTGGATGAATAAACTCAGGGTAGAGAGATTTGATATGATGCTTACAGATCCCTTCCTTCCCTGTGGTTCTATCATGGCTCATAATTTTTCCATTCCTGCTGTGTATATTATGCATGGGATTCCCTGTGACCTGGATATCAAAGCTAACAAGTGTCCCTCTCCTGTTTCCTACGTTCCTAAGTCTTACTCTGGTAACACAGACCATATGAGCTTCCCAGAAAGGGTTAAAAACATGATGATGTCTTTTTTGGAGTCGTACCTATGCACATCCATGTACCAGCGCTTTGATGAGCTGGTTAGCAAGCACATCCAAGACGGCATGTCGTACAAAGAACTAATAAGTGAAGGAGCTATCTGGCTCCTCAGATATGACTTTGTTTTTGACTGGCCCAAACCTCTCATGCCAAACATGGTTCTAATAGGAGGGATCAACTGTGCAAAGACGGCTCCTCTTCCAGCTGTGAGTATGACGATTTATGTGTAGAGAAAAAATGAACAATATGTCCCAAGGAAGTCAAAGCTGTGAAACTTTGAAGACCAAAATTTTAATTTCAGTGTTTTTCCTTATTAACTATTTATACGAGCTATAGCAGGGTTTGGCAACCCAAAATGTTGAAAGAGCCATATTGGACCAAAAAAACAAATCTGTCTGGAGCCTCAAAAAATTAAAAGCCTTTTAAAAGGCTTATAATGAAGGCAAAACAAAACAGGCTTTAAGTGTTTATATAAGCTATTTTATCGTCTAATCAAAAGGACTAAGTGATTAAATGTTTATTTTCCCTGCTGTTAGTCCTAGAAGGGATGACGTACCAAGTGACAACTCTGGTGCCACAATGGTGCTTTAAGTTTACCTCCCGTTACAATATTAATGTTTTATGTTTCGTTGCATTGATAAAATTAAATAAGTGCAATAATGGAAAACGTTAAGAATGATTGTGTCATGTTTGTCCTCCTACAGAAACCATATATATAAGAAAAAGATATCCCCCCCCCTTTTATTACATTTTCAAACATTTTTGAAAAAGCTCCAAGGAGCCACTAGGGCAGCACTAAAGAGCCGCGGCTTGCCGAACACCCGAGCTATGGAGACATAAAAAACTATAAAAAATTAACTGTCACAGAAAACATGAAACATGGTGTAAGTCAGCAGGTATGGTTCATTGTTTCAAGAATTGTTTGTAGTAGAATTAATTTACCTTTTCATGCACTACACTTTGAGAGCATTGTAATCCAGATTTCAGGGTTATGTCCAAAAAGTTCTAGGAAAGGAGATGTGGGGCCCTGCTGCGTCAACAGGGATCAAGTAATTTGCAAAAACAATAGAATTGTTTGTATAGGCACAGAGACGGCTATGCTTGCAGATTTAAATGGCTTTATGGCTGGCAGTTGCTAGCAATGTTAAAGAGGTAAATTCTATTAAGATATTAAGACAAATGCAGTTTTTAGTAATGTATTTACACAGAATTTTGCTTTTGCTTTAGTTTTCTTGCAGTTATTTTTTTGTCTTTTCCAACTCTTTTGCAGGACCTGATGGAATTTGTAGATGCTTCAGGAGACGATGGCTTCATTGTCTTTACGCTGGGCACATTTGTGTCCGACGTGCCTGAAGCTAAAGCCAAGCAGTTCTTTGATGCCTTTCGACAAATTCCTCAGAGGGTAAATAATACTGGTTCCTATTTTTGAGAATTTAGATATATTTTTTAAAAGACCTCTGTCTCGTTGTTCTCTCACATCCCGGGATCCGCCAGGATCCCACGCGGCCGAAAGTGAAACCACACAGAGAACAGCAATCAGTGTTCGATGTCAGAGTTTAATCAAAACAAAGCACAGCATGAAAATCACATCGAAAACACATCACATCAGAAACTGCACAAACCAAAAAGCATACATTCGTTTACCTGAGACAAATGGAATAAGGAAAAAATGCCAAAATAGAAGAAAAACAAAGACGCGTCCTTGGAGAGTGCTCGTGCATTTTGCAAAACCAATTTGATTCGTTCCTCTAGGTTGCAGTTTTATCCAAAAAGGGTGTTTTCCTTGTTTTTAATTTATGCAATTATGCAATTGAGACGTGTCCTTTCCTTGTATAGCTGTAACCAGTTTCAAATTACTAAATTGAAAAGTTCGAAGTAATTTTATCACCTCAATCAGCTCTGTTTCCTTTCAGACTTTGGAGTTCTCTCTCTGTAGACAAGTCCGACCAAAGGTTATTTTTCAACAAAAGTTTATCATGTATGTTTCGAAGCCTGGAGTTTCTCAAGTTTTCCAATTGAACAAAATATTCTTGTTTTAAACCAGAGTTCACCCAAAAAGCTATCTTATTTATTGCCTCTCCAAGCAGCCATCCAAACACAGGTCTTTGCAGTACGATTCAGAGCCGGGACCAAGTGATTCAGACTTCTCCATCAGATCAAAGCACCGATTTGAAGAATTTAAACACTTATAGAGTACACCTGAACATTTTCTATAGAAACACATTGATTCTAAACATTTTCTAATGAATGTTTTGATAAATTTAACTACTGGATATTACTGTTTAACCTAGGTTAGACACTACAAGTAGTTGTTAATATAAAACCACAAATTAAACTCTTACCTATCAACACATGCTGTCAATAGCTAAGCAAAATGTCCTACAAATTAGATCATAATTATTAGTATTATGTGTTATTATCTTTAACCAGCTTTCCAGCCCTGAATCATGTCTCTTGTGTTACCGCTTGCCTGGGGGACGCCCATGTAGGAGATTTAAATTTATGGCCTCGTTTCCCTCTGATAACAAACAGTCTCCCTTGCAAGCCTAACTCTTGTCTGTAGTGTTTATGTAAGTTCAAAAAATATCTACCGCTAGCTATTGAGATTACATCTTGAACACAAACCTACCTAAAATATCATGCTCAATCTACCTTTTTCACATGTGGTATGATTAACTGTATTGAACACTAAGAATATTCAATTTTCCTCAACACTGATAAGTTTTATGATTACAAGAGAAAAACAAGCACATTGCCCTTCTTTTTTAACCCACAGCACATATCCTGCAGGTTGAATCCAGTTGAACTGATGGACTTTGTTCTCTACTTTGCTGCCCACGTGCCAAACTGATCATTCAGTACCAAAGCTGTTTGAATGTGCTGATGATCTGGTCTGATTCTCATTGCAGGTGATTTGGAGGTACACAGGTGAAATACCCAAAGATGTACCCAAGAACGTTAAACTTATGAAATGGTTACCTCAGAACGATCTTCTAGGTGGGTTTAATGACACATGGATTCATGAAAAAACATCTCATGGTATTGTCTTTGGTGACAAGTTGAACTAAATGTGTGTTTTTTTCTCTACAGGTCACCCCAAAGCTAAAGTCTTCATGACTCATGGTGGAAGTCATGGTGTCTATGAATGTGTCTGTAATGGCGTTCCCATGTTGATGTTTCCACTCTTCGCGGATCAGGGAGACAACGTGCACCGAATGGTGTCTCGTGGTGTTGCTGTGAAGATCAATATATTTGATATGACAACAGAAACATTGGTAGATGGACTGAAAAAAGTTATCTATGACAAAGGGTAAGAAACTTCAACTATAACTTACTAAAAACTAATGAGTAATGGTTTATGGACAACATTTTATGCAGAGATGTCTGCCATGGTGTCAGACTGCCTGGCTGACACCATGGCAGATATAGCGGGAGAGAGGGAGAGAACAGTCACAGTGAGCTCCTTGTGGTTGGTTACTTCTTGCTTGTTGCTCCTTGGTCAGTGTTCATAGTTGGGCGTTATTTCCCATCATGGCATTGCCTCAATTGCAGACAGTGGTGGTTTCTGACATGAGCAATAGGGGCGCCCAGGGCGTTATGTTTTTAGGGGTGGCACAAGACCACTGCGGATTGTAGCACAGAGATAGAAGCAAAGCAGAACAAAGTTTGGTCTGCTTTTAATATTGGTTAGATTTATTAAGTATTTAATATCTAGGTGTTTTTATGGGAATATGTATATTTCAGATCAATTTGAGAAGCAATTTTGATCATATTTCTCATTTTGTCCCGTCAGTTGGCGCAGGCCGCTGGTCTTGGTCTTGACTTGGTCTCGAACCCTAAAAGTCTTGGTCTTGTCTCAGTCTCGATACACTTGGTCTTGTCTTGGTCTCGGGTTAGGTGGTCTTGACCACAACACTGCTACATACTACATATTTTTACAGTTAGCCAGCATGTGGCACTAATAAAGAGTCTGTAATACACACAGGTTAATCTGAAACTTACTGTTATACGACCCAGTTGTAACTATTATGTCTTTTCTGTAGATACAAAGAGCGCATGGTGGAGCTGTCTCAGATCCATCTGGACCGCCCTGTTGAGCCTTTGGACCTGGCTGTTTTCTGGTCTGAGTTTGTAATGAGACACAAGGGAGCATCACATCTAAGGGTGGCTGCACATGACTTGAACTGGTTTCAGTACCACAGCCTGGATGTTATCGGCTTTTTGCTTTTTGTTTTTGTCGCCGTTTTGTGGGTGACTCTGAAATCCTGTTTGTTTTGCACTCGCAAGTGTTGCGGGAAGAGAGGTGCAAAGAAAAAATCTGAGTAGTGTCTGCCATGAAGTAAATAGTTTGATCACTGTCACTGTGTACTGTAAAAAATGTATATATGAGATTTCCCAGAAAACGCCTTTTTTTTTGTAATTAAACTGAATAAAATTGTAATAAAATTGATAAAACTTATTGCTTGAACTTCATTTATTCTTTGTGAAAGAATATACAGATCTTGTAGGATAAATTTTTTTAACTGGCCCTGAGAGTTTAAGATGTTTAGTAGTTTTTCATAGGAATGCTGGTGGAATGGATTATAAAGCACTTTTGTTTTGTAACAGCTGTTATCTTTTATGTATATACAGATCATACAAAGCCTTTACATTTATTGCTTCCTCTGTAGCAAATTTGTAAAGAAGCTTGAAGCAAATTGCCTAGAATATTGTCCAGCCACATTTTTCAAGATCCATTTTTCAAAACGTTTTTATTGTCTCACTGACTAAATACAGACAGATTATGGGTGAGTTGCCATTTCTTGATTTATGAAAACCAGCACAACTCTGACTCCCTTTATTGGCCTATGTTCTTGTTTTTTCCCATTTTAAGAAGTAGCAAATACAAGTTGGCTTCTTGAGGAAACAATTTTTTATGGATCAGAGGCGCATGAAAC
This sequence comes from Poecilia reticulata, assembly GCF_904066995.2. Lineage (NCBI taxonomy): Eukaryota > Metazoa > Chordata > Actinopteri > Cyprinodontiformes > Poeciliidae > Poecilia > Poecilia reticulata. The sequence continues at coordinate 37,592,262 of NC_088831.1, forward strand.
TTGGGAAGCAAATTAAAAGTTATTTGCTACTCTGATCAGTTTAAATGGGAACAGTGTTTAATAACATAACCTCAGTTATGGGTTAAGGGTACCAGTAAGTTTGAAGTGGCCCGGAGTGATTTAGTAAAAAACAAAACGTTTCATGATTTTGCCCATTGAATAACTGTACCTTTTATTAAAGGCTGAATTTACATTTTTATTTATTTTCAGAGTAAGAGTTTGAAATTACAATAATACATGTATCTTGGAGTTTTAGCACATTTTTAGGGTTACCAAATGTGTTTTTTTTTTCTATATTTGACCATTTTGTTTAATCCATAATAACAGATGTAGCTTGAAATGATATTGAAGCCTTGGCTTGGCCTTGGCTTCAATATCCCTGATAATATCCTGAACACTAGTAATCAATAAGCTTTGTTTGCATTTGGCAGTGATTAATGAACGTTGGGCATTGACAGAGGAGCAACTGTTTAAACAGTCACTGTTGGTAGTAGATGCTCCTGCTTGCATCATTTTGTTATTTTAATTAACTCATAATTATCTCAGCTGTTTGCTTGAAGCATATATCTTCCAGCCAACTTGCTCAGTTGTAGCTACATCATATTACTGACTCTTGTAATTTGAAGAATAATCAGTTTTAAAAAGTGACCAAAAATACTTGTGAAATGCATCAGTGTGTATAATACTATGGGAAGTGTTTGGAAAGCATTTTCAAAAATGTCCACCAAATATCTTTAACTCATCTCATTGGAGAATAATAACCACAGACTGTTTTCACTATGGCAGAGCCGAGGAACTCGGGAAGGAATTGTCATATCTCAGCCACCAGTATTACATTTACATATTCTAAAATCTGTTGAACTAAAGCCATAAAATTTTAGAGATAAGTTATGGCCTTTAGAAGATTTAGCTCACAAGCTGCAACATGCTCTGTTGTAACTGAAGGGCCCTGTTTTCCAAAAAAGTCTAGGTGACATTTAACTTGTCTCTGTTTTGTCTTGACTTATTGAACATAATAATAAAAAAAAAATCAAAAGAAACAAATGTATATTTATGTATTTTGTATTTCCTTGTAATGCTGTTGGAAACTAATCTTTTTGTTCAGAGTGAGTTTTTTCCTGACAAAAATATTACAAAATGCCAGTTTCAGTTGTTTTGGAACACAGTTAAAAATAACAACTGTAACACAGGAACACAACTCAAAGCAGAGGTTTGAATAAGCAGGATTTCTCACCAGCATGGTAGTTTTTACGATGTGTGGCTTGCATGATGGCAGGCTGTTATTCAAGTTGACCTCTCTGCCATCTTGTTATTGTGGTCACGTAGGTAGAAACCTAGGGTGCGTTCACACTGCAGCCTGAAGTGACTCAATTCAGATTTTTTGGCAATTCCGATTTTTTTTTTTTGCCAGGGGCCGTTCACACTGCCAGTAAATGCGACCTGTATGCGTTCTGCAGTGTAAACGGGCAAACCATCTGAAAGTGTCCCGCATGCGCACTAGAGGGCGCAATAGCGTCAGCGTTCTAAGAGTTCTGCCAACCGCCATAAAAAGAAGTGCTCAGTGTTTGCGGAAGTAAACATGGAGGCTAACGGTGGAGCTTAGCTTAAATATTTGAAGTTGTTGTCCGGCCAGAGCAGCATATTAACAATTTTATCCTCATTATAGTCCGCCATGGTTGTTGTTTTTCTTCCCACTTGCGCATATCAGGACACAGAATAGTGAGATTTGTTGAGAATCAGTGACGTTCAGTTCGGATGAATGAGACGTGGACGTTAGGGCGCATTTGAATCGGATACGTGTCGGATATGGGTCACATTCGAAAAAGAATCCGACCTGTGCTGTTCACACTGCCATGAAAAGATCGGATACAGGTCGCATTACGTAAAAAAAAAAAAAAAAATCGGAATTGGGTCACTTCAGGCTGCAGTGTAAACGCACCCCTAGTTATTGTAGCACTATACACATCTTCCTCAATCTCAGGAACATGTCTGTATGTGTACACAAACACACTCCATTGTGCAAATCACACAGGTGGCCAAAGAAAACAAATTGCTTGCATGAAAGCAACTGCCTATTGCTTTGTCACATGAAACTGCACAAAGGTTTGGATTTTGGCATCAATAGGAACAGTCTGAGTTATTTAGTAGGAAACTTAACTATTTCTTCTTTGCAGTGAGCAGAAAACAGGACTGACTGCTCCCTTGCTTTGTAGTTTTACTGTGATCTACTTCTTAGATCATTGACATCAGTATAAAACGCCTTGTAAAAGTAACACCAAGTGAAAGTGTAAAACGTACGTCTGCCTAAGGGAGGGTTGTTTGACACCTCAAACTCTTTGACTTCCTTGTTTCTACTAACCTTTGCAAATGTTTGTGAAATGAATACTGAGGCTGAGCAATTTCAACTCTGCTCACAAGCCCCACCAAGTGGACAAAATGTTTACTACTCCGTGTTTTGGAAAGAAGTCAAAATCTGTTTTCTTTCAGGATGAGTGTTTTTACACTTTCACTTCTTCATATTTTGTCATGTTACAGTTGCAAGCTGCTAGGAAGTTTTGTTATAGACCAACACAACGTATTGTGTAATACTGAAGTGGAAGAAACAGACATCGGAGCATTTAGCTGCAGTGGATTTAATTGTGCTGAGATCTATAAAAATGCAAGTCAAACTGCAGATATTTTTTTTGTCGTTGAAATAAATTTTTTCTACATGCATTTACATAATCAAACCTGCAGATATAAATAACTCTTACATCTAGCAGAATGTATGTCGTCTCTTTTGGTGAGAGGACAAAACTTTTAAAAACACTTAAAATGTCCTTTATTCTAGACTAGAGTTTCGTATCTATGGCCAGATGAGAGAAGAACTGGTTCAGACGATGGTCTGGATTGTTTGGCTGTGTGATTTGTGTCAGTCAAGCTGGGAGTGGGAATGTGTTCTATTTAAATGATCACTGATTCAGTTAGAAGTTCAGACAGAAAAAATGTGGAGTATTATGAGTTTCCAACTGATTTCAGTTATTTCTTGCATGCAGCACCAAAGGTGTTAGTGAACATATCAGACTTCTACCCACAAAGTTTCCGTCTGAACTGGTTCAGAGGTTGACTATAAAAGGTGGTGCTGGAGGTCTTGAAGCCACATGCTTTATTTTTTTCCCCTCTTTACTATCATGATACACACAGGCAGAATTATTTGCATCCTTCTGCTGGCCCCCCTCCTTGGTAAACGCAGTTTTTTCTTATTATATTTTTCCTGTGTTTTCTTTATTTATTGTAAGGAAATCTTTTTTCCTGATTTAAGAATTTCTCCATATGTCAGGCGCTTCTGGGAGCAGCATAGTTGGCGGCAAAGTTTCCAAGCCCCACTCCAGACCCTACATGGCGTCCCTGCAGTACCAAGGAAAACATTCATGTGGTGGGATTCTTATTCGGAAGGACTTTGTTCTAACTGCAGCACACTGCCAGTGAGTATGTCCCCTGTAATACAAAGTTATTTTTATGCAACACATAAAACACATAATTTTATGGTTGGGATTTTTTTTTTATGTAGATTAGCAATTAATGATTTTCAATATGTAATCCCAAACAAAACATTAAAAAAACATTTGTTTTTTCTTCAGTATTTCTTTCTGGGAAAAAGGTTAGCTCATTTCAAAGTGGTCTTCAATGAAACAGATAAGTGTAATTATGTTTTCAGATTTCAAGGTGACATGACGGTGGTTCTTGGAGCACATGATCTCAGCAAGAAGGAGAAAAGTCAGCAAAGGATCAAAGTAGCAAAGCTCTGTCCACATTCACGCTTCACTGGAAAATTTGATTTTGACATCATGCTGCTTAGGGTGAGCAAACTGTTGAATATTCAATTTTGCACATTTATTTTCCATACTCCCCCCACATCAAATAGTGCTTATACACCTTAAAGCTTATTTCCTGTACAAAGAAAAACAAATTCTTGTTCAACGCTTTGGTTGTCTGTGGTTATTTTAAACATCCTATTGGACTGTCCCTTGACTGTTTTTGTTTTATTATTATTTTTTGCATCATATTAAAACCTGAGTTAACAATATTCACCATTTTCTTTTACAGTTACAAAATAATGCCACAAAGAATAAGTATGTGAAGCCACTGGACCTGCCCAAGAAAGCCAAAAGCATCTCTGCTAAACTCAGTTGTCTTGTTGCTGGCTGGGGAAAAACTGGATCCAGTGAGCCTGAGTCAAAGGTCCTGAAAGAAGGGACAGAAAAGACTTGGCCCATCACTGAGTGTAAGAATAGTTGGGGAGAATATTTCATATCAGAGCAAATGATTTGCACCACATTTAACAAGAAGGATGGAGGAATATGCCAGGTAATGAAATAATGCCACAAATACAGAAACTCACACAAGTGAAATCTTATGCTAGATTCATTTTATGAACATCTTAGAGTTTTTATAAAACTACTTTCTTCCTCCCTTCTCCTTTTCCTAGGGTGATTCTGGTGGACCTCTAATTTGCAAAAACAAGCTGCAAGGCATAACTGCTTTCTCCGCTGACGGTCAATGTGACAATACACAGTATCCTCATGTCTTCACCAACATTAATTACTTTCTACTGTGGATCAAGAAAATGATGCAGTCTAAATCATTATGCTGAACACGTCTGTACTTTGTTCTTATAACCCAACAGGTGCATTGTTAATTAATTGTAGAAAGGATAACAAGTATAGGTTTCAATTGCCTGTATTTTCAGAATTTACAATAAAAAACATACTTGTTAGTTATACCTCTTTTCATTACATTTTTTCTTGTGTGTTTTTATTCTCTGTTTGTTGAAGCACTAAGTGAAGTCATTAATAACTTATGGTACGTAAATAGTGGAGGTAATGATGGTCTGAGCCTGTTCTGATGCTTCAAAACCTGGACGACTTAACATACTTGATAGAACCAGGAATTCTGCTCTAGTGAACGACGATGCCCGAAAATCAGTTTATGATCCCTGTTTCAAAAAAATCTTGGGTTATGCTGCAGATTAATGATTCGACATGATCTTAAATAGGCTGCTTATATATAATGAAACTTGAACTTCAAATGTAGCAGCAAAATAATTCCGGTTTAGGTTGAAGGACAAATAGAAAAAAAAGTCACTCACTGACATGCGACAGCTCAGATTGTGCAGTTGCAGATTGTTCACTTTCTTTGCACGAACATCTCTGACACCTGCCTACAAAGTTTCAGCATGCAACAGTTTGGGGGTTGACTCTATAAAGGTGTGAGGGGAGTCAGCAAAGCAGATGCTCTGTCCCTTCCATCTAAGCAAACATGATATACACAGGTCGCTTCGTCTGCATCTTCATGCTGGTCATTCTCACTGGTAAGTCTTACTTTAAATACAATGACATTTTTAAAAGTTTTTTAAAAGTCTTTTTTGATATTCATTTGACAAATCTTCAACACAGAGGCTTCTGAAAGCGGCATCTTCGGAGGTCGCATTTCAAAGCCGCACTCCAGGCCCTACATGGCTTCACTGCAGTACGGAACAGGCCACAAGTGCGGCGGCATTCTTATTCGAAAGGACTTTGTTCTTACTGCGGCACACTGCAATGTGTACGTATGTTTAACTGCATCCCTAAGTTCAAAGTTTATGTTAATCATCATTTTTCTTACGCTCTGAAGTTAAATTAGAACAAATTTCTCTTGCTTTTGTTCCTAGAACTAAAATTATTTCTATTTCCTAATGCCAAAAAAGCAATATTTTTTTGTAACTTTCTTTGAATTCAGAAATGCACCTACAATTTAGTCAGTATCGGGCATAATTGTCTTTTAAACTACATGATTTTTGTCAAACCTTTTCAGTTTCCTTCCATAAGATTCTGGAAGGATCTTGTGGAAGGAAGGATCTTCCTTCTTATGGAAGATCCTTCCATAAGAAGTCTGTGAGGACTCTATAAGTCCTCACAGACTTATAGAGTCTGTGAGGACTGAGTTATGTCCTCACAGAACTCTTTCAGGTTTGCTGGCTGCCCCTTTGACTCACTCATTTTCACATCTACCCTATTTTCTGGTATAGCAAATGGAGATACTGTTGATAATTCTTACTAAGCTAAAACAAGAGAATTTTGGTCTGATTTAATTTTAGACCAAAATTAAATCAGACAATTGCGCAATTGCGTGTTCAATTGCACAATGTTCTATTGTGCAATTGAACATTGTGCAATGTTCTATTCAATATATAAAAACTTCTGTCATTATAATATAAGTACATGCAATATTGGAAATAAAACAAATACTCTAGTTTTTAGTGGATTTCCTTCTATTTAACAACTCACTAAAGTTTTAATTTAAAATGAAACTGTTTTCTCATTTTTTAGAACTCCAAGTATCCAAGTGGTACTTGGAGCCCAGGATATCAGTAAGAAGGAGGAAAGTCAGCAAAGGATCAAAGTGGCAACAACCTACAAACATCCAAAATACAACGGAGGTTTTCACAATGACATTATGTTGCTTAAGGTAAGATGGACAAACTGTTTTTTATGTTTATCTAGTTCAATGTTAAAGTGAATGTCTTACGGAGTGAATGGAGATGCATCAAAATAAATTTGAACAGTAATTCGATTCAAAAGCGAAACTTATACAGTATGATAGAACCTCCATTACAAGTAGAGATATGACTATTTTAGCTAATTTTGATGCTTTCAGCTACTGGAGACTCCAAATTTTGACACCTTGATTATTAAAACTGGCAGCCGTACTGTTGACAATATTAACAGCTCTCATGTGTTGCTAGAAAATGAAATAAGCATCTCCACAAAGTTTGTAATAAAGAAAAGGATGAAGTGGTCTAAAACGCTGGAGCATCACCAGCGGATGAAATGGCTCATTGACTGTGAACACTTCATCCTGGATCTTAAGCAGCTTGGAATCTGTGCCTCTTTAGACTTCATACACAATAACTTATTGCTTAACACAATAAGCTGTAACCCATGTATGAACATGTCTATCTGCTGGGACTTGAAGCGCCCACTCCAGCTGCAGTCCTTACTTTATAAATGCCCTCTCGTTGTTAAATGGGGTTAGTTTAACAATCCACTAACGCTGTGGTTGCCTGTTGGTTTTGCTTGCTGCCACATGCAGTTAGTCTTCTCTGTGATTAGCCATAATACGACTACATCCTTTTAAATTGCATGTGTTATACGGCATTCTACTTTGTACAGTGTGACTTTTAAATTTACACCAGATGTAAGCTATGAGCCACAATTATCAAAATGAACAGAAATAAATGTTTGAAATAGGTCACTGCATTATGCATCTAATACTTTACTTTCTGAATTGAGGTACTAAAATAACTGTTATTTATTAAAATGCACCTGTAAAATTGTTTGGTCATTTAAAGCTGCAGTGATGTAACTTTTACAAAAAGATTTTTACGTATTTGTTGAAATTATCACTATGTTAGTAAATCTTTTATAAATTACAAGTAAAGTTTTAAAGGTATCGTGTGCTTTCTTTCACAGCTGGAAAACGATGCCAAACTGAATAAAAACGTCCAGCCCATTGAGTTACCAAAGAAAGAAAAGAAAATAAACGCCAACCTTGATTGTCTAGTTGTTGGCTGGGGCAAAACTGGAAGAAATGAACCCATTTCCACTGTTCTGAAAGAAGCGATAGAAAAGACACAATTCAAGACTGAGTGTGATAAATTCTGGCGAGAGAATTTCACTGCCCAGCAAATGATTTGCACCAAGTTCAAAAAGAACACGGGAGGAGTATGTCAGGTAAATGGGCTCGAAGCATTACATCCAGTTCATTTAGACGCAGAAAAACATTTTAAACAGCAAAATGGTGATCTGTTTTTCTTTTTCAAAAATGTATTAGAACTTCTGAAGAATTTCATTCAGGTCTTGCCTTTTTTCCAGGGTGATTCTGGTGGACCTCTGATCTGCAAAAACAAGCTCCAGGGAATAACTGCTTTTACTGCTGCAGACCAATGTGACAATCCAAAGTTCCCACACGTATTTACTAAAGTTAATTTCTTTCTTCCCTGGATCAAAAAGACAATGCAGGAATAAGATCAGTGTTGTACCCACTTGATTTTATTTTACATAAAACAAAAAGTTGTAACAACCCTTCATTGCACTTTTTGAAAACTCTTGTTTCACAAAAAAACGATCAATATTGTTAGAATCTACAATAAAGCCACATTCCTAAGTAAGTTTCTTTATTCTTTGAAAGAGCTCTACACTTCAATGAAAGTTTCAGCATTTGTTTCTTACTCATCCACTTATAGAAAAGAGTAACCACAGGGTTGTTGTTTGTGAGTACCATGGCTGAGTGCTACAGATGCTGAGACCCAACCACAAACTCCCTCACACAAAACAATGTTCATACGTACATGCTGCCGCAGCCACCAGTGACCTCTTTATGAGTAGGATGCAGGAATTAACTACGCTGCTCAATGAAGAAACACACCTGATGAAACACCTGGAAGCATTTCAAATGTACAGAATCGCTAAGAAAAAACGTTTAACCCAAAACTAAAGATTCAAGAACACATCAACGATGCCACGGCAGCCAGAATGACAGGCTAGTGGGAATAAATCAGCATTCAGAGAAAGTCTCAATTGGTCCCATAAATTCTAAAACAGCAAGTAAATGAATAAATATCTTTCCCTGATTATTCAAAATAAATTAAATTAGTGAGAGGAAAAACTGCTTGGTAATACAATGCTAAAACTTAGCTTGATTCTGAAATTTTTGGGGGGTAGGGTTTAATGAGAAAAAAACCTAAGTCAGACATAATTTTTTTGCCACCAATAATGCAAATTTAATTGGGAGATTTCTGCTTCCTGGTCTGAATACTTTCAGTCTGAAACCAAACGGTAGCGTACAGACTCTGACCTGACATTTTGATCAACTTTTACTGGAAAAAGGGTGGAGAGGCATAGAAAACAGGTTTCTTTCTAATCCAAGGTAATAGCTTTATATGTCTATGGTTATTTGGGGAGCCATGTCATCTCCTGTGCTGCACTCTTTTTTTATTGAGTCCAAAGTTTCTTTTCTCTGCTGAGAAGTTTGATGGAGGTGCGGAATATGTAATCCAGCAGAACTTGCAAAGCCACCCGCATCCTGTCCAATGACCATATGGAATCACTCAGTTTGATTTTAAAGTTAACTCATCTAAACCACATTCTAACTGATTAGCATAAGTCAACAAAAATCAGATAAAAGCACTGGCAGGCCCTAAAAGTCTGTAAGGCCTTATAGACTTAGTGAAAGTAAACCGTCTCACACAGGAAGAGATTGTGTCGCTGTAAACAAGGTAGCATGACATGATCTGGGCTTGGGTTGCATTTCCTTTTGTATTTATATTAAAAAGACGAGGTGATTTTGCTGTGGTAGTTTAACCACCAAATCTTCAATAAGAGAACGTTTTTAAAATGCAGCCTTGACGTTTAACTATTTGGACGTATTATACTAATTTGTATAAGTTCACATTTTTTTGTGGTCTATTTGCCTCTTACTGAAGAGAAAACATTTAAATGTTTTCTCCTATATTCAAATGCTACCACAAAAAAAAAAACCTTTTTGACCAAGAAAAAATGCCCCCACAGATAGAAAGTTGGTGGTTTAAAGTTGTGGTTTCAGTTTCTATGCTGAGTAGGTTAGTCAGCTGAAGCACATCGTTCTATGTTAAAGTCAACCACTAGAAAAAAAAGCCCTAATTCACAGAACTGTTTAATGCAGAAAGTGTAAACTATAAGACGCATACTACTGGTCCAAAAAATGAACAAAAATGCTTCTTAATTAAATTACATATTAGTTAAAAATATACGCAGCAGAAAAAAAAACCCAGTTTAGTCATTTCCTGACCATTTATATGATTGTAAAATAGCACTGCTGCATGAAAGCAACAGCAAAGGTATGTGTGATACAGGTTTCACTCATGCATGAACCTTTTAACACCTCCCCACCAGTCGGTGTTTCCGTTTGTGAGTTTTGAGGCTGAGTACACAAGGTGTTGAGGGGGCTCTGCAAGCCAGGCTCTTCATCCTTTCACTGCAACCATGCTACACACAACTGGCGTCATTTATGTCCTTCTACTCGTCAACTTCAGTGGTAAGTGATTTTTTTTTTTTTTTTTTTTAATGAGAGCTTTAAAGCTACAGATTTTTTTTTTTCCAATTTTCAAATGTCCATTTTGGATTTTGTGTTTAAGTAGCCAGAAAAAGAAAATTGTTTGCCTGATATGAGGTTTAATTTGACTGAACTTTTACATTTCACTCTTAAAGGGGCAGCTGAATATGGTATAACAGGTGGCCAAGTTGCAGAACCGCATTCCAGACCCTACATGGCGTCACTCCAGATTCAAGGACAGCATGTATGTGGTGGGATGCTTATTCGGAAGGACTATGTTCTAACCGCAGCACACTGCAAAGAGTGAGTGTGTGTGGCAACGTTAAAAATGTGCACATTACAATAAATTAACATAAAATGACTGATTAACTTTAATAATAAACCAATAAGGAAATTAAACATGAATTCTAAGGCATTTATGTTTAAAGTCTATTTCATTACTAGCTGTTACCAAGACATCACGGTCGTCCTGGGGGCTCATAACATCAGCAGGAAGGAGGGAAGCCAACAAAGGATTAATGTGAAGAAGTACCATGTACATCCGCAATTTAAAGCCAACCAATACGAGTATGACATTATGCTGCTTAAGGTAACCTGCATTTATACAATTTGTCCTCATTGAAAATGTTGCCTTGTCAAATATTTCAGGTACTTCATTTATAATTAGCAGTTATGCCAAATACTATGCAGAAAGACACAATTCCAAGTAACATTGTGTTTATTCCTGATAATTTATTTTGTGAAATGAACCAGTTCATCCAGAGGCAAACTACACCAACATGATGCAGCCATCCCGTATTTTACTGTCGATATAATCGTCTTAGACATGTTTGTCAATGTGGAGCAATTTCTACAAAGTTCTAAATACCACTTAATCCTGGCAGAAAACCCTTAGGTGTTTGCTAGAAATCTGAACTGTTGATTTTTTTTCCCACATCAGTGACACTCCAAGCAAGTTAAAATCAACAACAAAAAAAAACTTTCACTTCAGAAAACTTAACTCTTACAGTCCAAAACTAAATCTGACACAAAAAAAAGATCTGTGGAAAAAAAGAAATGCCCTTGCAGTCTATAAAATCTTGAAGGGAGACAGTCTTAACCTGTAACCGGACCGGGGTTGCTGGTTGAAACCCCTGCTCCATTTGTCTCAGTCATTTTGTCCTTGGGCAAGACACCTAACCCGCTTTACCTGCTGCTTGTGGTCAGAGGGCCTGGTGGTGCCGGTGCAGAGGAGCCTTGCTCATGCCCGACTGCCCCAGAGCAGCCGTGGTTACAACATAGCGGCTTGCCACCATCAGTATGTGAATGAGTGAAAGACTGAATGAAATGTAAAGCGACCCCAAAGAGTACTGTACAATTACAGACCATGTACCATTTAACTTATGCAAGAGAGAATGTTAAAATATTGCAAAGTCAAGATGTAGGATGCTGAAAGACTTGCATCAAAGAAGACTGAATGCCAACATTGAAAATAAAAGGTGGTCCAACAAAGTGTGCAATTTTTATTTTGTAATTTTTTGTCCTCCAACAGATGCGTCTGTCAAATAAAAGGAGAACAATGTTTCCTAATGTTAAAAAAAAAAGATCAAATCCTTTGATGCTTAAATCTGGCAGTGTGTACACTTCTGAGATCCGTTGTAATCACATAATTGTGCTGCACAATTTTTTTTAATACAAACCACCTTAAAAAAAAGGCTCAGACATATTTGAGACCAAAGGGAACATTTTTAGAAATGACAAAGAACATTTTTTTTTATTTTACAGCAATTCTAATTAGACTGCTTTTCTTCTCCACAATATATTCTCTCAACAGTTGGAAAAAAATGCCAAAGTCAACAACAATGTAAAGACAATTGATTTAGCAACAAAAAGCGAGGACATTCCTGCCAACACAATTTGTGACGTGGCTGGCTGGGGAAGAACTGGACCAACCAAACCCGTTTCTGATGTTCTGATGGAGACCACAGAGAGCATCCAATTCAGCTTTGAGTGCAAACGTGTCTGGGAAACGTATTTCAATTCCACACATATGATCTGCACCAAGTTTAACAAAAAGACGGGAGGAATATGTCAGGTAATCAAGGAATACATACCATGAATGAAAATATGAAAAACAAAACATCTCATTGGAAAAGAAGAGCTGGTTCCTTTGAAAACCTAATCAAGTCTTTTTCTCGTCTCTTGTAGGGAGATTCTGGGGGACCTCTTATTTGCAACACCAGGGTTCAAGGAATAGCTGCTTTTACTGCAGAAAAAGAATGTGATGACCCAAAGCGTCCACATGTCTTCACTAAAGTCCGTTCCTTTCTGCAGTGGATCAAAAATGTGATGAAAGGCTGAATCAACCTCATTTAACGGAAAGTTTAGTCAAATCTACGTGTCGAAACCTGATACAAGTGTTTTGTTTGTGGACAAGATGATAAGAAAAAAAAATCAAGTAGTTCATTTAAAATAAAAAGATACTCCCTAACAATCTTGCATATTATCTGTAAAAGATTTATTCCCAATTTGCGTTAAATTTCTTTTTGAGTTCACATTTAGGTCAAAGGAATATAAAATAGCAGAAAGAGGTGGAGGTGAGGTTGTTTATGTTGCTAAGGCTGCTCTCCAACATGTCAACCCACAGAGAAAAACCACAGACCACTGCTGTTGCATTCATGGAACTCAGTCATAGTGCAAACTTTTGAAGTTGAACCTTTTTCTGTCAGTAAAGCCTGTCATCTGCAAGGAAATGAAAGTAAAGTTCAGAGATGGTCATTTCATTTCACACTTTAGACTGCATTTGTACCTATATTCTATTTAAACGGTGACACATTCAGTTCTTTAAAATGTTTTAGTGTCAGGTGATTTTATTCCTTAACTTCCATAAAAAGCAAACACAAAACTCACCTGACTTGAATCTCTGGTGAAATATCTCTTCTCTATTACCTACCAAAAGTCATAAGATTTTTCTGATTACTATTAAACATGACAAATAAAGAAAACTTTATTATTTTTGATTTAAACATCATCTTTTAAAAAAGTTCAAATGTATATTTGTCTAACTGGGTTTCACTTTCACTTTGTCTGGAGACCACCAAAACAGAGACACTGCAAGTAGCTTTAAAACAGAGACGTTTGTGACATTTGTGATCCACCAGGCTGTCCTAAAATTAATAAAACATTGCATTACACTATTCAGGTTCCTCACCTTATCAAAGAAACGGCTAAGCTTCACAGCATTTGACGTGCCTGCAGCAAAGTATCTTGGGTTTGTGCAGTCCTGGGAAAACATGATAATATTCAGCTTTTTTCTCAGGTGGTAAACCACTGTGTTTGTTTCCACACGCAGGGGATTTTGGTAAGTAAGACAAAGAGAGATTTGGAGCGCCCCCTGCTGGAGTTCCTTTGTATTTGTTTGATGGTCATGATATTGACTGATTTAGAATTAATGATTCAGATTAGGCTAATTTTAATACTATTGTTTTTATGTTCCTTAATTAAATATTGTATTGTTTTAATACAGCGTTAATTTCAGGTCAACAACCTGAGGAAATGATCTCCTATGATTTTCTGTTAGAAAGCAGAATTCCTAAATTCCAGCCCATGTCTGACTTTAGATCTGGAACTGGAGTACAGCATAGTCAGCCTAACAGCGTCGGGCCTTGTGCTATTCTTTCCTTCTTGATTGTACAGGTGGAAATCAAGTAATTAAGCTTGGGAGTGGCTAGTGAAATTGAGCTCAGAGAGAACCCACGCATGCACAGAGAGAACATGCAAACTCCATGCAGAAAGACCCCGGGTCGGGAATCGAACCCAGAACCTTCTTGCTGCAAGGCTACGGTGCTACATACTTCGCCACTGTGCAGCCAAAAGTGTTGTTAAACACAGTAAATTATTGCTTTACCAAGGGGTACAATTGCTTTTCTATATAAAGGCTAGGTTGGTTTTGGATACAATTTTTTCACCTCATAAAGAAAAATAATTTGTAAAACTGAATTTACTCAGGTTATATTTGTCTGACTGTAAGTTTTGTTTGATGATCTGACAACATTTAAATGTGACAAAAGAGAAAAAAAGAAATGTGTGGGGTGGAGAAACATTTCTCAACACTCTACGGTAAACTGAATCATAAACCAACAAACGTGAAATATTACCTTTGTTTAACAAACAGGCAGTTTTTATAACATCCACTTTTCAAAGTTCAGTCAAAAAAAGAAACTTACGAGATTGATCTCCTCTGCGTTAAAATCTTCAGAAAGGAAGGCCGTCCTAGTGAGAACTTCACCGCGTTTGTTCTCTGGAATCTGGTCAAACTTTGTTCCAATCAGCAGCAAAGGCACTGCGTTCTCAACAAACTGTTCTCTGTCATAGTCACTGCATTTGCATGAACATACAAAAAGAAGTAGTTCAGGTCACATGAGTTGTAGCTTTTTGCATGCATAAAGGTTTAGAAAATATTTTGCTGATGAAAACCAACCCATTCGAGACAATGACGCCTGTTGGGGAGGAATCCTTATTCAAAGCTTCCATTGACCAGCGGTAGAGATTTTGGGAAGATTTCTTATTTGTTAAATCATGTACCAATATTATTCCTACAAAATATAAAAATATAAAATAAAGTCACTTCAATAAGATTTGAGAGCGTCGACCTAGATACAAATCGTTCTCTTTGTTTTATTTTACCATTTACTGAATTGTAGAAAACTGCTCTGGTGCTTTTGATACTGCTGGCACTGCCCACTGATCCTCCAATGTCCCATAGTTCAATGTAGAAGGTTTTCTCCTCAGGTGTTCCTTCTTTGTAATCTTGAACCTGTAATTGGAGTAGATATGAAGTGATATGATGGTACTTTAGTCAATAAAATATAAATCAGTCATTAGGAGGTGTGTCTGACTACAAAAGCCCACATTATAGCAGATGGAATAGTTTTCAGAATTATTGCTTAGTCATGATTTGGTATCATGGAGTTACATGTGAATATGTGTGCATGTTTTTATATTAAATTCCATGGCATCCTGATGAATAACAATAATGACTATGCATGGTAAATAGATTTTTGTTTAAAGTTGTGCAGCATTTTCCAAATAAATGGCAAACCAATTACATCTGACAAAGGTAACAGAATCATTTCCTTTCATTAATGATGTGACATGTTTGCAGTGCTTACCCGTACATCCACAGAGCAGCCAACAGTCCAAGATGGATTTCCAAAAACCTGATTCTGACATATTAAATGGACTAAGGAAGATTTGCCTACCCCTGTAAATGATGAAAAGAAAATATAGAAAGGTTCACTGAAACGATTTTATGTGAAATGTATGCTTATATAACAATTCCTGAGCACAACAGTCTGGGAGAGCTTGTCTTTTAGCGCTGCTTGGCATTTGCACTTCCCTTTTTGTTCAAGAATACAAACAGATTCGTTTCCCTACTGATGCGCCAGTGGAGTTGAGCTTACTTATACGAGATAGTAATATGGCTAGTACTACATTTATCTACATTTGCAACATCCACAAGTGTCATTGTTGCGTCAGGATTTCATAGCTGCAAAACAGATTTGCAGTTACAGTTTATAGGCTCTTAATCAAGATATGGTTTTCACGCCACCGAAACTAAGTCTGGATTAAAAGAAAACCAATGATAAAAACTAGGTACATATATATTTGTTGTCATTCGTAAAATACAAATAGAGCGTAGCTTACCAGAATCTCCTAAAACTAACACTTTTACCCTGTCAAGAGAAGCCATTTCTGATGACGAAGTGTACCGGAAGAACAACAAGTTATCCCCGCCTTGAAGATAATTGTATCTACGCTGATTGGTTAATTCTAAAAGACCTTTCCGCCCAGTGCCATTTCTGCCCAATAGGAATTTAGTAAGAGCAGCTCTATATTTTTACTTCCGGAGTTACCCTCTCAGGATAATTCTTGCAGCACATTAGCTAAACTTAGCAACTGAAACATTCGGAAGTGTAGAAGAATGCTGACTGATTAAAACGTTTTTGTCTGACGATATGATCGAGTAACTTTAATCTCAAATGGCTTAAATTAGCGTTTCGACCTGTGTTACTGGTGAAACAGGAAGAGTAACGGGTAAGAGGCTAACGAACTTTTAGAAATGTAGTTACCATGAGGTAAACTCTTATAGCTTGTTTAAATATGTATAGATATTTATAAGCAAACTGTTGTGTGTAAAGACTATGTTATCAAGGGCTTGTTATTTAAAGACGAACATCTCGACCAAATTCCTACAAATGTTTGTTCTTTTTTATTACTTAGCTTAAATGATGCTCAGGTAAATTTGAATGACTTTGTTTCTTGTATTGTCTGTATAAAATTAGCCATCATTTTGTGTATGTTTAGAAACTGAATCTGTAAATAAGTTGGTCAAAATATCCAATCTTCTCTGCTGGCAGTTTTTCCCCCTTATTGTGTTTTTGCAGTCTCCGGTATTCATTATTCCTTCAAATTCTGAACTTCATTGAAGCACCTTTACTATTACATACGATTTTTCCCTCTCGAATTAAAAACAAAACGTCACATGAGTAAATGAAACCTGCGGAAGTGTAAGTGGTATGTTTTTAAGTAAAAAAAAACCAAAAAGTCATAACATTTAAAACCAGATATTGATTGCTTAAATTTACTTTATAAAGATATGAACATGGATAAAATAAATTTTATAAACAGTATTCCAATTCTCCAGTGTACTTCCAAAGCCGTACAATTTACAGTATGAATTCAGATTTTTGTAATTTCTAGTTATTGATAAAAATGGAAAGAAAATAAATCATGCTTAAGCATTTATTCTTCAAAGATCTTTTTTTATTAATCGTGTTTCCTTTTTTCCTTTTTTATTTTATTAGATGGGTCTGAACTTTTTTATAGTTATGTTTCTTTCTCCACAGCTAAAAATGATTGAACCTGAGGTACTAACCGAAGTCCCTGCGTCTCTGAAGCGGCTGGCTAAGCAGGTTGTAAGGGGTTTTTATGGAGTGGAACATGCCTTGGCTCTGGACGTGCTGATACGTAACCCATGTGTCCGAGAAGAGGACATGCTGGAGCTGCTGAAGTTCGACCGCAAACAGCTGCGCTCTGTGCTCAACACCCTGAAGGCGGACAAGTTTGTCAAGTGCCGTATGAGAGTGGAGACGGCCCCTGATGGGAAGACAACACGTCACAACTACTATTTCATTAACTACAGGTTGGTTTATATTTATTTATTCATGGATTTCACTCTGCAGTATAGCTAAGATGCATTTAATTGCACATAAACTCCAAAACATGCTTTCTTTTTGTTTTAGAGTGCTGGTTAACGTCGTGAAGTACAAATTGGATCACATGCGGCGGCGCATTGAGACAGACGAACGGGACTCCACCAGCCGCGCCTCCTTCAGGTGCCCCTGCTGCTTCTCCACTTTCACTGACCTGGAGGCCAATCAGCTTTTTGATCACATGACTGGTAAATACTTGACACAAAGCAGTTTTCCTGAAACACTTCCTGCCTTTTTCTTATTACACTTAAAAAGGCAAAAGTAGTTGGACAGTTTTGGGGAAACACAGATATCAAAATCTCATGCACCATTTTGTATTCCTATTACATACATTTTAAATAATTGGTACTAGAAGAGATCTATGCCCAAAGACACACCATCAAAATTGATTAATTCACAGTTTTTTGTTTGTCTCATGCAGCTTTAATTTACCTCTAGATGGCAGTGAAAGCACATGTTGAAAAATGGATTGTACTAATGCATTTCTTACATTAAAATGTTTAATCATATTTAAATGGCTAGGAACTCTTTTAGAGATAAATCCATGAAACCACACTATTCTTTTCAGTATATTTTCTGTACATTATTGCTTAGTTCCTGCTTCCTGAGTGGCTCATCGCCAAGTCCTCCAACACAGATCAGGTCAAACTATTTCACAGATCCCATGTTATGGATATTTGTTGATATCAAATATTTTTCACTTCATCCAAGGTTGTTTCAAACAATAAATAAATAAATTACAGTTTGTCCAGTCATGCTGCCCACTCCTCTTTCCTCCAATCAATTATATGGACGGAAATAATCGAGGGTCACTGAATGTTGCAGCTGTGGGGATTTGAGGGATGGAATCCTCTCCAGAACATGATGTGCACACAAATCTTCTTCAAAAATGTCCTGTTAAAACATGTGTTTTTAAAATTCTTCTATTTATCTGTATAAGACTGCACAAGCAAAAATTATGAAAATATCAGACTTAAGTTCATTGGACAATTACACAGTATTTATTTATGTATCTTTTTTTTAAATTACCATGTCTTATTTTTTTAAGTTGTATTGTTTCTGTTGAAATTGGATTTTGCCCATAAAGCTTCACACTTAGATTTTCTAGCAGTCTCAGATTTCCAGTCATATGGCAGTGTTAAGTTTTTTTTTTGTTTTTTTTCTCAGATTTCTTTATATCAGGCAGGTTGAAGGTACATTTCTTGAATACATCCCAGAGACAATTCTTCTCTAAAGTATCTATGATTGAACAAATCCAAGTTATTCATTAGAGCTGCTCGTTGCCCATAAAACCTTCTGCAAAGAACCCAGTACGCCTTCCAGATATGCTGCCAATTTGCATTATTGTTGAAATGACACACTGTATTAAATTCAAAGCAAATACAATTATCAGCTGCTTAATATTAGACAAATCTAATTTCCTGGTGTTGGCCATATGTCCACCCCTTTCCCTTGATGCCAAATTATTTTCAGAAAGAGTAGCAGTCAAATTATTTCACGGTGAAATGTGACAAATGGTAAATCACATTATACCAGATACTCCTGAAGAAAGTCAACAAAATATTAGCAAAAATGAAAAACAAGAATGCATAAAACTAAATATTACTTTAGATTAAACCACATTAGAATTCACATTTTACAGCTCCTGTGTCAAATAAGGAAGAAACACACAGACAAAAGGAAACATATAATGAGTTCCAAACATTTCAAACTGAACCTCACCATGGCTTTTCAGCCAGCAAAACGATTTAACTGTGAAAATTATGAACACATCAACTATCTTTCTAAAAGTAACAGCATGCATTTCTGCAGAGGGTGAACACAAGATTCACTTTTCCTTCTTAACCGTCATGTGAAGACTAATTTTTATCCTACAGCATCCTCTCAATTTTTGAGCATTTTCTGAATTAGTTATTGTTGTAAAGAGAAGTTATTCTACCACCCAAAGGGAAGCTGTTTAAAATCAAGTAGCCAGATCTCATAATAGTCGGATGGACTGGTAGCCTCTGTGGGGCCAGCAACACTCAGTGGGATCCCATAGGGATAGGAAATGACAGTGCTGGACTTTCAGTTCAATCTCAGCCTGACCCTCAGAGAAGAGCCAGAACCCTGCAGCTTGAGCAAAACACATCTTTTCTTTTTTCCCTTTCCTTGTCAGTTGCCTCCTTTTAGATTATTTCTTTTTTATTCAACTTAGAGAAATATCAGCATCTTTACCGTTTTGCAGCTGCTTCTTTGGTTTTGACATCATGACAGGAAGTAATCACATTTATAGACATCCACCCGGTCATTAACAACAGTTTTTTTCTACTTATTTGTTGAAGCAGTCATTTTTCTCTCTGCCTCAAGCCCAAAATGAGCATGCATTCTTTGTTTTGCTCCATCCCTGATGCACACAAAGGCCTAAAAGCAGACATAAGGTCTGTGCTAATGTTGGAATGCCTCCAATTATTGAAACAGATCAGGAAGAGAAGCAGATGGTCAGACACATCCTTCTCTTACTGTTTGGAGGCAAGGGGTGAGGTGCACTGCATCCAATTTCCAACAGCCCTCAGAAATATAATTTAATGTTTTTAAAATTATTACCCCCTCCCGTCCAACAAAAAAATCCACTCTGGGGGGAAAAAAAAAAAAAAAAATGGTTACCTAGGTTACCTGCCGTGTATTTTCTCTACACATTGTCTTCACAGTCAAGGGTGAGTTAGTGTTTACCTGCTAGTGTGCGATTTCCACCAAGTCAGAGCACACACAGAAAGCAATTTAAATTCAGTTTTTGTTGTGCAGAGAAACGAATGGCAAAATATAGTTTGTAACTCTACAAACAGAGCTTGGAGACTTTTTGGAGTAGAGATTCTCCATGCTCATTCTTCCTAGATCTGTTTCATAGGTGCTGCAGTGATGGGTCACCTGGCATTTTCAGAATCCCTTCTAAAACACTGAGATTTTTTAGCTATTTCCTATATTTGGTAAAATACTGAACCAGTGACGAGATTACTCTCTACATTTTTGCTAAAGATGCACCAATGAACCCTGAAGAACCTATATGAATAAAACCTTTCATTGTTATGGAGTGATACTAGATTTTTCATGCTGGTAGCTGAACAGAAATTTAGATTTTAGCAGGTGTGGTCATTTCAGTCCTATTCCATTTAGCAGTTTTTCTGTTCAGAAAAGGAGCAGGACAATTAATCACACTTTCCTTTGGGACTCTGTCAAAATTAAATGGCATAGAAGCTAATTGACCTGGAGTCTACAGAAAGTCTGAGTGTTTTACAGCAAAACTACTTTTGGACTTTCAATCTCTGCATGTCGTTGAATGCGCTGGATTTGGAAACATTGTTTTGTTTTTTTTTTGGCATTGTCAGGGTTAAGGTAGGCTGACCTGAGAACTACCCAGAGATGGTAATGCTTACAATAAATTAGGTCGTCACCGTGCAAAAAAACCAAGTAGCCTTGGAAAAAACATCAATATCATTTCTGATGATCACTGCAGACCAATAAATGGGCAAATCAGAAACCCATTGGACAAAAAAGAAAGATTCACTTGCAAAACTGGGGACATCTCTAATTATTGCTCTTGTTTTAGGTGTTTCAGTTTTGGTATGTTTTTATGTAAGATTCTTTTTTTTTCATAGCTATTTGCATAAAAACAGCATGCTCATCTATGTTAGATCCCAGAAAAGCGCCATGTGTGTTTTAAGTAATGAAACATCTGCACTTTATGTACAATGGACACACCTATAATGCCAAGCACATTGTCATGCATCAGTTAGATGGTCAGAAGAACATATTTCTTATTAAGTTAGCCTGTTACAGTGGCTTCCATGAAAAGCAATTTCTTGTTTTAATTCTGTTTTCTGCTTCACTCTGAGTTCTTTGCTTCCCTGCAGCTACGTTTCGCTGCACCTTTTGTCAGACTGAGGTAGAAGAAGATGAATCGGTCTGCCCTGATGCCAGGACACTTGTGGCCCGCTTTAATGAGCAAATCGAGCCCATCTACGCACTCCTACGCGAAACCGAAGATATTAACTTGTCCCATGACCTGCTGGAGCCGGAGCCCACCGAGATCCCCGCTCTCAAGCAGAGGTCCGTTCGAAACAAGTCTCACAGCAACACACCACTTACCGCCTCAGTCAGGAAGTGGATTGTAGCTCACCTTTGTGTTTATTCATCTGCAGAAATGGAAATGGCTTTTATGTTTACATTTTATTGTCAGTACTTGTTTTATTCTAAAGGTTAGCTCAGATGTGTCATTGTTTCCCTAATCTTATTGGGTTTTTTTTTATTTTGCTTTTTGAAATTGCATTCTTCTTTTTCTTTAGCCGTGAACGAGCTGCAGCTGCTGCAGGAAATGCTGCAGGCGGGCCACACCGCGAAGCCTGGTCTAATAAAGGATCAGCCTACGCTGATTTGTACATCCAGAATGTGGTTATCAGCATGGAGGAGCAGGATGACCAAAAGAGGCAGGTCAATGAGGGCAAGCCCCCCAAGGAGCGGCCCGTTTGGCTGACGCAGAGCACGGTGCAGGGGGCTTACAACGAGCCGGATGCTCTCAAGAGCCGTGAGTGAATTCTCCTTTACGTGAAACATTCTTCTGTGCCGAGCTTTCTCTCTGTTCAGAAAAAAGTTTGCATTTTTCTTTTAGCTTTAGCTTATAGAGTCATAAAGGATACAGTTTCTCCTTCTTTTTTTTTTTTGTTGTTCTGGTTCTCTGGTTTGTCTCTTCAGTGAGTGGAGGAGAGAAGAGGGTTTTATAGCAAAACTGAGGATCAGGGGATTGACCAACCTTAGCTTTATTTGTTCTGGCAAATTGGACTTCAGACGTCCTTCTGGTCCAACATAAATCCACTGAGCCTTCCTCAAGTCAGTCAGTCACTGCTGTTGATGTAGTGGGGCCAAGGTTTCTCTACCCCAAGTCAGAGCAGATAAGTGGGCGGCTGCCAAATGGCCCAGATCTACATCACGTGTTGTGTTGCTCTTACTGGTTGCAAGTCTAATTAGTTGGGTCCAGAGGCATTTTGGTCCTAATCCCCTGATAATGCCTCTGAGAAATCGAAATTCAACTAATGGGCCCTGGAATGACTTCATTTATTTAACTGTGCTGCCATGGTTTTATGTTGGTGAACTATAAAAGGCTTTTTTCTCCCCCAAATATGTCAGATTTGAAACATATTCTTTATTGAAAACCTTCTTTCATGGCTTTTTTTGCTCATGAATTAACTTCACAGAATCCTGATATAAAATGGCAATAAACGGTTTATTTGTTCCCATTTTTCTGTGAACCTGAATTTTAAATTGCCAGCTATATGTTTAGGTTCAATGTAAGAAACTGATTATTTTAGCAATCAAATATTCTATTGATTATTCTGAAAATGAATCGGATTAAAAAGAATTGGCATTCTGCAAATTTTTCATCTAACCTCTTAAGCTTATTTTAAACAACATTAGAAAACCATAAATAATTAATTTCCTTTTTCAGATAAGAAAACAAACATGTTGCCTAAAATGCAATGAGATCATTCCTTTGAGCGTGCTTGATCATTTGTAGCAGAGGATGCATCTGCAGCTAAATAAAAATACGTTTAACATCAACATGTGAAAAGCTCTGCTGTTTCTGCTAGACCCAACATCAGACGACTGTTTTGTGTATTAATGATTGGATAGCAATCATTATTCAGTTTTACATAATCTGAAGTTAGTGAAGCTGAAATTATACCACTTGAAGAGTGAGAAAGAATTTTTTTTTTTTACCTTAAATGCAAAAATTATATATCTTTTTTTACAGTTTTGGATTAATTACTGCTCTGAGTATGTTGTTCTTTAAGCAAATGACCTATTTTGATTAATACACTACCAAATTAATTGACAATTACTTCAATAGTCAACTAATCATGATTAATCCGATTATTTGTTTCAGCCCTGGTTCATTGTCCTGCTGGGGGATGCATTTTTTATTTTATTTTAGTTTCTTTTCTGCAGTCACTTACAGGTTGTCTTCCAGGATTGCTCTGTATTCACTACCAGTAATCTTCTCATCAACTCTGACCAGCTTCTCTGTCTCTGCTGAAGAAACGTGTCCCTGCAGCATGATGCTGCCAGCACCAATCTAAACTTTCAGTCAAACTAAAGGGACGGGAAGTGAAGACGGATAATTGTTAACTAAGGTTGTCTTCCTCTTCCAGCGTGGGGCTTCAGTGAACGATCACACGCTGACTTTATTTCTCCAAACAAGCGCCTGTGGCAATCAGACCTGGTCAGACATCTATTGTGGCATAATTGCTCAATTGAAATAATCAGCCTTGATTAGTTTGAGCGAGGATTCTGTCATCAAGAGGATCCTTTCTTGTGCAAATGACAAACATCCTTTCAGTAAGGTAGAGTTCTGATTCGGTTTA
The DNA here is from genome assembly GCF_904066995.2 of Poecilia reticulata. NCBI lineage: Eukaryota > Metazoa > Chordata > Actinopteri > Cyprinodontiformes > Poeciliidae > Poecilia > Poecilia reticulata. Next base: position 37,616,020 of record NC_088831.1, read on the forward strand.
AAAACCTTCCCCTTGTTGATGACAGAGGAGGACAAGGAACTTGGTTCAATTTGAAAGAAAATGCATGACTGGTCAGTGATTTGTTATAAATACTTTGCTGTGTATTTCATTTTTGTTTGTAACGCTTTCCTAAATCTTAATGTCGAAATCAAGTTTATTCTCATAACCCAATTAATCAACAAGGCAGTTCAAAGAGCTCTACACCCTAAAAACATAATAAAGTAACCAATTATTAACACCGATAAACATTCTGCTTTCGTTGATCAATGTCCCACTTGCTACTCTAAACCGATGGATGATTTAAAGGAGCTCAGTCTGTTGGCAGCTTTGCAGTTTGTGGTCCATGTTTGGTTCAGATTTTGCAGATGCAGATCAGACTACAACCTCAAGACCTGAGTGGTCTGGAAGGTTGATACAATAACAACACATATTTCATGTATTTTGAAGCTAAGCCATTCAGTGAGGTTTATTTTTCTTGGGGAAATTTTTTTCCAAATGAAAAATGTTTCTTCCGCAGGTGGCGACATCGCAGCCGGAGCTCAGGACGGCACAGCCGGTCAAGGGGCAGGCCAGGCGGACGAAAACGAGGAAGTGATGCGCGCCCTGCTCATCCACGAGAAGAGAGCCGTCGCGGGAGCAGGTGTGGGTGGAGCGAGCGCAGCTGCCAGGGGTCTTGCCTCCGCCACAGCTAACGCCAGTGACTCAGAGAGCGACACCAGTGAATCAGAGGACGAACTCCCCTCGGGCCCCACCACTGCCACAGCCTCTCAGCATCGCGCCGCTGAAGAGGTCGAAGAAGAGGACGACGACGACTTTGAGGAGGTGGGGGATGAGCCGATGGTGATGGTGGGGGGTCGGCAGTTCTCATACAGAGAGGTGAGCCAGAGGCCGGAGCTGGTGGAGCAGATGTCTATGCAGGAAAAGGAGGCTTACATTGAGATGGGACAAAACCTCTTCCAGGATATGTTCTTCTGAAGAACTTTAGATACTTTTAAGTTCCATTCATTGACTGATGCTTCTGCTGTCTTACACTGTCAGTGGACAACTGGAGAGGAAACAGGATGCTGCTCCATAAACTTCAGAAAATGTTTGGTTTGCCAGTATTTTTTTTTCCACCGGTCATATTTGTAGTATTTCTATTTGAAGTATTTTCAAAAGTCACCAAACGACAACAAATTTCCGTCTGCCAGCTGCGCTCTCTTTTTTACCACTATTGTTTGCTTCAGTTCAAAATTAAACAGTTCAGCTTTACCAGGAATGTTTTCGCCATTGTTCTTTCATTTACCGGACAAAAGGGACGCAACATTTGCTTTAATCGATGCAGCTGTCTACACACACCGGCATCTATCTCATGCCTCCAGTCAGTTTTGTTGAATGGGCATAATTGCATTGATTGCGTGAGAACTGGTGAAAGATATCTGAGCACTTCACAGTGCGGGGGTTGGACACTGAAACACTGCGCGAGCGACTGCAGCTTTCATTATCCTGCCTGTTCAGATGATGTTGAGTCAGAATATTCTACAATTCAACAGGCTTGGTCTGAATTCTCATCTCAGGCAAAATACAGAGAAAGAGAAGGTGCTTTTGGTTAAAACAATTTGTGGGTAACAGTGAAACATTTGTAACTTTGAGATATCTGTAATAAAATATTACTGCTACCCTGGCTGAATGTGTCCTTATCTTGTTACTATAAATCAAATGTGATGTTTGCAGGTGTTGCGCAATTATTAGACAAGGTCCACAACCTCCACACCCACAATTTTTAAATGGTAAAGTTCTACCCTGGTCATTTAATTTTAACCCAGTTAATGCATTGGAAGTGCAGGAGGAGAAAAAAATCTCACCCGTTTCCTGCTGTGGAGACCCGCCTTAATGGATGTAAAGGGTAGAAAAGTAAAGATTTGTTTAATTTCGTTCAGCTCAGAGAAACCTTCCAGTCATTCCTTTTCTTACTTGTCAGATCAGATTCCTGAAGATGATGTGAAATTTGCTTTGTAATCACTGCTCTAGTGTAACCACGGCGTCCTGCGGCATGAAGTGACCCACTCACACAGAGAGAAATGTCACCTCCAAGCCAAGGCCTACATTCTGACAAGGCTCTTGTATTTGCATAAAGATATGCCAATGTTACACTTGTCACGTTACCAACTGTATTAATATTCTGTCTTTGCAGTATCTTTTTTTTAAAGTGACATTTTTTAAATATTTTTCCTCTGAATGTAGATATAATGGAAATTGTTGGAATGCAGTTAAATCTTTGTTTATTTATACTTCTGTTAATTCCAATGTTGTTTTTAGATATGCGAGTAGATTAAAAAGGGGTAATAATTTATGCTCTGTCATCACACTGCAGCAAAACGCTAATGGTTCAAATGCAGCCAAATTAGACTTTCACTGAATTTGACTGTTAAGGTCAAATTTTACCCTTAATGTTAATTACAGAAATATGCTTTAATTAATTGTTTTTGAAAATCAAATGGACTAAGTTTTAAAACTTGTTTGTAGGGAGAAATGCATTATATTCCAGACAGCAGTCTGGAACCCTTCTCAAAAGTCGCAAACATTTAAACCTGTAGCAATTAGAGATGCACAAGATATTGATTTTATGCCTATATTATTAACCAGTATTTATTTCCATCTTGCCCTCTGTGTTGCAAGAGGAGGAGAGGATTTGATCACGTGTTACATGTAATATTGGTTCATGACAATTTACAGTTTATTACAGTTAATTTTCTAAACAGAATTTTGTGTATTGTAGTACGAGTTGAAGATCTTGACAGTTTCGTTGAGGTTTGAAGTAGAAGAGGTTGCCAATTTCAAACAACCATAATTTTGAAGACACATGCATGGTCACTGATTGGAGGGCAAACTCCAAGCTTGAAGGAGGTTTTGTTAAACAGCCAATCCTGAACGTGCAGCCACACCACTCAGCCAACCAATCAGCAAACTGTGACCAAAACGTAAAACACAAAGGTCATAGACGAAAACATCAATTTAATATCTTAGATTTATTCTAAGAAATAATTATTTTATTCTAATAAGCTGTTTATTTGTTAAACTTTTCAGGAGTCAGTATATTTCCATCTTTGGATATTTCAAACAAGACTCCACTTTATTTAATAATGTCAAAAAGTCTTGCTTTATATTTTAAGTACTTTAATGCTTTCGATAAGAAGAATGCAGTCAAACAGTTTATGTTGAAAGGAAACTGCACTGTTCTGACCTGTTAATATTTTTGACTAAGATTCTATTCCTTTTCACACTGATGAAACATACATCAAAATGTGTCTAGTATGTAATCACAATAACATAAAAAAAAGCGTTTGGTACATATTAAATTCAAGTTGAAAATGTCATCCTTTGCAGAGGACTGTGGTGAGGTAAAAACCTCTGGGGTAACCCTACAAGCCCATACATTCTTTTTAAGTTAGAGGATGGACACCTGTAGAGAAGAACCTCAAAGGTCAGGATGAAAACAGGACCAGGGCTCATTAAAACATCCCCTGCCCTTCAGGACAGCTCAATTAAAAAGCTGAGCCCACGCTGTTCCATTGATCTACCAAAGCAGGTCTGGGTCACAGGGTGGGTGAAAAAGAACTCAGAGGGGAATCCACAAAGCTGCAAAAAGTCATAGTACCTGAAAGAACAGGTGGGTTTGTGTTTTAATAAGTTAGAACATGGATGACTGAGTTTAGAACCCAAACCTTGGGTCCTGACTTTTTTTTTTTGTACATGACTTGATTTCCTTTTTTTATGTAAAAAAGAGGTACTCAGGGTTAACATTCACAAACTGAATAACAAAATCACATTTAACTGGGTCTGAATGAGGAACACCGTAGGATCTGACTGGTTTGTGTGAGTGTGGGAGGAGGCACACAGAGGCAGACTGTAACGAGTGATGCCTCACAAGGTTTGTTTGAGAAGATTACATAAAGATTGATTGACTGCAGGTGTCTGTCACTCTTGATCTAATGAAGCCCAAAGATTAACGACTTAATAATCGACCCCGTTTGTCAGTCTGTCACTCAGCCGCAGCAATCTCCTTTGATCCCTTACTTTTTTTAGTCAAGTGGCCAAGTTCAAAAATTTTACATCACAGTAAGATTTAGAATAGAGAAGTGAGGGTCATTTTTTTGGATTAGGCTTTTTTTCAGCTTTCCCTTTTTCATTCTTGCTCTGGGTGTTGAGGAAAGGCTTGGTGTTGTCAGATATATGGTGCTGAAGTGGCAAAACACCCTTGCTGTTTGATGTCAGGGAAATATTTGCTTGATAAAAGTTTTGAAATGTTTTACGGAACAATTTGCCAGGCCAGAGTTTGAATCCTGGACCTTCTTGCAAGGCAACAATTAATCCACCATGCAGCTTAGCTTCAAAAACAAAGAATGTTTCTGAAACCTGTATGTTAATCAAGGAATAATAACTGAATGCTAACATGCAACAATAATAATACAAGCATGCATACACATTGACTTTTTAACCTGATGTAAAGTGGCTTTCTGCTTCACTGTTCATGCTGCAGAGATGGTATATGATTACAAGACTTTCTTTTAGCAACTATGTTTCTGGAAAAAATACTCTACCAATATAGCAGCACTAATCAATGCATACATTTCTTAATTAATCTTTGAATTATTAACTATTTTCTTCATGTTACCATATACAGTTTTCCAGTTCCTCAAGGAGAGATGTAAGATAAGCAGCTGTTTACATACACAACAGGAGAAGTTGGATTCTACTATTTAATGCTACATGCATGTTTTGGACTGTAGACTGAAAACCTCCACACATGCCCAGGCAGAAAGGCCTGCTGAGATTTAAACCCAGAACCTCATTGCCACGAAGCAGCATTGCTTGCTATTACACCATGCCTCCACTCATAAATTGTAATGATATTTTCCCCCTTCTCATCTAATATTCTTTGCACAGTTTGGATCATTTGACCAAAAAATAAAATAAAAAATGTCTGTCAAGGTTTAAGATATGCAGAAGAGGGATGTTTCAGATTTGTTTTAAATAACAACACCTAAAGTATGGCAGCATTCTGTGATCCTATGAGTCTTATGGTTAAATTTTCAACAAAGATTTTATTTGTGAGCTGATAAAGTCAGCAATTTATGAAGGAAGCCTGTAGGGGACAAAAATCTTTGATTTTCTATCAATTTCCCAAACAGTCCAATCTTCTTCTATCTCTTTTGTTGCTGAGAGGAGTTGTAGTAAAATGTTACACAGCCTTAAAAAGCATACTGATAGTAATTGCTCCAATGGGGAGAATTTATTTTTGACATGCTGTTTAAATGATTAATGCAGAGATGTTTTGCTGTACCGAGAAGCTTTTGCATTCAACATTTTTTCCTCACCTCTCACTGAAGGGGTCACAGTGGTGCAGTAAATTTCTTAATCCAATGAAGTACTTTGTTAGCAAATCGTTTTAGTTGTTCCTTTGACTGCACTGTTGTTGCTTAACTAATCTATATTTTGATGTAATCAATACTAAAATACAAATTCTTTAAAACAAATAATTTTGCATCAGAACCAACACAAACTGAGCCATTTTTGTCTCACTAAATTCGTACAAAGCTTTAACACAGCAGGACTGCAAATGCCAAATCAAGCCTGAGAATTAAGACAATGAGTTGCTGCTGTTGCTGCTAGAAGTATAGACATGTGACCATGATAAAAGATGCTTAATTTAATAAATAATACATAAAAATAAAAAAATGTGTAAGAGTAAATATACCATAATAATATTTGGTTTGAGTCCTATTCTGGTCCTGAAAACCCACAGGGGTTTTCTCACAAACCTGTGGCTCTTATGTGGCTTTGTAAAGAATTTGTTGTTTTAAGAATAATGAGGTTAGACATTGGAGGACTTTATGTATTATAAGCAGTATTTTTGGAATGAATACATAATTAGCATTCTGGACCAACTATTATCTCTTTAAGGAGCTGTTGGAACATAATGTAGCATTATAGTTGTAAAGTCAAGTTGATAAAATGTTGGTGCTTTTTTTCTGAATCACTTTGAAACAGTAGGTTTCTTATATTGCAGGTGCTACAAAGGTGAAAAAAAATACACTTTTTTGGTGACTTGTTTAATATGACAAATGACAGATAAGTCTTGTTTGAAAACAACTTCAAGGTTTTTCATATTGGTACTGCCAGTGTCAGTTCATCAAGAGTGACTACCCGATCAATTTTAAGTTTGTTTTTACGACCAGAAATCAAGATTTCTACCATTTCTTAAATTCAGCTTGAGGAAATGAATCGACATTCTAGACCAGAATGGAACTTCAGTCGTACATTGTTACTTCAATTCACAGAGTTAAGTGGCAGAAGTGAAGAAACAAAAGTCAATATAACTTTTTTCTGATAATGTAGTAGCCCAAGGAAAGCAGGCATAAAAAAACATAATTGGACCTAGTGCTGGACAATCAAACCAATTTCTTTAAATGTGTTGAATATGTAATTATCTCACAATAGATACCCTTTTTCAGATTTTTCAGAGTTGTTCATTTTGGATCAAATTAACAACTTTGAAAAAAAACCATTACTTATAACAGATCACCATATTTTAGATGAGTAAAAGCAGAGGAGTACGTGACTAGATGTCATGTTTCTGGCCCGTCTACCTGCTTTGTTTTTCTCCTCAGCCCTCACCTCTCCCATCAAGCTCATCTGGTTCACCTGCATGTTGCTGCACTGGAGCACAATCAGGCTCATGTCTTCCACCTGTTCACCAGCAGTTATAGTCAGCTCTCAGGCAGGCAGACGGTGCCAGATTTTTGAAAGCCTTGGTGTGAGTAGACATCCAGCATTTCCTCCTGACCTGACCATGATCTCGAACACGTTTTTTGTCCCTTGGATTTTCCTGCCCTGTCTAGCCCACTTGGATTCTTCACTTAGCCCACTTGGATTCTTCACTTAGCCCACTTGGATTCTTCACTTAGCCCACTTGGATTCTTCACTTAGCCCACTTGGATTCTTCACTGGCTTCTGTTTTCTGGACGTGACCTTGCTTCTGCCTTTCGACCTCTGCCTCCTGCCTTGCCCCTGGATTTGTCTGCCTCATAGTGCCTGCATGTGTTGGACCCTTTTCTGTGCTCTGACCACTGCTCTTTGCCTGTCCCTCAGCTAAGTTTTGCCTTGTCCTGCTATCCTGATCCTGCCTCAACCCCTTGACCTCCTAGTTCTGTTTCTTCCTGGATGTGTCACCTGTTACTACCCACTGTGCTACCTGGACTCCTCATCCTCCAACACTTTAAGAGGTTCCTGTCCCATTGCTGGTGGTTGCCTGTCCCATACCCTGATCCTCAAAGATCTTTTGTTTTTTTTCTACTTTGACTGAAATTTTGGGTTCTTGGTTCTGAGCATTACACTGGAAGGTGTTTTTCCTGCCCACATGTGCCCTATTGTGAATTCATAGCTAAAGATTAAACCAACGCAGATAACACATCTTTGATTAAACGTATGCCATCTGAAGGCAAGTTTTGAAAGGAGGGTTTGTTGCGGGTTCCAGTGACCCTTCAGCAGCGCAAGCATAACAAATGTTTGTCCTTTTTAGAGGCTGTTAACCTTTTATCGAAGGATTCACATCCATTAATCTCCTTATTTATTCATGAGAAGCTCTGAACTTGTCCATACTAGCCAAGGACAGTAATGCATCTGAGGGAGTGTGTTCGGTTCAGCCCGACCCAAGATGTGGCACTCTCTTCCCCTGATTATCTTCGAAAATTGCTAACCATCATGTTTCATCAAGAAAGAGAGCGCAACAGCTCAATTGCTTTTTTTTAATGTGTGGTTTCATGCTTATTAAATGACTAAAATGAAACAAAATGTTCCAATCTACTGAACTGACGGGCGGTGAGACAGAATTTCACTGAGTTCAATTCGTTGTGTTCAAACACGTAAAATAGATCCTGACAACAGGCTGAACAAAAATTTAAAAAAATTAGAGGCAACATCCTGAAAGCAGGAGCTGCCTGATTAGTGTGTACATGAATTCATGATGTCTAATGAAATCTCACAAGTGTTTACAGCTTGATGAATGCAGGGGCACATAGTTAATCAACATGTGCTGATGAGACAGCTTCATGTAAAACCATCTGCATGTCTCTGCTTGTCCCTCTGTTAAATAATTGACACCGTTTTTATTTTTATCATAACTTTCTACATGAGGAACCTGAGGTATCTTGTGACAACGTTCTTGTGATCCACCTTTTTTTTTTTTTTTATATATCTCATATTTTCTTTATTAAAAGAAAAATACAGCAGACGACACCAAGTGGAGAAAGACGACATAGGAGGAAAAGGTAGCTCAGAGTTTTGTCAAAGCAGCTGGTGGGCAGCGTTTTTAATAGGCTCTACAGTCAAACATTGGCGTCATTTGTGTTGACACGTCGCCCCTTCCCCCCCGTTCAGCCTCCAACTGTCTCTACACATCAGCCCTTTAATGACCGTGGAAAGCTGCAGACCTTGTCATCCTGTGTGTCCCCACTAGTTGCCCTCCCTGAGCTTTGCGCTGCGTCCAGTCACGTGATCCAATCATCCACTTCAGCTGTCCCTTATCAGGCTCCCAGTATGTGGTGTATGGAGGACAGGTTTCAGTATGTGTTTGCCAGATTGGCTGTGGTGCCACAGCCTGTTATCTGTCTGACTCCTGCCTGTCGCCTGCGTCCTTCCCATCCTGTCTGCCCTGCTTTTTCACCTTCCCGTTCCGCCAGATGAGCCTTGGTTTAGCAAACTGCCTCCATCCTCACTGTCAAGTCTCTGCCTTTGCTTTTGTTCACACTTCACAGAATGAATATGCTGCAGTATCTGTATTCAGTGCCTTTGTTGTGTGAAATTGAAATATCCAGACATGAGTGTTTTACGTTGAAATCTTTCTGTGTAGATGTTTTCTTTGGGTACTTCGGCTTCCTCTCACAGTCCAAAAACATGACTGTCATGTTAATTGGTTTCTCTAAATTGTCCTTAGCTGTAAGTGTGTGCATTCATGGTTGTGTATCTCTACACTGCCCTGTGATGGACTGGTGATGTGTCTTGGCTGTACGTGGATGGAATAGATTTTAATTAGTTGTAATTTTGGAAGATTCTCACACAGTTCTAAATAACAATGATTAATCTGCTCCTAAAACTTGCTTCGATATTGGAAATAAAAAGGTGTCTAGGGTTTTTAAATACCATTGTTTGAAGTGAAGTGGCGAATCACATGCCAAATATTTTATTGAAATACTTTTTCAGGAACAACAGTTATCTCACATGACAATAAACTCTGTACCTCCCGTGCAATAATAACATAATTCATAATCGTACAATTTGTTGTTTTTCTCCTGTCTAAAAGGCGGTTGAGTGTGTTTGCTGTGCTCACAAAACTAAAATCTCCTGGGATTTTAGTTTGCTAAATAATCGGTGCACTGAGGTACGTGTGCCTGAAATTGTCTCATTTTTAAATGGAGCTGAAGCCATGACATGGATGAACACACCTGATGGCAGTGTAATGCAAACAGTGGGCTTTATTATCACCCATAAGTATTTCCACAATGAAACTTACCACGCATATAGTCATCTAAAAATAAAGGAGGTTGCCAGTTTCCTTGATCAAATAGTTTCAATGAGATGAAGTGCAAAATTTGAGATTTGATGTTAGCATGTCAACCATCTTTAACAACAATTGCTTAAAATAAGAGTTCACCTTCTCACTTTATATGCGATTTACCAAGTTGCACAAAAAGTTTGAGCCTTTAATAATTGATATTTGTAAAATATATTTGCTTTTTGGATGTTTGCTATATTATTTAAAATGTAAAAAGAAGGGCTTTCCTTTAATTACAAATATCTTGGAGATATAAATGTTTGCTGTGTTTCCTACATGGCTTGCTTTACACTGCTTCTACTAACTTCTACTTTATTTTAACAATGGCTTTCTTCTCATTCTTCCATGACAACAAGCCTAAGAGTTTGTCAGTTTAATTAACATGTCATAAAATGCTGAAAGCCTGAGACCCAACCCAATCCATGTTTATTTAATATGTTCTCCAAAACAAAATACACACACTCACAAAAAAAAACATATATACGATTGAATATTTGCACTCCATTTACTAAATTCTCACAACTGCGTTACACTGGATTTTATCTAGGGGTATCACGGTAAGGAGGGCTGAAATCAAATGCAGATTCCACTGTTGGGAATTATTTTGCAAAAGCCTTAAAAACAAATCATCTTTGTTTTCTCGCTTATCAATTATACAAAAGTTGGGATCTGTCATACAACATCTCAGAAAAATAAAATACAGTTTGTGAAAATGTAAATGACTTCAATGTGTTTCAGTGATTTTGTATGACACTGTATCCCAAACAGTTATTACACATTGAATATCAACCGCAGAAATTATTTCCTTTGCAATGCATTTGCATCTTCTTTCCTTTGCATCCTTATTCCAGCGTAATTGTTTTTTTGCCACTCCTGGTTTCACACTTCCTTCTCCACCCACCTCTCTGTCCTGTGGGAAAAGTCCCAGGAGATCTCAGCGTTGACGTCGCCTTTCATTAGTTGACCAACATTAGAACTTGTTGCTATGCCAGCAAACAAAAGCCTTACTTCTGTCTCCTGGCAAAACGCAACTTTCAGGCCCCGCAGGAAGACAATTACCCACTAATGTGTGACTCAGTCATATCTGTAACTTGGTCTCATTAACCCAGAGATTCGTCCTGGTTTCCTCAGCCTGTTAGGACACAGGCAGTTACTCGGCAGTTATTACTGATATGTTTTATATATTTCCAAACATTAGTTTACTCGTATCACCCATCAAAGTCAGTGGGTCCGGCTACCACTGGGTATCTCAAGGTTTATTAGAGGATAATATGTTTACATCCATACAAACCAACTTCCCTGTTTCTGCTGAAAATAAAGTATGATACTGCCTCTACCATGATTTTGTTTTGGCGATGGTATATTCAGCGACAACATCGTGTTGTACTATAAATAAATAATAAATGCTTTGTTGGGTTGAAACTGGTTGCAATGCAGTGCCAGTCTGACTCGAGGCCATTCTGCCATGTGTCTTCACCGGCAGATCTGCTGATGACAACATCCACAGCTGTTCACCCAGTCATCAGTATTCAGCATGCAAGAAGCACACATCACTCCAACAGAACATTAAAGATCCATCCATCCATCCATCCATCCATCCATCCATCCATCCATCCATCCATCCATCCATCCATCCATCCATCCATCCATCCATCCATCCATCCACCCACCCACCCATCCATCCATCCATCCATCCATCCATCCATCCATCCATCCATCCATCCATCCATCCATCCATCCATCCATCCATCCACCCAAGGGCGTAGGAACAAGTTTATCATTGGGGGGGGGACACATATCAGAAACTTGAAAGATCCGTAAATAGCTTGAGCAAAAATGTCAAACAAAGGTTTCATCAACGTGTTACTCTAATCTGACCCCTTGTAACGCGTAATCTAACGTGTTACTATTTACAATCCAATAATCAGATTAAAATTACGTATCCAAGTTAAGTATTTGTGATTATTTTTAGAAAACACATATTGTTGCTTTCTTCTTTTTCCTTGGGGAGATACGTTTCATATGTAACAACAGCGACACAAACGTAAACGATGGAGGGAAAAGAGATGCACATTTTCTAGCTGATGGATGAATTTTTCATTTAGTGATCAAATTACTCTTTCAATGTAACTATGCCATCCATGGCAATAAACTAACTACACTATATATCATGTGTGTGTAGACCTGTCACAATAACAAATTTTGATTTTTGATAAACAATTTTATTGTTGTTTTTAGACCATTTTTAAGTAATAAATGTTAATGGGAAAATTATAATGCAAGAACACAATCTGAAAGATCAGTAAACTTAAAATTATAATGAACTTTTAACACTGCAACTGGAAGGCATTTCAAATATCCAAAATAAATAAGCAAAACAACAAATAAAATTAATTTTGAATTCTTTGTAAATAAAACCTTTCTTCAAAAAAAGGTTTCGCTGAGACCAAAGCACCAACCTGAAAGCTTTTATCATACAGTTTTTTGTAGAAAGAAAGAGAAATAAAAAGAAAAGTGATAAATCATGCCAATGGAAATGATTTAATTTGTTTTAATTTATCATGAGCACGGAGCTCATTGTGCGCGTTGAAGCGGACACGCAGCGGCACGAGCTGACGCCGCCGCATGCGCAGCGTGTCGCAGCGCCTCGTGCATCTCTGGATCTTTGCAACTCGGTGCGGATCACGCGCGCCGCTCTCCCAGGCGGCTCCAATGTAAACCTTAACTATAAACCTTGGGGCTGGTACAGTTTATAATCAGTTAACTCACACATTGTGATTAACATTAGAGTTGCTACTTACAACTACCCTGGCTCCCTGGCTGGGCTGGCAGTTTTGGCGAGTCTGAATCGCTGCCAACAAAAAACTCCGCTTCATCTCCAAGACGACGAACGATGATCGCGTTTTCTGGTAACCAAGTTCCACAAAGTTCCATAAAGTAAACGTCTGAGAGAGAGCAGAAGAAATCCTATGTTTTTTGAACAATAACAATTTTTGTTGCTAATCTGTTGCTAAGAGATGAGAGTGTGTTTACTGGTAACCAAGAGCCACGAAGTGAACTTCAGATATTTACTTTAGCGTAATTTGCCAACGGTGAATGTCTTGTATCTAATCAGGTAAGCGTTATTTCGAAAGAGCTTTTGTTTTATAAACTACTTGTTATTAATTTGGTTTTAAGAGATAAGCGGGGTTTTTTCTGGTAACGAACTGCCACGAAGTATAAATCCAGATTTTTACTTTTGTGTTGAATGTGTGTTTAATATAGCCTATTTGCCATTAATGACAAAAAATATATATATACTTTTCTGCAAAATTGACCAACTGCACAATTCTTGTTAGAGTAAAATAAGTGGTAGGCTATTTCAAAAGAGCGGGAGAAACATTATATTTTTTTATCAATAAGAATTTTTCTTGCTACGCTGTTAATCTGTTGCTTAGAGATGATCGCGTTTTCTGGTAACCAAGTTCCACAAAGTTCCACAAAGTAAGCGTCTGAAAGAGAGCAGAAGAAATCCTATGTTTTTTGAACAATAACAATTTTTGTTGCTAATCTGTTGCTAAGAGATGAGTGTGTTTACTGGTAACCAAGAGCCACGAAGTGAACTTCAGAGATTCACTTTTGCGAAATTTGCCAACGGTGAATGTCTTGTATCTAATCAGGTAAGCGTTATTTTGAAAGAGCTTTTGTTTTATAAACTACTTGTTATTAATTTGGTTTTAAGAGATAAGCGGGTTTTTTTCTGGTAACGAACTACCACGAAGTATAAATCGAGAATTTAACTTTTGTGTTGAATGTATGTTTAATATAGCCTATTTGCCATTAATGGCAAAAAAAAAAAAAAAACTTTTCTGCAAAATTCACCAACTGCACAATTCTTGTTAGTGTAAAATAAGTGGTATTTCAAAAGAGCGGAAGAAACATATTTTTTATCAATAAGAATTTTTGTTGCTACGCTGTTAATCTGTTGCTTAGAGATGATCGCGTTTTCTGGTAACCAAGTTCCACAAAGTTCCATAAAGTAAACGTCTGAGAGAGAGCAGAAGAAATCCTATGTTTTTTGAACAATAACAATTTTTGTTGCTAATCTGTTGCTAAGAGATGAGAGTGTGTTTACTGGTAACCAAGTGCCATGAAGTGAACTTCAGAGTTAAACTTAAAGTTAAACTTCAGAACTAAAGCAGAGCACAAACATTTCTAATGTAACTATTGCCCACATTAAAAGTAGGCTTTTTCCTAAAATAAGCTTTTTAGCTATTTTGTTTATTTATTAACCATGTTTAGCACACTGAATGGAGGAAGTCAATGTAAGACAACATGCTAGTTATAGCTCACATGCCACTGGCTGCATTTAGACTAATATTACCATTATTCGATCTTGATATTGCCTAATGTTTTGTGATACCAAGTATAGGCTACAGAACAAAGACAGAAATATTTACAGAAAGAGATGTTTAAGAAGAATCATTGCAAAGGCAGAAATGAGAAGAAAAAAAACACCATTTATCTTAAACTCCTAGAACTGGCTTTAATTCTTGAGTTAAAGGAATTCTATTAAAAAACAGAAACACCTGCTTTTAAAGCAGACTTAAAATGTTCCTTTCTGTGAGCACCCTATGTATCATCTCATATTGTTCGGACAGTTTCAGATCTGATATCACTTGCCTTGTTAAATTTCCTGTTCCTAAGTTCTCTGACGAGGCCCAGAAATTTGATAACGAGTCAGATTTCTAAGTTTTAAAATGTTATCAGAAAGGTAGAAAGTTTGCAAATTATTTTCCTTACACTTTACAGTTATGCAGCACTTTGTGTTGATCTGAAGTAATCATCCTTGTTGTAAAATATCTTGGAATTTGTGGCTGCAGCATTGCAAATGCTAGAAATAGTTATGGGATGTAAGCACTTCTGCACATCATGGTGCTTGTTAGAGAGCCCTAAATATTGCATGTTTATGTTATTTCCCTCAGTTACTCAACATATACTGTTACAGAAACTCACAGTTTCAGTGTTGGGGTCACATTGTATTTGGGAAACGTTTGATAGTTGTGCACATAAGAAAAAAATAATGTAGTTTACTGCTAGGTGAAACGCTAGTTAAAATCAAACCTACTTGGAGATACTCAGACAATGTGTATATATATTTATTCATATTTATATAAATTCCCTTCTCACCCTTCCACAGGTGGACTCTTGCATCCGCTGAGCTCGGGTCCTCTACCAGAGGCCTGGGAGCTTAAGGGTTCTGCGCAGTATCTTGGCTGTGCCTAGAACCTGACATTTCTGGACTGAGATGTCTGATGCTGTTCCTGGGATCTGTTTTAGCCACTTCTCCAGTTTGGGGGTGACTGCCCCGAAGGCCCCGATGACCACAGGCACTACCACAGGTCCCTGCGCTCCTTGGCCCTGTAGACGCAGGGTGAATCCTAGCAACCTGCAGCCTCTTTGCCGGGAGCACCGGATGCCACCTGATGGTGTAGACCCGCCGATTTCTGCCAGGATCAGTTTGGTAAATGCCAGGTCGCTGACAAATAAAACTTTCGTCATTAGGGATTTCTTTTCCTCTTATTGATTGGATGTTTTATTAACAGAATCATGGACAAGTGGTTTGGTGACTCCAGCATTTTTAATGAACTTGTACATCGGTACTGCGGCTATTTTAATGCTCCAATGATGTCAGGGTCCGGTGTAGGTATAGTGACTGTTTTAAAAAGCAGTTTTACTTGTAAACAGTTGGCTCTGGCCTCGTTTAGTAGCTTTGAGATCAGCCTATTTGAACTCGGCAGCTCTCACACTGTGCTGTGTGCTGCGGTCTATCGGCCACCGAAGTACAACAAAAACTTTTTAAATGACTTTTCTGATTTCCTGGCTGATATTATGCCAAGGTATGACCGAGTTCTCATTGTTGGTGATTTTAATATTCTTGTCTGTCGTCCTACTTCACCTATGGCTCAGTCATTTCTTAATGTTACCGATTCTTTTAATTTTGTGCAGTCTGACTGATGCTACCCATGAGCATAGTCACAGTCTTGATCTGGTTTTATCTTATGGTCTACCAGTTTGTGACTCATTATTTTCAGAACGTATGCCTGTTTTATTTGAGATAACGCTGTCCTGTCCTGTGCTAAAGCTAAAGCATGCACTGCAGCTCGGTTCTATCGTGTTCTTAACCCTTCTACTGCTGGTCAGTTTTCTTCTGTTTTTAATCAATTTATTGGTGTATAAAGTGCTTCATAAATAAAGTTGGTATGGGATGGTATGGTACCGTGGTCTTCACCTTCCAGGCCTTTTCCAGTTCCTCTCTGAGGCCCTGGTATTTCTCCAGTTTCTCATGCTCCTTTTTCCTGATGTTGTAGTCACTTAGTTTTGCTACATCCACCACAACGGCTTTCCTCTGTTGTTTATCCACCACCACAATGTCCGGTTGGTTCATCATTACCATTTTGTCTGTCTGGATCTGGAAGTCCCACAGGATCTTAGCGCGGTTATTCTCCACCACCTTTGGGGGTGATCCCCACTTTGATCTTCCAGTCCATATTCTGCAGATGTTCCTGTACACCATGCCTGCCACTTGGTTATGTCATTCCATGTACGCTTTCCCTGCCAGCATCTTGCACCCTGCTGTTATGTGCTGGACTGTCTCAGGGGCCTCCTTGCACAACCTACACCTTGGGTCTTGTCTGGTGTGGTAGATCTGAGCCTCTATTGCTCTGGTGTTTAGGGCCTGTCCCTGTGCAGCCAGGATGAGAGCCTCTGTGCTGTCCTTGAGTCCAGCTTTTTCCAGCCATTGGTAGGTTTTCCTGATATCAGCCACTTCAGTTATTTGTCGGTGGTACATCCCATGTAGGGGCTTGTCCTCCCATGATGGTACCTCCAGCACCTCATCCTCTGTTCCCCATTGTCTGAGACATTTAATGAGCACATTGTCTGTTGAGACCTTGTCCGTGGTGTATTTATGGATCTTGGATGTTTCATCCTGGACAGTAGCTCTCATACTCACTAGTCCTCTGCCTCTTTCCTTACGGCTAGTCTCGGGGTGCTGGATTTGGGGTGGGACCCTCCATGCATGGTTAGTAGCTTCTGAGTCTTAACATCCGTGGTGTTCATCTCCTCCTTTGGCCAGCTAATTATTTATTTATGTATTTATTTTTATTTCCAACAGACAAAAAAGACAATCAAGAAAGAAAAAAATAAAATAAAATAGAATGAAAGAGACTAGAGAAATAAGAGGTAAAACAAATTATTATGCCCAAGTGACAAGCAAATTTTATATTTTCTGTTTGAAAAGGAGCAGGTAGAAGATGTAATATCTTATAATGTCCTGCCCCTTTCATACTTATCAATTTATAATCAATTAACTGTCAAAACATCAAAACGAGACAACTTGTTTCCATTTTACATGACATTTAAAGATGTCCCATTATTTAAAAAGTATTTATATCATCAATAGTATTTACAGACTTTAAAACAGTCATCTTATATAGAACATTTTGCAATAAGTTCCTTTTTAATGAAAATTAGCACGTTCTTCTTTTGATTTACAATTTTGACTTCTAATGATTCACTTCCTGCTAGAGAGCCCCCTGGTGGTTGAAGAAAAATACACAGCAAAGCCACATCGGGCTACAATCCGCATGGTTCAAAGCTTAGGAAAAAAGTAGCAGCTTATAGTCCGGAAAATACGGTACCGTAGGTGAAATTGAATAATTTCCACCGCACACCTGACGATCACTAGTGTGCCGCGGAACAGTGGTTGAAAAACACTGTTTTAGACTATGGGGAAAAAGGCTTTTCTACCTTGGCTCCCGGAGTTAGCCGTGGCTGTAAACTGCTTTCTTCTAAATGCTAAAGTTGTGGCTCCGCCTCACCCCGTAGTGATCGACTCCCTGCAGCTACGCAGCGCCGCTATTCCCCTGCTTGGATCTGAGTAGCTGCCTCTCAGACTGCCAGGAACTCATAGTTCTCTCAGTCTCTGATACTCTTTGTCTGTTGCTAGTAAGAATGATCGATCAGCCATTGTTATCATGGAAATCCTCACTGCGCCGCGGATTCTGGCTGCGGGTTTTTCCTCTTCGTCTTCCTGCTCAAAACACAGCGCGGATGTCCCGCTGCGGATGTTATCAACCCGTGTTCATTCTTCAGGTCCTTTATATTCAGAACAGAAACCGCTAAGCTAAAAACTACGAAGTGAATGCCTCCAGTCGAAATTTGCATTAATTTCGCGATCTCACTGCTTTTGCAGCTGCTCCGTTCGCGCCGCTGCTCCTTTCCGCTTCTCCATTCCGCTTCTCTTTCACGGTTACTTGCGCAACTTTACTTCGTTTCTCAGCAACAAAATATAGCCCATCGTTATTTATTGAAGATTTTACATTTCCAAAAACACAGGAATCTAATGTTTCGTTTCGTTTTGTACGTTTGGAAGCTCAGTCCCTCTCACATAACCGTAAAAACCGGGGAATGGCGGCGCTTGACATTTCTCTGACATTCGGAAAAATATGGTTTACTAATTTTAGCATAACTCCGGTTATACTTGGCCTATTAACACAATTTAAAAACTGGTGTGTAGTTTATAATGTGCACTTTAAGCTTAAGTTGAAAGTGAGACTGAGGGAGGCGGAGTCTTGCTGCTACGCCGTAACAAACTAGACGTTAAAAAGGGCTATAAGGCTATGGACCCCTATGGTTTAACGGCTCGATACTCGCGGATGAAAAATCGATACTTTCCGAGGGCGGAAAATATCGATATATATCGCCGAATCGATTTATTTATACAGCCCTACTGCCTTATTTACCTTCCTTGTTCCTCGTTTAGTCAGAATGCTAGATTTGGGGTGGAGCCCTCCATGCATGGTTAGTAGTTTCAGAGTCTTAACATCTGTGGTGTTTATCTCCTCCTTTGGCCAACTAGCTATTCCTGCAGGGTCAAAAACACTAAAGGCTCTCAAGTAAAAGGCGTGGCAGTTTTAGCTAATGTTGGACCCATGAGCCAATGCTAAAATTAGCATATTAACCTGCAAAGACTTTTATGCATCATCTTTTCAAAGAAAAAATAACCAGTAACCATATATGCGAGTAGTAAAGGCATACATGGCACATGAAAATATACTGAAGACGAATAACTCACCTTTAGAGAAGCTCTGTGTCTTCCAATGGAAGCTTACCGCACTTTACTGCGCATGCGCACCGCTGAGCTGAAGCATTCACTCCAGTGACAAAAGTAGTCAAATCCAGTTTACTCAAAATAACGTAGTCTTGTACTTTTCTCAGGCCAAACATGTACATTGCTCACATTACTTGAGTTGGATAAACAATTTAGTGAGACTCAGGTGAAGGAAGCGCTCTGCTAATGTGCTGTTGTGGGCCTTCAAAATAAAAGCATGCGAGTGGAAGATTTTAAAATTCTTCGCAACTGAGGTGAAATTATTGGGGACTCTCTTCAATATTGGGGGGGACATGTACCCCCCGTACCCCCCGCTTCCTACGCCTATGCATCAACCCACCCTGGACAGGTCACCAGTATGTCCCAGAATTAAAGATACAGTAGGATTTAAAATGGAAGAGTTCAACAAAAAGCCAGTCTATCCTTCAATAAAATGTAGCAGAAATTATGAATGATTTTGCACGCATGCACAGACATATATATATTTAAAAGCAATTCTATACTTGACATGATTATGTAGAATGAATTAATGTTTCCCTGCTGCTCCGACCATGTTGAGTTTAATCACTTGCTTATTATGTGGAATGCAAAGTGCCCTGGACCTCTTCATGCATTGTACATGAGGTTAATAGCTCAGCAGCCCAGCTCAGCTGAGTTATCAAATTATGACTCTTTCTGTGGAGGTTGCACTTCTGCTCATATTTACGTCTGCGTCCCTCAGAAAAGCCTAAAAATAAACAAGTCAGTCATTTCCGACACTTCCAGCCAGTGATTGAAACTGCAGGGAAAAAAAGAAAAGAAAAACAGTGTAACAGTGGCAAACAGTGTATGTTTCATTTTAAGTGCAATCAAATAACGGCCGGCATACTGTATGTCTGCTCGACGCTTAAAGCTACCTTTGTGCCAGCATTTACTCAGTGTAAAATGATAGAAGATAGCCACGCTGAACTAACTACAACAGCATTGCTGCTATTTCATTTTATGAATGTAATTGGTTATTTGCCCCAAATGGCATGTAATGTAGTCTGTATGATACCAACAACTACTTTCTTTAGCATGTTGTGGCGATATCTCTGCTGCAGCTGCTGTTAGAAAACCTGAAGAGCTTAGATTGAGCTGCAGCTGCAAAACCTTTAACTCCATCTGGCCAAGGAGAAATGCTTTAAGAGTAGACATTATAAATTACATCTTTATCAAATGGGTCCATAGATTACTGAATGATTTAAAATAATAAATTACCTAATTTCAGTCAACAAACATCCTCACTTGCTGTGACTTGGGTTAAGTGATAAATGTGATAAATCTTATTACATATGGTAAATGTGATGAGATAAGATACTTTTTATTTTCATTTATATTCAATTTGTCATTTTATTCATTAATTCTGCAGTGGTAGCTATTTATTCTTTTATTTGCTGGAAATGATCATCAGTAATATTTTATGTATGTATTAGGACAAGACCTGCGACAGACTGGCGACCTGTCCAGGGTGACCCCGCCTCTCGCCCAAAAAGTTAGCTGGAGATAGGCACCAGCAACCCTCCCGACCCCACTAAGGGACAAGGGTGCAAGAAAATGGATGGATGGATGGATGGATGGATGGATGGATGGATGGATGGATGGATGGATGGATGGATGGATGGATGGATGGATGGATGGATGGATGGATGGATGGATGGATGGATGGATGGATGGATGGATGGATGGATGGATGGATGGATGGATGGATTAGGACAAGACAAAGTTCTTGGAAAACGTAGAAACTGTTTGGATTTTTTTTAATTTTTTTTAAAATATCGATGTATATCCCATGACGTATCTCAAATCTTTTTATGCCAGTTATTGGCAACATGGCGTAAAGCACCGAGCATTTCAAGCTATTTCTGCTTCATTCCAAATTACCTTCCAGTCTTTTGCTTCCTGGTGGTGACTGTATTTTATATTTTGATTGGCAAGCAGCAGGGTGCAGTTCAGCTGCTCCGGTTGGCAGTGACACCTGTGCTGAGTATTCAGATGATCATTTCCACTTTTTGTTACACAGAAACCCAAATTTAAGAGGAAAAAGTATTAAATGAAGTGAATATTAAGAAGCAGGAAGGATAGGGCCTAATGACATCTGCTGCTTTTGACCTTTTAACAGAACCTCATTTAAAAAAAATCTGAGCCATCCCTTTACATTTGCTGTACTGAGACAGATGGTTTAAGATTATGGGATTTAAGGGGCGTTGAATCTGCAACATAAGATTGCCAGGCAATCATTAACCTCAACTGGAAGGAAACATCAATGGACTGAAGTTACTCCATGTGACAATGACAGAAAATAGCATACCTTTGGCAAAAGCTCACTTTAATTTAGCCACATTCCATGTCATGATTATTGTGATTAAAAAAAGGCAAACAATCTTCCGACATCTGTGTTTTTTTTATATCCACAATTGTTTAAGTAAGCAGCATCACACCTAATTTCAAATCAATCCCATTTTGATTTGTGACCTCAATGCCTCTTTGACCTAAAAATTAGGTTCAAGTTAAATTCATAATAATTTGAGTTTTTATTGCACAATGAAAAGTCCACAAAAAGGTTGACTTTCCAAAAACTGGAGCCAAGGAATTAGAAACCAATGATCCTGAAGGATTTAGTCTTTTTCGAGCTGGAAGCAGAAGAGAGGGAGGAAGACGTCAGAGAGACCGCCTGTTGTGTTTGATTGGCTGCACTCAAACACAGAACTTTAGAGGCAATTGGAAGCAACAGAAGAGGGGATTCTTGCCATAGCAACCAAAACAGAGCCGAACTGTTGCCATTTTGTCAAAATATTACTTTTTTTTTCTTATTTCTCTACATTTACTAAAAATAAATATACAATTGAAATTGCCTTTGTTGGCTGTCACCTAAACATATTTATAAAGTGCATCAATAAAATACTGAATGAGAAGAAAGCCCACAACTTTTATGTTGTGGGATTTTTGTAAATCAGACAACTATGACATCAACACTGAAGGAAATGTTTGGCAAGTATACTCTGTATTGTAGATGTGAGATTTCATGACTTGATAATGGTGTTCTCAGTGGGACTGTGGCTCCTGCTGCCTACCGTAAAGGTTTTTATTTGCTTAGGGGTGAATAGCCGATCCATGCTTGTGTGTTTGCTTCTCAGAAACTAGCCATCTACACACAAGAAAAGCACATCAAGCAGGGTTTCGGCAGCTTTGGAATAAAATAAGTTCTAAGTGAAAACGGGAAGCAGTCATTATCGTTGTCTTTTGGCCAATAATGAATCTTGAAAATCAGGTGTGCATTTATCAGCTCATTTATATGGAAATTAATATTCCCTACAGGGTCTTCTGTACCTCCTGGGCTTTGGCTCCCTCTACTTTAACTCAATTACAAGTAGTCTTACTGATAGGGAAGCATTCTTAATTGGAAATTGATTTAAAGGGAAACTTTACATGGCTTCACTTTGCTTCTGAACTCTGCTCTTCTGCTCCTTTATCGAATAACCCGGCGGGCATTT
Source organism: Poecilia reticulata (assembly GCF_904066995.2). Lineage (NCBI taxonomy): Eukaryota > Metazoa > Chordata > Actinopteri > Cyprinodontiformes > Poeciliidae > Poecilia > Poecilia reticulata. The sequence goes on from NC_088831.1 coordinate 37,638,278, forward strand.
GGTAGCTTGAATAAGAGGTAGTTTTAGCAGGAAAGTAGGAAAGTAGTAGCCAAGCAGACAGGAATAGATTCAGCAACAGAGGAGAAGCTTAGACGTAATTGAAAAAAGGCAAATGCTGGACTAAACTCAAGCTCCTTTTTTGGACAGGGAAACGAGAGGCTTTCAACCCTAAACACACAGTTCCCATTGTTGAACATGATGGTCAAAGCATTATGTTGTGGTGCTGTTTATCATGCAATCTATGTAATGGCAAATACTTAGACCATTTTTTTTTCTGATTAAAATAATAATGAGGAAAATGTACATCTTAGCAGACAAGATGTGAAGCAAAGCAAATAAAACAAATTTCTCAAATGTGTCATATAGTATTGTTTAAAATTAAATGAAACAAAGAGGGAAATTCAGAACAGTCTCGTTCACAAGTGACCAAGAACAACAAGAATAGGATACAAAGAAAAGTCCAATGGAGTAGGTTTGAAAACATTACCCAATTTAATAATACCTTAGAAAAGCACAAATAAATCATTATGTGTGAAAATTATGAATATTTGTACCTTAATTATATTTGCATGATTTGTGGTTGCATTGTGTTTTTCTTTCAGGGCGTTTGGGGGATTATTACACAATGGGAGCCTGTTTTTTGTTTTTCTTGTTTCTTTTTGAAAAATCAAATACCTGCTTCAGATTTTGCTGTGAGAGCGATCTAAAATTTAAAAAGTGCTATTATTCTTTGTTTTCCCCTTCTAAATCCTACTCACAGTTTCTCCATAAAGCAGGATTTCACATCCACTGGGCACCAGATGAACGTTTTGTGTTGTGCATTAAGCTTTCAATGTGACACAGGATGTTCAGAATCACGTCCCATAGACCTTCAATATACTCAGCATTTATGACATGATAGCTTCCACAAAACCTTGTTTGCAACAGAGCCCATGAGGTGAGTCATGGTGAGTCAAAGATGGCAGGTGGATAAAGAGCAATAGCCTCCTAATACAAACATGAGTGTGCAGCATATGGAAGGTTGAGTCAACAGTGAGGCAATCAGAAAACATCCTGTCAGTGGAGGAAGAGATGCATTACTGTTCAGTTTCATACTGATGAGAATGTTTTCCTAGCAGGCCTTTCGATCCTGACTTTTAAAATCATCACTTTGGTATTCTTAAAAAAAAAAAATTGGACCTTTGTAATAGATTTCCCAAACAGATTTAAATGATGTAATATTACCAAGACTATACAAAAACTCTGCAGAACTAATTCACCAACACTTTATGAGGTAGTCTTGCTTCAGCATCCATGCAACATTTAAATGCTGCATACTGGCTAAGACATAAATAATTGAAAAGCCAAATCTGTGATCTAAATGTAAACCAAAGGTCAGAACGGCCTACCTTTAAAAAATTTAAATGGCACTGAAAAAGGCTATTTCCGACAAAAAATACCCATATATGTTTAATCCATCAGTAATATTCTATATTTATTAATTATCTCAGTTTTAGAAAACAAAAAGTTGACAGATATGTGCTTTAAGAGCAGTAGTCATATTAATGCTCCATCCCATTTATTTACTCAATAAAGAGGCTTATTTGTTCTGGAGAGCTTGCAGCAGTGGGACATTCACAATAGGTTGAGTAAGCAAATCTGTGAAGGGGATAAATAAGCATACCCAGGTAAATAAATAAACATGCTTTGACCTTTTCTTTTGAGGCTGCATTGCTCGCTATTAAAATTCTCACATGAATTGTTGGCCCCACCCTGACTGATAACATTGGTCCTACTAGGTTCCAGTGTGGGACACAGTGCTTCTCCCATTGAAACACCAATTTATCTAATTATCTGCATAAGATGCATTGCTAAATTAAAAATCCACTGTAAGATGGCTTTCTCTGTAAAACAAGCTGGTAGGGCTGCATGATATCAGAAAACAACAGGATTCTGACGATAATGTCAATCCAATATATATTTTGCTCATTCATCTGTTTCTCTTTTGTCATTACAATGATTTGAACACTTGCTGTGACCTGCAGCACAGCAAGTGAGAGAGCTTCTATCAACTTCGAGGAATGTATTTGAATCATTAAGTGTTCATTTAATCAGTTTGAAATATAAAACTCATAGTATGAATATTGCATTCCAAAAAATATATATATATTGCAAGTTTTAAATGTGTTTTACATTTTTTTGCTGTATTTCTTTTGGCTTTTTTGCACTTGCCATTGTAGTTACAAATGGAATTTAACTGGAAAAAAATTTTCAGATTCTTCTGGTGAATTTTATTGTTTAGCATTTTTAGTTTCTGACATCCATCTCAAGCATCTGAAATCTTACTGGTCTTATACCAAACTGGCAACACATCTGAATGTCATTTAACCATAACTTAATAGAACAGGTCAAACCAAACAACAAAATATGAACAAAGAGACAGGCATAAGATTATTAATCTAATTTACAAATTCATGTAAATAGTCTACAAAATAAAACATGTAATACAGTGCAAATGAAAAGATTACTTAAAAAAAAACTCAATTTGGTACAACCCAGTGATGTCATCAGTGACATCATACAGCCATTTAAGCAGGAAATGCTGGGCCGGCTCCTCCCTACTCAGGCTGTAGCATCTAAAAGAGACAAACAATGGTGAGTAAAATGAAAAAACTAATACGTTACCAGAAATGTACCTTGAAAAACACCAAAACATTCATATTCATCTAATGGTTTAGAAGTGTTGTCTTTAACTAAAACATATGCAGACGTAGACTGCAACTTACTGCAGCCACAAACAAACTCAGGATAGTGAGTGAAGCAAAGTTACAACAGCACTGTTTAAAGAATTTAGACCAACAATAGACACATTTCATGAATCAGAAATATATTTAAGGGACAAGTTGTAAAACAAACTAAACCTTTTTGTCATAATGATTGTTACGTTTGTTGGTGATTATTGTAGCAGTTTGTAAAACCAGTCGTACTCGAACTTTCACGCATCATCACAATCCTAAACTTTAATACATTTATTGATTTTTTTTGACAATTAAACAATACGAGCAAAACTGTAATTATGTAGAGCACCCCTGAGTAACAACTTTATAAAACCACCTTTCACTGCGATAACAGCCTTTGCCACAGAATCTTGATTTTCATTAGCCTTGGTAACATGAACAGGATTTGATTAATAAAAAAAAAAAAAAACATTTCCATTTTAGGTCTGATGGTGTGCTTAGGATATGTTTGTAACTTTCTACCAACTTTTGTTTCAGTTCTTCCACTAACTGCTGACACATCTTAAAAATTATGACAAAGATTGTGACAGATTGTATGCTGAAGAGAAGTATAGATTCAATGTTAAGGACATCGCTGTGATCGATCTAATTTTCTGACCTATTGCTTAGGCTGCACCTTCTGACACCTTCAAAAGTGACACAAATTTAAATGTCAGCACATTAGTCTTATATGAACTATATGCCAATTCAATTAGAGATGCAAAACTAACTTTGATTTAGGGCAATTCTTTTCAAATGCCTCACATTTTATGTCACAAACTATTTCAAATGTTTTTAGTGAAGTCACAAACGGTTTCATCTGTTCAGATTTACCTCTAGCAGAAATCTCATTCGAAGTCTGCCTAAAACTGACAATACTTTGTGGTAGAATAGGAAATTATGCCAGAATGATTTATTCCCAGATACAAACATAAGCTGTAATATGATACTTAACCTCAGTCAAGTGTCCTTATTCTATCTTTGGCCTTGCAGCACTTGTGCACATGCTTGTTTTTGAGAATTTCTGTTGAAGCTGACATTTCTTGGACAGACTTTTAATTACACCTGCTTCTCAAAATTAATCAACCTCGACAAATCATCTCTGAGGTGAGGCTGACTGAACACAGGGGCAATATTCCCTGTAATGGAGAAGTCAAGCATATAATCATTGTTCGGAGTTGCTCCTTTTTCCCCTCAATGGATGGTGAGCTATAATTATCCTAAAGGGTTTCAAGACATCCTTTGATGGGTCTTGATAGCAGCCAAACATCAAGCTGAAAATGGAAAGCACGGCGTAATGAGGCTGTTTGTGACTGCCATCTTAAACAGAGATCACATCAGCACAGCAAGCTGCAGTTGCAGACATGTGATTTAGTACACAAAATGCCCCCCAAAAATTACAAAATTGCTTTGTGTTTTAAAATCTTGACGAAGGCTGTTGATTATTTCTGACCTGTGATTAGCAAGCGGCCTAATTACCATGCAACTCCCAAAACAAACCCGTATGTTGGTGCTCGTTTGTGTACTTATCGTCTTTGAACCGAACACACAAAATGACATTGTTGCAATGTCCTGAACATTATGCACTTGTGCTGCAGACAGACACAGTGGGAACAGCTTTAAGCAACATGATAATCAGAATTTTAGTGTCTCAATTGGACATGTTTCAAACTATCACGATATAGTAATACTTGTACTTTCTGCAATATTTGGTTTATTTTCTGACCCTTCCTACTCATGGTAGTACATTATACTTAAGCAATAAAATAATTACCATTTATTGATCCAAGAGCAAGGGCTTGTGGTGTTGAGAAATCTTATATATCAAACCTAGATCTTCTTAAATGCCACACTTTATTATATTACCCTGTTGCATACAATTTGAATAAGACTCAACCTCGTAATAGATGTAATAGCAAATCTCCAGCAATAGGCAGAAAAAGGGAAAATGTCTCTCTTCTGTTCTTAACCTGCAGATTCAACAGCTACGAAACGAGTAGCACAAACTGAGCACATACTCCTTCATGTAGCATCTAATTTTTCAGAATTTTCTCATTTTCACAATCTGATTTTTTTTACATATTGAGCATATGATATGGCATAATGTTAAAGTTTAATTATGATCTTTTTTTTTTTTGCAAAATACTTTAAGTAGAAAAACTTCTCAAAACCGATATTTAAAGTGTTGATGGTACATGTAACATGGTTCAAGAAGTCAATTATTTTTCCAACATCACCTACATACATATCAGCTTCATGAGGTATGAAGAGCAGAAAGTGAAATGTCTTTGTGGTTACAGTGACATATGCAGAGTCTGCAGAAAATGCTACTTTAATTTTTTCTGTTTTTCTATTTAATTAGAGAACAAAGAATAGCAACCATGGTATTATTAAGAAGAGCCAGGAGGCAGAGGCTGGTGATGTAAGCGATTATGCAACATCACTGGTCTTGTGAGGTAAATATGCTTTATGTTTTGTTTATCCTCCAGTGCATATTAGGATGGATGAAATCTCTCACTGTAAATGCTTTTGAGTCGTATAGTACACAGAAATTAATTTAATTACCTTTTTTTTCAATTATTTAAGTTTCTTTTTTTAGGTTTTCCATAATTAAAACACCTCAATATTTTTTGAGCACACAGTTTTCGACTAAAAAGTTGAGTTTGCATGACTTTTTTCTTTTAAGAAAATAGGCAGGTAACTGTTTTTAAATTTCTATTTAATAAAACACATTATAAGCTATTTGTGAATTCTTGAATAGCTCATCAAAAAGTGTTTATTGACATTACAGACATTACAGCAATTAAACACTTTATGTAACTTCACTTTCCTGCATGCCTTGCATGGCATTTTGTTGATTTATCTGAAGTAATGGCCATTTTTTTTAAGTTACAAAGCCTCCTTGCGATCACCCTAAATTTTAGCGCAATCCATACTTTCTCCATCACATTCAATTTAAGCATTTGTCTGATTCACTCTAAAACATTATTTTTGCTTCCAGTCAGAAAAAGCATGTTGGCATTATTACAAGATTACTTAAGACCTAAATCTGCAAGGGGTATTAATAATTGTGGGTTTAAATTTACATTCAAAAATGAGACGTGAGGCATTTGTTTTTGCATCAGCTATTTGGGTTTTTATCTAATTTTATTATTGTTCTAATTTATACTGTTCTCTGAAATATTTAGAATTCAATGTTAGACCTAAGTGACAGTATTTAATTATACTGCGTAGAGAATATAATATCAGGTAAGACATCTTTTTATATATAATCAGCTGTGGAATAACGTACTTTCACATTCTGTGAGAAGGAAGCGTGAGGGAAGCAGATATGCGGTTTTAAGAAGTAATTCCTGCTGAACACAATCAGATGAAAACTACATCCTGCTCGATATTTCCATTCCACGGCTTTATTAAAACACTGTATGCTCTGCAGTGCTGATATCAACAGTCGTGACATTTTTGCAAGGCGAGAAACAAATGTGGTTCAGACTCTGGTGTTGCAGAGAAGACAAATATTTCAAAAACGGGGACACAAGCCGACCAAGTGACCTCTAATGTGAAGCTGCATTTATTTTCCAGCAGCACACCTGCCAGGTTTGAAACGAGGTGGCCAGATAGCTGCAGGGGAAAAAGTCAATATGCATAATTAGATCTGAGTTTTGTGCAAAAAATACCGTAAAATGAGGCATTCGTGACTTTTTGAAGAACTATGAATAAATTAATAAAATCTGTAAATCTGAGAAACAGCGCAAAGTGATATAGTGAGTTCATAGTGTAACACACACAAATGACCCTTTTATTGATAATATGTATATCTCTTTCTTTGTTTTAGACTTAATATTATCTCAACAGTCCAGCTCTAACCATCAAAACTCTGATTATGTTGAATTGTGTGTTTACTCCAGAATGTTATAGTTGCTGTGCAGGAGCCTGCTGCAGGCAGGAGGTCACTGAGTTCAGCGGTGGGTTTGCAGGAACAGCAGAGGCTAACAGAGGAATAAACCCAGATGCATCCTGTCACGCAGCTTCTCTGTCTTACTTTTGGATGGAGCTACGGAGCTAAATTTATATGAATTTAAACAGCTAAAGCACTTCAGCTTTTGTGGTGGCACATCCCAACACAGAGGCTTTCTTTGTTGTACTAATAAAATGATTTTGTGTGCTGACTTGTTTAAATAGATAAGCACATATTTACTTTAAAAGTTTGACAAATTAAAATACATTTTATGCTAGCAAGTATGTAGGTATTTGTACATTGGACAAATACCTACTTTCGCTCATGGCCTTGAATTTCCTCTGCGATTAGTGGTATTGATTATATCTGTTTTACTCCATTGTTCCATTATATTTTGCATTGAGTTTATAATTTCTTTAACTTGTTGTGTGTTTGGTGTTTGTCATTTAATTATATGTATGGTTAGAGCTGTGTTCAGCACTATTTCAGCTATGGCTGGAGCTATGGCTCTTCATAAAAACAAAAATAAAAAAAAAAGTTGATGGAAAAAATAAATTGATTTCTTATTTTCTGTGACCTGAACCTAAAATAGATTCTTGTGAAATGTGGGAAAAAAAGTGCTATGAAAGTAGAAATTTAACTTCTCCGGATGGCATTGGTGCTAGTGGTTAACTGTTTTATGCAATTGTATGCAGTTCGGAAGGATTAAATACTTGAAACTCCTAATATCAGCTAATATTAACATTAGCTTTGTTTGACCAGACCAATAGTTCATCATCACTTCAAAATAAAATGCTACACCAAGAGAATCGACATGAATTGGCTCGATTGAAAAATATTGTTGTAACTGTTTTACTTTCTTAATGTAGACAAATTATGAATATTGTCCATATTTGCATGAGTTAACACAGTGTAAAATGTGTTAAATGAAGCAATCCTTAGGAGAAATTTACTCGAAGATAACTGCAATCCTCGGTTTTCCACACCAGCCACACGAGGTGGTTTCTGATCTCCTCGTATCTTTATGGAAAGAGTGTCAAGTTAATCCTCGTTTTCTGTAATATGTTGAAGTGGAATACTCCATTATTGTGGTTCGCCTCTGTGTCCTGATCATGCCGTTTCTCTGATTTAGAGCTTTGTAACCAATCGTTGAGGAGAAGGCGGGAGGAGAAACGGAGAGGTGGGGCGGGGCGCAGGGCTGGCTGGTTATTTTAGTTTTATCCCCCCCCACACACACACACACACACAGCACCACGACAGATCCCCGCCACTTGTGTGTGGGCTGCAGCGAAGCGACGCTCCAAACGCGGCAGGATCAGGTTAAAAAACCCCCCGACTCATATCGATCTGCAGATGAACCACGAGTTCACAGCGCGAACGTAAAGCTTCCTCCTCTGCCCTCCTCCTGCTTGATGCCTGAGTTGTCTCGTTTTGTGGCCTGACTGAGAAGACCAACCTCCTTTAACTGCATTGCCTCTGCGTCTGCTGGCTTTTGGCTCCTCATTCTCCTCCTGTTACTGGCGGCTACCGTGTTGTGAAAGTGTGTGTTGTTGTTGTTGTTGTTGTTTGCAAAAAAAAAAAAAAAAAAAACGGAGGGAAGAGAGTGGACCGACCTGACCGAAGTTGTTTTTCTTTCTTTCTTTTTGGATTTTTCTCCCCCTTCTGTTAAAGCTGCCTTCTTCTGAAAGAATCTCTGCTCTGTTCTGTAACTCATGAAATCAAGGAACTGAGGTGCGGGATTTGTTTCCATGCTCAGGAGTGGATCTTACTGGAGGAAGCAGGGAGAAGATGAAGTTGAGTAGTTTAAGTGGCCTTTGGTGCATAATCTGAGATGAGATAGACGACCTGCATCTGCAACGTTGGCTGAAACCATCCCGTCAGAGTGGAGCATTTTCTATGGGCAACACATTAAGCTCAGGATGAGGTGCATTTGTGACTTTTTGAACTGCACCTAAGAGAAAGAGGGGGGGTCCCTCTGTACATCCTGCTTCCACAGGAAGAGACGCTTTTCCCCCCCCCCCCCTTTTGCTGTCAAACGAATTTAGGGTTGTTGCATCAAAGTGAACACTGGGAAAACAAAGGAAGCTGATTTCCTTTCGCATCCTCCGTTTCACTCGCTTAAAAAGCATTCGACAGATCGAGTGAAAATGAAGAAGTTTCGGAAGGTGCTGGACGGTTTGACCACCTCCTCTCCGGGGGGGACTATGGGGTCCCCATCGTGCGGCAGCGCGGCTGGGACTCCCACCGCGGCGCCAACTCCCAAGGAAATCGACGTCCAGGAGACGCTGGTGTCGGAAAACTTTCAGCTGTGTAAGGTAGGTAAATGCATTTAGCTGGAGGTCTGCAACATCAGGGACGGCGCAGAGTCGATAAAAGCATCGACCTGTTAAGACTTAATCTCAATCACATTTTTTTTTTGTTTTTTTGTTGTTGTTGTTGTTCATGTTTTTTGCCAGTGTTTGGGCGAATTTACTGGCATAAAAGCCCCTGAAAAGTTAGTTTCGAGTTCTGCAGCCGTTCCCGCCGCGGGGATCTCTAGTCGGCGGCATAAAACGCTTCAGCACCAGGGACAGCGATTCCGAACGAAACATTAAGCCTTCAGATTCTCCTCTGCTCTTCTGTTAGACTTCACGCTTTCAAACGAGGCGATTAGTTGACACGTGAGGCGCTTTTGTTTGCAGAAATGCAGCTCAAAACGGCCGTTTGTGGAGGCGCTAACAGTGCACAGTTCTGTTCAGGCTCCCGTCCCCATCTGTATGTGCAGCACGGCTCCCGACATGAGCATGCTGTGTAGCCGCAGTAGCTCACACACATGTGCTACAAACAGTGCAAAGGGAGTCAATGAATAGCAACCAAGCCGCGTTGCATCAGCAAGCGAGCACGAATGGTGTGGCAGCGATGACATAACTGGTGTCCCTCCCTTTGCATAAAAAAGTGCACATCAAGCCAGCGGAGGGGCCCTGCAGTGCTGTCCTAGCTGATGCGCTTTTCACTGGGAAGGAGGGAGAGAATGAGGGAGGGGGTGAAGCTTGAATGCATGGGTGGGGGTATTTATAGCAGCCGTGCATAGCAGCATAGCAGTTTTCTGAATGCATTTTGCTGCGTTTATTTATTTTTTTTCCCCCCTCCTTTTACCCTCTTACAGAAACTGGGGTGCATTGTGGGCATGGCTGTTAATAATTCATTGAGAAGCCTGAGAAAAAAAAAAAAAAACACAAGGTGTTTTGCAGAGCTGGATTATTACTGGGCAAAGTGAAACTGGTTGGGGAGGGAGTGGGCTGGAGAACACCGAGGAGGGAGGTTGATTCACAAGCTGAGAAAGATGCTGCAGAGCACCGTATAGCAAGTAAGAGAATTTGCTAGAAGAGAGCAGAGCAATATAGACTGGTCCCATGCAGAAGGCTGCTTCCCCTCACTTAATGGCTCAATACATTGACGTAACTTCTCTTGAGAAAGCTGTGAACGCATTATATTACCTTAAAATCTACTGTCATCAATCATTTGTAGCATATTTTCCTGTTGTATGTGTAGATTTGGTGTCTTTTTCCTCCCAGCAACAGAGAAAATGTGGAGAGATGGGAGGCCTGGATGGGTCTTTGATGTTATTTTTCTATATTACCTATAAGAATCAGGGTGGAATGAAAAGGTTGCATGTAAGATTGACACCGTGTTCTATGGTAATTGCTGCATTTTGTATCTCTACGGTGAGGATGTGCAGATATTTCTGCTCAAGCAGAGTATGGTGTTGTCTCTGGAATGTTCTAGCTACAGATTGTCTTTATTCTCAAACAAACAGTGGGAGAAACGAGGAAGATATCTAATTTTACCCTTCCATTCATTATCCCAAATAAATTTAGACAGGATCTAGACTTTCTGGAGTGGATGTAAATCTGTCAGCTGGTGCAGTACGACGTGTGGGAGGGTTTGGCAAACTTCTCAAAGTAGTCATGACTTCTATCCTCACTGTGGCGTGTAGGAAGAAGCATTAACTCATTTTTTTAATGTAATACAGTATTTTTGTTTACATCGGTTACAAAAACATTCTGGTTGAATGGTTATAGCTGAGATGCTGAAACAAGCTTTCAAATGAAGTCACTCTAAAGGTTGAAGCTAGTGAAGGAAATGGGAATCATGCTGGTGGGGAGGAGTTTCAGCGCATATTGATTTTTCTAAAAGAGGGAAATGAGTTAATTTTGTGATGCAGGTAGCAGGATAAAACATAAATACCCACCACTAAGTGGCAGCTGAGATGTCAAATATCTCCTTTTTTCTAAGAATTTTTAATCATGCTGCTTTATTTATTACTTGATAACAAACAACAAAGAGAACACCAAAAGTATGTTGTTTTTTTTAACAAGAGCAAAATCTTGATGGCAGTTAGTCACATGTATTGCCTGTGATTCAGAGTCTAAAGGTTATCTCACTTCTTCAAGGAAATGTTACTCACCAACATTTACGCGACTCTCAGAACACAGAGAAGGTCACACTGGTGTGTACTGGAGACATCAGTCACAACAGAGGGCAAAACGGTTACCAAAATACTAACAATCGTGTGATATTGTTGCTTAAGTAACCAAGAACTGTGCTTTTTTTTTTTTATTTTATTTATTTATTTTTTTTTTTAGCTTTTTTCAGTCCTTAACCCCTTGATAGACTAGAAAATACTTTGCAGAGTGATGCATTTCTCAATTTATTACCAGAAATATCAGAAAAAGAATTCAACTCTGATTAAAAATATGTTATGTTTTTAACACATTTGTTTTTAAAATATAACTTGCAATCCTTTAATTTCACTTGAACTTATTCACATTTTGCCATGCTAAAACTCTCAGTGTTGATGAATTTTATTTGGATTTAAGTCAATAGACCACACAAGTACCACACAATTGTGCAGTTGTAGGACAATGGTATTTGGTTTTTGTTTTCATTTTACATATAGAATTCTGAAAAGCATGTTCATTTGCAGCTCTAGAAAAAATGAGACACCACTGCAAAATGATCAGTTCTCTGATTTTACTCAAACATAGATCTATGTTCATTTTACTCAAACATAGATCTATGTTCATTTTACTCAAACATAGATCTATGTTCATTTTACTCAAACATAGATCTATGTTCATTTTACTCAAACATAGATTTATGCTTGAGTAAAATGAATATTCTTTTAAAATGAGAAATAGTCAAAATAATGGAAAAACATGCTGTGCTTTCAGATCTCAAATAATGCAAAGAAAACAAGTTTGTATTCATTTAGCAACAACAATACTAATGTTTTAACTCAGGAAGAGTTTGGAAATCAATATTTGATGGAATAAACAAGAGGTTTTCAATGGGGTTCAGTGCAGTGGACTATATTGTATATTGATCCCCATTTACTCTGATAACCCAAGACAAAACCCATTGTAACAACTGGCTTCAAATGCCACCTAATTAGTAGGCTCTGTCAGTTTAGACCTACATCCAATTTAGTTTGTGACAACACATTGAAAATCACCAAATGCCTTCCATCCAGTCTCATTCATTTTCAGTTATTTTGTGAAAAATGATGACCAAAGTGCCTTATTTGGTTCTAGAAAATTACATAAAATCATTCAAAGACATTAAAATTTGTGACTGTTTTGTGATGTCTTAAATTCCTTATATGGTCCTACAAAACAGTAGAATACATAACTTTCACAGTTCGTGGGAAGTTTAATCTGTTGTGCCATATTCTGTGACAGAACTTTGACCAGGCATGACCAGGTTGCCAAAATTGCAATTATATGCCTTAAAGTGGAGTGTAGCCTGCAGTTTCAATCACAGTCATCAATGACACTGCCACTGAATAATGCTTCTTCTACATCTGAAAATGAATGAATTACTTTAATCATCAAGTTGGTACAATTTGATTTTAATGAGTGTCATTTAAATTTTTTGAAGTCTTTTCATCCAAATGACTTCATTCATATTGCATGTGTAACTCCCATTTACTCCATAACCTCTCTGAAGTGAAGTCCTGTCTGCGGAATTCTAAAAAAGGTTCCCATATTCATACTGAAATGAAGATTACCACTCTGATTATTCATGGGATTTCTGAATAACAAATTTAAGGACAGTGAATGGAAAAATCTAACCTATTATGGTGCATGAGCCATATTTTGAAGACAGAAGACCTTATATATATATATATATATATATATATATATATATATATATAAGCTACACAGATAAGTGTAGATTGTTTGTATCTACACATGTGCATTGGTGTGTTTTCAGACATGCCTATCTGTCAGAAAGCTATCCTGTCCTGCATCCAATCAGAAAGCAGTCCAGCAATGAGCTTATTAGAGTGCATCTTTTCTAAAGTGATTTGGGTTGGGTGGCTGAAAATGTTTGAGATGCATGATGTGCAAAGGTGTGCACAGGTTTTAACTCCTTCAAAATGAGACTTTATAATTACAGTGTGTGATTAGACTGAGGCAAGAAGTAGAGGGTAGGTGAGGTTAAGGACTGTAGAAATTGGAAAACCTGACCATAATCATTCTCTGATGTGTCAAACTGTTTCTTATCTTGCCTTGTAAGTTGGTGCATCTGCAAATGCAAACACAAAGAGCATTCTTTTTAAGAGCTTGTGTAGAAGAAAACTGGACTTCTAATTTACTTGGTTTAAGTTGTGCACAGTTTATACAGGGGAAACAGGTTATTTGAACAAGGAATGAGTGAAAGAAGCCATTAGTGTTAAATAAAAAAAGACTCTAAAATAGAAAGTGGCCTCAGGTTTAATCTTTCTAACACCTACAGTGAAGCCTTGAGTCATCCCAGGCAGATTTGCAGCATTCACACCTTGGGACATGTGACTAAAACGATTCACGCAGCATCGTGAGAGACACGTTTCAGATGTCAGGCAACAACAACCCAAACATTGAGTTGACCAGAAGGTACAGCCAGTGACTGACCTGTCCTAGTTACCCCCTTAGTAACCTTAAAGACCCATCAGTGTGATTTTTTTCTGATTACAAAGCCTGTTGCTTTCAAATATATTCTGTATTTTTGATGAGCGGGGTAACTTCTTCAGGAAATGAGAAGACCAGTTTCCTTTTACTGGAGCATTTAGGATTGGCATGTCTGAAAATGTAAATACGCACAAAGAGATTTGTCTTTTTGTATTGGGCCAGGGGTGCATAACTAGTCTTGATGTCACCATCTAATTATTATTTTTTTAAATTATTGATAAAATTGAACACTCTACAAACTGCACAATCTGATTTTATAATTACATCTTCTAAATAATCTGGCAATTATTAGCTGAACTAATCAGAAAGGAAGTGACATGATATATAGGATTTTGTTTTTGCCTTGGTTTATTTGGATTTCTGGTTAACTTTATTGTTTTTACGTCATTCGGATTTATTTTAAACTCAGTGGGAGTCTATTAGTTATAGTTCTATGTCTTAGTTTTTTGTCTTATTTTGAGAACCTTACTTTTCTGGTTCTGTGTTCTCTTGTCACCTTTTTGGTTTGAATTTTGATAATTTTTTTGTGTTTGGTTGTGTTTCTGATTCGTTTGCATTTCTGATTTCTATCGACCATTACTCCTATTTTCTCAGCTCATCTTGAGTTATTTGCCTTCCCTCTCAGCTGCACCCAGTTTCAAATCAACCACCTGCTCTTTGTTCAGTAATCAACTGTAGAGCTTAAATATCTCTCAGGTCGCCAGCTCCTTTTACATCGTCCTGTTATTGTCATCAGCTTGGTTTCTTCTGTTCTACTTGAACGTTATTTTGGATTCTCCCCTGAACTTCTGTTTTCTAAGATTTTCTTTTTTTTTAAGACCAAGTGTTTATTTGTACCTGCCTGTCTGCTCACTGCATTCGGGGGCCGTTTTTCACCATTCTACGGCAATAAAGGCAAAATATTTGCCACGTCAGCGACTCCAAACATTTAGCAAGCTGGTGTAGGTCAGTTTTCATCAGAATAGACGGAGCATCTGTGTAACAACATCAGATTTTAGGCAGACTTATTAGTGGGACATTCAAGTGTGTGTTTATGTAAATACCTCAGCAAGATACATTGAAGCCCCTTAGTTGCAGTGCTAATGGCACAAAATTGTTTTGCCTGGATTTTCTAATAAAATTCTGAACAATATAATATATTGCTGCTTTTAGCTCACGGGAATCTCTTCATGACTTGAGGCAAGTAAAGATACTGCAGTCTGTTGAAGGGGGGGAAAAAAGCTTAGTTGTGTTTGCTGCAGTACTGCAATAATTGCATTTTTGGCCCCTTTGCCATAAAAGTTTCTGTTAAATAAAGGAAAACTTGATGCATACTGGCTTTCTGTTATCGTCTCCACATCTGCATGTAAATATTCATTTCTAACCTTTGATACATAATTCTTTGTGTGGAATTTTTAAAATTTAAAACGGTGTGCTGCTAGGTCATCTTGACCTCAATGCATTTTTTAATCTGCTTTAATAAGCGATTAATCTCAGAAGGAGATGTACAATTAGCCAGAACAGCAGCACAGCTGCATTTTGAATTAGACACTCTCTTTATATCATCATCCCTTTTGTCCCTGTTAGGATGCAAAGATGAAATTCATTTAACCAAAAATGTTTTGCTTTGTTATAAAAAATAAAATCTGCTTTATTTAAATAGCATTTTGATTTTTGATCATGCATTGCTTAAATTTAAATACAAAAATTCTTTATGAAATCCTATAGTCGTACTAATCTTTGTTTTGCAGAAACCTTTCAGAAAATGATCCTAGTTGGAAAAACTATAACTTTCTCATTCCTCTGAAGGCATTTTAGACGAGTGCATATTCTTAACCTTATATTCTAAGTTTAGTGGGTTGGTGTTAACCTCCGCCTTTTTCTGTATCGCCTTCCTCCGTCAGCACAATATATTTGCCTGTAAGGATGACATCACCCTCACTCCCTCAGCAGCGACCCCACAAGCTCTCCATGGGTGTGATGACTCAGTGGGTTGACTTCCAGCTAGTCTCACATTACCATGTGTCGGCTGCCTGTCAGAAGCCACAGTGTGGGATCAATTAAGGAGTAGCTGATGTCAGGCTAGGAGGATAGTATAGAGAAAAATAAACATATAGGATACATTTTCTGTAATCCATATTCAGGTGGAGCGTGAAATTCTGTTTTCCTCAGCATCTTTAGAAAACACTGAAGCCTTTAAAACACAATATGCACACATTTCTGTAACGTCTCACAAATGCTATGTAAAAACCATTTGCTGTTGTGTCATACTCTACATTTTGTTTGTGTCTGTGACCGCATGTGTCTGAGAGAGTGAACGAGAAATAGACGCCTCTTGATTTTTGTGTGGGCTTTCAAACACTTTGTCCATTCAGTGACAGCAGACTGCCTGCCTCACCTCACGCTGTGCAAATATAATCGAGTGAGCTTTTCAACCAGATCACCGCTTCACTTAGTTTTCTGTGTTTGCACTCTCAAGTAGAATGAGCTCATGCAATGCTTTTTTGTATGGTGTGGTTCACGTAGAGGATAGAATTCAAGTTGCATTCATTTTTGAGAAATAGAACGACACGAGCAAGGGATTATACCTCTGAATGTGTCGCTAAAGTTGCCAAAAAAAAACGGCAACAATAGCCAGAGGCCCATCTTTCCATCCTCGACGCAGTTGTTTAAAGTTTTTAATCCTGTATTATATTGTTTCCATAGAAACACATCACTACTCAGGAAATGAAGGTAATTAAGGTCAAATGAGACCCACGATGACACAAAATGTCTGCACTGAGAATTCACATACAGTAAAACTCACAGCTGACTTGTTTCCATTGTCGTCGTTTGCTGGCTCAAGATGACGCATTGTTGCAAGTCTAAGACTTGATTCATCGGACATTTTAACTTTTTTACTGTGTGAGGACTTACCTGAATTTGACTTGCTACATTTTAACAAGGATCAAATTGAGAATATGATTCTATTTGTCTATGTGGCTCAAATATATAATCAATTATATTGATTCAATTATATATTTCTGGACCTGTATCAGCCTCCTTTGCTGTCTAGATATTACAGTCCTTGTAAATGAGTTCTATGTAAACTGGAGTAAATTTTAATTTAACTAATAACCTCTAAAATAAAAACGGTCCTGTAATGGACTGTCGATTCCTGTGACTGCTTTAGGTAGGCACCTGCAAGGACAGTAAGGTAAAGAGACTGGATAGGTGGATAAATAACCTAAAAGTGACTTGATTTCAAGAAGTTAAAAACCTGCTGGTTCTAACCACAGACTGAGATGCTTCAGCATTGACATTAGTAGCAAGGCTGCAGAGTGGTGGGTGGAAAATATAACTGCATGGGTAAAATCGACTATGTTCACTTCAAGGGAGTCATAAATTCTCATAAAATGTTCTGCTACCTCCTTTTTCTAAGTTGAATTGTAATTGTATGCATACAAGTAACACATAAAAGTAATACATACATCTTTAATCTCATCCAAAATCTTTCTTTGTCTGTTTATTTGATTCAAGCTTTAACTGGGATGATCAGCGTGTTACGAACATAATTCCCATCATGCAATTTCTGTGCATAATTGAGTCAATGACCAGACAAGTGCAAGTCAATACTTTAGGTGTAAAATTACAATCTAGGATGACAGATGAAAATTCAGCAAAGCTTCAGATCAAACATGAAGTTTGTTCATGATATATTTTAATGTGTAAAAGTTCTCTCTCTCACACACACACATGCACACACACACACACACACTTGTTTAAAATCTCACTAAAATTTACTTGATGTCTCTTAGGAGGAAATCATATCTCATCTTACTGTTACAATGCATTTTCAGCATGATTTAGCGAGTGGTAAAAACACACTTTCATCCACGAGACTGTTCAGGGAACTACCAATTGCATTAGCTTGAATGTATTGCATAGCGTTTAATAATTCATAAATGCAAGAAGCTCAGCTTTTAAGGACCATCATATGGAGCAGGATACCAGGAAACAGATTTTTTTCTTTCCCATTTTAAAATATTTATTCTTTTAGTAAACACAAGACATGCAGGAGAACTTACTGGGGTCTTCTTGGTATTATTCGTGCTTGTTGAATTTATATGTGGTGGACAGCCTGGCTGTTTTGGTTTGTAAGGTTAAACCGCATGTATTGTAGATCCCCACATGGCTGCTTTGTGACCTCAGGGATGCATGGAAACGCAACACAAAGCCCCAGCCTACAGTCTTAACAATCACCCTTCCACCCACGAGCACATGTGTACGCATTGCTCTGCGATTACGTAAAATGAATTATGTATTTTTGGATATCAAGCCCACGCTCTCATCTAAAGTGATATGTGCTTAACATTAAAGGGTCAAATGCAAAAGAATGATGTTAAATGCTGCCGAATTAAAAGAGGCCGAATGCTGCATGTGTCACAGCAACTTTTTATCGGAAGTAATCAAGTGAAAAATAATTTACTTTCCAGAATAAGGTCAGGCGTTGACAATGATGTGAAGGCAGGAGAAGCAGGATGAGAGGTAAAAACTGAAGATGAAAGTAAAATGTTACAAAGCCAAACAAATTAGGAGCAATTTCTTTTTTTAAGGTTTTATTTGCTCTAGTGGCCTCCATTTGACAGGAAAGTGGGCACCGAGAGGGGAAGACATGCGACAAAGGTCGCCAGGCCGGGAATCGAACCGGCGACGGCCACGTCGAGGACCAAGGCCTACACACATGGGCCGTGCCCAACCCCTGCGCCACCATAGCACACCCATTAGGAGCAATTTCTGATAAAACTTGGTGAAATATTAGCTCTGCTAAATAGTGATGCAAAAACATCAGCAACTTTACATACCTATTATTCACATAGTGCTGTAAAAAGTATTTTCCCTTTTTAAATATTCACTTTTTTACACTTAAATGTTTCAGATCAGCAGATACATTTTTATAAATTCAATGTCCCAAGCCCCAATACTCCCTGAAGTATCAAAACAATAAATCAAAATACATGTTATAGTCTGATCTAAACAAATTCAAGAACAGAGAAAAATGTTAATTCACATCTGTGGGTCTATAAAGAGTTACACAGCAATTTCTAAGGCCTAGAAACTCAAGTGAAATGCAAAAAGAGCTACAAACCACAAATATAAAACATAAGTAACAGTAGTGAACTTTTGCAGGAGGTGCCAGCCGTCCGAAATAATCCCAAGAGCAGATTAATGACTCATCCAGGAGTCACAAAAAGAACCCAGAACCCCTTATAAAGAACTACAGGCCTCACTTGCTTCAGTTAAAGTCATTATTTGTGTTTCAACAATAGGAAAGTGACTAGGCAACAATATGAATGTTCCAAGGCCCAAACAAAAATGCCTCCAGCAAGCCGTGGTCATAAAAAAAATATTGTTTTGAAGGAGCCCATTCAAAATCTGAGAGAAATGCTGTTGAATGATCTTGAGCAGGGAATTTGAGCTGAAAACAACCTCAGGGTGGCTGTGATGAACAATTCTTTAAAGACGAGTGGGTCAACTTCCTCTGCAGAGATATTAAAGAGTCATTACCTCTTTTCACAAATTCTTGAGGGCAGTGGTTGCTGCAACCAGCTTGATTGTCAAGGGCAATTATGTCTTCATAAATTACAGGCCAGGGATGTTCGAGTAGTTTTTCTCCATCGTCTTTGGTTAGCATAAAGTTTTATTGTGATTAGATTGGACATACAGAATAACACACTAATGGGGCAAAGCGGTTTCCCTTTGCATCTTCATGCATCTTTGTGTTTACTTGTGCTACTGCTCATGGTCACATAGCATGAAACCTGAACTGGTGATCATCTTTAAGGTCACAAATCAGGCGTAAGAGCCAGAACTGTGACAATCCTTCTGAAGTTACAGATGGCATCTCAGTGGCTTTGATGATAGTGGCCAGAAACGGGGAGTAGTTACACAGCAGGCCATGCTTTCATAATAAACTAAGAGGAAAAACCTGCAAAATGGAGTAAGCTTATTTGAACATCCTCTAACTACAGACTGCACTGAAGAAAACCCCCCTGATGACTGGGTGAGTAATTTCTAAGTAATTTTTAAGCTCTCTTTAAGAATTTGGGAAGCATCATGAATGACAAGATGCCTTTAAGCTACTTTTTCTGGTTGTAGCACTGAGAACAGAAATGCTAGAACTTATAATGAATCATATTATAGTGGAATTATAGGTAATTAAATGTAATTAGTATTAATCTCAATGGCCTATTATTGGTGTGTTTTTTAGCTTTTCATCAAAAACAGTTCTTTACATCTGTGTTTAAGACCTTCAGTATTGCTGGTCTCATTCTTATCCAAGTCTGGCTTTGAACAAGGAGTGTGTTCAAAGAAAAGAAATGTTTCTAACATGTAACCCCAAAAGTGGCCTATGCCAAAATAGGTAGTAGCTATGAGTAAATCAAAAATAAAGGCAAAGAAAATGTTCAATATAAATATGCAAAAAACTAATATTAAAAAAAAGACCAATCATAAGTAAGATTTAAAATTACTATAAATAAAAAGAGTAAAAGAATGAAGATGCATGGTGCATCTGATTCACCACCATCTAGCTGCACATGTCGTCTGCAGCTCTACAAGTGAGATCATCACAGTCTGCAGAGAAGGAATCTTTTATGGGTTCGTTCATTTATTTTTAGACTTCTCACACACTGGGTTCTCACCCTGTGTACATTTGATGGCTGTTCTGAATGTGTGTGTGTGTGTGTGTGTGTCCGTGTATTTATGTGCAGCACAGTATTGTAGAGTTGCTGATTAGATCCGGTTTATTTTCAGTGATGAAAGGAAAGTCCCTTCATCACTTCACTTTCACAGCTCATCAGGATGTGAAACTTCTGAACTACTTCATTCAGGTAGAAGCTGAAAGGAGCATTTAGTATCATAAGAATGAATAGCTGAGGTTTCAGTCCTGATCTAGGAACCAGCGGCCAATAATTCTTGTACTCATCAAAATCAATCAAAATCACCCAAAACTTCTGTTTAGACTTGCTCAATAATCTAACTCTGCCTGAAGCTTCTTCATAACTTTATTGCTTGCGCCATAGATACTCTGTCTGCTAACTAAGGGCCTTCTGGAGGCAGTAGGCAGAGCTGAATCAGAGTAGAAGAGTGTGATTGCAAATGGATGCCACATTTTCAAAAATGAAGAAAATGTGATCTGAATACTTTTGCAAGACATTTAGATTGTGGTATGTGTACTTTTATTATGTAAACGAAAAACAATTAAGGGTCAATCAAGGACCACTTTACTATAACTCTTATAAATAATGTAAAAAAAACTATTAAACTTTAACTTTAATTTGAAAAATGAATGCATAGACGTCACTTACCTTTTATAAATAATTGACACAAGGCCATGTTTTTTTGTTTTTTTTTACCAATTTATTTTTTTCAACATTTGTTCCCACGCTCAGACATCCCTAATCTCCTCTTCCACTCCTCCTCCCAGAAATCTTCCTCTCCAATCCACGTTCTGTTATGCCTTCTCTTTATTTTAGGCAGCTCCTGACTAGATCAAAGGAATTTTAGAGCAACCTCAAAATATCTCCCCACTTCAAACGATGGTAGGCGAAAGACACATGCGCCGTTGTTTGTTTGATGGGTGCTCTGACTCTGTAAAGTCACGTTGATTGGAATGGTTGGTTGTGACGGGAATAGGCAACTCTGATTCTCCCTGCACCGCTGCCTCTCATCCTGACACGTAGCCTGGGGGGACAGGTGCTAAAACACCTGGGTGATGCGTAAGAACAGTTTCGGTGCACAAAGGCAACACATTGCACACACTAAGGGAGGCTATGTACATAAGGAGTTCATACGGTAATGCGAGACGACGTGCAGAGCCAGTTTGTATTGTCACACTTTTGCTCCAAAGTTTGTTTGTTTTTCAGATCTCTTATTTGCCAAATTTACCTGCCAGATTTTCTTGGTAACTTTCTGAAACATTTGATTTCTCTCTCTCTCTCTCTCTTTTTTTTTTTTTTCCAATAAGGAATTTCTTTAAACTTAAGCTGAACATATGAGACCAACATATTGTTAATGTCAGCATTTGTCTGTCAGTTAGCTAATGGCCATCTCATTTATCAATGACTCAATCTGAAAAACAGATGCAGAATAGATTATTTTAAAAAGGTTGTCTGTTATTTTTCTGTTTTTGCTTGTTTTTTAATCACGTTGTGACTGTAATTAGATGACGGTCTGTATTTCGCTCACTGTTTTTGTGGGTTCATGTTCCTAATGAAATATTCCAGTGTCTCTTTTCAATCTAGTCAGCGACTAACATCTGCAGTTGGAGATCTGCAGCTGAGGTCAGATGGGGTCGGTTTTCCTCACACACTTGCAGGCTCTGGTCTTCATCCCGTGTCACACTAACAGATTTTTGTTCCAACTCGCCCCTCTTGCTGACTGCAACTACTGCCGACTGATGCAAACATTTCCCCGCTTGGAATCAAGAGTAAAAACAGGCAGAAAATCATGCAGAGTGTTCCCAGCTTAACTGGAAAATAAGAGCATTAATCATAGATTCAATGTGTGAAGTTTAAAACATTTACTTTGTTTTTATCTGGGAACCATAGCGCACACTTATTTCTCCAGATAGAAGCAGATGATGATGGTGACTAAAGACAGCACTTTGCAAGACATACTTTAATTTAAAATTAAATACTTTTAGAGCAAGATCTCATTTCACCTCCTTGTTGGCATTCAGTAAACATTAACTGTTTAAAATATAGTTATAAACCAAACTAGTGACATTTACATGTCTGTTTGCTGAGTGGCAAAATGAGTTGTGCTGAGTCTACACAATAAAGAAGAGATCAGAGTTCAATTATTTTATTAGAAAACACATTTTAATGACATGAAGCGGCACACTTGTTTTAAGTGTAATTATTTCAGAACTTGCTCCAAAGGATCAACTAAAACAGAAGTTAAAATATATTTTAGTACATTCAGGGTGACACTAAAATGCTCTTATTTTATTTGAAAACACCAGTCACATATTAGATCCAGGTATGTTCCTATTTAAATAAGCATCATCTACAAAGCAGTAGAAACAAACCGTATGCCTCAAATATATAGAAAACTTAAAAGGATTACGCAGTAATATACTGTTTGAGGTCAGATCAATAATAAACACCTGAAAGGTATTTCTCTGAAGAAAAATACCTAATTTATTTAAAAGAGCAATTTGGCATTCAAAATATGTAATAATATCCAGTTATTTAGGGTAAATAAATCAAGGTAAAAAAAATCCTATCAGACCAAACAGCATCACCAGGTTAAGAGGAATGAGAATAGTTTGGCACTGTTACAGGAAGACCATATGTGCCCTATTTACTTGCTGGAGTGATAAAATAAGAGCTAAAGATGCTGCAAAGTGTTGGAGGGAATTACCTGTTTGTGCATTACTCTGTTAGTGTATTATGTATTAACACCTGTTTGGTCAGGACTCAACTTGAAAATAACACCATCATTCCTCTTACATTCATTAAATAGGCACAATATATTTGAGATGAATGAAAAAGGGTGTTTAAAATTGCATAGTCAGGTGATATAGTAAAAACCACTTGGTTGGATTTGATGCATGGATGAAGGCCAGAAACCAGGAATCGCCGATTGCATTCAAAACATATGGACATATTATCTTCACACTATGAGCAAAAAAAAAAACCAACTAGTTTACCTCGAAAAGTTTTGGTTTTACTTCATAGTGTAGACCAGAGGTTCCCAAACTGTGGGGCGCGCCCCCTAGGGGGGTTGCCATGCTATTGCAGGGGGGTGGGTGGGAAGCTGTCTGGATGAAAAAAAAACCGCTGTATGCATTCGGTTTTTACCTTAGAATGGCCAACTCTCTGTTATTCCTATGTCAATTTGATACAGTAGTAGTTATATTCTACACTTCCCATATCTGTGTCCTCTGTCACTTTAATCAGCAGTTAAAACTATTTAATCAGTTGTTAATATGTGGTAACTTGTTTTTCCAAGCCGCCTTTAAACGCGACATTCGCGCTGAGCTGCGGCGACATTCGCGCTGCGCTGCGGCGACATTCGCGCTGCGCTGCGGCGACATTCGCGCTGCGCTGCGGCGACATTCGCGCTGCGCTGCGGCGACATTCGCGCTGCGCTGCGGCGACATTCGCGCTGGGTTTACACCTGTGCGACAGTAAAGGAGACCTGCTGCTGCTGTGCAGAGCTACAGGTGGGTTAGAATCATGGCAGCAAACCAGCAAAACGCAAAGAACTTTACCCCAAACTAACCGACTGAGTTGAGTAAAGCTGCTGGATGCAGGTAATGTTAGCTAAAAGATGACTAGCTAATATCAATACATTACCTTAAGCTTAACAAGTAGCCTGTAGGCTACCGATGTTGTTGTCTATGTCCAGCTATGTACATTCATTTTGCCTCCCCAAAAAGTCGCCCCGTTCCCCCCACACACACACATCGTTCAGCCAGACAGCTACTATTTGTAATCCATAGGGGGGCTCAGAAAATGTTTGGAAACCACTGGGGGGGCCCAGGAGAAAAAGTTTGGCAACCACTGGTGTAGACTATGTGTGCACAAATATAAATTTGTGAAATAAGCAAATTATAAGTTGAATGTACACATGCAGTGTGTGGATTTTAAAAACAGCAGTTCTGAAATGGTGCAAGGAAACCTATACATATTTTGTTTGCGTATCTTCCTTTAGCCTGACGTCTAGCCCAAACACCTCATGTCCCTCCTTACTGCACTCATCTCTAGATATGTTGTGGCATATACACACGTCGGCCTTTCAATAACAAACTTAGCCTAGAAAAATTGTTCATAAATTATCTATTGGCCCACTTTTCCGTTCCAGTCAAAGGAAACAGAGCAACTTCTTTTGGCTTTGAAAAATAAGTGTCTTTCAATTTTTTATTAGTAAAAAATGCACCGGAAAGCTTTAGAAGTGAAAGGCCAAGCCCCAGCTCAGAAAGGCTAAAAAGCCAGAGTTACTGCTGCTGTTAGTTTGAGACTAACAAATCCAGACAGAGTCCTGCTATGAAATGAAAGGTAAGCTAACTCCGTTTCGCTGATAAACATTCGCTTTTAGCAGTAAGGTAAGTTTTAGCCAGAAAACCAAACAAGCTACATAAAATAACATTTAATCAAACCAGGTTGACCGTACTTTTGCTATTTAAGATATCAAACAAACTTCAATATAAGCCAAACATAAATAAAAATAAATAAATACCTAATAGAGGACTAATCCGCACAGCTTGTTAAATTATATTTTAACAGAATGATATCAATGATTTTTAAAAGTGAATTTTTAGTGACTTCATACCTTTTGGATGAATAATACCAAACCTATAACATTAATCTAAGTAAATAGGACTGGTCTGACAACATAAAGTAAGTAGCTAGACAGAAACAAATGCTTATTTTTACTGCACCATAGCAAAACAATATTGAGAGTAAAACTGCTTTCTTTCTGCCAAACTTTGCTCCAGTTTTGCAACATAAAAATACTTTATGCTGTGGAAAGTTTACAAACAGAAATGCACAGGAATTGCTGTGACCTGCCATGCATAACACAAGGCATTATAAATTCTGCTTCCATTTGCATTCCACCGTTGTCAGCATGCAGACACAAGTCTTACCAAGTGTTACTCTCCATTTCTCAGAACGCTTGCTCCAAACTGCAAATCACAAGTGGCCTCTTAAATTATTCTACAATTGTATCCTGGCCTGTGAACAAGGATTCTCCTGGGATTTAGTTGTTGTATAAATAAATGCAGCAACTCTAAAGTTAGGATGTGGTGTGTACTGGCACCATGTTTAACGTACCTGTGTGGAATGTTGTCATTGAAGATGTAATGTGATGTCATGTGCAGAATAAATTAAGCAAAACCAAATCATTTGGGTCAATGCTTCGGACAACTGGGCATCACTGAATCCATCTGATTATGAAACTTATTGTCAAGGATGCTCTTTGCTGCTTATAGTAATTATCTTCATTATTTTGTATTAAAAAAAACCCAAAGCTTTGCAAGGATAGACAAAACTCTGAGACTATTTTTAATACTGATTTTGTATCGGAAAAATCATTACCTATCAAAAGTATTTCTCCCCCTTTGTTTTTCTCACGATGTGAACAAGTACCTATCTTGCATTTCCTTTTTATAGATCTTTCCCTGTTTGAACACAATTTATTTAGTTGAGTGACTCATTAACAGTCTCCTGCAGAAAGATATATGCTGAGGAGATAATTTCCCTGCTCGAATAAGGTGACTACAAGCCGGGCAGGGACCTGTATGGCTTGAAACTGCCTACCTTAGCAATACAACCACACACTTTTATGTAAGTTTCATTAAACATGAAAGACCAGAGTTGATGGGCATTAAAAGAAAATAGAGACACGACTTCCATTATTTTTGGAATAAATATGGAAAAAGTTGGGATACATTTGTGTTTCTCTGAACAAATTGACTTCAAATGTCACGGTTAACAGAGTCATCTTATCTATCAATTATGGTGGTCTTTACAACATATGTTCTGTAAAGACCTCAGCGTCCAGGGCCATAGTTGCGAAAATAATTGCGACTCTCAATTACAATACAGGTTCCAACCACATGGTGGCAGTAATGCAACAGTCAGCTGTTTAACATGCTCTAATAAACAGAAGAATAAGCCTGCCATAAGATTGTAACAGATGGTTATAGAGAGGAGTTTGAAATGAAATAAATAAAAAAATAAATGTAGACGATGGTAACAACCTCTCAGTATTAAAAAAAAAAGCATTTGCGAAAGTACAACCCGGACTTTATTTAGCACAGTTTTGACAATGGAGGTAACGAGGCAGAGCCCAGATACACACTGCGAGATGATAAGAAGGTTTTGACCAACCCACTCTCAAACGACACTGTGAGTAACCTTAGTAGTACAAGAGCAACTAATCTGAGATATTCTGAGGAATGTTTCCGGTGCATTGATGACTACGTAAGTGAAAATGGCCTGACCCGAAAGAACTGTGTCGGTGTATGCAGTGAAAGCGCAGCATCGATGACTGGAAGGCATCACACCGTCATTAAGCATGTACCGGTACTTGATTGTGCACCGGAAGCTAAATAGTTTGCTGTTTGCTCCACCGTGAAAAGCTTGCTGCAAATAAGATGTCACCAGAGTTAATTGTGAAAACTGTCAACTTCATCAGAAAGAATGCTGTGAACTGCAGAGGTTTAGCTGAGCTTTGTGGGGACAGAGAAGCGAACCATGCGCAGCTATACTCTAACATAGAGAGGTGAGGTGGGTGTCAAGAGGACAGGTCCTGATGGATTAGTTTGAACTCAGGAATGAGGTCTGTAATTTTCTCACCAAGAAAAAAAAAATCCCTCTTGAAAATACTCACACAATATTCACAGCTAAACTTGCTTACCTGTGTGACATCGTTCCACTATACTGAACCAGCTGAATAACAAGAAATAACATTTTTTACTGCAGACAAAATTCAAGCATTCAAGAAAAAGCTTGCATCGTGGACCAAAAGGACAAAAGAGAAGAGGGTGGGCATGTTTCCACTTGTCTGACATTTTTTAAGGCTCTTTCTCCTCAGTTGAAGATCAGTGAAACAGTCTTTTGGCACCTGTCACAACTGACTGAGAAATTTGATGAGTGCTTTCCTGAGGATCCTAGAGGGGGACACGTGTGGATTTTGGACCCATTTTCTGTGGATCCTACTAAAAAATGATGTTGCTTTGTCTTCACATCTGGAATCCCAGCTTCTACGAGTTTCTCCTGTCACCAATTTAAAAGTTACAGTAGTGCAAACTGGACCTGGGCTCCTTGTGGATTTCTGTCTCAAAGGAGGATCCACCTCTAGCAGTGGGGAGTGTGAAACTCCCCCTATACCACCCACAACCACATCCCTGTGTGAATCAGGATTCACACAGGGACCAAAGCCCAAAACGGACTCCTAGCTAATCTGTGAGCTACCGTAACAGTGAGTCTTTCCCCCATTCAAACTAGACTGGATGTGATGTTGTGAAAGAGGCAGGCCCTAGTGTCTCGTTAAGAAGCGAACATAAAAAAAAAAAAAGTGTGGTAGTTTGCCAAAAGATAAATGGTTGTGATTGTAATTGTGTTACAGATATGAAGAGCAGCTTCTGGTTCTGCCATGTAAAAATGAAAGTTGTTGAAGCAATTGTCATATTAATTTGCAGATTATATGGTTATATTTTCATTTGCATTTTATTTCAATGTATGTTTTTACAGTATGTTTAATTTGAAAATTATTTTTTAAACATATGCTTTTTTTTGAGCATTTTATTCCACATTTTCCTGTATGTAAATATTTGAGTATTTTTAAAAGTTATTTTGGTGGTCATAAAGAATCAAGCACAGTAAAAAATTAAGTAATTCTACAATAAGAATCGCTTTATTCGTGTTGCAGTTTTTGTTCCATGAATTGCTGGCTTTTTCAGATTGTTGTAAATGAAGGGTTGCATACAAATAAGTAAATGTTCCTGTGATTATCTCATTATGCTATCACATTATTTGACATTTTTGCTTGTTAAGCTGTGCATGTATGGTCGATTTAAATAATGAATAGAAGTCAAACAAAAGTGAGGACAGTTTGGTAAATGAATACATTTGTAAAAACGGGCCTCAGGTCATGTTGAACTAAAGTTGGGATACGAAGTACAAAAAGGTTAAGAACCCTTTTAGAGAATACTCATTATCATGAATACTAAAAACGATATAGTTGTAAAAAAGATTTTAAGGTTACAAAACGATAACATGCGCTTTGGACATCTAATGCATCACCATTTTAGATATCAATCAAAAAAAAATGTATGACCCAGCTGAGAAGCTATCAAGATATGGCTGTCCTTCTAAACTGACACATTGGTGGACAGGAGCATTAAGCAGTGAAGAATTAACCAAGAATCCCACAACAATTCTGGAATTGCTGCCGACATCCACAACTCTAGTGGGAAATATTGTCAAGAGCACAGCTATTAGTAATGCACTCTAAAACCTTAGCCTTCATAGAAACGTGACAATAAGAGTGTCATATGTCTTATAAAATGTCATTTGATGTGTTCAAATAAGACCATTATGTAAAAATAAACTCGGTACTCTGAAGTTTGTTCTCCTAGAATGACAAAATGTGAAAACATCCTCAGGAATGAATACTTTGCATGGTATAGCATGAGCAATTGCTAGTAGTAAACAGTGGATTTGTTTTGTGTTGCTGCATTAGCATGATGTTTTGCAGTGGCTTGTACTAACAGTGAGGAAGAAATGGCTGTTATTTTACCACACAAAGGCAATGCAACTCTTAAACTTGAATTTCCTTGTGGTATACAGTTGGCTATATATGTATGGGAAGATGCTTTGCTTCTACTCAGAACAAACAAACACACAAAAAAACAGCATTTTTGACCTCTTAGACATAGGGAAAAACATCTACTGGCAATTTCTGTGGCGGTTATTTCATGCGGTGCCAACCTTCCTGAAAAGTGAGAAAGAATAAAACGGGATACATCGACTTTTGCTAATAATGGCAATCACCATAGGATTTAGCCGAGGTGTTTAGACAAGTTTGCTAAAATACATTTTTCACAATCTTGGCAAGACCAGGAAAGTTAATTTGTACAGCACTATAAAATCCTTACATCTGTCTTTACATAACATCAATGTAAAAACATAGAAAATAATAAAGCCAAACATACTGGGAGCACAGAAAAAATTGTTCCGTCCTACTAAGTAACAAAATATCAATTTATGTTATATAATAATTATGGATAATTGCTGTTTTTGGACATTGGGGAGGGAGAATCTGATTTCATGTTGTGCTGACATGTGTTTGTAGATCCAGCTCTTCAATGC
Source organism: Poecilia reticulata (assembly GCF_904066995.2). Lineage (NCBI taxonomy): Eukaryota > Metazoa > Chordata > Actinopteri > Cyprinodontiformes > Poeciliidae > Poecilia > Poecilia reticulata. The sequence continues at coordinate 37,667,832 of NC_088831.1, forward strand.
ACAATTGGCTGGCACTGGTAGACATGGATGCTGACTGCTATTTATAGAACCAGGGGTCTAGACCAGCTCTGCAGCTGAGCGCTGCATCGAGAGAGAGCGGGAGAGGCTGGTGGGTGGCATGTGGTGGTATCAGTCTGTAGGGGGTGGGGGATATTTGTGAGGACTATCTGATAGAGCATAAGGTGTGTGCATAAATGTGTATTTGTGTGGATAGCAGCTTAAAAAGTAAAGCAGGTAGATGGAGGACATTTGTATAAGATGGATAGATAACACATTTCTCAATCCCTTGGCACTTTTGTGTGTACATGTAAGGGGCTGGTACTCCTGTATCCCAGCAACAGTGCAATGGAGTCAGGGAAGTCTAACTACAGAAAACATAGGGGACTAGTGGCAACACCTGGAGGAAGAAGGTGTGAATGTGTTTGTTTAACCAGGTTGGTCCTCAGAGATACGTGTTTCTTCACCATGAGCATGCAGTGAATTGAATTTAAGATTGTAACACTTTGACACAATACTCTGTTAATCACATAATTTAATATTTACCTATTTTGGTGTGATATAAGCATATGCTTATAGGGAGTTTTCCTTTTTAAAAACATCTTTAAAAATATCTACATTTATTTACAGCCTGGTAAAAATATCAGCGCCTTTTTCTATGCTTTGCTTCATACAGAAGGTCTGAACCCTCAGCTTTTGAGAAACATTAGATTCCTATAGATGCAAACTCTGTTTAAGTTTTGAATGGTTGGATGACATGTGCGATACACCAGCTCGATCATGAAGGAAGAGACGCTACAAAACTTACCGGAAATTGTGTATGCTGTAAATCACCATCCCCCACTGCAAAAAGAGAAGTGCCAAGCCAAACGAGATGGCTGTTAAAGAGAGCTGCAGGCTGGGAAACAAAATCTTTGCCAACAATAAAATGCCTTTAACATTCATCTTGCCCTGACTAATTGTTTAATATTTGGAAGCATGCCCAACATGGACTGAGTGACTTTGTTCACGTCCTCGGCTGCCATTGCTAAAACTACAGGCAGGCGACAATTCAAAAGCATTCCAGAAAATCAACGTTATCGTTCACAACTCCCTCCCCTCTGTTTGCCTGTTTGCTGATTGGCCAGGATGAAATGTATCCTGAGAAATCAAGCTCAGTGGCACAAATCCCAGTATAATGGCCAGGTTACGTTGATCACCAGAGCTTAATAGTCTTCGACATCCAACCACCAAAAATACGTTAAGAAGTTAAGGTTGCAGTAGATTTCATTAGGTGTTGAAATTTGCATTTTATGTCTTGAATGTAGGTCATTTACTGTTTACAAATAAATTTTTAATGAAATGAGCACACCAAGTCTGTTTATCAGGAACCCTGCTATGTTTGCATTTGTTGACCATCGGATATAGTTGCGTCTGAAGGTCAGGCAGTCTTAATTGGTCTGCTGCAGGAGCGCTTACTCTAATGCCCGTTGACACACAGCATATAGATTTACAGCAAAGCTTATGTGTATTGTTTTTCTGAGTGGGAAACACATTTGTAAACCTTACCCTCAGGGAGTGTAATATTTCTACCCATATTTTTCAGAGTGGCATATTACATTAAGGCTTAGCCTCACAAGCAGAAATATAAAGACATTTGATTTATTTACAAGGTAGTTAATGAAATTCTCATTTATAACTGGGATGCATATGCCAAGATTTGGATTAAAATGGCACACGTGGCGAGTACTCGGGTTATTTTCAGTTAACCCTTATTTCTATGAGACGATGACACATGCAGTGTTTTGCAGTGCAACCTTATTGTTCTAACTTTCTATGATAGGAAGAGACCCCAGAGAAATGACAAGAGAAACAAACGTTAAAGGCCTGCTACATTTAAAATGTTTTTAAATGTAAAAAAAAAAATCATATATATTATTTTAATAATATATACAGATTTTTTTCTTTTCTTGTAATATTTCTCTCTTATTTTATTTTTGTTTTTGTACAGCACTTTTGTGCAGTTTTACATCTGTTTTTAAAGTGCTACATAAATAAATTTGACATTATGCTAATTTGATGTGAAGTTTGTGATATCTGAAGATTCAAAGTGTTTAAAGAGTATTCATACCAACCTGCCTTTTTAGGTTATGATTTTTTCAATCTACAGTTCATTGTGATGTCACTAGATTATGATTCAAATTGTGCAGTTTTGCTATTTACTTATATTTGAAAGTTCTAATTACATTGTTTGTTTTAGCTAAGTTGGCCTTAACATTCTGGACAGAACTGAATAACGTCACTAAGGCTTAGCCTCCCTAAATAAATAAAGTGTTCAGTGTTTTTTTTTAACCTGGCTAATTTTATGGCTGGCGTCCATTTTTCAGGGTCTAGTTGGACATTTCATTTATAGTCAGATGTATATCCAAATATCACTTGGACTCATGTCACATTAACATATAATATGCATTATGCTAACCCATAGGCCTGCTACATTTTTTATGCTACGGCTGTGTTACTAAAAACCTGTAACAATTACAAAATGCTGATTTAAAGCAAATGGGTGAATTTTAAAGCTTCGGCACGCCAACATTACCAGCCATTCCTTTACCGGTTTGGTGTGGAGGCTTTGTCTCATTTTTCCCCCCTGGATATGAAAGCACATGTGTGTGTACCCTTCTGGATCAGAGCACTGATCACCTGAGGCTGACACATTCAACTTCTGACTGCTTTTGTCTGACAGTTCGGTACATCTAGCATTATATTCCTACTGGTCAGTGATATAGTGATGCTTTCTACGCTGACAGATTCAACATTCTGAAAATGTAATCATTTCTACCTCTAAAATAACCACAGTTTTGAACCAAAATGATTTCAGACAGAAACCAGTGATGTCAAAATTTGTATTGGCCCGAAACGCAAGCGAAAGAAATAGAGAGAGATTATTAAATGTGCCAACTGAGTCTATGTTTCGGAAACACTGTTTATCTAAGCAAGTGGGCTAAACAAACATGCAAAAAGCTCTGCCAGATAACACATTAAGGAAAAGCCATTGCAGTCGGAAGGGGTCATGTCTTTTTTTTTGTATCTCTGCATCTGCAAACCATGTGCACATACATATGCAGTGCGGTGGGAATGAGACCGTGTCTGTGTCGTTTCTCGCACTGCCGTGTTTAGCGCGACCACCTCGTCCTCTGTGCGATTTTCCAGCAGGTTTACTAACGCATGCCTCTCCAGCATTAATGAGAGCAACAACATCAGACTCTGTACAATCAAGGTGGTCAAACAAATATGTGTTGTGCTGGTGATTGGGTGCTTGGGAAGGCTGGATGTTTTACAGTGTTATTCCAAATTGGCTTGGGATTTTAATGATGGTGATTAGTTTAACGTTTTACTAGCCGTTCAAAATTATTGATTAAAAGCAGTCTGCAGGTTTTACTGCTTTTCTGTTCATTCTGTGTTCTTGGTTTTTATTGCAGAGTTTTTGAATGATTGATGGCATTTGGATGATGAGACATTATGTGCAACCCAAATAATGCAGTGGCGTGAGCTCCTCTCTCCTCGCTCCTCGTACAGTTTGATCCATGAACCCTCCATCTCTCTTGGCCCAGAAGTTATTAGAGGTATTTGGGAACATTTTGTTCCTAGTGAATATTTTTTACACGATATACCCGCAGCAGGGGAGTTTCTCATGCTGCAGAACTCAAACTGAAATGTCGCATTTATAGTCAAAATAAACATTTTATTCCGTCTTTTTCTTGTTGTAGACAAGAGTAGTTCATTTACTTTTCAATCATACACAGCAAATTCAGAAGTGTCAGATTTCCAGTGCAAGAGCGGAATGTTAAGAATAACGTGTTAATTCAACAACACGAGTGTTAGTGGGTGTTAGATTCCCTAAGTGTTCCAAAGAGTTAGTCCAGACCAGTGTTGACTTCTAACTCGACACTCAGTCTGGTGTTGATTTAGATAGCTTATATAGTAGGGTGCTCCATTGTTGACTCATGGTTGTATAGCACATTTCAGCAGCAAGGCATTTCAAAGTGCTTCACATAATTAAAATAAAAATAAAAACAGCATGTGACATAGAATAAACAATGAGGAAGAGAAATAGATTTTAAGAAAGCATTAAAAAGGAAACGGTGAGAAAGAGAAATAAAAAGAAATTAAAAAGTAAGGATAAAAACATTAAAAATAAGCAACTCTAAACAGGTGGGTTTTAAGTTGAGATTTAAAGGCACTCAGTGTTTCAGCTGTTTTACAGTTTTCTGGAAGTTTGTTCCAAATTTGTGGTGCGTAGAAGCTGAATGCTGCTTCTCCTTGTTTGGTTCTGGTTCTGGGGATGCAGAGTAGACCAGAACCAGAAGATCTGAGTGGTCTAGACGGTTGGTACAGTAATAACAGATCTTTAAGGTATTGTGGTGCTAAACTGTTAAGTGATTCATAAATTAACAATAGTATTTTAAAATCTATTCTTTGTGCTACAAGGAGCCAGTGTAGGGACTTTACTAGACTGACTGAGTTTAGTGACATAGTGGGTGTAAAATATTGAATAAAATGTTGTGCCACATGACTGGCTTTATTTTCACTCTTATATTTGACTTTATGACACACAAAACTACAAATTAATCATCCTTATTTTCTCCAGGTGCATTCTGGGTAAAGCTCGTCACCAACGTCATCATCAGTCACTTGGCAATAAATATCAAACTAGCTAGATTGGGTGTTGTGGTGGCGCATCTCAAAACTCAGATTTCTATGTTAATATATACGTTACACTTCTGTGTTAGATTAACACATTTATAGTGTAACTTTTGACAATATACAGTAGTTTTTGGGTAAATTAACACTGAAGTGTGTTTGATTTCAACTACTGTTGAATCAACTCTATCAGAAATAACACATTCAAAAGTGTAACTTCTACACCATCCAGTGTGGACCTATATAGACACCTTAAAAGTGTAAAATTTTACTCTGTAGGAGTTGATGGAACACTTCCACATTTGCTGTGTACTGTATTTGCACATCTGCATGTACATTCTGGTTTCTACTTATATTTTAAACCGATTTAACAACAAGAGCCTTACAAGACCAGCCTTATAAAAGTAAGTTGCGTATGCTGTGGTGCCCTGTTTGTGCAAATGCTTAGGAATTTCTGTGATATGAAAATGATCTGTTACATGAGCTCTGCTTGAATTCATTAACAGAAATATTTGGTACTCCACTCACTGAATGTGGAACTTATGACAGAAACTGCTTCCATTATTGACCCTGGCCAGTGAAAAGCAGTGAGGCATGTGAGGGCAGGCTTTATGTGCCCCTGTCTGAATGGTGGTGCTGCATGCTCACGCCTACACAAGAAAAGCTTAATGAGACTCACAAGAGTGCAAGAAGCGACTGAGAGCAGCACTGAGTGCCAAGGGAGTGAGAGCTTCTCGCTCATGACTCCTGAAGATGGAGTGGGATTCATGGTGAGGACACACCAGAGATGGAGGGGCTGAGGTGGTGAATGGGTGAATAAATGGTAGCTGGCAAAGAGAGACACAGATCTATAGCAAAGATGAATTACACACTTCCACCTCGCTTACAGGATGTATTGCTGAGGAAAGGGACTATGTAGTGAACAATCAAACTGAATGATTTAAAAGAGAAGATGCAGAATAAGTGACCTTTATATTTTTCTGATCCCATGTGTTTCAGTGTGTGAGCATTGCCTGATAACAGTCCACAATGGGTATGAGATGACTACCATCATTTAGTTTTATGGAATTATGTTCTTAAGATACTTGACTTCATCCAAGTGGATAAGTTGAAATGTTTCTCAGTCTAACATAAACTCACTAGCCCCATTATTGACCACACCCTATCAAATTCGAAACGCAAATGGCAACAAAGCATCACATTTAAGCATTTTGCCACCTTCTGGACTTTAGCTGAAGATTAAGCTGACCAGCAGAATCAGATCAGTCACCTGATCTCAATCCAATAGATCACATTTGGTATTTGCGAACATAAAATCTTCACAAAGTGTTTCTGACACCTTGCTGAATGAATGCCATAAAGTATTATTGCAGTTATGAAAGCAAACAAGGGGCCCAGCAAGGTGTAGCTAATGGTGAGCACTGACTGTAGTTTTAAATTTGATACGCTTGTCTAGGTTCCATTTTCCCTCCTGCTAATTATGCTAAGAGCTCTCCCTGTCAGATGTCCTGCGCCGCACTTTGGATCAAACAGACATTACATTGTACAAGAATATCAGTGAAGCCTTAAATGGTCAGTGAGGGACTTTAACTGAACTTCTGCTTGTAAGGGGAAAAAAAACAGCACAGGGTGAGTTTACAAACTGGAAAGCATTGAGTCATTGAGAAGACAGTAGAAAAGTGGGCACTGCCATATTACCCTGGTACTATGTGTCCATGTATTGTGTTTATCGCAAAGTCCAATTAAAATATTAGAATTATTCAGTGCATTACCTTTTTTAATTGAGTTTGCTTGTATAAAGAGGACTGGTCACTCCTTCAGTGGGTTGTTTGTGTCACACCATTGATTTAGCAGCTCTGCATAGGGTGCCGTTTTTTATATAGCATCTTATTAGGACATTCCCTCATACTGCAGTGGGCTTTTATTCAGCAGCCATCATGGCCGTGTTTCTCATGTACATCCCCTCAGAGCAGGTTTATTGCAAGTGACAGTCCGCTGGGATATTTAACATGACTAATGGCAGACAGCTGCAGAGCATTCAGGGCCTTTCAAAGTGGGCCTTGAGAGACAGCCTTGTTTTGCCTTGTCAGCCTCTGGAATGAGACAGCTGAAGCTAATTCAATTAACTCCATATCAGAATCCAGCTGCATTGTGAACAAAGGTAAAGTTTATTGATAGATTCTCAAGAAGTGATTCCCTTGCATCTCAGTACAATGGTTCCAGATTGATGGAGTTCAAAATATAAACCTTTTTATTTCTGCTTTGGTTGATCTATTTTTTTTCCCTCAAAGCTATGTTGTTTTGTTTTGGCAAAAGAGAATAATAGACACAACATATTACAGAAGACAATGACGTTTTCCTCATTCTGCTGTCTGCATTCTCTGCAAATAACCTTGTTTTAGAATTGAGTGGTACTCTGTCAGGGCTGCTTCTGGTCGTTAATCTTGTTTGTGGAAAGGAAGGTGACTGGTTAGTGAACAGAAAGGTTTCATATTTGATTTTGTGGCTGATGTGGTTCTGTTGGCAACTTCAAATCATGACGGTAGATGCACTGGAGTGGTTTTGGAGCCGAGTATGAAGTAATTTGGTTGTTGATTGGAAAAAGGGGAACTGTAAAATGCGAGTCTCTTACAAATGCTGTTTTTCTTTGTCTTAATGTCTCATTCATGAATAATGGTAGGAAGACAGTCAAGGACAGATGGATTTTTACAATTTTGACTGTGATGTGAATCCTGCTGTGTGGCATTGTGGTAAAGAAACAGCTGAGCTGAAAAACCAAGCTCTCGATTTCCCTTTCTGTCTATATTCAAGCGTGGATTAAATGAGCATCCACTGCAGGACGACTGGGTTCAGTCTTAGGAAAGAGTGTGCCTATCTAGGGGAAGCTCAAAGCAGAGCTGCTGCTTTGAGCTAAGAGTGTAGAGGTGGTTCAGGTATAGGATGATGATCCCTCCAGGTGCTTTAATTCAATGGTTACCTGCTTAGACCAAAAAAGTTGTTTCAGGAACTATAAGTATGAAAGATGTTTGGGTTTTCCCTCTTGGACTCATTATCGCTGCAACCTGATCTCGGATAAATCAAAGACAGTAGATTCTTAGATTAATGATTTCTCTCGACTGCAAGTTGCAGGTTTTCTATAAACATTACAAAAGTAGCAGCCAGGTGGAATAATAATAAAGCAAAAATGTCACAGGTAGAACATTTCCTTCTTTTTATATCTGCTACTATCAATTGTTCTTGACATTATGAAGTTAAAATGATGTGCTACATCTTGTGGGATTCTTCTCCCCTCGTGTGTTGATGTGATCCCTACAGGAGCAATAAAGAAAGACATAAAATATTTTCCTTGCAAAATAACCTTTGATTTAGTAAACATGAAAAGTAAAATAGATATTATTTGTATTGATATTTTACGTTACTGTTTTTCTTGCAGACGGTTCGGCATGGATTCCCGTACCAACCCACATCTTTGGCCTTTGACCCCGTGCAGAAGATCCTGGCCATTGGTTCAAGATCAGGTGGTGTACGAATGTATCCTTGAATTTATTTCGTCTTACATTTATGGGGTAATAGAGACTTGTTGAAAGTATTATGAAAACACTGCATCATTCTGTAATTTGAGGATGTGGCTTTTGACCCTATACACTATTGCATTTGTATAATTAAACTTCATCAATCACAGCAAAGATATACTATCTCCTGCCAACAGGAGCAAAAACATAAGTAGATGTAATTGAAACAATGTCAAGAATAACATACCTAGTTATGAAATATTTCCAAATAGATATCCATTTAAATCTTTGCAGCTTATCCTCCCACAGAGGTTGTGTTTTGAAGCAGGGGTCTCTACTCTTCAGGCTTTCCCTTCCTCCTCTCCCCTTTCTCTGTCCTGTCATATCATGTTGCTCAGTTGTCGTGTTGCAGTCTCAGAACCGTCCATCCAACAGCCCCATCCTTCCCCTGGGCCACCCCGTTACAGGGATGAGAGAGGATTTGCGAGTGCAGCCCAGGTAGGATATTACACCCTCATAAATACCGAGGCTTCCAAGCATCTCTTCAGGGAGGCTGCGCCGAAGGCGGCAAGCCATAGTCGAGGCTTTCGCATGTGGTTATACACGAGTAGATTGAGCGCAGATCTCTCGGTACGGAGAGAAACGGAATAAAGGCAGCAACGGAGGGAGATGTTGCTATATGTTTTTGAAATAATTTGTCAGGATGAGCTAAATCATAAGGTGATTTGGTGGATTACACTTGATATATTCATTGTAGCGCAATGAAATGCAAACATCTGTTAAATTCCTCTCTACCTCAACCCCTCCTTTTTCTCTGCATTACACCTGACTTTGAAGCAAGGCTGAAATTTCAGCTGGATGAAAGCCCTTGAGTGATTTAGCATTTGTATTGACATGCTGCACACACCCTCCCCAACTCCCATGTGGTTGTCGCTGACTCCGTCTCTCTCTCTCTATAGCTTAGACCCATACACACACTTCTCTTTATTTAACTTTTTCTCAGCCTCACCCCGTAATGCCTGCTGTCTGGAGGACCTTTTTTCTTCCTGTATTTATCCAATTCACCCTTCCTCTGTCCTTCATCGCATTTCTCCTTCAAGGCATTTGAAAGTCTGCTGTCATTTTCTGCAATGTTCCTCACTTTTTTTTAAATGAATTTAAGATTTAGCTGTATTTTACTTTTACATTAAATCTTTTGATTTCAAAGCTCAGATGTAAAGAAAAGAGATGCCAATATTTATTGACTGTTGGGGACTGTGTTTAGTGGTTTCTTTAGGGGCAACGTTTTCCATCATATACTCTATAGACTTAAGTGCCTGGAGGCACCAATAAGGCCTTTGTAGAAGAGTGGCTAGACTGAAGCATCTTCTCAGTAAAAGCCAGATGATATCCTGCTGAGGCTTTGCTTTAAAGTAACCAGAGTGAGTCACGGCACCTAAAGGAGAAACCCTCTGATCTGATGAAAGGACGACTGATTGATTTGTAAACGGTGTCCATTGGTGAGAAGGGAGAGACATTTGATCTTGCAGTTAAACATGGTGCTGCCAGCAATGTAGCAATGAAGAGTAACTTTTAGTTTACAATGGGGAATAATCCTAAAATGATAACAAAATAAAATGATGTAGTTCTGGAAATCTATAACATAACTATCTCTGAACTTAATCCAAAACACTGACCTCTGCAGAGGCCATGACATAAAATGCTTTGGTAGGCTAACACAAAATGACCGATGTCAGCTTTTCAAAACCGTGCCTTCAAGTTGGTAATTACAACTTAAACAGTTTTTCTACTAAACCACTATAAATAATTAAAAAAAAAACTCCTCAGAAATTTTTGATATTCTGCCTGTAGAGGTATTGCTTTGGGGCAACCACCTAGCTCACTAGGTGGTTGCACACTGCAGGATCTAGCGCACTGCAGGTTGCTCGGTTGGGGTGCTAGTCTGTATGCACATCATTTGCAAACTGTATGTAAAACATGTGCTTAAGTTTCAATGAACACATTTTCAGGACAATTTGGAATAAAAGGTGCAAATGTTACAGACCTTCTCAGATACTCAAAATACCAGGTGTGACCAAACTTCTAATATCCATCCATCCTTCCATCTTTTATCTTCTACTGAGTGGATAGGAAGGGGTACACAGAGAGGTCTGTGCTTCCCTCCAGCCAGGGGGGCCAGTTGCTCCAGGGGAACTACGTTTCCCTGGCTATCTGAGAAACATGATCCCTCCGGCATGCCCCAAAAAGGTGTTTGTGGAATTTTGGTTTCTCTGTACCCCTAAGATTAATCTGTACCCCTAAGATTACTCCCAAATGAAAGACGTGGCAAGCTTGTATGGTTGTCACAAAGTAAAATGAGCCTTTGTCTGTCTAAGAAGCCACAAAGTGCCCCAGCTGTGTGCAGCTTTGTAAGACAAAGGCACGTTTATGAAGACTAGGTTTGACGATGGGTATGTTTAAGGGGTCTATTTCTGTTATAGAATTAGGATTTCTAAAGAAAGGTGGCATCTAATGTCCATATTATCTACTTTGATTTCCTCAATGACAAACTGCCTTCCATACCCAACCATTTATCACATTCTACTGAAAGAACTTGAGACGGTATGACCCATGCTTACCACGTTTTTGTGACATATTTAACTTGAATAGCTGAGTCACTCACAGTAGGACCAGCCTTGCTCTTGTGAATAGTGCATAGCAACAATGTCATCAGGGTTGGCGCAGTGGGTTGGCAACTAGGCTCTCTGCAGTGGCGTCCCTAAGACACTCCTCCCTCTGCCTGGGGCGCGACTACCAACATATGCTGAGGTGTAGTTTATTGAGTACAAACAGAATACAGGAAGAGCTTGGCAGGAGTCTGCAATTGCACGTTTCCTTCTTTACTTCTCAGTGCAAGCTGGCTTGCTGAGTGTGCAGTCTTTGGCTGTCTACGCGAGTCCCCGTCTGTATCTTTTTTCACAGAAATACGTTACAGGTGTGAGAGCACACACATGTTTGCCTCCGACCTGTGAATGGTTTGTGTGTCAAAGCTGTGAAAGTAAATTCGCTTTCAAAAGGCTTCTGGTAATAGAATTGCCAGAGCCTGATAGGCCGTCAGTTCTCATAACGGTCAATAAGATCAGGGAAGGAGAAAACAAAAAAAATCAGACGGGGCAAGAAAAGCGAGTTTGATATGAGGATTGGAAAAAATGGTGGAGGAGAGGAAGAAGACAGGGGTCAGATAATATTAAGCTATGTGACACGTTGGGACCAACTCTCCAAGCCAGATTGAGTCTGAAGTGTTGGGCAGCAATTCAGGATTATTGTGGATCAACTCAGTCAAATGTTATTGTATTCTTATTATGCTACTTGAAGAATGTATTTTTATTTTATTTCTGCGCATGTTTTAAGATGACACAAAACCCAGGAATCATAATTGAAAATCAGTTTCACAGTTACAGTTCACAGTTAGCTTACAGTGCTAATGTTCTAGAGACTCCAGTATTTTATTGCTGATTGCATTTTTTCCTTATTTTTCCCGCTTATTGCACATTTGTTGACAAGACTTCCCTTTAACATAATCAATACATTTAGAAATGCAGTCTAAATAAAACCCCAGCTTCACTTGGCCCATCAGCAACCAACTTGTTTGCACAATCGGAGGTGTGTGCACCTTAATTAGGACATGTATCGCAGGGAATATTTATTTCATTTAGTGAAACGTAACTTGCATTGTGGTGTGCATGAAGAAAATAAACAAGTTAGTTTAAATTGATCTTTTGAAGTTGATAAGTGAGGACAAATTTGAGTGAAACTTATATCACAAGCCCTTCTATCAACCCTGGGCTCTGCAGAGACTTTGTGGAAATTTTGTTGACAGTGCTAAGTAATCAAGATAAGTTAAGCAGCCACCATCACTGAGTGAAATGGGACTCGAGCTCTGGTTTTGAGGATGAAACTTAATTTGGCCAGTGGAGCGTGGGCTGGGAATGGGACAAGGTGGCTCTGAGTAAACACACAGCATCTGTTATAGTTTATTATTAATCAGACAGTCTTTACAATGTATGTGTGTGTGAGAGAGAGAGAGGACAGGTCGGTAGTGCCAGATAGACAAGCACACACATCAGGTAGACTATTATGTATTCATGATTGTCACTGTGCTGGTGGCTATGTTTTATGTGCCGCATGATGAACATTTTGCTGTGTGTGCAGCAGTGACTGTTCAAGGTACCTGGTGGTCAGTGCTACGATCAGATACATCTCACTTCAAGGGTATGGCTGTGTTTTACTTGCACACTGTTCTATTTTATGGTGTGTTCAGAAGCAACACAACTTATCAACACAACTGTTGCCATGGCCATGCACATGTGGAAGTGATGACATTGTACGTAGACGCTGCAGCCAAATGTCATACTGTGGCTGAATTTCATTTCACTTAGTCAGATCTCCAGCCTCCCACTTATAATCTAAGATACTTTTAGTTTGTACTCACTTTAAAGGTGTCTTAGCAGAATGCTGCTCAGCAGAAAAGCGCTAATAAATTATAACTAATCAATAATTAGTTTGCTTTTTATTATAATGTCTCAATGAATGTTAAATCCACAGTAATATCAAAAATCCTGTAACACCCATTTCTTCTTGCTTTCCTTCCAACAAGCTTCACTTTGACATGATCATCATTTCTTTTTTGCTTTTATTTGACCGTGTGGTATTTTTGCCTCATCTTCAGAACAGAACCTTATCAACTTGATTTTCACACTTTTGTAGCGACTTGCCTGGCTTTTGTGTCGATGCGTCACATGATAGTGTCTGAGATTTGAAAGCTCAAGCAAAATGGTGGGCCATTGTGATGAAGACAAAAGTAAGATTGTTCATGATATTTAATCAATATTTTAATAGAAATATTCAACTATAATATCAAAATTCTGTGTTCTCTTTCTGTATTCCTGCAAGTACAGAAGTGGATTACTAGTGTTATATTTTCACTTCCCTCTCTCCCTCTTTCCTTTCCCGACATCTTTTCCATTTTTCTCTTCTCCATTTCTTTTCTATCTTTTTATAACCTGCGATAGAAATTTGTCTGCGAAAGCAAATTATAACAGTTTTTTATTTTAAAAAATATAAGTGAAGTGAAGCGATGCAGTGAAATGCTCCATTTGTGAAAGTAAAACTATTAGGCAACCAGTCTGATTGCTCCACAGCTGGACAAGACATGGTTAAAAAAAATTTTATATAGTATCACGTTTTCCTAATACCATACAGCGTCAGTTTAAAATGGTTCATTTACTGGTGCAAAATGAAAGTGGGTTGGGATGAAATAGTAATGGCTGGGTACAAACAGGCAATGGAGCAATTTGAACAAGATCCTAGGTTTCTCTTTGACTTCTTAATGCTTGAAGTTCCATTTCTTCTGGTAAAAATATGTTGTATTACTGTTATTTTCAACAAAAGTAAATAAATCTTCAAAGGAAAGGAAGCCTAACAGCAAGTCGGGTAGATCATCACATTTTAGCAGCTTAAAACTATGAGAATGTTATTTCCAGGACATCAATCCACAATGGATTTTTTTTCCAAACTTACTCTTATGTAATATTTGTTTATTGTAAAGATAATTTAGGTTAATGTTTTAGGTCCGTATTCACTAACTCATATTGCTACTATAATCTTTGGTTAATTTTATAGAAATAAAATAAAAATAACACTTAGAAAAGGGCATTAATGCACTAAAATTGATTCATAAAAGCATGTTTGTTAAAAACTTGCAGAAAACTTGATGTAGACTTTCACATGACAGTTCACTCACAATTAGAAAGTTAATGAAGACTTGCTATAATACACAGCCATTGACAGAATTGAAAATTTTCTTTGTACTGGACTCAACACTGAAGAAAGATTATAGTGTTTTTGATTGGTCCAAGTCAAGCGTTTGAAAGTAAAATTAATTCACTTTTGCAAATACCTTATAAATAATTAAGTCTAATTTGACACATTTAGTGGTCTGTGTCTTAAAAATTATCATCCAGAACCAAAATAAATCTATATTTTCATCATATGCTATTTTACATGATTCAGTAGTAGTTAAATTAGTCAACATAGGGACAGGAAAATAATGCTGTTAACCAGGCAGAGTGGATGAGAATATGGAAACATAGTGAATATATCATGCAGAATCAATAATGATTTGGGCTGTAACCGACAAGAACTTTAAAAATTCATAATGTTCCATTGCTCAGTGCAATGGAACATTAAAAATCTAATCAGAATTTTAAGGTTAAAATTCTGATTTTGCTGGGCATCAGCAAAATCAGAATATTTTGATTAGATGGCGACTATTAAAAACAACATAGGTTCCTTACTGCATCCAACTGCAGCGAGATGACATTATAAATATGTTGGTCAAGCTTAATGACATTCAAGGAACTGTATTTGTTCTGTGCTAAAGTGTGCTGAAACAAAAAATGACCTGTTTTACAAACTTATACTGTAGTAGATCTGGAAGCTTTTGACTCAAACTCATTCACTATTTTTACATTAGTGACATTAGTGTAAAAATGTTCTGAAGATCCATCGAGGTAGTCAGAAATAGGATGCATAAACAAACTGGGAAATGTTCTTCCTGGAAAGGCTGTTGCTTTCAGTTTATTGAAATGTTATTATTGCTAGGTATGCACTGATTAAATAAAAAAAATAAATTTCAATCTGTGCAAGGGGGGACACTAGACCTTTTTCCTTTGTCTGATTGCAATCAAGGGGTTTTTAATATAAACTTCTTTCCATTATGTTCCTCCTGACTTTTTTAAAACTCTTTTCTCAGTGCCACTTTTTCACTTTCCTTTCACTCTTGACGTGGTGATAAGTCAGGGGATAAAAGGTCAGATGCCTATTAATACCATCGCTTAGTGAACTTCTGAAAAACGCCAATGGTACTGATTACTAACCTAAAGGTTAATGAGCCATGGAGCCAATTTGCTGAATTTTGTCCCTTTAAAAATGTAAAAGTGGAGTGTTTTTAAACGGGTTGTAATTTTGCAATCATATAAACAAAAAAAAAATCAAAGTTTCACATAAATGTGATTATTAGTCTTTGTTCAAATCTTCAAGGTACTTGCTGCTACATTGATTGCAGCATTTTGAAGAGTTTGCCCTTTGTGTGGGCCTGTCTCTCTTTTTATTATTAATCTAGACTCATATATGTGGTGATCATACTACAATCAGTTATTGAATCATTTGACAAATGTAAATTTTAGATCAACTGTTTCACATTCACAAGCACTAAAAGTATAGAAACTAGAACAATTAATCTTGAAATTGTTAAATCTATATGAAGAAAGGTTCAGGTTTGTTGTTGACCTTTGCTTTTTTTCCCCCTGTGATATTTAAAGCTTGCTTTTCTACCTTCATGACAGAAAGGTCACTGAAAACTTCAGTAGAACTTTACATATTTCTTTTAGCAATTACAAAAATCACACAACTGAATGGGTGAATGCTAAGATCATTGAGCTGCTATTTAATCAGTGACCAGGGCAACATTTTTATCTTGTCAAAATTTCATTTACCTGTCTGGCTTTACATCATGATGTGTGAACGAGTTTGTGTAGCTTGTGTTTGTAGGTGTGACCAGTGGCAAAGTAGATACACAAGGCAAATAAACTGCATCATTGTCCCAGAGTGTTTATTTCTTTCAAATAAGCAATCATGTCCAGTTATGCAAAGTTGTCTGCATCCTATTAAAACATAAAAATAGAGAAATAATAATTGGGATTGTGATAAAAATGTACTGAATGTACTTTTGACTCTTAATGGTGTGTGAGTGACAAAAGTCAGTGTTGATTTAATTTGTCAAATTGACACAAATTTTGCAGTCTGTGTTGGAAACGCATTGCTGAATTTCATTTTTATAAATTGCTCCACCGTACAAGAATGGAGTCTGTAAAATCTGCTTTCCCCTGCCTCACTTGCAGGAGGTATTAATTGGGTCGGTCTCGGACAGACGTCCAAGTAACAACTCCACAAATTAAAACAGAGCTCTTGTCAGAATGTCATGTGAATGGTACATCCAAACACTAGAATATTTGACATTTTAATCACATTTGCACCGTCTTGTATGTCTCACAAGTCCTTACAATATCTCTGTTATTCCATTTCTGAAGCAAAAATCCTTCCAAACTGTCCCCTGCATATCATCTATTCACTGTAAAGATGGAGGGCTCTATAGATGCAGAAAATTAACATAAATTAACAAAATTTTATTATTGAACGGTGTATCCGACATCCCTTGGTGTAATAACCTGTGGCTATAAAAATTAAGCGGTTTTGACTACTTTCACTGAAAGTAGCCAGTTAATCAGTGAGAAGGGGAGCAATGAGCTCACTGGGTAGCTAAATGACTGGAGATCTGGGAAGCACCCGATTTTTCTCCACCCCTTTTTCACAAAACTGTAAGCCCATAGAGTTAACTGCATCATGCTGCATAGCAACACAGAACAACACAATACAATAGCAAACAACCATAAAAACATGCATTCATACCCAGAGAGAACATGCAAACTCCATGCAGAAAGATGGATAACAATTACCAAAAGCATTGTTGGTTCCTATTATGAGAAGAAATGAAAAAAAAAATCAATCACTGGATGCAAACAGAAAAAAAAAAGATTTTGTTCAACTATATTTATTCCTAACATAGTTTTGTTGCCTGTCAGTGCTATAATGGCAAATAAACAAGAGGCGTGTCTCAGTCTATGCATTGTATACAGAAGACGTGTGGAGACTGTCATCAGTGTCATGAGGTGAAATAACGCAGTGTCACACATTATATCCCATTAATTCATTCTGTCTATCAGCAAAACAACAGACCCTTGCCAAAGGGCTTTACCAATGCCAGCTGCTTCCCTTGTTAATTTGATTCCTCACCTCATTGCCTGGGCCTGGAGCCGTCAGCCCCTCAGCAGTCCAACCGTTTTGTCTAGACATCTGCTTTTGGAGACAAAGGACTTTTTTTGGCATTTGTACGTCTTTCCTACTCCAGCACAAGCATGTTTGTTAAAGGGATTTGAACACATTGACTGCAGGTGTTTTAGGAAAGAACATTTTCTCTTAATCACCTATGTGGCTTCGTGGATGACAGTAATGGTTTTTCATGAGGAAAAAAAAAAAAAGATTAGATCAGAAGATCAAGCTAAAGAGCTGCAGCTGAAAAGGTTGACGCAAGAAAATGAAAATGATGCATCTGACGGGCTCCATCCACCATCTGAGAAGTGGATGGAGTCTGTCACAATGGGAAGGACATGGTGCAATATGTTGCAAAACTATTCCTACCCTTTTTTAGTAGATTTTACCGAATCTACTTAGCAAACCTTTAGTCAAATTTCTGACTAGCATGTATGAACAGAAATGTTCAAGATTTTCCACATATTCTTAAATATAGAAAGAAAAATGAAGATACAGATAAATGGAAACGGCTACAGCTGAAAAGGTTATCAGGAGAGAATGGAAATGGTATATCTGAGATGTGGATAAAGCTTCTCAAGGACGGATATTTATTTCCAAAAGGTTTTTTTTAAATAAAGCTTTCAGTGAGATGTCAGACTATTCAGACTACTGGAGTTTGAAATGTTATTTAATTCAACTCAATTTATTCATATTGTGCCAATTCTCAACACACCTGAATTGGCATTCAGTCAAATCATATAGAATCCAAGTCTGGTACAAAGTTTCCAAACTAATCTTGGTTATCAAATAATGCTCAGTTTATTATTCAAATTGGGTGAAACATTTTCTGAGGAGACAAAAAGAATTTAATCGAGACGCTGACTTTTAGGATGAGCATGTAGCGACAGGGAGCAGTTGCTTGCATTGTGCTGCTGACTTTGCGGCAATCTCTCATGATGAGCATCTGTCTATCGACAACAGAAACGAAACTCCACTTTAACAGGAAAAAACCTCCAGAACCTGGCTTAGTGTGAGCAGCCATCTGCCAAAAATACTGGGGATTTGAGAAGACGGAGTAAACACAGACTGGTCCAGGAGCACTTTCTATAAAGAAAAGTAAAAGGATTATGGCAGTGGTTGTAGCTCTTTTTGTGTCTTCATCTTGGAGAGAAACACAACCAGAGAGATAAGCTCTGAGTCTGTCACATGCAGTTAATTGCAGAAAAACTTGACCGATAGCTTGGTCAAGGCGAGAGACTGGATGAAACACTGAAACACATTAACAAGTGTATCATAAGGAGAAAAAAGAGAGAAGACATAAAGTCAAAAGTTGAAATAAAACCAAATTAAGCAACATTTGAGATTAGTAGGCGAATCTAGTTAAATGTGGAGCATTTAACAGCAGTCTAAGACTATAGCAGCATAACTAGAAATATAGCTTGGGATAACCCCAGCCTCTCTAATTATAAACTTTCTCAGAATACTTTTTGTATTCAAAACACACTGGACTCAGACTAAAACTGGGAGCTGGTTCCAGAAGAGAGGCCTGATCACTGAAATATCTACTTTTAGAAACTCTAGTAATCAGTCATAAACGTGTGAAGGAAAGCTAAAAACTGTGATCTTTTCTTTTGTTTAACCCGAACTCTTCCTGCTGGGTTTAAGCTGAGTTTTGTTTAAGTGCTTCAACGTCAGTATTTTTAACATGTTATGAAACTACTCAGACTTGAGCATTTGTGAAATCAGCTTTAAAGGCATGTTCTTGACATTCATTTTGAGTGTACCAAGAGTGGTTATTTTCTCATTCTTCAGTGAGTATAATGTGACTACTTCTGTGTGAATTGGATTAGGCAGCTGTTATTAAATCCCTGAAGTGGGTATATATTTGCGAGCACACAGCCTCTGGAAAACCACATGAGATGTGAACAGATACCACCCACAACATACTTGTACCAGATCACTGGTCTGGTACAGGTGAGGGCATTCCCACATGCCCTCACCTGTGCAGCTAGATAAGTAGGTACGTGATGTGGGAGAGGGGAATAATTTATAAGAAACTCTTTTTAAAATGTAAATAAGATCACTCTGAAGACCATTGCAGGCAGGGATGCAGTGACCCCATCTTATTCCAATGGTCTGTTTTCGCAACAGAAATATATATTGATATATTTGTTGTAGTTACCATGAAGATGGAGCGACAAATTGAGGATGACCTGCAGAAAAAATGTAAATTGGCATGACAGATTTTTAGCTTCAAAGGGGTATGCATTTGAATTTTTTATTATCAAATGATTAATCTAAAATGATGTTAGTATGTGAACAATTAAATTCTAAGCAGGACATCTGTAACTTGATAAAGTGATAACTTTAACACAAAGTTTAAGTTCTTTAAATATTAGCTTTTGTAGTCTTTCATCTAAACATAATTTGTAGGGATGCTTAATCATCCACTGGGTCATTCTTACCAAATGACTGATTCCATTTGCTATTCCATTGCCATCTATAATGAAAATACCAACATGTACTATCTTAATTCTTAGGGCCTCATGACTGAATATTTGTTGTTTTGGAAAAAGCACATCAAAATGGTCTGCAAAATGACAAAACAAAGAATATTTTCTTGACACTTGATATCCTTCGGAGCAAAATGAGTTTTGTTATTAGTTTTTAAAAATTTTAAAATTTTTTTAAAAAAATGTATTTTACTACCCAGAATAAAGGTTTCCACTGCTGAAAACTCAAACTGCATCATAAATGATAATAGGCCACCTGATTGAAAACTTTTAAGGATCTTCCTACCATAATAAAATGGTGGGATTAGCTATTCAGTCAACATCTTTTCTTACCTTGACCACACTTTGAATTATGAACACAGATTGCTACAATTCAGTTCAGAGATCCAGGGTTCCACAGTTTATTAAAGTTAAACTGAAAAAGGCTTTTCCAGACCAGTCTATCCTCCAACATTTACCTGTGACTGTTTATGTATTTTTTTAAGCAATAATGCTGTGAGACAAATTTTAGACTTTTTATAACTATAAAGAACTATTGTATCATAGTACACCACAATTCTCAAAGACAAAAAAGTCAAACACTTATAAATATTACTATAATGTATCTGGAAGACCATCTTTGTTATTAGCTTTTTGAGCTGCTATGCTCACTGTCATAATTGTCTAAGGACGTATCCATCATCATTACCAACAAAGATGTTGCCATCTATCACCAACATCATGGTGTGTGATATTCTTTCTGTCTTAGTTATTAATCTTTGCGTTCCTGGCTTTACTCTGCTCCCTCCAGTTTACGAGGATACGCTCTTCTTGTTCTAAACATTTGTAGTTTTTGGGGTGAACGAGTCATGCCTCAGTAAAACGGCACTCTAATCTCTTCTGTAATACCGCCTGCAGCTTTACTGACAGAGACCGAAACATGCAAACACCGTTACAAGCTCAGTGTTGAATCTGCGTGTTTATGTGCAACTCTGCACGCATTCTCAGGATGCATTGCTTGATTCGTGTGTCTGCAAGTGAGAGAGGGAACAAAGCAAAGGAGAGGTTGTGGGCTTTTAATAAAAGGATGCTTGCCTTCGATTGTAAGCAGGCGATTGGTGTAGGTGTAGATGTGTGAACACAAGGGTGAACGCAAAAACGCCTGCATGTTGTAGAGGAGGAGAGAAAAAGGTTGCAAAGACAGATAGGTTGTTGGCAACACTGGAGAGTTGGGCTGATTTATCTTCCCACATTGTGACTCACCGTTCGCAAACCACACAGTTTACATCCTAGAGCCGTTACTAAAAAGAAGATGGAAAGCAATAGAGAATTTGGTAGAAGAAAAAGCATATAGCTGAAATTTGAGAATTTGTGAAAAACAGTTTTACCTTTCAGTTGGAACTAGTCATGTTAAAATTTAGAGTAAATTGAAATTGCTAAGAGAAATCACAATTTGATGCATGTCCTGTTTGAATGTAGTTTCCTTTGCACACATTTTAGATTATGCAGATAATTTAAACATACACTATGGAAAGACCTGTAAAGAGAGAGCTTTACCTTCTTTGGGCATTAAATGGACCCTCAACTTGCCAATCAAGTCAGATGAACAATGTCCCAAGCACTAATTTTCCTCAGTGACGACAAAGCATTTGCATAGTTTAGGATGAGACAGAATTTTTAAAAATACAATATTTCTCCAATATTTGAATAATACACTTACCAAATTCTGCATGCTTCAGTATCAGAGACATAGGATAGTGATGATGGAGTGCCATTCAACCAAGGGAGCCTTTAAATCTCACAGCAGGTATGCAGTAGCATGTGAGGCATTTCTTCCCATGTAATGGACCCATCATTCATTGAGTCTTTAGACTCTGCCTTCTAAACAGCATTCTTGATGGTTAGGCTAAGATGATTTTCAAAGCACAACTTTCACCGTATATTTAGTTATTGTTTACGTGAAAGACGGGGTTGATTTCTTTTTCCAAGAGTTCCCAAAGATTATGCAAAGTCAGTTGAAAGCCTTCTTCATAGCCTTTCACAACCGAGGCTTTGCCTCTGTAGCTACAGAAAATGTAATCCTTTTGACCACTCAATACCTGTTTACTGTCTCAGGAGTCTTTAGCATCAATCAAATTCCAAAAGCTTCTGTTTCAGCTTAATGGCTTCTATTATTGCTGACATCCACCAGCAGATCCTTAGGTTGCCATTAACCCTCACCTATGTCCATGAAATATGGATCCTCTAAACATTTGATTCCAGATAACAATAGCTGAAAATAACTTCCTAGATTGTCCACGGTCCACTATAGTTACAGGCAGAAAAGCTCCATAATACTTTAGGGAGGTTTGGCGTTGACCCGCTGCTCCTGCAAGAAAAGGAATAAGCTGAGGAAGAGCATGCAATATGATTGGAATATCTCCTGGGCATCTCCTGGGCACATTGTACAAGTAGGAAAGCTCTGGGCGCATACAAATCATGCTGGAGAGAATTATATTTCCCAGTGTAGCCTTGAAAGACAATGGTGGAACCCAGGAAGAGCCGGAAAATGCAAGTAAGAAAAGAACGGCTTTTCTTCAACCCAATCTCCAAACGGCAAAAGATATTGAATAAAATATGTTGCACTACTTTTAGTTATTTAATCAATGAGAACCAATTATAATGTGATAATAATGTATATGTAAAAAGAGATTTAAGTCAAGTTTGTTGTATGTATGCTGTGTTTTGAATATAAGTAGGTAGAAGGTTTACACAACCTCTAAGCAGAACAGTTTTAGATTTCCGAGGCTGAGTGTGCTGACTGCTCACACAGCATTGTACACCCTGCTTACACGCGGTTGTTTTACAGCATGTGCGAGTGGGAGGACTTCAGTGTTTGGGTGACTGCCTTAAGCAATCACCACCATGTGAGCCAAGTAAAACTGTGTCGCTCCTGAGCATGTGCACAGTTAACACCTGGCAAGGGTCTAGCATCTAAGAGCAATACGGAAAAATATACTGTATGTCATTACCTTTGTCTTTGTTTTTAAACTTGACAAGCTACAAATGCTGTTGGCCTCAGAAGCCATGATCCTGAATAGTCAAGTCATGTTTTCCTATGAGGAGCTTCTGTGTATTGTATTCATTTATAATTCACAACCATAAACACTAACACAGCTGTGCCCTCTTAGTTACCTGATGATGTTTCCATTTCTTCCCACGTCTGAGTCTTAAATGCATTTGAGCACCACTGAACACTTAAATACACCAAATAGAAATGCATTATGGAGCATTACACAACGACAGGCACGCTGTTCCATTTAAATCTCATCTCACCGTATGATAAGACTGTAATTGTGGATCTATGTACACACTGTATGATTTATGTTTCCATCATTTTTCTGGAAGACTTTCCAAATACTCATAGGTTTATTTAATTAATCTTAAATGCCATATTTTGGCATGCCATTTTTTAAGTTGTGTGGTGTTTTGCCTCTGGTCTTGTCCACAGGCAAAACACCATGTGGAAGAAGGCAGACGTCTTCTGTGCAGTACTTCAATGCACTTATGCATCTACTTGTGGAGCAGATGATTTGCTGAAGTTCAAAACGACCATGATAAAATGGGTTAAAATGCAATTTAAGTTCCTCTGAATTTGGCAAGATTGATTAAGCCCTATGGGATGTCTCGGTAGCAGTGCACAGAAATGTTTCCTCACACAACTATCTCTCAGGTTTACAGAGAATTGTAAAAAAGAAAAAAGTCCAGTGGTTGCAGTATAAATGAAACAATAAATCCTACAAATGTTCTACCGTCACCACATTACTTACAGTGAAGTGACGGCCTGCATAATAAACACAAGACAAGCGCTCACATAGTTTAATCTCATCCAACATCTTTAAAGTCAGTCTTCTGTTGTGCATAATTATGCCAAAAAAGAAAAAAAAAGGACTGGACAAACATGGTTAGTGGATGATTTTTTTTTAAATCAACTGACAAGTATTACCAAAGCTAAAAGCTGCACTGAGTGCTTTTAAAATGCTGTTTGCACTGAGATCAACTGAACAGTTAGCAGCTCTGACAAGTGCAAAGAATTTGTAGATTCTGTCCAATTCTCAGCATTGGAGGAAAACATAACCTCAGACACCTAAAGTGATTCTTAATGGGCCCTGACATATACTTTGTTCCTCACTTAGCCACGGGAAAATTGGATATCTGAAGTAACAGGCTGTTTGGAGGAAATTACAAAAAAATCTTGTAATCATTGGAAATGACGGGTGTTAAAATGTTGTTGTCAGAAACATGTGTCCACCAAAAGGCTTAAATTCTACATCACAGAGCTACTCGCATGGATGCTCTTATTTTATTAGTTTTACCAACATGCTAACATGCTTTGAAACACATATGTTGCCTCTTCTTGCTCTGTTTGAGATATCTCAAGATTATGCTGTTAAACTGGGTCCTTTTGGTCAGAGTTGTTACAAAGATGTAAGCCAGAAAAATAGACACTGAATAAATAATAATTTGTTGTTCAGTAAAAAAAGTATTCATAGCTTCATGCACGATTATTAAATATAGAAGTGTGCCTTTTACTAGTGCTTGTCCTGAACTTTCATTATGCAAGATTTATGAGTGGAAGTTGTTTATTGCTTAGCTGACAGATGTTTCTGAACACCTGGTGGAGCTCCTATTGAGTGATAAAATCCAGAGGAAATATGATGAAAACTGCAGAGGAAAAACACAAACCCTTTAAAGATTAAGCCTTTGCCTCAAGCAGACACATTTCAAGAAGCATTCTTTTCAGTCAGAATTCACCTTCTTGTCATTCGGATAGGAGAGGACTCTGTTTTGAGTCAGCCGCTCATTAATGCATGCTATTCTCTGTCAACACAGAGAAAGTGTTACTGTTAGCAAGTGTATGCACACCATCTTCGGTGTTTATTCCCAGACAGCTTGTTAGTCAAAGAGGCGATACCACAAGATGCGGGAAGCTGAATATCAATGGAACTTGTTTTTTTTATTCTTTTTTTGCGAAAGTAAAGTAAAAATGGACATTTACAATAACCAGTCTTGCCAATGTGAGCAAAATATCTGAAAGATCATATGTCGTACTACAGATTTTTTTTTTTCTGTTCTTGTTTCCTTTTTGCACTTTTTCCAAGTCAAATTAACTAAATCTACAGACTCAGATTGTTGCATGATAGCTAGCTAGTCAGATTAGATGGAAAATGTTTGTGAACCTCAATTTTCAATCTGTCCCAACAAATTCTCAAATGAATTTAAGATGGGACATTAGCTGTTGTGACACATACAGGTAATGTGATATGTGGTATATATGTCTACATACAGCATCTATTAAATGTATTCACCGCCTTGTTTTAACCCTTTTTATTGCTTCTACAAATCAATCATGATCAACAAAATCTAGGTTTTTGTGACCAAAATATTGCAAAAAACCTCTTTAATGTCAAATTGAAAACTGATTTTTACTGATTTGTAAAAAATAATGCAAAGGGTAAAACATCCAAGAGGATGAACACTTTTAAGCATTGTATCTTCTTTTGTTTTATTGTTCGCCTTGGCCTCCACCACTTCTCTCTCTTTCCAAAAAAAAAAAACATCTGTCTTTCTCCCAATTACCCCTCATTTATCCAACTTTACAATAGCTATCATTATCTTCTGCTGCCCTGCTTCAACTGCACCCTAAGTTTCTCCGTTTTCCACCAAATGTCTTAGCCTTGATACATTGAGGCAGGCAAAAGCGGCAGGCTGGGCCAGGCTGCAGGTCATAATGATGGTGCTGGTTTCTATAAAAAGCCTGCAGGCAGCTGAATCGATAGCTGCAGTTGTCAAGTTGTACCTTACCCGCAGAGAGAGAAAGAGGATCTTGAGTCTGTGCTGGTTGCTGAACTTTGTGAATGTGTGTTTTTTGAATTGGTGCGACTGTAGCAGCTATTCTTGATTAGAAGGGCATGTACCCAGAAAGGATTGCCCACAGCAGGACCCTGTATTAGCTGCACTTAATTCTGCAGAGCAGAAAATCTGTCTAAGCTTACCAGTTTGGTACTTGATGAAAAGCTTAGTGCTGATTTTTACAGTTCTGAAACACACAAACGTCTTGTAAAACGTAGTACATTATCAAAAATATGTATTTTGTAAGTTATAAATGTTTAATGAAAAATCTTAGCATATCTAATTAGCAGCAGAGTATTTTATGTTTTTCGTGTCATGACTCTACTGTCTCTCTGTTTCTTTTTTATTAGTTTATATCTTGATCTGAGAGGCAAATTGTTGTTTCCATTCAGTTCAGTCAGGCAATTGATAGCTTTATTAATCTCAAAGAGGAATTTAATGCTGCTGTTGTAAGTTACATGAAGCAGGTTTCTTCAAAGAGCTGCTGTAAAACCTGATGATTCTGGGTTGGACCAATTAGTCTGTATTACAGCACGTCTGAAGAAGCCTCTGCCAATACACACTCTGTGGTTGTGTGACAGTCTCATAAAGAGGATGCTAGGAGTTGTCCATAATGTTCTTCATTTTTTTGAAGACTCCTTCTTTGTGCAGTTATTTCTCCAGAGGTTCCAGAGCCGCCAGTCTTCTATCAGCTTGTTGAGCTTTTTTTTTTTAGGTCATTGGCTCTGATGCTGTGACCCCAACAGATGATGGCAGAGGGGATTGTACTTTCCACAAAAGACTTGTGCAATATGTGCCGGATTTTGCTATAACAGTGAAGAACCCAATATTCTTCAAGCAGTACAGTCTGTTCTGTCCCTTCTATTTTTGTGTAGAAGTCTTTAGTCCAGTCTCTTGTCCAGGTGAACAGTGAGATATTTATGCTACTTCTACACCTCTGCTTCTCCCACTGTTGAAATATAATTTGACATAATGCTGTTTCTCCTGAAATCTACAATAATCTCTTTTGTTTTGATTATATTAGAGATAAGACTATTTTTTCCGCAATGCGCCTCTAGGCGGTCCACCAGTTCTCTGTATTCTGCTTCTTGCCCATCTCTGATACAGGACTGCTGAGTTGTTTTTCTTTTTTTTTGTTTGCAAATGACAGGACTCTGTCTTGTCCTGGAAGTCTTGAGGTGCATTGAGTGAAAACAATTGATGAGAGTACAGGCCTGTGATGCATATAGTCTCAAAACTTCCCTGTAGGGCTTCTCTACGTACATGTGACAATATTTTTACAGTTTTCTTTATTACAGGTTGTTTCTTGGCAAGGAATTTGTATTCCTGCAGAGAAAACAATATTATGATTTGATTTGCCAAGAGCAGGTCTTGCTTTGGATATGTTTGAATCTCCTTCTCCTTTTATATCTTAGCAATAACTGAGCTAATGACATCAAATGCAATGTCAGCAGAAGCTGTTGGTGGAGTGTACTTTCTTGATAGATAATATTGATGAAATCTTGCATGCCAACAATGGCTCATTGCCCATTATGATTGATGGAAGAAATGCTTTGAACTTCCTCCTTCCTCGTCTCTGGTCCTGCTCTGTATTCACAGTAACTTATTTTCCAGTCATCTTTGACTGGTATTATTTGAGCTTCTGAAATGTTAATCGGCTCCCAGTTGGAAAAATAAAAAATACAAGACATTGTTGAGATGATCATCCATCATAGAAAGTGTTCACAAGTTAAAAAGTCTCAGCAAAATCTTTTCCTACCTCACGGTATTCAGTTCCAAAAAAAGAATGTTTTTTTGGACGAGTATATGACAGAAGAAGTAATGCCCAACAGTCAAATGCTTTGTTCTTGGTGGAAAAGAGTACATGTCAGAGGAATAACCCTTAAAATCAAATCACAGAGGCTCATAATTCCCACATATTGATAAATGAGGCCAATTTTTGCGACCTTGTGAAATCCAACTGTACAGGCATAACGGCAGCTCAGTGTGTAGGCGTTTGTCCTATAATTGGTGGGTTGCCAGTCTGAATCCCCACTCTATCTGTCATCGTGCCCTTGGGCTAAACATCGCCTGCTTGTGGTGATCAGAGAGCCTGGTGGTACCAATTGTGTCTTACCAACAACAATGTGTGTGTGAATTATTGATTTGTAATGTAAAGCACTTTGGAGTCCTGAGTTGATAAATGGTATATATATGCTGGTCATTTACTATTTACAGCAGACTTGTTTTTATTTCAGGCCACATTAAGGTCATGAATGTCCTCAAAGGGCCAGTCGAGGCAGGATGTATAGCTAACACCATCTATTAAACTATTAAAAAATTACAACTTTCTCCACATTGGATCTGTACTTTTTAAGATGCACATTATTTAACATTTTTTTCACATTGATGTAATTTGACCCTATAAAAATAAAAATATATATTTAATTTGACAGATACAACAATATTTAAGCACACAATTGTTGTCTTTAAGTTTTACGTCTGTGACCCTCTGAGGTCTAGGAGGCTACAGAAATACTTGTGGCCTATGAGTCTCCAGGTGACACCTGATTTACAGAGTTCAGCTTGTGTTGGTTTTCTATTTGTTGACCTTCTTTCTTTGAGCTTGCCTGCTGGTGTAGACATCCAAATCTACACTGCCAGGTGTAGTAAATGCTGTAATTTGATCAAGTATTTATGAACTGAGAACCCTTGAATCTGCAGTCTCGCTTTAACAAAAATAATTTGACCTATTCTTTGCGTTTCCTACTTTTACAAGGGTTCAGTAGTTGTCTTCTCACTAGTTTTCTTCAATAGCTTTGCAGCTTCTCTGGGATGAACCTTATTGCCTTATTGAAGTTGGTTATCTGAAGGTTAGCTACTTGCTGAGCTGTTCATCAAAATGCAGCCACAGATTAACCAAAACAGTGCACCCTGTTTCCTGTGCTTATATTTAAAAGTCATTCTTT
The DNA here is from genome assembly GCF_904066995.2 of Poecilia reticulata. Lineage (NCBI taxonomy): Eukaryota > Metazoa > Chordata > Actinopteri > Cyprinodontiformes > Poeciliidae > Poecilia > Poecilia reticulata. The sequence continues at coordinate 37,696,263 of NC_088831.1, forward strand.
ACACCTTTACACCCTCAAAAGTTATTTGAATTAACTATTCTGTTTCTAATCGAGCATATTTTCACTATAGCACACAATGTTAAGAAATGTGTACCATTTCTTAACATTACTATTGTAAAAAAGAAACACTCAGGTGGACTTGACCTAGATTTTCTGTCGGGAACAAATTGTACAGGTTTTGTGATTCATGGAGACTCGAAGCTGGAGGCAACGTTCTGAAGGTAAACTGAAAATGTTGAATTGATTCACTCGGTTTTCAGCGTAGGTCAGCTGCCATTCTCTGTCCTTGTGTGCAGATCATGAATCAAGAATGTTGTGCTAATCAGAAAGTGTGATTCACACAGCCTGTAGGAAATGTCGTATCTGTGTGTGTGTAACTTTTGAAGCCTGTAAGGCCGCTGTCACAATGTTCTATATAATGCCATACCTGTTGGCAGTTTATAAATATCAAGTTATATCATGTCCATGAAGTACAGGTGCAGATTATGATGGCCCCTCCTACCTAGTAAAGACACAGTAAGGTATTGTGTTTTACTTTTTCTAACCATTAACTCTCATCCCTTTTATTAAGGGATGAGAGTTAAATACTATTTACATCATGCACTTATCAAAATGGTAACAATATAAATCAGGCAGCATTTTTGTCTCAATTTTTTTTGCTCCACAAAATCTGACAGGATTTTGTCTACATTGTGATTAGTTATCAAGAGCCATGGGTATGTTTGCTGTCAATCAAACTGCACCCATATGTATATTCACAAATTATTAGAGGAAATTGACCCTATTAATATTTTCTGTAATTGCCACCAAGCTGTAAGAGCCTATAGATTTGTTACTAATCTTTGTTCTTAAGCAACTGGTTGGGCTGTGTAGGTTGAAATTAGGTTATTGTGGTGTTTGCCTAACCGTCTTCCACTAAGCTGAAATGAAAATGTTTTCTGCAAGCATTTGTGTTCCAAGTTAGTTTCAGTTTCTAAAGCCCTACACCTAACTTAAGCTATATGAAATTGCTTAAGTTAGTTATTTAGGGTCAGAAATACAAGAAGAAACAAAAAGCACAAAGGATGATGTGATTATAAAACTCAAATCAAAATATTGTTAACTGCAGTAAATGTTCCACAGAGAACATGTTCAACTCTGTTTCAGAACCAGATAAGCATTGACGTCAAAGAACTTAAACTTTATAAAATAGATTTCAAAAACTTTGAAGTATTTGCTTTTGTAGTTTTACCCATCAAATATTCAAACCAAAGGCAAACTGTCTATGCTTGACAGATTACATTTAACCAAACATTCATGACATGTTTAAATTCACATGTTGGTATTTCAAACACTTCTTTTAATGAAGGCTGGATCTGCGTATAAAGTAAACAAAAAAAAAAATAATATAAAAGTGAAACGTACAAGCATATTTCCATTGATAAGACTCAGCTCTACTATGTATGTAATAACAAGCTCTGTCACTGACGATCAGCTGAACTTTGGTTCAGCACAGATTGTGGCCAGTCCTTGAATAAAGAAAATTAGTCTGAGTCCAGATGTTCTTTAGTCTTTTAATCACCGTTACATAAAGAGTCAAACAACCAATTACTGAGCATAACAGATGCCTTCTTTCACTTCTCTCATTACATTAGAGCAAACCAGTGTAAGAAGAACTTGCATTCAGTAAGTGATCTTTATTCTACTGAAAACATGTTATTGTAACATATTACAAACTAAAACTCACAGATGGAGTTTAAATTGTTAAGTTAACTTGGTTAGTTAAGAGTTAAAATGTTGAGTCAGCTGGAAATTATTTATCTCGCCAAATGTAACTTCCAGGTTTAATGAACAATGGTGGAACATTAGAAATTGTTTTTTTTTTGTTGCATATCTTATGCTGCTGATGCTTTCACGCTATTTATTCCATCTCAATGTGTGATGCTATAGCTAAAAGTTAAAATTTTGCTGTGAACGGCAAATAATTAAGTGAATTCTGGGGAACATCAAGTCCTGCCAGTGAGGTATTGGTGTCACTTTTGATGCACTCTCACTCAGAGGACTCTGTGTAGTGTGTGAATTGGGGTAAATGTAACACAAGACTTGGGCTTAATAAGCTGTTTTTATAGTGTAGTTATTTCACTTCTTGTCTGTTAATTCAGTTTCAACAAAACTTTAAATATGGGATGGGTTCCAAATGTCTTCCAAAAAGTTGTGTAACAATACATGGACTAAGTAGGAAAAGCTCATTCTCCAAATGGGTTGCTGCACTCATGTTTTCTACTATAACTGAGCACTCACAGTCACACTGACCCTACTGCACTCAAATTCAGGCCCCATTATGCACGTCCAGGCAAAATACAGGCAACATTAGGTTCAGTGTGTTGCCCAAGGATACTTCATCATGCACTTGGGGGAGGTCAGATTGACTGTACTTTCCCTACTGAGTCACAGCTTCCAGACTAAGGCAGAAACATAAGTACACCACCACACTGCATGCACATATTCCTTCTCATTTTAATACTCTAATAAAAATGCTAAATGATGCTGAAAGTAATTGCTTGTTTTTCTATCAGGCTCCAAATCTATCAGGTGTCTAGACACAAAAATGTTTGTCGTTAAAATGAACAAAAAAACATATTTGTTTCTAATCCATATTGCTTTTACCCTGTATAAAATACCTGCCTGATTTGGAAATAATAGTGCATCCATTTTTTCATTCAAGTATTCTAAAATAAGTAGCTTTTGAGGAAAACAAAGAAATGGTTTGCAGCTGGCAGCTGAATGACAGCACCAGTGAACTGCAATAGGTTCTGTCACAGTCTGAGAGTCAAGTTACGGGGATGACAGGAAACTAGGCGCAGCAGGTAACCTGTGAGGGGTGATATAAGTCTAACCACTGAGGCACAGCTCTGTTAATATCCTACAAATTGTGTCCCGGTCTGCTCTGTGGTCATGGATTGGGGTAGACTAGGGAAGCAATAAACGAGGAGATAATTTCCTCATTGCCTGCATAGAAATCTTTTGCAGTGTAAATGTAAAGTAAACAACCCGAGAAAAAAAGGGCACAGGATGGATTAACTGTGAATAAATAGGCTCTAAATTACAACCTGCAACAACTGGAGACTTAAAACTAAAATGTATCCAGGAGGATTTTGGAGTTGAGCAAGTTAATTTTTCAAATGCACGAGAAGATCCAAAGGGATTAAAGCAGTCCCCAGAAGAAAATGGCAACAAACCTGTATTTCTGTGCACATTTATCTCTGTCTTGTTTAAAATGTGGTGTAGAATACACAGACTGGAAGTAAGACCGTAAAGCCAGTTTCACACTGCATGCTATGACTCGAGTATTCTTCATCTCGTGTTCTGCTGCAGACAGTTTCATCTGAACACAGGTGGGATCAACAGTTTATCCTGGGGCTTCATGTGAAGCTGCACCGACACAGAGATAAGCATGAAGTCACTTTTTTTTGGTGTGTCTGGAGCGATGTGCTTCGGTGAACTTGAAACTTAACCAACAGCAACTGTCAATGGAAAACCAAGTAAATAAATAATTGATTTCAAAAATCAGAAAGGGTAAATATTTATTGTCTATATTATACTTTTGAAACATTGATACTTATTTACAATATTAATTTTCTTTAATATAGCTTCATTTACATTATTACAGCATTTATTGTATAGTTGTGATGTCACAACAGTTTTTATGCTATTTTCCAAATGCAAATGAAAGATGTAGTTTAACCTTTTTGTGAAATTTAGTATATCTTTTGCATTAGTATTAGTATGTTTAAAGGGTGTCTCTTCTTTCACTTCTCTTATTACATTAGAGCAAACCAGTGTAAGAAGAACTAGGGTATATGTGTGTGTGTGTGTGTACCCTACTGCACTCAAATTCAGGCCCTATATATATATATATATATATATATATATATATATATACACACACACAAGTATATCTATGTTTATTTGCATTTGTACAAAAACTAGAACCAGTTTTACCCATCAAATATTCAAACCAAAGGCAACTGTCTATGCTTGACAGAATACATTTAACCAAACATTCATGACATGTTTAAATGTACATGTTGGTATTTCAAAATTAATCAAACTCTACATGGCACAATTACTCACTGTCACTCACTCAGCTTGCAGCAATGGTGTCTATCTCCAGCTTGGATGTAGGCGACTACACCTTCACATCAGCTCGTGTTTTGACAGTGGCTTGTGTGTTTTGATGCAGTCCCTAGTGTGATGGGAATTTGAATTTGGCGTGCACAAAGACTCGCCTGTCGGGTAGAGGAAGATGGAGACTTGCAGAGAGATGGGTTTTAGTCTTTCATTCCCTTTGAAGTTGGTTCTTGAATCACACAAAGATAGAGACGCACATTTTCACACCGCTTTACTGAGCACGTCTAAAAATGCTCATCACACTGATTTGCCATGCTTTCAAACTTAACTATGTTCTGATCTGTTGTGGGCTTTTTTTTTTTTCTTTTTTGCAGCAGTGGTGTGCATGTTTTGTAGAATTACAACTTATGTACAAATGGAAAAAAAATTAAATCAACTTGACTTTACTGAAGCATTACAAAGGAATTATGGAATATACAACTGTAAAATTAGAAACGATGCGCTTCTAAAAATAAACACATTTGAAATGATGACGCGTGATATGATTTTAAAGTATCAAAAGATTACATTTTGAATATAAAAGAGAATAGCGTTTTTAACATCTATGCCAGGGGTCTTCAACTCCAGTCTTCAAGGGTTGATTGTCTTCCAACTTTCAGATGTGCCCATCAAAAGTCTGAATTACCTCCTTAGTATGCAGTCAAGTTCTCAAGGGTCCTGCTAATGAGCCTATTATTAGACTCAGATGTGTTGAAACGCATGGACGTGTCTAAAAGTTGCAGGACACCGAGCCTCAAGGACTGGATTTGCAGACTTCTGATCTAGATGTTGCTTCAGGAAAGCTCAATTTAATTTTCTATATGCTTTAATACGTTTCCCAGTAAAACATGAAACATCTTACAACTTAAACAATTTTTAGTGTGCAGCCAATAAAAGTGGCAAGTTAATGCTCTAAGCTCATTTCAAGAATTTCGCAAAATGTTTATACTCCTTGTACTTTCCCACATTTCATCACATTACAACAAAACCTTTTGCTTCAGATTTAATTTGGGAAATCAATAGAAAGCATGGCATACTTCTGGAATGGGAGTCAATACTTGTAGACAAGCATTTTGTCTTGTGGCACTCAGTAAAGGGAACTTTTTTCCCACCAGTGGCTTGATTCTTGCTGCTCTTCCACAGAGGCCAGATTTCTGTAATGTAGCTAATTGTTGTTGTGTCAACAGTTCCCCCCTCCTGAGCTCTGGGACTCCCAGTAGAGTTGCTGTGGGCCTCTTGGCTGCTACTTTGATTAGTGCTCTCCTTTCTCTGCCTGTCAGTTTAGGTAGAAGGCCATGTTGTGGTAACTTTGCAGTGGTGCAGTCAATTTTCCATTTTTGGATAATAGATTAAACAGTAACACATGGGATTATTTGGATATGGTTTTATTTCTTAACTCTAAACAGATATGAAAACTTACCAGTGACCGGCCTGGTTTGTTCTTAAGACTATTTACTAATGGGGAAACTTCTGAAGGGGGCTGAAAAATATTAAACTCTTCACATTTATTTTTTATAAAACTGTGAAAATCATGTCTTATGTTTTTTTTCTTGTCTGACTGATTTTCTTGTCTTTACTATTTGTTGGTCCATCACACAAAATCCTCAGCACACTCAGGCCTGTACATGTGATTTAACAAATGTGAAAAAAAAAAAAAAAAACATTAAGAGGCATGAACAATTTCATGACATTGTAGGGCTTGTAGGTTTTTTTTGAAAAGAGTCTGGTGTATTTTGAAGCATTTGCAGATTTGAGAACAGAGACTGTTTATCAATTAAAAGCAAAGTTATATTTTCCTCAAAGGCAGCAAGGAAGATTGAAGCTACCTTTACAATGCCTCTCATGTACAAGAAACTCACCTTAATGGCATTTATTGGTTCATAAGGTGAGAAACTAAGGAATACAAATAATTTTAAGTTTACTACTTTAAAATCAAACTAACTTTTGTGTATTTTAGAGTGTTTTTACACATTGTGTGTGAAAAATGTCAAGTGCAGTTTTCTGGTTGTGACAGCACTCATTTCAACAAACATAACTCAGACATTTTGTCCTATTTTTTCCAATGCTCACCTCAGGGTAGTTTTCTTTTGAGCCTTTAAATGCTTGAAAGCCACCTGCAGCACTGGCTTTCAAAACTGAAACACTTATCGACTGCTTTGTGTGAACAGGCCTGTTCTTTTTACTCTGTGCGTCACCGTAGGTCGAATCGTAGATATTCCCTTACTGGTTTGGTGTCTCGATGTGGGTGCATGGCCACAAAAAGGCTTCAGTTCTCTTAGTAAGCTGGAATTGTTGGTATTTTGTTGTTTTTGTTTATTGATTTAGTAAAGTCAATTTGGATAGAATTGCATAAGAAAAAGAAAAACTGGGGGGAAGTGAAAGTAAGAAAGCTTTAAAGCCTGCCTGGTAAAACTTTTCTTTTTCTCATTTTGTGTCGTAGAACCACAGCCATCAAAGCCTCTTATTATGATTTTAGACTTTATAAGATCAACAGCAAAGTTTGGTCAGATTGTTTTCAATGCTTTTTCATAATTATATATCATATGGTGCCTTTAAAATCAGAACCCCATCTGTCAATACTTTTTAGGAGTGTCTCACATTTTTTATCATTAGGTCTGTGGTCAATGTCTTAACTTGTGTTATAAATTTTGAGACTGAATTTTCAATAGCTCAGTAAGATGGGATTGCACTTTTCCAAGTTTTAAAACTGATTCTCAATTGGATTAGGACTTTGACTGGACCACTCTTTGAAACCCTTGAAAAGGATTTGCTGTAAACTCTTGTGTCCCTGGTTTTATTCTTAAGGTTTCTTACTGAAAGGTGAGCCTTTGATTTGGTTGCACACTTTTTTGCAGCCTCTTATACGTTTCTTCCAGGATTGGCTCCATTCATCTTCCTGTGCAGCACACTCAGTCTATAACTTGTTCATATTTGGTGTAAGGAGAGACACACAAGTTCAAGGTTTTCAAGAGCATATCTACTGTCTGCCACAGGCAAATAAATATGTACATTTGTGGCAGTGAGATATTTAACTGAATTCTAACCATTGTATAACATAAGAAGTGGCCATGAATAAATTATGGTGAAAACTAGCCATTACCTACATACTGATATGCAAAGAATCCTATAGAACCTGTTTTTAAGCAGATGCAAGCCAACCAATAGATTATTTATTGATGTTGGGTAATAGTTATGTTAATGGGCGAAGGTAGTTAATAGATGCAGTATCACTAATTTCTTACTTTAAGACCTGTGAGTAGTCCAAGCACCTTTTTTCTGTGCTTCCTCCTTCCCCCACATTCACACACAGTCTTGCTCTCTGTCTCTCTCCCCCCCTCTCTCTGTGTTGAGCACATCAGTATCTTGCCCAAGGACACATCCTCATGCACAGCGAGAAGTCAGAGATCAAACCACTGACCTTTTAATCAGTGGATCATCGCTCCGTCTCCTGGGACACACCCACCAAAGGCATGAATCCTGACTGTAACCTGAAATTGCAGGCTGTATTCTGAACCTCGAATGGTCGGAGAACATCCTCTCCGGTGCACTTGCAATCTGTTGTCTGGTTCAGCAGTTCAGCATATCTGAGGCAATGGCTGCTGCTGGTAGAGATATGATATAGTGGAGGATTCTGGCCCGTTGACTTTAGATCACATTGTAAAAGTGTGGCAAGGTATACAATCTGCTCCATGAACCTTATTCTATGGCCGTATGCTGATAATGCGTTACACAGAAGACGTTTAGCTGGACAAAAGCACATAGTTTCATCAATTATAACTAGTAAATATTGCTGAAACAGGCACATTAGCATTAGAAAATCATTTCCAGAGCAATGCAGGGGCTACATTTCCTTCTGGTGCTGAATAAATCTGCCTTTTCCCAATATTCCTGCTTGCTTTTAGCAGAAAGCATTTTCCTAGAGTAAGTTTTTTTTTTTTTTTTTAATACATAATATATTTTTTCCCTTGTCAGTCAAGTGAGCATATATTTGATTACAGCTCAGACAATCACCTTGCCTTGAGCTGTTTGAAAGGTGCAATAGGCATCCAGTGATGTTAAACAAGGTTGACAGAAATCTCTTTGGGGAAAAGGGGAGGGTGAGTCGACCAGTCACATCATTCAGCGTGTTTTGTAATACAACACTACAGTTCATACGCTCACAAAATAACAGAGCACAAACTAATATTCTGTTCTGCTCATAAAATGAGAAAAACAATTTGGGTTTCTTTATAAGTAGAAAAAGATGGATAATTGCCAACACATATTTGGGATGAAATTGAAATGCCACCACATTTCTTGTCAAAGTGAAGTCAGTCTTATGAAGTGCCACCTATACCTAAATGAACAATATTTGGTTCATTACTTGTTTGTTGCAATAATCTTGCCAACAAATCGTGTCTTTCAAAAGTCTGTTTATTTTTTTTTATTTTGTAAGGAAAATACATTAGTAGGTTGAGCAGCACAGTTGAGCAGCACAGTTGAGTATGTGGGTTGTATTCATGAAAAAATAAAATAAATGAAGTCTAACTGCAATCAGATTAAGAAAAATAAAATTAAGCTTTCAGTCGGCAAACTACAATTTTAATCATGTATTCAAATTATGTTTTGTTCCAGAGATTGAATAAAATAAGAACCAAGTACAGTCGATTACAAGTAGTTGTTTGAAAGTGATTTGTCATTCTTACTCAAAAATAATGGATGCCTAAAAATGTTGGTTGCGAGGTGTAGTTTATGTGTCGCTGCTCTTGAGAGAGATCCAAGACAACAAGCCCAGTTTTCATATTATGTCGTTTCCTTCTGCTAATTTTCACCTGTTATGTTTGTTGAAACATTGAGAACTTCCTCTAGTCTCCGGTGGTCTATCCAGGATTAATTAAATCCAATTTTGTTTGCCCCTCAAATCTTTTTAAACACATTTAGTTAAGATAGCATTCTTCTTTCATATACGATGTCACTTCACATACCAGAAAAATAAGTCACATAATAGAAAATGTGAAAAGACCTGAAAAACGTATTGTAGTAATTGTAATGCTAAAAGTATTAATATATTGTTTTGTGTCAATGCAACAACTATACAACAAAGAAGATTTTGGATGATTACGTTTTATTTAAAAAAGTTGTGGACTGGTTTGATACAAACCTACAAAGTTGGGGTGCATTCACACCAGCCCTGATTAGTCAACTTGAATCAAACTGTGGTTCTGTTGGGCAGGTTTGAATGTATAATTGGACTCTGATGTGGACCAAAAGGTGACATCTGGTCCTACCTAAAATCCTAGGTCTCACTCTGGTGTGGTACATATGAAAGCTTGGCACATATATATGTGAATGCCAAGTATGCAAGAGACTTCTGGAAAAGCAGGAAGCAGAATATTAAAATGCCACCACAGGGAATTCTGGGTAAACAACCAAAACGAATGCAAGAGTTTAGCGCTAGCAGGACAAATGGCTCATGGTGTTTTACAAAAGAGACATTTTACAACAGCTAAAGTCTGACAACACTCCATTTTCACTTACATTTTGTGATGAAGGAAGTTGAGCTCATGTCTTCCTCTGAGTTTTTTATATTTCCTTCAGTGATTCTTGGTGCAGTGCCCCCACAGGCGTTGGGGTAAATACATTTTGCAAAGGGTTTCTTTGACAGTGTGAAAGCAAATCACACCAGCTGAAAATGTAACAAATGTGACAATTTTGGTTTCCAATAAACCAAACTGTAAAAGCACTCTGGGTTGCACTGTATTTTATTTGGGGAGGTCAGAGAAAATGGCCTGAATACATATCCAAACTTTGCCACACAGATTTTTTTCCACAATCATGTGCTACTCTGTTAGTCTCTTCAATAAAATACATTACAAGTCAAAGCTGTGAAGGTGGAATTTAAAAACAAAGTAACAAAGACATCTGCCTCAACATTAGTTCAAGTCTGTCTATTTCACTCGAAGGTTTCACAAGCAGCCTTTTGTTGATGGTCCCATTATCTGTGCAGCTGTAATGTTAAGCAGGGATGAATCACAGCTTCAAAAGCACAATGTTTAACCCTCATTTTCTTAAATTAAAGGCTTTTTCAATGCACAGCCCAGAATTGCCAGAATGACGGGAACAAAGTGTGCTTTTAATGTCCAGGGTGCAACAGAGAGGGAGGGACATGGAGTTGCTTTTTCTCTTTGCTCTTTCAACCATTTTTGCTCTTTTTACTGCACAATATCAAATCATGTTTCTTTTTTTCCCTGATCTGTGTGGTATAGAAAAACACATGGCTTCAATTTGATTTAAAAAAATATTAAGATGAATAAAAAGCTTCTCAAAATAATTTGACAGTTTAATTTGACAATTCATATGACCAGTGATACAAATTAAGAAAGACATCACATATAATTTGATATTTCTTTTCAAAACTAAGATTTAAGAATATTGCCAACATAGAAAAGGGTCATAATTCTTGTTTTAGCTTTTGTGAAAGATGTTGGAGCTGAAAAACGGAATCGGTTAATATTTTTTCTCATTACCAGAAAAGACTAGAACGCCTTTACCGACAGTAAAGCCAGAGATTACAACCACATTTTTGGTGCTGGTTCATATCAACTAATGGCACAGAAAGGCCAACAGTCCTAAGCTTCAGACCTAAAACTAAATGTGTATATACTGTCAGTGTGCAGACACAGGTACCTGTATTGGAGTGAAACTAAAAAAAGGAATCAATGTAATATTTTGTTCTCAGTGAACCAGACAGACAGCAGGAGCACACAGAGAGCAGGTGCAGGTAAAACGTTCCCATACATCATGCTATTATATTTCCCTTCCAACATGCATCACAGTTTGATGTATTTCTCCTTTCTGAATTAGGGTTTCTGAGACATCCCCAACCCCCCGAGCTAATAGATGAGGCTCAAGGTTTTATCTGGCCTAGATTATCTTCTCATGAGAAAATATGGTTGTTATCAGACTATTGTTTGCCATGGACTGTTGCAGCCTCACTGGACAATAAGGTCTAAAGAGCATCTTTTCTAGGAAATGGAGGAAGGAATATTTTTAAACTTTTAAGAAGGTTTAAAATGTGAAATACTGAAAATCAGTTGGCAAACAAATATGGATAATTTTTGCAAGGTGTTTCTTTAAAGTTAATTACCACCTAAAAAAAATTCAGTTTTCCAAACAAATGTGAGTTTACTGTGAATATAAAAATGTACAGTTTGAAAACAAAAAATTATGAAAAGTCAGAGCAACTTTCAGGAAACGGCATTCTCTCAACACAGCTCTGGTGTATCTCCATATGAAAATTTGTTACAATTTACCTGTGATGTGCTTTAATCAGTAAAGCTGATTTTGTCTTTTCTTTTTTTGGAAGTGCTGAAACAGGTTCCTGTCATTTCTTAAGCTAATATTACAACATAACAGTCCTTGACTCTTTGGTGCCGTCAGACTGGGCCGACCAGGTGTGGACTGCTACTGTCAACATGAGAGCGGAGCAGCTGTTCTTCAACTTCAGTTCCTCATCAATGAGGTAAGTCTGAATCTGTGAGAATGTATTCAAAAAGTTATGATTTTTAGCCGTTTTTTCTTGCATACATATGATACAAGCCATGAGTCCTATTTGTCTTGGCCGTAAACGTGTGTGCTAAAAAGCATAATTTAGAAAAATGCTTCATTTGAAAGGAAATGTTGGTAATATTTGTTGATGAAAAATAGCAACCCCTTTCACCACTGAGTTTGTTTCTGTAGCATGAGTTTTTTTTTATTTTTAATTTTTAACCATCTTAAAAAAAACTGATTCCAAATTTTAAATGTGACGCATCAGGTTCTTCAGTTGCCATTGAGTCTTTGGAGCCATAGTTTGACAGACGTATCTGGAATTTAAAATAAAAACGTCCTTGCTCTAAACCAAGCTTATGCATACTACATCCATCCATTTTTCCATCCATTTTCTTACACCCTTGTCCCTTAATGGGGTCGGGAGGGTTGCTGGTGCCTCTCCAGCTAACGTTCCGGGCGAGAGGCGGGGGTCACCCTGGACAGGTCGCCAGTCTGTCGCAGGGCAACACAGAGACACACAGGACACACAACCATGCACACACACACACTCACACCTAGGGGCAATTTGGAGAGGCCAGTTAACCTGACAGTCATGTTTTTGGACTGTGGGAGGAAACCGGAGTACCCGGAGAAAACCCACGCATGCACAGGGAGAACATGCAAACTCCATGCAGAGAGACCAGGGCTGGGAATCGAACCAAGAACCTTCTTGCTGCAAGGCAACAGCTCATGCAGACTACATTTTAAGTGATAATTCATAAAACTGTTCTACAGATGAGATGGTGTGGGATGCTAAATTCTGCTGAGCTTGTTTTTGTTTTTGCAAAGAGCTGTTGCAATGTTATGAATGAATGATGATGTGTTTTTCTTACAACTTATTTTTTTCTAGAAAAGGGCATGGTGTACTAGCAGTAGATTCTTTAAGATTGGTATTTCTTGGTTATCCAGCATTTCCCACAGAAGCTTCATTGGGTTGAAACCCTTTTTATTTTGTGGGACAGGTCAGCACCTAAAACTTGTTGTGCTCCCCAGGAAACACCTGAACCATTTTTGCTTTGTTATCCAACTGAAAGTGTTTAAACACCACATGCATCAGTAGACAATCGTCCTATTGGTTCATAACTGTTCTTCCATTTGGACCACTTAAACACTGATGTTATAGAACGACTCTCATTTGTTCTTTTTCCAATCACAGTTTTGTACTCAAGCATATGTCCACCCCACCAGGAGCAATAATAAAGAGATAAATAGCATCACTCACTTGCCTTGTGGGTAGTCATATTGTTATGCCAGATCTGTGTACAATGAACTAACCTTCAAAAGAATCATATTGACAAACATTTGTTCAAAAGCAGAACAATCTGCTGTAAGCTTGTTAAAGACAATTCTTGTTCAGTAACAATCAGATTCTGGTTTGTATGTAAAATGTATCTCTATTTTTTCTGCTTTTTTATTCTGCTGTAATCTTTATAGAGTGTATATTTTGCCTGCTTCTTCATCACTCACTGGCCTGCTTGTGATGCGTCTGTGGCAAATTGAGGTGGATGGTAAAAGGAGAGAGAGCAGTTTGTGTGCTCTCTGACAGGTACTGACTTTGGATGTGGGTGTAACATTGCGTGTGAAAATCTAAGGCCTCAAATGCGCACTAAGTCTGTGGAGAAGAGCAACAGAGCATGTCTTGTTGAAATAATACACATAGACCAGCATTTTGGTCTCAGGTGGATTTAAGAAATGCTACCATATACACAAACTGTCCTTACCATGCTATATTATACTGTTTCCTTCCACCCAACTTTCTATTAGGATAGAGCACACTGTGACCTTTAGTAGCTCTCTCTCAATCCATGAAGTCAGCAGTTTGACACAAGTTGGTGTAGACCATCATAAATATATATACAGTATATATGCAAGTTGTATAGTTTGCTGGTTTTGCTGCTCATTATAATATTGCTGTCAGCATACATGCACCATCCATGTATCTGCTCACCTTTCTTTTTGTTGCCATCACAATAATTACACACTGGCAGTCAGGTAGATTGTACCATGTCGGCTGCTCATGTTCTTGTTCTCCTGCCTGACATATTTTCTTTGTAAGATGGTTTTGCACCTTCTTCCAATCCATACTCCACACACTCTTGTCTTCTTTGCATAATGTGGTTATGGCTCACAGGAACATTTCAAAGATTAATTCTGAATATACCGATTAAATGTTTTGAGACCGGGAATCACTGAGAATCAACATGTTGGCTAAACATCTAAAAAGGAGTGCATTGAAACTAGAACTCTTTTCCAAAAGTAATTTGGATCATTCCTAATGTCCAACCACATTGCAGGATGTTGATTTGGCTATATGCATTCAAAATGTTCTTAAATTTGTTCTGAAACAAGAATCATTTACAGAGCAGCTACGTGGATAATGGCCCTCGAAAGACATTTTCTCTCTGAAAGTTTGCACATCCATTTGACAAATCCATTTTGGCGTAATTGGAAATGACTAATTCCTTCAATGCAGAACAGCTTTAATCCAACCCCAGGGGAGCAATTACATGAGATGCAGAAAAGAAAATGAGTCGCTTTGAATGGAAAGCTGTTGGTAAGGTAAAGTTATACAAACAAGTTAATTTTCTGAACTTGCTAGCATCCGAATCATTCTGTATATAGAAAAAAGGGAAGGCTATTTTCTATAGACGTAGTTGTATTTCACAAAAATCTTTGAAAGAATTATGAACACCAGTAAAAATAAAGTAAACAATCAGGAGGGAAAGACGTTCAGTACTGTAATAGTACTTGTATTTTTGGAGGAGGTGTAAATAATCTTCTTAAAAACAATTTTAACAAGTTATTGTTAAACTTCTTTTCTGCTTCCCATAAATTAATGGATTTGGAGAATCGGTGGGATATGTCACTAATATGGAAATCAGTTGGAAGCAGTCCATGCAACATTACAGTCCTTAATCCTGTGATTAGGTTTGTAATCTAAAGCTAATTCTCCCTGGGCTCCAGTCTTTACGACGATGCTCTGCAGGCACAGCCTCAGTGGGAATTCAACTGTAATCTCAATTTTCTTCAGATGTTGGGCTGACACCAGTGTTTTCTCCAATATGATGTGTCATTTTACTCCTTTGCTTAGTGCAGATCCTGTAAATATTTGCTGGCCTAATTGCAATTTTTTTTTTACTCTTGAATGCAGTGGAGTCAAACAAATCCATGCCAGCTCCCAAAGGGACATTTTATTGTAATTGCAAATATAATATACATGATTAGAAAAAACAGGACAAGGAAACTGGATTGTGTATTTCCTCTGTAGAATTAAAAAGGAAATTAATGCAGAGTGGCATTACCTCCAACGTTCTCGTTGTAGCAGTGCTGAAGGATGTGGCAGGTAGTGCGGTCCATTATGCTGAGCAGCTTGGACACCACTCTTATTTATATAACCAGAACTACAGGTTGTGGGGGAGTACCAATGACAAAGCAAGCTGTTTTTGTCTGTTTGTTCAGTTTCTTTGAGCAACGATGCAGACCCAAAAGATTAGGGGTTAAAAAAAAATAAAAAATTCTCTCTACCGGGGACTGATAAGAGATGAGTTATGAAAAAAAAATAAAAGAAGACTCTGCTCTTTGCCTTCATGCTTCATATCTTGGTGATAACGTTTTCTTTTAAGATCAAATATGTTTTCTGATTCTTTTCATTCCCTCTAAAAAGTGACTGACTGCAAAGTCATTTGAGTATTTCTGCAGCTGAAAGAACTCAAAGTTGTGCTGGATATCTTATTTCTGCGGGCTGAGGAGAAACTGTTGCATATGTGGTGCTGCTGTTTTCTCATTTGCACAACTGTTGGACACCACAAACTGTGATCTGTCAGAAAAACAAGAATCTAGATGTTCTGGAGATGCTGGCTGTATTATTTGGATCTTTTCTCATTGCAGGTTATATTATCTTAAAAACACTAGAGTCACTGGTCTTTAAATGTGCTGCACATTTTCTTAGTACTTTTAGCATCCTGTAGCAGTTTTTTTTGTTGGTTTTGAAAGGTGAGTGTGAATGAATTAACTATCATATAAAGCCAAACATTAACAACCTAAACATGAGCTCTTGAAGCAGTTTCTTTGTTTCATCTGAAAAATTTCAAAAGGAAAATTCTGGGGAACGTTTTTGCAAAACAAAACTTTAAACAGAAGAGGACGACACTGAGCTAGTAACAGTTTCTGCTGGGTGTCATGCCATGCTCCATTATGGGGTTGTAGCTTGGAGCTGTGAATGGCATCCAAAAAAATTTTTAAATCTGTTCCAGTTCCAGGTTTAAAGGCTGTCAGGATTTTCTGATATTTACTACCTGAGAAGAGAGCACTAAGTGATGATTTACTGTGATACAAACCTTCATTAAAGGGGAATCTGCTTTTTTTTTTTTCATTGTAATCACTGAGGGCCAGCTTTCTGCAGCTTTTAGATGCGCCCCTGGTCCAGCATTCTTAAATCAAATGGTTTAATTAGCTCCTCAGTCTGCAGTCAAGTTCTCCAGAATCCTGCTAATGACCTCATTATGGGACTCAGGTTTGTTGAAGCTGAGACACATCTAGAAGTTGTAAGACCCCTGGATTCTAGATTCCTGTACTTTTACAGGTTTTGGAGTTGTTTAGAAGTAACCCCAAGAGACCGACAATCAGACACCAACTCAAGGATGCGTAGATACTCAACCTGGGTTGGAGCAATCAAATGGATACATGTTTAACAATAGTGAACGCTTAGATGGCTGGTAGTTACTGACACAGCATTGCATCCCATAAATACAAACATTTCCAGTTTTCGCTTACATCTTTGAACTGGGCTAAACATCATGTCCATCTGACTTCCTTACACCTTGAGGATTTCTTCACTTTTCCACTTCTATCAAAGTAGCATTGTGTCTACTACAATTATTGGAATTATTACTCATAATGAGTAACAGAACCTCACTTCAAGCAAACCGAATTCTTTCATAAGTCAAATTTCTTTTCTGCTAAAATGTCTTTTCTTTTTCTTTCAGGGGGCGCTGGTCACAGCCTGTGCAGACGACACACTCCACCTGTGGAATCTGCGCCAGAGACGACCAGCAGTCTTGCATTCACTCAAATTCAACAGAGAGAGGTACGCAAAAATTCAGCTTGATTGACAGACACCTGATCTACACACACATATATCAACGCTGAGTGAACACACACTCCACATCTTACACTTTGTGAAAAAGGAATGCACCTGTCTCTGAGTAATTCAGTCCAGTGACCAAAGACTTCTTCTGATCTGACTCCCATTACACAGCTGACCTGTCCATACCCATCATGCTGTACCAGAAGATTATTCTACCACTCTTGCTGCTGTGGCCAGATGAATGATTTTAGGTTTGATTCTATGGGAGATGTGGCCCATACAGCTACGGTAGTGACAAAATCCCAGAGTTGTTTTTGCATTTTAACCCTGGAACCACAGGAAACCATTTTTACCCGAGTGCTGTACACTGCCTCCATGTAGGAGAGCTTGTAGAGCAAAAACCAAACAAAAAAATATATATATATTGGTAATGGCAGTCTGGTCATTCTGTGCATGGTGGTGCATGACTTCAATTTGATTTGTTATTAAGGGTCAAATGTGCAGCTTTGTAAACGTGGTGGTTCCGCCACTGATTTTTTTCGTTGTGTGATAGAACTGAGTGGTTTTCTCCTCCTACAGAGGAGCAAAGTTTTGCCCTAAAGTTCCTGTAAGAGTTTATTTCAGATGCTGTTATGCCTGATATCTCTGCAGGGTCATGAGGGTAATAGAGAGAGGATGCTGCTGCTGTGTTACTTTTACCCAAGATATAAGGTTACACATGTCATGCTAAAATACAAAACCATTGCAGAATCCTTACCGATAAGTCAAAACAATCAAAACCTTTTTATGATTTAAATTGAAAGAAGACGTACAAGTAAATCTTTTACTCTGACTTACTTTGTTCATCTTTAAATAACTTTGGTTTTTCTTCATCTTAGATTAAGTTTCTAAAACCTGCTCACCTTGCATCTAAAGCAAACATGTCTTTCAAGATTTAAATGTCAAACCTCTTCTCACCCTCTGAATATGAAGTATCCTCTCATATGAAAGTCAATATGCACGGGTTTTAATCCCTGATTTTTTTATGAGTCTCTCAATTTATAGCAGCTTAATGTGAGCACTCTCCGCCTTCACCTTACGGTAGCAGCCTGGTCTCTGTTCCCACTGTTAAACATTAACTCAATTCTGCTTTCATAATCTTTTATCATTCAAGGTTTTCATCTACAAACATAAAATTAACCCACTTTAAACTACAAAACATCCAGCAGCCTCCAATTATCAAGCTGTTCTCATTGTTTTGTGCAAGCATTTTACGGTCCCCTCAATATCATAACAGGACGGCACAATACAAATAAAAACTGTTCAGCCTGTCATTTAGTCCATGGAGGGTGTTGGAGAGGTCTTCTTGGGTGAATATCAGCTCTGATCCCAAAGGCCACACTACCCTGGGTGTCAAAATGACATTGACCAATTTGTGATAATCCATCAATTTATTTGATGATATTTTTTACTCAAACATTAGGTGGAAGTTTATATAAATTAGATTTATTGGATATAAATTCAAAAATAAGTGTGGAATTAGTGGGGATGCTTTGCAAGGAAGCTGAGGTGAAAAACAGAATTGATTGGTAACATTATGCTCCATTCTTCACAACAAGCAAAACCACAAGGAGCTTAAAAGTAAAAATAAAGACTTGGAAGGAGAAGGATAACGGGGAAGAAAATGTGTAGATGGTGAGGAAACAGCTGTGGACGTACCGGCACAGGAGCATTGTTGGAGGATGACCGGTGAAGCAGCAAAAAGATTATAGGGTAGTCTTGATCTGGTGAAAGAGGAACCAATGAAATGGGTTCTGAAACATGTTTACTTAACCAAGCTAAAACAGCAACTCAGTTATACAGGAAAATGTTGGTGATAAGATTCTGGGATAGTGCAACATTTATGCACTAATGTTGTTTTTTTCAATTTTCTGACTTTGTTCAGTACCAGAGACCTTTTGATGTCTTTGAAATGCTGCTTTCTGTCCTTGTGTCAGCGGAAAGGACATTTAATGAAAATGGTGCTGAATTTGTCGAACAGTGAAAGCAATTTTTTTCAACGGAGTGCAGGGTCACAAAGTCACTGTGGGTGTTGAATTTCTTTCAGCAAAGAAATCTGCTCTCAAAATCCAATAACTCTTAACAGCAGTTTGCTGATTATTGAAATTATTTTAAAATAGGTGACCTTTAGAAAGATGTGCTGCAGAAACCTTTTAATTCTTGCAGCATTGAGTAAAGAAAATGAATGGCCAACATATTCAGTGTTTTTCGTACTTGTTTGTGACATTTTTTATTTATTTATTTTTTACCAAATTCCCAACCTGAACACACAACAGAATATGTGATGGTATTCTAGGTCAACAGCGAACAAAACATGAAACTTTTTCATTCTGAAAGTCAACCAACTTTCTCACTGAGTAGTTAACTCATGGATAGACACATCCATTTTTAGTTCATGATGCCACTTTCATGATGCTCTTGAAGACTGTGACTGTTGAGAGTCAAAGTCATTACTGACTCTGCCATCAGTGCTTAAATGTAGGGGTGCAATGGTTCATGTTTTCATACCTAACCGTCATGGTACATAAATTACCCAAGCATATCTGAATTTTGACAATCTATCAAAGGTATCACCCTTATTATCCAGGTAGAGAAATAACATTTCTAAAGTTCTCAACAAGAACAGCAATGCAAAAATAACTCATAATGCTGGTATGCATTATGAGTTATTTTTGTGATTAGCAGCCCACAAACTTTTTCTGGTGCTACAGCATAATATGTGGAAGTATGGCAAGGAATTGCATCATATATTTTTTTCAATGCTAAATAGGTAGGATATCTCTGTTATTAGACCATAAGGCAAAACCTATAATTTGGTATATGCTTTTTTTTTTCTGTTCTACAAAAAACATCACATTAAAATTGAGGTAATCAATATTTGTGTGTGCTATGACACCTCCACTTGAAAGGTAACCAGGGCATGGCTCTTCAGGAAGTACAGTACAAGGAAGCTGGTCAGAGTTCATGGGAAGATGACTTGAGCCAAATAATCAGTAATCCTTCAGGAAAACATGTTATTGGCTGCGAAAATGTGAAACTTGGTCAGAGAATAACCTTCCATGAAGATAATGGCAAGTCCAGATTAAAAGCCAATTGAGAATCTGTGGGAACATTTGAATATTGCTGTCCATAGACATTCTCCATCCATTAACTTTATCTATTTTGCAAAGATTAATGGCAAGGATCTGCTTTAATTTGTGAAAAACTTTAGGGATCATCTCTATAAATACATAAAAGCTACCTTCTCTAATACAGTGGTAAATATTTTCTGAAGTGATTTCCATCAAATCAGATGTCTATGACCTGGCTCTGGTGCAACATGGTAGGAGGCAGAGCCACTTGCTCACAGCGGAGGTGCACTGAATCACCATCCAAGACAAAAGAAGGGAAAAGGCATCATGAGTCACCCACTAGAGGCAGAGCAGCACCTTTCCAGTTAGCTCTGTGTCTCTGGGCTGAACCTCTGACAATTAGCACCCCAACATCCTACTGGGACCCAAAACAATAGTGTCTGAAGAATTGTTTTGTGACAACTGTCAGCCAGCAGCTTGTGCCTGGCAATCTCCTGTGACTGGCATTCTGCTGTCAAAAAAAAAGAAATAGAAAACGCAACTGAGCACAATCCAAACAAAATTGACTTTTGCAATACATGACACACCGGACAGTTTCTATTGTGTTCCTCTCAGCAAAAATGAGCTGTTTTAGCTAATGTAGTCGTCATCATGGCACATGTCTGTTGGTTAATGATACAGTAAGTCTTTGTGGGATTCCTTTAGCAGTTGTCACAAGTCACGCAGAGCAGATGGCAAGGTTGCCAATTCCCTGGGTGATGCAACCAAACCACTTAATCTCTACATCTGTTTACTCCATTAAGGGTGTTTGCTTCTCGACTGGTCTCACAGAGCCTAGTCAGAAGGCAGCTGTCTTCTTTGGTTGTTATTACACCAGTTGTGGTACCTTGTTCCTCTACTTTGCGTCTTTTACCAGCAAAAGTGAGTGACTTGATATTTTGGATCATTATCTTACTGAGTGATGGCCTATTTTCACTTTTCTTCAAGATAGCACCGTTCTTTTTTTTTTTTACTTAAAATCTATTCTAACAACATTTCCAAGTTTGTTGGAAGAGATGCATCATCACATCTCTCCCACAATACTTTACAATGACCAACTGCAACTTTTTCACATGTACCTTGAGTGTGTGTTAATGAAACCTTCAGCCTTTGGGCTATTTCCTGGTATACCAGCGTATTAGAAAAACAGATCCTAAATACTAAATATATTAAAAATAAATTCAGGGTTGATTTCTCAGAAATTTTGTGTATGTGTCTATGCTAGTACAATAAAACATTTTAGAGGTGTTACAAAGTGAGGGCAACATTGTAGGAGAGTTAATGTTCTATGTGGTTAATTATAGGATGTAGTGAACAGAGCCAACAAGGTCTCACCTGAACCCACAGCCAAGGTGAGAACCATAGAAATATTATTAATATTAATGTTTCCCATTCCAAGGTAAACGCCTGTTTATTTGTCACTTTAGAAACAGTAAAGTTTAAAAGTCTTGATACTTTTGGAAGTGTCCCCTCTGGCTTGTTTTTATGTAACAGGATTACTCAAAGTAATTCAAGAAAACCATGAAAAATCTTTTTAAAGTAAATAAGAAATTTGTATTTTCTAGAAGGCATAAGATTGTCTAATCCTCTGTTTTGTAAAAGGAAATTCTGCTTTCCCCCCACCCCGCCAGTTCTGATATTGTCATCACCTTAAGCTCCTAAAATTCTTATTGAATTGTCTGCCATCTCATTTGTCTTCTATCAAATAATCCGATTGCCCACAGGGTGAGTGGATGTTGGGCTGAAGCCCAATGAGCATCCCTCCCACCCCCGTTCTGCTTCCACACGCACACACACACACACACATGCACTCCACCCCTACACTTCTGTAAAGTAATCAGCATAGACATGTATAACGGTCTGCTGATATTTTTTATATGGGGAAGATGATACAACTCATTGGCAGAATAACTGTTTTATCAACTCTATTTAATAAACATGGTAATCAAAAATATAAGCAACAAAGGCCTGTGTTTGAGTTTATATGATCCCAGTAGAATGTATATTGCCCATTACTGTAGGTTTCCAAAATATAATAGACCACTGGGATCCATTATAAATGACTGAGGGCAATTGTCAAAGTGAACATGGGGAGGAAAGTTCCGGCCTTTGCAAAATCCTATATTTCCAAACTCCATCCTCATGGTGAAACATGTTGACAGCATCATGCTGTTGGAATATTGATGCTTCTTTTCAATAGGGACAGATAAGCTGACAGATAGAACCAGAGGGAAGATATATGAAAGAAGAAAGATAACCTGTTGGAGGCTGTGAAATATTTAAAGCCGGGTGATGGTTCACACTTACTACACCCATAGAGCCACAACTACATTAGTGATTGTTATAAGAGCTAAACCCATTGAAATGGTCAAATATTTGTGAAAAGTCTTTCTTTTTAAATCTAAAACTAAACTCATTGAGAAAATTACTTGTGGAGCAGCTGGTGTCTCTGAAATGAAGAGTAACATACAATTTAAACAAATGCATGTGGAGAGGTGCATGTAAAATATAAATGTTGAAAGACTGTACTGCTTTTGTGGCATAAGACGCCCTCAGTAGGAGTGACAACATATATACAGAGCAGGAAAAGCAACAGCTGGTAATGAAACCTGTATTCTAAATAAAACCTTGATACAGAATGACTCATGGTTTGGCTTGTGGAAATGAGTCATCGTAAGATGCGTTTGAATGACATAGGTAAAGTTAAGCTTAAGTTTAACTTTTTTTCATTCAGTAGTTGTTTCTTTGATTAAATGGGCCTAGAAGTTTTGCAACTTTTTTCTTTTGTTTTGTTCCTTTGTTCAAGCTTGTAGCTTTGACTTCCAGAATTGTGCATCCTTGACTGAAATCAGGAAATTTGAGGGGTAAAAAAAGCATGGAAGACAAAAACTGCCAGCACAAGGTCGCTGAAAAGGCATGTGAAAGATACCACTTAATGATGTTCAGCTGGAAATGTCAAACTCTGGCATCAGTGTAGCATACACCAGGACTAAAGTAGTGAATTGAGAAGTCTCCAGCGCAAGTTTGACTTCATTTAGTGCAGATCAGCTAACATGTTGTACTGACAAAAGACACTTTAAAATCACAAGAAATACCTCGTTTGCCTTAATGGTGCATATACTGGCTCCCTTCTATTTCATATCAATTACATGAGCTGTCACTTAGCTTTGGTTTGTCCTCCCCATAGCCAATTTTGTGGCTGTTTCATATTGTTTCAGGTGTTTCCTGCAGAAGAAGCATTATTTAATGTGTGACCAGTCTGTGCTTTTTGCATTTGTACTTTCACAGAATTCAACAACAGTTCCTTCCCAGATGGTCTTTGTAGAAAATGTGCTCAATCACTTTTGTTGTTTTTAATCCAACAACAAACTAAACAGATGTTTAATTACATGGTTGATTTTTTTTTTTAATGGTTTTAAAATACGTTTCATCTACTTTGAAAACAATGAAAGTGATAATAGTTTACCTTTAAAGGCTGATTTGTTTCATTTAGTTTATATTTGAAAGGAAATGGGTTAAAATTGCCTTTTTGTGAGATAGATGTAATTACAATAAACGTCAATAAAACTGGACCAGTAAAAACTACTGTAAGACATGTTATTGACTTGCAGACATTTACCCTTCTGTCTGATATTCTGACACTTGGTCATTTTCCCACCCTTTGTTCCCCAGGATCACCTTTTGCCACCTGCCCTTTCAGAGTAAATGGCTGTACGTGGGGACGGAGCGTGGAAACACACACATCGTCAACATTGAGTCTTTTATTTTGTCTGGATATGTTATCATGTGGAACAAGGCCATAGAACTGTAAGTATCAAGCGTTTCAAACACCACCATTTACAGTGATAACATTGTTATTATGGTGTCAGTAGAGATGTTTTAATTGTTAGGATAATGATACATGCGGAGCTGCAGACAGTAATTGTTAAGGTGGTTTGTTGGTTGCTAAGTATTGATTGTAAATGATGATATTTTTGCTTTTGGCTTTAAAAAAAAAACAGGCAGCTATTCAAGACCTTTAAATCTAGCTACATTGTTGTTGAGCATCTTGGGACACTAAATAACATTTTCAAAATTAGGAGCTGTTACTGGTGACTGCATACTGGGCAGATAAGTGACCATCCAGAGTTATGAACATAATTATTAAAAATAGCAGTTAAAATATTAACCTCTTTCTCCAACTCATCTCACTTTACATATCTCATACACCCACAGAAATATGTACACCATGAATATACAAACCAGCCTAAAGTGCACTCATTATTAAGTACATTTTTCTTAAACTAATATTTAATAATCTTGTGAGTCATCGTTACTTAAAATGCAAGGGTTTACTCATCTGACATTTACTTTTGTTTGCGTATGGCTGGCTGTGCAGACTGGCAGCCTACATGCAGTAAGCTGCAGATTGACAACTAAAAGCACAAGAAAACAACTGGTGCTCAGTTGCATTGTACGCCCATTTTTTTTCTTGGCTTCACCCACCTATGTGCCACTCTTCTGGTGTTACCCTGACAAGTCACCCTGCTGCAGTGTCAGTCATAAGTCTTTTTCCAAACCATGTTGTATGTCAGCCCAAACTAAAGTGAGCAGTTTTAACACTGATGTGTTTGTGTGGGAGGCCTGACTGCCAATCAGTTTGCAGGGCTGGGGTGTTAAGACGGCGAGTGTTGTTAATCTGTTCTTTTGTAGATCTCTGTTGGAAGAAACAAAGCAAAAATCATTTCTTTTCAAACAGTTCAAGTCTTGTTTGTGGTTGGATGACTGACCCAAACAGCATTTTCTGGCCATAATTAAGTCAAGTCAAGTTTATTTGTATAGCAGAAAACATTTTATTTTTAATTCAGATATATGTATTAAAAAACCATATATCTGTCTGACATTATCTGTCTGCTTTATGATTATGCACAACTTTGAATTATTTAAAAAAAATGTTAAAAAATGACATTTATGGTGGTAATTTGACAAGTGAAAAAGTTCAAGGTGTGCAATTACTTATTTTGCAAGGCTCTGTATTGCACAAAAAAAAAACTTTAAACCACCAGCTAACATGCAAACATATTTACCGATTATGGACACGTCATCAATAAATGAAAACCCAAAGACAGTTTTTAAAGAACAACAGATTTGACAATGTCACTAGTTTGTTTATTCTTCCATGTGAGGCAGCAGGGCATTCATCCAGCTCAGTGGAAGAATCCTTTTCTCTTTATTAAACATAAACTAATCTATTCTATATTTTACATTTCTCAGCACTCTGTCCCTCTCTAAGCTGGAGTTCATGAGAAGTATAACCAGAAGATAATCATTCCTCTCCTATCAGTATACAGAGGGACTGGGGAAATTCATTGTTTGTAATGGAACGCTTTCCACAGAACATGAATAAGGATGAGCCAGGGCTTTGTGTTTTTTCAACTGTGGATCATTTAGTGAGCAGGAGAGAAATTGTTCAGACTTTTTCAAATAAGTGTGAGTAACATGCACATGTTACTCACACTTTTGTGTGTTGTCTGTGCGCTTGGAGTGTTTGTTTGTGTAACACCCGTTCACAGATGGATTAATTTAATTCAAACCGAAGTGTGCACTCTTGAAAAGAGTCTGTTATAGCAACAATTCAACAGGGACTGCGGCGCCAAAATGGGAGGACCTGGCTCTCATTGAAATTCAAATAGCTTTGCAACATATTTAATGCCCAATTTCATCTCCAGGAAATTTGTTCCAAAATGAGATGTAAAAAATGAGATGCAGGGAGGAATGGGAGAACACAGCAGCTCACTCGGCTACATGTTATAGATCCTAATAATAAGTGGAATTGTGTTTACGGCTTGCATTGTGTAATCAACACTGGCATGTCTAGCTTTGTGCTGCAAGGATAGTGAAAACAAACAATAGGCTTTCAGCAACTTCCTGATGCTGTAATAAAGAGAAAGAAAGTGGTCATGCCGCATAAAATATAATTCATGTCAGGTTGAGGGTATAGAAATATTATTGTCTTGACTGCATGGGTTTTTAAAGATACAGAGTCAAATCATGCACTTTGCAAAGGTCATCAATCACAATTATAACCTTAAATTAATATACAAAAACTGTGACTATATCTGAACGGTGGCGCAGTTGGTAGAGCTGTTGCCTTGCAGCAAGAAGGTTCTGGGTCCGATTCCCGGCCCCAGTCTTTCTGCATGAAGTTTGCGAGATCAAACTGTGCATGCATGGGTTTTCTCCGGGTACTCCGGTTTCCTCCCACAGTCCAAAAACATGACTCTCAGGTTAATTGACCTCTCCAAATTGCCCCTAGGTTATTATCAAGACAATAATTCCACTTATTATTAGGATCTATAACATGTAGCCGAGTGAGCTGCTGTGTTCTCCCATGTGTGTGTGCATGGTTGTTTGTCCTGTGTGTCTCTGTGTTGCCCTGCGACAGACTGGCGACCTGTCCAGGGTGTATCCCGCCTTTCGCCTGGAACGTTAGCTGGAGATGGGCACCAGCAACCCTCTCGACCCCACTAAGGGACAAGGGTGTAAAGAAAATGGATGGATGGATGAAATTGTGATTATATCTGACCAGTGTAGTAGTTACACTTTCCCGAGATCAAACTTTAACATGTTTTTAGTCAAGGAGACTTGAGGTAACATGTTGTGTAAAAGAACTTAAACAAGATAATAATGTGATGATGTTTTCTTAATGGAATAAGTACACATGTTCTGACATAATTAACAGAAATTTATATGAATGAGAGCGGCTTTGTTCTTAATTTATCCAGGCTAAAATACAACATTAGTACAGAAATAAAGATCCCGCAAAGAAAAGACCCTAATCCAAGTATATTACAAGCTTCAAATAAAGGGTTAAATGATGTGTGGCTATGCCCTCCAACAACTTATAACCTTTTTTTTTTTTTTAACATATTTTGTTTATAATAATGTAGTTCATGTTGCTACTTTTATCTTAAAATGTTTAGATGTTACCTTTAAAATTGTCATATGACAAGGTTGTTTCAAAGTTGTTTGTCTTCTGCGCCTGTGGCTCCCTGTCATGGACTGGTGACCTGTACACTGTGCACTGCTGGGTCATTTTTTTTTCCACTTCCAGGATTATAGTGCTCCATTTAAGTACATTTCTTTTTGCATCAATTCTTATGAAAAAGTATGATGTTGTCTGTCATTTTTTTCCTGTGATGTTTCGAGTTGAGCTCAATGGTTATTATTCTACCACGACTTCCTGCACAGTGACTGCCTAACGTTATTCTTTTTACAAAATCCCTCTCAATCTAAATAAATCAAAACATCTATAACCATCAAACGGTGCTTTCCTCTAAAATAAATGATCTATTTTTAGCCATTTCATGCATCTAAATCTGAATGCTTTCGATATAAGTCACATGCTTGGGCAACCTGAAGCAAAGCCTTCTCACATGGGATATAAAATAAATATGTGGTCGTGTGAATGTATTGTGTTCTTGACATGTTTGCTGCCGACTATTTCCTGCCCTGTCTAGCTCCCTTTCAGCTGTCGTTTTGATTATTTACCCTCATCTAACCATGATTGGTTGCCATGGTTCCAGCGGACCTGGTGGAGATAAACATGTCCTTGCATGACATTTGTTTGAAAATAATTGAATACTTACAATATCTATTTAAATTCGATCCTTTCCTCTCACTTTCCAGCATGTGCTGCGGCATGCTTTATTTCCATTTTTTTATTCCCAAGGCCACAAAATGCTGCATTGTTTAACAGTTGCTGGTTTCTTTGGCAACACCATTGCTCAACAGACACTGAGACACCAGCAGCGTTCTTAAAAGCTTTTAGGAGGACTGATATGGTAATCTGTTCATTAGACAAAGCCGTCTGGACAAATGTAGTTCTTACACAATGCATTGCCAGAAATTAAATCAAAATTTTAAATTTGTATGTTAATGTATTCTATTTAAGGCTTCTGGCTATGCAGTATGACGAGTCCAGAAGGCTGGCTGGTTAAACAAGGTGTCAAAAAGTATACATGGACATTTATGTGGTTAAGAATCGGTCAGTAAGTCAGTCGGTAAATTAATTTAAATTTAATTTGAAGAGAACATTTTATTCAAAGTGTAAGACATGAGTTTTGTATGGATTATAAAGATACTGACATCCTATTCACACACATGGAATCAGCAAATTAAGCACATTTGAAACAAAAATCATAAAAGTAAAATATTAGACAAGTTGTGACAACACAATAAAACGAAACATGAAAATGTGAAAACAAAAACATTAAAAGGACCAAACAAAATGTAAAATTATCATTACAAACTAGATCAAAATATTAAACTTGTAAAAGCTAAATAATTTATTTATTATGCTATTAGTTGAGCATTGAAGGCTCAATTAAAAACGTAACTAATATATATTAAAGTTCATCTATAATGCAGTAGCTTCATTAGCTGGTTGTTTCATGTTTTTTTTATATATTTATCTTGGGGATTTTAGAGATTATTTTTAATTGGGTGCAAGAAGGAATTATTGTGGCCTTAGATCCTCTCCACTTCTGAAAACAAATAATAAAACAAAACATCAGAATTACAAATTAATGTTGGAGCTTAGCAATACTGTCTTATGCTGAAATTAAATGAGTGTTGACAACCAAAGCCACTAAGTAACATTTAATTGTTTTCATTAATTTATGTAATAAACTTTAGTGTAGTGGAGGAAAAAAAAGGAAAATCACTCCTGTATATGTTGAGCTACTATGACATCATGGCCTTCAGTTTGTGTTATGATTACCGTATTTTTCGGATTATAAGCCGCTACTTTCCCCCCCACACTTTGAAACATGCGGCTTATAGCCTGGTGCGGCTTTTCTGTGAATTTTTCTTCAACCGCCAGGGGGCTCTTTAGCAGGAAGTGAATCATTTTAAGTCAACATTGGAAATCAAAGAAGAAAGTGCTGATTTTCATTTAGAACAAACACCTGCTAGCAGCAGGGACGACAGAGAAATGTTTTAAAACTCATATCCCCTCATCATGGAAACCACAAGAAGAAGTTCATATGATGCCACTTTTAAGTTGAAGGGTATCGATCTGGCAGTACAGGAGGGGAATAGAGCCACTGCATGTAAGTTCAACGTGAACAAATCCATGTTTTGTCGTTGGAAACGAGGCTGCATCCTTAATAGCAGATTTATTAAGGGCGCAGCCCTCCGCTTTGCAGCCTTCTGCTGCATCCTTGTGGAAAACCGAGAGCGGCGGAGATACCAGCGACTTATAGCCGGTGCGGCTTTAGATATGTACGTTTAGATATGTACGTTTTTAAAACTTTGTGGTGCAGCTTATAGTGAGGTGCGCTCTATAGTCCGGAAAATACAGTACCCCTCTCATTGTCAAGGCGCTCCACAGGGTGCCGTCAGATGAGATCATTCCTGTAATAAACGGTAATGGTTGGTTGCAGGGCCCAAATATATGTTAAGTAGTGATAAACTGTGTTATACATATAAAAATATATAAATTTAAGAAATAAAAAAAGCACATTTTAAGAAAAACAGGGTGAAAAATTAAAAGGTGAAATGAAAGGAAGACACTCGCAGAACTAAAAACCTGCAAAATTTGTTACTCTGAAATCATAAATTCTGAATTTAAATCAGAATCGCCAACCTGAACAACTCCTGAAGTCTGAGTTTTGGTTTGGACAGTTAGCAGACCTTGAACTGCTTAGGTTATGTAGGTAAGACAAACAAAAACACTTGTTCACTTTTTCTTCAAATGGCCCCAATGCCAGCAAACTCTGCAAGTCAGCAGAGAGTTTACCTTTTACAAAGATGTTTGTTTCGTTCCTGTATGACAGACACTTG
Organism: Poecilia reticulata; assembly: GCF_904066995.2. Lineage (NCBI taxonomy): Eukaryota > Metazoa > Chordata > Actinopteri > Cyprinodontiformes > Poeciliidae > Poecilia > Poecilia reticulata. Next base: position 37,726,041 of record NC_088831.1, read on the forward strand.
CTGAGTTAGCAAACTGAAGAGTAGCGAAAATATCTCAAAGTTATTATAAAGCTTTTCTACTGTCTCTGTGTCCTCTATCAGATGAAGTGGGCCAGTATGCTTTGACTTAAAAGTGTTTTCCAAAGTCAGTTATTTGCTTATATCACTTACAGTAATTAGCCTGAATGCTGACCACAACAATTAGCAAATCCCATTGGTTTCCTCACTTACAGCTGCACCATGGCTGAGGCAGAAGTGACGGTATGAATGCACTAAGGGAGATGAACAAGGCCAGGTGTGATGGATACTAAACGGAAGCAGGTGTGGGGGTAAAAATGTAGAACATTGGAAACAAAGCCAGAAACGGAGTAAACAAAGTTAAAACACCAAAGGAACTAAACACAAACAATGAGGACTATTTCAGGTCCTCCAGATTGATAAGATTCTCCTTAAATGTCTACATTTAAAACTCTATGATCACATCAGGATACACACACACCTACATGATTAAAGACTCTTGTCTGTTAGAGCAAAATCAGCATGTTTTTAAATAAATTCTCAACCTTTTAGCCTGCTGTTTATCCTTTTCATACAGTTATATTCAGCAAGCATTTTTTCATAAATGTAATAATTTTTTTTATCTTTTGGCTTATTATCTGCTGCTTTACTTTTGTACAGATTTCAAAGCTTGGCCTTGGCAGTTGTCAGAAAAAAACTTCATCACAAAGTCACTAATTTCTTGGCAACCCACCTGAAATTCTCATATCCGTCTCTTCATTGTGAAGGCTTTCAGCAGCCAAAGAATGCAGCCTTCTGTATACAAAAGCAAGCATTAGTCCTGAGTCATGGCCATGGAAAATCCAATAAGTACAGAGAACATTTTTTCCTCTGCATCAATATTTTTCATAAATAAACTCTAAGACAACTTTGAATCATGAGTTGACCCTAATGGATGTCTACCTGTGAGCAGGTAGTTAGGCAGGTGATTTAGTTGGTCTTTATGAAAAGGCGTAGATCAGTATATATTCAATTTATGTGTTTTTGTTGTGGAGCATCTGTGTAGTGGGATCATTAGCAAATAGTTAATTTAATGTAAGCTCAGTGTTTTTCTTCTTAAGGCAGTGGTCCCCAAACTACGGCCCACGGGCCGGATCCGGTCCGCCTCCACGTTTGGCCCGGCCCCCTGAGTAATACCAGAGAGCATTCAGATTTTTTTTCATATACCGTATTTTCCGGACTATAAGCCGCTTTTAATGTGGATTTTTCTTCAACCAACATGGGGCTCTTTAGCAGGAAGTGAATCATTGAAAGTCAAAATTGGAAATAAAAGAAGGAAGCGCCCATCAAAACGGAATTAGGTTTTAATAGGGAATTGAAATTTGAGAATGTTGTTGATCAATTAAATAGCATTGAGGGGAAAAAGAAGATTTTTCTTTTTTTTAAATAATACTGGGATCATTATGAGAATTTAAGATAGTCATTCACCTACACTGATGAGCATTAATCAAAGAAGCAGCCAAATGGCCGGTTACTCTGAAGGAGCTGCAACTGTTTCAACAGACTGGCTAGATTTGTTGACAGGTAAACCAAGTACTGGCCTTGCATTTTAAAGACCTCACCTTTATGTAAAATTCATAAGCAAAAAGCCATTGTTGAAAGGCTATAAAAAGACCCACTTGTAGCTTTCCACAAGCAACGAGGGGCTCGTGAAAAACATGTGAAAGAAGGTTCTCTGATCAGAAAAGGCTAAAACGGACCATCATCTAACATCTACAGCTCTTTCTTTGGTGGAAAACCAACATTTTAGCCTACCCTGAACGCGTCAACTGCACTGTGAAGCACGGTGGTGTTGGCGCTGTATTATAGATTTGCTTTTTTAGCAGGGACAGACAAGCTGCTCAGAGTAGATGGGGATTTGTATGGAGCTGACCAAAGAGAAATCCTGGGAGAAAACCTGTTAGATGCAGTAGAAAGAGACTTGACTGGGGTGAGGTTCACCTACCAGCAGGACAGTAATGCTAAACATGCAGCTAAATTTGTGACATTGTTTGTTTCCTGATGCTCTCAAATCTTCTGAGGCCTTTGCAGATTAGCGTTTAGCTTTTTATACATACAGGTCACTCTTTGCTGCTAAAGAGGGCTGAATACACATGCACCAATCCATTTTCTTTCAGAGTTTTTTGTTGGAAAATATTGACTATGTTCCTTCCACTTTACAACTACATGCTTGTTAATGTTGGTCACTCACATTAGATCCCAATAAAATACTTTAATATATCTGATTGTAATGTAACAATATGGGAAAAAAACCAAAGGTCTCCTTATACGCTTGCAAGGCAATGTACGTTTAGTTAATTATGCAAAGTGCCCCAGTTTAGATCAGTGTATAGAGTGGTACAATTATTATTAGGTTATACATACCAAATCTTGGTGCATTCTTTTTGTGTTTCAGACATTATAATGGGAACCAGAACATAGGTGTAAATGGTTCTTAGATTGCATGTCATTGTGCAGCTTTCATTGGCACGTAATAAAAAGAAATGCACTCCGGAAAGCACATTACATGTATTACTGCACAAAAGGGTAATTTACTAAATGTAGCTGTCAGCTGGATTTTTATTACAAGAAAATTATAGTTATAACACACCACCTTTTAAAGTGCATATGTGCTCCCATCTCTGCTTTTTATTTTCTCTCAGTGCTCTCTAAATATCAGTAATTTTGTTGGCTTTTTTTTCCAGAGAATGCCTATGAATGTCACAGTTTTTAGCAGCAATAGTTTTACCTCATTTTTAGCAACCACTTGTACTCCAGCTTGTATAGGTAAAAGAAAAAATGCAAAAATAATTACTTGATTCTGGGGATAAAAAAAACAACATTTTCCTGTAATGTTGTTTCGCAGCACTACAGAAGATGTCTGTGTTTCATACATCATCTTTCTTCTCATCTTAGATCAACTAAAACTCACCCAGGTCCTGTAGTTCATCTGAGTGACAGCCCAAAGGACGAAGGAAAGGTGAGTAGGTGGACAACAGAAAATCTTGGCAACATCTCCTGGTTTCTTTTACTCAAACTCTTGGTGGCTCCTTCCTTCTCCCACTGCTACACTCTGTTAAACTTCTCTTAACCCCACATCCCCTGGTATGTCTTTTATTTCGACTTTTGTGTTTGCTCTCTTCTTTTTCCTCTTGTCTTATGAATTATGCTCACAGAAGAACAGAAGTGCAAAGAATGCATGGCTTTACCTGCTTGAGCAGATTTGTATTTCAATCCTAATTAAGGAGGACTCCAGAGTGTCATGCATAGTAGTTTTTACAGAAAGTTTGCAGCATATTAAGTTCCACAATAAACTTAGAATAATTTGGATACAGGCAGACTTAACAAGGTGCATTTCTGTGTTCAGAAAATGTATCCACACTACAATAACACTGCACTCTCTCTCTCTCTCTCTCTCTCTCTCTCTCTATATATATATATATATATATATATATATATACATGTATAGTTATATTCATGCTGCTTGACCCGATGCACCAGATGGTTAGTCACTGAGAACCATCTGGAAAGATTTTGCTGTGAACTGCTTAGAAAAGAGCTGGCACGTCCAGGACAACACTGGGCAGGTGATGGGATTTAGAGAGAAAACATGTTTTCTACCAAGAAAAGCAGCCTGGCTGTTCTTTCCTCCTCCAATCAAGACGCATAGCTGTGATTTATCTGACACTCACCTACGTAGGGGCCGAGTATCTGAGCTGGACTCCAAGAAATTAAATGTTTATAATACATATGCAATTTAGGTTGCATATAATATTTAAACATGTTATTTATTGTGCTGTATTAATATGTGATTTATTTTTTTGTCATTGTGAATGATAGCTTGAGCTTTTTATTTACTCCATAACCGCACAATAGGTGTTAGATTAAAATCTTGCCCAGATGCAATCTTTTATTAAAATCCTACAATCAAAAAAGTACTTGAAGATAAATTATGAATTTTTAGTTTGGTCAAGTATTGTGCTCAGAAATGTATTTTTACATTTCACAAAGGTGCTTCTTAGTTATTCATGACCCAATGGGAAATTATGCGTTAAAATAACAGTTTCACAGTATCAGGGTATTTGCTCAATAACTTAAAGCATAAATATGTAACATGATCTAAATCGTTTTATTTATAATCGAAAATCAACATCTATTCCTGCTTTTTTCCATTTTTCTTCATTGCATCAGATAACAAGTCATTTATGGTTACCTCTCCTGTAGAATTGATTTATCGTGTAATTATTTGACAGTAAATATTCTTATTCTTCTATTTCATATGAAAATATAATTTCTGTCTCTTTATGGTTCCCACTGTTTCTTTGCTGTCTGGTTTGCACAGAGCAGAATTCGCCACCTTGCTATTGGTATGCTAAAGCAGCACTTAAGATTTTACTGTTACAAAAAATAAAACTTTTAAAATGACCTTTTGTTTTTATTTAGTGACCTTAAGTTGAATTCATTTCTTGTGACTGAGATAGATTTACCTAATTAATTTTATTATTTGAATCGCTTCTCAAGTACATGAAACGGCTCATTCACCTGCATTCATTTACTGTTTGTATTTGTCCCCATCAAGATTAGAATAACAATTAACATGCGTCATAGGTAGCATTGCTTTAGCTTCTCTGTTACTGGCTTAGAAATGTTCTGTCAGATTTCAGACAGCAGACACCGGCAGTCTGAAGATGAAAGCAGACAATCATAAACACCATGAATACTCTCAGATACAGTCGCACCCTGATGTCGTTTTGTTCTTTACATAGAAACACTTGGGTTGTAGCAGGCTCATCCTGATTTATTAGTCAGGTTTATCTGATGAGCAGTTTGCCTTGTCTGCTCAGGTAGACAACTGGAAGTCTGCAGCTTTACAGACATGCCTCCAGCTTGCAAACTGTAGCTTCAGAACTGCTCTACCTTTACGGGAGTGACGGAGTAGCAGGCCTGTACAGGTGAATTTATGTTCCTTACAAGCAAGAGAAAAGCGTAGGATCCCTCTTTCAACCAAGTGAATGGCATCTCGTTAGAGAACTTTAAATTATAGGCATGGCATGATGGAAATTGTAACAATTTTGAAACTAACTTCAACACTTTGTGTGCTATCATACCAGTAACAGCCCATGTCTGTTCTTGAATATAGATGTCTGAAAATGACAAGTCTGACTCAAAAAAAATACTTTGCTTTGTGGAGAGAAAGTTTCTTTCTGGCACACTGATTTGATTCTAATGCTTTTTTCTATAATGAGTTTTCAGCTGATGAAATCTCCACTTAAGCAGAAAGAAAATTACTGCATAGTCAGTTCAGTTTTCCCTCTCGCTGTAGTGTTATCCTCTTTTCAAAATGCCAGCAGCTGGCTTTGAGTTTCTATTCTGTTTTTGTTTTCCTTTTCTAATAAAAATTTTTTGTACTCACATCTCCTGTGTAGATGGGATATTTCCTGTGCAGTTCAGCTACAGTCATTTCCTGTGTTTGCTTAAAACAACACATTTTCCATGTCAGTCAATTTGTCCTACAGCTGTCATCTGTTTGTCCTTACCTTTGCTGTGTATATATACTCACTGCGCGTCAGACACACTTGTCAAATCGTCTAACAAACAGTTGAAAGAATTGTGTGCTTTCTTGTCATCGGGTTCCGTTTTATTTATTTATTTTTTTTGTGTCAGTTTGCCCTTGGAAATTTGCACCCGGTTTATTTGGCTGTTTTCTAAAATGTGGACTTCCACAGACATTATGAGTTCTGTCTGCCTACTTAGACTGCCGTGGCGTTTGTTGTGACAGTTTCTTTGAATTTTCAGACAGTCTGAATTACGTCAACAACCTGCCTCCAATCTCAAAGTCAGACTGATGTAAACACGGTAAACAGCCATTCATCATGCTAAATTAGGTCTGCTGTCAAACATCACATACCTTTGAGAACAAATTGTGCAGTATTGATTCTCTCTCTGCGTATTGACAGTGTGTCTTCATTCTCCTTTACTTTTTGATGTTACTAATGTAAAACTTCAAGGTTGCAGGGTGTTTCTAAAGGGCAGCTTTTATTCTCAGCTTCACACGCCCATTTCCATATTTGAGATGTCACACTGTGTCTCTGCTCAGCAGGAGAGCCATTTCCGCCTGCTGTCTGTGCTCCTCCCAGCACCGCTGATCTCCTTCTCCTGTCATCTGTGATCAGACGGCATCAATCTGCTCTTACCTTTTGTATAGTGCGTGCAGAATTTTGTACCCATCAGTACGGGTGGAGAAGAAATTAGGTGTCGTTTCAGGTCCAAAAGGTCCTACCTTCCTATATCACATGTAGTTTTACATGTGATATATATTACAGTGTAAATTTGACAGTATTTGTGATAAAATAAAAAAAAAGTACAGTCCTAGTCATTGGGATTCCTTTGTTTCCATAAAAAAACAAGAACAATGTGGTGGAGTTAACAGTGTGTTGCCTCGTTTCAGTGCGGCTCGATACATTTTACAATCTGGCGTATTCAGGGAAGCGTTTCCACCACCAGTTGGACTTTCACTGGTCAGCGGGAGATCCAGTGATCTCCTGGATTTATCTTATCTTTCGTGGATAAAACAAAAGAACATTTCATCTTATCCACATAATATCTGAAAGTTTTTAGACCTTTTGCATCATTTTATCCCAAATAAAACCACTTCAATCTTTAATTAATTTCTCTTAGAGGTTTGGAGATGCTGACTTCAGAACCACAACCCTTTTGGGTTCTCAGAATGACAAAAAAAAAGGTTCAGAATCTCTCCTTTTGTCATCCCAGAAACACTAGGCATTTGGGATTAGGCTCATCAGAAACGGGGCATAAGATCAGCATTCAAAGCTGTAAGTGGGTGTTCAACAAGTAAACATTTTAGAACCGCTGCTTTCCAGCATACCTTAGTAATACATGACTTGAAAGTTTTAAGGATGATTAGTAAAATTTGCATGCAGATGATGCTATGATATATCTAAATGTGAGACTCTACAGTGGGCTGCAGCAGTCTTGAACAAACAAATGGCTGATATCTTACAGGGAACAATTTGAGATATCCAAGTTGCACCTGAAGTGTTGTTTTGTGCATCCTTGTGTCTTTCTTTTAAGTCTTACTTCATCGCTAGTTTTATATAAAGGTGTTTATACATGTAGTTTTAAAAGTTAACATTTTAAAAGTATAACCAATGACTGTCTCTAATTAACATTTGACCAGAGGACCTAATGTTTTATGTTCTATCTTTAATTAGGAAAATCTACTCCTACTCTCCAGAACTGTTCAGAACCTTCAAGGTCTTTGGAATTAAAGTTAAATCAGCGTCTCTATAAAATTAATGTCTCATATTTAAAAGATGCTTCATAGAACATATCAACGGTGGCAAATATTAAAAAGTCTTTGCATCTGGAACCACAATGTAAACTCTTAGTGTAACTCAATCTTTCTTATCAACATATAGTCTGATAATGTGAAACCTACATCAATAAAACATCAAATTAAAGTAATGCTACTTTATTTTTCAATTGTATGAAAGCAGTTGTGAAATTCTTGATGCTTAGGTTAATCAATTTCTTTCTAACATTTAAAGTGAGTAGTTTTATTCAGTCTCATCCAGTCATTTAAATCCAGTCATTTAAATCAATTCTCTAAAATAAAAAGGACTTTAACTTATAAGTTATACTGTCAGTTTTTAATGGTTTTTATTTTTTTAATTTATCACACTGTTGGAAAACTCTTAATTGGTAATTCTTAACTTCATGTATTTTTGGTGTTTGAATATAGCACGATACAGAGATCCAGTTCTTTTAGCCTTTCTCTAAAGGAGAAGGACAAGAGAACATGCTGTTAAAGAAAGGCACAAGTGTATCAATCTTAATAAGCAAGATAATAAGAGTCTGTCTACTGGTTTAAACGTTTCCATCTCAAGGCACAACTGGAGCTGTATTATGAGTAATAAAACAAAAAAGCAGATAATATCTGAGCAATTAGAGCAAAAACGTTTTGACCTTTAGTTTTTTTTTGTTACTCCAATGTTGAGTTTCTATAATTGGACTCCGACATTTGTAAAGATTTAGTACTACATTCATGTAATTCCCTCTTCTTGTAGTACATTAAACTCGAAGGCTAGTTTTTATCTAAAACTGAATATATTGTGAAAGGGGCTTTTATGTAAACTTTTTGAGCAAAACTGAAATTGGGGTTGCACTCATGTTTTTAAAATGTGTAAATCATCTAAAATAGTTATCTAATATTTAAACAGCAAAGATGTTTCCATTATCCTGTCAATTTGATTGTAAATATGTCCTTTTAAGTTTTAAACATGTATATCTCCACTGTTGACAAATGTGTAAAAAAAAAAAAAAAAAAAGGCCTAAAAGAAAGAAGCTGAGGACAAAGCAGCTGAAAATATGGGAGAAAGTTGTGAAGAGTGATGGCCATGGGTGCCTGTGCAAAATTGAACTTGGGCATCAGTGCATAACACAATGGCCACCCGAGAATGAAGAAGGAATAGAGAAGTCTTTAGCTCAAAATGTGAGCTCGTCACACCAAGATTTATATGGTTATTTCTGCAATAAGCAGGAAAACGACATCAGTAGGAATTCTGTCTGAGAACAGTAGCCTGGAGACTAACCAGGGAATTAAAAGCATGCTGTGGTGAGCTCTGCCTACCTGTTTTTTAATTTGTGAGATAAACTTGAATTCACAAAAGACAGCTTAATTCAGCATTCAGACAGCATTCTGCTCTGGTTCTAAAGAAAATAGTTTCTGTGATTTGCACTGTTAACGATGTGTTTTCTCTGAACAAGTGTGTCAACAGAATACGTACGTCAATGAGCCATGCAGTGGTTGCTGAAAACATGCTAACAATTAATGGGAGCTGCTTAACGGACTCCTTTTTGTATGTCATTTTTTAAAATGTTTTATTGGTTCAACTGCAATGAAGTTGAAAACCTTCTTTCTTAATCCATGTCAAAGCACAAAGTGTTTTGAATTGAAAACAATGTTTATGACTGGTGAGGAAATGCTCACCATCTTCATTTTTATAAATCTCACCTACTTTTCCTACATATCATTAGGGTATAAAACAAACTTTTGTGTGTTGTGTTACCAATTGTATGTTTATTTGGCTCATTCCCTTTACAAAGTTCTTTCTTGCTAAACAAAATGATCCAGTTTCCACTTTGAATAATAATTTAACATGTATTAAGTTGACACATGGTGGTGGAGGTTCATTTTTTATAATGGCTTGACTCCACAGTCTCTAAGTGTATCATAGCAGCTCTATTTAAAATGACTTATCTGCTTTTAACAACAGATGCTGATTGAGATGTACTGTGTGTCATATCAAAAGTTATAGGTTTTCTAGTTTAAAAAAAAGATGAAATATGCCCTTTAAAGTTATATGATTTTGTATTTTACTTCTTGTCACTCGTCTCTGCAGCTGCTTATAGGATTTGAGGGTGGAACCATTGTGCAGTGGGACCTCCGGGCCAAGAAGGCTGACTTCAGAATCTACTATGATGAGGTTCGCTCCATTCCTTCCTTGAATGCACTGATAGAAACTATTTCTAAAGAAATTAAAACAAAAACATGAAAGGCAACTTCTTAAAAGAATGTCAGAATTTATTAGCTGCATTTTGTGGGTATTGTTTTCTTTAGAAGTAAAAAAAAGAATAATACCCACCTTAATTGACGATGCAACTAGTTGTTGTTAATTACTTAATTTGTCGAAATAAACTAGTTTCAAAAGAAAAGTGCCATTTCCTTTTATTGACATTTTACTCAGAAAGACGGCGGCTATTGATAAAAAAAAAGCCCCTAGTCATCATGTCTTCTTCTTATCATTAAGTGAAACAATTTAAGCTTTTTGCCTGCCAATACTTTTAAAGTCAACAAAGTGCAGCACAATTAAAATGTCTGAGCAGCATCAAATGGTATTGTCTTCAACAAGTCTCTCAGCATCCAATTACCGTTTCTTCAAAGAGTTGTAATTGGAGGGATTGGAGCTTGAAAATGCTCTGGTCATTGAAGTTGTCCTTTTAAAGCTTACACAGTTCTTTCAGCTGTCGTAGGTGAAGGCCCAGAGAGTAGTGAAGGATATAAGCATTTACTTTCTTTATGGTGTGGAATCATCTCAACTTGTTTGCCATATTGATGTTAGTCTGAAGAGACTTTTCTGGTAAAACGCAAATACTTTCATGTAAAAATGGAACAGAACTGTCATCACAATGTAAAAGACATTTCAGCAAGCTCAGATTGTAATACAGATACTAAAATTATCTTAAAGGTTAAAGATATGCTAGAGTTGATGCAGGTCAGCAAAAGTGGTATTTGTATAATCTGCTGTCTCATCTTCTAAAGAATGTAAAAACAGTGATTTTCAAAGAAACTGGTGTTTGTTTACAATTTAAACTAAGCATTTAAATTGTCTTATTGAAGCAGACAAATATGTATGTATGTTTGTGTTGTCCTACCAAATTTTACTTGAATTCTTATTTTTTATTTTTTTTTTCTTCATTTTTATTCTAAAGCAAGGCATCCGTAGAGCCATATTTCCCCATGGTATTGTCACCTTGTGCACTTATCTTCCACTTATGCTGCCACTCTTATCTCCTCTTTCACTAAGGGAGCTTTCTGTGGCTCATCGTCAGTGTAGCATAAAAGTTGTGTCTCACACCTACTGAGTTAAAAATAAATTTTTAAAAAATTGGACAAGTCAAGAGTAAACAACTGAATTATCCTTTGGGTGCACCCAGAACAATTTGTGAGGAGGGCAATTGTAGGAATGCTGTAAGCTTTTACGTAAAGCATGATGGCACTAAGTGTGATTTAACAAGAAATGGATAAAGCAGACTATTTGCAGACCACATATATATCTATATCTGTCTTTAGGGAAGTGTGAAAAGAGAGACTTGATTTTATGAAAGTAAAATATTATTTTACGCTGTCTGATTGCTACAGGCTATCCATTCAGTCAGTTGGCATCATGAAGGGAAGCAGTTTATGTGCAGTCACTCGGATGGCAGCCTGACGCTATGGAACCTCAGAAACACTACCAAGCCATTCCAGGTCACCTTTCCTCACGGTGAGATATCCACTCATTCCACTTCTCAAATTCCAGAAAAACATGCAACTGGCCTGTTGCCTGTGTGCCTTGCATTGCAAAGGTGTTTATATACCCTGATGTTTTTACCATTTCACTATGAGCTGCAATGTATTTTTGAGGATTACTTGTGATATACGCAAAACGTTGCATTATTCTGAAGTGGAGGGAAAAATGATGCATGGTTTTCTAAAATCTTTACAAATAAAAACCAAAAATGTGTGATGTGCCTGTTCAGAAAATGTCCACAGTTAACATCAGTGCCTTTAATAAATTACATTCTGCCAGTTTGCTTTTCAGATCATCCACTTGGTGAATGTAGGTGATTTAATCTCTGTATTAATACAGTTGTTCTGTGAAGCCCTGAAACATTTAAAGTACACCTGCAAATCTACAGAGATGTGGCCATCCACTTAAACTAATAGAGTGGGCAAGGAAAGCATTAATCAGAGGAGCAGCCAAGAGGCCTGTGGTATCTCTGGAGAAACTGCAGAGATTCACAGCTCAGGTGGGAGAATTTGTTTACAAAGTAACTATTGGTGATATGCTTAAATATCTGGTCCCTATGGAAGAGTGGCAGGAAGAATAAGCCATGTTTGGTTTGGAAGGAATGCACAAAAAGTTGCGTTTGCAGTTTGCCAAACTGCAAACACATGTCAGGCTTGGACATGTCAGGCTTGTTAAAGAAGGCAGATTCCTATAGTGAAACATGGCAGTGGCAGCAACATATTGTGAGATTGCTTTTCTCTAGCAGGATGGGAAGCTTGTGAGAGGTGTTGGGGAAAATGGATGGAGCTAAATACAGGGCAATATTGGAAGAATGTAAATTAAAGGGCACAAAACACTCAAGATTAAGGAATAGGTTAACTTTTGAACTGTATGTGAATGGATGGGGGTTGGTGTTGATGAGATGCCAGATTGTTTTTGTTGCATATTTGGAAAACTGCGTTTCCCTTTCCTTCTGTTTTACAATTATTTGCTATTTTTTGTTAGTGTAGAAACAGAAATACAATCAAAAACTGTGTATAAGTTTGTAAAAAACTATATTGCAAAAGCAACAAATATATATATAACTTTAAACCTACATAGCTCTTTGTAAACGAAAACGTTTCATTGCACTGAGGGACCTGAAAGATGCAGATTCAAAAAATATTTAACATATTGGTGAACATGTAAAAAACTGCAGCTTACACATCAATAAATTGATTCCACTGTGTGTTAATTAGAATAGTAACCAAATCCTATTTTCTTTTTTATGCTATTTGTGATGAACATTTTAACAATGTGACCATATTGCATATTCCCCCTTTAGGTCATTAGTAGTGGTCTGTGGCGTGTGTGTACCCGCCTCTCTGTGTGTGGGTGTGTGTGTGCGTGTGTAAGCATGCGAGTGAAAGAATGAAATTAGCCGTAAACTCACTCTAATTGAACCAGACTAATTTTCACTTCCTCAACGAAAGAAAGAAAACCGTCAGAATCGCTGTGAAATCTTAAGCAGTGGTTCAGCTGAGTGATTTCCATATTACGCTTGAAAGATTTCAAATGTATTCTCTTGCTTTAAATTTTCCTTTCCTGGCTTTGTTTACTCCCAGGACATCTTGACCTTGTCAGATTTCTGTTCCCTCACAGAGAGCTGTGAGATAACAGAAAGTTGAAGCAGAAAAGAAAGAGGAGAATGTGAGAAGGTAAACATCGGAAGGATGTTCTTGGACCCAAGTGAATTCTTAATTTTATTTTGTTTTATTTCATCAAAGATGATTTTATAAATGGTATATGGTAGGTCTGACCTGAAAGGTCTCAGTAAGTAACAACAATGTCATTGATTTGAAAACCAGTCAGGACGGGCAGATCCGGAGAGCCCTGAGACCCAAGATTTTGAATGACAAGACAGCTAGAACTCAACAACCTGGACTCGAAGGGTATCTGGAGTGGTTGGAGAAAATCGAGGGGAATCACGCTGTGGGTGGAGTTATGCTACAGTGGAGGTGACTGTCATTGCTAGGCAATGCAAAAGGCCAAAACTGTGGGTGGAACTGCAGGAAAGACACTCAGACAAGTGATTCAGTCCAAATGACTACAGCAAAAGGCCCAGTGAAAGAAAGCAAAATCAAAACCCAGAGAGAGCAGTGCTACACAGAGACTATAGCTCTCCGCCTGGAGCCTTCCTCTCTTTCTGAAGGTTTGCTCCGGGACTGGTTCCAGCTGAGGGCCAGCAGACTGTGGGCTCCCTGACAGGGAACTGGTGAGCAGAGGAGTGGCCAACTGGAAGTCAGCATTCAAGTCTTAATTCAAGATGTGGTGTTGATGCTGAATAAACAGACTCTCACAGTTTACAAAGAGAAGGGTGCACTTTGCCTTTTAAAGAGTCTCACAGGCTTGAGCTTATATAGTTACATGCTCTTGGACTGCTGATATAAAAAAGAAGATGGTCTCATTGCTGCCTTAATTTATGTTACACAGTCTGGTAAGAATTTGTGTTGACATATTACTGATGAGTTTTGAGTTGATTTTAAGAATTTAAATTAAAACTGATGAAAAACTAGATGCAAAATTCTAATACAGGATATGTTTGGCAAAATAATTTCTCAGATTGCCTGCTGGTTATGCTTTACTTACAATCTTTTGATGTATAGAAAGTGATTTATCCAAGCAAATCTTCTCTAGTTTAGGCTTTTGAAAACTTGAGACTTTCTAAATAGATTGTACTATAGCAGAAAGTCAGCAAAATTACTGAAATGTTTCCCAGTTGCCATAATCAACTCTTTCTAGCATTTTCATGTCAGCATTTAGGAGGTAATTAGCTAAATAATGAGGGACACCATAGTGTGTGCAATTCACACGAAGAAATTTGTAAACAGAGCTTGTAAATTTGTGAGTGTAAAACATTTTAGACCAAACATGGAGTGAAGAATAATTAATGCACACTTTCTGCCAACATGTCTGACTAGATGGATTTAGGAAAAAGGTTTTACACTTTCACAATTTCACAATGTCGCAACCTTAACATTATTAGTTAAAAGTATAATAAATCTGTAAGAATATCAATATTTTATTCAGCTCCTGTCCAGTTGGACATTTAATCCATGTCACCATATTCAACTTGATATTACAGGCTGTAGAAATTCTCATGCGTTCAATTTTTCACAAAAGCTTGGCTTTTGTTCATCGTTCTGTTCCCATGAAATACAACTCAAGGCCTTGCTGAATTCAAGCCGAGATAATTCCTCTTTGAGTAAACTGCCAAATCATTTCATTATAAGAACTGGAAGAAAAATAGCTTTCTGTATTGCAGTGACTGTTGCAGTGATCTGTCATTCCACCAAATTAAAAAAAGAGAAAGAAATGGAAACATTTGTGTTCAAATCTTTTTATGACTTTACTGGCAAGACATGTTACTCAGCCTATGTCAGCAACAGAGGACAGAACTATGGATGTGAAATATTGTGTACACCAATAGAGAGAAAAGTATTAAGTCAACAAAATGAATAGTAATGAAGTAATGAAGCAACCCATATATTTAGGCTAATCTGGAACGTCTGAGAAAATGTCCATAAAAATCTGATAGCTAATCTTCTGGAAAGAGATTATTAGTTTCAGTTAATTGGAAGTGACTGTTACATATTCATATTTTTTTTCCACTCATTTAGGAAAGATACAGAAGGATGGGAGAAAGGAGTCATGCAAACCTATACTCAAAGTGGAGTACAAGACCTCAAGGAGCAGGTATGAGAATTAATTCTTGATTAAAGTAACTCCTCATTAAACATGTGTTGAGTTTCATTTGTTCTGTCTTATTATTTCTGCTGTGAATTCAGTATTTGAAACTGAATCCATGTGGTGTGATCTTCTTGAGCATAATTTCATACAATGAGTAGATTGTCGTTTTTGGCTTCTGCTGACACCGACCATGCAGAGTTACTAAATATAAATTCTTCTTCTCCAACAGCGAGCCTTTTGTTATCTTCTCTGGTGGTCTTTCATACGACAAGGCAGGACGGCGGCCAGCTTTAACCATCATGCATGGCAAGGCCATCACGGTTCTAGAAATGGACTATCCTATTGTAGAGTTCATGGTCCTCTGCGAAACTCCGTACAACAACGGTACAACTTTCCCTCAGCTCTGTTTAGATGTTTTAAAGCCATGATGACATCATTTGTTGGCAGCCACAAGATGTTTGAAAATGTCAGAATAGAATCTTTATGAAGCTTCTACACAGTAATTATCCAACATCAGACATCTCAATGCACTGTGTGTTACGGAGTGAAGCTTCTTCAAACAAAACGGAGGCTCGTATGTCTTTTACTGAACCTTTCTGTTCAGTTCTTTATTGAAGAGAGAAAACGGCGACAGCTGATAACGGCAACAGCTATTCGTAACCAAGACAACCAAAATATCAACAAAGCAAGATAGTGACAAAACAGAACCAGATACTTAAGCATTCTTCAAAATAAAAGACTTCTTCTATTCAAATAAATCATGTCTTGCACTTAAATATATTTCACTTCATCCTTGTAATTATATACAATCATGTTCAATTCAATTAATAATAATCATGTAATCTATGCTTAACATATAATTGTAAATCAGTCACTTATCATACTGAACAACATATAAGTGTAAAAAAGTCACAACACTGTGAAAACAGGGCTACTATACTAAACATGGGTCAAATGTGGACCAGTACCGTCCTGGATAAATTGATTCAGAAGTAAATGAAATTCAGTACGTTAG
This sequence comes from Poecilia reticulata, assembly GCF_904066995.2. NCBI lineage: Eukaryota > Metazoa > Chordata > Actinopteri > Cyprinodontiformes > Poeciliidae > Poecilia > Poecilia reticulata. The sequence goes on from NC_088831.1 coordinate 37,741,872, forward strand.
TTTCCAGGTATTCATCATCAGAGGATTTTCCGGAAGTAAATAAAATACATTCATATTTTCCTAATGATTTATATTTTTGATGCAACATTTCTTTCTCTGCTCTCATAATGTTTGTAAGTACTTTAATATTATCCTAAAAGTGATTAAGGAAGATTAATTGGATCTAAATGGTATCATTTGTTTGGCATCTGTGCCTTGCAGAAGTCCAGGACCCTTATGCGGTGGTGGTGCTGTTGGAGAAGGACTTGATTGTGGTGGATCTGACACAAAGCAAGTAGGTGCTTCCCAAACTGCAAAGACCTCCACCTCAAAACATTTTCTGCAATATTCAACATGATAAAAGAAGAAAAGCATTAAAAGTTTCACCTAAGGCTGAGCTTCAAAACGTAAGAAAGCTCTTTAGCCCTCTGAGACTAATCAATCAGTCCATCAATCTATCAAAAATGTGTTCAAGCAAATTTCTTACTTCAATGGAAACACTTTTGTATGAGAACTTTTCAAGTTTTAAGATGAGAATTGTGAATGTGGCCTCAGATGTTCTAATCCAAATACTTTGCTTTCAGGGTGAAAACTCTACCACCTGGGTTAATTAACCTCTAAAGGGTGATGTGAAGATAAAAGCTGCTGATGAAAAATGTTAACAGATTAACACCAAAGCCCTCAGAGTACATTTGAATAGTAGATCAACACTTCAGTATAAATTAGTTTGCTCAGTAAATTAGATTTCATAATTACAGCAGTCGGATATAAATGTCTCCTGACGGTTGTAGTGGTAGCACAAACAGATTGTATTACACATTCTCATTGATCAGCAGGAAGTTCTGTTTAAGCTGACACATTGCTAATAGAAGTCTATTCAATAAGTAAATAAAGTTTTTTGCTGCGCTTTGTTGTGACAAACTTAATTTCTGAGTCATGTGTTTTAATATTTTGATTTTGTTGTAGATGTGTTAAAATTTACTGCTGACAAAATGGTTTGAGATCAGAGATCTTATTTTACTGACTTTGTAAAATACAAATTTCTGTCCTCTGTAGTTTACAGTGCTTCATATTTTGTTTTCTCTTATTCTAATATCACATTATGACATTTAACATTCTTGTGTCTTTCAGCTTTCCTGTGTTTGAGAACCCATATCCCATGGATATCCATGAGTCTCCTGTTACCTGCACAGCTTATTTTGCAGATTGCCCACCAGATATTATCCCCATTCTCTACTCAATAGGAGCTAAAAACAAGAAGACTGGCTACAGTCACAAGGTGCAGAAGGTTTATTATCAAAATGCAAGTTTAAGAAAGATCTGTTTTCTTTGTTGTTGTTTTAGCATAGTTGTTGTAAGATATCTTTAGTATTTTATTTAAAGGCATCCAATGTACATTTTAAATTTTACTATGATGAGTGATTATGAATTATTATTTAGCAGCAGAGGTGACGTCCCACTGAGTGTAAACAGTGTTTAATATTTATTTTATTTTATTTTTGTAGATGTCAAATTTCTTTAGTCGTAAACACAAGTCTGAGTAAAATTAGCATTTTCTTAACTCTGAGATTTCCAAATCCAGTATGTTCTGTCCCTAGTAGAAGCTAAAAGATAGGATGTTCACTCTTCCTGTTATCTGCTGACATGTCGCTCCCTGTTTAAAAGTATTAACATCAGGCATGGCTTTGCAAAAAATGTGGTTTCTTTTTAATATATTGTTATGCTTTCTCTGACTTCACTTTCTTAAAATAGCCAATACTCTGACACTAAAAACAGCTTAGTTTCTATTTGGTTATTTGTTTTCCATTCATTCAGACTTGGAAATTCAGACATGGGAATAATTGCCTGAGGAAATGTGATGGATTATCATCAAGCTCTGCTTAATTTTTCACTTTTAAATTGAAGAACGCAAATGTACATATTTTGTCAAATGGAAATTGGAGTATTTAATAAAAATATTATTGGGACCACCGGTGGTCAGCAGTGAAAATATGCAGATTTTATAATTTTATTTGTTTTAAGGAATGGCCAATTGGTGGCGGAACATGGACATTAGGCTCTCACACTTATCCAGAAATCATCATTACAGGGTAAGTTTGAAATACTGGAATGAGATTATAAAAAAAGGTGCATTTCTGGAATGTCTGGCAGTCTTTGTCACAGATAAAATAAATCCAAAGGAGTAACGTTAACACCCGTGTTATAAGTAAAGTCTGAATAGTATTGATTTAACACGTGTGAACTGAGTCCATGCAAACCAAGCTCAGGAGAAAACGGCACTACCCACAATGCTTTTTGCAGGACTGACAGACATGTTAACTTGTTAGGCTTGGACACAGGAGGGTGCCTGCTTCTGAGCGTCAGCCGAGTCGAGTCTTTGATGCTGATATGGAGATACTTTGTGTGAAGAGCACAGTGTGAAAAATCTTAAAATCTCAGATCATAGCGACACTTTGCCTCAGAAGAATCTCAGAATTAAATTTTTTATTTCTCATCCAACAGAATAAAAATAGCTGTGCTACAGATCTAAAGAGAGCAATTTACAAAAATATTAATGAATCACTAATTTAGGGAAGTTTGGTTAGTTCTGAAGCGGTAGCTGCTAAAGTGTCTTTAGGGGTGGCAATTTGTGGTGTTGAAATATAAAATGAGATTTTAAGATTTACATCTGTTGACAGATTTCTCAATTGCTCAGAAAAATAACAGCTTTTTTTCTTTTTGTTCAGACATGCTGATGGGTCAATAAAATTTTGGGATGCATCTGCATGTAAGTCCCTTCTCTAATAATCTTCCAGAAATATTGTTTAGAGATCATCTCAGGTTCTTTGTGACACACCACAATCCAGTAAACAATATGAGTCCCCCCAATGCGTCACTTCCATTTTGCCACAGGGTTAAAAGAGAGGACACCAAAGCAAATTAATAGCACTCTCATGATAGGGGAAGCTGCAGAGCTAATTAGGCACATTGCCTAGAGTCATATCAAAGCTATTAGCAGAAACAGACATAAAATGGCATATGAAAATGGGGTCTTACCAAAGAGAAAAGAAATATTCAGTGTATTCCTGTTCTTCAAATTTGTTTCAAAAGTCACACTGCAGATGTTGTACAAGCTGAAGACCTCCAAAGTGTTTGAGAAGCCAAAGCCAGGTGAGGGCCGGGCTGCTGAGCTGGGGGAGGAAGACCCTTTTGCTGTTCAGATGGTTAGCTGGTGCCCTCATAGTCGCATCTTCTGTGTGGTCGGCATCTCGGCTCACATTATTCTGTATCGCTTCAGCAAATATGATGCCAACACTCAGATAGTGGTGAGTAGAACTAAGAATCTGAACAAGCATGATCGCAAACTGATTATCTTGGTGCCCTGCATAAATGTGAAGTCTGAAGCGCTGAAATCACCGGCTCTGTTTGAAACTTGTCGCCGTAGCTGCAGGTTTGTGGATTCATTCATCTTTCTGCACCACTGTCGTTTCTAGTCCTTAGAAGTGCGCTTGCAGTGTGAGCCGGAGGATATTATCACTCCATCTGAGAATGAAAACAATCCCTGCTTCTCAGAGCCAGGCTCCCACTCACCCCAACCCCACCACCAGTACCCGGTTAGCCCTGGCAGCAGGACACCAGACGGTGCTAGAGACAGCATCCCCTGCCTCAAGTAAGAGCTCAGCTCACACACTGCAAACACAAAACATCAGATAAATCCTGACTTGTGTAAGAAAATATTTACTAAAAACAGACGAGTTAAAAATAAAGTGCTTTTTTTTCAGTATTTTTTTTTTCAGCATGCAAGAACATAATTGAAGATAGAAACAACAAACGTTTTAATAGCAGATATAAACACCTAACTGTTGAGTGTAATTCCCTTCCTTCTTTCTGTGCTGTGTACCTAACCAACCTGCCTCTCTCCTTCTGTTTTAGAGTAAAGGACAAAATGGTCCGGGTCCCTCCTGGCTATCAGTCAGACTTGGTCATCCAGCTGCTGTGGGTGGACGGTGAACCACCACAGCAAATCACCAGTCTGGACCTCAATTCTGCATATGGACTGTAAGTTTGTCTGCTGGTCTATCTGTGCAACTGAGATTTTGTGGATATCCACAGACAAATGGAGTCCTTGCAAGAAGTTTGTGTACACTTGGCAACAGCTTGAATGTTGTAATAATTTTAGAAATTTGCTGGTTTGTTTGAACTGTTTTTTTGTTTTGTTTTTTTTTTTTAAGTTGGAATGTGTTTGGATTGTTTCTTATTCAAAAAGGGTCAACGTGATGCATACTGATTAAAATATTTACTCCCACACTAAATGTTCAGATGAATGCCTTTTCAAGTTGCAGTGGACCAGTTAGTTTTTATTTGCATCACAAGTATTTCTTCATCCATCCATCATGCTAGTAGAGAGACCCACACGTCCCTCTCCTTAGCCACTTGGGCCAGTTCCTCTGTGGGAATCCCAAGGTTTTCCCAGAGAGCAGTTCCTCCAGGATGTCCTGGGTTTTCTTGCAGAGAACTGCAAGTTAGACTGCATTAACATTTAAATACCTCTATAACCTGTTGTTTTACCCATCCTATAATTTTATTCTTATGATGAATGACGTTTCAGGGGCTGAAACAAAACAATTGCATCTTAGTTTCGAATTCTGTCAAGAAGGGAAAGTTTAGCTAAGGCTAAATCCTAAACCTAGAGTAAATGCATTCTATTCCAAGCACACATGGTGTTGCGTATGCATAGTCCTGCCCATCTGTCTGGTTGTTTCTGTCCTTTCTTTGGGCCAGTTTCAGCACATAAAAGCAGGTTTTTATGTATTCTGGTTATATAAGGTTGTATGAGGTTCCAAAGGGCATAAAATAAACATTAACAGAAGCGGCTAGCACATTTAAGCATTCAGGAACTGTTTGTTAAGCAATAACCTAGCAATGTTAATTATGCAGCATGCTGTTCTGACAAACACTGAAGATAAGTTTGGATATGAAAAATTATATGTACTTATCCTGTCATTGATTAGGATAATTTAAGTGTCCTTCATTGTAAAAACTGAAGTTTATAAAATTATTTGCATCATTTTTAAAATTATATATAAAAAAAAACATCTTTGGGAGCGTTGCTCTAATATAAAATAAAATAATGTGGATGTGTACATGCAGCAACTGCACACCTCTTTCCTGTTTCCTTTAAAGAATGCTTAATTGCTTTTCTTTGAAAAGAACCTCTGCTATCAAAATCAGTAAAGTCACAGCTCGGTTTAAAAAGCCCAGTGTCATTCAAGGCCATTGCATTTTTGTTTGAATTTCTCATTTGAAGCTTTCCATAATTTGAAAACAGCTGCCAGAGATTTATTTATTTTGTTGTCTCTAACTGGCTTTTTCCATGAATGCATGAAACTCTCCTTCTTACATGTACACAAAAAAGAGCATACCTTTAGCTTTCTAGATTAAATATTTTAGCTTTGTGTTAATTGAAGTAGTGAAAGACTAAATATAATTTACTTGATTTCCAAAAACAAATTAGTTTCTTTGTTGTAGACAATTGTTTTATAAATGAAAGAAGTTTTAAACAGTATTGATGATATTAGTCCTGTTTTTGTGGGACTGCCTGCTTCTTCTGTAAACTTCTTTTTAAATTGTTTGACATTCATGTTATTCCTTTAAAAACCACCATATAACTTTATTCAGTTTATTTATACAGTGCAGAGTCATAAAAAATGTCTTCTCAAAGCATTTTACAGGGGAAACGGTGTACTTGAGTCTTCAACTGATGAGCAGTATTTTCTTTGTGGAGCAAATAAAGATGCAGTGAAACCCAGAAGCACTGGGCCATCAGTACTTTCTATAGAAGGTAAAGAAAAGAAATGAACAAATGTGACAGCAATAATAACTGCAGTTAATGCCTTAAAGAGGGAGCACACAGTAACACTGTAAAAAAAGGTTAATGAGTCCTCCAATAGCCTAAAGTTATAGCAGGATAACTAAGAAGACACCACAGGGAACCTACGCCAAACTAACTGATTTTTTTTTTTTTTTTAAAGTTTGAAGCCTACTTTTAAAAGTGTGCCTGATAAAAAAAAAGTCCACCAGGGACAAGCCTAAAAACTGAAAGGTTCCTACTTAAAATACATGGGTTTTGACTCCCATAAACTTGTGAATGGATACGAGCAAGAATTATTTTTATTTTATTTATTTTTTACCTTTTCAAAAGTATTAGGTGTCCCTACTATAGAAAAATGAAAAATATTGTCTCATCCTGCATGTACAAGGACAAAGTTTGGCTACCGAGTTTCTCCTGATCTGTCATGCCTGACGCTCCAGAGTCGGGGCCTAACAGGTGGCTGTGAATCTTCCGGGAAATCGGGCATTAATATTGAAATCACAGCAGCGCCAGCGGTGTGCGATAAAGACGGGCTTTTGTTGTCAGTAATTGCATCAAAATGTCACAGATAATTTCCCAGTGTTTGGAAGTCCTCCATGTTCCACCTTTTGTCAGTGAGAGAAACCTTGCCAAATAGGCTAAAGCATGAATATGTTTTTGATTTTGTGGTTCCTTTGTGTGTTTGTGCATCCAGATTGGCGTTTGGGAACTGTAACGGTCTTGCAGTGGTTGACTACTTACAAAAAACTGTTATATTGTGCATTTCGACACTGGATCTATACGGAGCCACCGATCCATATCAGCGCCTTACTCGTTCCCCCCGTAGGAACAGGCAGTCCACCTCAGGTAGCACACACAAACACATCTGTCTTGCTACATAAACCTGCCCATTGATGCACTTACCAAGCACCTAAACAATTAACTGTCAAAGCGATCCAACACTCTGTCTTTCTGTCTCAATTTTCTAAGCTTCTGTCCTCTATTTTTCTTCTATTACTTTTACTTTTTTTTTTTTGCATTTATCTACATTGTTTCTGTTAACATTTGAAAGGCTTGAAGGCACTAGCATGCAAAGCTAACTAATTTTAGATTAATATTTTGAAATACTTTAACTCAGTGCTTTATTTTATTCTCAGTAAATGTCACAGCTCATATGACTAAGCTCTAGTGATGGAAGCAGAAAGGTGTAACCTCCTGTAACTAATCTTTCCTAACCTAAACCTCTATGTTTTCCCACTTTTTCTTATATTTGTTACACAGTTCACATTTTATGATGGACATTAACATCAGGCATTTGTCGATAGCAAGTTCCTCTTCCATGCTAACTAAAATGAATAAAATCAATGCCATGTAGAATCATTTTCAATAAAAAATACTATTGCAACGTTAATTTCAAATTACTAAGTAAAACACATTTTTTACACAGACTGATGTTTTCAAGCCTTTATTTCTGCTAATTATGATTTTATTTTTTGCATTCAGCTAATAAGACATTTTATAGAAAAGATTAGGATATGACATCAGACCAATAAAAAAATTAATACATGAAAGTGGGGATGATAAGTGTTTAATACCAACTTCAAGCTTATTTTCATCAGATGTTGTTAATCTGACCAAAAAAGATTAATTCAAAAGCTCATAATAATGCAGAAAGCTAAATGCCTTCATAGTACGCCCCAAAACACGTCTGCTTTGAAGTTTTTTTACAATGGCATATTTCACAATTGATTAAAAAACGTCAAAACCAGAAGAAAATTACATTATTTTTGACATGAACAGCCCCTATCAAACAATACTGCTCTTCTTTACCTCTTTCCTTCTTTCCTGTCACACATGGCAAACAAAAACACTTGCCACATTGTTATGAGGTGCATGTTAACAAGTTATGTGTCATCTAACATTGACATTTAATATGCATGTTGTCATTTGGTCTCTGTTTGCTCTGTTTTAAGTCCTGCTTGAGCATAGATCTGTAGTCAAAAGCCACAGAGGTTTTTTTGTACTTCCTAACCCCGCCTCCCTTTTCTCTGCTCCCTACGTCGGCTGGCGATGGCCTCTGAACCCAGTTATTCATACCTTAATGCGTTGTAGCAATTTTCAACATTCAGAACGTATTGTGAGAAGAGAAGAGAAGAAAAAGTCCTGATCTTAAACTAGCCTTAGTTTCAAACTGTCCAGCAATTTAATATGTATCTAAGTAGAAACAAATAGTATGAGACAATGTGCATGTTGTTAGAAACTGAGCTGAGGAGACAAAAAAAAAACAAAAACACAGAAGATATTTGAAGTCTTAGGATCCAGTTTTTTAAGTCTTTAAATTGACTTTGGCAAAAATCTTCATGTATTGAGTTAGAACCGAGAAAAAACATCCAGACTTACTTTGGGTTCCACAGGTGTTTGTAGTGGATATAAAGTGTTTTCAGTTCTGAAGTCATTACAAAGTGAATATCAATGGAATAAAAAAAAATGTATATATATATATATATATATATATATATATATATATATATATATCAAAATGTTAGTCACCATAATGACCAGCTGTTCCTGTAGCTCAACTGTCTTTATGAAAGTTATGTTCTGTCTTTCACAACACATTTTTAGCTGTTCCCACCACTCATATATATATATATATATATATATATATCTGTAAAATAGACTGTAAGCATTAATATTATGCAAATTGCAATTCTGATGCTTTGATCTGTTGTTTTACTGAGCCAAAAAGCTTTATTCCTTTTTTGAGTTCTTTCAGTGTGATAACATTGAGCATCAAAATGTAAAACATGCTCAAATTGCTTTTATTTAAAATTCACAAAAATATGCTTTTTTCCTCCTACTAAAACAATGGAACATATTGATTATATACATAGATCAAAACCAAAAATATAAGCTTGTCATTCTTGTCTTTTTAGAATAATACTTAGAGTACAAGCCGATATTTGCTGGCTAATCAGTTGCAGGCTACAAGACAGTCAGCTGATTAAGAAACAATTTGACTGAATTAAAATATTACTCAAACAAAAGGGAAACAAAATTATTATGTAAAAAACTTATTCACAAATGCTTGATGGCAGTTCTGACAAAAGATGGCACAACTGTCATTGGTTATATAGTGCTTTTTCCTTAATAAATAAAAATGTTAATTAAAAACCATGTTTTGTATTTACTCAAATGAACTTTCTGATATCAAAAGTAGACAATATAATTAAATTAAAAATGTCAAGAAAAGCAAAAAACATAAAATAAAGTTGGAAAGGAGAAAACACTTTCTTACTGCACTGTGTATTCATCAATAACAATCCCAAGGAAATACACTTGAAAACTGTGCATCTAGTTTGAAATATTGCTTTTAAATTAAGTACTTTATGTTGCTACTTTATTAATTAACTGGAGTTACCTTGTCATTACTGAGGTAAAGTTTAGCCACAAAGTGCAATGTTTTTATTTACAAAGCAATTAGTTTCCGCAACAAGAGATTTATTTTATGTCTGCCTCTCAGTAATGATATCTCTCCTGCTAACACAGTGGTTTTTGAGCAAATTACCTATCAGCATCAGCATTTCTGGAGTTTGCTGGAGCCGCCGGTATATCTTGTCTGTCCTCCCCTGACACTAACTCAGTTGCTGCTTGCTCTCACTTTCTTTTCCACTCTAAGCCTGTGTGTTCTTCTCTTCCCCCCCCCCCTCCTCCCTCCCTTTCCTCCTATCTGCCTTTCTCCCTAAAAATATGTTTTCTCCCTCTTGACATCACTCCTTTATCTTCTCTCCTTCTGCCATTTCTCACCCTACTCGCAATGCTATCACTCACTCGCTCTCTTCCCTCCGTCCTATCTCATGTCTTGTCTTGAATCTCTTCCCACATCTCTTCCTCCTCTCTCCTTCATTCCCTCTCCTCCTCCACTGCCTCCTCCTCCCCCACCTATTGGTGACTCTGTGGCTGCTGATGTGGGCATGTGGGGCCTGCCTGACAGAGCATTGCATGCGCGGCCTGTCAAACTTTTATTCAGATTCAAAGAAAAGGATCCGTACATCCTATCAGAGTAAGTCGGGCCTTCCTACAGTAAAGGCTGGCGTGAAAGAACTCTGTGAATGTGTGTGAGTGGCGGGGCTGGGTGGGTGCGTCTCTAATAGGTTTTTGGTGGAGAGGACAGACATAGGAACAGATTTGGACACATTCCGAAGCAACAAGTTGAAGAAATTGTCTAAAACCTATTTTTCAGCATAATGGCAAATCCGAAAGAAAATTGTGCCATGTGCAATGAATTTCAAAGGCATTCCTGGGGCCTTGAATCTTCTGTGACATTATCGGCACAAACTTCAAAGCGTTTTGTTGAGGGATTTATCTGATAGATCCGGACAAAACGGTGCATAATTGTGATGTCGAAAGAAAATGAAATTTGGGTTTCAATTAAAAATCTGAAAAGTGTGGTGTGCATTTGTATTCTCCCCTAAGAGCCATAGCTTGGAGAATCAGATTCTTATAGCTTTTCACCTCCAGACACTGACCAGAATTTTGTCTGCCATGGCTTTTGCAAAATTAAAAATTCTTGTGTATTTCTTGTAGCTTTTGTTCGACACTGACTTTCTTTTTATCCTCTCCAATACATAGGCCAGATATGAGTGCATAAGTTACTATATTGATTCCTCCAGAGGCCCAAAGAAGTCTCTTCTGCTTCTTTGAATAATAATATCCTTGCCTAGCCAATCAGTTTTGATGGACAAACATGTCTGTAAAGGTCTTAAGTTGTGATTTTTCCTTTCCATATTTAGAAAATTGGCTTAACTTTGACAGAAGATTTCCAAAACTTTGAATATGGCTTTATAAGCTAATCACTCATTAGGTTACTTCTGGAATCTGCTGGTTGCACTTACTTTTATTTTGGGATGTCATAGTAAAGGAGGCTCAGTGCAAATGCATTGCACATTTTAGATTTTTATGTCTGAAAATTTTTGGAAACGTTACACTTAAGCCCAAAATTATTCTCAAAAATTATACTCCCAACAGTCATAAGTTAATCCATATTTCTCCTTGTTGTCCACAATGTAAAAAAGTTTGACTGGAAGTCATATTATGTGGGAATCCAGCCAGAGTATCCAGCTGAAGCTGATCAAACCTAAGTAGTCATTAAGAAGAGTATAAATAATTTCTGAAATTCCATTTTTAATAAGCTCTAAAGAAAAACAGAAATTGTTGTTTTCCAACTTTTGTTTTATTATCTTTTGAGAGATATCGGTTTAATTTAACATCAGGCTCCATGTTTTTGGTTAAAGGAAAATAACTTTGGGCTTAATTGTGTGTTTACATTCCACTTGACAAAGATATGTTGCTCTCTGTTGCTCGATCACATAAAATCCTAGTGAAATACATTGAGGGTTTTTGTTGTAACGAGCCAAATGGGAAACCCTTTAAGGAGTAGGGATCTTTGTGAAAGCCACTGTAGAGGACTACTTCAGTTTCAGTCATGTCTAAATGATGTTCTCTGCAGGAAAGAGAGAAAAAGTCTTGAGTTTAGTAAGAGCAAATTATAAATATTCTAGGCTTCAACTGATGTATATTTTAACTACATTAAACTTTGAAACTTGAATTGTTCCTGCACTGGATTGAAATGTATGTGTATGATTTATTCTTTGTGGGATACGGTTTCACATAAATTCTTGATCTATCCAATAAAAATGTTTTACTGAGACCTTTCACTCGAACTGTCTGTCAAGTCTTTAGACATTCACCAAGACAAAATTAGAAACCAGATGGTTTGTTAGAACTTTTGACTGAGTGGGAAATAATTTAATTATTGAAAATTTGTGACGACTCAGTGAGGCTTTTAATGAGCCCACAGTGAATGCATATCAGACAGCAAACATTGACAGTGAGATCAGGGTGTAGTTATGTGAGCAGATGTGGTTTGTTTTGATTTTTTTGAAAGAGAAATGACTGCATTTTGACCTGTGCTTGCTGCATGCAATCAGATTTTGATTGGACTTGTGTTTGGTTTGTGTTTTGATTGTTTGTCTATGTCACTTTAAAGTGTGATTTGCACTACGTGCTATATATACTAAATTATTGTTCACATTTACATCTCAATGTATTTTTTTTCTGCACCAAAAGTAGTTCCATATTTTAATCAGACTGTAGTGCAGGTCACACTGACAATCAGCCACTCTGCTCCTTGTGGAGAAAATTTAGTCCCCGTTAACATGAAATTAAAGTTTCACCCAGCACAAAAAAAACCTTGATTTTAATATCATTTATTTATTGGCAATAATTATATTCAATAAGTACTTTGATATTTATTGGCATCACTGATAAGGAGGTGTAGACCTGTACACATTGGGAAATTTGTAGAAAAATGCAACTTTTAGACGAGGCAAAGTGTATTCGTATAGCTTACTTCAGCAACAAGTCAATTCAAAGTGCTTTAAGCTGAGTACAATTTATTTAGAGGGGAAAAACAATCCCACATTAAGAAATAATTGGTTTTAACAAAAGCACAGCAACATTATTGTCACCCTGCTGTTAAGGCTTAATTGTTACCTCCTAGTGTCCTCTACTGTCCACTCCACTTCATGGCGTAATTCCATCACCCACCCACAGAGACCTCTCTGAGGACAGCCACATGCAGCATAATTTCAAGTATCATGTTGGATACGCGCACCGACAGGGACAATAATAGTTAGTGTCAGAGGGTAGAGACAAACACACAGCAGATAATAAAAACAAAGAATCGGATCATAGTCGGGGGGGGGGGGACAACAAATCTTGTTTTTAAGAAATGCAGTGGGGAGAGAACAGCTGCTTTCACAGTGTGGAGCATTGATTTCTCAGAGGAACAAGGATACAGACACTATATTCATATTCTGGTCCGAAATCACTTTGTTGTTCTCTTCTGTGGAAACACTGAAACCAGTGCATTATCAGCTCCTAAGGGATTGTATTGAAAGCTGTCCGTCACTGAGGGCAACGCTTAGCTAAGTTTAAAATGGTCAAAATAGATTGCATGCTTGTCTGCAGTGACTTGTGTGCACAGGGACAAACAGGTTTGTCAAGCCCTTGATACTTTGTAGAACCAGTTTCCCCAGGTCAGTGCGAAGTCTCCTCCTCATGAGATTTCACAAAGTAGGAGCACACAGAGTCTGATACTGAGATGTTTTCACTTTTTCTCTAGATCATCAAAACTCCCTGGTCCTGTCTGATGCTTACTTCTATCCACTTGATTCCATTGGTTTTCTTTGGGATTTAGGCTTAAGGACTGTGATGCCAGTTGAGGAAAGTTAGAATCTCTGTGTTGGTTTGATCATATATTTTGAAGTTATCTTGTTGAAAGATTGAGTGACAGTCTTGCTCTTTTTTTGCATGCCTTGGTGTTTCAGAGTTCATGAGGTGATGTGTTTAAAAAGATGTCTCCAGGGTCTTTGGAAGAGATGCAGGCCCACAGCATCACAGCTCCTCCACTAACTGTCATACTAAAGTGCTTTCTCACATATTCAACATTTTATTTCACGTGCAACCCACTTGGAGCATTTTCAGAATAGATTATAGAGTAGAGCAGAGTTAAGCAGACGTTTTAAGGTGAGAATGGATTGGACATCATTCAGATAAATGGTTGCATTCAAATCACAAAGTAGATATTTCTATAGCATTTCTGTGTTAGACTTAGTCATAAAAGACTTGTATTTTTTTTAATGCTATCCCTACATCTACAGTAGAGGTGCCAATAAATAAGTATAAATATCCCTTTTAAAAGTTTTGCGTGGCTGATACAAATTTGTTTTTTTTCAATGATTCATCTGTATCAATAAAATGGTTACAGAAAGTTTTGACTGAATGTGTGTCTTCTCTTCCTCCTCTTGGCTGTGATTGGCTGCGGCAGGCCTTACTGAACTCACTGACAACCAGCAGTCCATAGACATGGAAAGAAGCAAGTCGCCCACTTCAGGTAACCTACCCACACATGCCTACACACACACACACGCACACACAACACAGCCACATTTACCTCTACCTAATTCTTGCTCAAAGTTTGCATCTGTTTCATTGCTTGCACTTTGAAACTATGCTGGGTTGCTGTTGACTTTTAACTTGTATTACAGCCCTCGGTCACTTCACCCATCACATGAGCATCTTCACTCGATGAGCGTGGCAGCTGTTTAAAATGGCAGCTCACGTTCTGTGGGATTAGCTGGAAGTCTTTGATTAAAAAGTCGCAAAGATGATGGAAGTGGAGTAGAATATCTGATGTGTTTTTCCACAACCGCAGCTGTTATTTTCTTTCATTTCTTTAATCCAACAGAATTATGTTTTCACAAAGGTAAGAAAGAAAAAAAAGTCCCCCAATCATCTTTTCATCCTCTTTCTATGTGCATCTTTGACTTGTCATCTAAAGTTGATAAAGCATCTGGCAGCTGTGGTTATAATCACGTTTTTGAAGTTGGGCTGGTAAGGTCTCAGTTTATATAACCCTCTTTTTTCTTTGAGCTGTTTTAGTCCTATTTATACGGCATCATTTAAAAACTCTTCTGATCTCCTGTCTATTAAGTGTTTGTTAGCGTCTGAGAGGGAGCTGGTTGTATTAGATTATACAGGATGTATGATGAAAGAGGTTTGCCTTCTGAAAGGTGCAATTGTGTAACAATCCATATATCCCAGCAGTCTGTGTATGCGTATAGGTGATGTTCTATTCATTATATTGTCTCTTTCATTAGAAATATGACACCGTATAGAAAAGCAGGGTCAAACCACTGACATGGGCTACTGAATGTTTTTGCTGTATGGATGTTTGATTAAAATACTCAGTGGCTTGATTGCAGTTTGTTGAGTTTTGCATGTTGAAGAGAAAAAGGGGGTGCATTGTGGAGGTGCTTTTGTGTTAGTCATAGCGAGACATTTTATTTTAGCACTTTCAGGACTTAAAGGTCAGAATGGTTTTGTCAGTGGATGTGACTGTGGTAAAGAGACTAACAATTTTGCTCATTTTGTTAAAACAGGACTTTCTTAGCTTTAAATATTTGACCTGCCTTAACATTATGACCACTGATAGATAATTTAACACTATGGGTAACAGAAAAGATTATGTAAGACTTCAAAGTATCAGACTTTGACACTCAGCAACATATGTATTGCTTTTCTCAGTTTCAAGTAATTGTTGTCAAACACAGGCAAAATGATGATGATGAATATGAAGGAAATGCCTGATTTTAGGTGTCATTGAGAATGGAATTATATAAAATGGACTGATCAGCAGGGATGAGAATGAATATTGGGAAATATAATACAGAGTAATGTGATGCCACCCAATAAAGTGGTGTGTCATCAAAAAAATCTATTTTTGAGAGCCTGTTTCAGCAATGATGCTGCTTCTATAATTTCTGTCAGTGAGAAATCCTTTCTAATATTTGCCTTGATGGCCAATTTATTCCAGTCTGGTTCTTCTTTTTGATGAGACAAGGAACAATTTAAGAATCTCTTCACATCTCAGGAAATTGCACTCAATTTCTGAGACCTCTCAACAGATAGTGGCTAATTTAAAACTTTGGCTGTCTGTGAGGTTATGTCCAGCAATTTCTTGGGAACGGCTAAGGAGAGTTGAGGATGTTTTGGACTGAAAATGTTACATCGTCGAAATAAGAGAGAGTTGCAGTAAAATCTAGTTTGTTCTCCCAGATACAGGTACGCCAAAGCAGACCTCTGTGTGACAGGATTGAGTCCGTTTATCAAACATGTGAATGTGGATAACTTAAAGGTTTCGTTATGTGTAGGTTGTCAATATATTTCACTTTGCAGAGAAATTAGACTTTTGGGAATTGTGCCATGATGGGAACCTTTTATTTCATTCTGAAAAAACGTAGTGTTTTGACGACCATCCATCAGGACCACAGCTGCTGCCCTCCTGACCAGCTGCCAACACCTCATCTTTGCACCTGTCCAAACAGGTGATGACCCTGCTTGGCTCTGAGGCATGTTGTTTTGTTAGATTCTATCCTCACAAACCCCCACAGATCTGGGCCTTTAAATTACTTTAAAAGAGGCCACTCACCTGACACAATTTTCAGCGTCAAAACCTCAGCTTTTCTTCCTCCCGCTGTCCTCAGAAAGCCAAGGGCACAGAAATGCTTCCTTGATAAGAATCTCCCAGTTATCTCTGCAAGACCTCTTTTTGATAGAGCTCTGTTTTGGGGGGCAAGTGTGGTGTAAAGTTCTAGCTTATCTAATGTTGTGGCCGGTTCCAAAATGGCAGACCCTGAGGGCTTACCCAGAAAGAACGAGCTGGCATCAACTCTGGCAGCTGTGGCTTGAGTGTTCAACTGGTCACCCACCAATTGGAAGGTTGTCGGCTCAGTACAGCCCGTTAAATTGTCCTTCATGCTTCAAAGTGTCTTCTGGCAAGACACTCAGCCCTGTATTACCCTAATGTGCTCATCAGCATGTACGTGTGTGTATAATAAATAACAGTGCTGCATGTGGAGAATAATAATAAGAATATGAAGCAGTGTATGTTACAGGTTTACTGAGAAACAAACAATAGTAGCATGTTGACAGTCATTAAAAAGGAAAACATTTGCCAATTGAAAGGTTGGCAGTTTGATCTCAGTCGGCCCATTCCACGTCTCAGGGTGTCCAACTGGAACGAAGAGACTGGAATCTCTTGATTAGGGTATAATGCATAAATTAGACTATGAAATGTGCCCTTTCAGTTGTCTAGCAGATCAGAAGTGGATAGGGAGAAACTTCTGTCAATTGACGGGTTGGCGGTTTTCTCAGTCTTCCCACTCCATATACTGAGGTGTCCTTGGGCTGAGCTCCTAATCTGTTGGTTTGTGTGAAGTAGTAGGAGAAAACTCAGCGTCTGTTCTTCAATTTTCTGAAAAGGTTTTTGCCAATTTTCAAATTTATTCTTTTTTTGTGTTTCGACATGTTTAAGTGGCTATTGATGAGATGTATCTGAAAATCGAATTGCCACCTAAACCGATTAAATGGTTGTGCCACTCCTGGTGGCAAGAAGTGCTATGGTGCTTTTGAGATAACTTGCAAATTTGAACTTTCTATGGAAGAATTTTGGCCCTTTTTTCTTTGACTGAGCCACATTGAAGTTGTTTTTAATGACAAACAGGCTGCTTAAGGTCTTTCAACAGGACTTCTCAACTAGACTTCTCAAAAACTTTTATTTTGTATGATGTGAGTCTTTCCAGGAATTGACTTGAGTAAAAGTTAAAATCTGATTCCATTCCTCTTCTTGATTTCTGATAAATAGCATAAATTTTGGTTAAAAAAGTGTAGTTACCTTTTTTTTCGGCCAGCAGAGTTTGCAGGAACATGTGGGGGAGAGGCAGTATTGAGCAACATGATATTTAAACGATGTAAAACTGTTGTAGCAGTATCATGGAAACGTTTTGAGGCTTTGAAGGAACGTTTTAAAAGACTGATTATCTTGATTCGGACAACCATAAATAAGTGCTGTAAATTAGTATTTATTTGCACTGCAGCTAATTTGCTAAGATTACGAGTCGTAGTGTTTATCATGCATTTAAAGAGCCCACACATTTTTTTACTACAATATATTCTGAGTTTGTCAAAATTATTTTTTTCCCTCTTAGAATATAATGTAGGATATGTGTCACCTGTTTTCACATGTGTTCTCACCAGCCTTGCCTTCTGTTGAGACCACAAGGACAAAATAACGTGACTAGGACAAGATGTTCTTTTCTTTTGTGGTGCCACGTCTTTCACAGCTGTCTCGTCGTCTAGGTCACGGGCATTCACTTTAACAACAGGTTTGTCATTGGTTCATTAAAAGAAGACATGATGTATGTATAGATGGATGAAAAGCACATGTATATGTATGTAGAACATGACACTGCGTGAACATCTCTGATTCACATTTTGTCGATAGGAGAACATACCCATAAAGCATATAAAGACCGTTTTATAGCATTAGAATTACAGGATGAAAATTAATACGATCACCTTTAGAATTGTTTCCCCTGCATCTCAATACCTGTTGCAAATTAATTGGAGAATGATTAAAAAAAAACACACAGAAACGTGTTATTGTTCCAGTAATATTAGACGGCACAGCTGTGCTCTGCTTGGCAGACTGAGAGTTCACGGCCTGTTTTCTCTGGATGAATACACACTGCCACTCTTCTTTGTGGCTATTAGATGCTACTTCTCTGCCCCTGGCAAACCAGGTTTGCTGTGTCTGCTCAAAGCCGTATACACCCTCAGACAGCTTATTAAACAAGTCGGCAATTGTCCTTATTCACCCCATGTGTCGGTAACTAAAAGCATAGTTGTAGATTTCTTCTTAACAAATCTTCATCTCTCTGTTTTGACATTTTTCTTATTTTTCTGTTGCCATAAGATGCAGTAATTGGCCTGTCCGCTGACTGCACATTGTCTCCCTCCACACCTGGCACATTATGCCTCTTTTTATTTCCAGGGGTCGGTGGTTTTGGGGTTATGTGTTACCTTTATTCTTGTGAATTTCCAGCCACAAGTAGCCGTAGTAGGGTTTATAGCTGACCCTCAGTCAGTCTAATAAGATCGGAAGTGACTGATGGGAACTGGACCTAGAAGGATAAATTCAGCAGAGGTCCTTCAAACCTGAAACTTCCATGCAATTAATTGTGAGAAACCTCAGACTTAATAGTAGAACAAAACAACTATGCAGAATTATATCAAAGTAAGATATTTTGCTAAAATTCAACAATCCAATGAAAAAAGTATAAATTTTCCTCAAATATACACTGTTTGAAAGTTATAATAACTTTATTACCAAGAGTAAAACTTTGGAAAAGGTTAAAAAAAAATGTAGTTTTGAGAAAATAAACACTTTATCCGTCAAGAATAAATCCCATTTTATCAATCGTTTCATGAGAACAAGTAAATATTTGACTCCACCTGTAAGTCCATCATTGTATATCAGGGCACTCAGCCCTCCCTCCCTGTCACACTGACTCCATTTGAAGTGCGACAGTACACATAAATCAATGTCTCTATTTCCATAACGAAGTTAAAAAAAATGCTAATTCAACATTCTTGTTTTCTTCTTTTAATCAGAAAATATATTTTAAGAGAAACATGGAGAAAAAAACACCATTATATTATAATATCCATCCATCCATCCATTTTCTTTCACCCTTGTCCCTCAGTGGGGTCGGGAGGGTTGCTGGTGCCCATCTCCAGCTAACGTTCCGGGCGAGGTATCCGGGGTATTATAATATAATATAGTTATACCATATGGTATAACTATATTATATTAGGTGCTAACTAATGTAATCTCTACCTACCTATTGTGATGGATGGCAGAGATGGTTTGAACTTCTTCCTTCTCTCTCAGCTCCATGAAGCCTCCTGTTAAACTTCTTTGGGATTTGGGGTCAGAGGTCAGGCATTGGTTGAGCTTTCGAGATGCTAGTCAGCAGCTCCCAGGTGGACAAAGCATACCTCGTTGCCATGGATACATATCATAGTAGCTGTCCAAAAGTAAAAATGTAATGTCAAAATCCTTCCAGCAGCACATCATCCAAAACCAGAAGGAATAATTGTCCAAACATACAACACCTGCACCAGAAATTTAACCAATGTTTGAAAAACAAAGCAGCACAAACGTAACACAGCTGCTATCATGAGAGGCGCAAGTCATGTCAGTCCAGAGAAAACCGGCTTCTCTAAATGTGAAAATACAAAATAAATAGACAATGAAACATAATGGTAACGTCTGTCTTTGTGTGGCATGTTTTGAATTCTATGTGGCAGTTTCTGATTGAATCCTGGTGTAATGATATAGCATACTAAAAATATGCAGTAAATACACTGTCTTGGTATAATCAATGACCAATTAGTTTTCCATTAGTTTTCCATTTCCATTAATTAGTACCATTACTGAGATGGTTGTATGCAAACACATTGCATTACTGAATCTCTACAAAATTACCTGAAATGATCTTTGAATTGCCACAGCATTATGAACAAAACATTAATATACAAAGAAGATACATGATTGACGATTAGGTAAATATTACATTGTCTAGTTGTAAAATGGGATTATATGGTTTGTAATTTTTTTTCATGTTGGAATTTGCAAACACTAAGATAAGCAAGAAAAATCTCTTTTGACAAAACCTACATGTGATTTTAGCTTTATTGTCTTACATTTTACTTTCAGTAGTTTTATAGTTGAATAAATAATAAGTACTATGGTCAATGTGACGCTGATTGTATCAGCTGTACAAATCTTTGTCATTGTTTCCATGGGATCCAGTTAGTTGTACTTTTTGCAGTCAAAATGATTTTAGATATCAGAATAACAAATATTGGTGCAGCTGAGGGAAAGATGCATTGCTTATTAAGTAACTTGGGCTAGAAACATGGCAATAATTGTTTGGTTTATTGTTAATGTTTGTGGATATAGCACTACGACTGTGTTAAAAATGTTTCAGTATGTTTGTGCTATAATTGGTTTATCACAAAAATATTATGTTATAGTAGCAGTGTCATAAATAGTTGTGGCTGGTGGTAGTTTTTGTTGTACTTGTGGTAGTATTGATAGTTCTTTCACTGTTATGCTAGGAGCAAATCAAGACTGCTGAGTGGTCAGCTGTTGATGGAATAGAATATTTTCTAAATATCTCATTAATGCCTTTTTTTATACCTTCAGATCTGATTCCTGTCTATTATCTGCAAAGTTTCTCTTCTCCCCAGTTCACCCAATGTGTTCGTCTCTCCCATGATTCCCTCAAAAGTCTGTGTCTGTTCTGTTGGCTCTCCTGTTTCAGTTCATTACCCAACCTCCCTTCACAATGATCCACGCATCCTGCCAGAGCCTGTGGCCAGTCTGAGAGCCAGCCACTGCAGTCCAGTCTTTTACTTACTGGACAATGGTAAGATGAGGGATGACTCATGGATCTTGGCCTCTTCACGGACACCTGCTTGTGGTTTTTGTTCTGTGGCAAACATGTAATACGTGAGGAAGACAGGATCATTAGTTTTAGGATGGTGGTTGTTTCAGTGTTCACCTTGCATGCTTGCTATGCTTCAACACTGTGAGCAGCCCTACTAACAGGATAGCAGAAATCGAATTATTTAAATTACCTTTGACATAATTAAACACTATTAGAGGATGAAAAATGGAAAAAAAATACAGTGAGTCCCTTCAGAAGTACAGATTCCCCTTGAACTTTTGAGCATTTGGCACTTTACATTCACAAACTGCATATTATTTTATAGAATTTTGTATGATTATCAACACAAAATGGCACATAATCATGAAGCAGAATAAAAAATGCATTTTTTCATTTCATTTGTTTACTTAAAGAAAAACAAAGAATGTAATGTGCATTTATATTCACTGCCTTGTTAGGCCATTAATCAGAGAAGCAGCAAAGTGTCATGTGGTAGGTGTGTATGAGCTGCAGAGATCCACAGCTCTGGTGGAAGATAATTATTATTAGCGGTGTCTTACAAAAGCGAAGCTCTTGATCTACCGGTCGATCTACGTTCCCACCCTCATCAATGGACATGAGCTTTGGGTCCTGACCGAAAGAACGAGATCACGGATACAAGCAGCCGAAATGGGTTTCCTCCGCAGGGTGGCTGGGCTCTCCGTTAGAGATAGGGTGAGAAGCTCGGTCATCCGGGAGGGACTCGGAGTAGAGTCGCTGCTTCTTCACATTGAGAGGAGCCAGTTGAGGTGGCTCGGGCATCTGGTCAGGATGCCTCCTGGACGCCTCCCTGGTGAGGTGTTCCGGGCACGTCCCATCGGGAGGAGGCCTCGGGGAAGACCCAGAACACGATGGAGGGACTATGTCTCTCGGCTGGCCTGGGAACGCCTTGGGGTTCCCCCAGAGGAGCTGGAAGAAGTGGCTGGGGAGAGGGAAGTCTGGGCCTCCCTTCTGAAGCTGCTGCCCCCGCGACCCGACCCCGGATAAGCGGCAGAAAATGGATGGATGGTATCTTACAAAAAGACGGTCTAACTAATGAGAACTTTACAGTCAGGTGAGTCAATCAATACAAGGCTGCAGGATATAATAAACATTTGGAGCTATTTGGGAGCCAAAAAAGCACAGCTCCCAGAACCGGTTCTCTGAAAAGAGCTGAACTTCCCTTCACTAATGTGAAAGGATGAGGACTAGTCAAATGACACAAAAATGTAACTTTATGACAAACATGAGAAATGCCATGTCTGGCAGAAAACTAACACTACTCTTGCATCGAAACAGACCTCCTCCCTCTTCCTAAACGCTGTAGTGGCAGAATAATAGTGTGGAGATGCTATTCTTTGGTGAGAACAAGAAAGGCTGTCAGAGTTAATATGTGTTGAGGGCAATTCTGCAAGAAAACCTCTTAGATACACAAAAACATGAGACTGGGGCAAAGGTTCACATTTCTGTAGGAACATGACCCCATACATACACCCGCATGGCTTGGACCTTAAGGTAGTAAGGAAATCATGACCTAAACCCAATTAAGAATTTCCAGAAATATTTGAAAATTGATATTCACAGACACTCCTCATCCAATATGACTAAGCTTTAGCTATATTTCAAAGAAGAATGGATGTGCAAAGCTCTTGGAGACGTACCCAAAAAGATTTGCAGCTGTGATTGCAGCACAAGGTTCTAAATACAAATGCCCCAAACAGTGTTAGCGTTTTACACCACATGGTTATATTGTATCACCTAAAGTACCATTAATATGAACATAGTTTGTGGTTGTAAGGTGACAAAATTAGAAAAAGTTTGGGGATTGCAATTCTTTGCAAAGCACTGTGAAACTTCTGACTTCTACAGCACTCGAGTTATGGAAATACCATAGAGACATGGGGAACATTATGCAGGTTTTGAGATAAATCTATACTTTTTATGATTCAGCAGGAAAAACTTAATCAGACCTTCCCTAGCCATCATTGGTGACAACAGAACGACTCATGAACGAGCTTGCTTGCAGTGTAAACAAGCACGTTGTTGCTGGGAAGAAAGTGTGTCTGGCTGTTTTTTCAGTGTGCTCCATGCTTTGTGTGGATGATTGCTGGGCGGTGTCATTGTCTCCGCTGCTCCACACGCAGTGATGTTTGCCGTATGTACCAGCCCTGGGCTTTGACCTTGGATCCCTCCTCACTCTCCAATGCTGTGACGCAGGTGGGCTTAAGAAGAAGAGGAAGGGGTTGCATTCCAGTTGGATACTGCTCCTATGTGGCATTATTCAACAAGTGCCTCCTCTAGAGTCACTCATCTCTGCCACTAAAAGGCGACAAGCTGTTTTCCCAAACCGTAGTGCTCGGGGTTTTTGTCTGTGTGTCAATAAACTCACATACTTATCTTGTTGTCCTCTTGGCTAACATTCGTCATCGCCTTGTCTTGTCTCTAACTGCATGAGCCCTCTGAGTGGCCAATTGCAGGGCTGATAAATATTAATACAGCTTGCTCTGTTTGTCAGTTTAGCAATGTGTGTTTTAGTCTCATGAATTAGCCTCATATGTGATGTCAGCATCCCATTTCGTAGATTTAAGGTTTGTAATACCGAACAGTGATTATGAGTCTGTCATTGAAGAATCAGGGCAGAGTAGGTGCAAATTATCATTATGCAGTCAAGATACAAAAAGTCTACTTTTTGTAGATGTTTTTAAGAGCCACTGTATGTGGCTGTAAAGTGATGGCTTGTCTGTGTGGAAGGATAAAATGTCGACTTTCGCCTAGTGCAAAAAAGAAAAAACTGCTGAGCACTGCCAGAGCATTTTGGAGAACAGTTAAATGTTTATTTTTGCCTTGAGCAAATGTTTTATATTTGTAGAGAGAAAGCAAGTACTCGCAGGGTCAGAAAAATAACTTTAAAGATGGTTTTTGCTGTAGGGCAACCAATGGAAAATCATTTGTTGTGCAATTTCTTCACATAAAGATATGCAAATGAGCGAGGAAAGACGGCTGACATCACATTTGAAGCCTTTGCTCCAAAAACTGCTATTGTGTTTAAAGTGACATGAAATCACCATGACATGGTGAACAATTTAACACAAAAATTACCATGTATTCCATACAACTGACATCCACTGGGAAAAAAATGTGTTGTTTCTCTACTTCTCTAACCAATCATACACTGTGTCTCATAAAAATATTCACCTTATTTGCTGTTGGTTGAGCTTTGTTGCATTTAATCACATCTAACTAAGAATCAGATTAAGTACAGAGTCCATTTACGATCTGATCCACTAATTTTGTAATGTTGTGTGAATTTAATCTTGCTCATGGCAAGAGTTGGGGTCTGACTGTGACACCAGTTACAGTAGATCTGTTTTGTGTATTGATAACAGGAGCTTCTACATTACTATGCCTGCAGTTGTTAAGATGAAAGAACCAACTGAAAATTTCAATTAAGAAATTTGAGAGATGGAAAAAAACTCTTTCAGGCCACATAAATGTATAAGTAACATATTCAGGATCACACTTTTGGAATGTTTTTCTTCCCTAGCTTCTAGTAATGCTCCCTTCCCCCTTAAAACTGTGATGAGTTCAAGTTGCAGGACAAAGAAAAGAAAATAAGGGGCTGATATTTTGTGAGGCATTGCAAACTCAATGAATATACAATAATGAAACCTCATCATAATTCTACCACCACCATACCTTCAGGATCTCTTGTATTTAGTGCAATACCCCAAATCCAATATAGCTCAAAGCTGTTTTGCAAGAAAAAAAAAAAGCAAAATAAACAGAGAAGGTGAATATTTTTGCGAGACATTATATGTTTAACATGCAATGTAAAGACACTGTCTTACTGCAATCAATTATTAGGCTTACTCTTAATTTTACGCTGATTGGCCCCTTGGCTCATCAGATCAGCCCCACTTGTTTGTTCTGATTAACATGATTTTATGAGGTGTTCAGTCAGCGAAGGAGCAATTGCACAGCGAGAACTATCTGTGTGCAACAGGTTTATATGAGAATAGTTTTCCTGTTATTGTATCTCTTGCAGTCAGTATTTCATATTGCTGCTGCAGCATCAGATCCTTAATATATATGAAAAACATAAGTGCTCGTCTGTTATCTCATTAGTAGCATTAATCTGAAGGTCTGCACTCAATGTTGGAAAAAATCCAATGAAGTGAGTCAGAAATAGACTCTTTAAATTATGCCCTCATACATTTCTAATTTATTCTGTATAATTAGATTTTTTTTCCCCAGTATTTTCCAGAAGATGATATCATTGTCATTGGAGTATCAGGTAACACTGAACTGGAGGTAAATCTGTGGACGAAAGCATCTTGAGAAAACTCCACCCAGTTTACTTTTGTCAAAATTTTAACAATAGTGTTTTACCTCCTATCCTGCGCTCTTTGTTTCTTTGGCATTTAACAGCAGAAGGATAGAAACCTGAGTCCACTTCTTTTTCACAAAGAAATCTGTTGACTCCTTTGATTTCTTTCTTTTTTTTTTTGCCCTCCACCAATAAATTAAAAACAAAGATGAAATGAAAATAAACAGAAAAAAAAACTGAAATTCATGGTCATGCCATTTTTCTTCTGGTCATTAAAATTACCAGGCATCATATAAAAACCATTTTCTGTCTTCCACGTGTCAACTAAATCATTCAGAAGAAATAAGTAAACAATAATCCGTTTTTCTGGTTTATTTTTTCTTTTTTTTGAGATGGAACTGACTTCTAGCACCTCAACTTCAACCTTTACAGTTCTCTACTTACTGTAAAATGCTTGCAAAATGTTTCACTGAGCTGTTTCCGTTGCCTTCAGTGTCTGACTGTGACTGTTGTATCGGCACCATGGGGTGTCATTCTGTTTATTTCTGCCTCCATGTGAGACATCCCAGGCCTCTGAAAATAAAAAGCACTTGACATGAATTTATTTCCTTTTAAATACTCTAAATAAACTAAACAAATGGATGTTAAATAATTCAATGAACAGGAGAAAGTGATCGTTTCACCCAACAGAGAGCGGTTTTCTACCACCACATCAGTCTTGGGTGTTACTAGTATTGTAGAACAATGTGAACAATGGCCTGGGAAAACCTTAGAGCATGCGTCTTGCCTGCCTTATGCAACTGCACAAATCTGCATGCACTGGTTCCTTGTTCATTTGACTGAGTTATGTTTTATTAAGTTTTCTATTTTGTTTTGTTTTTTGGACTTTGTTTCTCATTATTTAACATAGATTACATCAGCTTTGTTTTCTTCTTATTTATTTAATTCCTTTATTTACTTATTTTTATTTGAAGGGATTAACCGGTTGTTTGTTTCCTATTCTTTTGTTTCAGTAAAGGGACCCGGCAGAAAGTTAAGTCTGCCCACAGATCTTAAGACTGATCTTGGTACGGTAGGCGAAAGCCAGCAGTTTTCACTTGATTTCCTTTAAGTTGTTTATTTTCTGTTTTTCTCAAAGATTTTAGGCTTTTCTGTTGCTTAAGAACCTTTTTTTTTTATTCTTCTCACTACTTTTTCCATTTCCTTATGACTTTCTCTGTTTTTTTTTTCAACCAGCCCATAAGACTGTCGGCCTGAGGTGTTTGTCTATTTTGGCCCTTTGGCGTGTTTTGATTTCATTTGAATCTACTGTGTCTGTTTCTTCTACATTTTGCAAGTGTTTATAAAGGTGATTTTGTAACTCATACTCATATTCAAAGTTGAGGCTTTCTATCGCTTTTGCCATGATTGGACCATCTTCTGGTTTTCCTCAATCTTTCCTTCATCGACAACCGTTGCTTTTCAGTATTGGATCACTCGCTGCCCTTTCTCATTGTAACTGGATCATTTCTCTCTCAAACAGTTCTTCCTTCATTTTGACTGGATCACCTACATTACAGATACAACGCGTCCACCCCCGCATGCACCTCTAACTGCTACACATCATGATCTCGGGTTTCCCTTGCTGTCCTTCTGCAGTATGACATGGGATGTCCACACTGACAATTTCTGCTTTTCAACATAAAACGTGCCTGTCCCTACTTATCTCTCCAACTAACTTCATTACAAACTTTTTTTTTTTTTAATGAAGGTACAGTAATATTATTTTCAGCAATGGTAAGAGTGAAAATTTTTATGCCAGAATAAAAAATGTCCAAACCGTTTACTTTAGTTTTTTTAGTAAAAGAATTACCATCTTGTTGGTGTTTATCCTTGACAACAAGTAGGAACTTTTTTCATGCATCACATTACAACCACACAATTGAATCTATTTCATTGGGATTTTATGTAACAGACAAACACAAAGTTGTAGATGAAGTGGAGGGGAAATGATACATGGTTTAAATTTTTTTACAAAGTAAGAAAAGTAAGAAAAGTGTTAATAAAAAACAGTATTGTGCAAACCAAAAAACACAGCAGATAGATGAAGGTCAACATTTGTGAGAAGTTAAAAACATTGTTAGGTTATATAACATTTTTTGCCTTAAAGAGTAAAATTAAATATTTTGGCCTTCATGCAAAATGCAACGGTGGTGAAAAACTATCATATATATATTGGAATGACTGTCAAAAAATAACATTTCTGTTAACAGATTGGAGTAAGGGAATCCAATTTGGATACAATATTCAGGTTTTCATTTGCAAAAAATCTGAACATAATTTATCACTTTCGTTGCACTTCACTAATCTGCTTGCCCTTGTGTTCGTCTGTCATAAAAAACCTGGTAAAAATGCATTAAAGATTGTGGTTGAAGCAAGTCAAAATATGAAAAAGATCACAAGGGTATACATTTTTTGTCTTCTTAAAGAAAAGGAGCAACTTTGCAGTTGGAAAAATTGATGCAGTCTGTCGGATGGAACATTTTCTGATTTGTGTGGATGTGTGTAAATAATTATTTTCAGTAGATTTATGGATCAGCGTGCTCTGGATAAGGTCAAGATCATTTTGGTTAACTAAGGGTTTCAAACACAACATCTGGAGAGAGGCTAGTGTTACTGCATCCCTATTTGAAAACACACAGGCAGATAGACATGAATACTAACATGCGGCTTCCCATTAGCCCCATTTTACATGCTGAGGAAAAAAACTCCCTGTACCACATTTGTCCATCCTGCTGTGAACCCATGTGAGTGTTGCACGTGGATTGGGTGGCACCCCAGAGTTTTTCATCTTCACTTTGAAATTGGATTATTTCTGCCAAAAGCACCTGAATGGAAAACTGGATCTGAAAAGGCAGACATATGAAAGAGACCAGAAAACAGGAGACACTGTGTACTGCTTTTAGCAATTAGCATAGTGCTGTTTGTCCTCAAGCTTCATAAAAGTCTGGACAAGAATATCGGAGAGAGAAGGAGAAAAGTAATAAAGGCAGGCAATTCCATCAGACATTCCCATCAACCCCAAATGCTTTTAACCTTGGTTTTATTACAAGGATGTCATTTAAAAAGGGCATTGCTTTATTTATTTTTTCTCTGAGGACAAGAGAGAACAGACACGCAAAGGCACGGGTTTCATGGGGCTGTTAATTATGATGATCCCGACAGAATCTGTCTGTCTAACACTGAACATCAGAATCCACCCAATCCAAACTGCCCTGCTTTCTTTTTGTTGCCTCATTAATAGGGTTTAATTCTAAACAAATTATTTTATTCTCCGATGCTCAGTCCCGTAGGCCCGCTCCATTAAATAAAGACAAAGCCAGCAACAAATGCGGTCCCTATGGGGAAAACATGCAAAGCCACGATTCCAGCGTGTA
Source organism: Poecilia reticulata (assembly GCF_904066995.2). NCBI lineage: Eukaryota > Metazoa > Chordata > Actinopteri > Cyprinodontiformes > Poeciliidae > Poecilia > Poecilia reticulata. Next base: position 37,770,363 of record NC_088831.1, read on the forward strand.
ACAAGTGTTTTCATGTGAGCACCATCTGTGACTCTGTATCCACTCCAACTAAAATAATTTGCACAGGAATAACAGAGCAGATATTAAAGGTTTATTATGAGCTTAGCTGGTAATGTCTTAAGGCTTGTGATTAGATGAAGAAATTAATAGCTTCTGCTAAAAACAGAATTTACCGACGGTGATAAAAACACAAAGTGGAGATGAAATATGCCTGTTTTTTTGTGTGTTTTTTTCATCTCTTTACTGGCACAGAGTCGAGGAAGCTGCACTTACAAATTTCACTCTGCATTTTCCTTTTCCTTTCTTTGGACACAGCATCTCTTTCTTCTCCTTGCACATACTTACCTTCAAACCTCTTTTCAGCCCTTTGCCACGCACTCACCTCCCTGTCCTTCACTGTCATTTTCCTACTTGACAATCAGGTTTTATTCCTCTTACACTGCAACATATCCATCTTCATTGGCCCTGAAGTATACTTGCCATTCCATTCTAGAAACAAAAAGACACATTCTCCAAACTGCTTCCTAATGGCAATTCAAAAAGACCAGTTGATGTCTTGATTTCACTTCCTACTTTCAGACCTATAAAGATGGATGTTGCAGCTGTGGATTACAATATGTTGGACAAACTTATCATTTCCCTCCGTTCTATTGTTTGCTAATGCTTTGCCGTTGTTACAGATCATGTCAATGGACATTGCACTAGTCCCACCTCTCAGCCCTGCTCGGCGGGGAAGCCTCGCATTCCAATGGGTCCTGAAGGGCCACGGCTAACCCGCAGAGGCCCTGGCCGACCACCCTTCCGAAAGGCCCAGTCTGCTGCTTGCATGGAGATCTCTTTGCCTGTGTCCCACACTGAAGGTGTGTGCTTGTCTTCCCAACTCCCATCCTTAAAACCGTCATAACATAACCCACCCCCGACATAACTAATGAGCTGCATGTTACCCTCTGTCCCTTTGGTAAGTGAACTGTGGCCTGGTACATAGTTAACACAAGGCAAGCATGTGCTAATGCAAGATGGCACCCTGATTTTTGTACTCCTCAAAAGGAGAGAGCACATGGTCTCATAATCAAATAAACAACTAATTATTTGCAGCAAAAAAGTAAAGGTCAAGTCAAAAATATGCTTAGGAAAGTCTGCTACCACTCTAATTGTACGCAGTATATTAGTTGTTCGGTTCCACTTCACACAAGACTAAGACAATACCAAAGGAAAAAAAAAAAGCCTTTAAAACTGAGCTAAGACTGACGTGAATAACACACACACCTCCAAATTGTGCATATGGGCAGATTCCTTGAAAACCAACTGGAGTTTAATTTCAATATATTTTGTTCAAATAAAAAAATATATTGATGACTCAAAGAGAGCCAAAGGAATCGTACTATAAAATAAGGATAATAAAGAACAAAAAGCAGGAGAAAATTTTCAAGCAGCAGTTAATAGGGTTTGTAATACAATACAATGGTGGCAATAGTAATAATAGTTACAATAACCACAGCATAGTAGGAAAGAGTGATCACTAAAAAAAAGAAGCACTTCAAGTTTTGCATGCATGATTTTTCTTTTCTAACTACATTTGTTGAAATATGCACACAGAGTGCTGCACCAGGTAAAACTTATTGGAAATAACAACATGACAACGGTGGTAGAGCACTGGTGATGTTTGCTCCTGCACAGTAAAGTTGAAACTTTTGATAAAAGCACAAGGACCTCACATATTAACAGGGAGATTTAAACAATGTAATCTAGTGAAGATATAGTATTAATAGAGATGGAATTAATAGAGTGGCCAGAAAAGTCACAGAGAAATGCTTTAAAAAAACCTAGAAGAGTCATGTTACCTTAAAACTGAAATGAGGTTTGAAGAGAATGAAATTGTCTCTATTGACTGATGTTCTGTATTCAACAGAGCAGTCTTAATCTGGTGTGCAGTGACTGGGAAAATATGTTCACCCAAGCTGAATTACTTGTAATATGAGAAGCCTTTTTTTTTTTTTTTTTGCAAGAAACTCTTTTTGAGCTATTCATTTGATTATGTGCAACAGGATTTCTGCACCTTGCATTAGCATCACCGCTCAATAATTTGACTGCAAGCTCGGATTATTTTGACTATAAGCTCTTTCAAATGCAAGAAACAACCCTTGCATTGTGTGCTTTTGAACTGTTGCTTGTGTCAACCATGTTCCAGGCCTGAAGGTTGTGCAATGTAAAGTGAATTTGCAAGATAAGTTTTTTTATTTTTTCACAGCATCTTTTTTTTCCTCTTCAAAATCCCAAATATCTTATGCTTGTTATCACAACTTTTAACTTACAGCATCACTGATGTGTTTTAAGGGATCTCAATGTACTAGTTAGAGGTTGGCGACGTGATATTTAATTCCCTTTTTTCACTCAGTTACAATTTCTACGTTAATGGAAAAATGGTGTATCCACCATACCATGATGTATATTCTGTGTGTAAATATGCTTTTAGCGATATGACTGAAACAGGAACATGCTTTCGAGAGTGTAAATGGGTGTCTGAGTAATCATTCGTTCAAAAATTTTATATACACTTCATTAAAGTGTTTCAACCCATTTCAACATTTTGTTAGATTGTAACCTCAAACTTCAATGGATTTTGTGATGGACCAGGACAAAGTAGCACATAATTGTTTAAGTATAAATACAGATGTCTTGTAAAGTCATCTAAAGTTAGAGAACATTGGGGATAACGTTGGGCACACATTTATAGTACAGTTAAGCAGTAAAGAACATTCTAAGCTTTAAACATCTCACTGTGCCTTGCTAAATGACTCCAAACAGTTTTTGGCCTTTAAGCAAGACTCCATGGTTGGTGAGAAATTTCACTGAAAATAATTCTGATTACAGGGGTTGCTCATCTTCAGTAGGATCAGGAAAGATGGTTAGAGTTGCAGTAAGACGGGTTGAGCTAAATTTAGGGCAACTTTCCTAATGCATGTAAAAGGCCTGGAGTAGGATAGAGGCTTACTTTCTTACAGCATAATTACCTTAAATTTACAGTTATAGCTACAATGAAGCATATTTATGTAAGGATGAGAGAAACTTCTCTTTACATCCAGTCTGACTGAAACCACTTCTTTTTTCTTTTTTTCTTTTCTATTTTACAACTATGTACTGTTTTGTCTTGGTCAATCACAAAGCTCCAAACAAAACCTACTGAAGTTTACAGTTCTCTCAAAATGAAGACAGACACCATCATAAAATTGTCTTAGCAAAGTCTGTGTCTTCTGTTCAGTGTTGTTGTTCACCATGTAAAGGGAGACATGATTCAGTTTTACATTCGAACAATGCCCCTTTATCTCTTACTAAGCAAATGGCAGCAAAACCATGCGCTGTCAAATCCAAGATGAAAATGGGTTTTTTTCTAGCAACATCATTTCTGAGGTATGGGCAACAGGACTGACACATGAAAATGTCTTCTCAGCTAAGACTGCATCATTTAATTACAAGTGAGTTCTTGTACTTAGTCTGTCACTGCCAGGCAGCAGAGAGAAAGAGATGTTTCTGGAAATCTTTGGCGTCGTCTTAGTTGAATAATCAACAATTTATGGTGATGTTGAGCATTTTTACATTTATTCAACTGGAATCTAATATAATTTTCTCAACAACAAAAAAAAGTCACACAGAGAGAGGTTGATTTGGTTGGCTGATGCTCTGAAAAATTACACATTCCAAGGAAACTGCAAGTTCAAAGAAAATATTTAAACTGGCTATCCATAAAATTGACTGAAGCCTGACTGACCTTATTGTGTAAGTTGTTGTGACAAACTGCTGTGTGCTAATTTAAAGTAAAAAAATATCTTACTGTGCAGCTGTAATTCAGCCCAATGCATCATCTTAAAGTAAAGCCAGCCAACCTAAAACAATGAGTTGACTTCGGAGTGCATCGATGCCCCGTGTAATCCCCCCATTGATCGTAAACTTTCAAAAGTCTCTGGCAGTGTGGGTCGGCCAATCCCATTTCACTCATGAACCTATTTTCACTTTTATTCTGAGCTCTCTCAGATCAACAAAAAGTCTCAGTCAAGTCACGAAAGGCAGATCTCTCCACAGGAGACTCAACAGTGTGACAGCCGCCGAAATGTCACAGCTACTGTTGCCACCCTGCACGCACATCAAGCATAAAGAAAGAGCAAAAGTTGGTCAGTTGGAGGTTAAATTGCGTTCTCAAATCCCTCGTTCTTCAAATCCTTGCTGGTCTTCAAAGCTGTAACGATTTGCATTCAGCCTGTTTGTAAGCTCCATGAATGCTTTCAGGAGTCTTCACAGCTAATGAAAGTACATTCTACCAACCAGAGTAAAGTGCTGTTTGTTGCAGTCAAAGCTGAGCTCTTTATATCAGTTCTGCAAGTCGCACTGCTATCTTCATCAACCTCATTATACAAGAGTGACCTGGAACCAGGAGGGAAGCAGTTCTTCATTACCATAAGCTAAATGTTTTATTAAAGTTGCTCTCTTGGCTACAGGTGCATTACCAGTGAGAGCATCGCTGACAACAGAGAAAATCACTCCTTTTCACACTTGATTTCAAGCATTTATGACCTCTGATAATTGCTGTTTGACAGACTGCTTGAGAAATATGGCATAAAATGTTATAATAATGAGAATGATCAGCAGTACCATATCACCCTACCTCAACCTGGATGTGGAGATATAACAACACTTAAAGTTGGCCTATTTCGTGGCTTATATTGAGTTATTTACAGCCTGTTTCAGAAGGTTTTCTTACTTTGATACATCTTCCATTCATGTTTTTTTTTTGCAAATCTTCTAAGGCAGATCAGTGCAAGCATGGAAAATGACACAAATCTATCGCCACTTGATAGCAACAGCTCATACTCGACTGTGTTCAAATTTCTAATACTCTTGTCTGGTATTGGCTATCAGCAAAATTCTGGCTGGTGTTCAGGCAAAGTAAGCTCTTCTGAATACTGCTTGTAAGTTGAACCCTTCAAAGCAATCAAGTCCCTTGGATTTGCTGTGCTAGCTGTCTGCATTGGAGTCTCGTGCAATTACCTCAGGTATCTGGTAGGTTATAGGTCAAAGGTAGAAAAGCTTTCCACAAGTGTTTGTGTACTAATAAGTTAAAAGTAAATTAGTATATTTGAAGCTCAGTGTTGTAACAAAGAGGGGCATCTTGGGGTCACCAAGTCTCCATAACAACCATCACAGGCTCTTGGTTGTTTGTGAGTGATGCCAGAAAATAGCACTAACATTACAAATATTGGTCATTATTGTGGAGTTTACTAAGTTTACTGGGACTCTAACTGGAACCCTCTGCTTTTGCCAGGGAAAGATTATGCTTTTTGTCAACAAACAAACTCCAGGTGTGTTTGGTAGGAAACAAAAGATAGACATGTGAAAAGAAACCTCATGCTCACTGTTGAGAATGGTGGAGAATCTCTGAAACTGTGGAACCGTTTTTCTCCCTAATAGATTATTCAAGTGAAAATGGGTCATCATTATGTCTTTCAACAGAATATTGATACAAAACAATTAGACATAAAATTAGCCTATCAGCGTCCTAGTCCACATGAAGTCCTGTAGAAAACCTAAGGGATGAGCTAACGATAAAAGAACATAAAGCATGTGAGAATATACTACTGCAATAAAAAAAAACGGATTTATTTTACTTCTTATGCATCTCCACTAGGGGTGCTATCACAATTTTCTCTGATAAACTTTTTTTTTTCTTTCACACACTGCAACTTCTTTTAATTAGCCTTTCAATTGCTGGCTCACCTTTGCTTATACTGTATCGGTTACCTACCTTTGGGACTGTTGTGTAGCAGCTGCGCTGGGTTACCACGGTGAAGAGACAGCAGGATAACTGAAATAATTAAAGGTCAGAAAACAGTGCGAGAAATGAGGCTGATGTTAATGAGGCCTACATGCCAGGCCTTGAGACAGAGGAGGGAAATGGCAGGGGAAGCCCGACTGAACGTACAGTACAGCACCGACTCTACTTTGAGCGCAAATGTATTAAATATTAACAATCCAATTTATAGTTCAGTACTTTGTATGACTAATTAGTTGGCGAGTCTTGTTTACAGTTAGTGAAGCTCACGTACAGCACATTTTTTAGCTAAATCATAACGCACTGTTGTGGCTCGCTGAACTTCAAACATAAGATTGATTGGCCTGTTTTTACTCTTACCCATACTCTTGCTGCTTCTTTTGCTCTTTAATTTGTTACAAATTGAAGACAAAGTCTTTACCAGTTAGGCATTGAAATTTGACAAGTCAATATAAGTACCCCCACCCAAAAAAAACAAAATAGAATTAGGCATTGTCTCCAGTCTTTCGTCCATGTCTCTATTCTGTGTTGCAGGTGTACGTGAACATAGCACTGTTTAGCTCTTGTCTGTCTCACCTCCTCTATACCGCCTAGCCTGTCTATGCCTCCCTGTTAGGGGCCCCAAGGGGTCCCTGTGTCCTGTCAGAACACCACTGTGCCTGACTTTCATTAGCCAGCACCCCACAGGCTCTGTCACGCAGCGTAAACACACCCCAGTGACACACGGCGAAAGCAGGCTGCCGCCGCCCAGACACACGACAGAGGTCCATTGTATGCTCACGGATGCCTGCTGCAGCGTGCAGCACTGTTGTCAGAGATAGCAGAGGTTCTGGAAAAAAAAGAGAGCAATGATTTACCCACATGTTTTGTTGTATCTTTTCACATAGATGCATGAGTGAACTTTTAACTAGTGAAATTCCAGTTCAGTTTCCAAACTGAACTGGAAATAATGTTAATTACAGATTATTTGATCTGCAATTTTGTATCCAATTTCTGATCCCCAATTCAGTTCTGACTTGCTGATGTTAGCCGATTCATCTTTCAGAGGTTTAAATAATAAAAATAGATCTAACAATAAAACATTGGTTCCTCACCAGTAGCCCAAATGTAAAGAGCTGCTTTACTCAATGAAAACGTAGCAATACAGTAAAATCCCTTTGGATTTAGCACAGAATTACATCATCTGTCCTTTACAAATGAGGCTACAGCTGACTTGCCTTTTTGCAGGTTTTGAATGACTCTTGAGAAAAATATAGACTCATTCAAAACACATGAAGTAACAACAGCAAAGCAAAGTCCAAATTAATATTTGAGAGAGAAAAATGTTATGTAAGGTGCTATACTATTTATTCAGTTGTATATTTATAGCTTCAATGGAGAGTTAAAGCAGCCTTTCTACTCAGAAATATTTTTTATATACATTTGGAGCAGCTTTACACCACGTCTGAGAGCGGGTGACCTGTGGTTCTCAACTCTGCAGTTAAACAGTTTCAAAAATGTCTAAACATTTTTAAACTATTGGAAATCTTACATTATAGATAAGCATGATTATCACAGTTTTCTATTTGTGTGTCTGCTAACTGAAAGACAATCTGTCAGAGCTTAGCTATGATGCATTCACTGATCAAAAACAATACGATTGTTGAGTTCATAACCAGCTGCTGCAGCCACAAGGAAGATCCAGGTGATTTCTCAGTCCATCTACATTTCCAGATTAATCTCTGGATGCATCTTTAAAATGCACAAATAGAAAAGAATAATTATTTATTTTTCCAACACTGTGGAAATTAATTAATCAATAGCTGTGTGTTTTCAACTGGCCAGCAAAGTGACTGGCAACTCAAAATATCAAAACTTTTAGGGAAGTTATGGAGTGATTGGAATCAGTCAGCATGATCTGATTAAAACTCAAAAATACAACTCAGAATTAGCTATTTTAAAATCACAAGTGAGGTGCTTAAATTGATAAAAGGAGCTCTTTGATAGAAAATTATATACGCATGCGTGGAGGAAGATTTAAAGCGCATAAACGGAAAGTTTCACATATTACAATATGGTCGCCTATACTTAGCTTTCAACCTTTGCTTAGTATAAGACACACTAACATTTGTAAATGTTGGCAGAATATTAAAATACCTGAGTTAAGGTAAGGGTCAGAGTTTCTTAGGGAATAAACACAGAGAGTGTGGTTTTAGTAATATTAGCCAAAATAATTGCAAATTCTCCATCTCTAATTTAAAATTCATGTTCACTACAACTTTGTCATGCAATAGTTCAGAATCTGTTCATCTGTCACAGTGTCCTGCTTGCAGTGTCTGTTCCCCACGACACTTGAGCTTAATCATGAGCACGTTGTTAAGCATAAAGAGTCAGAAGACGTGAAGATGCATTGTTTGGTCACTAGAAACCGAGCTCGGATCACCCATCTTTTACTGCTTCGCTTTCACTGCCGTATACTTTTGAAGAAATGTTTTCCACGCTCAGTTGCTTTCTTTTCTTCTCTTCCTTTTTGTTGTTCTCTGGAACCGTTGTTCATCCGTCCATCTCGTCTGTTGCGTTGCTGCTCTTGTTTGTTTGTGCGCACTGGTGTTGTGTACGTGTTTCTCTGGGCCATGACGGGGATGTGGTTTTCTTCTACGGGGTTCATGTTGTTGGGGGACAATTAGGGCATGCATCAAGGAGGGCAATGCTTCAGCAGTTACACGGAGTCACTATGTACTCCCATGACGAGCACCACACCACCGCCGCGTACTGCTGGAACGAGAGAGGTAAGGGGGCTTCGGCAGACACACAAACACACCTACCGCTGTCCTGCTGACTTGTTTGCGTCCGTCCGTCAGTCAGAATATCAACTCGTCTTGTGGCCCTGTGTCATCTGAACATGCCTTCAGCTGCGTCATCTTGTCTTGGACGGTGTACGAACTGGGTGGGTCATGTCATCTTTATAGAAGAGCAGCTAAATCTTTCACAGGCCTTTTGCTTGGTACTGATTTTATGGTCAAGGGAGATCTCCTCTTTTTGTTTCGTCTTAGGTTGTGTTTAATCAACAAGGAGAGCTTAGGTATTCTGGGATTTAAATATCAAATGTTCAACATGTCTTCAATAAAAGCACTTTGGAAAAATATTCGTAACCCTTGACCTTTTCCACATTTTGTCCCGTTACCACCAGAACACATCATTGTATTTTGCTGTGTTTTACATAGTGCAACAAAACAAAGTTGCACATGATTGTGAAATGAAAGGAAACAGTTTTTCAAACTTTTTTTTTTTTGTTTCTTTTATCAAAAAAGTTAAATCTGCAGAGTGAAACTGGTTTGAAAACCATATAAGCTTTTTCTTCAATAAGTATTAATGATTTTGTGTTGGCCTGACACAAAATCTTGACAAAATGCATTGATGTTCTTGGTTTGAATTGGACAAAATGTGGTAAAGGTTTAAGGAATAAAATACTTTTTAATGGCGCTGGTAGTACAAATTTATGTAAAAGATAATTGGATTGGATATTTTCCCATCACAATACTGTAAAGTGCTAAAAAAAAGATGCAGCCTTTTAATATCCATTTGGATTCAATTAATCTGTTTGATAAGCGTACGCCAGGCTCTGCACCCATCTGTACTTGCTTTTCCATAAAGCCTCCACTTTTTGTAACATCAGTCTAAGAGTGCAGTACTGAACGTCTCTTGGCTCTGAATTATTCAGAAATGCAGCAATACGGAAATGCTTTCATGATGGAAGCTTTAAGCACACAATGGAGGAGTGGGACGCAGAATGCCGAGATGGAGTTAAAGAAGCCTTTGAAATTGGTGCAGTTTGTAGAGTGTAAGTGTGTGTGAGTTTGCGTGTCTCGCCAGATGGAGTCCTGTCAGTGACTAAGGACTAGTATGATGTCAATAAACTTAAAGCATAAATGTGTATGTGTTTCTTCATGTGTGCGGGTGTTTGTTTCAGGTAGAGGTGGTGTTTCTGTCCAGGTGTCTTTACTGTGAATATTCACTTTGCTTCTAAGTGTTTGACATCCATCCACAGGCATTTTTGTTGCAGTGTTTTACATCACTTAGTCAAGAAATTAGTCATTTTTGAGTTTTAAAAATGTTTTGACCATGCTTATCACTCCTTTTCCTTCCTGTATGCCCTTTTTCTTTTTAACTCCTTGTCCTGCCATACCTCCTTTCTGTTGTGCTACCATTCCTCCCCACTAATCTTTCACCAACTCTTGTAAAAAAAAAAAAAAAAAAAAAACTTTTTTCACAACTTTACCTTATGTTTCTTTCCTTCTTGCTCCTCTTCTCCCCATCATTGCTTCCCATCTGTCTCCTCATTCTTTGTTTCCGCCATGCCTGTGTGTTCGGCCATTGTTCTTGCCGCCGCTGCTACAGAGAGTCGTGAAAACTCCTTCAGCCGCTCTCGCAGTTCCAGCGTGTCTAGCATTGACAGGGACACCAAAGAAGCTATCACCACACTGCAGTTTGGAGAGTCCTATGGACGCAAGAATGATGCCCTGCCCACACCATGTCTGTGGGTAGGGACTAGCTTAGGAGTGGTCATCCTTATCCCACTATCGATCCCCACTGACCACGAGGAGAGGATGGAGGACCCTGTCACTGTTGGCCCCAGTGGTAAGAACCAGCACTTCTAGGTTTTTACTGACACAAAGTGTAGCTCATGAGCTATTTTTATTTATGTGTTGTTTTAAAATACGTATGCCTTTGTGAATAATCAGTGGAAAAGCCTTACTGGCGTTACAGCAATCAAACTCTTGTAATGCAAGAGTTCATTTTACATCATTAAAGTGCTCAAATTAAAGGTTGCATTTTCCCTATTTTTTCAGAATGGGATTATTTTAATAAAAATAGTGTAAGGGAACTGAGAAAACGGTGTGTTTTTCTTTGTTGTTTTTCTTAAAATGGTGTGATTACATGCCCATCTACCCTAAAACCTCTCGAAATACCATGTTTCCGCAAAAGAGCCCCTTTTAGTATAATGGCAGGAGATTTTCTGCAGACTTAAGTGCTCTATGTTTCACTCTTAGAACAATGCAAGTCAAACACAGCAAGCATAGGAAGCTCATTTATTTCAATTGGATTTAATCTGTAGTGGAAGAGAACTTTTACAGGAATTTGTCATCCTTGATCTTGTAAATTACTGCTATCACTCAATAGTTCAAAAGGGTTTGCTGCTTCGCTGTTTACTTTGAACATGATTAAATAGCAGCAGGCAAACATGCACTAGTCGTCCTTATTCCTCTGAAGTAAAACAGAAACCTTGTGTTAAGTAATGGCTTTCTTAAAAATTGGCTGTCTTAAGTAAAACAGCTGAAACAAACTTGTTTTTACAATTTATGTTTTTCAGTTGTCCAAATCTTGAAGACATCAGTCTGGTCACATGTGTATCTAAGGAAACATCAGCAGCTGTCAGTAAAAATACTGGCAATCGTGTAATCATATGTGCATTTCTTAAGCTTATTTATGAAATCTAAGCTTTTAAAATACTTTTAACAGATATTGTTATGGATCCAACAGCTCCATAGCTTCTACATTTGCAGCTTTGAAAATTGTGGACCACTTGCCTCTTATCTCTTGTTTGTCCTTTCCAAACTTCCCAGGAGCAGTCCAAATGTTAAAAGGCTCTGTGCTTCGCTTTGGTTTCTTGGACTGCAATGGAGCTCTAATTCAGAGCCCATATGAGGTTTGGCGGGACCTGAATGCCCCCGAGGACCCTGACAGACCACGGAGGCGCAAGCTGGTCCACTTTTCCCCGTCCTCTTCCCAGGATGCCTTTGGAGAGGGACATTTGGCCGTGGTGTGCTCTGAGAGGCAGGCCAAAGTCTTCTTGATGCCCTCACAGTCTTGCCTCTTTGTCCACAACATCACAGAGTCGTCCTTTGTGCTTCGAGCTGATGTGGTATCTCTGTGCAACAGCGTGTGCCTGGCCTGCTTCTGCGCTAACGGACACGTCATGACACTCAGGTACAATTGATCTGCAGCGCTCAGAGTTCTGCATGTGCAAGGTGGACACGTAAGCCAAAATGTAAGAAAAAGGATCCTTTAGAAAGTTTCTTACCAGTAAAAGTCTGAAAAGCACAGCACGCATTCCCAGCTATCTTGAATCAGTACTTTTTGCTGCAATTTGCAACTTTAAAGTGGATATATCATGCTTTTACTGTAAATCCTTCCTTTTCACATTTAAATCATTTACTCGTGCTGCACATAAAGTTGTCTGAATTTCTCATTATGCGAGCTCCACAAGCCCCTTGTTCTGATTTGTGCCTGAGAGCAACTCACTTCGGTGTGGTTTCTTTAAATGCAGCTTGAGCATTTATTTACAATTATCTAGCTGCACAGAATTTTACCATCCATCTTTACATGTTCAAGCCAGAATTGCTACCAACATTTAAATCAAGTCTTTTAGACAAGGCATCAACATAGTTAACGAGTTCGCTAACACTAGCGCTAAAAAATTAAAGCAGCCAAAGCAATGCCATAAAGTTTATGTAATAAGTCAATTAAAACATCTTGTGTTACTGATGAAAACCAAATTAAAATCCAATCCAATTAAAACATCTTGTGTTTTAATTGTCCTTCAATTAAAACACTTCAATTTGTCCTTGAAGTGCTTTGTGCAAACAAAGATGACTTTCTCCACGATGTGGGTACATTTCTAAGAACCTTGGAAGATGTTCTGATGCTATGGAACATTGTGATGAATTGTGTGGGTTAATACACCCAACAACTGAACACTTCGATCCACTTGTAGCTTCGGGCTCCTTGAACTTAGACTTCAAAATTGCTGCAAGAAATAAAACTGGCAGTGTCGCAATATTTGTTAGCCAGAAGTTCATGGCCTTGTTTTTGGCAGTTCTGAAGCAAATGCTGTGCTTTATTGCTTGGAGAAAAATGCAATAGAGAACAGAGAAACTGAACAGATAGAAAAAATCTGAGAATATAAAGATATCTACACAGCATCAGAGAAAAATTCAACTTTTCTGCATTCCTATGGACTCCAAGTGCGCAATAAAATGCATCCAAGAACTAAAAAATTGGATGTTGCATGATATGTCGTCTTTAAGTCTTATGGGAATTGTCTTGTAATAATCTTCTCTCATCAAAATATGGAGATTTTTGTCAAGTCCAGCTCAGAACTGCTAAAATTAACTGCATAGTTGCAGTCAGACTGAGATCCCAACATTTACAAATATAGTTGATTGATTCCACTCAATATTTTTCATTTAAAGCACCTGATCTGATGTATTTCAGACATGAATATTAAAACAGAATTTATCTGGATATGCATTGGCTTTCTAGTCTTCTCTCATGCACTTTGTAGATATAATGTTGTCATAGTTGAGAAAATCTGCTTCGAGAAATTACTCTTCACTACTCAGCTGGAAGCTAATTGGTTTTATTTGAATATCTGATTTCCTTTTCACTGCTGGGCATAAAGTTAGCTCTCACTTCCCATTGGTTTTTTTTAGAAGGTAACTCATATGATCTAAGTGTTCACCAGGTGTCTAACGTGTCTCTCATTCACTCCTGTCATTCCTCTCGCAGTTTGCCCAGCTTAAGACCGCTGATGGATGTCAATTACCTGCCTCTGACAGACATGCGCATAGCAAGAACCTTTTGTTTCACCAATGAGGGGCAGGCACTGTATCTCAGCTCCCCGACAGAAATCCAGAGAATTACATACAGCCAGGAAATGTGTGACAACCTGCAGGTGAGCACTGTGGTTCTGTGCATAGGTATGTATCTTTTGGTTGGGAAAAGCACCGGCGCTGTGAAGGAGCCGTATCCATTATTCATGGCCCTGTTAAAGCCCGGGGCGGACGGCGGGATTAGGCGTCAGATGTCACTTTGGTTATACATGGTGCAAACTTCAAAGGATTGAAAATTTATATGGTTTTACTGTGTAAATGTGTTCATTTAAATATGAGCATCATCATAGATATTTATTGTTCAGAGCTAACGCTCCACACTTTGCAGCACATGGATGTGGATTAAGTCATGTGATGTTTCCATAGTGCCATCTAGAGGCAAAGGTGGTCACAGTGTCATTACTGATGTTTTGGCTGTGTACCTCTAAAAAAAAATGGCTGAAATATGAGTCTTAAAATTTTTATTTTTGCTCTTTTTGTTCATTGCAGGAAATGCTTGGGGAACTGTTTACTCCAATAGAAACGCCAGAAGCTCAAAACAGAGGATTTTTAAAGGGCTTCTTTGGAGGAAACGCCCATACTTTCGACAGAGAGGAGCTTTGTGTGTCTTTTTATTATTTAATTATAACTTATCATAGAATCCCAGTATGCATTGTATCTAAAAAGCTAACTTATTCATTAACAATAAGAAAACATAAAACAATTAACCCTTTCAAGATTAATTCAATAGCTAAAATACACATTGAGAGCACCACAGGGATAACGGTTTATGAAAATGTCATTTTACCTGATGTGGTTCCCAGTTGGTGAGGCGGCAGCTGGGAAGGCTTCTCGGAGTCTGGCACAGCACATCCCCGGTCAGGGAGGTGTAGAAGGCATGAAGGTGGCAGCGAGTGGAGCGGTGGGGGAGCTGGCTCGGGCTCGCATCGCTCTGGATGAGAGAGGCCAGAGGCTGGGGGAGCTGGAGGAGCGGACCGCCCTGATGATGACCAGTGCAGAAACTTTCTCCAAACATGCTCATGAGGTGAGGATAGAAGACAATATTTATGTTTACGGGTCCACAGTGAAGGCAGGCATACTGTCTGTCAGTAATGTTTCATAGGTCTGCACAACGTTACGGTTTTACTGGTTGCTTTTTCGCCACATTTCACTATTTATCAATCATCACAATGTTCTCATGCCCATGAGCTTTGCTATCTCAAACACAAAAAATATATATATATATTTTTTTTTTACATCGGGGAGAGAGAAATCCATCCAGTTTGAATGAGTAGTATTTGACATGTAATATTCTACCAAATATTCCAATTCTGATATTATGTACATTAGTACTACAATTATAATGGCAAATTTCTGCATTCTTTTTCATTTTCACTTCAGTAACAGATATTCCAACCTAGAAGGTGTTACTGCAAGATTTTAATTCAGTGTTTTAACAACACACCACCTAAAACATGTACTGCTTCATCATTTTTGTTTAAAGACTTGATACAAACTTGAATAAACTAATGAATTTCTCCTGCAGATGATGTATTATTGCAGAGAAATTACCTAAATGCTATGCTAATGCTAGCATATTTATTCTGATTTGACATTTTTTAGATGAAGAAGATGTACATTTCCATCCTGCTCTAATTGTACAATCAGCTAGTTGAGGATTCAGAGACGTTTCATTTGATTTTTACCACAGGTTGAGGAAACTGTTGCATACTGAAGGGTGTGAGTGATTTAGCATGGGAGAAAGGCTCACAGCAACACGCTATGGTGGTTGGGAAGAGTAGGAATGATATGTGGTTTCATGTCAGAGATTTCATAAGCCACAAGATCTTAGTTGATTTTTTTTATATAAAAGTTGCATTACATTGATAAGGAGCTGCAGCAGCCAATACAGTCTTTCATTTACAGTCTCTCTTGTAAAGGTTGAAAAACACTTGACTTGTTGGAGGGAACCCAAGAAAATCGTATCTTTTGCAAGAAGTGATTTTTTTTATTATATTTTTTTAATGGATTGCAGGAAATACGGTTTGCAAGCTAACATTGGTGTGACTGACTTGGACTTGCATGGCTGTTGGACCCGACAGCTGCTGTTTTCAAATTATTGGCAAAATTATTTTATGATGACAAAAACAAGCTCCCCCATGTTGAGGAAAACAAATTCATTGGAGGCTCAGCTACTGTTTATTTTAACTCTTTGATTTATTAACCAACAGCATATGACCCTGTCTTTTTACAGCTGATGCTGAAGTGTAAGGACAAGAAGTGGTACCAGTTCTAACATCGGGACGGCGGGATGAGGCTGCCACTAGCCTATCAAGAACTCCATGCTGCGACTGGACTTTCACATGTGAAATGAAAGCAATCAGAAGAGACAGAAGAGTGACTTTGTCTTTACAGCTTTTAGAACCAGCTGTGTGTACTTCAGTGTCACTTTGCTGAAGGACGAGAGCAGGTTTATTCCTCGTCTAGACTGGAGGTAATACGGACAGTTGGGGACAGTTTGACGGTCTAAAGAAAGAACTTGAAATATCCAACAATTTGGTGTGAGTGTGTGTGTGTCTGAGTGTGAGCTTGTGTGGTTGGGTTTTCTGGATCTTACTGTGTAGATACTCAAAAGTTATGAAACCAACAAGAAATGCATGAAACAGCAATGGATGAGTATTAAAAATATCCAACTGCCATATTAAAAAGCAGCATGCTAATTTAAGAGGAGATTTAAAATGATTAAAAAAAGAACTTTTATTTATGATGTAAGCCAACGACAGAAACTATGAAAAACTTTATATTTTTGAGATACTGGCAAAAAAAAAAAAAAAAAAACTATATCTGAAAAGGGAATCATATAACTGCATTGCTATTAAGCCAAAACTTGTGTTACTTTCCCTTTTTTAATTTTCATTTATGGTTAATTTTATTAGTATTTTTATTAGTCTGAGCAAATATTACTTAATACAATATAAATGCACATAAATAACTATCTACACAGACTTGGAATAATGTAATATTCAAACTTTCTTCTAACTTCATTTACTCTGGGCTGCACAATGCAAATTTAAATAAGTAGTAATAACTCTGCAAAGTCTGATCACCCTAGTGTGTTTTCACTGTTTGAGCTGCTGCTACTCTCAATTACATTGGATGACAAAGAGGGACAACTCCATACTCAAAAGGTGTGTAAAAACAGCAACTGAAGTGACATAGATGAGGACAGTGTATTCTGAATCGTGTGTTTATATCTGTTGTACAAACCTATATACAATTTGTGTGCCATAAAAAGCAAGTAGGAGGAATCTTTTCACTGGAAGCTTAAGCAAGACGAGGTCATTAGCGGGAGCGATAGATCTTAAAGAATTACACGTGAAGTTTTTTGTAGAGGGCATATCAAAATTCATTTTCTATTTTTTCTTTAAACAATATATATAAGGGCAATGGAGGTTTTTGAAATGGGTGAATTTGCAGGACTCTGTCCGGTTGAAGGGTGGCACTAGCACTTGGGAGGAAAAACTATTCTCTAATCCGTCTATTGCATACCAACTGGTTTTATTATTGCTTATCTGCATGTTTATTCAACTGGGACTTGGGATCAACAGAGAAAATATGTCCCTGTAATGTGGGTAGAGAAAGACTCTTAGGCTGGTACCTGTATCACCACTTTTAATTTGGTCCAAAATGAAGAATTTTCTTTTCTTTAAATTAGTACTGAATGTATTTTGTAATTTTTTTTTTTTGTTAATATACGAATAATTTCAATCGGTTAAACTTTGAAGGTTTATTAATCTACATGAGCGGTAGATTTAAGACACATTAAAACCTTTATTCCGTTTATGAAAACACAAAAATGTAATTATTTTATCTTTTTTTTTTTTTACATTTTGGCACTGAAACATAAAAATCTGGGGCCAGAAGGAAAGGGACTCGGATAGGTCACCTTTAATGCAAGTAAACAAAGGCGTTTTTTTATGTGGATCTTTAACGGCCTCTGTTTGACGTCACAGTTTAGCAAGCCTTTGGGTTGTGTGTGTGCGTGTGTGTGTGTGTGTGTTCAAGAAAGATTTCAAATATGACTTTTTTTTCTGTCAAAGCAATCAAAAAATGTGCCCTCCCATCTTTTCAGTGTTAAACCCAAATAGGCATTTACTCGCAACCCAGGACGGCGTGCGTTGTGATTTTCAGTTCTTCCGATAAAAGTGAGTTGAGATCACATCAGTTTCATCTCTGCCGTCTGTGAGTAGTGTATCTGTATACGGTTCAGGGGAAATAACAGTATTTTTTTTTTTTTAAGTGATGTTCAAATGTTGAGTCAGTGAAGAAAAATATGTATATGTGTAAAACATTTGCAGAAATTTCAACTGGAGGCAAAAATGTTTTTTTTTTTCTTTTCAATATTGTTCTTACTGACTATGATATCCTTGTGTCGCAGTCAAATATTTGATGGTTACAGCCTCTTCACTGATGGCTTATGTATTTTTAAAAGCAACTAATGTTTTATGATACATGGTCGTGTATCAAATTGTGATTGTGTTGTACGTCAGTGGGTAGCCACACGACACAGACTAACAGCGTCAAACAAGAAGGATATTTTGTACTTGTGTACTCGTCTGTATTTTGAACTGACCTGAAAAAAAAAAAATCCAAGGGTACCAACTTTGATCACTCGCGTGTTTTTTATCCTTTGGAGCATCACCACATCGAGGGTAAAATAAATTGCCTCGGTCAAGTAGAGGCCAGTTTCTCATCCAAAATGAAACATACATTAAATGCATTTAAAATCTGTAAAACAAAGATTCACAAGTAAATCGGTAATTTCCACCAGCTTTGTCGGGCTGCTGACACATTCCTTAGACTCAAATGGCCTTCACACAAACATAAACTTAACCTAAACATTCTGACCTTTCACAGTGGAGCTACATGAATAAAAAGAAAAAAACACCATGATTTTGATTCAATAATACATCATCCTCTTATCTCTGTACCGTTAGTGACATTTGTGTTCTGTGCAGTTCTTTCAGTGGCAGAGAATACGCATAAAAAGAAAAGAAAACCAAAATTCAGAAGGAAAATCAAAAACAAAACAAAAAAATCTGACTTCTGCTGACAGGGTGTTTTGTTATTAAGCTTTTTTTTTCCTGTTTTTGGTTTGTATGTTTTCAGTTTTTATATTAACTGTACAGTTTAACTTTGGGTGAAAGGTAAAACACAAAAAATGAGAGACTCTTGGGATATTTTCTGTATTTGTTCTACCTGTTACTGCTGGTACTATACTATCTGGTATTCTGGCTCTGTCTAAATCACTGGAACTATGTAGTTCTTCACAATGTAGTATGCTGAAATGGCATTTATTTGGTTTTCTCAATAATGGCAACAACGTTTGTCTTATTTCAATGGATTCCACTTTTTGTTCTTGATATATTCTAGTGTAATAGAAATAACTTGATAAAAAAGGTCTGAAAATATGTTGATGCAAAAGCAAAACTGAAATAAACATTGATTGATGTACACACTGGAAATCTCTGTTCCTTTGCTGTCATGCTCCTTCATCAGAGTACAGGAAATGTAATTTTAGGAGTGAAACGTTAAGGAAAGCAATTACATTTACATTTTAGAACCTTTTTATTTGAAAATATTTTCAAAAATATTCTGAATATTCTGACTGCTGATTCAAGTGGAACAAATTTATATTATGTTTCATTTGTACTCAGGAAAAAATGACATTTAAACAGCTTGAAGCTCAAAACATAATTTGTGACTCTCCATTAAGTCAGAGATGCAATTCTAAAAGTTGGTGGCTCACCTTTGACTCCAATATGGCTGCTGTAAATACCAGAGCAAATTATGGTTACAGTCAACAGCTTAATTGCTCTTTTGTGTCTCACTAAATCCATCATGTTGATAGTAGAGTATGACCATCATTAGTGAAAATGATATGTTTGAATGCACAACATAGGGGAAAAAAACATTTTCATCTTGTTTTGCTAATTGTAGTTATTCTGGTCATTGAGCAGAACAACAAGCAAATCCCCAACGTTTTTGCATGAAACAATGTTAAATTGAGGTTAATACTAAGTCTAAGCTCTTAATTTTTGAGCCAAATATAGTGCAGCAATACAGAAGATATTTTGCTAATGCAGCTCAAAGAGCCATGGCTCTTATAAACATAGTCTGTTTTGATGCTAAGATCAAAATGTAGGTTAAATTTACTGAAGAAAGTTAGCGCTTTCTCGATGTATATATGTATAACATATGACATGATATATGCTGATAAATCTATGGTTACCTTCCAAATTTGTCTTGGATTTGAATGTGGCCTGTCTTGTCTCTTTTTGCATGGATCTTTTGTGATTTCCAGGTATTTTGTCTCCCTTCCACGGTCCAGAGGATGACTGTTTGGTTACTTTGTCTCTGTAAATTGTAAGATCTTAATCCGCATAGTTATTTGATCTGTGTATATCTATGTTGCACAATGATGAACTCGCGACCTGTCCTGGCTCTCGCCTTATCACCATTTGAGTTGAATAAGAACCGCATAGACAAGTGGACATAGATAATGAATAGATATACTTACATGATTTTTATTAGTTTTTTAATATTGTTTGATAATGTCTCCGACGGTCCCCGTTTTCGATTGATACTTTTTCCTATTTCAAAACATTGTATATTCCCCCTCCGTCCCTCCCTCCTTTCCATTCTATAGATAAACTCCTCCTGCGCCGCTGTAGCTGTGTCATGTGCCGGGCAATATAAAAAGAGCAGACCTAGCCAACTACATTTTATTTTACTTCCGTGTTTCCCTCCAATCATATTCTTGTTTAGTATTTTGTTGCTCCTGAAGCCAATTGTTGCTATACTTCCGTGAAGCCTCAACCAATAGCAGCTCAGCCTTGCCATATCTGAGCCCGCCTCCCTGGTTTATTTAGCAGATTCCCGAAGTTTAGCTGAACTGCAAGAAAATACTTCTAAAACAAAAATAATATGAAGTTTATTTTAAACAGACATTAAATATTAGCAATGTCGCTGCTGCCTGGAGCATTTGCAGATGGAAACGGAACATATTAAGACACGACCCTTGTGTTTCTCATCTTTTGGTGGGCTTCAGCAGAAGACGGCAGTGAGGAAAAAAGGCTCGACCGAAAGAAAAGAAGACCTGGCGTTATGTCTGTTCGACTGTTGCTGCTGCTGGTTTTTTGTCTGGAGGTGTTCAGGTGTGAGCTATCCGGAGAAAAGGGTGGCTCGATCATCAGCGCTGCTAAAACGTTGGTGTGGGGACCAGGGCTGGAGGCGGACATCGTCCTCCCTGCTCGATTCTTTTACATTCAGGCGGTGGACAGCTCAGGGAAAAAGTGAGTACATTTGGCCTGGTTTGCGTATGTTGTTCCCCCTCCCTCAAATCCAAGTAAATGGATGGGTTTTCTTTTAATGTGAAACATTGAAAGTTTTCCCTTTTTTAATAGTTTGCCGTCAACCGTCCTCCAAAATAAATAAATAAAAATCGATTTTTGGAAGTTGTTTCTAAACAAGAGTGCAGACAAGCAGGGGCACAACTACATACTTTCTGAGGTGTATGCGAACATGTCATCGGCGCCCCCGGCCCCAATGACATAAACTTGTACAATTCATCTTTAATTAAATGATCAATAATAATAATTGTACATGTGAATAAATTGCTGTCTACAGGGCAATATTTCATAATTTAATATACAAGTGAGCCAAATCTGTTGGCCTGTGTCTAGATCCGTCCATGGGCTGCAGGCCTGAGGCTTTTTGTTAGCAAGTTTTCTATAATTTTTAGAGTTTGATGGGAAACCAACTCATTCCATCTCCATGTCCATCTTGAGTAAATTACTAGCAACTGTTGCATAATGATAAAATGATAATGATGAAATGAGACAAATAGACAGAAATACAGACAGACAGATATCTTACCCACAAAGATAAATACTTTTCAAAATATTTCCCAATTCGTATAGTTTTAGACTTCTTTGTTAAACAAATAAGTCTTTTTGCTCCACACTGTTTACAATCTCCCTCTAATGTGGCTTCCTGATTTTCTGTTTCGAATTAGAAATAAACATCTTACAATGGATGAAGATGAGTACTGATGTTGTTGAACGTGGGAGAAGCCGGAGCACCCGGAGTGAACCCACACATATTAACAGTAGCTGCATCCATCGATCCACCCACCCACCAATTATAGAAATACATACACATCTATATATATATATATATATATATATATATATATATATATAGCTAGAGGTATATATTTATAGATATACATACATATCTATATATAGATTTATATATATTTATAGAGGTATATATATGTATACGTATAAACACATATACATGTATTATATACATATATATAGGTATGTATATGTATTTATATATTTATACAATATATATATATATATATATAGAGAGAGAGAGAAAGAGGTACATATTTATAGATTGACATCAATATATATACATATCTATATATAGATTTATATATATTTATTGAGGCATATATATGTAAATAAATACATATGGAATATATATATATATATATATATATATATATATGAGAGAGAAAGAGGTATATATTTATAGATTGACATCGATATATAGATATACATACATATCTATATATAGATTTATATAGAGGCATATATATGTATGTATATATATGTATTTATATATTTATATAAATATATATATAGAGAGAGAGAAGGAGAGAGATGTATATATTTATAGATTGACATCGATATATAGATATACATACATATCTATATATAGATTTATATATATTTATAAAGAGGTATATATATGTATACATACACATACATGTTATATATATATATAGAAAGAGAGGTATATATTTATAGATTGACATCTATATATAGATATACATACATATCTATATATAGATTTATAAATATTTGTAGAGAGAGGCAGATATATATGCATATGTATTTATACATGTATGTATATATACATGTTTCAGCCTTGCTGCTGAAAAGTGCTATACAAATTTTATTGATTGATTGATTGATTGATTGATTGCCCACAAAGATAAATAGTTTTCTAAATTTTTCCCAGTTTGTATCGGTTTAGACTTCTGTAATTCTCTTTTTGTTCCACGTTGTTTACATTTTCTTTCTCTAAATCTCCCTCTAATTAAAAAATGTGGTTTTCTGATTTTCTGTTTCGAATTAGAAATAAACATCTTACAATGGATGAAGATGACTACTGATGTCGTTGAACGTGGGGGAAGCCGGAGCACCCGGAGTGAACCCACACCTACACGGCGAGACATTTCCCACCGTGCAGTCCTGTCTTTTGAATATTAAAATGTCCAATTAAAAATCACAGTAGCTTTTTTTCTAATTACCGCTAATCACCAAAACACACGTGGCCCCGCCCCCCTCTTAAATCTAATCTACTTTAGACATCAGTTGATGCCTATGATGGATGGACTTTACATCTGTTTTTTTTTAACCGGCGTAGAGGTGGTGGAGTTAGAGCCTTTTTGATTCGCTTCCACACTGATGTCTTTTTCTTGGGGTTCTCTTCTCCTTCAGAAATATTGCCCTCCTCAGCTGACTCATCAACTGATTGCGGTTCTAATTCCTGAGGTGGTGTTTGGACTTCATCTTTGCTTAATATAAACTTTGTTTGTGGAAGCGATGTTTTCTGATTTTCCGTTAGACCACATTCCTCCTCTCTGGAAACGACATCAACTTGACGTGTTACGTCTTCTGAAACTGTCCCAGCTATTGTCCCAGTTTGTTCAGAAGCAATCTGGGGGATGTCAGGTATTTTTTCCGAATCAGGATTTGTTGTCTTAGTGATTGGGGCAAAGTGTTGATCTGTCTCAATCAAGTTTACAACAGTTTCCTGTTCAGTTTTTTCTTCAGGGACCTGCTGTTCTTTAGATATCTCTGTTTCTATTGTATAAATATCGTTTTTAATAAAGGCTGTTTGATCCCTAATTGTTTCTGCTGTTGAAACTTCTTGTTCTATGTTTGCTCCAGAAACGTTTTCCTTACAGAGGCTCTCCAGTTCAGATGCTTCTCTCCTTGCTGCCTTTCTCTTGATCTTACGTTTAGATGTCTTTGATCGCTTTTTCTCCCTTTGCGTCTCCATTTTGTTGTGTTATGGAGACTGTTTCTTCTTTTATCACCTGCAGTACTTCACCGATGGCTGTTTCATTCTTGTGAATTTCATTTTCGATGGTCTCTGTCTGGTCTCCAACTATTTCTGGTACTGAAACTTCTTTTTTAATGTCACCGGAAACGTTTTCCTTACAGAGGCTCTCCAGTTCAGATGCATCTCTCCTTGCTGCCTTTCTCTTGATCTTACTTTTAGATGTCTTTGATCGCTTTTTCTCATACTTCCCGTCTCCATTTTGTTGTGTTATGCAGACCGCTTCTTCTTCTATCACCTGCTGTACTTCACCAATGGCTGTTTCATTTGTTTGAATCTCGTTTTTGATTGTCTCTGTCTGGTCTCCAACTATTTCCTTTACTGAAAGTTCTCTTTCAATGTTGTCACCAGAAATGTTGTAATTACTGAAAACATTCAGTTCAGATGCATCTCTCTTTGCTGACTCTATGCTGTTCTCAACTGTAGATCTCTTGAATACTTTTGTCTGATGATCCTGATGTCTGTTCATTTGTATTTCAGAAGGTTGTTTTTTAAGCAGTAAAAACAGCTCAGTTTGGGTTGAAATGGTGTTATAAACTGGTTCCAAGTTAAATCTGTTGTCCACCACATCCATCTCTGTTTGTGTTGATATTGATTGACCGACTGGTTTCAAGTAACATCTGGTTTTAGGCACATCCATATCCGTTTTGACTGACACACTTTGGTAAACTGGTGAGGTGTTTTGTGATTCGCACTGAGTCTGAACTGAAACCATAGTACTCTTCCTCTGTCTTCTCTCCGAGAGTAATTTGTTCGTCAGATCTTTTAGCTTTTTAATTTTAGCATCTAGTTTCTGATTTATATCAAACATCTCATCAAGCTGTTTCATTAAGAATTTTTGTACTTCCATATGTGCCAATTCAGACTCCTTATATTTTGCTTCCCAGGAGCATTTTACTTGCCTTGTCTTGTCCATGGGTTTTCCCAGAGATGGATGTTTCTCCCCTTTTTGATCCTGTGTCTCCTGCGGTTTCAAGATGGATTCCTCTTTGGTGATCAGTGTTGCAGTGTTCTTAGTAGAACTTTCCTTTTTCATGGACGCTACCTCATCATGTTCTTCAGCCGGCATTGAAACATTTTTGGTCTCAATATTATCAGCAAAAAAAACTTACATCTATGCAAGGTTGAGACGTTGGGAACATTTTCCAGAACGTCTTTTTTTCGCTTCTGGGCAAACCTGCCTGGTGACTTTGATTTTCAGACACAGGACCGTTGATGTCACTGTTTGCAGCAAAAAACGTCAGATCGATGCAAGTATCTGGCTGGGGGAAAGATTGCCACAACAATGGGGTCTTCTTAATATTGTTTGATATCTAGTCTTGGACTGTTTCTCCCCTTTCTGGTCGACTTTCTTCTATTAATGTGACGGATTTCTTTTCGGTCACCGGCTCTGTTGCAGAAATCACAGTGCTCTCAGTAGAACTTACCTTTTCCGTGGACGCTCCTCATCACGTTCTTCAGCCGGCATTGAAACATTTTGGGTCTCAATATTCTGATTTTTTTTTTATTAACACGGCGGATGCGCGGCAACCTGACTGCAGAAAGAGTAGGCGGGCTGTTAAACGGTCACTGGTTGCCATAGTTACCCACCATTACCTTGTTGTTTGAGAAGAACTTTGCTGCAGTAAACAGAAAGGGTCGGGGACAGACCACTGTCTCACACCTTATGTGGAAATGGGACCATTGCACTCTGGAATTTAAGGGGGGCGCTATTTCCTATATTATCTGCGGTCTCCCCTTTTTATTGTCTTTTGAAATCTGGGATATAGCTTCATTTTTCTGTGTACTTCTAAATCGGTTCCTTAGTTGCACCTTTTCGGGTTTGCTACTGCCTCTAGTGGCGTGGGGTGGTAGCACAACTAATTTAATTACGTTACTGAATGAGAATACCACAGTCTTTATTATTTTATTATTAATACTGACATTACTGCGTCCCCTCTAGTTCAGCGCCCCTATGCGTTGCATACCGTGTTTACCCACTTTCTGCGCCACTGCAGAGAAGTACAACTCAGGTTATTTTAGTTGTATAGCGATGTTTTATGATGGATTTATGGCCCTTTACAGAAAGCAGTTTCGGTTTAGACCTAATCGGACAGAATTCAAAATCAATTTGTCTCAATCTAATTTAAGTCCAGTTGTTCTTAAAGTAAGGGTCGAGGCCCAACTGTGGATCAGAACAGTTAATGGTCTGGAAACCATTTGCATTTAAAGAGAACTGTAAACATCCTGCTACAACAACTGATACTATATCTGAGAACATATCAAATATCTTTAAAAAAAAAAAAAAAAGGAGTAGCATATAATCACCAAACATATTTTAATATTAGATTAATATATCCTGGCCAAATATTTCAAATATTGACTTCACTTCTGGCTTCTCTTTGCTCTGGCAATAGTTATCAAAACTGGAAAAAAGCTTCTACTGTATTTAGTGTTACCTGCAGATTGTCTCATCTGTTTACAGTTTCTATTTTCCCTGTTTGCTCAAGTAAAAAAGTTGAAACTTGGAACTAGAGAGAACACATGGAGCTGACCTTTCGTCACACATCTTTTGTCCTCTGAGGAAAAAAAAACTTTAAAGGTTTCACATTTAGGGTGTGTTCTCTGTTTAGCTGTATCATTTTCACTCATTTTGCACAGAGAGCAGCAATAGATATCAGATTTAAACTATTACCAATCGTGAGTAATCTCTCTGTATCCTGATACTTTTAGTTTAACAACATCGCCTGGAGAGAAGACGTTTGAGGTAAAGATGGTCTCCCCAACAGAGCAGTTCACCAGGATCTGGATTCAAGTTCTTGATCGTCGGGATGGGTCGTTCTTGGTTCGCTACAGGATGTACGCCACCTATACTGACCTGCACATCCATGTTCTGCTGAAAGCCAAGCATGTTGCCAAGTCACCCTATATTCTCCAAGGTAGAAAACTGTTCCAGTTGCCATAACATTGTGTGTCAAAAGATTACATTTTTGAAGCGTAACTTCAACATTGTTGCTATGACACAGGGTGAAAAAGCATGAATATGCCTCTCCTTCCCAGGTAGAGTGTACCACGAAGGTTGTGACTGTCCCCAGCCAAGTGGTTTTGTATGGGAGAAAAACATGCGCTGTCCTGAGTCCTTCGCCCAGATAAGCAGGGATCTCTCCCTTTATGCGAGTGTCGATCCAGATCAGAACTCACAGGAGATCCCAAAGCGCTTTGGGCAGCGCCAAAGCCTCTGTCATTACACAATTAAAGAAAACAAGGTACTTGATAAATGTAATTATAACAATTATACAAATTTTAACTCACAGGTTCAATAAAAGAACAGCTAAAAAAAAAAATCCTAAATGCACCCCCCTTGACGTTTACACCCCTTAAGCTTTATTCAGATTTTGTAAAATTGCATTCACAAACATCAGTATACCTGATTGAGATTTTATTAGATTAATCAACGCAAGTTGACGCATCATTCTAAAGTGTCACTCCGAACATGGCATCTTTTCAGAAATCTAATGGTTTTTTTGTTTTTATAAATGAACCCAGATTAACTTAAAAATCAATCTGAAATGCCAAAGAGGTTAGGGTGACTTATTTTTGCCAAAGGGTTTCCCCCAGAAAACTTGCGAAGCCTGGTGGTTGGAGCGCTCTGTCAGTCATTCATCCAGTGGCCCACCGTGTTTTTGAGTTAAAAAATGTTTAAAGTTGACGGGAGACTTGAAAATATCACTTGATAATTATGTGTTACTGGAAGATTGATGCCTGAACACCAACTATAAAGTCTTAAAAATGCAAATATAAAAAAAAAGCACAAAAAAAACTCACAACGTATAAATAACTGGCGGCCAGTTATTTATACTGGTGGCCCACCAGGCTTATAATGTACTGGGGGAAACCCTGCATCTTCATTTTGTCCTTCCTTCTCCCTCCAGGTGTATGTGAAAACATTTGGAGAACATGTCGGCTTTAGAATCTTCATGGATGCCATCTTACTCTCACTTACAAGAAAGGTGAGCTTTAACGTGAATAACCTAATACCCTTCAATTTAGAATATCGATCCTATCGAATGTGATGTTTCTCTTCTGCAAGGCTTTCATCATGAATATATATATGAGAACATCAGACAGGAGCTGAATCATTGATATTCTACAAGGGTGTGTTTGCAGGTTCGACTCCCTGATGTTGAGTTCTTTGTAAATCTGGGTGACTGGCCCCTGGAGAAGAGGAAACCCACCGATAAGCTCCATCCTATCTTTTCTTGGTGTGGCTCAAACAACACCAGAGATATCGTCATGCCCACTTACGACCTGACTGAGTCGGTTCTAGAGAGCATGGGAAGGTAGGGCCTTTGAATCAATGTGCGTATTAAGTGTTGCTTAGCACCAGAGTTACTGTAATTCAGCCTCATTCAGCAAAAGCTTACAGGATTATTATTATTATTATTATTATTATTATACACAATCAGCTATTTATGCAGGTGAACTTGGAGTGCACTCCAGGAGCTTTTTGAAAACGAAGCCTCTGCTGGTTTCGCTCCAGGGAATTTCTCTCATGAACTAAAATCGAAGGAAGTAATTTGTCTCTTTCTTCCTGTCCTTGCAAAGGTTTAAAAATAGACCAGCAGAAAACAGAACAGGCACCCTGTCCTCCAGTGCCTTGCCAGAGTTTTTACAACCCAGAAACTTTATTATTTGCATCTAAAATCACTAACTTCGATGTATTTTTTATGTGAAATGCATTTGCAGTCAGCACCTCTTAATCAATACATTGCAGAACTGACACTGATTGCAGCAGGAACACTCAAAACAAATCCCACTGTTTCTACTGAGGAGACAAAAAAATTGATTTATTTAGCAAATGAAACAT
Organism: Poecilia reticulata; assembly: GCF_904066995.2. Classification (NCBI taxonomy): domain Eukaryota; kingdom Metazoa; phylum Chordata; class Actinopteri; order Cyprinodontiformes; family Poeciliidae; genus Poecilia; species Poecilia reticulata. The sequence continues at coordinate 37,798,864 of NC_088831.1, forward strand.
TATTTAAATGGAAAAGCAGAATATCAACGTTTAAAATTTGCTTCTTTGAAAGATTAGATTTGAGGTCACATATCAATTAAATGAGTAGATTTTATTCATTTCTGTGTCTACAGGGGACTTCATTTGCTTATAAAATATTTCTAAATAAGTTATTTTCTGTAATGTTTCTGCCGAGTTGTCCCAATGACTTGGACTCTTATTTTATGCAAGAAGCACAGCCTGCAAATTTTATTTTGCTTTTCTAAGACACTGAGTATGGCCAAAAAGAAGTATATTTTGTCATACAGTTAGATTATTACCCTCTGGAACAGCAGGAGGTTTGACTTCAACTCTGTATTTTCCTGCACCGGACAGAGTGAGCCTGGACATGATGTCGGTCCAGGCCAACACCGGGCCGCCGTGGCCGGAGAAGAACGCCACGGCCTTCTGGAGGGGCCGGGACAGCCGCCAGGAGCGCCTACAGCTGGTCAAGCTGTCTAGAGCTCGCCCCGACTTTATAGATGCTGCTTTCACGAACTTCTTCTTCTTCAAACATGATGAGAGCCTCTACGGCCCGCTGGTCAAACACGTCTCTTTCTTTGATTTCTTCAAGGTGAGAGTGGTGAAGCTGCATGAAGACACGTCGTCTCTGTGCAGTATGTCCTGAAACCAATTAGTTATATCTTTAAAGTTACTACACAGAAATACTAGTTGCCAAGTCAAGTACAACTTTAGATGCAGAAGGAGTCAGTAAAAGCAAGGAAAAAGAACACAAGAAGTATGGAAACATAAATTTCCCTTATTCCAAAGTTCTTTTTTGTGTCTTCCTTCTTTCTGTCCTTCAGTTTTTGTGTCCTTTCCTCCTACTTTGTGAGCTTCTTCATTTTCCTCGTCTTTGCCTCCTTTTGTCATTCATTGTGCCCTTGTGTCATATTTTTCTTTTCTTGTATCCATTTTTTCATTTTCATTCTTGTCCTTTCTTCCTTCCTGTATATGTTAGTGCCTGGTATTTGTAGATCCCATAACTAAAACCAGCATATAAAAATGTCTGCCCTCTTCAGGAAGTTTTTGAATGTATATTTAAAAACAGGCAGAAGTATGGGATACCTACATGTAAACTATTTAGAAACTAATTTCTCTTCAGGAAGGTAATTATCTCACTTGATTTATTTCTCTCTTCTTGTTCACCTGCAGTATAAGTATCAGATAAACGTTGATGGGACAGTAGCAGCCTACCGTCTGCCGTACCTGCTGGCAGGAGACAGTGTGGTCTTAAAGCAGGATTCCAGCTACTACGAGCATTTCTACAACGAGCTGCGGCCGTGGGAGCATTACATCCCGATAAAAGCAAATCTGGGTGACCTGCTGGAGAAGATCAAGTGGGCCCGAGACCACGATGACGAGGTGATCATCTGTTGGATGATTATGGTCACTAAAACTGAACTGGTGTTGTTATGAACAGCCATTTCACACACATATTTTTTTTTTCTTTCTATTGTCAAGAGAGCACACATTGTTACTTTTCGAGCAGAACCATCTACAGAATCCACTGTTACAATCCCAACTGGAAGAACAGAGTAATGGAAAAATGCAGGCCTGTCCTCATTATATCTGTTAAATAATGGTCACATCATTTTTGCATTATCAGATCTCTTCAGTTTGCTGTGTAATACTGTAGGCAGTCCATTTAAGAATACATTATTCATGAGTATGAATTTATTGACTCGCTGAGATTATTTTATGCCTCTCTGAGTTAACTATATATAAATCTATCAACGGGAGCTCATCAATTATACAGTGCTTAGTGAAGTATTCATACCTCTTGAAATGATATAACCACAAACTGCTATATAATTCAGTAGAATTTTGTGTACAAAATATAATCTGTCACTCAGGGGGCTTGGATACAAATGCAGAGTACACTTAGTCAGATTTTAGTTTGTAAAGAAGGTATAAATAGTTCACGTTCCTGTAATTTAACAAATAAGTTGAGATGCATTGTTTTTCTTTCATTTCAGGCTTGCTGGATGTGAATTTCTTTTATGTTTTATATGTTTGAAAAGCATTAAATTCAACATGTAACCTATTGTTTTTCCAAGGCGTAATTCCTCCTTGTGGTGCTGTTTTTTTAAAACTCTCATCTTTTCGCAGGCAAGGAAAATTGCCCTTGCAGGTCAGCAGTTTGCCCGCAGTCATTTAATGGGAGATAGTATATTCTGTTACTACTACAAGCTTTTCAAGGTATCACTGCTGTATTTTTCCTTTACCCCTGCTGTTATACCAACCTGAATAAATCATGTTGTTTGTAAACAATATTCATAAAATAATTTTTGCTGTGCTTCATAAAGGAGTATTCCAGGCTGCAGATCACAGAGCCTAAGATTCGGGAGGGCATGGAGTTTGTAGAGCAACCTAAAGATGACTTGTTTCCATGTTCCTGCGACCGGACAGTGGTAAGGGATCTCGGCACGTTTCCTTTATACCAGGGCTGCTTAGAACAAGTGTTAAACAGCTAAAAAATATTTCCCAACAATAAATCTGTTCTTAAATGTGTGACTGCTTTATTGAAAAAGTTTCTTCCCTTTTCCCTCCATTAAATGCATCTTCTGTTGGCCAAAGTGATTAATTTTTATTAACTCGCTTTAAAATTTAAGAAACTAGATTTTCAGTTAAATTGATCTTTTTTGTAATGGTGTTATACTATTGGCTCCAATAACATACTTTCATTTTAAAGTATCTGGCTCCCTCTGCTGTACATGAGCTGCCACCGCACTGCATTTTTTCTTTTACTAATTAATGCTTTTCATCAGGTAGTCCTGAAAGGACAAATATCAGTGTTTCTTTTACTGTTTCACTGTTCTCCCTTTTTCAGGCAAAAGATGAACTTTGATCTTGCACCATAGGAAGAGCAATGGATCATATCTGAAATTGCCAAGAAATCTTTTCAAGTTACGATTTATTTGTTTATTATGAGAGGAATGTCACTTTTTTATATAATTAAAATTCTTCTTTTTACATTTCTGTGTTTTTTTTTTGTTTCCTTGCCTTTATTCAGCATTTACACATTAGCGTTACATTCACATAAAATCGCTGTAAAAGTATTATTAACCCTGTGTTCATGTTTTGCATGTTACACACAAAAACACCATAGTTTTTCCCCCTTTTTTGAAATTGTTTTATGTGATGAACCAACACAGGTAAGCGCATAGTTTTGAAATTAAAGGAAAATTCTACATTTTCTAAGTGTTTTACGAAACATAGCAGCGGTCCAGATCTGAATTCAATATTCACTATTCCAAAATTTATGTTCAAATAGGTAAAAACGGAATAATTGTAAATACCACTCCTGAACGCTAGATGGCACTCATTTTCAGTCATTTTGAAGACTTTGTACAGAAGGACCGCCTGCAATGGACAAGTTTAATGAGGTAAACGTTAAAATAACGAAATTCTTCATTAAAAATAAGCGCCATTTTCAAGCAGTTTAGGCTGAAAGAAGGAATTCACACGTAGAGACTGTAGATGAGGATACACAGACTGTACGTCATGAAAAAGGGCAGTGAGCTGTCCAGATGAATGACTTGCTTTTAAACGTATCTTTCAGGAACTTGTAAAAGTGCCGTTCGGGACAAAGAGTCTGGACGCAGTCTTGTGTGTTCCAGCGTCACTGAATGATGTTCAGACAGCCGTCATACTAACACACGGTGCGGGAGGAGACATGAACTTCAAACATTTAGTTTCTCTTGCTCACGCTCTGGCATCAGACGGTTTTCTCTGCCTCCGTTTCACATGCAAGGGTTTGAACTTGGCTTATAGAGTTAAAGCTTATAATGCTGTCTGGGTAAGTATTTTTTGTTTCTGTTGAAAGAAAACTGCTGCAAAATGAAAGGAAAAATCTGACTTGTGAGCTATATTGGCCTTGTTGAACAGAATTTTATAGTTTTTCAGTTTTGTCTTTCAGAATCAATTCAAAAGAGTTAAGTTTAAAAAAATAAAAGTAGAATGTGACTTTTGTTTCAAGTAGTGAATACATAGAAACCAACTGTTAGAAAATGTTTGCTTCAGTTAAATGTATAAATATGTAAACTACTGTGAATTTGACATACAGTTTGCAGTAGCAGCTGATCAGATGCGTCTTGTGCCTCTTGTGATATCATTGACCGGAATTCATTTAAGGCAAAATGCACATTTGCTATCGGTGTGCATTTTAAGAAATTTGCATGTTGTGAAATCCTGCTGTGCTATTTTAATTGCAAAGTCCTCATTTAAATAAATTAAAAAAAAACACTCATGTGTCCTTTCAGGACTACTTGAAAACCTTGGAGAGGTTTACATTGAAAAACACATTTTTTGGAGGTAAATAGAAAGTGCCACATGCCCATGCTGATTTCCATTGATAACAGCTTCATTGTGTTTTAGACAAACTACTGCACTAAATGGGATTCCTTTCATGATCAAATCAGGCAGGTCAATGGGATGCCGTGCGGCTGCAGCCCTCGCCAGGCAGCTGAGCGATGAGTCTGAGGACGCAGTGCAGGGTGTCATCTGCCTCTCTTTCCCCCTGCACCCGCCAGGAAAGACTCACACCCGTCATCAGCGGAGTGAAGACTTAAAAATGCTGCCTGGGAGTGTTTGTGTGCTGTTTGTGTCTGGCACTGAGGACACAATGTGCAACGGGGTGAGGGTGAAAATGTTCTGCATTGGATGAGGAAATGGATTTACATTTGTAGGATTTTTTTTTTTTTCACATTTGCTTTTGTTCTCCTTTTTTAATGTCCTGCCACAACATTTCAATCTGTTTCAGTCTGGATTTTCATTGCAACATCTTCTTTCTGCATACTGCTATAAGTTTCATTTTTCAATATGGAAGTTAACACACAGTCAGAAATGCAATAAAACATTTTGAGACGTTCTATGTCTCAAAATATGGGGAAACTGAGCAAAATTATAGAAAAAAATGACTTGCTGCTGTGTTTGGGACCTCAAATTGTCCCGACATGTTCTTGTAACTCTTCCTAAATTTGTGGGCAGATACAGTTGTTTCTCTTAGATTGTTGCTGATGTTTTTTCCAACTTGCCATTGTGTCAACACACTTTTGTTGGTCATTTCGCTGATCATCACTTAATCAAGTGCATTTTAGTATTATCTGTCTGCTACATCTACTTTTTAAATTCTACAGAAGCAGTAAGACTGGGCTTAGTTTTTCCAATGATCCATTTTCTTGCACCCTTGTCCCTCAGTGGGGTCGGGAGGGTTGCTGGTGCCTATCTCCAGCTAACGTTTCGGGCGAGAGGCGGGGTACACCCTGGACAGGTCTGAGCTTATATCCTAAAGTAAAATATTTTATGACTGTAGTTTATGTATGCATACACATAAACTACCCCTCTTGCATGCAGAGCAGCTTATTTCATTTGACCATTTCTTCTCTACTGATTTCACAGACTTCTCTGGTTATTTTTCTTCAACATCTATAATTCTAAGTCTCCTTTTTACTCTGCCTCTCTTTGATCAGTGTTTGCCAGGTGTGTACTTGAAGATTCAATGACATATCAGGCCTCAGTGGTGACTTTTCTTCTTTTTTCTTTGCTCAGGACCTTTTTAATGAGGTGCTGAAAGATATGAAAGCCGAGGCTGAAGTTTTTTGGCTACAAGGAGGCAGCCACGGTCTGACTGTGAAAGGAAGGTCTGAGGATTCTGTAATGGATGAAGTGAACTTAAAAGTCCTCCAGTGGATAAAGGACAAAACAACATTGGGGAATTAACATTTGGTGTTTGTTTCACTGTGCTGTTAAATAAAAGATATCACAACCTAAATGTGCATAAATGACTTAATGCTGCTTGCTGCATCATGTAATCACGAATTAAGATACATTTCTTTTTCAGTGTAGTTTTCAAAACAGACTTTTTTCTCTGATATAGTAAGTAAATAATGGTGCACGAGGAGAAGAAAATACATTTTAATGCAAGGTATGTAAAACTTAAAATTCAGGCTGTTACTACAGTATATTCTGTTTGGCTTAGTTTACTATTATACTATTTGCCTGCAGTACTTAATGGGTTATAATTTCCACACAATTTCCTCTTGTTTAAATAATTGAATTCAGACAGACCCTTCCCGTTTAAAGACGAAAAAGACCAGAAATCACACGTCCAGTTGAGGGCAGTAAAGATGAAGCGGTGGTAATGAAGCTGTAAGAAAAATTACTTGGAGAAAGCAAGGCAGATAAAAGCAGTAAGAGTGAATTGACACACTAGTTCAATATGTGATTAGGAAGAAAAGATGATCCGTATCTTCATTAAATTATCAATAGAATGGATGAAAATGATAAATTGCGAAGATGAAAACTACATTTTATTAGTGACTTTTTAAGATATCCATTTAAATGTTTTACTCCTCAACTGTACAAAGTTGCCTATTGGAAAAATACAACGAATAGACAAAAATAGTGTAGATCAGGGGTGCTCAATACGTCGATCGCGGAAAGGTTTTGAGTGGATCTCGGCAGGTGACAAACTGAACGAGTCCAGCACTTCCTCTTCTGATAGGCTTATCAAAAATATTCACTAAGATCCTAAACGTTTGTAGCTTCATTAAAAAAAGAATAATTATAAAAAGTCAACGAAACATGTTAAAATTAATAATCTCAGTAATTATTGTTTCAACAAGGTGTTGCGCGATTCTGTGCGTTTCGGTTCCATAAAAAAAAAAAAAAAAAGCGACTCAAAGACCGACTGACGAGCAGAGCAGGAGTTTAAATTAGCTACTCAACCACGGCTGTGTTCATGAGAGGCTTATTAATAATCGAGAAATAAACATCAAGCCTGGAAACCTGATATCGTAACGGACTGAATGTTGTGTTTTTAATGTAGCCTAATCTTTGCTCGGCTTGCGGGACGCAGGCGGTTGCCACGGCAACGGGTGTGCTTAAACGACAAAGAGAGTAAAAAGGTAGGAGATGTTTTCAGTTGATAGTCTGTTCGGATTGTTTTACCTTCTTTTTTTTTTTTTTTTTTTACCTTTGCTGTGGCTCATTACACCCGCTGTAGTTTCTGAACATTCAATAAACGACAAAATTGGACTAATTACCTCGTTCGTGTGTGAGCATACGTCACAACAAACATCAAATAGGACAAATATATTTCATTAAGTTTTAACAAATTCTACCGCGATAATTATGTGAAATTAAATTAATGATATCCCGACTTCAGAAGATTTGCCTTTACTTTTATTGGGCTCTTTGGTTCCCCCTATCAGTCTGTAGTTTCTCATATTGAGGTCATCAAACCAAATTTCAGATCCACCATGACTGACTGACACCTGCTGGCGTCAGGTTTGCAACCAGCTTCTGACTGAGAAACCAGTAAGCTGCTCCCAGTGTCAGAATCTCACTGAGGAAGAAACTGGATTAGGTTTTCTGTCACTTCATTTCTGCTATAACTGATGTATATTCCCATATAAAATAAGTCAATAGAGTTTAATTTGCAATTTTTATGTCTTTGTGTCATGAGGTAGATCTCAGGCGGCTGGTGAGAGAAAAAGTAGATCTTGCTCTCAAAAAGTTTGGGCACCCCTGTTGTAGATAATTAATAACTGTACATGGGTTAATTAATTAAATTATTTTCAAATAAAATAACTCTTTTTTTAGGTATGTTTTATTTTGATATGTCTATTAGTAATGAAAATGCAAATTCATATAATTAGTTTTTTAGATTTGGATGCGCAGTCTGTTTTAGGGCAAGAAAATGCAAGTAATCCGTACCGTGGAGGTTTAATATTGTTGCGGCTCCTTTAAGGCTAACTCTGACGTCACCTTTGTTGGAAAAGCTATTGGCTATTGCACTTCCGCACATTTCAAGCAGAGGAGCATGGCAGAGGAACGGCTTTGGAACAGGGTAAACATTCCTTACCCCTGTGCAACTTCAATCGTCCGCATAAAAGTTGCTCCAAAAACAGGTTTGAACGTCCAAACAGAAAATGTCTCACCTTGTTGTGTGCTCATTCTTATAGACACATGAAGCGAAATTATACACCTAACCACGTGCTTTTTGCAGGGATACTGACAATCTACCCTTTTATGTTTTGCAGTTAGACTCTTCAAAGACCTGCTGCTGAAAAACGACGATGTCCTGAAGCTCCTTCACAGTAAGTTACTGCAGACGGAGATCCGGCTTCTCTACGATCTGATGCACGTCCTGAACAACAGCTACAGGGGGAACAAGACCTTCAAGGGCCTTCAGCAGGTGAGAACTGCAGGCAGAAACCCCACATTATGCTTCACTGTGTCACATTTTCTCTTTTCAAGTCTCAGAATGTCGAGCAGCAATAGAAGTTTCAGACTTTCCAATCTAAACCTGAATTTCTACATGATCTTGTCCATTTTTGTACTACAGGTTGAACAATGTGTAAACAGACTCAAGACTATGAAGCTTGACGCTGCTCTTCAGGGGCTAATAGAACTATGTCCCAATCAGTTTCAAATGTAAGTTTTAACAAATTATTGTTCTAAATACAGCTATCATTAACACACAAGTCAGATGTGTTACAAAACACAATGCACTTATTACAATTCTTTGTCTGCATTTTTTTTCAGCCATGAGAAATGTGGGATTAATGGCTAATCCTCTTATTATAACTCCTTAATTGTGATTTTTTTTTTTTTTACTCTAACAGAACGGTATGAGAAAATTATAAATAATAGGGAGTATTGAAGAGAAAATCTACACTCAGTTTGCTGTTATTTCATTGTGAAGCCAAAAATCCCACGATCATTTGTGCTCCCCACTCTCTAGTGTCTGCAAAGCCATTTTGTTTACAATATTGCAGCTGCATGTACGATCTCTAATTACAGTTTCTTCATGGGTTTTAGGGCATTGTGCGACAAGAAGGGTGACTGTGATGTTCCGAGTCAACCCATGCTGGAGTGGACCTGTCTGAAAGTGCTGGGAGCTGGCAAGCTGCTGAGCTGCACTTTGTCTCGCTGCAGCAGAGCTTTCATGTATCCTACTTAGCAGTTCATGCTGTTCTGTAGATCAAGTTTTAATGTTATTTTTATTAGACCCAAAAGAGGGTTTGTGATGCATCTTGGAACATCTCTGTCAGAGTTAGTTTGTCTTTGATTCATTTTTCAGATTAGCAAAGCGGCAGATGAAATGGGAGGAGTTTCTCATCCTGAATATGGTGCTAACCAGCATGCTGAGTCGTTTATGGTAAGTAGCTACTTAATTTTTTTCATATTTGCAGCCCCAGTTGGATGTGGGAGATAGAGCAGCACAATAAAATAACTTTAATTCGGCTTTTTAGAATGATTTGACTCAGAAATCAAAGGTTGAAACCATCAGAATTCAGATTTCCTGTTTCTTTGACCAGAAATTAGAAACTAAGTGTGACACTATCAATATATAGCATGACACCATCACAACAACCATTCTAATTAAAATAAAATAATAATTTTTCAGTCAGTGGATACTCAGACGTGCTGTAGTGCAGACTGCTGCAGAAGAGCCTTCCTGCCCATTACCATCTACGTATCTGTAGAAGTTAGGGAATATGAAATAAAACATTTCATTCCTCTTTGGGATTAATTAGGTATTTTGAATTGAATATAAATCAATTCAAAGGAAACAAGTTCATAATTTTTTATTTTTTTTAATAGTACCGATATTTTACCCTGGATAGAGTTGAGAAATCTATATTTGGTTTGAATAAAATGATTTTAAATGTTATTCTTCCCTTCATGCTCCCCACCAGTCTTTGGCACTGACTATGTTAATATGACCACATCATTATTACTTCTGCTTGTGTTGGAAATCATCAAACATTGGGACTGAATACTTCCCATTCAGGAAGCGGACGTGTTTTCAGAAATTATTTTTTTTTCCAAAACTGTATAAGGTACTTTCTGCATTACAGTTTGGTTCCACTTTAACAAGCATTGAACAATAATGTAGCCTGATGTCTGCTGATAACTGTTTACTCAACACACTCAGCCATATTAAGTCAGTAATCCTTACTTGCATGATTCAGTGAAAACTGATGTATCAGATTCGTGAAGAAGTGTCCCATTTCTTTGGAGGATATTTGAACCACTTATTGAATTAAATACTAAGGAATGGGGAGACATTTAGGGGTAAGGATAACTCTAAGAAATCTGATTCGGACTAAGTAGCCAGTGGTAAATTTTATAAATGATCTGTAACAACAGTGACTGAAAGCAAACATTACTGGTGATTACTTGTGGAGAAATTTGATGATGAATGTGACAGAAATGGAAGCCATCCAAATACCTCCTGGCACAGAGCCTCTCCTCTGTGGGACTGTAAAGTTTATAGCTCATACACTGTTCCACTGTGCTTGGGTCTGTGATTGATTTCTCCAAAGTAGGAGTATATAAAAGCTATTTCTGCCAATTCTGTCAGCCATTTTTATTGGAGCTAATTGATGCTGCAGGAAAAGACTTTTCCTGTGAAACTGCATTCCTGGCTTTAGGCTGCTGTGTATTGTACATAATACATAAAAGAATTTTGTTAGGGTGGCCTTTTGGAAATGCTTTCTCTTTTCATATAAAATGACTGATCTGGTTCTTTTGCTTCATCAGGGTGTTTTTTCGTGGTTTACTGGTCAGCCTTTGCAGTCTTTACCAGTGGCTCCTGGAACTCCTGAAAGCAGTAGCCCAAGCCAAACCCATGCCCTTCCTCACCGACACGGTCTTGCCAGCAGATATGGCTGAGTTCCTGGGTCCCTCTGATGCTTTAGTGCTCAAGAAGCATCCGGCGTTTCACGCTTGTCCTAAAAATCAGAAAACAAAATGCCAAACAACAAAGAAAGCTAAAGTCAAAAACAATAAACAGCAGATGGCCTTTAAAGAAGACCTTGGGATGGCTGTGGAAAGAAAAAGAGGTATGGAGTCACCTGATTATTCAAGCCCAAGACCAGAGCAAGCAATTTGACAAACCAATTATCTCCATTTATCAGGTGTTTGCAAAATTTCTCTCCTCCTAACCAATTGTTATACAAAAATCTATTTGCAGGTGTTGGTTTTGATGTTGACGACAAGCCTTTTATCTTCAAGGTCAGTATGATAACCAATATGTTTATTCCTTTGACATGTGCCATATACAGCTGATTTTTTTTTTCACAGAAAACTTTAACCAAATTGAAAATTGAATTGAAGTGAATTTAGTACATATATATATATATATATATATATATATATATATATATATATATATATATATATATAAATCCCCTATTTATATATTTGTACACAAAAATTATGGCAAATAAAACAAAATGTAAGGACTTCTAATTAGGAATTCATGGCTTCCTGTGGTCGATTTGTCTTAGTTACTTCTTAAAATGGGAAAGACTAGAGAACACCTGGATACTTCTTACTTCTTGTATCAGAAATGAGCTTTTTATTTAAACTTTTCAGTCTCCACAGTCAAAGTAATAACAAAAAAATAAACACGAATTGGAACTGTAAAAAAATTAAGCTGCAGTAGAACCCATGTTTATCTCCTGACAAGACAAGCCTTTATCAAGTATTTATTTGTCCTTAGTTACCTTATTGACTCATTTTGATCTCAAAGCACAAGACTGTCTCAAAATTGAGCAACAAAGTCAAGAAACAAGAGTTCAAGAAACAAGTGAGTGAGGCTACTACATTCACACACCTGGCTGCCAATATGGAGGAGATAATTCAGTGGTGCGGATCTGAAAGAATGAAGAGGACAAAACGTCTCCTTACGTTCCTGCATTTAAAGTGCCAAAAGATGAAGTGTCTCGAATCAGGAGGACACAAGTAAGATGAATAAAACATAAAATTGTTCAGCCATGACTTTCAACTTCTGTGACACATTTTGAATGCTAACTGCGCTCATTATCTGGCCTTTTACTCAGTGTTCAGAGGAAGCTTCGGGTTTTCAGACGAGAAGTGTGCCAGGCTGTGTCTCCCCAGGGATCAGCAGTGAGGACTTTTCGTTTTCCGGCCGTAACGAAGAGGATCACTGGCCGAAGAGGTCATTCTGAATCACTCTGGAAAAGATTTATGTTATCTAGAGCCAGGTCTAGTTTTAAGAGGACAGTACTGCTTGGACAGCAAAAAGACTCTGGGCCAGTGGTGTATTTTAAAGATGTCGGGAAAAGCAAGGCTTCAAGCAGGAGTGCATTACAGATTAATAACCCAGATAGCAATGAAGACATAGATGATATATTTGCAATTGCAGGCTTGTAATGCTTCATAGACAACATTGAGTGAAGGTCAATCATCAAGTCAGTAGTCAATGTGTGAATTGCATTTATGCTAAGTGTTGTATTAGAACAGATACATTTACATTTTATACCTGTTATATCGCTGCACCTGATCACACAGGACACGGATGCATTTCTGTAATTTTGTACATGAATTCTGTTTTATTCTGAATTTTTGGAACATAAAGATTCTAAGATAATACTTTTGTAGTTTGCTTTCAAATGGCTAGAGGGTGATGAAAATACCAGGGAAACAAGAGATCTACACACACTATGCCTCTGTGTTAACACGGACCACGTAAAGTACAAACCAAATGCTAAGGAGCTCTAGCCAAGACATATTCCAGAAGTTCTCAGCCGTACTTTTGTGGCTGGTGGTACCAAGTATTGAGTTGAATACAAATTGGTGATTATTGAGAATAGGGACAAAACAGGTCCTATGGATAAAGCACAAAATTTGAATAAAATATACACAAAATATAATTTTTTCAAATATCTGACTAAACTAACTTGGGTCATGTGAGCACAATGATGTATATTTTCCTGGTGTTTGCTGAATATTTTTTTATTTTAAACATTGTAGTCGGTGGATGATGCCTGTAAAATCCCTTGTCCAGGAGCAGAACTCAATACATTATAATAGTTTAAAACAATTAAAGAAATACTAAAATTATATGTTATGATAATTAAGTATAAGTAGTCATATAAATAATTATAAAATCATTTTATATTTATTTTTGCCAGATGTTGATGACAAAGTTCTAGGTCAGGTCGATTAAAAATGTAATTTTTAAAAAAATGTTATAACTGGCACCCTGCATCTTAGCATATTTACATGTCCAAAATATTATTTGTCATATTTGCATACATAAGGTTGAGAGATAATTTTTAAAAAATGGGAAAATTAAAACCCATTTTGTCCCTATTTTCTAGAATCACTGAAATGTCATATTTTTCAGATTTTTCTTTGTAAATCAAAATAATTAAACTTCATAAATATGCTCTACTTTGTGTTATTCTGTTACAATAATCCAAATAAAATATTTTGAGATGTGCATTTGAATCGTAACAAAAGGTCAAAGTTCAAGAGTCATGAATACTTTTGGAAGGCGCAACCAAACAATGGAACTTGGGTCTTTTTATTATCTGTTACAGCTCATAAACTCATATCTAGACAAGTTATGTCTCAGTTCCTTTTAAGATCAAAGGTCCAGATTGCTCTGTTGTAGCTTTGCAATAAAAACTCATTGTAAATTACAGAATCTACTCCATCATCAGCTGCTTTATTAATGCTCTTAAACAATCTAATCTTAAAATCCATGAGATCCTGCAATTCAGATTATGTTAAATGCAATGATACCTTTTCTGGCTGAGAACTCCCATCACCACTGTCGTGCCTCTAACCAATTAATTGGTAGCTCTTTTAAACCTGTAATTTTAACAGTTTTTAGATCTTTATAATAAAAAAAAACAAGGCTTTTGTCCTAATGTGTTAATCTTTATCCAAAGATCAAGGTACAATCATAAAGTTAGGATTTTATTGCTGTACTGAGTTTTGAGTGCATATTAAGATAAAACATGACACGACTTTATTGTCTTCTCCAAAAATACAGGTTTTGTTGCACTTTCTGGAAGCTGGTTCTGTTTTCTATCCTAAAATGTAAAAAGAAAAATGCAATCTATGCAACGTTTAGAATTTTTTACATTTTATTTATTTTATAAGATTAGAAGGATTAAAATGACTATGATGAAATATTTGCATAAGAGCATCATAGTGCTAAATGTTTATAAGATTAAGAAAGTATCTGATGTAACCTTGCCATTGTAAGCTATTTGGTCTGGATTCAGTATGAACCAAGTATTACACATGCTCTCAGATTCATAAATTTGATTCATGGATCTAAGCAGGCCCTGCGACAGACTGGCGACCTGTCCAGGGTGACCCCGCCTCTCGTCCAGAACATTAGCTGGAGATAGGCACCAGCAACCCTCCCGCCCCCACTAAGGGACAAGGGTGTGCAGAAAATGGATGGATGGGTCTAAGCAGAACTTAGAAGTAAGTGTTTGCAGGTATTGTTGGTCTCTGTTTATCTCTTGAATGTGTGATGAACTGGCTTTCTTTGAAAGGTCACTTCTGCTGCTGCATTTTATGTCTTTAGTTTCATACAATATTGCAGTGACTTTGAACGTTTTACTTTTTACCCTTGTTACATAGTATAATTTTGAATCAATTATCTGTCCTAGTTGTTTTTCCACTGTGAAATTGAAAAAAAAAAGCCTTTCAGAACAATATTTAAAAACCACAAGATCTGTTTTCTGGTTGTTTTGCATTTGTGTTTTATTTTTTTTTATTTTCGGTTAAGTGGTTTAAGAAGTTGGTTGGACGATGTTTTTGGTTCTCACAGTCCCACACAGTTCTAACAATTTTGCTTGCATGTTTTTTTTTTTTTTTTAATAAGATACAAAAACCACAAACCGGGTTCTTTAACTGGAGCAAGGGCAGATGCGTCACTTCCTGTCATCTGTTGTTTTTTACTTCCGTAAGGTGGGGCTTTTGTTACGGGAGCGGTTTGTATTTGGAGAACCAATGCGTCGGTCTGCGCCGGAAAAGCAGTCAGCTAGATAGCATCAACCAAGGGCAGTCATTGGAACTACGCTTCGGTAAGGCATCCACATCTTCTTATCTCGGTAAAGTAGTTGTACTATTATGTGCTTATTAGCATGGCTCTTGAAATAACGTTACCATGCGTTTTTAAGGGCATATCGAGTGACTGCTAGAGGCAAAGTGCTCAGTGTTTAACGGAATATGGGTGTTTAAAAACTGGTAGTTACCAGATTAATGTGGTGAAATCGTCACGTTGTGGTGGTTGTCAAACTTTTTTCTAAATAGAAAACCAGATTAATAGTAGAATAATACCAGCACCATTGTTTGAGTTTACGCTAGCACAACATTTGGACATTTTCCCTAGATCTGTTAGTAATCTTAGTAAGCACTTCATTTTCTTTTTCTGACTTGTACTCCGAATAAACGTTTATGTTCATTTCGCTGCGGTTTGGAAGTACTGTTACTTTTTCTTTAACAATAACGGTATTCGCAACTGTTAAAGCCCGAGTGGGTGAACTACTCTTTTTAATATTAACAAACTTGTGAGTTCCTCATAATATAAGTACGTCAATAATATCTTCCACCATTAAATGTTTGAATAAGCACCTTGGTAATAATTGTTACTGCTGTAAAGTTTTGCCACTAAGAAGACACACCCAAACTAGCTCATGTGTTCTTCTGCTGATGTTGTAAATCCGTTGGTATCTTCAGACTAGGCAACCTGATCTTTAGGTTTTACGTTCGTATTTTCCTCTCTTAAAGGATGCAGAGTCATAAAGATCCAAAGCCAGTTCGGTCAGTTGCCAGATGATGGTTTACATGTAAACAGTGTAATGTAGAGATGCGGGTTGGTTTTCCCCTGTCTGTTTTTGAGTAAAAAAGAGGGGCGTGTAGGACGGTGTTAGCAAAGCACCACGCTTCCGTCTCGATATTAATGACAGGTCCATTTAGGTAGCAGGGGAAGTGAAATGTGTGTTTCCTTT
Source organism: Poecilia reticulata (assembly GCF_904066995.2). NCBI lineage: Eukaryota > Metazoa > Chordata > Actinopteri > Cyprinodontiformes > Poeciliidae > Poecilia > Poecilia reticulata. The sequence goes on from NC_088831.1 coordinate 37,814,682, forward strand.
TCCAGATAACTGGCTGCATAAACTTGTTGATTTAGGATCTGCTTTGGAATGAAACATGCAGTCATCCCCCCATAAACAACTCGTGAACAGAATGCTGAGCCCAGCACATTTGCAGCATTTTCAGGGAAACCAGCTTAAGAATTGCTTGGCAGTTTTGTAGGGTTTTGGCCTGGCTTTTAAGAAGCTAATGCAGACTGTTAGGTATTTTTTCTTCTCACAGCAAACATCATTTGAGGGTTTCACCCCCCCCCCCCCCCTGATTTGATTCAAATGTTACTTCTAACACAGTGCCTACTCAGCTTTGAAACACAATGGATATATCAGATAACTACCTTTTTTTGATTCCACAAAGTTGCCTATGTTTTAGTGTAGGACTTTTTTTGCTGTAACTTAGAAACATTACGTAGGCATTTGAAAGTATACATTAACACGCACGACCACACAAGTCTTTTAGTTAAAAATGGCAAAATAGTTTTAAACAATTTCTGTCTTTGTTTTACTCTGTAACTTGTCAGAGCAAGATAGACATTTTTCCCCTCATCACTTCTCTTTAGTCAGGCAGGATGGCTCATATCCAAACCTCACCTTTCTGAGATGGGTAGTAACTAATGACATTTACTTAAGTAACTTTTTTTGGGAGGAAAAAAAAATTTCACAGTAATTTTATTACACTGTACTTTATACTTTTACTTGAGTAGAATGAAGTATCACTCCTCTTACTTGAGTAAAATTTCTGGCTACCCTGTTCAGTGTGAGTAATTTCAGAGAGTGAAGACCGGACATATTTTAACCAAAACTACATGAGGCACAGAGGCACACCTACAGTTTATATTAAAGTGAAGCCTCATGTTTGTCCGCAAATAACATGCAGCTTTGCTGATTTCATGTTATTTTTTATCTGCCTGCTGTGCCATTTGTAGGTCAAAAAGATACAGCAAACACTATATGTCGTCACTGAAAGTACTGTTGAGGTGAACAGCAGAGTGTGTCACTTGTTGCCACTACAGTGTGTGCAATTAAGACATTTACAAGCAGATCACACTTGCATCACAACTGTCAAACGAATAGTTCAGATTTTTAAGCAAAGTTCTAATAAGCACACAATAGCTTAACATGAGTAGATGGGTCTTTTTGTGTCTCTTTTCCTGTAGCCTGAAGCTATTGGCAAAAACAACTCCCACCTCAAACTTGTCATAGTAATTCCTGACAAAATGGAATCTTTTTTCATACACCTGGCATATAACAGTTGACAAATGCCACATTCCATACAGTCACTTTTGTAGTTCAAACACTACATAACTGGGATTTTGTATACAATATATAATTTTTTTTTTGCATTGTTATTCTTCTAATATTCTATGCAGAAATTCAATAAAAACACATAGAAAATTACTAATTACTTTTGCATTTAATGTGATTGACTGAGTGACTAAATGAGACTTGAATTATGTTGATTCTGACAATCAGCTGATACATTGTTAGTTTTAGCTTCAGCTCATTTTTGATGATGAAAGCAGATGAGGATGTAAGGAACTAGCAATACACAGCGGAGCATCCTGTTTCCCCCAAGGAAGAGGAACAAGTTATGCAAATGTACATTTGTAAAAACGTTGAACCTTTTTTTTATATATATATATATATATATATTATTCATATTCGTAAATTCTCTCCAAATCAGTGCTGGCAGCTGCTGCCGGTGGGCATGTTTACCAAGCTGTGACAGACGCTACCTATGGCAATTGTTTGCCTTTTAAAATGCAGCTTTGTTTCAGTGTGATGGAAACTTCTGTTAGTGTCAGAAATTTTAGATCTACTTTCACTGAATTTATGCTATTTTCTTCTTCCATGGTTCATATGCAGCTTGTGATTCTTTTTCTTAAATTTTAAATAATAATTTCTCGTAATTGTATTTGTTGCATCCTAATCAGCAGCAGGAGAGTTTCCAGTTTTAGAGCTCTCATTAATGTAGGGACACCTGGAGTCTCTCAGATCACAACCCCCTCTTTCCTCAGTCTCTCACTCTCTGAATACGCTATAATCAAGGCCATCGTTTCACTGACCAACACTGAGTGGGTTGTCTCTACTCACAAACCTGATGGTGTGTGTATTTATGTAAATGCTCAAGCCAAATTAAGAAATATGAATTTACACAACAATATGATGCCGTAGATAACCAGTACTAATCACTCTTTTGATTGTTTTAGTAAAATTCAGAGCACTTTTAATGACTTGTAATCCTCTAATGAATTTAAAAACATTTGAATTGAAATGCTTTTGTTTGGGGAATCTGAAAGCAGACGGCACAGAGTGATTAATTTGGACCTCACCCATTGTCAAATTTCTACCTTAAATTTCAAACATCTATATCTGTATAAAAGTGGCAAAATGAAGGGTGCAGAAAGCATTAAACAGCATGTTTCTATTTTTCTGTTTCTATTTTTTACATTTAAAGTGGAAAAATTCTTCAAGTTTTTCTAAATTAACCTTTCAATAAAAATGTTATTTGTCTTCTTTTCAAATAATGCAAAGCAATGCTTTAATAATGTCATTCTTTTTTTATTGCATAGTCATTGTTCTTTATGTGACAATAAATGTATACTAGTACTGCTAGAATTTACCTTTTAAAATATTTCTAGACGCTTAGTTCAACTTAACATGTAATAATACGTGGATTCTGACCTAAATTCAGATACCAGGTATTAATGTGGAAAAATTAATTTAATTTTGTACATTTAAATTTTGCACATTTAATCTGATCCAAATTTACTCAGGTGCTATGCAGAGCTACAGACTTTGACTTCTCATTAAATAACTGGACTTTACACAGAAAGATCCATAAAAAATAAAATGGAATAGTTTTTTTGTAATCTGTAAAATACAAAATCATACATGGAGCATGTATAAAATATTAAGGATTATTAATATTAAGGATTAATAATATCATTCAGTAATGCTCACCTGCATTACTGAATGACCTGTCTGGTTGTTTTTAGCACAACATGGTAGGTTGTTCAGAAAACAACCCAATAAAATTGACCTTGAAGGGGAAAACATGGGTACCTACTGTAAGTGAGTTAAAGACACTTTGAGTCAATAAATCATTTTTCCTTTTTTCTGCTTCTATTCTGGGACAAGGACACAAATAGAATTACTTTGTGAAACTGTAGCTATAGGTGTCATCCCTATGCATAGGTGGTGGTATGTAACTTAACCTTTAAGGAGATGGTAAATGGGCAGCTGGCTGCTGCTCAGCAGTAATGAAATGATTTTTGAACAAACAGTGGTTAAAAAAGTGACATACCCTTGTTAAAATGCCTTTACTTTGCTGCATAGAAATGACAAAATGCTAATTAATTTCAGAGCTTCTCATCTCTGTGGTCCATAACATATACACATACCTATGCAAAAACAAACAAACAGAAAAACTTAAATAACAAACTGAAGTGGGTGTCTTCAGAAGTGACCACCAAATTTAAGATCATGTTCAATACAGGACAGTACACTACTGCATTTACCTTAAAGCTCTCTGACTAAGAAAAAAAACATCCAAATGAAGCTCAGCTATTCCAAGAAGCCTTTCTTGACTTTTTGCATGTTGCTGCAAATATCATACTTCTCAAAAAGCTACCAAAGCATCACTTGCAAATAAAATAGTTCAATTCATGTTTTAAATGAGAAAATAAACACTTTATTGTCTACAATTTGCCAGAATATGAACCCGGTGAAACCAAAACTATGCCAATTAAGGAGTTCAAGGTAGAACGTATTTATAGACAAAGAAGATATTTAATCTGAAATGCAATATTGTTTGCACAATTTTGGCTTAATTACTACTCTGAGGGTGGTGTTTGTTCTGCAGATGATCTCTAAAAGAGTCTGTTAACTCCATTTAATGATTAATTGATTACCAAATTAATTGACAAATATTTCAGTAATTGATTAATCACGATTAATCCAATTGTTTCAACCCTAGAAAAGACTTAATTTGTTTTATTGGGAACAGTTTAGACAGTACCTCATTTTCACCTTGAAGATATTTTCATATTAAATAAAACAGGAAGTGTTTTAAATAGAGATTGGTTTGAAAAAGAAAAGCAGCCCACTTAGTGTTGCTGCAGTCGGGAGGATTCTGGCACAGGGAGGATTTAAGGTCTCAGTTGCCCAGTTTTGTCAAAGGCTTCTCTGTACACTCCCACAGGCAAATACTTGTTAGTATGCATTGTAGGACGAAAATGGGGTGTAGCTGCCTTTTTAAGTATAGTAAATCATTTCCTGATCTCCACAGGCGGTGACTGTTATAACTGCTACATATGAAGAACCAAACACACTTCTGCAAAGCCACCTGCAGGGCTTCACGCTTAAATTCTGCACTGTTTGTTGCACTGTGATAAAGAAGTCGTAGTCTTGAAACCTGGTCTGGGATCGTGGAACGCCTTACCCATTCTTACTCTCCTCTCATTACTGTGACTCTGTCAGGTTATTGTTTTGGCACAGCAAGATGAGAGCCAGGTTTATCCTTCAGTTCCTGGAGTTAATTTTGAGACTTGTAGCAAATACTAAAAAGATGATTTGCTGTTTGATTTATAGATGCAACAAGAGTAATGCATACATGAAGGAGAGCAAAGCAGTTCTCTAGAAAAATATGTGTATATATATGTATATAATTGAGCTTTCAACAAACTTTTTGCTCCAATTAGTAATTAAGTGTTTCTGCTCACTTGGTAAGTTGTCAGTGTTGAGATTAATTTAGTTTTCCATCTTTGAGGGTGAGGTGAGCAGATGATCTTATCACAAACCTCAGTTTGAAGGTTCAGTAGATGGACAGAAGAAATCAAATGAGGTTCAAATGTCTATTTAATACATCAGTGCACACATAGCACAGACACAATAACATGACTTAATTTGTTGAGATTCAAGGCTAAGTTAGATACCAGAAATGGGACTGTTTTGTGACTAAATAGTTTGTAGCAGTAATCCTGTAAAAGATGATTTTGTAAGAAATAAGTCTTCCACTAACCTATTTGTAGTGTTGTACATAATTGACTTTACCATAATATTTGTTATAAGTTGTTTGATGCAACTCTTATTAATCTTGAAAGGTAATAATGCAACACCTGTGTGAGACCAAGCTACTGTTCATAAATGATACAGTTAGTCATTACCTGTAAAAAAAAAAGATGGTGGATATTCTTTGACCATACCAATGTACAAGCAGAAATGCTTATGAGCAACGAATGCTATCCAAATTGTTTTCAAAGTTAGGTGATTATTTTCACTTCGTACTAGAGGTGCACCAATAATTCAGCCATGATTTTCTGAATATTGGGAGATTTTGATCAGCTGATACTTAAATTTGAAGCTGATTTTATCCACAGAAAACCAGCCACTGTCCTCTGTTACTCTGCCATGAGGGATGTTTGACTGACCCGCCCAAAAGATGTCGTCTGCACATTCACAGTAAACAATAGTGACCCCACTGGTGCCAACTCGGTACCTTTCTTGCTATTTTTTAGCAGCATTTCAGACAAAACAATTAGAATCGGCATGTCAGACTTTTTGAAGATCTGTGATCAGCCAGAAAACTGCAATCAGTGCACCCGTACTTTGTACTTAAATGACCAAAGGTTGCAACAAGAAACACTTTTGGTTAACTGGTGGGCAAGTACATTTTTCTGTTAGTGAACAATTTGCTTAGTTGCAGGCATTTCTATGCTGAATCCTGGAAAAAGTTGTTTTAGTTTCACCCATGCCTTAAAATAAACACCAGTTGGAAGATTGGGTGTTTCTCGGAAGGGCTTGCTAATAAATGTCTGCTGTCCATATTGTAATGGTGTCATCTATTTTTCAGAAGCCTAGCAACCAAAGTGGTTTGTTGCACTTCACCCCTCCCTTTTCACAACCCCTGATCCTCTTTAAAGGGCTTGCACCAAACATGTGAGACTTGCCAGAATACTGGTTTATCTTGACTTTGTCCGTGTTGCTGTAATGTTGGAGGTTTTTGGTTAAATTAGTTTATCGAGTTCAGTTTGATGTTAATTCCTTCCTAGTTTTTCCATCTGTGCTTGTCCACAGGGAAGTGGGTTACATGTGAATAATTAAAATGGTGACCTGTATACATAAATGCTGAATTCTGCAAGTTCCACAAGAATGTGTGTAAATGTGTTTGTGTGGGCATTCTTCATATCAAGTATTCCACTGACCTGGTTTGGGATAACAAAGACAGGAAGAGCAAAGTTCAGGCTTCATTCCCTGATTAGGGAAAGTGGAACGATGATGCCACATCCTCAGATGCTGTTATCTGTTAAAAATGGTCAAACTTCTCGTATCATGTGGCCCATTTAGAGATCTTTTTGAAGGTTTTATTTGATTTTTAGGGCTCGTTTTCTTCCGTTTGCAATGACTAGTTTAAGTGGAAATTCTAAGGTATTTTTAAAAGACTTTCTCCTCTTAGTCTTGTCTCCTGAAGAGAGTGTTGCTGGTTTCAAGAATAAATGTTTACTGTTAGGGAGGAGCAGATTATTAATACTGCTATGAATCAGCTCAGTGCTTCCATTAGCATGACATCCTGAGAGGAGGGAAGGATCTGTCTCTATAGAGACAGACAGAGAAAATGTTAAAGATAAGGTACTAAACATATTAGGAGGGGCCAGGAGAGTCAAACATTATTAACTTACAGAAGTGTTTGTGTCAAAGCTTCTTTCAGAGCGATTTTTATGCTCTGGTATTTTGTTTTGGACTTGTGCTTTTGGCTATACATTGTTGCTGGATGGCTCAGTTGGTATTCTATGCACTGATATGACAGAAGTGGCATCAATCCAGAGCAAGGTAAACACATGATGGTGTTAAGTCTTTATATTAGATCAGCTCACATAACAGATTGAAGAATGCTTTTTATCAGAGCACAGTGGACCCAGGAGGACTTTATTTTACTGAGTGTTCTCTATTAGGTTCGCAAGATACAACATGTTAATTAGGGCTGTAGTGATACAATAATCTCACGATATGATACACGATATTCTGCTCACAATTCAATATATATTGCAATATTCAGCAAACAATACAATTCAATACACCTTTGCGATTTTCTGAAAGATTTTAGAGGGACAGAGTGATTTTGGTGACATTTTGTGACTGTTATAGAGTTGGATTGAATTAATTTAACTGAAAACTGATTAAAAGCACCAACTACACAATACCTGGCTCTGGTTGGACATGGACACAGACTTAAAGTCGACAGCTGGACAAAATGAATAAAAGAAGTGGTGAGAAAACATGTTTCTTTTAATTGAAACAGTGCAAACTGAACCAGTTTGTACTGAGCAAGACTTTTATAGCTTATATAGCATTTGTAAAGTAAATAAAGTGCACCAAGTACCCTGCTCTGAATAGTTTGATACCTTTTTACCTTGACACTTAACATCTGAAGGAATCACTCTAAGCCTGATGACCTAATCACTCTCCCGGCAAAGCAAGCAGTGAGTGAGCAAGGTGACAGTTGGATGTTACGATACTTATCTATATTTTTTTTTCCCTAGAAAAAAAAAATTGATATATATCGCAAAATCGATATTATTACACAGCCCTAATTTTATAAAAATGGTCTCCTGGAGACCAAACACTGATACATTCTTGCTAGTAAATCATCTTCTTGTGAACAATGTCTGGTAATTTACCATCTGATGAGAGGAATTCCATAAGTTAATAAAATAGATTATCTGCATTTACTGGTTAAAGATGCTACTAATATTACTCTGAGTTCTTCCTCCTGGTATTTTTATTCTGCCAACAGATTAGTTCAAGTCAGTGACTTTCTTTTTTTTTTTTCAAAATATACAAGACTTGTACAGATTGACCCGGTAACTAGATCATTTTAAAGTGGACACACATAAATTGAGCAATAGAACAATTCGGAGTAGAGGCAAATTTGATTGGCCGTAAAATTCAAACAAACTAACTAACTAAAATTAACACACTTGGTCATACTCACGCTTCTCCAGGCCACCTTAACAACAACAGTTTTCAGGGTAGTAGGTTACTGAGTGAAAGAAGATTCAAGGTTAGCCCTTTCTTAAATGATGCAAGGTGTTTTTAAAATGAAGTCAAAAGAAGCAATAAATAGAAACGGTACTTTCTACGTATCAAGACGTTTTCATTGAGGCTGCGAGACAGAGCAAGACTTTTAATAGATAACGGAAAGACTAGGGGTGTAAATGCAAAGTTGCTGTTTTGTCCTTATAAGCTTTTATTATCGGACATTGAAATACTAGATTTAAATATGTCTGCAGGCTTTTGAGATCTCGGAGTAAGTAATCCTCTTTCTCTGTTGAAAATGCATACAGAAACTGCTTTGTTTATTAAGTAATACTTATTAATAATAGAAACAGTGAAGATGCCACTAGTTTAAAATGTCAACTCAACTTAGGTTGGTTTAGTCGAAAATGTTAGTGAAAGCTTGTCTTAACGGTTGCTGCTCTCTCACTCACTCTGATGAATGCATCGCAAATTTTCAGTGCTTCTTTTGTTATTATGACCACAATAGATTAAAAGAAGCATAAAAAAAACAACATGCAGCCAAAGCTGAACGGGAATATTATAATGGTACATGGCTTCTTTAAAAGCTTGTAGTTTGTCAAATGTTTAGTCTGCGAAAGCAACAAAAAATTAAAATACTTGAGATAAATTCAGTATATTGTTGTGAGGTGGATTTGTCTATCCATCTGTTTATATCTTCAACCTAAATGAAAGAAAATTACCGCATCACTTACAAGGGCTAAAGTAAGATAAATATTTTTGTTGGCTTTTTAAGGTTGTCAAAACAGAAACCGCTCTTGGCAAACAAACTCAGCAGGAAATGAAGGTTAAAGCACACATGAAATGATTGGACTTCTAGTTGCTAAAGGAACAATGTGAAGAGTGTGTTTTATCCAGCTGTAATGTGACAGTAATGCAGACATAATCACAGTTTTAAATAACTGCAGAAATATGAACAGTAGAAGCTTGGTTTTCAGCTCTCAGCGCATTCAAAACTTGAAATAATTTCCATTTTAATTGAGGCTCAGATGAGACATTTAAGGCATCTGCAGCTGAGTCCGTTAGCACTCTGTTTAAAAGTTATATCTGACAGGGATGGGAGATACAGAAGCAGGCAAAAAGCAATTGACTCTGAGCTTTCACCTACTCAGGGCAGGGCTCTTATAAAGCAGATAGATGGCCAGTCAGTTTTTTTTTTTTTTTTTTTTTTTTTTTTTTTAATGGCTCTAGCACATGATGCTCTGTTTTAATGCTTTCGTAAATTCAGCCTGGCCCGTGGAGAATGATGGCTTCATTACTCCTGATCAGTTGCAATGACCTTTTGATGGGCAACTTTATAAAGTTCTCGGATTCATGAGTAGGCAATTTGGCACTTTAAAGGGGGCGGTGGGTGTTAAGATTCAAGATTTGTTGGAACTCGGCCTAGAGCCTTGGCACAGAGCGCTGCTATCTGTTAAGTAACAACTGCCATCTGCCCATCCGCTTCTCCCATGTTCCCTCCTTATTGATGTTATCCACTATACACACTGCTAAGTTTCCTCTCTTGTCATTCACAGGTCGCTGTTGTGGGCGAGTGTGTGCATGTGTGTGTGTGACTGCGTGTGCGAGTGTGCACGTGTTTGAGTGTGTGAGAAGGACTCGAAGAAAAATCCAGTGATGGCTGCCAATAAAGGTAAAAACCAGAGTTCTCTGGCACTGCACAAGGTGATAATGGTGGGAAGTGGAGGTGTGGGGAAGTCCGCCCTCACGCTGCAATTCATGTATGATGAGGTGAGTTGATACTACACACACCTGGTCTACCCGCAAACTCCTGTCTGATCAGTTAACCACGGTTCCCTTTGTTTAATTGGTCTCCTGGGAAACGCTGTTAAAATGAGATGAGGGCTCCCAGAACGACTACATAGGAGAGGCTAAAAACATTTTAATAAGGCCACTAGCTCAAACTTCCTATAAAATCATATGATCTTTTTTTTTTACACATTACAACCACAAGCTTCTTTGTGATTTAATGCTATTTGATGTGAAGTGTGCAATTGTCAAGTGAAAGGGAGGGTGCCTTCACACCCAATTTGTTTGCCTGGAAAGTCCAGTTCATTTGGGGAGGTGTGAATGCACAATCAAACTCTGACCCACCTAAAAACCTGGGTCTCTGTCATGTTGAGGTGAACTCTGGAAAAGTTAGAAACGTTTGCTGTACATTTACAACGGCTTAATGGCCCAGACACACATTCAGGTAAGAATCTGTTCTGCTTTTCACAGATGGTCTCCATTCAGTGTGTCTCAAATTGAGCTGTTTTAGTAAAAATTTCAAAATGAATGGCCTCTTTTGTAAAGGTGGCGGTGTCACCCTCACTGCAGTAACAATGATTCTGCAAAGTAATGACATTGGGACGTAAATACAAATGCATGTCAAACCTTTCATATTTTAATCTGTAAAATACATTACATTGTGTTGGTGATTTCCATAAAATCCAAAGAAAACATATTGAATTTTATGACTGGAATCTGAAAAAGTTGACAGGTTGTTTAAATCTGGTGTTCTGCATCCTCCTGCAAAACACACATACAGTCTCCAAAACGCAAGCAAATAAGTTGCCTTAATGTTCTCCTTCTCAGTTTGTCGAAGATTACGAACCCACTAAGGCAGATAGCTACAGGAAGAAGGTAGTGCTGGACGGGGAGGAAGTCCAGATCGACATCCTGGACACAGCTGGCCAGGAGGACTATGCTGCTATCAGGGATAATTATTTTCGCAGCGGGGAGGGCTTCCTGCTGGTTTTCTCCATCACAGAGCACGAGTCCTTCAGTGCCACTGATGAGTTCAGGTAATGATGCAGTGAGGCGAGCGCGTAAATGTGGCATCTGTTGAAGGTCCGCAACTTTGATGAGATGTAAATTAGATTACATGTTGCTATATTGGTAATGACTGTGATCACTGAAATGATTCAATTACATTTTTTCTACTCCTTGGTCATGTTATTGTTTTAGACAAGTTCAGTTTAGGATTAAATTAATTGCTTTTTTCCAGTGTCAGTCCTGAGGAATTGACAAAAAGATTTGCTTGAATCTGATCCAAAAAAAACCTGCAACAAAACTGTTACATCCAGTCCAACATGGATTTGTTTTGCAGGGAAGAAAATAACCCTTTATATTACAAAAACAATGATGCTCCTGCTAAATGTTAAAGAATTGTACCTATTATTTGCGAAGTACAAAAACGGTATTCGACAACCCTTGCACTTGCTTATTGGGTTTTTGTTTTGTGCTTGCAGGGAGCAGATCCTGCGAGTGAAGGCGGAGGAGGACAAGATCCCTCTCCTGCTGGTTGGCAACAAGTCGGATCTGGAGGATCGTCGGCAGGTGTCTGGTGATGAGGCGCGCGGGAAGGCTGAGGAGTGGGGGGTCCAGTATGTAGAGACGTCTGCCAAAACTAGAGCCAACGTGGATAAGGTGCCAATGCTCACTCACTGCATTACTAAACAGAAAAAGGCTAAAATTATAGGTGCACATGGTAAATTTATGCTTATGATTATGTTGGTCATAATCAACAGCATTGATATTGACTGGTTAGTAAACAACACAGCCTGCTCAGGTAGCCAGACTGTTGTCAGTTACTTCATAGGCATAGTTTACCTAAACCAGAGTTGTATAAATGCAAATCTCAAAGGACCAAAATGAAAAATTTTCATAGTCAAAGGTCCATGTATTATAGTCCATACATACAACATACAGTTGTACTCAAAATCATTCAAGAATCTTGTAAATTAAAATAAATAAGTGCTAATATAAAGTTACAACTCTTTCAATTTAACAGAAAGAATCAACTCCTCCACAGAATTTGTCGGTAAACAAAGAAATCAAGATCTGCAGTAAGATCTGTTTTAAAATCCATGCCACTAAGAGTGCGTACGCTGTTGGATTGTGTTGTTTTGTGTCATGGATCAAACAAGAATTCTACTTGCAGCTTGATAAAATGGTGATAGAGCTTTTATTCTTCCTTTTCTTGACTCAAAAGTTTGAGAAAATGTCTCTTCAAAATGCCTCTTTGCTCTCAAATGCTTTGTCGTACCGACGATCTCTTGGTAAATTAAGCAGAATCATGCTTGTGTTGGTTGGAGGGAGAATTAATGCATAAAAGTCAATTTTCCTTTCACTGCAAATTTGGAATGTGCCGTTTTCTAGTGCTGGGGAGGTTTCAGCTAGAAAACCGCTCCCAAAGTGGAAGTGCTGGTGTTGCAGCAGTAATGACCGAGTGACAGGTTGACATGGAGATGACTGTCCATGCTTTATGATATGGCTGACATTTAGTTGTCTTCTTATTACTAGGGAAACAACACACAATTTCACGCCGCCTCAGTCTATATTTAAAAAATTAAATAAAATCACAGCTTGAGGGCCACAGATATCTGGTTCGCAGGCCGAATGCAGACCCCATTAAGGCATCTCTGACCTAAACCATTTTAAAATTCTGTTATTTTAGCAGAGTAGATGAGTGAGGCTCTTTGTCACTGCCTTTTAAGTTCCAAAGGCAAAACAAATTCCAAGAAACTGCTGGTTGTTTTGTTTCTGATCACGCTTCCAACTTGATTCTTTGAAAAATATCTATTTCTAGCAAAAATTGACACAGTAACAGTAAATGGCCACCAAACACCTTTTGTCCCACTCCAGAAAAGTTATCATTTACATTCTGACGACAATGTTTACAAACAGCAACATTCATTTTTCTTCCCTCCATATGACCAATGACTACTCCATTCACTCTCTGATGGAAAATTTGGTGATTGTGAAACCATGAATTTGTAAAACCTTGGTGCAACTTGCTAACAGTAACCACTCATATCTAACTTGTAAATTCTGTACAGTACTGAATTGTAACGTGAACTCAAATTTACTTGTTTGATTTTTATCTGACTCCCAAACATGTGACAAGTAGCTACTCATTTTCCCTCCAGGTATTCTTCGACCTGATGCGCGACGTGCGTGGCAAGAAAATGACTGAAAACAAGGACAAAAACGGGAAAGGAAAGAACAAGAAGAGTAAGAAGAGTTTCAGAGAGAGATGCTGTTTACTTTGAGCTCTTCATGGACCTAAATATAAGCCACAACACACATCTGTATTGCCGGGGAACAAAACGGATGTCTTTCATTGTCATTTAAATGGGAAATTGATAATTATTTTTGTAATGGCTTGTGATAGATTAGTCTCTACAACAATCTCAACCACTTTGTTGCCAATTTTACGTACTAAAACTGGAAGATGACCACTGTTGTTACTGTGACTTAAACTGCAGTGCTTGATGGCTCACACTAAGCTAATGACCAAACTGCCAGTGACACTAACTATGCTGCTCAAGAATTTCTCCACTGTTTATCGCTGAATAATGCCTTTGAATTTCAGTAAACAACGTGTTAAATTTCCGAAGCCACTCGTAACCTTATCATGCAGACCTCTTGTTTCTGTGTTCATCAAACTGTAGGAACTATAATGCTGCTGTCTGTCATGTTTGTCCATTAATGGTGACATTTACTGCTTTGCCAAGGTCTCATCCATTTGGTCTGTTCAGACTTATTCTTTCTACTTGGCTGCTTTGAATTGATAAACATTTCAAATGATTATTTTTATTTTTTTTCCTCTGAGTGCGTAAGCTTTATCTTTCCCCAAGACTTTGTGACTTTTGTGCCCACAGATGATTCTCAAGGTAGTGGAATCCAATTAGAGGATTTGTGGCCAAACAGGGTTATTTCATATTCTTTTCTTCTTTTGTAGGATTACAAAAAGTCAATCAGATAAATTCTTTGTAGTCCTACAGGTAAAAAGCTGCAGAATTTTGGGGACTGAAAAACTCATTAATTAATTCTTTGTGCAGATCTGATGCGATATATTTACTAGTTTATCACAAACAGAAGAAAGCATCCATATACTCCGACCTTTCTAGTAGTGCAGATTTGTATTTCTTGTTTCTTTTAAAGGAATGTTGATGTTCTGGCATTTTGATGACAATCTTCAATAATGACATGCCTGCGTTGTGGTCAATATAGTTTAAATGCAGGAAATCAGCGGTTCTTTACATTTTAATAACATGCATTTCATTGCCATAGGAAGGGGGTTTCGTTCACAGTGGTGTTTGTGCCAACCAAACTGCAAATCGAACCATGTTTGTACACTATGTATGTGCTCCAACAGAGCAATTTGTCTGAACTGTACTACCTTACTGTGTCCTTGAGCAAAGCTTTGCATCTTAACTCTTGTTTAATCAAGTGCTGTGGTGAGTGAGATGTTTCTACCACTGCCTAAGCCATTCTTTGTAACATGCCTTCTTTGTTTTATGCATTCTACTGTGAACATGAGTCAGTCTCCTTGCAGCATGAAAGCTGCAAAATAAATGTTTCTTTTCTTTATTCTTGACCTTTTTATGTTTTTATTATTTAAAACGAGTTTTAGGTTTTAATCATGGCTGATTCATGAAAGCAATACTCAAATGAAATTAAGTCATTTACCACTATTTATGCTTGGTGTTGCACATCATCCTCTCCTGGTGGGTGTGTGCATTTAAAATTCTATCAAAAGTATTAACACAAACTTTTAAAAAAAAGTAATTTAATTTGTCTATTAGGTTTACTAAATAAAATTAATTGAACCAATTTCCTTCAGAAGTCAGCTAATTAACATTAACAGCTCACTTTTGTGGAATTTTAGTTCAGGAAACAATGTTGGACATTTGGCACTATGAAAACTAATGAGTGCACGACAGATAAGTTATAGGTTACAGAACAATATCCAAAGCTTATAATTTTTCAGAGAGCACTCTTTAATATCTTATCCAAAATGGAAATAGTAAGGTACAAATTAAAACCTACAAAGACAAGGCCATGAACCTAAAATGACTGGTCAGGTTAGAGTTGTAAGAGCTGCAGAGAATCACAACCCTGCTGGACGAATCGGGATGCTGGATGGCTATTAGTGATGCTCACATCTAGTTTTTACACAGCAGTGGGAAGGGAAAAAAATATAAAACAATGAGATGGTGACGAGTGTTGATGCTTTTCCCCATTCGAGAATGAGAAGCTGAAAGGCTGCTAGTCTGCAAAACACTTGAGACTTGAGAGGAGGGTCACCTTCAGTAGCAACAGAGCTGCAATGGAACGGCTTGGATCAAAGTATGTTGTGCTAGGATAGATTAGTCAGTCCATAATGTAGATGAGAATCTGTAGCAAGACGTTAAAGTTGCTTTTTCACAAATGCTATAAATGTTGAGCTGTTTTGCAAAGAAGAATGACCAAAAGTTTCTGTTTTTTGATGTTGAAATCTGGTTCAGTCATACCGCAAAAGACCTACAGCTGTGACTTCTGCAAAAGTTGTTTCTACAAAGTGGTGAGTCTGACTTTATTTGCTATTTAGATATAGTAATAATAATCAATGCCATTGAATTTAGGTTTATAAGAGTAAAGGGGTCTGAATACAAATGCATTCCATGCATATAATATTTTCCTCTTTGCAATTGTGCTTAATTTGTGTTTGTCTATTACATAAAATCCGAAGAAAAGGCCTTGAAGTTTGTGGCTGTAAAGAGACAAAATATGAAGAAAGTTCAATACTTTTGCAAGCCTATGCAATGTTCTCGTACACTTACATTAACCCTAAAGGACGAATGTCACTGCTGCCATTCCTTATCTTCTTTGGACCAGTAACTTACATCATATGGCTTCCCAAGTCACGTTGGGAGCCTGGGGCTTGTTTTCTTGATTGGTGACAATGATGTTTTACCAGCCTTTCTGTTAACCTCGCAACCTTCTGTCACATGGCAGCCTGGTGTAAGATCAGCTGAAGCAAAGACTCACATTTTCGAAGCCCAGGGAGCGTCTGGGTCAGTGAAGCTCATTTCACAGTGTGAAAACGGGGTTGACTACATCGCCCGGCCAAGACTCACTATAATGACATTTTTAAAATAGCTTTGAGTGTGAAGGATAGGAACATGCTTCCTTGGTGCTATGTAAATCGAAATGTTTGACCCATAATCTGATTGCACCTTCTTTGGAGTTAAATGTAGAGTAATCTGCTTGTATTTCAGTCTGCAGGACTCTTCATGATAAAAAAATAAATAAGAGTGGTCTGAAAATCATCAGATTCCTGCTGTTTTTATTCTTTGGGGGCTGTTTACAAATCTGCCTGAAAGCAATTTTTTTTCTGACCTTGTTTTGCTTCATTCAGAAGCAACTCTCAAGGGATTTTAATTGATTTTGTGTGTTACTTTTTTTTTTTTTTTTACATTCTCTAAAAGTTGACGATCTTTTCCAGCATCTTTTTTCTTTTTGCATCAAGTCAAGTTCTTTTTGGTTGCCAACACTTTAATATCCCCACCTGTCCTCAAATCAGTCCCTCATTGTATCTCCAATCTTTTATTCTTTAAGGCAACAGAGATAAGACTTCCTCTCCAGTCTTGGGGAGAGAACTGTATGTTTAAAAGTATTGATCAGACAGGTCAACACCGGGGGAATTCTTAAATCAACGTTAACCTTTAAAAGAAAAAGGCGCAGAGAGAGTTGCTGTGGGGATTTAAAGCTGTAACACCTATGAAAGCCACTGCTCCACTTTCACAGGATACTTCACATAAATACACTAATCCCCCCCACCCCCATCTCACCATAATTTATATCACCAGTGAAACCTGCCGGGGGTTGGAAGCCTGTGGCAGAATTTCCACCAGAGAGGCTAAACATGTCACAGCGCAGATAAGCACATTTACCTGCCTGAAATTCACCTCTCTGGGCTCCCACTCCTCGCCCGCACCTCTAAGTAGGCAGATTAGGTGGTCTGTTAAACCCATAGGAAGGCACTTATTTAGAAATACATGAAAGGGCAAAGTGAGGCAGGCTAATGACCGATGCCATGTCACAGACATACTCTCGGGTCTTTTATCATTCTGTGGAGAGGGCCCCCGTCCTCTGAATAACCCTCATTATATCTGAGCTAATGTTGGGGATGAGGATGTTCAAGTGATAAAGCACCATCACAGTCCTTCATTATACAGAAAGAGAAACCGGCTCTATGGAATTGCGCTCGACCTATAAAATAAATGCAATGGACAGAGAATAACTCGTATTTTAGCGGTTGTGCCATTTCCTACCGTCTGCACATTGAGCCTTATGAGGGAGGACTTCTGTTCTCTCTTTGGCCATGGGATGGCAGTCTTGCATCTCTCTAGAGCCTGTGTGCCGTTTGCTGTTTTCTGCATCATTAGTGCTACCAGCTTCTCTTCCACCCCAAGGCTTCATTCATCTTGACTGAGGCTGACAGAATGACTAAATGTTTATCACCCCCTATTAAATCATGTCTTCTTGCAGAAATTAAGACTAAGTTCTGATTATCTTTATAGCCCAATGTATGTGTATCATCACTGATAACACAAGGGTAACATTTTTGTTTAAATGTTAATGGAATGAATTAAGCTTTCCTCTCAGTGAGTGCGCGTTGAACATCCAAAACCATAAATAAGTGTTAAATATAAAGCAAGACTCAGCAATTTTTTATTAAAAGTGTATTAATGTGCTTATTGTTTAATTTTTGTACAGTGACTTGTAAATGTACTCTTACACCCTGAAGTTTTTCACATCTTTTTTCAAAACTACAAACTTTAATGCATTAAGATTTTGGTTTATAGACAAACATAATCAATGCTGAATTGTAAAGTGAAAGGGAAATACACATGACTTTAAAAGATGCATACAAATAAAAATATAAAAAATATTGTGTGTATTTGCATTTATACTTAATTACACTATTGTTGCTTTCACCTGCCAGGCTCTTTCTAGTTATTCCCTGATTTCTCTGGTTTCTCGTGTTCCTTTTTCCTGATGTTTCCAACATTTGGGACTGCCACTTTGATCACAGAAGTGATCACACTGTTGCTCATCAATGGTCACAATGTCCAGTTGATTGGAGATTACTGCTTTGTCCATCTGTATCTGGAAGTACCACAGGATCTTAGCTCGACAATTCTCCATCACCTGGGGAGGTGATTTCCACTTTGACCTACGGGTCTCCAGGTCGTATTCCGGCTATTCTGGCTGCTTGGCCCCTGGCATTCCATGTATTTCTTTCCTGCAATGGGATGCTGGATTTTTTTCTGAAGTCTCTTTGGGATCTGGGATCTGGGATCTTTCATGGTATGGTAGATCTGAGTTTCTATTGCTCTGGTGCTCAAAACCTGCTCCTGTACTACAGTGATCAGTATTTCAGTTCTGTCTTTCAGTCCGGCTCCGTCTAGCCACTGGTAGGATTTGGTCACATCAGCCACTACAGCTATCTGTGATGGGTACATCCCATGATGGTTCATTCAGCTCCTTCTCTTCCAGTTTCCATTGTTCATTGCACAGTCATATATGTACATTTATTACTGTATTTAGTTCAATTTATCCTCCAATAGACTCTGACCAGCTTCACCGTTCCTGTAAAGGAAAGTCTCCTCACGTGATGTTGCTTCCACTTTGTTTTGACTTTGGATCTCGTCTTATCCAGAGAGGCTAAACATGTTTGCTGTGTCTAAATGTTTGCTGTGTCCTCTGAATGACTTGTGGCAGAATGTATCCTGAACTTCTCATGACTTGTTAGGTGCACAACTAATAGTTTCAATATAAACAGAGTAATGGATCTTTTCAGCTCCCCCAGAGTTACTGTTGACCTTTCGCTGCTTCTTTGATTAATTCTCTCTGCTCGTCCAGCCTGTCGATGTAGGTGAAGGCCATTTCTTGGTAGGTTTGAAGCTCAAAGGCCTGGGATATCGTTTTATGACAACACCCCGATTTAAATATCTCCACAGCTTTATCCCTCACCTATATTATCCGATGTGTGCCTTGGTCTTCATAATGTTTTTGGCTTAGTCATTTTCTCTGACAAACCTCTGAGATTCATAGAGCAGTTCAATTTATTCTGACATTAAATTATATACACCCTTATTCTCCACTGTGCTGATTTCTGAAGGGAATTCCTTGCTTTGGATCATATTCAGGAATGTCAGAGTAAAAGTGGATGAATACAAATGGCTTTTTCAGATTTTTATCATTAAACAGTCTTCACTTTCATTCTTCCACTTCACAAGTATGCACTACTTTGTGTTGACCTATTTACATGGAATCTGACAAAAACACTGTGAAATTCATGATTTAACGAGACACAAAGCGAAGAAGTTCAATGTGTCTGGAACTCTTTGCAGCAACTGAAGCACAAATCATAAAAATCAGTTGTGGCAGTGGCTCAGATGTCTGTCTCTTTAAGAATAAATTACTGCTGAATTAAAGTGAAGCGTTCTCCTTCAGCTGAATTTTGTTTCCATAACAGCAAAACTATCAACAGCTCCCCACAACAACACAAACAGCCTATGAAAAAAGCCTGTTTTGCACAGTGTCTTTTATTGCCTGGCACACATGCTCTCTCCGGATGATCCCTTTGGAACAACTCTGCAGACATGGTCTTCACTCAGTCTCTGCAAAGAGTGTGTGCTGGGACAGATCCACAATGCTTAATATGGATCCACTACAATGCTATTGTATTAGTGGAAACACTTTGTGTGGTTATGCTCTTCTCTGTTCAATAAATTAGGTGTTTAAAATGTTCAGAAAAGATTTCTAAGATATATTTTTCTGAAATGTTTGCTCATACTATATAATTGATGTAAGTTTATAATTGCCGCACTGGTTTCCATCAGTCAATCATCATGTTCTCTCTACACATACAACTTTGCCGTGCCTATCTGGAAGTAGGGATGGGCGAAACAGACTTGAGGTTTTATCACAATATTTTGTGGTACTGTTGTGATAACTATAAAAGTGATGTGAAGAACTATTTACTGCTTCTTTCTTATGTAACTGTGTGGCTTTGACTGCATGCCACAGCAATCACAGCCCCACAAACACAAATCATGTGTTTTATCTTATCACAAATGATAAGATACATTTCTTATCGTAAGAAATGTATCACAGTTAATGATGAAACAATGAATACCCACATCTCTCTGGAAGTGCAGCATTGTTTAACTCTCCCAGATCCCATCAAAGAGACCCACTGTGGAGTAAAGGACTTCTGTCACAAGTTGTTTAGTTGAAAAAGACATAAGATTTGGCACTTTAAATTTCTTTTCAGTTTATGCCGTTGAATTTCTACTCTGTTAATGTGAAAAATGTAATATTCTTAAAATTAATTAAGCCTTTGGACACTAAACTGTCCGACATGTTTTATTATTTGTCAGTTAACTGAGCAGCTTTTTGTGTTCAAATAAGATGAGGAACATTGAGTTGAATGTAGTTATATGTGAAAGTCGCATAAAGAGTTATTTTAAAGACACTTGTGGTCTATTCTTTCATCACATGGCAGACAAATAATGCCATTTCATGCAAATTGCTGCTGTCCTCCCATAATCACTAACAAACTCATTAGAGGAATCAGTGCAATCCTTCATTATGAGTTAATGAAAGAACCCATCGAGCAGCTCTGTTTTAATCCAAAAGCAAACAGGAGTTTACCATATGACATGTAATTTACTACATGAGCTCACACCAATCAGCTGACCTTATTGGACCTTATTGTGTTGGATAAGTAATAATCTGAACTGTCCAAAACAAATCTTGTCGAGAATCAATGACCAAAATGACTGAAAGCCATGTTTCTTTACTCATGACAGCTGGGAT
The DNA here is from genome assembly GCF_904066995.2 of Poecilia reticulata. Taxonomy (NCBI): domain Eukaryota; kingdom Metazoa; phylum Chordata; class Actinopteri; order Cyprinodontiformes; family Poeciliidae; genus Poecilia; species Poecilia reticulata. The sequence continues at coordinate 37,835,394 of NC_088831.1, forward strand.
GGTCTCTTCTACGCAACCCTGAACAGGACAAAATGGGTTTGGAAAAACAAATAATGGAATTAACATTTTGTAATTTATTAGAGATACAAATAAATACTGTTGCTTCTGGTTTATAGATTAATTGAGTGATTTGTCATTTCTGATCAGCAGCGGTTCTTGCATAAATGGTGTCCTCATACTTCTAATGTTAAAAATGTTGATTTCTGTAGAAGCGCCTTACATTTGAGAGACATAAAGATGAACTTGCAAACACAGATGCAGGTATAGATATAAACAAAAAGTGACAAATTTGTGTTTGGTTGATGTTTTTTTTCTTCTTCATCATAATAATGCTTGTTGGCAATAAATGTTATGCCATTGGAAAACTTGTTTATTTTCCCTTACATGGGTCCATATTTGTAATGAGCAGCATGAGGATGAAGTGCCAGGCTGTTGCAACTGTGACATGACCCAGAAGCCATATCATGCCACATTAAACACCACTGCTGTTCATAACAGTTAAAGCCCCAGCACAGGAACTGGATCTTTAGCTTAGTTTTTATTTAGGATAAATCACAAAATGCTTGTTTGCTTCTTTTACATAATATGATCGCTTTATAATGTAAAGCGAAACTGATTCTAGAGATTCTATAATGCATCATTTGTGCCAGTGTTTGAAGTTGTTTACTTTAAAAACGAGATTTTTTTTTTTTTGCTATCATCATCAGTGCTTTGCAATCAGTTCCATTCCTTTTCAGTTTGTGTTCTGCGTTTTCAAATTTTGTACACTTAATTTGTAATTTGTAGCTTTTCATGCAGGGGTGCCCATCTCCAATCCTCCTAACTCCAGAGAGCTACTATCCTGCAGCTTTTAGATGCACCTCTTCTCCAGCTCACCTGAGTAAAATAAATTGCTTGTTATCAGGCTACTGCAGAACTGCGTGACATGCTGATGAGGGAATTCAGGCATTCGGAGGGGTTTTGGGGCAAGAGTCGCAGGATGGTAACTCGAGGACTGGACTTGGGCACCCCTGTAATACAGCTTCAAAATTGCAACATTATTATTCATCTCTTAAATGTTGAGCTAGCTGCTGCATAGTTAATGCTTAATTGTAGAATGAAAGGGTATTTTTCATCAAAATGTGGTGCTCTTCTTCAACTGTGCCTTTGCAACATGTGGAATTACTTTGATCTAACTTTTTCAATTGTAGGTCTGGTTGTATGATTCCTGTTATCTTGTGGAAATATGAACCTCTGCTCTAGTCTCAAACATTTTGCTGGCTTTAAGAAGTTTTCCTTAAAAATTGCACTGTATTTATTATCATCCATCCTCCTTGATGCAGCTGAAGTTAATTATTCTGACAGCATGATGCTGCCACCACCATTATGTTGCTAGTGTGTTCACTGTGCTTTGCAGGAATGCTAGTGGTGAGCTGTGAATGACATGTCTTATGAATTTCTTTCTGCTATGGCTTTTGTTTTTTCCCCCAGTCTTGCAAAAAGTCCAGATTTGCAGAGTGCACAATAGTGCAATACAAACAATTGTGGTTTGTCTTGTTAATAGATTCTCCCACCTGAGCCGTGAATCTTCTCCAGACTTATTGTGGACCTCTTGACTACTTTTGCAATTAATAACTTCCTTGCCCTCTATCTTGGCCCCTTATCTTGGTTTAGGTTGATTCCATACTATTCCCCATTTTGGGATGTTGGAATGAATAGTGTTACAACTTTTAAACTTTATTTACAACTTTACCCATTTTCTTTCCTGTGTGCTTTTACTATTTTTTTGTACGTGTATTTACACTTAAATCAAAATTCACACAAGTACTCTGTTTAACTATTAGATAACCTCTAATGGCATTAATTGCACTGGATTGTATTTAGGAACATTACAGTAAATGGGGCTTATTGAATCCTAATGCATGCCACAAATGTTAGATTTTCATTGATAAATGAAAACATTTTCTTCTACTTTGTTGATTTGTGTTGATCTAAAATCTCAACTAAATATGCTAAAGTTTGTGAATTTAATTTAAAAAAAACTGTTCAGAAGGTATGAATATCAACAACAAACTTACATGAAAAAAGGTTGTTAATGCCTTACACAATAATAAAAACTGAATGTTGCTCGAAAAATATTTGCGTTACATACTGTTAGGAACTGATGGTAGAAGATCATCATCAGATCCATATCACCATATGTTATCAGCAGTAGCTTACGCACATAACAATCTCACCTCCTAGCTGATTGTTAACACCTTCTGTGGATACCCGCAGTTTACAGTGTGAGTGTGAACGTGTAATTATGGCCGCCATTTCCACTGTTAGCCAAATTTAATCTTTTACAGCCAGCCGCGGCCCGTTGTAAAAAAAAAAAAAAGCAACACAAACCTCACAGTTTACCTGGGTGACAGATTTAGTATTCTGCTCAGCTTGCAGTTTGTGCAGCTAATACCTGGAGAATTATGCTTATAATGTGCTGAATACACGCACACACATTAAAGAACTGATGCTATTTTCTGCTTGAGACACAACGACCTGCAAACAGGTTAAATGTAGTGTGGAGTTATCTCTAGATGTAAGCTTTGAGTCAACCTTCAACTCTATTCAGCATCAAAGATGAGCAGAGAATGTCACACACTCTTCAAATGTGAATAAAAGCTCCATAATGCAGTGGATGTGCTGTTTTTCAAAGCGGGAGTTTAAAGGTCTGCTTCAATTTGCTGACAAGCATCATTGGCACCTGTAAGAGACATGAACCCTGTTTTGCTCTCATTTACAACTGTGTGGCTGCATTAAGCCTCAAGGTATCTGAGGTTTGCAATAAATCTTTTCCCACTGATGTTGTCAAGCTGACAGTACAATCCGTCAGCACTTCAGACGGGAAGCTGTTTATCATTCTTATCACTATCAGTATCTACAAGTGGTACACAGAGGAATGGAACCTTGAACACCTACTGTGAATATAGTTATGGGTGGAGGAAAAATATTCTAGTGTAATAAAAAGCCCATTTTCAATGGTCGTTTAGCTTGTGGATCGCTACGTCTAAATTATTCCTAGTTCTTTTTTTTTACATTTTTTTTTAAATTTAAACGATCCATTTCCGTCAGCTACTTTATGGCCTGTAGTTTGTTGAACAATGCAGGGCATTGAAAACCTTCCAGTGGCACACCAAAACAAAAAAAAGTATACTTTGGACCTACTTTGGATCAGTGTTGTAGTTTATAGGCACAGAGGTGAGGTCATCGTGAACTTGATGAATTAACAAATATATACTGCAAATAGGCCACTAAAACCACATGATCAATTAAGGGTGTAGCAGCTAATTAGCTGGAAGTATGTGTAAAGTATCCAATGATGAAATGCAGTCAGGTGAAAAAAATATAACGGCTTAAACATTTTCAAATTGTACCATTTTATAGGCACCACATTCATATTATTTTGTGGGATTTTTCATGACAGACCAACACAATGCAGCACATAAAAGGAAGAGCATTGCGACTCTTATAACTTTTGTCCTTTTTTTCTTTTACCAGTAAGAACCTGAACATTGTGGCTCTGTGTGTGTATTTAGGTCCATGTTCTCTGACAGTGGAAGAATTTGCTGTGATCAAATGAGACCAAAGTGAAACTTTTTTGCTCTCTGTGATGAAAATCTAATACTTTGCGTCACCATGAAAAGACCATAATTCAATTGAGAATAGTTGTGACAGCGTCATGCTGTGAGGATTGTTCTCTTCTGGTCACAGTTGATAAAAGAACCATTCTGGATGTGGCATTTTGCAACTCAAATCCAAAAAGGTTTGAATGAGGACTTTAGACCGCATGACTCCTCTTGTTTGTGACGCTGATTTTCTTATCTTCAGCTTTGGCTTCTTTACTTTTAAAATATCAAGTTTACAGCTACAGTAGAGGTCTTACTGGTCTGCTGGATTAGACAGTAAAGTACATCTGAGCATGTTTATTAACCGGTCATAAGCTATTTTAGCTACTAGAAAACAGATTTTCTTTGCAGTAAGCCACAATTTTTCGCACAACTAACAAACGTATACTACTAGCCAAGTGTTGAATACAGAGAATGAGAATAAATAACATACACAACTGAGTGAATAATCAAGAAATATGAACATTATGTGTCGTCACTGCTGGCAAGCAAGAGGAGTGAAATCTGCTCTGAGCTTGAACCTCTAGATGGTGATTCCATGGAGAATCCAACAAAGAGTCAGTGAAGATTTGAAAGATGAAAACATCATCACACTCTAACACATCTTCCTGCAATCTTACTGTAACATGTAAGGATGCGGCTAAGGCAGATTAAAGTGAAATAGGCAATAATTACCCTTTCTGAACGCTCCCTTCTAACCACATGACTCCTGTTAGTGGAGGATCTGTATGCTTAATTCATTAGAGACTATTTTTATTATAGAACAGCAGGATACCACAGTACTGCTCACATCATCTGCATGAGGAATATGGGCAATAATTGCATCAGGAATTTAAATTGTTTAAGTGTGTGTATATATACATGTGTGCTTTAGCCTTTCTTATCCTGTAAGGCCCATCTTTCCAACAAATACTACGTTGTGAGGACCCACTACCCCTTAGGCAACCTAAAGCCCATTTTACGAAGAAGTGCTGTTTATGGGTTAGGGGTTAGGTTTAGGACCAAGGCATGAGTTGAGCTTAGGTTAGGTTTAGGGTTAGGCAATGATTATGTATGGGGTCAGGGTTTGGCAATAGAAATGAGCAAAAAATGAATGGAAGTCAATGCAACGTCCTCATGAAGATAGAAAGACACAATGTTTGTGTGTGCAGTGAAGAATTCAATTATTCCAAAAGATAGTGATGTAGAAGGATGTCTTGTTCCCTAACACAGCTGGGCTCTCGGTGCCAGCAATATAATTCTGTTGAACTTGACAGGTGACAGGTGTGAAAGCATGTGAACAGTGTGTTTATACAATATGCATAAGTGCTTCCGTTAATTAGTCTTTTAAAGTAAAATAAAATCACTTCACTACTTGTTGCACACATGCCTTTGTGTAGAATTTAATTGACAGATTTGGAATGGTGATTTCTCAAATTATAACATCTCCTTTGGCGTTCTGCCTTTAGGCTCGTGCTGATGAGCCAAAATATTATTTCACATTCTGCTCAATATGCTGCGAGCACTTTATCTGCTGCCAACACATATCAAACTGGCTGTGATGGAGTCCAGAACATCTCTGAAGGTGACCTTCAGCATTCAGGGAATTAGCTGTGCGGTAATAGATATTTTAAGTCGTGGAAGTTTGCTGGTGGGTTCGCTGAGGACCAAACATGCTCGACAACATCCTTTCACTAGTTCATGTCTCATCTCTGTACAGTTTACTGTCAGTGGGTACACACAGATAGATGAACATATTTTAAAGAGTCTTTGACAGTCCAGCCATATTGATTTGGACGTTGGTAAAGTCTCTTCTGCCTGTTTCTTACATGTAGCAACAGTTCACCTTACCTTATTATAACATTTATTATTTTATCTCAAAATTATTCACTATGTTAGGGCTATTGTTACATACATGAGTTATACGGTGCAGCAGTCACACCCTCTCAGGCACTAGCGGAACAAGTCAGCGTCGGGCCGGGGGGCGGGGCCAATGATTGGGCCCCTGACGGGCATCACCTGCGCTGCTGGAAACTGATGCCGCGGTGGGTGGTACGGGGGGGTTGGGCCGCGTTTGTCATTTGATTTTTACCCAGGAAGCACATCGGCTACACTGTGAGTGAAACAGTCACTGGGACTGACTTCTATATATTCCATTGAGGTAAAGTAACTTAAGCATTAAATACACCTTTCTCAACAGGCGAGGGCGCACTTTCTCCGTCTATAATCAAACATTAAAGCGACTTGAAACCATTCCTCCCTCCCTGGCACCTCCAGACCCGGACCCCCATGGGCACCGATCCAGGCCCGGGCCGGGGGGCAGCTCCCCCCCATAGCTCCACGCCTGCTCCCAGGTGCATTCAAAGCTGCAGACACTCACATCTTTGCCTATTACTGTTTGCGTTACAGTATCAGCTCATTCAGATTGGATGGATTAAACTCTGATTTGTCCATTCTAATACACGGATATGCTGTGATCTAAACTTATTGTAGCCCTGGTTAGCCTCTAATTAGTTTCTATGAAAGTTTACCAAACAACTTCCTTCACATGTTTATCATAGTACCTACACGTATTGTAGTATAATATACAGTAAATGGGACTTGTTATGACTTTCTTTCAACCAGGGCTTTCTCATTGACACATCTTGACAAATGTTAACTTGTCCAACACTTGATGTCTATTACTGTTCCTTAGTCTTCATGAAGCGGTTTCTTCACTAATGTTCTCTTACATACCTCAGAGACCTTTACACTGAGATTAAATTAAGTAAAGTGACATAATCTGCTTTGGTTTATTGGAGTAAAAGGAGGCAAAATAAAAAAGTATACCACACTTTCAAAATATGTATTTTTGTATATTTACAAAAACACAACCAAAAACAGAAAACTATGCATCATTTCTACTACATCACATTCACTCAATACAAAAAATCCCCATTAAAATAATATTGTCATAACATGAGAAAATGTGAAAAAGTTTCAGTGGTAAAAATACTTTTGCAAGGCATTACAATGTATTATTTCATACATTTTTAAGTGGTCCATGAAAAGTATGTATGGATGTTTGCCTTAAAGGTGCTGACCCAGCCGGCCACTTAGGGATTAACCAAAGCTTTGACCTCAATTCTAATCAGCAGACTTGCTGTTTCCCCAATTACTGTGGTGCTGGTTGACCTTTTGTACAACCGCCCTAATCTCCCTCAGGTATTTGGATGGGCTCAAAGAAACATAATATTTACATACCTTGTGCTGTGCGGCTTGGAGATCACACTGCAATTATGTAACAATTGTCCAGGACTAAAGGAAGATATCAAATAGCAAGTCAGAAATGATAGTGCTCCTTTGCAGGTAAAGTGTTTCCCATTCAGGTCTCATAGGATTCTGATCAAATAACAAGCAGCCCTCTGCTCCAGTTTGTATTGTTATGTCCAAAGTGATTTATCTCCACTGTTAGGTGCATCGACTGAACTGTTCAGCTGAGCATAAAAGATTCAAGGATTCAGACTGAGTCTAAGATGCAGCAATGATAATAGCATGCTGGGCCAGGCTTTATTCTCAATATCACCTGTGTCTTAGTCTCTACCAGTCAAATGGACCAAAGGGCTGCTGTGTCCGATGTGAGGGAAAACAAAGGACACACTATATCAAAATGTTGTTCTGTAATTGTAAAGGCACTGTAAAAAGTTTGATAAAAAAAACAAAAAAGAAACTCTGGGAATGTTAATTTGTTCCAAAAGAGTGGGTGTCTAAACGTGACAGCTTGTTAAATTTAACTACTCAACAAAATAAAAGAAATGCTAAAAGAAATGCTTTGTGACAAATCTGACAATCTTCATCGTGTCCTTCTGAAAAAAAATCTTTATATTCACTTTAAACAATAAAGTAAAATTGTAAAATTTACAGTAGATTACTGCCAGCAGTGTTGCTGTAGTTATAGTTACTGTAATCTTTACAAAATCCTAATTGTAATTTTGTGACAGTAATACTGTAATTCCGTTACAATTTTACTGTTTTGTAATTTTACTTTGCTTTTATTACAAATTTACTGAAATTTTACTACTATTTTACAGTGATTTAATACAAATTTACTAGAATTTTGCTAAAATTTTAGTGAGTCTTTCTATTTTTTTGTTTTAAGCTGGTATTTTGTAATTGAAACCTTTCAATTACAAAATAATTGAAAGGTTAAGATGGGAGGCAGTCACACCTCCCATCTTAGACTAACTTATCATATAACATGCAATACACTGTAGACTCTTTACCATCAGGTTTCAAGTAACTTTAATTTGTATCTGTGGTTTCCACAACATTTTCAACACTTAATATGTTCAGGAGAATAGAAAATATGTGCCAAAGAGAGCCTAAGCAGAATACTGATTAGACAGTGGATTTAAGTTGGATTTATGGCAGGGATGAGCTCTTCATTTATTCCTTGTACTGCCACTGTTCTGTGTGTTGTCAGGCTTTGGGATGGGGCTTTGTCTCTGTCATGATGCGTCTACGTGTACCGCTTTCTTTTTTCAGCTACACTGGCTCTAGAGATCGGGATATGAGAAGATTGATTGACGATGTATCAATGCAACAACCTGTCCACAGATTTAAAAAAATGATAATAAATTACTATCAAATTCTCCACACTCCTGATCAGAAGCAGTAAAAAGGGCAACAGCTCTTAAATAGCATTTTGTACATTACCATGCATTTGAAAAAGAACAGGGAAGAAAGCATTATCTTTATTTACTGGTATTGCAAAATCTGCTTTATTAAAAATATTTTATCTTACTGCTGACATTTTATCTACATTTGTTAAAAACTAACTTTAAATTATGTTTCTCTATATGTGTTTTATCTTTAACAAAACTTGGTGCATTCACAATATGTTCATCTTCAAAAACTCAGTGATACATTCACACTGAGTGGAAACTATCAACCCAAAATTGGGAACCCACCCTCAAAAGAATCATTTCTCAAACATTTAAAATTTCGAGGCAGCCGGTGAGTGTCGGAGCAGCTCTGTTTGATGAATAGCTATTTTAGTGGCTATAGTGTTTACTGAAAAACACTAAAGAGTGTATCCCTTGAGGCACGTCACTTTAGAACTCATTTTAGAGCTCATTTTCTGGCTGAGCGTGAATTTGAACTAAGGTAAATCAGGAAGTCAAGATGAGCAGCCCAGTCAAAGCAAAATAAAGGAAAACAGAGTGAAGCATGGAAGATAGTCGTAAAGACAGTTTCTTAGAAACTCCATTAGCCACCAGCTGTTTCCCTGTCTGTCATGGTGCTGCCGTGCAATCTGCACACTTCCCATACAGAATAACCTTGTTTATCCTACCTCTTCCCGTAACTTTATGACAGCATTCTTAATGATAAAAAGAGCCAGAGGAATGGCAATGGAGATGTTGAAATGTGTCATCTTGACTGGTTTGTGACTGCATCTTCTCTTACATTTCACATTAATCATGGTTGGTATGATTTCTGCTGCTGTTGTCTGAAGCGTTTGAAATCATGTCAGAAAAAGAAACTCAGAAAACATCTTAAACAATCATTTATTTTACAAAACGTGATGGACCATGGCTAAATCATGACACGTGATTATTTTTGTGAGCACACAGTTTATACATTGCACACATTGAAGTTGTTTCATATGCTTTGTGCAAGTATTTCAGACTAACTTTAAAAATATATTCTAATTTTATTGTTATAGATATGACAGACGCATCTTAGGTTGGAATAAGGTCAGCCTTAGAATGGCTTATTTCTAACCGTGTAACTTTCTGTTATTAAATAACACACGGAACATGTTCATATTCTTAGTGATTTTTGCCGAAAATCAAACTGTGAAACAACAAGACTGCAGTGGGTGGTAATCTATTGTTTTGGGTAAATCTGAAGTGACAGTAATTATGGTAATTACTCTGCCTTCAAGCAAAAACATGTTCTTCAGCACCGAAACAGAAGCTATTTTTATATATTTTCTCCTTTTTGTAATTTTTTCTTTTTCTTTTTTTTTTTAAGTGGACGTGAATGTTAGCTTAGGATGAGGAATTACTTCAAAGTCAATGCAGTCACCTAGGTTTTGTCACCAAATGGCTTGATGGACTGAACTTGACTGGATTGAAGTATAATTTGGAACAATTCAAAATCCATGTAACTGAATTTCAGTCTTTCGACATGGTTGGACTGATTTGGTCACATGTTTTTGTTTAGAAATTAGATTTGTTCATTTTGTAAAATTATTTTGGATGACATTTATTATGTGGGTACAGTGCCCATGTAAAGCGGTAGGTACTCTACATAGTTGGTGTTAAAATATGTTGCAGTACAAAAATGTCAACATTAGTCACTAAGACAGCTGAATTAGAATGATAAAACCATAAAACTACTCTTTATCTTTGTTTCTGTTTACTACCAGTAATTGAAATCTATGTGCCAAAAGAGTAGAGGCCTTAAAGTAATTTATTTGTCAAACTTTGAAATGTGATTTATAGTAACCGCTTCGGTATACTGCACAATAGATTTGTAAAAGCTCTTTGATGGGTATCATTTATCCTTATTGGAGGGACATTTTATGCCAGCAACACACGCTGAATGTTTAGTCAGCTTTGCTAAACAAATGAACATGTTCTGACCTTACAATCCTGAAATGTTTTCTCTAAATACACCTCTGCTGCAGACAGTCATTTTTCCCCCCATAAAGCATTTGGCATGTCTATTTGTTCCTTTGGTAAAGTTTGCTATTGAGTTTCTCTGTGAGAGCACAAAAGTAAAAGGTTTTTGTAGAAAAATATTTTACATGAAGAGCATATATGTAAGGGCATGACTACACATCATAAAGGCACCGGCACTACCGGGTCTTTTGTAAAGGTCAAGTCAAGTCAAGCTGCAGGATCCATTTGTCTTTCTATCAAGCCCAGTAGAAATTCTCAAAGGCAATTTTCACACCACATTTCTTCACAATTTTCTTCCAGTTGTTTTTAGTTGCTGCCAGCTGAATTATGACTCAGGACTTGATTGTGAGTAGAGCCCATAAATTAACTCATAAAATGCAAGACAGTTAGAAGTTGGAGGGTTGCAAGTTTTATTGCCGGTTCCCCCAACTCACACGTGCCCTTCGGCAAGACGCTTAACTCCAAGTAGCCTGCTAATCTGTGTGTCAACACAGAAATGAGTGTGGCTGGGTGAGAGATGTTTTATAGGTTCAGTCTGTGTATCGTTTCAATTACAGGTTCACATATAGTCATCATCAGGATGAATATAATATTCATTTATATATTTTGGTTGCTTTGTTAGTGGAATGATTATAAAGAATTTCAGTGATCAAAAATAATTTTGAGAAGTTTGTGTATTTTCTCACCAATACCTATAAAAACTAAAAGTTCTAAATTGACTCGTGTTATTTGGCACATTAAACTGAAGGCTGTAAGTTTTTTTGTCATCAACAAGTCTTGGCATAATTCTGACTGGATGCTTCATTTGACCAGAAGTAAGAGAGAATATTTAAACTGGTTGGTTTTCTGGGAGAAAAGTCATAAGTTTTTAGACCTCCTCTGCAAGAAAAACAAAAATCTGTGCTTTTTTTCTTTAATGTCAAGTGATGAGTGCATAGAAAAAAAACTACACAGTTTTCATAAACTACTACTCGCAGCTTTTAAAAATTGTGAGGTTAAAAAAAAGGATTTCTGAACAGGATGGAGGTGGAACAGAGGAGCCACCTGAAAGCACCAAAGAAGAAAATAAGAGACTCCTTATGCTGTCTGTGCCTTCACTTAGCAGCACTCTCACGTCTCTCCCAAAGCACAGAACAGAACGGGGGATAAGAGGGAGAAAGTCTTCAGACATTGAGGAGTTCTCTTTCTTTTTTCTTTTTGCTGATGTTTTGTTATGATGGATTGTGCAGACTGAGTGCCATGATGTGCGCGTCTCTGGGAGCGCTTGTGTTGTGACCAGTAGGGTCGCTCATCGATTCCCAGCCATCTCTACTAAAGCACTAATAAGACACTTGGCATTTTCCCTGGTGTGATATTACTCCCTTTGTGGGCTTCCTCTACTCCTGCCAGTTATTGGAGAGAGTGGAAAAGTGTGTGTTTTTTCTGTCTGTTGAAGTTTTGTCGTTTGTGTTTGTGTTCATACCCACTTCCCCATGCATATGTGCTTGTGTGTGTGCGTGGTGGCATTTAAGTCTGTTACGTTCTGTTCAAGTGCAAAGCACAGATGCACACAGATTTGCGTGCGTGTCTGTACATACATATGTGCATATGCCATGAAATAACAGATTACATTATGTGAATTTAGATTAGTGGTAACATTACGCAAATCCTGATAGTGGGAGGAAGAAAGTCCACAGTGGGTAGAGGGATCAGATGGAAATGTCACCTTGGAAGCCACTCAAGACTCGCTGAAGCCTGATTGCCCAAGTGAGATCCGGAATGTCATCTGATTTGGAAGCAGAATCATCAGTGAACATGGTCTGATCCTTTCCTAAGGATAGAGATTAGATGCAGTGTTGGAGATGAGATCAGCATCGGCAGATGGAGCATTTACTCAAGCAAGAACTTTGAGAAAGCCAAGTCAGGCTAACATGGAAGCTTGCAGGACTGTGTGTTTATTTGCTGCCAAATGTTTAGAAGCCTCATTATAATTAACAATATGAATAAATTGGGATGCGTGCTTCATTTATTTTACTGTAAGAATGGGCCAGTATGAGATTCTCATGGCATGGTAACCTTAAGTTGTATTAGTGCTCTCTCCCTCTCACTCTGTCTTCAGCCAGTGGTCATATTTTCCCATGTGGCCCTTTAGGAGAATTACTTGCCTGCCCTGGCCTCGTGCTCTATACAGTGAGACAAACGTGTTGACAGACCCATTCTCAAAGGGCCCCAGGATACAGCTTCTGTGCTCTTCCAAAGTTACCATAGCAAAAAGTTATGAAAGCCAAACAACAAAAAGACCAAAAGATTGAAAGTTTAAGAAATTTAAAATCTCTTAAACGAAGAGCCTGTCGAAAATAAAGTTTAATAAAAGCATTACAGCATTAAATAAAGTGAAAGAATACTGGACCAGAAATCAGTTCCCATTCTGTTATTTACTGATTTGATTGAACTTATTGCGCAGGAGTTTGGGACCAGAATTATTATTACAAATGACTTTGTGTTCAGCGACCTCCTTGCCTTCTTGTCACTCTTCCTTCACATCTTAATAAAATGGCATTAAGCCTTTTGAATGGTTGGACCTTTTTGAGGCTTTCAAACCAGAACGGGTCAAAACCTCGAAATGCCTTGATGCTGATAATTAGCCAGCATCTGCTCTGTAGTGTTACTAGGTTCTGCTTGGTGAAATTTAGACTTTATAAATCTGTCATGTCGCCCACTTAGCATATTAACAGTTTGTCCAGCAGGGCGCACTTCAGTTTGTTTTGTGCACTTAAGCATCTTAACATGGTAGTTGAAAAATTTGAGTGCTGCAATTATGCTTGTAATCACTGAATAACAAAAGAAGTACAGCAGGAAAATGGAAAGTTATATATATATATATATATATATATATATATATATATATATATATATATATATATATATATATATATATATATATATATTTAAAACATGAGTATGCTTCAGCTTGTTTTTGTCTGACCGACTGAGCAGCAGCATATGTCTGTATTTACCAAACCAACGAGCCACTTGCATGGGCATAAAAGAGATATACCTTAACCTATGAGTGAGGAGTCTCAAGGCCAACAACTTCCAAACCAATAAATTTGTCTGAGGGAAAAAGGATGAGAAATAAAGGCCTTTAAATGTTCCTATTCCTCTCCACGTCAGAATGAATGGATGTTTCGGCAAGCAGTGCCACAAATTACCCCCAGAGAGAAAAACAGCTCAGCTCAGACAGCTGCAGCATGGGGGATCCACTCCCTCTGGAGAAGTCATATTCAGACTGATAGGCTTGTGTGGAATTCAGTGAACCTGACTGCACCCTCCACCCACGGGGCTCCGCTCCTTCCACATTGGTGCAATCCAAACTCCTTGGGGGAATATTCCTTCCTCAGCTATCTTCAACATTTTCTTAGTTGTTCCTTTTTAGAGGTCCTGCTGCCAACTCAATTTCAGATGGCTTTTACACTTCAGCTACATGCCTCCTCCGTGCCCACGCTTGTGACTTCCAGTGAATCTCGGGGCAATGCATTCTATTACCCTATTTAGTTTTTTCTTCCATTTGGTATGTAGAGTCAAACACAGCCTGGATCAGATTCTAGAGTGAAGCTTGAAGCCCCCAAGCTAACTGCCTGCGAGTGTCTCGCTGCCTCTGCTCTTCATGTGTGTCCTGCATATGGGTTCAGTGTTGCCCTCTGCTCCTCACTGGGCTTCATTAAATGATAGCAGCAACGATGGAGACATTGTCGAGACATAAATATAAAGATAGAGGAACTGAGTAGAAATCTTCACCTTTCACCTTTGAGTTTTTCACCAAGGATAAACTATTGTGCGCTGTTTTACTGTGTGCATCCTTGAAATGAGAGACGTTAATTCCTCTCTAAAGAGAAGCATTCCAGCAAAAAACAAAAGGTCAGCATGATTAATGATTAGCACCACTACCAAAGGCTGGAGGCATGATTGTATCCATGTGCCAAGGAAAGGAACCGATGTAAATTAAATCACCAATTCCACCACAAAGAGAGGTGGAAAAAAAAGCCCATCTAGGGACAAGTGCTGCGAATTAGCTGTTGCTATTGCACCATGATGCTAACATGGGACTGCTGTTTCATTCAGTTTGTCTATGTAAATGTGTGTCTGTCCCTATCAAATAAACTTTGAATTAATGTCCAATCAGGACTCAACCAAAAGCTTATAGATGGCTGCAGAAAGCAGGTGAGAATATCTAACCAGTTTGAATGCATGTATATTGCATGTACTGATTGAACAGTACCTAGTATATGGAAGATGGAAAAATAGTTAGCATTTTCTTTTTTAGTACTTATTTTACCTTCTCCATCATTGACACTCCCAAATTTGACATGTACTTTAGATGAATGAAGTAGATACAAAAAAGATGGGGTCTATTATCTTGGCATAAAATGGCTTTGTGGTTTAATGTTATAAGTTGAACACATGAGAACATGTTTTAGTCGAGTCTCTTTTCTTATATTCTCAAGTCACACACCAGATACAGTAAAACACCCAGTTCAAGAAAAGTCCCATCATTGGGCATTTTATTTTATTCATCTGGACATTTCCTCTAAAACAGACTGTTTGCTGTCTGCACTGTTAATGTGCCTTATTCAATTTTTTATTTTACTGCCATTTTTGCACCGAAGCAATGTTTTAGATGCAATTTAAATCTGACTCATGATTGGAGAAATATGCTCTGTTCTAGAGGTTATGCTAGTGCAGGATACCCACACCATCTTCCCAGGTCCTGATGAAACCCATCGCTGTCTAACAGAGAGGGAGAAGAGTTCAGTTTAATTACAAAACATTTATACACTCTCCTATGAAGGCTGTTTTTTCCCTCAGTTTATATCACATTTACATTTTATTGAAGGTAACAAAAGTTAATAGATTTTTGTTGGGAAAATGAAATATAAAAATGTGAAATCACCTAAATGTATAGATCGGGTTCACTGCAATATGCAAGGAAGTAACTAATTGAGCGCTTACCAGGATAATAGCCATTCAGCCCGTGATTTATATTCTCCCTCTGCTACAAGGGCAAACATAAGTATTTGCAGCCTGATTGGTGTTTAATGTCTTTTGACGACTTCAGACAGCGGTAAAGGCAACGATCATTGCACATCTCAATAATGGCAATCATAAAAGCCGGCACCAAAGGAAAGGTCACTGTTAATGGCTGGCAGGCAATATTTTGTGTCACTCAGAGTGCCCAGCTTTGATAGTAAATCTCTCTAATAAGAGCAGCCTCGCCAGCAATTTCTTTAACTTAATTACCTGGTTGTTCCAGAGGCATGTGGTTGATATCACTGTGTGGCATTTGAGGCCAAACAAGACAGAGTCCCGAGTCTCTCTTTTACTTTGACTTTACATCACTTCCACTCATTCGCCGCCTACTTTCCACGTCTCCTTAACCTGTCATTCTTATTCAGTTTCTCTCCGGTTATTTATAAAAATGTAATCTCAGACGCTACCAGACCAACTGTCGAGAAACATAAACAGAACAAATCAATGAAGTTGTATAGGCGGATTCAAATCCAGTTCCATTTTCCATTTCAATTCTAGCTCTAATACAGTGGAGAAGAATGCAGTATATTGTCCCAGTTGGTGAAAAGTTATCTAATGGACCACAGCCAATTGCATCAACTCACTGATTTTGCAGCAATCCCTCATCTTGAGTGAGCATTTTGTGTATGTGACTAACTATAATTGACAACTACAGTTAAACCTTCATATCCTGTGGCCAAACAGATAAATGTGTTATAACATTGTTTGTCTTTCAGATTGGTGCACTTACAGAGTCCACAGCACATGCTGTGACACTTCGCTGAATAATAAAAAACAAAAAATCAATTTGCTTAAAGGGTCAGCTATAGATTTTAGAGAGGAAGCAAGAAAACAAAAGGGTTGTTAGATATTGTTTTTAAATTGTCCAATATTCTGAGAGAAGTCAGTACTTTTGTGTGAAGCTTTGCTGCCTGCAGGTCTTCCAACTGCATTAAAACCAGGGGAATCTAAAAAGAAGGAAGATGACTTACAAAATCACATTCAACTTTAAAATTCAACTTTACGATTCAAGGATTTCTCTAACATGCGAGACAAAATCAAAGCAACATTCCAAGTATGTTTTTGATGAGGGGATAACGTTATAATGTGATATAAAGCTCAAGCAAGTCGATTTTATGCAATACCCCTATTTTAGTAAAAACTTGCTTTGTCAAACACACTTAATTGTCAACATAATTCTCCTGTATTTATTTCTCAATCTGTGAGTCTCAGTCAGGAATAAAAAAAAAGATTTCTCACTTCGACACATCAAACTTTTCAATTGTTACTGAACGTTCTTAAGGCCGAGTTTGAGATGGCTAAAAGCAGACATGTAGGTTTGTAAAATACAAAGTGACTAATAGGATTAGCAAGATGTTTGTTTCACCCACACAAAGTAGTACCTCATATCTATTCAGCTGAAGTTCTTATAATTCTTTATATGGCAGTCAGACTTTTGCACTTTTGTCATCTGTACTCTTTCTGCTTTGAGTTGATAATTTTCCACACGGACAAACTCTTGGGGTGAAAGAAGAAACACTTACTTTTTACACAGCTGCATGTGAGAACCATGTGTTTCTTTCTTTTGTTGTTCTCTCTATTTTCACCTCACTACTCAAGCCTCTTGCCGTTCATAATACCTTACAAAATCAGCAAATTTGTATGGAAGGGTTCCTATATTCTTTCAGTTCGGCCTGCGTAAGACTTTTTCCTGATTTTCTCATGAAAGACAGATGAAATAGATGAATGGTGAGCATTTTCGCAGGGCGAGTTCTGAACAACTTTGCTATCAACTAATTATCACACTTTTAGGAAAAAGTATCACTTCTCAGCAGCACTGTGCATCACAATGGTAAAGCTATTACAAACAGATGTGTGTGAATCTATTGTAAGCGATGGCTATGACATGTCAGACAGATGACAGCTCCAAAATGATTCTAATCGATTTTAACGAATCTCTCGGGTTTGTTTTAAAACCAACAAGACAGTAAACAGGTTCCCAATGAAAGATAGCGATGCTTTTTTTCATAACTGCCAGTGTTGGACATAATGGCTGTCTGTGACAGATTAAATAGGACGTATCGAGTCACAGAGCCTGAACTGCTTCCAAAGTGCCAATTTCATTTTCAGCCAGTATAACTGGCCACTGCCATTCATTTACTCACTGTATTTCATTAGAAAACCAATTTTCCGTACTTTGGGAAAGTTTCAAGATCAGAATTTTATTCCACAAAACGATGGCATTATTATGGTTAAACCTTATCTGAACTGTATGGAAAGAATAGATAATGTAATAATTTTCAACAAATGATGGATACAGAGGAGCCTCTCAACATTTCCCCTGTTTCCTAATAAAATGAACCTTGAGCTTGCTAGAAACGACAAGGTTAAACATTGTAAAATTACAATGGGTATGAATCCTATATTAATTTTTGTCTATTAATAATGTGGAATAGAAAGATTATACAGCGTAAAAGTTGGAAGTTATTGTGGATTTTCTCTCATCAGCACAGAGCCAAAGTATAATTGCAACCTTAAACACAAATAGAGATCCTCATTTATGTTTGGTTAAATGTTCTTTGGGAACTCGCACATTGACCACAGGATTTTCAAAACTGCAAAACCAACCTTCTGGTGTAATTCCGGCTAAATGTTGGTCAAATCTTTTTATCGGTAGTGGTAGGGCTCATCTTTTGGTTAGTTTCCTGCTAGGAATACAGTTTTTTACTATTATCCATAAATTATCAACACGGTTGCAGTTAAGACCATTTCAGAAGAGCGTTTGATCTTTGAACTGTTGAAATGCCCATCATTTAAAGCACCTGGCCCAAAATGCCCCATGCAGACCAAATATGGTTCAAACTTGTCATAGACTGGAGACTGCTGGAGCTGCAGTGCCTCTGTCCACCACCAAGCAATTTGATATCAACATGGAGTGAAAAGTTATTGAAAGAAACAAAGAGGACAGAGTCTCTTGATCCAAAAAACCATGACGAAAGCAATGTTTGGAGCAGTCAATACGTTTTTAAATTAATATTAATATTAAAATTAATTATGAACTACAAATCTTGGAGCGATAAAGATTTAGTAGTCAAAATCTGAATTCGAGTGCTTAACTTTGATCTAAGAGGGCAGCATTTTGAAGTGGTGCATAGTGAAAGCCTCAGACCCATTTTTGCAATTAGTTACCGTAACTAGTTTCATTAAAACCAGGCTGATTGAAGCCTGCAACCCAACCAAATGCTCAACTTATTTTATTTACAGCAAACTGACAGATGAAAACAAGCCTGAAGTGCATTCTGTGGAGCTGTGATTCAAATATTTGATCAAATCTGTTGCAAGAAGCACAGCTTCTATTAAATATATGGGAATCAAAAGAAGTCTAAAATGTTTACTTGTCTTTGATTTCTTCTCCTGCAGCTTTAAAGCCTCTGCATCAATTTGAAGATTGGTGCAGAGGTTCACTGTCTTGTGTTTTATGAGCATCTGTATAAATGCTAGAGTTAAATATGCCCTTCTGGAGACTTGTTTACAACTGTTGCATTCCCTAAAAACTACAGTTTGTGAGTTATTTCCTTCTAATTTTTGTTGAGCTGAAAAATAAAAACGTACCTTCTTATTAATTTGAGAAATAATTTCTTTGCACTTGAAAGCACTCAGAGCATGGGAATGAGATTCCCCGATATCAATGAAATGTGACATTATAGCAAAAGTATCTCACCAGATCTTGATGCAGTTGAACACTGTGAATCCCACACCACGAATCCCAAAACACAGACACTGTTCAGAGTTCATCAGTGGAAAAACTTCAGAAGAGACCAAAATTTTTCCTCTACAAAATTCCTTCTATTTCCTCACATTTAGATAAGTTTTGGTTTTTTTAGCTCAATATGGCACCGTACACTGCAAAAATAAAAACATTTGATATCTTTGGTGAAGTGGTGCAAAGCGTCTAAGAACCACAAGGATTGCACCTTGAAAGCAGACTAGTAAATAAAAGCTTTAGGTTGCAAATAATAAAGTTTGTAGTCTTTCTCTGTTAATGTCCTTCAAAGATGGATGGAAAAAATTACATTATAACTTGTCGCAGTAAACTCACATGTCTTATATGTTTAACTTCCTCACACATATTCTGTAGTTTCATTTCTCACAGTCAGTTCACTGTTGCTCTTTTTACATTGCAATCTTTTTCAGAATTCAGTTGGTCTCTCAGTTTCCCCCCAGCAAACTCCAAAGTATGATTCCCACTGTGGAAAACATCATCTGTTTCCCCGTCTAATAGCGATCTACTGCACCACGGTCATTTGTAGCTATAGAATGAATGGCTGGGAGTATTAAGTCTGACATTCTGACATTTTAAAATTGTATATCTTATCTTGATGACATCTAAATTCCAGCTGACATTAAAGATACTGCAACACAAGGCACATTTAACAAATGTCTGAAAGAGAGACAGGTGGAAGGGAGATGGGTGTGCACCATTTTGCCCAATGAGCCTGGCGATTATCCAGCTGTAAAGGGCCATCAGCAGCAGCAGCCCTGACAAGCAACTGGATTAGTGAGAGATGCAATTAAGACCTCAATAGGGAATCTGCGTCTGACACACTCAGATAGGCTTGTAGCTTCCTTTCCACACATACACGCATTACACTGTGAAGAGGAAAGCTCAACTTGAGTCACGTCAGTTGGCTTCCCCATCAATTTATTTATCTGTGTTTTGTTTGGAGCTGGTGGGGAGCCTGAATGCTTGGTTACTGGTAATTACCTACTGTATTCACTGTTGCAAACCAATTATCATATGCAAATGAATAAATATGGTATAGGGATTATCTTTGGAATAATGCATAAAGAAATAACAAAGATTAAGTGGAAGTGACACTGTATGCTCAAGAACAATCTGCAGTTGAAAGCATATTTCACATTAGATATTCAATACGCAGACAAAAGAGAATAAAACCAATATACCCAGTCAGGAGAAGGGGTTTGTTTTGCATTCATTTTTAATTATTTACCAGGTCTTTCCTACTGTGTTTTCAGATAGTTTTGGTATGGAGAAAACAAAACGGTTGGGAAGACATGGGCTAAGGCGGTGAGCCTTTTGTGATAAAGTAGTTCTCATGTATAAATCTAGCTCAGTGGTCCAGAGAGGCAGTCGGCAAAAAAGGCTCAACGCTACAGTGAATGCACATTTAAAGACAAGGTTGCAGGGACTCATCAGCTGTTTCCTTATAGAATATATTTTTGTTATTTTGTGTTATATACGTAGTAAAACAAATATGAGAAGTAAAACAATGC
Source organism: Poecilia reticulata (assembly GCF_904066995.2). Lineage (NCBI taxonomy): Eukaryota > Metazoa > Chordata > Actinopteri > Cyprinodontiformes > Poeciliidae > Poecilia > Poecilia reticulata. The sequence goes on from NC_088831.1 coordinate 37,856,026, forward strand.
AGTGCTCATCAGTGATTATGTACAATCCCAGATATTTATCTGAGTTGCATGTTACATATTCAATTAAGTTCAGTTTACATATTTATATACTACCAGGTCACAACAAATGCCATATCAAAAACAGATTTGATTTTAATGTGTGTAATTTAGGATCAAATCAATTCAGGCATATAAACATCTTCAAACTTAGTTATGCAATCCAATGCAATCCTGGTTAAAATTAGTAGTCGAACTTGACTAAAATACTCAAGCAAGTTAATTGTAGAGTCTTTAATGAATTAATTGCAATGAATGTTTTCAGAAAACCATATATTGACAAAATAATAATTTTTTTCCAGATCAAAAACAGCTTTCCTGCTGTAGTATTGAATAGGCATATGAGCTTAATTACAAAATTATTTGTTATTTTTAATCAGTTATCTATGGTACTGAACCATCAGACTGGTGCAAAGTGCCGTCATACCCATTCAGCTTTCAAGTGTTGCAGAAAACCCTGGTCATTCATGAAACTTAAAAATACTCGTTAATGTGAATTGTGGACGCTGACATCAGTAATGGGGACATCTCTGCTGCTGCAACATGTTTTGCACTGAGTTGGTATTTTAGGCTTGAATAGCCTCAACTCCTTATAGCACAACTTGAACCCAACTGTAATCTTTTCCAGCATCTCATCAGATCGTTTTTTTTTTTCAAGCAAATATTAAGGCCCAGTGGGCCAAAATTTATTTATTTATTTTTTGTGGTTAGGTGTGCAGGAAAAATGGATCTACAAAGCATTGGCTCGGGAGGCCAAATATTCATTTATGTCACACTTCTTAGATATATATATATGTATTTTTTTGTAAAAATGTTAAAAATCATTCATCATTTCTCTTTCATTCATCAATTTTGAATAACTTAGAATTAATTATTCGCATGAAATCCAAATAAAATATATTTCATTTTGTGGTTGTAACTGGACAAAATGTGATTCATCTGGACTGACTAATTTGTCAGACAGTGTTTAATGTGCATCTGTTGTTGTCCTCTCTTCTACTTCATTAAATAACCATGTAGATACAGTAGAAACAGGTGAAATGATCCCAGTCTGGCACTTTGCTCTGAGTTCTTAGCGTTGAGGCCTATTTGTGGTTTGGTGACTGTCTGAAAGTCAAATAGATATCAGGCTCCTCTCCAGTGGAACCAGCTCCCTTTAGGTTCAGGAGGCAGACACCTTCTCTGCTTTTCAAATTTAGCTAAAAACTTCCTTCAGCTATGCTGCTCTAAGCCCAGCCTGCTGGGAGACCTCCCATGATGCTCTGAGCACCTCTCCTCTTTTTCACACTCCATGCATTTATATGACTCCTGAATGTCATTAACTGTGTTCCTTCTCCTTCCTGTAAACGGTGATTTCTACCCTTTTCCTTTTTACGTCCTTGCGTTACTTTCCATCTGCATCCCTGGCTCTGGCTGAGTGTGTTTTCTTATCTGCTGTTCGCTAGCCTAAAACCCTGGCCAGTCTTCGCTGTTATTTCGTTTGTTCTCTCTCTTCTTTTCTCTCCTCCAGTGTCCTCTCACCCCATCCACTCCAGGCAGATGGCTGACCTTGCTGAGCCTGGTTCTGTCAGAGATTTCTTCTTATTAAAAGTGCTTTTTTCCTTTCTTACCGGTGCCAAGTGCTAAAAGGGAATTGCTAGCTGTCCCTTGATAATATTCAAGGATCGTGTCCTATACAATGTTAAGTGCTTCACATGAATTATGTTGTCATTTGGAGCTGTATAAATAAAACTCAGTTGAATTGAAATAAATAGTTTGGTGGCATGAGCACTGGAACAATGCCTGAATTCCCGCCCAGGGGAGTTCAGCTCCAATGCAACTTTTTCTAGTATGAAGTAATTGGTAGCTTTCAAAGACGCTTTCCCAACCCTGAACACATTTCCCCCCCCCCCATCTCTCCTGTGTTCCCGACTCTGTTATATCTGTCTCCAATTGTGACTTTCTATTTGTCGCTGCACAATTCACGTTCTGCTTCCCTGCCACACCGTCTCAGCTAAAATGTCATAAGTTGCAGAATATGTTCTGAGATGCTGCTCTTCGCTTTTGTAATGACCTCCACTGAGACCCACTGATACTGGCTGTAAAATCCCCAGTTGTTTGTTGGACGACTCTGCGACATTAATAAAGACTTGTGGCCCAGTGCAGTGTGCAGATCAACTCTTCGGTTTTATCATCAGAGAGAGCCCACCACCCGGTTGAGGGGTCATTAGCAGATGCTACAAAGGAGCGTGTCACGCTGGGTCCCAAGCAGTCAAAGACCTGTTTCAAGCCCTGGTGAAACTTTTAATTATCACCCATGCTGAGACTTATGCCAGACTCCCATTACATACGATCAAGAGCTAAAAGCAATCTGAGGGTGGCTCGTTGTGACAGCAAAAGGAATACTGTCAGAATTAAGGCTCTGTATCTTCCACCTGCTATCTCACATTGCAAAAGTCTGCCAACACAGGCTGCAAGAGTACAAATTACTCAAATTATAACAACAACCAAATGCAATGGAACTCCAAAATGACAGGTTATAACACACTATTTGTAGAACTGGCTCTATTCACAAAAACGTACTCTGAAATGTAAATGAAGCACCGAGTTTGACTTTCAAGGAAACTTCCAGCGCATCAGTCTGCACCACAAAGCATGGCAGCAAGTGAAGGACAGCAGTTTTTGTCCAAGCAATGAAATACAGAAATGAATGAAAACATTATTGAAGAAAGATTAAATCTGGGCAAATTATAAAAAATCTCAGTTTTACCGTACCCTAGTTTTTATAAAATGTCATCAAATCTTACTTTTTAAAAAGAAAGCAACAGTTATTCCTAGTGCTGGTAAAATAATTTCTTTACAAATGGAGTAATAAACTATCTGTAATACTTATTATTTGTCAATTTTCATACATATCAAAACTACAGAATGCCTGCAAAATGTGTTTTTTTTAATGGAAACATGGCTATAGTGCCAGGTGTTTTTGTTTTTGCCATTGTGCTCTGATAAAAGAATTACTTTTTCACATTCAGCCATGTTTCTTTGAGTATATTTTTCCTCTAATAGATGAAACCATAATTTGAAGTGAGTGAAACAGTCCCAGTTCCTCTCCTCATGTTCTCCACTCATTATGCAGTCAAGCAATTCATGTTTATTCTGTACACAGAACCGTCACTGTTGCCAGCTAAAGTGATTTTGTCGCTGCATGTGCATAAACAAGAATGATTGACAGCGCTAAGACCCTCCTCTTTGGCTCTGATTGGTTGTTTGTGACTGGCTGTAGTATATTTCTGCAGATGGCTGTAGGACCTCAGTGCATAGTGACAGTTTTAGCAAATATGAAAAACATGTTTTTATTTTATGGGTTTAAATGAAAAAATCTGATCAAATCCATTAACTGAAATACCTTAAATTCCTGGCTAACTTTATGAAAATTTGTTTTTTTATGGTGGATCCAGTGGTCAGATCTCAACTATGAATGTTTGGTTTGGATAACCTTCCTTTGCGAGGATATGCTTTTTTGAGTACTCCAGCTTCCTCCCACAGTCTACAAACATTTGCGTGTGGTTAACATTTCTTTTAGTTGCCTTAAGGTGTAGAGTGATCTGTGTACCCTGGCTATTGCTGAGTAGCTGCAGGGATACGTCTGAACTCCTCAGTGACCCTGACTGGGAGTTTGTGGAGAGAGAAAATTAAAGGATGCTTCGGGAAATCTAAACATATGAAAAATAAATGTTTTCACATGTTATTTATAATTTCTACACTATGAGGAAGGAAGGCATGTAGAGGGAGGAAATGGTTCTGGAATCTGAGCTTGGAAATTTAATGACAGTTAGTACTTCGTGTCCTTATATAAACCAAGACTCTGTAGGTTCCCAGTTTATACAGAGAAAGAGTTTGAATTATTTTTACTGGTCTATGACGCATTAAAAAAGTTTTAACCCTGAAAATATTCCCTTTACTTGTCAGTTACGAGACCCCTCAGATCATAACAGGCACAGTTACTCAGTGTACCCTGGACCAGAACTAAACAGGAGGAACCAGCATTTAGCATTCATGCTTCTAAACCTTGGAACAATCCTGAACTACTGAAAGCATTTTTTTCCTGATGCGTTCCCATAAATCTCAAAGTCTGTTTATTTGTAAGTTGTCTGCATTAGATTAATGTTTATCAGTCTCAAATTCACATTTTACCGTTTCTTTCTCTTCATGTTATGCAAACACTTTTATGTTATCCTAAGGCATTTGTTACATTTTCATTTTTTTCTTTATATTTCTTCCAGTTGTCAGTTTATTTAGGCACTTAATTTTCTTCAAAGCTCCTTGAAAAGCTTTATCAATCAATGACTGTATACAAATGAATCTGCCTGGCCTTCTGTTTTCATCTTCAACAAATTCATATAACATTCACAAGCTAAAAGGACATGAAGTAAACTTTGATCAAACAAAAGAACAATGTTCTGAGTGTTGTGCAACAAACATCCAACACTGATGAATCAGATTAGGAGACTTTTCTGTTGGAAGGCAGGAATGTCTAAAATTTCTTCAAACCTCTGGCTTTGCATCCATTTTTCTTTGTTTCGGTCAAGTTGCCTAATAGGTTAATATTGGCATAACAGTTTTCTTTTAACACAACATTTTAATGATCATTGTATTTCAGTTCTTTGTGACTTGTATAGCTTTTTCTCCATGGCTATGCACAGAAAAATGTGATTGTGTTTAGGATGCAATTGGTTTGATTCACACATTCATAGTATCAGTGAAAACCAATTTGAATGAAGGATTTAGGAATCCTTGTTTTTTAAGAACCACTTTTAGAGAACCTGAAACCAGGAATTCTAGGTATTTTATGCCTGGTTGAAAGCTTTTGCAATTATCTCTTAACATACACATGTTGAAACTTTTGTTGAAAAAAGGATTTTCCTGCAGCCTGAAATTTTAAATCAAATTTATCATACGTGAAGCAAAAACTTTTTGGAAACAAGTTTTTGCTTCAGGGTTAAAGCCTTTCAACTTTTCAGTAAAAATAATTTACAAGTATTTTACGAATACTTTACAATGTAGAGGAGGGGGGAAAAAAGCATCGCAAAAACCTCCAAACAGTCCTGGACTATAAGGAAGTGAAATATCCTGTGTTGTCTGAGCCAATCATCTCATCTCCACCCCAACAGTCCGCTTGCTGGAGACAAAATTAGTCAGAAAGAAAGACAGATACCAGTGACAGCTGGAGTAAAGGCCTGCCAAACGAGGAGAAACCTTTTTTTTCTTTCTAGAAATTTCCACAGTTTACTGTCTTCAGGCAGTAATTGGCTGCAAACCATTTTCAAGTATTAAAGTGGCACCGTTTAATTTATGGTTGTGCTAATTATTCTCAGCCACAAAAATTAGAGCTGTGCTTAATAAATTGCTATTTCTCCTTCACCTTATATTCAAACTGGATGTGCATAATTTAAAAAAAAATCTCTCTCTTGACATATCAAGTCTATCCTTGATATGTCTTACAACAGTTTAACAGTTTTTTCTACTTTTCTTTGGAACACTATTATTTCCATACTTTTATCATTTTAGATACTGTTTTATCTTAGCCTTTTTTCTACATGTGATAATGTTTTTTGTGAGTATGCCCCTTCTTCTGAGACTTTGAATCTAAGCAAATGGCATGAAGTGCCTTGCTGAAATCACACGATACTTAATTAAGTCATATGAATATTAGCAAACTCCACAAAATTACAGTTTGAATAAAGTCATGAAGTGTGGAACCTTGTGTTAGACATTTCTGTTCATTTAACCCCAGTAGTTTTTAGAAACCAGAATGACTTGATAACCTTATTATGATGCACGGTAGTGGTCGTGTCATTCAGATCTGCTATGTTACCAGATGTACTTGTGCATTTCTAAATGGTGGTAGAATTTTAAAGACAAAGGTCTGTGGCCGCATATTAGAAGCTAGCTGGTTGACAGATGGAGACCACTGTCTGTTCATGTCCAAACAAAATATCAAAACTAGTTTTGAAAATAGTTCGATCCTCAGTTAAATTGATGATTCAATTCTTGAACAAAGCTTAAAAGCTTAAACTACTGAGGAAAGCAGCCAACTTAAAAGATCTCTGAAAGAAGTATGATCACATTTTTAGCAGGATCTTGTTGACGGCTACAAAGAACAACATGTTATTTTCATGTGTTTTTGGGGAAGTTCGAAATAGTTTTATGTGTTATTGAGCTAAACTGATATAAGAATAGTTTAAATGAATTATTAAAAATCTAAAATGAAGACAGCTTTCATGTTGATTTAAAGAATGCAAACATATCTATAACACTTATCATTTTAGTCGTTACGGAGATTGTCCACTTTGGTTCTACAAAGTCATCCATTTTTCTGTATAATGTTACAGCAAAGACACATGCAGGGGTACAGACTCCTCTTTATACTGTTTAACTTGGTCATTTTCTTATCTTAGCATCTGAACACAGGTTCAGTCTGCTTAACACATGGCACACATGAGACTGATTTGGAAGACTTAAGAAGACAGCAAGCTTTGTTCAAACAAGTGACCTGAAGCAGCCAAGCTGAAAATGCTCAACTCTCCTCCCAGAGTTTAAATTAGGAGTGCTACTAGTTTGAGTGCATTGGTAATGGGGATAATTACCAGAGCACCCTGTTGAGTTGCGTTTGACCTCAAGCTTTCACCCTGATGCTTGATGTTTTGCTGCTGTCTGGCAGCTTTGAAAATTTCTCCTGCAGACTGCCGAAACACAGCTCCTCAGTGGAGTTAATGTTTCTCATGAATGTGACAAATTGTCTTTAGAAAGGTCTTGGTCTTTTGCACATTGTTCACGACGGGCAGGGAAAGCAGGTGACAATGGCTCTGACCTTAATGTTCCACTTAATGGACAATTCAAAAGTTCAAGTGTGAAAGCTCACACACAAGCCTGCACCTGAGAGCTGCTGGAGCTCAGAGGTCAAATGAAAACTAAAGTGAATTTGAACACGTAACAATAGTTTGCTCCTTCCCATTATTGTGCTAATGTTTTACCTTTTCCTGGCTGCTATGTTAACCCACATGGCAACAGAGCATCTGTGACAACCCTGAAGGAAGAAAGTATTTATTCGCCTTATAAACACTGAAAGTGGCATTTTATGTTTCTGGTTTATTGCAATTTTGCATGACTAAACTACAAAACCCTGCTGTGTCCTGAGCAAGCAGCGAGTGCAACCGTGAGAACTTCCTAAGCACTTCAGTCAGTGTGACAGTCATCTAGCCTGTACTATACCATCGCCTGTAGTCATAGCAGAGGAGACCCATTCCACTCCATGAATATATTATAAATAAATTACACATTTCTAAAGCTGAGAATCGCTATCGATGCTAGTCAAAGCCACGCTTGCCATCCCTACTCCTGATTCGCCACCAGGGGGAGCTGTATGTCTGACGTGACTGTGAAGTAGCTGGGAGGAAAGTCCTTTCCTCTAGGGCTGACGCAATAGCTCTCAATAGAACTATTGTGAATGCATTTGCTCCAGTATGTCAACATGAAAGTACAGTTTATCCAAAAAAACCAAAGCTCCCCATTTACCAGGTTTTATATGTTCTGGCCCTGATCTGTCATCATGAGACAAGAATCATGATTGAAAAAACAAGATCCCAGGTACCAGCGGCAAAAATAATATTCCTCCATGAGGTGAAATTAGATCGTTGAAAAGCTGTTTGTTTAATCTAGCAATAACAATCATCTGCCTCATTCAAATTAATGTAACTTTGAGTTGTTAATATTTCAGGAAGTTATATTTAAAATGATCCATTTGGGAGCTTAACTCCCCTGTGAGAATGTCCCACTAATTATCCAAACTGGGACATATCCCTTTCAGACTATAGATTATTATTAAGACTAAATATATTTAGTTTGATACAGATGGAAAAAACTGTTTTTCGGCGGATCTGAGTGGACAATCTTTGGAAATATATTTGGTTTTACTGAAGCTATTTCCACATCTTGTTTTTGAAAGAGGTTACATTTGATGCGTACATGCGGCTGTTGCGGGAAAGTGCTATTTGTGTCTCCAATCAAAACCAAATATCCAAAGAATGACAGAAAACAATATCCCAGAGGCTCTGTCTCTGTTCCTTCAGTCACTCCCATTCAATATGTAAATGCAGACACCATTTTAGTTCCATCTCAATGGTACAAAAAGGACAAAAAAAGATGCTGCACCTTAGTGTGATGAATGCAGAAATACTTTAGAGATTCCAGTGCCGCTAAAGAGGGACTGTAATTTCAAAAAACAAGACCAACAGGGAAGTAATTTTGTAACAATATGACATGATTGTCATATATTTTCATGTGTTATATCTCCAATGAAATTTATTGGTATTTTTAGGTGAAGCGGCAGTCTTTTTTCTCTTAAAGGATTGTCATTATTTTGTTTAGTTTTCAACAAAGTTGTCATTCTTCATAAATTGTTACTCAACTATATCTCTAGGGAAGCTGCTCTTTCTGCATGATTGACACAAAAATAACAATAATAATTACTTAAAGGAACTGTGGATGCTTTGAGAGTTAACTGTCACTTTTCATGCTATTGTTAGTGTTTTTTAAAAAAAAACTACAACGTCATTGGAGTCGGGAAGCAAAGTCTACAGAAACACCTGGTGTTAAACACAAAGGCCTCCAGGACTAAGTTGAACGGGTTGCAAGCTTTAGCAGCTCAGATGGTGAGAGTCTCTGCAGACAGCAACTTTTGCCCAGGTTTTTCACAAGTCAAAGCTTTATGGGAGAGTGGAAATGAGAAAGCTACAGTTGAAGAAAACTCAAATTAAGTCTCTAGGAGACTCCAAGGTCAAGTGGATGTTGAGACTAAAATGGACCTTTTTGCTAATCAGACAAAAATGCTTTGTTTGGCGGACATAAAACTCTGCACATCACCACAAACACATGGATTTGAGAATTTGTGGCTGGACCTAACAGAGCTTGAATTGGTTTGGAGGATTGGAGTAAAATTGCAGCACCCAGGTGTGGAAGCATGATTGAGACCTAACCACACAGACTCTGTGCTCTGATTGCAGCTGAAGGTGCCTCTTCTACTGACTTGTAGGGTGAATACTTATGCAATCACATATTTTAGCTAACCTATTTTTATTTGTCATTATTTTGTAGTTAGAAATTAGTTTTTACTTTGGCAAAGGTTTCTTTTTACACTTTTGTTTGGACAAGAAATCAAAATTTTCATTATTCATGAATAATTTGGAAATACAAAAAAAGGGTAAAACATCCAATTTAGCACATGTAGCACACAGAAATACGATCAGCACTTGGATTCTGCAGGGTTGTGCATGGCTATCATTAAAGACGCTGTTTGAAATGATTTTTAGTAAGCATTTGACAAAATTGTTGTTCAATAAAAAACCTCAAACATATTTAGATAGCCAATGCATGGTTAACCAAACAAATAAATAATTAAAATATCAAACATAGGAGGGGAGTAGCTGCGACAGACTGGCAACCTGTCCAGGGTGTACCCCGCCTCTCGCCCGAGACGTTGGCTGGAGATGGGCACCAGCACCCCTCCCGACCCCACTGAGGGAAAAAGGGTGCGAGAAAATGGATGGATGGATGGATGAAGGAGGGGAGTAGCTGCAGGAAGTGGAAACCTTCCTAAGAAATCACTGTGACTTTGTTGTGAAGTAATCTTTGTCCACCATCCTGCATAGTCCCTGCAGTAAATGACTTTTATAGTTACCATGGGGACTACCTCTTCTATTTCTTCTTGAGATTTTAATTCAAATATTTACCACATCCGAACGTTTTTAAACTAACCCACAAGTGTGCCATAGGTTGTCATGGATGCTAAATACCACCATCCAGTTGCTTTTTTGTTGCTACGGAGACAGCCAAAAACACAGCAGGGTTTTACTTGCTGCGGCATGTGTTCCTGAAGCTGTAAATAATCCATCCTGTTATCCATGAGATAACCATTAGCAGACATAGGCTGAAGTGCAGCTGTTTATGGTTCTGCTGTTTGTTCTGGGTTTCCAAGAAAACCTCTTTCTATGCGTCCCCACTCAGTCAGCTGGCTGCATCCTCAGTGGTTGGTCATGCAGCATGTCCTCTATAACAAGCTGTCTATTATCCTCCAACACATCATGAAAAGTCATCCTCCATAAAAAAATGTCATGTTTCACAAGACATGGAGCCAGAAATGCCAATGGTTCAGGAGGAAGAGAGGCTGCTATACATAAAATAACTTCCATTTTTTTTAAATTTAAACAAAACATTTTTTGAAAATGTACTACAATTGAATCCAACAATTTCATAAATGAATATAAAATTAGTTTCTTACTTTTTCCACAACTTATGTGACAATTTGGCAGAGAATTTGTATTCGTCTTAAAATGAGCTCCTGTTTCTTGGTAACTTAAACACCATAAATATTCTCTCTCACTTTAATTAGGGCTTGTTACGAATCACAAAATGAATGTGGCACTGCACATACATTGTACAGCTTTTCACCATGTAACTGTGAGATAAGGTGACCTCTCCAGGGGAGCGCAGAGGAGAAAAAAAAAAAGGGAAAGGATCTTATTTTTTCTTTCTATTTCCTGCATGAGTGGATTTGAGTGTATGCTTTAGTCCGCTTTTGTCTTCTCTCTCTGCTGTTCTCTCATCTGCTCTCTGCCTTACGCTTGACATTTTTCTCCATATAGGTCAGTCTCCATTGGAGGCAGAGAGAAGAATAAAAAATACAGCCAAGAAACGCAAGGTGCATGCGTTGTTGCGTGCCACCAAGGACAACATGCCAATTGTCTCTTGTGAGAGGACAGTCAAAGCTTCAGGTTTAAGGTTTTCTCTTTGCAAACTCCTGAGTTGGTTAATTAGGAGATGAAGGATCATGTTATTGTCTGTTCAAATACTTGTGGCAGAAAGATAGGTTTGTACACAGGCTCGTTACTTTGCCAAAGCTTATTTTAATGATATTAGAAAAAAAATTTGATAAGCAGCAATACTCAATCACTACATAAATAAAAAAAAAAAAAAGACAAAACAGCCGGAGGCAGCTTCATGAATTTTAAGTATCATCTGGGGAGGAAAAAAATGACAACTGACACAGAAGAAGAGATCAGATTGGTTCTGCACTCTTTCAGTCATCCAGATGTGAAGTCAAACACTAGAGCCCAGCGATAGAGTCATTTGTAAGATAAATAATGCTAGATAGCAGACTGCCTCCCTGAACTAGACAAAGGAGGAGTTGCTGGGCGTCTCTCTCTGTCATCTGTCGCAAGGCCGAGGCTCAGCCTAGAAACTATCAGGAAGATGATGTGTCTCTGGAGACCAACACGCTCGGGGAAAGAGGCTGCTCTTAATCATCTGAGACCCACTTCTTTGGCGTTTTTCTCATTGTTGTTGGGGAACACTCAGGCACTTACACGCACGTATTGCACATCCATACAATGCTATTTGCATATTTGCAGATCCAAACAAAATGTGTCTCTGAGCTCATGTTTCAGACACAAGTCGACGGCATGTCTAAACTGTGAGCGTTAGTTTTTTTCCTCCTATGTTTCTGTAGCAGCTGTTATTAAGCAGTGTAATAATTCTGCGAACAAGGATCGGGCCTCTGTGGCTAATTAGAGATGTGAACTCAAACATGGCTCATCTCTTCAAATAGGGGCTGGCATGCTCGAGCGGAGAATGACAGAAAGAATCCATCTCTGCTCACCACCCCCCCCTCTACCCTGCCCACCTCCATTAGGTCTATATGTCTGTGCACAAGCCAGCCACTGAGGGCTATTCCAGCCAGACTGCAAAGTGCAGCCAAGAGGATGATCATTTGTTACCAGTCACTCAGTCAAAAGGTTCCAGGCCACACAGACATGAGGTGAGGCGGCGTGACCTCATGCAAATCTGATGGACACCAACTGCGAGGGAAATTAAATGTTATCCAGGATCAATAGCACTTGCACCATTATACCAAAAAAAAGAATCTGCCAGGCTTGTATATCTTTAGTCCCATTAAGGTCAACAGGTTTTCTGCGGTTCTTAATAGCTACGGTTTAAATAACACAAACATCTGGGATAAAAATATGCAAGTGCAAGCAGCTAATGTAAAATAAAAAAAGGTTCAGCTCGTCTGAAATGTCAGAGGACAGATGCAGTAAAGGTCAAAAATATGACATTTATACAAAACAAAATCGTCTGGACGATGATTTGCTTGATGTAAATCAAGGGTTAAATTATGATTAAATCAGATTTCAGATTACACTTTTAAACATGAGGAGATCGCTAATTAAGAGAGTATCTGTCTAAAACCAAATTGGGTATTGAGCTCAACAATAGAAATAAAAACATTTAGCATAGTGTATATTGTGAATGAAGTCAACCATGATGTTGGACTAATCATACAAGACAATCTGCACACAATTGTTGTCATGCAATTATTACACTGCAAGTGATTTTTATTTACAAACTGTTAAACAACTGAGCAAACTCATAACTCATAATAATTTACTCAGCAAACACGCAAATGACCATGCTGCTATTATTTAGGGTAAAATGTCGACCTGTCACAAGATAATAATTATATAACATCAAAATAAAAATAAAAGAATGATAAGACACAGGTGTAAATGAGCAAAATAAATTCTTTAAAGCTCTTGAAAGTTGCCTTATTTATCTTGTAAATTCTTTTGCACATCACTCATTCCTTATTTTCACAAAGAAACTATATTTTAAGAATCTTATTTGGACACAAGCAGAAAAATCAATGACTTATTAAAGCTTACATTGTTTTTGTTACTTTGCTAATATAATTTAAATAATGATTTGAAGCAATCTAAATACGAGCTCTGCTACAATTATCTATGAATTTTAAATAATTTGCCTCTTCCCATTTATAATGAAATATAAATAAAAAATAACTGTTGGGCTTTTCTGCATCAGTTGCATCAGAAAATGTTCAAATTAATTAAATTCTCAGTAAACATTCATCTTCCATTCATTTGGCCTATTGGGGGCAGCAGCCCACCAAAAACAGACTTCTATTCAGTAAACGAGAATCAAGGATGAGAATAATGCATCAAACATTTTGTTTTTGTTCCTTTTTTATTCACTACAAATGACATACACGCACTTTCAGTGAAACGCTAGAATGGGAGAAAGATTTTAAAGAAGCCCCGTTTCCATTGTGAGACAAGTGAAAAACCCTGACATCAGGCTTTTCAGCAAGCCCAAACTGTAACTAATAAACAGATGAATGTGGGATTGGTAGAAAACCGCCTGTTCAAAAAAAAAAAAAAAAAAAAGAAAAGGGAGACAGATTTAACAACAACCCCAAACACAAGGTGAAACTGCAATTAATATTCCTGTGCAGAGAAGTGGGCTCAATTTTAGGCCAGTCACGATGGCCCGGCGGCTGCCTCGCTCTCTCTCCTCCTCTCTGCTTTATACAAGTCAGATAATTACCTATTTAGATTTCACCCTGACAGCCTTTTCAACTGCAAGTGAAGAAGAGCCGCAGTGTGTGTAAGATAGCGAGACGGCAGGGCAATGAAACAGAGGAGGAGGGGGGGGCCCACGGCAGAGACCATAATAAACTCTGGGGAAAATTAATACGCCATTGTTTAACATGTGTATGAAATGACTGACAGTCCTCACAGAGGTGTTTTCTCTGTGGATGGGAAATTAAATTTTAATGTTGCCGGTGTTTCATGGAGCATTTGCTTTGCCGCTAAAAGATGGCCAACAGATGCACTTTGATGAGTGGAGTGCAAAGGCAGACCAATTGGATTTTGATGTCCATTGGGTGTTTCATCTAAATCACTGGTAAAAGAGGGGACATTTGTTTTCGGTGGAGAGGGCTATTTATCAGCGGTGACTGATATCCAGCAACACTGGACTGCCTCGGGGCTGCACTCATCTATTCGTTGCCAATCATTGAGGTTTGCCAGAAACTCGCAGCAACTTCAGCACTGGAGTCTTTCTGTTGTAACAGTTCGTGCTCTTTCAGGGAATTTACTGCCACACTGCCCACACTCTATCTGTTCATTAACGCTATGCTCTATTTTATGCACATTTCACTTACAAGCCATTTGTTTTACTGGCTGTGGAAGTTGAACTACTGAGCAAAATACAGGCAGAGAGAAAAAAAAAAGATTAAATGTATTTCAACAGATTAAAAATTCTGGTGGTTAATAAATTAGGACACTCAGTCGCATCGTATTTGATGCAGATGACTAGAACATTGTTAGTGTTTTGAATGAGATTGACCCTGTTCAGGCCTCAGACATTGGGTTTGGCGTTTTCCTGACTATTGAAGTAAACTGGAACACCATGATGAACTGTCTGAAACCTTCAGAAGGAGTATTATGGCAGATTATCAATTGGTAAGGGATTTAAAGTTGTCTGGAAAGTATTCTAAATTGGCTATTTCATGGTACAAAAAATTATTTAGTGCTAATCCTTAAGTACAGGAGCCAGTTCTTTGCCTAGTGCTTTAGTGTTTTTGTTAAGTTTTAAAACAGATATTGGCACAAAACAAAATTTGACATTGTTAAGGATAAAATAGCACATGGTGGGTATCAACATGGTTGACTTTAGTGTTTTACCTCTTGACACTGGAACAAAATCAAGAATATCAGCATGATGTGGGGTTATTAACTAATTTAGTTAACAGTGTTAGAAAAGTTGCGGTGTAGCTCTTCTTTGAGCTAGCAGTCTAAATGAAGGAACAGTATGTTCTTCTTAAGCTGTTAACATTTGCTTGGGATCCATTGCTTCTGAGACTTCTGAGTAAAAAAAAAAAAAAAAAACCTCACCGCCTGTTGGAGAAAACCAGAAAACCCAATGAAAACCGAAACAGACACATGGAAAAAAATCCAAATATTGCATTGAGGCAGTTGGGCTAATCGTTGTGTTCTCTGTTGCTCATAAAAAAATAAAAATTAAGAATTTTTTTTCTGTTTGTGACGTTTCGACCAGCATCTGCAGGCTGGTGTTTTGGGTGTCAGTTTAACTTGGACCAAATGCAAGTCTGTGCTTGTTTCATTGATCTGAGCTTACAGTAGGATAAGAAAGGATTACATCTCCAGAGGGATCCTGGATTGATTTCAGCTTCAACTGTGTGTGTTGCTAATTACTAAGAACTTTGAGTTTGCTAAGGAACTATAGCAAAGTGACTTGAGATTATAGTGGTTTCTGAAAGTTTAATGGTGTTTTTTTCAGATACCTCCTCAATTAAAGATGTTTCTCTATTTGCCTTTAGAATGTGAGATGATGAAGAATTTCTCCTCAGTCTGTTAAATGTCTTGAACTCACACAAGTATTGGTTTCACTTACTATCAAAATCAAACCCTCACCTTGGTACCTGCAAAGGCTACCAAGATCTCACCAGAAAGCTCAACAGCAAAAAAGCAAAAACTTAACTGTTGTACTAAAATTAGCAGCTGAACTTGACAGTAAGTTAAGTAATAATCTTAAAGAACGTAAGGAAGGAAAGAAGGGTTAGAATTAGGGTTAGAGGAGGTTTGGAAGGAAGTTTGGACTTAGTGTTGAGAGAAGTATTGGAATTAGGGTTAAATGAGGGTTGGAAACAGGGTTGGAAGGAGAATATGAAGGAGGCTTGGAAGGTCACCAAGATTTGGAGAATTCACTAGCTGTGTTTCCATTAAAATTTGTTTAAATTTGTTTTAATATTCTTCTAATGTCCAAAACCCCAATTTTGCCAGAGTTTCCATTGAATAAGAAATACAATTAAAATGACACATCAATAAGTCTGTTTGTGCAATAAGTCATTTTAAATCATGGTGGTGTTTGTTGACCTGAAAAGATTCACCAGGTTGGAATCATCTTTGCGTCTGTTTTTTTGTACGTGTGCTGAAAACTTTACTGACCAAAATTGCATTATTTGGCACTAGCTACAGCTCTAGAAAAACATTAAAATACCATTAAAATGATCACTTTCTCTGATTTTACTTTTGAGTAAAATGAACATTGTTCTTTTAGTTTATGAACTGCTGACATGAAATGTAGCATTTATTTTCCGAAAACGAGAAACGGACAAAATAACAAAAAAGATGCAATGCTTTCAGACCTCAAATAATGCAAAGAAAAAAAGTTCACATTCATTTAGAAACAACAATTTAATCTGTAGAGACTCACGCAGAGAGAGAAACAGCAGTTAGACAATTTTATTGGACCGAGAATTTGGCGCTCGGACACCGGCGGAAGACGTGCAGGCTGAGAATCGCAGTGAGCTTGAATGATCGGCTCGAACGAAGCTCAGGTAGGTCTTCCCCCGGGCCCATTCACTGGTGGTGGAGCGGAGCTTGGAGAGAGGAGTCTTGAGGGGATCTGGAGGCGTCTGGGAGGCTGGAGGTGGAAACGGGGAGGAGGTGGGTTGAAGCACAGCTGAAGCGGGTGGATCTGTGGTTGCTTCGCGTTTTGAAGGGGCTCTTGCCAGGTGATTAGATCGAGATAGAGAGGTGGTGCGTCCTGATTGGCTGGGGTGAAGGCGCGGTGGTAGGTGATGCCTGAAGAGTCTTACGGGTTGAATTTTTGCCTAGGGCTTCATTACTAATGTTTCAACTCAGGAAGAGTTCAGGAATCAATGTTTGGTGGAATAACCAGGACGCGTTCAGTGCAGTGGACTGTTATTTCCAGAGCTGCATTACTTTAATATGCTGTTTGTCTGTTCTCTCTCACATTGTTTTATGTACGTATTTCAGCACTGTCACCAATCAAATATTAGGTAAACAATTATTTTCCATGGGTAGGATGCATTTGATTTCAGTCCACATGTGTCTTTGTAATCCATCAGTGGGTGTGCATCCTCCCACCACCAGTGACCAAAGCCTCAGTGGGGAGCTTCCACTAACACATTCCAGTCACTGACATTTAAGACTGATTTATTCACACGGCAGAACGTAGCTATGCCAGACTGCACAGGAGGAAAAAAACGAGACTGGATATATATTTTTTTTATTAACAAACTAAACACAAATCACTCTTGGGATCTCGTGGCACGTTTTCAGCACAATTGGTATGCGACAGCAAATTTAATCATTATAGTCAGATGATGCTGGCTGAATGCACATCAACAGATGTCATTTTATATTCAGAGTGAGCAAGCATCATGGAAGCAGAACAAACATTTAGGGCTATTAACAGTATCCGTGATATGATATGAAAGGAGAGGGAGATAAATAACCAAACACCAGGCACAATTGCCCTGAGAACAATCTCTGTTTTATGCGTTTGAAAAATATTTATTAATTTATTTCGCTCTCTGAGTTTAGAACAGAGAGTCGTTACCGAAATATGTTTTTAGGCAGAGATAAAAATATCGGATTATAGGATTGCACACAGTTATGTTATGCCAACTATAGTAATAATGCTTTTTTTTTAGTTAATTATAATTAATTTCCATAAAACCTTTAAATCAACCAATGAGATTAAGAATTTGCAGAAGAAGCAGATGAATCGTTTTGGTTCTGAGTTAATTACATTTAAAAAAGAAAAAAAAAAATCACATTCTACCCACAAAGTTCTAAATTCAACTGCACTTTGATCAGGAGTTTTAGATTTTGTGTATTAGATAAAATGAAATGTTTTATTCTCCTTTTGCTAAAGGAGGATCACAACTTTTAGTAGCATTTTTTATTATCTCAGAAACCCGACCATAAATAATTTTCCAGACTGAAAAATGTGTTCTTCACTCAATGTACGCTGAAGGCCCATCAATAACTTTGACAAACTCCATCTCATAAACATCCGCTGCTCATGCAGCTCATCTTGTTCTTGCATTCTTTACTACTGGCAATAACCGCAGGCAATAACAGCAATAAAATGTTATCAGACCGCAACATTTTGCATAGGGTGGATTATTTACAACAAAAATAAAATTCTGTTATTGAAGAGGAACAAATGTAAGCTGGGAATGTTTTTAATCTTCAGGATGCAGGTTTTTCTCCCGACCAAAGAACACATTATGTATGTTTGACTGACCAGCGCATATGGAGATCAATGCATACTAATGTATATTTGGTGCTTGAAGTATTAAACTAAGCAGGTTGAAGTATTTATAGGGGGGATCTCAAGTATTTCGCCTGTTTGTATGTGACTGTGGTCCCAAAACCACAAATACCAAATGTCTACTGCGTTCTATTCTATGTAGCAAAATAAAACAGCTACTGAATTTACTGTTCCCTTATTATGCACTTTTGATTCAATGTAATTATTAAAATCAAACATTTACAAGTGGAAAAATAAATATTTTATTAGCAATATAAATATTTTTGAATTGTTGTAGCAGTAGTAAGAAAAAAAAATACTGTTTCAAATAAAATAAAAGCAATTAGATCATGTTTAACACCGTGACACTCACTCATTCTTGTGAGAATATGTGATTTTTTCCCCCCCCTCGTCTTTTGATTCTTTAGAATGAGCTGGAAAATGTTGGTCATGAGAGAAATGTTAGGGTCTACCTCAACTTGTCTTTGTGACCTTATCTTGACAGACGACAAGGAAATGTGTCTGTCCTGTATGAACAGCTTGCATAAAATAAACTCAGTGTGGCATTATGGACCGTTTGTTGGGCAGAATAAATTCTATACAGCTTTCCTTTTAATTACATGCATGTATTTGCATCACTTTGCGTTACTGTTTGTGAAATGCGTAGTTTTCATGCTGCGTTTAATATAATTTTAACATACTTTCTCCTAGATTCATTTGTCATAAAATGGTATACAAATGGGCTTATTTCAAGGAGGAAACATCAAGGGATGATGGTAACATGTCCACAGAACATTAGCTCATTTTGGTAAACCAACAAAGCCAATTTTCCCTCATTTTTCCTTTGAAAAGTGGGTTTCAAGATTGCATTTATCCCTTGATAAAACGAGTAAGGCATTATCTTGGTACAAAACAAACATTGAACAGGTAATTCTCTTTGCACTAGCCTGTGTCTTAACATGAAATAAACAAAAGAAACAAATTGCCTGCACAGAATCCACAAACAAATCCTCCTACAGCCATTATTGCTGTGCCATGTTATTTTCTCTCTGACATTGACACAAAGTAACTTTCGCCTTCTTTCACCATGGTGGATTTTTAGTGTCCCAGGTTAAATTACAATAAATAAATAAATAAAAATCAAAGTTACAAGGAATGTTTGGCTCTTGCTATCAAAGCCAAGACAGAATAAAATTGCATTTCTGATCAAAAATAAAAGTCAAATAAACTCTACATCTTATTAAATAATTCATTGTAACAAACACGACATGTATCACAATGATGTAGCAAAAAAAAACAAAACAACAACAAAAACATTACTTCACAGAAAATGTTCTCAAATCTTGTTGATATTATAAATGCCGCTTTGACATAGGTGTACATGAAGGCCTTTTAAATCGGTTTGGTGATTACCAAGTGTATTTTTATTGAGATAAGAACTGATCTTACAAGTTTGGATATAAAGCTTACCAACAGCCAGACAGAGCCAAAATATGCTTAAATGCACCATTTAATTAGAAACAGAAAGATGAAGGAGTTGTCAAACCCTTTCATGCCAAGTCTTTTGGACACTTCTGTCCAAACATTTTTTTAATCTTATCTCCTGTAATTCTTAACTGTTATAAACAATGAGGTTATACTGTCACATGGCTACTGGGTGTAAATTTGGAGTCAGAAGAAAAACAACAAGACCAAAAGCATGTGCTGCATAAAGCAATTGTTTAAAAAGAAAAACAAGAACGAGAAATATAATCCACACAGAATAGCCAAAAAGAAGCAGTAACTACACACACGTCGTTACATAAAGTTGTTTTCTACTGTTTTCTACTGGGGGTCATGAGCAGAGAAAGCCACATGAGAGTTGTTTATCAAATTAAAACATTTTTGTTTTTGCCGTGTGACTTTCATAAACTTCCACATAATATGAAATATAGTACAACTGTTTTGGCTGCTTTGTTATTATTGCTGCTGCAGCAAACAGGTGTAATTTCATATTTTTTTCTATCAGACATCAAATAGATTTTACATTTTGGCATGTAACTGCCATAATTTAAAACAACAAGCAACTCAGTAAACTGACAATAACATTAGTTTCAAAAACATTAAAATATGATCGAGAAAAAAGCAGTCATAGCAAAAAAAAAAGTATCATATGGATTTTATGTTTCACACCCCTTCCACCAACAACAGTGTGTTCTCCCTTACAGTGCCAGTGAATAGGCTGCATCCACCATTATCGTAAATACTGAATTATCTACGGCCTTTGACTCTTGTGCTTGGACTGTTCCTTTGGGAGGAAATGATCAAACATAAAACGACACTGCTGCACTTTTAATTACTTCTACATTTAGATGTTTGATTTTATTGGGGATTTACTCTCTTCTACACAATATCTACTGTACATACAAGCTTACATTTGTTCACCCTCCAGTGATATTTGGTTAAATGTCTTTCAGCAAGATGCAGAGAGAAACTGCAAACTCTATCTATTAGCAAAATCCTGACACATTAACAGTTGGATATTTGACCACTCTTCTCTTTAGAAATGGAAGAGATTACTTAAAATTTGTTGGCTTCCTGAAACTGACCCGAGCTTCGTCCAAAACGTTTCCAATGGAACAAAGTGCATTGCACAAATAAATGAAAATATAAAAATAAACCTTCTAACTTTCTACCTTCACTTCAAAAAAGCAGCAGGATTGTTGATAAAACTACATGTTTCAACAAGGTGCAGATCCCAAAAATAAACCAAGATTGGCTTTTGAGTGGAAAAAAAGAAAAATACTAACATTAAGCTTCTGCAATAACTGGGTTCTTTTGAAAGGTTTGAATTAATGCCCAATAGCTGGATCCATGCCAGGAAATCAACTAGTTTCAATGACTTGTTCCAATTCTGACAATAGCAGTGGTCAAACGTGTTCAGAAAATTTCACTCTGAATAATTTCCAGGTTGCAGGAAAGAAGATGGATGGGTGACAAGAAGCCTCAACTACAGTGAGAAAAATGTATAAATGTGGAAGGAAGTGTGACAAGGTCTGGAGTAGGTCATGGAGTAGCACGTCACAAAGCGTCAAACTGACAGCCGAACAGCAAGCCGGTGACTTTTTAAAATAAAACTGTGTCCAAAAGGGCCATGGCACAATTCTGTTCATTTAATATGTCAAAATGCATAAACTTAATGCAATATATAACAAGTTAGAAATGAAAACTTGGACAAACCTCCTCATTGCATGGTAATTTCTTGTGCTGGCTTTCAAATTGGTTTAGGTTCCCAGGTGTGAATGTCACAGCAGTTTTTTAGAATAATTACATTCAGCTTGAACCATCCATCCCTTTCTCAAACCAGCTTTGTCCTTTTCAGGGTTGCAGGATGCTGGAGTCTGTCCAAGCTGTCAAAACAGGCTACACCGTGGACAGGTAAGCTGGCCCCTCAAAGGGCCAGCTCAAAGACGCATGACAAAAAAAAAACCCCAGTAAGTTTGAGCTCACTCCTGAAGTCATTTCCGTCACCTGTTCTTGGAGGAGCTTCTTGAGAAACAAATGGAAACACACTAAAAGGCGGGATGTGACAGGGATCATTTGTGCAATAGATCTGTGTACCATGTACTTAAAAGTACAATGCAAATCAAAAAGGTTTAAAATGTACAATTTAACACTAAACTGGATTGAAAATAGAAACTAAAAGGACAGAAAAGTGCAAATGTAGACTTGTTCTGTACACTCTGGTTTCTTGACCATGACTAAGCAGTTCCATAATCAATCCAAATTCAATTAATCTTGATTTTGTTTTTTAAAGAACATATCAGTGTACACAAATATTTCAGCTGTTATTGAGCAGTTTTTCTGAAACTAAATTATTTTTCTCCATCTCACTTGTTCATCTTTATCTGTAAAATTGTGAAATAATAAACAATTCAAGATTTACAAATAAAGTTTCTGACATTTCAGAAATAGTAATTTAATGATTTAGCATCCCCTCTTTTCAATTACAGAAGCAAGGATAGTATCTTGGGTACTTCACTTCCTGAAGTGAAGCATTTTCTAGCACAAAAATTAAAGCCTTTCCATCTTTAGATATTTTTGGGTCCAATCTTGACATTTCACTTTACGTGTCTTGTTCAGCTTTGGCCAGGTCTCAGCCTTTGTTACCTTGGCAATGTGTCTGAGGTTTGAGCAGCTTGTACTTTTAGGCACTTTAGGTAAGTTACAGTTGAGAAATATGACAACATTTGAGGAAAATGGATTCCAGGTAGTTTAAAGTTTGATTCTTCTCAAATCAGTTGACACCATTTTTCTCTGAACACATTCCTTGTGATTCCATTGACCATTTGCAACAAACCATTTTATTATTCCTTGGTCACGCTCCAATATTTTGACAATTTAAAGTGTTTGGAATAGCAGCTACATAATATTTATGCAGGCCACACCATTATAAATACTTTAACCCAATAAGCATTTAAGCTTATTCAGGTTGGTGATGGAAAATATGTGCAAACGTAACTTCATAGTTTGCTTTACATGTGTAATATATTAATATCTACACAAAAAATGTAGCCAATACCTAAAGGTCCTATATATGCCACTAAAAGAGCCCAAGTAAAACCAGTGGCACTTAAACTGCAGTTTGGCCATAGAAAAAGGAGAGTTGTAGTACGAGATGCAGGAATGCTAACTTTGCTAACCGTGCTTCATGAACTGCAATGAACAATTGCTTTGACTTTTTTCCAGACAAGCAAGGTTAAGTTATTCATTTTATCCACAATTACGCCTCACTGGAAAGTTGTTTTGGAAGTCTTCCAGCAGTGTTGTTACCTATGATATAAATACCTGTCATTACTGTGCTCAACCATGAACACGTCAACAAATAAAAAACATCTGCCATAATTTTGTTAAAAGCCTTTACTTAGCTTTGCTGTGCCACACAGCTTGCTGTGGATCATTCAAACTGAAGCTAACAAGTAACATCTGCTCTATTCTACTTCTGCTGACATCTTAATGGGATAATTGTTCTGTTCGATTCCAATTTACAAGGCCACAGCCCACCATGCTTCAAAGTCAATAGGACATGAATGCTCTCTTGAAGTGTCATTACAGGTAGTGGCACATGCACAACACCTGCAGCTTCCCAACACTGTCCTTGGCCTGACTTTTGTTTACCTCTGAAACTGAGAGGGACGACTGTGGATATATGGCTGTATAATTAACTTTATGAACAGTGGGAAGAGAATGCTGTCCTATATATTATTCATATGGGACAGAAAGGAGAAGATCTCCCAAGGACTTTTGCCAAGCTTTGTCATTTTATCGGTTTATTTCTGTGGAACTCTATACAGTCGTCTTTTGAATGCCTCAACTCCGATGATTTATTTGCTGAGAAAACTGAATTTCACCTACTCTTGTGGTATTTTATTTCTCCGGGTCCATTAAAATGTCAGATCAATTCTTTTTATTGCAAATCGACTCAAACGTATAATTTCTGAAACACTTCTGCTCACGTTGGTCTTTAGGCATCACTTTTCTGTCCCCAGGCGGTTGGCTTGTGCAAAGGACCCACAAGGGACAATAACCAGAACTCTGAGGCTCTGCACTTTGTGTCTTTTGGCTGTGAAATATACAAACTTGCATGAGTGACACTAAATATGTGGCGAACTACAACTGAGGGATGGATGTATAAAAAGTTATTAGTCTCTGTTTTTAAATACTGATGGTTCAAGGTTTATGTTCTGATTGCTTGCTGTTAAAAAAACTATTTGTTCAATCCAGCAAACACAGACCAAACAGGTAGGCCTGAGATGAATTATGTTTCAGTAAAGGACGTCTCGTCCCGATTTCCATTGTCATACCAAGCTCAAGACATTTTTAAATAATTGGGATCAGAGTCCCCAACCAAACTGAATGCCGGTGCTGTCTTTCTGTGTGTTATCTTACTGACCCATAGTTGTTCTTCGACCCATTCAGTTTCACCTCCTTTCTTTCAAAATCAAAGTCAGTTTAGCACAGCTTGTACCACTGTATCGTGGGCTAGGAAAAATTTATTTTGTGATCTATAAAATATGTGAAAAAGTAACTTTTCTGACAGTTGCATCTTCCGTCCTCTCTGTTGTGTGACTTGGCCTGGTGACTGCGCTCAGACATCCCCACATTCAGCGTGGCAATTAAATTTCGCAGCAGTCAAAGCAAGGCACAAGAACAAGATTTTGTGTAAATCTGGTCAACAAACAATTAAATGCAACTATGATGCAATAAGGTAAGGAGGGAATTTTTGTGCATATTGAAACATAAAGTAAACAGGCTGGCGTTATAGTAATTCAGCAAATTTCTTAGCATAAAATCGTTGTCCGCATAAACAAGATGTAAATTAAAGTCTAACTTCATGGGTTGAGCCAGATGTGTTTCCAAACAAATGGCAATGCAATGCACAGTTATGTCATACACTCACATACATATTTTGAGCTTTTTTAGCCAAATCCTCTCTGCGTTGAACCAAGATAATGAGGCTAATTAGTACAAGTTCTGGTTGGGACAAAATATCTGGTGCTGTCAAGAAAAATAGATATTATCAGAAATCTGAACATCTTTAGTAAAACATGTGAGAAGCAGTCACAAAACAATATAACACTGATTAAATATAGAATATTATTTTAGCTTTTACTAACCCGAGGCATTGATTCGCTGCCTTATCAGATTAGGGTTCACCATCAACAATTAGCATCACTAATGTTACTTAGTGGAATCCAAGAAAAATCCACCTGTTCTGTGAAAAGTACATTTAACCCCCTAAAAATCTCCCTCTGACCAGGAGCTTTATAAGTACAACCTATTTGCTGTGTAGTAACAACAGGATCACATGCATCACATCACCACCCACATGAAAAACTCTTCAAAATCTCTGGAGTTCTGTTCCACATACAAGTCTCACAGCACAATCTATTAAAATTTTTATCATTTTATATATCCCTTTTTTATGACTTTGCAATATGCAAGCTGCTAATAAAGAGCTGATAGGAAACTCTGCAAATAATGTATTAACAAGTAAATCCTCATACTTATGCTAATAGAAATTAAGATTTTCAATTACCATATGTAAATAAGTAAGGATGTAAGTTAGCTAACCTCACACAGTCAGATCCTGTGCACAGGTATACAGTCACAGACACACGTCTTCTTTTGTGTGCTGTTCCACAGGATTAAAAAGACAAAACAGTAAATCTTTTCCTCTGCCTGTAGGTTGTTTTTGAAGAATCCAGCAGAGATGCCTCAAGGATCTCTTTTTCTAACATCCCCCATTTCATGAACATACTCCGCGTCAGCTAAATCAACATTCCGGAGATTTTGTTCACATTCCCTGCAAAAACTTTTTCCATTACAAAGTTGTCAAATTTCAAAGATGTTGAGGACAAAATCCATTCCTTAGCGGATAAAAAGGTTTGTGGCCTTTTAACAGTTCAGAGCTTCAATGGCCAATTTCTGAAGAATTCTCAGTTGATTTCAGGAAGAATGAGGCTTCTCTCAGAGCAGCGTGGGGTGAAAGCAGTATTGATGCAGCCTGCCCTCACCGAGACAGAGAACGTGGTGAGCGGGAGCCTTGCAGCAGGGTGGATGTGTTCTGATTGAGAGGACAGACAACACATGATAACTTATCAACAAGTGAGGTTCATCCCACCCAGTCACACTGGAGAATGGGCTTCTTCCACAAGGATTTCTCCCCGGAGAGAGCAGCTACGGGGTAATTCTACGTCTTTTACTCTCACAGGGGTGGAATGAGAATGAGGCGACTAGCCACTGTCGTTGTTATCCCGTAACTGAAATGATAGGCAGATCTCCAGGCATCATTATCACCTCAAAACATACTGAATGTAACAAGAGAACAAATTACGGCAGCATGTATATTTGCCTGATACTGTAAGTTATGGCAGACAAAATAGGTAGAAACCCACAAATGCTACAAAAGGGACATGACGGCAAGAACAGGTAGCCACAGCAGAAGTAAAAATTTTAAAACAAGGATATAAATAGATGTTTTTTGATGATGGGAAAGTCACAAAGCAATGCAATTTGCTGCATTTTTTTGCAAAGGTTTTACAAACACAATGTGCTTTATATCTGCCCCACATGTACAAAGCACTGAATACACGCAGATTCAAACAACTTGCTCCTACCAGAAGATGAAGATGTGATTAAATAGACAGAGAAAACTTTTTTCTCTGTCTCGTTGAACATTTTTCTAAATCAATAAGCACTGTTGTTACTTTAACTACACCACTGCAAAACAGAAAAAAAGAATATTCCCCATAACCGATTCATACACAGATCAAAGCATTGATTTATTTTAAATAACTTATTTTTATCAATATATCACGTCTACATCTAAAGAATTTGTTTCAGAATCATTAGCTTCTTGATCCAAATTTTAAAATTGCAACTACAAGTTTAGATTTTTGTGGTTCACTAATTATCTGCATCTGTAAAAAAATATTAGGGGAAATATCTCTATGAATGTGTGTCTAATTTATTTTAAAGATGCCATTTCATTTTTAGGGCTGTTTTAGTAGCAGATCATTTAAACTGATGCAAAATGTGTGCAAAAAGCTTTAACATGTTTCTCCACTTACTTACTTACTGCTAATACATTTCAATGTCCCTGTGCAGAAACTCTCCATCAATATATTTACCTATAATTACTTTGTAGAGCCCACTTCTGCTGTGAATGCAAAAATCAGATTATGAGCAGTTTGAAGGTTACATTTTATTCCACATTGGATCAGAATTTTAAAAATGCAGTGTGGAACTTAACAATATTTAACTAAATATTTATGCTTTTACCAACACTTCGAATCATTTAGAACACAGGTTAAATCATGAGTGAAAATGTGCTAATGAACTGAGTTTTTTCCATCTTAATGGCGTTCCTTTGCTTTGATGGAAACATCCATAAATTCAATCAGTGCTGCAGAGAGAACTGTGATGCAGCCAAATGAAGATGCAAGTTCTAGGACAAAACTCCAGGTACTTTGAGGACTCCAATATGCTGCAACACGTTACCATAACTACTTAGCATGACTTAAAGAGAAGATTTCTAGGCCAGATGGTGGCTTGCTTTAACTATATATGAATGAATATACAGAAGTAATTATAGATGTAAAAATAAACTCAGGAAATCTTCAAACTGGCTCAAAAACCTGATCCTTTAATCAACCAAGCCTACACACACTGTTCTGTCTTATGCAAATGTTGCTCTTGTTGTTTAGTATTTCTGCCGCTGGTGTATTATGGCACTAAAAGACTCGTTGGGCATATATTTCAAATACTTACAGATTTGACAAAGTGGGGTAATTCAATGCTTTGGGAAGGAAAAATGTTTAGTGAGCGTAAACTGAATCCACAGATTTGCAACGTCTGTGTTCCGACTCTTGGTGCTGAGTATTTACAGTCTGCCCTTCAGTGTTCAGAGGTGTAGAATAAGAATACAATGAATGGATATTTTCCTCTCTTAGGGGTTTATTTATGCAAGAACATGCAGTAGGTCATTGCTAATCAAAAAATGAAGGTGAAAATTGCTTTAGTATTTGATCTTTTATCCCATTTATATGCTTTAAACTAAAGTTATCACTAATACTCTCAGTTAAAATAATAAAATGCAATACTTGCATCTCAACAAATAAGAATTCTAGAATCAAAGTGTATTTTTGTAATTCAATTCAAAATGAGAAACTGGATGTAGATTCACACACCAAGTGATGTATGTTAAACATTTATTTCTGATCATCTTGAATGTGGCCAACAATTCAGAAATTAGACTCAGTTTAACAAAAAATTTGAATGATCAGATCACTGAAAATATATTTAAATTAATGTGTCAACCTATGTACTTTTGACAGTATGGGTAGGCGCAAAATGATATATATGATATATGATGGTAAAGTGATACATGACATGTCCTTAAAATTTACTGGTATCTGGTCCAAAGATGATTTTGGACTGGATAAAACAACACCAGCAACATCATTCACCAAATCATCACAGACTATAGAATCTTCATACTGGACCTCCAGCAACTCAAACTCTACTTTTCCTCTCCATGCTCTCTCCAGACTCCCAGCCTTCGATTCTCAACTGAAATGCAAAGTTTGCTTTCATCTGAAAAGATTAGCTTGGACTACTGAGCAACAGCCTGGTCTTTTCTCCCTGAGTGCAGGAAAGGTGTTTCTGGTTCCAGAGTAGCTTAATACAAAGTTCAGGTCTTGAATACATCTGTGTGGTGTTGCTCTTAAAGCAGAAGTTTTCAATAAGTTTCCTACATATTTCTCTCAAGACTCTGCAACTTTTCCTTTTGTTTATGCACGAATGACTATTGTATTTAGAAGCCATAATCATAAAAATTAAAAACAATATAAGCTTGAATTATATTGCTGAGAGTAGCAAAGTATCAGTTTTGGAATAGGAATGCTGAAATAAATTTGCTTTTTGAAAATGTTGTAAATTATTGAGGTGCACCTGTGTGTTGTTATCTATTTTCCTTGTGAAAACATGTCTGCATGAAATGTCAATGCCTTAGGAGAAGTAAGTGGAAATATTAAAGGAATGATTTCCTAACAGTTTGTAACAGAATGAATGGATTTATTCCAGTTTCAACAGTCTAAATCAGTGGTCCCCAAGCTACGGCCTGCGGGCCGGATCCGGCCCACCTCCACATTTGGTCCGGCCCCCTGAACAATACCAGAGAGCTTTCAGATTTTTTTTTATATATTGTATTTTCCGGTTTATATGTGGACTTTTCTTCAACCACCAGGGGGCCCTTTAGCAGGAAGTGCATGGCGCATTGCTGCCATCTGTTACTTGGCAGCAATGCGCCAAGTAACAGATGGCGCATTTTACTTTTAGGAAAATGCGCCATTTACTTTTAGGAAACGGCTTGGCTTTTATGTTATTTAATTAGTACGGTTGTTTGCTAGCGGTAGAACAGATGAACACACGTGTTTGTTATGAACGCCGCATTCCAGGTCGAATTCTTCGAAGCAATGCCTGTGAGAAGAAGCTTATACTTCAAAACGAGCCTTTATGTTAATATATGAGGAATTCATATGTTAAAGTTACTCTCCCTCAATGGAATATATACTAGTCAGTCCCAGTGACCGTTTCACTAACAGTTTTTGCCCATGTGCTTTCTGGGTAAAAATCAATCGAGAAACGCGCATCCCTCACCTCCCCCCGTCCCCCGTCAACATTTTCCGGCAGCGCAGGTGATAAACGTGTAACACTTTTTCTGTTACAAACTGACTCCGGCTCCCCCACCAGAGAAGGGAAAAGTTATGTGGCCCTCACAGGAAAAAGTTTGGGGACCACTGGTCTAAATGATTCCATTCAGCCTTCAGACAACATCCTAAACCAAAGAAAATCTTCCTTTTCCTCCTCCATACTATCAAAAAGAAAAGACAAACTCTTTCCATCAAATACCTCTACTGGGATTAATGTGGCACTGCACATACTACTTTACTAATGGATTTGTATAACACTGAATAAACATTATAATCTTGCACAAAAAATGTTAAGAACATTTAGGTTCAAAAGATTGGATAAATGTATATTCTTTGGTATGTCCTTTTTTGAGTGACACAATTTTCTGTTTTCACAATGACAATAGCAATAAAAACTCTCAAGGCTTTAATATTGTTGCAACCAAAAGTTTGTTTGATCCTGCAGCAGGAAAAAAAAACTGAATATATTTTCTCTGCTGGCCTCCAGCAGCATCAGAGCAAAAGGTATCTAAAGAATTTAGCTGAGTTCAAATGAAGAAATTTCAGAATGCATCCAATAACATCCCAGTCTTTCATCCAATATATTAGGACTACAGAGTTTTTAATCAAGCAACTCCACCGTGGTTATGCAGGCACTAAAAGGAATTGAATTAAAAATGCTAACAAGTTTATATCATTTGACGCTTTCCTTATGGGAGGCCTTGTTGTTGTGTGAAACAGTTGAAAGATATTTACATAGCGTTAAGGATTCTTTAATACATAAAAGAAGACCTATTATTAGAGAAGCTTATATTTCTTAACTGTTCTTAAAAATGTAAAAGAAAAAAAAAAAGATATTAAAATAATATTTAATGAAAAAAATGTTCTGCCCAAACTTGTCCATATTAAGTGAGGTAAAGTAAAATTTCAAAATGGTAGCTGGAGCTACATCAAAAAAAAGACTGGAGTCTGATTTCAGGGTGTGAGTACGCTGTTGTGAAGGCTTTTTACACGCTAACAATGGTGCACATAAATTTAGAAGGTGCTGTAGATCTTTTAGTAACATAATCTCTTTTGCCATATCTCTAGCAGAAGTGACAACTACTACTTTGTCTTTAGTTCCAACAGACACAACTCTTAAATTCTTAATCATGCTAATTAGGTTCAATTAGACAATGAGCATCTGAAAAATTCATGCAGCACTTAGCTTTGCCTTTCTTTTCCAACAGGGTGTAATTCAAAAGTCCTTAAGTGGAGAACTACAAAGTGCCTTTTTGGTCTGGACAACATCTGAATGCAAAAAGCGTCCTATTACAGGCAGTGGTCATTCTGAAAGACACTCACAAGCATTTTCAAAGGCAGAAGGCACAATGTGTGGTCTCCACAATGTCACGGTGGTTCGAGAGCGAGTGTTCAATATCATGTCGTCAGTGATATTCAAAGGAAAACACAAGATACAAAGTGGCAAACTGTCAGCACAAAAGGTGGGGTGACCATCTGAAAAAACTGGCCCACTTAAAGCTTCCTCGGTGATGTGCTGCACTCCCAGCACAGGCACAAAATGAATGGATCTGTTAATAGTGCTGCTCCCATATTGTAATACCATCTGTTCCATGACAGGCCGTTGAGAGCTTTGCCATCATTTCTCACTGGCCAGGACGAATTTTCATGCACCCTCTTTTCTTTCTTCTTTCCTCTTTTTTTTTTTTGCATTTTGTGAAAGTAAGACACGTTTTCCTACAGACAGAGCGACAGAGCTCAAATAGCAGCTACATTATAATGAGTTCACTCACTGCCTCTAAGTCCCTGTACAGTGCGATTCAAAAGTATTCATTCCTCCTTGAAGTTTTGTTTGTTTGCGTTTCTGTATTGTTTTCACAGTACAGAATATAAGTTTAATTATTTTATGCACACAAACTAACTAGTAAATAACTGAGAAGTGGAAGCAAAAATTACACATGTAATATAAAATGTTTTACAGAAATCTGACAATATTGCAATGCAGCTTCATCTGGGTGAGAGGCGGGGTCGCCCTGGACGGGTCGCCAGTCTGTCGCAGGGCAACACAGACCATGCACACACACACTCACACCTAGGGACAATTTGGACAGACCAATTAACCTGACAGTCATGTTTTTGGACTGTGGGAGGAAACTGGAGTACCCGGAGAAAACCCACGCATGCACAGGGAGAACATGCAAGCTCCATGCAGAGACCAGGGCCGGGAATCGAACCCAGAACCTTCTTGCTGCAAGGCAACAGCTCTACCAACTGCGCCACTGTGCAGCCCCCCTTTACTCAATCATATATATATATATTTTTAAAGGTTTTGTTGGCTCTAGTGGCCTTTATTTGAAAGTAGATTGACAGGAAGGAGGGCAATGAGAGAGGGAAGACATGCAGCAAATGTCACCAGGCCAGGAATTGAACCTGTGACCACCGCCACAAGGACCAAGGCCTCAATATGTGGGTTGTGCTTTGCCCCTGCGCCACCACAGCAGCCCCACTCAATCATAGAATTTTTAATAAGATGTAACTGGTCGAATAAATTGACAATTTGGTGAAGCACATGGGTGTGAAACTCAAGCCCTCAGTGACCAGTGTCCTTGAAAAATGTAGGTGTGTTTATGATTTAACACAGCTAAATCAAATATTTAGATCATTAGGAGCACTCTTCTGAAATTGATGACTTGCCGAGAAAGCAACTCAGGTGTGTTGGAACAGGGACACATCTAACAGATGTGGGACTCCGGCCTTCAAACTTCAAGGACTGGAGTTCAAAACTTTGGCTGTAGACGAAGATCGGGATGTTCAGGAAAATAATCTGTTTTGGAGGCTGCACAAGACTTGAGACTCGGAAGAAATCAGTTCTCCAGCTGGAAAATTATCCTAAACATCTCATTATCCAGATGTGTAAATCTGGTAAAGACACACCACAAAATGCTTGAAGCTGTAATCGACTCAGGGCTGAATATAAATGCATGTTCCAGTCTAAGGACTTTAATTGTAAATCTTTAAGTAATTGTGCAAAATCTTCCTTCCACTTTACCATCATACACTGCTTTGTGTGGGTCTATCACATGCTGTCCATACATGTGACTGAGTTCAAGTAGCAGCTATTACTTTATGTGTCCAGTCTATGCCTTTGCATAGATTGGAAAGGCATAGACTATATTTGTCCTTAAGTTTAAATTGAGTTTTCTGTGAAAGTATCTTTAAAAGCTGCATTTTATTGACCGGGTATTAAATGGCTCCTATAAGGCAAGACTAATGTAACCATCCTGCAATGGAATACCTCATGGGGTCGTCTGTATATTGTGTGAGTGCCTATGTTTGTTTATATCTTAATAGGAACCACTCAGCGCTTATTATTGTCCCTGTAAAGGCAAGAGGTCAATTTTTCTTCATTCCTGTATTGAATTGAAAACAGCTCAAAAATAGATTCTTGCCACCCATCTTATAAATATAATTTGTTGGCAGAAAAGAAAAATATATTAGGCTTCTGTGCAGTGTGAGATAAACAAAAAATACTGGTATTACCTGAATACAATAGGCATTGATAGGTTGTCTGACCTCATTTTCGGAGGCTAAACTGGGACGGCTGGTTGGTTACAAAGACAGTTTAAAAAAAAAAAATCCCTTTTATTTATTATTCATAGTAGCTCCTAGCAGCCCAATGTGTGAATGGTGCATTTACTGAAATGTAGATGTTTTTTGAATCATCAGTGGTTTAAACAGGCTTGATGCAACCTGTATACAATTTTAGCTGTCATTTAGCAACATTGATATTAATTTTGATTTGTTTATGCTAAATCAATTTATTTTATATAGTTTCAGTATAAAAATTAGGCTATTCTTAAAATGACTAGAGGGAATTAAACCCATTTTAAAAAGAGTGGACATTCAAGCAATACCCTAAAGTTAACTAAAGCTGAAAAAATTATTCTTTTAAGAATAATCTGTATCGGTATCTATTTTCTGTAACCAAAAAACCTATATCATCATCCACATTTGGTGATACCCCTGTTAAATTTCACAGTGACTATTTTAGAAAAATACAACCTTTAGCTTTAGTACATTTATCAATTGGTAGAACACAGTACCACATTAAGATATTTGCTTTAAACAAATTATTGAGTTCTTATAATGCCTTGCATAGGTTTTTGTAAACTTGCACTTCTTTACATTCCATTATATTGTAATCTAAAATTTCAATATTACAATATATAATATACATTTAATAAGTATTTTATTGGAATTGTGTGTGACAGATCAAACAAATCAATGTGTGTATTTGCCATAAAGTTCTTTAGCCAAATAGAAAAGAAAACTGAAGTTTTTATTTGCGAATCAAAAGATGAATCAGTGCAAAACTATTACAGAAACTAGTGACTGGTCTGGGTATGAGTATGGTGATGGGCTCAATGAAAATATGGCTCTTAAGGTCTGAGAGAACACATTTTTAAGTGACCGTTACTGAATAAATATAATGAACACTCACCAGAGAGGTCAAGATGATGAGTTAAAAGAATGGTTAGGTTGTAAAACAGCACTCCCAAATTGGAAGAGTTCAACAGAACTACAAACTTACCAAAATACGCCCATCCCCTTAAATTGTAGACCGAGCAAGTAGGGCAAATCAATCAGAGAAGATGTTAAGATGCCCAAGGTAACTGTGGAGAGGTTGCGCAGCTCCACAATGTAGGTGAGAGAATCTGTCAACTGGGCAGCTATTTGTCGTGCCGTCCACAAATCTCCCTTTTATAGAAACCTAGCAAGCCATTGTTGAGAGAAAGCCATAAGGTCCTACTTTCAGCCTGCTAAAAGCTTTGCACAGATGAGCTCAATTTAACCTCTTTGTCCTAAGAGCAAGCTGCTGTGGAAAAATAGGAAAACGTATGAAAGATGATTATGTCAGTGAATGTTGCAAACATGATATGACTTGCAATAAACAAACAATTAAAAGGTGTTGATATGTTTCTGGGTTCATAGCAAACATAGACTCCAGATAATGAGTTCAGCTTCTTGAAAGGAAATAACATTTTAAATGTTCATCTCCACAACAAGGTTTTATTTAAAAAGTTTATTTTGGTCAACATATGCTGTTTTCGCATTAAAAACAACTTACTAACAGATTCTTAACGATTTGACTACCTTGTTACTTTATATGATATTTCCTGCTGAATTAAACAGTAATGGTCACCTTATCTTACAGACATAGACGCGCTGTGACACTCCAAGCTCCAGGCTACATGGCATGAATTATGCATACAGTGATATTATGAAAATGATACATTTGTGATTGGTTGTACCGCCTGTATGTCGGGGGAAATTAACAGTGTAGGGCTGCTTTTCCTCCAGCAGCCACACTTTCAACCATTTTGTCCTCTCACATAAAACACAAATAAAATTTGTCCAAGTAGTTTTTTTTTTTTAAATGTTTCAAAACGTAACATTTTCACAAAGTGTAAATATATGTGAAGGATTTTAAGGTGTACTTAGCTTCACTAAGGGGTGCCAATAAATTTAGAGAGCATGGTGCATCCTGTACAGGGTTTTTTTTCTTGGCTATTTCCAACTTGGTCAGTGTAGAAGTATTGATTGCGGCAAAAAAGCATTTCTCTGCATGAGTGGTCTTACTAAAGTGAAAACAGCTGACAGCCAAACTCTTGTTAGAGCAGAAGTGTTGAGGGCAGCTGAACTGCATGGTAGACAGAATGCTGAAGACAGACAGAAACTCTAACAGACCCACAGAGAGAACGCTGAAGTAGACTCTCCTTAATGCCAGATTTTTCCAACACAAGTACATGCATGTTTAACCCACAGAGCAATTATATACAAGGCATGAATTATGGAAGAACTACAAATAAGACATGAAGCGGCTTATCAAAAGTGCGATTACCATTTGAGGGACTGTGTCATATCATTTGCTACTCCAACCAAATCAGTCCACAGGACAGTAATAAACTTTTTTTTATTTTATTTAAAATGACTAGATGTGTTAATGGTAACATGATACAGTGACAAATAAACGTGCTTGATTAAAGAGATTTCTTTTCCCCTCCTCTTCTCTTGTGCTTCTACAGGGACGGCGGCGCAGTCGGAGGGTTGAATGATGCTCGACCCTGCCTGTAAGCGTTAATTGTACGGTCTTACAGAGTCTCCCTTGACATGAGGCGGAATATTGCGAGCGGGAGCAATGGACCGTCTCATTTTAATGTCCAATTTCAGCTTGAGCTCAGACCTCCTGCCAACCAAATCAATTGCTTTTTTACTGTTGGGCATTTGTTGATGAGTTATATCATGAAGAAAAAGCAATAAGCCTTAATCAGGACCTCATTGTTCTCATCTTGGGAGTACCAAGACTAGACGTCTAGTGTGTAGCTCTAGGATTCACTCTCACCTTTTTTTTTCGGCCTAGACAGCTAATGAGATTACAGCCATTATTTTGTATCTTAAAGTACCATATACCAAGTAAGAAATGCATAATTTAGTGTAGAAACTACAGAACACAAAATGTTCTCAGAAGAGAAAAAACTGATGCACCTTTGTGGAAAAAGCCAGTTTTACTTGCGTCTTCTCACTGGACAATAATAACTCTTACTGTTTCACAAATGGAAATGGTGATGCAACATGATCACAACACTGATGCCCGCCAGGCTACAAACACTGCAATAAGCAGGCTGACAGACACTGATACAAGTTATCTGATGAGACAAAACAAACTAGATACTCCAAAGCTGATTTCAAGCTGTGTGGAACTGCAGCTCATTCAGGGAGAAATAACCTCAGAACAAAGATCTCAGATGAGCCAAGTGCATTTTAATTAGATTGTTTGTTTTAATTAGAGTGATGGCTTTAAAATTACTGTTTCACATAAACAGTGTGAGTCATAGAGAGCTTACTGTGGGGTTGAGGATGGGGTAAAATGATTAAACAGTTTGGCTAATCAACAGTTTCTTAGATTGCAATAATAACAGGACAATGAAAAAAGCACCGCAAAGAAATTAGGAGGAGCATAGTGATGAGCATTGATGAACATTTACCCACTTTCTGTAAGTTCACTTGCCTTTTTCCAAACAAAGCGCTCTGCATTGTGCTTATGAACGACAAGCAACTCGTAAAACTGAATCGTCACTCATCACGAACTTCACTGTATTGGTTTTAGGATTTCCTCAAAAATAATGCATAATTGTGATAAAAGGATACATAGTTTTCAACGTTTTTACAAATACAAATGTGAAGATTGTGATTTAGGTCAGAACTTTGACTGAGCCAATCTAGCACGAATACGCTTCGATCTGAATCATCCAGTTGTATCTCTGGCTG
Organism: Poecilia reticulata; assembly: GCF_904066995.2. Classification (NCBI taxonomy): domain Eukaryota; kingdom Metazoa; phylum Chordata; class Actinopteri; order Cyprinodontiformes; family Poeciliidae; genus Poecilia; species Poecilia reticulata. Next base: position 37,892,604 of record NC_088831.1, read on the forward strand.
TACGTTGAAGGTTGTTGTCCTACTGGAAGGTGAATGTGAAATCTCTTAACAGTTTTTTATTTTTCAAAACTAACCTGTATTTAGCACCATCCATTTTCACATCTGACCATATGCCATTGCAGACCATATTTTTCTGATATTTGAGGAAAAAAATAAACCATGTACATTTTTATAGAGTGAGAAACTATGGGAAAAAATTCAAGGTGTGTGAACAATTTTCCCAGGCACAAAACAGAAAAAGGAGTGGCAATGAAATATAAATCATATAGAGAACAATTCTAGGATTGTTCTTTTAGAATGAAGATCTACTTTCAACATGATTATTATGCAAAGAAAAACAAAACGGCAGCATAAATTAAATTAACTAAAGGCTTCATGTACACTGGCTGCTTTAAGTCACCAGTCAACATTAAAGAAAACACCTAACCCAAATGAGCCTCTGTACAACATCGACCTTATGTTCTCTGCAGTTGCAAACAGGGAATATTCTATTCCTCTAAAGTGAGTTTGATGTACAGTCCTGGGAGTTTCCCCAGACTGGAGCTGAGAACCTGTTCTCGGGAATAAATTATGTCACAGCAAAGTAAAAGCTGGACCCACTAAAAGGCTAAGCTCCCACCAGAGATGAAGTGAGACTTTTTCAGGTTTATATAAACAGATGTAATACATGTTTTAGAAACTTCTTTATGTGGGTCTAGACTTGAGGAAGAGAAGAACATTTCATCAAGTGAAATGTCAAGTTCTGCCTTCCTCGAGAATGTGTAACTTATGATGCTTTCCTTGTCGCATATAGTGCATGTGTACTGAAGGATATAGGATGAAAAGTTTAAAATATAATACTCACAACTTCACCATTTTGGTTTTGTCTCTCTGCTTTGTTTGGTCGATCATTTTAGGAAGGAAACTCTGATGGTGCCCTCTATTCAAAGATCCCATTTTCAGAGTCACTTCAAGGTGTAAATGGTTCTGCACTGGTGCAATCTGTGCTCTGCATTGCATAACATGAGATCAAGTAGCAATAAAATTGAATCATTGTGGCGAGTGCAATTGACTATGCTAAGACACTCCTACTCTCTCTGACGGATTGTTTTTGACCAGGAGCCGTGTATTTCTGCAGATGACATTAAGACCACTGGGAAGAAGGGAAGGAGCTGAATTTTTTCACTAATTATTAGTCTCATATTATATTGTCATGACATAGTGACAGTTTTAACAAATATGATTAAAAAAACATATCTTTGTAAAAGTTACTGTAACTTTAAGCAGGACAAGAAAGCAAAAACAGAAGAAGCCGGTTGGGGGGCATCATTTTCAAGACACGATATTTCAGAATTGCAATTTTGTTGATGGAATAACACTAAAGAGATCCTGAGGACGTACCCCCTCCTTCTGCTGAACAATCAGAGGGCTATTAGTCGACTTTTGTAATGCATATGCTTGCAGCAAATCCAGACACCCCCAACTACACTTTCAATCCATCTCTCTGGGGCTCCTATTTATAAGCTTTAGCCCTAAAGATGTTGTGTGTATCTTTGCAAAGAACAAAATAAAAGAATGATACTGTCTTTTCAGAGCTGAATGTAGAGCTACACAAAAAAAATCATAAATATAGTATCTGGTTCAAGCATTATCTAGAAAAGTTTTCCCTGTGTTTGTGTTTTCAATAAATAAATTATATCATTTGACTGGGTGCACAAAAGTTATTATGTACCACAGTTTAGAAAATGCACATGCATAATTTAAACATACTACACATGTAGTACACACACACATTTCCACCTGGGAAACAGATTTACACCTGCAACAGGAGCTAATTTACAAATATTTGAATAGGTGTCCTTTTGAGAACAAAATAAAAGTAGACACACAGAAGAGAGCCGATCATTATTTTTTACCCTGCTAGCCTGCTTGAAGCAAACAGAAACACAATGGCACACAAGAGGACCTATGTATGCTGCTTTCCAAGTTTTGGAAATACTGTACGCTATGGAGGACTGAAAATTTGATGGAGGACAGAAACTAACTTTTGATGAAGCAGATGATTCCGTTACCAAGTTTAACTTAGAAGTGTCAACAGATGCCAGTGGTAAATCAAATAAAGAGCAGTGCAGCTTTCCCAGAAAGAAACTTTTGGAGGTGTGAAAGCAAAGGATGGGAGAGTTTGGGAGACTGTAGCAGAAAGATGTTGGAAGATGCAGAAAGATACTGACCGATGCTTGACCTGGCAGTTATGACTGCATGTGTTGTAAACGGCATGCAGTGGGTTCACCAAAGTCAGGTCTAAATTGTGACTATACATGGGGAACTTCAGCAGCTTTTAATGCTGGCAAAGGCCGTGACGAAAAAGCAACACCCTAACCTGGTCTGGTACAGAAGACGCATTGTCAGGTGCAGACGCTGTGTTGCAGAAACTGCAGCACAAAATCATGTGCAGTTTGCAACAAAAACACCTGTTGCAACTATAGAAATGCGGAAAACTGGGTGTGTGATTTAAAGCTTTGGCTACACACAGAGAGATTGATTGGATCAGGCTCAGAAGGTAAGAATTTGTCCTGTAACCAGATGTTGCTGGTTTGAACCCCTGCTCTGCCCGTCTCAGTCATTGTGTCCTTGGGCAAGACACATTACCTGCCTCGGTTGCTGGTGGTGGCCAATTCTATTGTGTCCTGCCAGCTGTGGCTACAGCTTATCTCGCCACCATCAGCATATGATTGGGTGACTGAATGTAGCCTGAAGGTCTTTGGGATCCTCTGGAATAGATGAAGCGACATGCGAGTGCACGTCATTTACCCTTCATGCAACCAAGTTGTTGCATGTTTTTGAAACTGCTTTGAGGTTACATTAGTCATGAATTGATTCCACTACTAACTAACCAGATAAACTGAATTGAAATACCTCAACTTGTTTTTGTTTTTCATCTGAATTGTTCAGGACATACGTCAGGATTAGTGTAAAACATTTTATCCTCCGTTTCTCTGGTCAACGGCTCAGGTTTTCCCACTCTCTAGATTTTTAAATTGTATATTTCTTAACACTCTTCTTGTAAAAGTTTTTTTTTCCTCAGCACTAACCTAAGGCATTCTTAAAGACTTATTGTGATGTGCTTACAGTTTCTTCTTCTAAAGATGTAAAAATTGTGTTCACATGATGAATTATTTGAACCCTGCTTTAAAATAGATGGTCTTGTCAGTGCAAGTTGCTTTATTTCAAAGTTTTTCACATCTACATTTCCCAAAGATGATAAAGAAGAATACGGAAAAGGCTATTCGAGGTTGTATTAACTTCAATGAATAAGTATACAGTCAGCTGGACATTCATATCCCAGTCAAACTCCATCCATTCAGCTAAACATTTGGGTCACAAGTTGTTAAATATCATAAGAGCTCATCTTCAGAAAATATGTTTGCTTTCATGTTTTTTTTTATGTCTGGAAATGTTCCAGTCAAGAGGCCATAAAAATATGAGATGTATAGTTCGCCTTTTTGCATTTGTACTCATTGGAGAAATGCCCAGCTGACTTTTACCCATGAAAGACCATGACCTGTAAGAACCTATGAACAAGCTCTATTAGGAGGAAAGCAGGAGAGGTGGGACGGTTAATGGGTTTGACATCAGTTTTCACCTGGGAGTTGAAATTCAGCCGGACACCCATCGTCACACATTTTTTACTCCAAGTATCAGAAATTCATTATTCATGTCTGTGATTAGTTTATTAACCATTTTCTATCCAACAGTGACAAAAATGATGATAGGTGTAATTAAAGTATAGAAAATACTTACAGAACATGGATGTTACTTAAACATTTTAAGATGAGAGAACAAATGGACTTGGACTAGATGAGGCAACAGAGCATATTTGGTTTCAATATTGGGTAAATCACCTTTTTACTAAATAGACTATTAAAACACTGACAAAGAAATACAAAAAACTTTTAGTCTAGAAGAGAAATACGTTTTAAAATGGAAGATTTGTAGGAGTCCTGGATATGGTGAACAAAAATGAAAGCACATCATTGAAGGTCTTGGTGTGTCTTTCAGGTGGACACAAAAGCATAAAAAAGATTTATCCGAATCCTTTCAGGTAGGTGAAGAAAACCTCCCACACAGGATGTCTGGGCACTGTTTTTAAGTTTGATACTGTGTGTGTTTACAGACCGTGACTGTCTGAACTGCTTAGAGACCTCTTAAGGACATTAAAGAGAGATAGAAGAGGGAGTGTTGGTTTCAGAAACACAAAGAAATGGGTCGGGTATTAAAAAAAATAGGAGCTTTAAATCTCTATGATGAACAGAAGAAGTCTGCTGGCAGCAAACTGCTCATCTGTTCTTGTGGTTTCACTGCAGCATAAAGAGGTTTTAAAGGAAAAAAATGACTGAGAACAATTCTTGCTGGATTATCTTCTGTAGAATGAGAACAGGGTATATTGTAATGCACAGAAGAGACGCTCTTCATCATCACTTACCCACACTGACAGGCCACAGAATTAATTTCACTCCTTGACGAAATGACACTCCTCATTCTTTTCTCCCAACACAATTACTCTGGATATAATTCAATACATGCTGAAATTATTTAGAGCAACATATCCGGTGTCACTGTAGTTTCTTTTTTTAATAAAATTAAGTTTGACTGTAAAATGAAATTGAGTTTCATATTAGGAAAACCTAATAGGGCAAGTGTGGCTGAGTCTGTGAATGTTATCAGAGTGATGCTCAACAGGATCCCCTCTAGTCTCATGATGTTAGACAGTTTAGTGGAAATACGTCTGCTACATGAAGATAAAAGGGAGCAGAGACTTAACATCATTAAGTAAAAGCTAGTGAATGAGCTCAGTTGTCAGACAATGTTAGTGAGATGACAACAGGCCTTTGGGAATGCAGGTGACTGTCATCACACCTCAAATCAAATGGAGCTCATTCATGTGGAGCCAGACTTAATAAACCATAAAGCAGTGAGGCAAAGCACACAATACCTGCTAATGAAGTATATCCTGAAAGAAATATTTATATGCCAAATTTATTTTTCCACTTGTGCTTGACTTTATTTTGGTAAAATAATGCATTTACGTGCAAGTAAGTAATGTTGCTGTGATAAGAACAAACAAAAAAAAAGGTGAAGCAAGAAATACAAAATGTTCTAAGTTACAATACACAAAGCACAGATCTACTATCTTTGCGATATGCCTGTTGTTGAAGAGACAGTTCCAGTTTTTAAAGGAGGCGAGGTATTATGTAAAACCAACTTTTATTATTAATTATTTATAATTACTGGAGTGCTGTCTTGATTCTTCATGCATGTTTTAGAAATCATTGAATCTCCCATATGGCAACCATTCAGGGGTGCCTAAGCAATTGCTCTCACAAAGAACTATTTTGTTTTTCATGAAACTTCTCCAGTTGAGCTTCCAGCTCACAGAAACCCACAGTTCCTCCAGACTAGCAGCAGCAGCAATGAGCAAACACCTAGTGGAACTGCAGGTCTTCTCAGTTCAATGCATTTAGCAATTATAAACGTCATAATGAAAATTCATTGCTGAGTGTTGGAAGAATAGAAGCTTCTTAAAGAAACAGACACAAATGTCAAGGCATCACATTTTTAAAGTCATGTTTGATATATGCAACAGGTTTATATCAACTGAAATCAACAGTTACTTAATTGTGCACATTGTGCCTAAAAACTACATAGTAAGTGAATTTCTGTAAAATATAGATCAACATTTCTATCAGTCCATCCAGCTGTGATTGCAAGGATCTGATGCTTATGTCCAGCAACCCTTATTTGAGAGTCTGAGTACACCCTGGAATGGTCGCCAATTCATCACAGAGCAGCACAGAAACACACAAGACAAACAATCATTCATGTACACAATCACTCACAGCAATTTATAGAGCCAAATTAGATTTATCCTCTTGGCCTGAGGAAGGAAGCTGGAGTACACAGGGAGGAACCATGCATGCATAGACACATGGGTGAACTTCATGCAGAACAATGTTAGGCCCCAGGACATTCTTGCTCCATGGCAACAGTGCTAGCTACATGTAAAACATCTCAGGTCTGATCCCTGAGCAGATCTCTGTTGATAGAAAAGATCCTTCCTAGTTCCTTCCTGTAATAGTTCCTTCACATCAGACAATGCAAAATTGTCATTGAAAGGGTGAAAAAAAAAAAAATCTAATGATGTCTAAATCTGGTGGAAACATGATTATGGTAGATAAAATGGGCTAATAGATCCTGGCTTTCAGCAAAAAAGGAGAATAAGATGGAGCTCATCATCATTTGGAATTATCAATGGCTTTTGAGTTACAGTAACTATTCCTCATGAAAAAACTAAATCGAATCAACTATACAGCTTCGCCTATTTAAGATATTTTTGTTTTGCTCTACATTTGATATTGTTCTAAAACCTGATATATTCTTCCACTGATCTTTAGCCTTTCAATCTAAACAGCAGGAACATTCTTATAAACATATGCAGTTTTTAAGAAAATTATTTATAGTAATTACATTCTAGCCTCGCTATATACAAATTTTCAGGCCACCAAAAGACTAACATTTTACATATGAATTAGGATTATTGATTCCTATGTTCCTGCAGGCACATGCCGTCATACATCAGTGACTAAACCACGTTGTTGGATCAAGCACATCATTGAAAATCTCATTATATCACAATCTTTTCTTTTCATCTCTTAGCTCAGTCATACTGTATCTAACTTAATGAAACACAATAACTTAAGTCTCAAGTAATTTATTCCACTTTTCCTCCCATACAGACTCGAAGTGCCTTGACTCATTTTAAATATTTCTGCAGCTCCTTTATCATCGTCAACATGAAATAACCCGCTCCACAGTCTCTGTGTCTAACCTGAGTCCATAATGTGAGGATTACAGTCCTTAGCTAAAGGAATAATAACCAACTAGATTTTTACATTTCGGTTATGTTAGGACCACAAATGTTATTATACCTTATGGGGATTTTGTAATGGAACAACCATTGTAGAGTATACAATTGCGAAAAGAAGGGAACACATTTCATAAATAAAACCTGTGTAAAAAGTGTGCTGGGCTTTAAGAGCCATAAACAAAGTCCAGTGCAACATGTAGCCTTTAGACTTCACCTAACCAGTCAATAACATTCATTCAAGTGTAATGTAATTATGTTACAAGTTGAGGTAAATAATATGAACCTCAAGTACGGCTGGGTTTTGGTTTAGATTTATGTTTTGATAATTAACTTTTTTTTTAATGTGCAGTAGGTTTGGACTTTAATGGCCTTCATTTCTCTGTGTTCTTATTTAGGTTTATTTTTTTTACTTTTTCTTGTATTCAGTTCTATGTATTTGAGTTTATCCTGTAGTCAGTGTTGGCCTTCCCCCTTGGTTTGTTGTTTTCTGCATAGTTTAGTTTCCACTGAGCTAATTATTCACCTTTCCTCTGTTTCCTGGTTTTTGCTCTCCTCCACAGTTGTTCCAAATCCCCACGATTAACTCATCTGCATTCAACTTCATTCTCCACCCTTTCCTTTGTGTATAAGGTCTCTGGTTATCATTGTTCATTACTGGTTCCTCCTGCTATTCTGTCCAATCTCCATACCTTGTTTGCTTTTCTTAATAAGCTGTGTAAGTTTTCTGTTTGTTTATTAAACACTTATCATGGCCTTGTCTGCATTTTGGTTGCATTCACCTACAGAACACAGCAATCTGCCCAAGAAAATATGCTTATGTTTATGGTTGTTGTGTGACAATATGCAAAATAGTGATGAACTTTAAGAACTGCATATAATGGTCACATTTTGTACTATATTTTACAATAGCTAATTATCTTACATGCGTAATAATAGAAAGAAAATCATATCTGATAAATATAATCTGAAGTTCTTTTGAAGGACTGCAGGGATTTAAATGATCAGATGGAGATTAAACAAAAATCTATTATGTTTTGGGTGAAATGACAAATGTAAAGACAGTTTTCTGCCTCTTTGTATAAAATGTCACTCTTGTGCTCATACAAGGCTGCTCAGGTCATCTGCTCTTCATTTCATTTTCAGGGTGTGAAAGTGTCTTCTTACTAGAGATAACCATATTCTGTGAGAGCATGTTATGGATATTGGCAAAAGGTATTTGGATGATTTTCATCTAAATATCTGTGCTGTAAAGACACCATCTGTTCAGTCCCCGCTGAAATGAAATACCATATTTATTTTGAGCCAAATTTCTGAAAACTGTATTTTCCCTTCTGTGTGTTTGTGTGTTTGACACAAAATCATTCACAGCTGGAGAAGTTTTTATGATTTGAAAGGTTGAATTGAATCAAATCGATGCACTTTGTAGCTCAGAGATGAAACTGATGAAGGAGATGAAGTACCCCACAGCCAGAAGACATTTAATTCTTGATGAAAGTATCAAAGTACACTGCCACCTGCTCTTTCTGCTCAGCAAAAAAAGAAAAAGAAAAGCTATCCAGGACTGTTTGTATTTCATTTGAGGTAAAAAGCACTTTTTAAATTAGATCATTTTAAATCCTACTGTATTTTTTAATCACAGCATCCATGAACTGCTGCCAGAAGAAGCAGAGCAGACGTTTTTGATAGCAGTGATGAATTTCTGCCAAATTAATACTGAAATGTACAATTTACACAAATCCAAAATGTATTCCTCTAAATTCAATATCTAGAGAGAGTCCATTTGAAAAAAAAAAGGGTTTGAGTTAAATCAAAATGCTAATTGTACGAATAATTAGTGCTGACAGTGGGGGCGTATTGTTCAAAAGGTATTATTCTCACCCTTCAGAATCTAGAAGGTGCAGTCTTGGGAAAAACAGGTTAGACAGCTTAAAAGCTAATTACACTCTGAATTTCTTTAGTCACTTTGTTGTTTCCCGAATCCTGCAGAGCCTTTTCAGTTGTATTGTACTGAGAATGGCATTCTGCAGAAGCACACGTTTCTAGTAAAGGTTCCTGAAACCTACACAATCCTAGTGACAATGTATAATTTTACCATCACTCTGATATCCTATTTTAATCATACAAAATATATATATATATATATATATATATATATATATATATATATATATATATATATATATATAGGCTAAATAGCAACAGCTGTATCTTAAATCAATCGGTCGTCTAATAGTGATAATTACTCACCACCAAATATACCATTTTAGAGTCACCAGACTTCGTTTTCTTATGTTTTACAAATATATTTTGTTTTTTATTTTATTTTCCACCAGAGGTGTGACCAAGTCACTGTGTTGCAAGTCTCAAGTAAGTCTCAAGTCTCCGTCCTCAAGTCAAGTCAAGACAGGCAAAAGTCGAGTCAAGTCTCAAGTCAGGAACCTTTAATTTCAAGTCATTGAGTCGTTTTTATTTTTTTTATAATTTGCAATTATACATAAAATTCAATTTAATGTTAATTTCTAAAATATACTTCATATAAGCCCAGAAAATAAGAGAAAATAGAGCTGAGAAATAAGACAACTGAGATTCAGCTGCAAAAATAAGTATGTTAAATATAACTTAAGTCTTGCTGTTCCAGTGCAAGTTAGCAGTTTCCTGGATTCATACAGCCTCATGGATACTCTCAATTAAATTTTCTGTCAAAAATAGGAAGCTTCTCTTCAAGTGCTCCCTCACGGTGTGTTCTGTTTTTCTCTCAGAGCACTTGGCGTAAAATGTATGTCCACATTATCCGTCATAATCTGCTTAATTACTGATTATACATTACTTTTGCTTGGATGTTTCCTTTCCTGTCATTTGAAGCAACATTCAGTTTCTATGCACCACAAATCTGGAACAAACTTAGAGAAAACTGCAAAGCAGCCAAAAACACTGAGCTCCTTTAAATTAAGGCTAAAATCTGTTTACATTTAACTTTGATTAGTAGTGTATTTGCTTGATGAGTTTGATGATGGCATTTGACAAAAGATAAACGTTTACTGCCGTTTCATAATTGGTTATTGCATGCTCATACGATGTAAAACACATTGAACTGAAATGTGCTATACGGATATACTTGACTTGTTCATGCTCTATAGCTAGAAAGCACTCTATTTTGTAACTGTGCTTAGCTTCTTCATTATATTTAAATTATTCCGATTCATTTTTAACTAAATGAATCAAAGATATTTTACTTTTAACATGTACAGTGGATGAGAGCCATACATTTCGTCAGCCAAAAACCTCAGTCAATAAACATTCTGAACATCACTGCCCAGAATGTACATGTTATTTTCTTCAAAGAATATAAATAATGAGATCTTATAACAGCGCACGCTTACTGACCTCCATAGAGCAAATGTTACATACAGACATGCATGTGATATGGAAAAGCAACTGCTAATATCTGCTTATTCATGCAGGTATTTTGACTTTGAAGTTCCTCTCTAATTGCCATTTCCTTTTGAAGTCATGGCAAATTAAATACTCAGCTTAGATTTCACTTGGACTCATTTCATTCCTGGAACAGTTGGTTGTTGTTATCTCCCAACCCCGTTCCCACCTGTTAGGAAAGTCCCTGGGGTCCAACATCATCCGTCTTAGATTTTGTTGCCGTACAATATGCTAATTGAGGGATGCAAATGTGGCGCCTGTGGATCATACAAATATGTGTGAGAGAAGGTGAGGTAAGGTAGAGAAGGATGGAGAGTAAAGAAGACGGATTATGGTGCAAAATAAGTAGCTATAAAAGCAGGAATAAATGTGACACTGAACACTTAGTTTAAAGGACCTGAGTAATTCTCATTGTTAGCAATTCAGCAAATGGCGAAAGTTTAGTTTCAGGGGACATAGGTGTAGTTCACATCAATACATGATTTTTTATTTTTTTATTTTTTTTATGAAATCATCTATTTATCATTAAGAAGAACCTCCCTGAAGTAGGAATTCCTACTGGGAAAATCAAAGCTCACCAAGCAATTCCCGATTTTAACATCCGATGTGATTACATGTGGACTGCAGTGCCGGTGGCCAGCTTAATCTGGCCCGAGTTCTGCTCTCATACTGCAGCAGCTGCCTGAAAGTTCCAATATCTCTCCCTAACATTATTTCCCTCTCCTACACAAATCATTACATGTATGAGAACAATTATTCAAATTCAGTAATAATATCATTTGGCAACTTCCAGTGACTTTAAAGACAGCCAATAGCTACATTTCCTAGAAGCTGCCCATCTGTAAGGCTGCCGACTGCTGATTTACTACTCAAAAGCCCAATGAATTAACTACCTAACTTTAGCTCGACAGACTCCTACCGTGTTTCCCCGAAAGTAAGACAGTGTCTTACTTTCTTTTTATCCCCAAAAGCCCCACTATGTCTTACTTTCGGGGTATGTCTTATATTGGAAAAAAATGTCGAATTTTTTGTTTTAACCATAAAATTAACATTTATTAACAACCTGAACAGTATTGTATTAGCGTATTTTAAGCAGGAGGCGGCAGTGACAAGTGCAGGGGACGACGTAGGGAGAGGGGGACAGTGCGGACGTGGGCAGGAGGCGGCGCGCAGCTAGATGGGAGGCGGCAATACCCCTGTGTTTCCCGGCTTATACGGCTTATATTAGCCGACCCCCCTGAAACACCTGATACGTCTTACAATCGGGGGTGTCTTACTATCGGGGAAACACGGTAGTACTACTCTGCCGAGAGCAGAATGGTGGCCACCTTGATTTTCAAAGTATGTTCTCCTTAGCTGAAATAAGCTAATTGATGAATCCTTGTCGAGAAATGGACTGACGTCAAGCAGAATAACTCAACACAGCATATATTTCTGGTATTTCTTTTTTAAATGAAGTAATTTTATCATATATGTTTGTTAATCATAGGTAGCAATACCACAGAGCCAAACTATTCCTGTTTGAGACTCTTATTAAAAAGTAAGAGAGAAATTTGTTCTTGAGTTATTAGCATGTTGCGCTGACAAAGTTGCCTAACTAAGAATAATTGCTGAGATGAACAGCAATACCCGTCCATATAAGCGTTAAGTAAACCTCAACCATTGAAGTCATTTATTTGGAAAATAAAAAAAAACAACACTAAAGACGGCATCTGTTAAAATCTGTTATCAGAGATTCAAATTGGAGTTGTTGCACTAAAAGGCTGTTTCACAGTCGTTAATGAGTCTGAACTGCCTTTGATCCTGTCTAGTTCAAAATCAAAAGATATAAAGTGGTTAAACAGTAAAATAACAAATACAGTTTGATGTTTCGACATAATTTTTTTTTTATTTGCAAAAAAACAAAAAAAAACAAACAAAAAAAAAACAGCCCCTTTGACCCTTTATTAATCTTGAGTTGGTTGGCTGTTTTTTTCTGCATCATGACCTTATCGAAGCAGGCATGAAAACAACAATCCATGGACTTCAGCTGTTCCACTGATTAAACAGTTTGTGATTTGCTTAACCTTTTCTGTCGTTAAAGAAAAATGTTTTAGTGCTTCCAAGAATAGTGTGTTATGTATCGTCTCGTCTTCAGATGTGGATGCATCATTACACCCCAAAGTCTGTTACACTTTGAATCTACTGCATCTCAAAAAATCGGAGTCCAATTTTCTGAGACACAGAATTTTGATCTGTAAACCGCAATCATCAAAATGACAAGAAACAAAGGCTTGCAATATTTCACTCTGTGTGTGAAAATATCCGATACCAGTTTCACTCTCAGAAACATTCTATGTTTAATATTCATGTTAATATGTTTTAAATGTTCTAGTGCGTCAGTTCACTTCAGACTAAAAACAATCTGATTCATTTAAAATTATTTGCATGAGAACAGAAATATATAAAAATGAGATGTTTTGAAATTGTGGCGTGTTTAAAATGCAGCATCTGGCTTTGATAAAAAGCTTCCATAAATTAGTCCGTGTTCGCCTTCCACCACTTCAAGCGGGTCCCCAAAGAACTACAATGTCTGACTTCTGATTGACCTTTGCACCTTGATGGCCTGTGGCATACAAATTTAAATTTCTATTATTTAATTGCATGTGGAGATATAAAAGATCTGCTTTGGAATTGTCTTAAATCCCTTAAGAGCATTTTGAGGACAACACACTGACCTGATTACCAGCATCTAAAAGCTTTTATTTGTCCTATTCCCTGTGAGCACAACAGGAGCACTAAAGGTCTCATCACTACGCCATATTCCTGAAGAAAAGCAGAAGGATTTAATCCACAAACAGGGTTGCAACCGAGCTACATAGCTGACAGACCAACACTTTGAACAACAAAGCTAAAGCTGCAGCTTTATAGATCAGATCGAACATTTATGTGTGGCGACACAAAAAAACTTTGAGGAGAATTTAAAATATTCAAGGTTCAGCTAAGAAGTTTCAAACCAGACAGATATTCACGTCTCACCCGCACTATGCAATATGTGCTTTCAGAATAAAGACAGTAGCTGGTACTTTTGTTTTAACAAGACAGTTCACTATAATTACTATGATGAACTATAACATAAACTAATGAAGTAGCAATAACCGTTACACAGTTCACACTCATAAAAGTGATTTCCACACTTGTGACACAGGGAGAGGGTGAAAGAAGGATCAGAGGGACTGATTATCTCTGGCGGACATTAAAACACAAATTAAATGGCTCCACTGTATATCTACCACTTACAGGCCTGACAGTATTCCAAGTTGAAAGGGATCCTCGGCAATTATATCATGGAGGAAATGGTTCGAAGGTTTACATAGCATAAAGTGACTAAAGCGATGCATTTCTTTTTTGGTTGCTCTGTTTAGGAAAACCTTCACCTGATATTTGGGCAGATTTTGCTATATGAAAAAAAAAAAAAAAACAACGTCTGACAAACATCAGTACGCTACAAACACAAAGATGTTTCTGAATATGAACCAGGAGGTAACCTAATGTAAGACTATGCTGCTCCACATTATTGTGACCATTTTATGGACTTTGTTCTGAAGACGCAATACTTGGAAATGTGTAATTATAGTAATTTTAGGAGACATTAGTCCTGTTTTCTTTATTTAGCCAACGTGTGCCTCTTTGATATTCAACCAACCAGACATGCTTGTTCTAAGACATGACAAGTAAAGCTTCAGAGCCCCCGTTTCAGCTGACGAGCTGGTAAAAATGTGATGTACATTTTACACCTTCTCAGATCTCATATTCCACATTTAGAGATAGTTTTTAAAAATTTACTTGACAGAAGCACATGCTTCATTATGAATAAAACGCAAACACACAAAATCCCCATGTTCTAAGTATACTAGCTTTTTTCATCTGGACTTTTATTTACTTGAATAACTTTGTTGTTATTGCTATAAATCAACTAGACAGAATATGGCATTATGATCACCTGCCTAATAGTGAGTTTACCCTCCTGCTTCTACCAAACCAGGTCTGACCTGTCAGGACATAGAGTCCAATAAAGCTATGCTGTCGTTTCTGGTACCAGAATGTAAACAGAATGCCAACAAATGTGTTGTTGCGCACCCTGAACCATTTTTGCTTTGTGACAGGGCATATTATCTTGCTGAAAGAGGCCTGTGTCATTTGGGTGTACTATTTCCACAAAAAGGTCCGCATGGTCTGTAGAAATGCCAACATACAGGGAAAAAGTATTTGTTTCCATACAAATGGAACGCATTTAACAAAAACAACAAATTCTGGTTAGTCCCATAAGTGGGATCACTCCAGAGGGAACATGGGTGGTTCATTTCTTCCATGGTCTTAATCAGAAATGTTCTGTAATTTTTAATACAAAAATTACAACTTCAGCTATCAAAAAGATTCTGCTCCGAAAGAGATCCATAACTTTTTAGGTGTCCTGAAATCAGGGAATTAAAAAACCCAGACTCAAAAAGTCAATTACAAGTTCTGCATTTTTGCTTTGAGAATCTTAAGTATTAAATGGAGTCCATCTTAGGTTCAAGTAACTGATTCACAAATTTAGTATTACAATAACCATGTAGCTAGACTCCCACAGAAGGACATCTGATTGCTTCTTGTTTCCATATTACAGATGTCAGAATGCCAGCTGGCAACTGGGCTTTTCTCTCCTCTCGTCTTCTCACCTTCAATTTTCCTCATGTGTCATATGTCTGCTCGTGCCTCGCTCCTCTCTTCCTGGCAGCTTACCTGGCACAGCTGTTGCTCATCTCCTCATTACTGTTCTGCATATCTTCTTCCCCTTCCTCTCATCTCCTCACAAGATTAACATACTCCCCAGTCGGCAAAACAAAAAGGTCTAAGTTCCAGAAAAATGTTTGTCCTTTTGCTGTTGTGTTTTCTGGCTTTGACTTGTTTTTCCGTGCTTCAGATTTGCAGTCTGACTGCCAGCCTACCTCATCTATCAAACTCACCTGCCAGTCAGACGTCATCCTCCACAATGTAAGCCATATGGAAAAGCTCCATGTCTTTGTGGTAGAACTCAAGACCAAGAGACATTCAGATTGTTTCCAGAGTTGCAGTGAAATTACTCATCTTTCCCTCAGTCATGGTAAAGTCTACACCCTGCATAGCATGACATAACACTAGACAAAACAACGAGGAATTCAAACCAACTTCACTGACATGACTAGACTTGACTTTCCACAAATGCGCCAAATATATTCACATTTACACCCAAACACTTTACCTAAACTAAATAAGTGTGACTTGAATCAAAATAATCTCCAAACTGTCCAGCAAAAACTCCAATTGGAACAACATATCCGTCAAGAAAAATGGAAACTGTAGTGTCTGTAATGGTGAGTGAGATAAGTAAACTACAACCACAATAAACTTGAAGACCGTCCATCCATTCATCCATCTTTTGCTTCTCCGGGTTGATTGCAAATAAACAATTTCCCATACAATAATTGACTATTATAGTCAATTATAACTTTCTTTACAATAAAGCACTCAACATTGCCGTTGGATATGGGCGTATTTGTGCATGGTTGGTTATTCTGTCTCTGTGTTTCCCTGTAATGGGCTGGCGACTTGTCCAGGGTGCATCTCTCGTCCAATAACTGCTGGAGATCGGCATCAGCAACCCCACGACTTTGCAAGGGTAAGTGGGTATAAACAATTGAATGGATGGATGGATAATTGCATGTTATAAAAACTAATTAATTAAAAACTGATTATACCAACTATTCCTGAACAATTTAACAGTGTCTTGTGTTTATATAAGATTTTTTTCAGTTAAAGAAAGCATTTGCTTGTTTAAATCTACCAGTGTTTGTTTGGTACTTTTAGAATTAAGAGTTTATTCAATCAGTAACCCACAATACAAAAATAGAGATAAATTATGTAAAGCCCAGATACTGTAATGTATAGAAGATGCATTTGCCTGCCTCTGTACCAAAAATGCTCATTATACAACACAAGGTAAAAAAACAAACATAAATTTAGCAGGATCAGTCAGTTAATTTGAAATAACTCTCCTGATAACATTTTTAAGTCAATATTTCAATATGAAAGACCAAGACTGAACTGAGCCTAAAGCAACAATGGCTGTGCACACAGGCTATTTTAGTCAAATCACTGGTGGATAGGAATGTGCAAATTATTGATCATTATGCTTCCTGTAGCATGTGCTTTTCCTTGGCAGACTGTGCCCAATACGACACTTGAGCGCTGCCATATCCAAACCAAGACTGAAATACAGACGCATAGCGGGAAGGCTTTCCAAAGCTGCTATTCCCCTAATTGGCGAGACATGGCTGCGGCTGTGTCTGACAATAGAAAGCTGTGAGAGCAGAGGGTTTGTCAGTTGGGAGCACTGAAGTGAAAACAAGAGAAAATTTGAGAATAACTGTGCAGCGAGAGGTACATAAGGCACACGCATTGATCCCCCTCCATCTGGTTTAACTACTTCACAGTTCCCCATATTGGAATACCTCGACAGTTTATATGATGTGCTGTTTGGTGAAAGTACGTGCTGTCAACACTGCTACAGATACCTAGACACCATTCTTTCCATTTTCCTTTTTCAAATATTAACTTCAAAGTCATACTATATTTCTATACCTAAAAATAAATATCTTCATTTCTAATTCTCTGCGAATTGAACACATTTCCTTTGGTTTTATCCAGCTGGAAAACAAGAGCAGCCACCAGCTTTTCAGATGATTGTGAGAGTTTAGCTTAAAATACTTCCTGTATTCATGTCCGGTTCACAACGACATGAATATGCAAAAATATGCAAATTATTTATTATGCAATCTAATACTGAGTTTATATTTATGCACACAGAATAGGATTTAAGTTTTCTGAGTAAATGTTTCAAAAGTGATTCTATGAATACCACATCCATCAAAGGATTGTCTCTTGTTAGAGGTGCTATAGTTCTCTCCTGAACTTTGGCCAACTTATTCAACTTCATTATAATGATGAATGAACAGTAATAGTGTGAACTGCACTTTATAAGGCCACTTCAGGCTCACCAAGATTTTAATATGAAAAAATGAGCAAATATTCTCATCTAAATCAAGTTAATATTACAGATTGAGTACGTTGACTTTGGCATTGAACTCTGTAGTATCTGGAGGGTAAACTTAGTCTCTTAACCAGCTGAACTGGTTAATATATTGATGAAATATTCTGATTTCATCAAATTATTTTGTGCAGTGCTAATTAAGATTCTTATAAGTCATTTCCCTCAATATTATGATTGTTTTAAATTGAATTAAAATAATCTAGAAACTGAAAAAATTTACCAAATTGTCATTGTAACAGCCTTTTTAAAAGAAAAAGATAACCTTTTTTTAAGGTAATAATTTCCCTAATTTTAAGAGATGTAAAACAAAGAAAATATTCAAATGACAATAAGATATATAAAAAGAAATCTGGTTTCAATTGTCTATTATTGACTTAAAAACGTATCTTTATGCGTTTGATTTAATATATTAAATTTAATTAATATATGATTTATTATATTTAATTAAGATATTAGTATACAGCTTGTCATGTGTCTGAATCAACACAAAAAACAGTCGTAAAAAACAATCCGTGTTTGAATGTTGTTTAGAACAATGTGTTTTAATGGCAGACGATTTATGTTTTGCAGTGCTACATTTTATTTTAGTAGACTTAACTTCTCCATAGAATACTTAGTGCTGAACTCATCGTTTGATAAAGTGACCAAGATGAAAGCCAACAGATATGGTTTGCGATCCTAAAAGTTCAAAATAAGATTCCACTATGCCTTTCCAGACAAAGATAAAAATACACAGTTGCGAAAGCTGTTCATACCCGCTGAAAGCGACAGTGACCTAATCCTTATTTTGCACATTTGCCATTTCGGGGCAGCGGGCTGTTGGGACACCGGTGCCTACCCATGCTTCATATCGGCTGATCTAGCAGCTAGAGCGTGTTTGCAAAGCCTGCCCTGTGAGAATGATAAATTGAAGTGATACATGTGTGGTCTCACCTGTACGGCTCACGAGTCCCCTGGGTGAGTAACTCTGCTCTGTTTGTGAACTGAACCTATCCTCTCTCCTGGGGGGGAAGGGGTGCTGGGCTCTGTGGGGCCTTCTGGGAAGACATTATCGCCCACCCACCTATCCCCATGGGCTGAAACTATCTATATCTCAGCTAGAAGGACCTTAGTGTCGTTTGTTACTGCTGGCATGTTGCTGCATGTCGTTCTGCCGGTGTGGTTACTTCTTTATTGTAGTTATTGCTAATTTAAATGTGGGGAGTTTCTAAAAATTACCTCATTAATTTTCCACACTGGCTTTGCTAATATAATTCATTTGTTTATTTACGGAGCAACATAATATATTGTGCTAAATTTCCTGGCTTACACAGATAGGTTGTTGCGATTGCTGCGTATGTGGGACATTTCTGCTAGCGGAAGTAATTTTATTTAACTATCCATTTTATAAATTTATTACCTCAATATTTCATATTCCATCTGAACTATTCAACTGCTTTGCCTAGTTTATACAATTAAAGATGCATTAATCAAGGTAATTAAAAATAACACTGTAAACCAAATCTGTTGCAGGTGATGCATTGCAGAAGTTGATGCACAATTGCACATATTTCAGTTTCTTTTTTGGTAGCATATCAAAATGCATACAAAGACCATCATATCTTTGTATGTATGAGGTATATTTTATGAAATAGAAAATATACCTCAAAATGTATAATATGAGAGTAAGAGGAAGCAACAAGTAGGAGGAAAGAAAGTATTTTTTGATAGGGTCTGTCAGAATAATGAAGAACTAAGGTACAAATTAAAAATACCACAGTGAGTCACAAAACAAACATCAATATTGCATCTACAGCAGTAGTTATTAACCCTTTGATCCGTGGAACAAGTGCTACTGCAGGGGACTCTGAGGATGAATGGGATCCATGAACAGGTTGGGCCAACATGTTGTAATTTTTCTTTAACGTAAAGAATATTGTTCGTCTTACATAAAAATGACTACTTGTATAATAACTATAAAATAATTACTTCATATCTTTATTATATTGTAATTATATTTTTTGTTTACAATGGCCACCATGTTTTCAGGGTAGATGAGGATGAAGGCAGCCCAGAATGTCTGGACTGAGGCAAACTTCCTCAAAGTTTTCATGTGCTGCTGTTAGAAAAAAATATCTGAAACAAATGTGAACAGATAGTGATCTATTGTTAACTATATTAGCTAGAGCTAACACCATTAGCATACGCTAACACAAAATCAAAACTAATTGAAAAAGACTTAAAGTGACTATAAGTCATCTTTATATCTGTAACACACCATTCTAATTAATTAGAATGATATATGGAAATGTTTAGATTTTTATGGTACTGTAAACAGGTTAAGTCAGAAACCGGAGCTCTTTGTGGCATATGCTCTCCTTTCCAGTTACCATTTTCAAGCAACAACCACCCAAAATCCAGCTTTTTCTGCCAAATCTGTGCTCTTCATACATTTGGTTCTCCTCATTTGAATTTCCTTTGACCTGGCGATTTCTGCATTGCTTTCCATTTCAACAAGCTTTGGTTCAAACTGAAGGGCTGATTGTTACTCACTGCACTTCTGGCTTGAAGGAGGTAGCACTTTAGCACCTAGCATACGTCATCTACACAGGATGCAATGCAGCATGAACGACATGGCGACATCCATTCAACAATATTTACATTTATAAAGATTAAACAGCCTACAGTATTTTTACTAGATTGTTTGGTTTTTTTTTAACATCTGAAATAAATGTTTCTCAAATAAAGTTCATTGTTAAAGTAATTATGGATCCTTTTAAGCAAGGCATGTTTCCATCACACATTTTTGCTCCAGTCACTTGGTTGGTGGCTACATTACTTATTTCAAAAACTGCTTTTCATTTGATATTCGGGGCTACAGTTTCAAAACCACTCCAAAATGTACAGGAACTTTTACTGTTTTATTCTAAACACAAAGAATGGGCTAAAATATCTGCAAACTAGAATGACATGGGCTATATAGCAAGAGGTGCAACAAATTTAGAGGCTGTTAGTCATCGATGCAAATGACATGGGATCTTTCCTCAAAACTTCTCATTCGATACAAAATTACTTTATTTTCATTGTATTTTAAAAGTCAGTATTTTAACCGTTTAACAACAAAAGCTTGTTCAACTTCATTATATTTTAATACCCATGTAAAAATAAAACTAAAACATATTTTGAATACACTTTAAAGACACCCCAAGCATCACAGTGTGAGAACCATAGACATACAACATTCCTTGCGTTTGCTTAACAAACACAACTGATGTTTATTGTCGCCATTACAGGTCTTTTAAGCATTTCAATTTTGCTAAACTGCCACCGACAACAGCACACTGGCCCCAATTAATCCTTTTAAATCACTCATCACCACGTGGAAACAAAGGGATTCCTGCCCATCTGCAGAGATTTAAAATCAGAGCTTTGTGATTGAAGCCAATTGTTTCACTGTCATCACATTCTTACCTCAGTACAGAGCTAAGCCCCTATTACATCGCATTTGGAGATGTTTGTTTACAAAGCGATTAGCCTCTCAATCATATGACAGACTGCGAGCTTGAATGTCATTGAACATAGCCCACAACACTTTACCCAGGAGGTTGAGAGATATTGTAATATGCCGACCCTCTTTGAGCAGGGTTGAGATTTATTATTGTTTTATTAGAGTGGCTACTGGAATGTAGCATAACAGCCTGCAGCAGTTGGGTGATGTACATACCAAAGACTCATTTTGTTGTCTACAGCCTCTGAGCCAACACATTTATGATTAAAATGAATACATCACTCATTGTACTAGTTTTAATAATATTTTGGAATTTGAAATGAACAAGGATCAATTTTATACAATGGCACAATATTCTCAATCTATAGCTTTAAAAGAAGTTATTCACTGAAAGACATATTCTAAATCTAGTTAAACGTAAGGAAGGTTAAAACAGTCATATGAATGATGATGTCAGGTTTTAAAATGGAGTCCAACGTCATTAAGCGCTTCCATGCTGCTATATAAGAAGGCATTGACCAGTGTGACCTCCTCTGTGGTGTGTGTGGAGATAAAGCCAAGTCAACATCAGGAACGAACAAAATGTGTGTTTTGAGAAATTTATTTTAATGGAACACGTTTCAAGGCTGTTATTTGGGAGTGTTCCTCCTGTGGAGTTCAGAGGGCAGAGCAGCAACTCCTCCCATTGTATCAGTATTAATCGAGGTCTCGCTCAGCGGCCAAGTGTCCATTACAAGGGACTCACATCCCTGATGGCCAAGATGAAGACAAATAGCCCACATAGACAGATTCTCTGTAATACAACTAAACTTAACTGATTTTATGTGGATTTTGCTGACAAACGCTTTTGAATAGTTAAAGGTGAGAGAAGAGGAGATTCCCTCTGCCTGAATTAAAACTTGATATTTTCGCTATTATCTTCAGATCATTTTAAAGTGTTTACTCTGTCAAAGGGAATTAAAATGACTTCAGGAGGAAATTCGTAGCATTCACACATATTTGATGAATAATACTTCAGAGACGTGTTCCATACGTTTATGCTATATGCTATACACACATTAAGTGTGTTAAATAGCAGAGCAGTTTTCAAAAAATAGCAGTTTTTGTTTTTATTGATCTGTACAACACTTTAAGATGCTTTTAGTATGAAGGGTGCTTTGTAAATAAAATTGACTGATTGATTGATGATGGGCTGAGGATGATAATTATTTTTTTGACGTTTATTATAATAGGACTCAATGAAGTGATTGGAAACAAATTTATGAGATAACAGTTCTTATCTAGCAATCGGCCACTGCCTTTTCCAGGTACGTGTCAATCTATCTATTTGCTCTTTTTCTAAGTAATGTTTGTTTCCAGGACAACATGATGGATTATTTATATCCGAAGCATATTCATACCATTCTTGTCTTAGTCACATGCATTTGCACATCTTGGAACTAAATTCCAAATCAGCAATGAAAGCAGAGTGGTTCCGGTTCAGCATCATTAGAAGGGACAAATATTGGTTTGTCTATATTCACACAATTATTTAATGTTCACAAAATACTGGCATGTGTTGGAATATTTTTAACAAATAAGAGAAAACAAAAAAAAAAAAACTTTTGTGGATGAATGTGAAAAAAACCCTCCATTCATCTCACCATGTAGGTTTTGTCATCTAACATAATTTTGAATAACTGGTAATTTTAAGCATTTTTACAATTGGCTCGAATTTTAATTTGTCCAAACTCATCAGAATTTTAGATCTGTTTGGTTATCTAATCTGTTCCAGTTTATTTAAATATGTCTTATGGTGGAAGAAGAAGAAAAAAAACATCTAGATGAACGTTATGTAACATGATTACACAAGATCATAAGTTAAGCTCCTTTGGTGATGACCATTTTTGGTTTCAGCCCTAGTCTAGAATAGATTGTTTGTGAAGAAGGGCCTGATGGGTAGCAAGTGTTAAACTATGCAGCTTGAATGTCTAAAGAGAACACGAATGGTCCATTACACCCTCTGTCACATTCTCTCTCATAAATCAAACTGATACCGAGGCTTCCTTGGCTATGAGACATGTAGGATTATGCACTCTGCTAAGATGGACAAATAGAGCAGACAGATCTGTTATACTTGGTTATCAGGGGGCTTGGGTCCCATCAAAACATTGCTTCTTCCACTTACGAACTCTGCGAGATGGCTGTTAGTTACCACTTTCATCTTGAGAAGACTTTTTTGAGTTCAAATACCCCAGCTGCATACAAAATGACTTCCATCTACAGTTCAATAATAAAGCCCTGGGATGCAGCAAAGTATAGAAATAATATAGACAATTGAGCTGGTTAATTCTTATGTCAGACTGTGTAAAGGAGCTTCATTGCCTGATGAAATATTTAAGCAGCCAATTTCTTCATAATTTAGAGCCGGAAAATCTAAAGTTCTTAAATATTTCCTAAATAAATCATTTCAAGTCAAATGATTTTTAAACATCTCAAAAACAAAGAGTCGTACTAAAGGATAGAAGACTGGTAATGAACTAAATTTAGAAGAAAGAAAGTTGTGAATGACGACTTTGATTTTCTGTTTTAGACTTGTAGTCACAATGGCAGCGAAGGAAGTGAACAATGTTATTCAGTTCATGTTGGCCACGCTTCCAAATATTGAATTAACATCAACAGCCGCCTGTTTAGCTCAGCACTTCTCTCTTAGCAGTTTGTTTACATTGCAGGCAATTTCCACCAAGCTCTATAGTGTCGAACTGGTGCATTACATGCATCACAGCCAAACTTTAACGGCTAGAAAAAGTTTAAAACTTCCACAGACTCCACGCATCCAGGAAGTAATTGCTTCTCAACAGCCAAGCTTCCAGACGATCTGGACTTTATGCTTTGTTCTAAGCAAAATATAGAACAAGAGGCTGGTTTTTACCAGGCTGGTGAAGCTATACCTCAGAATTGATTTAATTTGCACAATCCCTTCAAAGAAAGAACTATGGCATGAACTGGTTGGGTCCAGATCAAACAAGTATCTTACAAAATGTAAAAGTCAGAGTCCAATGTAAAAAAAAAAAAAAGTAACGTCATTAATGTCAGAACTGGTCCAGTTTAGAATAAATTAAACATCATGCGTCACTCTTTTAAAGTCACTGTTTTGGATATAACCAAAGAACTTACAAGTACAATTTACATGCTTCAAAAATAGCTACTAACATATCACCAGGATATACAGTAGCTTGATGAAAGCTGTAATAATTTCTAGAAAACTCTGATATGAGCATTCCATGTAAGTAGTTTTCACTGTTGTCTTGCAAATGTGTTATAATGATTTATCTACAAAACCAGGAGCTTGTGACAGTGAACACATTGAACAACAACATGTGCATATGTTCACAACATTAATCTTGCTTGCAACATAATTTGGAACCATATGCTGTGACATATACTCCAGCTTTCAGTTTCAAGTAAAGGCTTGGCACTAATCTTTAAATTAAATTTCCAGTTCCATCAAACCACATTTGTATAAGAGTAATGAGAAGACTCTTCATAAAACATTTTGCCAAGAACCTTTGACCTCAGTGCCTTTGCCCAGATGATTGAACACAAATGGCCAGTGGCAACACCGCCTAAGCTGTGTGGAGTACACTGAATGATAAATGTGCTCATGTCCCTCAGGCTAAAAAAAAAAAGTCAGTATGTGTGAGAGCTGTTAGTTTCAAAAAACTAACTTATCGAAGCGATGGACCCAACGCGACATCCAGAACTAGAAAAGGATGTGAGAAACACCACTGTCTCTTTTGCTTTGATCTGCTGGGTTTTGAGAGTCGACATGTTGGCCTGCCGGTTAGACTAGTACGCCATCACAGCGGAATAAAAAAAGGACCCTACAAAGAGGCAATATATGTCTGCATGCTCCCCTTGCATAAATTATTCTGACAGCAAATTCTTCAAAAGATTGATGAAGTGATTCAGTGCTCGTCTTTTTAGTGGTTGAAAGAACAGGTGCAATTTCAAATGGAGACAAAACCCCTCAAAAGTTCCCTCTGCTGCAGGGAACGTCTTTTTCTTTTCTTTTTTTCTTTCTTTGTCAGCCATGAGATGAAAGGAAAACAGTGGGGTTTCAATCCAGACTCAGCACGCCACCAGGAGTTAACCAGGCCATCCCTCCAAAGCTCATGTCACCAAAGAGATTAATTGGCCTGGGTCTCTTCAGAGCATTACTGATTGGCTCTCAAGAATGCTGAGGCTTTTATCTCATTGGCTCAGGCACTGCCTTGGGTCGAATGAAAGACTGAGACCTTTCAGTAGCCTCAAAGTCCAAGTTAATATCCGACAGCGCTTCCCCTGGTCTACTTTGTCCCATCCCTTCAAGTGTTGTCTCCAGCTTGTCAATGTCTGTCAGGGGGGAAGTGTTATAGTCTTAATTGAGTCTTTGGATTTGCCACGCAAACTGTTCAAGCACTATTTAGTTGGAGGAAATGGCTTATTTTATGTACAGGTAAGTGGAGCATTGTGGTCTCAGTGTGGTTATTTTGGGCTTGTGAAGTGTTAGTCACTAATATTAACAGACGGCTGTACAGAGTGTAGAAAGCTCCTAGTGTGAATGTGAGGCTGAGGTCAGTGCAGGAACAGCAGGCGTGTCTGTTATGTGGCTAATTATGTGCACAGAGTCTATCAAGTTTGAGACGTGCACTTGAATTTAGCCTGAAAGCAAATATTGGAGGTTTGTTTATATATTATTAATGCTGCTAAAACAGCAGCAGCTGGTAAAATCCACTGGAAAAAAAAAGACTTGACTTCTTATAAATTTGGACATTGCCACAAATATGCATTTAGATGACTGATTTGCAATTAGTTTGTTAACACAAAGTATACAAAACCTATATTTTTACTCAATTCGTAGTACTGTGATCATCAATTTGATTTTGAAATTAAGTCAGCCATGAGTTGATCACAAACTTTGCATACATCTTGTGTTTCTTTGCAAAAACAATATACAATTTTAGCTTTTTATTTATGTTTTATTATTTTACCAAACTTCAGTTTATGGATTATTGGGATCGTATGTAATGGATAAGCACAAAAGTACACCATCATCAAGTGAAAGAAAAAAAAAGCGAGTTTTCAAAATCCTTCTACAAATAAAATAAAGTGAAGAATCTTTCATTTTAGGCACCTTTTCTCAATACCACAATGAAATTTAGCGCAACCAGCAGCTCATCTTAATCATAAGCAGAACACCTGTGTGTAATTTAATCTGCGTATAAATGCAACATTTAGAGGTTTGTTAGAGACCACTAAAGCTGGATAAGGTCTATGGTCATTCACATAAGGCTATGCCAAATGTGAGCATGCTTTTTATGGACTTGTCATCTGTTTTCAACACAATTATGCACAACTTTATGTCGGGTTATCACATAAAATCCCAACACTGAAGCACTAAACTGTCCCTTTCAGCTAATCACACATCCTGTTCTATAATAAACACATCTGACATATGAAAAAAAAAAATGCTGACAATCAAAATAATGTCATTGCTTACTTGTGCCTGGTTGTCGGCAAACTCCTTGCAGACGTGCGGCACTGACAAGAATCCATCCATTCAGCACTTAGAACCATCATGATGTTGCACAGAAATTTTGTCCTAATATGTTTTTTTTATGTTTAGGAAAGGAAGGAACTATCAAGAAGTCATTGGCTTTAGGCTGTTCAGCTGGTGACGTAATTGTACGGGGACAGTGACTCACCACTGAGCACTTACACAGAGCCAATAGGCCCAGCACTCCAGCCATGCATGCAAAACTGCTGTCAAAGTCATGACTGTAGGAGTCAAGAAAATAACATTGACATTAGGAACAAGCACATTAACGGTTACTGCATGAGGCATTGTAGCTTAGCCTGTGCACTCACAATTACATCACCCTCTACATTTATAAGCGCTTCTGGTAAAGTTCGTTTTACTGCACACACAAAACACCGGGGTCATAAAGTTCATGTAAATCTGACCAAAACACGTTTGCCGTGCCCACTAAGTGGCTTGTGGCAAACTGAAAACAGGCACTTCAATAGCCTTCTTCCCTCCACTCTTGCATAAAGGTCATATTTGAGGAGTTAGAAGCTGCCATGTCGATATATTATTTTACCAGAATTATGGATTTCTGCAGCTCCTCCAGTGACCATGGCCGTGTTGGCTGCTTCTCTCCATTAATCCTGCTTTTACTCAGCCTATCAGTTTTTTTTGAAAACTTAAGGAGGAACACTGAGTGTTGACCTTTTTCAGCGAAAATGGGGTTGTGGAAAGTATCAGCCGATAATTGCAGCACAAGTGATTTTTATAGTTAACTGTGTTCTTCTTAAACTTTAGAAGATGAAATGTATTTCCCATATTTTAGATGGGAATACATGTCTGCCTGATTTCAAGCACTAGCAAATTTCAAAACAACCTGTCAGCAGGTTGATTGGATGTAAGGCTGTGAAAATGTATTTGATCGCATTTCAGTGCTACAGTTCAGGCAACTGACACAAACAAAAACTAAAGCTATTCAATTTTTAAGGCTTAATATGTACTCCAGTGGTAATTTATAATTATGAATTTGTAATAGATTGTTTTTTTTGTTTTACTTGTAACTTTTACCACTTCATATAAACCATGTATACTCCGAAATACATGCTGCATCTGACAGAAACCAATCTATTTTTAATTAAAATAACTCTACTACACATCTGCCAGGAGGAGGCCACAGAAAATAGATGCAAAACATACAAGGTACAACTGACCCCCCCCAAGTCAAAACGGGTCAGAGAATATGAATAGACATGGTGGGTATTGGTTATGATTGAGGTAAAAGCAACTTAAAGTAGGTGAAACTCCACTAGATGACCATTCATTTTGGGGAGAGAATGCTTTACTAGAGCCGTGGAAAGGTTTTAACAGAAAGACATCTCATTAAATATGCTACAATTTAAATACAGGATGAGCCATAATGGCCATAACACCTACACAAAAAACATGCACTTGCTATTATGAGAGATGATTAGGCTGCATCAGAAGCAAAACCAGAGGAAGCATTAATTTGTCTGTTTTAAAGAGAAGCCTGAACGACACCGAGGGTCAACAGAGTGAAGCATTGATCTTTGGTACAAGCCCTGTCTGCTAATGGTGAAGCTCACCTGAAATTGAGCTTCAACAATTTCACGTCATCATTTGTTGCTTGTCTTTCAGTTCTTTTCACACTCACTCACAATTTCAATTAAGGCAAGGTGCAAAAAGCCTTGGAAAAAAGAGAAAAGGGGGAAATAAACAGTTTTGAATGACCCGAAAGAAAGAAAATGTATTTTTAGTTGTTTTCAGAGTGCCTCGTCTCAAAATGAATAAGATGCATTAGCAGGACCCGTCACAAACCCTCCAGTGTGCGGTAAATTAGCCGAACAGACGTACGAGTCAGTATTTTACATACTGATGTCAGTATGTAAAATTTAGGTACTTGTATCTTTAGTAGCCTTTTAATACTTTTTGATATATTTGAAAATGCAATTTACGTCCTTCCAGTCATTTATTCAAACGTAATTTTTAAAACATAATTTTTCTACACCTTAGTTTATTGTATTGCTTGTCATTGTATTTTAATTTCATGTTTTGTCCTAATGACATTTTTCAAGTGGAACACAAATTGACTCTTCATAAGTAGATATGTGATTGTTTTTTTACTGACCTTCAAACTGTAAAAGCCAGGAACAAAAATATCACTTCTAATTTTAAACACACAATATCTGTATGATTTTGCTACATTTGTTTAAAAAAAAAAAACAGATGGAAAAAGGTTTAAATGTTGAATAATGTACATTTTTACAGTGTGATAAGGTCCACAAATAATCAAGCCAATTATCTTTCTTCTGAAAGCAATAGTTTCTGGATTCATCTGCATTTCATCTAGGGATAATAGAGTAAAGGGGTCTGAAATAAATATTTTCTTTCCAGTTCCCAGTCATTCACTACTTTATTTCGGGTTTTTTTTTTTTTATATCAAAACTCCAATGAAATGCAATAAAATGTATGGCTCTTAATGTAGAAAAATTTGGAACAGGGGCTTTAGATGAGTAACATGGCATATTGTTAAAAATGTCTTCTATTAACAGAGTAAAAAAATGACTATGTGCACTTTATTGGTTAGTACATATATTTGGTCCTCCTGAAATGGCCTTGGATAACAGAAGGGAGTGCATTGTGAATAAAAAAATTTTTTTTCCCCCAAGATCATTACTGTTCTTTTTCTGTAGCAATAAACACAGAAGAATTGAAGCCTCTTTGGAAAAAGACCAGCTTACCTTTTGTCGCTCCTTGTCATTCAAGTGCTGTGGGTTGAAGCATCCTTTTAGCTTAGGTAAGGTTATCATGAATGGAAGGAGTCCTAGGAGGCATTATTGATCCAGCCCACAATTTCATAAAAAGCCCCATATTCACAATAAAAATGATTGCAGGAGTACTGTCACTTCCTCTCATTTGGGTTTTAACACAGAACTCTCTGGAGGACCTGCTCAATGGCTTTACTGATTACTTATTCAGTCCCCCCTTAGGCCATATCATAAATGTCATCATATGCAAAAAGGGATTTGTGAAAACCCTGTGGTATAAATTGTGTTGAAATGGCTGGAAACTCGGTCTTTCATCACTAGAAATGACCTCAGCACCTCACATAGTGGTGGCTTACATATACCCTCAAGATTATATGTTTTATGCAGTCAGTGGCACCTACCCAACTTGTTTTATTACCAAAAACTCACTGGAAATGTGTGAGAATGTATATCTTATTGCAAAAGTTTGAATGCTAATGTTTTTACTTGCAAACCCATAGCATTTATTTGAATTACAAGGAAAAAGATTCAATAACACAATACAAACAGGAGGAGTTGTGTTTAATATAAAATAAGTTTTGATTTATATAAAATATAAATATAATGGTCAAATATAATGGAAAATATAATGCCTTATATACTTATTGATTCTTTGCTAAATATGTAATACCAACAGAATTATTGTATATGCAACACATTTACCAACTAAGATCTTCTACTTAAAGTAGAAAACTTCTTAAAAATAAAAATAGATTTTTAGGTTTTGAGGCTTGTGATCCTGAGAACACCGTCTCAACTGAACGAGGGTACTAGCCTAATTTCACCGAGGGCCACTTCAGCATATTGGCCACCCTCAACGGGCCACATTGACGGTACAAATCAGGAGTTTCCAGCTGCAGTCCTCCAGACTGCAACTTTTAGATGCATCCCTGCTAAAACACACCCCAGACAAAAGGTTGACTTCCCTTATTAGCAGCAACTCAGTTCTGAAGAGGCTTATAATGAGTCAATGACCCAGGAACGCATCTAAAGTTGCAGATGGTAGCTCTAGAAAACTAGACTTGGGCAGCCCTAGCATAAATGTATGAAAATACAATGTTAAAAATAAATTAAACAACACCTCATATTGTTAAATAACGCTTTGGAGCATCTGGTTAGGAAACGCATTCAAAACCTTTGGTTGAAATGGCTCGTTAAATTCAAGTCTCCATTACAGACCAGAGAAAACTAAAGAGAATGCAACGTTGTGTTAATCCATTTGAAGAGCCGGCAGTTTATCTGATGACGCAGAAGTTAATTAGACTGTAACATGCGCGGTCCGCTGCTCAACCACTGCGGACGCGGCTACGCCGCTGCGAAGAATTAAAAACCGCTGGAAGTAACTCATCCAGCGGATTTAACAAATATAGCCTTCTTGGTGCATGTTACCCAGGAGAGCGGCGTTCTGGAGGAGCGCTGCTGCAGATGTAACATCTGTCCATTTCGGAAAAGCGAAACCACACAAAAATAAAAAGAAATAAAATAAAAAATCCTGGTAAAAGCGCACGCCGGACCGCGCAGGGTGAAACACTCACAGAATTCAGCTGATCTGTTTGGATCAGACAGATCCAACTGACTGATGAATTAGCGCAGATTTTTCTGCAGAAAGGGACCAGGAGGAAGTTCAGACCCCAGCGGGTGAAGTGATGTTAATTTAAGTGAAGTCGCAGTCAGTGGTTTTTGTCACTACGGAGAAAAATGTAGATACATTTACCTGCTTAATTTGTGATGGGATCTGGATTCACGGCGAATATTAGCTAAACCCCATAAAATGCGGCTAAATAGCCGATGTTAATACGATTGCAATTTCACGGATAAAAATAGTACGACCGATTTTTTTTTGTTGTCGGTCAAGATGACGGATAACAAAAAAAATCTAGCGCGACTTGTAAATTGACATTTTGGACATTTTGATGTTAGCTTGTCAATGTCTCAGTTTTATTCGCTGGTAAAATCAATAAGCAGCTTGAGGTGAATCTGCTGCTCTCTAGTGGCGAGGAGCCGTAATGTTGCCTGGTAACAATCAGAATGCATTATGGGTAGTCAATTCGTGCTCAAAACCTATTTTAAGTCAATCATGGGCCAATAGAACGCTGGGGTGGGGGCACATAAAATGACATGGCGGGCCACATGTGGCCCGTCGGCCTCAAGTTTGACACATGTGTCCTAGAGGGACTGGTGCACTTCAAAAAATAGATGGTGTCTTGAAGACAGAATATTATTTGTAAATATTGAAGCAGCATCACAAGACAATGCAAGTGGTTAAAGCTGGGGCACGCATTGGTCCTGCAGATCCAAATCATAATATCAGATTAGTCACAAATTGCATTGAGGATGAAGAAATCCATCCATCCATCCATCCATTTTCTTGCACCCTTGTCCCTCAGTGGGGTCGGGAGGGTTGCTGGTGCCGATCTCCAGCTAACGTTCCGGGCGAGAGGCGGGGTCACCCTGGACAGGTCGCCAGTCTGTCGCAGGGCAACACAGAGACACACAGGACACACAACCATGCACACACACACCTAGGGGCAATTTGGAGAGGCTAATTAACCTAACAGTCATGTTTTTGGACTGTGGGAGGAAACCGGAGTACCCGGAGAAAACCCACGCATGCACAGGGAGAACATGCAAACTCCATGCAGAAAGACCAGGGCCAGGAATCGAACCCAGAACCTTCTTGCTGAAAGGCAACAGCTCTACCAACTGCGTCACTGTGCAGCCCGGATGAAGAAATCATTATGGATCTTTTAAAAATGCTGGACAGAACCCTGAACATCAAGATTTGTTGCTTTGAAGGAATGAAATCACCCAATGTCAACTGTTCATGAAAGTGTTTAAAAGTCAAGCCGACAAAGAACATTTCTTACGTTGAATACATAACCTATAAGTCTAACTGGCAAAAATATATTTTGTTAAATACTGCAGCCTACAGCCATTCATCAGTTATTACCCACTGTGATGGATGAAACACTGAAGATCATTTACCACAGAAGCCTATATAAAATCTGACCTTGACAATCTTGGTAATTTATTCCTGGTTTGAAAAGAAACTAGAGCAAATAATTACACCAACATGTGCTGGGTTTAGAGATTACACCCAGGAGTCTAATGATTCTTGTGACTTCACTGCAGGAAGTGGACTGAAAATGACCTGACAGGTTGGATAAAACTCAGATCAGGTCAGAGCAGCAATGGGTTTTCTTATGTCAAATAATCCACACTGTGTGCTGATGGCTAATTATGTTTTGAAGTTAACATGCCTTATTCGTAATTTCATTAGTGTTTAAAAATACATATTGCAACAAAACTGTGGGCAGGAAGTTAAAGCTTATTGAACCATGTCCCTCGAGGAGCCACTAAGCACTTCCAATCCTATTTAAAAAAAAAAAAAAACTCAGCTGGGGAAGGCTGTTTAATATCCACTCAAGCCAGAACCAAGGCCTGGAGCTGCAGGGAGCTGCTCCGCTGCATCCAGCAGATCTGGTAAGATGCAGATGGTCTCACTGGGTTCTCAGCCCATTCCACAGTGGAACTTCACTGGAGGCATCAACATTATTGTTGTAAATACATTATGCGTGGCCAACTCTGGAGGCAAGTTTGGAATCATGGGAGATACAAAAAAAAATAATTAAAAAACATGTAAACAACACTTCAGGCTGGTAAAAGAAAGGACAAGCAGCCAAGGCCAATTAGTTAAAGACTGCAGTGACAGCTGTCAGGAAGTTTAAACAAAGCTATGATTAATCACTAATATATTCTGTCAGGAAATAGTGACTTCTTCGCTTACTGACAACCCCCCAGCAAATATGGGCACAAAAACCTTAAAAAGCATCGTGTCATGGGGATTTGGTGACTCAAAGATGTCCATCTTTGCTCTCCAGTGGTGAGCTTTGGAGATTTATTTTTACTTTCCTCCTGAATGGGCCACCTTGGATTCTCTTCCAGCCCTGCTTGTCACACTGTCACTTGTTTTAAGCTTTATAATTGTTGCTCTGATTGTAAATGTGTGCAAGTTCAGCAGAAGAGTAAACCAAAACACATCTACCTCACTTAAATGACATGATCCCAATTTGAAAAGGGGCTTAAAGAAATGAACCTTTGTGTCTTGTCATAATTATATCCAAGAAAATACAACAGTTCTGAGACATTGATCAATGTAACATAAAGTATTAATTACACACATCCTTAAGTTATTTTTCTTTGCTAAAATAAATAAATTAATTAAAAACAGAGTGCCAAAAACTGAAAAACCACTGACTTTTGTCTGAATTCCTTTTTGTGGGATTTGCAAATAAATGTACTCAAATTACAGGTCAGTGTAAGACTATGCCACTAAAATGCATTTGAAAGATGTTTCTGCAACTACATAGCCGTGTACGCAAAGAATAAAATCGCTCTGCTGATGTGCTGTCCAGCAAGCCATATTAAAGAATATACACCAAAATTATTAGTTTTATCATAAATTACAGTCATTTGTAAATGGGTTTTGTTACTAATTTGACTTCTCTGGGCTGTTCTGTTTCTAACAGATAAAGACTACAATTCTCATTTTTCACAATCAGGTTCTTTGATAAATCTCATGCTGATGGCTGCAGCGTTTGAAACAGCTGGTTCAAATGCTGTGGCTCCAAACACCATCTACTTGAACAGCATGGATTCAGTAATATATATGTATTCTGATTGTATATTGGTCATTTGTACTGACTGGACATGGAGATTGGACACCCTCGGGGTTGTCTAAAGTCTAAGCCCAGAAAGATGATATGGAAAATAACAGAATTTTTTATCTGAGTCAAGGTTCCTATTTGGTGTTAAATTAAAGGCTTGTTAAGGAATCTGTAGTAAATAGGATAAGCTCTAGTTTAAAGCCCAAAATAAACCTTTCACAACTGCCTTGCCTACTAGTGTGTTTGTATAAAACTTGACAATGAACAACAACAAACGATTAGTGTAAAATCATACAACTGTCAGACTGCAGATGCGACCTGAACACATTCTGCATCTTACCAGTGTGCAGCAAAATAGTTTTCCTTTACACTGAAAATTAAAGAAATAGCATTTGTTTTCAAAGATTGTTTATGACTCGTTGCTTTACAGCATATTAAACATCCAGTGCACTGCAAACAGGTACCACTATCACTGCTGAGAGTAAACTGATGTGACAGGGGAGTAGTTTAGCTGTGCCTAGAAGTTTGCACTTTGGCTCAGAGCCATGGAGGAGGTAATTCAAAATAAACATGGAACAGGTTTTTAAAGCCACTCTTCTTAGTAACACTGTGACAATTGATATCTTCAAAGATGGCAACGGTATCTGTAATCACCTTTAAAAGAGCAGAGTTGATACAAAGCTGTTAGACATAGTTGCCCACTACTTTTTTTAGCTCCTCCCCTGCGACAAGTGCACATAGTAGGTAAAGCTGGGCTGAGCTCCATATTCACAGCATGTAATTTACTCAGGTAATAAGGTTAATGATTATGGAGTGAGGGGAATATCACCTCTGCTTTCTGACAAAGAATATGTTTCAGCAAGAGGAATTACCTGCAAAATCAAACTATTGGATGGAAATTGTCTCTAAAAATGGCATTATTAAACGGATCAACTTTAATCAATGCAACGACAAGAAAACCAACGGATCAAGACTTAACTGCGTCTTTTTACAGTTGCACAACAGATGTACTTGCCTAATGCAATCTTAAAATCCCTTATAGAAAAGTCTTGACCAATAAATATTGCCTGCCATACATTTTATTCTTAGATCTATAATTAAAGATGTTTCCCAGGTAATGAATTCCACTCGAAAATTAAAAGCAATGTGCCCTTGATGAGAAAAAAATGTTCTTATAACCTTTTCTTCTGCGATTTTAAATAAATTAACATTCGAAGGGAAATAATTTCCCCCTCATTGCTCACTGTTCCCTACAGCTCCTCCTTCCAGCTGTCAAAGTCAAGCGCCAAGTTTGTAGCTTCTTTTCACATGGTCTTAAGCAGAACAACACACCTCGTCAAAACACGGTACAACTTATTTACGTATTCTCCTCCCCAAATGATTCTCACTGAAAGAAAAACTCATAACATATTGTTTTAATGTGGAGATATTTTGCTCAACAGAGAAAACTGTGTTATTTTCAGTATAAAGGTTTAAGAGCTGGATGAGAAACAGGTTTTTCTTACCAATTTCCTTCCTTATGTGTGGCTAATTCCTTGCTAAGTGCTACGTGATGATGTATACATGCGAGACATTATGATGTAGATTGACTCATATTTTGTTCCAAAAACCATAATGTTCTTAGATGAAATCTATTTTTGTGAGGTCCCTGCTGTAGTAATCTGATGTTGCCACCCCCAGGATGGTGGTCTCAAAGCTTCCAGCTTTCTTTTTTTTTTTACCTTCACATTGTTCAATTTCAATTTAGTCAGACCACCAGGGATTTGTTCAGAAATTAAATTTACTATCCCTATGTGCAACCTGTTATCCAGCGTTTTCATGTTGCTGTTGGAGTTTTGTTTTTTTCCTGGTTGAATGACCTCTCAGCATATGTGTGTACTGGACTTGTGTCAATGTGGATAATTGGCTCCTTCCAGCTTCAACCTACATCTGCACAAGACCTTTTACATGTATTCTTTGGTTGTATGCACATTTCATTCAAAAAGACATTCAAATCAGGGACAAAGAACTTCACTTCTTCCTGAGTGGTTTGCTCACAGGACATTTAAAATTTTTATATACTTGTACATAATTGTTTGAACATATATGCATATAGGCTCTTTACAAAGGGTTAGCTGCAGTTCTGCATTTGCCTAAGCCACTCAACATTTTCCTTTCCCTCTCAGGATACAACAAAAACAATACTTGTTTTCCATAAAACAGATTAAGAAATAAAGTTGAAAAAGCATGTTCATTTGCAAGAACTCAAAAATGTCTCAACCACTACTTGTACTGCCAGGACAGGGAATTTCACTTTGTAGCATGCTGTCAACTTGTAGCGCAATACAAGGACTGCATTTGCATGTTTCGGGGGTGACAATGTCATTTGCATAAATTTAATGAGTCTTTCAGGGGGGGGAAAAAACACTAAGAATACCTGTGAAAACAAGCTGACATTGCTCAAAGACCTTCTTTTCCTCGTATTACTCACAATATTGGCCTTGGCTTGCAGACAGAGCGCACAGATAATCAGCGGTTTTGACATATTTGCCCAAAGAGGTTTGTTTCTTCGGTGGGGAATGTGCAAAGGAGATGGAATTTCACCCCTTACTAAATGGATGACAAAAATAGTTAGGATGATACCGGAATGAGGACTTGTTTCCTGGGATGGGATAGCGATCACTAGTCACCAAGGCTTGTCTGCTGCGGCTGGCAAGGAAAAGCGTCACACTGTGTGGTATTTTGATGAAAGGAGTTTAGCTGTCAGAAGCAAAATGGGCAAACTAATTACCAGTGTAAGCTGATTTCCTGGTTCAAGCCCTCCACAGCGGTGGCTCTCCCCAAGCACAGGGCTTGATTGTTAAACTAAAAAAAGGTACATGTTCCAAGGAGGTTCGCCAGGGACCGTCTAAATGAATGGAATTGAGTGCAATGAAATAAGTGTGGCCCTTTTTACTGGGAGCAGGTCTGCAAGGTCCAACGAGAGGAAAATGGTCTCTACGGCAATGACAACAGCAATTTATGACTCTGCACCTCCTTCCTGTCGTGGTTTTAATGCGAATCTTTGGCCCCACATCGGAGCACCAGCCTTTTGTATGGAAATGCTATCACTTTGCAGATAGCATTTTCAAAAAGCTCTGACTCTACCGTGGTCAGTGAAGCAGCCCGTCCTGTTTGTGCAGCCATACTCTGCCGCATATTGTTGTTTCTCCTGAGTCATTTATTAAACGTTGACGAAACAATGGTGACACATAAGCTCTCCTTTGTCAGGCCTGAGGTAAGTTAATTAATTAGCGATCCATGCCATGGAGCCAGGAGGTTGTTGATTGTATCATTTTAAGCCGTCATCCTGTGTAAATTGAATGAGATTGAGATCTAACAAGGCTCTGACCTGGATCCCTTCCTAATAACCAGATGTATGAAACATTGATGCAGGGATTTGGCTGGAGGAGGCTAGAGGACATGTTATCTTTAGCAGTGCCATCGACTTCAATATGCAGCGGTGGTCGGATACTTCTTTGGAACTGCATTGCTAATCTGTAACCTTGAAACCGTCTCCTTTTACCTTAATTTGTATGCTTTCTCACACTATGTCTGAATCTGTAACAAGTTGCACAAATTTAAATACGTGCAAGTATAAAACATTCTGTTGTCTTTGCTCTTAACAGCTTAAGTAAAAATGAACTCAATAAAAATGTGTACCCATCTTAACGGTAGAACATTGGGAAAAATGTGCAATAACCCTTTAACAAATCTAACTATAGGAGAATAATGTTAAGGGAAAAAATTACAAGAACTTGACAAAAAGGTATTTATCTACGCCAGCGTTTCTCAACGGGGGCGGTACCGCCCCCCGGGGGACGTTCAGAGGATGACATTGGGCACAGTTGTAGGAAGTAGCATGTCCAACATCACACCATCTGTTGACGAGCGCTGCAACCCCTCCTGCTGTGTTTGCACTTTGACTGCTAACACTTTGAGTCAAAATATGAAGAAGTGTCTAATCAAAATACTTCATTTGTATTTGGATCATTTTTGCCGCCTCATTTTTAGCTTCCATTATTCTTACTCCTTTCACCTTTTTTGCTCTACTTAATCTTTCTTTAACTATATTTCATATTGCTAAGTTAGAATACATTTAAACAGCTTCAACATCACATTTGTTTGAATTTATTTTTAAATTTGTCAGATATAGTTTGACTTCACTTTGCCCGTGCTCTACATTCAGGACATTTTCACAGCTTGTTGTGGATGTGACCTGAGTGACTAAAAAGCTCAACTTACTGTAGGGGGTTTAAAGAGATTCTGCACTGGAGCAGGAGGTGTCAGGAAAAGTTTTCCAGCTCAAATTAGTTAGGAAACTCCGTTTTTAGTCCTGAGGTCTTACTTTTGGATAACCATACCATGTTTCGTAGCTGCTAAGATTACAAGAAAACATACTCAAGAGAACAAATTGAGTATTTTACTCTGGCCACAAATTAACCATCTAACCATTGCAACTTAGGTTAGCTAATATCTGTTGACAAATTAATAAGAAATAAGACTTTTTCCATTTTAGATCAGCTGTATGTGGATATGTTTTATATGGAGAACAGTGGTTAATAGCATTTTACAAATTTATAAATCTTTGGTATTTATTAACTGTTTTTGGTGAACCACAGCTTTCCTATTACATCTATTACTTTATACTTGATTCACAAATAATATAAAAAAAACCCTCTGTGGCCTCATAGGTACACTTTGTTAGATAAAATGTTTTCATACATTGCAGACAAGGACTTCCAAATTTGTGCACAATGCCCAATCTGTCATTGAAATTAAGGTTTTACAAATACCGAGTCTCAGTTTAATACTTTTTTTAAATTAATAAAATTCTTTTCAATTCTAAAATTGAGATGCTGGTAGCATTAATATGCAGTTAAATAACTGGCACTAGCAAATTCTACACTTAGAAACAATAGTGACATTAAAGATGCATTTTGTTTCCTCTGTGTCAAGTTTGCCACATTGCTCCAAAATACTTATATTATAATGCTTCTAAATATATTTTTAATTCCACACATAACACAATAGTCTTCAATAAAATATTTTGCTCCTGCTAGTGAATTTTCAAACAAAGTTCTATTCTAAGGTTAGATAACTCTGTTTTTACAATATTACGGTGCGGATCTAACTGATCAAAAGAGGAAAAGGTTGTAAGGTTTAATCGTGCCAGGTTGGATTTTCTTATGGCCTCAGAACTCCGCTGAATCTTTGTGGCACAGATTTCATACAGTATCCAAAACATTTCTAGGAGTGTCCGTACCATTGTCTCTAAACCAGAAAGATGGTTGTGTGTGAAAATGTAAGGTAGTAGCTGATGCTCAGTAAGCTAATTGGCTTGTGTTAAGAAATTAAACATGAGAAGCTGGCAGGTAAGTTCAGCTACATAGGAAGTTCTGACACTTTCCTGAAATGTATAGAAGCAGCAGAATGAAGGTTAGAAGCTGTTGCTAAAGTAAATGGAGAAATGAGTTTCAGGATATTCTTATCTGTGTTACTGTGCTAGAAGAGTGGAAACTATATTATAGCTTTTGCTAGGCAACATCATCAAAGTTCCTGAAATGACACAAATGACGTTGCCTGGCTCAGAAGCTGACACAGTTCAAGTTTTGAAGGTTTGAGTCTTGACGTCAGAGATGAGGCCTCCAGTTCAGAAGAGTGACATAACAGACATGGCAAAAGAGGAAGAAAAAGCATAAGATCTTGTATAAGAAGTCACTTCATAAAGCTCCTTATAAAATAAATATCCTCAAAATTGACTCTTCTTACATAAAACACAACGGTGATGTTTAAAAGGGCTCAAATATTTTGTCACATTTACATGCAGCGGTCTCAGATCTCACTGTTCAATAGTCTTATGTAAATTGTGCTTCTCTCAACCATAATAAATCCATAATAAAAGATAAGGTATGCTTATGAATGAGCTAGAAAACCACGATAATGTCATGGATTTGTGGATGAAGGAGGATCCAAAGCAGCCATGCAGGCAGACAAGTAGGTATTGTAAGTATAAATGTTTATTAATATAAAGTGAGATGCTGCTGAGGCAGAAAATCCAAAAATGAATAGCAAAACGCAGAGAAAACTGAGCAACTGAGCGTGACTGTGAAGCACCAACACAACTACAAGACTGATCAAAAAAACTGGACGTCTTAATTGCACGCTTGGTGACAAGTGTTTATTCAATACTGCAGTTTGTAATTTTTATCAACATTTTATTTTTACATATTTGTTAAAACTGTCACCAGGTGCAGAGTATAGATGAGACAGTCTGTGTAAAAAAAAAAAAAAAAAATTTTTGTGCAAGATTGGATAGATTTAGAGGAGTAATTGTTCAATACCGTGAGGTTGTAAATGTTAAATTCAATTCTGATCCAATTCAGCAGGAGAATGGCTCACCGACGTCTTCTGCTTTTTTTATGATAAGGTGAAAAATAAAATGAGATTTTCCAGTCCGTCTATTATTTCCTCCTTCTCTGGACTTGTCAACTCTAGTAATTGTTTCTCTCTGATTGCTGTGTTCACTATGTTGTTGTTGTTAAATCACACATGACAAAACGGCATGATGTACACTGCAGTGGGAGGCTTGGTGTGTTTTGTGGACGAAGAAGCATCTGTGCGAAAACGAACATTCTGTGACTGCGCAGCAAAGATTTGACTTCAGTCTCACCATGCTGGGCCCTTAAACATTCACGGAAGGATCCGATGTTGAGAACTAGCTGCAGCTTGGCCATCTGCTTTGGTTTTTATAGTACTATTGTTTCTATGGCACCGTTTTCAATAAATATCACTCAAACACTACTTAGCACAAACAACAGCATA
This sequence comes from Poecilia reticulata, assembly GCF_904066995.2. NCBI lineage: Eukaryota > Metazoa > Chordata > Actinopteri > Cyprinodontiformes > Poeciliidae > Poecilia > Poecilia reticulata. The sequence goes on from NC_088831.1 coordinate 37,933,418, forward strand.
ATGCAAAAGGATTCCAGTTAAACCAGACTGCCACTGACTTTTTGATCATGTCAAGAAGGAGGAATTACAACAATGATCAAATATTCAACACAACTGCTCATGCTCTATTTGTAGTGATGGAAGTTTCCTCATTTTTGTATGCAGAATGCAAGAAGTAACCAATATTACAACAAAGTTAGTTTGGTTGGTCATCTAGCAACTGTTGTTGGCTTTCATCTCCATTTCCTCTTTAAAATAAAACCTCGTTTCTTATAGATAAAGCGCCATACAGCAGTTATTTATAGTCAAACCAACCTATTGGTGCACAACTCATCACACATCATTTCTGTTAGTGACAACAGTAGGGCATTATATCTTCACATTTGTGCCCTTACAGAAAGTATATTTACATAAATGAAAACACACAGTGACCATTTTTAAAGGTACACCTATTTAACGGCTTGTATAAAACAAATGGTTAAGAAATCAATGCTTCTAAATGTTGTGTAGGCAACTTGCTGAAGTTCAAAGCACAGATCAGAAAGAGGAAGAAATGGGATTTAAGTGGCTTTAAACACATCATGGCTTTTGATCCCAGACAGGCTGGCCTGAGAATTTCAAAAACTGTTGATCTACTGGGATTTACACACACAACCATCTCTCATGGTTCAGAGACTGAACTAAAAAAAACACAACAAAAAAAAACTATCAATTTCCCTCAAAGATTTGAGACGGTCCTCCAGGCAAAAAGAGTTCATCCTCCAGGCAAAAAGAGTTCATCCTGGTTTTAGCAAATTGCACCTGGTAAAGTGGGAGGTAAGTGTACTTAGCAAAATAAGAAACATTGTGAAAACAGCTTTCAACAGCTATAGTTTCGGGAGTGGGTATAACAGGCAACTTCGACATATCAATGGCCAGAGCCAAAAGGAAAAATACTTATTTAAAAAAAGAAACCCCCACTGTGAAGATATGCAACTGAAAAAACAAAATCATAGTGGACCCAGGATTTTGTAGAGCTGTGCCTGAGTGAGTCTCTGGACTCATCTTTGGAAAATCATCAGGAAACTTAAACAAGTCTGAAGACGTGCATGAATGAGAGAAAATAACTTGGGAATGTCAATTTAGGAAGCCGTCAAGAGTTTGTAACTTTGAGATAGCTGATAAATTCAGATATTTGAGAGTAGCACTATCTCGTCTGTTTTGCTTCCATTTGTAAAACTGTTTGGCTTAGATGACTGGAGGCTGTTGTGAATAGGCTCCCCACCAAGATGCCACTTCCCAGGAGGTGGTAGGCAATCCAACGTTTGGCAGGCTTTCTGTTGCACTTAAATGTTCTTGCATAAGTTGATGGAGTTAGTTGACATGGGTGCCTGGATAATCCACAATCAGACTTGTGAAGCAGGGAGTGGTTGCACTCCACCCTGATTGATCTTTCTTCTGGTGAAAATTACTTTAGATTCTGATTTATTATAATTTTTCAACCAAATTTGGTGAAAATCAGATATTAACCTTAGATGATTACATCCAAGGTAAGACAACAATTTTCAGGTGTATGATATGCCATGTAAAAGATTGAATTCATTGTTTGGTTGTTTTTTGAGTTAATATGTTTATGGTACAATAAATATATAATTCAAAACAGGCACCAAACAAAAGTCAAGACTGCACAGCATTCATAGCAACTTTAAAACAATAGGAATACATTATATCTTATTTAACAACAAAAAAACCATTAAAACACTCATTGTTTCCGTCCGTTTTAATATTATCCATAACCTCTGGATCTTAATGTTTTGTTGCACAGTTTTAGGGTAAAAAATGTACAGCATTATTTCATCTGCTAATTACCGACTCACAGCAAGTCAACCTTTTTTAAGACTGTCAACATAATAAAAGAGACAAATGGCCCCGTTTTCACTCCTTTACTTTTTTATTTATTAAACAGAATTATTTTCAATTATTTTTCTTGCAAGCAAGGGAAAAGTATATTTCAGTCTTTCATACAGCTGACCTGCAGTGTGTTGTAGAGGCCATGAAGCCTTAACTCTAAGATCTGTACAGCTGGAGATATTATATCTGATCAATCTGTGAATCTCTGTGACTTCATTAATACAACTTTAAAATACAGGGAAAATGTGATTAAAATGTTTTTCTTTTTAAAAATGAAACTTTGGAAACAATATTAGTAATTTGTCTCCAGAATGTAATTTATTATTTTAATGGTAGATTGAAAGATCGACTAAGTGGACATGTAAAGGTGATAATTTTCACTCAAATAATATATTTCCATCTTACTTCTTCATAAAACTTCGAACTACCACAGTGGCATTTACACTAGAGTGGTTGCATGTCTCCTTTAAAATAATAAGAGAGACTAAATATATTTTTAAATAACCACTTTGGAGCATTCTCTTATCAGAAAGTGGGTGTCACATTACCATAAGTCTTCTTTAAATGAACGTTGAATAATTTTGCTTTCCCTGGTGACTACAAAAGATGCATTAGCTAATTACAGTGTCTCGCTGAAATAAAGAGTTCTAGATTTCTTCCCATTCTGTGCTTTGAAACTAAAATGTAGCTGTTGTAACCTTTGAACATTCACAATCTATCACACAGATAATAACGTTAGGCCCAAATAGATGGGGGCAGGCAGTTACTTTCTTCACAGTACAAGTGCACCACCACTTGAACACCTAATTCCTTTTGACCACTCCTCACTCTATGAACACATGCAATTTTAAACATCCATTTTAGCCAATTTATGCTACCATCAAGACATTAGTACTAAGGTTACAAATACCCCTCATTTTTATAATTACTTGTCAGACCTCTGCGCCTTCTTTAATAATTTAAGACAGATAAGTGTCAAGATGAAAATAAAGTATTTTCATACTCCACTTCACCTCACATAATATCTGTATTCACTTATTTCACACGGGATTGAAAAGTAGCCATTGCTTTGTGGAAGGGTAACATGACCTGATGTGTGTCGAGTTTTTAAAGTAGTCCAGTAAATGATAGTATTATTAAAGGTTTATTGAAATAAAAAGTTGACATGAAACGTTACAGAACATTACTGCCAAAACACATGAAACAAAAGAAGAGCACGCCCCTCACAGACGTTTAAATTCAAAACAAGGGAGAAGTGTGGAAAAGCTGAAAACCTCTAATCTTTGTGCGCAGATGGTTACAGTAAACCTCAGAACAATTTATTTTATCAGCAATTCTGATATAATTGTAGCAGGGTACTGCATACAATTTGAAGTGTTGCCATTAACAAACCAAGAAAAATAATAATTGTAACTTGAATAAACAAGAAAAAGTCTAATTTGGTTCTGGGTGAAGAGTGTGACTAGCATAATTCCATCAATCCATAAGATTGGGCCCAGGATTTGGTTAGACCCTCATCAGCAAACGCCAAGTGGCTGTCTTCACTCATATGGCTCCAGCCACAAGTCATCCTTCTTTAGATACACCAACAAACAGTAATTACATAAGAAACCAGTGCATTGTGGATTGAGAAAAGGTCTCAATTGAGTTTCCAATTTTTGCTTGTTGAAACTGGATTTTCAAGTCACAACCCTGGTTAAGATAAATGTCTATTAATGCTGTATCATAAGATATACCAACTGGTTACGGTTGGGCTCGCCTAAACAGCTTAAATTAAAATAACAGTACCAGAAAGAGAAAGGGAAATAGAAAGTACCAATTATCTGATCCACACACCCAAATAAATGCAAGCACACAATAAGGAAATTGATGATTTTCCTTAATTTGTTAAGTACGTATTTTATACGAAGATTCCAGAAATGGGTTGCATTACCAAAGAGGCAAAAGGGCAAATCCAGAACCTTGATAATTCTAAACATAACAGGTTTTCTCTCCTTCAGAGAACAATTTCTCACTCAGCACAGGAGACATGTCAGAAATCATACAAGTAAAATTTAAGCGAACTGTAAAGGTTAAGTCCGCTGAAGCCTCCAGAGACCACACATCCAAAACAAAACTTATTTCCAGAGGTCAGCAACCTGACCTGGACCTCATAGGGAGCCAAAACATAACATGAATAATGTTTCACTCTTTCACACTACTGCCATTTTTGGTAGGTGTTTCTGTGAAAGTATTTTCTATCAAAATAATGATACAGTTTTACCTTAAAAATATATTTATGTTGCTACTGGAATGAATAACGGCTGTAATTTCCTGTCATTATCTACTAATTATGCACGCTCTTGCCATGCCAGATAGGTTTGTCATGTAAGCCTTATTATAAAGCCACACACTCTCTCTCTCACACACGCCATGTCATTCTATCGTCACAAGGACTTTGCAATGACTTTCATTCATTTATAATCCATTTCAAAAACCCAAATCCTTATCCTAAAGCTAATCATTACTAGAATGTACCAAACCGAAACGTAACCTAAACTCAATTCACACATTCTTAAACCTAACCCAAAACCACCACTTCTTATGGGCCTCATAAAGAGCAGTTCGTTCCCACAGGGTAGTTCGTTAGAAAATAGGTTCTAACAATTCATCAAAAACAAAGCAACACACAGACACACATTGACCTGAACACAGCATCTGTTAAAAATTCTGCAAAAACAGACAATGACTGATGATGTGGCATTTTACATCTATTTTAAGGTCTACTCTAAGTAATGATTTAAAAACGTTCAGTGCAAAAAGTAAATTAAACATGAAGAGTTGTGGCATTGTACTCAACGTTACAATCAGAAATGACAGATTTTTACATAAAATGATGGCAAATAAATTCAGATGGAGACTATGTTTATTTATATGGTGATGTGAAGTCAATTACACAAATAAAATAAAGACATGCAACATAAAGAATGCACATAAATAAAATAAAGACAAAAGAAAAGCTAAAATAAAGCAGAAAACATAACACAAACTAAGAGTTAAAAGCCAGTTTTTAACTTCTTTTCATAACTAGTAAAATCTAGACATTTTATTAAACTTCATAAACACAATTTACTGATACTGCACCATGAGAAGTCATTGAAGGGGAGTGCTTATTTTAGTATCCAGTCTTGATTAGATTTAGCAACACCTTACCTAAGCCAAAGCTCACCTTCAAATGTCATGGAACCCCTTAGCCTAAAACTAAACAAATTATTTAAGTCAATCCAGTCTGCTAGTATAATATAGCATCTGAATAAAGTATCTGTTGTGGCAGCTAAAAATGTCAGTATATACATAAGGTAACTATGATATTCTGTTTGTTACTGATCGGAAAGCTCAAATAAAGCATTGTTTCTTAGTTATGCGTTAAAGCTGATGATAGGAGACAGACAATATACAAGTCAATTATAAAATTTCTTGAGTAATCTTTCTGTTCAAACTACTCTTGATTGGTGTACATGTGTCTGCACAGTGCAGGAAGGAGAGGGACGAGGGAGAGTCAGTAAGAAAGAGAAGAGACACTACAAGAAGACATCCTGGAAAGTTAGAAAATGAGTGACAGCAGGAAAGACTGTCAAATTTGGATGTACTTCAAATATTTCAAAAGCAAATTACAATAATTTATGATGAAACAAGGAACAATTACTTTTCTTTGCATAGAGTCATGTTGATTTGTGTAGCTTTTCCCCCCCTTCACCTTCAAAAACAAATATAATTTGTAAAAACTAAGTTCTCATGTTATCTTGGACCAAGATTAAAATCTGTTTAATGATTTATGTGTGACAAGTAGGTGGCAAATACTTCTCTACAGCACTACATCTCCTCCGTCTTATTCTCTTGTGACTGGATATGTGCATTAAGAAAACTATGTCTATGACTACTTTTCTTTTTGGGTCAGTTGCACTGTGTGCAACAGAAATAATTTGAAGGTCTGCCACTTAATCTAATTCCAGTGTTTCTTTTCCGCAAATGCTAATGAGTTTATACCACTTTTAGACAATTATATTTATTACTTGCCTCACAAAAAAGACAAATGGACTATAAATGGGTTTGTTAAAATTCTGACTTGCAAATGTTACTGGTCTCACCCCACATTCCCCCTTTCAAACAAATGTGCTGTGTCTTGTTGGGTCACCTGTGGGAGAACATGAGTCAAACAGTCCTGCTGTTAAATTCATGCAAAATTCTAACAGCAATTTTATATTAATTTCAGTCTCTGCAGGCGCTCTACCCTGAGGCTGATATGGTAATGAGATTACTCATGTCCCTAATTGATATGTGCGGTCAGCGTTATCTTAGTCAGGATTTGATATTTGTCACAGCTTTTTAATCACTTCACACAAAAGTAAAGCTGAAACATTAATTTTACCATCTTTATGACCGTTAAGATTGTTCCAATAATTTCCTTATGAAAATAAAAACCAAGGCAGGCATAGGACAGTGTGAAATTCTTATGGAATAATTAATAAGACTAATGTGCTCTGATAACTTAATCACTTACTTTGAACAAAAAAAAGCAACAATTATCCCTGGTGGTGCTTGATTTTTATAGTTGTAAAACTTATATTTAACATTTGCTATTTTAATTTTTATACATAGACACATATGGAGAGAGAGAAATAAAAAAACGAGTCTGTTCACAGTCATTGTTTTAAATCACGTTGCCATTAAATTTATTCTTTAAAATTGTTTACCAGTTTTTCTAGTTAAAGATATGTTTTATTTATTCTTTTAAATACTCTGAGCTGGAACAAAAATGTATTTTCAAAGACACTGTGATAGCAAATTAAGTCTTACATTGACCCAGATGAATTGTGATTTATTATCTTTTAACTTAACAATTTTTAGCTAATTTGCTGTGACAAACTTTAACCTGCAAAAGTTTTCAAGTGCTTGCTGTAGAAACTGTTTCTAGCTGGCAGTAACCATGGGTTTCTGGTTTCTCAACAGAGATAAGTTACCTAACTCAGAGATAAAGGTAAGCCTGAGGAAAAATACTGATGGTTGAGAACAAGCTCTCCGTGAATTTCTAAAAATATATATATAACAGATAGAGAATTCAAATCACGTGTCAGATTGCTACATGTTTTTTTTTTTCAGTTTGAAAGGCTAATAAAACTTAAGAAAAATTTGAATAAACTAAAATGTAAGGTGATACTATAAAATTAAATAATTGGATGTGCTCAAGTCTAAATTCAGCACACAAGGCATCTTTATTTAATTCACATTCATATTTGTCTGCAGCACATTCATGATGCAAATGTTCTGCTCCACTTCATCCTACTGATATTCTATTGGACTGAGGTAGGGTGACTTTTTAGGCCACTGGAGTAGCGTGAACTCATCGTCATTTCCATACACTAGTTTGAGATGATTTGAGCTCTGAGACAAGGTGCATTATTTTTGACTGGAAGTAGCCATGAGCAGATGGGTAAGCCGTGCTCATGAAGCACCTCACAGTTGGAAATTTTGTTAAAAGACGGGAAGCATCCATGCTTTTGTGCAATGTCAAATTCTGACCCCACCATCTGCATGACAACACCAATTTTGGGGAGTTGTGGAATTAACTATACTTGGGGTACTTTCACACCAGGCCTGTTTAGTACACTTTAATCAAACTGTAGTTCATTTGTCTAGAAAGTATGCTTAATTTGAGGAGGTGTGAACGCACAAACTCTAATGCGAACCAAAAAAGCGAATTCTGGTCCACCTAAAAGCCTCGGTCTTGCTTTGGTTGAAGTGAAATCTGGCGCCGTTCATATGAAGAGAACCAGACAACACTCCAAAAGCAGGAAGTGAACTATGGTGTAGCGCACTCTGGGTCAACTGAGCCAAAATAAGTAGCTTAACAACACTAGTGAATCTAACTAGCTGGTATTAGAAGGTTAATTAATAGGGTTATCAGCTTGTATTCAAAGTTTGGTTTCCTGCTTAACAGACATGGTGTCATATATTGCCAAATATACTTAAAAAAGGTGTTGCATTAAAAACTGATGCTTGGCTTTAATTTCAATGGGATGACTTTCCAAGCAAGTGGCTTTTCTTTGTAGGCAAAGGAAATATGCAACAGCAAAGCTGTAAGCACAAACAAGTGGGTAAGGGTAATACATCGTTGTATATTTCAAACAACTGGAGAAAATTCTGGCACTTTTTCATACCCAAAAGATAATACTGCAATCATATATTCAAGATGAATCTTGTACATGTTTTGCCGTTTAGTTTGGTTACCTTACTATTGTATCAATGTAGAGGTTTTAGTAAGTTTAGGAAAAGTTCCCAGAAGGAAATACAAGAAGAGCATATCGGCTTTTTCCAAAGCAAACACTCATAAAAATCAAATCAGTGGGTGTATAAAAGGTCAGCTTTTAAAATCGCTTCTTGTGGCTTGCTTCACAAACCAACTGATACCTTTTAGAAAGACTCTCCATCCTTTCAAAAGAGATGTGTATCTGACTTTTAAAGTGTTTAGAGTCACTGCTGAATGGTGTGCATGTTGAATGAACTGAAGTCGCAGCTGTAAAAACTCGTCTCGCTTACACTTAACAGCTTTGTGAAGTTAAACTGTCGAACATACACCCAAGCAGAAATAACCTTTAGTGACATCTGTAGAGGTTATCTTCTTAAATGTGACAAAGCTCCTTCAGAGGATTTGAGCATATTATACTTCTGCTTTCTCAAACTAAGCAGTTCTTCACTGGGGCCCCGTAAACTAACCTCAATGCTTAAATGTGTTGGAGTATCATTTTAAAGCTTTATTGCATGATGTTGGAGTTCAAAAGAGAAAGCTAAAATCTTGCTCCCCCTCAGCTGTATGAAATAGTAGACTTAGACTAGAGGCTTCTTTTTGTCAGGGGACCTTACAAGTTTGCCTTTGGACACACATTAAACGTTTGATTTTACAAGAAAGAAGGCAGGGAACTGAGGTTCAGTGCAGCATTGTGTTGAAATAAGTAAACATTTCGTGTTTCAGTAAGTATGGAAGTAACAAATGAGCAAGTGTACAGCTAAATTAAGATTGCAGTAAAAACCAATTATGTATTAATTCTGATGCACTAAAACGGATTTCCAGACTGAATTAAGAGGGATTTCGCCCTCTTACAAAAATGGGGAGGAAAAGGGGTTTTTACAAATTTGTTCTATAATTATCACAAATTCATTTCAAGCAACACACAAGAGGAAGAAAAATGTAAATTTAGAGTTTTCAGTTTATGCTAATTTATCACATGTTTTAGCTTGCTGTAGATTAATTCTCTCTGTTGGGACTGTAAACTACACACAATAAGAGGACATTTCGAAGTTCCTAATTAGCTTGATGTTGGTTGAATGAAGCTTGCTACAGGCAAAAAGCCATTTGGGATTTAATGTGGAGTGAAGAACACAGCACTCTTCATTTTTCTTCTTTGCAATCCTCTGGTGATAAAGACATGAATCTGCTCAAACTTAGTTTGAAGTGTTAGGCTATGTAACAAAGTGATTTAGCCAGAGAATCCAATAAATGCTGCCAGTCTCTGTATTTTCCAAAGCTTAATGGCTTAAGTAAAAGATTTTGACCTTGAAAATCTGTTAAATTATAAATTATAAATTAAAAGGATGGTTGATCATTTATAAATTATCTTCGGATACAGGTATTTAAAAGAAAACACCCAATATAATATAAATACAAACTAAGTGGATTCACAACACAACTGTACATGTACTATTTGAATGAGCTTCATTGAGGGGGTAATATTTTCTCTGGGCCTACAGTCCAGGCAGGCCTGAAAACAGCCTCACAGGAAGGTGGTTTGTTTCTATTTCACTTCTTTAGTTTCTAATTATGGTGACACTTTATTTGGAGGGGTGTTCATATGACTGCCGTGACACTGTCATAAACATGACATAACATCTGTCACGAATTTGAAGAAGTCTTTATGAATGTTTATGCCAGTTGTCATGAAGTGTCATTTGGTAAATAACTCTTTTAATGCAAGGTTGCTCTAAAAGTTGCATTAAAAGTCCATTAAAAGTGCCAACTTTGCATGATTTTGTAAATTATAATTTAATGCAAAGTTGGCATTTTTAATGGACTTTCAATGCAACTTTTAGAGCAACTTTGCATAAAAGTGTCATTATTTACCGAATGACACTTCATGACAACTGTCAAAGATTCATAAAGACTTCTTTATGTTCATGACAGATGCTATGTCATGTTTATGACAGTGTCATGCTAGTCTTATGCACACCCCTTCAAATACAGTGTTACCCTAATAATTCTATGTTATAATAAACTGTAGATCGGCTTAATCAAAGAGATTGGCTAATTCTGGATGAACAAGAATGATGGATTTTCTCTGATGTCCCCTATTGCCCTTTTGTGAAAGTGCAAATGGTTAAGTCTTGTTTTTCAGTTCAGTTGCCAACGAAAGATTGCACTTATACAGGCCAAGGATCAGGGGGCAGGAAAAAGTCCCATCCTTCTTCAAAGAAAAGGAAATTAAGGTACCAAAAATGAAAGAAGACAGGATAGGCCGAGCAAATCTATTTTCTTTGAGAAGAGATGAGTAGCACAAAAAACGTTTTAAGCTAATATAAGCCACAGAGGTGTCAAAATGAAGTTAGTGGTTAATCTTGACAATATTGATAATTTATGATCATTGATTAATGATAGATTAATTAGATTTATAATTAATCTAAGTTATCACTGGCAAATGTTTGACAGCGATGACTGACTTTGTGGTATAAACAGTTCATCTTTATTTATATTTTTTCCACCATTCCCATGGAACAGATTTATTCAAAATATCATTCAAAATTTCCAGATTGTGAAGAGGCCTTTGTGATAACTAAACTAAATGATCTACCATCCTTTTAAATTGAGTTAAAACGAATCAGATGAGGCTAATATTACTAATTCGACGCCATAATGAATGTTGAAGAAGGGTGTTTGTAATTATATCTCCTACTGATCCTGAATTAGAATCAAATTCTATGCCTTTTCAAAAAGCATTTCATCTTGCAATGAATTGTTTCATAATTATCACCCAATTTAACTCATTAGCTAAGTAGACAACTATAGGGAATGCCATGCATTAGGAATAGGTCCCAGCCTGCATGGGATTATATGATACAAAACAAATGAAGACGAGAGGCACAATATAAATACAACAAACCACTCTGCCAGTGGTTTATTGCATAGCAACCATAACTTTTCATTACCTCAACATCATGAACCACATTGCTCTCAAGGTCATGTGCATATTATTGCACTGAGGATGTGACACAAGGTGAGCTCATGTAGGCTGTTCAGTTATTCAGTTTACAACAAGTCTTTTGCTTGAACTGAAATGACATTGGGAAAACTTGAATTGCACGTTATGCATTAACCATTATTACCATGAATTCTTTTTTCTCCTTTTAATAGCCACTGTTAAAGTTGAGCTGAACTTAAAGCACTGGAGATAAAAGCTTTTTCATAAGTACAATTCATAATTCACAGTGATAACTCGGTCACAACCATTGCATGAACACCTTTATCTGTGCAGAAACATTACTTTATAAATGCTTGTAAATGGTCAGCTTTTGATTTAGATAGTACTGAAAAGAAATCCTTATGAGCTCAGGATTATCATTTTAAATTGAAAAACATGGTTAGTAAAGTTGTCACAAAAATTCAAAAATGGACTATGCCAACTCCCCTTCATACATATATAGAATATTCATTTTATTTCAGAATTGCTTGGAATTCTACCAATTTCTTTTGAAATTCTACAAAAAGCAACACAAAGTATTTGATGGAGTCGCAATTTAAAAATAACAATTGCCAATGGCAAATACAATTACTCTAAAGTACAACAGTCATGAATTGTATATTGCCACGGCACTCGACGAAAGTGCATCTCAGTAGAGGCGACTGAGGTTCACTCTGCCTGCAGAAAAAAAAAAAAAAAAGACAGATATGCTTCCTATATTGAAAATAAAGAGCCACAGTGAAGAACTTAATCTGCCCTGACATTTAGCATTAAGGGTGAGTTACTGCATGTCACCTTTTATCCATACTTAATAATAGACTTAGTCAGCTTCAGGGACTCCTGACAACTCTGCAAACTGGAAGAGTCGGTGCTGAGCCATGGAAAGGTGCTGCCCAAATGAAACTACTGGTGCAACATATTGCAAGTAAGCATGACTCCTAACATGCTTAATTTGAAATGAATGTGACTGGTTGGGTGTATTTTAAGACAGTTATTGCTATACAAAATATATTGATACAGAATGGTCAATTATATTTGATGTTGTAAGGAAGAAAGTAAGAAATTGTGAAGCAGCAAAGCAAAACTACTTTTACTTGTTTTTATTTTTTTGTTTTTTTTATCAGTGTCCACACACTACAACTCACTGTTCCTTGTCAAAGACTGCTATTAATCACCTCCTTTCTGTGTCACAAAGAAAGCTGTGTCTACAGCTTCCTTATTTTATCCCAAAAAAGGTTTTGCAGTACAACCCAAGGAATTGGTGAAACATTTTTTTTTGTTTACGAGATCGATTAGTTTCTGATTATTTCAACACTAGTAAATAGGATGAAGCAGCTGGATAGCTGTTCTTGGTATGTTGTAACAAAGAGCAGCAATCATTTAAAGCGTCACAGTCCAAACCTCTCTTCACAACAAATTGCCCTTCCTAAGAATCCAAAACTTGAAACAGAAACGATACAAGACTTGCTAAAAATGTACTTATTTAAACTTAAAAAAAGTGAAAAATGAATCATTACATGAAAATATATTGCTGTCTCTTGATGCAGAAACCATTATTCAAAGGGAAAAAGTACTAAAGCCATTCTTAAATGAGAGGACAAAATGAAGCACTAATGATGCCCCAGTTACTTTATCATGCAAATCTGTCAAGTCTTATCTAAGGAACAACATTTACATTAAACTTTTCAGAAAGTGGACAGAGTGCTGGTATATATAATTCTAGATTTTCTCTTGTTCTAACAATTTTTTTGACCATTGCCTTATTTTTGGTAGTGCAAGGCAATTTTTTGATATTTAAGACAATCACCAATATCTAGAAAATTTACAAACCATTGCATAAGACAACACACAATAACAGGTTCACAAGAACAAGGCTCAATTTTAGCACACATTATGTAATATTCTCCCTATAGAATTGACGTACAACAAATCTCAAACTTTGATGTTAAGAATGGGTAATTGTAAAAACCCTGAAAAGGGGAAATATTCAATAAATGAGCCAGGAAGCGTAGCCATTGTCACAGCAATGGCTAATGGTGTTGCTAATAAACAAACAGGTGCGTTCAATACACACAGAACCAAGTGTGTACTGACTGACACATTGCAACTTTGACAAATAATAGTAATTACAAACTTTAAACACCAATAAGGTTGTCTAATTCATTGCAATACACAAATAGCCAATTTACTCCAATAACTCATTTCTGGACAACTTATTTTCCAAAACCCCAAAATATGCTTGCTTGGTAGTGCACCAAGTTCAGAACATATGCAACATTTCTGACTTCATGTGCAAAGGTTGTCAACGAATAGAGTATCACCTTATTCCTAGCCTCCATGAGGCTTTGGGTGAATTATCTGTGCGACTTCCGCCACAAACCGGAACTGCCATTTACTTACATGCTAGCAATGTGCTAACCAGCTTTAGTCATACGTTTTAGGCTACAAAATATGTGGGAACACTAGATATCACATGTTAAATGTGTCAGTATTGTTTTACCGCCTTGTAGTTCCGGTGTTTCACACTGTAGTTGCAAAACTGCAGTTCAGATAGAACTCGGACCAGCTGCACTGTTTTTCTCTTCTTTATTACTGTCCGTTCTTCAGAAAACAGCGCTTCTAGCAGCGCTGCTAAATCACGCTCCAAAACTTAATGCATGCGTTCCTGGCGCTGTTTGTGATTAAACTCATAATTACGCTCATCTGAACTGAGCAGCTCTTTGATAGCAGACGGCATGTACGTCTACTATTTTTACTTAATGATGCACAATAACCGAAAAGAGAGATGTAGTCCATCATTAAAAAATATAATTCCTAGTAGACGTCCTGTTACATCCGGTGGGCGCCGGAAGTAACAGGATCGTTTCTACCGTATTTATGTCCACGGTTTCTACAATAACCCTCCCAGGATGAAGGTGGATATGCTAGTAGCCATTCAAACCCCATGTAGCAGTCAGATGTGAGCAACCGCCTAACTGTGACTGAACTTCATAGACCAATAGCAAACTTGTAAAAATATAATTGGCGACCAAATGTATTCACAGCTTTCTAAGAGTTAGTAGAAAGCTCCCCTTTTCAAATTCTTACTTGAAAAGGGGAATATTTATCAAACGAGCAGCGGAAACGTCCTTCGCTTCGCTCTGGCGTGTCTTGATTGAGAAAGACGAAGTACTGCTGGTCTCTTTTCTATGACTCACTAGCGCTTTTCTATGACTCACTAGCGCTAGTCTCCTCCTGCTGATTATATTTGTTACTACATCCACTAAATCAACAAACGCAAACATGGCAACAGTAATCTTCAAATCTGTAATATCTACAATATGCAGATATGACCAGACAGAATAAATCTACATCTGGCTTACAAAGAACACGTATAAATCGATCACATATCCAGTCAAAAAAAACAAAAAAACATTCCGGGTTAGTCCATAACTTATATTTTTCATGTTATCGTAATCTATTTGACAAAAAAAAAAAAAAAGAATATGCTACTATCTGTATTTTTAATTAAGCATTAAGATTTTTTTATTTGCTTTGAAGAATCTATCTTTAGTGTTGAAGTCTCTAAAAGAATCTTTGTCAAGTCTGGAAGCAACACAGAATAAGTTATCATGTACAAGGTCAATCTTAGCTTGTGCTATTCTGCACTAGATTTTGAAATTCTCGCCTATTTAAGACACTTAACTTCAATCTGCACTTATTTCTGCCTGCAGATGGCAGTAGTAGTGTAGCTTTGAAAGTGATTAACTGATGTGCTCAGGCATTTTACAGCAGAAACAGCAAGTTAGTGGAAAGAAGCTCAGAGCTCAGAGCACCAGAATCAAAGCTGACCTCAGTCATCAGAAAACTACTGAATAAACTGCTGCAATTGTAATTAGTAATTTTTGTCATTTAATCATGTTGTTCACAGTAATCTAATAAGTTTATGTTAAGTTAAACAAACTGAATAAATTAACATGGATAATTTATTCATATTGGAAAACTATTCTCTTTTTGGAGTGTTATGTACCATTCATAACATACACAGAAAGATCAGTGATCTTCCAATCTTCTAAGAATATGCGATTTGGGTTGCTGATGTTCATTGTCCTGTGCAGTCAGTTTGACGGTTTTTCATTAACCAACAAATAATCAAAGTTGTTGCTGAAGAATGTGTCTCGCAATTTAACCTTATGTTTTAATAGTTATTATTTAAGACTAAAGTTTTCTAATAATCTTCTGCTTTGATGTTGCATAATTCTGAGATGCCTTTGATCGTCTTAATTCCTAAAACAAATGTGCCAACTTTTGAAACTCTGCATCAGAGACATAAAAATTGGAGTATTGTATAGATTTAATGCGGTGACATACTTAGGATGAAGTAGAGAAAAAAATATGCAGTGCATTATATGTTTTTGTTTAATATAGAACCCAGAGTAAAGGACCCATTACTCTTTCTTGATGAAGAAAGCATTATTTAAAGTACAAAAGGTGCTAAAGCTCTTCAGAGAGAAAATCAAATAAAAAGATATTTTTATGTAAGACCAGAAAATTAAAGACTAATGACATCTCAGGCAGCCTTTATATGGAGTACACTCTTACCAGAAGCACATTGACACAGACTTTACCCAGAAGTTTTAAGAAGTTAAAGATGGTGTATTTCAATACTTTCTATTATACATAAATTTGGTTAACTACTGGCTTGTTTCTTTAATAACAAAATTAGAAAAGTTGCATTTAACATTAAGAAGCTGCTCCAGTTAATAATCTTAGTTGAATTTATGTTCTTTTTTTGACTTGTACTCAACCAATTGGTACAATCATCCCTCTGCGAGAAAAACTGAAATACATTTGGCAAAACATTTAAACTGCTTCTGATTGTTTTGAACTCAAATCCCATTAACCTGCTCTTTTCTCTGAACTCGTCGTCCTTGTCTATAAACGGTGAGAACAGATGAATGTGAGATGACCCACAATGGGTGGTGTTAGTACTAGCTGGTTCGGTATAGTGTCACACCTATATCGACTCTGAAAGTGCAAAACTGGCTAGCCCTTAGCTAGGTCAATTCCTTACACAGCCTCTCCTGATGGGTCAGAGGAACAACAGTGACAGGTTTATTTAGTCCCATTGCTCCTTCAGGCCTTTCAGAAAACACAAAGAGACAACTAGAAGGAAACCCAACTTGAAGTGTTTGTGGAAGGCTCTTGAAATTTGTTTCAAGATTCATATTTTATGATGATATTAGAAAATTCTGATGCCCTTCTTTATCATAGCCCCAGGCTTTCTTACACCGTAAAGTTACCATTCCTGTTTGTGTTACCCTGAGACACACTTGTGTAATCTAGACACACTGAGAAAGTCAAATACAAAATGAAGTGGAAAAAGTGATGCTGTGCAATAAAAGGTCTATATACATTCAAATGACTTATTTTCTTTATTCATAGAGGATTATTAAGAATACGAAGCTGCTGAAGATCTTTAGTTACAAAAATCAAATAAGGCATTCATATCTGAATAAACAGAAAGAAATACGAGCGACATCTCAGGTAGCTTTTCAACAAATCTATCAGCTCAAATAGAAGATAGAGATTTACCATGAGAAACTTAAAAGTGGTTAATCTCAAGGCTTTCTATTATTTAGAAATGTACCGTCAGTGCCAGATTAAACTAATTACTACTTTTTAAGGCATGTTCTTTCATAAAGTAATTTTATGGTACATTTTGTCATGAGTTTTTCTTTATTATTTTATATCACTATTGCTGTTTTTAGAAAGAATCCAATGCCATTAGTAAGAAATCGGATCATCTTCAGTGAAATGTGAGGTTATACAAGTTTTTAAATGATTAAAGAAAAAGCCAAATTAATAGTCTTACTGAATTAACATTAATTCAGTAAGCTACTCAAATAGTAGCTTTGAATGTTGATACTATTCAGCGTTAATACTGGTATCTGCAACTATTACAATAGTTTAAAAAATTCAAACTGAATTCTTAATGTTACATGACCTGTTGAAAAAACCAGAATATATCATTTTGATAAATTTCTACTATAGGAAATTTGTAATTTTTAAATGACCAACATTTTATTTCTATTCTTTGGTTTAAAATAATAAAAAAAAACTTTTTCAAAAAGAGGATAGATACATGTTGGTATGATGGCATTTGTGAAAAATGATTCAATAGAAATGGTTTCCAAACCTAATGACAAATAGATCTGTAAAAAAAAAAATCAGGTTAGCAAGAGTCCTTCTGTTGTCGAACATTAACATTAAACCTTTAGTTGTCCTGACAACGGAATACCGTAGTTTTATATTTTACAATTTTAAATAATTTATGGCCAAGCAGAATGGGACTTGTGGTATTACTTGGGACTTAAGCAATATTACTATCCATACCAAACATATCATTTTTCAACTGTCTCTTTGCCACCATACAGGCTGGTTGCTATGGTTTCTGAAGTAATTGCAGTAGGTCAGTACAGTAGGGTGAAGCGGATGTGGACTAAGATTTAAAGCCTCAGCTTTAAATCTGTTCTCATTATGATTAATTACGAAGTTAAAGGTTAGATCTAACAATTATTAAAAGGTTAAATGACTAATAAAAAAAATCATCTTGGGGAGGAATTTCTTTGACCTTTAACAGATGTTTTGGAGGATAAAATGCCCGCTGAAAAAATATATATATATATATATATATTTTTTTTTTCGTTTTCGTTTTCTAACTTAAGTTACATTACTTCATCCACCATAGAGAAAACTCATGTTAACGCCCACTGATACTTGTACACACAGCCTGTCTGAATTTGTAAACACAATCTGAATTGACCTAACTATTTCACACTTGATCTCTTGTGCTTTAATGTGACGCAGCTGTGATCAAATAATATTTGTGTACCTCACTGTAATAAATATTATGGGAAAAATACATATTTTTGTAAATAATGGGATAAATATTAATCTAGTTCTTCATTGAGTAACTGTCAATATTCACACCAGTTGGAGAACCTTGGACCTATTTTTCTTCAAGGACTCTCACTTATGTCATGGTAAATAAACACACAATGTGCAAAAATATAAATTTTTCAAGGCTTATGTGAACTATACGAGACTTAAAGAAGATTAAAAAAAGATTTAAAATGTAGTTTTAGTAAAGATTTTACATTGACATTTAGCAAATGAAATGATCAGGTCAGCAATCTGCTTCCACAAGCTGTGTTTAATCTCTGTGATTATCAGCTGTGGTTCTGGTCAATAGGCGGGAGCCTCATTACCGCATTGGGTTTCGATATTCATCACATCACCAGCATGTAGATTTCACAGCAGACCCGCTGTACGTCCTCAGATCTGCTGGATCGGTTGCCTGCTTCAGTAGCAGAAAGTCACGCAGTCTGTCCTCCATAACGAGACAGCCAATATCCTCCTGATCTCAATTTAAAACTGGAGAAAAAAAATTGCAAAAAAGCACAGGACGTGAAAAAAGAAACAAAGTAAGCCAAAAGAGGACTTGTCCAGGAGCAACAGAGGCCACAGTTAGTATGAGGTCAGCCATTCTTAAACATTACATCTCTTCAAACTTCTTTAGTTTGTTTTGTCATTTGTCTGATAACGTTTTGCATTATAAGATTATTGCCTTTTTTATTAAATACAGAAATATAAAGGATGATAAAGCAAGGCTGTTCTCAGATCATGAAAGACTAGTTCTCCTCTTGGTAGATCTACACCTTCATCAGCTACAAAGCCCCATAAGTCTGTGCAATGCCCCAGGTTTTTTGGGGGGATTTTATTTTGTTGTTTTCAATTTAAAAGAGTTTACACCAAGCTGGTTTTTGAGGAGGACCCAGGAGGGATCAACAAAACCCTCGGCTCACCTGAGCCACAGATGCTTAATGCAGCATCAGGACCTGACTGGGGTGACTTCAGGACAGCCACTTTCATCTGACCTTCCGAGTGCTTAGAGCTTATCAACTGCTTATCAGATAAGGTGACCATGACATTTCCTCCTAGAACCTGTTCATGTAGATTGTTTCCCAAGCGAACACAATATTGAATTGTGTTGGGTTTTGTTAAACATAAACAAAACTGCTAACTACATGCTTGTAAAGTTGGACCTAATTACTAAAAAGTCAAATTGGTACCTATTTTTGAATTTTGACCCAACAACACATTTTCAATCCCTGTGCATTTTGGTATAAAGTTCCAACATGGCAAACTTGCTTAAGCTTTAAAATGTACTTTATTCTTCTCCTTCTGTTTGGAATTCACTGAATAATCTTCTTTCACTGCAAAATGTGAACACAGTGGCCAAATATTAACCATATTGAAGCCCAGAGTCACTGCTGTTGATTCAGAACAAGCGAAGAAGTTCAGTTGGTATACCACAAAAAGCATTATACCTTTTAAAATATGCATGAAGCCATTAACCACAGAACTCATGTGTATTAAGCTCTGCTTCTTCTTTTCTTGAAATAGACAACCCCCTCTTGTTTGACTACAGGAAGAAAGACATTATTCTCTCAGACTGACTTGCTCCACTCTGTTTCTCAACTCCATTCGGCGGATTAAAGTGAAAATCTTTTTTAAGCTCGCAGCCTTAGCAATAAAGACAACATATGGGAAGCTGTGCTGTAAAAGACCCGGGAACAAGACCGACATCCAAACTTAGCGGGGTTTCAAACAGAAATGTTCTTCCTTGCGTTAACAGACCCGGACACATCCGAAGATGAATACTGATTTGACCTGATTATTTAAGCACAGAGATCAAGATACTGAAGGTTCCCCTTGGTTTTCTGAAGTTGTGTAGACATGACTATGAATTGCAATTGTCTTGAGCACATTCTGCTGTGCCACAAAACTGAACTGAACTTCCTTTGACTGTCACCCAACCGTCCTTTCACAGTGGAAAGGGTCAGGAGTTCTGCCATTTCCCATCAGACTGGGGTTCTCAAATATCACAGAGTACCCAGAAGCAAACAGATCGTTTCCTCAACATCTGCCAGAACAGCAGGGTTTTGCCTCCTGTGAGCTGGCAGGGTATTGCACAAGTGACTCAAAGTGGATTTAAACCAGTAGGACGATTATTGCTGCAGCCTGACGGGGCTCGGACTTGCCAGTTCTGGCACAGGGCACAAGGCTGCTGGTTATTATCAGTCAAACACTTCAAATGCGATTCTACTTTAGGCCACCTTACAAGGTGCCATATCAGGCCTCAGACAGGCAGGCAGCAAAAGGCCAATTTGGAACAGAGCATGGGGAGATAAATGGAACAAGCCCCGAGCTACTTTTGAAATGTTAACATATTTCTTTTTGCTCTTGCTTGAGTGAATGCATTTCCGGGTGAAACCACAGCGTTCACCCTGCACACACACCAAAATGTACCATATATCAATCACACAACGGAGTTGGTCATTCTGTGACAAATAGGTCAGATGTGACCACTCTTTGTACATTCCCTTCAGTCATGCATATCTGAGCGTATAAGAACAAATAAGGTACACAGACACCTTGGTTCCAGTCCACCTCTTTCATTTCCTGCTATATTGCTGAGGTAGGGAGCAATTGTTCTGCTACGTAGCCCACCTCCTCCCTCTCTTACTCACTACACCTTGGAGGCCTTTCACAGGGGAAGAAAATGGCAGAAGTGAGGACGGTGGCTGTCTTTCAAAGCATACAGGACTGTACGACATGCTGAGAGGGATGGATTTACAACACAACCCTAATTATTCTGTTGCAATAAAGTTATAGTAAACAAAGTGTGGAAGAAGCTTTCTTACCCCTTAGTGTTTTTCACATTTTGTTAAATTATAAAGACCTGAAGCTCAGGTGGGAAATAATACATACAGGGCAATCAACAAAAAGTGTATTCCAGAGATGCGGTCTTTATGGGAGACTGACGAGAAGAAAGTTATTGTTAAAAGTTAAATCTAAGTAGTTTCCATTGCCACAATCCATGGAGGGGTCATAGCAAATATGTGGAATAATAATGTGTAAGATAAGACCAAAGTAGATTTTTTTTTTTTTTTGCCTTACATGCAAAAGACAATGTGTGGCAAAAAAAAAACCTGAGACAGCACATCACCGTGAGCATACCATTCCCACTTTGCTGGAAGATAGATGGAGGTAAAGACAGGAAAATCTTGGAAGAAATCCCATTAGATTTTGTATGACTGAGCCTGGAATGGAGGTTCACTTTTCAGAAAGATGAAAACTCCATACTTGTATTAGGCATACATTTAATTGAAAACTCCTTTATATCGCCGTAAAGTCTGACTGACCTTCAGGTGTTTTGCAAAGGCAAATTAGGAAGAAATTCAGTCTCTGCATGTCACAAAGTAAAGCCTATATCCTGTTCTTTTCACATCCCAATTATGTTTTGAGAAACTGAGAAGCGCTCTGTAACTAGCTCTTAGTGCTAATTACAATCTTGTGCCGGCTAATGTGAAACACTGAAACTTCATAACATTAGTTTGGTGTGATTTGCCAAAATCTACAAGGTTGCATGTTTAGAAATAGAAAGGAACACACTCTCGAGCCACCGCTTGTTTATTATCCAAAACAGCTGCTTTTTATGTGAAACAATCTTACATTGAATCTTACATTCTACATTTTATAGCATTTTTATTTATTTTTATTGGTAACTTGATCTGTGTGTATGTGTATGCTGCAACTGCACAGTATTTTCCTGTCTGGGATGAATAAAGTA
The DNA here is from genome assembly GCF_904066995.2 of Poecilia reticulata. NCBI lineage: Eukaryota > Metazoa > Chordata > Actinopteri > Cyprinodontiformes > Poeciliidae > Poecilia > Poecilia reticulata. The sequence goes on from NC_088831.1 coordinate 37,955,231, forward strand.
TTTCTATTCTAATCTATTCTATTCTATCAACAAACTTACATAATTTAAATATTCACTTTCTGATATTGCTTCTGTTTCTGATATTTGGAAAGACATTAGTTTACTAATAGTAGTTAGCATATAAACTGAGTGCAATGATTAGCAAATCCCTCTAGATTTCTGATTTGAACCAAGAATGCACTCAGCTCTATCGTAACATCTTTATGTCTCGAGAAGTGGAGTCAGAATGAAGTTTTAAAAATATTACACAGGCAGTCCAAGGTTATTTGTTATGATATTGTTCCTTTCAAATTGGTGAACCTGGACACTTAAAACCGATAAAAAACAATAACAAGTATAACTTTTAATAAATTCAGTGTTGACAAATAAATAGCATTTAGCTACAACTACAACTTTGCATACTTGCTGCCATTTTTTCTCCAGAGAATATTGTTTTAACAAACCCTATTTTGAAGCGATATGTAGTCACACTCCAATTAATCAGAAAGAAAGCTTAAATAAGTGGGTCAAACTCTGACCGGCAACGTGAAATGGAATGAGCTATTTCTCCAATCATTTCAAGCAACCCATTTTTCCCTTGATTAGTTTCAGATGTAGTTTCTGCCTCAATTTTGCTAAGTCCCAACCCACTCACCGCACATGGAGTGATAAGCAGCTTTGGTTGGGGCGATTGTGGCATGAGTATGCAGGACTTGTTGTTTATAATGTGAATACGACTCCTGTTATTATTGATTCTGTCCAAGAGATGAGCCCTCTGGGTTTTTCTGATGTTTATGCAGGAGAATGGTGATGCTTGCTAAGTGGGATAGAGACAAAAAATCAATAGGCGAGGTGAAGGGAGGGGAGTGCCAGGCTTCTCTTAGTTCAGGACGTGTTTTCGAATTCCTGTTTTTCTCCTCTTTAGAGCCACTTCAGGAGCCTGGAGGTGACGGCGATCTTCCTAATTTCTATAACTGCTGAGTTAGAGGTCTGTGTCGGCTGAGGACTAGGAGCTGAAATCTTCTTGATAAGAGGCAGAACTTTTACGCATACGTTAAAGTATACAGATTTCTTCTTGTTTTCTCATTTTGGGATGGTAATATGTATTTCAATCCTGACTGTTTTGTTTTTATCTTGCTGCATCAGAATATCCTTTTCACTCTTTGTGAGTGCTAGCATCTTGGCCGTGAAATCTGGAGATCAAAGGCGGTTAAAGCCTAGCAAACATGGATAGGACCAACATGCATGGCACGCGACATAATATTTTGTCAAATATTATTGTCCTTTGCAGTTGCAAATTTGCATATGTTAATAATGCTGTGATAAATGAGATTTGACATAGTGTGCAGATCTGCTGGAAGAAATTCCAAAGCCACTAAGGCTTTGAAACGCCGGTAAAGCACATTAAGAACTACTGTCCACAAATTGAGAAAACATGTAACAATAGTAGAGTGGATAGCCCACCAAAAGTATTCCCAGAGCGTTTTATTCAAGTTTGATTAAAATATTGTACCTAATCAGTAAAGATGATAAAAAGTTTTCAATTCAACTGCTTCTAGTAGAAAAAAAGACAATATTAATGAGGAAAAAAATGTGCTAATTAATCATTTTTAAAAAGTGGTTAAACGGTAACTATCTGCCTCAATAAAGCAAAAATATAATGTCAGTGCAATTTGCAGAAACTGGGCTGAATCACATAAATCCTTGTCAAATAATCCTAGAGTGGGTATAGAAGGCTGGCTCATCACCACCGGAAAGTGTATAATGCCTCCGGGTGCTCAATGTAATTTTATATTCATTTCTTCACTGACGTATTGTGCTGATTCGCTACTCGTTCTTAAATATTTCATACACTGCTGACACTTTGTGATGACAAGTTTTGATTGCCAACATTATTAATCTGTAGAGGTTAAAGTTTTGAAACCAGAAACTTCTCTCAAAGTTGTGTTCACATTTATTTTAATAAGCTTGAAATATATCTATAAAGTGTCACATATGGGAAATTAACCCAAAAGACAACCAGAAGCTCAATTTGAAAAGTAATAATGAAAATGTTTTACTTTAGGAAAAAAAAACAACCCTGTCATTTAGATTGGTTAATCAATGGTTTTGAGAATATAATACCCATTTTCATTCCTTGTGTAATGTCAGTTAATGGACTTTTTCATTCTGTACATGCCTTGTTCACTATGACAGTGGATCCATAAAAATAACAATGCTTTGAATGGCAGCACCTTGAAACTTGAACTTGGCCGTCATGAGAAACCCTATATATAGTATGAAATGGGAAAATAAAACAAGTGCTGAAATTCTTTTTTAAACTACTATAAAAACATCAATATTTTAGAAAGTTGGGCAAAAAAAAAGAAATTGCAGCTACAGCACCAAGAGAGGCTAAATGAATAAGTGCACCACATGTTTAACTATTTGAAAAATAGTGTTGCTCACTGTACATCATCTTATTCGCCTTGTGCTGGCCCATCATATAAAATTCCAATAAATATAAAGTGACCAAAGTGATTCAAAACCCTTGCATTGTATCTGCTGTGGCAAAAATAAAGAGAAATAGAATGGAAATAAGCCCCCTTTATTCAATATTGATTTACATTTTATATAAAAATTACTTACATTTAATACATTTCTCCAAAATACAAGCAGCCAAACAACATACAAATCAAATACAAAATTATAAAATTTCTTATATCTATCATGTTCATCTTCAGCAGAAACGTGTTTTATAATAACTCCTAACGACCTGTGTGACTGTGGCAAATCACTTCCTCGCCTGTATCATTCCATCTGTTGAAATATGAGACCTAGAAAAATATGGTATTAATTATCTGTCCTCTTAGTGAACAATACAGGAATCTGACAGCGAACATTCAACATGGGCCTCGTGTGAAGTATTTCCGTTGAGTGAGCGGAGTTTGGAACAGGTGGTGATGGAGAAGACGGGGAAGGACTGTGGAATTACATCGTCGGTGAGGAAAGACTGACTGGGCTACGGCCTGTCGTGAGGAGATCCGGCTGGGTCAAGAGCAGGAAAAAAAAGACAACAGCTAAAAAAATACAAAGCCTCAGCTCACTTATGAAGCTTTTCTGGTCCTTCCAGCACACACAGGAAACAAAACACATGAAACACTTTGCAACTATACATATATTTGCTTAAAAAATATGTAGCCAAATCGTCTGGTTTTGCCCTTCAGAAAACAAACCTCGTGTCAATAATCCTTTTAAACTAGAGTCAGCTATTGGTACAAACTGTAGCACTGAATTGGAACATTTGAACTGTGCACAAGAGTGGCTTATGGTGTTTTTTTTTTTTTTTTTGCAAATCAGAAGGTTTACTTCGGTACAGTATACAGTATAGTGCTGTATAGCTTTGAAATAAAAATGAGTAAGCAAACTGCATATGTAAAATCAAACTCCTGAACACACCAACAAGGATATTATGCTGATGCTAAACGAGAAAAACTCAAGAGCCTCGTAGGAAATAGAAAAATCTTGTTTCCTCCTTTATATTATATATTGTACACTGTGGTAAAAAAAAGAAGTACAAAGTGTAAAGTTAGGCTATGCGGCGGTTTCACGAATTGTCCCCTCTAGTTTCTTTGGGAGTAGCTCTCTCCTTTCATCAATACTGATGACTGGCTTCCGACAGTTTTGTCCGTCGATATAGATCTTTGCATACACGGGGTTGGAGTAGTTCATAGGCTGCATTGGGAAAACAAAAGGATAAGTAAGTAAGGATATTTCCAAAACTCAAGTTCCAGCAGTGATGATCCTAAAGTAGCAACATTGAATATGTTTTGATATTTGTTAATCAGTTGTAAGTAGCCGGGGAGGCAACACTTCACATTAAATCTGGTAAAGTTCGAGACTGCAAGTAGTTTCCTATTTACAATACAAATAAGTCTTAAACATAACACTAAACACTTTCATCTGGAGTCATGTTTGGTTTCCCCCCTTTGGGAAGCTCAATTTTCACTCTCATTTTATGTCATTTCAGTTTTTAGCACTTCCAGCCTTTATTTGGGTCCCATTTGTGTTACCCATTTAGCTCCTGCTTGGTACAGAGGGAATTACAAAATGAATGTTTATCAAAGTTTGTTTGCTAAAAACAGCTGGCCACTGCACCTTGAACAAACTGATAAGAACGCATCTGAAAGCTCATTTTCATATATTTTTTGTAAAATAAAGCATAACATTTTGGCAGAAAACAGTAAGACTGTGTAGAGTTAGGTGCCGATTCTCTTAATTAGGAAAGACAATTAGTGGAAGTTTGAGTCATGCATATTTAAGGAACGTCTGGGTTTTGAGAAATAAACATGCCAACGACTCAGTGAGAAGAAAGAAAGTCCTTGCTTGCTTAGAAAGCATGCAGAAAGTACACAGATTACATATCCATTAAAAAAGATGGGAGCCTGTGGGTGTTCTACAATGGTAATGATGAGCTGAAGTTTTGATTTTGCAGAAAGCCACTAGGAGTTTGTGTACTTACATCTATATAACTGCAATACATTTTTGATATGAATATGTTGCACATGCACCATGTGTAGGGGATTATCTGACTGAAAATGATTAGATAATCAAAACTCCCCTGGGTGTTTGGATTTTTTGTAAAAGTTGCCGTTTTATCCATGGTACGCAAATATCTCGTTGAAACTGTACATATACTAATTTGTTTATAATTTTTAGAATAAAAAAAAAATAGTTAAATTCACCTGTCCAGGAATGACCTCCTTGGGCACAGAATTCATGCCCAAGGCGTGAGGGTCACTGGATTTTACACACCACCCCTGCAACAAAACAGATACCATCTTCTTTCATCACTACAGCTACGTACAGTAAGGCTATAATCTCAATGTTTTGGTGTCACAATGTTCAAAGATCATAATCAGTCCTTTGGATTTGAAACAAATTGAAAAACATCTGAGCAAACAGGAAAAACTTCAAGACGCGAGTTCAAGTCAGCAAATCTCAGTTAATAACAAAGCACGACAGTCCGCACAATAGCAAATGTCAAAGCTGGCAGCCCAAGAAGCAATAGCATTAGGCTTGAGGCTTTAGCAGATGAGCTGTAAACCAGCATACGTGAGGGTGTAAGGATTTATTTGATGTACTGAGTGTGGGAGTGAGGTTGAGCGTTATGGACAGAATAAATCACCAACAAAATGAAAAGTCCTCTTGGCATCTTTAAACAAGTGTTAAAAAATATACCAAACCTCAGTAACAGTGTATCGTATATTCCTTCAATAAAACAAAAGAGAGAGAAAAAGCAGTGAACACGTCAGCAGGCGTTATAGGTCAAGAAACGTTGCTTAAAACGGCAAATAAGTATTCTAGATGTTCTTGTTCGTTTTTAAGCAGTGCAGAATTTATCGAGAATCTGACAGACGACTAAGAAACACATATGGAGAAACATACTGCAAATGCTCAAAACAGATTGCTAATAATAACTTTACATCCCATAATGTATTAATATGCTGCTCGATCAAATTAAATACTCATTTATGCAACCAGACGGACTCTGTTTGCAAGTGAGCTTCTGGGAGATTCACAGCTGCATCTATATAAACCCAATTAATCGTCTTCTAAGAATTTTTGTTGAAAGCCGTTTGACAAAAAGATCTAATTTGATTATGCAATCAAATTATAATTATTACTCGCAAACAATTTCTTGTTACTGTAGTAAAGGACTCCAAATATGACAGAACATGAACTTCTGAGATTGCTGAGCTTTATCACAATCATGTTAAAACAAAACAAAAAAAAAATACTATGTTTTTAACATGCAAGATCAAAAAAAGTAGACCGTAATTGTCAGTCTCATCATTTTATAAACATTTTTCACAAAGACAGTTCTGAAAAGTGGAGTGTGTATTTGTATTTATTCTTTTATTTTAAAACTCTTAAATAAAATCCGGTGAAATAACCTTCACCACTAATAGTCGAGTACTTCATCTGTAAAGGTCATATTTCATTTTAGGTTCCTCCTACAATTTAAATGTCCCTCGCTTTTTGTGAGTTATAAATATAGAAGAAAGAATTAGCTTAAGCACTGAACCCTGTGGTACTCCACAAGTAATCCTGGACTGTGAAGTTTTATCATTTACATGAGGAAACTGGAATCTCTGCTATGGATAGATAACTTGTATCAAAAATGAGAAAAGTAATTAAAGAAAGCACTTCTTCAAATAATTTTGTGGGGACAGGATCCAACACAAACTTTCAAGATTTAGAAGAAGCTAAAACTTTTGAGCACACCTGAATAAAATCAGTCCAAACACAGATTAAGTTTTACAGTTGCCTCCAGTGAGGACGCCGTTATCACGCTCAGGAGGATGGCACTAAATTTTATTTTTAATAGAATCAATTTTGTTTTTTACAAAGAATCCCATAAAGTCATTCCTGCTGAGAGTTGGGGGAGTCAACAGCTGTGACTCTGTGTAAGATTGATAACTGTGCTAAAAAGAAACCTCAGATTATTCCAATTCTCGTCCCGTTTCTAGAAACTATTGACTCAGGCAGGCTGGATGCAAATACACAACCCATTTTAAGGTTTTATTTGTAAAAAAATGTGAACATTTAAAATTACTTACTGCTGTTTGGACCATTATATAAAATATCGGTGAAGTTCATTGAAGTGTGTGGTTATAATGTAGTAACATCCGAAAAAGTTCAAAAAGTTCCTTGCACAAAAAAACATATTTTACTATTATATGTTCTAAAAACACGTATTAAAAAAAAAAAAAGTGTTTAATCAAGCCCACCTTGTGAGGGTCCAGTGTGAAGTTGGGTCGCAGCAGACTGCCTGCATCAGCATGGTTGTCGTGGTCCACCTCATACATGTTGTATGACGGGTTACCAATCTCCACGTTTATCCCTCCGTTTGTCATGGGCTGCCTCTGCACACGTTTTCCCCTGAGGAGTGTGTGTTTGTGTGCGTGTGTCAGAAAGAGAGAGAGTCATTAACATGAACCACAACATCCAGGTCAGCTCACCTCCCAGTGCTGCACACGTCCACACAAGACATCACCAGACAACGCTGGGAGAATTTTAACTTGGCTGGGTAGTTACAATCAAAATAGCCAAACAAAGTTCTCAGAATGAAAGTTGAGACTTTCATTCATCTTCAAAGCTGCGCATTGTTTGATAGTGTCATCACCTGCTGCTTAGAAACCACGCTTTCAATTTTTATCGTTTTATTTCTTTTATCTGCATACCTTTGCCTCCGTCTGCAGATATAAACACCTGCCACCACCATCACGATCAGGATAACCAGTAAAACCAGAGGCACGATGATGGCAATGCTTCCTGGAGGAGAAACAGATGAGAGATGGAGGGAAGTGTTAGAAATAAAAACCGAGTTGAGGTGAATTCAGACAGTGACCACAGAAGGTCAACTTTGATTTTGTTCTTTTTAACTTTCAGCCGGCGTTACTTTGTTCTATTTACCAAGCATCTGTTCAGATAATATACACAGTAGATAAACAGTGAAACAACATAAAACTGGTGCTAAACTCTGCATTAAAAGTTCATAAAACGTCCAACAAGTACAACTACAAAATGTAACTCAAGTTTACTTAATCAATTAGAAGATAAACCAATGAAATTCAGACCTATTGAACTGAACAAAGTAAATATGCTCAATGAAGGCTTTTGGATCCAAACAATGGTAACTAGTGACTGTTGTTAGAATGTCATTCAAGCTGGCTGTGCTATGTCGGGAGCTTAACAGCTTAGTTTTCAGAAACCTAAATAAAGTCGCCATAGTAACACACCTCAAGTTAGCTGATATTTAATTAAGTGATTGTAGTTATGAAATATACTGAATATAAGTAGAAATCTTAATGTGCTCTCCAACCAGGTACTAAGTAGCTCCCAGTCAGACAAACAGAAAAATGTGTCAACTTTTTATTGTATTGGGATATAAATGGCCCAGTAAATATTATTTTATCTAGATTTACCAATAAGTAAATGTAAAATGTTACTAATTTATTGCTTTTTATTCTATGATTGTATGTTAAAACATACTTAAATACGTCTTGTTTGATTTTGATACTAAAGTGTTTTATTCTTTATTGTCTTCAATATCTGTCATTTGCTGTTGCAAGTTTCTTCTCATCTCTTTTATTCATAATCTATCTTTATAACTGATATTCATAGCATCAGCAATATTTTATTATTTAAACTTACTTTATAGACTGACTTTTTTATTATTGACAGCTATTGCATTTTGATTTTTTCAGATTTTGTGATGCCGAGAGAGTTATGCCTGCAAACTTTAGACATACTGTGTTCATTAGTACAATATTAATAATTACATTTAATATATAATAAATTCTATTTTTTTACTGGAGTAATACATTCCTGATAGCTACAACAAAGACATATTTCTGATGAATCATCTGACATGAGTTTTAGGTTCGGTTAAAGCAGCAAACAGAGATAATCCACCCATGCTGAACCTGCTTCATAACCTACAGCTCCACTCGGATGTGTACAGAAACTCATCATAAGCATGAATGTTGTATTTGTTGTAATATTTTATTGACTTATTTAAACCAAACAGCTGCAAACTGCAATGATAAAAAAAAAAATTTTTTTTTCTGTGTGTGTTTCCTATAACATTGCATATTAGCTAAAATATTTGCATACCCCACAACTAATACTTAGTTCGAAGTCCCCTAGGATGTCTCACAGAACTAGACGTTTTTCTGCAGCCATCAACCAGCTTCTGGCATAATTCTGGTTGTATATTGGTTTCTTTCCTCATCAAAAATCATAAAGCCAATTTAAATTGTTTGGTCTCTTGGCAGACTCTTCCTTTAAGGATAGGCAAGACATTTTCACTCGGATTGAGGTTAGGGGGATTTCCAGAAGCTGTTGTAATTAACCATTCTAAAACCCATTCTGACACATCGGGGACTGTGATCCCAAATGCACACGAAGCAAGCAGAAACCAACATTTTTTAAATGAGCTCTTCCATTTCTTTTAAATACATTGGTATAACAGCCAGCAGAATTATGCCATGAGGTTTGGCAACAATAATTGTGGATGTTTAATCAAACAGGCATATATGGCATATTAAATGGCGTTTAACTGAAAAATCTGGAGGTTTAGAGTCCTTGTCAAATGTCGTTTTGACTAAAAATCTAGATCTTTTTTTTCAAATTCCAATCTTTTTTTTGTTTTCAAAATCTCTCTCTTTCTTACTGTTTATTCAATGTCACATGCTGTAAAACACTTTAAAATGCCTTGCTGCTGAAATGTGCTATACAAATAAAATTTGATTGATTGATTGATATGTCTAACAAACATCAAATTCATATTGTTTGTTGTTTAATCATCCCACCCTGGAAAAAGTACAATTCAAATAAACCAATTAATACCTTAACTTATTATGACCTTCATGTCTAACAGGACTGCATGATCACGTCTCAGAGGTTTAAATGTTAAAAAAAAAGAGATTTAATAAAACATGGAATTCTTATCCTTATTTTTGTTGATTTCTCCACTTCTTACCTCCACTTGTGTTGTCTGATCTGCTGCTTTTAGGGGCAGGCCTTTCACATTGTGTCCCAGCCCAATTGGCAGAGCATCTGAAGGAAGTAAAAGCAGAATGTGAACAAAACATCTCTAGCATTCTTTTGTTTAGTCGACAAAGTGCTTAGGAAACACCTTAGCAAATTCACTACAGTATATGATGTGACAGTGGTTCACATGTGCAACACATTATGATTCAGTCTTGCAGTGAGGTGCTTTGATCCAACAAACACAACACACCACCTGGAGAGAGAAGAAGCACTATGTACATCCATATTGTGTCCACAAACAGTGTGCGTTAATTTACTAGCGTTGGTTATTCAGTTAATAAAAAGATATACGTAAAAAAAACAAAAACAAATGACAGCAGGACAACAAATCTCATCTCATTTGTGTTCCAATGGAATCCAATGGGTGTGATGCATGACCCTTGTTAGAAAAGGTGATGTTTAATTTCACAGTAGTCGCAGATGGGCCCGTAAAGCATGAGTGATCAGGTGGGCGCGGCAGGGTGGTGAAATTATTCTAAATTACATGCAGTATCAGAGTCAGAACATCAGGCTATCAAAAATAAGAATGCAGCCCCATAGATGCGGGAAATGAATCCCGCCTTTGTAGGACGAAATGTCAGTGCGACATGAATTTTAATAGGAGGTTGGAGGCAAGGTGGAGTTTGATCTCCTTTCCAAAGTATGTACCAAGAAAACAAACTTCCTAAAAAAAAAAAATATCTAAGCTTTTTTTTTTTTTTTTTAAAGAAAATTACATCAATTACTCGGTTTGGGATGGGAAATTATGATTATGATTCAGGCCATTACCTGACATGTTTAGCTGCTAATCATGATGTAAATACACACACTGATGCTCACATTACACATATACGGTACCATGTTTTATTTCCCCTGGGGTTCACTTGTGCACAGTGAGGGGTGCATGAGATGGGCAAATGGGTGGCAGTAAAGGGGCCAACAAAGATGCTGAGTCATGCAGCAACTGACAATGTAATAAGTGCTGTATTAGTTAATAACTGTTCAAGATGTAACAAATACCATTAGTGTCCAGAGTACAGTACATTCGCTGACTCTGTGTCTACCAGCGGCTCAATATAATCATAAGATCCTACTGAAAGAGTGGGTCTGGAGTGTAAACAGGGCTGCAGTGAAGGTTAGAATAACATACATTTAATTTATACATTTTCCTGGTCAAATCAGAAAGAATATTTCCAGATCTTATTCCACGTCCAATTGTCTCAATGTTCCTTCCATTAACCCATCCATTCATCCGTCAGAAATTGATGACTGACTTTTGTATTTGCGTTAAAAATGGTTGAAAACATTCTGAGGACTCTGGAAGTTTGAGTCTGGAAATATATGTTATCTGAACATTTTAAATATATAGGAATCCTGTAACTATTTGCTTAATAATATCAGCAACCACAACCATAAACTGTAACATCTTACATTAAGACTTCAACATTTTATCTGCTAAAACAAAGTTTTGGTATTAGAAGAGCAGCTAATCCAGAAAAGCACTCAGCGTCCTATGGTAACAGCATGCAATACTGTGCAAATAAATGTCTCTTTGCTTCAAAGATCACAGTTATCTGTGGTCTTCTTAAGGAGGATTTTTCTGTCTTTAATACTTATTTCTTTGCGCAGATGTTTTTTCCTCAAACAAATCCAGATTTTATTTCATTTTGGTAATTGCATCTAAAAATTGTTGTCCTAAAGGATTTTTAAGTGAAACACAAAATATGTAAATTAATAAAAAAAAAAAACAACAAAAAAAAATTCTCCTAATATGGTAAGGTTAGTATCCAATGTTCCTAAACTTTATTACCAACTTTATGTATATATCTAGCACTTATTACTTGACAGTTTGCTACAAGAAGGTACCAGATTTACAGTCTGAAATGATGCTAAATGGAGTGGAGGAGGGTGAGTGTATACAAAGGAGGTGAGTGGGCTCTGAACAAAGCTGGAGAGGTGAGAGGGACCTACTTGCAGCGAGGTTTGTTAAGAGCTGTTAATGTGCACATCCCCTCATTCTGACAGAAGTAATCGCAGGGGTTGGCCAGCTCATCACAACGTTGGTTCTTGAACCCTGAAGTGCAGCTGCAAAACATTGTGTTGGGAGTGATGAAAGGGCCCAGAGAATGTATGTTGTTGAACACTTGGCTGCTTGACGAATGGAGATTGACTCACTAAATCCTTTAAGCACCTTCAGTTGTCAGACGGAGTAATACAGTGTAGCGTTTTCAGAGAGTAAATTAGGAAAATAAATCATGTGAAAACATAAATCTGCTTCTGTAAAAAAAACAAGAAAAAAAAAACAAGAGTCTCCTCTAAAAGACACGTTATTTGAAAGTCTGTTTTGCCACTTTCCAGTACCAAGGTTTCCAAAGTTTTAAAATATTACGATTTCCAATCTGCTAAAATTTTAAAAGTCTCCAGCAGTCCGACATCTTTGTATTGTTCGAACACCGAATCTCATTTCTCCTAGTTCAGGTTGAACTTGAAGAGGACTAACTTAAGGTACCACATTGCCTTTTCATTCTCTGCTGTAGAAGTTATAGAAAAATGTTTGTTTGTCTAGAACTATAAAACAAAACCCTTCTGTTGCTGACAGAATAATTGTTAGATTTGAAAGGGAAAGAATATCAATTACATTTGCCTTTCTTTCTGGGTAATAATTTCTTTTAGACAAGATATAAAGCTCTGTCCTAGAAAAAAAGCAAAGCAGTAAATGCTATCTTATAGAATTAGAATTACAGCATCTAGAAAAAAATTATCTACACTTAGACAGCTACAATAGCATGCAAGAGAATGTAAAGAAAGTTCAACATGAGCTTAAATTATTAAAGGTTTTTGTCTAACTGGACATTATTGGCCAATTGAGGCTTTCTCGCACTAAGAAATAGATTCTTTTCAATGTTCCGTAACTTGTATTTTTTGCAGGGCCGTTTTTTTCCTTTTTTATGTGTTTAATGCAATGATTATCATCACAATTGAATCAGCGTTACACAGCAGGGTTTTTGCATTTGGGGAGCTTGATGAAACACACATTAACTCGGAGGATTAAGGTCAAACTTTATGATTTCTTGACACCGCCATATCCATCATCTCACATAATTTCAAGTCTTTGGAGCAAATAATAAACCGCATTATCAGGATCTGTTAACCTCATCGAATAAGATGGAGTAATTTGCATAGAAATTGATTCTATCCCCTGGAATTTGGAGAGAGGTGACCGCAAATTTCAATTTAACTACAGTGGACAATGAGCATTTAAAAAAAGGGAAAACTAGACAGATGGCTTTTGAAAATGAATTTCCAATTTCCTCCTTGGACAGATTTTTAACACGCAATGAATGCGATTATCGCAGAGGAAGTGTTCATTTTAAACAGCACTGCGAGTCGTCTTGATTCCCTCAAGCGTGCCACTTTAGCATTTGTCTGGTACAAGTTTTTGAGTTTCATGGCATACTGAAGCAAAGATACGGAACTTTTTCTGTTTTTGTTGAAGGAAAAAAAACCTTCTAAAGCCAGCTGCTGAAGACAGTCGCCGAGGTCTGACATGAGCTTTAAACGGCAGAGAGGAACAGCATGAGATGTTCAGAATGGCAGGCTTTGAAACAGTTTCAAATCATTTTTATCTGCCTAAATCCTTAAGCCACAGAGAGGTGTCACGCTGCACAGGGTGGTGTACTGGCACTCAGCCCCCTGCTGTTCATTGGCGCCTCAAACAGTGACATCAGATCTTCTCTCAATTTAAAGAGGTTTTTTTTTTCTAATCCAAAAGGAGACACTTATTTTGTTCAGTTCTTGAGGCAAAGAGAAAGATATCCCTTGATAATTTTTCCTTCTGCTCTAAAAGCCACTCTTTCCTTAGCCAGTATTTCAGTAAAACCAAGTCTGCGTAGAAAACATTCAGCTCTCTTCCCTCACACCTCTTTCACCCATTAGGCTGCAACTTACTGACAGAATGGAAGGCTGGTGTCGGGGTCCAGGTGACAGGTACCTCCATTGTAGCAATATCCATCACACAGCTGACAGCTTGGTGCAATTCTACCATTTGTGCAGCTGGAGGGTGGAGAAATAATTGACTCAGGTTACAAGCAAAAAACTATATTTTAACAAGATGGGGGAGGGAAGGAGTTCTGGGTGGTTTTTGTCAAACAAATGAATAATTGTTGGGATGAATAATTGTTGGAAGAGAAGAGACTTTACCAAATAGTGACATTGCACACATGGTTAGGGGTGTAAAAACTAAATGTTAGCATTTTCACGCTAATTTTTATGCAGACGAAAATAGAAAACAAATAATTTAGCAGCCTGAATAAAAACATTCACTTAAAAAAAATGCATATTAATCATACCAGAAATATTAATGAGAATTAAACAAAAGCAAAGCTGAAACATAATACCATGCATAAATAAATGAAACAAAATAAAAAACTATATAAAACATATAAATATCAATATAAATAATAATAATAAAGAAAATAATGCCAACAGTTTTCCTTGAATGTGATAGTAACCAACCAATTAAATAATCAATTAACATAAGAAATACACAAAAATGCATTGTAAGTAGATACTAACCAAATAAAAGATAAATGATATTTGTAAATTGTTAACCTGGCTTCTATTTCATTGAAATCATTAGCAGCTTAAATGCTGGTGGTCTTCTTTTCTTTTTAATTCAATCAAAGCAATTCAGAGAGCTTCCAGTCGGTTGGGGCAGAAACTGTGATATGAATTGGGAATATGTTGTTTTTTTCTCCCATGAATGAAAAGTCATTGTTCTTTCATGGAAAAATACTAGACGACCAAAGCTGAGTGGACAGCAATGTCTACTCAGTCGACTCTCCCTTTAGAGAAAATTACTCATGTGATAAAATATCAATAACATAAGCTCAAATTTGGCAACCATTTATTGTGAAAATTAAAGTTATACAGTGAATTCCAAATTTAAGATGTAAATAATTTGGAAAGAAATGTTGGTGTGATGTTTTGATTTAATTAACATGCTTCTTTTGATGTTTTTTTTGTAAGCCTCAAGTCTGTTGCAGCATTTTAGCTTGACATTTTGGTTTTGTTCTATTTTGTTATCGTGAAAAAAATGGGGGAAAAATGGCAAGTTGCTAATCTGGCTTCTATTTCACTGACATTATTAGCAGCTAAAATTCTGCAGCAGTGGTGTGTAGACTAAAAGTTTTATTTATTTATTTTTATTTAATCAAATCAATCCAGAGAGCTTGCAGTCTGTGGAGGCAGCAACTGTGAGGATATGCCGTCTTTCCCCATGAATGAACAGAAAATGTAAACCCCAAAGATTTCAGCAACAGGAATAATGGACGGGAATGCCAAACACTCACTTGCAAACCACATCTAAGGTTTCCTCATTAATAAGGCAGGGAGCCCCATGGCATCGGAGACACTTGTCCACCTCACACTTGTTCCCTTCATACCTTGCGGGACACACACATTCCACATAGCCGCTGCTGGATAACGTACAGGCCTTTGAGTTCACACAGTAGTGATGGCAGATGTCTGTTTCATATCGAGGAGCACAGAAGGAAAGGTTAGTGTATAAGCTGGTTAGATAAGAATTGTACAGGGCTTTAATGGGACTTAATTATCCACATCAAATGACATCTTAGCCACAGATGGAAACATATCTCCCCTTGGGCAAGCAGCAGTGAGAAAATACTAATGATGTGCAACTGGAATTGTTTTCCCCCATCCCATTATGTCAATGCACTGCTAAAGAAAATCCATCACTGTGGAAATGAAATACCCAAAGGATGTGAGATGGAAGAACTCTAATTCTGTTTATCTGCAAATTGAAGCAAATGTGGTGTTTGTGGAAAGATAACTCTTTGGGCAATTGCTTTTGTTTAACACTAAATGTGTGCTAAAAGTATATATATATATTTTTCCTGTGAGTTTCATCCCGGGTAACTGAATACAGATTAATGCTTTGTGTGATTACAAGGGAATGTCAGTTATGTAAACAGCAGGTTTCCAGAACAATCCACGAGTTGAGATGAAGAACTCACGGTAAAGACAGCGATCCCCGGTGTACTCTGCCATACAGCGGCACACAGGCTGATTTCCCTGAGTGACGTCACATGTTCCCCCATTAAGACAATAACTGTCACAAATCCGCTTCTCACAGAAAGGCCCGGAGTATCCAATAGGACAACGGCATGTAGGCTTCCCTGTGAAAAAACACAGTCAATGCCAGATCAGTGCCAGTTGTACACACAGTTATGATTTAGGTTGTTATAGTCCTCAATTTTCCTTTTTCTAAATGGGCTCGCAAAAACAGTCACACCCCTTTAACTATTTCACATTTACCATAAAAGTCTGTTTTGTGTTTTAATTGGGATTTTATATGATGGAGAAAGTATTTTTTTCTTCCACAAACCAAATCACAATTGGAAAACTTCCTTTTCCCATCATGTACAAAAAAAGGTACAGTTTTGGCCTAAGATAGAACGTTGTTGTTTTTTTGTTTTTTTTACATGTTTGTTAAGTTACCTGTGTGGTTTGTGGAAAACTGCAAATGGACTTCTTCTGGCTTTCTGTTATCAGTGAATTCTTGCCATTGTTCCATAAAAGTCAAATTTCTGCAGTGCATAAATCATAGTTGTCTAGTCAATAAATTCTTCAAACAGATATTTGGATCTATGAGGGTTCTCTAGAGTTAAGCCTCCTCCAAGGACAACAACTTTGTAATTTCCATCCAAGAGTTTTTAGTCATTTGACAATCTTCCTAGGTATTTTGTGAAGAATCAAACAAATGTATCCAATTCCTCACTGTGTATGATAAACACACCTCAAAAGTATTCATGTTGTCGGCGAATTCAAAAACTGGATAGTGGAAGTGGACTAGTTGCAGCAAAATATCAACACTGCTGTCTGAGCACATTTCTGCATATAACATGACCACAAACTTCTCATCAGTCACACAACAAATCACCCAGAGCTCTGTGCAAAATAGTTTGGGGGTTGAGGAAAGGAGGAGAAAGCCTCTCTGCAAACTAGATAACACAATATTTAGTCATGCAATTACGTCAATGAGGGGCAATTTCAGTGCTTTGGATGAAGCATGGAAGAGGCTTTACCATAAAACTTTTTCTGGAGTCAATTGCGTTAATAATAATTGTGCCATCTCTAACTAAAATAAACAGTAAAATGGCAGTTTATTTTCACAACATTCAAGTCTGGGGCAAAATCGAAAGCAAAGAAGTCATGCAAAAGTTATTCAAGGAACTGCCTTTTGGTCTGTACCGGTTAATATTTATGTGAATCTCGAGGCTTCCACTGATTGGCAGCTATGGTACCAAGCGGAGTTATGCTGTTTGACACGTCCTCCAGGCCGATCCAGCTTTTAATTCAGCCAGAAACAGCAGGCATATAATTGCTCCAATGACTTCACATTCCGTCCACAGATTTATTCCTTGTCAGACATGGCTGGGATATTTCCAACAGGGAGGTGATTCTGGAGGCCTCCTAATCATGTCTCCAGATGATTTTTTTAGATTCCACATTCAGAACCCGGATCATTTCGACTATTTATTTGGTAATCCTGAAAAAGTTTCACAAATCCGATAATTTTGTATCTGGGTCATTAATTTATATGTATGATTTTATCTAAATGACTGACAGGTATGCTTTAGTGGATATTCAGGTATGAGCCAATTAGTGTAAAGCAATGTGTATCTGAAAATGACTCAGAGGAGTAGGATTTTTTTATAATGAGCAGCAGGACTTACATTAACATATGTAATAAAGGTGCCAATGATACAGTTTAATATGTTATGTCAGATTAAAAAGTCAGCATTTTAAAATATCCAATCTTGGTCAATATGGTGAATCTAAATTAACTGTCAAAGATCTGAATGCCCCTGGTTGGCTGAAAACAGAAATAATTTAATATGTTGAGCAATTATTAAATGGAGTCCACATTTGTAGTTTAGTCTTGAGAAAAATAGAATTCATCTGTGAAAGAATCAGAGGTTTGATGGAGAACATTTGTGAAGATTAGTAGGTATCATAAAGACTAAGGAACATACCAGGCAGGTCAGGGATAACGCTGTGGAGAAGATTTAAACAGGGCCAGGTTATAGAATAACATAAAAAGCTTTGAACATCACAGAGCTCCATTCCATCCATCATTAGAAAATAGGAAGAATGACACAATGGGAAAGTCACCAAACCATGACTGTGCACCCGAACTGACAGACCAGGCAATGGGAGCATTATTCATAGAAGCAGTTAAGAAGTCCACTGTAGCTCTGGACTAGCTGCAGCTACCCACAGCTAAGAGAGGACACTTAGTCTTACATTACAAATCTGGTCTTTATGGAAGAGTCACAGAAAGAAGCTCTGAGCTATGAGTAGAAGAAAATATGTTGAAATAGTGCTACTTTTACTTGAGTAAAATTTTGGGGTGTTCTATCGCCATCTTGATATTAGAATATTTTTTCTATTCAGAATGTTGTCCAGGAAGTAAAGAAGTGGCAACAAGACGAATGACTCTGTCTCTTGAACATTTCAAAAGCCATTATTCTAGCTAAATAAATGTGGATTGTGAAATTACATACTGGTGTAGCATGACATAAATGGAGGCTTGTATCCATAACAACGTGGTAGTCTACAATGCGAGAAGTTGTCAAGTACCACCTACTGATGATTGTCCATTGTTGAATGGAGGAGCCTGGCTTTGTTAAAGTTGAAAGGTATTAAAGACTGCATGTAGAGCTAACATGTAGCCTTCTTACATTACTAAATAGAAAGGCACTTATACAGAGCCATGTACACAAATGAATATATCAGCCGATTTGAACAATGATTTAATATAGGAGAAACTTGTCTGATATATTATATATATGTACATACACACTTCTGTATACTGCAGAGTTGTGTCAACCAACACAATTAAACAACGTCCAAAGCCTCAAGGAACCCGAGGCGCGTCTCATTCACCCGCTGGGCCTTGCCACACAGGACCATGGTGACCTCAGCACCACAGATTGGAGAGGCTGACTCAAAGTCCCCAACCCACACTTTCTCACTGCAAGGCAGGATTGGGATGATCTTAAAGTACTCTGCCCACTAACCCACAATATCCCGAGTTAAGGCCAGCTGATTGATCGATTGATTGATTGCACTGTTCCCTCCTTCTAAGGCAGACCAGAAAAAATAATTCAAACCAAGTTGGACCCAGATGAAAACGTAGTAATCCCCTTGTAAAATAATGGGTTTACTGTCAGTTAGCACATATCCAAAACATTTCCCCCCCCAGAAACATCTTTTTGTCTGTAAAATGTGTAAGAATGCAACTTTTTAAATATTTTATTGGCTCTAATGGCCTTTTTTGATAGTGAACTGACAGGAAAGTGGGTAATGAGAGAATGGGGAAGACATGCGGCAAAGGCCACGAGGCCAGGAATCAAACCTGAGACAGCCACTTCGAGGACTAAGACCTCCTTTTGTGGGTTGTGCTTAACCCCTGCGTCACCACAGCACTCCGTTACAATGCCATTTCTAAAGCTTTTATGTGAACAAGTAGGTTCATTAGTAATAAAGGAACAGTGGTGACACTTTCCAGGAGATTTCAGCCAAACAAATTTACTCCAAGTGCTATTACGATTTATCCAGGAGGTCACAAAATCATTGTTCATCATACGACAAAAAGATACTGTGTAAAAATGGTATCCCTGTTGAGGTTTCCAAGGTGAAAACTACTGCTGATGTTAGCCAAAAACATGAGCTTGATTGCTAGGTTTGGGAGTGAAAGTCCAGATTTAAATCTGACTGAGATGCTGTAGTATGACCTTAAAATAGCAGCTCATCCTTATCCAGCAAAGAGAAGTGGATCAAAATTTATTCACAGAGATGTAAAAAAAAAGGAGATGTACGAAATCATTGCCAGATATCGTAAACTCTAGTTGGCAGTTCTTACCACCTAGCTTGGCCGAAACAGTTATTAGATTTAGGGGACAATTAATTTTTAAGATAGGAATCGGAATAGTTTGGATAGTGCTTTCCACTCTTAATAGATTAAATAATAATCTAAAATGTGTTTTATGTTTGCTCAGGGGATCTTTGGTTGATGCTACAATTTGCTTATAAAACTGAAATATTTACTTGTAACAAACAAAAACAAAAGAAGAAGAAACTACAAGGGAGCAATTACTTTTTCACAGCAATGTGTTGTTCTTTGGTAGGTTGCCTCAGACTACAGATAAAGAATATAAAGCCTGCAGGGATTGCAAAAAAAAAATAAAAATAAAAATGAGAGCGAAAAAGGCAAGCCAGATATCAGTATAAGATGATGAATTTGTTGCAAATAGTCACATCTGCTGCGGCTCCATGTGTGAACTTGTTAATTTATTCTGGTGAAATAGATTTTGGCTTTGCAAGCGGAGAATTTGCTCTTAGTCACTTTCTGCACATGTGGCTGATCCCCCAAAGACCCACAAACAGAACCTCCAGAGACCCTAATTTTCTCTCTTCTTGGCCAGACTCCCCAGGGTGCGGATCAGCCCCGCAGAGTGATATCTTTGCAGCAAAGGCAAAAAAGCAAACAGTTCTTCCAGGAGCAGGCTTCAATCAAATATTACCCAGCCAAGACGTCTCAGATATGGACACACGGAGATACGACTGAGAACCCTTGTACTTCACCCCTAACATTGATGTTCCATTTTTCTTGAAAACTATATTTTATCAAAACAAAAACAAACAAAAAAAAAGATAGAAATAAACTCAAAAACTTCTGCAAAAATAAATAAAAACAATACTCTACCATCTCAGATTCAATTGATTCTGCTTGGTCTCATGTCAAATCCAGTTACCTGAACACATCCCCAAACAGCGTTTGCCTTTCCTTGACACTACCCTGGGAATAATGAGTGGAAAAGGAGGCACTGAATAGGAAATAATATATAAGGAAAAAGCCTTTCACTTTGGATCATTGTCACAGTTTGAGACGATAAGGATCGCAGGTAGCAGACCAAACACTTCTTCAGTCTGTGTTGAACTTGCATCTAGACAGCGCATACGGTAGCTCTGCAGATACCTAATAGGTGAGATGGTGATACGCATCCAAAAATCAGAAGCCATAAAAATTTCTGTGGAGTAAAAAGACCCAGAGGCAAACCGTGCTGACAAAAGAGGTACAAAGGTACACGAAAGCTCCAATTGCCCACATGCAGGAGACAGACTGTGATGGAAATCTGTTGCTATTAAATACTGAAACAAACTTTTTGTACTCAGTTTCAAAAAAAGAAGTGCGATTAAAAGAAGCAAGATAAATTTAGTTGGCTATAACCTCTGCTTTGATTTCACTTTAATGTATGCATCTATTCCTCTTTGAAAACTTCTCAAAGCATAAACATCTCACTTGCCCCATTGACGATGTAAAATAAACAAAAAAAAAAAGAAAAAAAAAACTTAAAGCATCCTTGCTGCCAAAGCTAACTATGCTTATACAGAAAATAAATCAAAGACATAGGAGTTAAAATTCAATGTCACCTTGTGTGTTTATAGATAAATCTGTAGATATTCCAGCCTCTAATTGATGCCAAGCTCACTTCTGCTCCATTTTAATCACTAAAGCTGAAGATTTAGGGATATCTATTTTACTTTAATCTCTCTTCCTCTTTTCGTGTTTGGTCACTCTTTCCAGTTAATATCTCAGCCTCAGACGAGCTCAGTGCAGACAAAAATCACTAAACATTTAAAGGACTGCTGTTGCAACATTTATTTTGCTCACAGCTGTCTTTTCATAATCAGAAATCCATTTTAACTAGGAGTGCAGCGTTTTCATTTAAAGGTGAAAGAAAGCCGTGCACGATAACGTGAGATGAACGGTGATGAATGGCATGTCATTTTGATAGTCAAACTCAGTGTTGTTCGAAGAGATGAAGGCATTAACCCAGCTCTTTCCTAAGGTTTTTCTTTTAAGTCAACACATTCTTCAAAAAGGGAAGATTAATAAAATCTCAAAAACATTTGCTTATTTTATTTTTTCTTAAGGATTAAAAGAAAAATAAACTCTTTCCTCAACATATTCAGAACGTTAAAATAAAATGCTGTAAAGGCTATTACTCATTTATGTTCAAACAAATACCAAGGCTTCTAATTCCATTTGCTGGTTGTCATTCAGCGATTACATACCTCTGTCTAAAGAATTAGAGCAGTCTTAATAGGGCTGTTCACTGAAAGAACATAAATGTGGAAACATAATCCACATACTGTTAGCTAAAGCCCTTCTATCACGTTTGTATGTTTCTTTTTTTAACAAGTGAAGATTTTTTTTCTTTTTCTGAAGAATGCAAGAGGAAAAATATACAAGCTTGTAAATCAAGGTTAGACTCCTTCATTTGACTTTACACCATGATGCATTTGACATCAAAAGATTTCCTTTAGCTTTTCTTTACATTGTTGTTCATCTTTCAGAATACTATAAAATAGACCTTGACCAGATAGAAAGTTGATCACTTAGACTGTTGCAAGTGCGAACCTGAAAACAAAATTGCTCACCTGGCTGGTAAAAAAGCGCAAATTTGGATTTAGAAGACAAATGTGTGGCGGTTCCAGAGAAGACGCATTTGTGTGACTGCTACTATGGTGTGGGTAAGTTTGTATGAAAAACTGGGTCGATAATGTTAAACCCCAAACACATATTGCACATCTATGTTTCGTGCTTTAAGTCAGTATTTCCCAAACCTGGTCCTCAAGGCACACTGATTCAGGTATGTTTTAGGTATTTCCTTGCTTCAGCCCAGCTGATTTCAATTGATGACTGATTAACAGGTGTTTCCTGAACTGCAATCAGTTGAGTCAGGCACATTAAATAAGGGAAACCTCTAAAACATGCAGGGCAGTGTGCCTTGAGGATCAGGGTTGGGAAACACTGCTTTAAGTGAATAACACCTTTCTAAAGGTACAACAGTTTGTATCTCAATAAATATATTACTAATGTAACTGTTGATATAAAATCCACAAATATAAGAAAATGAAATAAACCTCTGAAGGATGAGGTGATGTGACATACACAACATGACTCTCTTGTAAATGAGACATTGAGTCACAAGAAATTTTTCCTGTATGAATAAAGGTTGATATATTTATGCAATAATGTGAAGAGACATGGGAATAAGTATTGAAAACATGAACAGAAGTGTGTTCAAAAAGGCATGAAAAGCCTAGTATAACCTTGATACATGTTGCAATGCACATAAGCAAAAAATAAAGCTTTTTCGAGATCTTTTCACCCCCCTTACTGTTGCAACATACACTCGCGACAATGGCACCAAATGTAAATCTGAACTTTTAAATATACCACTGATCACCACTGATGCCATAATCTGGAGGTGAAGAGATAATTTCATCAGAACAAGAACGAAACAGTCACAACCAGACGCTCCACACAAGATTTCTGGTAGAGAACTGAAAAGAATAAAACCATCAGCTGTGCTCAATTCTCACAAATCAAGACTCCACTGCTGAAGTAAAGAACTGGTTGGAGCTCAGTTAACGTTCCCAGCAGAGTATCTACATACATGTAGGTTTACATTCAGGCAGAGCTGAAGGCATTCTATATAAGGCATTCTTCACTACTTTTTCATATATATTTCATAAGTAAGCTTTGTTTATGTTTGAACCCTCATAAAATGCTTTTTTGATATGTAAGGATATGGCATGATAACATTTTCATCAATGCTATACGATAATAGCTTTATTAATGGAATATCTGGCACTATGACAGCTTATATCCTCCTTTAATTATAGTACAAATTATTTCACTGAAACAACTGTAGAACCATACAAAGCATTCAGAAATACTGTGCATGTTTTCATAAGTACTTAGCAGATAGCATGAACAGTTAAATGTGAATTAAGTCGCAAAATCTGCAACCCTGCAGAGATGAACAGGAATATTTGAATAGAAATCATGGCCCACCGCGCATATTTTAACAGACTTACCCAGTGGTGAGCCCATGCAGGTGCCTCCATTCAAGCAGTAGTCTGTGCAGTGGTTCACCTCACAGCGCTCCCCAGAAAAGTCGGGCCAGCAGTAGCACCTCCAGTCTCCTTTCTCATTGGCCAAGCAACGACCTCCATTCTCACAGGGGGGGCGGCAGAGTTCACCTGCACAACAGCAGAAATCCCTTTACTTCGGGTTCAGGGGAATGCCGCAGTCACATCACATCAACCGGAGGGGTGCACGGATAAAGTTTGAAAAGCTACTTTCACAGAGGTGTGAAGCCGAAGTAGAATCCCAGCAGGAGGGCGATTTGCTCAACCCCTCAGTGTTCACAATGCCTCATCCATAAGTGGTATTACTGCCATAAAACTGCTGCTAAAATATAATTTGCTCATTTTACCGTGTTTAGTGGGGGGAGGAAAAACTTATAATATGCCAGACACTCCTTTGCAATGCCTTTTTACATTTTGTTAAACCACAAACTTAACTATTAGATAAGCATGTCACATATCTGGACTTCTTCAGATATTCTTCAGATATTGTTCAAAGAAAGAAATGATTCTCATTTGCAGTTTGACTCCTAAGTATAAAGAAAAAAGCTACAATGAAATGGTTCAGAATAAAGAAAATTCAAGAAAGAGCCAGTGAAAGTCCAGACCTAAATCCAATTCTAAACCTGTGGTAGCACAGGACATACGACTGATCCGACTGAGTTTGAGATTATTTTCAAAGAAATGGGCAGAAATGTCTGCTTTTAGATGGAGAGTTTGGAGGGGAATGAATATATGTGCATACCACACTTTTCAAATTTTGATTTACAAAAGCGAGTAGAAAGAAGGGAAAAATATATATTTTTAGTCCCTCTTCATGTTTATGCATCATCTGTTGTTGGTCTAGCACGCAGGACATTTATGATCATTTATGTTTGTGGTTGTAATATGTAGAAAAGATAAACAACGGTCATAATCCCTTTTGCCAGGCAGAGGATTTCAGGATGATTATAGCCTACAGCACCTGAATTGTTGATGTCATTACAGGTGCCATTGACCAGAACTTTTCCCTCTGGACAGACACATCGGGCTCCGGTTGGGTTTAGCAGACACATGAAATCACAAGACATCCTCAAGCAGGGATTTGATGCTGTGGAGAGAAAAAACAAAAAAATGTCCTTTAAAAAGACCTAACAGAGTAATTTATAAAGTTTTGGCCTGCAATTAGAAATACTTGTTTGTTTGAGGAAAGTATGGCTCTTTTTTTTCTAAAATGAAGCAATTAATTCAAAGTGCTTTAATGTTTGGTTTGAAGAAAGGATTTTTTTCTTCAAGCAAGGAGAGGTGCTGGGCTAAATTATGTATGCGTAGGACTTCACACTGAAACGTCAACAACTTTGAAATGTGAAAACAATTTCCTTTCATCAGGTTGATTTGTAGATTTTTCAAGTGCTCCTCTTACTTCTGCCTACAGCCAAAAACAAAACAACAACAAAAAAAAACACGACATAATGGAAGCATTCCTTAAAAATCCAGAATAAATTCCAGCAAAATTTCAAAATGTATTTATTAAAGGTACGTGGTAAACAGATTTGAAAGCTGAGGCAAGAGGAAGGGAATCAAACATGTCCAAACTACATTCATCATGCAGACGATGTTAAAAATCTCAAACCACTTTATATTCAGATCTCGATCTGAAGTTGTGGCATCAAATTTTCTCTCTTTCTAACAGCTACGACAACAATACAGTAAGCAAACCATAAGTATGCTAACACCGAGGGCACAGAGCAGTGATGAAAGAAGCGTTTCCTATTTAAATTGTTGTTAGGAGGTTTTTGCTGAGGATATCAAGCCTTTACTTCACAGCTCAGTGCAACCTGAGTGCATCCTCTGCCCACAGACTTGCACATTTCGCACTACATGGCTGGCCTAATGAGTCTCTGGGGAGTGGAGGAGCTGCCCTGTAAGAGGAAAACTGACCAAGACTGAGCTCTCTTATGTTCTTCAACCATTAACACCAAAGATGTAACAAATACCAGACACGGGTTTACCGCATGAAGTAAGTGAGAGGAACGACAAGGCTGTATTGATTGGCTGCGTACCGAAGTTTTGAGATTTTTTTTAGGCTTCATATCTGTAACAAAATATTGTATTTGACTCAAGTTCAATCAATAATTGCAAAAAAAAAAAAAAAAAAACATGGTTTAAGTCTCATCAAATCAAAATACACTTTCAGATTTGGAAAAGGGAAAGATTGTGTAGAAAACTAGGTCTTGCTGTTGGAGAGAAAAATAAAGTTGAATAAAGATGATTTTCTTTGCATGACGTCCTGGCGAAATAGCCTTAAAATATATTGAAAAACAAATGTAAATTGACACAGTGTCAAAATTATAAAATTATACATTAGAGGATTTAATTGTACATAGTTAAAATCTAAACTTTTCATACCTCTGGTTTGTTTAGAGCTCAAATTATTTTAATTCAATCCAACATTTAATTTATTCAGACAGAAAATGAGACATAAAATATATTCTGTAACATTAAGACATTCATTTACATTTTATAAAGAAATGGCTGGTCGAAATGTATGTATTCTATTCTCGATAATCAGTGGAATATTCTTTTTCCTTAATTTCAGCAATCAAAACACTTAAAATTACTAAACATCTTTTTTTATGTTTGAAGTTGGAAGGTCTCTTTGCCACCACAATCTGCACTTCAACCACACTTTTTCTCGCCATCAGTAAACCTCTGCCATGATTCCGACTCGATTTTTGACAGTTCTTTCAGGCAGACTTGGCTGAGTTCATTTGAACTGGTTGATGCCTTGTCACGAACCCAGCTTGTGATCATAGTTCACAAATGTTCAGAACTGTTAAGGTCAGGGGTTTCCCTAAAGCTCAATGTTAGTCTGCTTTATTAATTCAATAACAAATTTTGACATATGTTTGGGATCATTTCCCAGCTGGAACACTTAGCTGGAGAGAGGTTTCCATCATCTGACACAAACTGTCACCCTCAGATGAAGGAAAATACTTTAGAATGATCAGGAACAATCCCGAAATCATTAAGGTTTAAGAATACCGCGACCAGGAAACTGCTGGAACACCAGTGTCAAGATAAATATGGGCCTAAATGACAGAAAGTAACTTTGCAGAAGTGTGGCTGAGTATTTAAAGTTTACCTAATGTGAAGCACGGGAAAGGCAGTATGATGAATATATCTGTTATTGTGCTGCCAAATGGTACTGGTGCATTTCACTAGGCGAATAAAATAAAGTCTTTAACTTTATGCTACATCAACATCTATTGGTCGGAATTTGAAGATTATTGGGTGCTTTAACAGGTGGTCAGAACAACAAAGAAAGTTTTGGCATTAATAAAGCAATATGGAAAGCCCCGATCTCAACTATACAGAAAATGTTCACTACTCTGTCTCTGTGCTCTGAAATCAGGCAATTTACATTATTTCTACCAATTCTGCTAGAGGATTGATTAAGCTACAGTGTTTCTGATGGCTACAAAAATATGTGGTCATGGTGCAACTTGCTAGTGGACATTAGACAACTCTATTGGTAAGCCTTTATGTATTCTATCCAATGTAGATGAGAGAAAACCCACAATATATACATTTTATAATGACAGGTGTAATGTGTAAATTAATACTTAGATGAAGGGTTGATTAACATGCAGAAGAACATAGTCTGTATTTAAAAATCTGAGATGTTCTGGTTTTTATTCAACTTTAATCTATCTGTATATATTTCATTTATATACAGTTTGTCTTTTTATTTTTTAGATATTTTTACATTAAATGCAATATATTTTGTTATTCTGCTGCTGTAACAAGTGAATTTCCCCACTGTGGGAATGATAAAGGACTACTCTATTTGAATCAGGAGGACTTACCGTCTTGCTGTTTGTAACGGTGGGAGACAAAAACATTGGTAGGCCTCTCCACCCCCAAATAGAGAATCTCCACCGCCTGTTTGCCGTACTTGTGAATCTTGAAGAGCTCATGTTTTAGTCCAGTTCCATAGATGTAGTCCTCAAATAAATCAATTCTGTATGGCTGAGAAATTCCTGAAGATACAGCAGTGAAAATGAAATTCAGAATACAGAGGAAGCTGAATGTTTGTATCCTGCGACTCAGAAAATAAAAGAAACAATGTTTGTAGAGGGCAGATTGATCTTAATACAACCTAGCCTTCTGAGACACGCCGGCAATACTGCTGCAATTATTTGATAAGAAGTTGTGCTGCACGAATACCGTGGCTTTAAATGAAAAAAACAAAAACAAAATACTTGTACTTTGTTTTTTTTCTCTTTGGGGTTTACCGTGTCTGTCGCTGATTGTCACAAGGGGGTCCGAGCCATCCAATCTCATGCTCCCTATCTGTGAGAGCTCAGGATCAGCCCAGTAAATACGCTGGTTGAAGTAATCAATTGCCAGCCCTGTGGGAGGATGAAGGTAAGCAATTTATTTACCTGACAAATTAAACTGAAATCATTGAAAAATCCCTCAACGCAGGAGACCTTCAGGTCAAGAAAGTCAGATTAGTTGTAGAAGGAGAAGCTTTGTATTTTAAAACCCAATCTTTGTGCTTGTATAGAACATTTCAGCTGTGAACTGAGGTTCTGAGGTTTGATGGTGGATTTTGGCCATTAAAATTCTTTCACTTTCTCTCAAAACTCTAACTAGAAAACCGAGGACGCCGCTTAGGCATGTAAATGAATCTTTGTTTTTTTTTTTCAGCTCTCCAATGATGAATTTCTCTCCTTGTGACCGAGACAGAGCATTGGTCTCTTGTATTAAAGGAGGCCAAAGCAGCTTTTCAAAACTAGATCAGCACTAAGTGGTTCCCTCTAGACCTTCAGACACAAACTGAGTGGCTGTTAACTACTCCTTATTCACTCTTTGTTTTATACTGACTTCAGTGGTGATGTTAAAAAAAAAAAAAAAATATATATATATATATATATATATATATATATATATATATATATATATATATCGGGGCCCTCGGGGCAGTCACCCCCAAACTGGAGCAGTGGCTCAAACAGATCCCAGGAACAACATCAGACATCTCAGTCCAGAAATGTGCAGTTCTAGGCACAGCCAAGATACTGCGCAGAACCCTCAAGCTCCCAGGCCTCTGGTAGAGGACCCGAGCTCAGAGGATGAAACAGACCACCCACGGAGGGTGAGAAGGGAAAAAAAAAAAAAAAAAAAAAAAAAAAATATATATATATATATATATATATATATATATATATATTGTTATTATTTAAAATAGCTTGGTGTATTAATCTGAACACCTGAAACTGATTTTTAGATTTTTATTAGCTGTAATCATTAAAATGAAGAGAAACATATCACAACAATGATTCTACACAATACATGGAATTAAGATCAATTTGTTTCAAGTAGGAAAAATGTGTCTTGAAGTTCACTTTTTGAATGAAATGCACAAATAAAAGAACTTTTCTACGGTTCTAATTTATTGAAATGCATATGGAAGTAGCTGAAATTAGAAAAGTAGTTATTGAGGGTCTCTGTCGAATTGAAGGAAGCAATAAATGCAGACTGCATGTTGGGCTGGCCAACAACACTCAATTACAAAAGCATTATGCTAAGTTGTTTGTGTTGCAGCATTTTGTAGATGTTTTTTTTTCCCACAATATGCCCTTTGAATACAGATTTTAAATGAAAATTCCTCCTGTGAAGACACAAAAGAGAGTAATTTCAAAGCTTTTTTGGCATTAGGACTCACTTAGACTTGGAAACCGCAAATAAAACAATAAATATTCCCAAGGCTTTTTGCACTTTTTTACCAGAGAAACCAATAAACGCTAAAGAGTCTGATTTTACAATGAACTAGAAAATACAGAAACATGCACACTTTATTGATTAGAGTGTTTTTTGTTCACCTTGGTATAATTATGTTTCATATAATTGCTATGGTAGGAATACCTATTTTCACACACCTGTTTGCAAAGAGGCACCTATTTATCAACGTGTAACAAAAAGGTGCTACTGGTTCAGCTTCAATAGTATCAAAAGGAAGCCTTGCAAATATGACAAGTTAATTAGTTGAAACGCACCACTACACATCTAGTATACATTAAATGCATCTTTAGTAGAAACTTTGGTACAATATATCGTATATAAAAAACAGTATGACGATTCAAATGTAAACAAAAAAGTCCTTTGTGTGTTTTCATTTTCTATCATACGCCACAGAAAGCCACACTGCTTGTATTAATCAAAAAAGAATTCATTTTACATATGCGCATAATCACTCTCAAAGATGGACTCGCAGCATAAGAAAAACACACACTTGCTAATGCGCCTTTTTCCGTTTTCCAGACATCTCCACCGGAT
Source organism: Poecilia reticulata (assembly GCF_904066995.2). Classification (NCBI taxonomy): domain Eukaryota; kingdom Metazoa; phylum Chordata; class Actinopteri; order Cyprinodontiformes; family Poeciliidae; genus Poecilia; species Poecilia reticulata. Next base: position 37,985,141 of record NC_088831.1, read on the forward strand.
GACACTAAGGTAATAAAAAGGTACCATAGAGAAAAAAAAACAAAAAACGTACAGAAATAATAAAAGCAGATATACCTACCAGTGGGTCTCCGAAGATTTTTCTCCAGAAGAACTCGGCGTAATGATCCATCCATGGCTGATTCCTCTATTTGAGAGTGATCGCCAATAACACTCCAGTACATCATTCTGCAAGAAACCATGCAAATAACAGTGCAGGATTCTGCATGAATATAAAATAAATACGACATATAAAAAAAAAATGCGTTAATGTAGCCTGATAACATATGCATAGAACTTTATACGCATAGGGGCCAATTTTATAAATTGCTGCCACAGCCTTCTTTCTCAAGAGTTCTAGTATTTTTTTAATATTGTACTGTTGTAGCAACAAACATATTGTGAATTAACATATGAAATAATAGAAATATTTCTCCCAAATTTTTATTTACAGCCAAATGCAAAGTAAGAAAATGGAATAAGAAAGATTAAAATTGTACCACTATCACTTAAAATGTAGTTATGGTACCTACATACCATGACTATGGGATGCAGGTATATAATTACACAATTGGTAGTAAAAGTTAAAAATTTTTCAAAAACATTGTTTCTACATGGTGTTAAAAAGTAAAGTCCAAAAATGTTTATATATGTTATTCATATTATAATTTTAATAATCCGATTCATTCCACAAAGCTATAAGAAGAATGTGTTTTAAGGAGTGTGATCAAGAAAAGAGTGTCTGAGTACACAACTCACCCCCTGGCTGGGTTTACAGTAATGGCATATGGCTCTCCTGCTATGTCAGTAATCAAGCGAGTGCAATTTGGTCCCTTAAGTTGGCCCACATTTATGGAATATCGTAATTTAGTCCAGTGGGCTGTGTAATAGCTGAACCAGTGCATCCGGGAGTGATCAGTCCAATAAATGTTTCCCGTGATCCAGTCAGCAGAAATGTCTCTAGGACGACGGAAATCTGAACACTGCAATGCATAAAAAGCAGGTTCTCTTATTCAAATCCTGTGCATGCATCATCTAAACTTGTCACATAAAAGGCAACGCAGTAAAACATCACCAAACACACAGTTTATAAACTCAGACAACTCGTGAAGCAATAGCAGTTTTTGATAGATGGACAAATAAAGGCACTGGAAGCACTTACAATGTTCTTAACATTTGCTTTGGTTTGGCCTCTTTCAAGAGTGTCCTTGTAAAAGATCCCACCAGGGTTAAACTGGGTAGCCCATATAAACTTTTGCTGATGAAACAGAACATCCATCCCGATAATGCGAGCATTGTCCTCAATGTGAGTGAGCAGTTTATGTCCCTGGCTCTGGTTATATGGATACACAAAGCTTCGGATTTCAGTGTCGTTGGCTATGTAAAGCACTCTGTCATCTTGTCCTGCAAAGACAGTCGTTAATTTGAGAAAAAAAAAAAGGAAATGAAAGCTTGTATAAATTATTAACAACCTACCCTGTGCAGTTTAAGCATGATACATAAAAACAGATCAAACTAAAGTAAGCCGAGTCTTAAACTGGAACACATTTCGATAATATTCATACCTTTAACAACACAGTTGCCGTTCATCTCTTTATAGTTCCGATCGCACGTACATTTGAAGGATCCCTTAGTGTTTGTGCAGTAATGAGGACATGTGTCAAACTGGAGACACTCATTCATCTCTGGAAAACAAGGGAGAGAGATCTAACATCATTACAAATCTATATGTTTTCGTGTCACTGAAAAAGTGCAGAGTTGAAACATGTAAAGGCCAACAACGTTAATTTTCTTTGCCCTGCACATTCCATTATGAGGTGAAAAGTGTTTCATCTGTTCCTGGGAAGTTCAAGTAACTTGTTACAAATGCACTACAACAGAAGTTTTCTGAGCACATTTCAACCATTTTTATGCCTTTCTACTATTTTTCCTCTAAAAAAAACACACTATGGTTTATGTTGGCTTATCTGCCCTGGTAAGGGTAACAATGTTCTTTTTAAATTGAAATCATTTCACTTTATCTTCACTCGTGGTGTTGAAGAGGATAACTATCTTTGCAGTTGAGCTCATACATCTATTTATTTGACAATTTAGCAGAGAAATTAGATTTTAAATTGAAAATGTTGCTTATTTTGTCAATATTGCTTTTGATTAAAATGCAGTTAATTGTGATTATTTAATTATAGACCCTGCAATTAACTCCAATAAAAATGTAATCAAGTCCCACCACTAATTACTCCTTTTTGTTGATAATAAACAGACCTCTCTGATGATGAGTTGTCTACCAAACCACTGGAACAAGACAATAAAAAGTATTATTTCCATCTTGACATCTTGCTATAAAATTCCCCATAAGCTTAACCTTTAAAAGCCTGCAAGTCTAAAATTAGCAAAAGTTTTTGCAAATATGACTAACACAGAAATACTCATACGTTACCTTCACACTGGCCCGTCTTTTGGTTCCTCTTGAAACCAGGTTTGCACTGACATATCGCATTAGCATTTGTTTGGTTGCAAATTGCATCCTCCCCACATGGGTTTGTTTTCTTTCCGCACACATCTCCACTGGAAACTACAAATACATACAGGTCTTTGATTATGCCTCTGAATCTCAGTTGACTGCTGGGGTTTTCCTTTGATGTGCAACAGCTAAGAGTGCATCCTAATCACTCACACAGAACACAACACACCTCAAACATTTATTATCACAAACAACAAAACCTTGCATCTCAAATGAGAAGATTGCTGTTCTTTGCGATAACCTCACAGGGAGCCGCGCTGCATCTCTTGCAGGAGCTTCAATGATATCTTTGCGAAAGTTACCAGCTTGTTCTTACATGACTTGCAGTCCTGCTCGTCTGAGCCGCCGTCGCCGCAGTCGTTGAAGAGGTCACACTGAAGCTGCATAGGGATGCAACGTTGATTACTGCAGGTGAACTCTGTCTTGCCACAAGGCCGAGGCCTTCCAGCTACCACCTCTGCTTTGACAGGAAAGAAAATAAAGCAAAGTCAATATAAATCTTTTTTAAAATATGGAATTAAACAGTTGAAGAGTTAATTGCATTAACTCAGCTGTAACCGTCCGAGGCAGGTCAAACACTGGAACATTGATTCAACTCATTCTTTCCAAACTGTTCATGTCAAAAAGGGACAAAAATGTGATATAAACTCGTTTACTTTTTAGTTCTTTGTTTTTTATTTTTTGGAAAATAATAAGACACTCGAGCTACTTCACCGTGGAAAAATCTAATTAAATGAGTTATTAAATGGTTCTATTCATTGAGGGGCAAGTACTGTGAACTATTTGTTCATACCAAATGAGTATAAATCTGAGTTTGTTCATGTTTTTAATTCTGAAAAAGAATGAAAGGTAGACCTACCCTTTCCAAAGCTCTACCAAGTACCTGCTGTTTGTCAAAGTAACTAAGTGAAATGATCAAGTAAAACTAACAAATGATCATTGGCATGCGTTTCTTAGTTAATTTTAACATCTTTTATTTATGAACGTCAACTTAAGTTTAAAAAAATATAGCATTTGGAAGTATATATATGCAAGTATTGTCTGAATGCATTTGGTGTAATCTGCTTTTGAATCCAGTGCAAATTCTAGATACAAAACAGTTGAAAAAATTGGAGCAGTTTGGACTGCTTCGTAAGTTTCCTCTTGGAAACACATCACACAACTCTTGCCATTGCAAAGCAGAATTAGGCACACTTTTTTTCCCCTGTTTTGTTCATTATAATTTTCTTTTTGCTACTTTGAGCTGACGTCCAAAACAAATTCAAAAGTTAGGGTTTCAAGTCTTTGCAGGTTTGTGCTTACCTAAGGCATAGACGTGCAAGCAAATAATATTCCTCCATGTGTTCTGCTTTTCTCAGCAACACCGTTTCTAGCACAGGTTAAAGCCGATGATAATAAATAGAACTATTTAAGTCATGTCTAGGCTTCAATATTTAACACAATTCCACAGCAAATTTGGAATTGTTTTGATAAGTCACTCATTCGATATATTCGCTCCTTATATACCTGCTAGAATTCAACCTGCACTCATCTTTATACCATCACCTCAAAAAAAAAAAAAAAAAGAAATATGTAGTATCTTGTCCCAGTGAGATAAGACAGAACCACTGTTTTTGGTTTAGGATACACATTTCATCCACATGTTTTGATGTGTGACCAGTTAAGTTTCAGCTAGCTAACCATTTGCCCATTGCAGTGGTTTTAAGTTTCTCATGATCTGACAAAGCACATAAAATGTTTTATTCTATGTATTGTCTTAAAACTTTAGGGAGTGCATAGCTTGTTTCATACTATTTAGCAATTGGAATATCATCGATCACTACAGAATTCAGAGTATTGGCATATGTCAGTGTGAACAAAGTACAGGGCTGTTCAACTAAAAACACAAACTGAAAGAGTGCAGTGTGGGATTTAGAGTGTTGCACTTCTTCCTCGCTCACAAAGGTATTTTCTCAGTAGTTACAGTTATTGGCTTTGGAGTTCTGATGTTTGCTTGATGCCGTTGCTCAGCTTCACTGCACACTAAATTGAAATCCTCACTTGATCCAACGCATTCAGCACTGCATTCCCAGCAGCTGAGTGAATCTCATACAGCAGAGCTTATAAAGCAGCCAATCGATTAGATGTTAAACACAGGAGAAAAAGATGAGCAGCCTGTCCGCATCGTTCTTGATGGTAATGTAAGATATATGAACAAAGCAATGGGTGACGTGATTTTCAACTGTAGGCTGCATGAACTCCAAGCACTGCACCATATATACATAAACAAACTGTGTCCAAGTGAAGGCCATTGATTGTAATAACTTTAATGCGCTTAGAGACGGTTGGCTTATTGGCAAAGATAAAAATTTGTATAACTTGGATTGACTGCAGTGCAAAAATATTGACTGTCACATCCCCACAGCAAATGACAGTTAATGTGTCAATTTTCAGTTTAAGGAATGTACACAATCACATCTTTTCTGCAGCTAGTCGAGAAAGAGGTTATTATCTTAGCGGCAGGTAAAATTACAGTTTGATTTTCATCTTCACATTTTTTTCTGTGTATCGTAAAAAAAAAAAAAATGTGTTTGGCACTCTCCAACAATGTGAGAATGAAAAGGAAAGGAGCATAATGAAGTGATGGGGAGGAGGATGATGGGATTAAGATGAAATTGAGGAGATGGATAGATGGAAGAGGCATACAATGGTGAGAGGTAATGGACTGAGGTAAGAGATGGATGAGGGTCTCAATGGAATCAGAGAGAAAGATGAATGAAAGACGAGAGGAACAAGAGAATGATAGAAAACAGGAGCTATTTCTCATTTTTTGTCTTTCTGTGAGAATTTACAGACAGCTTGTGGAAAGATATCAGGACACCAGAAAAGGGAGAATCAAAGCGTTTGGAAACATTAAATTGGGTATTTTCACTTTGACATGAAAGAGGGACACAAAAGCTAAAACTATTTTGCAAATTTTTTCCCTGACTGAAATGAAAAAAAAAAAAAAAGAAGAAATAATAAATTTACAAATCTGAACATACAGTAAGTGGAAACAATATCTGCTTCAATTTTTATCAACCACCAAGTGTTCATACATTTTCTACATAAACAACCTGTTTGGAGAATCAAATATTTGCTTCCTACCGCATTCTTCTTCATCCGAATTATCGCCGCAGTCATCCACTTTGTTGCAGACTTGGTCCATGCGCAGACACACATGATCGTTTCTACAGCGGAAAGGCCTCGTAGGTGGGCAAGGAAGCTTAGCTGGAGGCCAAAAGATGCAAAAACAAATTAATTTGCTGTTGGGATTTAAGAGAGGCAGCAACATCTTTTCTCTAGTGGTACAGAGAAGTAAAAAAAATAAATGCATCAGGTGGCTTTTAGGTGCTATCTTGTGAGTGGTATTTTAAACTTACCGCACATTTCTGCATCTTCATCTGAGTTATCACCACAGTCATCCTTGCCATCACATACCCATGTGTGGAGCTTACATAAGGTGTTATTACAGATGAATTCATCGGCTCGACAGAAAAATGTTCCTGCAGTCACAAAGTTTCCACAATTTTTATCACAGCAAGTTAAGTTACAAAGTACAACAGTTTTAGATATCATGGATTATCTTACCTAATTAAATCAGAAGGCTAAAACTCTTTCTGTATTGAACATTTAGCTACATTTTCATCTGTATTATGTTTGATATCTTTTCATCTCCTGTGCTTTTGCAAATGTCATATTACTGGATTTACTTTGACCTTCTAATATTAGACGTTAATTTGTTTTGCATAATTTATTTTATAAATGCTGCAGCTTTTAGCATAAGCTTTTACATTCATAATAACATTCCAGTCAGATATGATTGTTCCTTTTTATTCTTGAGTGGACTGAAATTACAAATTCTTCTACTTTTGAAAAAACAAAAACTGGGTTTACGAGCTTGATTTTTCTTTTTGTGACTTTGATAAACCACACAGGGTCAGAAATATACATACAGCATAAAAAACACACATGTCTACTGCCCTATATTTAACCCTTTCTTACAGGGAAAGTTACATTTGGCTTTTATAAGGGGCTTTTAGACCTAATGAGTGGGTATGTATATATCCAAGCCTTTGTTTCTAAATGTGGACCTGTCTGAAGTGAATAAAAATAGATTCCCAGAATTGTATTTTTTGAAGTTCTCTATTAAATAATCATTTCACCTGGAAAAAGAAAGCATCAAATGCATAATTAAAAAAAAAAAAAACATGTCTAACCTTCTAACTGGAACTATATGATATAACATATTGCGGTATTATCTAAGTTTTTCCTTCTTTTTACCATGGTTACAGTTTTCTTCATCGCTGTGATCCATGCAGTCCAACACGTCATCACATCGCCAGCGTCGAGGGATGCAGTGAGCGCGATTCAGGCACAGAAATTCATCCTCTCTGCACTCCTTCACACAACCAATCTGTCCAACAACAAAATACAAAATCCTCAAGCAGCAAACATGAAAAATAGACTCTTTACACAGTAATCTGTTGAAGCACTATTCATAATAAACACACATTGGTGTGTGATGTCTTTAATTCCTGGAAACGTGTGAAGCTGTACTGACCTCATCTGAGCCATCAAGGCAGTTGTCATGTCCATCACACCGCAGGCTGGCTGACACACACCCTCCACTGGCACACACATACTCATTTACAGAGCAAGATGGGCCCACTGGAAGAAAAAGTGCTAAGATATTATTTACGGAAGATGCAGCACTTTCGCTTTCTTAACTATTACAAAGCTCTAGACTAACACTATCTTGACAGAAAAACCAATCTTAAAGAGCGATGATTTCTCTTGAAAGTATTTCTTCAGTGATGACAGCTTTTGTTTTTGCTACAAAACTGAACTGAAACAAAAGATTTTCATATTTTCAGGATCCGCTTCTAAAACTGATTTGCACATTTCTGAAGGTCCTCTGAGAAATTTTCTTGAAATGTATTTTGGTTCTGGGTGATGGTCTATCTGCCAATTCAAAATACTTCTTAGACAGACAAAGACAACTAATGTTTTAATAAAATACATTTTCAGTAAGGCTTATCAAAAATGGATCATCAATGGAATTAGAGTGTCATATAAAGTTCTCAGAAAAAAAAATGTAATAAAATGACAGACACTAGCTTTTTTATGATGATTTTCAAGATAGGGAAACTGTTACACAATGATTAGATAAGTGATTTTGAAATGTGGGCAGAAATTGGTGAAAGCTTAGAATAGAGCAGAGGAAAACTTAAAAATCCTTCAAATCAATGATGAAATAATAACCTATTGCCTAATATTGAGGGGCCCCTTCACTTCCAATATATTTTCATACTAGACAAAGAGATATGAAGTTTGGTAGATTTTCCTTTTTTTGGATTGTAAGATGTGCTTCTGAGTGAGGCTTTTTTTCTACAGACATGAATAAAACCATTTCTGAATATCTGGAGGTGGGATGAACACTTCTAGTTTATTCATTATTCAATTCCTCTGATTCCTTTTCACAGCAGTCTGCCAAAGATGGACTGATTCTGTTAGTTGAAGCAGAGATCTAATCACATATCACTAGTTATAATGTGATAATGCATCGACCTAAATATCTGAACATTTTGGTTGATTTTTTTTTTTTTTATTTGTGAGCCATGAGCAAAAATGTGAAACATAACTTTTCATGAAGACCTTTTAGACTGCCCAAGGAAAAAGAAAAAAAAACAACTTTTTTTTTTTTTGAGAAAAAAGATTTTTTTTTTTAATGAATAATTTTGGTTTTTGTACAGGAAACTTTTGATCTGAGAAATAACTCGCAGAACATGCAGCCATCCTTTGAGCAAAAATGAAAATCATTTGAGCTATTTTGCTAGGTTCACACCTGTTCCATGGCAGCTTTTTTCATCTTCCCCCATCTTGCAGTCTTCTTGACCGTCACACAACCACTTGAGTGAGATGCAGAGGTTGTTGTGACACCGAAACTGGTCATCTGCACAGCGCGCCTCACAGCCTCTCTGAGAACAAATTCAGAGAATAAGAAAGTTAAAAAAAAAACACAAAAAATTATTTTGATTTATAATCATTTGTATTTCACACCAATGATTATACATTAGCTTTAAAATCAGAAGTTACTTTAGTAAAAATAATGTGATGATCCACAAATTTGTATTAAAATATTAAAAGTTAACACAAGCAATAAAACATGCTCCTACACAGTTTATCTTAAGCAAAGTAAAAGGAAGATATTACTTAAGCATATGTAAATCTACGATGTTTGTACTAAATGTAAAAGAAAAAAAATGTTTTTGTACGGTGATTAGTGATACTAATCAGTTACAAATAAGGATTTTAGTTTTTAAGTGATTAACTTTTGTGCCAAATATAGACAATGAACTCCGCTGTCACAGTAAGAAAGCCAAAGGTTTATGGAGAATGACCAGGCTAAGATCCTGCAGGATGTCATTGACTAAACTGACACAGCAGTGATGGCTAACCATTCAGTGAGGTTTTTGACTAGGTAGATAATGGGGCAGTAGTGGTTACAACATCAACAGCAACATTAAGGATTGATCAAAAAGGAACAGGACTCAAAGAGGAAGAAATCCCTTGGACTCTGTGTCCAGAAGAGCACAACCTTAGGAACAGCTAAGATCCTGCAGAGAACATAAAGGACCCCAAGATAAAGTAGAACTGCCAAAGAGGAAAGAGTGTCTGTAAAGCCTTTGGGTTGTTTTGGGGATAAGGACAGAAACGATTTTCAACTTAAACATTGAGTTGAGGGAAAAGAGGAAGAAATAGGGATTGCAAACTTATTTTAAAAGAGTGGTATTATGTATGTTCCAGTCATTTAGAGCCATTTCATAGCACAATCAAGTATTTAAGTTACGTTCAGTTGTTAAATTTCCATATATATCAAACATAACATGAAAGAAATTTGACTTTACATTTCAATGCTTTGAAATTGGACCAGTGTCTCTTAAAGAAGCTTCTACTCTTTCTGACACTCCGCCTTCAGCTCATCGTCACAACAATGCTTCTCATTATGGCATTCGCAAACGTCCTTAGGCGTGTTGCAGTGAGTAGTAGTTAGTTTGAAAAGCTCAGCAGACAGGTAGTTCAACTAGGTGTTTGCTAATTACTGCTGCTAATTACTTTGGAACCGTGTGTGGACATCTTGGGGAAGGGGTGAGGCTAACGACAAGCTATGGTCAAGTCTGCAGTTGCAAGAAGCTTTGTAGAAATAAGCGGCACATTGTATGAGCAAGCGTTTAGGCACCCTGAATGGCTTCAACTACAGATCTTAAACACGCAGGAAAGAATCAAAGGAACACTCCAAGTACCTTTTGAATACCTGGAGTGTACAAACATGATATAAAGCTCAAAACAGTCGATTTTTCGTAACCCCCTTTAAAACAACTACTTCATTTGGCTGATAATATGAAAACACCTACTAATGCCCACTGACATTTGGCATATTAAAAACTAGCAATCTGTTTTAAAGCAATAAAACTGGTCATAAAATGAAAATAGTGAGGGTGGCACTATTCTGGAAAATGCTACTGAACTTTAACAACTACTGCAAGCTAATGACATACTAATGCAGTCCTCAAACCTCACAGTCCACCCATAGCTTCAAAGGTTTGCAAATAGGTGAAGAGGCAGTGCTTTTTTAAATGTGCTTTGAGTTCTCTAAAAAATTAGATGAACTGCTTTGAAACTCAGCTAGAGGACTCTGAAAAGAACTTAATCATTACTTTTACAAAGTCATGAGAAACCCTCTTAGCTTTTTGTTTTTTTCTGTTAGGTCTCGTGCCTAACAGAAAAAAGATAATTTCACCCATTTATACCAAACCCAAATTGGACCATTCCTTCTGGGTGTTTATTTTTGACCTTAATTTAATGTCTTACTTAAAGCATTTGCAAACATGAATTCAGAAAGCGAACACTTGGGATAAACTTCACAAAGGGTTAATTAGGGTTGAAGCACCTGCATGCAAAGAGATTACATATAAAACAAATATTATGAATGTTAAAGAGGGCAAAATATTAAAAAGAATAATGAATTTTAACAACAAGCTTTTGTCCTTGTATTATGCATCACAAAACAACATTATCTGTAATGGGGCTTTATTTCTTAATTTTCAATGTTAAAATGAATGCGCATTTAGGTTCATTTTGTCACATATTATCTGCGTCAAATTACAAAAGCAATTTTAAGCTTTAAAAATAAAGATATTCAGGCGTCTGAATGAACTAAACAACCAGTTTTTGTTAGTTCTACAGGCATGAAGGATTAGGATTACCAAAAGCAAATTAATATGGTTCTTCATGCTCTAGTGCACTGGAAGGTAGAATAATTCATCACAGTAAAATATTCTGTACTGTTCTGTAGTGAGACATCCATGGCGAGGAGATTTATATCAACACAGTGAAATATAACTAAAACAGGAATTTTTTCAGAGCAAAATTTAATTTTTTTCTACAATTGCGATGTTTAATTCAAACTTTAGCTACGTCTGTAATGACAAACTGAACAAGTGATCAGTTACATAGAAAAACACATTACCTATATGCTATAATTTGGCTCTGATCCACTGTAATTTATGAGTGTTGGTGACCCAATTATGTCGTTTTGATCTCTTTTCACAATATTACACTCTTGATATTGCAACCTTTAATTTTAATTCAAGCTACCTATTGACCCACTAATTACACATTAGCTAACACATAATGATTTAATGGGGTATGATGGACATCCTCTCTGTTCAGACTAATAAAAACCCATATGCCACACAGCCCAAAATGTAGGTGTCATAGCTCTGCTTGTGAAGTCATTTTATGTGGCAAATTTAATTCTTAAAAATAAACAAAAACAGTAAAACTCAGGAACTGACCTCATCTGAATTATCCAAGCAGTCGTAATCTCCGTCACAGCGGAACCGGGACGAAATGCACTCTCCATTTGCACAGGCAAAGTCTTTGTGGTTACAGGTGACAGGCTCTGTATGGGAAACAGAACATCCACTCTTTATTAATTCACACATGTTCATGAATTTTGTGCTAAAGTAATTACTGTCCTGAACCAATTCCAGATGCTAGTTTAACTTCAGATACATGTTGTTGGTTTACTGTAAGCTACAGGCAGGCTATGATTTTAAAGTAGTGCAGAAAATCTCTGTCATCGTTTACAACTTCTAATTCTGTTTGGTAGACATTCTACCAGAGAAATCCTCTTCAATAAGAGAAAGCCCAGACGGAGCACTGAGAGGAAATTATTATTAAGGGGGTTGTGTAGAAAAGCAATGGCCAGGCTGATTACGTATTTATAATCATTGCAACTAAGAGTAAAACAGTAAAACATATTATGGTAAAAATGTTAAGCTCATATTGGTTTTATAGAGTTTCATTCTGGGACTTGCAATCTGCAAATAGATGTCCTTAAAAGGCTTGTATCAAATTAAGTTTTATGGATCAGCATATGCCTGGTAAAAACTTTATGTTTCATCCTTTAATGTAATGTTGTATTCAAAACTGGGAAAGGCTAAAAGACCAGAAAAAATGCATAAGCATAAACATAAGAAAATCTAAATGTACCCATTGATTGTGGCTTTCATAATCAGGAGTAAGAATTTGTCGATGAAACCAAGAATCTTGTATCAGCTATTAGAGGTAGTCTCTCCCTAAGGACAATATTAGACTGGTGCTAAACAGCTGGATTAGATTCATCGTCTGGGCCCTCCCTTGTTATCATGGGCTGTTAGCTAACCATGGGCATGTATTATGAGTTGTGCTGTAAGACAGACTCCCAGCAGGCATTGCAGCAAAATCTGATTTGCAGCCCCTCTATTGTCTGCTGGTCCAGCTGCTTTATGTCTTTTTTTTCCATCCAACTCTTGACTGGCCTTTATTTGCATTTTAAGTGACATTAATAGGTTTGGAGGCTCGAGCGTCTAATAAATCATGCAAAATGTGCACACACTGCAAAAAAAAAAAAAAAAAAAAGCACACAGAGTCTATGCATGAGCTCATACAACACACAGGCAAACAATTCCCCCCACGCAAATACAAAGAGTTGAGTACACAACAGGATGTGAGACTTAACAAGGCGGGTTAGCAGTGACATTTCATGAGTAGATAAAATAGCCCAAGAGCCTGAGCTTAACTTTGTTCTCAGAAAAGAAGCACAGATATTATGAGCGCGCTTAAAAGAGGGAGTTGAGTCATGTTGGATTGATAAGGAAGAACCACCCTGAATGCACAAAGCTGCATATATTATTTCTGAGAATGGGACAAGGCGTTGTCATGGTCGGTGAGAAAAGCAGTCAGGTGTCCTCAAGGGCGTCAAATTCTTCACGGTGCGTGCGAAGCATCAACAGTGTATACAAGCAAATAAACAGAGCTTAGAGCACGTGAAGTTGTCAGGTATACTCACTGCAGTTCTCCTCGTCTGAGCCGTCTCCGCAGTCGTTCTGGCTGTCACACCTCCAGTGGTCGGGGATGCAGTTGTTATTCTCACAGCGGAATTCATGAGGTCCACAGGTCTTTTCATCTTTTTCATCAGGAGCAAGAAATAGAAAAAAAACGCATACAGATGAAAATGGCTTCAAAGAGCATGAATATTAATACAGCACTAGCTATCATATTTTTAAAGTGTAATCATCGTTTCCTCAGGGTTTCCCTGAGCAAGTCTGACTGTGAGCTCAAAACATAGTATGCATTCAAAAAGCTAATACACCGTAAGATGAAATACCTGACTCCGCTGCCAGGTCTGCTCAGCCGATCGGTAACAAAAAGTTGGCAAAATTGAACATTTCTAAGTATGACTTGTGTTTCCTTTTAGGCCACATTCAAGCTGTGATTCTGCTCCTTTCAGCATTATCGCAGACAAGACGTGACGGTGATCGAGAAGTAAAATGGGAAATACTCTACCATACTGTTTGGCTTTCTTTTTTTGGTTAGTTGCTGTACTGAAAATGTATACTTCTTGAGCATTCCATACTGTTTTCTATCTATTTTAGGCTGTGATTTCACAAAATGTACTCTTGATAATGTCACAGTTATGAAAGAAAAAAAACAACTTTTGATCAAGCAATAAACTCAAGATATTAACAGAATGGGTTGACTCTGTTAAATCTGAGGTTTGACTTAATCTTTCAGGATATTTACAGAGAAAACTAATATTCTCAGGGCATAATTTTCAGGGACAATGATGAGCATAGAACATCTCTGTGTGGTTAGTTGTCCACTATACAGGGTAGGCTGCTATATAGGCACACTAGCTGGGATAAAATTATGAAAAAAAAAAAAAGAAATACTGACTCATGCAGTGGAAAAAGTTTCTCAAGTATTTTAATATGAAATCATAATATCTAGCCATAACATGGATTAAGTCAATATGTTTGTGTTTTGAGTCAAATGTATATTCTTAAGTTAAAAAAACAATAAGATAGAAGCAGTTCGGGGTTGCTTTGGGTGTTTCCATCAGAAAGTTTGCTCTGCATTAGTACATGGATATGTCAATGGAATTCTACAACAACCAGATTAATGTTTATTTAAAATTCCACCACATTTCTTAAAAATGTTTTTTTAAATATAATTATCCTGACTTTTAATTCATAAAAGTATTCTTTCAGCAGGCATCATCCAGGGATAATAGCCCTGGTGACGTTATCAGCTAGGAAAGAGACGTGGGTGAAGAAGTGGGTGGCAGATTCCGCCTGAATCTCTTTCTTACATGACAGCAGGCGGAGAAACAGGAAGGTGCAAGAGGCAGCAATTCATTAGGGAGCAGCTTGGGTGCATTCAGCATTTAAATACATGTATAAGGGAGAATAATTTGGAAATATGACTCTTTTGGGTCAGAGCTCATTATAAAAGTGACAAGGACAACTTTCTTTCGCTATCAGAGTTATTTTAAGTGTAGAAAAAATAGGCAAAATGAAGATATGTCATTTGCTAAAAGTTTGTTTGTGCAAACAATCTGAGGAGCAAAAACCATCTGTGATAAAGTGGCTCATTTTATTTTTACTTATTTAGCTTTGCTAGAGGATCTTCTAAGGTTATCACTCATAGAAGCAGAAGTACAAAGAACAATACTACATGAAACAGACTGAGATTACAAAGAAATCCATGGCATCAAAGCATAAGGGCCAGAGTAAGTGGAGTATAAACTGGATGGTGTTTAGTCAAAGCCAGTCCCAGTCCTTGTCTTTGTGCTCTGAAATAGTTGTGACAGTCGCAGTAAAACATGCCCACATCCACTCACATAACAAAAACAAACTAACTGGACATAATTCCTATGTTACAATTGTGCAGAGAAAGGAGACAAATGTCCTGAAAGCAACTGAAGTATCCCGAGATGTGGTGTAATTTAAGGGAAATATGGAGAAGTAAGGGTTTATGGGAGTTATTTAATGCCTGGATGTCAGTGAAAGAGGTAGAAATAATCTATAAACAAGAGATAAGGAAGAATCTAGTATCAGGATTCCAGCCTGATATCCATTTCAGTGATCCATATTGACTGCTGTCACTTTTACCTTCTCACTGCTGACAATAAAACTGTCCAAAAAGTAAATTTCCATTTTCTCCACAATCAGTTGATGCATGTATCAGCTAGAAAAACAAAACAACTAAATCAAAAACTAAACAACAAATAAAAAAAACCCAGAACAGTATATAAATGCTGCAGTGTGAAGATTTCAAGTTTTTTTAATCTGTTCAGTTTATTAGCAATTGCATATTACTGCTTCAGGATAATTACGAATTTATGATATGGTTAGTTTAAGATTAATTCTGCTTTAGTCAAATGTTTTGGTGCTTCCTTGCATGGATCTCACACCCCACTCTCCCTTTCCTCTCACTTCTTGACTTGGTATCAAAACACAACAGAACAAAAAACAAATTAAATTTTAACAGTAAAGGCAAAAAATAAAATAAAATACAAAACAATAAATCAGCCTTGGTAGTGCTGGTTGTTGCATCACAGGCCATGTTCAGATCTGGCAAGCACAGCCATTCTGGGAATGATCAAATCAAGCACAGCCATCACACCTAGGCAGAACTAAATATATGTGTGAAAGCACAAAAATCAGAATGAGAACAGAGCTTTCAGACCGCCTCGTAACCTGATGACTAGACAATACCGATGTCACATGGACATCTTTGCTTTAAAAATGTATATTTTATAAACAGCTTATTAAAAAAATCTGGCAATCTTGTTGGCCCGTTTAAAACAACCAGATATGTGAGGGAATAATTAAAGTTATTTGTTTCTCCTGCTGACAGTTTTAATGAATTCCTTGTTGAAATCCTCATAAATGAAGAAACAATGTTCTTTGGGACTGATAAGGATATGATATGGGTTTCTCTGCTGTGAAAGCTTTGTTATTGTTTTTGGAGCTGACTGCACCTCCTGTGGTCACTGTTTATTAAAATCTCCCATGGTGATCTAATTTTTCTTGTTTTGTCCTCAACTATGTGCACAGTAAAAGTTGTAAAGAAACTGGTCTTGAAGGCAAATTTTATTGTGCATTAAATACTTTTTTTTATTTAATGAAAACTGTAATGGTCAGGATCCTTTAAACTTCCTTCATCCCGCTCCAATTCCCTTTAATTATCCCTAAAATTATCCCGTTGTATAATTTATCATGCTTTGAGCGTTGCAGCTCAAATGATTTCTCAAAAATGCAGCACAGGGGAGGCTGAACCAACACTTAAATATTAAAACATACAATCACTGTGCTTGTGGTGTTGTTGACAATCAACGCAGTCATTTAACTACATTGCTGTGCATGTGGAAAAACTAACTCAACCTGAACATTGAAGCCTTATGTGTCAAACTGAAGGCCTGGGGCCTCATGGCTTTTGACTTTAAATACTCAAAAAAAATCAAAGCAGTTTTTATTTGTATAATACAAAATGTTAAAAGATGTTTAATATTAAATAACTTGAATAAATAATAATTGAATGCAGAGACAACTATTGATTCAGTTTGTTCTACAGATACATTGTAGCACAACTGGCCCTTTGAGGAGGTTTATGATCTTGATATGGCCCAAAAAGAAAATGGGTTCAACATCCCTGCCTTAGGTGAAAGATCATACTTAAAACTGGTTAGAATAAAAACTGATTCATCCAGCCCAGATGATACTGCTAGGTCTGAGCAAAAGTCGTGAACATACAAAACGAACAATAGAACTTAGGGTTAGGAGCAGTTGCATATCTTGAACTTAATTACTTCGCGTCAACTCTTTATAAGATATTCTCACACAGGAAACAAGTCTAAAGCTAATGAAGTTACTGATTTGAACTGAATTTTCAGTCTGATGAAAGCCTTTTAATCTACAAAAAAAGTATCAGGAGTTTTAGAAAACATATTTTCACTGATATCAAACCAACAATCCCCTCGTTGGTTCGATGAACCAATAACGTTACATTTCTGTTCTCGCTACAGGGATGGCTGCTCTTTTACGCATGATGTAACAAACTCTCTCACTGCAGGTTCAAAGAAAGTTTAAACTCAGCTCACGTCCACTCAAGCCACCAAAACATTGTGTGATTTTATAATTGAGAGATTATACCACTGTTTCTTTACTAACTACACAGTTAGGAGTTGCAGCAAAATTGTTCAATTGTGTTGTTAACTGCCAAGAACATTTTTGACAATGCTAGCAGGTGGCCTTGAAGGCATCTAGATTCAGCTGAGAGTCGAACCAGAAGAACAAGCAACGCGACTGAATCACTGAGTTAGACTAGAATAAACTCAAGGGTAAAATTAATCACAATCTAAGCAGATTCATAAGAGTGTTCTTTCTGGGAAACTAATGTCGCATAACTCACCACAGTTGGCCTCATCTGACCCGTCTGCACAGTCGGGGTCCTCATCACAAACCCAAAGCTTGGAGATGCAGTGCATTGATGCCTTACACTGGAACTGGTCAGGGGAGCAGGTGCTTTCAGCTGTATTCAGAAAAAAAAGGAGTATGAAAGAGAAGAGCAACATCTTTCATCATTCAGGATGAATTTTTTTTCTCTGTAGAAAGACCTGAGTCATCATGGAATGCTACCACGATGCAAGACACAGTGAGGAAGCAAATTATGCCTCCCGAACATTTCTTCTTTGCCCTCATTTTTATGCTATATTACAACAAGGTAGGAGCAGCTTCTTTTTTATATAACGTGACATTGTTTCAAATAGCATTTTAATTTCAATGGCGCAGTGTTCATTACAAAGGTGCATTCAAAAACGCATCCAATCATGCTGGTAGTTTAAGCAGGGCTGAAGTAATTAGCTTCACTTTAATTAAAGTCTTTTTTTCTCCTCCTGACTTTCTCGCAATCTCCTTCCCTCGCTCTCACCCCTTCTGTAATCATCGGAAAGACAAACGCATCCGGCGAAAAGTCTTGAATAGGGTGTGATATTCTGATGAGTTACATCACTGCAGACAAAATCTGCTCTTATCCTCTATGCGATTCAATTTCTAATCCCTTTTCACAAGAGCAGGCCATAACACAAGTCGTCTCCAGAATGCCTAATGAGGACTACGTAATCCTAATGGGGTGTTGTGTGCAGTTCAAGTACAGGCATGAAATAAAAGTTTTAAAAAATGCAAAATTAGGATGTTTTCTTTCATGATTTGTATCAATTTAAAAAAATTCAGACATCAAAAGCTTTGTGCAGTATATATACATTTTTTTTTTTTTTTTTGGAGTGCTTGCACAAACATATCCAATTCTTCTTATTCCAATGCTTTATTAATAGCTTCTTCAGACAATAAAAAGTAATGTTGCAAACTCTCACGGCAGTCTGTCTCATCCTCTCCGTCACCACAGTCGTCCTGACCGTTGCAGCGCAGGTTTAGAGGGATACATTTCTGTTTCCTGGTGCACTTGAACTGGCCTGACAGGCAGATGTATGTCTCTAGGAGGAAAAACGATAAGAAGGAGAGCAAAATCAAACAAAACGAAAACACACCAGAAACACATTTATTCACCACACTGAATACTCAATGTATTTTCCCCATTTGCCTATTATATTTACCCGTGGTGAGTCTGGGGCAATGCTGGTACTCTGCTCAATTTGTGACCAAGTATTTTTTTTTTTCAGTAAACCTCTTACTATTTGCTCTTCTGCCAGTTTATCTTTCATCATGCAGCTTTGGATTTTGTCATTAAGCCTCTTTAACTTCCTTCAGAGTCTAACTTCTAATATGACACCCATAGCAAAAGCACAAAATGACTAAAAGCATGTTTACTTTCAATCCTGCTCACTTTTGTTACCAGTGAGCCTCTTAACTTGGAACTTATATGATTTGAAATAAGAGGAAGTGTGTTTGTGTAAGTATCAATCTTTAGGTTACTATTCCATAATCAACTAGTTAATTGTTTTTATAATCAATCACATTAAGTCCCAATAAAACACACTGATGTTTGTGCTTTAACATCAACATGTGAAAAAGTGAAATATTTTTTCAGGTACTCCAGCAGAGTAAACTGTCAACTTACCACAGTTGGCCTCATCCGTGTTGTCGCCGCAGTCGTTCTCTCCGTCACAGATGAAGGGAGGAAGAGCACAGAGGCCTGTACCACACTGAAAACGCCCAGGCTGACATTTGAATTCCGCTGTTTAAAAATCAAGCATAACCCAGTGTGCAATTAGAAATAAAAATGGGACATATATTATAAAAGAGGTCAAAGCTCTGGCTGTAACAGGAAATAGAGAGAAAAATAACATGTTTTTGCCCCAGAGTTTATGCTTTTATGGTTTACAACTATAACATCCCACTTACGGCAATCAGGGGGCTCGTCTGAGCCATCCCCGCAGTCATCCACCGTGTCGCACTTCCACCAGAAAGGGATGCACTCATCTGTCCCACAGCGAAACTGTGTTGGAACAAAAGAGACAAAAAAAGAAGGGGAGTGGGTGAACATAATTTGAAGTCGACATGCATTCTCGACTGCCTGGTTAGACTTCTGCGTTCTTCAAAGCCAGAGTTAAAATCAATACCCAAACATTTCCTTCACCCTTCATGTCAGAAAAGAAAAGCCCATGAAAGTAAAGCAATTTGCCTTCAGGTGGAACAGTGTTGATCAGAACAGAGGAGCAAACAACATGATCACAGCAGGTGTGGACATGGTGGGGAAGGAGGAAGAAAGGAGCTGACCTGACTGGACGTGCAGTTGGAGAGGCAGGTTTTGTTGTCGGCAGCAAGGTAAAAGTTTGTGGGACAGGCACATTTGTGTTCCCCACCAGGGGAAAGAAGACATAAATGGCTGCATCCACCATTTGCAATCTGGCACTGGTGCTTGGGCACTGGACAGCAAAATACAAATACAAGTCAGAGCTCAAACGGTCTGACATCAGGCATGTTTTTCTTCCGGCTGAAGAAAAACAACAACTAAGGAACAAAACTGTTAGCTGGATGGAACAAACATGAGAGTCTGATGCACTATTTACCTTCAGGCTGCCGTAGTGAGTGGTAGACCTTGATTGATTTGATGGCTTGCCAGGAGTTGAGGAGCTCAATCGCTTGAGTGCCTGTAGTCTTGTGGGCACGTCGGAGTGACTTGGACTTCCCATCAGTCCAATACACAAAGTCCTCAAACAAAGTCAGTGCCATTACTCCTTGGATATGGTCATAGGACACTAAAAAAGGAAGTCATATGTTTAGTTCTCTGTCTGTGCAGGGTTAATATCATCCAAAAAACCTTTGGAGATTAAAGCAGTTCAACAGATTAAATAATAGATCTGTAAGGATTTTCAAAATAGAGTGTTTAGATAGTCAAATAATATTTTTTGATATTTTAAATTATAATAAAATACAGTGTCTTTCACTTTTCAGAATGTTGCAAAGACAATATTCATTAGTTTTATGTGGCAGATCAACGCAAAATTGTGAAGAGGAAATTTTACATGGTTTCCAAAATTTCCTAGAACCATCTCTGCATCAGATTTTCACTTTTACAGTCACTCATTTTTACTCAGTGTTTCTCTTCAAATCAGTTCACAGTAAAAAGTGGATGGAAAATATCTTCGAACATCTGTCTAACAATATAATTTGTCTAAACTTAATTTTAAAATTTTAAATGTGCAACTCATGTTATCGCACCGCTTTCTTTCTCACCTTTGCGTCTCTGGGTGCCATCCATGTTGGCAAACAGGATGTGGTTGTCATCTGCCCAGTACAGTCTCTTGTTGGTATAATCAATAGTGAGAGCAGTGGGGCTATAGATCTCTGTGTCAATGATAACCATTTGCCCCCGGCCGTCCATGCCTATACGCCCGATCTGAGCGGGCTCACAGCAGTCTACCCAGAACACATACCTAGTCACAAATATTGCAGAATTGAGAAAAGCTGCATGTCACTGTAGGCAACAATAAAATGGAGTATTGTTCAAAATAACAAGGCGATACAAGATACGGGTCAGATAAATCAATGGAGGTAAAAATGAACAATGTGAGTATACATGCTAGTAAAAAGGAAACAAAAATACTGAAAATAACAAATGCCTAAAGTTCACTGACTACAATGACACCACGTTACATAAAAAAGGAAATTCTCATTTCCACAGATTATGTGTGTAAGCGTGTCTAAGTAAACTATGACAAAAACTATGATTTGTCTTTTTTTAAAAAGTATGCATTTGAAAAACTTGCTTTAAGAACCATTCAAGAATCAGTCATTTTTAGGAATAAAATCCAGTTGTAAGCTATTGTAAGCTCTGTAGTTTTAATATTCTCACCCTGTCTGGGGATCCAGAGCAAGATCTGTGGGGTTCTTGAGACCAGAACTGATCAGGATGGTCGGGTAGAGGCCGTTCGCTTTTGACACTTCAAGTGTTTTCTTTTCTGCGTCACACCAGTACAGATTTTTTCCAATCCAATCCACTGCTAAAGCACTGGGCACCGCTGTCCTGTGGACAATCTGTTAAAACAGAAATCAAAAAGTTTGGTAAAAGTAGTTTGAAACACTAAAAAAAACGTTTAACTGATAAGCTATGCTCAGCAAAATACTTTTTTTCCTACTGCATTTTGGGCTCTCTTAACTTTTCAAACTGAATGGTTTTGAGAAGCTGTCATGTGCTGCCATGGTAACTGTTAAACACGAGTCTTGTGCATGACAAAAGGTTGTTGAGAATACTGCAAGGTGATGTAATGACCTAAGGCTGCAGACCAAAAGCCTTAGCTTTATTTTAATGTGCATTTGCATGCAGAACACTGTCAGAGATAAAAGCATGCTTCTAACACTAGTTTGTGAAGAAAAGGTCAGCCCTTCAAATATATTTACAAAGAAATGTGTTATGAAGCACGCGGGGTGTAGAGGTAGAGCGGTCGCCCCATATACAGAGGCTATTAGTCTCAACGCAGCAGTCTGGGGTTTGAGTCCCAACCCTGAGACCTTTGCTGTATTGTTGTCCTCCCCCTCTCTATTTCCTAACTAGTCTACTGCAAATAAAGGCTACCAGTACCATTAAAATATTTTAAAAAATGTGTAGTACAATAGAAATTTGCTCAGGATTAGGATCATTTCTGTTGAAAATGGTATTTTCGCAAAGCAGAAGGAGTTCACCTACAGTCATTACTTGATTAGTCTCATGGGGAGCAGAAGGGAGCAGTTTAATAAGGTCAAGCAGCAATGAGTGATGACTTTAAAATTAGACTCTACAATCAAAAGTCTTCCCTGCTGCAATGAAGAAAAGAGGTTTTCTTAGTAAAAGAAAAAATGGCGGTGGTCAGAGGGTTCCTGTTTCACTGATTGTATGGTAACTTTGTTCCTGTCAGTCTGACCCAGGGCAGCTATGGCTACAATGTAGCTTACCACCACTGGCATGTGATTTAGTGCACGAATGGGTGAAAGACTAACTGTAGTCTAAGAGCAGTGGGTTCCTCTGGACTGCATAAACACATTAGTTTTCCTCAAAATTAATGCGTTAAATTCCCAGCCTTAGTTTCTACATAAAATCCTTCTTCTTGTAGTAATCTAGGTTATCACTTGTTCAGAATAACTGCTCCACAAAAAAAATTGGAAAATGTCAACATTTGAATATGACTTTTCAAAAAATAAATATAAAATAGGATGTTGAGTGATCTGCATGTAAAAAGTGGAGCCGGTTAGACACTCCATTGTTTCCGCCATTTCAACGAAAAGATAGTAAGACCTTCAAAATACCTGCTTATGACCTCGTCACAATGTTAAAAAATCCAAAAGACAAAAACGAAAGGGATTTGCAGGGGTTTGCGAGATTCTTTGGCATACCTTGGGCTCTCCAGGAAGCATAAAGTATGAGCGTTGAAGACACTGTTTTTAGCATGCACCAACCTTCTGTGGCAAGGTCATGTTAGTTAATCATTGTGGCAGCATATCAAGGTCCTGTGTGGAGCATGAAGAAGTGCGGTGGCAGTTAAATATGAGCATATTTATAAACTAATTTACTTCATGGCAACAAATGCCACAAAAAAGAATTCCATGTCAGCAAAAATCTTTATTTTCCTTTAGAAACACAACTCTGTATCAAAATGATTACTTAAAAACGGAAATCACGGATGGACACAGGTAACGTTTACATAGCTAAATGGATTAAAACTAAATTATGTGGCAACGATGTGATTCAGAATGAAATAATGCGCTGAAGTCCAAGTGAAAAATGAAAAGAAAAATGTCCACTAACTATTTTTCTAATTAAATACCACTATCATTACCTTTGCAAATAAAATCCATACATCTTTTCAGTTTCATGCTTTTCCTCATATAGCAAACCTGTGCAAGTGGCTGCTCATGTCAGTAACTCTTTAATTAACCCGACGTCATAAGCTCATGGATCCGTGTTTCAGACAGTTTGCTAAGCGGTGTCAATGGCTCAGGCTGAAAACTGTGGATGTAAGAGAGCTAAATAAGCCTATTGCTCAGCACACAAAAGCTAATGAGATGTGGCACGGGGACCCAGAAAGTGTTATCCTAATGTCCCATCAGCTCTTCTATCTGGGCTTCGATCCCCTGACCTTACCCAACCTGGTGACAACACCTGAGAGCGCATTTGTAACACGATGCTTGCCACATTCATCTGACAGCCATTAGTTATCTTCGGAAGCACTCTATCTGAGCCATTAAGCAAGCAAGAAGCTCTTTCCTGAAGCAATAAAAAAAAAATCTATGATGTTGAAAGTGTAAAATATAAGACACCTATCTTTAGCTGAGCGGTGATAATGAGCTATTTCAACCACGTGTTGTTTCAAAAGCAGAAAATGTTTTTAAGCGGCAAAATCTGATAATTAGACTGAGCAAAAACAGAGCTGAGATGGGTGGGTAAACATTGAAGTGGGAGTAAGAGCAGGAAACGCAACGATTCGTCACCAAAGTGAAATAAGCAACATATGGTAGTCAGTCACAGCAGCAGTATCTCATCAGTTACCTTAAGGTCGCTCCCATTTAGGCGCATTCTGTTGATCTTTCGACCACTCGGCCTGGTTGAATCCACCCAGTAGATGAATTCCTTTTTGTAGTCAAAATCTAGGTGGATGATGTTGTAGAGGCCCTAGGAAATAGAAAACACACATTGCATGTTAAAGCATGTTAATATTTATCTGAATGAAAATGGGTCAAGCTAAGTTCCCTGTGGGAGGGTGAAAGCATTACGCTGTCACTCTGACTGCCACCATAAATATGCAACATTTGGTAATTAAACAGAAACACATTTATTTTCATCTGCTCAACCAAAAGGTGATTTCAATTTGCATTGCTAAAAAAAAAAAAAAAATTTATGTTCTTTTTATACGTGATATGTTTTGTGCAGCTCAAGCAGTATTGATTTTGGTGGATATCCCCATAGCTCTCAAGGCTTTCAGTAATACAAGCAATTTTAAAATTGACTGGAGAGCAAGCTGCAGTCCGATCAAAGGAGCAGAGTGACGTACCTTTCTTCAATGTTTAGCTCATAGGAGCTCGCTGTCAATCAGACAGCGCCGCACACCAAACAAGTGCCCCCACCCTGCTGTCTCACACTGTAGGAGCCTTGAACACATGTCAGACAATCTGACAGGTGCAATGAAATGTCTTCATCAGATCATCAACACTTTCATGGACAGGTCGCAAAGGGTCCGGAGGGAACATTTCTGTACTCTGCGTATCTGTTACAGAGATGAAATCCACCTTTCTCTTGTACTTCTAACATTGAACGGTATATTTTATTAATCTACCTGGAGGACGGCATGAAGAGGGATTGAGACCCTTTAACTGAGCTTGGATGTAAAAAGAAAACAAAAAAGACTGAAGTAATGTTTTTTTTCTATTTTTATCTCATTAAAATGATGCTACGGGTTAGATAATTTGCCTAAACCCATTCACATTTCATCACCTGACAACTAAAACCTTCAAGTTAAAGTGTAATTATTCACAGTTTTGAAAATGAGCTAATTTCTTCTCGAGTCTGTTCTAACCAGCTGACCTGTGACCAGGAAAAGCATCCTCAAGAGCTTTCTTACCCAGGCTGTTAGTTTAAGTGGACAGTCATGTTCTGGTATGTGTCAAGTTGTTTTAAATTTTCTGAACATGGATTGAATTGAGCACTGTGAGACGTCCAAAGCTCAACTTATTATTTTAAAACTGAACCCTTCTTTGAACCTATACACAACGACACCTGTTTCAGATCAGCTATATTTATAGTGAGAGAAAAACACTCACAGCTGGGCTCTCTTCACTAATTGGTCTTTAAAACGTTCCAATTAATATTAAAATTCTTTCAGTATTTTCATTGCTTTTATCAGCTTATTTTTGTGACTCTTGTTATTCAGAACCAAGTGTTTATTTCAAAGTGCTATATGAATAAAATTGACACTGGATTATGTTAGTGTACAGACCACTAGATGTGGAATGTTCTTAGAAAATGACAAAAACATGAAAGAGTTGAAAACTTATGAATATATTTTGACAATTTACAACACATTCATAGAAAAAAACCTGCAATATTTCAATACTGAACTTTATTGCCCAACCCAAACCCTGAAGCTGCATAATCATTCAATGTAATTTAATATTATTTTATTGCCTATTATATATTATTTTCCACAGAAATATCTCTTTTTTCAAAATGACCTGACCAGGGTGATCCCGCCTCTCCCCCGAAATGTCCTGCTGGAGATGGGCACCAGCACCGGCACCAGCACCAGCACTCCCACCCGCCCACCCGACCCCACTAAGGACAAAGATGTATAGAAAACGGATGGCTGGACGGATATATATATATAAAAAACTGAGAAGTAAGATGAATGTTTGTCTGATTTTTAAAAAATAAATTGTAATGACTTAAGCTTATTAGAGGTCAGGGGCTGAGTTAAGAGGTTAATTTGACTGTTTAGAAGGATGTAAGATACTTGTGAGGTGAGTTATGGTAAATTGCATCCTGACTTTTGTGATAATCAACAGTTAGATTCAAGTATAGCCCAGAGCAGCAGTGAGACCTGAAAATGATTGAAAAATCACTTCCAACGGTTTCTCCATTAAGCGAATTCGCCCCTCTGTTCTGCACTAAGCGAATTGCCCGCTTTCTTCCACACTTGTTTTTGGAGTTTGTTTTTCATAATGAACTGCACGGACTTAATTGAATAGATTTTTTTCTTCTTTTATTTAAGAGATGTATACACCATTTTTATTCATTTAAATCTGCTGGATGAATTACAGTGTCCTCGGCAGCTGCTGATACCCAGTTAGATATAAAATATACATTAGTCAACTTAAGTACAAAGACGTTAAAAAAAAAAGTCAAATGCAGTCGCACAACTTTATGCAAAGAATGTTCAATGATTCTCAAATGTAAGAAAGTAATCATTTTCTTTCTTAGGGGATGGATTTTTAAAAAATCCATCCTCTTTCACTCTTTCAGAGAAAGAGGATGCTTGTGCAACATTAGGTGAATTTATGCTGAGGCTTTTTACATTCTTTTAACAGGGGAGGCCAGTAAGTGTTAACAATTGTTACATTTTTTATCCAAATTTTTAAAATACATTTTTATTTTACCAGTCTTTGTGAAAACAGTCAGGCATGTTAACTAGTGTGCCTATTCTCTAACCTTGCAAATGTATTGCCATTAAAAAAATATCCAACAGGGCTTTACAGGGTGACATAACATGTCGCATTTGCAATTACAAAAACTGTCTGTGCAACAAATTATTGTGCTGATGCTGCACATGTCAGACAATGTTGTGACCAAAGTCTGCAGAAGTATTGTTGGTCTTGGAGCCGAGGCTGTGTGTGACAGATGGGAGCTGAATTATTTAGGAGTCAAATCTGCTTCCATTGTACAGTTTCTACAGGTCTCTCTGTATTCCTGTGAAGTGCATAACTTTAAATCACAGCACATCTTACAGGGGTGTATCCAGGAAGTTTTTAATAAGAGATAAATGGGGGCCACGGAACGTCACACAAAAATAAAAACCCAGGCAAGACACAGGGTTGTAATAAACTTTACAAAAGTAAGTGAATTTCCTTCAGCTAATTTTAGTGTCCGGTTTCTCAAAGTTCTCACACCATCAGATTCGTTAGTATCTGACATATAGCTTTCGTCTTCAGGAATTAAATCAAACAGGTGTAATTTATTGTATGTATGAAGTTTTTTATCTACAATGTTTAAAATACAGCTTAAAATATGCAGATGCTAAAGGGCACTACAACGCCCAATATTGAATAGATACAAATATTGCTAAGACACTCCCACATCTGCTAAGCTGGCAGACATACCTCAAAGCTTTTTACAAACACTGTGATTCTGAATAGGTTACCTGTTTTAAGATGGTGTAATTTGAACCATCCACGCTCAGTTTACGGATCTCATGGTGGTCTGCCATGATGAGAAAGGGCTCCTCTGCTGAAATACACAACGCATGGCATTAAGGGACTTGTACTGTCATGTGAGGAAATGCTTCAAATTGAGAAAACAACAATCAAGCTGACCTGATATAGCCTTGCATGTGTTTGGGTTGCGATCCACAGGCTCATAACCGTCCACACAGAGGCACCTGTAGGACCCATAGGTGTTGATGCAGCGCTGGCTACAAGGGAGGGTAGTGGAGCATTCATCAACATCCACACAAGTCTTCCCATCATCTTTCAGGTGGAAACCAGGCCAGCATTTACACTGATCATTAAAAAAAACAAAACATGAAAAACATAAAAAATATATTGCTTGGAGATATTGAAAAATATAATGAAAACATGTAAAAATGTAATGAAACTTAAATTAGGAAGAACTTAAAACTATCAGTGTTTTAAGCTCTGACTTATTTCTCTGTAACCTTCATGTGAAAAGAAAATTACTCTTCTATTATTTTCTGCTTTGCTATTTGACTACAAATTTAGTGGCCATTTAAATCTCCTTCCTCAAGCAGTAAATAAGGTAAAATTGGCTTTTTTATTCTTTCTTGGCTTTCCCTTTTTTTATTTAAGGTTTACTTTCAAGACAACATTCTACTCTGAAAGACATTTACTCTAAAGCCATCTGATAAGAACAAACCTAAGATGTTACAAAAATGTAAGTGATAAAATCACAAAGAAGCTTGTAGTTTTAGAAAACAAGCTAAGCTCGAAGGAAGATTTTTTATTTTATTTTATTTTGAAAACAAAAAAACATCTTAACCCCAAATCTCATTGAGTGTTTGCCTCAACATTCTTCAAAGTGAATCAAATGTGAAAGAGACTTTTAATCAGGCAAACTGGCACTTAAAACAGGAGGGAAAAAAACAAAACTTAATAAACCATGACCTACAAGTCAACATTAAATCTGTGTTATCCACCAAAAAATGTCGATTTCCCAACCATCCTGATCCATTAAATAATATTGAAAGGAAAAGTTATAATTATTTGCAAACTCATAAATGTGATCAACATAGTATAGTTCTGATGCAATCAAATTTTATATCCACTAAAACTTTCTGCCCTTCCAAAGAACGTATTGATGAACATCAGGCATTTTATCAAGGGAGTGTTTTCTGTTAAGTCATTTTAGTGAAAGAAAATGCTATTCAAATAGTTTCTTTAAGTGCTTTGAAGGGAACCAAATTGGTGGATCTATTAAACAATGACTCCCTATCATATTATTAGTTTGATTATATTTTATATTGTTTCTAATTGGTTTACCATTTATTAATCAATTTTTAACACTTAGGGGTATATCTGAAGATTTATTCTTGGTTTCTGACACACTCAGTTATTACGCAATAAATAGGACTATGGTTGAAATCTCTGGATGTGTCCTAAAATTTCTTCATGTGTGTCTGCCGGGTTGGCCTGAGGCATAAATTAATTTTGCAACTGCTTCAGGTCCTCTTCTAGCCCCAGGGCCCCAGGAGAAACTGAATTCAAACAGACCAGCTACCAGTCAGTTTTAGAATTTATTAAAAAAATTTTTTTATCTTAAACCTCCAGAGGCTTGAAAAAATCAGCTCCTTTATATATTGCTGACATGATACAGCAATAGACCTCGAATCGAACACTGAGGTGTTCCAATCTGAACCTTTTAATAGTCCCTCTCTCGTTTCAGGACCAGAAGATATTGATTTTCACAAACAGGAGCATCAAGGCTGTGGAATGTGCAGCCTTTATTTTTGTGGAGTTTGGATTTTGCGGATACTTCCAGAAAGAAACTGAAGGACTTTTTGTGTATACTTACTGAGTTGACTGCAATAAAAAAAAAACAGCTGAAAAGACATGGGTTATAAGTGACATGCAACCCTATCTCTTTTGCAGAATTTTAACACAACACATTACACCGGTGTTAAGATCTCAAAACAGTGTGTAAAATAAAAAGTGAACACATCTTCTCTTTACGCAAGTCGCTGTTTCATAGAGAAATCCGGCAAAGCAGGAAAGCTAACATACCACGTCATTAAATCCATGAAACAAGCACGCATACAGCTTTGGAAAACAATTAAGAGACCAGTTAAAATGATCAGTTTGTCTGATTTTACTTTTTATAAGCACTTGTTTGAGTAATATTCAGATTGTTCTTTTATCATATGAATTACTTACAACTTTCCTCTGAAATTCCAAGCAAAAATGTAGCATGTATTTGTGGAAAATGAGAAATGTTCAAATTAAAGAAAAAGATGCAATGCTTTCAGACCTCAAATAATAGAAGAAAAAACAAGTTCATGTTCATTTAGAAACAACAATACTAATGTTTGAAGAGTTCAGAAATCAATATTTGGTGGAATAACCATGAGGTTTTCTATGGGGTTTAAGTGCAGTGGTCTCTTAATTTTTTCCAGAGTTGCTTATGCCTACTGCTCCGTAGCTCAAAGATTCAATCTCACCTCAGTGACCAACTCAGTGACCAGTGCAAAACGAAAAAATAACTTAAGAGTGCTTGTATCAGCTGCTCTGCACCAACTGTAAATCCTCTTCTTATCCAGAGTTATAGCCTTGATGGCCTTTCTGCTGATCTCCCTGTTCAGGCCACAAATGGATGAGCTAAAGGTTCGCATTGATGTGCTCTTTGTCCAGATCTGCCTCAGTCGTGACAAGCTAGCAGCACTTTTTTTGTGCTTTCTGGCAATTTCTGAAGCAGTAAACACCAACCCGCAGAGGAACACAACAATAAAATTCAGGAATGAATGGTTAAAACTGCCACAATCTGACAACCAGGATGACCACCAAAACACTCCAGCGGTTGCGGCCTTGACCTGGAGCCAGCCCTCATATCAAAACGCCACTGTTGTGCTGCCAGAAGCAGAACAATGACATGGCAGAGAGAGGAAGCGAGGTGGATCAGACAGTTGTTGGCTTATCGTTAACCCACCCACCTCCACCTACAGGCTTTCAAGGTTACAAAGCGAGAGTGTACATTTATGTATAATAAATATATGCTCCAACCCATCTTTATCTGTTTAATGGTGTGCAAAGTAAGGCTTGATTTATTATCAGTCATTAATCATTCATGTCCACACCACTACTGATATGAGCCCCGCATCACACCTGCTAGTGAATTAGAAATGTTGCTGCTGCAGCTCAGCACTGCAGGTCAGGGAAGTTTTTTAATTAAAATTTTGCACTGTAGTGATTTACCTGACTATTGGAATGCAAGTCACACGGTAAAATGTTGAGATATATAATAGCTGTGTTGTGACTGAGCTGCTAGATTTCATATTATTAACAGATATTTATATCTTACCATGTTTACTTTTACTTAACCTGAGTTAGTTTGTTTAAGTATAGATGTGGATAGGTAATGTATTTTCAATCAGTGCCTTGCTAAAGTATTCACACCACTTGAACCTTTTCCTCTGACTTTTATTTGGACTTTATGTGAAGGACAGATAAACATTTGTTACATTTTCAGTTGGTGCAGTTCAGTTTCATGCTGCAAACGCACCAAACCTTGTTCACCTGTTCACCCTCACACCTGTGGCGGCGCTGCACCAAAAACCACTGAAGGACACAATATATAAAACCTCTAAAGAGGACACTGAGAGAGCCACTTCCTTTTCACAAAATAAAAACAAAAAAGGAGTTTTGTCAGATTTGAGTGGTTTTAGGATTTTTTTTTGTCGTTGATGGCCATCTCCAAAACAAACGTATTCATTTTGTTTGATTGTATTTATTTTCCAGTCCGCTTGACATTCACATGCAGTCAAACCACACAAGAAAGAGTTCACTTCAGCTGAATTCAGATTTGTTTTTAGGTGGACTAGAATTCCCTTTCTAGACTCCATCAGAGTTCGTTTGCTGATTAACACCTCACTAAATGAAATGGACTTTCTAGGCAAATGAAATAAAGCGAACTAATCGGGACTGGTGTGAATCCACCTTTGATGAAATTCACTGAGGTTTGTTGTTGTAGCATGATTAAATGTAAAACTGTTGAGGGGTGATGAATACTTTAGAAAGATATTGCCTAGCAGTGTTACAAGTTCTTTGTTGACTTACCTTGTAGCCCACAGTGAGATCCTGGCAGTCCTGTGTGCACCCACTGACTCTGCGGTTCAAACATTCATTCACATTGCAGTTCCTCTCATCTGATCCATCTCCACAGTCATCTTTCCCATCACACAGATTCCCCTGAGATATGCAGCGGCCATTGGAGCACATGAAGAAGGAGCCATTACACAAGCTTCCTGAAGAGAACAAAGAAAAACTATCATACCCAAAACAGCCTGTGATCACTCATGAAAGCTCATAAAAGTCACTGCCCTCACATTGGATAATAGCCAATAAATTAAACTCAGAAAGTCAGAGGCCTTTTTGTTTAATCCATATAAATCCGCCGGTTTCCTTGGCGAGTGACGCTGCTGGTGACACTGATGAAGAGATTCTTACAGAGAGCCAAACAGCAGCCTTACCTGCAGCAAGACATTTGAGGTTCAGCGGCAGTTCATCTGAGTGATCGGGACAGTCCGCATAGCCGTCACACTCCCACTGAGAGCTGAGAAGACAGCGGCCGTCCCCGCAGCGAAACTCCCCAGATCCACAGGAGCGATAGACTAAAAAAAGAAAGCGAGCCACTATCTCATCGCGTTGCACTCGGTCTTGTCAGTTTCAGAGCTTTCAGTTTGGTGGGAACCTTTGCAGAGTTAAGTGTCAATTATGTTAAACAGATTTACAGAAAAAAAGATTTGCATGACCACTGTTGATAGCATAATGAGGCACTATCAGAGTGTAAATGGAATCATTGCTGATCAACAAATCAAGCCATCTGGAGGTATAATGGCATTCACAGCTGCAGCAGCCAACATTTCAAGAATAAACATGCGCTTCCTTGGTCAGTCATCGTAAATCAAAGCAGCAACAGAGAATTCCCTCCATATGAGGTACTCCATAACAGTACGTGCCTAAATAAAACTCGGGTGTCAGCATGTTCACAAACATTGATACAAATGTGTCTCTTGTCAATGTATTGATAGTATACACTACCAGCTGCAAAACACAAGAAACATACAGTCTTCTCATTTTAGAAATATCAAAGGAGATTTTATTGAGTCAGTGCTGCCATTATTGAAAGTTGTTTTCTTTTATTTAGAACTTTAAAAAACTAAAGTTAGATCAGGTCAGAGACAGACTTGTAGAATTAAGACATTACTTACACAGAGCCTTTCTGACAACATGAGATAGACTAAAAGATTAAAGAGAAACAGGACACCGTCTGCCAGTCTAAATAAATTCAAGAAACGAAGAGATATTGTTTTTTCTCCCTACTAGATCTTGAATTATGTTTCTGTAATGCTCAATGAATTTTTATGGAAAGATTATTTGCAACTTTCTATTTTACATTAAGTTTATTTCAGTGTTACTTTTTATATTTACATAATGATGCGAGTGACCTTTGCAAATACTGATTTTAATATTTCAGTTTACAAATTAGAGTGAAGAGATTTTTCTCGAGTGTCGAATAATTTTTTATATACTTTTTTGTTAACTGAATGTGACTGGTCAGACACTTAGAGTATTTCATCAATGGAATGTGTTTATGGAGATCTGTAACTAAAGCATTACATTGGGTTCACATATTCTGTTGCACCTTCTGGGTTTGGCCTATTATTCTGCTTTTTCACATGTTCCAGTTATACATGTGCAAAGTTTGATTTGTTTTTCTTGTTAAATGAAATAACGGCATGAAAACTGATTTTTGTTTCATCTGTCAAAAACATTACATGCAATAACAGAAAGGACTATTTCCTAACTTAAAGAAACACAAAAGAAACAGAACTAATATAAATTCTGCAACAAAAGGGTAAAAGTGAATGAATGAATGAATAAGAAATAGATGCTTAAAACATTTAAGTCAAAATATAATCTACTCTCTGAGAAGTATATGATGATTTATGTCGAATTTGAGAAAAATTTGACAGAACTTTTAACTTCTACTTTTTAGCAGATGAAAAAAGAATAAGTTAAAGTTTTGGGATTGGTTGGATATTAAACAAACTGAACCAGAACATCAGTGGAACAACAAAAGAATACAGTGTGTGCTATGGATCTGAATTCGTTACGAGTCTGATCAGCCGGTCTGAAAAAACAGACTATCGTTGTAGAATGGATCTGTTATATTCTGTCTATTTAAAGTTCTCAGATATCTAATTATCCTGAGAACTTTAAGTAGGCAGGTTAAACCACCTGGGGATTATTTTAATAGCTCATCTGAAATTTTATTTTTTAGCACGGACAACCCTGATTTTGAGTCACACTTAAGTCATAAAGTGAAGGATTCAAGATTCAGGACACTAACAAAGGATTGTTGGGGACTGTTGTAGAGGAACGTAGCAGTTGTGGATGAAAGGCCAGATTTAGACGTTTCTGAACACTACATGGATTGTTACATTCAGAAATCTGTCCACCATTGCTGTTTAACAGCTCAACCTGCAGACTGCAATTTTCAAAAGAGCCATTTTCATTTATCACTGTTAAATATGAAGAACACGAGAGACCAAGATAAATCTACTTGCCACATTCCACGGACTCGTCAGATCCATCTCCACAGTCGTTATCATGGTCACAGACGAATCGCTGGGGGATGCACGCTTTGTTGTGGCACCGAAACGAGTTGTCATCACATGTGTTGTTTGGTGCTGATGGCCGAATGCATAAGTCAGTCTCTAATGAACAGATCAACTTTCTTTCCTGCTGTGGTGCAGGGAATGTGTACAAACTAGTGTTTTGCCTTTTATGCTTTTTCTAATTGTTGCTCCCCTGCTAAGTGGGTTTGAGTCAAAGAAGTAATAACTCTGGTTACGCCACTAAGTGATGGCTGTATTTGTGTAGAAGCCTCTAATTATCCAATTACCCACTAATTCTCTCTGTATGCATCCTTTTTGCACCGTGGCTTAAAATTTGTTTAATCTTTAAGAAATGAAATGTCATAAGAATAATAATGCTGCATTGAACTAAAAGGAGGAACCTCACCACAGCCAGCTGGAGAGAGTTCGTCGCTTCCATCAGGACAGTCCCTCTCACCATCACAAAGCCAACGTTTGGGAACGCAGGCATACGATCCAGGACAGCTGAATAACCCTGGAGCACAAGTTACTGTGCCTGAGAAGAAAACAAGACCACATCAACTACTTCTAAATACCAAAAGACCTGTTCTTCAAAGAAAAGAAACATGTTTTATTAGCACTTCTCGTAAAAACCTACAGAAAGCTTAAAAAGGTACATTATTTTTATTACTTTATCTTATCCCAACACACAAAAAAATCAATAATAATAATCTCCAAAAGCCAAGCTTGTATCTTAGAACCTTTAGTGACTGTATGAAAATTTCCAAGTTAGAGAGAAGCTGTTTCCAACAAAAATCACATGCTGCAAAATTATTATTGCATTTGCTGTTAAAACTCTTCACAATTCCCTTTTACTTTTACAACACTTAGTCTTTTATAATACTAACAAGGTTTTACATATTTACGTTTGTTATAGAGGGACAAGAAAAAAAAAGTTTTTTTTCTGGCATTGTTCCCAAACAAGCAGATGCAGCTTAATAGCTGTTAGGGAGATTTTGTGACTCAAAGATCCAATAAATGCTGTATTTCCCACAGTGATCTTTGAAGATTTCTATGTGGTTTCTTGCCATCCAGATGAGTGGGTTAAAGAAACTGGCCTCTTTTTCATGTTTCATGTTGTATTTATACGGTGACAAAGGAAAAAAACTGTGGATTATTCGTAATGTAAACTTTAAACACAAATGTGGCAGTATAATTATTTTTTGGTTGAACTAATTGATAAATGTACAGAGACTTGCAATTTTCTAAATTTAAATCATACTACTGCAATAACACATATGTTTTAAGGCTTTTTAAATGTATTTCAGTGAGAAGGAGGTGCATTGAACATGGCCAGCACTGTTTAACTTAATGATGATGTTTTTACATGTTTTACCTTCCTTAAAAATAAAACTAGTTGCATAAATTTGCAAAACAGATGATATACTATATACTAAATGTTTTTTACCTACAGTATATCCTCCTTTGAACCAACTGTAATTTTCTCGGTGCAGCAGTTCTTTGTTTAGTGCCAACAACATACTGACTGTGCTTTATGAATAATAATTATTTTGCGAATTCTGCACATCAGCAATATTAACCCCTTTTTCTTAGCACTGCCCTTAAAGGCAAATACTGACAGGGAGAAAAATTAGCTGCACTGAGAAACAAAGGTAAATACTGCAGTTCAATTAGGCATGTGCGCCTACAATGCCCATCATGCTTCTGACAAGAATTGTGCTTTTGGAGACCTCTGGACCATTTCATTAATATTTCCATGACACTCCATTACATTGAAATTACACCACCAATGTTCGCAGTGGTTTCTGTCTCTTTATCATGGCTGGTTTTGTTTTATTGTAGAATTCATTACACATACATCTCATTTGCCCACTGAAATAGCTATGCCTCTTGGGTCCTGGTGATGAAAAATCTATTTGCCTCAGTGCTCACTCGAATTATCAGAAATGCCTGCGGTCTCATTTGTTGCCTCATTAAGACCGTCTCATTTCCAGTTCTGCCTCTGGAATGCACGAAGCTGCAGCAAGCAACATGGCAGATGTGACCTTTTATGTTAGTAGCAGAGCCCTCATGACATCTGAAAGGGCACTAACCACAGATCTGCACACTCTCGTCGAGTCCGTCCTCGCAGTCGTTCTCCCCATCGCACAGCCACTGTTTGGCAATGCACTTGTTCTTGGAGCAAGCAAACTGGTTCCACAGGCAGGATGAGTCTGCGGAAGGTAGTGGAAGAAAATTCAGCACCATAAATCAAAAGGAAAAGGAAACAAAAATGGAAGGAAAATACTTTTGATCAAAACACAAGTGGGCTGGTTCTCATTTGCTGCTTAGTTTTATTGTTTGGCGCTAACAATTTTCTTATTAGTAGCAGCCGTTATCCAAAGAATTGCAAATGGAAGTTTTATTTCACCGTCTTCCAACTAAGAAATATTGGAGTTTATTGTGCTGGGAAAAGAAACAATTAAACAAAGTAGTGCCTTGAGTCTGCTAATTTTATCACACTGTAATAAAAAACAAATTTAAAAATATTTTTTTCCTGGAAAAAAATATTTTCCAGGAATTTTTTTTTTTTTTCCAGGAAAATATTTTTTCCTGGAAAAATATTTTCAGGAAATATTTTTCCTGAAAAATATTTCCTGAAATTTCAGTGTCATTTTATTTCATAGAATTACACGTTGCTCTACATTGGTACAAATTGCTTTGTTTTGAAAGTGTGGCATGTATTCAACCTTTTTACTCCGACATCCTAAACAAACTTCAGTTCAACCAAGTTGCCGTTTTAATAGGTGATAGGAAAAACAGAAAAAAATAAGAAGAAAGTGTTCTCATCAGATGAGATTGATAGTTCAAACTTCTGAACTATCTAAAAACTAAATGTGCATCACTGTGAGAACACAGTTCCTACTGTGAAACATGGTGGCATTTACGATGTGGTGAGTTTTTTTTCCCTCTTAAAAATTGCTAATTGGAGATGTTTTGTGAAAAAAAGGATAACTTTTCCATATGTACTGGTAGAGATATACCCCAAACAACTTGCAGCTGTAATTACCACAAAAGGTAATTACAGCGGTAATATACAGCTGTATACAATTCATACAGGAGGCTGAAGGGAAATATTATTTGTTCTTTAAAACCAAAGAATCAGATTTCTTTCACTACATAATTTCTTCCAATTTATCATAAAAATCCACTAAAATACCATGAAGTTATGAGAAAATGTGGTAAAAGTTGAAGGGACTGAATACCTCTGTAAGGCACTGAAACTGAATAGTTCATCCACATCCGCGTTGGTTTAGTTGAATGTTCTCATTTATTTTTGACAGGAAGGAGCTGAATGTCGTCTAAGAGAACACTCTGCTGATTGCTGTATAATGGCCATTGTGTGAAACTTGGATATACGGTATTCATGAGCAGCGCTGAATTTGTGTCACCGAGCCTCGTACTTTCCCTGGGGAGTTGCTCTGTGGTCTCATTCTTTCAGATGTCAGGCTGGGCTAAGTCTGCCAAAGCTTTGATAAGATGTTGAGAGAAGGAAAGGGGGATGTGTGCTGCAGGTCAGACCACAGCACAGGGAATTATGGATCCAACTAAAGGTGGGGGGTAGCAGTGGAAGAAATAGCTCCCACTGAGTTGGTTTCCCCTCTGTCAGACTTTATGCATCACTCTATCTTTACGTGCCCTCATACCAGGATATCAGATACGGGTGAGATAAACATTAAATTGCTAAATCTGGAAACTCAGATTATCCAGACATCATGGACATGAATCCAAATTTGCACTTCAAATGTGAACAGCTGCTTGAAGTGTACAACAAAATAGCAGGTCTAAAGCACACTAAATGCATCAAAGGAAGCCTTTCATGTCTCATTTTCAATAGTGAATTGCGAAGTAGAAAAGTGCATTATTCATTGTGAAGGGTTGAAATGATTATTTCGTCCAATCAGATGTGGAACTTGAAATCTCTGAAATGCAAAGACATTTTCCTCAAACCACAATGCTTTCGCAGTTATCTGTCACTCGGGCTTTTATATGATAACTAACCCAGAGGAATAGTAATGTCAGTTTGTTGTGAAAAGAAAAGAACATCTTGGAGATGTGGGGCATAATCCACAACAGTCTTTATGAAAGCACAAACAGGCCAAAGTGACATTTCTTGATAAAATATTAAAATTGTCTTTATATACTATGCTGCTTTATAGAATCAAGACTGACGATATTCAAAATAAGTCAGAATTTAAAAGGCATGAAATAAAAATGTTGTACACTGCATTCCTTCTGTCTATTCTATGCAGCTAAATATTAACAAGAAATTTGTTCATGTCATTTGAACAGATAGACAGAAATCAGACCGTCTTGAACTTTCTGGATGACTTCTGTGGTGCCTTTTATTTGCCGTCAGACTAAAATTGTTGGTTTGCAGCTTTCATGCAATGTCTTTAGGTATGTTTTGGCTTTATTGACAACATTTACATTTTTTTTTCTTCTGGAGTTGATATTTTGGATTCATACATTGGATGAAAAGCATGAATTGATCATAGATTTTCTCTATTTTGCAAATGGTCAGCGCAATACTTACAGGCTCATATACCACCATAAATATTCAGCAAGTTTCACCCCAACCACATGTTTTGTTTTGCTTTGCTTTTTTATTTTGCCGTCAATACTTCTGGGAATATTTTTTTTTCTCAGAAGAAGCAGAGCTAATTTTTCTGGCATGTATAGGATTTTCTAGAAGCGTTTAATACACTTGAAGTCAGGGAAACACCAGAAGCTTGATGCTTTTTAGGTACATTCATTTGCAAGATGTACCTAAGCATCCTAGCTATTTTTTATTTTTTTGTCATCTGATGATGACAAGTTTTATCAGATGATTCAAGAAGAGAGACAAATGCATGTTCCCAAACTGGTTCAAAACTCAAACATTTATCTGGCATGACAAAAACAACTTCTTGTGATCAGAAAGTTCATCTACTTTACAGCAAGCCAGGTAAGAAATATTTACAGATTTTACATTTCAAATCATTTGGGCCTTTGATTGGTTGTCTTGCAAGCCACAACTTAAAATTATATCAATGTCACGTTAGCAAAAATATATATTTTCTTAGATTCCATAGTCAAAATACATGCATTAAATTATATATTATGTTGTGCTGAAGTTGTATATTAAGAAGTGATGCAATACTATTTCACTCTGCAGACCAGCAACATCCCTCACTTCTAGATCCATAATGTCTCATATTTAAACTCAAACTCAAAGCGTAGGCAGTTTTTCTTTTTTTTTTTTTCCCAAAATGTGTGCATATGGATTAATAAATCAAATCCAATTACCTTGCAGACATGTGATGGTGATAGAGTTTAACAGCAACTCTGACCACCTACATCAAAGCACTAAGCTCATTTTGCTTTGATGCGAGACATACCGCCGTGTGACTGAGTACGTGTGCAGATGCTTGTTGAGTTTTTTTGGACTAAAATGATCAAATACCTTGACTTAATTATGCTTCCACTGTTTAATTGGAGAGATCCTGACTTTGTCGTAGCAGGTTCTACATACATTAGCATGCATGAAAGAAGAAGCAGGAATGCTTGCCTGGGGTGCAAGAAGTAGTTGAGTGGCATTGTAAAGCATAATTCTTTCACGTTTTCAGACAACCTATATTTGCATGCGCAGTATAACTGCTTCATAGACTGATGGGTGGTTAATTAACTGTTATGCTGGAAGTGTTGTACTTTAGAATTCAAAAAGAGAAGTCGAAAAATGTGTGTCATATCCAGGGTCAGAATTAGACTTTCAAACAAGCGCCAGTGCTCACTTGAAAAAAAAAAAAAAAAAACAATGACAGAAGAATATGACTGTTCTTTTTGTGATGGTCAAAGATGAAAACTCTTTATAATTATAATTTTCTTTGACGAATGGTATCAACTAACCAACACACATTTCTGGATCAGATGCCAAAACACAGAAAAACACAGACAAATGTGATCAGGTGAGTTCATTTAGTGCCAAAACTGCCATTATATTGCTTTTTTATGAATAACAAGTGCATTTGAATGGTAATGTATAAAACTTAAAAATATTACCTTTTTTAGGACACAATGACACTGTAAGGGTTCTTATCAGTACTGTCACTACACTCCTTTAACTAGTCCACATTTTATCACACTATAAAGACAACTTCAGTGTGATTCATCGAAATTTTATGGATTTATATATCACTTTCCTCTAATAAATAAATCTCTGGAAAGTGTCCCTCACTTGTGGATTGAGCCCCAATTAACCACTGTTGAGGTAGAAACTGTGTGAGTTACAGGAGTAAGGATACTTTTTATTTGAGACACTCTACAGGTCAAGTTAGGATGACAGAAGCTTCTGATGCTGAGGAGATGTGGTATCACATAGTGCAGCTGCTGCCTGCACTGGAAGATGGCAGTGTAGACAGCAAGGTCACATCAGACTCATGCACCAGGCAGTAGGTAAAACCAATTGTTCAGAACAGCATACAGATAATCTTTTCATTATATGTAATTGCGTCAATCTACTTAGGACAGGAACACTAGTTATCATCTTATGGACTGACCTACTGTTGTAATCCTGTTTACACATCACTGCATTGTATAAAACTGAGTCTGACTTTGAATTCATCGCCTTTTCTCCCTGGAACCGGCCTTTGAGTGTGTTCCCATGTCCTTATCTGCTTTGAATACAATGCTCAGAGAATAATCAGCTCACGTTCGCTCCTGCCTTGCCTAAAACCAAAGCACAAAGTCACCCTGATACTTTCAAATCAAGTCCAGTTCAATAAAACTGCCTTTGAATGTCAAATGCAGAGTGTATAATTTAATCTCATAATAAATACAGTTTTAGGTGAATCTTTTAGAGGTTTAACAGAGATTTTTCTCTACAACTGGCAACTGAGTAATTCCTCAATGGATGTTCAGTCGAAAGAAGCAATGGTTGAAAGAAAGTCCTGATAAGTCCAGTGAGGAACTATTTGGAACAAGACTTGTAGAGGACGCTGCAAACATCGTCTGATAAGACTAAAACCAAACTAAACTGGCTAAAACTAACACTGGTCTGAACACAACTTCCCCACTTCAAAAATAAGATAAAAAATGTTTACTGCCATTGTATTATGTGAAGAAATACAACCAAATTGCTGTACTGACACATAAGGTGCAAAGAGAAATGCAGTGTCAAATATAATGCAAAGAACAAAAATAATGGAGATGCTTTTCTGAAGCTGGGAAAGAAAAGCTACTCAGAGTTAATGGGATGAAGGTCGGAGCTAAATATAGAGCAACTCAACATAAACTGAGCTTTTACTACTTCGTAAATAAAAATATGCAAAAATGTAATTCTCAAAATGGACAAAACTGGTAGAGATATAGCCTAAAAACTGGCAGCTGTAATTGTAAAGGTTACTAGATAAAATAATTAATAAGAAGGACTGGAGGCTGTTTTACAAAGTATTGACTCAGAGGGTCATAATACATACCCATGCTAAACTTTTCAACATTTCTTTGTAGAAAATTATTTAAATCATCACTTTCAACTTCATCACTAAAGTGCTATTTGTGTTGGTCCATCATATACAATTCTGGTTGCTGGTTGTTTGCAAAGCATTGCATATCTGGATACTTTGCAAATTCTAAATGTGATTCTGAAGACATATAGTCACATTGCACTTCAGCATAAAGCAGTAAGTTAGTTAAAAGAATACATAAAGTGTGGCATTTAACACACCACACTTTCATTTTGCATGTTGACTTACCACACTGGAATTCATCTGCTCCATCTTCACAGTCTTTTTGGCCGTCACACAGCCACACACTAGAAATGCAATTCCCACTCGGGCAAGCAAAGTGGCCCTCCTCGCACTTCTGCCCGTGGGAAACTGGGGCATACAACAAAATCAAGTCAATCTGCTGAGCTTTAGCAATGATTGAGGTCATTATCATCTCCCAAGTTCTCCCTGAATCCCTTGTTTCACTGCCATAATCATCTCCGAAAATGAGATGGAGTGTTTTCAAACTGACACCGGCTTCCCTGACCTGCCTCTGATTTCACAGGGAAAAACGTGAGTCTTTGTGCAGCTCACCCAGGCAGTTGGTTTCATCTGCGTAATCTCCGCAGTCATTTGCACCATCGCAGGTCCATGACGGATGGATGCACAGCGAGGTGGAGTTGCAGCTGATGAAATCCTTTTCTTTCACCCCCAGCTTGTAAAAGTGAGAGCAATCGGTGTGGTCTGAATATAAAACACATCACTAGAATGACTGCCTTGTCACAATGCCACTGAGGTGGGAGGTGATCGTGAAGAGTGAAGCACTGAATCTGGCCCATCTAAAGTTAAAATCACTGATATTTGATTTGCTAGAGAAGCAGCTGCATGTATGTGTATGTGTTTTAATTTTGGCTGTGATGGGGAAAAAAAAGGAACCACTTACTGCAGTTTTTTTCATCTGAGGCGTCGGCACAGTCAATGACCTGGTTACACCAAGCTGAGACGGATACGCAGCTCCCATCCTTGCAAGACATTTCAGATGAGCCACATGTGGTATCTGTTGGAGCAAACAAACATTTTATCAAATAAAAAAAAAACAGGACCTTTCCCATGTCTTGTTCAAAACTACTCTTTCAAACCTGTAGTAAAAATTAGCAAGGTGCTCAGAAGAATGA
Source organism: Poecilia reticulata (assembly GCF_904066995.2). NCBI lineage: Eukaryota > Metazoa > Chordata > Actinopteri > Cyprinodontiformes > Poeciliidae > Poecilia > Poecilia reticulata. The sequence continues at coordinate 38,027,798 of NC_088831.1, forward strand.
TCTTTTTTTATGACAAAAGTGTTTGTGCAGCTGGACAGCTGTAATAGTAAATGTCAAATCCCGTATGCTGCTGCAGAAAAACACAGTAAAGAGATATCTACTCAGAAGCTTACACGCACTTATCATGTGCATAAATGCTGCCATCCTTTTGCATTTCCAGTACTTCATTTTAACTGTTGCCTTTTGGGGGTGGAGGTTAAGATAAAACATATAAATATATAGAGGTATAAATATATGCACACATTCTTGCTAAAATCTGGATAAAAAGGCGCTATGGTGGCACCAGGGTTAGAGCATGTAACCCATGTAGTCAGGCCTCTTGCACACACAAGAACAGTTGCATGTGTGCATCTGTGTTCAGTCATGCATGCATGCACACAAAGATTACAACTTTTCTACTTTTTTGTGTATTTATTGGTTATTTACTCTACATAATGTAGTTTTTTTTTACCACCTTATTCTTTCACAACCCTGTCTAGACATCAGACGTTAAAATATACACTAGCAGTAACACTGAGGTGAATTCCCTGCTGTGCGTGAAACACTAAAATGCAATGATAACCTGAAAGTGCTCAACCTCAGCTGACTGCAGTTTGTCCTTTGACAAGCTACAACATTTTTCTCTTGATTCTCCTGGATGTTTCTCTCACTGTAAATCAGCCTGAAAAGAGATGAGTTCATGACATCTGACTTTTTTTTCTCCTGAGTGTGACAGTTCTTTTGATAGTCAAAGCTGTTTCCCATTTCAAACTAAATTGGCCACGATGGATAGATGTTACAAATCTATGTATCAAGACACACATCCCTTACCAACCCTACTGCTCTCCCTGCTTATATGATGCTTTTTAATCTGTTTACAAACAATATTGATTCAGAATGCTGCATCTGTGGAAGTAGGGATTTATATTATTGAGAAATCCAGAAAACAAAAGATTAAATGAGATTCCTTCAAAGTAAAACTGGATATATGCTCCTGATTTGAAGTCCATAGAAAAGATGAATTTTATTTCTGTACATAAGTTCATAACAGCATAATTATGTATTCTGTTGGTCAGTAAAAAAAAAGGTTCTTGATGTACTAATGAAAAAACAAGAGGTTGGTAATGGACACAGCATACTGTGATAAACTCGCTACTAAAATCCCAGATTGCTAAATTGGACGATCCTCATTAATTATCAACCCACTGGTATCTCCTGGTGGGTTTAGTCAGCAAGGCCAAAATCTCTAAGCTTGAATATTCTCCCATGCAGTATTTTCATTACTGCATGAAAATAAACATAAATGGAAAAAGAAAAACAAAAAAAAACACCTTCAAAGACACAGTCCCACCAGCAAAAAAACAAAACAAAAAAACCCACCAAATATTGTTCAAGCAACTTCCAGGGGGCAGTGGTTGGGCGTCTCTTTTAATTTGTGCACTCCTTATGATCTTTGGGCTCATTAAACAGCGAGGGCTTAGCACAGCATGTGGTCTCGTGAGCTGTATTAACATAGGCACGAGTGTGGCTAGATCCTGCCCTCAAAGGCAGGATAGAGCGAGAGATCAAACAGCTGCAAACTCACTGCTACAGAAGGCTTCATCCGAGTTATCCCCACAGTCATCGATCCCATCACAGAAACGACCACTGGCCACACATCTCTGGTTGTAGCAGGGTCTAAAACCCCTCCGGCAGGTCCTGTTGTCTGAAAAACAATTGAATTGTTTTAAAAATATTTCCAAAGTCAAGGCATCATCTACTGTTTCTTTTTTATTTTTATTAAATCTGTCAGAATCCCAATTAACCTAAAGTGTTGTTGCTGGTTACTTTCTTTTATATAGATTTGTTAAGTTTTTCTTACCACAGTACTGCATCTTCTCATCTGATTTATCTTTGCAGTGGGCCACGCCGTCGCAGGTTAGCTGATAGTCAATACACTCTCCATTTCCGCACTCAAATTCAGTGTAAATGTTACATGATGAATTTTCTGCTGCAGAAAAGAAAATGGGGTGAAATAAAATGATAGTAAATTTTAGTAAGTGTCGATGTTACATTGCTAAGCAGTTATTTTAAGAAATAAGATGACATAATAACTAACTTTGATAACATCTAATACTTAATACATCTAATACTAAAACTGAAATTTGTAAAACCTCGTTATTGGTATGAATGCCATCTGTAATTTTAAATGATCTCTCAGAAATGTTCACTTTTGGAATGGAATGATAGTAGACACGTAGAACTGTGGTATATATATATATATATATATATATATATATATATATATAAAAATAAAAGAAGATAATGTGTTTCTCTCCAATTCACACATGGAAAAAAAAAATCATAGCTAGACTTTGATCATATTGGGCTGAATGACTCTTAGGGAGTGACTGCAGCCATCAGTTAGCGTTCTTAATGACTCTGGCTGCAGATAAGACCATTGTTACTCAAAGACTGTGGATTCATGTTTGTGTCCCTATCAGAAACTGTTCATAAGCCTAATTCATAATTTTTCAAAAAAGGAGAGATTGGTCCACTTTTCCAGAAACCTTCCTTTATTCATTTCAAAATCTTTTCTGAGCTTTGATGTTTATTTAATAATAACCCAGTTTTGATCAGCCAGCAGCATCCAAACTTTAACCGAGTTGTCGATTTGAGGTGATATTGAAGAACTGGAAGGTAGTCCAGCTTCTTACTTATCCCATATACTTTATACAATAGGATTTTTAACAGCTGAAACAGAACCTAACTGTGGATAATCATCTAAATTTTTTTCTCCTCCTCTGACAAAAAATGCATTTTTCTCCAAACTAAATTTAGATTATCCATGTGGGCAGCAGCAACTCGGAGGTTGAAGTTGTTGATTTTGCAGCAGGTGTTCTTTCATGGTTGGCAAACTTTTGTTCCAGGTTTATGTTAAAATGGCTTTATAATGGAAAATGACACCTATTTTAGCATATTCCAGTTTATGAAAGTCTTGAGATTTGGTGATTATTGGGTTGTTATTAAGCAATGCAGCATAACTGGGGGTGACAGTTTGGGTCCGATGATAATACGTTGCAACAATCTGGGCATTTTAACAACCCAAATATCCCAAACACACATCAGTTACAATGGTTTTCCTAATCTTATTTACAATACTTTTACACTAAACACAACTGCTTTAAATAAACTTCACCATTTCAGATAAGAACCGGTCAAAAATCAATCAAGCTTAATCAATTAAGCTAGAAACTTGATGGTAGTTACACAGGAGTAGTTTCCCTGTAACTTGCTAACAGACACTTTCCTCAACATTCTTAGAGGTTCATGTATATATTTGAGCCTTTACAAATATTTTTTGTGAACTACAGAAAAACAATAATTAAAACTACTCCTATTTTTTCAAATTCACCAATTAATAAAGTTGTTTATTTTATAATCATTCCAAACTTGAAAATAATAATAAAAAAAGTGAAATACTTCACTGAAAGACAAAAAGTAATATGACACTGACACCCAAGGTGACAATTTGTTAACCACTGACTGAAATTTTAAATCTGTGCAATTCCAATACTATTCCATAAATATTCACAAATATATTAATACAGATTTAGTTTGAATTCACTCATTATATAAACATCTTAATTTCAACACTCAAATCATCAGCAGACTTCAATCTGAACCCTTAAGCTAAAAAAAAGGCAAAAAAAACCTTCTTTGTTTTAATAATGCATCAAGTCAGGCTGTAATTAAAAAAAATAGCCTCCCATCCACTGCCATGACACGTAAGCGAGCATCCAGCTCTGAGTCACACACCATGTTCTCTCTGGCCAAACTTTGCTTGTTTGAACAGCTCCTCCCACCATATGGCCCATCAGCATAATGACTTTCAAATTCAACTAGTGATGCCAATTAGAAAGCAAGGCATCACTTGTAGTGGTTTATAATTGGGAAGTGTAGAAACCATTTCACTCCTTTGAACAGTTTTATTCTGCATATTTTTTAACTCAGACAGCAACCTTGTTTATGCACAAATACTCATTGAGTTGCTAATTAAAAAAAAATACATCTTCTTTAAAGTATTACAACCAACATCTGGTTGCTTGTTGGATTGTTAAATGAATACATAATTCATTTAACAAAATAAATAAGTAAAAAAGATATTTAAAAATAAACTTACAGAGAACAAAAATCAAAGATATCCTTGAAATATCTGGTATTTCTTTTATTGTCTGTGTTGGGTAAGGTGTAGCTCATTTTAGAACGAATCAGTGTGAAACTCCTGGTGACTTACACACACATCTGTTGTCATCCAGCAGCACACGCTCTCCACGGCAAGTGCAGTTGACCCTTCCATGAGCTGTCAGCAAACAGAGGTCACCGCAGCCGCCGTTCATGTGTCGGCATGGGGAGAGCTCACCTTCAATAACATTCAAACACAGCTAATTAGGCTCTAACAAAGAAAGAAAATTTAATCCAGGTAACTTTAATGCATCCAGGGTATTCTGGGGAAAACACAATATGTCACATTTGAGGGAGGAATTACAAGTGGTCTTTATATTTTATTTTTATTATTTGCGCAAGTAGGTTTGTTACTGAAAAAAAAAATCTGTCTGAACTTGGCTGTTAAATTACATGAAATCAAGCTCATATAAACAATACCAGATAACATAAATCAGTATTAATATCTATTTAATAAAGCAAGACTAAAATAAATGAATAAATGTTTTGTAACACTTTATCTCCACACCAAATTCGGAACAGCTATTCGTCTGCTGTCACACAGTTTCTTTTTGACACTTCAACGTGCTTTGAAGTATTTACAAATAAGTTTTAAGCAAGGGCAAATATAAAGGAATCAAATGTTTTTTGTTTGTTTTTTTTAAGCTCTACAGGCTATTAAATAATATGGTGGAATATGAACAAATTCAACACAGATTTCACATTTCACTTATAAAAAAAATAAAACGCGTACCATTTTATTTCCACTTTCCGATAATTCCCTACTTTTACAAAAGTTTCTAATACAGTAACTTATTTTGATATTTGTGGTTGTTTTCAGACCAAATACGAACATGTTCAAGGGGTGTTAACACACAAGTTACTCATCATTTTATTATAATGTTCCAGAGTGAAATTCACAATGTATTAAATTCCCTTTATTATTAAAAAATGTTGGTGCATATATCATGGATAACATGAAGGCAAAGCATAAACCTATGCTTTTACTTTAAAACAGTTACTGAAAAAAAAATATTCCCTGTTAATTCCTAGAGGAAAAATGTAAGAAATATTTAAGCAAAATATACATTCTTTATCAGAGTTATTTAGAGACATTTGAGTGTTGTTTTCAAAAAAGAATAAAGACATCAATCTGATCTGCAGCTCAGGTAACGTAATTTTATAAACAGTACTTATATTCAGGATATTCGTGACAATAAAAAAAAATTAGAGTGCAACAACGTAAATACAGAAAGGGATAAACTAATATTCTGAGCTGACATTTCCGTTCACTGTGCATGAAATTGCAAACTTGCAGCTGGCTCATTCAGGTCACAGGATGCAATAATTTCCCATAACAAGATAAACAAGGAAATGAGCTGCTCTCGCCATCCGATCCCAAGCCAGTGGGATGTGCTTAAGCTCACCTTCTATGTCCTACTTGGAAATTAAACTTTCTACGACACTTAAGAGACTCCCTCTACAACATAAGCTACTGTTTTATTAATTACCACTGAGGTTTAAGTTTCTCGCCATTCTAAATACGACTACTTTCATTTATCAACTCGGCGTGTTTCGCTTCAAATTAATATGTTTTTTAAAGTAAACTCCAGCTGGGTGATAACTAACAGCTATATCTGGTATTGTTGATTAGTAATATGGATGTGGGCTTGAATAATTTAAATTCCTTCTTCAAGTGATGTTCAAACTAAGAAATCACAACTTGGTAGTAAAGAAAAATATCAAAATCTCTAAAAAGATAGAGACGTGCAAATTGATATCAAGCGATCTCACCCATGCCTCTTAAGCAATGGTTTTATTTTTGCTTCAAGAGTGCTCATATCTATCTAATATAAAGTGTACACAAGTTCATGAAAATATCACGGTTGTTAGTTAATTCTTAGACAAAACCAAAAATGTATACATTCAGTTCAACGTATGGAGAACATAACTAATAGTTGTGATATCAAGAGACTCTTCCACTTGAGATGTGCATCTCAGCAACTCCTCCAGAGTTGCAAAGAACATCCTGGTCGCCCTTCTGATACACTGCAAGGATTACAGTTGTGCCAGCACCTTTCAGTTTTGGGTTCAAAAGTGCCTTGTTAAATGTTCAAAGTTTTACAACTTGATCCTACTCTGAAATTCTCTGCATGATGTTTGTTCACAAATGTTCTCTGGTCTGAGGCCAGAGGCTAAAATAGATCAAATTTTGTGGTGTTAATGTGACAAAAGGCAAATAAATTCAAAAGGTATATCTTTTCAAGGTGCAACTGTAGATTGGTTCTTGTACTTACAGTTATTGGTATCCTTTGCCACGGCTATTATTCCCATTGGCTGATGGGGTATATCTGCTCGAAGCACTTTTGTGTCAGCACCAGTGTACTTATTTGATCGTAGGACAGCTCGACGGGCCCAGTCAGACCAGTAAATAAAATCTGCATAGATGGCCAGCCCATAGAAGTTTCCAGGTCCTGATTTAAGTATGACCTAAAAAAACATACAGAGCAGGGAGCTGCTGTTAGGTCACAGGGTGAATTATGTAATATTCCCTTCACGAAAATATATTTCCAAAACAAAACTGTATGGGACACAGACAATATGTCTGTAACCCCTGGAAAAATGGGGAAAAATATTGTGTCTACTCATTAATCAACAAATCAACCCCTGCTGCCAGCTTCACTGCTTAACCCAGATGTTGGGGGAGTAAATGACAGTGCCAATGGCAGCGAGGCAAGAATCCATCAGATGCCTCCTTCTGGGACTCCCCCCCGGCTTGTATAGAGGATCATGGACTCCAACAGCTTGGTAGCCTCAGCCATTAGTGGGACAGGCTTGTAAGCGACAACACATTAGCCCTGTGCCATACTGGGATTAATAGGACAGGTGTTGATTAAAGGAGCCCAGCGTGTGGAAGCAACAACTGGCCACGACGCGACTGAGAAACGGTGAAGAACAGAGAAATAAACGACAGATGGTGTGGGGAAGAACATATTGATAGGAAATTAGATTTGGGAGATGTTCGGTTTAAAGGCAGCAACTCATTAGTTTTGTGCTGAACTCATGTTTTGAGTAAATTAGTAACCAGTCTGTCTCTATTCAAAAGTATCCAGATATGATTGTAGAAATTACTGGTAGTTTATGATGCAGCAGGGGAAATAAATATGAGCACATCAATGTTTTCCTAAATTTCTAATGGGGCTATTGTCATAAAATTCACACCAGATGTCAACAGAATGATCCTTGGCTGCTGAACAACTCTGTTGATTATTCTTTTGACGCGTTGTCAGAAATCTTGCATGGCTGATTAATGGTGCAACTCATTAACTCAGCTGGAACCTGCTTCAGCGCTACTGGTCATGACTTGAAGAGCCACATCATCACTACCTTGGGATTAAGAAACCCTAAGTCACCAGCTATAGGGTTAACCCACTTGATATTAAAGATACACAAAAGGAGCAGGACTGCCTGAAAGATTTCAGTTATTTTCTTGGCTTTTGATTCCTTTTTGCATCTCCTTTTTCAGGCGTCCAGTAACTACTTCCTTCATTACACTTCATAATACATAACGTAAAATTTGGACACATTTTTATGACTTACTTTTTATATGCCGATGACTTGGACTGTCAAAGCCCCATCGGAGACATTTCACTGAAGAAAAGTGCTTGATATTTGTTTGTTCTGGAAATTGTTACTTCATTACATTTAAAACCAACGTTAAGTAATGCAAGTGATGCTTTATGCATATTAAACTTAAGAGTTTGATATCTTTCAGTTTTGTAGTAGTTTATATGATGGTGAAAAATCACATCTTCTTAGCTAAACTTGCTGACCCTCATGCTGTCATCGTTAATGCCGTCATCACTCTAAATATGACACTGAGGTGAGAATTATGCAAACACTCGACGCCCCCAAGCTCTCCGTCAGCATATATTGGTACTGCAGTTAAGAGGAGAAGCTGTGCCCTGAAAGACAAAACTGCTACTAAAGTTTACACTAATATGACTCATTACAAAAAGTCTTTTATTCTTTGCCTTAGTCTGTTCTAATTCCTAATTGAAATCCTGTGGTTACTGATATTTCTTTGTAATTTGAACATCTTTTGTCACATAGGATTGAACAATATTCTTTATAATGACAAGCTGCCTTAAGCTTCCACAGTAAGTAACTTGTCTGCAGCGGATGCTTTGTCATACTACAGTTTGGTTTGAGGATGGCGTTAACAGCTAGCTATCTCTGTTCAATTTACACATTTTAATTGGAAAGGAAATGCTGCACCCAGAGCAGTCTTGCTGCAAAGCTTTCATTATCAGGACGAGGCCGCTGCAGGTTCAGGTGGGGTCTCAAAGGTGAAGACTTTGTGAGCCTAGTGACCCAGCTCATCACACATATGGGTAACTAATTGAGATGGGCCAAAGTGCTGGGCCGCGTGAGCCATGTCAAGCAAAAACTAGATTCTCCAGCATGAAAAGGTCATCCTGTACTGTAATCCTCTGCATACCCAGGACACAGCTGTTGGGATGTCATACATTATGCATGAAACTTTTATGGACAAAACTTGAGCTCCCCCTTGCTGGGTTTTATTTACTTTACCAAGAACGGACTTTTGTGATTAAGGAAACCATCTGTGCCCTCAGAAAAGAAATAGGACAACTTCAAGAGGTATTTCAAATCCCATCTGCTGTGTGGAGGATCTTGTTCCAGGAACGTAACTGCACAGAAGTTTCTTTTTAATGCAAGAAAAAAAACAACTAACAATTCACTATGCTCATCTCTCCAAGTGTAGTTTAAAGTTAAAATGCATAAATACATTAGAAGCAATGGCAATTATCAATTTTAACAAATAGAGATGCATGTGTGTCATGTTCCCCTTTTGTTTTATAGAAAAACTAAAGCAGAAATGTTGTGTTATGACCCAATCATGTCTGGGATTTCTCAAAAGTCAAAGGCAACTTGGAACATACCTTTAGCAAAACGTATAAGAATGGGAAAGCAGCAGGGCTTGTGAATTTAATTTTAAACAGGCTTAACCTTTTGTGATCTAGCTCATTGTTAAGTGAGGTCTTACACTGTTAGATACGATGAGCATAAAACAATCTAAAATGACTTTTTCGAAATATGTTTCTTAAATCTTGGGAATTCAGGACATCACACAGAAATGCAAAACTAAACAATTAAAGTGAGAAGTATTCTTTTAGCACAACAGCCACAATTTGTTGCATTTTCTTGTTTTCCTACTTACATATCGACTGGAGCCATCGTAGTCACACCTCTCAATCTTGCCAAGGCTTCCATCTGAGAAGTAGAGCTTTTCTGCTTTGTGGTCAATTGTCAGTCCATTTGGCGTCAGGATGTCAGAGCTGATTATAATCCTGATGTTCTTGCCAGCCAAGGTGGATCTCATGATGCTGGGCCTCTGCTCATTCCAGTTGGTCCAAAACATCAAGCTAAGCATACAAAATGGACAGTAAAGGTCAGCTTTACAAAGTACGTGGTGCAAAACCTATTTTCAAACTTCACATCCTATTATTTCAGAGAAACATTTCTTGTATTCATCCATCAGTCCCATCGGTCTGAGGAAGGTTTGCTCTGCTCCTGACTTTCAGCAGAGAGCTGTTGGAAGGATTTGTTGATTGCACAGCCTGTTTCATGTCACCCCACAGCATTACAATTAGATTAAAATCTGGGTTTTAACTTGCCAAACATCCCCAGACCTTTGAAACTTCCAACTTTATGCTTCACAGTTTAATGGAGGTTCTCTTTCATGGAATGCCATATTGTGTTATGCCAAATGTGTCTTTTGCTCCAAGACTGGCTGGTGTCCTAACACTTCACTTACTAGGCTCATCTGTCCAAAAAAACTATTACAAAGATCGAGATCTTTGTAATAGTTTCTCTGACAAACTTTAGTCTGACTTTCAGGTCTCTTTGGTAACAAAATGTTCTCGTTGCACATCTCCTAATAAAGTTTAACCATTTTCAGCGTCTTTTTGATTGTACAGGCAATCACTTTCAAATCAACAATAGAAAGAGCCTGCTGCTATGACAACATTGACAGGCTTTGAGATTTCTTTTAGCCTGTCTGTGGTCTGAACTTCCTTGGATTATAATCCTGATCCAATAAATCCGGGCATGTTAGCAATTTAAATGTTATCCAATTGCAAAGTATTTTCTGTTCAGAAAAATGGCTGATTTCAAATTTGTTTGCGGCCTCATTATCCCTTTTCAGACGCATAAGTTGCCAAAATCTTTCTAAAGGCTAGAGATGGCGCCCATGCATTTCAACAGTCAAGAAAACACCAAACTAAAATGCTAATTTCCTATATTCCCCCATAAACAGTAGAAACTGTGATTACAAGCTTAGATTAAGGCAGTTATTTTTGTTAGGTATCACAATCCTCTTATAACTGAAAAGATATTGTTCCTTCATTTTCAGTCTGTAAAAATGATAAACGTTTAGCTCTGGCTCAAATAAATAACATGGATTAGCATCGCAGCTTAAATGATAAAAGTCAACTATGCAAATCCACATGTGTGAGAGCCCAGGAAACAGATAAGAGCAGTATATGAATACATTTATAAAAGTCATACCATCAGTTGTATGAGACTTGCAAAAGGAATGGACAACACAACAAGCAGGATCTCTTTTGACATCTTTTAGAAAAAACCTCATCTTAATCCTGGCCTCCCACTTCAAAACTTAATGAAGTCATAGAAGTCCACTCTACTACACTGATAAAAATTCAGGTCAGAAGTCACAACCAGAGTCTACTAATTAATCACTTGAGCTTAAATTTTAATTATCAGACTGTGATTCGAGAGCAGGATAGATATGCTGCCAAACTGCCAACCAAGGAGAGACTGGGGTCAAGAAATTAATTTAGTTAGTGTAGCAAGAGTTAGAGGACACTCAGTCTTTTCTGAATGCTCTCAATATATTTCAATATATTTATGAAAAGAGAATTTGAAAACAAAATCATGCAAAAATGTGCTTTATCTTCTTTAGCTGGCTTAAATTTTTCAAAACTGCTAAAAACACGCAGAGTACAACACACAAATACTGTTATTTAAAAACTGTACCATGGATGCCTGATTGTGTGTTTTACAAAACAGAGTATCAGGGACAAAAAAAGTAAGGGTTAAGCTTAGTGCAGTATTTCTTGTCATAAAAGTTAAGACCTTATTTTGCAAAATAACTGTTAGCTATTTCCACAGCGATGTGAGGAAAAAAAGTATTTGCACACTTGTACATTTGCTCCTGAAAAAAGAAACAAATTTGAGAAAATAGAAAACTCGTATGTCAAATGATTTAGTCTGTTAAACAAAAAACGAACCAGCCTGGCCATACTTGAAGAAGCAAGTCTCTCTTTCTAATTTATGAGTTAGCTGTGATTAACCATATTTTCGGAAATCTAAGTTCATTTTCATTATCGACACCCAGGCATGACTGCTATCAAAATTGCAGACACAAGAAATAACTTAAACAGAACCATTTGGACAACATATAGTCAGCTCAAATATCTAAAAACAGTAACACACCAAACCACAAGGATATGCAAGACAAACCAAAATCCCTGACATCAATTTGAAAAGGTTTACAGAGTCATTTCTAATATTTGAGGGCTGGAGGACGCCACAGTGCTAGCCATAACCCACAAAAAAGAAAAAACTTGAAACAAGGGTCAACTTCAAGAGCAAATCAAGGACTCATCCAGGAGGTCACAAAAGAAGCAAGAACATCATAAGTACTCCAAGCCTCACTTGTCTCAGTTAAAGTCAATGTTTACTAGTGCAGTTCAATAACAGGAAAGAGACTGGACAATAATTGCATTCATAGCAGAGTTTCAAGGTGAAGACCCCTGCTGATCTAAAGGAACACAAAGTCTCTTTTCACCTCATCCAATAAATGAATTTTGGGAAACTTGCCACATTGATGAAAACATTGATCCATTCTGTCAATTTAAGTTTGGACTTAAATGCAATAGAGAATCTGGCATGACCTTAAACAAGCCCTTTGTGATCAAAACCCTCCAATGTTGCAGAATTAAAATGATTCCACAAAGAAGACGGGGGCAGATGTCCTACAGAGGGATGTAAAAGAATCACTGCTAGTTGTCACTAAAGCTTGATGGCAGTTTTTGCTAACAAAAGGGTTATAGATTTGAGGGCACTTACTTTTATCACATGGAGTCAGGCTGGTTTGGATGTTTTTATTTATATTAAATCTTTCAAAAATGGCATTTTTAATTTACTGAGGTATAAAAAAAAGGGATACAAATTTGTTAGTGGGGAGATTTTCTCCGTTGCCTTGTTCTTTTGGCTGTCAACAAAAAACAAAAACAAACAAAAAAACAACTAACGTTTAACAAAGAATCTCCTATGTCTTGTTTTTTTTTTGGCCTAATATTATGTCACATCCTATCTGAACTGTATATATTGTTACATTCCACGAGTTGATAACCTTTTTTCTCACCTATTGTGGGCGTATGCTTAGAGATTTAACCTAAAGAATGGTCACAGGTATGGGGTTTCTAGCACCGAGCAGGTAGCTTCTCTGCAGCAGATACAGACTGCATGCCACCTGCACATGCTTGAATGTTCTGTGAAGCAGAACTATAACAGCACTGTGGCTCCTGCTGCCTGATGAGGTCTGGGTTGTCTGCAGCAGGATATCTAATATTTTACTTTATTTATTTAGTCCAATTCACAGGTATAGAAATGAAGTAATCCTGTAGCATTTCAGTGTATTTCAGATTCAGTTCTGTTACGTTTTATCTACTTGTCTGCATATCTGACCAATGCCTGGTTTTATGTTGGTATATGAGGTGAGTCAGACTGATCCAGCACAAAGGTGAAAACAGTAAGTAGAATCTAGCAATTAATTTAAGATATAATTTTAAGCATGTTAGTTTACAGGAAAGTCAAAAGGAAATTAACAAATTCATCAAAATTGTCAAATTGAACAGAGCAATCAAATTTATCTTGACCAAACTCAGTTAAATAACTTAACTTTGTTCTCCTACTATTTAAAGAATGATGACACAAATGTGGAAAAAAATGTCAAAAATAAAAAAATAACTCAAAATTTTTAAGAACAGTGTTTATCTTTATGTAAGAATTTATCAAAAAAGAAAAATATATATAATGAAATGATTTCTGAATGCAATCCAGGTTTTATAATGATGCAAACATTTGCAGATTCATTTTTAACTAGCGGTTTTAGACTGTAAATCTGATTCATAATAGAGGAGCGGTGTATCATTTTTACATTCTTAGTAGATCGAAGGTTAACAGCATGGGCAGTATGCACTTAATGTCTCAATTGCTTTTATTCCTCTTTTGCGAGCAGCACACAATCGGAGGACATGAGAGCTTTACTCAGAGCAAATCGTGGCATAATATCAACAACACAAGTTTATGAATGGACGTATACAGGAGCACAAGCAATGTCCTACAGCTGACATAAAACTAAAATAAAATTTTAAAGAGAAACAATGCTGTCTGCTAATGTTTGGGCATTTAAGGCAGTTTTCTATTTCTAATCTTACTTTGAATAAATAAACTTTAATTAGGCCCTGTCAATTTTCAACATGTGTATTTTAAAAACAGTTATGCTATTTCTGAATAAAGTGCACATACTCTCCATGTATCTAGACAGTATTGTAATTTGATAACCAATGTAAGAGATGTATTTTGACACAGACGAGTTACAACCTCTGACACTCATCCAGGGCCAGTACGTGCGGGTGGTCTTCCTCTGAAAGAGTGACCACAGCCTGCCTGGAAAAGGCACCGACTCGGTTCTGGTCCACGGTTTGTCTGGAGATGGTAGATGTAGTGGAACTGGTCCAGTACAAGGTGTCCCAAGCCCGGTGATAAGCCAGACCCTCCACTGAACCCACATCTAAGAAAACAAAAAATAATAAGAAAAGAAAGATACAGTTCAGATAAGTGAAATAATCTGAAACCATAAGTCACAGCTATAGCAGCATTTTGGGCATGAATCCAGCTTTATTAAAGAAAAGTAGGAACATTTTTATTACTTTGCCAACTGAAATGGGTATTCCATTCCATTTGTAATGATAAGAGACAGAATGCTGGTATGAGTGAAAACTGTCACTATGACGACATATACTTAATGTTTTTCCAATGCTTTTTCCACTGCTTTTTGTTTGAGAAAAAATCCTATAAGCATGACTTTGTAACTTTAAGCCATCTGGAAAGGAGAAGGGCTTGTGTTTTTGGAAAGCTACCGCATTATTTGCTTCGCCCAAATCTTTGTTGCAATCTGCAATACGGCCAATAGATATTGCTACTCTGCATCCTGTCCTTCTAAAATTTTAACATAGCGCTATGGCACTTTGTGTTATTATCCAAATATGCTGCTTTCTGTCACTTATACTTAGATCTCTAAAATTTCAAATTAAGGCCTGTCCATGCAAATTTAACAAAAAAAAACTGTTTGCATGCAACAGATGGCAAGCTCTTTTCGTGTTAGACGTGGGATTGTGTTTCTTGGTGATTGACAGAGAAATTACTTCACGGCTCAGTACACTGGACAGACAGCCATTTGTTGACGCCACAGCCACTGAGGAACTGAGTGTGTTTTCATTGCAAACCAATTTCCTAAACACAACATAAGATGAGGCTTTTGAAGCACTCACATGTTATTGCATGGAGGTGAATGACACTGACGGAACCCTCCGTCAGAAACACTATCAGATAATTTGGTCATATCAATATCTAATTACCCACAGTAGTCTGCTTGTGTGGACAAGGCTTAAAAATGTCAACTTAATGTAACTTTTGCTTATTATTCACTGCAAAATGAAAACTAAAATGATCAACTTGTGTGACTACATCTATAAACGTAGGCATTTTGGCAGAATATTAGAATTAGAATATACAGATGTATATAAACACAATGTCAAGGTGAAGAGACATCAACAACTGCCCAAGTCAAGCTATGGCAGCGGCCCATTTATTTGGGAAGGTTTATAAAGCTATTTGAAACTGAATTCCATCCTTCTCCAAATTGACCCCAATGTGATTCTGTGTTCAGAGAAAAAGAAAACAAGAGCTACATTTCATGCTTGACGGGTCTCAGCTAGCATGTGAAATGGTAATGGTAAAATTAGACTAAGACAGAATTGTTCCTTGTTTGGAAGTTTTAGGCGGAGAAAGTGTTTTCTCTCAGTGAGGCAGTAAGGCTTAGTGTTGCACTATTCACACGAAAGAACTGGAATACATCTTCAACAATGTCCTTAGGACAAATAGGACAAAAGAATAGATGGCACTGTTCTTAAATGGTTCAGGTCCTACCTGGAGGACAGAACAATTTCAGTGAAAATTATTGACACTGAATCATCTGCTGCTTCAATGCCTTATGGTGTCCCACAGGGCTCAATTCTGGGCCCACTGCTTTTTTCTATTTACTGCCTTTGGGTTCTATCCTCAGGAAACATGGGATTTTATTTCATTGTTATGCTGATGACTGTCAGATTTATTTGCCCCTTAAGCAGAAGGATGTCCATTCCATCAAACATCTCCTGGCATGTCTAGGTGATATTAAATCTTGGTTGGCCTTGGAACTTTTTACATTTTAATGAAAAGAAAACAGAGGTGATGGTGTTTAGACCCAGTGGCTCACGTGAGTCCTCCTCTGTTGACCTGGGACCTTTGGAGGTATATTTTAAACCTGTTATTACAGATCTTGGTTTTAAGGTGGTCAGTAATTTTAAATTGGACAGCCAAATCAGAGCCGTGGTTAAGACCAGCTTTTATCATTTAAGGCAATTGGTGTCAGTGAAATCTTTTCTTTCCAGGCAGCATTTTGAAACAGTGATCCACGCTTTTATTTCGACTCGATTGGATTACTGCAACTCACTTTATCTGAGAGTCGGTCAGTCGCTGCTCTCACGTCTGCAGCTAGTACAGAATGCTGCTGCATGACTTCTGACAGGAACTCAAAAGAGGGAACATGTGACCCCTGTCCTGGCCTCACTTCACTGGCTGCCTGTATATTTTAGGATTCATTTTAAAATTCTTATGTTTGTTTTTAAATCACTACATAATCTTGCCCCGGCTTACCTCTCTGAGCTTCTTCACCCCTACGTACCCTATCGGTCTCTCAGGTCAGCAGATCAGCTGCTCTTGGAGGCACCGAGATCCAGAAGGAAGCTGAGATGGGACAGGGCTTTCTCTGTCATTGGTCCCAAGTTATGGAACGACTTGCCTTTGCAGGTCAGAGAGGCCCCTTCACTGTCCACTTTTAAAGTTAGTCTTAAAACCCATCTTATTTAATTGGCTTTCAACTCCAGCGGGATCTAGTTTTAAATTGTGTTTGTTTTAAATTGTAAGAGTTTTTATTTTTTATTGTTATGTTGTGTTTTAATGTACAGCACTTTGTATCAGCTGTGGTTGTTTTAAAGTGCTTTATAAATAAAGTTGGTATGGTATGGAATGGTATGCTTTGCCATAATGCACAGCAGGAAACGTGACTAAAACCAAACACAACATATCAGTACAAACACCTCATATGTGTAGTCAAGGTCTGTGGCGGAATAAAGATGATTTGGGCTTGTTTGTTTAAAGCCACAGAACCAGCTGGTCACTCAACACAAAGACAACTCCCAAAAAAGTTATGAACATCTCAGTAAATTTTCAGTGAGTTTTTGCAATGCTCAGAAAACTGCAAAAAACAGTCAGTGAGTTAAATGCTAAAGTTGAGGAACCTTGATGAAGTCTGAACAAAATGGCTTTTTTGGAAGGGTTGCCAGAAGAAAGGCTTTTCTTTAGCAAAAACAAACAAACAAAAAAACACACAAAAGAAGCGCAAGAACTTTTAAAAGAACATCAGATAAGACCAAAGTTGAGATTTTGCCATGATGCTCGGTGTGATGTCTGACAAAAACAGACTAAGACAGCATGTCAACACAAACACTTCAAACTAGCTGCAAAGCATAGTGACTTATTCTTTAGCTTTTAGAAAATGACAACTAGAATCACTGCTGTCAAATATAAACCTGTTACACCATTAGGTGTTATAGGTTGACTTATGGCTGTATTGACATTAACACAAAGTCAGAATCTATCTTTGTTTTATTTGGTTACAAAGTTATTAAATATGTTTAACACAGGACTTTTAAAAACAAAATAGAAAAACAACAACAAAAATACTTCTTTGTTTTTGAACAGAAATGAATGAATGTTCATTTCAACAAATCGGTTCAAATAATAAAGGTGATACCAATACATGCTACTCTAGAAAAGTGTGAAGCTTTAAATATGACTTAAATAAATCACGGGCAGTCAAATCTAAATTGCTTTATTTTAGGCTTTCAGAACATGCACTGTATTATACAAAAATGCTAATATTTGTCTTTGTTTATATGCAAAGCCAAGCTGTGACATCTATGCCAGTTATACGATTAAATTAATTTGTTTTTTTATGGATGGAAAGCTAATTTACTTTGTGTCAATTATTAAAGTTAGGAGGATTTCAAAATAATTGTAGGTGAATTAAACATTAACACAAATTTTGCATGGCATCCAAGTGCAACATATAGCAAACCTGATCTATCCTCATCCTTGTTTTTGCACACTAGTTTTTCTAAACTCATAAACCACCTCTAAAATACTTAAGACTCTGCCTGAGTCAGCTGACAACTAATTAATAGTTTGCAATAAAAGCTGTCTGGCAGCTTGGGGTTGCTCACAAATTGTTGGCCACGCGAGGGAGTAATTAATGGGGGACACAGAGTTTAATTAGGGAAATATGGATGATTAACATCGTCACCTTTCCTCAATGATGGGATTCAGTAAAAAAAATAACAAAAGGCCTAATTTTACACACAGTTCAGTATTTGATGCTGCCTTAAAGTGCCCCAATGCTTCTAATTCTGCTTTGAACCAACACTAAATACAAAACCGGGGACAGTCACAATGTCCTGAAGCTAATCTTTGCATTATGGCTGCATACAACGTGAATATGCGAAAGTGTTGTTGACTGAAAAACTCAAGCGGTGCTTCAGCAAAATTTTTGGACCTCTTTCATTCTGCATTTCACAAGTGGCAAGGCGTGAAGGACACCAACACTCCTGACAGATGGTTCTTGATAATGCCTGTTCATTTCAAGAAGATAAATAAATAAGCAGAAAGCTCCCTCAGCAGGAGCGTGGGAGATGGGATGGGGGATGGGTGAGAATGGATCAGTAACACTCTGCTAGTCTTCCTGTGTAAGAAGAGGATGGGAAGGTGCTGAGCTCTGCTCCCTGTGGAAACTTTGCAGAATGGAAGAGAATGCAAGCTGTGGAGAAGAGACACTTCAGCTGTTTATCTCACTCCAACCATGCTCATCAAGATGGGATTGGCTGACATTTGGTGATTAATAAATGGAGATGGACCCTTGTTTAATTGGTAGCAGTGAACTAGGAGGAAGCTTAGAAACACATTGAGAATAGTTTTGAAAGGAATGGCTTTCTTTTAAAGAGTACAAGGTGAAAAAACCCCAGAATCCTTTGTGACATTGACCCAAACAGAATGCAATTGATTATTTGTTGATAGCAACACAACTATTTAATCAAAAATAAAGTAAAGATTCTAGTAAAGTAAAGTATTTATAAATATATATATATATATATATGTGAAAATAATGCTGTAGCTACAATAATTTAGTTCAAATAACTGTGCCACAGATGGTTTAGGTAAAAACAGCTTCTAAACATGTGAACTGAATATATGTACTCAAATGAAAGACTGGTTTTAAAGAAGAATATCTGTAAGAGATGATGTCACCGTAGACTTTTACCAGAAGTGTCAATAAATGTGTCTTTGGCTGTAGACATGGCATAAAAGGTATCATGAACCACCTGAAATTATTGTGCTTTTACACATGGCTACCTTAAAGTCCCAGAATTTATGTGCACATAAGAGCATGTCTGCAATAAAGAAATGTGGATAAAAGAAAGTAATTAATCTATAGTGGGAACACATTTTGCCAGAATGAAATCCACTTACTTTCTGCAATAATATATCGTCCTGCCCAGTCGTCGTTAATAATCTGTATATTTCCATAATGCGCATCACTGAAAAAGATCCGGTTGGTCCCAGATTTGCTCTGATTGTAGTCAAAGGCCAGTGCAACAATGTTCTTGAAGAAAGCCGGATTTTCCAGTGGCTGAACCGGTGAGTTGAGGTCATTCTCATCCGAGAGGTGGATGCTTTTCAGGATAGTCCTTTCAGAGAAGAGTAAATAACCTTCATAGCGCTCGCAGGCAAAACCGTCGTCTGCCAAGCGACCGTGGGCACAGGAGCAGGTTCGCCGACCGCTTCCCAGGTGAAAGCACAGCTGCTGGCAGCCTCCGTTGCCCCTGGCACAGGGGTTGGTGCCTTCAAAATACAACACATGTTCAGTTACCAGCTTGCCTTATTTCCTGCTTTGTGCAGTCAGGTATAATTTGTCCTGCCTATATATGACAGATGGGAAAACAACTATGACAAGTAAAGAGCCTTGCAATATCATATTCCTGGAATTTATTCATATTTGACCATATTAGAACCACAAACTTCAACATAACATTGCTTACATTTGAACACTGATAAACATTAATAATTGTACTGCTGCTTAACTTGCACTACACTCACATTACTATCAGGTGCATCCTCACCTGCACTAGTCCAAAATTTGAGATTTGAAGCTTAACAAATAAACTTGATTGGTTTATATGTATACGTACATGAAAAAATTTATAAAACTGTAGATGTGTCAAACTAATTACAAAAGATGTAAAGTGACAGAATGTGTAATGAAAAATGAATCAGACTACAAAGTGAAATCCTACCTTTTTCCCTATCTCTGTTGAAAACTGTCACATCTTTCAAATTGACCCCTAGGCCACTCTTCATGGTTACATCCTCACTGGCGTCGGTCTTAAAAGCTCGCCGGATTGAGCCATTGGAATGGGCCCTGAACATCATCAACAAAAAAAATAAATGATGGCAACTAATAAATATATGTTTAAGAAATGTTCTAGTCTAGGTTTTGGTTGAGACAAGTTGAAGGGATAAAAAAGAAACAGCATGTTCTTGATAGAACTGATAAAAAGGGACATTACTCTTTTGCTTTTCTTTCCACAAAAAAGAAATGCATGCAGGTTAGTTGCACAAGACATTAGGGAGAAGTAAATTAACTGTTTTTACCACTAGTTTAAATGTGAGTCAGATGAAAAACATGAACCTAAATAAGCCATTATAACTGGGATGAAGAAGGATTTAGGATGCTGGTGACAAAGGTTTCTGTCTGCATTCACAAAAATAGGCTTTGACTTTTGGTAAGAACAATTGCTTTTTGTAATATTTTCACAAGAGATGCTTGTCGACTTAGGTTGATGTTAAGTTAAAATACAGGGCCTTGCAGGCCAGGGAATTTGAGTGTATTTAGGAAAATAATAAATTACCTGTCAGACC
The DNA here is from genome assembly GCF_904066995.2 of Poecilia reticulata. Lineage (NCBI taxonomy): Eukaryota > Metazoa > Chordata > Actinopteri > Cyprinodontiformes > Poeciliidae > Poecilia > Poecilia reticulata. Next base: position 38,048,447 of record NC_088831.1, read on the forward strand.
AGTAGATGTAAGGCCCAAACACAGCCACAGAGAACAGATCTACGTTGGCCGCTGACATTACAATCTCCCGGCTCTCACCTGTTTCAAGGTTGATCCTCTCGATCTTATCTGTGCGTGCGTCGCACCAATATAATGTGTTTTCCTGGAAGGTAATTTAAAAAATGCAGATCAAAGACCACCCTCTTATGCACATTAAAATTTCACAAAGAAAGCAAAATGATAAAAGAGGAGGTGTAGGATATCCGAGTATATCAGGTTGAAGACAATGCTTGTGTTGTAGACTGTACCTCAAAGTCTATGGAAATCCCATTGGGCCATACGATGCCCGAATTAACGAGGGTAACTTGGTCTGAACCATCCAGACGAGAGCGGCCAATGCAGGGATTCTGCCCCCATTCGCTCCAGAAAAGGTAACTGTCAAGAATAATTGGACCCACACAAAAAGTGACCTTTACCCACTTGGCTTAATTTCCACAAAGAGAATAAGACAATGAAGCAAACCCACATTGGACATAGCGGGCTAAAACGCTACAAGATAGAACAGATTACTGGACTTTAGGTGTGGATTACTGCCAGTATGTGTTACCTAACAGAAAATAATAAGAGCTCTACAATAAAACACAATTTAGACTGCAGATTATGTTTTGTCCTTGTTTGACACCCAGAACAACCACATACATTGGTTTTGATCTTAAGCTGAACAGAGTACCTATTAAAACGCTTCAAGTCAGAACTTAGATGTCATTTGTCAATTTCTGCAATTTTCGAAAAAAAAAAAAATCGAGCAATGGGAGACTGACATTAACCTGCAACTATTAGCCCTCCAGGTCATCAAGAGAAGTATTGACATTACTGTCATGGTAAATTTATGTAAGGGTTTGCCAACTGTGCCTCATTAGTCAATGGATGTGACAATATCAGGCAGTTCTTGCAACTAGGCAGCATTGGGATTTAAGGCGAAAACATATGGGAAGCACCAAGGTGCAACATCTGACATGCATACATTTTCAATATTGACACTTATTAGATGTGTTTAAACTGTGCTGAAACAGACTTAGCACAATTAGTGACTCAGCATATTACAAGGCAGCAACTTGATATATTTAAGCCCTCCGGGTGTGGTGAAGATCACTTGTCAAAGTTCAAATCGAGCATCGGAATAGGAAAAAAAGGGAATTAATTTACTTCAAATGGGATGATGGTGCCAGACAGGCTGGTGTGAGTATTTCAGAAAGCAGCCATTATACTTGGATTGTCATGCAAACCATCTGGTCTAAAAAGGGAAAACAGTAATGTGAGCAGCAGTGATGTGAAGGAAAATATCTTGTTGATGTCAGAGGTTGGTGGAGAAAAGGCAGATTGATGTGAGATGATAGAAATGTACTAGTAGCTTTATTCACCACTCGCTAAAAAGAAAACCATACTGGGTGCCATTCCTGTCAGGAAACTGGGGCTACAGTTCACACAGGTTCATCAAAACCAGACCACAGGGTGGAAACTGCTGCTTGATTCCATGAGTCTCAATTTCAGCTTCAACATTCATTTGGAAGGAATTTGATTTAAACCATATGGAAACAGATTCATGTTGCTTCATATCAGCAGATATGGCTCCTGCTGGTATAATTGTTTCGTTGTTCATAAATCGACTGAATTATGAAAACCTACACATAGTTTTAAAGATGGTGTCATATAAGTGGCTATGAGAGAAGTGCTTTGTAAAACATCTTAACAATTACATGCTAGAATAAAAGATCATGAACAATAAGTTGTTTCAAACAACTTAACATCTTTCCAGTTGTTGCGCATACCATCACAATGAAGTCACACATTTCTGAGGATTGGGTCTTTATGATTATAACCTAGATAACTACATATATATCTATAGTGTGCTCTAATGTTTCTCTGCTTTCACCTCTGACTACTCAAACATATGTTTATCGGCAGGCTAAACTGCGGGGAATGCCAGGAAAATGTTTTTAATATACATTCTCAATTGCCAATATCGAGGCAGTCTGGCATGAATCACTAAGAATACATTTTTCTCAATGTTTCTGTTTGATGCAGACATTAACAGAAGCTGCATGTGTACGGTCCAATGCTCAGCAAAGCTGGCAAGTAATTGGCTGACTGAATAGCTGCATCAATAAGCAGGTAAACAAACATGAAACCGTTCAAGTGCTCAGACAAGGTCTGGTGTGAGAACCAGTTTTTCTCATTAAGGAAAACGACAGAGTTTAAGTAATAATCAGTTTGCTATACATCCTCACACAATCAAAAACCCAACTGATCCCCCTGGTTGCAGCCTGTTGCACTGCACAACTGGACAACACAGTCATAAAACAGAGAGACATTCCTTACCCTTTTTGTGGATGAACAGCAATGGCTCTTGGCTGATCAAGTCCTTCAGATATCACCACTGAGCGATATGCACCGTTAAGGCGGGAGATTTCAATCAGATTAAAACCATGATCTGTCCAGTACAGGTTTCCTGTGTAGACACAATACGTTAATGCAAAAGAAACATAATCTACGATAGACAGGAATACACCGTGCTAATATGGTTAGGGAGACAGAAACCAGCTATTTGTGTATGGATACATATATTTGTTTTCACCATTGTTTTAACTGACTGATGTGATACAGTCAATAACATGTATTTGTAATTTATTACAGTAGTTGGAGGATCCAAGCCCATTTAAAAACTTAAAAATGAGACAAACATCCATGAAAATTCAGGTACTTGAAATTTATAATACACCACTTCAAATGGAAACAAGAAAAGCTATTGTAAGTGAAAACTTGTGAGGTGAACTTAATGGTATGAAAATTTTTAACATGTTCTTTAAATCTGACACCATAAACAATTTTACACCTCCTCTAGAGTCTTTTTGTTACCAAGTACTTCCTTTGATGAACATACTTTAAATAAAATGCAGTACATTAAGTCATATTGCATTTGTATTCTTGCAATGAATGATTTTACTTTGTTTGCTGAAGATTTTTTTGTTTTTTTATAGAGGAGCAACATTAAACCTAAGCTTCTACTTTCTGCCATAACTAGAATCAGTGAACAGAAAGTGAAAATCGTTCACTGTCACTAGCAAGCTGACAGGCTGTAGTAATAACACCATGATCTGGGGAGACACAATACTGACCAGCAATCCAGTCAACAGCGATGCCTTCGACTCGACTGATGCCTGTAGTAATGACGTCTTCCCGCCAGGTCTGATCACGTTTGGCACGGGATATTCTGTTGAGCCCCATATCTGTCCAGTACACTGTGTCATTTCCTGAAAATTACACCATACCATTAATGACAGGACATAATGGGATGATGAATGTTGCTGCCATGGGTGTAGTTACAGTTTTAAACAACTCTAAATTTTACTTTAGCACTGTCAGTTTTACCAAATGTCATGTAGTGCTAGAAAGGACCTCAAATTAAGAGCAGCATAAGGTACAAAATATGATGCTGGAGTATACAGGTTAATCTCAACAAAATAGAATTAATAAGGTAATTTATTTCAGTAGTTAGAAAAAAAAACTATATTGCATATCTAGATTTATTTCACACAAAATGACACATTCCTGTTCATTTTGATGATTACAGCAAGCAGCTAATGAAAAATCTAGTCAGTTTCCTATTAAATTTAAAGATTATTTCAAAGACCAACAAAAAGATATATTAATATACAGGGGTGAAAGTAGTTTAAAATTCTTGGGGGTTCTATGACAAAAAAAAAAAAAAATATATATATATATATATATATATATATATATATATATATATATATATATAAATAAAAGCTGGGTAACCCTTGAATTACTACAAAATAAAGCTGTATTTCCTCCTTCAGCCCACTGGCTGCAATGCTGACACTTTGAGATGCCATGAGACCTACATTCTGAACATCATGGCATGGAGTTCATCCCAGTTTTCCATGTCTGGCATATAACCATTTATTTTAGCTTTTAAACTGGTTCTATTGATCCTGTGTCCAGACAGAGAGATAATCAGTAGCCTAGCATCATGACCTGTTTGTTTTGAAGATCCTGCAGCTTCCACTTCTCTTCCTAACATGGTGCCTCCTCACCCTGACTCTCATACTGATAAGAGGAACCACAGCTCTGTTAGGTTAAAGATCATTTTCTGAAGATGGGTTATTTTTTCTCCAACAGGTTCCAGAGGAATCATCTCAAACCAGATGTTGTACTGGATTTTATTTCACTGTCATTTGTGAATGTTAGCTTCTCATTTTCAACAGTGGAGCTATAAAGGTTGAAAAAGGTTATTTTGGAGAAAATCTCATTAACATCAATATTTCCACTAAATAGGAGGCAAAAAAAATTGTTTGATATAAAGGAAAAGCCTCTCAGACTCTGAGCTCAAAGCACCAAACTATTTTTTTTATAGTAGACAATTCATTTAATTTCACATAATTATCGCGGTAGAAGCCATTTGTTTGTTAAATACTTAATGAAATTTATTTACTGTGTTTGATGTGATTGACGTATAGTCACAGAGAACAAGGTAATTAGTCCAAGTTTGTCGTTTATTGAACGTTCAGAAACTCCAGCGGCTGTGATGCGCCAAGATAAAGGTTAACACAGGTAAAACAACCCGAAAATGTGATCAACTCTAAACCAGTCGCACATTTTTATTCTGCGTCTCTCTCTCATTTAAGCACACCTGTTGCCATGGCAACCTCCTGCGCTCCACAAGCCGACCAGAGATTATGTTAAAAACATAACATTCAGTCCGCTACGATATTAGGTTTGCAGACTTGATATTTATTTTGCGATCATTAATAAACGCTCCCTGAACACAGCGGTGGTTGATTAGTTAATTTTAAACTCCTGCTCTGCTCGTTATTTTGGTAATGGAACCGAAATGCACAGAATTGTGCAACACCTTGTTGAAACAATAATCACTGAGTTTATTATTGTTGATGGATCATTAATTTGAACATGTTTTGTTGATTTTTTTGTTGTTCTTTAATAAAGTTATTAACGTTTTAAGCGAGCCAGAGGAGGACGTGCTGGTTTCAGCCTCCTGGCGGAGTTCAGTTTGTCACCTAATCCCGAGATCGACTCGAAACCTTCCACGAACGACGTATTGCACCGCTGCTCTATTAAAGCACGAACAGTTCAGAAACAATATGAAATAGGATTAACTGATTAAGTCGTGTTTTAGATGGTTCTTGAAAATCTAGTGGGCGCAGTCGCGGCTGCACAGTGAACCCACTGATTCTTTACAGCAGACAGCCGCTCCTCTCTCTTGCAGGTACTGCGTACCTCCGCTAAATCTTTTAGGGGTACGCAGTACCCTGCCGTACCCCTTTACTTTCACCCCTGTATATATATATATATATATATATACACACACACTGCTCAAAAAAATAAAGGGAACACTTAAACCACACAATATAACTCCAAGTAAATCAAACTTCTGTGAAATCAAACTGTCCACTTAGGAAGCAACACTGATTGACAACAGGGACCCTCGTTGGGTCAATGCCTCGTTGGTTTTTTTTTTTTTTTTTACTGAAACATATGACGTTTTTCACTCGGTGTGTCATGAATCCACTTAATATATGAAATTTAATTTTAAAACTGTGCTACTGAAATTTCTGACATTTTAATTTATAGAAAAGCCCTTTTTGTTTTCAAAGCAGTGCACACACAGTAAGTCCTTAAGAATTAGGTAAATTCACTATATGCTGTATTTGCAGTGGAGCCTCCAAGTCCGACTCTCCACAGGTTGTTAAGAGCTTACCTAGCATCAGACATTTAATTGCACCATCTTGTTCCTCATGCCTTCACACTCTGTTAACACAAAGATGACATATGACAGAATACAGCTGGGGGGCTTTCATCTGTTCTGCTCTGGCAACCCTGCTTCCATAACGATATGTAAATGAAATGTGCATGCTGTCAGGTGCTGATCCTGGATGGGACTTAGCGCTACATTTGCATGTTCACTTGCCCAAAGAATTAAAGGCTGCGGCAATCATTGAATTTTGTACTTGGACTCAGCTCATTTCTTTTCCAAAAGCTGCAGTCACACTCAAAAGGGCTATTGACCTTCAGAGTTTTTTTTAAACAGTCTGATTTGAAGCTTTTTATTTGTATATTAAGTAAGTTGCAATATTATTCATATTTGTTTAAGAAATCTAACTATGTTTGGACTACAGCTTTTTGTTTTTTAATTTGAAAAAATAAGTGACAGGCTAATAAGTACTTTTTGAAATCACAATCAAGTAAAATGATTAAAATCTTTTCACTGCCTAACAATTATTTATTGCACAAATTGTTTAGGCTTAATATAAGATTTAACAGTTGAAATATTTCCTCAGTAGATTTTGTGGAGTAAACAACAAACAGTAAAGACAGTGCACAGAATTCAAAGTTTCCATTGGTTCCTATGAAAGTGAAAGATGCTTGGTGTTGCTTTCATTCCAGCTTATTTGAATGAAGAAATTCAATAAATAGCAAACCAAAATATTTCAAAACTAGCACAAATTCAACTCTGATCAGACCAGTTCCTTTCATTACAGTCCATTCAGATGTACATCAGAGTACAAACTATTCAATTCAATCCTAATTATAGGGAAGAAGGGACAGGAAAGAGAGACAAAAATACATACTAATCCGGAATTACTATGAAAAAAAAAATTGATGCCATTAGATACACATATCTAATGGCATCAATAGTACTATCAGTGTTCTTGTCCAATAAAGAAAACAGAAAAACAAACAAATACTAATTTTAAGGGTACCTAGATGGAAAGAAATGCGGACAAGAGTTCAAACAGTAATTGACAACAATGCAATGGCTTTGTTAGGAAAACAGCCACAGCAAAGCACATATTACTTTGCCACAAAGGTTTTCTACAAAAAGAAACAAAACCAAAGTTCAAAAAGGAATGCCGGCAGCACCTCCGTTACTGGTATCATACTGGAAACAGAAACAACTTAAAGTAGCACAGTGCAAGAACATCTTTTTATAGAATTAAATCCAAAGTACAGAAGAAGTGCCAGCAATAGCTCCAGTAATAAATTTCTCTAGAAAAAAATAATTCCTAAATCAAAATTAGTACCTAAAAGTAATGGCGGCAGCAGCTCAGCAAATTACGTTTTCCAGGAAAAAGACACAGCTAAACACAGAATCACGGAATACTTTCTACAAAAAATAAAAATAAAACAGGACATAAAAGTTATTGGCAGTTCTATTACTGACTATAACCATTTGGTAACAGAGTAGGCAGGAAGGAGAGATTACCAAAACAAAACAAAATAAAATCACTGGTTCAGAATGACTTTTCACAAAAAAAAATGCATACAAGCAGAGTTTATGCCCATCAACAACCTGTCTTGGAAAGGGATTCCTGAGGGTGTGTTTTCATGTGGAAATATACTCAATATCAAAAAAATAAATAAAATAAGGAAGGAAAATGTCAATTTTGAACCATTTCCATATGTTTAACATGAATGCATTTTGGATATCTAAACATTGGATTTTATGGAAATGCTAACAGAAATCTCTGACTTTCCTTTCTTCACCCTCACATATTCACCTTCATGAAAACTTTACAAAGCACAGAAAATCACCACGCCTTTATATCTTCACTATCTGAATGCTATAAGCATGCAGCTGTGTGAGCATGCCATATCTTTTATACAGAATTTATTTGCTTCAGCAGCAGAATATATTCAGAATATTTGTCAGCATGAAAGGTCAATTATTATCACATATTATGCAAGAAAGCACAAAGGTAACAGATGACAACCAAGGCAGCATTATGGCACCTTAAGCTGACACCATTTGGAAACTCTTTAAAACAGAATTGTTTTAGTGGTTTGATGAAAAGCAGTTTGATGGAATTTCTGAAATTCACTTTTAATTTGAACTTATTATTATTTATCTAGTCAGTATATTGACTTGTATTAGAACATACGCCAGAGCCTGATGTAATAAATGACTCATTGTGTTACATACATTTGGTTTAAATACTAGGAAGTTAGGGTTTGTAAAACAATAGAAGAAGTTAATAAATCCTGTATATTCAGGTGGATCCAATCTAAAATTTGCGTCATTCTTTTTTCTTTTTGTACTGTAATTTAAATTCATATTCTAAAACTTTATTGCATAAACTGAAGTGTATTTGTACAAAACAATAAAAAAAAACAGTAGCTAAGAATCATAACATTGGAGATGTACAGGCTGAAAGATAATGTTATTTAAAATGAATATCCCCAAGCAGCAAGGCGTGAACAGAGGCTGCAACACGAAAAAACTCAAGAGCGATGGGCGTTAATAGATATTTGCTTTAGTGTTTCACAGCTATTATAGAGGTGTGTGTGTGTGTGTGCGTGTGTGTGTGAGGCTGCGATAACTGCAAACATGTAAAGGGAGGGAAAAAAGGCAAAAACCGACAGCTGAGGAATATAAAAAAGAAATATAATCAGCACTATGTCAGCAATTTAAGTATCACATTAAAATGAGACAGAAAACAGCCCAAAAGCTGGGTTTTCAAACAGTTGTCAGAGATGGTATCTGCCTTATTGTACAGATCCGCTAATGCCTGGAATCAGCTTTCTAAAATCCTTCCAGCCACTGTTTAAGTGGCAGTTAGCTGTAAAAATCCCATTTTTATGTTTCTGCATTCATCCTGACAAAGCAAAGCTTTATCAAATTTGAAAGTTACACAGTCTTTTAAATCTAAGCAATGCTATGGTAGTACTCACAGTCAATGCAGAAATGTGTCTGTTCTTAAACTGTGCTGCAGCTCAGCTTAAACGATAAAGTGGAATATTTCTTTGAGGTTTTCTGAAGAAAATCTAAAATTACTGAATGATGACGTTTCAGACAAAAAAAAAATCTGAGAAACAACAAATGTTGACATTTTTATTCATTTATTTTGTCAGGGCCAGTTTTTGTGATTTGCTAATGCAACATTAAATTATATTTTTTTTAGACATGAATAGCCTACTTTTTCATAAACTGTGTAAAAGTGCCAGGATACAATGCTTTACGAAAGTATCAAGAGTTTTCAAAGTTTTTAATCCAAAGTTTTTAATCGTTTCACCACCACAAACTTTAATGTAGTTTGTTGATTTATTTTATGTGATAAACCTCCACAAAATAACATAAACTGTCCACTGTAATAAAGACAATGCTTAAGTTATAAAGTAGGCAATGTTTTCATCTAAACCATTCCATTGTTACTCCAGCTGTTTGTTTCAGCATCCTAGTGGATGGATTGATGCCCATTACACGCAGGTGGACTCTGTTCATTAAGTGACATCCACAAGCAGCTGGACTAGATTTTATTTTGGGGTATCAGAGTAAAAGGTAAAGAATGTGCAACACTTAGAAATTTGTTGATATTTATGGTTATATTGTGACAAAACTTTAAATACTCAAATAGAGATATTTTTTGAAATGCCTGTTATATTGTAACTATACCCTTTCTTTCATGTATGATCCCTTTGGGATGTTCAGTCATTAACTAATTAAAGCAACTGTTAAAACTAAGGTTACAGTAAAAGCCCTAATATAGTAATTAAAAGTTCACACCACAAAAGTTTTAAACAGACAAAACTACCAAACTTCGCTGAAAATCTAAAACATTACAAACTATCAGTAGACAAAGCTCAGTGCTGTGATAGAAACCATTTGACATTGTTTAATAAGATTGCTGACATGTCTCCATATTGGTTAATGCTCTAATTGCATGTTTCTGTTGCATTAATTGTCCCTTCCACCTGGTAAAGTCAAGGGCCAGTTGTTATTACCACAAGAAACACGTTTAGCAAGCAACCACTTTGAGTTAAGATGATTTCAGTTACAGTAATTAGCTGAGCAATAGCTGACATGATGTGGGTGGACAGCCCATCTGCTGGCTTCCAAGGAGAAGATGTTTGTTGTGTTAGCATTTAGATGATATTCCATTACCCTTTCCACCAGTCAAACTCAAGTGCTTTTAGAGAAATCAGGAGTGTAACCTCACCAGTTCAATCACTGAAGCATCCAACTTTGTGCAGTTTAAGCTTTCAAATAAAGTAAAACTGCTTCATTACAACTGGAATGTGTTATTTCAAGTGAACTCTATAAATTTGTCCAAAGAGATAACTTGTCCAAGATGTGATATATCTTATATCTACATTATTGTTAGTTGAATACCTTTCTATTAATCTGACTTTCAACTTTATGGAAAGTAATATCATATTAAATTTTCAGACTTTCTCTGACTACAATTTCTACATATTTATCACATTCTGGATTCTTTAGTAGAAAATATACATTTCCGACCTCAATAATTATTTTTTGGTCTTATATTATATAGGTCTATATAGGTTTCATAAATCTAGAACAACATAGAGCTATCCGTTTTACAATTTCTAAGTCTTGAACCTGCCATATAACGACTGGTGATTTCAACAGTAAATACAAGTTATTTAATCAAACTTTGGAAACATTTGTATATTTCATCTATTGGTAAAAATTAAATAAAAAGTTTATGCTTCATGTGATATTTTAACTAGACTTATTTTTAAAGCTATGTTCAGTTCAACCTGTACTTAAATATGTCTGTTTTAAATTCTCTGTCTGTCCATTTGTGGTTTGGTAAAATCATACGAGTTATAGGTCTGTTCATTGAAAGTGTTTTTCCTGCCTTTTAGTTATTGTGTAAAACATATTCTCTGCAAATGGCTGTCTTGACCTCGGTGGGAATGCAAAAACTGACCAAAAACATATTAGATCTTGAGAGCTAGATCAAACATGGTCTTCTCATTTATATCATACCTGCATGAAAGTCAACCCCCACAGCAAACAGAGTTCCTGTAATGGGCATGAGGGCTTCACTGTTGTCATTCGGGTCTAATGCAATTCCACGGATTCCCTCATGGATGGAATACAGTAAAAATGAGTCAACACCTAAAGAATGACAGAAAGACCCGTTACAGACCTTTATCAGCTATTACATATATTTAAATATACCTAATCGTTTCTAAGCTTTGATGTGTGAATCACTAACACACTTTAATGCAATCTTACCTTGAAAGTGATGTGTACCTTACAGCATTTCTTACCTTCGCAGGATGTACGATCGCTGCGTAGATTATATCCAACAGTGCAGGAACAACTGCGGGTGTTCTCTGAGGTTGGGAAGCAGAGCTGGGAGCATCCTCCATTGTTCACTTGGCACGGATTTCTTCCTGAATGAAAAGCATAACCAGCAAAGGCAAACAGTAAGATATTACAGGTGGATACTTGCGTATATTATGTATATCATTTTGCGCCTACTTACCTTTATGGCCCTCCCTGTCGTACACTTTCATATGGACAACACCACTTGTCTTGTTTCTCAGAATCAAAAAGTTCCGGCCGTCTCTTTTGGTGACTGTCCCCAGTTGTGCCGACTCATCATCAGCCCACCACAGTTTGCCACCTGTAAACATAAACCTCATTTACTGATTGCTCTTATTGGTCAGTCAGTTTCCTCAATAGTGTTGCTAGCAATCCATGGAGTTGCTTCTGGTAGGACCATATACAAATAAATTAAAAACATGTATATGGCTTTTTTTATGCTTTTTTTTTTTTATTAGTATCACATTAGAGCTCTCTTAAATAACTCAGATTATATGTCTGTAAGCTGTTTATTAAAATCTACAAAAGCACTTTTTGGTTAAAAATAACATTCTAAAGGAAGCTTACCCAAGAACATAATATCAGAACTCATCAATTATTCGAAGTGCAAGTGTTAAGTTCCATCTTGCACTAAAATTCCAAACGGATACAGCTTTCATGTCAGAAAGCCATTTAATAATTGATGTATTCTCTGAGCTGATATAAGATTAATGTATGGTATACTCTGTCCCCTGCTATGTTCACTTGCTGGCTGCTGATGACATGTGCATTTTTCAGTTGCTTTGAATCATACTCCCATTGATGCTTAGTTTCTTCTGCAGCAGCTTTTCACAAACCTCAACAAAAAAAAAGGGAGTGGGCAAGACAGTGATGTTCAACCCATGTCTACAGATAGATGCCTCTGGCACCGGTTCAACTGAGAACATGCACTTGCAGTTGTTATGCGTCATAATGTTTTAACATCTCTACTCTCACTGGTTGCCTCACTGTGACAGAAAACAAAGCCCTCTGGGCCTAAGTAACTCGGCCACCAGGAGCTTTGGTGATAAGTGCGTCTCTAAAAAACACGCACACCCACAACAGCCCTCGGACCCTCAGCATACCGAGTCCACCAATGAGTCCTACCTTTTTCCTCAGGACAATTCTGACTCAAAATACAGCACAAAGTGCATTAGAGTTAGATGTCTCTTTCTCACTGTATGCTGGACCTTAAGCATTACATAGTGTCATGGAGATGGAGAAAATATGAATGCTTCTGCGAAGGAGTGATGTCTCTATGGGTGGGAAAATTCTAACAAAAAGTGTTTTTAAAACAAGAAAACAGCCATATTAAAATTAAAAAATCTAAATCAGACACAAAAACCAACCCTGGATAATGAACCTATCACCAATCTTCTGTGGAGACCTTCAGGAGGCGCAGGAGAACTACTCAGCTAAGCAGTAGCAGCGACCATTCAGTAAATGACTCCTTTCTTTAATGCAGTGTGATTTACAAGAACATTTCATTTTATGCTTTTCTCTAATTCAACCAAGCCAAGCAGCATTCGTTGGCACATAACTGAGTGCAGTGGAATATCCTTCAGGATTATTGTTGCAACCAAATTAAAATGAAGAACATTTCTGTGGTTGATACAGTAAATTCTATAGAGATCAGCATCATTTCTTTCCTCTTTAGACTATCCAATCAGGCATTACTTTAACGTCCCACACTTTTTGATTTATCACAAAAACAGCAAAGCAGACAAACACAGAAGCACTCAGAGGAGCAATCCCTCATTGCACTGAGTGCTTGAGTGTGAATGCTAACCTTAAAATCGAATGTAGGCCGCATTTCCAAAAATCAGTCAAGTGCACATGAAGAAGAGTGACAATCTACACGCAGTTTACAAAACATTACGCCCCAGAGGGCATGCTGGCTGAGATTAGCTTTGCACCTTGTGTTAATTTGATGCCACAGGGACTACTGGCTAGATGTGATTGCTCGCTTGTGGCACATCATATTCAATTTCCACTTCAACGGCTTGTTTGATCAAAGACGAGCCAAGGCTGATGGATCACTCACACCTTCGAAATGGAAGCCCTCAAGGCAATTCAATTATTACGGCGCCTAAAGACCTGCATGGGTTGACCTTGTGTTTCCAGTAGTTCTGTAATTACACCATTTGGCAACCAGCAGGAGACAACATCAAGGTGTGTTTGCAGAGTGAAACAAGAACCCTCCATTAGGACTGAATATTTGACCCTACATTATCACTACTCCATATTGGAGGTTTCTCTTACTGGTTGAATTTGTGCACCACTTCCCCCTTTATCTGTGTATCAAATATCATCAGTAAATCAGAGAATTAACCATTTAAAAAAAAAGGCCACCTGCTGAATGAACCTTTATTAAAACACTGACACGATTCAAAATGATAGGTCTGCTCAGTGTGCATCGCTTTACTCACCACTGAGGACACAATAGTCTCTGTGATGACACGTTATTAGTGACTCAAAACTAGAACTATAGAAACAGTCCTTTGATTATTACTATGAATGGGAAGCTGCCTGACCACCTGCAGAGGAGCATAACACCTAATTGTTCAGTGAAAGTAAAACGACACATGGTTTTCCTATTTTTTATATATATATAAATAAAAATCTGAGAAGTGTAAGACATATTTTGCTCCCTTGAATCAATTCTTTTCAGAATCACAGATGCATTGAATTAAAGCGGCAAATCTCTGGATACGTTTTTGCCACCTCTTGAAAATTTTGCTCATTCATATTCTAGCCTACTCAGGCCAGGTGGGATGCATCTGTAAACATCAATTTTCAAGTCTTGTCACAGATTCTTTATCGACTGAGTCTGGGCTTTGACTGGAACATTCTAATACGCGAATGTGCTTCGATCTAAATCTCATTGCAGCTCTGACTGTAAGTTTAGGCTCGATGTTCTGTTATCCCGATCTCAAGTCTTTTGTAGCTTCTAAAAGGGTTTCTTCCAGGACTGCCCTCTATTTAGCGCTGCCCATTTCCCTGTGAACTGTGTTGTGAAGTGTTAGTTTTTGAGTGCAATATCTTTTCCATGGAACAGTGCTGCGTGAGATATTCAGTTTAGGACATTGTTTTATAACATAACCCTACTTTAAACTCCATATTCCTGGTTCATTCTTATCTTTCTTTCCTTACCAAACTTTGGTAGCCTTCACATATTGAAGAAAGGAAGCTGAATCCATGAGCATATTATACTTGAACAAACATAAACATCCATGTATCCATTTTCTTCTACTTTCCAAGTATGTGTTACTTTGTGTTCTTTGATAACATGACATGTTGCTCCAATTTTGTGGTTTGTACTGTGACTAATTGTGAAAAAATTAAACAGCTGTGAATACTTTTGTAAGGCATTATTGATATGTAAATACAATAAGAGTGTTCCTTTTCTGTCCAGTTCACCTGATTTCAGCTGGACTTAACCAGCAGGCAGTTACGATAGCATTTCGGAATTCAGCTGAAAAGATAGTATTTCTGCATGTCCCTGATCTGTTGGACATCTTTGGCATAAAATCTTGCATCCACCTGGCATCCATGATAGCCAGCTGCTCCTTTAGCCAGTACAGCAACTGGCAACTATGGATCCAAGGACTCAGCAGTTATAATGGCTTTGTTGAGGAAGGACTCACACATTGTTTTGGTAAGGCACTGCACTGCTTCAAATCAAAAGAAGTGACAGGACTTTGCCACTCAATCTCTTTTAAGTACAAAAATAATATTTCATCAAATGTTTTGTCTCATTACACATTATGAAATGATAAATAAATCACCAAGTCATTTGATACTTTTTTATGACAAAGACCACAGGGACACAGATATTAATGGAAATCAGAATATGTATAAATTATCTGTGCATCGGAAATTTGTGAAACCTTAACATCTGTTCTGGCTGAGAGAATCCAATTATCCAATCCCAAGACTTCTTCCAAAGCTTTTAAATGTGGTTAAATAAGAATTAAATGTGAAATATTCTTTATATACTCGTGCTGGTAAAAGTAAAACCCAGTGAAATTAATCTTTGTTTTTTCTCAAAAATATTAAAACACAGTCCAGTGCTGATTCTAAGACTACTTAGTTTTCCCTAACATAGGTAAAATTAGTCATTAATTGTGATTGATGGAGACCCGCGGACATCATTCCAGTGTTTTGCTGTACCTGCTTCTGTGAGGGAACCACGCCATTAGTCTCTGTCACCTCATATTCTCGCTCAGATTTGTGAAATGCAATAATGAAGTCTCGAAGGTCCTTCGCTCTCAAGTCTTAGCTGTAAAGAATGCTTATGAAAATGAACCAACAGATCTGTTTTCGTTTTTTGTTTTTTTTTATTGGAGGTTGCTACCAGCTAATAAAGAGGAAAAATTCAGTTCTGCCATGGCTGTTATTCTGTAACACTGTAATTAATGCAGTCTGCACATACTGACAGTTACCCTCCACACAGGAAGCAAGGGCCTGTCAAGATTAATAGCATACATCGGCGAAGCACAAAGCATCAGCCTGACAACAGTCTTTTATTATTTATAGATAGATCGACAGACAGACAGATATGTGGACAGACACATTGCGTGTGTAGATGACTTCTACATTGCTCAAATCTTGAGAATTGGGATGTCTCCCGACAAGATGAGATTTCATTTTGCTTGCCAAGACATGCTGTATGACACGCTAAGAAGGTCAGAAGTCTACAAACATAGAGTGCATCCAAAAGAACTGTTGCCATGTCGAAAATTACACTT
Organism: Poecilia reticulata; assembly: GCF_904066995.2. NCBI lineage: Eukaryota > Metazoa > Chordata > Actinopteri > Cyprinodontiformes > Poeciliidae > Poecilia > Poecilia reticulata. Next base: position 38,064,371 of record NC_088831.1, read on the forward strand.
GGTTAGGTGCATCTGAGTGTAAAATTGAATTATCTCAGCCATGTTGTAAGTGTTCATTTCAATGAGCCCTTGACTTTGGGGTCTTGTTTTTCTTGTGTAAGAGCAATCTGTCTAAACTTTGTAGGCTCTTAAAAGGTCTAAACTGTAATGTAATTCTCTGGACAACTCTGTGACCTTTGTTTACAGTTGCAATTTATGTTGACTTAAGTAACATAAACTCATCTTCAAAGCAAATGATCGAGAGGAAAGCGTGTTGTAGGATTCAAGAGAAATCATTTTATACTGTCTTCAAGAAGTGGGCTACAGAACGCAGCAACAAGAGATTTTGTTCCACAAACTGAAAAGTGGCATTTCTTCAAAAAAGTCTTAAAAAACCGTTAACATTCTTTGCAACCACTGTTTAGCCTTTTGTTCAAAATTCATTGTTTGCCATGCTATGCTTAACTTACTTAATTTTTTTATTTTTTTGAAGAATTTAATCATAGTATGAAAATGAAATGAATAGCACGTGTTATTCTTAATGAGGTCAAGGTTTTAGGCAACAGTTAGTCAAGTCAAGAGTGGCTTAATGTTAAGCTGCTAATTGGAGACATACAACCCAATCAGATGATATCACCTCATTATACCATGTAAATCTGTAAAGAATAAAATAGCATTAAGGGATAGTATTCTCCAGAACAAACTCAAGAAAAATGTTTCTAAATTTACCGGATGAATTTACTCTAAGCTTATGTATCAAAATTAAAATAAATGCCATAAATAATATTACCAAAACTTTAAATACTTATGTTAATTATTTCTTTTCCTCTATGAATAATTGTTTTTCTGTATTGTAACAGACTTCAAACACAATATGTCTGACTCTTTGAATTCATCAAACCTTATCTATAACCTCAGCACTTTGACTTCTTAAAAACTGCAGAGTGGGATCTGATGTGAGAAACATGCTGATCAGCCGAATCTGATGCAGATCATAAATGCTGATCACGGTGCAACGACATTATACTTGTATTTAAAGCCCTGAATGCATCTAAAGAGGCTGCATGAGGATCAGAACACAGAGCTCGGCCCTGTGGGGATTTCCCCTGACAGGGAAATCACATGAAGTCTGTCACAAATGTCATGTGCATATTGCTGAGATGAATCCTATGAGTTGTAAGCAAACACCCTTGGTTCCTTATAGGGAAAACATAAACTTAATCCCAGTGGCACAATTTCAAAAACACACATGGCTCTGATTTTGTCGGATCGATAAGCATGATGTGAAAGGACAAACTGATCCATTATTATGGTTTATGGTTGCGCATTGATTACGTAACTGTGATCTCAAAGGGACTGCGATCATCTCGAAATAATCTGCTGAAATCCTGTATTAATACATGAGAATTAAACACTTTCAAATGGTCAATTACCTCTATGCTCGCTTCGAATAGTTTACATCAGAACATTCACTGCTATGACAAAAATATAAATACATAAAGATCCTGGAGTAAAGGAGAGGCTATGAATCCTTTAATAAAATCTAAAGCACAGTTTAGCAAAGAAGTATTCAAATCCATGTCGGATTTATATTTACATCATTTAAAAAAAAATTTTAACATACAAACTTGCTTTGTTTATGAATTGAAGTACTTTTCATGTTTTGGAGTGGCCCAGTCAGAGTCCTGACTTTGATCAGAATGTATGAGCCTACGTATTAAAGTAATGGCAAGAAGACCTTTTTACAATCACAAACACCTATGGAAGCATGTAAAATGCTGGCAAAGAATTCTAGAAATGTTTGAATGACACTTTATTAAAGACAATTCTTTTCATAGATTGGTGGAAGAGGTAAAAATATATTCTATCAACCTATTATTAGCAAAATAATAATAAAAAAATGTTTTTTGTCAAAGTTGATGGTCCTTTTTCATTTCATTTATTATTTTTTGAGAGAGAGCTGTCTAATTTGCTGCAAAAAAGAAAAAACATTTTTAAATGAATGAAACTAAATTTATGGGTATGAATAATCATGAATAAAATTGCAGAAATACAGCGATAATTCTAGTTACTATACAGACTTGAAATTTTTCATATTCTGTACATGTCACATAAATTAATCTTTAATCCTATTTTCAATCATGTATGTTAACTAAATGTATGTTAGAATGAAAAAGTCCAACATTATTCTGGAAGATAAGACACACCATCATTTCTAAGAGTATCTTAGAAAAAGAGCTTGTTAATTTTAATTAATAATAATAATAATAATAATAATAATAATAATAATAATAATAATAATAATAATAATCAATTTAATTTGTACCATAGTTTTCATTAGCAAAAATCTCAAAGTGCTACACAGTGCAACTAAAATCATAGATAAAATCAACCTCATAAAAATCATGTGGAGGCAGAATAGACTTGCTTAAATAGAAAAGTCTTTGTGGGGGCTCCTGTCAATCTCAGTCACAATTTTTTTTTTTTTTCATGAATGTTTGGACTGAATTTAGCTTTAATCCTTTATCAGTGAAAATGTAAATTTTAACATTACTGCTGCCCAGAGACATTTGATGTTGGACTAAATAGACAATATCAGGAAAAAACATTGTACAACAACATGAAAGACACATCATTTAGGACTGGTACATTTAAGCTGCTTCTAATATATCCATCAATTGATGGACGGTGTGACACATTGGATTTAGCAATGATAGCAAGAATCAACATGTAATTAACACCCCCCACCTTTTCATTATAAAAGGAGAGAGAAAATCTATCATCAATCACTGCTGTGATACATTTTAATTATCTAGCGCTCAGGCGAGTTTGCACAAAGTGAAGCGCAATTGTTGCTAGGACTCCCTAAGCGACTCTAGTCTACCCACTTATCTGGGTAAACATTTAATCTGTTCATACCTTTTGAATAATCCTCTGTGGCAATCTGATAGACTTGTGGCGAGATTCACTCACCCATTACGGCCAGAGCTGTGCCTTTGGCTAGCACCCTCTTTAGAGTCTCCAGCACTTCCAGCCCTCCGCCGTCCAGATTGCACCTGTTGATTGTGCCATTGGCCGAGCTTATCCAGTAGAGCTTGTTTGCAGTGAAGTCTATTGAGAGACCTGGGAGAAGTATAGGTGGAGAGAGCAAACCAAGTTTTCAATCAGTGCACTACAAATTGCCAAGATGTAGGAATGGACATCACAAAGCAGATATATATTCATTGTGCCAAAAGGAAAATGCTAAATAACTGAAAAACGTTCATTTTTTTAACGTGTACGCTTTATATGCATATTCTGATGTATCAAGCTGAATCATAATTAAATAAATTACATCAGGGTTTTTTGTGAACAATGTTGGGGTTAGCTATTCAAAGCTGTTTGGCTTTTTTTTCACTAACGTTCTCTAATAAACTTCCGAGGATTTCACAAAACAACTGTATTCATACAGAGATTAAATGACACAGGGAAAGTCTAACTTTCAAAGGAAGTTGGTTCCACTAGCATTTATTTAACTTTATCAAATTAAAGTGGGACTGAATACAAACACACAGCATTTCAAGCTGATTTTTATGAGTAAAACAGATTGGAAACCTTATACCATTTCCCTTCTACTTCACAATTGTGTGTTAATTTTTATCATGTAAAATGTAAATGCACTTTAAAGGCTGCACTTTTACCACTTTGTAGGTGACAAAATGGTAATGTCCAATGGTTATGTATGCTTTTGCAAAATGCTATGTTATTATTGGAAAATGTACACAAGAAAAAAGTAGAATAGCTCTACAGTGGCAACAGCCACAGCTGAATTATCAACATATATATTTTTTTATTATTTTACATTCTGTTATTCCTATGCACCTGGTTAGAGTATGACTAATAAAAATGTTTGTGTCTCCTCACACGTCTACGTGGGGGATCATTCAAAAAGAGCTCCAGCTGGCATAAAAAATGAACAAGAATGAGAACTGACTGCTTTTCAATCCATTTCCTGGCCAGCTGATGGGTTTTTTTTTTCTCCAAACAGTATCCCTGTTAATGTTTGGAGCTGAAAGCAATTTCAATTGTGTACCTCCGGACATCTCACTGTCTCGCACCATGTGTTGGATTTATGTCTGGCAGATTCACAGTCACAATGCATCATTAATTTACTCTTGTCCCCAGGTCTACCCCATAATCATAAATGAAACCAGTGAAATACAGAGCATGCTGGTATCTCCATGGCTGACAGGCCTGGGAGAATGAAGAATTGCAGCAGAGACAAAGCTGCTCTGTGTGACAAATGAAAAGTTTGACCTTGAGCTATATGTAACAGCAACTTCTACAGATGAAGACCAGCTGATTGTTTTTGCATTTGCCCATTTAACCATGGATTATGTGGCATTTACAGTCAAAAAATTTGCTTACTTCTAATAACAGCCGTAGAGAGCTAAGCTCTCATAAACAAGCTGAAGTGGATAAAAATGAAGTAGCAATGAAAAATCACTGGACCTTTATTAAACATCATCTCTGTGGCTTCACAACATGTTGCCACAAGACACTGTTGTATCAGTTAGAAGTTCACTGCAACATCTAAATTAATGCTAAACAAAATTGTACAAATTATTTCCCATTACGATGGGAAACAAATATCTTACAATAGGTGCTTAGCATAAATTTCCATATAATTTAAAGATGCTGGGAGTGTATCACATTCAATTTCCACTCTTTCTGGCTCTGACCTAAATTACAGAATTAAAATAATAATCTGGATGATATTACACCTTCAACAGAGATCAACCTAATGGCTTAAAAAACACTTTCCAAATCTTGTGGTAATATTCAAAAGAATATCTCACCAAATAAATATTCATTTACAAAACACTTAAATCCTCTGATCTATTCAGCTGACAACAAAACACATTAGGGCAGCCATGATACCTTTAGAAAAACTAATGATGTTGATTATAATAATCTACTGACATTGATGTTCTTCGAGGACACATCATTTTTTATGGTTTTATCTTTTTCATCTTCTTAAAATTTTTAGTAATTAATTTTCTTCTTAATTGCTGTTGCACAGAGAGTCCCTTCCCTGCAGTCTGCAGCAGTTCATGTGCATGAGTGTCTCTGCATGTGTGTCATTAAGTCGACCACATTCAGCTCTAGTCATTGGCTGTGTCCGTTTGCACTATATTTCAAAACACGCATGGCAGATTTGGTTATTTTGCGATGATCTGGGTTATAACAGCTTTTCAAACATTTCAAGGACCACAGTGGTGTAAATAATGTCAGTAATTTGAAATATATGACAATAAAGGGAGGTTTTGGATGCTCTGAAAAGTTTAATTAACAATAGAAGAAACATCCATGGACATTATCAATAAACAAACCCAGAGGCCAAATAAAAGTAAACAAAAATAAAACTTACAAGCCACGTATTTTAAACTTCTGAAATTCTGTCTGCTACATTTATAAGCTGTAGTGCAAAACATTTTGATTTATTTCATTATATTCTAATCTCAATTGTATTAATAACATGACTCAATCAATTTATTAGTTTATTGTGTGATATTTTTTGTAGAACTAATATGTTTGCAGAGGATTATCACATCATTGTCTTACATCCCATCAAACATGTCACAATATAAAACACAAATGCATTAGTGACCCTTGAAAAACTGTTCGACCACATCCATGTCCATTAGCCCTAATTTGGTCCACTATATCCATGCTAAGTGAGCTACAAGTAAATAAACAGTTTTGGTTAATTAACCGTATAAGCTTCCACTGACCTACAGGATCCTTTTGATTCTGGTGGAGGACTTTGCTGTTACTCCCATCCATGTTGGCCATGTTAATGGTGTTGCCATCTGTCCAGTAGATTTTCCTGCATGACAGAAGAAAGGTGAGTGGTAGTAATTCGGTTAGGTACTAAACAACATGAAGCTTACAAAAACACTCGCATTATTTTAAAAATCCTATTTTCTTTTTCTATTATTATTTTACATATTTATCTACACAAACATTTAAAAAATGTATGTAATAATGCCTGGCTAGCCTAGCTTTGAACAGCAAAAAGACAGAGCAGTACGTTGAAAAATGTAGAAAAATCTAACCTTTAATGACTGTTTCAGGTAAAAATAATGCAATTTCTGTTTAACAAAATTACAATATGTAACTGAATTAATTTTTAAAATGTATACATGACATTTGTGAATTAATTGGAGTGTCAAACTTTAACTGGAACAATACGGTGTTGCTAGACAACAATGAAATCTGAAAAAAGAAAAAGCTGCTAAGCATGGTGCACAATCTGTTATGCTGTGGATCTATTTCTCTTCTCATGAGATGAAAACAGAAACAAAAAATGGAAAATTGATTCTGATTGGGTCTTTTAGCAGAATAAATATCCAAAATCATATCCAAATGAATACAAATTGTTCTATAGAAATAAAATTAGCATTTTTTTGTAAAGATCTACAATCTAAATCCCAGAAGAAAACAGGAGTACTGAACTTTTTTTTTTTTTTGTCTTCACTAAACAAATATTCACAATTTTAATTAAGGTTAGATTTTTCCAAATTCTTCAGTCTAAGATTCTGCTGTGGCAGTAAGAGATAAATTTAGAAAAGGCCATTTTACACACCATCAGCAGGAGTGCCAATAAGTGTGGAGGGATATGTAGAAGGTGTTTTTTTTCCCCCAAAAGGTCTTTGATCTTCTCATCTTCCTTTGTACAAGTCAACTCTTTGTTACACTATACAGTGATGATGATGCACCCATGAGATGCACACACTAATCTACTTACCCTTTGGCAGGGTGCACTACGAGGCACCTTGGCTTGTCAATGCCGTGGATGACGGACGTCTTCAGGGACCCATCAAAGCGGGCCACATTGATTTGTGACTCGTCATTTTCCGAGCTGAGCCAGTACAAGTTCTTAGAAAGCCAGTCTAAAGCCAGACCCCGACAGTTTGCTATGTCTGACAAAAGAAGAGCATGAGAAGCAGTCATGCTGTGTTGTACATAGTCATATTATTTCTTGACTAGACTAGACAATGGACACACAGACGCAGACGATCTTAGATTGCATACAAATATGTGTTGCATCATACGTTTTTGCAAGTTACATCTGCAATTACATTGATTACTATAAATAAATAAATCTTACATCTGGTTTAAAAAAAGCATGTATGGAGTATTACTTTCTCATTTGGTTTGCCATTCAGAATTTCCACAGAGAGATTTTAGAAGACTCCCTGGAAGACTGCCTGCCCCACCTGAAGAAATGATGGTCTCCAGCTGGGTGCCGTTGATGAACACCCGTTTGATGGTTTGACTTTTGATGTCAGCCCAGTAGATCCTCTCCTCCTGAGCATCAAAGTCCACCACTGTGACATCGTCAATGTCTGGCACCGTCAGCGCCGTCATAACGTTCATGTAGGGGTTGTCAATGTCAACACCACGGATTTCAGAGCGTCGCACATACAGAAGGAACCTTTTCAGCGCTGGTGAGATAAAAAAACAACCATTTGAGAGTCTTTTGAGGATTTCTGTTGTGAAACGCAGGTGAAGATCCACTAACAGCCAAATGTAAAAGTTGTCAAAAGAAAGAATTAAAGTGTAAAAGGCAGCAACTTACATTTTTACTTGGACAACACATGCTGAAAGCGTGAAAAATGAGGAAGGTGTTCTTGCTCACCAAAGCAGGATTGTTTGTTGGCTGAAAGCTTCATGAGGTGTGGACAGGTGCATGACGCGGTGCGGTTGTAATTGATGAGACACAGATGTGAACAGGGACCACGTCCATCATTCTCTTCGCAAGGGTTAGAGGCTGACGGGGAAGGAGGGAGAATAGAGAAAAGTCAGCATAAAGTGAAGAGGAGCAAGGGGATTTTCTGGGATAATTACAGTATTTGAGGTGGTCAAAAGGAATTCTCAACATGGACGAACATAACTTAGATTTAAAAAAGCAAGGATGGTAACTGTTATGACTCCAATATTGTTTTACAAGCAAAAACAAAAAAAGCACACAGCATTGTGGCTCTCAGACTTAGATGCTGTTGAATTTACAAATGTTATCGACCATTCATTGTTGAAAAAAATAAATAAATCTTAGCTTTTTATTGTTTAACAATGCAATGCCATAATATCTCTTGTCGTTGTGAAGCATGCAAAGTACTTTAGTTATTGAAAAGCAAGTTAAAAGATGTAAAGTCCTGCCAATACTGGATATGACAGTGAGTATTTTAAGACTGATTTCACAAATACAACATATAAAGAAGAGGATAATCCATTGCATGGATCATCTCAAATACAAACTGGAAATGATCAAAGACTGCTAGCATGAACAATACTGCTAGCACCATAAGCTTGGTGGCTCTCCTGTGCATTTCAATAGACATGTTCTGGTTTCAAGTCATTCTACACTCCACTGCCAACTGAAAATACCCAATGGCACAAAATCCACAAGGCTTTAGTTGAATCATTGCTGACTGACTTAACCCAGATATATAGTGATCGTCATTATTTGTTGAAGCTACAAAGTCTTTCACTTTTAGAAGGTTTATTGGTATCTGTTTATCTTCTGATTATGCCACACAGCAACTTTTTAAATTTTGAATCATGCATTATACCTGGTGTTATTAAACACAACACCAGGTAAGCTGTCATGTCATAAAATTGCTGGGCAAATAGTTATTGACTGTAGGAGTGCAATATGTTGATCAGTAATGAAATGAACCAATTATGCTCATTATATTGAATGTCTTGGCTAAAACAGGTGAAGCACATATTGATTTTTATTTTAACCAGCTCTCTTTACTCAGATAAAAGAAAGCAAACAATATTGTATTTGCATGAGTCAATTACAATAATTTCCAAGTAAAGAAAAACAGATTAAAATGTAGCATTAAGCTAAAATGGCTTATTCTCTGCATGAGTGCTATTTTTCAGTCAGGCACCTGCTGGTTGACTGACGGGTCAAATGAAGGCAGAGGCAGAAGCTAAAACTAATTACATATACTGTAGCTTTATTTTGTAATTGCGTTATGAGCCCTGCATGAGACTGACTTTCACTTTAAAAGACAGAGTGTCCTACATCAACATCAAGTGACTCCACACAGTTCTCACCTCGTGGTTGCCGGCTGGGATGGAAGATCTGCAAGTCGAAAGGTTGAGCACTTGTCTTCTGGATGACAGTGACGTTTTGACCTGTCCACTTATTGGCTCTGGCTAATGTGTTTGTTCTCCAGTCTGTCCAGTAGACATTTCCACCAAAGAGAGACACGGCAAAGGGATGGGACAGGTACTCATGGCCCCTGAGGATTTCTATGACCCCAGTGCCATCGTAGAGTGCAGAGAAAATGGCATCGGAGCTGTTAAAGAAAAACCAACACCATATCAAAGTTTAAACTTCTGCTTTAATGTTCTTAAAGTACAAGATGGAGGGAGATCAAAGTGAAACCTTCCAAACCACTGATGGAACTGTTAAAATGTTCAAGAGCCACAGAGTGGCATTTTTTTTTAAGTCTATAAATATTGCATGTCTTGCATAATTTAATGCCCAGTAGGAGAATAAGATGATAAAATTTCCTTTGGTGAAACTTTTGCAGTATTTAATGGCATATATGGATTAAACGGTGAGGATTTTTGCACACAATCTGAAATTACTAACCGTGCATCTGTCCAAACAATCCTTTTTTCTAAATGATCCAGTGTCAATCCATTAGGCCAGGCTCCAATCTCCATATCCTTAAACACAATGTGTCTCCCGCTCCCACTCATGGAAGCAGCCTCAATTCTTGGAAATGTTGCATCCCAGTCAGTCCAGAAGAGAATTCTTGAAACAGAAACAAGATGTGGCTGTTAGCATCTATTCTTCTTTGCGGCTGCTGAAGATGGAAAGCATTAAGGTACTGAATGCAATTAGAGTTTCTCATCATTATGCTCATCAAAGAAGGATAGAAAACAGTAATTATGGATATGGTATTTCATCTGTGTTATGCAACACAAACAGCAGTCCTGATCACTGCCCAAGAATTGCAGTGTTCCAGTGAAATTCTTAACCATCTATGATAAGTAAGCAGGTTGAGTTTTTTAAAACAATATTTTCCTAACAGGGGTGTTCTGATCACAGCTTTATAAAATCATTTCTGTTGGACTCCTTGATTAAGCTTAACTCCTAATACCATTTGATGATCTCCGATGGTCTACAGTTTGAGATTTTGTCAGCTGCATCCACAGAAAGCTACACGGTCACAAAAAACATAACCCAATAAAGCATTTATGTTTTGACAGCATAGCAGGTTTTCTGTTTATTATACTTGTTCATTTATTACGTTGGTACACTTTATATGTTTCAGCTTTAGCCACCCGTAGTTATTTTGTCTCGAGTAGAGTCTAATGTTCACATGGCTTTTCACAAAGATGTTTATTATTTACAGTAGTGCTAGTAGGGTTGCCAGTTCTCATGCACCATGCATCTTAAACCCATTCTGGACTCATTGACTTTTAAAGCTGGCTAAGGAACTTCAAAAGAAAACCAAGGCCCCATGTATCACTGACAGTGTGCAGCCTCTTTCTATCAGAGAACTGGCCATTCACTGTCAACTAAGTCATCCAAAATTAACAAGAAAATGGGTGCTCAAATTTAAATCACATACTGGCGACAACAAAACCGTGTTAGGAAGAAATATATCTGTACAGATCAATAGGCTTATTCACTTGATACGACCTCAGTGATCAATCACCCACTCCTTTGAGTGGATTCAAGTAATAAGATTAGAATTATTGCCCCGTAATGGAAACGCGCCTTTAGGTACCAAAAGTACCCATTAATCCTACTCTCTACAGTCATGAAATGTAGTCTAGTCATCCTTTCAAATGTGACCAAGTACAAAAGGAAGAGTGTGTGAGCATATAACTCATTCCTTAAAAGTGTTAAATTGATTTTTTGGGATGTCTGGGTTTTGCCAAAGTCTCCAACCACTGGCTTTCAGACGAAATTAAGCCAATGTAGATGCAGTATCTAATGAAAAATTGTTGTAACATTTCAACAGCAGAGAAAAATAGTTTTTTATAAAAGTTGCCAAAATCTCATATTTTTAAAAGGTTCTTTGAAGTTCTTATCTTTCACATCTTGCTGAGAATAGAATATAATTCAATCAGGCTGTAATTGCTAAATTAATGGGAAATATGTGTTTAAAGGTGAACTAAAACTCTTCAAATCTTACTTTGTGATACATCAGCAGGACACTCAAATTTAAAAGTCGCATATAAAGAAGGTACGTAATAGCTAGCTATAAAAACACAAAAATCTAATCAGTAAGACATTCATTGAATTATTTTTGTGTGTATTTTATAAAATAGGTCCCATTTTAAACACCTTACATCTGAAGGTTTCTAAGAGACAAAAGGTGGCTATTATTATCAATATACCAGGAGTGGTAATGGTTAAAGGAAGCAAATCAAAACTTTTCTGAAGGCAAACACAAGAACTCAGACTTATCCAAGCTAAGGGAACGGCACACATAAAAATGTTTTATACAATTTATATCTCAAGACATTGAGCCAAATTCATTGAAGCATTAAATCTGTAAAACACACAAAAATCTACATCCTACAACAGGTCTAGACAAAATGATTCATAATTATTAAGGTCCAACTCTAAGCACTATTGTAAATAAACCAGGCAGGCGATGTGCAAAATTAAGAATTGAAGCAACATTTTTCCTTGTTTTGACCACAATCTATACAGAGCATAAAAACTGAACATTATACTTTAATGGAAGGTTACACTGGTATTCAACCCTCTCTCTCAAGTCCAATACCCAGCTCAGGGAGCCACAGACCACTGATAACAGCGATGTTATGTATCCAAGGCAGAGGACTAGCTGCAAGGAGGTGACATCGGGTTACAGCAGCAGCAAACACCATCATTTTCTTTGCCCTACTTACACATCCCTAAATCTTTAAAATCTTTCTCTTACATAAAGAAGAAAACTAAGGAAGGAAAGATAGACCTAATATCTTGTACAACACATTCCTTTCAAAGCTGTGGCTGCTGCTGGACAACCTGCAGAATAGATTTTAACAATATTGCAAAGGTGCCACAAAAAAACATCACAGAGAGGATTTTTAGGCTGACAGTCACTTAGTCCTGGACAGGTTGAGCATCAGTCCTGCTGTGTCAAACCGTACTCTGAAGCAGTACCAGGACAGGGTAGCTGATGAAATATGATATGGATTTATCTAAGTACAAGAAAATGTACTTTCAAATTTGTTTTAAGACAATGTAGATAAGAAAAAAAGTTGGACCACTATACAATTCACATCACTATGCCTCATTCCAATAGATCCATTTTCCCTTTTGCAACAGCTTTACATGTAAACTTTAAACTATGCCATTATTCAAGCTGGAACTCTAGTCTTACTAGTTTCTGGCTAAGCAGTATTTGGTGTAGTCAGTCCTCTTTTTGCTGACAGCAGGGAGAATAAAATGTTTACTGTCAGACACAAAGATGGCTTTACAAACAATCTCCTTGTCCTACTCTGCAGGGGAAATGAGGACTGAATTTGAGGAATTATACCTAAAGGAGACCAATTCAAAAAAGAACAAGGTATTGCCTTTGCTTTTTATCCATAATAGCTGTAGTGTCGAGCAACAGAACTTTTATGGAACAAGAACAAATGAGTAGTAGATTATTTGAAAGAGTTGAAATGGTATTGGAGTATTTGCTCCATGCGATTTTGATGTTCAGGAAAAAGAACCAATGCATTATTTTTAATGTATTCTATAAGACCATGTCTCCAAATCTTATGTAAGAAGCAAAATACATTGAAGTTCTCATGTGTTGAATTATTTCTGGTGCTAGCAGCAGTGGGAAAAAAACATACCCCTGTCCTGGGTCGAGAGCGATGGCTCGTGGATGCTCCATGCCTCCTGCGATCAGAGTGGTCCGCATTTCTCCGTTAAGCTTGGCCACCTCGATCTGGTCCAAATTGCTGTCAATCCAATAGAGTTTCCCTGTAATCCAGTCCACAGCCAGGCCCTCTGGGGTGGCTAGCCCATGCTGAACAACCACCTCAATACCTGCCACTCCTAAAACAATATTGACAAGACAATAATGTGACTGTACTGCAGTGACTTTGAATGAATTCATGGAAGATGGTATTCAGGGGAATGCTGTCCATCAGGTAAGAGTGTTGGGAGGCTGGATATAGCCATTTGACAAAGTGGGAAAATCTGTCTGGTGTCTTATGAAGGTTTCTTAAAAGAGTAGAATAGACCAAGCTGAGAGGTCAGTTCTGCATGACCACAGACGGAGGGAAAAACTACCACTCACAAAAATACAAAGAGTAAGTTCTGATTGTATTTAAAGGACAGATAAAGTACCACAATACAGGTCTTTTGGCTCAATATTTTTCAGCTTGATCATGAGGATAAAAATGATAATATTATGAACTTACATCATGGGAGTGAAGTGCAGAACTGTGAAAATGTACTGCCCCCTTTAAAAAAGGTTTTATGTTTTTCTGTCACACCAGAGCTTGAGATAATTGAATACATTTTACTACCACATAGCAATAACCTGATTAAATACAAAGAGGAATGCTTAAAGGAAGGGCATACTATCCAAAATCTAAATGCTCACTTTATAGATCATAATTTAAATATGACTAACCACAAAAACAGAGCTGAATTTCATGAGCTGCATACAAGTTAGAATACTGCTAGAACTGCAGAATCAAGAAATTACATAAACAGACCCTGTATGACAGCATGAAGTTGACTAAAATGATCTAAATGCAATACATCATGTGCCTTTCTGAAGAAATTCAAGAACAGATTAGAACCGCTTTATGGTCTGGAAAAAAAACCCTAACCCCCTTTGACAAACATAAACATCATTTTAAAACTTCTTAAGTGTGACAAAAACTAAATTTTGCAAATGAGCAAAAAGTGTTTCATAGTACTGTAAAGACGTAAGAATATATATGTATCTCTAGTAGCTTTTTGAAACTATGCTGCGGCAATTCTAGAGAAAAAAAATCATAAAACATGGATTTTTAAAGTTTAGACATAAAAGCACAACCTCTTTCAAGTATATAACAAGTTTTCATGTACATCGATGCCCTTGTGTGTGCCCCAGTGCATACCACCCGTCTCTGAGAGCCTTCCTCTGTAGATCTTATCTTCCACCACATCTGTCCAGTACAGCAGGCTACGGTTAAAATGGAAGTCCAAAGCAATTGTGTTCCTCAGTCCCGGCACCAGCAGACTGTAGTCTCGCTTGTGAAGGTCTATTCGTCTTATCTCATGTCGGATTGAGAAAATGATGAAAGCTTCAAAAGGATCTAGTCGCAGAGAGACACACAAAAAACAACCGCAACAATTTTTCTTTTTTTTTTTCCCAAAGACACGATACGGAACATCAGGTGGCGAACACCGAGATTTTCAGACTTGATAAATTGCGATTGTCTTCTCTTGAATCCATCATGATTTAATAAACAAGTACACTCCTTTTTATGCAGATAGGAATTCAGGTTTTGATGGGTCCAACTATATAAATGCAGTGCGAACTTGTACTAAAATTACCTTGGAATGAGACATTTACAATACAGATAAAATCAAAATACAAAAAAAGGAATGTTCATTTTATGTAACATATATAAATGTATGTATGTGTAATCCTTAGATGTTCAACTATAGATCATTTTAAAGGTGCATTGCTTTGTTGGAGGATTTACAGTCTTAGCTGCCACAGGCCAGACTGGTGCAAATAACAATACTAGAAGAAAAAAAAACTGAGTTGTTAAGTGACATTCCTGGTGTAATGCAGACAAACAAATGTTTGTTAGGAAGACCTTAAGGATGATCCCAACGTTGTCACACTGCCACCAAACGAGCCAGGTTGGCGGATTGATCGGTGTGTGCTGTTTATCATGTCTTTGACTTGTGTTAATGAATTAGAATGGACAACTCGATGAGTATTGTTTTGCTGTTTAAAAAGTACCTGTTGAAAATAGCAATCTTTAAACAGGCATTGAACATACTTTCTAATAAGTCCACACTTTTCTTTTTTAAAGAAAACATTATTTCCACCTGTGACTAAATTGTGTTGTTTGAGGGCAGTTGGAAAGCCCCAAAAATCTAGTTACGTTTAAGACATCAGCTCTGGACCAGCTCTGCTAAAATTAACAATGTGATTTTACATTGTTATTGGGGAACATTAATAAAGTAGTAAAAAGGCTAAATTTATCTCTGATGATTAATTCTATTTATCATATTTTCCTGTGCAAGAAAGTAATTTGTACCTAAATCAGTATCCATCTGATTTTTTATAGGATTGTTCTAATTTAAAAGCAGAAGTTGCTTTTTTTTATTTCCTTATGCAAGCATATTTTTTTAATATTATTTATTCCCAGTCTGATGGCTTGCGTAGTAAAAATGGTTTCAAACATATTTCAGCAGTTTAAACCGCCATGTGTTGCACATTAATATTCATCAATTTCAGCCAAACCAATTTGTTGCCAAACACTCTGAACATATGAAAATAATTTCCCAAGAAGTAGATAGATACAGTTGTACATCCAGTCTTTTGAGGAATGTGTTTTGCAGGGGCTCAAAAAAGTTGTTAAATCTTACTGCAGGTTGATGATAAACAGTGTCTGAATATTAGGCCTCCATGACTCTGCCTGCAGTGGTTTGTTTCAATCAGGAAGATTACTTTTACCTTCAGTGTAGCTCCTTTTCTTGGAAATGTTTGCTCTACCTAAATTCAATATATGACACCCATCTAAAACACAACGACTTATAACAACACATATTTTCAAAGCAACTTTTATGTAAGCTTCATGTTCAAAACACTTTTAAGGCAACAGAACTGTTTGCACACAAATATAATGAAAGCAATGTCCTTACTTTAGTCACTTGTTCCAGTTAGCAAACCAGCGACAATGCTTTCAGTGAAAAGATTTGTACAAACACATCTTTTATCACTGAGATGTGAAAAGCAGAGAAAGAACATGTGTGCCTAGGACTTCACAATGAATCTAATAACACCTTCTTCAACGTGAAATTGTGATATTAGTTTGCATGCAAAGACTGATGTTTGATTAACAAGTAGAGTCCCAATCAGCTTCAAACTAAAAATGGTGTATTATTTTCGAGTGTTAATGTATGATTAGAGCTGCAACTGCTATCCATCCCGGAGTGCAAGACAGAAGCAAGTCATCAAAATCGGGGCCATAAATCAGGATGTGACAAGCCAACAGCATCTGCGTCCCAATTGTACTTCAAGAGCTTTCTAGCAGTCTCATCAAATGGATTATCCAGTAGCAGCAATCAGTGGAGCAGAATCAAAATTTTTGATGTAATGCAAAAATTTGAAACAAAATTTTCGATAACACATCTGTTTTGTCGGTAAATATCTGAACAGCCAAGTAAACCATCAAGCTTTATAGTTTAGGAAGACATGCTTCCCTCAGTAAGCATCAATGCAGATAATGATAGGACTCATCATCACTATGGTGCATCTTAAAATTTTGAAATAATTTAGTTCAACCCATTCATTCTAAATCAGCATTCATTTCTGCTCTCACAATCACCTCTCCACCTTTTCAGCACTCACATAGTCAAACAAAAAATATGTCTGTTGTGCAGATTGACTTGAATTGTTTTGAAACACCTAGTGCATTGATAAGTTTCATTTTTTATAAGGAATACGATCAGATGCTGACCAGTTTCAATTCACCCAAGTAGTTGACCTGGCTGTTGGAAACTCAAAAAGTGCAAACTTTTTTATCCGAGTTTTTTTAAAAATGAAGTCAGCAGAATCACAAAAGTGTAGGTATGGAGCAGAGTCGCCCTGTACTCGCACTACCAGCCTCCTTTAGATACTCATCTTGCTTAAAAGGAAGATACTCAGTAATTTGGAAATTAATGGTGCCTAAATTAAGTAAGCGTTGCCTATTGCTGTTGTTAGGGCAAAGCTTTATTGAAAGTACAGTTGGCAAGCTGGAAGAATGGAGCAGAATATGTGTGAAGTACTATACTGAAAGCTAAAGGTGATGCTAATTAACCACCTAATATCAGCTTGCAGTGTTACTCAAAGAGCAGAAGGGCAAGGCAAGAAATATTACTTCCAAATTAAGTGAGTGTTTATTATACAGTATATTTTACTCAAGCCTTCCAACTGTGTGTCCATCTGTTGGAAATTGTTTTAAAACTACCCAATTATTTTGTGGTCTCAATCTTTAAATTTATTTCATTAATTGTGACTGAAATGAAACTTACTACTTGGTGTTTTTAAATATGTCAAAGCCTATGTGTAAATCAAAGTGTAACTTTGCTTTTTTTTTTTTTTTAAGCAATAGTAAAACCCAGTTGTACAGTGATTGCTCTGACACACACTTGCTAGGTTGCCTCCACTCCAAATGTAAATAATTAATGACCACTCAAGACAGGAAAGCGAGAAAAAAACAAAACATTTTTGAGAGAAATTTGATTCGGCTAAGATGTGACAGGCTAACGCATGACAAAAAATAAAGATAGGAAATCAACCACAACTGTTAGATTTTCACTAAGCTAATATCTGCACTTACAAACAAAACCTAAAGAATTAAAGCTCATAGAGATGCCCTAACATAAAACTCAATTTTGCAACAGAAACAAACACAAAGCAGCAACTGCATAGCAACAAAACAGCCAGGGGCATCATGAAACAAACATTAAAAAGCAAGCCTCCGTTACCTATGCTGTGACAGCTGTCTCCATCTGCATCGAGTATCCATCCAGAATAACACGAGCACTTCACCGTGGTCTTGTACTGCTCACACACCTGGCTGCACTTCAGGTGACGGCTGCAGTAGTCCACTGCCTCGCATGTCTTGTTGCTTGAATCCAGGTGAAGTCCAGGGGGACAGGAACACACAACTCCTTTCCCCGGTGCCACCGTGCACTGGTGACTGCAGCCCCCTCTGGCTACAAGACACATGTCTGGGGAAAAGAGACAGGTAAGCAGTTCTCGGGTAAACTGCCTCAGACAGAAAAAAAAACGAAATCTAAAAGTTTTGGAATGTACTTGTCAATGTTTGGACTTAAATCTGAGCTCAAAAAGCTCAAATTTTGCTTGAAGTTAGCTTATATTCCTTAACACATAAAAAAATGCAGGTTTTCATAAACCCTTAATATCAAGGTTTTGATGGGTTTTGATAACATAACCAGTTATAAAGTTTAGGCAATAATTGCTTTTTAACATAAGAGCTGCATTTTTTTTTTTTTTTTTAATGACATATAGCTGTATTGACTCATTATATTTATCGGATATTAAAATCTGATTGAAGTGTGATGGAAAATAAAATAGATTAAATATGTAAGGCTCAAATACTTTTCCACAGTGCTCTGTTTTAAGTCTCTGACTTTCCCAAAAATAAAATGGAGGAAAAACTGACCTGGGGTCTCTTTATACGCCTTAATTAAGACCGTATTTTGGGATGGAATAAGATTATCCTCTCTAATCACCAAGAAAAAAATGTTTTTTGTCATGATTGTTACTGCGAGGTCTGAATCATGCTGAACTGGTCTAAATCAAGCAGACCCTTGAGGTTCCACTGAGCATAAACTAATAGCCTAAGATGAGCCAGCAGCCCACTTTTTGAGCCACAATAGTACTTCAGGGTCCTGCAGGAGCCCACTGAGGATTGGTTAGCAATGCTCTAGAAAATGAACCTCGATGTTTACACTACTCACTTTAACAGATTAAATTGCTACTGATAGTCACATGAGGGCATATTTTTGGTCTCTCTGAAGGCTTTTAGTGCACATTTTCCATTACCAGGAAGGACGATTTTCTTTATGTTGTGTCTTGGGTCTCAGAAACAACAGATGCTGGTAACTTGTCAAGCACCAAGCTGCTGTGTGTGGAAGAAGGGGAATATAAAAAGACTGTGCTGGGGCGCTTTCAGCAATCTGAACATCGTTTGAGAAAGAACAAGACGAACATTTTAAATAAGATATTGTACAAGTCACACATTGCCCACCTGGAAAATGGAACGTTGCCCTAACAGATCAAATTTAATTTTAAAGTTACATTGCATAGATATTATTTTCACCCTGTGAGGTTGTCTTTTTACAGTGTCTTGCAGAGTATTCACAAATGTGAAACATTTTCAAATGTTTTCAACTTAAAACCAAAGCTTGTATTTTTAGGAATTATGTCTGACGTTGAATTGTAGCTAGAATGCCTAAAAATTTAGTATTTTCTTCAGCTTGCAAAAACACTGTGTGTGGAGGAAAAGCAAAACATATTCATGCTATTTATGGTGGAAAATGGTGGTAAAATCACATTATGGGAATACTTCTACTTTATTGCTGATGTTCATAAACTGGTTCTGTTCAATCTGACAGACTGAACTATTTTGCAAAGAAGGATGGGCAAAAAAAAAAGTCTGTTAGCCTATCAAATAAAATTCAAGTTTTATTTAGAATGAGAAAACTTGAAAAAGCTGAATAAGTATTACAGCTTTTAAAAGGCCGACTGCTTTTGTTCATGTTTACGCTCTGTAGAAAATTGCAAATATAAAACGTTCACAACTTTTTCTACTTTCGTGTCAACAGATACTTAAATGTGCCATTTTGCTTTCAGGATAATGCACAGAACAGTGAGGGTGCATCGGTTATTTTACTTGGCTACTGTTGACTTGCCAGCAGAGCTAAACCCATCAGACACCTTTGGGATGAATTGTAATGCAGCCTGTGAGCGTGATTTAACAACAGGCATTGAAAACCTTGGTGAGAGCCTTCCTGGGGCAGTGATGGATGTTACAACAGCCAACATAATCAAGGTGGTGGAAAGAGATTTTCAGTAAGCACCTGTAAAGTTTGCTATTCCCAATTCTTTTGGCAGAGTAACTATTTAAGGAAATTTTCACCTAATGGGATGTGAAGATAAGATGCAAAACGATAAGGCAAAGAACAATTACCACAGATGGGTCCTTCATCCGAACGGTCAGCACAGTCGACTTTGCCATTGCAGATCTTATCAGGCGTCAGGCATACTGAGCTATCGTTGGCACAAGGGTACTTTGGGGGTTTGCAAACAGATGATTCACAGGACTCTTCATCGGATCGGTCCTCACAGTCAATGTCTCCATCACATACCCAACTCTTTGTGATGCACTTGCCTGTAAAGTATGAGAGGCTGATGTTAGCAGAGGCAGTTCAAACTTAAACGTCTCAGGTAAACATCAACTTGTTTTCCTAAACCTGTTTTAGGGCTCAGGCATTTATTTCTGTGCTAAACTTAGTTCTCGAAACTTTGTCCATTTTCTGACAAGAAACTGCTCGACTTTTTAGCTTTTCTCTAACTATAGATGCTTAAGAGGTTTTAATTAAATAATAAAAAAAAGGATGCTGAAGATATGCAGATTTTGAGTTTAAGTTGTCATTGTTTGTCTTTTAGGCGTGATCTCACTTTTAACATTTTATTTTGTACTTGTGGGATTATAGCCAGATAACACTTGTGTAGTTAAATCACTTTATGTGAGATTGAATAAACAATCAAACCTTTCCATCTTTAAAATATGAATGAAACAATGGAAGGAGGGATGAATGAATGGATCCAAGTGAGCTGGTTTGTCATCAATGCTAATAATTGTTTGGACACCAGAATGCATCATTTATTTTTCCAACCAAGGAAAAAACATCTGCAGAAGTTAATCTTTAATTAATCAAAATCAAAACATTTTTGCAGAAGACTTTCCATCAGTGCTCGTTACTGGTTTCTCCTTTCACAATTAAAAGGTAATTATTCCTACATGTTGTTGTAACTCAACTCAAGGTAATCTATTTTCTAAGAATGGGTAAACACTTTATTTTTCAATGTGGATTTATAAATCTAACACTTTCATTTCCAGGAGGGATTTTACACATCCCATTGCCTTCCATACAAAATGATTCAGACCACCAAACTGATTAATATCAAATAAGCATAATTTGCATAAAGAAGGGTGTGCTTTTATTTAGTCAGGGAAAGACTAGATTCAAACCAGTATCTTTTTTGGTCACGTCTACCAAATTTCAATCTGCAATATCGCTAATACTTCTTGGAAAATAATCGGGTGACAAACAAGACAAACATGGAACGTTTTAGAAAGTACACCTGACAAAAAACTAATGGCAAAAAAACGTCATGCCACCAATCAAACATTGTCTTGTTGCTGCGGCGGCAACAAGATATTTTGCCAAAATTAATGGGGCTGTGAAAACTCCACAAAATTCTGAAAAAGGATGTCTGAATGACCGTCCATCACTCTTCCTGCAATGAAGTTAAATCAAAACAATTCTTCAAAGAACAGTTGGACAAAAATTCTCCACAGCGTTGCAAGAGCCACATTGTTACCGCCAATGCTGGTTACTGTTGCTGTCTAGGGTCACACAAACAGTCGTTACGTTTAGGGGCCAATTACTTTTTACACAATAAAAAAAATAATTACAAAACTACATTTTGGATTTTCTCAGGTTATCTTTTGCTTAAAATTTGTTCAGTGATCCGAAACACTTAACCGTAACAAAAAAAAGCATAAACCAGAAATATATTCAGGGGGATAAATATTTTTTCAAAGCGCTGCATGTAAAACTCCACGCTGTTTTACCCAAATTGAACTTGAAGGTTTTTGCATATTGCCAGTGAAGGCACTCATCTCTTGTGGAGAGGACAACAGCACCAGTGCAGAGAAGTGTGACACAGTGGAATTAGAGTAATTAATAATTGTGTGGTCTAATCAACCCGTCACCATGCAGCATAGCCTCCATTCTTGATAAAAGCTGTCTGGGGAGAAACAGCAAAAAGGTGAAGGGCAAAATTCAGAGTAACAGTCTAATTCTGGCCTTGATATAAAAAACATACCAAGTTTGAATAGATGGACTCAAAACTGCCTATATTAAAGATGTCCTGATTGTGGGAACAATAGTTTACTGAACATTCTTTGAGAGATACACAGAAATAAAAATAAACTATGGAAACAAGTATATACATTTTTCTGTTTAATATAAAATAGGTGATGTTGAAAACAAATGAAGAAATGGGACGGGCCATGGGAAACGTAGGAGCAAGTTGCCACAGCATAAATTAAGAAAACAAAAACCCATACATTTCTGATAAAATCACAAAAGCTCACTTTTGTATGCACACCTTCCCAGTAATACATGCTGGGGTGTGTGGTTATTGAAAAGTAATGTAAATGAACAGCCTTAGTGACCACACCCATGTCGATGATCGGTTTTGGGGACAATTTTTCTGAAACTTTCAGGGTTTTTTCCTCACTGATCTGGTTTCCAGAATGCCAATATTTAAATGGGCATGTCTTCTTCATTTTTATTTATTTATTTTTTATGTGTTTGACATCACTGCAAAGCTTAGAACACACACTTTCTGAATCTGTAAATAACTCAAAGCGCCCCCGGGGAGATTTGCTCCTAGCTTTGTCTTGACCAGTGACAAATACTTGGATTTCCTGCTTTGAAAGAAGCTGGCTGGAGAGAAAATGATCTTAAGTTTGCTGAAATCTTGTTACATTTTCATTGTGACGGTTTGACAGTTTGCAGATAAACACAATAAAAAAAAATTCTGTCATACAGGACTACGGTAAATCTTTAAGCCTTTCAATCTAAGAATGAATTACAAAGTGCTTCATAATTTTAATAGATTGTGGCCTGGACATTTACGTCTCATTAGCTTTGTGGAAAATGTATTCAGAAATGATTTTTGATGAAACCATAAACAATTTTACATTGCCAACTCAGCCTGTATTTCTTATTAAGTTAATTTGCTATTTTAGTTTTGTTATTCTTCCCTTTTAGAAACGGCTTCTGGCCTAATGCTTCTGAGTTCGTCAGTGTCTATTTTCTTGAGAAAGTAATTGAGGGCATTATTGGCATTAATTAATTTTGACATTAACTGATTTTCTTTCCCACTGAATGCAGTCTTGCCTTACAATCTTTGTGCCTAGGAGTGTCTCTTTTCTGTACAGAGGAATGCTTCCTTAATTTTATTTGCTATTCTTGTTCTACTTTCCCATAACTAAAAAAAATACTCCTAACCTAATGCTTTGACCCATTTCTTCTTTTCTACATAACTTCTTACAACTTAGCTGGTTGCAGAGAGCCACTTATACTGAGCAACGTTCTGCTAGACATTAATTCATGTTACAAGGAAGTGGTTTCTCTCCATTGTCGCCTCATACGTGCAAATAATTCTTGAACATTTTAGCTTTTAGTACTAAATGCCAAAATGAGCGTGATTTAAGCTTCTTTCAATGTAGTTAAACAATATGAATTTGACTAATGATTGCCTTGAACAGGAACAAACTGAATTGATTTGAATTCCATTTGGACCAAGATTTGACATGAATTGGACTTGTTGTCTTGTGAAAGGCCTTAAGAGGACATTAATTCTGAATTGAAGCTTTGTTTTCAACAGGATTAATTTAAATTAAATGCCTTTTGTTTTGTCTTTTTCCATGCATGCTTAGTGAATATTACTTAAATGAAGAACAAGGACAATATTTCATAACATCTGAAATCGTAAGATTAATTAATTGACCAATAACTACCCAGCAAATAAAGCTGTTGTAGTGCAGTTAATTTTTTTGGATAATTTTTACTTCTGAGATTCCATTGACAACCTGTATCTTTGCAGGTGAACTTGGCCTTCGGGTCACACATCCTTTTGGTGCCCTCGCAGTCTTTCTCATCACTCCCGTCCTCACAGTCTTTGTCTCCATCACATCTCCAACGTTCAGGGATGCAAGTTCCGTCCTCAACACAATGGAACTCATCCCCACTGCATTCAATCACAGATGGGAGCACTGGAACAAAAGTAATCCAACAATTAATGCTTCACAGTTCCACTCAGCAGCATCACAATACTGAAACGCACAACAGTAATTGGCTTGTTATTTTTGCTTGTTAGTTGTTTTTTTTTATAAAATATTCTTTTTACATTTCAAAAGATCTATTTATTGTCGCAGCCTTTTGTTTATGGGAAGTAGTTCAATTCCAAAGTTTGTTCGAGCTTGCTGCTTTGTTTAATAGTGGGTTACTAGATCAGCAATGGAGGATTTATTGGAATATAAAAGACATTCGCATCATTGTTCTGTTTAATAATACGAGTATGACAACAAATTCCCACAGGATGCTAATATTTTTACTTCTGTTTTTCACATAAAAGATTTCTGAATCACAACATGCCAAGAAGGTAATGATTTGAGACATCAATTGTGTGTTTTAGGTATTAAGTTGAAATCACAATTGATCATTTGCTTCACTAAAACCAAAACCTGGCTTTTATTTTCTCCGTCCAAACAAAGATGTAACCTAATCTCTTTCAATCCACTGAATACACACAGTGAGGATGGAGAGCGCAGCAGTTTACTTCAGAGTAGTATGATGAATTATCTCCACATTTTAGTGACAAGCAACTGAGCTGTGGTCCTTTTTCTAGTGTTGGATTAGCTCCCTGTAATAATTAGATTATATAGTTCAACTCCCATTGGTAAAAAGGTCTAACTATAGCTTTCTTTGCACAGTCAAAATTAAATAAATAAACCTAATCAACCCAGTTTAAAGAGAAACAGACATTCTTACATGCAGGTCCACTTCTGCAGGTTGTGTTCTCATCGCTAAAATCCCCACAGTCATTGTCACCATCACAAGCCCAGTCTGCTGGAATACAGCGCCCACTGGTACACTGAAACTGAGTGTTTGAGCAGGTCTGCATGCAGCCCACTTCATCACTGCCATCGCCACAGTCATCATCTGCGGACAAAGACAACATTCACAAAGAATATCAGAGGTGACGCGTTTAATACTAGTCAATGGGCATACTTGTTAACGAGAAAACTGGCTGATTAGTTGCGCTCACCTGAATCGCAGTGCCACTTGACACTGATGCAGCGTCCATTTGAGCAGCTGAAATCAGTGAGTGGCTGGCACGTAGGAAAAGCTGGGGAAAAGGAGAGGAAAAACTATATGTCAAATTAAAGAGAATCCAACTTGTATGAGTGGTTGTCTAGGAATACCCTAAAATGGCATTGTATGCTTTCATAATTTTAGAAAAAGGATGGTTTTCTGAAATAATTTGCACTGTGCTTCTCTTAATTTCAATTTACCTACAAGAATATTCCTTAAGAAATTCTTGTATGGTACAGACATTTGTATGATATGTGGTTCATAACACCGTAATCAATATTTCATATCTGGGTATATGGGTTAAATTTAGCATTAAAATAGCTTGCTTAATAAACCAAACTTTTATTTGGATGTTTTATTTCAGGGGTGAGACAGTCTTTGCCTGAGACTATTGTAGGGTTTGAACAGACTAGTTCGACTCAAGGACAAAACACCAAAACACAAGCTCTGCACAGTGTGGTATATGCAGTCTACTGCAGCGATGAATGTTGTGACCTCTACATTAGGGACACAAAAGCTCAGCTACGCAACACAGAAGAGACACCTAAATTATGTGGTTCATCTTCATCTCTGGGATGAGAGAAACTCTTTTGAAGGTAACAATATGCATGTTTTGGACATGGAGGACATTTGAGAGAGCAGTTAAGCAGCCAAAACCAACTCTAAACGAAGAGGTGACCTTAGCTTGAAGCTTTCTTCAATGTTACAGTGCAGCCTTGAGTCATTTACGCCTTCTGAGATGAGACCAGATGAACTCACATGTTAGCATGATTAAGTGATATATTTGAGTCATTAAGTGATTTTGTGAGCTTAATGAACCTATGAGTGTGACTGTTTCACTACAATTTATAAGCTTGACACTTCTAAGTCACGTTTAGAAGAAAAGTAGTGTTTTGGATTATGGTAAAACATTCAAGAAAAAAGGAGAAGTCCAGTTGCCTTCCATTTTAAACCCTTTGGATCACAGTGTCTTGGGTGGCCAAGAATCTACACCAACATAGAACCATATTACCTTCATTAATCACAAGTCTTAAATCCACTGCAATGCATCAGCTTTGTAAACCAAAACCCTCAGAAAGCTAGGGTTCAATTAGCAATCAAGAAACAGCTCATTAAAAATGTAAGCATATTTCTCCTGAGTATATTCATTTGTGTGTTATGGCCATTTTTGATCGTATCCAGACAGGAAGGGAGGGAGACAGAGAAAAGGGAGAACATGATCCAGGGCCAGGAGTCAATCCTTTTACAGCTGAATTATAGCCACTGTACAAAGGTGTGTCTGCTCTAGGCATGTGGAGCACTATCCAAATATAAGTCTAAAATGGAGGACAATATTTGGTGGCCGTTTAGTCGATTAAGCAATTTGTTTTTCTGAGAAAGTTAACTTTTAAATAAGTGGAATGTAGTCTGCAATAAACGAAGTACCGTATTTTCCGCACTATAAGGCGCACCTTCAATGAATGGCCTATTTTAAAACTGTTTTCATATATAAGGCGCACCGCATTATAAGGCGCATAGAATAGATGTTGCAGTAGTGGCTGGAGTTACGTTATGCATCCACTAAATGGAGCTGCACTAAACGGAATGTCAACAAAACAGTCCAACTCCGGTCAGCGAGGAGAGCCTTCCGCGACTGGGCCGGGGAGTGGCCGGACGATGGTCACTCTTCTCCGTTCGAGCACAGCATGTTCAAGGTGAACGTGGTGCTAAATGACCTGCAGACGACCTGATTCTAGACGGTCGGTAGGTAGATAGGTGAGTCAAACTTTATTAACAAACCAGCGTTCTGACAACTATCCCAGCATGCACCGCGCGCTTCTTCTTCTACGGGTGAAAATTAAGTCGGCAGCAGCTTACCATAGTTGCTAGACCTGTTGTGGCTCAATATAGGTCCAGCGCACTGGATTATAAGGCGCACTGTTGGCTTTTGAGGAAATTGAAGGTTTTTAGGTGCGCCTTATAGTGCGGAATATACGGTACTTATATTTGGATATGGAGATAGTAAAGTCTCCATTATTCAGGCTGTAATGTTGTTATGCGGAGGAAAAGAGAGACTGACAAAAGTTTGCAAAGACTGAAAAAATATTATAAAAATCCCTGCAATTCATTAATCACTTATTCTCAATGTTGCCAAGAAACTATGGTCATGCTCTTCAATCTAAAAAGTGTCTATAGTGCTGATTTGGAAATACTTGCCAAATTCTTTGTTATTGATGACCCTGTTTATAAGTGGAAAATAATGTGAAATTCCACTTCTGATTAAAGCTTTGTGCTCATGGAAGCCTTGAAGTGCTGTGGTTTCTTTCAGAATGAGTTCTGTCTTCACGTTTCATCTGTTGCTCAATGCCTCCAGTCGCACAACCAGATGTAAAATACGCTTGGCCATGAAACAGAATGCAGTCTTCACACAAACAGCTTTCACCCGTCGTCAGCTTGCTATTTATTTAAAGACAGGTATGCAAAAAGCTTTCGATATTAATTTCCTACTTTCAATTTATCTTACAGTTGATTTTCCTGTCATCTGTCTTAGCATATTATGGGTTTTCTCATTTTTCTCTTTTTATTAACTTAACAGAAATCCATCGTGTCCCATTCCCGGCTTTGTCATCACCTGAGATTTAATAAAGAAAAATCTTATGAAATATTTTGGTTTACTTTAAAACATCATTTTTATTTACTCGTGATAGGGAATGAATAGGAAAACTAAATATTTTTCTGTTTTTGTGGGCTGATGACATTGTCAGAATCGACATATCGGCCTAATTTTTGTATACTCTGTACAGAAGGGTTATTGACTTCCCTAAGAAATGCAAGTCTCTCTCTCTCTTGAATTGATTTGTTGGCAGTCTGCTGTAGCTGCATGCTATGCCTTTGATGCTGAGGAGAAGGTATCATTATCATATTAGTGTCATCTAAAGAACGCTGCATTTCCCTCAAATGTAATGGGTCTTACTGACAGGATGTGACTGCCTGGAATTTAACGTTTGTTAAGAATGGAGCACGAGCATACATAAATAATGAGGGTTTCAAGTAAACAGCTAGCATGGCTAAAAATGAAACACCAGTATCTATAAATAATGACGCCATCGAGAGAGTCCAGCAGAAGCCATTGTGTGACAACCACTAAACTACTGACAAACAAAATCCAAATTAACATCAATCTCGGAGGCAGCCACCACCGAGCTTCAGGTGCTCCAAAACCCACAGTAGCTCCACTGAAGCTAAGTGAGCTGCCAGGGCTTCACAGAAGAGTGCCTGCAGAGAAGCGATGCCTGAGGAAGCTCAGACAACAGTAAGGGGAGAGAATATGTTTTGCTGCACAGCTTGATTATGATTGAATGAAGCCGAGCATGAACTTTAATTACTGCTTTACACCCCGGCTGTTTGTGACTGCGTACTGAAGCGGCTTAGGACACACAAAGGGAGGCTGATGCGATATGGCACAGAGCAGCGTTTGGCAAACATCAATCACCGTTAAAGGGCTGATTTAATACAAATAGTGATTAAGGAGAATCTTCAAACCTTTTCCCTGATCCTTTAAATGTATGCTGCTAAGACATCTACTTCAACCTCACTGCTAAAAACAGATTTTGCACCCTCAAACGCCCCTTTACCTTCTCACATAATAAAAGGTTAAATGCATCTTCAAAGAGCTCTAAAAAACCTCGGGCCATCATAGTGTCTGATGTTTTTTTATGTTTTCTAAGATTTATCCAGAACACTGCAACTTTTAACTCACTGAACTCAGCTGACAGATTGTATAATATCACAGAGGCGCTACTTAAGAACAGTGAGCTGCTGTGCAAAAGTATTCTGTTTACGCAGCATCATTCCTTTAAGCTGTTGCCACCAGTGAGGAAGTGTTTAGTTTTTGGTCCACAGAACACAACATCAATAATTCAGCCTCAAAATTCTCTCAACGGAATGTAGTAATGGGTGTGAAAACAACTATGTATTCGAAATGAGTAAGTAGCTCTGACTAACATTCATTTTCATAGAGGTACAGATGACTAGTGCTTTGGTAAAACTCGAGCCTCTGCCAGCAAAGCAGGCCTTGCCGTTCTGTACAATTTAGCAGCTATTCAGAAATGAGAAGTTCCACCTGGGTGATTGTTCAGTTCTGCAGGTGGAATTCTAAAATTGCACTAAGCATAAAAACACAACGAAAGAAAAAAAAACATCTCACTGCAGTAATTATCAAGATTAGTCTGTGAAGCAGCACATTAGCATATCATCACAAACAAACTGACCTGGTAATGGCTATAGCCTATAATGTAGCAGAGACACATACAGCATGTTTCTTGTAGCTACACTACAGTCCACAAGAATAAGTCATAGCATACTTAGAATATGGAATCATTATCTCAGAAGAACAAAAAATAAGACTTTGTAAATACATTTTCACACATATAGTTTGTTAAAAAAAAACATAGGTACAAAGATTCTTCTGAACATATTTCCTCTGTACTAATTTACTCATGTGTTTTGATCATTATTGCATACATTCAGAAAATGATGTCAAATCATGATTTGTGACTGGTACAAAGCATTTATAAATCTGTTTCTATATCTCTTCCAAACAAAGCTTTTATAAACAGTATCTGACATAGATTAACTTCAATAGACAAACAATCATCAGCATTTGGTAATAAAAAAGTCATCTTGACATGTGCAAACAGAAATTTGAAAAATGAATGAAACAGACAGAAAATGTGACTCAGCCCACAACCGACACATCTGTCTTTAGCCTAAACAAATGGTTCAACTGTTAAGCCTCTTTCACACTCTTGCAAATCAGCCCTGCATTTCGTTAGCACATTAATAAATCACATTTTAACAACACTGTTGTATGGATTTGAAACTGTAAAATTCCTAATAAGAGTTCCAGCTAAGCTAAGCCTCCACTGTCCTTTCAGACATGTTAAGATAGACAATTTATTAAAAGTCTCAACTCTGAAATTTCATAAATTAATGCAGAAATCATCATATTTTTGGAGCCACAAAAAAGTTAAACAAATAAATTCCACTCTGCCTTTCTGTTGCTTACCAAAGCAGATGGGTAATTTCAAATCATACTTTTCAGGAAAAAAAAAAAAAGATCTTTTGAGCCAGTTAGCCACTTAAGCGCGAAAGCATTACATAAAAATGTCCCAATTGTAAAAGAAATGCCAGTAAATCTAATATAGTAATGCAGACCCTTCTTGAGAGAAAAGACAGTATTAATGGGAAGCTGTTGAGTGGATGTATGGCATCTAATTAGAAACACAGAAAAGAATTCAGTGGCATTTTGCTGCATCATCCACGCAAGAAACATAGATGAGCTATAAACACAAAAAAAGATTCTTTGGCTACTGTGTCGACTGCTATTTGATGCTGCTCAAACTGGACCTACTTCTTTTTACTCCAGCCGTGCTTCACTTCAACACGAAAAGCAAGTGGGAAACACGACACTCATAAACCGTTTGCTTTAAAGATTTCTCACCCCTTTATCTAATTTCTGCAAAGAAATACAGTATTTATGTAGTAGGAAACATGGTAAATTGATTCATGTACGTATTATGCTTTACTTTTAAAGCCACTGTGGAAAAAGCACAGCACTGTATTAAATAACCCAACAGCAGTGCCTCTTAGAACATATTTTCTTTCTATCAATTACAGGTGAAATGTGGCGTTATATCTATGAGCAAGAACTGCAAAAATGCTGACAGCTTTCTGACACAGCCATAAATTAAACAGTCACATTTCAAGCGTTTCAAGAGCAAAATGGAAAACCAGTTTTGACATTTTACCAGCTGATGACACGGCTATTCAATCAGCAGTGAAATCTAAAGCCTTTACACTTTTTCAACTTTTGTTTTAGACACAATATAAAGAATAAATGTAGTGAGGTGACAAAGTAGTTTCCTCCTTACAGATTATTATATGAAAAAGCTATAAAATGTGAAAAAGTAATTGGCCCTATACTTGTTACCAGCCAAGCATTTGTGATCATTGACACGTTTTGAAGGACATTTGGTCCACTTTTCTTGGCAGAATGGCTGCATTGTAAATCTTTCATGCATAATCTGCTTATTTGAGCTCATAACACAATATCATCATTAGATTTAGATCCAGACTTTGACTAGGTCACTCTAAATGACAAAAGGTCTGACATTCATAGGAAGTGGCTGAATTAAAACGATTCTGCAAACAAGAGTGGGTTGAAAATCCTCTACCTTTCATTTTTATGTCAATGGCTGTTTTGCAAATGCTTGAAGGTTGTTACTGCCAAGCATTAATATAACAAATTATTACATTCAGAGGCAATTACTTTTTCACATGGACCTGAGTTGATTCAGGTAGCTTTTTTCCCCTTAAGAAATCAAATCAAGATTTCAAAATTGCAGTACTCAGGTCATGTTTGTTTGGTATTAAATTTAGCTTGATGATCTGGAACATTTAAATGGAACAAAGCAGTGAAAATAATGATGTAAATACTTTTTTATAGCCTTTTAACCATCTGAAACATAAAATGTGAGCCTCTACTGTAAGCCCCAAATAGCTTTGTTTATGTCCAGTCAGTAAGACTATAATAGCATGTGGTAAATATCCAGGAGACTTACTGCATGATATTTCATCTGACATATCCCCACAGTCATTCTCCCGATCACAGCTCCAGCCTCGAGGTATACAGCGTCCATTCTGGCAGGAAAACTGGTCGGCTTGACAGGGCCGGGCTGCGAAAACAAGAAAGTGAGAAAGTGGTCTCCTAATTCAATCACAGCATTAAAGGCGAATAAGTCAATGTTGGATAGCACAACTGCATCTAATGTCCACTAGATCACCAAAATGTCAATGTCTGGCCAGCGCAAACTCTTTATCACTCTGTCTCACAGCAAAATGTGGCATGTCTGACACCATGTGTAAAATGTGCTGTTGCTTGATAGGCCTTCAGTCACATCCTGGTGGTCATGTACATGACAGCACTCAAGCAATGTCCTGCTGTAGTGGGATATGCATGTCAATCTGCCAGTGGAGAAACATTCATCATCCACTGACTAATGCTCATTGATTGATCTTCTATGGATAAAAAGCTGCAGAGAGGCACTGTTAAAGACATAGAGACAATCTACCTTGAGCGTTCCTGACAGAAAGTTTCCTCTCAAAGGTACCGCGACTCTTTGATACTATATAGCTCTCGCGCACACCGAGAGTGATAGTACTGCACCAAAGCTTCTTAAGAGCTTCAAATTATAAAAGTGATGGCTGCCTTGACAACACCTGACACCTCGGTTTAAGACATGGATAAATAAAGCACACCTGAGGTGAGAAAAAAGCTTTCCACCTCTTTGTATAGACGAGAAAGCTGTTTGATCTTTAATGCTAGCAGTCTATAAGCTTGATGAGCTAAAATCAATTAAACAGCACATCAGTCTTCTGAGTAACAGAGCATTAACCACATGATGGGTGCCTTTTATTAAAACATAAAGGGAAACTCCTTTAAAGAGTAATTATATTTCCAACAGTAAATGTAGGAACATAATTGTAGAAATAAACTGTCCTGCATGTAAAGAGAAGCGTCAAACTATCAAACAGCTGCCAAAACTACAAACATAAAGAATGATGAAGAACATACCAGAGCAAGTGGTGTTGGCTTCATCTTCACCGTTACCGCAGTCATTGGTTCCATCACAAAGCCATCTTTTGGGAATGCACCGGTTGTCGTTGCATTTGAACTGATCATCAGGACAGGTGTGGTTGTCTGAAACAGTTCAAATAGAGACAAAAATGACAGTGACTTTACAGAAACCCACTAACAGTTAATGAAGTAAATAAAAAATAGAAATAAAAAAACAGTAAAATTAAGCAATGCGCTCAAATAACTCAAAAATTATGTTTTTCTGAATCTTTAGTGCGATGGTTCTTCCTGAAGAAAGACTCAGTTATGTTGCTAAATCAGTTTTTAAAAGGAATCCAGAAGAAGAAACAAATTATTTTTAACAAAGGAATTTTCACTCGACCAGCTATTTTTAACAATTAGACAAGACGTTAGCAGATAACAGAAAGGCTACAGAGAGTAATTAACTGCTCCATTATTTTATTTTCAACATTCAAATTTCTACACACAGTCTGTAACTGCTCTCCAACAGGTTATATAATAATTAGCTGAATAAATTCTTACTTGAAGCCTTCACTGTAATGGCAGGAAAATGTTTTCAATTAGCTATTTAAGTGATTATTAATCATTTTTATGACTGTTTTAACAGTTAAATTAAAACAGTGACCCTTTTTTTTACACCTTTTTTATCTTTTGATTATTATCTCACTCAAACACAAACTTCTTGTTGAATGAACATAATTTCTATCTAAATCTGACAGTAGTACGAATCATTTTGGGCGGAACTGTGGGAAAAAAATGTATCATATCACTGAGTCACGGCTGAGTTGCACTTGCACTTGAGGCAGTGATGCCCATCTGGTATATATGACGTCTCTACATTATGTTTATGCCATGAGACTATTACAGTGTGTCCTAAAACACTCCATGATGTCTCAGTAACAGATACTTTGAAAAGTCTTGTTTTTTGTATTCAAAGCCAGATATGTTTGACACTGAAATTCAAGACTTATGGGGGGATACTGTGAAAGAAGTATTTGCATTAAAGTCACATTCAGTTCATTTTAATATTCTTCAGTGAACATACTATCACCACATACCCTATTTTCTTGTCAGCCTTGTAATTAAGTCAAGCTGCACACCGAGTTTATGAATTCATTAATTCTCATCACTTATAAATTGCACTAAGTAAATGAGAAAATTTATGTGCATACTTAACACAATGAGTAATAGCACAATTCCTTAAACAGGGATAGCGGTGTGGAGTTAGGGGAGATCAAGATTTCACAGTTGGATAATGTAAGAGGTTCCCAAACTGATAGTAGCGTTCTGGCAAATTTGTTCTGAGGAAAGGGTTTGATTCCAATTCTATCAATTTGTAAGAAGATATTGAACTTTTATAATCCAAAGAATAACACTAAAGTATGTGGGAATATCAACACTGACATCTTGTGTTGTTTAGCTTGTGGCGACACTGTTTTATGAAGACTCAACATCCATTTAGATAAACCAAGTCAGATTATCCCAAATGATATTCTAGCAGTGCAGCTAACTGGTGATTCTTCTTTAATTTCTAATCATGCTGGCATATGATTATGGTGTAAAAATGTACTGCTTCTGCCTTCCATAAAAAAATAAATAAATGAATGATCCAAATAAGCCAAAAACTCTGCTCCTCCAAGTAATTTGTTAAAGAGCGATTCTCCAAGAAAGTAGGCAGCAGCACATTTAACATCCCTGTTGTAGTGTCAATTAGCAACATGGATGTTGACAGCAAGAGAGAACTAACTGTAAAAATTGTAGTGTTTTGTTGTTGTGCTTTTTAAAGTATTGACCAATATGGTTTCTGCATGGGGTATTTTTATTTTTTGAAGTGACTAATCAAGATCCTCACAGCAGCTGTGGCTCTCCTCATCGCTTCCATCCAGACAGTCATCGTCGCCATCGCACTTCCACGAGGCCCGTATACAGCGCTGATTGTGACACTGGAATTCTTCGCTTTTACATCGAGTTGGCTCTAAAACATCAGTGGAGGAATCTGGGGGAAAAAAAACAGTACAGAGGAGAAATTAAAATCAACATGGGACTTGGTAAGAGGTACGGACTCAGGAGAAAATATTGGCATAGCCATAATAGCAGGTAAACTCAGTTAATAATGTCTCACAACCCCACAGAACATAAACCAAGTGGGATTTGTTTTGGGTAGCTGGAGGTCTGGTGGGATAATTTTTCACCCCTATGTACTTGTTTATTGCCTAATTTGCATAAAAACAAGGACCTGTTTCGTCTTTATCCCTTAGCATGATGGCAGGATGACAACAGGAGATGACAATCGTGGACTTTGTATTTCATCTGATTCATTACGTCCTCCTACCTGAACAGGTGACATTGTTCTTCTCCAAAGCTTGGTTGTCAGCACAGGCACACACTCTGCCTCCTGGGATGGCAAGGCAAAGGGTACTACATCCTCCATAATTCACGCTGCATGCGTTCTCACCTGGGAGAAACAGATCGCAAACACTGTGAGTTGTCTTCTTCAGTTCATTTTACAATTTCTAAGCCTTGTGAATATTAGTACCTTTCACCACTTTAAGTCCTGCAAAATTAATCCCATTTCTGATGCAAAACCCATTTCCTGCCTTACTTAGACATGCCAGGTGTAAGCTATACATCACATGAAATATTGGGAACACAGCAAGAGAAATATATTTGACATTTTTATCATTTTTTTCAGTGGGGATAATTTGTCTTCCTGGACAAAACTGTCACTCCTCAATAGCAAAAAAGACCCCTATAAAGTTAAGCCATGTGACACCTTTGTCACTTCAATTTACCACGTTTCCCAAAAGCAGAGCCTGAACCAATGAGATAAAGCTTTTGGTCTTGTGGGAGCCAATCAGTAGTAGCCACAACATTGGACATCCAATTAATCTATCCAGTGGCCACAGAAAAACGTCTAGACGTTTTCTGGATCATGTGAACTAGTCTGTGCACACAAAATCCACCACTGGTTCGCATCATGCGCTTGACAGGGCACTGCTCTACTCACAATAAGCATCTCTAATGCTCTTCTGCAGGAATCAATGTTTTAAGGATGCAGCAAAGGCGCAAAACCCCTTTGGGTTTGGCTAAAATAATATTCTTCTAAATGTATCATATTCTGCTTTTACATGGCTGTTATAATGCAAAAGGAGAAGTCCATAGAGGACATTATACTGACAACATTATCCGTTTTGTCTCCTATCTGTTCTTTTCAGCATCATAACATGAATCGATCTTCTCTCAATGAAAGAGACCGAAAAGCATCAAATACTGACATAACAGCAGTATTTGATGCTGCCATTCCATGAGCATCAAATACTGCTGCTATGTCAAAGCTAGGATTGAAATGCACCTGCCACCACATGCTTTGATGCCAAAAGCAAACTGTACCTTAAAAATAAGCAACAAAGTCAGCCCTGTGGCAGGTTTGGTAGAATGGAGTAGTGCTGGAATAAGTCACCGCTTTGCTTATTTATTTAGTTTTTTTTTATTATTTAGGTTGCTAACATGTCTGAATCATATTTGAAATTTATAACAAGTAATATTCCATGAGGATTTAGCTCCACTATGTATCAATAATACATAAATCTATTGCCATCTCTCCAGATTTATTTAGTCAGCAGTTTCCATCTGTCCGTTGTTGACCAACAACTTCTTTGTTCCCAAGTGTAACTTTATTTTTTCAGCTAGAAAAGTTTTAAACCCTATCTTTCTGTTGGGCCCAGTGAAAATGTCAGAAGAAGAAATTGACAATTATTGTATTATTTGCTGATGTACTGTTAACCTGCTAGATAGTATGTGGTTGGAGGTGTAATTTCTGTAGCTTGAACATTGTATTGTATAAATTTGTACAGAATAAGTTTTATTTTTTGAGCTTACTTGTTTGACAGCTGTATTGCCAAAAATACATTTTTATCTTCGGGATAAAAGATAAGTAGATCTTTCCTGCATAGTATGAAGATTTTGACTTTAATGAAAAATAATAAACTACTTAGGTTGGAGTCAAGTTGTGGGATTAATTCTGTCCATAAAAGCTTTGAAAAATGAAAGGTCAAACATAGATTTTTACATCTCGCAAAGTATGGCATATAGAATCGATTTTACCACTCAAATGAAAATAGAAATTAGTATTTTTGGGGAATATGCATTCAATCTCATACAATTTCAGACTTGTTTATTAAAACAAATCTCAGAAATTGGAAGATTTCAAAACAACTCCCCTAAATCTCCTTTCAACAAAAACCTGCTAATTCAATAATCAATATTGAATAAAAGTCCTATGGGAGGTTACATCTTCGACTTATCAGAAATGACTGAAGTCTTGCGATTATGCAAACACTTATTCCATGTGATCTCAAGCAGTAAAAAAAAATATATCAATATTATTCCTGTACAATAAAAATGTGCCTTAATGGTTACTTGGTTGGCACAATTTTCTGACAGAACGGGAGTAAGATGATGACATGAAGCTCTCTACATGTTGATAATCTACTCCAGCGTCAGTCACTGCAATGAAATAACAGAGCAACAGCATTTTTTGTTACTCTGGAGTATATATAATAAATCTTGTAATAAATCTCCCGTACACATCAAGACAACAGGGATCCATACTGTAAAGGAAGCAATTCACATTCAACAGCACTGAACGGCTACTAAGTGAAGGGAAAGCTGCCAACCTTGCTGGCTCTGTGCGTCATAGACACGCAGGCCAAATAGAGGTGGTCTCTCGCTCCGCAGCAGAGTGACATCCCCCGTGGACAAGTCCAGCTGGAATACAGACGCATTCATGTACTCCGTCCAAAAGATGAAATTGCGATAATGAGAGATGCCGAAGGGATGGTTCAGCTCTTTTCCTCTGTACACCACCTGCAACAAGAAACACCGTGCACTATAATCAGAAGATTAGCGGAGCCACAGAGAGGCACCATCAGCAACAGCAAAATCAATCATCTCAAAGCAGACTAACTATTTGAATATGGGTTAAGATATTATTCGAGGTGGGGGGAATGATGAATGTTATTTAATTTCTTTGCACAAATGCATCCGGCAGAACGGCCTGCTAGTAATAATGTTAGATAGAATCTTGGCATTGATTAAAGATAATTTACAAATAATTTATTATCATTAATATGCAGGTTTAACTGCAGGGGCAGTTAGGGATGAAGGGATATTTTGTTGGCTGTGGTTTTAGAGAGATGGAGATTTGTTCAATCATCTCACTGCTTTGAAGAATAAAATCATCAGCATTAAAACGTTTTAAATTAGAACCTACGTTTTTTTTTTTTTGCCATATTAACATTTTATAAGGCTGAACGTTTTTGAAAGATTAAAACTTTAATTTATCATCGTCTTCACAAATAACTTATTCAAAACATGTAGTTGGTTGATTCATACAGCAAAATTAAATTAAGCAAAAGTCCAAATCATCAATATATACATACCATTCTTCCAGTTCCATTCAGGTAAATCTTCTCAATATGGTCATAGTAGGCATCACACCAGAACATCGTGCTGCTACTGTGGTCTAGAGTCAGACCATTAGGCCACAGCATGTTGGAAGTGACGAAAATACGGCGATTGGATCCATCCATCCAGGCTTTTTCTATCCGTCCTATGCTGTCATTGACCTCATCCTCTTCCCAGTCTGTCCAGTACATCCAGCTGTCATGCAGAGAAGTGGACAAGAACAGCACAAGCTGTCACTGCATCGATGTACAAATGAGTCATCGTCTTAAATTAAGAAAGTACATGCCTGGAGCATCTGGGTATTTTACCCTGAATATTATAATATATTTTATATTCAATGTCAGATTGTTTTTGACTCTCTATAAGCAGCTTAGGGGAAGACAAACTGTACTTTTAAATGGATTGTGTGAAACTGATGTAAACTTGACTTTTTTAATAATGCTTGGCTGTATTTTCTTGCAAAGTAATAACTTTTTTTTATTACTTCCATGGAAAATAAGTTAACGCCGTTATTCATCAAGCAACAATTTACCTCTCCATTTTCTTGTAAACAAACCCTTCCCAGGCATGCTCGCTGTCTCTATAAGTGCATCTGATAGGTGTATCAAAACATCAAGGTAGAGTTAGTTGATTTAAATTCCCAACCACAAAATAATGTCGGGACTACACCTCTGAATGAGCCAGAGGTATCTTTAACATGATTGGGTCAACAATTTGACACAGTCTTTTCTGTAGTAACAATGCCCAGGGGATTTTCTCTGCTTGAGTGTTGCTGACTGAGCCGTGTGCCCCGTGTTTCTCACCAATGGCAGAGAGTTGGCTCAGGAAAGATAAAACAGATTGGGATAGGAAGGTGAATGAATACCGTGTCTCTGAGTCGTCTTTGTGACCTCATGAATTATTGATACCATAGTACTTCCACAGACACACACAGATTCACGCGCACACAGCTGAATATAGATAGACACTGCATCAGATGCTCACCATTTATATAAAGCACAAAAGGAGAATATTAATACTTCCTTCACTGATCTAAAGTCAGCCAAAATGTTGAATGTCATCCTTTAATTTCATATTTTTCATCTAATGCTGCAGGGACTCTAGTCAACATTTCAGGGTGCTATAAAGAACAAAAATTTATTTTTCATTGATGCACCAGACACGTTTTTCAAGTTATTGCTAAAAATGGTTCAAATTGGTTTGCACAAATTTTCTATTGCTGCATACTGTTCCCTGATTCCAGGTTGTGTCTTCATCAACTAACACAAATTTATGTATATTTTTTATTTTCATCACAAGAAGGCAAAGAAAATAATATGCAGAAGGAACAGACATTCTTGAAAATCCCACAGTGATTTTTTCAAAATTGGTGAAGGAGCTGAGTCACAGATGTCTAAAGCTATTAAACTGGGTTGCTAGTGCTGACTAACGCTGCTGTGCCTCATTTTCTTTGAGGGTTTTTTTAGAATTCTGTGGCTCTAATGCCCTTTATTTCACAGTAAATTGACAGGAAAGAGGCTTGTGAGAGGTGGAAGACATGGGGCAAAGGCCAGCGGACCGGGACCCCGCGAAGGTCACGTAGAGGACTGAGGCCTCCACCAGTGGTTCACGCATCTTACTCTCTGCACCACCACCGCGCCCCTGCGTGGGTTTCTTAATTTGACATGCAATTTGGTGTTACAAAAAAGCGTTTCAAGTGGTTCTAAATGTAAAGAGATAAAAGCATTTTGTGAAATATTAAGGCATAATGTATTAAATCAGTTTGTTGCTTATGATATGGCCCTGTTCCTATATTGCATGTCTTTTTGGAACACGTGCACCCAGTTTGTATTTATTATTGTTGCTGTTTGTTATTATGTGCACCCCTTCTTTGCATCTGAAGCATCTGAATAACATCTGCAGCTGTAAAAACTATATGTGGTATGTATTGCATCTGTAAGTACTCTTGCTGTTGTCACAGAACTATTAACGTGTCCAAAATGTCTGTGGTCGTTTAGTTTAGCAGGGGAGCAAATAACTCATAGCATTATATGTGTAAAAATGTCTGGAAATGTATTTAGTTAGAGACATGTAAGTTTAAGTTTTTCACTAGGGAACAGCAAATTGGAAACCTCAAACAACTACAACACCCACAAGCAGTCACTAAACATAGCTTTGAAAATTTCTCAATTGAGAGAATCTAATATTTGGATTACACACTTACTGGCAGGAACTGAAACCAGTGGGGTTTGCATCATAGAATCAATAGCTCTTTGAATTTGGAATTTTATACATTTAAATGTTCGCCTGAAAGTGAAGAAACTATCTCAAAAATATATAGAGTTCCAAATAGGCAAAAGCAATGATTGTTTCAGAACCCCTGAATCCTGCCAAAAGTCTACATTTACATCAGATTTCCCATCAGTTATATTGGTATAAAGAGACAAAACCACATAAGGAAATGACTTGCACAAAATGTGTTGACTATTCACATATTTCATTCTTAATGTAGCAAAACAGTGGAGGAAGTTACTATTAAGATGACACTCGTGTCAACACAAACTGGAGGTGGCAACAGAGCAGAAAATAAGGTCTCAAGACTGCAGTGGAGAAATCTGTAGGAGAAGTGCAGCCATTTCATGTGAAAAGAGCCTTCCAGCTGAGCAGATAGAGATCAAAGAACTGCCGGGGTTCTGGCTGAATGTTCGCTCACAAGCCTAAAACTAGCTTTTCTAATCACCTGTGCTGTCAGTGGGAGGGTCAGTATAAAAGTTATTAATCCCCAAACAAAGAAAAAGGTAACATAATCGTTTGTCTGCAACTGAAAAACTGTCTGCATTTTATTTTTTATGTTAAAAGTTTAGGGCTCCATTTACTGTCTGAATATGACTTTGCTTTTAAACCATGCAGAGTCAGTTGGAAATGTAAGAATGAATAAGTTAGTGGAGGGTTACAAGTTCCCAAAACTGTGACAAAAAGCAATATGCTGCAAAATGTTTGGAACAATCCCCTGAGGCTTGAAAACTAATCTCTGACTGCTATGGATTCAGTGGGTGGTAATATGATTTAAGACTTAGAGTGTTAATCCTTAAGATCCTTAAGACACTCAATGAATTGCCGTTTTGCTGCATAATGCCTGTATGCTAATTACCACCTTTGCTGGCAGAAACCACCATTGATGAATCCAAACAGGAACTCCGATGTGATCTATGAAGGTTGCAGAGAAAAAGCCAACAAACTGAAAATTGGGTTACCAAGTTTTCAAGTGGGGAGCAAATATTTTCTTTTTGTAAAAGTGTTTCCTTTAAAAAGCAAATGCTGTCATTAGCTCATTTACAAGTCATTTTTTCAAACACCTTTAATGTGACCTACTAATTGGTCAAAGGTCATTGCAAAAGTTTTAAAAATATGATTGTTTCCAGGATTAATCCTGAAAGTAATTACATTGGAAGCAACAGAGAGAAATGTGTTTAAATTTAACATTCTAAAGAACAGTACTGAAAGCAGCAATAAAAATATCACTCCCACGATTTATCCAATAACAATACTTCCTTTGTAGCAAAGACACAGCAAGTTAAAGTACAAGAAAGCCAGTGGGTGTTGAAACATTCATAAAATCTCTTCAAAACATGCTAAGGACAAGAATCGTTTGTCTGCAACTGAAAAACTGTCTGCACTGTCTGAAAAACAACTCCTTTAACATATATTTGCTTTGTTTAGGGATTTCAAGCTATTTGTTTAGTTAAAGAACTTCTGGTAAAGTACTAGCTTCAAGCTGCACTGTATGGATTTCTATAGATTTTCACAGGTCTGTTCTAAAGTTATTTTCATGACAGACTGACGTAAAAAAAGAAAAAAAAAAGAATTATTCTTCAGACTAATATTTTTATACATGTACAAACCATCTTTTATACAACATATGAAAAATCCAGGCACTTTTATTTAGTTATGTAATTGGGCCTATTAATTCTGTTTTTAAGTGTGTATGGCATCACAAACAATTTGAAGTACCAGGGTATTTTGTGTCTAATTGTGTCTTAATTGTGTCTTTCAGAATAATGGTTCTAAACATATGGCCAGATCAGAAGGGAACTGACTCATTGGGCTCAGGCTTTTAGCAGTCATAACAGCAGGAGCGCCAATAAGTGTGGCATCAGTGATTTCGCAAAAAATATATTTCCAAGTATGGGATTTGGCTCAGTTTATGATTAAATATTCTAAAATTAAATTATTTTTTCTGTAATTCACAAGGGATTACGCCACCGCTACAAAACTGAAAAGGCTTTTGATAAATCTTTACATGTTGCTTTCACTGGTTGGCTTAGTATTAAGGTTAAAAAAAGTGCTAAACTATCTTTTTTAAATATAAAGAAGCAAACCATATTTGATGATCCTTAAGATTACTACTATCAGAACATTACCAAAAATGCAACTAAATACTTAATTCAACGTAGCTGTCATAACATTACTCTATAAATATCAACAATAGGATGGATAATACAGTAGATTATACAAGAATGCCATAGTTAAGGAGAGTTAATATTGCCTGCTCATGTTATTTTATTTTAACTAAAATGTACCTGAGAGTCATACAACCATGCAATTCAAGAATTCAGTTAAGCATGCTTTACAAATCAACCCTAGATAGACATTCTGACCTTATCAGTATGTGGTTTGACAGTTTACCTGTTCAGAGGGTCAACTACGATTGCTCTAGGGTGTGACATGTTTCCTTCCAACAGTGTCTTTCTGGTTTGAGAGGCTCTCTCCAGCCTGGCAACACTGATCGTCTTCCTGTAGCCATCGTTGGTCCAGTATAAATTATTTCCAATCCAGTCCACAGAAATACCCTCAACATTATCAAGCTCTGTAACAAAATCAGCACCACAAAATACGGTAGACATTTTTCAATATTCTTTTCTTAATTTCTTCTGAGATATTTTTCAAAACATACATTAATGAAACAGATATCATAAATGTGGTCAATATCTTTTCATTGTACATAATCAGAACCTAAAAATAGTTGCAAGTGTTATTTTTTGCTTTGCACTTAAGAAGCAGACTAATTTATATCCCCTTAACATCCCATACATTATATGTGTGAGATTTGTATTGCTCAAAAACTACAAAAGATATAAAAAGCTATTTGAAGTGCAGTTTTTTTAGTAGCGCAGATGGTGCAAAAGCTATTTTATGACCATAGACATAACAGAGAATAGGGTCTTTTAAAAAGTACAATGGATTCTTTTTTCCTTTTTACAAAGGAAAAAGGAATCCAGAAGATACAAAAAAAATAATAAATGTACTCACCATCTTTGAGAATTGTTTCCCTACTACTTCCATCTATGTTTTGACGGCCAATGAGGAAACTGGTGGTGTCAGCGAAGTAAATGTGTCCCATTTCTGCATGGTAGTCTATGGCTCGAGGGTTGACAAGGTCTTCAATAGGTACCATGTGCTCGTCACC
Source organism: Poecilia reticulata (assembly GCF_904066995.2). Lineage (NCBI taxonomy): Eukaryota > Metazoa > Chordata > Actinopteri > Cyprinodontiformes > Poeciliidae > Poecilia > Poecilia reticulata. The sequence continues at coordinate 38,107,856 of NC_088831.1, forward strand.
AGACTTGATGTTCATATCCAGGCCACGAATGACCCCAGGACGCCCCTTACCATAGAAGAGGAAGAAATCGTTTTTGGGCTCTACAAAGCAAGAAAGGACAGACCTTTTTTTACTGTTATTGTCAATTAATTGGTCTAATTCATCAGTGCTGATCTGTGCATTAAACCCACTTAACAACCACATTGTTCTTATATGTTTTGCAAGTCCAAAGCCATCTATTCACCCTAATGGAGCCAGTAATCAGTGCCAATGACTCTACTCACCACCCTCAATCACGCCCTCACTGCAAAACTGCCACGAGAATAAAAGTAATGGATTGCTTCAGCAAACATTCAATTTCAATGCTTACCTTGGCTATGAATAGTGTTTCTAATCTAAATAAGATGGTGTTTCTGGAAGAAAAACAAACAGAAGACTGGAGCTGAGGGAGTTCCTCAGTGGCATCTTTGTGTCGCGTGGGGACTGTGTATACTCGAAACCTAGGGGAACCTCTAGAGAGGAAGAATAGGGAATGAAGTAGGGCTTCCACTGAGGGAAGCAGACCTCTCTCCAGTCTCACCTACTACCCAAGAGACTAGGATGCTGGAGGTGAGGACCACACATGCCTCAGTTCAATTTATCATTTTTGTAAGAGAGAGACCAACTAACCAGGAGGCAATTAAGCACTACTAGAGACCCAGATATCAAACTCCAACAGCGACTGCTGTATGAAAAACTACATCATTTAATAAAAAATCTCATTATGCTTTAGGAGATGAAGAGCAATAGAGAGATAGTTGATGTCATCAGAACATCCACTAGAGGAATAAATCAAACATGTCATGCAAAAGCTCCCAAAGCTCCATTACTCTGATCGAAATCTTGTAGGCGCCCAAATTGTGTCATCAATTTGATCTTCGGCTTTTATTGTCATCTACACAATGTCCAACAATTGATCAGAGCAGCCAACAAACGCAGGCAAACTTAAACCCTCATTATGGCAATAATCTATCAGGCGTCCCAACAGGTCGATATTAGAACGTCACACTCGCATAAAGCTGTTTTCGCCTGCCCTCATCTTTATAACTGTCAGCCCAAGGCTCTGCCTGCACATAGCCAGCTCTATTATGACACATGACCTTCACAGGGACAAAAAAAGAAAACGGTAATCTTGGGCTGAATTTTCTTTATACTTAACAAGAGCCACTGTCATATAAAGATGACAAAAAAAGATGTATCAAAATGCTTCCTTCTTTCCATCCATCCATCTGTCCATCCATCTATCCATCCAGCCACCCGTGTCACACTACATTACTTAGGAATTTAATTAACATTATTATACATTATACTAATAATGAAATTCATAGACAGGTGTTTGGCTGTTATGAATGATAAAAAGCCAATGCAAAAAGGCAATGAAAACTTTAATCTGAAAACAACTGCAAACAGAGGTGGGACTGATGGCTTGCATTATTTTCATCAGATGCTCATAGTTTAAAGCTACATTAGAAGCTTGGTAGAAAATCTTTCTGATAGCCTCATGAACTGTCTGCTGCTCTTCATATCTTCCTTCAGAGAAACGTTTGCGGTGAGAATGAGAAAAAATACATGATTTTTTTATGTGCTTTGTGCAAACATTTAGTGTTAGAAGTTGTGTCAGGTTGTTACAGTAAAATGCGGGAGAGAACTCCAAGAAGCAAGAGTCGGTGCTTTACAGAAAAATGACAAGTAACCTCCACAGACAGCAGAAAGACCAACTGAAAATTCGAAAGTCTCTTTATTTACTTTTTTTTGCATTGAAATATTTTGAATCAGGCAATTTTCACAGCCTGTTGGAGGCCTCAGGCAAAATGTACAACACTTATGAAAAGTGCACAGACACACTGCATTCTAACTAGCAATGCCAAAGCATTACTAACTGTTCTAAACATGATTACAAACTGATAACATTTTTGGAAAGCAGTTTAGAACATTTGCACCAATATGACTGATTGAAGACTGACTCAGACAAAAACATGAGGAATGGACACACCCATTCTTTTTCAATATGGGTTTGTGCATCCATGGTTGGGCTGGTGACCTGTCCAGGGTGATGACCCCGTCTCTCACCTGTTGGCCACTGGAGATGGGCACCAGCACCCCTGGTGACCCCACTAGGGATAAAGGTGTAAGATAATGGATGGATGCCAACGATTGCAGTTTTCTGGCCGATCACAGATTATCCATCCATCCATCCATCCATCTATCCATTTTCTTCTGCTTATCCGGGGTCGGGTCGCGGGGGCAGCAGCTTCAGAAGGGAGGCCCAGACTTCCCTCTCCCCAGCCACTTCTTCCAGCTCCTCCGGGGGAATCCCAAGGCGTTCCCAGGCCAGCCGAGAGACATAATCCCTCCAGCGTGTCCTGGGTCTTCCCCGAGGCCTCCTCCCGGTGGGACGTGCCCGGAACACCTCACCAGGGAGGCGTCCAGGAGGCATCCTTACGTTCCACGTCCCAAGAGCCAGCTTCTGCAGCCGAGGATCAGACCGCCAGGGTCCCCTCCCTCGGTTGCCGCCCATAGCACAATGCACCCGACCCCTTTGGCCCCTCCGACAGGTGGTGAGCCCATCGGAAGGGGTACCCACGTCTCCTCTTCGGGCTCGCCATCGTGCCCCACCTCCAGGCCTGGCTCCAGAGTGGGGCCCCGGTGACCCGCGTCCGGGCGAGGGAAAACCAAGTCCAAAGTTTGTGTCCATCATAAGGGGTCGATCACAGATTACCAATCTTTAAAAAGCCTGACCTGCTGGTTCCAATTTTGGCCAATGCCTTTTATTTTTTATTTTTGTCTGAATGTCGCTAAATATAGCAAGAAAGTCACTGAGTTGGTAATAGCAGTTGCTACCTTAAAGTTTGGGGCAGTTTTTATTTTTAGGGGGCACTTACTTTTAACACATGTGGACCATCTTTTTTTTCTCTCCGTAATAAATAAAGGTGTTTTTAGTGTTCTGGTGAAAAAAACGATCAAATCTGTAGATAAATATTTTTTCACTGCACTGTAGTTTTCCAGAAAATATAAAACATACATAAGAAATATTTAAGATGACGCTATACGTGTGTGGAATGAAATTTACAAGTTAAAAGAGTAAAAATATAGCAGATTTAATCATAAAGGACAAGGAAGTGCATAATAATGAACAAAGAAGGATCAAAGTGAAACACTGACATCTGCTGCACTTGTCAGTTCTAATTATTGTTAACATTAAACTATAAAGTATATTTCACCCTGAATTAAATAATCAACATACAGTATTTCTGCTGTTGCTCCAACTTGAATCTATAAAGCTATTCATAGCATGAACACATCTTAATGGTATATGTCAGGACCTTTAAAAATCCCAATCTGGTTTTTGAAGCTAAAACATGATAGTAAGTGAATTTTATCCAAGGCTAGCGTTCATTATTTCAAGAGAAAACATTGTGTAATTATCACAGGAACAGCACCTCACTAGTCAGGTCAAGTTGAACAGTCAGAGCTCAATGAATAAGAGACAAGTGGAAGAATCTTAATTCACTGCAAGTATCTTTGTGTTATTCATCGCAGAATGAGAATTTTAAAAAGTCCAGCAAATATACCTAATCATAAGAGAAATAGAGCAAAAAATGGTGTTGCAATAAAAAAATCCTGCATGTTTAACAATTTAGTTCCAACATAAATACAACACACCTGTTGCCTCCGGTTTCAAGAGAACAAATAAGTCTCGTAAGTCATTGTGCCATGCCTGAAAGCCCCCAAGAAATGCCACAGATCATGTTTTTGTTACAATAACAGGGAGACCAACTCCTTAGGATATCTAGAGATAGCTACAGATAGGTAATGACTGTAGCATATACTCTGCTACAATTATCCCATTATTGTTTACTTGTTAGAGATAGTACACAGGGAAGTCATTTTTTAAATAATATCTAAATAGTCAAGTATGTGTTTCCACTACATAATTTCATAAAATAGAAAGATTAAAAAAGAGAAAAGAAAAATATTTAATTATGCTTTGTGTGTATTTGATGGCACCACAATAAGCTCAACAATAGATATTAAACACTATGGCAGACAAACAAAATTTAACAGCACAGACTCCAAGGCATTCTCTTGTTGCAAGGTGTTCAATACTTGCAACACTTGGACCAAAGTTTGATTCTAATGACTCCAAGCCACTATGGCTGACATGGATGAAGAAATTCGACCAAAACATGATGAGTATGAGTATAGCATAACTGTTTATAATCCTTTTTCTAATTTCCCATCAGATTTTATTTTATTTTTTTTACAATTTTTGCTTGTGTATTGAGAAAGAAACATCAGCTCAGCAGTTTTTCAGGCACACTTTGGTTTAATCAAGTTCAACTTGGTTTTTTCAACTGCTAAAAGTAGCCATCAGAGTACAAGTGCATTCTAATTATGAATGCACATGGCCACTAACAATATTCAGATATACTGTGGCACTTAAACAAAACTCAGTTCATACTTTGTAGAAACTCAGTTCATGAAAATATCCTTTACATCTTTACACCATCATCAGCAGTCTGAATTGTTGATACAAGGCAGGGTGAATTGATGCATTTATGCTATTTATGCCAAATTCTGAGTGTCACAGCTGAAATTGAGACTCATAAAACAAGGCAAATTTTTTCCAATGTGTTATTATCCAATTTTGTTGAGACTATGTGAATTGTAGCCTCAGTTTCCTTTCCTTGGCTGACAGCAGTGGCACCCACAGTGGTTTTCTATGGTTTGACATTATGGGCCTTTTAGAGATCATATTCTATGTGCCTTGGTAGCAACAAGTGCTGATGTGAACTATTCTTTATATTATCTCAAACCCCACCATCCACTTTTTTCTAACCTCTGGCATCAGTAAGACATTTTCATCCACATAACTGTAACTCACTGGATATTTTCTCTTTTTCAAATCATTATCTGTAAATCTCTGCATGAAAATCGCAGATCACATCTAAATTACTCAGACCAGCCAGTCTAACACCAACAAGTCACTTTATATGGGTAGTAAGGAGTGCCAAATATAATTTAAAAAAATTAACATATAAAATTATTTAAATGTGTTATTTTTTTAAAACTACAAATGAACACAATTTATTAAATATAGACCTAATTAATGTGCCTCAAATAAATGTATTGATTTAATTTTAAAAAACTAGATACAATTATTTCATGATTTAAGAAATTATTATTATGTTTCTGCACATCATGAATTAAAATAAACTGTCAACTTCACCCATCAGACTCAGTGGGTGGGATTAGGATCGCTTCTATATTATAACTGGCTGCAACAAGTCAAGACAACTTCTCCCATGTTTTCTTTAGCTTACAGGTCGATATTTATGCTGGAAAGTGCAAAAATAACTTCAACAACATATTTAAAGTTTTGCAATTTATTTACCACAAACTTTGGGTGAGCAAATCCAGCCTCTATTTCCCTAGTTTGGTCTGAAATATCTCTAATAAGTTCACAAGAGAGCGTTAGCCAGTTATAGCGAGTGGGTGGAGCCAATGTTGGTCCCGACTGAAGTCTGAGGCAGCTTCTTCCATGCAGGACCTCAGTAAGCTCTCTTGTGAACTTATTAGAGGTATTTCAGAACAAACTAGACATACAGAGTCTGGAGTATTGCTCGCCCAGAGTTTGTAGTAAATAAATTACAACAATTTGTTGAAGTCATTTTCAAACTTACAGTAAAAATATTGATCCGGAGTCAAAGCAAACTTGGAAGAAGTTGTCTAAACTTGCTGCTTGAAAGAGCCAATCAGATGTCAGGGTCCCTATAGAAGCAGCCCTTCTCCTGCCTACTGAGTTTGATGGGAAGTTGACAGTTTAAATGAATTCTTGCTTTGCTTCACCACAGGAAAAAGAAATAATTTATTAAAACATTAAATAATTATATCTGGTTTTTAAAATAACATTTATACATTTAATAGAGGCAGATATAATTGATTCTATATTTAATGAATCATTTATGGATGACATTCTAGTTTTAATAAATTAATGACACATTTAAATAATCATTTCATAAGTTATTTATTTAGTATAATTTGGCACTTTTCACTCTCCATAACTTGAATATCCTTTCCCCCCATTCTGATAAATGATTTGAACTTCAGTCGCCTGTCTTTTCGATATCTAGATAATACAAATGAACTTTGCTGCTGCTATCTGACTGGCTGATTCACTATGTGCTTGAAAACATTTCAAAAGGTGAATATAATAGTGTCTGGTTACGATATAATCTGATTCTATCACCATAAATAGCGGTCTGCCACTACAATGACACTGGATGCAATCTAAATTCACACTACTTTAGCTCTTTGGAAACAATTTCTCTCTTTCTGACTGCCAAATGAAAGATTTTTTTTCCTACATCTTGTCTTTTTTGTTAAATGGAATGATGGTGGTAGAATAAGCTTTTCATAATGGGGCTAACTGGTAGGATTGTGGTCATTACAAGTCTGTCAATTAATTTCACTGAGATTTGAATACAAGGTTTGGCTCTACAGATTCTTAATTGTGAAAACTAAAAGACAACTGACTAACATTTGAATACCCTATCGCTTAGTAACACCTTAAAGTGATTCATGCAGAAAAAAGGAAAATGTGTACTAACTTTTACAAGATGTTCCATCAAAACCAAGTCTGTAGCCAATACGGCAGCGGCAGGTTCTAGACTTGTAACTTCCACTCAGAAGGCAAATCTGAGAACATCCTCCTGGCTTTCCATATGAATCCATTTCACATGCATGGCTCCTGACTGGGGAAAAACACAAAAGACCAAAACTAATGTTGTATGCCACAGAAGTATTATTTTTTTCCTAGTGTACACCTTGTAAGTCACGGATGGTAGACTGTGACACATACTTGCACGTTTACTTATTGGAAAATGTCCTATACCTTTCGGTTGAGAGAGTTTGTGGTAAACACGCAGGGCTCTAGAATTCCCCAGGCTGGCTAATGTCCTGCTCTCTGCTGTGATGTTGAACCTGTTCACCTGCAGCAACTCCACAGATGAACTCTCCTCTGAAGGGGCAGAGTGCAGGGCGTAGAGGTAGTCCTCAAAGGCCGCTAATGCATATACGTTTGATACCTAAAACATAAGAAAAAGCCAATTTGTCTTTTTTTATTTTTTTAACACAAGTCAAACCACAAGAGGAAAGAGAAAACAACAAAGCAGATTCAATACGAGCTGTATCCCAAGCATGCGTCAAGCACAGGAGAGATGGGAAATGGAGGTGTGGTCGTCTAGTACACTTGGCAACCTGTCCAGGGTCAAAAGCTGGACTCCACTGGGAGACTGCTGGCCCTGACACAACCACCCTCCATGCTACATTTAGCAGGCTGACACCTACACAAAGCAACATGGCTGGATGAGCTATGTTCACAGGAAATACACCTAGGCTCACTGCCCCACACCTTTACATCAGGGGCACTGAGAAACATGCTTCAGGAAAACAAATATAACAAATTAAACCACTCATCCATCTCTCTGTCTGTGGAATTTGGCTTCAACACTCTACCAAGTAGATCTTAAAAAAAATTCAATTAAAACAATTAAGTCAAATGTCAATAATGTTTATTTTTAATTTGTTTTAATTCTTTGGCCAATTTTTTTAAGTATCCATTGTTGGAACATTTTATTTGTAAGAAGAATATTTAATTGTTTTAATTAAATTTTTGCTTCCCTTTCAAAAAGTAAAGTTGGATGTTGTTTTTATGCTAAACGTCAAGAACAAAGGAAGCATGCCAGTACAGACGAAAAGTGAAAGGTTGACATTCAGTCACCCTGGGCATGAATGTCATTAACTTGTGGGCCTTTTAAGGATGCATTTGAAGCATTCTGTTCAGGGTCAAAATTACAGTACATGAGCAGGCATAAATATGTGTATGCACCCACAGTAATATTTGCTTAGAAAATCCTCATACGGACTCTCTTTGATCAAATTCTTTTTGTAACTTTCAAAATGCTTCTGGCACAATTCTGACTGAATGTTTGACCTTGATTGTTGTTTGAATTTGTAGAGTTTATTCAAATTTGTTGATTTTTATTGGCCGATCAAGTCAAAAACCATTCAGTAAGGTCACCAAAATCTATGCTTGCAAAAAAACTTTATTTCTTTTTTTTGGAAGCAGGCACCAATAAAGGAAACAAAATGGTCATACTTAAGGTTGGACTAAAATCTGCAACTGCCCACTTGGCCAAGAAAAAAAAACTTTTTTAAAGAGAAGTTTTACTCTCAGACCAAGCAAAGACTGAGTTATCTGGCAAGAGTAACAAAATGTATTTTTGGAGTAATTGAATTGAAGCTTTTGAGCTCCAAATTCTTGACACTCTACCAGTTGTCAAGCATTTTGATTACATCATCATTGTTGTGTTGCAAAAGGTGAATGAAGGACAGGAAATAACTCCACTTTGGTGCTCAAACAGGTCTGTGATTCCAAGCCCTAGAAAGCTGTGGACAAATGTTGAATGATCTTGCCAGGATATCCACCAATCTCAATGATGTGCCATGAAAACCAGGAAAAACAACTACTTCCAGTTGAGAGTTATGTTAAAGTGTATTTGTATAAATGACATCTACAAATATACATCTATTGGGGATGTATATTTATATTTAAGCCTTTGTGTGTCATTCTGTAATGGATGTGATTAGATAGAGCCAAATACTGCAGCCAGTTCTTGGTGTAAAATTGTTTGAAGTTCGTGTTGTATTCTGCCAACAACCATCCTGCTACGAACAATAAAACCTTCCAAATGGACAAAGGCCCTAAACTAGCAATGCCAAGTGAGAGTGTATTCACTAGCACAATAAGCCCGACTCAAACTAAGCATTGTCAAGTTGCACAAAACAATAATACTTTATCAAAAGCTCAGTCCAAAATTGGGAAAGTTGAGTAACATCATTAAAAATATGAATGAGTTTAATGTGAAATTAACTCTAATAAAGAATGAAAAGGAGGCAGCTTGTTAACATGAACACAAAATTCATAGTCTCTAGGAGAAAAAAAATGAGGCTCTGTATGACATTTGATATGCAGATCCAATGGCATTAAGATCCTCAGTCTAATGAGGGCACAAGCAAGGCAATATCATCCAAAGAACACCTGCATACATAATAAAGTGCTAAGATGTATGTTCTTTTTTTTTCCTCATAAAGGCTGAATTTCTCATCCACTTTGGTGGCAATGGCCTTTTAATGAATAATCATAATTTGCAATGAAAGGGGCTTAAAAGTGTACTACAGGGGAGAGACTATTGATATGCTCATTTCGAAGACTGCTCCACGTGTGACTCAGTTCTTTCTATTTAATAAAACATCAAGGTTTCAAAAGACCTTTTCTATGAAAATGAAGAGTGAATTAAAACCCCAGACACTGAATGTACCACCTGCCTCGTATCATGGTGCCCAAATGACAAAAATACCCAAGAAATCTGTCATGTCATAATTTGACTTTCTCAAGGGAAGAGAAATGCATTGGTGTAAAGAAAAGCCCCGAACATTTATCTAAAATGGCTCCTGAAATGTAGAAGGAAAAAAGCTGTGCTTACAGTAAAATGTGACACTCACTTGGATGCCATGGATAATGGTGTGCCTGTTCCTGCCGTGGTAATCCACAACGTCAATGTAATCCAGGTAGGCATCTGCCCAATATACAAGCTTCTTGATCATATCCAATGCGACAGCAGTGGGCTGCTCAATTTTATAATCCACTAGTCGGGTCCGGTTTGAGCCATCCATGTTGCACCGCTCAAGCTTGGCCACATTCCCATAGTCTGTGATGAACAGCATTCTAGAGAAGAACATAGAGACAAATGTCAACTCAAATTACATTCATTTTTTTGATAGCTACTTTGTGTTGGTTAGTGTAAGCCAACAGATGTAATAGCACCTTGCATTATATTAACTTTGAATAGATACGTTCAAATAGTTCTGTTCAGTTTTATTAGATGGGGAGAACCCTGCCACTTAAAACCAGATCTGCTACCTGAAAGGAAACACATATGTATGTATGATAGGGCTTTTATAGAGGTCACAAGTTAACATTTGACATAATGCTTCAAAATGTTTAATTTCATTTAGCCTTAAAAAAGTATAAATGTCATAAGTAGAAACTAATAAGTAAAGAAAATAGGAAGCAAAAGACAGAAAATCCATAAAGACCGAATAAGTTCAGAATTAACACATATATTTAAAAAACAGAATTTGATTTCTGCAGATATTGTAAGTTTATGATTTTTTTTATACAGTGCCACTTATTTGTAGCGATAGATGACGGATGAAACGATCCTCTCCCATGCTGCTGCTAATACACAATTTACAGCACCGCAAGTTACTTTAGTACAGAAATATACTTGGCGCAATATATTGTAGTTTTGGCTTTTTCATAAAATGGAATGCAAATTGCTAAAAAAAAAAAAAAAAAAAAAAAAAGACAAGTTACTCTTTAACTCATCTCACCCTTTTACATTTCTATGGGGGGTTGTACCAAACTGCTCATGCCTGCTTAGCTAGTACATTCTGTTTTACAACTAGCTTAAGCTCTGGCTTGATAAATTGGTGTGCTCTTGTTTTCAACTTTAATCTTGACCAGAAGCAAGAACTGCTTTCACAAAGACAACAGGTAAGGGCTCATATAGACCAACAACCAATCAAAACATGAGAACAATGTCTAAAAACCAGGTCAGTTATGTTTTCGGTCTAATTCAAGACAGAAAAAAAAACCCCTGAGCTTTGATAAAATAACATGAGCCATTATTATCTTCCCCCTGTTTAGATTTGATATCAACTTTTGTGGCGTCTAAATAAGTCCTGTGAAATATAAGGGACAATGTTCTGACTATCATGAAATATGATCATGAGATATGGAACACGACTAAAAGGATGAAATGCTGGTTGCAACTGGTCGAAATGAGCTTCCTCGACACCGTGGCTGGACTTATCCTCATAAATTGGATTAGGAACTTCATCATCTGGGGACAGCTCAAAGTAGAGCTGCTGCTTCTCTATAATAACTGGACACAGTTGTGCTGGTCCTGGCGTCTGTTCAGAAAGACCCAGAACTTTCTGGAGGGACTTGTATCCCATTTGGCTTGGGAACGTCTGGGAATCCCACACAGAGGATCGGAGAGTGTGGTCCTCTCCGGGCAGCATAACGACAGCCCGAGCTGTCCATTAAAAACGAGGAATACGCTGAGAAACAGAATTTGATGTAGGTAACATATTAATGACAACACATAAAAATTGCCTAAGGGGAATTGGGAATCCATTGATGCCAAGGGGCTGCTTTTAATCTTTTAATGAAGAAAATCTTGCTCTGAATCCTTTGTTCCAGATTTCCTATCAACACACTTTGTCGCATGACTATCAGGATGTAGTGAAGAAGTTTTGTGCTTTTAGAGAAGTGGTCAAAAAAGCCAGTCCCTCTCTGGTTTTGGTTAATCGCTGGAGGTGTTTTAGTGGGAGAACCCTATAAAACATACCATCTTTCTTACCAGTCAACTATACTGGTAAGTTATAGTTGACTCTATCATATGACTCTTCTATGATAGAGCCATAGAAGAGCTGGTCGGACTCTATCAAACCAGCTAAATATTTTATTGATACGATTCATGAGAATCGTCTAATTGCCAAAGCTGGCCACACACTTCACATTTACTTGCAAAACTGACTCTATAACTCTCTAAACTCCCTCTAGTTTAGAGAACTAAAAGAAACGCTTATCGATTTCAGCTCCTTCTACCGCCTGTGTTCACACAGATCACACAAGAAAGCTAATAAGTATCTCAGCCCTGACAAACATGCCTTCTGGATTTTAAAGTAATAATTACATTTATAGCCTTGTTAATACTTTCACTATATTTTATTGTGTCTAAATTATTGCCACTAGAGTCTCCAAGAGCAACAACGTAGGTTTTTGTTGCATTGCTGCAATGACAATGAAGCCATAGCTTTCATCTCTTTGGGTAAAGGTCCCCTGGGGTATGACTGTACTTTTCAAAATTGCTCTAGTCTGCAAATTCTGTAATTATTAGGAAAAGACTGTCATTCTTTCTTTCTGCCTCTGACTGAGCTCCCACGGTTTCTTTGAATAACAAGGTACAGAGAACGACAGGAAGCTCGCCTAATCTGCACAAGTTAAGTTTAAGGAGAGACAGAATGTCCTTTGAACCTTAGACCTGGCTGCAGAGGGAAACCTTCTATGTCAGCAAGAACCCCAATCTTCCAAAGAAGTGTGACTGTATGTGGCATATCAATGATTGCTTCCCAGGATTAGGGGTGGTGCTGATTTTGTACTTCTTCATTCCACATTTGGAAGAAGATCCACATGGATCCTGGAAATGAGCCCCCATGACAAACTGCATGGGACCAGGGAAAATGTTGGGTAAGTCTCACCATGAAAAATACGACTGGCAAAGCAGAGAATGTGACAGAAAATCACAATAAATACTACAGAAGGCAGTTTCTTTTCTCTGTCAGTGTACTTTTCAAACATTGGAAGCAGTTAATAATTGTTTTATGCTGATTAGTTAGGTTGTTTTCACTGAATTTCTCAAATAAATACCAACAGACAAAATATTATGATTCTGTCAGCCTCTGAATCTTTTGAACAATATTAATTTATACTTTTAAATGTTAGATAAAATTTTAACATTTTATAGCTGGGCAAAAAAAACAAAAAAAAAACTGTTCAATTGTTTTTATTATTTAAAATAGTTTAAATTTAAAACTTTTTTTTTTTTTTTGCCCGTCTTATTTTAATTTTTAAGATGACCAAAGTTGTGTACAGACATAAATGACCCATGCTCTCCTCCTATTAATCAGCAGGACTTTGATGGGCAATATTGCTTTCGTTAAAAGGAATGTTTTGGAGAAAAGCATATTACGTTTTAGAATGACCCGGACTAAAATATGATGCAAATTTAAGTTAAAATATAACAGTCTATTTTTGGTAGAGTTTGGAGATATCTTAAAATAAAGAATGTTCAACATTCACAGTATCTAATAAACTTGCAGCTGAACATAAAGCAAAAATGTGATTCTAGAAAGTAATAAATCAGGGAGCACAAATGCACCCTTCACTTTTCAGAATTTGTTTTTTTTGTTTTCGTTTTGGAAGACATTCTGTTTGCTTTACAATTATAATTATATACTACTTTGTTTTGGTCTATTACAAATACTACTACAACAAATCATATTTTGGTTGTGGATTAACAAAACTGAAAAAGTTTTGAATCAACTATATTCGGCAAGTTTGTGAACAGAAATGAAAAATTTGACTGTCATTCTGCTTTGCTCTAAATAAAAACATTTCGAAAGCAAATGTTATAAAGGCAATAAAAGAGGACTTTTAATCATTTAGTATTATGAAGAATTTAGCATTTATGTGCTCTATGTCATCAGTCAATTACTTTTTTCCACCACAAAAAGAAGAAAGGCTGTCCATCAAATCCTTTTCGATGAAGCAAAGTTAAAATGCCGTATCCAATAGAAAAAGAGGCAGGGAGACATCATGAGAGTCAAACAAGGATAAAAATTCGAGTGCCAAAGCAGGGCATATTCTATAAACACTGTTCTTCCTGCTGTACCGCTATCTAACACCTCCCTCGTTTCTTTTGTTTTCACTCCATTGCTCCAGGCTGACAGACCTCTCTCAGGCCCACTGCTTCAGAAACAGCTGTACCTATTTCTCACCAATTAGAGTCAGTAGGAGCGCACAGAAATGTTCCGTCTTATACAGGCAATCTAGTCCTTAACCTAAAATGTGATAAGGTATTATTGTAGAACAAAATCCCTCAACTGTTGACTTACAGTAACAAAAGGAGGATTCTCAGTTTAAACACATTCTCAAACTTGCTTCATATTTACCAGAAGCTGTAGCATATTCCAGGAACTGAACTGCATTTAATGAGAGCAGAGATGCAGCCGACCAAATCAAAACTGGTCATGCCATTAGGAAACCAACAGCAAATTATTTTGATTAGAGCCGCCGGCATAATAGCAGCCCAAGTTGATGAATAAAGCAGAGTTTTCTACAACAAAAAAATACCACAAAGTGGTAATGCAGTTCTGCTTCATCTGCTTCAACTTTCAGATTAATTATGCAGGGTGTTAACATGCAAGATTTATACTGTTTTGTCATGGCCTTAAGGGGATGGTCATGGCAGAATAAGAAAAGTAGCTTAGAGCAGAAGCAAGGTGCACTCAAATTCAGCCGTGTTTGGATAGAAACGTTTTACCACAAGCAAGGCTTAAATTAAACACTTTGTCATTGGTTTGCAGACTGTTCCTCAAAATCCAAGACAGGGAAAAAAAGGGATGTTAAAATGTTGCTTTGACTCCAAGTTTACTGCCAAATCTTTACAATATAATAGGCTTGCCTTTGCCGGCTAGGCAGAGGTAGAAATGCAAAACTGACTGAATCCTCAATAATTGGTGCACAGTTTGATAAAGCTTGTGCATGCAGTTTACTTAAATGATTTGCTTATTTTTTATAACTCTGTTTTACTTAAAGTGCTAAGAATCTTCTCTCAAAAAGTGTGATCCTGAACACAGCCCACCACATGCTGTTATAGTGTTCACAGGGGGTATAATGTGTTTTCCTCTATCCTTACAGACAAACACCCAGTGATGGAAAGTCCAGCAGGGACATTTTTTCTATGGCAACATCAGTGAATACAGATGTGTGGACAATTTGAGCTTCCTGAGGCATCATCAGCTGCCTGTCAAATTAAACAGCTCAAATAAAAAAAGACCTGAGCCATAGGAGAGAAGGACGATCTTAGAATGCCTTCCTTCTCGGATAAACATATTTTTATTTGTGTGAATACTGAAAAGCATTCACTCCATAGTGATCCTCTTGCTCTTTCAAACTGTTCTGTTCATGCTGCAATCTTTTTGTCATTTCAACCTTTCACATTTCAAAACATTCAGATCTTTCAGACATAATGATTATGGCTTCTATTATTTAGTTATTTATATTATTTTCCTAAATTTAAAAAAAAGTGTTACTTGCACTGAGTAACAACAATTGGTTTAGAATCCAGGCTTTCAAGTGGATTCTAAACCACTTGAAAGTGAAAGGTGAGAACATACAACTCTGGTTTTACCCTCTCTTCATTGACTTCCAATTCATTTTAGAATTAATTGAAAGTATCTTTATATGTTTTTAAGTTTCTGAATGACAGTGTCCTTTTTGCCTGTCAAAACGTCTGTATATGTAGATTCCATTACATTCACTAACAACAGTAGATCAGATGCGTTCAACTGTGTGCAACTGTCAAGAAATTTAAATTTTATGCCTTATATTAAAAAAAAAAGCTCATCCACTTTTTTATGCACTAAAAAAAATCAATACATAAATCAGGTTAGGTTTGCCAAAAAGGATAAAATGGATCATTATATGAATATTACACTATGACTGAAATGAGTTTCTTCTACCCTGAGCATATGTTCATCAGTTTTTTACTTCTTACCGCTAACATTTGTCTTGCTTCAACTATTCAAATATTAGATCATTCATAGAGGTGTGCCGATCGATCGGCCACCGATGATAATTGCCCGATTTTCGTGAAAAAGTGTATGATCGGTGATCGCCGATCACGGTCTCTTGTTGCCGATCACACAAACCGACCACCTGCATCTCATTTCTCAGCCTGCCTGTGCAGCTGGTCTCCTCTTTCCTTCACACTGCGCAAACGCGCAGCAACAAATACTAAGCGATGTGGTGTGTAATTCTAATGCACTGAGTGAATGAGGAAGTTTGCATGTTGCAGCGGAAAATTAAAGTACGTGGGGTGAAGCAGGTCAAAATGCATCAACACGACGAATCTAATATGGCATAAGAACAATGGCATACTTGACGGAGTTTGGCTACATCGAGGCTCACTGCAGTAAAAAAGACATATGGAGGATCAGATAACAGGTAAAGCAGCGCACAGCTACAAACACTCACCCGGATAATCATGGCGGTCAGAAAGCTAAGCCCGCAAAATTATTTAAGTCTTCGAGCTGCGATGTAAGACGCTGGTTCTGTTCTCGCTGTCGAACCGCTGCTCCGCGCTACAGGTAATAATATTTCACAGACGGAGCGCCGCTTCTGCTCCACCTGGTAGTGACTCTCACACCAAACCACTGCTTAAAGATGCAGCATCGAACTTAAAAAAATACATTTTACATACGTATTAAAACTTTCGCTGTCCTAACATGAGACAGATAATCTCTGAAAAAATAATCGATCTCCTCCCTTTTCTGCATAATTACTCCGCTCAGTCAGAAACAGCCAATCAGAACTAGCAGTAATCAGCTAGCCGTCATGCTAACAGGAAGTTTTCATTCAATAACTCTGGATTGTTTATTGTAATGGATCCTGTATTTGCCTTTGAATGTTAAGTTTTATACTTGAATCTTTTGGCAATGTTGAGAGGTTTTATTTTGGCTCTTTACATTATTTAGCCGCTTCAGGACCTTCATATGTTTTCAGTCTGTTAAAGATAGTATTATTGATAGCAGTACAATTTGCACAATGCCCATTTTGTTTTGTTTTGTTTTTTTTCTTGGAAAAAGCTATTTAAAAGCTTTTATCTAAATTAAGGTGAATTCATGGTTCCTTTTTCCACACAATGTAACCACAGTGCTTATGATTGAAAAAATAATAATTATGTGATCGGTATCGGTGATCGGTGTCAGTGGTCGGCCCTCCTGCGTGATCCGTATTGGTATCAGCAGGAAAAAACCTGATCGGCACAACTAATTTTAAAAGGTCATAATGTTTGCCTGTGCTCTTATGTCAATATATATTATGTTAAGATATAATATGTGTAATTTATATTTTCTAAAATAGAAATTCTCGATAGAAATTTTGATTTAAATTATATTTCGCAATTTTTATGAAATCACAGATTAAGATTGTATATATTTTAACAAGCTAATAGCAACAGGTTTTGCTTAGATAGCTGATGAACCTAGCTAGTAATATGGATGAATATGAAAAGAGAGTAAGAGCTTTTAGTAAGAGCCACAGGTACGGCTGAACTGAGTTACAAACACACATACATTGAAACACACTGCTTAATCAATTCTTCAGTGATTTTTGCTTCTTTATCGTAATGGAGTCCATTTTCTAGAAATATATTTTTACATTTAATTATGACATATAAAGAAGGAAATTAGTGTTGAATTTGAATTTATTTTAACACTACAGACTCAGTGGTTTTGCACCTTTTTGCCTTTAAAAGAAATCTGTTCATCTACCATTTTAGCTTCTAATACTTTACTATTAAACTCTGCAGGGATTTCTGCATCACTGCAGGTTTTAGCAGTGAAGCAGGAAATTTGAACTAATAACATCCACACTGCAATTTTGCAGAAAATGCACCCCTTCAAATCTTGTGTTATTTTTGCTCTTGTATAAAAAATGCATGATGGAAAGTTATTTGGAGCTTTCAGAGAGGATATGACTTTTGTTTGCACTTTACTCACCCCATGAGAGGATCCAGGGCTATTCCTTTTGGATTCAGCAGGTCTAGTTGAAGAATTGTAACACATGTGTCCCCGGCACGATTGCAGACGAATACCTTGTCAGAGGCATGTTCAACAAAATAGAAGTTTCCTGTCAGCCAGTCAATGGCCATCTGCTCCACATCTGCAATGAATAAATACATGACAGATATTGTCACTGGGCAAAGAACACAAATAACTATACGTGTAACAATCAAAATAATGTTTTAGTTGATACTTTGGCAAGCATTAAAAAAAATCTAAGCGTCATCATACTGCAAGTTGTCTTTGATTATATAGCTATTTACAAATATAGCAAAGACTAAAAAGTGAATAAAGCTTCTATGCTATTTCAAAGCAAAACATGAAAGAAACTATATCCCATTTCATGTCACAAAAAGTGAGGTGAAAGGAGTATTGGGCAAATCTCTAAACATTTGCAAACTCTTAGATTTTCAGTACGAACTGAAATATGCTTCAATATTTCCTTGAGACTATTTGCCATTACTTCTGAGAACTGCATCATATCTGTGTTGCATGACATTGACCAACTTTTGGGCCAGTAAATGGGTATATCAGCCCATAAAGATTAGATACATAATAAATAATTAGAGTATTATAATACTGAGAGTCTGCTGAGTTTATTATATGAACTACTTCTCAGTTGAAGGCTCCTAAGTACAGATCTAAACCCCGTCATGGAGGAGCACTGTTGTGATAATCTCCTGAAGGGTTCCCCAGGAAGAGAGAGAGGTCCATTTCAAGGTGTCTCATATGGCTATAATGCAAAGTAAAAATTAAGTTATTTTTGATATATACAACATTTCATAATTGAAGGCAACATAATTGTGATATAACTTGGGACTATGTGCATGGAAAATACATAATGCCCCTACGCCCCCCTTTAAGCAATGGCCACTGAAACCTGTTCTTGCATATAACACACAACCACACAGATTGAGTTTCACCATATTATTTTAACATTGCCCTTCTTTTAATTAATTATTCAAGTACACAATATCAGAATTATGCATGCAATGACAGTGGGGTGTGATAGTTTTCTAGTGCTACACAAGACCCACTAGAAGCTTAAGATAAGTTTTTTATGTTGTTTTTTTTTGCAAAAACACTGACTGATCTGGATGGTGATGCAGAACTGTTATTATTTTGAATACAACTGTATTTAATAATAAACCCCTGCTTTGACCTTCGGGATTGTAATTTAGAGTTCTTTTGAGCTATTTTTAATAAATTCCAAGCACTCCCCTGAGAGACGCCATTGTCTTTCACAGAAGCGACAGTATTCAATGTTATGAATACGAGGTTTGATGTGTAAAACTGGCATAAAACTACTTTGAATTTTACCATGGCTACAGATAATTCTTACTTTCTGAAATTATTTTGTCATTTTTGTGTATATCTAAGCACGTTTGATGTACATGCTTTGTAACTTGAGATATATCCGTCACTGTGAAAATAAGATGAGCTGCATTCATGAACGCTAAATCAAATGTTGGTGATTTATGTTTCCAATGATCTATAGTGGAAAAGGAATTCAGAAGCAGCAATGCTTTTGATGCCTGCAGGCAGGAGTGACAGCTATAGAATAAAGGTGAATCCCAAAATTGCTGAGGCTAACCTGTCTTAAACTGCACAGATAATGAGGAGCTAGAGGCGCCTTGCAGCTAAGAGCGTGGAGAAGAGAGCCGGAGCAAAATAATGTTCAGCCGATGTGTGAAGAGGCATTTTTTAATATGTATCAAAGCTGAAAGAAATGCAATTTTTTCCTTTTCTTTATGCAAATGAGTTAAATCCATCACTAGAGTGGCAGCAAGAAAGGACTATGTAACAATAAGAACTGAGATCTGGGGGGAAAAAAACAAAAACAAAAAAAACATACGTTGTATACTCCGTTGTGTTTTTGTTTCTTGTTCCCGTGTGAATCCACGTAGATTCCTTGTTGTGGCGCAGCGGAGTTGCCCAGAGGACTCTGTAGACAGGGCCCAGCATACCCTTTCCTGGCTGTGCTGGAAATCCAATGCCAGTGTTCCATTTACACTTAGGGACCTCAGGGGCTGAAGACCCGTTCCATTTAGATGGGTGATGACAATACGATTTGAGCTACCAATAAGAAGCACTGGATGGCTGTCACCAGGATCTAAAATAAATGGAGAAAAAATAAAAGAAGGACAATTGTTTATTTATTTGAGAAGCACAATTTTCACTCTCTTTCTTTCAAACCATCATATTGATATCTGGTTATGTTTCCATCATGTAGTGGACTTTGACAGGCTTCACTAATTCATTGGTATCTTAAAACCATGATCAATAGACAATTTATCCGCCGTCATTGATAGCTATGCTAACTAGACTGAGCATTTACAACAGGCTATGCTAGGAGGAGGATGAGCAGCGCCACACAAGATGGTGATTGACAGCACTAAGACCCACCTCCTGCCTCCGATTGCTTTTTTTTCTTTTCTAGATAGTACTGGGAGAAGGCAGAGTTATTTTTTTCCCCCAGATTATCTCTCATACCATACTGTCATGACATAGTGAGTTTTAAATACCGTATATAAAATATTTTTTTATATATAAAAGTTACATACTGCAGCTTTAATTTCACTTAGGAGGAGAGGGGACAAGTCAGGAGGGAAAGTGGCAGCAGATATCTGTAACTTAAATGCAAGCTAAAGTAGAATACCCACAGTTTAAACTGCCCAGACTCCAGTGCAGACAGGAGGCTATTTTTATCATTTTATAAAGATTGTTTCAATTTCTATCAGTAATATAGACATTGTTTTTGTTGTGTAATTGTAAAAAGAGCAAAGAGACGGGAGAAATCCAGATTCCCTGGAATAATGCTAATTAGCTCGTCAATGAACACATGGAACTCACCTTTTCCACTGGGACAGGGGGGAAGGGAGGGTGGGCGGTTATTTTGGTATGGGGGCTAGAGCTGCTGCCGACTGACTCATCTCTTGTTAGGTGAGGTAAAAGCTACAGAGACAAGTTAAATATATGACTATCTTGGTAATTCTTTTCCTTCGCTGATTAAATGTCGTGAAATGGAGGCAAACAGTAGTATGTAGCTAAGCTAACTATGCTAAATGGTTGATAATCTCACACAGTCCACCTACCTCTCTTGGAGAAAAACTGAGTTACAAATTGACACGGTTTTTTTGTCTGTCTTCTATTTCTCTCAATCTCGCTATTTTTCTTAAAACTTGACTATTTGGCGGTATACTAAGGTACTGTACTTGTCTTGTACTAACTGCGCAAAGGACCTCGCTGCAGAAAACAGAAAGGGGCGGGGACGGACCACTGTCAGTCTCATTTGGAAATGGAACCATTGCACTCCGGAAGTGAAGGGGGCGCTATTTCCTATATTATCCGCGCTCTCCCGTTTTTATTTTCTTTTGAAATCTGTGATATATCTTCATCTTTAGGATGGAGTTTCAATCTCAACATGCATTTGAATTTCTCCCTTTTATTTTCGTTAGCGCAGCTCACAGTTTTTAACAAATTCCGTAGCTTTCGGTGTACTTCGAAATATGCTCCTTGATCACATCTTTTTCGGCCTGCTACTGCCTCTAGTGGCGTGGGGGTGGTAACACAACTAATATAGTTTCATTACTAATCAGAATTATTTATTATTAATTCTGGCATTACTGGAACCAAAAAAGATAAATTCCCTCCAAAGATTTTGAAACATTGCTGTTGACTGCAAATATTATGGGAATAAAAGATGTGATATATAGCATATCAGATCAAAATATCAGCATAATTGCCAGATATTGTATCTGTATCTAAAACACAGCTCAGAAAATGAGCCATTATTTGAAGCTTAACCAGCACATTTTCAGTCAAAAAGCAAAAAGAATTGGATATATGGAGCTAGATAGATTTTGATCTTCCAAACAGCTAAGTTGCAACTGTCATTTTGTTGTAACACACTCATTTTGTTGTAAAGTCATCAATAAAGATCAATAAGCCAATTTCAGAAGCCCCGCAAGTCTAATAAAAAAATCTATAACATCAACTGTTTCACTGATGAGCTTGAATATTAAGATACTTTCTTTCTCCAGACTTTGACCTTTCCATCATTTTTGTAAAGATTAATTTTTGTCTAATTGGTCTAAAAAGTGTGCCTCAATGTTTTTAGAACTCATCTCTTTACCTTTCAGCAAATTTCAGTCTTTAGATAGATTATTTTTGCTAATAGTTTGTGTCTCCTGGTGAGTCCATGAACTTCCCTGCAAACAGCGGATTGTGATTCCTTTAGTCCTGCTATTTGGAGGAGTGTGCTTATGCCATTAATAGCTTTTGTGTGTTTTTTCTTTAAAGATCTTACAATATTTCTGTCGTCAACTACCAATGGTATCCTTGGTATACCTGTCTAACGCCTGTTACTTTGCACCTCCGTGGTTTCTTTTTTCTTGAGGACATTCCAAATGATTTAACTGGCCAATGTTTGTGCAATGGCTCTTATTGATTTTTCCATCTTTTCTGAGCTTCACAGCTGCTTGTTTTTTTTTACCCATAAACGGCTCTCAGGTTTTCATGTAACTGGAAATTCTGTACACACAAGCAAAACCCAACAGAGAATACATTTAGTGCTATTCAGTGCTTAAATAATTAGAGTAATAAAACACAGCTGTAAAAAAAAAACCGTATTAAAATTCAGCAACATGTCCCAATACTTTGACCCAAAGATGTTGGTGCTCTATAACAAATAATGCTATCCTCTAAGTTGTGCATGAAATCTAGATATAAATGCATGGAAATGCAATCTGAAATTTTGATTTGTTGTCTCATCTTTTAATGTTAAGTCCAAAATCTTTGCCATTTACAGAAAAAATAAAGAAAATACTCCCACTATTGCAATTATGGAATGGATGTAAATCATTGCTTAAATTTTAAAGTAACATGAATTAGGATGTTTTGTTTAGGGTCGGGGTTTCTTTTTGAAGAAGTGTCAGTGTTTCTTTATAGAACAAGGTCAACTTTTATAAAGATGGATGCAAATGCTGGTCATAATAATATAAATTTATGAACACTTTCTCTTTTTTCCACCTTTGGAGTGTTTTACTTGAATGGTTATTGACAACTTATTTTAGAAAGCTCATAAAATCCATGTTTTCAAACTGATCCTATAAAAAAAAACTTGGTAGTGGGTAACACAATAACAACATTTTGATTTAATTCCTTAAGCAATCAATGAGCTAATTTCCAGAACATCATTTGTAGGTTCATGAGTATGAGTGACTAATTGGGCCTTGTCATTCTGTCATGGTGTGATAACACTGAAATTCATGCCAAAAAGCAATCAGAATTAATGAATTTTAGAGGTCAATATCTCAAATTAATGAATAAACATGGTACAGTACAATTTAAATTAATACAGCGCCTATAAAAAGTGTTCACCCTTTTTAATGCTTTTACAAATTAATCATGATTAAAAAAGGCTTATTTGACAAACAAAAGAATTGCAAAAAAAACTAATATCAAACTGGAAACTCATTTCTTCAAATAAGTAATTCTATAACTAGTCTTCCCCTTTAAAGTGACTGGCCTAATTCAACAGCCAACTGGTGCTAGTAGTCTCTGGAATGGAGATCAGCTGGGTGGCATGACTGTGTCTCAAGTAATTATAGTATAAAGACACCTGTGTCTGGAAGGTCCATTCGCTAGGTAATCAGTATTCCTGGCTACCATTACAGCACAAAGACAAAAGAACGCTTACAGCAAATCACAGAAAAGGTTATTGAAAAGTATAGGTCATAGGATGGATATAAAAAAAATCTGTAAGGTGCTCAATATCTCCTAATCCATCATCAACAAATGGAAGGTATATGTCACATGTGTAAATCTGCCTACATCAGGTTGTTCTTGCATACTGAGTGACTGTGCAAGAAAGGCGTATGACTACAATGAAGGCGTCACGAGTTTCAGTAGGTGAGATGGGAGAGGCTCAGCATACAACTACTGTTGTCTGAATTCTTCGCCAGTCAAAACTTTATGGGACAGCAGCAATGAGAAAGCCAGGGTTGAAGAAAACTCTTATCCGCGTTTCACTGGAGTTTGCCAAAAGGCATGTGGGAGACTTCATGGTCAAGTGGAAGAAAGTTTGTTGGTGGTTTTGGCCATCAGACTAGACACTATATGTTTGGTGGATACCAAACACTGCAAATAACCACAAATTCACAGATTCCACTGTGGAGGATGGCAACATAAAGATCATGCTGTGGATCCTGCTGCCTCTCTGCAGGTTTGTAAAGGAAGAATGTAAAATAATTGCAGCAAAAATTAAGGGATATCCTGGGGAACAATTTGTTTCCATCTGCAAGAGAACTGCAGCTTGAGAGAACATTTATTTTCTCTAAAGCTACACAGAAGTGATTTGAAAACAACAAGGTGTGTGTCCTGGAGTGGACCAGTCAAAGCCCAGTCATCAATCCCACAGAGAATTTGTGGCTGGACTTTGAAAAAAGCTGTTCATAGCTGATCCCCAGGCGACCTGTAGAGCTGGAACAGTTCAGCAAGGAAGAATGGAGTGAAATTGCAGCGCCCTCATTGAGACCCATCCACACAGACTCCATGCTGTGATGGGAACTAAAGTTTCATCTCCTAGGTACTGACTTGAAGGGGGTGGATATTTATGCAATCACCTATTGTGTCTTGCATATTTTTATTTGTCATTATTTTTGAAGAAATCTGTTTTCACATAAAGTTTCTTCTTTTTGTAAATTTTGTTTGTCAAAAAGAAAGCTTGTTCACCATGATTGTTTCATAAAAGCAATAAAAAGGATTAAACATGCAAAGGGACACAGATATTTTATACCTATGATTATATTCATAAATGCATGAACTCTACACTCACCAATAAACACCTTTACAACTCCTACAACAATCTCAAAATGTTGCCAAATGCTTCCGTACTGTTTTAGAAATTAGACTTTTTGGAATATGAACAAAGAATGTCTGCGCATTTGGCTGTTCATGATCACTTCAGCCACAGCACATAATTGCAGTAATTGATTATCAGGCTATATGAACAATTCAGACTCAGTGGGTATAGCCATTCATTCGTTGTTCAGTTTTTACCGTAGAGAACTGCTTGCTGATTCATTCAGCTCCTGCGTTTATGATTTACTTTCCAATATGAACTGCTGGATGTCCATCATTTGAAAACCAGCATGTGTTTTTGTGCAAAAAATTACCGATGCTTGTAAAAAAAAAAAAAACAGACCAGATTTGTAAGCAAAACAAATAAATATTGCCATGTAAAAAGCCAAAATATTTTCAGTCCTACACAGTAAATTTAATATTTAAACAACCACGTATCTTGCAGATAAGTGGTTATTGCATATAAGTTAAAGAAATAAATCTCTGGAACCACAAGTAACAACGGAGGTGGGAATTGGTGGACTTTTTCCCAACCCCAATCATCCAGCAATGCACCATAGAGGTAAAACGGAAATAAGCTGCTTTTATGGGCTTAATTGACCGTGCAGATTCTCCGACATCAGGTTCGCCCTCTTAAAAGGGACCCTATTTATCCCAATCTCCCACACAAGTTCAAGTCAAGGGCTGCTCTCCTAATGCACGCAATAAATCAGAATGTCGGGTCACATAACTACTAGTGCATGACTCAGAAGGGGTATTCAGACGTTTTGATGGAGATCTGTTTATATCCACCATTAGGTGCGCATTGTTGTAGACTTTTTATTCTGTCGAAATAATAAACAAAGTGTGAACTATTAAAACTAATGAACAGCAGTGAACACATTTTGCTACATGTTACAGCAACAAACTTTAACATACTTATTGTGGTTTTATGTGAGACGCCAACACAAAGTAGTGCTGAATTGAGAAGCAGGTTGAAAATTATATGTGGTTTTCAATATTTTTCATAAATAAGCATTTGAAAAGATGGTGTGCATCTGAAGAACCACCTTTCACTTCAATTACAGCTGCAAGTTGTAGCTACAGTACTTTTGGGTAGGTTGCTGCAATTTTTGCATTTAAAGACTGGATTTTTTTTTTCTTATTTTCTAAAAAGTAGCTCAGTCAAGTTGCATTGAAAGGATATGTATATAAACATCAACTTGCAAGTCTTGTTAAGTCCCCATTTAGACTTAGGCCTAATATTTGAGAAGATAATTCATTGTGGCTCTGGCGGTACATGTTCCTTAAACGTAATTGTTTCTCCAGTTATATTTATTAACAAACTTTTTCGGCCTGAACTGAAGAAGTGATTTACAGTATACCAACATTAATTACACACAGGTTAACTCTATTAACTAACTGGATAACATATGTCTCCAACTGGATGAATTTTAATTCCCTTATAGGTATCCATGTAAGGGACTGAATATATTGGCACACCACACATTTCAGAATTTTATTTGTAAAAAAACAAACAAAAAAACACGTCTTTTTTGCTTAAACTTTAAATTCTGCAGATAATTGTTTATTGAAAATAGATTGAAATTTGTGTCTGTAATGCGATGAAATAGGTTGTGGCATGGCTTATTTTGACATCATGCTGCTGCTGTACACAAAACAGTAAATCCAATGTGTTACTTTGATGGGTTTAATGCCTTCAACGCAGAGAAATCAGATGGGGATGGCGAAGATAGGAAAATATTGACAAAAGTTTCTACAAGCTTCTTTTCCCCCCAAGTTATTTTGCTGAAATTAAATTGGCTGAGTGGAGCCAGGCTGATGTTTTTCAGGGATCTGTTTGGGCCTT
Source organism: Poecilia reticulata (assembly GCF_904066995.2). Classification (NCBI taxonomy): domain Eukaryota; kingdom Metazoa; phylum Chordata; class Actinopteri; order Cyprinodontiformes; family Poeciliidae; genus Poecilia; species Poecilia reticulata. Next base: position 38,134,128 of record NC_088831.1, read on the forward strand.
GACGAGAGGCTTGCCAATAAATATATTTAGTGTCTATTGAAAAAGGGTTTACAACCTGAAACTGAATGAATCTTAGATTTACAACGCCGTCAATCTGGATGAAAAATATCAGATTTATGCAAGAAAAAAACCTCTAACAACCTCCATGTTAGTCTGAATCTAATGGGTGGATCAAGATGAAATCACTGAAAGAAGAATGTGTTATGGGGGTTTAACTTCAGCTGTACTTTCAGCACACAAATGTGATCTTCATACCCTGCTGCCCCTCATCTTTTGGCCTCTCCCAGCTCTATCACAGATTTATATTCATGAGCTTTTGCAGCAAATGGTAACCCTGTAGTTACGCTCCCACCACTATCACTCTCTGCTAAATTAATATTAATGCATGCGAGCATTGGGTTCAGTTAAGTTTATGGGTAATCATATTCAGTTTATTCCTCATAGGACGCAAGTCACTGTGATTAAAAGCCATAACAGTCGTGTTATGCCCAACAAGGTGTTTCTGGCCTCCAGCTATTTCCAACCTATGTGTGCACCTTAATGAAAAAAAAAAACCTAGATGCAAGATGTAAAACTGTACTACCAAATTAGTTAGGCTGATTAACTTGCAGGTGACAGATTACCTGAACACAGCATCCTTCTTGAGCACCTAATTTCAACAATTAGCAGGTTGCTTTACTTGTGGGGACACATTCACTGCTGAGCCGCCAACAGCTATTAGCATAAATCAGTTATTGTCTCCGAACAAATAATGCAGACGGCACCCTCTTAAAACTCTTGTGCTCATTAATTTTATCATTACACCAGCCTCAACAGATCTACTCGTTCCCGTGAGGGTGATGGATGTGGTCAATGCTAAACCACATTCATCTTGCCCCGCCGTTTCTAGTACAGATCGAAGCCTTGATAAGCTGGAATTCCTGCCTGTTTATTAATAGAAGGGAAACATATGTGCTATGCAGATTACAATGTCTCACGTATGCAAGTGTGCTGCTCACCTTGTTTGGCTCTGCAAGATATCCTGTCAGGCTGCAGGATGTATCCTTCTGTGCAGCTGCATCTGTATGACCCGTAGGTGTTCGTGCAGGTTTGGCTGCATGCACCATACATGGCACATTCATCATGATCTTACGGAAAAAAGGGAAGAGAGTCATTTGTAACAAATTAGGTGTTCTCAAACATGACCCAAATACATAAAGTAATGCTAATGTGGCTTCAGTCTGGCACCTCAGGTATAATTACTTCTGCTACCAATAAGCCATCTTTGGAGTTGTAATAGCCATTGAACTACTCTTTAGTACATCTTTTCCAACTGGATCAAATTCTGGAAGTTCAGCTACTTTGACACACTTCCTCCACCAGCACAATCATGCCACTATAATTTATATCTTCAGTATGAGCTATGTACAAAGTCACCTCTTCGTGTTGGAAACATAGCCTCTGACATATGTTAAGAGCATTTAAAGAGAGAGAAAGAAGTGCGTAGACAAGCTGTATAAATATGTGCATGAATGTGTATGTGCTTTGGTGTGGAAACGTTGCGTGCAAGAGGCTCTCCCTGCAGACAGTAGGCTCTCACGTACTCTGCAACTCCTACTTATTCATATGAAAGAAATCTGGATGAGGGAAAAGGGAAGGAATGTTGTTGGCAGATTGGATTTGGGGTATGGTTGGGTTCTGGGTTTAGTGGGGAGGGCTCTGTGGTGTGAAGGGCCCCATCGGCTATAGAGATTCTTACCTCTGCAGCTCGTTCCATCCTCACCAACCTCAAAGCCGTCGGCACAGAAACAGAAGGTGCCGTTTCTCGTCATGACACAGCCGTAGCGGCATCGAAGCTCATGGCAGGCTGACAGAAGCTCTACAATTGAAAAGAGATGGAGTTAGGAAAATTACTTTTCTGCTTTACAAAAATATGCCTGGTTTCCCTCTTTAATACTTCAGTCTCATTTAGCAAAAAAAAAAAAAACAACAACAAAAAAGCCAAGCTCAATAAGTTCATTTATTTAAAAAAAAGTGAGCAAAAGATAAATTGTATTTATTTCTGTTCATTTTTAAGATTATGGCCTGCAGCTAATAAAACCAAAAATTTGGTTATTTAGACAAAATTACATAGGACAAAAAATGTTCATCTTTTTTTTATACAGAAAATAAGTGGTATGGTGTTGGTCACCACAATCACATGGAAACCTGCTCACAGACAGTAACTGACACAATATGCAAAGAGAGTAAGACATAAAATATAAAGAATCTGGTTGCTGTATTCAACCATGATGGAGAAATGAGAAGAGGGCAAAGGTGGGGTAGAAAAGGGCCAGAAGCCATGGCAATAACCTCTGCAAGAAGAAAATTGTGAAGCAAAACCCATTTAAATGTTTAGGGCTAAATCAGAAGCTGCGGCCTTAACCTGGAATCAGTGCTTTATTGGCCACTACACAGATATATCTGTCATATTTCTTTTTTTCAGCTACTCTTAAACCAGTGATATTCTGATTTGTCGAGATGGCTCCGTAACTACATGAAAATTAAATTGCAGAGTATTAATATTTTTCATGCAAATGTCAAGTATGGAATCAATACAGTTAGAAAATGCATAACAATGGAAAGAAATGTCCTCCCCATTAAATGTTCAACAGTACTATCAGTGGAAAAAAGTTTCAATAAACCCAAAGTGCAGGCTTTATAACTTATATTAATATGTCAGTCAGCTGTCTAGGCCGTCTAAGCAGCACAATTAAAACTTTTTTACCAACATTGCATTGTCAAATCTTCATCTGACAGACTGAATGACGGTGTAAGACTCCATAGGAATTGCCAACATTTCATTTTAGGTGTATTTTCAGAATACTGTAATTGGGGGGGATATTGCTCTGCAAACACAAGAACATCTAATTGTGGAATGAAGAATATGTCGCAGAACAAATCAATAAGTGGAACAAACGAGCAAATTATTCTCAAAACAATGCTTTAGCAGCACAAAGGCGGTTAAACTTTCATTAATGTCATCATCCAGCTCAGTGGAGACAGCTGCATATCAATTTTTCCATGATCTTTCCGGTTGCTCTATCTAAAGAAATTAATGAAATGTCACAACGGTAGATCAAAGTATTTCGTGACAGGCTGCAGTTACACTCAAAGTGATACAGGAAAAAGGCAATCACAAGCTTAGTCATTATTATACAGTGGATACTTTATTTTTCATTTAATTTTATTCTTAGCAGTTGAATTGTGTGCTGCTAGTTATTAATTGTCACCGTTTTCATTACAGGCTACAAAATGTCTTGACTAACTACTACATGAAGATGAATGATGTGTTGTTTGGAGTAGGCTGATTAATTCTAGGTAAGTATATATAGAAACCAATTTGAAGACTTGGAAATATTAAAACCAGTTTAATAGTCTCCAATGAAATGGTGGCCTGTATGAAAACATCAAAATAATTGGTTGTTATGGAAACTCTGTTCTCTCCAAGCGGGCTTTAGAAATTTGTCTACCTCACTTAAATACTTGGTGTGCATGGTAGGTAGTTCAATTCAAGTTGGCTTTAACATTAATGCCATTTTAAAACATGGAGCAAGACTCAATATTTAGTGCACAAGGATGAGACTAGAAGAGATTTTGACAATATTGTGGGGGAGGAGGAAAGCAAAAAACTCTTACTATTCCGTTTTCACCAATAGAGTAAAAGTTTTATAATAAGAAACTATGTTTCAAAGAAAAGGCAATAACTGCAGAATAATCCCATCCAGGTTTGAGTGGTTCAGGGTCAGAAAACCCAAAGGCGTTTTTGACCTTGCTGTTAAAAATTATTATTATTATTTTTTCTCAAGCCCCAAAAACCATGCAATTGCTTTTATGGTAGAATGAAAAACGGTATTATTTCAAACAAAGATAGAAAGTTTTAGATAAAGAGAATTTAAGTATATTTTTGAATTTAAAATGTAGGTGGAAAAGAAGCAAAGAGTTTGTGAACTAATGACAAAAATATCCTTTGTACCCGTAGGGTCATCTTGTTTTGTTGTGTTTATAATTGATAAAAACACAACCAAACATGATACATTTGCTAACATATTTAGTCTGCTTATTATATTTACATTAAAAGGCTATCTGTATCATGTTGACTAAAACTGTTAAGAGTCTTTGTGGGGGTCAAGAAAACATGCCTCATATTGCAGACCTTTGGACTTTTCCATGGCTTGTGGTTTGTATATTTGTCGAATTCTAATGTGTTCCATTTGTCTACAATTAATTGAAAAAAAAAAAACAAAAAAACTATACATTTGAATTTCTTATTTTTTCTCATAGGAACAAGGTTTATTAAATATAAAACTAACAAAGAAAAACACTGTTCAGTTTGGAACAATTAAGTTTAGGTTGGATCAGTCAAAGAATTTTAAAATGTTAATCAAAGTTCAGTTCAGACACGTTGGGATTATGAAAATGGCCAGTATTTTTGTGAGGACACGAAACTCCTAATAAAGTCCCAAATTTAGTGTTGTTAGTGACTAACAGACATTTTCAAAGGGCTTCACAATCGGTGATGTCTTGTCATTTTTTCTAGTCAGTAAAATCCAAAATTTACCCACAAAAATAGCAAATGGTACAAACTTTTTCACCCTGCTGTGGGACATCCTCTTTAGTCAACGCTGCCAGCACAAGGCAACAACTCAAGACCTTTTTTCTTTAAAAAAAAAGTAAATTCATAGCCATGATTGCATATAAAGCTAAAAGACATCACACACTGACAGTGTCTAGATAGCAAAAGAATTACTTTAATTTGGCAAAAATATTGTGATGTAGCAAGGATAGAGGTAAAGTAATGAATTGGTAATTAAAAGTTTCCTGACTTTAAAAAATAAAGTAGAAATGCAAAGCAATACTTTAGTTATATTTATTTTATTGGTAACAATAATTCAGACACCAGTAATATTTTAATATATAAACAATTTTTGCCCAACTAAATAAAATGTACACACATTAAAGGTCTGATTTCTGTTTTTTTTTTTTTTTTTTGCATTACTGAGTGTGAGATTCTGCCATTGCTATAAACAAAGTCTTTCTGCACACCTTCTCCATGTAGCCAAACGAATGCAGAGGTAACTGTTGTGAAACAATATCAGTCTCAGAGTGAACTGCTTTTAAGATGGCTTGGAAGGAACAGCAGGGAGGAAAGCGCTGTGTACTTTGTCTGTTGTGCTGTCAGAGGTTTTGATGGACAAAGAGTTGTATGTGAAATGACGGAGCTTTCATTTCTGGTACAAATGTCTCTCCTGTATGACAGAGAGTAAGAAAACACAGAAAAACTCAAATGTAAATGCCCAGTAACCTTTCAACTACAATGGCTGGAGAGGCTGCTTTGACATTTATGTATTAATACGTCTCCTATGCTCCTGTGGTGAAAAGATGTTTTTAGTCGAAAATACCTGAAGCTTGATGTATTTGAAAGAGAATGTTGAGAAAAATATTAATAAACGATATGCTGCCAGTGCTTTGCACATACAGAATATGCTGCATTAATCATGTCATAGCTCTTCTAAATAAATAAGTACCTTCAAAGAGCACAACCACCCAATGAAAAACTTATGTTTTGAATTAATTTGTTTTAAAACAATGATTAAAATTTAACACAGCAATCTTTAGTCGTCTTAGGATAGTGTAAAGATAATTCCTGATCAAGGCAACAGAAAAATCCACTGTTCAAGGAGAAATTGTTTAATCTATTGTAATATATTTATATTAAATTCCTGATCAGGCTACATGAATATTATGTCAGTGCAAATAAGAGTACCCTGGTTTTCTTTTCCTCTTTTGTAGATATTAAAGCACCACTATTTGAACTGTTTATTCACATGAATAATGGAAGATTTTGAGTCACAGCTCTGCATGTTGCTTCAATTGAACATAAGTAAAAATAGAAACACGTTTACAGCTATGTTATTCCTGCTGTGCTATCAGTAGCGTGCAAACAAGCCTTCAAACAGTTTTCAAAAGGTCTCAGATTTATTAGTTGTTAAGTACCGGTTCATGTTTTAAACACTAATGGTTATGATTGTGCAGTCTGGGGCTTCTTTTTTTTTCCAGAAAGATAAAAGTACACTCAGCTTCAAAATCAACTAAAAATACAGATTTTTGACTTGGTGGATAGACAACCAAGGTAGGAAGCCACATTTTAATTTTGAGTTTCAGTCATTTTGATTCCTACTGTGCTAATTGATTCTTGAGTCATTAATTTAAATTGATCATTTTTTTAAAGGTAATTGAAGTCAACCTGTATTTTAAGAAAAAGAAACATTCAGGCTTCACACAGAACGGGTTACAAATTAAATCAAACACCTCAGGAGCAGCAGTTTCTTTGATTAAACTAACAATTCAAACCAGGTACAAAAAAATAAATAAATAAAAAAAATGAAACAGGAAGTATGATCACAGCTGAATAAAGAGCATTCAGAATGAATAAAAGCAATTAGTTTTTTCACCTGTTAGCATTTCTGTGAGAATCTAAATAGACTAAAGATACTGATTATACATTTAAAAATGAGAAAGACAGAATTAAGCTCACCACCAAAGGTAAATCAGTGAAATACCAGTTGAAACATCCAGCATTTAGAAGGCGTAAAACCAATGAACGTTTCCATTCATTACCAGGAATGACATTTTTCAGCATACATTCTTAAAATGAAATCCAAATAAAAACAGGGAAAATATATGTTAAAAAATGTCTCTCCTTGTACACTGACCATGAACATCTTTGGCAAATACAAATAATTTTTAGTCTAAATATTACAAAGATATGAAGAATATGGGTTAATTATGGGCTGGTATTTGAGAAGATAAATGGGCCCATTTCATCTGAACCTGAATGCTATAGTTTCTTTGGTTTTCTGGAAAAAAAAAAATAGGGGATTAGTCCTGGCATTAGGTGGAGTAGATTTTAAATGAAAAACTCTCCGTCTTGCTTAACTATGGTCTTAATTACTTACTCAGAGCCATAAATTATGCTCTAAATTACTCCAATTTATAAACCAAATTACAAAATGCCAGCATTTTTTTTTCACCTGGTACATGATTAACTGATCACAAGCATAATCAAAGTACAGTATGTTTAGTCTTGGTCAAAGTGGGTTTATCTCTGTCATCAACATTTAAATCTGAGCACAGTTAAACTCTAGCTTCTTCAGCTGCAGCCATAGAAAATGGATAAGCATCACAATGATGAGCTTTAAGCAGGGCTGTGTTGCAGACTTCTTTTCTGTAAATTTTTAGAATGACCCACAAAAAAATAAACTAACCTGAGAAAACCTGAGTATTTAAAAAATATATATATTTATGGTTTAAAAATTTATATTGGTACATTGAAATACCTTAGCATAATGTGTATATTATCTATCCCTGGTTTATATTGGTTCATTGTGAGCCCATCCTGGGCTTGCACATTCACATTTCTCAGATCTCAGACTAACCTGTTTTGAATGCTTTTTACCTCTAAAAGGAACCTGGAAATCCTGTCGAACAAACTCCCACCCAGGGTTTCAGAGCAGACCCATTTCACTAATGTGGCCACAGTGGAATGAACATCCATCTCAATAATAAAAGTATGTGACTGGTAATAATACTTTGTAAAAGCAGGTAATTTGTTTTGAAGTTTTCAGTGCTTGACAGGCGGGTCAAAGGCTGACACTTTATACCAGTTTACCTATTGTCAAAGTTGTGTGTGGACCCTGAGTGACCTTTGCATTGCTATTCATCGTGAGGTATAGAGTAGCAAGCATACTTCCCTGTTGTGAAGCAGTAATCAAATGTCTACATGCTGGGCTAAAGATATTCAAAGCTAATCCTTGTATCTGCTCAGAGACGCCAGATGATGAGCTTTTCCTCTTGGCAAACAGAGGGCTGAGGGGATTGTATATCTGGAACTGAGCCCGCTTTTCACATATCTAAGCTACCTCTGCATGCATGAGTCAGTTGTAAAGTGCTTGTATCCCTGCCACTGTAATCTAGAAATAAACAATATGTGTGAGACACTAAGCATTAAGTTCTTGAAGAAAACTTTTTAGTTTTTCGAAAGGTCACATCCTTCAAAGGATATATCACAAACTACTTTTTTTTTTTTTTTTTAAATAAGGTAATATCTTTTACAGACCACAACTTGGTCTATTATTAATGGTCTAATAGTAGACCATTCATTTTATGGTCTACTATAAAATTAATGCAAAATTAATGTTCATTATACTTTAATTTAGTTAGTGACTTATGAGTTTCTGTTTACTTCAAGAATGCAAACAATGTGATAAAGGCCAATTTCTCTTCAAAATGGGAGAGGGAAGAAAAAAAATGCAAGTTAGAAAACGACTGCAAGAAAATAATTGCCCTTTTACACCAGGCATTGTCTGCTATGCAATAATCCAACATTTCTTAAACAGCTAGAACTGTAGAAAATAAGGTGGTATGAGGTTGTGCACTTTATAGTTTTATTGCCTTTTAAGTGTATTAAGTAGAACGGTTAGAAAGTTAAAGAAAATCATTGCATATGTTTTTTGGAGTTCCCATGGAAGGACCTACAAGGTCCAAGCTTCAAAGATAGTAATTGTAGTTAAGAAATGAGCAAAGGTGCAATATGTGGCAAGTATTAGGTGTAATGTTAAAATGAAGGTTTGTAAGATAACATACTTTAGAATCTATAGGTGGAGAATGTTTAGAATTATTTGGATCTAAAACCAATATGATGCATCTTACAATACACCAAAAATACTATAGAAAAAAACAAACAATAAACACAAACTCAGACTATTAGTAGTCTGAGTTTGTGTTTATTGTTTGTTTATTTTTCTATAAAAGTCAGGCTCCACATTGTAACATATTTTACTGCTTATTCCTTAAAATGAAGTCTTGCAAAATTGCATTGCAAAATCAATCTAGCCTTAGTGTTCTCTGTATCAACTAATAACAATCTAGGGCCACAGAAATTAGTAAAATTAGTGAAATGACTATGACTCTATCCCCATTTTGTCATGTTTCTACTAAAACTGCCTGCCACAAAAAAACACGTTTCTCCTCCACTGATTAAATGGTGTTAAGAAGTCATGTTCATGCGACATTTCTGTCAGTCCAGCTTTCATTATTTATGAAAAGAAGGGCCTCCCCAGGTGGTGGTATGACAACACCACATATTCTGTAAGAATAAAATAAGCACCATTCAGGAGTAAGTAGAGGTTTTACTCCTGCGATGGCGTGAGGATGTCGCTTGGGGTGCTGCGATGGAGTAGAGCCAGTCAGATGTTTGTAAATGCCAATGTACCAACTTGTGCTACTGTGCTTCAAAACATTATGTACAGATGTATGTGTAGGTTAACAGACTTTGTAAACGGCATCACAATCCTGTTCAAAGCTCAGAGAGGTTCTTCTCTAGTTTGTGGAACTAGAATTAGTTTATATGGCAGTGGATGATTATTTTATTTTTATTTTTATTGTTCTTGTTTTTGTTTTGTCTGTTTCTTGCATTTTTATGGACCATAATTGTGTCTAAATAAATAGGATTGATTTATTGATTAATGTCATTACCTTTTCTGATTTATTTTTATCATCTGCTATGAACATAGATTTTTGTACCCTTGGGTAACCAAGTCTTTTGTAACAAATTATCCACAATATTTAGAAAGAAAAAAATAAGGTCTCATGCAGTGTTTTTTTTTGTCCAGTAGTGGAATAGAAGGGAAGGTTCTTTCATTCCCTGCTCTCGTCACAATATTGTGTCTTTCTTAATACTGGACGTTAATTTAAGTTACTAATTCCCCGGGAATATCTTTCTACACATCTGACACTGTGACCTGTAATATGACCCCCAGCTTTTACGACCTGTCTAGGGGTGGCCAGATCATAACATGAAGGATCCATCCTCTTCAGATCCCAAGCGGCCAAGACACACAAAGTTGAACATTTTATATTGCTATTTAGTTTAAAAAGATGTATTTTTGATTGAGATGTTACAACAAGTGGAGCATATGGCTTCAGAGGGAGCTATAATGCCGAAAACAAACAAAAGGAAGCTATCTGAATATTAACCAACTTGCCTAATTGAACGTAAATAAACCAAATGACAAAAACTTACCTCCGTAATTAAGAAAAACATAAGAAAACTAAGGAATAATAAACGGCAGCTCACTCCTACAACTCCAAGAACTTTCACAAGGTTTTAACAGACACAAAGTGTGGCCAGTTGAGATGAACTGAGGATGGATGGCATGAAATCTGCATCCACAGCTTTTATATCTGCCACCAATTGAACTTCTCCGTCGTCTTCTGGGAACCAATCAGAGACAGGCACCTGCACACTCATATTTGCATAATTAAGTTGATGACGCCAGTCATAACACCAGCAAAGGAACATTATAATTATTTTTAATTTAAAAAATATATATATATTGCATGCTGAACTTCCAGCCAGAGTTACAGAGGACACCAGCATTCACAATATCCCACCATAAATCTATGTCCATAAGTTTGAATGAATTGTAGTAATTTTGCGTAAACTGAGAACACAGTTTAAGCTCAAGGTCTCTAAAGTCAACAAACACAAGTCAACCACAGCACTTGCAAAAGCTTCTATTCTTCATAGACCAGAATTCTTCCTCTCTAGACATACATGTGAGATTTTGTACATTGATAACAAAAATTACATGGGTAACAATGACCCACACCAGTGGAGAATGTACAGCTCAATTCTGTTAAAAGTAAGTTGCAGTACTATTGAAGTTTCGTGACCTAAATATAGATTTTAGTTTAGATCATAGCTTAAAAGCAAGGACATCATGGCAGCATAGATCACTCACACAACATAATACTCTCAGATCTTCAACATTCAGCCACACAGATGGCAGAATATAAATTCAGAGAGCTGCTTTGTTCCTTTGCCAGTAATAACAAGAAGTCTCACCATGAACAAGAAAACAGTGCTCCAAGGCTAACAGTCAGATTGCCCCATCTGGCCTAGTTCTAGCTTCCCTTTAGGGATGGCCATGGCCTTTGTCTTTGAATAGCCCTACTCCACAGTCTAGCTTCCCTCCACAGTCAAGGTCTATAGTTCACGTGGGACCAAATTCAGATGCAAGCCAAACACAGAAGGTACACCAAATGCCAGTTCAAAGAATCTTTGTTTTTTTTTTTTTTAAGCATAAGTAAAGAGTTGAACCAATTTCCAGGTCTGTAGCTGGAGTTGATGTTATACTGGGTGGCATGATTGACAGGTTTTATTCCACAGCAGTGAAAATGGGGCAAATAATCTCTTGAGTTTGAACTTTCAGAAAGTCTGCATGGAGAAAAAAGTGTCTGCGTGATGATTGCAGTGACACAGTTTATTGACAGGCATTTAGAAAGTTATCTAAAAAGCTTGAGCATGTCAGCTTTGACATGACATGATGCCTTCCATACAGATAGCAGTACAAACCCTAAACTTGAGAGATATAGATATTCATATAAAAAATTTTACTCTGGAGCTCAAACTAGAAGGCATACATGACAGTAAATGTTGGTAATCCTCCACAGTCCAATTTGATAAGAGATTTAAAACCTGGTGCACAGCCAGGCTTCTGACATGCCCTGAAAAATTGGAAGCAACGTCATGGGTGTGGGTGTCAGAATCTGCCAGCAAACAATGAAATTTTAATTCTACCCACTCCGGAGGAAGAAAATCCCCTGTAATGGGATTTGATGACACAAGATTGTTTCCTCATATTAGAAAGAGTAATGATATGAGTGACAATATCTTGCCAGACTGTGCAAGAACAAAGTAAGATGCATGAAATATTGATTGCCAGTGTCTGCTCTTGTTGATATAGCGTGTTGTTGGGTCTGTCTCAAAGTTGATCACAAGCAGTGATACCACAAGGCCTAAAAAGACTCAAACAGCAAAACTGTTTCTGATACAGACTTAAAAAAGGGGTGAGATTGTAACAAGAGATACTTTGATAAATTCTGCCAAAATACACAACAAATCAACAAATTCATCTGTGTGAAATACGGAAACGGCAAACACGCCACTATAGAGAATTGCTACCTCATATGCTTTGGTAAAGTGGCTGCAGCATGGTGATGTAACACAGTAAAGAAGCAGTACATATCGCACTGTGGCACAGCAGAGAAGAAAACAATCACTTTGACCACTTACGGCAAATGTTCCATCCATTAGAGGAGCAAAAATTTAATAAATATGCTAATATGTTACAGTACAAGGCTGGCTGAGCACTTTTAACCTACCACAAGAAGAAAAAAGAATCTCAGTATTTATTTTAAGCTGTATTCATGGCCGGTCATTTTACAACAGGAGCATCACTTATCAGCAGCTCCTTCAAGCAGGAGAAAACTGTTTGTTTGGATTGCTATAATGAAAAGTTAATCAAGTGAGATAATTGACTTGTTCAGAAACAAGGGGGGTGGGAATGATGTATCTTCTCCTATCAGCTGCTCCTTTTTGAGGTCTGCACTGCAGATCATTTCCTCCAATCTCACCTTATCCTGAGCATCTTTCTTTTTCACACCAACCCCTTGCATATCCTCCTTTTACTGCATCCATGAATCTTCTGTGTCATTTTTTTCATCTCCTCCATCAGCTACATTCTCAAAATCTGTTATCCAATATGTCCCATCTCTTCTCAACAGATGGAAAAAAACCATCTCAGGGTCGCCTCTTCAACTTAGTCTAAATGGGACAAAACAGGAGGGATGATGGATAGAAAAAAACAGGTATGAATATTTATGAATTACTTTGTAAGCAGAATATCGGCTAAGAAAAATTATGGTAAATATTGATAAAAAGAAATGAAATGCGGGTTTATGATAATTAACAAGTAGCAAGTAATGTTGATGTAAAATTTATTTGTATAGCACATTTAAAACCAGTTGACCAAAGTGCTTCACATTTTATTCCAGCCATCATAACATAGCAAACAAAATACAAAGAAAATACAAAAACACAAGTTAATTAAAATCAGAAGAACATGCAACTCGCGTCATGTTGAAAGCTAGTGAAAACAGTTGTTTTTAACAATGGGAAGCAAAAAAGTCTGTGTAATGTTGGAGGGCAGATTGTCCCTCACTTTAGGAGCCACAGATAATAAATCTTGATGTCTTCTGATCTCCCTCCTAGTTTTGGTACTCTGATCAGATGATCAGACGATCAGAGTACCAAGGAAGGAACATTAGGCTGTAGTAGGTCAGAGAGATAAGGGGGTGCAAGCCCATTTAGGTATTTATAAGTCAACAAGAGACTTTTAAAATATATTCATTTACACATGGGGAGCTTGTAAAAGGGGGATAAAACCAGTGAACTGTTTTCAAACCCCTGGATTGTTGTTAAGAACCGAGCCTCAGCATCCTGAACAAGCTGCAGACAAGAGAGGGAGACCTGACTGACCCCGACATAAAGTGCATTACAATAATCAAGTCAGGTTGTAATAAAGGCAAAGAGTATTTTCCCAAGGTCAGGTCTGGCTTAGGTCTAGCTCTCTGCTTTACTAAAAAAAACCTCATATATATATATATATATATATATATATATATATATATATATATATATGAACTTAAGTCTTAAGTCAAGGATCACAGGAAGAGAGCAAGTTGTAGAACTAGAGCTAAACCAGATAAGTTTTTATCATCATGAAAATATAGAAAAGTTGAATCATCAAGACATTTAACAGAGGATGGATGGAGCGATTCTGGGGCAAATCAATCATCAGCATAACAATGAAAATAAAGAACAGGCTTTCCTTTAATAGACCCCAACTGAGGCAGGAATGATAAAAACAAAAGTGGACCCCACATGAATGAACACTATTTTCTCTAAGTCTTTAGAAAGTAAAGAACATTTTGGAAATTTGTTTCAAATTCAAACAAGCTGAGTGGTCAAGTCCAAGTTATCTCAAGTAATATTACTCAAAGATTTCCTAACAAAAGGTTGCTTTAAAATCATAATTTCATTTACAGTATTTAGGTAAATTCTCTGTCTCAGACAATCTAGTCCTACAGTATGTTAAACTATGACTTACTGCTATTTACCATAATACTTAAATTTAACTTCTCAGACCCAGGCTCAAATAAGTAGAATCAAGAAAACACTTGAGAGAAAAAAAAAACTGTCTGAGAAGTTTAAGTTGCTGAAATATCTTAAAAAGGAAGCATGATCCCACAACCTAAAGAAATTCAAAAGCTGAAGTGAAATAAAGTCACTGGTATCCACCAGTCTTCGGAACTCCAGCAAGCCACATGTGGAGCCATTATCCACAATTAGTTAAAAAGCGAAGCCATGGTGAATCATCACAGATGGGGCCGGCCTATCAAAATTACTCAGTGCATCTGCAAATCCTCCAGGACATTACATAAAAACTGAGACCAAAATCTAAAGCTTGACAGACATCACTTTCCTCAGATAAGGTCAGAGCGCATTATTCAACAATTAGAATGAGAATGGATGAAAATGAAGATTTCTGAGGCAAAAACCAAAAATAGAATGCAAGACTCCAAAGCAAACCAGTAAATCCCCCTGACACAATGCAGGTTTTATAGAGACATAGCCAAAGTCAGAGACACTTGTGTTCAGACATGAAAAAGCTCCCAATGTGGCTGAATTAAACCAAGTCCATTAGAAGGAGATGGTAAAAATTTCTCCACAGCAACGTAAAAGACTCTTTGTAAGTAACTGCAAATACTTCACGGCAGTTATAAACGCAAAGGTGAGCATGACGAGTTTCTAGGTTTAGAAGGCATTTACTTTTTTCACTTATCCAAATCTTACATTTATTTACCAGAATCAAGGCTTGATGAAGGGAAAAACTTGTAAGTTTTGAACTCTTTGAGGTGTTATTCAGTTTTCATATTTGAAACATTGCAACACATTTCTCCACCGGGGTGAAAACCTCAAAATCAGAGCCCATAGAGAGGTGCAATGGAATCATACTCTGCAGCAATAACTGTGGCGACTGTAGCTTTACTGTGAGCAGTGAAGTAGGTCCTTCACAAGGAATGTAAAATCCAGGACATACATGATCAGTTTCACAGAACAATGTATTAGAATAGGAGTCTTTGTCTGTCAACAGTGGTGGATTGAAGAGTTTACTGTGAAAGAAACCTTTGTTGTCTGAAGGGGTTTCAAAGGCCTTACTCCTCTTAGACTGCAATCTAAATAGAGCATGAAACTACTTTTTATATTCTCATTGACCTGCTCCCTAAATGTATTTTTTCTCCACTCTTCACAATCAAGGAATGGGATAATTCTGCGGCATAAATGTCAAGTACTCATGAGCTATTACCATATCAGCTTGTTAATGATCAATGAGATTTGGGGGTCATGCTTAGTTTGTTGATGTGTTTGTTTAAATGTCAGTTGAAATGAAACATGTTCTGAACTACATCATGTTCTTGATACTGTTTTCATGTGCATTGCACTCTTATTAGGAGATTATGCATTCCCCACATGCTTGGTTGATACAGAAAGCGTAAAGGTCTTCATACATTTCTTTCAGTTCAGAAACATGAGCTACTTGAACTGTACCTACATGCATGTTTGAGAATTGTTTTTATTTGTCACTCAGTTGTGCTACCGGTGAAAATTATGCATTTTTTTTGACTATTTGCTCAGAAGTGAAGCCAAGAGCTGAAAATAAAGAATAAGGTCATTTTTTACCTGGAAATATTTTAAAGAAATATCTGTGAAATTGGATTGCACTGTTCTTTTATAAGAAAAATACACTGATAAAAGACTCCTTTTAAACAGACTTTAGCATTAGCGATTAGCATGATGTGTTTTCCTTTGAGAAAGGCAGTCTTCCCCTTACCTCAGATTTTAAAAATCCTGCAATCCAACATTCCCATTTCCAAATTTTACACAGCAATTGTAGGATTTATTTATTTATTTTTTGGCAAAAGACCAAGACCCATTTCTCCTTCCAGCACCAGACTCACACTTTTGTATTGGTAGTATTTACCCAGAATGGCCTGCGTTATAGTTGGTTTCCTGCTTTTGGAGTGGTCTCTGGTCCACTTGAGTCCACATATGCATTCAAACTGAGTCAGAGTTCACTTCAACTGGACAAAGACCAGGTTTTTTTCAAACCAGAGTTTACCGATTTGGTTAGCATCAGCATTTCATTGACCATTCATACCTCCCTAAGCAAATCAGACTTAGACAAATGCACTACTGTTCAATTAAGGTGCATTCACACCAAACAGGGCTGGTGTGAATACACCCTAAATTTAGTAAGTTTCGGAACATTTTATAATGTTTCATTATTTAAAATTGATGTATAAATGTATGTACAATCCAGCCCCTTCTGTTCTCAGTGAACTTGTAGTTCCACTCAGAGGAGGTGGGCTCTGCCACACGAGGAGTCTCCAGTGGAAACATCAAAGTGCCTCTGAGACAGACATCATCTGGACAGTCTGCTTTTTATGTTCTTTGCTCTTAGCAGCAACTGGATTCAGAGTGGGGACATTTATATGAAATTAAAGGTGTTTAAGAAAATAAAGTCAGGCATGTGATCACAACTAATCTACCATGCTATGTTGCTTTTTGTTATGTGTCTTTAATTGTGTATTTTAACAATTGTTTACTTAAAGGCCCTCCTTTAAGGCATGAGCATGGACAAAGCACAAAGCTATTGGCATCGCAACCACAGTGCAGGGCAAACAGTTGGGATGAATTGTGTGTGATGAAATGAACACAAACTTTTTGGTGACATGGTGTATTTATAGTGAATAACTATACTATTAATAAATAAAAATATAACAGATTTTAGTGATATGACTTTACTACTTTTAATCACCTCAAAACCAATCTTCCAGATAAACACAAGAGGATATAAGATAACTATTAGGCTGTGGACAAATCACAGTGGGCTGTAAGCAGCACATGATTTACATTCAGGAGAATAAGGATGTTTTTACTGGAATCCAAACCATATTATGTAGAAAAATGAAACCAAGATAGCTTTAAAGATATAATTCAGAAATATTCCAGCTGAGCTGTGACAAGATCAGTGTAACATCGCAGCAAATACATGCATCCCAGACTACAGCAGGCTTCTTGACATTTGTGACAGACCTGATTTCATCTATAACCTTCACCAATAACTGCACACTAAATATGTTCTTAGCACAACACAAAACAGTACTAAAATGCAACAAGCACAATAAAAAAGGCAAGACTATGGGGAAAAAATGGTGAAGGAAAAGAAATTAAAACCATAAATCCAGCAATTGGACAGCTATTGTCTGTTGTGTGTGTAGTATAGGATATGCCCTATTGGATGTATTCTGAGATTGTTTTTTTTTTTCATTTATTCAAATGTTTAGTAAAAAAACCTGTAGCTTGTATTTTACTTATATTTGATCCCTATTTTATTGATTTTATATTGAATTTTAATGCACTTTGCTCAACGGTTTTATTTTTCAAGATGCAATTGGGAGACCACAACACCAGAACTGGTAACTAAGTGTATATTCACAGTCTAATTAGGAAAAACAAACATTTCAGTATATATTTTTAATGAAAGTAAAAACGAATAGTACGATATGCACCCTACTATGCTGCATATTTGTAATTTATTGAAATGTCCATGAAAGTTGATAGAATAAAAAAAAAAAATCTAAGCTTACAAAAATGATACGTTGCAATGAATGGGAATGCATCGCAATGTTTCCTTGCCAGAATGTGTTTGTATCCTGGAATGTTATGTTCTGTTGGGCACATGGAGAAAAAAATTGGATACAAAAAAGATGTGATCTAGCTGTAAAAAATCCCAGGTTGTAATTATTTGAAATGTCCTTTATTTGAGTCATAAAACCTAAGGAAGGACATTATGGGGAAGGGAATTACTGGGATAAAAATGTTAAATAGATTACATTTCAGTCAGTAATTGGCACTGCTCCTAACTACTGATTTTTTTTTTAAACTTGTAAATGAAAACTTGAATAACCTTCACTATTTCAATTAATTGTTTTAAAATTCAAGACGAACGATTGAAGAACCATGTGACAGCACAGATCTTTTCATTCAAACCTCAAATCATTTAGTGACACTAGTGTGAAAGTGAATTAGTTGTATGCAAGACTTAGATTTGATTACTTAATTAATGTGGTTTGTTTTGTCTACAATTCCCGAAACTTTAAAACAAGAGAAGTAGGATTTCCTTGTGTTGTGTAAGATGACGGTATAAGTTTCGCATCCAAATAAATTGGGTTTGTTTTATTAAAGCGTTTTTCTTTCTCGTGTCATCAAATGTTACTGGAAAACCTTGGAATCAGTTTTCAAAGTTCAGATGTAGGCCAGTTCTCGCCCAGAGCTCGGCTGAGCAAGTGCACCGCATGTGACAGCATTGGAATAACACCGTCATTCTAACCAATGAGTAATCTGTTTCAATAACATTGTTTTTATTATAAAAAAATGTAAATAAATGTGTTTGTTTTCACCTTTAGGGACAGCTCTTGTGATATAAAAAGAAGCTTGATAACTGACTAACTTCTATTTATTTAGGACTGACATTTGTCTTCTTCAAATGCAAGAAGCAGAGACTTCAGAGCTCCCACAGCGCAGCCGGTAGCATCCGATTAAAAATGAGTCTTCTGAAGGTGAGCAAAAAGAGTTTGATGGTTTTCCATATGGGTACCTTCATTTCAAGGCCTCGTGGGATGCTCAGCATGTATATTCATAAGAGGTGGGCAAAAAAGGGAGGGAAAGTTTTTAAGAGAACCAGCTGGTTGCCTTCGACTTGTCTCTGGTGACCTCAATTTCTCCTGCTTCATTGAGTTTGATGTGCCACGTCCTAAACTGTAGCTCTTGCTTAGGGAACTTGTGAAGAATCTTAGATTATTACAGCGTTAAATCATAATGAAGAACCAAACCAAACCAAACCAACTTTATTTATAAAGCACTTTAAAACAACCACAGCTGATACAAAGTGCTGTACATTAAAACACAACATAATAAAAAAAATTTAAAAAATAAAAACTTACAGTTTTAAAACAAAAACATACAATTTAAAACTAGATCCCGCTGGAGTTAAAAGCCAAGTAAAATAGATGGGTTTTAAGACGAACTTTAAAAGTGGACAGTGAAGGGGCCTCTCTGACCTGCAAAGGCAAGTCGTTCCATAACTTAGGACCAATGACAGAGAAAGCCCTGTCCCATCTCAGCTTCCTTCTGGATCTCGGTGCCTCCAAGAGCAGCTGATCTGCTGACCTGAGAGACCGATAGGGTACGTAGGGGTGAAGAAACTCAGAGAGGTAAGCCGGGGCAAGATTATGCAGTGATTTAAAAACAAACATAAGAATTTTAAAATGAATCCTAAAATATACAGGCAGCCAGTGAAGTGAGGCCAGGACAGGGGTCACATGTTCCCTCTTTCGAGTTCCTGTCAGAAGTCATGCAGCAGCATTCTGTACTAGCTGCAGACGTGAGAGCAGCGACTGACCGACTCTCAGATAAAGTGAGTTGCAGTAATCCAATCGAGTCGAAATAAAAGCGTGGACCACCGTTTCAAAATGCTGCCTGGAAAGAAAAGATTTCACTGACACCAATTGCCTTAAATGATAAAAGCTGGTCTTAACCACGGCTCTGATTTGGCTGTCCAATTTAAAATCACTGACCACCTTAAAACCAAGATCTGTAATAACAGGTTTAAAATATACCTCCAAGGGTCCCAGGTCAACAGATGAGGACTCACATGAGCCACTGGGTCCAAACACCATCACCTCTGTTTTGTTTTCATTCAAATTTAAAAAGTTCAAGGCAAACCAAGATTTAATATCACCTAGACATGCCAGGAGATGTTTGATGGAATGGACATCCTTCTGCTTCATGGGCAAATAAATCTGACAGTCATCAGCATAACAATGAAATGAAATCCCATGTTTCCTGAGGATAGAACCCAGAGGCAGTAAGTAAAGAGAGAAAAGCAGAGGGCCCAGAATTGAGCCCTGCGGGATACCATAAGGCATTGAAGCAGCAGATGAGTCAGAGTCACTAATTTTCACTGAAAATGTTCTCTCCTCCAGGTAGGACCGGAACCATTTAAGAACAGTGCCATCAATACCAACAATGTGGTGTAATCGCGATATTAAAATGTGGTGGTCTACTGTATCAAAGGCAGCAGTTAGGTCAAGTAAAATCAGAACAACATGGTTACCAGAATCACATGCAAGAAGGATGTTATTAAAAACTCTTATTAAAGCAGATTCTGTACTATGAAGAGTTTTAAAACCTGACTGAAAAACTTCCAGAATGCCATGGAGTAAGACATGGAGTAAGACATGAAAACTGAACAAAAGGGGGTAATAATGCATTAGTCTTGTATAGTAGAATTTTAAGTATTGACACGAACTGAGATGGATACATTTTGCAGCTTTCAAACTTGACTCATGTCTGTACTGAGGAAGAAATGGAAATATTTATAAATTAATAAAAAATATATTTTCATTACAACTGTAAATCATGTTCTTTACTAATCCAATGAAATTAAAATGATCAGGTGTATGTGTGATGTATCTTGAGACTGTTTTACAATATTACACAATATTATTGTGGGCGTATACCCAAACCATTTAAACTAAAGTGATAATGTTTGAACTTGGAAATAAGTGAAACTATTGCAAGAAACATGTCCACTTAAAATAAAATGATGTAAAATTGATTATATTCATCCATGATTTGATTCTGGCAAAACTATATATCCTTTATTTATTCCCTTTTCCGGATTACTTGAGAAATTATGATTTGCAAGAAAATTGTGCAAAACAGTAGCATGGGAAATCCTGTATTACATATTTGTTTTTTGTAAGAAATACCTAAAATCAACTCTCCACTCAATAATAGACAAATATTACATTTATTTTCTATACACATGCATCTTTGTCTCATTACCTCTATCAGAAGACCATAGCATAGTTTCATCAGATAGATTTCACAGAAGTTACCTTATGAACTAGATGCTGAATGTTTTCATGATATGGTCTAAAAATAACAAAGAATTTTACCCCTAGTATTTTTTACAATTAAACCTCATTTTAGTAAGATGCCAGGGTGAATACATTTTCTGTATGGAGCCCACAGCTACACTCCACGGCTCGCCTCCCACATGTTTCTGCATACTGACCAAAAAGTGTACAAAAAAGTTGACCTGTTTGAAGATATTTACAGTGATGGTGTGGAAACTATATACGCAGCATTTGTCTCTTTCATGAAGGTAACACCAACACTTTGAGTGGCATGGATGTTGAGAAGATGACTACAGGTTGGCCGTCTCAGCTATTAGATATGCAACACTACATACACCCGTAGGGCAAAGAGTACATTCTCTGCAAGACACACCAGTGATAAACTTAAATACATAATTAAGCACAGAAATATATAATATTGCATATTTCTAACAGTGGAAAGCAATACAGTATCTCTTATTTGTATCAGCAAAAATTATGCTTGCTTTCTGTTTTAAATAACATTCTCAGGACAAGTTATGACATAGTAAAAGACTGACGTATCATGCTGCAATAGTTTACAGATAAAACTTAATATTTTATGTGTTGACTTATAAAAAGCATTTATGTTTTTGGTATTATATCTACATTAATTCATATCCAATAAAACTTGGACAAAGACTTAAAAAAGCAGTTTATTTTTCTCTTCATCGCTATGTTTTAAGTGGAAGATGATTGTGAGAGGAATGAATTATACAGCAAGGTCAGTTTCTGTGCTATTGTGTTCTCACTGCATTTCAGAAGAATAACAGAATAAGAGGTGTTCTAATAGGAATCCATTATGGCAAAGGTAATTCATAAGTGGCAAGCAAGCAGCATCAATGTGTATTTATGACTATTAAGAACGCTGGATGGATTCCACTGTACTTTTTTTGCACTGTACTTGACACAGTAGTTCATCATTTTATGTTTTTAGAATAAATTCTCACTTTAATGCCTGTGTTTTACTTTTCAAGGATAAAGGCTAATATGCACACACACACACAAAGTTTGGAAATCACTGTGGGTTCCTCCATGTTTGACTCCAGTGTGTCAGAAAAACAGCAATTGTTTCAACTAAGAATGTACTTTTAAAAAATGGTTGACGTGCAATATCCTATGGTTCTTGGCTTGACCGTTCCAAAATCCAATCATATTCTGATCAGTGTTTTTCACTGACCAGAAATAAATGCTGACCAGGTCATCCTGAAAGGAAGAGGAATCAAAGTCTTCAAAATCATTAAAGTGAATTCAGAGTAACCACCAAAATGTAACAAACTAATTGCATTCAATATGCACAAAGACAGAGACTTAATCTGTTGGTCAATAATCAATATAATATTGCACTAATTACTAAAACTGCACTAATCACATAAATCCCAAACATCAGATTTGAAAGACAGTTAACACATCGCCTTGGTATTTTTGTCTTGGTTTAAAATAAGATATAAACCCTGTATTACTGCAACTCCTTTTTTACAGATGTAGCAAGACGTTGGTCACAAACAGCCATTGGTTAATTTATTATGCAAGTTTATTAAGTCACCAACACAAATGGTGATCTCAGCCGATGAGGTAAAAACGCCTTGCTGAAAATGTATTGAGCTAGCATTTCTCTTGACATGCTAACCAGTTAAACACGTTTACAGTAGAGCCACATTTACAAAGACCCACTCTTAGATGCGTACCCATTCATACACTTATTAACGGGTCGGGGACAACCTATGTTGAAGTGCTATGACAAGGTCCACATCATCATGTGGCATGAGCAGAAGCTGGAAATGAATCCAATTGCAAGACAAGTACTCTTCCCTTCGAGCAGCAGTTGCTCAGTTTACTGTAGTTCAAACGGAGCATAGAAACGGGAAAGAAAGAGGATTTAAGTTTAAATGTGACAAGCTTGTCTGAGTATTTCAGAAACTGATGAAATACTGGAAATCTCATGTCCTTCAAGAAAAAAGATGCCTTAATCAATTTACTGACTAGTTTAGGTCACTGAAAGACATCAGCCAAGGTATGCATCCTACCATGTCTAAACGCACAACATGTCGAACCTTGAAGCAGATGGACTGCAGCAACATAAGACCACACAGGCTGCCACTCATGTAAGCTGAAAACATAAAACTGTGGCTACAATTCAAACAAGCTCACCAAAATTTAACAGATTGGGAAAACATTCCCTGGTCCAATAATTCTCATTTTTGGCTGTGATTTAGAGTGTAGGGTTCAGATTTTGAGGTCAACAGTATTATCCCACTTTATATGCAAAATTAAAACTGCTGATGGTGATATAATGGTGTGGGAGATATTTTCTTGGCTCACTTTTGGCTCTTTATCCCCTATTAGGTATTTTATTATGATCATTGTGATAATATTTTGCGGGATAATGCATCGAATGAAAAATCTCAAAAAATCTCAAACTGGATTCTTGAACATGATAATGTGTTTGACTGGCTCCAATGGCCTCCACATTAATTGGATGTATGTTTTGTAGAAAGCATCATGGAAGTGCAGTTTACAAACTTGTAGGAACTGCATGATGCTATCATTTCAATATGGCTTAAATCTTTAAGTAATGTTTCAAGCACTTCATTGAATCTGTGCTATAAAGAATTATGGTTTGTCTCAAGACAAAAAGTGTCAAAGCACAATTAGCAAGGCTCTCCAAATAAAATGGTCAATTATTTTAAATAAATGTCACCTGGTCATGGCAGAGAGAAAGAAAAAATAAAAAAAAAATTGAGTTTGATATGTATATTGTCTCAAATTGCATTATTTAAAAAAAAATAGAATAAATACAGATTGTTGGTGGCAAAAGAACATTATAAAAGAACTGGAAATCAGAAATCAGCTACTTGCTCGATGCAACATTGAACATCTCTGAAGTGATACTAAGAAACAAACAAAAGACATGTATATATCTTCAGTACCAAATACCTTCCATTACCCCCATATCTGCAGACTTTAACAAGATTAAGTTAATGGCAATGTAAAAAAAAAGAGGGAGGAAAATACTTAAATAGTGTTTCTTCCTTCAGGACAATGAATCAGACACTGACACCTCTTTGCACCTCTGATTCATACACGGACTCATCCCAGCTTGACTTTAACTGTCTTACGGGGTCAGGACAGGTTGCGGTTTATGACTGACGGGTGCTATTGTTGTGCCAGGACCTCAGCGATTGCAGGGCAAAATATTGCCTCCTCATAGAAGCCAGGTGTCTGTAACAGCTTGGTGTATTTGCACAAAAGGTAAGCAACAACAAAAACTTGTGTACAGCACAACACCTGGCGCTGCCATCCCGCTGCTTCTCTCGGCTGCTCTGACAGTAGGGATGACGAGAAATCACCCTGGCAACCAGCTCAACAGCAAAAGGGGGAAAATGCCAACTCAAAACACCGTAGCATGAAATAAGCTGTTCTCTGTCATCTACTAAGTAGCTGATAAAAGTGTATTAAACAACAAAACAAACAGCTTCTAACTGTGGGTAAAAATGAACTATTAATTTATACAAAGAAAAGCACATATCTGGAATATGCCTTGCTAAAATATGCAATAGTATTTTAGGGAACATTAACTAGATATGAAAGTTGTATTTAAAACAAATACATGTTTTAAAAATTAATTCTAATTTAATGGGCGTAATAAATTATACAACGTTAATAATCCAAATAAGATGAGCACAATCTGATTAATTGCAGTGATAATGAAAACTCTTATCATTTTACGCATTCTAAACCCAAGGCAAGAGGAATGAACATGAAAGCTTCTCTTACCTCGACAGTGAACTCCTTCATCGTACCCGTCCTCACAGTCTCTGGCCCCGTTGCAGAGCTTGTTGAAATGAATACATTTTCTCGTCCCAATACACTGTACATGATTGAGGGGACATCTGATCACCACCTCCTGTGCACCTGAAGCAGAAAAAAAAGAGAAACCAGAACAATAATTAATCATGTCCACATCAAGAGGAAAATTCCGGTTTTAGGTAAAATAAGGAGTGCACACCAGTCGACGGAAAAAGATTCACCATCATTTGTTTTAGTTGCAAGTAAACATTTTTTTTTGTCAACCTGCTCATACCTCAAGACCTCTTTTACATGAGGAAGAACCTGCGCATATGCAAATATATTTATACTTCACAGCATTGTTCTCCACACACAACAGATGTTTCCCCACGTTGCTCTGCAGCCGCATTTGGTTAAAATCCTATAACAAACTACCTGACTGCCACAGCCAGCCAGGCGAACAGCGGAGAGCAGCTGTTTAGGGATTCATGAGGCACATAGATAAGTGACCCTCATTCATGTGTAAGCCCCAGGAGCACATAAAACTCAGCTGACCAGCACACTCGCACTGTAAAAAGCCATATTTCCACCTTAACTACACTGACATCAATTACGGATTAGCTATTGTGGCCAGCTAATGGGAAGATTTATTACCCATCGGGTGAGAGATAAAACTATTCCTAAAAGTTCTTACACCCATACTACACCAATTTTGAATTTCGTGAACATTATCTATTAGCGGAGCCCACTTCTATCTGAAAAGGTAAGACTACCCAATTAATGTGGCTAACAAAAAGAAGGGTGACAGCCTGTTCAGGGTTTTACACAAGAGAGATGTGGACATGGAAGTGTATCTCTGGACTGATGCAATAATGACTTATATCATTATCTCCTTCCAACCGTTCAATTGCCAAGAAATGGTGACTAACTAATGAAAGTACCTTGGCTACAGCAAGGGAAGCACAAAAGACTTGCACTGCTTTTATGCCCCATTTAGTTATTTCAGCTGTAGGTAGCCTTGTCCATTAGGTTTTTATGTTTCTTGAATGAAGGGAACTGGTAGTTTCCAGAAATAGAACATTTGGGCTTTACTAACAACTGCACATCTTGAAACCTGTATACTTTCACTGTCAGTATAAGGGACACATATATATATATATATATATATATATATATATATATATATATATATATAGCAAAAGTATTCACATCAGTTGCACTTTTACAATCTCACAGTTCAACATATTTTTGGGGGGCATGTAATAAACCAAGTGGAAGGAAAATAAAACATTTTTAAAAATCTGATAAATACATACATTTGTTTCCAGGCCCTTTTACTCTAATACCCCCAAAAATCAATCCAGTGCATCCATTTGCTTTGAAAAGTCATCTAATGAGTAAATAGAAACCAATCCACAGCTCAGGTGGGAGAATGTGTCGACAGGGCAATTATTAGCTGTGCACTCCACAAATCTGGCCTTAATTGCCAAGTGACAAAAAAGAAATCCGTTTGCAGTTTGCCACAAGCCATGTGGAGAACACAGAATGTGAAAGGCTCTGGTCAGATGAGATCGAAGTTAAATGTGTCAGGCTACATGTAAACAGTATAAATAGAAAAAAAAAAACCCCACTACATCTATTCAAAGACATCATCTCCATGGTAAAACAGGTTTGTGGCAGGAACAGGGAAGCATTCAGTCAATGGAAAAATGGATGGAGAAAAAGCAGCAGAAAGTATATTAGATGACATCAAAACTTCGGACCAGAGTAGAGGTTCAACTTCTTGCAGGGCAATGACCCTAATCTTACAGCTTTAACTGCAATCAAATGTTTTAGGTGAAAACATATTTTTGTTGTAAGATGTCCAGATTTGAATTAATTTCCAAAATGATGACAAGACCTTCAGGCTAGTAGGGAGATACCCTACAATTCTTTAGCTGCAAATGGACAGAAATGGTGATGCTACAAAGATTTGACTCTTTCAGGCTGAGAACAAACAAACTGTCAGATTGTGTAAAATTCCTCCTCCCCTTTCTAATTAAGGTCTTAAATGTGTTGGTCTGCCACACAACGGCCCAGTAAAAACACTGTTGTGTGGAAAAAAATGAGGAAATGTTCATTGGGGTATAAACAGTTTTGCAAGAGACTTTATAAAAAATGTTAAATTAAAATTTAATACAGAGTTCTAAAGTTTATGGAAAAGTATAAAGAAGGGAAGAAGAAGAAGGAAAAAGTCTAGTCTCCACAGAACAACCCATCCCTCACCTGAGTGTCCATTTGGCAAATGTGCTATTTAACACGCAGCTCTAAGGGTCTGTGACGGCAAAACAGTCCTGTCAGCCTCTTTTTTCTGGTTTCTCGCCACATGGGTTCTAATCTAATGTGATAAGGGGAGGGATGATGCATGAATATTCAGTGGCGCTGATCTGTTATGCAGGGGTATACAGATGGTCTCTTAACAGCTGAGGTGGACAGAATCCCTGTATTATGTTCCAAACTACTGTACTATACTTCAGTTACTCAAAGTCAAAGAGATAAGACAGTTTGTTTGTCCTTTGTTTTACTGCAAGGTGCTAAAGTCATTTAAATCCCAGACTTTGCTTCATGTATGCATGCAGAGACCTCAGCAGAACTTTAGCTTTATAAAAATAAGGTTTCTTTTAAAGCATTTAGCAGAAAAAAAGAAGCATCTAAACTATGATTAACTTATAAAGAGATGTTATTTTTACATTGATATACGTATCGCTTGATATAAGCGATTCAACCAGTAATACCCAATAAATGCATTTGTGTGTGTGTGTGTGTATTATACTCCCAATTCCCTAGAACATTTGGCTGCGATCACAGGCAGCAGAAAGAATGTGTGACATTTTATTTAACATCACAAGAGGGATCACAAATGTTACCGCAATGCCTTTTATAATGTGGCCTTACACCGATCACGTTTCAGATGTTTTCCAAATACCAACTCACACATCACTGCTCGACACCGCAGCTTCAAACATATCATTACTCTCCTCTGGCTCTCCATCAGCACAACTGCTGAGATCTAAGGTAATCAAACTCTAACATTTTCTTTTTCTTTACATAAGTGAAAACTAGATTTGAGAGGATTCCAAATATAAAATGCTTCTGAGAGATTAATCTTGCGCTTCTTCTGAACTCTAAATTTGATGGGTCATAGTAGCCTAGTATTTTGTGGAGGCTGCACACATTTCTAGGAATCATAACAGTTTTTATTAGGCTTCCTACATAAGACAGCAACGGTGTGTAAAAGTCATCAAGCTTCACTCTGCTGGGGGAAACCGTAAGTCCACACTAAACTCAAAATGTTTGCTCCGACTGTGGCACGGATAGCTGGTACCAATGGTTTTAATTGCAATCAGTAAACATGTACTGTTTTGTCACATGGCAATCACAACTTCAATGTATGCAATTTAAATTTTATGTTACTGACCAACATAATGTTCATAAAGGCAAAGTGGAAGAAAATTGTATCCAAAGCCTTGAAAAACCTTTACAAGTAAGAACAGAAAAGTGTGGCATGCATTTTTATTCAGGTGATTGCTGGATTTCATTTAGGGACATCAGAGTAAAGCGTGTTAAATACCAATGGCAAAGGTTTTATTTCCGGGACATTTGGAAAATCATTTCCTTTTACTTCAATTATTAAAGCTTTGTTGTATCATATAAGAGCCAGATAAAACACATTTAGACTTGTGTTTTATCAAGTTTAAATTATAATTTTATCATTTAGATGTTGACAACATGTGAAAAGGTTTCAGTGGGATCGATAGATTTGGATGGTACTGTATGTAAAATTAAAATTTCTGCCATTTTGTGAAAACTCCTAACATAACTGAATGAAACTTAAATTACAGTTTGATGCACTCTAAGAAGTTTATCATATAGTGTGCTTTTCACCTTGATCATCTTAAAGTTTTGAGCCCCAACTCTCAGTAAATGTATAAATGTGAGTTCATTTAAAGCAGTGGTACAACAGGCATTTCTCGCTCACTTGAGACCCACACATTTCCCAAGGTGGGATTAATGTGAAGCTAAAATAACCAAGAAGTATTAATTAAGTCATGCTGTGAACCAAAATAATACTAGCTTCATGTGGAAGGCATTTACAAAATAACATAAAAAAATAACTAGCACTGGAAACGCCAAATGCAGAGCAGGGTCATCTACATCGATTTGGGTACTCAGAAGCTCCTGAAGCTCCTTATGTTAACATGAAACATACTGAGACCAATCGTTTCTTTTTATATGTTGTAGGTATGTGCGTTTCGCCAACCATTGATGTTAAGGTAAAAGATTCCTGCTTCCTGAAATGTCAGTTTATTTTTTATTCTATTATCTGAATTATGTTTTGGTATATGGCAACATAATTTATAAGTTTTAAAGTTGCATCTTGAAGGGTTTGCAGCAATATTTTACATTTTATCTTAAGGAGCGAAATCTGCGGATCAGTTTTACATTTGCAATCGCACAAATTATTACAAAAAAAGATGCTGATCCGACTTATGTTTCAGATAGTTTTCGCAGTTTCCTGGCAACAAAGTCAACAGCTAAATTGTGGGCAGATGCAGAAGAATGGAGTAAACAAGAGGAACGTTTTCTACCAACACAGCCTTGTTTCACTACATGCAAAGTACTGTTCCCTCTCTCTGGGCTGTGTCTTTAAAAGGCGCAGTGGTCCTAACAGCAAGGGCTCTTTAAAAGGATTATTCTCTTGTGTGACCTTTATATACCTGGCATTTAGAAAACTGTACTCAGCCAAAAAGTTGTTTTTTTTCTGTATTTGTCCATATTTGTTAAAAAAAACAACAAAAAAGACAACATAATAAAACAGCTTCTATATGGCAAACATTTGCAGAGTAATACAGAATAAGGTGCTTTACATATGACAGGTCTTATTAACATTTGAATAAGTACCATTTTATTTTTGATTTGATTAATTGAAACAATATAACAACCAGCCTGCTACATAATTTAAAATGAACATCTTTCTAGTGAGAAAAACATATGTGGTTTGTGTGCTTTCCTTGGATTTCTTTATTGAAACAAAATTTCCAATAAAATACAATTAAATAATGCCATAACTCTTCAAAGACCAAAAATCAGCAACTATAGCCAAGTAAGAGAGTTGTAGGCACTGCACTCTTCCATTCTTAATTTTAATAATCCTGATTTAGCAACAATCTAAAGCTTTTGAATCTTCTGGACTGCATGATTGATCAATCTTTCTCAAATCTTAGCTTTGAAGCCGTGTCACTCAAAAACAGAAATGGGATTATGACATATCAATGATGGCATAGTGTAAGTAGCAACAAAGAAACATTGCTAACAGCTTTTCAAAGAAAACTGATGAGAAAAATAACTTCTCAAGTACTGCATGGTTTGCTAATTTAAAGATAGAAAAGTTTTTGGAAGGAATGGGAGTCCTGGCGAATGCTCGTGCTCATTAAGGTAATGCTCGTCAGAACTATAAGAAAAGTTACTACATCTACTTTAATACTGCCATAATTTTAGTTTTTGTGTTACAAGTTTTGTTACAAGCAGTTCTACAGTGGAGATTTAATATGCTTGCGACAGCGTAGCTAAATCTCTAGACAGGGTATCAGACAGTTAGGTCTCAGAGCTAAGGCTCTCAGACGGTACTTCTCCTGATTTTCTTTTCCTCTATTGACAAATTCCCATAAAAAATATATTTATTTTATGGGCTTGCAGTAAAGATTTCAATATTGTTACAATTGTCTTGGGTTTTCATTATGTTACACACCAATCAATCCCTGAGTTCAGAACTCTGTATGAGACGACATCGCCCTTTGGTAAATTTTGGCGGTGGGTCCAGCTGCTTTAGGCTCATTTTATTTATTTTAGGCTGTTTTTTTAACCTCTAAGTTAATGTTAGATTACTGAAAAAAAAGATATACGTATAGTTTTTCAAATCACATTTCTAAAATGCATGCCATTTATTTTTTCATTATGGAATATGTAGAATATTATAGATGATCAATATTACAGGTTTTATGTTAGGGGACAGAGTAAAAGCCAAATCAATCAACACCTGCAAAGTCCCTTGGAAACCTATTTCCTTTTTTTTGCAATAACTGTGTTTGCTGCAAATGCTGAGCATTCTTTCCTTCCTATTTCCAGGTAAAACTCTCTGTTTCATTTCACTGAGCAGTGGAATAGAGTCAGGCATTAACACTCATGACACCCTGGTTTCACTGCACAGCAAAGAATCAATACATAAGTCTACTAAGAAGAATGGGAGCCTGCAGGACAATTTAGCAAAGCTTAGCTTTAAAACAAAAAAAGGGGGAAAAAAAGTATGCAAAAGAAAAACTCAACTTAATAATTAGACAAGAGCTACCTAATTAATATTGAGACCTTTCTCAAACTCTAACATATACATAATAATTCATTTTAGGAGCAACAGCAAAGCTGGTCATAGTTGATTTGATGATAGATTGAGCCAAACAAGACTTTATTAGAGGACATTTTAAATGCAGAGGACACTTGAACATGGGGCAGAGGTTCACATTCACACTGAGCAACCATAAACTTAGAGAGTTACAACAGAATATCTCATTCAAATCATATTAATCAGTCAAAAAACATACTGTGCTAAACTTCAATTGAGAATATGTGGCAAAACTTAAGAATATCTGTTCATAGATGATCGCCATTCAGTCAAAATGAGCTTGAGTTTTTTTTTTTTTGTTTAAAGTCATTGGGAAAGATATTTCTTTTGGACATGCTAAGCTGTAATATTAACTGAAGACTTGCAAATGACTACCTGTAGTTTCAGCAAAGATTATCGCTATTGAAAGGAGCTTTATATATTTGTATGTCATATTTTGAAAAATATTTAACAATAAAAAAATATGTATAGTTTTCTTTCCTCTTTACAGTCATTGACCACGTTGTGTCGGTTAATAATAATAATAATAATAATAATAATAAAAGCCCAATAGATTATATTAAAGTTTGGAACTTTAGTCAAATGATTCAGGGGTGTCAGTACTTTAACACCAAAGTATCTCAAACGTGCATTCGTGCTTTTTTTTGTGCTCTAATGGAAAAGAAAGTAAAACTGTTGGTCAAGACACACACTGTGACTGATCTGTTGTTTAGACAGTTTGTTTATTTTGTGAGGTTTGCTGCACATTCTATTATACTTTCTCACTGTGAAGGCGAATTACAGACAGACCTCATGTTGACGCAGAGGCTCTTGATGAATATTTATTGTGCTTTGGCTGCCGGTGTAAATGATGTTGAGACTCAGTAACTTGGCTATGCCCTTGACTGTTTGGTGACATGTGCATCTGAGCCCAGCAGGCCAGCTTTCCTCAGCAGGGAATCCTGCTGATTCCTGATTGTGTTGGTTGTATTTTATATGAGATTTGATTGCTAAGTGGTTTATGATTAAATCCAATGTTTGTTGGGATTTGCTTTTATTTACCTCATAATAACACTCATACTAAGTTTGTGTACCATCCAGTCTAAGAATGAAAGAGATATGCCACTTCATATTTTCAGCCATTTATTTCAGTCTCTGAAATTTCCCACTGGACTATAAATAAAAAGAGATAATAAAAAGAGGATGCTCATGTTTTTGTATCTTGGCATATTCAGGCTCATTACAATTATGTTGGAATATACTTAAATAGAATAGAATAGAGTATTCAGTGGGACAGGTGTTGGTTCACTCCTGACAACTCTAGGCAGAGGGTATTAAAATCACTGGAAACATCAAAGAACATGATCCTCACAGAGCGTCTGGGTGAATCAGAGCTCAGTGAAGGAGACAGATGATGGCATCATCCACTCTGATGCCAGGCTGGTGGACAAACTGTAGCACTCACAATTAAGAGCTCCCCAGGATGGTTGAGGACCAACGTCAGATGATATTTGAGTGCTACTGGGCTGTAGCTGAAGAGGTCCCTGAAATGTGTGGTCTTCAACACTAGTAACACAGAGAAGGTCTTCCACCACTGTGGTACGTTCCCTAGCCTCAGGGCCACGTTGAACATGTCTCTTATGGTGCCACACAGTTGATCTAGACCAAGCCTCAGGAGCTGTTAGCTGATGCCATCCAGCCCTTCGGCCTTTTGCACCTTGATCTTTCACAGTTCGTTCTTCACCTGAAGTGTTGTGGGACAGGGTAGTGGTGTGGGAGGGAGTCCTCTGAAGTGGAATGGGAGTGTGATGGCTGAGAGCTGAGAGGTGTGAAGTCCAGGGAATAAAAACAGGCAGTTGTCGAAGATAAGGGGGATTGCAGCAGGAGAGATAGAGCTGGGGGAGGGGCGAGAGAATGATCAAACCTGTTGAAGAATTGGTTCAGATCATTTGCCCACCATAAAAAATAAATACATAAAAATCTGCAGCAGCACAGTGAAGGTCTTCACATTCAGTGAAGGTCTGAATGTAAAAATATTGAAGTCCATTACTGCTGCAGCCAATTTTTAAAAGAGCTAGAATCTACTTAAATGCTTTGTTTTTTAAAAAGCATACACAAATATTTATGCATGCATTTTTAATATGCAGTGTAGAAGCTTACGCCAACTAGGAATATTTGCTTCTTAAACAGATTAACTTTCTATCAAGTGTAAAAGCTAAATGCTAGCATAACCTTTTACGCATTGATTTTAGAATGAATATGTAATAACACTATGGTAGTGCAGGTTCAAAATAAGAAGAATAATAACCACTTTTTATGTATAAAAATTACAAAGTATTAATTACAGCAATAAACAGAATTTCTACTTTGTTTAATTTCGCATCAGTGACAGAATTTTGTCTAATGCTAAGACACATAAAATGTTCCTTTTTAATAAAGACTAGTGTTAGAGTGGCTGTGATTATCCTGAGCTCTCTTTTCTCACTTCTTTTTTGCTCCGTGTAAGCTACAACCGGCCGGGTGTTTTGTTTAGCTGCGAGACCTTCCTCAAGGAAGGCATCTGCTGAGATACTGCTGCCACAAACATTACCCCTCTACTGCCATTAACTTTTTACTTTTTTTAAACCCCTTTACATGCAGCAGAATGCCTGCATGCTGTTTTTCCATTGTGTTTTCTAGAGGTGAGAGAGTTAAGGGAGTTTTAACATAAAAAGTACTCCTACATCAATTTGCTTTTTGTTTTTTGTGAGCCATTACTGCAAAGTTAATGCTCATGTTTACATGAACATAAGTAATCAGAATGAAAGGCCAGTCAGAATAAAAATGTGTGAAAGTGCATGAATGAAACTGCGCATTTCAGCTGAATTTGAGGTGTGATGTTTGGAACAGAGGCTTCTTTCTAGGTTGTCACCCTCTCAATTCAAGTTAATATTAAACTCACAACACTATTAATAATAGATAATGACACCCAGCTCCTAAATGATTCCTTTGCCCAAACCAATGTTCTTGACAGTGTGGAAAGTTGAACATGACTGGGTGTTGTAACAGGACAATGAAACCCAACAGACTTCAAGTCTGGCTTAGGAAAAGATGAAGCAAACAAGCAAACAAACTTCAGCCTTTTAAGGTGGTTGTGACATGTAGGCCAAGCTTAGTTAAATTCAAATTCAATATATATATATATATATATATATATATATATATATATATATTTTTTTTTTTTTAAAACACTCAACTTAACAGGTTAAATATCTAACCATACCAAAATATAACCACAGAAAATGTGAAGAATGCCTCCAGTTACTAAGAAAAATGTATACATATTAATGTGGATGTACATTTGATTCAAACTCATGCATTAGATATTTGTTGTTATAATTACATCACCATTTCACTCTCCTTTGGTAAGTGTATGTAAGTTTCTCAAAAACACTGCATATTGAGTCAATGTATAAAAGGCATTTCAAACAATTCATGCTGATTTACATTCAAGTCCAGCACCTCCTTTCTTGTGAGTTGAATGACACTTGCGATTCTGATTACAGGATAACATTCTCAGCTGGAGTCCTGCTATGGTTAACTCAGTGTGCCTCTGTGTCTGCTGTGAATTAGCTTTTGCCTTAGCTATGCTTTTCTTTCCTGCTGCACCAGCAGGGGAATAATGTAGATTTTAATACTTAAATGTCAAACCGACTTCATGACAGCAGGCATGTTAAGTTTATAAAATATGCTCTTTTTCTTTGGTTCTTAAGGTGACAAGCTGGGACGTAGTCCTTCACAACATTCGTAGTTGGAGGGAATACAGAGGGGAAAATGTGTCAGTGCAGCTTAGTCGCTAAGATGGGGGGTTGTGAGAGCAAAGACAAAGCTGTAGCGTGCTCCTCCCAGTGCATCACTTCTGACAGGAATGAGACATAGTGTGGGTACAAGATTGTCACCAGGCAACTAAATTCTTGCACTAATAGTTTTGCCAAAAGACAAACGCTCAAACATATGGAAATCTGCTAAACAACATCGGGAGGGGCAACAAAACTGAGAGCATGCAAATGACACTGGTGACAAAAATCTGGATTTTTCTTCAAAATAACTATCACATTTTGACAGGAGTATTTAAAACACTTAATAACTATAAGTGTCTAGGCAAATACAGATCAAACACACACACATTTGCTGCATCCGTTTCCTTGAACAGTGGATAGAACAGATGGGACAAGCCTGCAGAAATGTGGCAAAGGTACCAGGGAGGACAAACAATGAAAAAAGTGTCTTATTTCAAAGATTTGCATATTTAATAAAATCAAGCAAAATTCACACAGTACGACTGGCTAAACGTGTGCTCAGTTAATCGTACTGATTTTAAATGACAGTGAATGTGTTCTTAATGTAATTCCACATGACAAGAAAGAGAAGAAACAACAAACATGATTTCAAACTAATCTTCAACATGATAGTATGCTAAGAATCTTAAATATTTTTGAAACAACGTAATATAACCTTAGAGCTTTTATATCCGTCACTTAAAGAACACCACTTTGAAAAGGAAAGAAAAGGAACTAATGGTCTTGCAGATATTAAAAAAAAACTGCTAAGATAGAAAGCCTTCAGAGAATGATTTTCATAATATGTAGACATTTTCTTTATGAGCCAACAGAAGGCTGAGATCTTAGAAAAATGGTACATAATGCAAAAAGGACAGTCCTTAAGCTCAATAACACAGTGCTACGCTACATTACCCCCCAAACCTCCAGTCTACTGGCGCCAATTCCCTTGAGAACCAGACACATTAGTGATACATTTATTTCAATATGGGGCCTGCCAGATAAACTGCCCTGCAACAAGTTGGTAGGAAGATGCTAAAGCATAATTATAGGCACAGCAAGTCCAACCCAGATATATTGTTAAGTGATTCTACAAGTCTTTTGTCAATTGTACCTACAAATACTTATTTGGAACGTATGATTGACATTATTTTTATTTGTATATTTTTCTTTCTCATTTTATTAAACAGTAAAAGACTGTATAGTCCTTGTGTGAAATTAAAAGAAAAATCCTCTTAGTCCCTTTTTTTTGTCTGTTATTGAGTTCAGTATAACGTATGAACCAGTGATATTACAGTAAATGGCAAACCTATTTGAATAAGTAGTTGTTCATGCATTATTTACTTTGATGTCCCATTTCTTTGTGAACTCTTACCAATTTCTATTAACATTATGACTTACAAAACATTTGATATGAGATGTGATACATACACTTCAATATTAGGACTAAATATTATTACTATAGATTTCCAAAATAAAAATATGTCAGTCTACATACAGCACACAATGGGTGAACTCTAAATTAAAATAAATGTAAATCTGAATCTATATCTACAATTTCAGGCACGTAATCTCATAGCAGAAAAAAATAAAAGAAGAAAAAAAAGGGAGAAAAGTCCAATATTTAATTTAAGAACACACAAGGGGAGAAATATATCCCACATGCAATACTGTACTTTTATACATTTACAATTCCTAAGAGTACAAATTCCTGTCGCCACCGTCACCATTGCCCACATTTTTGGTTACCAATAGATGTGGAGGAAACTGCCCCTCCTTTGCAATCAACACTTAAAATTTCAAAAATATATATTGTCTGCAGTTGTTAGGGCAACCAAATGTAATAGTCCTCTATTGTAGTGGTTGGACCTGACAAGAAGAAAGCAAATTAATAACACTCAATAGAACAATGACAGAGACAGACATGAGGCAGAAATTGTTTATTTTAATTACACTTGTTTTTTTAAGCTTTCTGTTGAATAGGCATGGATTTATAATTAGAAAACTGAGGGGAAGGCTCCTCAGGGAAAGGCGCTGGGTGATGTATCCTCCCCTGTTGGTGAAGAAAAATCAAAAGAAAAAGCCCTGAGAGAGAGAGAGCTGACTTTGAACAGCCGTCATCCCACTTCGCCTCCAGAACCCCGAGATCAACAATGGCAACGATTAGGTCAAGCCAATCATCAGCCATGAAACACAGCTCCTGTGCCCATGTTTTTGAAGTCAGCCACTGACCCCTTTTATTGTCTCTTCCTCTGGGAGTGACAATTCAATCAGAGGATTCACTGGTCTCCATGTTCACCAGATTCACAAAGCTCCTTATGGCAGCACAACTAAGAGGAGCCAAAAGTCCATGAAATCCTTTCCTAAAGGATTCATGATGGATTTAGCTTCTAAATATTCTCTGCAAGCGTGAAGCATCAATATAGGAAGGGAGTAAATGCTGACAGCCATTAATTAGCACAAGGAAAAATGTTTTATGACACCAGAACAAGTTTTACGTAAAATGAATTATGACTGTCCCAGTTTATGGCAAACGCACAGCAAATAGCAAAACCAAGTGTCTCAAGACTGCCTTGACATTTAGACATCCTTTTAAGTTTGATGCACAAATTAAGAGATTATGCTGCGCTTTGCATTTGTTTCATCTCTCCACCTCAACTGCTGAAGGAGTATCATCATCCAAAGAGAAAAAAGTTTGCCTAATTATTGCATGACAAAAGGTGCTAAATTGCTTTTATCTAGACCTTTCTTTTGTCATTCATGAAGACCAGCTGCTTTCTCTGATTCATGAGTTACTGGCATCAGCTGTCCGTTCCTGTGAGCCTAGCAGCTGAGTGGATAAGCTCTTGTCTCCTCCCAGACTCTGGCTATTCCAATCTAAGGCCACCTTTCTTTCCTGCTTCCCAATAATCCCTGAAGTCCTAGTGATTACATCTCCCTGACCAAGCAGAGCCAGGCAGAGAGAAGTAATGTGTGCCACTGTTTTTATATGTCTAGATGACAAGAGTTTAATACATGACCTCATCTCCTTCTTAAGATATAAAACCCTCTATGTGTAAGGCCCACAATACTGTGTCAAATCAAAGCAGGCCTGCTTGCTGCTCCACAATATGCCGAATTTCCGCTGCTTTTATTTCAATTCAAGGACTGAAACGAGGGCTTTTCCTCCACAGCTTTCTGCAATCCTTGGTATTATTTAAGAAGGCAGAGTGCATTTCAATCCTGTCTTTTGTTTGTTGGGTAAAGCTGATCTAATTCCCTTTCTATCGAGACATAATCCACGATAATACGGCACCAATTTCTTTAGATGAATATGCAGGGTCTTTTTCCTGCAGGCTTAGTAAATAAAACTGTGCCAACATTAATCAAAGTGATAATTAATTGCGTTTTGGAGATTATATCTCTTGGCCCCCAGTCACTGTGTGGAATCACTATATTAGATATATTCATATTGTATTCAAAAATCTTCACTTGTAAAGGGCTAACTAGAGATTTAGTCCCTTAAAGCTGCAGCTATTGTTGTAATAAAATAAAATATAGTGGCTAACCTTCTCTTGAAACATGCAATGGGATACTACGTTTAATTAAACCCTTCTGCTAGCAAGCCAGTTAGTAAAACAGTGAACATTTCTCACTGTTTGACTAGAATGCCTAAATATATATATCTTGTAGCCTATTAACACCTATTGGATTTCTACACATTTTGTCATGTTACAACCACAAATCTCTTATATTTAAGTGGGATTTTAATACATAAATTGATACGTTACCCCATAGTTTTATGAAATTTGTGATTTTCTTAAATTTCTCTGCATATAAAAAAATTCTGCCTACCTCTTTTGCTTGCAGTGACAGCAGTGCCATCTGTCATGACATGAACTCACCAGTTTATCTCTCCCTGCTTGAAGAAAAGCATCTCCCCAGCATGATGCTGCCAGTACAATGCTTTACCAAAAGGGATGATTCAGTCAGCATGCAGTGCAATGTTGGCAAAGATTGTTTTCGTCTGGTTCAGAAAGTTCACTTTTTGTGTCAGTTGTACAGAAAACAACCAATTATTCCATCCATTTGCTGAATCTCACATGGCTTGCACCCCCCAGATAAGCTGTGGGCATTTTCACAGTTCCTCTGGTCAATGCTCCTCTTGCACAGCCTACCGGTTCAGGAACGGGCCATGTCCCTTTCTATTTTTTGGATGACAGATTGAACAGTGCAGCATTAGTTCTTCCAAGCCTTGTGCTGTTTAACCCAAACCTGGAATTTTGAAAATAAAAATGAGCATTACAAATGTTCTGTTTTCACAGGTGCATTTATACTAAAATTAAATTACAAACAAGTGAACTCTAAAGTCTGAAGGTAATGTGTTGCAATAGTTTTAAGTATTGATATCAGACTAAAGTTGGCTAATTAGAAATGCATTCTAGGCTTTTCAGATTTTACATATCATTTTTCTTTCATGCCAGTTATGTACTACTTTGTTTTAGTGTCACAGAAATATTATACACCACATTTTCTAGTTATGTGACAAAATGTGGAAGATATTAAGGTATAATAATACTTTTGACATACATGAAGAAAAATACATAAAGTATCCCTTTTACTTAAGTCTCCACAACTGGACCACGTTTTCATAATTAAAGTTTAAAACAAATTGCATTTTACATGTAATATTACAGTTTTATTTTATAAGTGACTTGTGTTTCTGAAGTGTGTGCTGTTGACCTCTTGGTCAGGTCACCCTTGTAAAAGAGACCTCGGTGTTGATGGGTTTCTACCTGGTCCAATAAAAGTTAAAGACAAAAATGAAATGGTGACATTTTCCTTTAGATGCTTTAGATCAACTAAGCACATGTCGTGACAAGGCATAAACCCACGTGCAAGATATTAAAGATAGACCGATACATAAGAATGAATAAAACACAACAACCCCCTTTATCAACAAAGGACCCAGAGGAAGATGCGGCATGTCTTGGCACTGTGTTTGCTTGTGCTTTTGTAGTCTTGGGAACATACTCATTCTTTCTGTTCCTCCTGACTCGTGTCTGGGTCGCATGTTCCTGTTGCTTTATCTCAGCATGCACAGAGGCTGGGAGAGTCATTCGGCAAACCACCACCTCATTGCTTTCATACCCTCAGAGAGCATGCAGGCAGCTGTGCGCGTGTTAACAGCTGGTAAATGTGTAATTATATCATTCTGAGACAAGCAGCTAAGCCTGTGTCTTTTTCTGCAGCACGCATCTTCATCTCAAAGTAACCTGCTTGATACACTGCCTTGCTCATGCTCAGGCATTAATAATTATTGCACACTTGCATACAATTTATGCACAGATGTCACTGCCAAAGCGATAAAGTCCTAATTACGCCCGATAACTCACACCAATGGAAGAACCTGGGCTGAATGTTAATAATTTAGTTTTGCTGCATTATTTGTTTTTGGCTGCGATCAGCTGCATGGCAGTCACAGTCTCATTGTGATTTACAAACGCTCATTCAGCCTATAATTCTGCTCTGTTTCTCCATTAAAGAAAATCTATGTCACAGAAGTGTGTAAATAATAATCCCAGAGAGAAGTCACGCCGCAAACAATTCTGAAGTGAAGGACAAGCGGAAGTTTAGCGGATTGCAGCTGGAAGTGAGAAGCCAAATATTCTCAGTACAATAAAGGATTTACACTTTTTCACAGAGTAACACCCTTAATGAATTCATATATCTATTTTTCAAAGCTCTGAAGTACCAGCAGGCTTTCGTGCTTGTTTGTTTGTTTGTCTGACGAGTCTTTCCAATCACCTTGAAAACAGCTTAATTATATTTTTAGAGTTATATAAAGTACCAAAAAAACCACAACATAGAAAACACTGAGCTTTCACGCCTGAGTAAGATGGTATTTATTATAAATATTAAATGCTACACTATAAGTAGAAGGCATGTATCAGTTATGATGCTTCCCTCGACCCCATAGTCTCTCTCCTCTCTCAAAATCCTATTTAAAATATTTGTCAAGATTTTAAAGCCAGCATTTGCAGAAACTATCCCTTCAATAATACAGACCACAAGTTATTTTTCAAAAATGAATGGCCAAGAATTTCAGTCTCTGTTTATTGAAAGGTAGAAGAGGAATACTAAACAAAAAACTTAACTTTATTTGCAGTAAAAGTAGGTTCTAAAATGACTTGACTCAGGGTGCACACCATACGTTTCCTTTGTTGGGGGAAAATAAGCATATCTGTTTCCAGTTACAATTATGTGGTACTTTGTTTTGACATGACAACATGTGAATAAATTCAAGCAAAACTACTGCATGGCACTACATGCAAAACTGTTTATGGTAATGTTTTTTAAGAATAACAGGAATAGCCTTGTTTGGCAAGAAGGTGTTAAAAGTGGTTGGAGAGCAGTTTCTATGTTAGAGAATTGCTCCCTTTGGTGTTGCTTTGTAAAGCTGCAATGTTTTCTTACACAAATAACATAACAACTTGAAGGAAATAGAATAGCACAGAAAGTAAAATACAGGAACTAAAAAGCACCAGTGTAATTTTAATTTAAATGAGGGCAATGGTCATATGCCCAACTAAAATTATTCCATAAACAGAATGCGCGTCGCTTCTCCACAACTTACCAAAGGGATTTTTAAAAAACCAGTATTAGTTAGTGTATTATAGTTTGGCACTATTTCTAAAATTCTGATCCTGTGCATTACAGTTCTTGTTTCTAAATACCCCTGGAGTCATTCGTATAAAATAAATAAATTACTGATAGCCCAAAATTAGACACCGACGTTCATGAAGAGTAACGAGAAGTAAAATTCTGACTGAAACGGTGTAATGGCATAATTACTCAGGACTTATTGGCATTCGTGTGGAATGGATGGAATGAATGGACTTACAGACATGATCACTTTCGTCGGAGCCGTCGGGGCAGTCGGGCTCACCATCACAGAGCCAGGCCTCAGGAATGCAGATCTGCTGGTCATGACAGTGAAACTCCCCTACGTCGCACAAGATGGGTTCTGGATGGCATGAGGAGAGGGGTGGGGAGGAATAGAAAAGATGCGGCATGAGGCGATGATGTGCTGAAACATTAGGCTTTACCGAATAAAAACATGGTTTAGATGTCCACCTGGGTGAGAGTGAAGCAGAAAAGACATTTCTTGAACTGCAATCTAATGGACAAAATGTTATGAAGTGGTTCTTTTGACAACGAAAAAACTTGAGCGCGAGTGAAACAGATTGCAAAAAAAAAAAAAAACCCTGGATGGTGCCGTTATTTATTGGTTGTAAATATTTAAAGGCTGACAGAAGAACACAGGACCCCCGTGTTTGTTTAGAGAAAAAAAAAAGAAAAAAAAAGCTGATATTAACATTTTTGACAGCCACTCTCCTCCAACAAAGACACAATGTCCGATGTGACTCTGAAACTATTACAAAGCGTCGTGGCAAGTTTCTTTCTTATCTCCTTCTCTTCCGTGGTGTTGTGCTTTTATTTGATGTCGGAACAGGCGGTGTTCAGCGAAAGCCCAGTCAACTAAAAAGTCATCGTAGCCTTTCAATATAGAAAGCATCCATCAAAGCCCTGACATGTTTCCTGCCGGTAGCTGTCACAGACTCGGTTCGATCGCACTGCTGAATAACAAAAAGCTTTTGCAAAAGATTTGCCACTACAATGTCACCTGCCTCTACCGCTTTTCAGTGCCCAGCAAAAACGGTAATTTGTTTCCAAGCTTAACCTGCAGACAATCAGACTCAGCTCACAAAGTCCCTCCTCCTACTCACTCTTGCCATCTCCATCTTTTTTTTTTCCTCCCTCAATGTGTTCCTAACCCATTAGAGGTAGGAGGGGAGCAAGTGGAAGATCAGGTCTGTAGCATCTGAACAGTGGGAGTGATAATTCAACGCACCGCTGCTCCCTGCCCCAGCACCCTCCAGCAAATTCGCTGCCCAGGGACAAATCTGAAAAGGTCAAACATCTCATCCATTCTGGCTCTTCTATTCCCACTGATGCAATATAGCTGATATCCAACAATTTAAATCAAGGTCCCCTTTGAAATATTCAGTCCTTTTTTTTCTCCCTCCAAACTCTTGAAAATCTACACAAAAGCTATTGAAAATAGAAAAAAAAGGTTTGTCATATAGGGCAACGTGAACACTCAAGATTGACATATGAGGGATTTTTTCATTCCTATTATATCGCTTCAGCATAGTTTAACAGAACTATTGCAAATTGACTGAGAATCCTCAACCCCGTCTATGAGCCTCTCTGTATTCTAGTCAGAAGCGTCCAGATAATGTGTGTGAAATTAATATTAATTTCGGGCTTTTAGTGGAGCTGTTCTTTTTTCAGGACACAAGGTTTTTAATGACATAACCTTGAACCTGTGGAGGGAAGCCAGAGTACCTGAAGAGAACGAATGCATGCGCTGCTAAAACATGCAAACTCCACGCAGAAAGGACCAGCTGGGATTTGGGCCCAGAACCTTCTGGCTGAAAAGCAGCAGTGAACTGTGTCACGGTGCAACAACCTCCAAACATGATACGCTAAATGTCTTTAGAGAAAAGTTTTAAGCTCAGATAAAAGAGTAAGTCATTTCTTAATGGCCAAAAATAAGTTTTGTCTGAACCTGAAGATCAGAGGAAATATTTACAATATCTTTATTTAAAATATCTCAATGTCCATCATACATATATATCCCTAATATGTCAACACAGGGGGACATATGCTACATTCCCACAGCAGGCAAATGTGAACCCAAATCCACTTTCTTTGCCCGTATGTGACCTATACCTGACTTTTCCACCACATTTTCAACCCAACAATTCCAATCTTTTAACCAAAAAGCCATCCGATATGTGCCATTTCTATATGTGGTACTAATTCGGATACGTATCCAATTGATTTCAAAGCGTCTGCAGTCTGAACAGTCATGATACATTTTATCCAGCTTTTATGTTACTAATGTGAGACATATGTTATGATCCTGCACCAGGAAAAATAATGGCTGAAAATCATAGTCTTATGTTCACAGATGCCTTTGTTACTGAAGCGCATCACAATAAGACTCCTGATTACACATCCTAGCAGTCTTCCCTGTTTCAGAAATTGCAGTCAATACTCCAAAAAAGGCCGTTGCTGTTCGTAGTGCTTTCTTTTTATCAGCTTCCTTCGTCCTGTTAGGATATTGTGACAATACTGTCGGCTCCATTTGCTGAGCAAACTTTGAAATCGATCCATGAATGGCTCCATCCATCATTACTTTCATAAACAGTAGACTGCTGCATGACGTCAATATTGTTGTTTTTTTTGCTTTAGGGACACAAAACCATTCACACAGAAGTCTCGTTGTGGTCAAGATTAAATAGCAGTATAAACGACCACCCAAAAATAATCAGATTTCAGTAAAAAAAATCGAAATTGAGCATCAAGACCTGCTGTCGGAACATAGCCATAGAGACATACAGGAAAAGCAACCGTGCACTCGCTCACTCACAACTTAAAAAGAAAAATCTTAGGGAGACCCGTTAATCTAACAATCATGGATTAGCCGGTGGGAGGAAGCCAGAGTGCCTGGAGAAAACCCATACATACAGAACATGCACACTCCGAGGTAATAGTGCTACCAAGTGCACCACTATGCAGCATCTACATTAATCCCAAAAACATTATTTACACAAACTAGGAAGGCATTAATAAGCACATGCTGTGTTTGCAGTTGGCAAAGACACGTTCAGATTGATGAAGTTTCAAAAGGCCTGTCTTCCATGCCTTTCAAGTTGAATTGATTACCATTGAGAAGCAGAGTGCTGGTAACAGGAGGGCCATTTCCTCAAGCACTGAAGGAAGTCAGAAAAAAAAGAAAAAGAGA
The DNA here is from genome assembly GCF_904066995.2 of Poecilia reticulata. Classification (NCBI taxonomy): domain Eukaryota; kingdom Metazoa; phylum Chordata; class Actinopteri; order Cyprinodontiformes; family Poeciliidae; genus Poecilia; species Poecilia reticulata. The sequence goes on from NC_088831.1 coordinate 38,178,997, forward strand.
AAAGAAAGAAAAAAAAGGAAAAAAAGGTCCCTTCACCTCTGAGGAGCCCAGTTACCGACTGATGTTCTACCTCCTTTCATGCTTCTTCATCTTCAAAGCTAAGGGGCCAAATATGAGCCGAGCAAATGACCTCTTATGTCATTTCATCCTTTCATTCAGCTTTCCCCAAACAGCTTTTCTTTGTCAGGCAGCACAGCCCCAAAAGCTGCTGGAAGCAACAAAGGGACAAACACCGAGCTGAGGGAAAGTTACAGCTTGGTAGTATTTGCATTAGAAAGACACATGAAGGTGTAGCGTTACTCATCATCATATATTTCGGCATAATTCCATGCAAACATTACTGAAGTGTTGATTTCTATATTTAAAAAAATGCCATAGCAATCCTTTGTAAGTGGGAAAAAACACCCCAACAGGCTCCATTACCATAACAGTGGGAAATGCATAGCCGGCACTCAGCTGGGCACATTATCATGAGCACCATTCCTAACACCCAGCAGCCGCCACTGGCACAGCAGCGTGGCTCATTAAAGCTACCGAGTCTTTGAAAGGTGCCAGATTTTCGGAAGAAGAAAGGCTTGTTTGTAAAATCTGCAAACAGTGTTTGGGACATATATTATTATCAAGTTCTTTATTAAGATGAGATAATAGTTTCATACTGTTGAGCTACTCACAGCATATTCAGAATAATTTAACACAAATGCTAAGACGGCACAGCACACTTCCTCATGCGGCATTTAGCAGCGAGGAATCCACTGTCCCATTTGCTCATTCCTAATAAACTGTGAATTACACACGAGCTTAGGTCTTTATTTTTCTAAACAACATTATACGACAATGAGGTGTAAGCTACAGACCACTAAGACCTCCCAATCCCCTGAATTGCAATAAGGCGCACATTTCACAATATGCTACTTTGGATAAGTCTTAAGCCAAGCACCTATTCAAATAAGAGCTAAGTTGAAGAAGCAGCAGTGCACAGCTCAAAGAGCCTTTTTTCCAAAGCTAAAAAAGGAAGAAAACTGTTCACTCTGAATAGCAGTTTTTAAAGGAAATGTTACTCATCCAGCTTTTTTTTTTTTTAAGTCTAGTATTGTATGAATCTGAGGTTGTTAATGTATCTCTCTCTGAGACATGAACCGAAATATTTGCATTGCATAATCTCACAAAAGGTCAAGGTTAATAGGTCAAGGTATATCTGCTTTTAGACCATGGCAACTACTACTTATGTTATGTGGAGAATTATCTGTTCTGCATGCTGAGTTCTTGATGTATGAGGTTACAGAAGAGTCAGTGAGTTGAATTCATGAATTCAATTTATTAATACCAAAATACAGCTGGTCCATTCTGACCTGCCACCTTTAAGAGATAACAGACAAAATGGCCCCCAGAAGAGGGTGTGGTCTCCTTTGTTAGCCTCTATCCAAGTTACGCCCCAAAGAGGGCGTTACTTAGCTCCTAGTATCCTGTAGTCTTAGCTGTGGGGGCGTTTCCTAACATGTCGTTTCTTTTAGTTTAGGCTTAGCAACTAGCTAACAAAGATAGAGGAAGGCACAGAATTATTTATTCTCAACAGTTACATGGGCAGCCTTTAGTGGTGTTCAGAAGATATTTTGTTTTTTTTAATCCACTGCCACTTTGTTACAGGACATGTAATTTTCAGTAAGCCTCGTAGCGTAGCTTCCTTCATTCTCTGTATGAAGTAAAACATCGAACAAGGAACTGGGTTTTACCAGGCTAGTGGCAAGTCAACTTCCCATGTGCACAAATACAATAGTTGCTTATATTGTTATGTACAAAAGTGTAAGCTTAGCATAGGATACCATTTTATTCACTCAACATACTATTTCTACTTGAGTAGAATTGGTTTTCACTTAAGTTACTTTTTATCCAGATTATTTTTGCTACTCAGTCTATCATACTTAATTTCATATTTTTCTGTTTTCTGAATATACACATCTGCAACAGCATAACACCACTCGGGAATTAATAAATTATTCTGATTCTGATACAGTGTCTTCAAGTTATGATGCTTACACCACTGAATTAACATCAGAATCAGCTCGACTCATCTGGTGGTCAAATTATGTATGCTACTGGCAGTGGCGCAAAAAGTGGGTATGCAGGGTATGCAACATAGGGGCGCAGCACCAGAGGAGGCGCCAAAACCCCGTCTGGAGGGGGCGGTGCGCCGATGATGTTTAGATCGGGGGCGCCGATCTATGTTTTCGCATCCACCTGAATAATGTGTAGTTGCGCCACTGGCTACAGGATTAAAAGCATGCACACATCTTCACATACCATTCAAATGAAAGGCAGATACACATTGGTGAGTTAACAACAAGATAATTAATTTTGAACACCAGCAGCCAAAGACATAAACTTTATTTTATGGTAGCAAGATCACTACTTAAGGGAGATGAATAATACCATAAAACCTTTTATGGAATGCAAATCATCAGCTGTCCAAATATTTTATTAAGTTGCAACTAGCAGTGATTGTGGTATAAAAAGGCAGCCATTTTGAATTTTGAGCCCTGGGTTGCAAGAAACATCGCTTTTAGTCTGAATTCTGACTTTGCCAATTTTTTTTTAATTTACTTTTTCAGTTTCAAAATTTGATAGAAAATTCTACACATTATTTACCCATATTGTTCAAGTAATAAAGCAATTCCAATGTATATGCTTTTTTTCCCTCTTGAATCCATGACAAAACACAACCTGAAAAAGTCAGGTTTCTGTTTTCTGTATAATTGTAAGATTTCTGTCCAGATGTTAATATTTGGAAAACTTGACTTGTTGCTCAAAGTCAAAGAGAGTTGTTGTTTAAAAGTTTCAGATGAGGAAGGGATTATTGATTTAAAAGACTGTGGATAGTGCCAAATCATTATGTCCAGCCAATTTTAATTCTAGTAGTCTTCAGAGACATAACACTTCAGAGGCACTTTGACTTCATCATAAGGCAGTATCATCAAATAAGATAAGGCTTGAACTGACTATTTACAGATCCTGACATTCTGCCAGTGCCACGGTATGTCAGCTGGCAAAATGTATAAAAGAAAAATCCATGACTTCCCCTGTTAGGATGTGAAGGATCAGCAGCCTGTAAAAGAGGGAGCTTATATTACTTTGACTCATCAGTTTCTGATGGGTATGAATACATATAAAACACTCAGTATAAAACAAACACACATTTTTAAACTCTTGCAGATTTTATAGCTTATTTAGTGTCCTGGTCAGCTGCAGGTCAGATGCATAATGGATGAGAGAGAATCTATGAGGCAAACCAAGCAGGTTTTAAGTCTAACAAACGCATAATGTGGCTTCTCCCTAATCTTCATATTTTTAATCTGTGAAAAGATCCAGTGCACTGCGATGCATCTCAATGACACCTAACACCTGCATATTAAATCCTTATTACGAGCGTTTCTCCAGAAGTGACATACGCCTTGTGCTATTTAGTCTTAAATGCCATCCACGTCAAGTCTGATCAGCATATGAAGAGGAGAGAGCACCGTGACTCAGCGCACTGATGAGCGACCGCAGAATGTCACAACACTTCTGGACGGTTGCCCATAATTACAAATGTGCACATCCGTTCAGCAGCATTCCCAACATTTCCTTTCTGTGTACATCTTCCTTTTCCATATAACCTTTTCTCCTTTTTTAAAAAAATCTCACTAAAAGTCTAAACAAATGAATTAATTAGGCAAAAATAATGTAGCACTAAAAGAGAGAACTAGTTGCACCTACAGAACCTGAAATACAACATTGTCTGGTTTCTGCTAGAAACACCAGGTTGTACCCCTCGCCCAGCTGAATAACTTTGCATTCAAGCCATGAAATGGGTGAAAATCAATGGTGTTAGGCTTTGGGGCCTTCATTAGCTGCTGCTCGACCTTCACTACAGAGTGAGGTCACTCTTATTTTCTTAGCAACAGAAGGGGTATGTCAACAAATTATTAAAAAGGAACAGCTTATGAAAAGTTTCAGAAGACAACTATAGATAGACTGGAGCCCCCTGCTCCTTGGTGTAAAATCCCAGGACCTTTAAATAATGAATGATTTATGAGACTAGTCTTAAAACTATGTGCCGTTTCTTTGTTCTACAAGTAGAAAGACTCACAGCACATTACAATAAAAAGAATGGCTTTATTGTGCCTTACAAAAGTATTTAGAAGTCTTAAATGTTTTTTTAAATATATATATTACAACCACAAACTTTAATGCTTTTAATTAGTATTTAATGTGAGACCAACACTAACTGCTCTAAAATATCCACCTTTGGCTAAATAACAGAACCAATTCTTTAGAGGAATGTCTTTATCCGACTTGTTTTGTCTTTTCTTTTCTGAAAAATACAACAAATGCTTTGTGAAGCTCAGTGAGACTGGATGGAGAAGGCCTGTACACATACTTTAGAAATCAGTCCACAGATTTTCAATTACATTTAGATCTAAACTTTGATTGAGCGATACAAACACATGAATATGATTCCATTTTATTTATTTTCCATTTGAGATCTGGCTGTATTGTTTAGGGTCAGTGTACAGTAGGATGACATTTTTAAGTCTTATTGCTCCAGTATCACACTGAAGTTACCTCCCTCCATCTTCCCACCCCCGTCTAACCAGGTCTCTAGTCCCCACTGAAGAAATGCGTCCCACAGCATGATGATGACATCTGTTCAGGGTTGTGAGCAACGTTTTCTTCCACAAGTAGCATTTCTGCATGAAGGCAAACATTTCATCTTACCAGAACATCATCTTTTATATTTTTGGAGTTGCGTGATACTTTATTAAGTATCACACTACTTTATGAGTTTAAACATATTTTGAGAAATATTTAAGGCTTGAGATATTATTTTATAACCCAAGTCTGCTTTAAACAACTCCCTGAATTACCAAGTCTATTATGTGTTGCTTTTGGTTTGTCCGCAGCATAAAAGTGCATTTAAATGCACTAAAGAGTATGATTAGAACATGGTCAAATGTAGAAAATTGAAAAAAACAGTTATGTATTTGCTGAATGTGCCAGATATTCTAATCTCAGCCCTTTTAATTTACAGAGTTTTGAACAAATTTAAACAAGGAAGACTGATTTAACCTGCCTTTTACAAGTTGAACATTTCTTAAAGGTATAATTAGTGACAGAATCAAAGTCATCCCACTCCCATTTCTGGATTTCATAGATTTCATCAAAAATGTACAAATAGTGCATACAATTAGGTATTCCTTTGAAAGCCATTCCTGCCTGTGTTCAACTTTTTCCTCATTTAATTTTTTTGTGTCACCTCAGAGAAAAATATGGCTGAGAGTGTAAGTACAGCTGTGTTTTAGCAGACTGGATGCGAGCACTGTAAATTTCTCACAACAAACGAAAGCTATAAATAAAAAACATTTTGTTCTTTTCATCTTGGTCTGCTGGTTTTCCTGAAGTAACAGGTGAACAACCTGAAGGTATGTGGAGCCTCATTCTTATGTTTCTAATTGATTTCCGGATGCCACAAGTACATTTTTCTGGATGAAAAACCTTTTTATTCATATTTTTGCACTAATGTTACAATAACATTAGTGTGATATATATTAGGCAGGAGGAAAAGGCCATACATTGAAATCTTTATAGAACATATTACCTACACTTCAACATATTTTTCTTCCATTTGACTATAAAGCAGTTACAGTAAGTATCTGGATTGATAACAATCCATATGCAATTTGTTTCTACTAATCTAGAGAGATTATAAACTTCCTCTGAAGAATTTGAGGAAACATTGTTCACACCTGGTCTGAGGTGTTGCAGAAATTTGCTGTTTTACAGATGTGCACAACTTCACTGTCTGCAGTAACAATTTCTGTAAGTAATATGGAGGAATGATAGTCATTTTTTAGGGATTGAAAGATATACCTTAAGTGAGAAATTCATATATGAAAAATTAATAAAGGACAATAATAAACCTTTTCTGTCACCAGCATATTCAACCCGTTTGCCGTTTCCTTTGCCTTGCCATTGTGATGGACAAGAGTAAAAAACGCACAATTGCTTTTGACAATGTCCATTGTTTCAAAACAATGCAAAAATTAAACAAAACATACACTTTCAAAACTATTCAGAAAATAGAGGAAGTAAAACAAAAGCCTCAAAGGTCTACCAGGCAACCAGCAGAAGCGGCAAAGCAGAGACCTCTTTATAGGTCTGGGAGACTTTGGACTTGGCCGAGAGCCTGTGATTTCCTTGTATGAGTTCTGGCTATTGCAAAGACCTTGCTGTTGGCTTTGGCTCCGGTAAGGACCTTGGCATGGACCAGGGCTGTGCTGTGGGACTGACTCCAGCAGATTGTTGTTGAGCTAGCGACTTATACTAGCTCTAGGCCAGCAGCTTGAGAAAAAAAAGCACAACATGGTGTGGTGACTGAAGGGCAGAGCAGTCAGAGGCTACAATATCCAAGTGGACTCATTTTGTAAACAAGCTGGATCCCCAAGAAAGGTGACACCTGTTTGAAATGATCAGACTGGGCTAAGCTAAGATACAACAGTGTTTGTGGGTATTTGTTGGCTAGACATTGAGCTTAATGAAATGTATGGAGGAATGGTCCACAAGGTACGACTTTGCATAAAAATAGTCAGGAAGTATTAAGGCATTGCTAATTTTTGTATAATCACATACGCTGCTGACCAGATAAGTGTACTAAACCCCCGTTATGTAAAACAATGCAAGATTTTAACATTATTTTGAATATTATTGTTTTGACAGAAAGAGTTTAAGATTTCACACGAAGTGAGTTAGGGTTTTAACTGCATTTAACTATTGTTATTTATGTTTATTCAATTGTAAACTCGACCTAATCCCAGGAAAAGAAACAAAATGTATAATTTTTTTTCCACAACAAGAATAAAGATTTAATAAATTGCTTAGTTTTGATATATTCAGTTCAGAGTTTATATTTTTTAACTGTTGATGTTTAGCAGCGAAACAAAGTTTCTAATTAAATGGTAACATTAGCATTATAAGCAGCTAATAGTTAGCCAGCCATGGCATTGTAAATGTTTAGTGCTTTTGTAACTCGAGTGTCATTCGCCAGCCTAACAGAAAAGTTATTTATGACCTGAATGGAGAAATTCAAGAATTACATACTTTATTACTCCAAAATAATAATTCTAAGATTCTACACTGTCAGATCTGACGCTCACACCTTCCTGTCCAGGTCCCAGACAAAGCCAGATGCTCACATCAACAGGATGCCACTTTGAATGGAATATTGTGTTGCTTTAGTAAATTTCATGTCATCAGATTTATGTAACCTTTAATAGAAAGGTAGCCACACACAATTAAAAAAAATAGTAAAAACAGAAAAATAACAGATGTTAATATGTACATTTAGATTATGGTCCTAAGAATTTTGTAACCAAACATTCTTAATTTTCTGTCTTGCATGCTATACTATGCAAGTAGGTCCATGGCAGAATATTCCCATAATTTCCAGATTGTTTTAGTTAAGAAGGAAAAACAAACTTCAAAATCATTTTTTGTTTCTTGATTATTTTAAGTGTGTGAGGCTCGTGCAAGTTAATTTATGCACCAGTGACATTTTATCATGTGCTACACAACTTCTGCCAGTGGGCGGCACATTAAGATCTGAATCATAGTTGGGGTCAAACATGAACTTGCTGTGCAGGAAAATATCGGATTCCAGCCTGAGTAGCACAGTGCGGTCAGGGATTGTTGCTATTGGCTAAAACGTCTGGACTTCAGTTAGATTTTCATTGTGATGTTTCTGCATGGAGTTGAAATTGCATGTATCCAGTGTTCTCCAAGTATTCCAGTTGTTTTCCAATAGTCCAAATTATGTACATGCAAGATGATTTGGATATCTTAAATTTTGTTTGGTAGGAGTGAGACAGTTTATACAATATGATAGACTGACAATCTAGAGGTACTGTGGCTCTCAAGTGTTGACAACCAGAGAAGAGGACAAAGCAAATTTGAAAATGAATGGATAATGTTTACTCAGCACTGCTGCCAGGGACAGCTACAAAGGTGAATAATCATTTTTACACATACAGCCTTGCCAAAAGTGGTTGCTTTCTATGTAGAACTGATGCAGAATGTAGTGATTTGCAAAGTTCATTTTTCAATCATTAATCTGCATTCATTTGGAAACTAAGTAAATATATTTCAAACAGTTTATTGTGAAAACAGTTTAGTTTATCCCTGTTTTTCAAGATTATTGTTTCCTGAAGTAAGTTAAAAAGCATTTTTTAAAAAGATCTGCTTTAGACCCAGTAGTGTTTGTGCATTTGCCTAAGAAACACTTCAGTCTCAAGACCCTCGTTCCATTACGCTGATAGAATGAATAAAATCTGACAGTTTTTCAACTCATTTCTGTCTGGTCAGACAAAACAAATTTCATATTCATTATGCCCATATTTAAGCTTTTTAGAAATTAAAATCGATTAACAGCTTAGAGAAACATTTGTCTGAAAATGCAGGGTGTAAGAATGTAAAAAAAGAAAAAAGTCCCTACCTTTTCAATTTGTACAAAAAAAATAACTTACTATTGAGACAGATAAGACTGTTGAGCTGAACAGTAACAGAGACTCCTCTAAAAGAAAAAAAACCCTGCTTCACCACAATTTTAAGAGCTCAGAACGACTTGCTGGTTTGAATTAATCCTTCATATGTGAATGTAATTTGCATGAGAATGTGCCATTATACTGCCAATAATAGAAAATAATAGAAAATTACAGTCCTCCTAAACCCGCCTTCTCTCGACTGGGCCCTTTTGATGCTCTATCCAAGGTCACCTAATCACTGGGTACCTTCAAAGACCCCCCATCTTAAACCAGCTGCAGTCTGAAGGATTTATTCCCCATTCCATGTCATGATTACCAATCAGATGGAGTAATAGCTGCTTAAGCAGACAGGGTTTTTGTCATCACCAAGGGGTGAAGTGCCAGTCAAGGTTTCCACTGAGTCTGCGTTGGATGTCAGTGCCTTCAGTGTAGCCTCCAGATTAAACAGCATTATCGGAGTGGAGTGAAAGCTGTTATGGTGAAGGATCACATCCTCCTTGGCCCCTACTGTGCCACAGCTAGCACCAAGTGACTCATATATTACCTTACCACGCTATACCTTGAATGACACTTTGACTGTTCAAAGTAATTACTACGTTGCAGAATTGAAATTTCTTGACAGACATAAAAAAACACAAAAAATTAGGACCCAATTCAGAGTTGTGCTATGAGTTGCAAGATATACATCTTGCATATTAAATACAGCTGATTATAAGTTTGAAAATTTAAAGTAGCTATTTAAAAAAAAACTGTGGTGATTTGTGATTCAGGCCACATGGGCAGATGCCCAGGGAAGTGTTAGAAAGGGGAACGTAACAATTTTATATAATAAATCATTCTCTTTGTAAGAAGTCTAAAATGGTAGCATTGGCACTATGAAGTAAAATGTTCTTATGCACATCCAGAAAAAAACCGCAGAGCTTTTACCAGGTATAAATGAGAGTGCTGATAGCAAAACAATTAAACAACTTGACAAAAGTCATCAGGTGCATAAAGAGAAAGACGTTGAAGAAATATATCAGAATCATAAAAAAACTCAAACTTAATAAAAATTGAATTACATAGTTTTTTCAGGGCAGTTAAACATTTCAAAGGAACTTTTTAATGAAGAAAAATCTTTATAACCACACCTCTGCTAAAAACAAAAAAGTGTTGTATGGATAATGATATGTCATCATAATCCACAGTGATTCATGGACTATTGTAGATAAGACAAGGATATTTTTTTGATTGAGGCAAGACCATTTTAACAAAAAAAGGTTGAAAAAATGTGTTATATACAACACAGAATACAAGTGAAATATGCATTTTGATAAAAAAAAAATCACAATGCAAGAAACATCTTTGAGCACAAATATGTTTGGCTCAAATATGTTTAAGACATGATGCAAATTACTTTATGATTTCAAAGCAAACTGTTGTTGGGAACAGTTCTGTTGGGGCCACTCATTGTGTTGTCTATTGATGCTACAGTTCAGCATTCAAACACATCAAACGTGTCTTTCCCAAATTTTGAATGCTGCACTCTTGGGTGGCTTTGGGTCTTTTAGTCTTTTTCATTGATATTTTTTAAATGTTAAACACAAAAGGTATTTTGCACAAAGTGATTTTAGAAGACATCAACATTTACAGTGCATTTGTAAAAGCTACAATTTGGTTTATGATGATACTCAGGATGCTGCGTCCTGCTCCAAAGTGAAGATACTTTTGGATATCTGAATGATTAAATTAACCCGAACCCACACAGAATAAGCCCTATAAGGAGAGATGGCAACCATAAAGAAAAAAAAATGGTATGAAGGATTAGTTGTACTTACTAGTACATCTAAAAAATAGAATACTGTGTAAATGTGCAATATTTTTCATTTTTCATTCTCATCTTAGGAAGTGAAATTAAATATTACATAGTATGATCACACATTGAGTGATATTTTCCAAGCTTTTGCTTCTTGTAAATTTGAAGACTACAGCTTACAGACAACTTAAAATTCAGTGTCTCAGAAAATTGGAACACAGTGCAAAAGGTCATTAACGGAAACTCATGGTGTCTCACCCGAGAGCACTTCATGCTTCCCCTCTGCTGATAAACTTTATGGAAATGTTGATTTTATTTACTAACAGAACTTGGCACCTGCCCACACTGCCAAAGGTACTCAAAGCTGATGCAGCGACCATGGTGTTCATGTTCTTGGTTGGCCAGAAAATTCTTCTGATCTGAATCCCATACAAAAAAAAAGTCTATAAACTGTTGTCAAGAGGAAGATGAGAGACACCAGACCAAACGAGGCAGAGGATCTAATGACACCTATCAAAGCATTCTGGTATTCCATTGGACCTATGCAGTGCCACAGGCTGATCACCCCTGTGCCATGGCACATTGATGCAATAATTCATGCAAGAGGAGGCCCAACCGAGTGCATAGAAATGTACATAATTTTCAGAGGCCTGACATCTGTGCTTAAAATATCCAACTGATTTTAAGGGTTTTCTTTAAGCCATAGTCATTACAGTTGCAAAAAAGAAAAGCTTCAAATGTTTTATTTTGTGTAATGAATCTCTATAAAATGACCTTTTGACTTTCTGAGATGACTGGCAAGAAATGTTGCACAATATAAATTTTTTTTTTAAAGATGTACGAGTACTTTTATAAAGTATAAAGTATTTGATACCAAAACAACATTTGCGATGTCTGTTTAAATTTTATCACTCCTCTAATCATTAGAGGAGTTGATTTTAATCATGGTATGGTACTGAATTCATCACACTGTAGGCACGCTTGTTTACATCTTAACGATACTCTTCAGATGAACTAATCAAGGAGCTAAAGCATAAGAGATAAATGACTGAATGAGAGACACAGAAGGACTTTCTTAAAGACTTATTTGCCATCTGGAAGTTTGCATTTTCCCATTGATCTAGCTGCTGGCTCACTGACGCTCCCATAGGGTACAAACATTTGTACTTGAGATAATATTATTTATATGCTGCTTTAGTTTTTTTTTTTTTTTACTTTAATGCTTATAGAGAAAATGTTTTCAGGGAAGCTGATTAGGTGCAATTAATGAGACAAAATGCACAAAGCAAAAACATATGTGCATTGGTTTAACTGTCTACGTGGCGCAATAAACCAGTTCCCATTGCTAATGTGACATTTCTGTCTCATTGCTTGCCAGTGGACCACAGAAGCATGTGATTAAGATGGACTTGCCCTTTATACAAGTTTTCCACTTTGCTGCAAAGTTGCACAGCTGAGAGTCAGCGTATATGGAACTGATTAGCTTTGTTCCATTAGAATTAGGGAAACATGTCTATTCAAATGCTTCTCACAGAACATATGAACCTTTTCAGCCGTGATAGCTGCCTGACTGCTCAAAGTGTGGTATAACAAAGACTGAAGGAGGAACGATTCAGGAACACTGCATTGGTGTTCATGAGCATGAACACGGAAGTAGCTAAAAGTATCCCTCTCTCTGTGTTTAGACATAATGTCAATCAGGGAATTTTTTTGCCCTTAAGAGCATAAGATTTCTTCTCCCGAAAAAAAGTGATAATATGTTATTATAAAACATAAGCCTTTGTTATTAAAGTGGAACATGACTTGGTGGAAAGGCCTTTTTTGCTTTACTTATTGTTGGGCACCAGATTTGTTTGGTGAATCCTGGATCCTGGGAGCCAACCATATAACAATTTTAATTCTACTGTGAAAAACAAAAGCTTTCTCTGAAAGAACCTAAACGTGATATTTATGTCACAATGGCAGTCTATGTGTCAGTAGTATGAAAATGAAATGCCTTTCTTTGCTTATTGCTATGGGAAGAGGCTTGGGGGTAGGGGGGGGGGGGTTAGATCCTGGCAATGATTTAATGTTTTTATTCAAGCTTTATATAAATAAACAACATATCAGCTGAAATGTTGGTGGTGCTTACACCAATTTATAAAACATCACTTATCAGTTGTGTTGGAACTTGCCAGCATGTACACATGTATGTCTATTATGCGTTTGTATATGCCCGAGGTCTCACAGCTAATGAAAATGAGTAAATGATAAGAAAAGTATAAGCGATGTTGAAAAAGGCTAGGAGAGCCTTTTGAATTATGACCTGAAGCAGAGATTAATCTGGCTATTTTAACACCTTCTAAAAAAAGAAAACATCCAAATTCACTTCAAAAGCTGTAGGGCAAAACAAACAGATTTCTTTGCCTCTCAGAAAAAGTGTTCAAATGTGACTTACCTCACTGAACATTCAACACTTTGTAGTTTTTTTCAATGAGAAAATTATTGCATTAATATTACTATTATTCTGGATAATGACCTATGGCCACTGATTAGCTTCTTGACATTTCTTTTATTTGTCTTTAACTTGTACTTTTAAAGAATCCCCACATGACTTCATTTGATCTAAAACCACCGCATCATTTATAAAATAAAAGCCAAACAATGTGTATACCATCTGAACCCAAATCTAAGACACAAAGGGGACAACAAAAACAACTGACCTGAAGGCTGCATTTGCCCTTTCACTTTCCATAAAGGCCACATTTTAAAATGGAAATTATTTTTCAAAGACAGATTCTGAATATCACAGCTTCAGGGATTTCATGCCAATATACTGCATGCAAATTTGATTGTGCTTTGAATCGTGCAAAAAGAACGAGACATGAAATTATGCTCTCTAGTCTCCCAGTCCTTGCTTTAAATAAAACAGACACGTTTTGTTCTTTAACCGACATCATCCGGATGAGGTCAAATTAAACATTATCAATCAAACCAAAAGCTTGAATGAACAAACTCCTATTCCTAGTTGTTTGAGGTTACCGTAAAAGTAGTTACGGTAACACTTTATTTGAAGGGGTGTGAATAAGACTGACATGACACCGTCATAAACATGACATAACACCTGACATGAACATGAATAAGCCTTCATGAATATTTATGACTGTTGTCATAAAGCGTCATTCGGTAAATTATGACACTTTTAATACAAAGTTGACATTATTAAAAATGTCTTTGTTATGACAACTTGACATTAACCAAGAAATCATTACTGTTTAAACTTTACCTTTAATAACATAAAGTTACCCAATTTTTTATAGTGCAATCAGTAATACTTTTATAACAAATTCATATCAGTAATGATTTATTGGTTAATGTCAAGTTGTCATAACAAAGACATTTTGAATAATGTCAACTTTGTATTAAAAGTGTCATAATTTAACCTCTTAGGGTTTTAATGCACCCTACAGTCAGTCACAGAATTTAAACATGTTGAGCATGTCAGTAGAATCAGTTTGCCAAAATTTAGCAATCAGATGGACATCATGCTTACTCCTTTTGATAAATCGGGCACTAAAAACATCCATCCATCCATTTTCTGCCGCTTATCGTAGATCGACCGGTAAATCGAGAGCTTCGCTTTTTGACTCAGCTCTCTCTTCACCACGACGGACCGGTACAGCGCCCGCTTCACGCAGCTTCCTCAACAGAAGGCATGTTGGTGGGATTGAGGAGGTCTTCGAAGTATTCTGCCCACCGGCCCACAATGTCCCGAGTTGAGGTCAGCAGCACACAATCCCCACCATAAACAGTGTTTGTGCTGCACTGCTTCCCCCTCCTGAGATGCCGGATGGTGGACCAGAATCGCCTCAAAGCCGTAAGGAAGTCTTTCTCCATGGCCTCTCCAAACTCCTCCCACGCCCGAGTTTTTGCCTCAGCGACCACCCAAGCCGCATGCCGTTTCGCCCGCTGGTACCCATCAGCTGCTTCTGGAGTCCCACAGGCCAAAAAGGCCCGTTAGGACTCCTTCTTCAGCTTGACAGCATCCCTCACCGAAGGTGTCCACCAACGGATTCGAGAGTTGCCGCCGTGACAGGCACCAACAACCTTGTGGCCGCAGCTCCGATAAGCTGCCTCGGCAATGGAGGTACGGAACATGGTCCACTCAGACTCAATGTCCCCCACCTCCCCCGGAATGTGTTCGAAGTTCTGCCGGAGATGGGAGTTAAAGCTCCGTCTCACAGGGGACTCCGCCAAACGTTCCCAGCAGACCCTCACTACACGTTTGGGCCTGCAGGTCTGACCGGCTTCCTCCCCCACCACCGGAGCCAACTCACCACCAGGTAGTGGTCAGTGGACAGCTCCGCAACTCTCTTCACCCGAGTGTCCAAGACATACGGCCGCAGATCAGATGAAACAATGACAAAATCGATCATCGAACTGCGGCCTAGGGTGTCCTGGTGCCAAGTGCACATATGGGCGCCCTTATGCCTGAACATGGTGTTCGTGATGGAGAATCCGTGACGAGCACAGAAGTCCAACAACAGAACACCACTCGAGTTCAGATCGGGAGGGCCGTTCCTCCTAACCACGCCCCTCCAGGTCTCACTGTCATTGCCCACCTGCATTTATATCCATTTAAATTAACAATCTTCTTTTAATTTACCATATGATTGACAAGTAAAACGTGCTGTAAATAGGACAAAGACACCCTGCATGATTAAATAAAAAGCCGTTTGAAAATTTTAATTTTATCAAGACCGCAAAGGTTATTATAAAAAAAAAAAATGCAATGCAAGTAGGCCACAAAAACCCCCAACAAGTGTTAATCATGTCAAACTACAAAAATAAAGAAACAGAACGGATGAGAAACAAAGTCACATATTTAGCAATCGGTAAGGGTTACAAAAAATAATTTTGAATTCCAACAAACCACAGTGAGAGTTATTATCAATACATGGAGAAAACAGAGGAGTGGTGGACCTTGCCAAGAGGGGAAGTCAAAATTACTCTAAGAGCACATTGAAGATTGATCTAAGGTCATAAAAGAACAAAAGACAAACACCCAAAGCATCACAGGCCTCACTTGCTTCCGTTCAGGCTAGTGTTTACGACTCAGCAACACACAAAAAAAATAAATAGAAGGCAAAGTAGCATCCATGGGAGAGTTCCAAGACAAAAATAGCTGATGACCAAAAACAACAAAAGGTCAATTTCACATTTACTAATTAAACATCTTGGTGATCCTCAAGACTTGGAGGAAATATTTAATAACTTGGCAAGACAAAAGTAGGCCCTTGTGAACGGTTTCTGTCCCCTTACATCTAGTGTGAAACTAATGAGACAGTTTTAAAAATGACCAGACAGACACTTTTGCACGGTGGTGTTTTGTGCTATGGTTTGTGGCTGTAATGCATAATAAAATAATAGAGCTGCACAGTGGCACAGTTGGATCCCGCCTCTCACCAATGACTGATAGCAATACCTCCTGCCCCAACTGAAGGATAGGTAGATGAATGGATACATAAACTCATATCTTAGTTTGATTTTAAAATATTCAAATGAAACAAAGGAAAATAAAATGAAATACATCTTTTAGTAAGTAGTGGAGGGCCTGGGGTTACTTTTCAAAGACACGCTATGTTCGCGCTCATGTCGAATTTGGATCTTTAGGACTTGCTTTCTAAGTAACTTGCCTGAAAATGTGACAGAGGATGAAAATAATGACATAAAGACTGAAATAAAAAAAAATTTAAAAAAAGAGAAAAAATAAGTAATCAAACAGCCAGGTTCATTCACTTGAATTTTCCGCTATTAGGCCAAAGCATTCTGACATAACCGTTTCTTTTGCACCTCGGGAGGTTGGGGATTAAAGGGATGTGCTGTTTAATAAATAAACAGTTGAAACCCCGGCGCACATCAGTCTTTTTTTTCTACATTCCACTAAAATGAAAGAGACTGTCTGTATTGAACTGGGCTATTGGCAGTTATGAGCAAAATCCATCACAGGAGTCGATCAGGTCGGCCACTTTGGGGCATGAAAGTGAGTCAACAGAGGGAGGATCAGATCTGCTTTTATTGCCTGATTAAAATCAATTTGCTGTGTCCGATGCTGAAGGTGGAGTGACGGAGGGAGCAATGAGAGATTGTTAAGCCTCTCCTCTGCTTCTCCGAGTGATTGCAATGGAGGGTGAAAGCTGGTGGTAAGTGGTCTGGGACACTAGAATTCATGATACGTGGGATAAGAAAACGGGTAAAATAAAACATCCTAAAAGTCACAGTTTCATGTAAACATATTTAATAAAAGATTCAAAAACTAATCCCGTTTCATGATATTATTAATTCTGATAAGCAACCCAATACTAGCACATACGCAATAAGCTTGCTCAGCTTATTGAAGTCTTTATTAAAATTTTCAACACAAACAGTGTTGCATGATGGATCTGAATTCACTTCATAACCCAGGAGAAATACAGTAGCACCAACAATTACAGAAATAGGCCCATGTCCAGGGAAACATTTATGTTTCCTTTCCTTTCTAATTAACAGTTCTGCTCAAAATTACCAGAGCCATTCTGATGTATAACTCTCATTACATTATATATGACCTTTATACAAGTCATTAACACTGCTGTTAGCAACTTGTGAAAATGGGTTAACGTGTACAGGATGACACGCGCACACACACAGTTTAAATGGAGCATGATGACATTTGATGAGCAAAAACAAGTGGTAGATGCACTCTTAATACATTCTAAAATATCTGTTAAACAGCTTTGCCTTATGGCGACCCAATAATCTCATTAGAATTTAGCAAGGTGGAAATACCAGGATTGGTATTCATTTCCTTGTAAGCAAAACTGAAGACATTTTATTTCAACATTAGCCTTAAAAAAAGACAATAGATGAAACTGTCACATATTTCTGGTGTTTATTTTGTGTTGTCTTGTTCCTCAAGTCTGAGAGGTGTAACCTTGTTTTTAATCTCTCCTTCTCATTAGAAGTGGGTGATATGACAATACTATATTGTGAAGGATTATATTTTCTCCCCTTGTTTCTGTCTATAAACCAACTTTTTAGTGCAGAGTGCCCTTTACCTGACAGTTGTTTCTGTTTACTGTCAAATTTAAATAGATGTTTGGGTTTCAACCAAATGGACAGAGTATCTCAGGTCATAAATGTCTAATGTATTGAATGTCAATGGTACTTGACCATATTACACAGCCATGTGAACATAAATTTATTTTCATGATAAATGTGCCGTTTAAAAGAAAATGAGCAGTACTTTCTATGGACAAAAAACATTGTTACCACAGAAAAACACCAATCTAAGTGTCTTAAACTATACGATACACCATTTCTCCTCATCTCTCTGCATTTGTTGTGTTGGTGTTTTAGAATATAAGCAATTAGATTATCAAATAATACATTGTTTTACATTTCACTGTGAGCACCATTATACCATGAGCCATTTATATTTTTACTCAATGTAATCACCCCATGAAAATTTCATAGCAACCCATGCATGTCTATTTTCAGCATCAGTGAAATGCTTTTGAAGTCAGAAGATAAGAAGTATAATAAGCTACTAAAAAGGAGGTTTTAGAGAGGCAAGTCTGCTATTTCTTCTTCTATCTGCTGTGCGAGGCTTCAGCAGATAATAGGAAGGCTAAATGTGTTACAATGTTTTTGTTTGTTATTCCTTTGAGTTTTCAATTCCATGAAAAAAATACTGTATTTAAAAATGAAATCCTACCGTTAAGGTAATGATCTATATTGTGAAAGGAATACTCACTCATATTTTTGACTACAGTTTGCAATGTTAACAATACAAACCACTAACCCTCCAAAATACTCTAAAATGAAATGATTTTCATTTGGCTTCAGACATCAGAGTTGTTTTACAGCAACTACTCTATCATGCACAAGGTCTAATGATGCATCTTTTGCAAACATAAATAATAAAGGAATGCTCAAGGCAGCAAGAAAAGAAAAAAAAAATCAATGTTGACAGTGATGGTATTTAAAAAAGTGCAATCAGCTAAAATCACCATCAGTAGATCAACGCTTTAGAAAACTGGAGATCACAACTACTCCACAAAACTTTGCTCAATATATCTATACATAAAAGTATGAAAAGGCCATTTCAATTCAGTTTATTTATATTTTGCAAAATCACAACATGCCACCTGGAGGCACTTTAGTAAAAACATTTATTTTAATTAAATGATCAAGCTCAGTTTATCATTCAAATTGGTTGAAAAAGTTTTTTTTTTTCGAAAACCAAAAGATTGCGTCAAGTCATTGACTTGCAGCATTTCCTTCTACTGAGCATGCATGTGGCCAGAGTGGCGAGGATAACTATGGCATTAGTTTTGCAGAAAATCTGTTGTCCTTTGACTAAAGTTTGATTCAAGTACGATTCAAGTGTGATTTTACTAAGGGAACCCAATAAAGACTAAAAACAGTTTTGTGTGAAAACAAAACCAAAGCTAAAAGAGGTGACAGTTGCCGTATAGTTGATAGAGCTCAGCTATTTTTTAATTGTATGATTTCTAAGGCTGTTTCCACGGCTGTGAGAGTCATTGTACTTATAATGGAATTGAAAAAGTTTTCATGAAAAACAGAAGCTGATTGGGTCCACTGGGTCACTTTTATATAAAAGAGGTAAAGGCAGAGCTTATTCTGAGACTTTGGAAAGGTATATTTCTCACTTAGTCTGAGGCAAAAGTTCTCACATGAAAAAAAGATGAAGAGCTCCCTCTTGGTCAGGGGTCAGTCTGTACCTCAAGCAGAGTATCTTGATGCTGTGCTCAAAAGTGATAATAGGATCGGGCAGGAGACAGACGGACGGATTGGAGTCTCATGTGCGGTAATGAGGCCTCTGTTCTGAACTATTCTGGTGTAGAAATGAGTAAGTCAAAAAGCAAAACCATCGATTTACTGTTCGCCTGTGTTACCATCCACATATGGTCACGAGTTATGAATCAGGACCACAAGACTGCGATGCTGGATGCAGGTAGCTAAAATGACATTTCTCTGTGGGGCTGCTGAGCTCAGCCTTGGAGATAAATTGAAGAACTCTGTTGTCCGGAGGGAGCTTAGAGGAGCTCCTCCACATTGAAAGGAGTCAGCTGAGCTGTTTGAGGCATGTTAACAGGATGCCTACTCAGTGCTTTCCTTTGGTTTGTCCCAGTGGGAGTAGACTGGAGCAGGCCGTTGGGGAGGGGGGTCTCTGGAGCTTCTGGTTCAAATTGATCAATAAATACACTTCCTACATTTGTTGTAGCTTTGGTTTACTTATTTAACGTTTTAACAGATTTGTGTTTCCTCTTCCAAAACAGAATATAACTTGTAAAGGCAATAGGGCCTGACCTATACTGAGAATGTGAAACAATCCTTTTCCATTTTTTAAAAAACGTCTTCAAGAAACGAAAGACGTCCAGCTTAAGCACTTACAAAAACCAGTGTGAGGCAGCTGACTAACTCAAACTGTTTCCTATCATCCGTCAATAAACCCTTCAGCATACAGCAAGGCAGTCACTATAACTTTCTTTTTGTCATTTAGTTTATATTCTAATTAGATCCCACACTAATCTGCCAGTTTCAATCCATCTAATGTACCACAGGAATTTTTCCTTCAGCACATACTTTACCGACGCTTTTAATTTTTAAAAAACTTTATTTTAAAGACTGCATCTTTGTCTTGTTTTTGTTGTTCAATAAATTAAACCGATTCTTGTCTAGAAATGGTAGCTGAAAGCTTTCAAACCCGGCAAGACAAATAATAGCAATTCCTGCACTTGAAAAGACGAGAAAGGCTTTCAAGCTTTCAAACATGACAGCTAAAGAGAGGGTTTTGTACTTTGTATGGGCTGGCTATTCCACTTACTTACTGACTGGCAACCAGAAAAATACTATAATAGCACTTTAATGCAAAGTTTGGAAGACATGTTGTGATGGGAGTCTTTGAGGCTTTTGTGATTATTTATATTTTTAGGAGGAATGGAAGGGCACGACAACAAAAACTGATTGTTGACCAGTTCACTCCAGAAATTAATCGTTGAATTATTGCATAAAAAAAAAAAAAATGTCCTGGTCCCACCGACTTGGGAGTCTTTAAGGATTGGCTGGTAGCAGTGTAAAAAAATGAAAGCCACGGGTTGTTTTACAGCTGCCTTTTACAGTCACAGGAAAGCTTGTAGTTGTTTGTGAGGCCTGAATACGGGCTGGCATTTTCTGTACCTTCAAGAGACTGTTGCAATGCCAAGCACAGTGGGAGGTTGGAAAGAAAGCCGAAACAGTCATTCAAAATTTAAGCCCCTTAAATTGAGTCAGTGGTTTAAAAATATCCCAGCTAGTGCATAGCGCCATATGTGCATTTAGATCCTCCTGGAGGGTTATATAGACTAAATAAAAAAGTCATGACTTAATAGGTGGGAAATCGAAAAAACACAGTTTGACATTAAAGGGTTGAAGCATGAGATATTTGTCAGCAAACTCCTTAGGCAACATTATGTCACCGCCTGAATTAAGGCGCATGCATAATGAATGAAACGAGGTGGACATGTTCCTCTGATAAAGACTTCATTATGCAAGATGTTAAGATCATGTAAGCAGCTCCAATGGCAGCCTTATAAATGGCTTTGGCACAAAGAAGCGTCTTACACAGATCCAACAGAAAAAAAAAAAGTTTGCAGACGTTACTCATTTTTATTATATGTATGCTTGTTTGTGTGAAAAGGAAGCAGGTGTGGTTACAGTAGACTCAACATATGATTTCATTCATTTCTCTATGGCTTACTCTATTGAACCATGCAGTTCATTGGTAAATGGAGATTTTAAAAGTGCAGTTTCAACTGAATAGCTTGAAATCATAGAAATTTATCTCCAGAAAAAAGAATGAAGAGTACTGATGACTTTATGATCATTCCAGCTTAATGCATTTATCTCAGTAAGCTTCGTTCTACTTTGCTTTGTTAACAGTCAATTCCCACTTTGTTGATAATTTAACCATTGATTTAAAAAAGTAATCCCAAAAGTAGATGAATATGAAAACATTCTAAAAGCTTTTTAACATTTTGGGAGCATTTCTCTTTAAAAATGCTTATAAAAAACAACAGTTTTGGTTACATGAAAGAAAGGGAAGTATGAGTTTTAATCATTTGCTGCTATCTTTATGTCAATTCTTTAAGACATAAAAGATAATGTAAGTTGTTCTGCGACTTCAGTTGCGACCATTATAAAATAAATGTTTAGCCTTGCACTGCACCGGAATTCCACATGCAAAGCAGATGCAGATTTTACTTCAAAAATAAGGGTACAAAAAAAAAAATCACTGTTAAAAAATATCCAGAGCAGTGTAGCCGGGGCCTTTTTTCAACTGGACAAAGGAATAACGATTACATGCATTTTTAATCTAGATCAGGCAATGTTTTGTTGTCCCAGGATTGAGGATTTAATAAATTCACACTAAAAGCTGAAAGTATTTATCTTGCCTCCATATGCATAAAGGAGGATGGTAAGGGAGGAATAAATATCCCCAAACCTCGCTTTTAGATAGAACTGCAGCAAAAATGGCAACTTGGTCACCACATTATGCACTTCACTGCCAGGTATTTGGATGGGAAAAGCCTTTTTTGCCCAACTAGCACAATCATAAATGCTGGGAGTCTGCAAAAACATGCATTGGATTTTACCAGTAACCATGTGCTTTGGTCAGATAAGACTAGCAGTGAGTTTTTCCAGCAACAAACAATGTGAGACTGGCCTAAAACAAAGGAAACGTAAGTAAAAAAGCATTTGATGCCATGGATAAGTAAAGCAAACCGTCTGTGATGCTGTGTTTCTCTTCCAGAGGGTACTGTGCTCAACGTACATGACTTTGTAGACTCTTTAAAATACCAGAACACTTTCAATAAAAAAAAAAAAAAAAAAAAAGATGACCTCTGTTACATCATCGAGTCTGTCAATGGGATAATGATACAAGATCTATGGCCAAATTAACACAGAAATGGTTCACCAGGTGTAAAAGCATTCTTTCGTGGATTTTACAGGTAGAGGATTGGAGTCAGGTCAGGTAGATAAAGAGAAGAGAAAATAAGACAGAACCTTGGACTCTGGATGATCTACTGTAGGAGGATTTTAGAAAGAGAAATGGCAAAAGATTGCTCTTGCTGTATGTTGCAACATTGTGAAATCTTATAGAAGTCTAAGTGCTTGTCTGTGTCAAACTGGGTGTTGCGCAACAAAAAGTTTCTGTGGAACAAGTGAATAATTATTTTTTAGGGAAGAATTGTTTTCCGCCCACTGAAAACATGTATTCAAATTAAAGGTTTGATTTTGTTAACATCTTCAGTTAAGATGTAAAGCCATTCCATATAATTCTAAAATATCAGATTGCTAAAAATAACTCTAAAACTGTAACACACAGAACAGATTCTGGAAGTATTTTATCATCTATACCTGAACATTTTCCCCTCAGGCAAAGAGCTTTAACAAAAATGGCAAAAAGTGCTTGTTCAGAGCAAAATTGCACTTCAAAGGCTCATTTTAGGTTTGAGTTTTATAGCTTAAATCAGGTCAGCATATTTTCAAAAAATCTTCCTCCCGTTTCACTAGTTACCTACAGAGTAGCATTCAGAAAACCACCTAGATATGCCTTGTATATGTGCTGCTCTTAACCAGGCTTAACTTCTTAAGCGGTAGTCAGTAATTATTTAAGAAGTAAAGTTGCACTGACCCTGAATATGTGTGTTTTCATTCACCTTTCAACCATTCTAAGAACTGACTGACATATGTGCTTTTGGGTATCTGGGTATGCCAAGGTTTTCAACAGTCACAGTTTTAAAACCTAAAATTGTCAGTCATACTATTTTGCTTTTAATAGGATGCCGCTGGAAATGCCAGAGTGACTTCAGTTTTCTCTGATTGTACGAAGCATTAAGTAATGCAGAAACCTCATATGTGGCAGCTGCCTCAGTTAGCTGGACAAAAGGAGGTTATTGCAGTTTTCTAGTGATTACAAATACAAATTCAGTTGTTTGTGAATATTTAAAGTCACAGAAAAATTTAAAATTTGAATAAAGACAGTAAATAAGCTATTATTGACTGTAATAATAGTGACTCAATTTTAAAATACAGTTGGTAAGCTAGTAATGGAATCTGTGTTAAGCAGCCAATAGCTGGCTGGTTTCTAGATTATATAAATGGAATATTTAACCAACTGTCTTTAGCTTGTTTACATTTATGTGTCTATATAAAGAGTAGAATGATACAAAGGTAAAATATTTACTAGAGTCATGTTTATTTAAAATCTTTGCTTGTCTGCATAATAAACCAAAAACAAATAATTGCATTTCTGATATTTCGTACCGATTTTGGATAAATACAACAAAAAGCTAGTGATTTTGCAGAAGGATATCCCACAGTAAGAAACTTAAAGCAGAGAATATTTTCTCAAATACCAATACATTAAGTGGTTCAAAAATGCTGTGTTCAAGAAAAAGAAACAAAACTGTGTAAATTGTAGAATAATGACAGACTGACAGATTTTTCTTTGGTTGGTATCAAGATTTGCAGAACAAATGTAAGAAAAAAGCAACAATGTATATTAAAGACCATCAAAAAGTGTGGGCAGAAGGAATATATTACACCTACGCTTTAACATAAATGGAAGCACACTGCAATTATATGTACAAATATATTACATTATGCCTCTTTTACAATTACACAGAGATAGGAATGGAGTAAATACCTTTTCCATACTATTAATCTCATGGTAATGGTAAGTATTTAAAATGAATAAAGTAGTTTCCTTTGAATTGTAGTATTTGTATAACCTATGACCAAATTTTGTGTTGTCTCCTTCTAACAGTACTTTACTCAAAGCCGTAAACTGACGTTAGCCTGCGGAGTGAGCAGAGGAGACAGGGATCAGGTTCAACTTGGCTGAGATTTGCAGGATACCTTGCTCCAACTTTGCTGTCGTCTCTGTTTTCTACAGAGACGTTCCAACGGCGTCAGTGACCCTAAAGCGCAAAATTTAAAAACTGTCCTCCTTGTGATGAAGTGGTGAATTATCATCCCTTAAATTGAATGAAGTCAAAATACTAATGGGGCGATGCTCCATTACCCACCCTCCTGTTGACCAAACCTGTCCTGACAAATGAAACATAAGCCCCAATTTGATTAGCTGACAGAAAAGGACATGCAAAATAAATAAATAAAACTTTTTACCGCACGTTTTCTTGTTTCAATCCAATTTAACTGCATTCTAAATATGTTTGTATGCGATTGATGGATCTATAGGATTAATAAACATTCAGTTTTTCAACAGAAGCAGAGAACTAAATGCCAATACTACCACCTCTCAAGTTGGAAAAACTTAATAGGTTCTGCTGGAACTGAGTGGAGCAAATAAACAAATAGACCTTGAAAATACTCAGCAGTAGGTGCAAGTTTGACCAAAATCAATTAGGAAACTTATTTTCACACAAATATGACTGAAATTCAATTGGTTAAAAACGAATGTAACACACTTTCAACGTATGTTTCAGGTACTTCTTACAGACCTGGAGAAAAGAAAGCAAAAGGACACTTTTAATGCTAGATTAGATTCATCAACCATGTATGAGACTACAAGCAGAAACATGTTGTAATTTCACACCGAGGCGTGGCTGATATCAAAGCACTATGTCACTTCGGAAACAGCGGGGTAAATTTCCAGCACAGCAAGGCCCAGCTTACTATGACCAAATCTGGCCTATTTTCCCTTGGCTGGTTGCACTGACCTCACATGATGAATGCTATGCTCAAGAGAGGAAGAGAGAAACAGGGTCTGTTGTTATTGATGTCCTCAATTAATAACTTGACACACCTCAGAGGACTCACACACAGATATCCTTCAACCTTCTATGGCGTCACACAGCTGTAACATCAAGCATTGCGTGGGAACTCATCAATTTAGTGTGAAAAAACACCTGCACTATTATTTTGAAATGGCTACTTGGTTTACTAATAAGGGGACTGATGAATAAAATTGGTCGGACTACATTTTTTCACTTCCTGTGTGCAATTTATCATCAGTATAAGAAAGCGTATTAATCAATGAAAGCAGTCAAGAGCCATGGCGATTATAGAGGAGCTGCAGAGATCCACAGTTCAGTTGGGGGATTTTAAGCAACTTTCACACAGCAGGAAAATGCTCATAGGCAAACCAAATCAGACTTTTAATGGCAGCCTGAATGACCCAATTCTCATCTTTTCACACTTCCCAAAAGAATCTGATTCGTGCCACTTCCTTATATTGTGCCAACACCTACAATCCAAGTAGTTACGTTGCATTTTATCCAACTTTTATGTCATTGATATGAGACATGCATCATAATTCTGTACTACAAAAGGGTACGTTGTAAATCCAGACATAAACAGAAGAGTGGGTGACAACTATAATTCTGAAAATTATTAAAGAAGTCAGAATCACTGAAGTGCATCAGATCATCCTAGCAGACTTCTCGACAAAAGTAGTAGTCAATGCTCCAAAAAGGCCATTGCTATCAGTTGCACTATTTTCTTAGTTCCTTTGTCATGTTATGATCTTGTTACAATACTGTTGGTTCCCATTGATCAGCCACTTAAAAATGGATGCATTATTACTTCAATTAACTGTGTGCTGCTGTGTGAGGGCTACGTTCTTCAGTGCATGTGGATTGTTTTGAGGTCGTAAGTCAGTCATACAGAAATCTGACGTTGGCTGAGTTAATTAGTATGGGTTAGGGTTAACCCTACCCTTGCCAAAAAAAAAAGAAAAATATTTTCTCAGGAATTGGCATCAAGACATACTGTGTGAACATAGCCTTTGCATACACCACAAACCTAAGCTTTATAGAAACTGTAAATAAGAAAACCCTTATCTAGCGATATAAATTTCCATTTGCACTTTTCCACAAGCCATGCAAGAAACAGCAAGAATTTGGAAAAAGATGCGCTCGTCAAATCAGATCAAACTTTAATTTTTTTGACTGACATGCAAGTTGCTACGTATGGTGGAAAACTAACACTGGAAATCACCCAGGTATTTCACCTTTACATGGTGAAATATGGTGGCAGGATCATGCTGAGGAAATATGGACTTTGCTTCAGTGTCAAAAGTGAAGCTGAATGTAGTTGATGGGAAAATGGATGAAGTTAAATGCAGGTTAGTCCTGGGACTGGACACCTTCCAGTCAATGATGCCATAGAATATTCAAGTTTCAGAATGGCTTAGTCAAAGTCTAAGCCTTAATCAGTTGGAAAAACTATGACAAGACCTGAAACTTGAAGTTCACAGACACTTTCTATCCAGCCTGATTGAAATGTTTTGAAAAGAAGAATTGACAAATTCTCAGTTTGCAGAATTACATCAACACCTACAAACCGGGGAAGAAACATCACTTTCATTGAGGTTTCAAACAGCTGGACTTATTACCAATAATCAAAGATTTATTCCATATATCTCCTGAGTATGGGGAGAAAACAGAGAGACGAGATTTCAATTTTCACTAAACACTCATTCTGAAAAAGACGTCTTTAGTTGGCAGCAGATTTGGGCCACCTGCTCATTTAAAGCCCAGCCTGCGAACATAAGCAGTCAAAGAATCTCTCCATCAGTGGGCAAATAGCCATCTGAAGGTGTTAGACTCCAGTGGCCTTGGGCCAGCATGAGTCATTGGCTCCTTGTCCTCAGCAGCAACACTGCGTTACTCCAAAAGCTGCACAAGTTTGCCCCCAGGCAAGGTGACTCTGTTTTCCTACTCTTTCAGCCTGGAATGTTTTCCCACCCAGCCTGTGACCCCATGTCACAGTCTCAGAGGAGCAGAGGCTTGAAAAACACTTGTCACACTTTCTCAGAAGCCAAGAGCTTAAAACCTGATTAATTGCCACCATTTTGAACATTACAAGTGTTTATAAATTAGATAAGCACAAAATCTTGAAAAGCTAAATGGTTGACCTTTGAGTAGAGGGTAAAATTAAATTAACATCTATTTGCCTTCAATGGTTCTTATATCCTCTATGATAATTTAAATATTTAATTGTGTAATTAGTGTACTTCATCTTTTTTAATCAGTCTTTTTGCCAGAGCACATTACACAATACAGCTTTATTACTGGGGAGTTTTACAAATTCAGTGTCCAGTTTAAGGACATTCAGTTGAGGGATGGTTTCTTTTCAACGTTTTTATTTTGTTATTTTCAAGAATAATAAGACAGTTATGGTTATTTCCTTTAATATGCCACCTCACAAATGAGCATGTTTCTCAATAAAACCAGAGATATTCATAAGTCAGAGTCAAGTCTCTATCAGCCACGCCTCGGTGTGAAGTCTTCCGACCGAGGGACGGAACGTCAGGGTGAAGGAGCGACGCTCACTACATTGGTTTTGACTGATTAATTAGAGGCAAAAAGGTGAGGAAGACCATACGCTTTATTGTCTAACCCCATTACAGGAAGCTTGATGTATGCTTCCAAATCTTTATAACCTGTGCATTTCATTCTCTACTACCTGAGTAGTAGGGAATTAAAGCTCAGAATTCATAAAAGTTTTTTTTTTTTTCTTTTTTTAACTTTCACCTCGTCATAGCTATAAACACATTCAGGGACTACTTAGATTTTATAGCCCTGTGTTCCTTTGTGCAGGTGACATGGAACAAAGCCTCCACAGTTCATCTCATAAACGGAGGATTATTACCCTGAAACAAGGCAGAGCTTCAGCAAATACACGTGTGACACCTGACTTCTTTGCAGATTTTAATATCCTAACCAAAAACCCATAAAATAATTTCCAAAGGGTAATGTTCTGAAATGCAAATAAGTTATACGATTTATTAGAATTTGGCACTGGGCGCGTCGTGTAATTGTAAAACTCAACCTGCTATTTCTGCACCAACAAAATTGTTAGTGATTGAAATCAGATGATTTCAAGCTTGCTTATCTGTGACAGATCAGCTGGTCTGGAGACAAAACAAAATTACATATTTTTCATTAGTGAGTGAACTAAATGTTAGCTTTTCCCAAGCCATGCAGACAACATCACTCCTTCAAATGGAATCTGTGGACAGTAAAAAAAATACTGGAAGGTACATTATGAATCCATCCTAGGCAGGATTACGATATCTAACATTTTTTTATTTACACCATTTGAATTCAAGTGTGCCATATGTGATAAGTTGTCTCTGTGTTTCAGGTTGACAAGTTAATGGACTTGAGTTTGTCTTAAAATCACCAAAATTGGGTTGTCACACTTCCAGCTAAATAAAAATCTGGGAATATTCTCAAGAAGAAAAAAAAAATCAAGTGTTTATGGTAATGACATGTCCTGTGAATTTTACTGAATATGTCACACCATTTCTTATCTTTCCATGTTAGGATATCTAAAAAAACATGTCTTGCATGTCGAAGCATGAAGGAATTAAACACATTTTGTAAAACATCCTGTCTTATCGATGAAGTTTGCTCGTCAATTTTGATGAACCACAGTTTTCTATGTTGTGTGTTTACTGGAATAAAGGATGTAAAATTAAAATAATGTCTCTGGATAGAGTATGTCAGCTTGGGGTGATGACACATTTTTTTTACTACTTGACAATGTGGAAATAAAAGCGTTCGACACCAAGTCTATGAAAGGTCCCAAGTGGAGAAATAATTATTAGCAAAATTTATCAGAAATAATACTAGTTTTCAACAAAAACTGTCAGATGTATAACAAAATAACACTGCAGCATTTTACATTAAATGCTAATTTTTCTCTGCCACAAAGATGCAAGCCAGATACACAATGCTGTGATTAGGATATTAGTGTTTGAACAGCATATGCAAATGTTTGGTAAGCTTTACCATCTGTTCCGTTTACCAGCATCAGTTCATTTGTTTCTTTCAGTTAGCTCTGCTCCCTACCATTCCACAAACCTGGTTTAATTTCTTCTTTCATTTTATACTCTAGCGAATCATTTGTTTATAGTCAAAATTGTGTTTCTTTTGAGTCCATTTCTGCATTCATAGCTTTGTTTCCCATTTGGATTCTTCCTATGTAGCACTTTTTTTTTTTGTACGTTTCTGGTAATGAAATGGTTTTTACTACCTGCCTGCCTCCGTTTTGCTAGTCCTGCATTTGGGGGTTTTTCTTTTCCTTCAGCCATTGCAGCAGCGGATTGAGTTTACTAGAATGGAACTAATAAACAGAGGGACCATCAACCCATAGAGCCATGTTGAACATGCATTGCAATTTAAATGTTGCTCTTATTAATTCCAGAGTGATGATTTTTATGGAAAGCACAATCATGCAGGATTCACAAATAAAACTCCGTCGTTGTAGCTTCAGCATCATTTATTTATTGGTTATAGTGCGTATTAATTGTGTCCCTCTACCAATGAAATCACCAGAGAGAGACAAAACGTACATTTAGATGTAAAATGCCCATTTTGCTTCTTTAATGAGAGCAGTAATGTGGTAAGATATTAATGTACCCACCGAGACTGAAACCAATTAAAAACAATCACTGTTGAAGCGGCTCTTCTGCTTATACTTTTTATCTCAATGAAATCTTTTGTTTTTGTGCAAAACAAAAGTCAAATTAATAAAAGGTTGGTTGTCATTAATCTGCCTCAGGCATATTCATAAAGCGAGTTATTAGATTCAAATTGATTTGCTTCAAAGTTCCCTGACCTGCAACAAGATGGAGGTCTTGCGGACACCATGTCTCAGTTTATGATTTCATTAAGGTGTTTATTCTGTCTGCATTGCTCACCTCTGCATAACCTACCAAATATGCAAGGTGTGAGCTGTACTATAATCCTGTCATGTCTGAGAGCACAGTTTGAAGGGTGACCTCTGTGCAAACATCAACTGCAAATCAACATTAGAATAGTCTGGATTTGGCTTCACCCGGTGGCAAATATTAAAGCAAACACGGAAGCTAATATTTAGGACATACAATAATGCTCTCCTGCATCGGAACATGACAGCGTATCCCATTTCCCCCCCCTGTGCAAACTTCCATTTGGCCTCCCACCACACATACATCAAACAATCTCCAAAAGTGTAGCACCAGAAAGGCTGAGATGAAAGAAAAGCCCTCCAGTCCTAACAAGAAAAAAAATTAACTTCAAGGGCAATTTAGCTATGAGCATTCTCGGAGGGATGGATAGAAATGGAATGATAGAGGTCTAGCATTAATATATTCAGCATGTTTTAGTTAATCTCCGACTGTGGTGGTCCTGTGAGAAAACTTAAACAGCTAAGAGTACAGCAGCATTATGAGAGTAATTGTTTTGTCGCCTAACACGATATTAGTCTGAGCGCTTTTACAGGCTGGAGGGACTCAAATTTATACCTAAATGATTCATTTGGAGAGTTTCGCACAGTGTGAGTGATGGGGTTGGAAGAGCAGCATAAGATGAAGTGACGTATTACGACAAAATAAACACAGTTTGGTAATCACGTACATCCACTTCACACGGACTTGATGAATGGTTCTAATCAAGTGTCACCCCACCACCCCAACCCCTGCTGAAATTGTCCCACAGAGGGCTCACCTAATAGCACACTGACAAAAAAAGAAAAAAAAAATCTCTACATGGACTATTTATACACTCACCAAGCTCTCCCTGATCCCTTTCTCTCCTGAGGTTGACAGCCAGTGGATGTTGAAGACACCCACATGGATGTACCTTTACACACCAAATCAATCGTTTTGTTGCAAAGGGGACAGGAAACAGAGAGCAGCTATATCACAGAGTGGATTTCATTTTTTTTTTTTCCTCACCGTATCCGTCAGGTGCTTCTTATGTTTCAAGATTTCACATCACCTCCCACACGAGAAGCACGCCGGCCCATCCGTCACCCAACATCTGGAAAATCTGCACCCCTTTCCCTGCAATTCCTTAAACTTTATAATTCCATGTATAACATTTTACTCTAAATAGAGTCATGTTTTGTAGCAACAAAACAAAATTATTGAAATCCATACAGCTGTATTCAACCCCTGCAGAAGAGGGTGGGGAAAAAAAAAAGCATTGTTACTCTAGGCTTGTCTCCTCATTTGTGATCCATACCCTTCTCATTTCTCTCCCTTGGCATCTGCCATCTGGTAATGCCTTTCCATCTGGACGGCTTGGCTGCTTAACAAAAGTTGCAGTCTTGCCTTGTGCTGTGATCTGCAACCAAATCTAATGGTTGAGTTTTATTCTAAACTGTCATAGCACTGAATAAGAGAGTTAAACACTCGGATCTTGTACGTATTATTAAACACATACTTTTGCACACGTTACCTAAAAATGTACACAGAATGACAAAGTGACCGCGATTAAAATAATGAAACCCTCGCTGCTCTCATGTGATTCAAAAGGGAAATGGCTGTTCAAATGTACTTCTTCTTGTTGATTGTCAATAGGTTTGACCACCTCTATAAAAGCAACTTTTATGCATCGATTTGGTGTAAACATACGGTTAAAAAAGTTTGCTTTTATTTTGTTATACAAGGTAGCACCAATTTTCACATCCTCGCAGCCAAAGTGGCAACACATTTCATTTCAAAAACAAGCAGCCAGATGCAGCAGGGTTCTGCCTCATCACAGATCTTTACTTTGCAGTAAACCGTAATGCAGCAGGTGTCCTTTTTGCTTTTGTTCAGATTCTTCTATAATTAGGCCCAAAATCCTTGCTGGTTGTAGTAATTTTGCTACAGAAGATTACGACCAAATTTATCTGAACAGATAACATCTCAACTGAAAGGTTCATCATAGCAGTTATCCCATTATGAAGACTGTACAGCGGAGGCAAATTAAAAGCTCGAGACATCCTTGACTGTGTTTTTTTTTTTTTTTAGCATTACAGATAATTAACTATGCAAAGAAAGTCCGTTCTACTGCAGCCCACAGTCCATATTCAAACTTTAATTAATGTTATCTTACTCATTACAACTCCTCACTTGCACATGATGATTAATGTTTGGCTTCTAGTAGAGAGAGAAAAAAAAAACATTGTTTACTCAGGTAGAGCAGTTATTAGCTACAGATGATTAGTACCACCTGAAGGTCAGTTGGGTAGACAAGAATGTTAACGGAGATTTAACAAGAAGAAAATAACATTCGCACTGTTCTTTTTTTCTTCAGTGTACGTGTTGCTATTTGTTATTTTTTTAACTTCAATTAGGCATAAATTAGGGTTTGTTGTGTTTGAAAAAGAAGCAGAGCACCTTACAAAAGCAAGGACAGCTTTATGAGGAACTTCAGTATAAAATATAATTATTGATAATGAGCAGAAGGGTGGTCTGTAGCACAGTTAAGACGGCTGTTCTGCAGCAAAATGTTCCTGATCAAATCCAGTCTGCAGTCCCTGTGTGAGTTTCCATGTTGCACCTGCACATGCAGGATTCATTCTGGGTACTCTCGCTTCCTTCCACAGCTTAACAACATGCTCTTTAGTTAATTGGAGAAACTAAATTCCCCCAAGGTTTTTGTGTGGCCGTTTTGTCATAGCAGTAGACTGTTGACCAGTCCAGGGGGTAACCTGTATCTTGCTTAATAACCACTGGAGATAGCCACAGCCTCCAGTGACCCTGAGTACTAACAAGCAGCTATAGACAAAGAAAGGATGGCCAGATTACTCAGAAGATTCAGCTTCACAAAAACAACTTTGGTACATGACTACAAATCAGCTCACCAATGTGTCAAGCAATTTGCCAGTGGAACATTCAGTTCTGCAGCAAGCACAGCACATTTTGAAGAGAAACCTATTATTTTTGGAAAGCATGCAGGTCAGGCACCAGTTTTGTGTTGGGTCAAACAGTGATTCTTTAAAACTTTACACCTCAGGTTCCAGAGAGCTAAAGAAGTACTGTCTTCCCCATAGAAAAAGATCCAAACTACAAACATGCTCAGTTAACTAAATAACTCATTTAAATTATATTTATTCTTGTGTTAAGACAACAATTTCCCTATAATATACAACAATGTAGTTATTGGAAACTGATCATGTTACACTTATTATCCCTTTTGTACTATTGCACATTTGTTTTGTGCTTCATGCCAATAAAAAGTAGACATGGACCATTATGAGATTTTCACAGTCTATTAATAACTTTGAATAAAAATGTAAGACATGATTGTTTTCATCCAAAAGAGCTTTGCAGTCAGTTTGTAGCTAGAAATATGTAGTTCTGAAACAATGTAAAGTTAACAAGAGTGATTTAGTTTCTAATCCACAACTATCTTATTTTTGCAAAAGAAATATTTTCAAACGGCTAATAGCTGGTCAGGATAAGAAAAAAATGTCTTTACCCAGTTGCTCAGAAATGTGCATCAACAGGAGGGGCAATGCATTAATGGATACTTCATAGAGTTGAACTCTGGTTGCTCCAGCCTTTTCTGTGGCATCTCATTAAAAAAGACCAAGTGTTCTTAGGAACAGTAGCAATGCGATGTACAATTTTGTAATGTTGAAACAGTAAACTTTTAAAACCTATATGCTTTTTCTTAGCATTCTATGTTTGTTTGCTGGAAATAAACACTTATTTCTCTGAGTGTATGGTAACCCTGGCAGGTCTCAACTGACACATTAAAAATGCACCTCACATCAGAAGGCATTTGCACAGCCCAGCAGGTACACTAGAATCAGCACAGCAGTAATCAATCCCTGTCACTGTGGTCTTTTTTGCAAAACAATAAAAAACAATGTTTTGGCTGTCATGTGCTTGGATAGTTGGACCTTTCTTTTTTATCTTTTTGATATTTTAATGTGACATTAAAATGCCAAGACCTGGCTACACTTGTAATTTAATGTTAATATTGTGGAAAAAATTGCTTCGTTGAGTTTTTTTTTGTGACTATGTGAAGACGTAGTAGCAGAGACATCGCCATGTGCATTTTCCACAAGGATACTCTTCATGCTTTCAGTGCAGCCACCTGAACCTTCCTCTCTGTTTTCTTCAATAATATGAATGCAGCTCAGTCAGTTTGATATCTGATGAAAGACTCCTGCAGTCAAGGTTATGGATGTCGCCCAGAAAAGCTTTTTTTGGTTTAAATGCGTGCTAAAGATTGGTGATCGATAACAAGCTGACCAATGACATGACCTTGAAATATTTCAAAGAATCTTTTCGTATCACCTGCATTTACCTTGTGGACTTATATCTATATCTATATAAGATAGACATATGGTGCTATAACCAAACAATATCCATGTATGCCTTACCAGCTCTACACCTCAGTCTAAAGAGAAGCTCTCAACATTTAATCAGCACAGAGCAAAATGAGAGGCTCTTCTGTGTTTGAGTTACAGTAGCACTAAACACACTCCCAGCTGCCCAAGATGCATGAAGTAGCTAAATGTGTACTTACTGTCATAAGATGTGCTAAAAGACTATATCACCTACACAGTACTTCCATCAGTGACGTCAGTCCAGGGATGCTCTGCACATTGATGTAGTGTAGTGTGCTCTTAAAGGTGGAAAACATATCATTATTAAAATAATGTACAGAGCATTTTCTTTGAGGGACTTTGCTTTTTAAAAAACAAAGCATAAGAAATAAAACGAAAGAAAAAGATAGAGAATGCTGGTCAAATTAACAAACACTATCATAGTGATAGTGCTAGTATCACCACTGCTGTGATACTAGCACAAAAAGTTTATATTTTGTTACCAAACAGTGAAACATTAATGAAAATACACACACACACACACACACACACACACACACACACACACACACACACACACACACACACACACACACACACACACACACACGCACACACAAATATATGTGTGTGTGTAATTATCTCATGTTCAGTGTTTAAGAATAGACATGGTTCTGTTTCGGTTGCAAAAGCAATGCAAACCTTTTTAGAATAACATGACATTGTTAACTTCCTCAAATTCCATACCTATTTAAAGCAGAAATGTGGCAGCATTTGTCAAAAATTTAAAATAAAAGTTACAATGGGTTGTTATTGGGTCCTTCAGCAGAATAATGTTCAAAAACATATGGCCAAACTGTTGTATGTTGTTGACCAGACACAAATTGCAAATGTTTAAATGACATTAACCAGAAACGTGTTTGAGTGAACTCTGGGTGGATCTGGTATACACCTAAGGATAAATATCCATAAAGCTCCTCATGTCCACTGAAAAGTATTGTGAATGATCTACGATGCTGTTGGCCTGTTTCCCTTCAGAAAGGCGCACAGCACCTACTTAGCTTGATTAACATCATGGAGGCTTCGAAATACCAAGATATTCTAAATAAAAACCGGCCAAACTCAACCAGGAAATTGGGTTGTTCTTGTTGGGTATTTTGGGTTAATGATCCAAAACACAAGGCTAAAGCTACACAGAAATGGTTCATATGACAAAAAGTCTTTTTGCACATTTTTACCAGTGGTGCCAATTTATATGGCCAACAAAAATTAGGGTTTTGTGAAAAGAGGAAGGTCACGATCTATCAGTTTTGACTTTTGACTGGCTGTTAAAATAAAAAGGAAACAAAGGCAGAATAGTGAAATAAAGGCTTGCAGATCATAATTAGATCCCTTCAGGACAGCACTCCACATTTCCTAACACCTTGTCAACGCAAGTATTTTACTATACAAAGAAAAAAAAGTGCAGAGAGAGCAACTTTGTGCATAATTCTGCATATTTTCTCTTACAAAAACGCATCAGTTATTTAAGGTGGCAAAGCAGCAGCATTTATGAAAAATAAAGATGTCACAGCTTTAAGATAGGCTCCAATGAATAAGGGAAGAAGCACACCAGGGCCTTGCGGGTGTGGCTGCAGGGTAGCTGGGTCTCAGAGGCTGCTTTGGGCATTTTGTTCACTCCTATCCTGGCCTTCTGTGCATCAGCATTAATCACTGCTCCACATATTTTCAGAACAAACAAGCACCCACATTCTCAGCTTCCAAACAATCTGATACAAGTTAAGCTCCAGAATTTTAACAGGGCAGTCGTGTTGTTTACTGCAGAAACAGTATCTATCTTCACTATATAGGATGATACCAGCCTACCGATTTTTCAGTTTAGACATAGAGGCAATTTAATATCGCTGGTGCATTTGCTCCCTGACACAGGTATTTTCCCTGAACCGGTGACAAATGTATGCCACAGAGGATTATTTAGGATGTCATTCAAAAAATAAATGAATGGGCAAAATTCATGATGTGTTTAATAAAATCACTGTGGAAAAAAAACGTAATACCGGCTTTAGAACAAGATTTTTGGTTTACTGATTTAAATGGAAATAAGATAAAAGACAAGATAAATGATAGAAAATAGCAGAAATTCAAGACAATATGAAAAACCTAATGGTTAAATGTTAAAACATTATGTTTGAATGTTTCTGGAAAAACAGTGTATAGTATTAATGCCCAACATATTGGTTAAATTATTAATATTATTAATATAATCATTTAAATGTTTTAACATTTTTACTTTTCTTAAAATCCCATTGCAGGACAAACCTTTAATAAGTCACCAAATCAAACTTGACTGAGTTATTTATTTTTAGATTTATTTTTGCTTTACTATCTAATGTTTCACCTTTTGAAATACAAACCTAATTAAAACAAAAAAATTTTTTTTTTCTTTCAGGTCACAAGCTTAGATATGCACGGTACAAACTACTGAAAAGTATGTCACTGTGTCATACACAACAAGTTTTTCTATCAAAGATCAACATCATTGATGGTGTCTGTATGCAGCGGGGGTCCCAAGTGTTTGCAGATTTTAGCTATCGTACCTAATCCCTGTGAAACTGGGGTCCAGTGTAGGTAAATGGCTAACAGTCATAGCTTTCTAGAGGCATGATGCTATATAAGAAATTACACAGTTTAACCTTTCTGTAAAGAAAAAGTTGTATAATTTACTGTTTACATGCAGTTTAGTTCAATTTCTTCATATCTGTTTGCATCTCTTGCAAATACTTTAAAAGGTCAACAATTACTAAATGTCACAAAAGCATCTTTTAAAAATGCATACTTTTCTCTTTAAGGGTTGCTGCCTGTCTAGTCAGGTAAATCCCAACTTCAGTCTGAAATCTAATAGGGTTCATTTGAACTGCCCTGCATTTAGCTCCATTATCATTTCCATCACCTTTGACCAGCTTGCTGAAAAAAAAGGGCTTCCCCACAGTAAGATGCTGCCGCCATCACGTGTTGGGGGATTTTGTTTACCATGTTATATTTTAGTCTGATCAGACCAAAGCACTTTCTTTCACATGTTTACTATGCTCCCTTCATGACTTATGGAAAATTGCGCAAACAAACTAGCTGTAGAATCATAATCTCAAAATTTCTGGTTTCTATGTGACAAAATAGGAAACAGTAAAGGTTCCAATTATTCCATTTGCAAGGTGCTTTTGCATAGTACCACATGTTAACATATTTGTATTAGTGAATATTAAAAATTTAAAACTGATCCTCAGAAGGTAATGGAAACTGTAAAAAAAAAATTGGCTCAACAAGATCCCTTTTTTTATTTGCCAACATGCTCAGCATGGAGAATAGAAAAGGAGGAAGTAAAAATCCCCAAACAGCATTTGTAGGGAAGGGCAACAGATTTTTCACTGTGAAATGATGTTAAAATTCACCTTTACTAGGAGCCAAAACATATACATCAACGACAGTATGTGCATATTAATCTTATGAGAATACATACTGCAACCAAGTGTGGCAGATTCACCTGAGATTTCTGAAGGAAAGCAATCAAGTAAGCATAAGATTTGAAAGGATTTTTCAGTCTGTTTTCCTCCAACAAAGCATTAGGAATATTACTGATCATTATCTATAAATATGTTTATGCTTCTTGGCAGCTTAACAACAAAGACTAATTCCAGGTCTTCCTCTGAAGGTGAAAATAAAAGTTCTCATTATAATCGCATAATTCAGTGACACAGCTATACACATAACTCTATAAACAATGCTGAAGACAATAAAATGAACGCTCTTGTTGTTCCACCCTCACATACAGTCTAACAAAAAGTAGAGGGCGAGACGGTCTTCTTACTTGACATTTGGAGTTTCGTTTGCATACAGATCTCTAACCGAGAGTCGCTAAGCTGTAAATACACAGAACCAGAATTTAGTGATCACTGACTCTGTATTCATTCATTCTCATCAATAAGAAATGTCTTTTCAGCTCAGATGTTTTAACCAAAGCTTACTCAGCATACATCAACTTATTCTCTTCCAGAAAACAGAGATGTTTCTACACAAATCAACTCTGAATGCAACTAAAGGATTCATTACTAATGCACGATTTACGCACTTTTGTTATTTGTCACTTTCGATTACAGGAGGCAGCATTTGAATTTCACATGTTTATGAAAACTGAAGTTATTTCATGTATCCATACATTCATGAATCTTTGTAAAAGTTTTCATAACTTAATAGCTGGGATGTTGATTAGTCTTTCAAAGCGGTGCTGAGAAACAGTTGCAAGGCTCAACAGGAAGCACTGCACTAATGCTTCCACAAAGCAGATAATTTATCAGTGAACTTAACATGAACTTGTTTTTTTAAGTCCTGTTTTTACCAACATATTCAGCTTAGCTCAAGAACAAGTACTCTTTGAAAGATTTCATAAAAAATTAAAAAAAACATGATTGAAAACCTTGGAAGGAGCTTTAACAGAGTTTACTTGGAGATATATAAACTTGGAGCTTCTAAAATCTAACAGCTGTTCTTGAAGACCACTCGCAAATTGGAAGTTAAATATACACTAATGAGGGATAGCTTGAGAAATTTTCACAAACAGCTCGGATTTTTTTTATATTGCAAGTTCCTTCTAAGCATTCCTCAAGACCTGCTGATTGAAAGACACTTAGAATGAGGCAACAAACTGGTGTTTGCTCACCAATGAGCAGGCAATTTATTAGCGAATCAAACAGTAAATTAAAATGTATTTTGGAATACCAATGTCTCCACACTTTTCAGCTCTTTGTTTATCCCGTCAAGCATACTAAATTTAGATACATATCAGTTATATGTTTCGGATAGTTTAGCTTTTCCTGTTGCAACTTCAGAAAAAAAAAAAAAACTTTCAGTTTCTAAAAATCCTGGAAAACTATCTCTGAAGACCACTCACGTTTAGACTGCAAAATGTTTATCTGAATATAGAAATTAAGATAAATATAGTGAGCTACCAGTAATAACACAATTGAAAAAGAAAGTTTGAAAACATCACTATTCTGTGCATATTTTGACGTTCTTTTTAATTAAATGTGTGTGCTCTATGTTGACACTGTTTGATTCCAAGAGTTTCACTGTCTGTGAATATGGGTTTTCATTCAGCTCCCTGGGAAAAATGGATATTCAATTCTGTCTTCTAAAGCTATCGATTTACTACCAAATTTATTTGACAAATATGCAAACAATGCATGAATCTTAAAGTCCTACATGATTAATGAAATTCTTCCATCGAAACAGATTCCAGCTGAAAGTACTGATGATTCCTCTGCATGTTTTATGACACAATAAAGCCTTGAGAATATGATCCATTTCTTTTTTAAATTTTTTTTTATTTTACAAGAAACAGTTTGAAAAGCTCTTTAAAGACTCCAACAGTTAATCAGAAATAGTTTGCCCCCATCTCTTAAAGTATTTCCAGGATAACCATTTAAGGTCAAAAGCATGTCCTCTCTGCGACACCTTCACTGGAAAGAGGTCAACTATATTAAGACTACTTATACCAAATGAGAATATGAGATGCATGAACATGTGCTATATGTCCCGCTTATTGCCCTGAGGGTAGAGTGACTGCTATCAAGAGATGCTGCCAGGTGAGTGTGTAAGGCGGAGGCTGGCGAGGAGGAGGTGCAGAGGGGAAACGGCAACCCAGCAGGTAGCAGGGCTCCCTGCGTTCAGCTGCATGACCTCTGGAAACCTTCCAGCACTGCCTCCGCAAGACAAAACATGGCCTCACCTTTCTCGCTGCACATTCTAAGAAGAAATCCCATAATGGCTACCCAGCAGCCAATTAAAAAGTTATGCATAATTTAACATATCAAACTGAATATGATTTGCACTTAATTGTTGGGGATTTTTTCCTCCTCAATGCAGGACCAGAGTAGAAAGAGCGTGTTCACTTTGTGGTCTGATTTGTTCCTAATTCTATACAGTTTCTTGCAAAAGTATTCTCCTCACTTGAATTTTTTTCCATATTTTACAACAATATATTTCAGTGTAATATGTTTTTATATAATAGTTTATGAGAAAGTAGTGAATACTTTGTGAAGTGGATGGAAAATAAAATATTGTTTTAGATTTTTTTTTTCAAAAACAAATTCTGCTAGTTTTACTTTACTGTCCATTAAATAGAATCCAAAGCATTAAAGTGTAATCTAATTAATAAATAAAGTCAAACATGCAGCCAAAGCTACAATGCAAAGGTGTAGATCGAATTAGGGCTGCACAATTCTGGAAAAATATTTATTTTCTACCCGTGCAATGTGACTTGAATAGCACCTGAAAATGACAGAAAAGTGGTTCAACAAAGAATTTGCTCACAGGTAAAATAACTGTAAATCACACTTATTTCTTACTTTTAGCAGAAAAAAGTAATGCTTTGTAATAGTCTGCCAGTAAAACTGGAGGAAAACTGAAAGTGACCCAAAGATAGTAATTTCATTTGTAGGGCCCTATTTTTGTCCTTTACTAAATTTAAAAAAGAGAAAAACCTTCTTACTAAAAATGTGACGGATGTATTTAAGATAGAAAATCTCACATTCCCATTGAGCAATGCTACAAAAAGAAGTACCATCAAGTCTGACAAATGAAAGTAGGCTCAACGGATGAGCTTCCAGTGGCTAATAAAATCGTGGCCTTCAGGTGAAATCACATTACAGAGGGGCATTCTATTTATCTCCCCTCTTAGCAGGCTGAAGACCGGTACAGCACATCTTCTAAATCCTCTATATAAAATGGCTTTCCCCTCATTGCTCCAATTAAAAGATAGCAGTAAAATACAGCCGACAAGGAGCTGAGATAGTGTAATTACCTGCTATGGTCCGTGCAAGTGGGGGGCAAAGTTTGCCCATTTAAGTCCAGAGCAGCAACGCCTGCAGAACCAGAATGTGGCAGACATGCAGGGACATAAACGGGCGTCTGTCAAGATCCAAATCCTCTCTTCGGCTTAAAAATCATGATATAATTGTTCCGATCTCTGCCAATCATTTAGTCACACTGCCATTCCTGCTTGTCCTTGGAGTTAGATTAAATCCATGGGACAAAGCCAGACATTTCAGTGACTAAAAGACCTGTGGCTATACGTTTTCTTTTTGACTGAAACACACTGATAAAAACCAAGCAGCAGCAACAACTGCACTGGAATTATGTTGAATGTCATTTTTTGTTATGCTAATTTTGCAGCCTTTTCTCCCTCCCCTGGGCCAGAGTCTAATTTCAGGAGAGGGGCCAAACAATATATCCCTCCTTTAATCTCAGTGATGGCAAACTACAAATCATATCAGATGAGTCACATTCAGTCAAAAGTCAATTTGAGGCCGATCAGCTCGTCTGAGTAAAAGTAGTGTTTTGTAGGTTGTTAGAACTGACTGCCAGCAGCCGCCCACTACTTAATGATCAGCTAATCTCCCAGGAAAATGGTTATCGGTTGTTGGCACTGCAGCAGTATGCCACAGATGACATTTTGTTTTGCTTTTTAGTGAATTTAAAGTTAAAACCAATAGTCAAACACTTCTCTTAGAATGTCTAAAACCGGTTTTTTTTTATTATTATTGCGTTCCCAAGTTGCTTCGCCAAATTATTTTTCCAACATTTTTCAACCTACAATCACAAATATTCAGTGCTTTAAAAAAAAAAAAAAATCATTTGTGTGAAAGATTCCAAGAGTGCCCGATTCCACCATTTGAGAGCAACAGCTCTGCAACTTTTAGATGCAGCTCTGATTCAACATACCTGAAGTGAA
Source organism: Poecilia reticulata (assembly GCF_904066995.2). Taxonomy (NCBI): domain Eukaryota; kingdom Metazoa; phylum Chordata; class Actinopteri; order Cyprinodontiformes; family Poeciliidae; genus Poecilia; species Poecilia reticulata. Next base: position 38,221,298 of record NC_088831.1, read on the forward strand.
TGGCCTCTGCAGCACAGAATGAGAAACTGATGAAGGAATTCAGCCATTTAACTCAGATGTGTTGGGCAAAGACGCATCTAAAAGTTCCATGAGATCTGCTCTGGAGGACTGAACAAGAGCTCCCCTGTGGTAGACCAGCACAAAAACAGTTCAGGAAAAAGATACAAGATTTTCAAATGTCTTCGCAAATAAAAATCTCAAAAGTGCGGCATACTTTTGTACTCATCCGTCCTGTGTCAGCACCTTTCACCTCGGTTACAGATGCAAGTCTTTTATGAGGTGATGTGTAAAGTAACATTTCCTCCACACACAGCATGCTTCAAAGTTTATAAAGTTTTAATCATTAAAGCATTTCAAAGGTAAAGCAGGGTTAATGCAAATGTTTGCCACTCTTTGCTTTTGTTAAAATTTTTTGAAAACCACAATCACATCAAACCCTAATAGAATAAAGTGATTGTAATTATATTGTGACAACATGTTTTTTTTAAAAAAGCCTCTGGTATAATTGCCTTTGCAACAAAATGAAGAAGAAATGCTCCTGTTAGTAGTAGCATCAATACTTTAACATTAGTGGTTCTGGGATGCACTGTGCTGACTTTCTTTTAGTTTCTGTCTCAAATCAGTTAGACAGTACACACCATGTCTGCTCTGCCACATTTAAGGCAATTTTCTACACTTTCAGTGGAACATTGTGTTCCTTCCTCTTTGTCTTTGCAGTAATTCTCAGCTGAGCAGTTATAAAGTTGGCTGCTTGAAAACTGATATCGTATCAAATCTATATCATTTTCTACTGTACACTCTGAACAAATAATGAAACCTAACAAAATTATATACACACGTTTAATTCAATCACACGCTGATTTGATTCTTGTCATACTGCGTTCAACCCTTAATTGTTCCATGATGAGCAAGATGACTTATTTTATTGCTTCTAATTGATTTCATTTATAAATAAAGACTCATCAAGGAATATCAATGTGTGAGAATTTTCTACATCAGAATTGACATTTTATCAAAAGGGGATGAAAGGGGTGAAAAAAATGCAATTTGGTGATATAACACATATGATACATATTCTACAGCAGTTATTAGTGAACATTAAAGTCTCTTTAAACTATCTAAGGTAAAGCTCGTATATAATTCCATCTCTAACCCTTAAAATGTTAAGAAAGCTCCTATAAGCCCTTTTAAGCATTCTCTGGAAGTATCTTTTTTGTCTGTCTTTGCCAATTAACTACATGTAACACTAATCAGAAGCAGGTCATGCTTTGTATGATTGATAATATGAACACCCCCACCTCTTCCCATCTCATACACTTCGAGGAGAGAGCTAGCCAGACGATAATTAAGTTGCCCAATTAGTCCGTGTTTTCAGTCAAGCAGAAGAACAACCCTTGAGTGCAAGAGAAAAAAGATGGGCACCATTAGCAAATCCTGATTACGACATATCCTTTGGAGATGTTTTAAGAATAAAGTCATGCGTCTTTGTTTAATCCACTTCATTAGCACAAAACTACATCGTGGCTGTTAGTAGCAAAACGTGCATTTCAATGATCTTATGAGAAAAACAAGGTTAAAGTTACATTTTCAATGGATGTATGGATGTAAAAATAACAGTACTCTGGAAGGCTGTTCTAATAAACCCATCCATCTACTCACATATGACAAGTTGTGAAAGCTTTTCACTGACTTGTGAAAACAATAAAAAAAATAAAAGAGCAAAACACCAAAACCTTTAAAAGATACTGAAGGGCTCCATCAGGCAACCTTCAAAAGGTTTTAGAAAGAAATATCTGACTTTCCAAATTACTTCTGAATGTACATATACGATATATATGGATCCATCTATAATCAAGTCTTGTTTTGTTATAAACCTTGTAAAAGTGTGTGAAACTTTATTTGAAGGCAATAAAATTTCATGCAGTTTCTTAAACTGAAAAGGCTGCAGTTCCCTTGATGGTGAACTTTAAAGATGTGATTTTTGCTATTTTTATTCTGACATACAGGTTTTGTCTTGTGGACATTTATGGGATTATAAAATGAAATGGACATTTGTCTAACTTGCATGTTGTCTTATCTTTCCCATTTTAACATTTTCCCCATTCATAACCCAAGAAAAAAAAAGCCAGACTCCTAACTAAATGTTCCGCTTCAATCAACTTAACTATAAAGTACAATATGCAGTCTTGATGTATATCTTAAGGCCAGAGAAAAAAAAAAACTTATGAATGTAAGGGTACTTCATACTTGGATATTATTGTCTTCTCTATGCTGTTCAATATATGTAACCTTGCACCTCTTTTAATTGGGTTTTCTGTTATACTGACATTCCAGCAACTTGTGCCTCAACCCTGTGTGCTCCCACCAGAAAGTCCTGGTTCCTCAACATATGTTGAAAGCCTGGTTAAACTAGGCAATGTCGATTTCAGAATGGTGTCATTTAGTTTACTTAATCATGGTTTGAATTCATGGTGGCCGGGTCCAAATCACATCGCCTCTAACCACTGTTCCAACCAACCAGCTAGTTGTACCAGAAATGGAGACCTGTGTAACACCTGGATTAACTAGAAGAAAGTCTATAACACAATCCCACACAGATGGATCAGAGTTATTGGACTTGTACAACATCAATAGGACAATTAAAGCCTTGATAGCAAGCTCAAGGGTAAGATGTTAGGTAAATTGAATTCAGCCAAATCACTACAATGAACAGATTTAATACCAACTAGGAAATAGAGCCACTGTCAGTCACTTCCTCTACATAGATGATAGCAAGCTGTGTGCCAAGAGTGATTAAGAAATAAACTCACTGATCCACCTAACCAGAAGTGCATTAGGATGCTCTTCTGATTGGTCAAATAATATCCAAGATAGAAAATGAAATTATAAAAGATGGGATTGAACTACCAGAAATCAACCCTGAGAAGACGGACAAGAAAACCAACCATGACCAATTAACTACAGCAAATTGTAGTTGGTCAGGGTGTTAAAAGTGTTGACCTTCTGATAAAGGCCACAAACTAAAACCTTTAGCGCATCAGCGAGATAGCCCCATTGACAAACTGAAATATTAATGAGGCAACAGTAACCATGAGTGAAAGAAAGATCAGGAAGAACAATTATGGAGAAACCTCTACATGGTGTATACCAACAATAAATTAAGGAAGTAGCAGAGAAAGAAACAAGGTTTTACCAGTGGTTAGAGAGGGCTGGACTGAAGCATGGGGGACCAATCATGACAACAAAAGTCCTCAAGCACAAGAGCAATTCAGGTTGGGGTCTACCACATCAGGCAGCACTGAATATGTAAGCTGGTTGAAGACGCCCCTGAACCACTCCAACACTTAATAGGTGGGTGTAAGACGCTGACAGGAAAAGTGCACATGGAACACTATAATCAAGTGGTTGGAATAATGTACAGGAATACTTGTGCTTAGGATTTAGAGAGAATAAAAAAGCTAAGGTCTTGTGTCATTTCCAAATCCAAGGTGTTAAATAAGTATCCCCTAATCAAGTCAATGTTGTGGTAGTAAACAAAGTAGAAGAGAGGAGTGATGGTAAACAGTAAATCTAACTTCTAACAAGAAAAAGAAGCATGACTATAAAGAAAAATACCGAGGACTGAAAGGGGAAAAAGAGAAACTGTGGAGAGTTGAACATTTTTAACAGTGAAATCTCCCTAACTTATTCAAACATTTCTATAAGTTTCTCATTATTCTTTTTATATGTAACCTCTCCTGAAAATCGCCACATAGAATTCTACAGAAATAACGAAGGCTGTCCCATACTGGTAGCCTTAAAAGAAACATACCGAAATTTATTCATAAATGTCCATCTGAAAATGACAAGTTTATTAGTCATGTTAATTATGTCTCACTCCCCCAAAAACATTTCAGTTTCAGTCTTCATCTTGCCATGTCCCAAGATAGGATTCTTCAAACACTATCTCCCTTGTGCAAAAGAACTGAACAAAGCGGTGCCCCTCTTAAGATTCTGCAGGGGCTTTTAAAGAAAACAGACAAAATGCTACAAGCACAAGTGGCCTACAGCAAAACACTGAATTTGCAAGAACTACAGCGTGGTTGCTCAGTAACAAACTGCATAATTGTGGATTCATAGGACACTCTTTGGACACTTTTTTAAATAAATATCTTTCATCAAGAAGGTAACAAGAAGAAAGATGCATATTTATGAAATCACTACATGGCCTCTATGTGGTCATAACGTGCATGAACAAAGAGCACTTTCAATATAATTGCTGATATTGTTGCAGGTGGTCATTTAAGATTCGTATTATGAAGCGTATTTATTTATTTGCCTTGAAAAATACAGTTTGCAAAAAAAAAAAGACAAAATTGATTTAAATAAGAGAAATAGGACAGATCTGATCAGATATCAGTATTGATTCTGATATTGATGTCATTTTTAAATTAAATATCAGAGTGAGGCCACTATCTACCTGTTCATCTAGCCATCCATCTCTGGATCCTGGAGTCTGGATCCGTTGATCCAGACTCCAGGATCCAGTATTGTTGTTGGTCTTATGTTTGATTTTCTCTGGACATTTATGTTAACAGAACAGAAAATGTACGGTTGCAGCAGCAAAGAGCTTTTGCTGACAACAGGAAAGATAACTGGGTTACAGAAAGTTGAGCACTCAACCTCTACCTGCTGTGAATTACAGATGATCTGTATAAATTCTGGCAGACTATTTAAAGACTTTGACACAAAGTAGGACTATGAAATCCTGAGAATGCCGGGTAGTGCTAGAAGTTTCTTCCTGTTAATAGGAACTCATTTCTCTACAGCTGTCGCCACAGCATACTGGTGTTGCTTTTTATATTCTTCCATGTGCACAGTGTCTGATTTTTCCTCTGCTCATTAGTTATTGACCGTTTCCGACAGAAACAACTTGTAAATTAAACTATAGGAAAATTATCTTGGTGAGGAAAACAGTGAATTTTTAGACCATTATGCCAAGGATTCTTCACTTCTAGAAAAAAAAAATCAAAGATGACTGAAACAGTTTTAAATGTGTAATTACATTTTGAATTCTGTGTTTTCTACAGTATGTATAGTGCAGATTTGATAGCTCCATAGGAGGCGTATAAATCTATGCATATCATACTTGTTATGCAATTTCCAGTCTTGCATGTTCGATGTGTTCAATGGTTTTTGATGGGACAATGTCAGCATCAATAGATTTTCAAGATTATATCGCAGGATAAGATTTAGATGTACAAACTCTAAACTGAAGAATCTGAGCTCAAATGCCCGATAAAAGTAACAATGGATAACTATAGAATAAGAAATTTCAGATGTCTTCAACATTCGAACAAAGTTCAGGCATTCAACTCTAAAACACAGAATCCTAAACTTGTGAAAGTAAAGCTGTCCTCACCTCTGTCAAAAACCCTAAACACCACCCACTGACATCTGACGTTGAGTTCATTGGTAGTGTGTAATCAGCAGCCTGTCCCCTTTGGTCTGGAAAATGTTTTACCTCCTGCTTTAATTGGCATTGATGGGAATACAACACCCAGGAGCATACGTTAATTTTTCAACACGAGTTCTGCTCTTATGGGGCTACAAAAAGCAGTCCAGTTTTTTATTTTTCCCCCCCCCCCTCATGCTTGAGCAACTGTATTGCTCTTAAGCTGACTGTATCAACTCACTGACAAAAATGGATGAGATTGATTTTACCTGCCTGAAAGACCGCTGCCAGCTCCTTCTCAGTCTGGTGGTGTAAGCAGACTTCTACGGTCCAGTAATAAAAACTGTCTAATCATTTGACAATGTACTGACTATTAGAAGCTTGGCTGAACCACAGTTTATAGAACGATGTAACGTATCCCTGCGGGTCATCACTTAATAAACTTGTTACCTGGGAGGTTGTGGCAGTGACAGTACCCTAATACATGTTTTTACTTATCCTGTTTCTCAGCAGAATATGCCATTATCCACAACAAAAATAGAAAATTACCAATTGAATGTCAATGTCACGCCTACTAAATAGGCTTTGCCATCAGCGACAGAAGCCATCACGCTACCAGCCTTGTTAATGATCTCAGACAGATTGACAAGGCCTCTCTTTGGGAAATGATCATAATAACAGGTGTTTCGATTGGCGGGGCTCCAAATAGTGTAGGGCTGATGCATACTTTATTAGTCTGAACTTAGAAAAACAAACACATAATAATCTAATTTCCCAGTCGTGACACATTGACATCTACATCAGCATGGACACATAACTGCAGAGGAAAGAAATGCGCTATAAAATTTTAAAACTTGCCCGATTAAAATCAAAACTTAAAAAAGGCTTCCAACCACTGGAAATGATTTTAATTCCCAAGGATGTCGTTTACTTTAAGCAAGCTTCATAAACATTTCAAAAGTAGATGTCGAACTAAATAAAATACCTGTTGGAAACAACCATTTTCACCCAGTAATGCTATGCAGAATGCCCTCCTCTTGGCAGTAAATATCTACAACTTTCCTTCATACTCCACACCTCAATACCTGAGCAAAGTCGCTTCAAGGTGATATCTGTGAGAATAGGATCCTGAGACCTATTGACTCACTTCATTATTAATTCAGCTGCAAGCTTTACAGACCAGCAGCATCAATTCAGCGGTAGAGATGAGAAATTGGAACAGCTGGAGGTGTAATGCTGTGGCTTTTCTCCTAGGACCCCTGTCAATACTCACACCCAAAAAGATGGAGGTTGCCGCCGACATATCAGGGTCAAGACAGATTGCTAAAAAAAGACAAGAAATTTGGATTCGAATGCGGCAAAGGCTCAGTACAGACAAGCTACTCTTAACTTCACTTCCTCAAACTTGATACTTTCTTTTCATTGAAGGTTTATCATTTAATATACCTTAAAAAAAAGAGAATTAGTACTAAAAAGAAAATACATTGCAGTGTAAATGAAGTTTTCCCCCCCTTGGACATTTTCATTGTCACTACACTACCACGAATTTTAGTGTATTTTGCATAGCTAGACACACAGCTTAAACACAGAGTGAATGTATTGCTTTTGTGAATTACAATGGCCAGACATGGTCACAAATTCTCAATTGAAATCAAGTCTGACCTTTGATTTTGTCAATCACACAATCTGTTCTATAGTAGTGCTGGCTGCATTTGTAGGGTGGTTGTCCTGCTGGAGTGTATGACTCTTGCCCTAACCTCAAGTCTTTTGCAGTTCCCAAAAAGTCTTCCTCCAGGAGTATGCTGTACTTAGCTCTATGCATTTTTTTTTTATTATTCTTGACCAGTTTTCCATTTCCTGGGGGAAATGAATCTCTGCAGCATGAAGCTGTGTCACAATGGAAATAGCACGATAAAAAAGTTCACCATGTTTTATACATTCCCTACATTGCTTATTATGAACTAGAAAGTGTTGAGATGATGTTTTGTTTCACAAAAGATATTTACGGTGTGCAGTTAACATATTGTCCCAGTGGAACTGTGGATCTATGCAGCTCCTCCAGAGTCACTCTTGGCTGCTTCTCTGATTAATGTTCTTCTTGCTTGGTCAACAGGTATAAGTGGACCTCCACGTCTCAGTTTGCAGTTGAACACAAGATGTCTACTTCATAATTGCAGGACTTCTTAAGACATTTAGTTGCACATATTTTATTTAAGCCTATCAAATTAAAAAAGGGGCTCAATACTTAAGCACACTCACATTTATTTATTATATAAAATGCTAAAAGCCATGCATAATTGCCCTTCCACCGCTAAATACTGATCACTCTTTAAAACTCCTAATACAGTACAATGAGGTTTTGCTTGTAACTGTGATAAATGTGAACGTTCAATACATTTGGAAGACACTGCATCTTTTCTTCTTTAGGGAAGAAGAATGTTTGTTTGGTCCCTAAGTGGCTTTAGTGAGGGAAGCAGCACACCAACTTCCACTACAAAAGCAAGTGGTCCGTGCAAAGCCATCGCTTTGATGTTTTCAAAATGAAGTCTTCCGCAGGCAACGAGGATTTCATTATCTGGGGAAAACGTATACAGAATTGCAAGACACTGAACCACTGCAACCTGTGACAATAATGTCCACCGAACAGACGGAAAACAATAATGCAGTTTCAGTTGGCTGCGATAAGATAGGAACAGTATGTAATGACTGCCTGAGACAGTCTGTCAACACATCTATAAAATGTTATTACAGGTCGAGATAAAGCAACGACGATAGAAGGAGACAGATGTGGTGATGTTTGTATGTGTCAGCTTTATTTTGCACCTCTTGAGAGGTGACAAGAGTAACCTGCCACTGTAACACTCCTGATAACTTAAGTCAGCCTACGTCGCATGTATGCCCTGCTGTTGGGTTTACTCCAGTAGAGGCGTTTAACTGAGATACAGCAAAGAAATGTGAGCTATGAATTTTTTAACATGCATATAGTGTGGTTAGTAGTGAAGCAACTATCAGAATAATTATTCAAAGCTCTATTAAGATGTTGTGCACCAAATGTGATTGGACGTCATTGGTGATGTGAAGATTACAACCCTTGAAGAAGGATGACAACTGTGAAGTGACACTTCTGTCAAAGATGTCTCATAAATATTCAAGAACTTAATCTGTTTTGAACATCAGCCAGTTTTAAGGTATAAAGTTTATTGATAATATATTGCTTTTACCAAGTGACAGACACATCACACAATAGACAAAGTTTGACAGTTTTGATCAAATTTGATATGTAAACATGTCTTTCTGGTATTTACAGTTTATGGAAATACATTTAAAATAATAGCTAATCTGCAGAGATTATTTTGGGCATTGTAATGGAAATGAGATTGACTTTAGCTTTTTCCAAAAGAATAACCTACTAGATTGTTCTTTTTTCTATTTCCTGTCAAATCAATAAGTTAACGGTTGTTATTCTGTTTTAATTAATTAAGCTGATAATTCACTAATAAAAGTAATAATAAGAAAAACCAGAAGCATTACTACTTTTTTCTTTTGATCCAACAACAAATAATATCAGTCCTCAAATGACCTCCTAGTGTGTGATATATAAATATGGGATTTCAACTTTAAGCCACAGTGTACACCTCTTTGTGATATACCCTTAAATATTAATTCTATATGTGACCATAATATTGATCTTAACATTGGTGTTATACATTAAGACTGCAGTGAGGATTTCTGAGAAAACCGTGACCTGGGCCTGAAAATTTTAACAAGCACAACTGACAGGTCTCTGGGTCTCTCCCCCTACAGCTCCTCTACCATAGCTAAGCAGAGAACTTGAAAAATTGGCAGTTTTCCTGTACTGTTAGGTTGCTTTTCTGCCATTAGAAAACCGACGATCTTAAGCTTGAACGATGTTTGACGCTCAAAGGGGATGGGTATGAGCAACATGTACACAAGGATGATTGACAGTACTATGACAGTAATTCTGTCTCTGACTGGTTGCTTCTGACAGTAGTGTACTGGATTGTTGTTTTAATTGGATTATATTGTATACTTTTGTTTTAAATCTTAATGTTGAAACTGTTACATTGGGAAACAGTTGTATTTTTCGTCACGGTTTTTATACCATGAGAATTTAATCGCAACCCCATGCCTAGTTTATGTTTCAATAAGTAAATGCTATTTCCAGCTTCTTCTCCGCTGGGATTTTATGGTTATATTAAAGTGCGTTTTAAAAAAACTTTTCATTTAGCTGAAAGACAGAAAAGAGAGCAGTGGTAAATATGAATATTTAAATATTCATGTTGCTCTGTCAGAAACATATAGATTCTTCGGAAGTGTCATGGGAGCATTGATCTGTACACGCTGTGCCATAACAGCAAAACCCTAGACGTACTACATAAGGATGAGTTGAATCAGTATTTCAGTGATTCTTGAGAATAGGGACAAAATGGGTTTTAATTTTCCTCAATTTTATTTTTTTTATATTTCTCAATCTTATATATGCAAATATGACAGATAATGTTTTGGAAATGTAAAGATGCTAAGGTGCAGGCTCCCAGTTGCAACATTTTTTAAAAAATAAAAATTTTAATCGACCTGACCCAGAACTTTATCACCATCTGACAAAAATATAAAATATTTTTTTAATGACCCTATTAGGGATGTTTTACTCATTTTTACAGACAAATGCTTCTCAAGAAACAAAAAAATATTTAAAACAAAAAACAACTAAAAGTCCATCTGATGGAGCTGACAGTGCATGACAAAGTTGACATAGAACTGAAGGTGGTGACAAACTAGTGAGTAAAAAGAAAAACTTGATACATGTGAAGTAATGCAATTTATGTAAAATACATTAAAATGAATTAATTGCACATGTAAGTGAGATTTGCCAACAATTTCACTGAAAGACTCAGAAAAACTCTGAGTTGACATCCGACGGCCATATTGTAGCTCATCAGGTCCATGAAATCTTTATAATATACCAAAATTAAGCTTTTATTTCACAAAATTTTATCAAAGTTTTGTAAATTGTCAGTTATGGTGTTGACACATCATGGTTGTGACAAACAACTTAGAAATAAAAAAAGAAGAAAAAAACTAAAGAATAAGATATGCTAACCAGAGCTAACTAGCCCTCTTAGCAAAGGAAGAGAAAGGAAGTGGTCATGGGGTCCTCAGAAGTTCTGGTGCCCCCCAATAATGCCTGATTTTTTTTACATTCTTTTCATGTCTGTAGGGACAAATTTCAATGGAGTTGGAAAATATATAAAACATTATTTTTAATTCAATTTATTGATACTTTTATAATTATTTATATGACTACTTATACTTAATTGTCATAATATATAATTGTAGTATTTCTTTAATTGTTTTAAACTATTATAATGTGTTGAGTTCTGCTCCTGGACAAGGGATTTTAAAGACACCAGCCACCGACTACAATGTTTAAAATAAAAAAATATTCAGCAAACACCAGGAAAATATACATTGTTGTGCTCACATGACCCAGGTTAGTTTAGTCAGATATTTGAAAAAATTATATTTTGTGTATATTTTATTCAAATTTTGAGCTTTATCCATAGGACCTGTTTTGTCCGTATTCTCAAGAATCACTGATTTATCAACAATGTGTTTTTTGGACTTGCCCTTTGCATAAGCATGGCAGCATCTTAAACATTCATAGGAGATGTATAAATCTAAAACAGAATCGAATGAATTTTACCTAATCATCACAGCAATTGTACAACACACAATAATAATCTCACTGTACCCTTTAAAGACATTTCACTTATCCAGCATGTTGGCATCTTGAAACTGAAATTAAAATAGATATGCATGTCCAAATTCAGTTAACTTTTGACCACTTGGGGGCATTTAAAGAACACTGACAATCCCCAAGGTGATTATAATAATGAATTTAGAGGCCGATATCATAGCGAAAGCAACATACCCTGTCCTGACTCAGCAGAACAGTGAGCTCCACACCCTTGAACACAATATCCATGCACTATTCAGAATGTGAAAACGTCCAAAAAAAATTGCATACTTTAAATTTTCATTTAATCTCCTCATATTTCCAATAGCTTCTCAATGCAAACGAACAGACAAAATTAAGGGGTATTCAGATTACTTTCCTTATACAAGCAAAAGAAAGAAAAACAGTAAACATTGTAGCAATCACCAGCTGCAAACTAAATCAAAGCTGAATTCAGTCACATCAACCCAATCAAAGAATTGCATGACATCAGTGTCACACAGAAAATGGTGCGACGTGAACACAATGTAACTCTACATAGGTACTCCATCACCGTACGTCTGCAGATTAATGGCTGAAAATGTCACAGGGAATAAGGTCATGCACCAAGGGACCTGGCTATGAAGAGACATCTGAGCACTTCTAAGCCTGAGTTGCATTTCCATGGTCCACTGGGAAGCCAAATGTACTGCTGTCAAGCCCCAGCTCGCAAACATGCGAGTGCACACACACTTAACAACACTGTGTGACCTATCTGATGAGAGAAGACAGAGACGGGGTAGACCCTTACATGGAACATTAGGCATGATTACAAGTAATTCACCGAAATGCTCATGTCACCACATTGACACAATATTAAAGTCTAAAACAGTGAGTGGTGTATGTCCCTACTATGATGCATGACATTAATAAAAGCCCATAAATGCAGTTTATTTATCTCTATTTATGAACTCTACTGCCTGCAAAAAATGGATGTCCAAAAGAAATATTATCACCTGACATATTGGGGGGGGTTGCAGCTTTTAGCTGCAGTCACATAAAAAACCTAAAGAACGGTAAACAAACTGACATAGGTGTTTATGTCCTGAGACTTTGCTTGGACATTAATTTTAAAGGAGTATTTTGCAGCTGATGAGTGTTCCATCTCCTCCCAAAGGAGTTTATAGAGAGTCAAACCCCTTCAGGCTTGTACCGGTCAGTGCAGTGGATTATCAACAGCAGAATTATTAAAGCTAGATTGGGAACATTAACTGCAAACATACACACATTGTCTGGAAACATTGTCATGCTGCCACTGAGTAGCCTAACCTGTGTCACCACATGTCACAGTTGACATAATCTTTGAAGTAACAAATGGCATCACGGTACCTTTGATGTTGCTGTCAGACAAGAAAGGATGATTTCAATCTGATGAACATCTGTGTAGATTTTATGCCTCACTAAGAGATGAATGTAATGTGATGTGAGCTGGAGGTTTTCCTAAAGCTCTTCTTTGCTCAAGAAGACAATATTCTTGTTAAGGAAGGAGTCTGTTTATCCTAAAAGTGCATTCAACTCCACATTTATTGGGATACACAAAAGGAATGTGTTGGATCTATACACACACACACACACAGTTTCACATACATGGTTGTTTGTGGTTTGGTTGAGTTTAGCAAACAGCAGCATTTAGTAGCAAATTCACATATTTGGACAGAAGCTTTGAACATAGTAAGAGACATGACACGCTTAAAATGACTTTCACTATTATTTCACTAAATTATTTCACTCTGATGCTCAGTCTTTACCATCCAGATGCCTGAACTGCTATCATGTGTTTGGCTGATTCACCATTTGTGCTCACGAGCAATTGAACAAATTTACCATAAAATGATCAGTGAAGTACAAAGCATTAACATGAACAGAGCTCTGGTTAATGCCATAATGTATTCTAAGATGACCAAAATTATATTTATAAATTAACCCTCTTCAAAAAAATAGAACCACCCTTAGAATGTCAGTCAATTCAACATCCCACATGCTAAAATTTACAGCAACACTTGCACAAAGATTACAAAGCATCGCCAGATCACTAAATGACCTCACTATTCACCTAATATTAGTAACAGTTTATTTCAACAACTTATTACAGAATATAACAAAATGTTCATACCACAAATGCATCCAAACTGCTGAAACTGTAAAACTCTTTTCCTGTTCAAGTGGATGTCCATCCACCAGGCTTACAGCAAAATACAAAGAATAGAAACTTCCGAGGTTAATAAGAAAGTGTGTTTGTGGAAGAGCAAGGGAAGCAATATTCTTTGTTTTATATAAAACAAAACTGAGGAAAAAATATTGAAGATGGACTTGCCAGAGTGCAACAATTTCAAGGCAGAATAAAAGAATGGAAAGAAGGTTCAACCCTTTACACCATGCGATGTAAGTGTACATCATCAATCACAGGGAGCAATTCCCACAGCTGTCGATGTGTTTATGGGAAAAACAGCATGACCGTTAATTCAAAAATAATTGTTAGCAATGACAACTTCAAATAGTAATTTATAATAATCTTCTATCCAACTAGCTTAATCTTGCAAACTATTGTTAAATAATTTTTTATAGCATTGATAAGTTTGTTTAGAGTCAGTCATCCATGTCCAAATCTCAATGCACCAAAAAAGATAGACATATTGTGTTATGCAATAGAAAGAGAAAATTATTATGATGACCAACTTTTTCCTGGTATAACAAAGACAGTTGATTTTTTTTCTTAATGAATAATTCACTGCTTGACATTAACTGGGTTGAACAGTACTGAATTAATTTGGAAAATATTACCTTTTCCATTTCAAAAATAAATACCACACATTTCTAACTGATTATGTTAATGTTCCATTTCACCACTCTCTGTTTGATGGAACAATGTGAACGTCTGCTGAAGTGTAAATTTATCCGATAGCTTTATCAATTGTTTCTCTTTGATTGAATTCCAGTATAAAACACCCGGCAATAAATCAGCATTTGCAGAGACCCACAAAGCAACATCGTAATCATGTTTGAACTGAGAAAATCAAATCCTTAGCCAATTATCTTGGCCTCAGCTGAACAGATAATGGGAGATCTTAAGCAGCAAATTGGCATTGTTTAAATGTAAACACAATGTTTCACACTTAATATGATGGCTCAGTATATCAGCTTTCTAGTTGTCTTGTCTAAACCCACTTTGTCACCGGTGGACAGTGATCGTTAAAGTAGATATTTTTTGCACAAAGAGGTTCTTGTTATGGCAAAGCCCAGCAAGGTTATTTGTTGATTTATTGGAATTCTGTAAAAAAAAAAAATGAAAAGGTCTGGTATAAAGCCAAGATAGAAACCATACAGTCTTGTAACCAATCAAAAAGACATTGATCAGAGCTGAACAAGTCCTAAAGCAATGTATTTGACTGTCAAACTCACACACGTGTGAATATATGACAAGGGAAAATGTGTGTATTTTCTGCTTTAGGCAAGCATCAGTCAGATCAAACATATAGATCTACTAACTTATGACTTTTAGTTGAAAAAAGTTGAATAAAGTATATCAATGATCAAAAGAAGATTCCAGAGGAATAGTTTTCAGCTCAGAAAAATACAGCAAGTTGTTATGGTGGATGCAATTTTGTGATTCTAAGAGGAAAAACTTTGAAAGGCATACACAGATACAAGTAATGCAAAGTGAATGGTGAATCTCACACACATGTTGGGATTAGGAAGTGTTTGGACCAATTGTCCAAATACACCAAAATTATACAGATATTTAGAAGTGGGAACTTTATAGAGAGGAACTATTATTCAGATAGCATATTTTCATTTGACTGAAGAAATGAATGGAGATACTTAGTTTGGTTTTCTCGATTGGAATCTGCAAATGGAACAAAATTATTCCAGTCTCACAGTCAGGAAAATTCAGCTGGTTCCACAGCTGCTAGAATGGCTAAGACAGTGAGTCAACTTAAATCTAAATCAAAATCTGCAGAAAAAAAACAACAAAAAACAAAGTTAAACACATTTTATCAATATTATTTTCGGTGTCATTTAATTCTATTCCATTTAATTACTAATGTGTTTTCATTTCTTTGCATGTGTGGATTATTTAGGTTAAGATTATTTGGTTATTAGAACTACATTGATTGAAAAAATCAATGATGTGTTAATTTTCCCCATCTTCACCCCATGTCCTTATAATTTTCCCACAGTATTTTTTAATATTTGGTTTTCTTAAAATGCCAAACAAGGAGGCAAACTTCAGTTGCTGCAAATTGCAGCACATCCCCTAAGATATGACACCACCATCAATGTCAACTGAATAACCATTTGTGCATTATTACAAGCATAATCAGCACTACCAATTGTCATTTTGAGATTAAATGTCCTTGTTGCAATTACAAACTGACAGTTGTAGGAGAAAAGGACATTTCAGCTTGTGCTTATATTAAGCCTTGTTCACAAAGAATAGTAATTTTCTTTGTATAGTATTGCACATTTGGAGAAGTGTTGTTCTTGTTCCTCTTTTAGACCCGACTTCCTTTATGAAATCAATAAAACGGAGCTCTAATTAATCCGGTTTCACTTTTCTGAAACGGCAAACAACCCACAGCCTCCTTATTTTGACGTCTTGCAGCCAGAGCTCACAAAAAATAATGACGCTCGTGTCAGCTAGAAGGAACAGTTGTCAATATTGCAGTGGATCCACTACTTTTTTTTTTTTCTGGTTATGCAGTCTCTTTTCTTCTTCTGTGACTTTTATGTAGAAATGTGAAAACCAGAGTGATGATCACACATCCAGCACTGAATATAAAATGTTTCTTTCCTGGTTCTGTCTGACTCTGAGCCACCGTTTTTTTGTCCTTTCATGAAAACCTAGTTAAGTATCACTCACTCATAAAACAAACAATCGTACTTTCTGTTTAAAGATAGAAAAGTTTTCGCTTCATCCCGGTAGCAGATTCTTTTTTTTTTTTGTTTTTTTATTTTTGCATCACGCCATTTGTTATCACTGCTGCACATATTGCAGCCTTCCACGGGGATGTTCAATGCAGACGCTCCAGCCTCCCGCTGCTTTGGACTGATTGAAATGGTTTACTGTATTCCAGCGTTCTCTCGTCGGGGAAATTTTTCACCCTCTAGTTTCCCATTTTAAAGCTTGATTCCAGCTGTTTTAATGCCCTTCAACTTGTCTGCAGAGTCGCTTGGTGACATTAACAGCTGGCTTCACATCCTGCAAAGATTCTGATGCCTTTCTACCAAAGTACGACCCCTCCATGCTCAAAAACAGCTTTTGTTCCAAAACAGCAAAAGGCCATGCTTCTAAATTTTGACCGACTATGCTTTGATGCAGATGAAGTCAAATAAAATTTTCCCCTCAAACGACAGCCGTATCTGATCAGTACGAATTCTGAGAGCAAGGTGAAGGTCCTTTGCAAAATACCACAAGCTATTAAAAAGAAATATGAAATGGTGTTGCTCCCCACGGGGGAAGGTGCCTCGTATGTACTCTCTTATTCTCCTTTAATTAAAAGTGCAGTATGACAAAGGCTGCTGCTGAGTACCCTTTTCTTCTGATAAGAACTGCTTTCTGCCCTGAACAAATCATATTTTGATGAAAGACAGCAGTGGGATGTACTGCTCTCAGGGCTGTCCAAGACCTCATGCCGACCCTAAGCACAATTTGATTTGAACTTCACCCCTTATCACACAGCACAGACGCACACAATTTAGCAGGCCAATGTGAACTGAGCACCACATAGCGGAGAAGAGCATTTGTGCTTCCAGATTGGCGTCACAGCTCAACTGTGCTCTCACGTAATTGTTTTCCTTTTGCTTTATACAATGGCAGCTTTAAGCTATCTGCTGGAGAGCAAAAGAAACGACATTATCCGAAAAAAATTACTACATCAATTGCTGCTGTTCCAAGGCATTCATAATAAATAAGTTATAATGGCAGAGCACTTGAAAAGTTTCACACTCATAAAACTATCGAAATCATTTCACACTAAAGAATAAAGCTCAAAACTAAGTGGATAAAGTCTGCAAGTGTCAGTGCAGACTGTAGAAACAGGGTCACGCAACACATCCGCAGCAAGAACTTCAGGCTGACCCAGAGAAATTTGCATTCATTGTTTTTGTTGATACTTTGCTCAGTAAAACTAATTTGATTCATTGAGTGACAGCTGAGCAGGACGCCACCATTTAAAGAAAGGCAAAAGAAGCTGAGTGGAAGTATTTTTGACTATGCGTCATACTTCATGTATAAATTAGAAGTTGTGCACTATTAGTCGGTTTGCATCAGTATTTACCCTGCCTTTAAGGTCTGAAACAATTAAAAATGTTCACATCTGTAAGTGAGCCTCACTGAGAATTAATGCTTCATTTCGAATTGTTGCAAAGGCTTACATAATTTTTAGGTGGAAGTTGTTTCAAGAGTCCAGCTCTGAAGAGAAGCTTACAGAGACTAGCACTGAGCATAAATGTCATTTAAATAGAAAATCTTCACACTGAACTCCCACGTTCAATGTGCAATCAGTCATAATTCTGGCTAGATTTTGGACCCTTGATTTTGGCTGCACTGGTAGATTTGATTTTCATTCATTGGTTTTCTGTCAAACAGTTGGCTTACAGGATAGTCCACAAGTTTTCAACGGGTTAGACTTTTGGGGATTTTTCAACTGTAAAGCATGGTAGTGGTGGCATCATTTTAAGGTTCTGTTAAGCTTCCACCAGTGCCAGTGTAAGTGCCAGTGTAATGCATATATTAAATGTGAAACTGTAAACTTTGGGTCTACCATTTAAATTGTTAACTTGAATTATAAGCTGGAGGGTGAAACAGTTGAATGGGACACTGATTCCAAATACACTTTAAAAGTTTTTGGGATTATAACCAGGTATACAGTAAGACTGTGGAATAGAATGATCTTAGTTTGTGAGAACTTTTTCTTAAAATACTATTACATCATATTACAGAGAAACACAGAAGAAAGTTTCCTTTGAGACAAAAAGGAAAACCATTTTTCATTGCAGTTATGAAAATTAAATGATATTTATAAAAGCAAAGAAAGAGTCAATATATCTGTCACCTTCTTCCTGTGAAATATTCACATTCATTTAGAGTTTGTTTGTTTGCAGGTTTAACTTTTGGGTTCTGACCAAACTTTGGAGACCTCAGAGCTGTGTTTCTCCTCCCAGTAATAACATTTCTCAGTCACAGCAAGACGAGAAAATCTTCTTTACTGAAGATATCACTCGTCTCAGGAAAAATTCAGCTGGAGGCAACAGCTACAATAAAAGGTCCATAGCTCTTTTTTCCCTTTTTACATTGCAACTTTATTAAGCTTTAAACAAAAATGGTTATGTTATACTATGCTTCTGCAATCTAAATAAAATGTATTAAGGAGCCAAGTTTTGTCTGTATAAGTAGTTTCAATATGTGGTTTTTTAAATTAAGTTTCAAAGTAGATTTCCTTATACATTTGTAATTTTAATTTTATGATCTGACAAACATTTCATTTAACAGGCAATCGTCGTTGTCCTCTTAACACCTATAATAACGAGTTACTCCTCCGAAAGATGGTGGGGAAAAAATAGACAAAAAAACAGAGAAGAGTTTAAACTGAGGCTCCATTCTCCGGAAAGTCATTAGGTCAGAGAAGTGTGGAGGATGTTCAGCAAGGGGCTGTTAATAATGAAGAGCTTGTGTTCCACAGGGAAACATCGCCTGCAGCAGATTTTCACACTGTGGCTGCTATGGAAATGAACGATTTTGAGGTGTAGAAAGGTCCCAGTAGGACTCTGAAAGAACCTGGCGGTCTAACACTCCTTAAAGTGATATTGTGTGATTTGCCTGACAGGATTTTAATCTCCACTTAGGCTACAGCTCCATGCTATTCTTCTAATATCAGATAGCAGTAAATAATGAGCACGGTACCTGTGAGAGTCACTCTATTAATACATGAAAATTACAAACAAAATATGAAAAAATGATTTGCAATTTTGTGTTGAAGAAAAAGCTATCTGATTAGGATGCACTGAAAGGAGCGGTATTTTGTAGTTTAATAGCACAATCAAGAAACTCTTGTTATAAAAAATGCTGTATATTAAACATAACATAAAATAAATTTGACCTCACAATTTGATGCCTTGAAATTGGACTCTGTCTCTTTAAGAAGCTCCTGTTCTTTCAGACACGTCATCACCAACAATGCAATTTCCGTTACAACTGTTCTTAGGAGAGATGGACTGAGAAGTAATTTGCATGATAAGCTCAGCAGACTCGCGGCTCCACCAGATGTTTGCCAATTGCTGCTGCTGCTAGTTTGGTGGAGCTGAGTGGGGAAGGAGCAGTGGGAGGGTGCTCAGTGGGGCAGAGGCTCAGCTGGAGATTTGTGTAAAAAGGTGGTGCTTTGTGAGACCAACCGCATAGGCGAAAGGCTGCCACGGGAGATTCAAAAATTTCTCAAACATGCACGCATGTTTTTAATGACGGAATAACATTATTACGTAATACAAAGCTCTTACATAATACTCCACCTTTAAATACTGGGTAAATTCAAATCCCATTCTAAAATATCTTATGCTTTGAATGAACATTCAGCATAGAAAATGAGATAATCACCTGCTTTGACATTGCTACATTTGCGGCAGAGAGGGCATTCACACACAGCGTGACTGCAGCAATTCATATCACAGAATTTGCGATAAGTTTTGATAGAATTGTTATGTGACCTATTGATAAGCTCCTGTCAGAAAATGTAATTCATTCAGGAATAAATAAGAAGCATTCTTATTAAATTTATTTTAAAAAGCAATAAAACATGCCAGTGAGCAGCTTATCAAAACATTCAATATTCAAGCTTCTTGCCTTCTGATCACAAAATGAGAACTTCCAGGTTTTAGTGATCAGTACTCTCACTCGGATCCAAAATGGTGTTAGGTTATTAACTACACCAAGCACTTATCGGGCCTCAGAGATCTCTCATCCTCCCGGTCTGTCTGTACACAACATCATGTGGAACTGACCAGAATCATTTCTACAGCAGGAACAAAAAGCAATAAAACCCCACATTGCTTTATGTTTGTGCACCTTGAAATAAAAACACCATCTCACTGACTCAGACTTTACTCAAGATATTAGTTCAATTTTATGGGAAGCGTATTTATTCTTGCCAAGAATATTACTGGGACAAAAGAAAAATAAAATTCATATGTCTTCCTCAAACTAAGCTAAGCAAAAATATTTGCTGCGTTTTACCATATCCATCCTTCAATCCGTCCATACATCCTATTACATAGACAAAAGATAGATTGTTGAAGAATGTGGTTAGAAAAACATAATAGAATCCATTTCTTGTATTGGCCATCTACGCGCGCACACACACACACGCACACACACACACACACTGCTTCTGATTTGTTGGTCAGCACCTCGTACCGACTCCTGCCCTAGAAAGAACTTTTGCTTAACATAGGCAACCACATAACAGAAACTCCAGAATGCTGATTTGTTTGCAAAAACGATTGTAGTTTGACTAATGTACTTTGTAACTTTCAGCATTTTTTTAAACTTCCAGCTAAGATGTTTGTTTTGCTTTTACATCTTGCCTGTGATTTGTCAAGCATCCCACTGTGGCAGGACATGAAATGAGAAGGTGACGAGTTAAACCAGGTTTTCTAAAGTTGAACTTTACCTGTTCAACTGTTCCCTCTCAAATTAAGACAAGGTTTTTAAACCCAGAATTAAC
Organism: Poecilia reticulata; assembly: GCF_904066995.2. Classification (NCBI taxonomy): domain Eukaryota; kingdom Metazoa; phylum Chordata; class Actinopteri; order Cyprinodontiformes; family Poeciliidae; genus Poecilia; species Poecilia reticulata. The sequence goes on from NC_088831.1 coordinate 38,242,245, forward strand.
CAGTGAGGCCTCTTTTTTTAACTCCTGAAAACCAACAAATATTTGATGAATGTTAGAGCTAAATCAGTTTAGATTGTATTGTGGCCATTAAACATCTCTTATAAAAACCTTTCCTTTTAGCTGTTGAAGTAGTTTCTTGCATCTTTGTTTCTGTCCTTTGGGTTCTTTGACTTTTTTTTTTTTTTTGCCAAATTAAAATGATAACATTTATTTCAGTCAAGCTATTTAGTAACACCCAGTGTATTTTATGATCATATACACACTCTTCAGCTATGTACCTATATCTGCTAACTTGATAAGCAAGTAAAACATGACTTGACTTTTTCAAAGATTAACGTTTTAAAATAAAAAGCTCTATCAACATTGGTACTTGTTACAAACCTTATTGCCTTTTGTTTATTAACTGGGGATCCCCCCCCCCCAGAATTCCAATGGTACGATGCTTAAGGTTGCACTTGCAGCACTAACATCATTGATCTGTCTTATCTGTAATCCTTTTTTGAGAAGTAGCCACACAATATATTTTGCGATGTTTAGATCAGGGAACCTCACAGGCTATTATAAAACTGTGATGTTTGCTTGCTGAATATTCGGGTATTTATTGTAATCCATTTTTCTGTTTACCAGCAAAAATATTTCCCGTGCCACTGGCTCCCTCAGAATCCCAATACAATATTGATCCAGTTTGAAAAGTGTCTGTTATATGAAATTGTGCACCCATTCTGTGTCCTGACATGCCCTTGCTCTTGGCAGCAGAATTTATACAGATGTCATCGCTGCACAAGGCTCTCTTCCGAAGTACTATAATTCTGTTCTTTCTTGCACGACTAGTGTGAAAATGTTGTTTTCCAGAGCAAAATCAAAAATGTTTTCAAAACAATGTTCTCTCTTACGTATTATCAATGTAACAGATGGCACCAGTTTTTTTTAATGCTCTTGACAACATTTCCATCTTACAGACAGAAACTGCTATTTTAAAAGCTTTGGTTATTGCCTTCCCCTGCTGTGCTGGCATCAATTATTTACAGCCCAAGATTCTCAGCTGCTTAAAGTCATCCCTGCCTGTTGATATTTGTTCTTGAAATTTGAATAAAACGTATCTTTATAAATTTTCTTTTAACTGCATCACATTGCACTTCCCTCCAGCAATTTGGAGAAAACCAGTCTTAAGTATTAAACTGTTAATTGGAACTCTTTAAAAATCCTATAAGACAACTGATTACTTAGGATAGGTCTACTCAAGCTTTTGGATGGTGCTCATTTCTTCATCACCAACTATAAATCAGCAACACATGCCACGGCAAATTCCCGAACATACACGAAGTAGCTTGGTGCTATGCTAAAAATACATTCCCAGTCTATTCACTGTGGTATCTGAAAGAATCTGCAGCTAAGCTAGGCATCCTTTTCAAATGTAAATTGCTTAATTAACTTCATTTTCATAGCCATCTGGCATACTGTGAAAGTGGTTCAGTTTGTGTTTACCACTTGTCCCTTAAATATATTTCTGATGTTTTTAATCTTTCTATAACTGGTCATAATGCTTTGATTTAAACATTGTGGATGAAACTTTGCTTCACTCACTATATGAGTTTGTTTGTGGCAGTACTATGTTGAAGTTTAGATCTCTGTACATGTTTTAGTTAAAGCCAACACTTCTGGACCATTGGATAAACATGAATATTTAATTTGTTTCAAGATACATCTCTGATAACTTATTTTTTTCTTTTTACTCACCAGTGTTTGTCTCTTTTAGATGCTACAGCCTGAGTAGGTGTATGGGAGGGGCCAGCCCAGCATTTCCTGCTTAAATGGCTGTATAATGTCACTGATTACATCACTGGGTTGTACCAAATGGAGGATTTTCTTTTTTTTTTTTGTTTTATTTTTGCTTTTCTTTAAAGTAACCTTTTGAGTTTCCCTGTATTACATGTTTAATTTTGCATACCATTTAGTTATGTAGATGAGTTTGTAAATTAGATTATTAATCTGATCCCTGTTTCTTTGTTGACATTTTGTTTGGTTTGACCTGTCCTTTTTTGGTATGGTCTAATGAGGTGCAGGCGTGTTGCCAATTTGGTACCAGTAAGATTTCAGATGCTTGAGATGGATGTGAGAGACTAAAAGTGCTAAACAATAAAATTCACCAGAAGAACCAGAAACTGGCAGCTGATATTGTTTTCTATTCACTTGTTTTGACCATTTTACTACACCACCTCACACATACACACAGCTCTGCTCATACATCTATCAATGGGAATTGCAACTTGAACTGATGCTTTATTGACATTCTGTTTTGTTTTTATTTTCAGAGGTGTTACACATAGACTATGATTTTCTATGCAAACCCCTCACAGGGCTGCAGCTTTTAAATGCCTAACAAAACTTAAAATAACAGTAGTAGTGTGCATGGGATCAAACACCACACCAATGAACATTCATCAATTTGCATCCAAAAAGTTCTTACTAGTACTGATGATACTGAAAATTTGTCATAATGCAGTGTCCTTCTAAAATACTTACTACTACAAAACCCAATTTCCCAAACATTTCACCCAGGAAACCATCATCTACAAATAAGGTCTCAAAAATGTTGTTTCTACAAATGGAAATCCATGATTGACTCGATTCGAACAGTATTAGCAGAAGCAAGGCCTAAATTGCATCTGACAAGGTCAATTCTGGAAAAGGCGATGCTCTTGGAGCTTCTTAGTGATACTGTAACCACGGAGATAAGCAGCATATCACGTGAGGATTGTCTCGAGAGACAGATGCTGGAGCTTGACCTTTGATAACTCTGTCAGAGAGATGGGTGTGACAGCAGAGAAATTCAAAAACTAGAGCTGAAGGAAAAATGCAGGCAGCCCAAAAATCTGGACTGTTTCTCCATCATCACAGATTCCAGTGAGCCGTTAGGCATTGTCTTAGCTGACTGCTATGAACGTTAGATCAGAGCAAAAAGGTAAATATGAGTCAGACCCAAAGATCTTGGTTGGCAGAACAAGACAGAGGTCAAAAGGAGAGTATCTAAAATGAGATCTGTCATGTCATGCTTGCCACAGCTGATGTGACAGCCCTTGAAGATGCACTTTTCACCACACTCCTTTGACTATTTTTAGAATACATGTTTTCAAGCACATTTTTGAGCTTCAGAAAAAAAAAAAGAAATCTGGCACAGTTGACAAGATGCAGCACATGCCTACACTGTTAATAGGCTGCTGCTTTGGTGAGCAGGATCTCTGGAGAGGTCGCATAGTTATAGAAGCAACTTGTCAGGTAATTTTTACCTGCGTAGCAGAGATCATGAGAGGAGTCACATAGCCAATTACAGTCAGAGCAGAGCCTTGTGACATTAATTCACTTAAGACACTTAAGACAGACCAGGCTTGATTGTTGTGCAATCTCAGAGGTTAATAACAGGGGGCAAAATGTAATTGTGCCACATCTGATTGAGCCAGTATCAAGAGCCACAGGATGAAACAATTTAGGAACAACAGCATCAAAATCAACGTCCTGTTATAACTGCCAACATAATCATTGGGCATGGCGCTGGGGTGTATTGATAAAAATGCTAATAGGTAAATATATTTATAGATTTTTGAATGTTCGTGATTTATCTATTGTTAATTCAATAAATTAAATTACTGGTCATCACAAACAAGGTTTTCTTCCTCTGAAACTGAAAATCTCAGTATGGTACGACAAATATTAATATATTTTCCAACGTTCCACTACTGGAGCTTTTTCTCTGTGATTATGTGAAAATAAAACTGGAATGTTGTCTAAACATGTTATGTCTGTATGGTTTGGCAAGAGTCTGTTCCAGCAACAAGAGTTATTGGTAGTTTTGTTTCTTCTACAGTGCTGTCATCAAGCAAACATTTACTGTAAAGAAAGTAAATCACAGATCTATGTATGCTGTAGCGATTGTTCTTAAAGTCCCTACACTGGCTCCCTGTATCTCAAAGAATAGACTTTAAAATACTGTTGTTAGTTTATAAATCACTAAACGGGTTAGCACCACAACACCTTAAAGATCTGTTATTGCTGTACCAACCGTTTAGACCCCTCAGACCTTCTGGTTCTGGTCTGCTCTGCATCCCCAGAACCAGAACAAAACGAGGAAAAGCAGCATTCAGCTTCTACGCACCACAAATTTGGAACAAACTTCCAGAAAACTGTAAAACAGCTGAAACACTGAGTGCCTTTAAATCTCAACTTAAAACCCACTTGTTTAGAGTTGCTTATGGTTAAATTAGGGTTAGAGTGCGGGTTTGATATCTTCAATGTTTTTAAGGTTTTTATCTTTACTTTTCATCTAGTTATTAACTTCTTTTTATTTCTCTTTCACACTGTCTATGTAAAGCCCCCCTGGAAAACGTCCCAGTTAAACGAATCTATATCTAGTGGTGTGAGAATCCTTGTTAAATGGCGTTTTAACTAAAACTCTGTGGTGTGAGAATCCTTGTTAAATGGTGTTTTAACTAAAACTCTGAGGTGTTAGAATCCTTGTTAAATGGGGTTTTAACTAAAACTCTGAGGTGTTAGAATCCTTATTAAATGGGGTTTTAACTAAAACTCTGAGGTGTTAGAATCCTTATTAAATGGCGTTTTAACTAATACTCTGAGGTGTGAGACGTTTAACTGAAATCCTACAATGATTTTAATGATTTTATCTTTTTTAACCTTTTTTCTTTTTCTTTAAAAAAAATGTAAATAAAATTCTCTTTGTCTTTGTAACTGTTTATTCACTGTCACATGCTGTTTTTATTTTAATTATGTAAAGCACTTTGAAATGCCTTGCTGCTGAAATGTGCTATACAAATAAAATTTTATTGATTGATTGATTAAAAAGATACTATTATGTTGAATTTATCCAGAAGATTTTTATTTAAATCCAACAGCTATGCAGTATTGTTGCCAAGTTAGATAAGACACGGAAATAAAATAACTGTATAACTCTGCTGTTTAGATGTTAGTTTTAACCAAAAGTAGTAAGACACTATGCCAACAAAAACTGGATGTTTTCTGTAATCTTTTGAGGGGGTATTAAAATTGGCCAGGTTGGCCACATATTTAGTCTACATTTCATTAAAAATTAGATGCATTTTTTCAGCCACAATTTCAAGTAGCTGTCAGGGTCTGTGTTTGTTCCCCTTGTTTGTGCCTTAGTTCATTTCCTTTAGTTATTATTTACTGGTCTCCGAGCCGCTATTCCTTGGACATCCACCAGAGGTCACCTATGTGCCACCCCTGGGAAGCGGCAGAGTTCAACCCGGGCACACACCTGCAGCTCGTTGAGAAGGCTCCTGCCCTGGATATAAGCAGCAGCGCCACTCCGTCTCATCGCCTGAGTGTTTGCTCACCTCGGTACTAAATGCTCCAGAGAAAGGCCCTCTGCGATCTTCGTTGTTGCTAACTTTGTTGTTTCCCTCGTCAGATATCCAGCTGTCTTCCCGTTGTTCCCCGAGACCAGTTACCCCGAGTCTGTGTGAGTCTGTCTCCCCGTTGTGGATCACCTGCCTCCTGTGTCTTCCCCCGACGCTACCGGTGTTGCCGGTTTTGACGCCACCCCTCGTGTGCTCGTCTTCTCCCTGTCGTGGATCCTTCTCCGGCGAAATCCCTTCGGAGTGTTCCGGGTCAGGAGTGCCACGTCCGAACCTCACCGGAGAAAAGAAAGTAACATCACCTTCGGAGCCTTCCGGGTCAGGAGACCCGCGTCCGGACTTCACCGGAGAAAGGATTGTACAAGACCGGAATCTACTCCGCCATCACTGTCCGCTCTCCAACGTTTCTAGTTCACGCCACATATCCACCCATCTCAAGTAAGCCCTCTCTGTTTACCTCCGGATCCCTTTCCTACGCAGCCTCTAACTCTGTTCTCTCATCGACAGTAGACGACCTGGTTCTTCATTCCAGTATTCACCACCCTTCCCCTGACTTCAATAAATCATTATTGTATTCATTATCGTCTCTTCTGGTCGTGTTCTCGCATGTGGGTTCGAAATATTACATCCACCATGACAGAACACTCAGGCCAGTTCACGACCTCCGCAGACGCGATCAGAAGAGCGATAACAGACCAACACACACTACTCCAGTCCCACGAAGCAGCTCTAAGAGAGCTGGGAACCCGCCAAGCGGAAACTAATCTCCGACTAACTGAATTATCCACTTTCTTACAGAACTCTGTTTCACAAGACGCTAACCGCTCCTCTGCTTCCCCGTCTGCTCCGTCAGTGACTCCCGATCCACCGGTCCGTTCCGGGATTCCTGAAATCCGCCCGGCAACTCCAGAGAAGTTCTCTGGGGACATCACAAAAGTAAAAGGTTTTGTACTCCAGTGTACCATTGTTTTCAACCACTCACCACAGAGTTTCCCCCATGATGACTGTAAGATCTCCTACATGTTATCCTTGTTGACGGGCCAAGCCCTAGAATGGGCCGAGTCACGTTTTGAAACAGCATCCAACTATGGGTGTTCTTACCCCGAGTTCCTAGCTGAGTTAAAGGAAATGTTTTGCCAAGAGGCTGAGGGAACATCATCCTCTAGGGACTTGCATGGGCTCAAGCAGGGCCAACAGAGCGTTTCTGATTTTTCCATCAAGTTCAGAATTAAGGCCGCCGCCTCGGGGTGGAACGCTGTGGCGCTCAAAAGCGCGTTTTTTCACGGCTTGAACGAGCACCTTAAGGATGAGCTAGCCACGCTAGATGAACCCGAGTCCCTAGGTGACTTCATCAATCTAGCCATAAGGTTGGACAATCGGATCCGGGCTAGGGCTAGGGAACGTAGCCGCCGGGTCACCTCACCACGTCCCTCCTCGTCCTATACTCAGTCTTCCGCTCAGTCATGTACCCCATCTCCTCTGTTTTCAGGCTCCGAACCCATGCAGCTGGGTAACGCTAGGCTCACGCCCGAGGAGCGCCGACGCAGGCTCCGAGCCCGGCTCTGCATATATTGCGGGGAGCCCAACCATGTGATCGCTAATTGTCCGTCACGTTTAAACCCACAGGTCCGGCAGTAGAAACGGGGACACTGCCGGCACCTTCCACCATCAGACCCCGCCTCACCATTCCTGTCACCCTGTTCACCCAAGACGACTCTGTCCCTGTCAGTTCTCATAGACTCCGGTTGCGAACAGAATCTCATCAGCTCCGACCTAGTTTCTCAGCTCTCCGTGCCCACTGAACTCCTACCTGTTCCCCTCCGTGTCACCGCCTTAGATGGCAAGGGTCTTCCACAGATCACCCACCGGACTAAACCTCTGCGCCTGTTAATTTCTGGCAATCACACCGAGGAAATTAACTTCTTTGTTTTTCCCACAGCCAGCTCACCCATAGTTCTTGGATTCAACTGGTTGTTCTCTCACAACCCCCAAATAGATTGGGTCGAGGGAAGGATCAATTCATGGTCTCCCAGATGTCACTCCACCTGTCTCCGTTCCGCAGTCCCTCCGCTGTCCAGGTCATCTACCATGCCGGAGGTGGAATTGCCTGACGTCAAGTCTGTCCCGAGTGAGTACCATGATCTCATCGGTGTTTTCAGTAAGGACAAGGCCCTTTCTCTCCCACCTCATAGGCCGTATGACTGCGCCATCGACCTCCTCCCTGGGGCGCCTCTACCTGGTAGTCGGCTATACAACATCTCTAGGGCCGAGCGCCAGTCAATGGAGGAGTACATCAATAACTCACTCGCTGCAGGTATAATCCGTACCTCTTCCTCCCCGTTGGCTGCCGGCTTCTTCTTCGTCGGCAAGAAGGATGGTTCACTGAGACCCTGCATCGACTATAGAGGTCTCAACCAAATCACAGTAAAAAACAAATACCCGTTACCACTACTTTCTTCAGCCTTCGAGCCCGTTCAGGGGGCAACCGTCTTTACCAAATTAGACCTAAGAAACGCCTACCACCTACTCCGTATCAGGGAAGGTGATGAATGGAAGACAGCCTTCAAGACCCCTCTGGGGCACTATGAATATTTGGTTATGCCGTTCGGGCTGTCTAATGCCCCTCCTTTTTCCAGGCCCTCGTTAATGACGTCCTTAGAGATTTTATTAACGTGTTTGTTTTCATCTACCTAGACGACATCCTTATTTACTCCGAGTCCCTCGTCGAACACCAAAGACATGTCCGCCTAGTCCTCCAAAGGCTGTTGGAGAATAAGCTCTACGTGAAGGCTGAGAAGTGTGAGTTCCACCGTCAGTCAGTTACCTTCCTCGGTTATGTCCTCGAGAGCGGACAGGTGAGAGCGGCCGAGGATAAGATCAAGGCAGTTCTGGACTGGCCCCGTCCCGAGACGCGTAAGCAGCTCCAAAGGTTCCTAGGCTTCGCGAACTTCTATCGGCGCTTCATCAGGAACTATAGCCAGACTGCATCCCCTCTCACAGCTCTAACCTCCATCAAGAAGGCATTTACATGGACTCCACTAGCTGAAGCCGCCTTCACGGAGCTTAAGTCCCGGTTCTCCAAGGCTCCCATCCTCGTACAACCCGACCCTAGAAAGCAGTTCGTGGTGGAGGTTGACGCCTCGGACACTGGGGTTGGAGCCGTATTGTCCCAGATCACGGACCCTGATCTGAAATTACACCCATGCGCCTTCTATTCCCGCAGACTCTCTCCTGCTGAGAGAAACTATAACGTCGGGGATAGAGAACTCCTGGCCATAAAACTGGCGTTGGAGGAGTGGCGTCACTGGCTGGAGGGAGCAGAACACCCCGTCCTTGTCTGGACGGACCACAAGAACTTGTCGTACCTCCAGTCAGCTAAGAGATCCAACCCTCGCCAGTCCCGTTGGTCTCTGTTTTTTGCACGTTTTAACCTCTCCATCTCTTATCGTCCAGGGTCTAAAAACACCAAGCCGGACGCCCTTTCCAGGGTCTACTCCCCAGATGACTCTGAGGAGAGTCTGGCCCCATCCTGCCTCCCAGCTGTACGGTTGGAGGCTTGACGTGGGAGATGGAGGACATCATCCGCCAGGCCCAAGTCGCCGAGCCTCCCCCCGAATCCTGTCCCCAGGGTAAGATCTATGTACCCTCAGTGGTCCGTGCCCGTTTCCTGCAGTGGATTCATGCCTCAAGGTTCTCCGCGCACCCTGGAATCAGCCGCACCATAGGAATGGTGAACCGCAGGTTCTGGTGGAGGTCGGTACACAAGGATGTCAAGGAGTACGTCTCCGCCTGCACTGTTTGTGCACGCAATAAGTCATCCAACCGACCCCCTGCGGGCCTGTTGCAGCCGCTACCCATCCCCAAACGTCCTTGGTCACACATCGCAGTCGACTTTGTCACCGGACTCCCTGTCTCTAAAGGTATGACCACTATTCTCACCATTGTTGACCGTTTCTCCAAGGCCTGTCACCTCGTCCCCCTGCGCAAACTACCCACCGCCGCACAGACTGCCTTATTACTTATAAAACATGTCTTCAAGTTACATGGTATCCCCCAGGAGATCCTCTCCGACCGCGGACCCCAGTTCATCTCACAGGTCTGGCGCCAGTTCTGCTCCGCCTTAGGGGCCAAGGTGGCTCTCAGCTCTGGGTATCACCCCCAGACCAACGGACAAACAGCGCATGAACCAGGAGCTGGAGACCACCCTGCGATGCCTCACTTCCACCAACCCCGATGACTGGGCCCAACAACTACCATGGGTAGAGTACGCACACAACAGTCATATTTCAGCTGCAACAGGTCTTTCCCCGTTTGAGGTTGTTCTGGGCTATCAACCTCCGCTCCTCCCGTCAGACGAGGATAATATTTCGGTCACGTCAGTGCAGCACCATATCCGGAGGTGCCACCGGATCTGGAGTGACACCATCTCTGCCCTGAACAACTCGTCTGCTACCAACAAGAGGCTGGCCGACCGACGAAGAGTCCCGGCGCCAACTTACTCCGTTGGACAGAAGGTATGGCTGTCCACACGGGACGTTCCCCTAAAGTCCATGTCCAAGAAGTTGTCCCCTAGGTTCATCGGGCCGTTCGAGATTCTGGCGCTGGCTGGTCCCGCAGCAGTTCGCCTACAACTCCCTCCGTCCCTGCGAATCCACCCTACCTTCCATGTGTCGCAGGTTAAACCAGTACATTCCAGTGAACTGTGCCCTCCGGCCGAACCCCCTCCACCCACCCTGGACAGAGATGGCCAACCGCTCTTTGCCGTCCGTCGCCTCATTGCCTCCCGTCGACAGGGTCGGGGCTACCAGTACCTCGTTGACTGGGAGGGCTACGGCCCCGAAGAACGGTCCTGGGTCCCCGGATCGTTCATAGTCAATCGCACCCTCATTAGGGAGTATTGGGACTCTCAACCCTCGACCTCTGATCGGCCGCCAGGTGGCGTCCGTTGAGGGGGGGGTACTGTCAGGGTCTGTGTTTGTTCCCCTTGTTTGTGCCTTAGTTCATTTCCTTTAGTTATTTACTGGTCTCCGAGCCGCTATTCCTTGGACATCCACCAGAGGTCACCTATGTGCCACCCCTGGGAAGCGGCAGAGTTCAACCCGGGCACACACCTGCAGCTCGTTGAGAAGGCTCCTGCCCTGGATATAAGCAGCAGCGCCACTCCGTCTCATCGCCTGAGTGTTTGCTCACCTCGGTACTAAATGCTCCAGAGAAAGGCCCTCTGCGATCTTCGTTGTTGCTAACTTTGTTGTTTCCCTCGTCAGATATCCAGCTGTCTTCCCGTTGTTCCCCGAGACCAGTTACCCCGAGTCTGTGTGAGTCTGTCTCCCTGTTGTGGATCACCTGCCTCCTGTGTCTTCCCCCGACGCTACCGGTGTTGCCGGTTTTGACGCCACCCCTCGTGTGCTCGTCTTCTCCCTGTCGTGGATCCTTCTCCGGCGAAATCCCCTTCGGAGTGTTCCGGGTCAGGAGACCCACGTCCGAACCTCACCGGAGAAAAGAAAGTAACATCACCTTCGGAGCCTTCCGGGTCAGGAGACCCGCGTCCGAACTTCACCGGAGAAAGGATTGTACAAGACCGGAACCTACTCCGCCATCCCTGTCCGCTCTCCAACGTTTTCTAGTTCACGCCACATATCCACCCATCTCAAGTAAGCCCTCTCTGTTTACCTCCGGATCCCTTTCCTACGCAGCCTCTAACTCTGTTCTCTCATCGACAGTAGACGACCTGGTTCTTCATTCCAGTATTCACCACCCTTCCCCTGACTTCAATAAATCATTATTGTATTCATTATCGTCTCTTCTGGTCGTGTTCTCGCATGTGGGTTCGAAATATTACATCCACCATGACAGTAGCCAGAAATCAAAATCACCTTTTATCGGTTTATGATTGCACTTTTTTTTAAATAGTTCTTTATTATGGATATCTCCTGTTTTCTTTTTTATTAGGTACAAAGTGACTTATAATTCGAAGAGATGTGGCATCTCATCAGGATAAACATGCATCAAGCAGATTTTAAAAGAAAATGCTGACATTAACTCGTGTTTGAACGTCAATGTGGGCTGAACTGCAGACAATCTCATTTCAAAAGAAATAACTCCTGTGACACCAAACAGGCCTTGTACATTTTGTTGCTTTGAACAAGCTGCCCATGCATAATGCAGATCAACATAAATGTCACCTCGGCATGAAGGCTCCCATCACCCAACGGTGATAAAGCATTTCAGAAAGACGGTTGCACTTTCTCAGTGCAGTGTCACATCCCTAAATTACCTTTAATCACACTAGTCTACTTCAATAGTCCTCTGAGTTTGATCCGCTGGCAGCTATTAATTTGTTGGCCAGAGATTAAAAGAGAGACAGAAGGAAAGAGGGAAGATGGTTAGGCATACAAAGAGTGCATACTGAAACAATAATAACCGTAGCTAAGTGAGATGCGGTAATAATTTCACACAGAATAACCGTCAAAGTATGAAGTGTTTAAGATAATCATTCCCATAGCGGCAGACTTAAAAATAAGATGTTAAAGTTACGATTATATTAAGTCAATCAACATGAGGGAATTAGTTTTAATTATAAAGCATGCAGCACACCTGTTGCTGTTGTAATGTATGACCGAATGACCAAGTCCAACACTATAGTCCAATGGTTGGTGATAATCTCCAATCATTTTAATAATCTTGTTTTACTGGTGTTGTAAAATATCTTTATATTGTCCAAATGTGTTTCCTTTGATGAACAAAACATGACAGGTCAGAACGGCAGGCAGAACAAGACATTTTTTTTATTAATTATTTTACAAGGTCATAAAAAGACACAGCTGAACAAAGTAGGTACTTAATGCATGTCACTTTGACCTCCGGTGTTTACTTAGAACTTGCATCCATTACTCAATGATGACTGTGACGAGAGAGCTAATGTTTTTCCCAATAGCTAAACACTAGCCTGTGACCTTTACTTGATTATTTACTGCCAATGAGAGACCACCACCCACTGCATGCAGCTCAATTTACACCTCATTAAGACACAGAAACACAGATATACACTGACTAAATCTGAATTGCATTGTGATTTTTATATATTTTATCACATGTGGCACATGTTTTTGACTGTAATCCCAGCTCAAAAATCTGTGAGGTAAAGTAGTGATATTTTATTTATTTATTTTTTAGGTTTTTTTGCCATATCAGCCTCTTCTTGATGCTTTACTGCACCACTCATTTGTTCTTGTGCCATTTGTCTGGTGATTACACTAGATGAGCCTCTACTCTGGTAAAATCCATTAGTTCATTAAAAGACATATGTGATGCTCAAAGTTAGACATTTTCAATTTCAATAAAACAGTGCTGCACTATTTATAAGCTGCAGCGGGTCTGTCTATTGCTATTGAGTAACATATAATACCAGCCTATCACATGTCCCCCACTATATTATACTGTAGTAACTGTTTAACCGTGGGGCAATTTCCCATAAAAAAAGAAGAGCTAAAAAATGTTGCATGATCAAATAAAAGTTTGTCCAAAATGTTCAATGAAAGATTAAAACAGTGATATTTGGTTAAGTCCCCAACTACTGTACATTTATATTTCTACATTTAAATGTTGGTTTGATCTTAAAAAGATAGAAGTAATAACCTTTTTCTATTATTTTGCAATAAAAAAATAATTAAACTCCTTTAGCCAGAGTCCAAAACTAAATCTGACAAGAAATCTGTACAATTGCCAGAGGAGAGCCATATACTACAGATGCCTGCACAAGCTGAGATATCTGAATAACTTTGGCAATGAAAATTGCTATGTTCCCTTTTTCCAAAATTCTGGAAATTAACTAGAGTTTGCTTTGGCAAAGAATTAGCTTGGGCTGAACACAACTGTATAAACAGCTTATTGGACCTTTATTTATAGATGGACTTATCAGATTTAAGGTAGAAAAACTATTGAAATTATTTTATCAATTTTTTTTTACATTAGGAAAGCCTTTCATTTTAACACAGGGTTGTAGAGTTGTTTCTTTTAAATCTACTAGTTATTTATATTATTATGTTTATTTGAACACCAGTGTCTGTGTTTAACATTAAACAGTTTTCCTGGTTTCTAATATTGTCACAAAATATGAATTCCAACTTGTTCAGCTTCTAAATATGTGGTTGTGGATGCTTAGAAAAACTGGGTGGTCCATAATGCAACACAAGTATCATAAAAAAGAAACATAAAAAAAAAAACATTAAAAAATCTAATCATTGTTCAAGACGAAAAAATGATCTTCACTGTTTAATGTGCAGAAGGCCACAGGGGCAATCGCAAGAAGGTATTATCTAAAAAAAACATATTTCATATCTGAAGTCCAAAAGGATTTTGATTTCCCTGGGGTTTTGTTCTTACAAAGGGCTGCTTCAGGGGGCAGTGGATCTCATCAGGTACTGAGCAACAGGAGATACCAGTGACAGCTGACACATTGCAGCCGCTTAATTTCTCCTTTCTGTTATGTTGCAATGAAGCACATCACTAAAACAAGAATGCAGAGAGTGCTGGCATCCTTAACAAGTCGACGCATTCCAGTCTAGCGGGGGGCCGTGACATGAGCTTGAGAGCAATGCTCTAATCGTATCAAAGTCTCCTACAAACAAACATGGGTGAACTGTGATTGATGGGAGAGCAGTTAATACGACTCCAATCTAACACTAGGGGAGGGAGAGAGCAGGGAACCAGAGATCAATAGCAGCTCGGAAGCATGTTGGAAAATCATAGTGGATCAGATTGATGACAGCTGGTGGTGATGTATTTTCTAATCTAATTTTTACACAAAGTAACCAAGTGATAGCGCTGCCACAAAACTGAACTCAATCCACACAGGAGTAAACACTATCCAAGCCGCTAAAAGTGAACTATGTGGTTTTTTGCAGGAGGTGTGATTGTGGGCTGTCATACGGTTTTATCTATTATTTTCAATTCATGCACAGTGCCACGAAAGTACATTCAATTATTCATCCCTCATGGCAGACTAACAAATATTTCAGGGCCAAAAACCTCTTTGCGGCAACTGCAGGCCTTGAACACACACTTAGAGACTCCAAATTGATACTTAAAGAACAGGCTAAGACTACGTCTTTATAACACCCCGTAATTCTTGATGGATCCACATTTCAATGTCACCACTCCTCTGCTTTGCACATGGGCGTTAAAAATGATGCCAAGGACTTTTGTTGTTTCACACTATTTAGCTGAAGAGTAACACTAATTGGTCTGCCAGGGACGGTAGCCGTAACACAGACATTTATTGCTATAAGACTTAATTTTTATACGTGTATTTTCTGTCTGTATGTTGATGCTTGCATTAAACAGGCTTATGGAGAGGTTCTAATCTACTGTAGTATACATGAACGTAACACATTTGACCTTTCATCTGCACCAACACAATTGGTGTCCCTCAATCAGCAAAATACTAACGTTGTTTTTTTTTTAATTATCCTAAAGTGTTATGCTCAAAAATATCAGTATGTAGCAAAACCCTTTCAAAATGTATCATCTTATAAGCTTATTGAATAACCAGTGAGTACTCCACCTTAAATGTTGATTGTAGAAAACCTAGTCTAAAAAAAGCAATGAATTTTCCTTGACTTTGTAAAATGACATAGCCACTCTATTGTGACATCTTCTTTTTAGGTACAAGTCTTTACAGCAAGTAACATTTTCTGTTTTCATTATTCTTCAGTTTTTTTAAGTTGGTGGCTTGAGAAAAGGAGACGCATAAATAAGCACAAGCATGTAAATGTGTACCAATAGGCACTGAAGCGATGTACAATAAAATTATACACGTTTCTATTATTATTATTATTATTATTATTATTATTATTATTATTATTATTATTATTTATCTATGTTTATTTTTTCCCAGATTAATCTAGTGCAGCACCACCAACTGGCCTTAGGTTTGTCAGCTGAATGAAGCTTGTTGGGGGACGGATGAATCCCTCCCCTGTTCTGGTTTTCTGAGCCAAGTCTGCATGATGGGGCACTGAGCCCTCGCTCTGTGCCAGGTGGCAGCTGGGAGAGAGTCCCCAGCCAGGCTTCGGCAGCCCTCTCTCTGGTCCTCTGGCCACCGTCGTTGCCACTTGGGGGATTCGAACACCTCAACACCACTACTTCTGACCAATCTGTAGGTCATAAGTGCTGGCACCAAGCTCTTTTGTGTGTTTGTGCCTGTGTGTTTGCTTGTGCAGACTTTTCATATTTGAGTCACAAAGTAGTTTTTAACTTAGAGATTGACTATAAAAGGAGCACCTCAAAGATATTTTCAGTTATCAGCACAACATCCCAACACACAGGAGGCACTGGATTGTAAAGTTTAATATTAAACTACAATGTGATGACAAAGCTTAGTTGGGAAGAATAAGAAACTAAAGCATCATTTAGAAACAATTCATTTTTGCATCTACTAAATTCCCTGTGTTTGAAATTTGCTTAAGGAATTTGTAGAAGGGTATATTTTTATTCCACTGTTCATTTAGTGGAAATAATCCATGTCTGCAAAAAATATTCCAAGTGTAACCTGATTTTTGCTCAAATACCTGGATTATATCGTTAAGACTTGGAGGCATTATCACCACTTATTTACTATCAAATCTTCTCATATGACTAGAAGATTTTTTTGTCCAACAAAAAAAACCCCATTGTCTTTTATATTTATTGTAAGGATGTTGACTTTACCACTCACCAAAAATACTATCTAGGTTTGACGTCTATCAACAAAAGTAACATCTAGTTAAGTCTAGTCAAGTAATTGTAGTGTCAAAAAATGAAAGAATATCTCCCAGTGTATCCGTCTTTTTGTTTACCAAGCCTTCTCCAACAATCCTCCTGGAAAGAAAATCTTTCATTCTGTATTGATCAGTTGGAGACAGGCACCACAAACCTTAACATGTTTATTCGTTGGGCTGTCACCAATTTATGGCAAAAGCAGGATTTGATCAAATATTAAAGACTTCCTTGAAATAGGCTTTTAGCTAAAGTGTGAGGGAATAAAAGGGAAGTATACCTGTTGGTCATGCTTAATATTTAACACTGTTCAACCTAGAAGAGTGCAAGGAACACAAACGGGTGTGGGGGAAATGGTTCTTGAAGCTGCACTAAAAGGTGTGTGTGTGTGTGTGTGTGCGTGTGTGTGTGTGTGTGTGTGTGTGTGTGTGTGTGTGTGTGTGTGTGTGTGTGTGTGTGCGTGTGTGTGTGTGTGTGTGTGTGTGCGTGTGTCGGCTATGGTAAGTCAGGTGAACAATTTCTAAATTTGAAAAGAAGTAGGAATGTAAGGAATGCAAACTGGTATCGACATTCCTTTTTTAGTACGCCTAGGATTATGTACATTTGGTAATACCAGTTTTAATATGATAAAATCCACACTCTGCTTTCACACACTAATAAATGATAAAACCCCAAATATAGGAAAAGCAACCTAATGACACAGCATATTTATATTTCAGTTTTATAACAGTTATTTGTAACCTGCAAGTTATTCTTCAACCTTACACACTCCAACATAACTCTTTCTAAATAATGTTAAGATTTTCATGTGTGTATAGTCAAACCTGAATGAAGGAACTCGGCAGTTAAACGACAGCATCGTTTTTACCCCAGTTCTGTCAAGGGGAAGGGACCAAAATCCCAGCAAATATTGCGAGAAGCTTATGGAAGAACACTCAAACAATTGGATCCAAGTCATACAGTTTAAAAAGGCATTTCTACCAAATACTAAGGATTCAAACATGAGAAAAAAAAATGAAAATGTTCTCCTTATTATTTAAATAAAATAAATAAAAAAACTTTTGTTAATCATATCCATGACTTTATGTCACACAGAAAAATAATGTTTTTCCACAGAGTATGTAAATATTCTGTTTCTTTATGAAAAGACAGAAAAGAGATAAAATATAGAAGAGAACATGCATCCTCCGTGGCGAAGAATAAATGCAATGGAAGCAGAATATATAGCTTAAAGTGAATATCTGCTACACTGAATATGTGCACAGTGTGCACACAACAATATGCACAGGTTATCTCCTCGGGGTGCTGCCATCATCCAGCTCGCCGCTAACTCTTTCAAACTGACAAACCAATAGCAGAAGAAGGAGAGTCTTCCACCCTTTGAGACATTTGAAGAAAGGTTTGCTTAACCCAGACCTTCCAGCCGAATACCAACTTTAACCTTTACCATCGCACTATGTCCCTTGTTGAATGCTCAGTTAAGCAGGTAGTTATATTGTTTGAATTGTGTTGGTGGGCATATTTGTACTGTACATGTGCACGGCTGTTTCCTTTTCACAAAGCAGGTTACATAAGTACTTACACAACTTATAAAAGAGACATACATTTCCTTTGGTCTTTTTTCATGTTTTGTCGCATTACAACCAAAGCTTTACAGTATTTTTGGATTTAATGTCACACGCCGTCACAAAATAGTTATGGCTGTGTTATGCTGTAGTGATGCTTTTCTTCAAAGATGGGGAAATGTGGTCAGATAAGCAGAAGATTAATGGAGCTAAATACAAGGGCATTTTGTATGAAGTCCAGTTACAGGCTGAAACAGACTAAAGACTGTGTTCACTTTCCAGAAGGGGAGCAATACTTGTGTCTTTTATGCGTGTATTTGCAAAGTGATGACCAAACAGAAAACCTAATAAAAGATCTTCAGCAGTAAAATAATCATGTTATTACATTTTTCTTCTCTCCCTCTTAATCCATTTTCCCTGTGTCCAGGGATCAGATCTCAAGATGCAGTGGATGTTGCAGGCCTCCTGTCATTGCGAGAATAGAAATCTCTGTTAATTTAGCATCTGCTTGCATTAAATCATCAGCTTCTCCTTTGAAAAGCCAAAAGGTATTTCTAGATGCAATTTTTTCTCTCAATGAAGCTGACAACAGTTAAATTAATCATTTTTTTAACACTGGCCAACTGAACTTGTTCTAAATCCCTTACTTTTTCATTAGCAATGGAAAGATGATGCAATCCTGTTAGTAGGTAGATGTGTTGGCACCCCACCACTCACTCACTTTGTAATCCACCCTGTCACTGCAGTTTGTATGTTTAATTCAGAAATTGCATCTGCATGTTGGTTTCAGTGTAAATAGAAATTGTTGGCAGGGAATGCTACCATAATAATAAATCTAACTGAAAACTCCATTACGGTGTAGTTAAATGTATTACATTATATCATTCTAATGCCATAAACATAAGGCAGAACAAGGGAGTTAGTTGTACAAACACACAATTTGAGACGGAACTGTTTCATCTAGACTTTGGATCATAATTTATGTAAGTTTGAGTAAAAAAAATCTCAACAAGTTTCTGGCTGTAAAATGACAAAATGCAAAAAGGTAATGTTAGAGTCCAATGTTGCATTTAAAATATTTGATGTCTGAGAACCTCTCTGATCATTATTACAACCAACATTCATTGTTTCCTTAAAGAAAAAAAAAAAAATATATATATATATATATATATATACGTTTAGCATTTTAAAATATGTAGCATCTTACAACAAATCTATTTTGAAATTCTTAACTGGGCGGAAAAAAATGATCACGCCTTCCATTTAGTAATCAATGATGTAAGTCAATTTGCAGCAACAGACTAACACACCCCAAGCCTATCCATTACTGATTCGATTGTGACCCGTTAAGACAGTGGGAGGGGATATTAAATTTGACACCATCACAAATCTAACAGCTACTTTCAATATCTTCTTTCTGTTGGACTCAGCACAGCTTCATCAGCACACAGTAAAACACAAGAAAAAACAGGTAGGGGCTGATTCAGAGACTCCTTCTTTTTGCTTGCGGCCACGCTTCACCTTTGCCCGGAGAAGGATGTAAGACCTCAATGTCAGCAACACTCAGCTGACATCACCAGAGAGACGTGTCAGCTGTTTCAATGTCTTTTCATAGCGCATAAAAGACTGGATGTCATTCTGCAAAAACGCTGCCTAAGCAGGTACCTCAATAAAAAAAATCCCAAGATGGGATTTCATCGTGCCTTGTGCAAAGTTTGAAGTTCTTCTAGACAAACATTCAGGTTTTGGCTGGAGAGCTCAGTCTGCTCTGGTGCAGCTGAAGAGCTTAGAAGTAGTTCTGACTGCTTGTCTAGTTTTATAGCCAAGACAAACTTGAAATGCAGGAGTCAATAAAAATGCACCTGAAACAAGCCAACAGCAGCGCAAGCCAAAGCACAATGCTGACTGGTGCATCATCTCCGGTTGGAACCACAGTCTCATGCAGTCCTCAACTCAGTTCTACCTGGAATCTGCATGTGTTTTATTCAATTAGTGAGTGAAGACAGATTAGCCTGGAGACTGTGTGGACCTTTTTTCACGTCTTGAGGATTACCTACTGCTGATGTGGACACTTTTGCTGCCATGTCGGAACAGGATGTGGGCAGAAAACCGAGCTAGAGACCTTGCAGCTGGCAGGCCCATTTTCAGTTTGTGGTGTAGGGGGAAAAGGCGTTAAACAGCTGTGAAAATAGAGAGCAGTCCCACCTTTGAAGGCCACCTATTAGTCTTTACCAAACAGTTTCCCCTTTAAAACCAGAACTGGATCTTTTCAATGAGCTGCAAAAAATGTTGGCACCCCTTGTGGAGGTTTTTGTTTCTGAAAAAAACCCTCAGTAGATAAATGTGTCCCATTTTTCTGCCTGAAAGGGAAAAAAAATGGATTTATACATGCTCTAGAAAAAGAGACCACTTAAAATGATTGGTTTCTCTGATTTTACTCCTTATCGGTACATGTTTGAGTAAAATGAATGTTGTTCTTTTATTCTATGAACTGCCAACATGTCTAACATTTAGTATTTATTTGCAGAAAATGAGAAATGGTCAAACTAACGAAAAAGATGCAGTGCTTTCAGACCTCAAATAAAGCAAAGAGAGCAAGTTCATGTTCATTTAGAAACTACAGTACTAATGTTTTAACTCAAGAGTTTAGAAATCAATATTTGGTGGAATAATTACGAGGTTTTTCAATGGGGTTCATTGCAGTGGTTTCTTAATTTTTTTCCAGAGCTGTATTCCAGTATTCCACAAGTTTTGTATCATAATTATAAGACAAAACATCCTGAAGCAAATGTTTGTGCATGGTGAGAACTTTATGTAATCCCCAATTGACTGGTATCACAGATTTAGTTTTTTGTATTTGACTAATAGACTCAATTGGTATTTTAACAATTGTTTTCCTAGTTCTTTTGGCACAGGGCTTCTTTCTGTCTTTATTTTTTTAGCTGTAAACAACAGATACACAAGTCAAAAGAATGATTCATCCAGGCGTATGCTCATCAGTTGGAAACGTGTACTTTATTATTTCACTGCTTTGCTGTCTCTGAACATTTGATAGGTGAAAATATTTCAAGTCTGTCAGGTTAGTAGGCTTATTTCCAGGATCTATCAGGCCTGTATTTTTTTTTTTTGCCAAACTTCTACCACAACATTTTTTAACTATCTGCGCTACATCTGATAATCTGAGATGGAAATAATTCATCAAGGAGACTAAACAATTCTGTACTTACTGATGTAGACTCCCTTATTGCCCCTATTCTGCTGAACCAAACTTAGACCCAGGTTGAGCATTTGACCAAGTCAGAGATAAATCTCTGATAACAGTTTAAGCTTAATCAGCTTGACCTATGACTGTTTCACTAAAACCCTTCCTGTGACTTTGTCCAGTGGCAGTGGAGGAAAGTGGAGGAGATGGAGATTCTCTCCTGTGTACAGAGTGCCTTGTAGAAATATCCCAATCCTTTTAAATCTCCATATTCTGCCACATTTCAATTGCTCGTTGAAATGTGATGTTTTTGTTTTGTCTTCGTTTTAAGTCGGCACTTGCTGAACATGTCCTGTGTTCTGTTGTCCAAATAATTCAATTTACACCTTTATGTAGAAAAACATTATCTCAGTAGTCCTGGTCTTATATGTCACACATTGTCTTTGGAAAACCTTCACGCCTTTCTTGGAAAACAAAGGTTTCTTCTGTGCTTGCCTTCCAAAAGATTAATACCTGAGCAGTTTTTTTCAGAAATTTACTTTTATATAAACCCCTGCCTAGGTCTTCCAAATTATATGTTAAGGTTTTGGGGTTTTTTTTTTTTTTAGAATCTTGCAGTTTATTCCCAGATTGAACATACGGCATGTTTTCTTTCATCCGTAGACTGTTTTCACATCAGAATGTCTGATTTTAAAATCATCTTTAAATCCCCCTGTAAACACTACGGTGTTCACTTTCACTTCACCAGTCGGAACACTCCAAAACTAAACGTTTAAGCATTTAAATGGGGCAAATTTTCTTGTACATGCTGAGTAATAATGTGCTAAATATGTGCACCTGATGTGCACCATTTTTGAAATTGTAGTCTGGCTATCGCTGAAGTTTGTCAATGACAGCGGAGGAAGTAAATGAATTCATTTAGTCCCTGTTGGCCACACTTCTAAATATTGAACTAACATTAATAGCCATATTGTTTGACTTGACACGTCTCTGTTTGCAGTGAGGGATAATTGCTTGCAGGTCAGGCAATTTCCGGTAAGCTTCATAGTATTGAACTTGTTCATACCATATGCCACGGCCAAACGTTAGCAATTGGGTAAAATAAAAAAAACATAAACTTCACTCAATCGCTAAAGCACTGCTTATACAGCAAATTCACAGCCAATACCATCTCAACAAATTTCTCCAAAAAAAAGGAGATTCAATCAATACAGACTCCACCAGAGTCCACATCTCCAGCCAGCAACTGTTTTCCAATAGCTGAGGGTCCAAACTCTATGTGTGAAGCAAAGCACAGAACAAAAAACAGTTTTTTTACCCAGCTAAATAAATGAGGGTGTGTCCTCATTTATTTCTAACCAAAACTAATTTTTGTTACATTTTATAGAAAAACATGAAATATTTGTTTTGAATTTAACCGTTTTGCTAAATTGATAGTTATATTGGGACACCCCACAATAGCCTTTGTGCAGGGTGGGAGTCCAATTGAATATCATGGTTTCTTTTTAAGTCGGTGTGATTTCAGAATCTTTATCTTCTCCCTGAAGTCACATTCCCTCCACCCACGTCATCAACCTTTCCTCCTGCCTGCAGCTGACTGCCACACCCACCTGTTTCCAAATCCCCCAGCAGCCCCGCAGCCATCCATCCTTGGGATTTAGTCTTTTCTAGTAGCATAGGCTGTTCAGATCTAACCCCTCTAACAACTGCTTTTGTTTCTGTGCTTTTCTGCCTCTCTGACCACCTTTATTTTTCATATAAGTTCAGTACAATCACTGAACTCGCCTGCCAGGTTTCTGTCTTGACCGGGTTCACTTCCCTGCTGTGCTTGTGTGAGATAATTTATTTAATAAATCCACACTTGGAGGGCAGACTGTGCTTTTACGTCACATGCGATCACCAATTCAGTAAAATTCTGATGTATTAATAAGTGAAAACTGAGATGGCCGATACACCTTTCAGTCCTGAAACGTCCTCCGTCACTAATTAAAGCCGTACTGCAGCTGCTGTCTGATTCAGAGTGCTTGTTTTCTAATGAGGTTCCACCAAAAATCATGAGCCAGAACAGCTTGCTCCCAGTTTGAAAAATTAATAATAGAATATTTCAGTGACAACCACAAGCAGCCCTTGTAATATTTAAGTTAAAGCTCTTTTCCCTTGGGCTGGCTTGCCATAAACAATTCTCTTTAACAGATGCCTCTCTTCTATCCTGATTACTTGCCCTTACTATCTCAGCCGAGCGTTCATGATTCAGTGACTCTGAACTTTTCTGCCAGCACAAAGCTACAGCATCAGGCATTCTACCTTTCCGTTTTAAGCCTACAACGCTGCTTGTGAAGCAGTATGGAAAGCCGAGGTTAAACCCTATTAGGGTTCTCAAAAGGCAACTAAAATCTGTCCTGGCCAGGCATACATAGGGCTACTAAAAGGATTAAATGATCACAGCTTTATTCACCCTCTGCCTCATTTTTATACGCATACATGCTGTTGACCCTGTGTTCCTCCAAAAGCTATGCTTGGTTTGGCAACAGCTTCAGTGCTGTTAACCAGTTCAGTTGAAATAAATATATTTCTTGGCTGTCTATCAGTTCAGTTCAGTTTATTTATACAGAAACAATTCTCCCAAAAATTTCCCCCACCAAAAAAGTTGATTAAATCCAATCATACAGACTCAGTCAATTTCATTCAATCCAAACTGATCATAATTATTAAACAGCCCAGTCAATTTCAGTTTATTATTCAAACTGATGAATAAAACAAACAAACAAAAACAAATTCATATGGTTTAAGAGATTAACAGCAAAAAACATCTTGCTAAGCAAGTAGAGACCAATCATGTTCAGTTCAGATTTCAGTTTTTTATCACTTAACCTCATCATGCACAGCAACACAACCATGCAAAGGGAAAAATGTTCTGGATTATCATTACACTCACTTCAAAAACAAAGCAAACCCTTGCTGGTTCTATAGAAAAAGAAGAGGTAGTGTAAAAGTCTAGTGCTGCAGATCAAATGGATTTGATTTTGAAGGTTTGGTCTACAGCTAGCCACGAAGAAAAGTATCCAGCAATGACCTTAGAGAAGCAATTTTAGCAGACTGCTAATCAGTGAAGCGTTATAAGGCCATTTCCAAACAATTTGAAGTTCAGGAGTCTACAAGTGAGAAACATTTAACAATTGCCAATAATTACTACTCTTTCCAGGAGAGAACGTCCCACATAATTCATCTCAAGGACAGAACATATGGTTCTCAGAGAAACTGCAAAAAAGACAAGAGCTCCATCTCAGACTCTGCAAGAACTAGAAATAACTGTTTCTGCTGTAAATCTAAATCTCAGGTTTTTTATGTTTTTTTTCCAATTAGTCTAGTAATTTTGAGATCTTAATTTTAAGATTTCTGATTCAACTGCAGAAATGCCCAGCAATCTGGTATAATAGAGAACATTTATGTTGTTGATAAATGACTGATGTATTTATGGGGGAAAAAAGGCAAAAAAGAAAAAAAAACTGCAAAACTCAAATTGTAGGGAATTAAAATCAGTTCAAAACCATCTAAAGAACAAAAAGAAATCAGGGCAGGGATGTTAGACCACAAAAATAATTAATTTGGCCAAGAAGGTTGTAATCTGTGCAAAATTACCTGGAACAATGAGTGACTGAGTGACTTCAGTCCTCAATGTTTGTCTTGGACATGGAATTACAGTTAATGCTAATAAATGTTAAAAACAGAGAAATAAATTATTATTCATATAGATTACCTACTCTATAGAAAAAAATCCTTCTTTTGTTGCCAATATTCAACTCCTTTTGTTGTGTTCTCATGCACAGAATATAATTACAGAGTACTGTTACTCTGTTAAGAAATATAAATTACGCAAAGTTATTCCAAACACAAGATGAGGCAGGAATGCAATTCATATGCAGATGTATTTCAATTGCATATACATCTGCATGTGAATGAATGTGTGATTAGCTAATGGACATCAAGGTATGCTGGCCGTTGTGCCGACAGTGAGGTCCTCCGTTTTACTGTTTAATATTTCACATACTAGACAGACAGGTAGATAACAATTATTCATTTGTCTGACACATCCTGATTTAATGTGTGAAATTAAAGGGCCTAACATATTTTGCAGGCACATAGCTGACTCTTTCACTAAGCATTATCCATATCCTAATATAACCTATTTGTTCTTTTTCTTATCTTGGTAAATGGAAGTGCTGAAGTGGTTCGTATCGAAGTCTGGACAATAATAGGATATTAAAAACAAAATGAAACTCATTTTTTTGCAATTAAGAAGGAACAATAGAAAAATCTGCCTCTCTTTTATAATTCATTTTTCATTCCATCGATTGCTCCACACCACCCTCTAACTATACGACTCTACAATATAGCTGAACATTAATCCTGAAAATGCAGTTTTGCTGTAGTTCACATGGAACATTAAAGAGCAAAGATGAAAACTATCTGCTGGTTAACTTGAGCACTAAATGACAGCGCTCATCCTGATTTTGTCTCGACCAATGCACATTTAAAACGCACAGTTACTTACATACCCTCCGTGCGATCGTATCTCACTATCTCACTTAATTAGCTCCTGAAGGCACTTTTACCTGCATTAGTGAGTGGACATATCTGTGCCTTTCACAACACTATCAACTTTTAAATAGGCTATACATTACAAACAACCTTGAGCTGTTTGAGCTTGGTGATGCTTATCTGCCACCGAGGTCACTGCATGAGATCCCGAGTATTTAGATGTTTTTTTCTTTAAGGAAAAAAGCTGAAAAAAGAAAGACGTACAGCGTTGTTGTCAAATTCCTCAAGCTGTTCTTAGTGTCCGATCAGCGGTTTTCTGACACAAAAGCCAGGCCAGGTCGACCGGCTCAATGTTAGATGGACACGAGTGATAAGTAGGGAAACACAGAGAGGAAGCATTTATTGGAGACAATGCCATTCAAACATTGAACTCCAGAAATGCTTTTAATTCATTCAGAGATAACCACTACTCACCACTTGGCATTCAAAGCAAATTGGTCACAACTATGCTGAAGTAAATTTCAAACTAATTAGACTAACAACCACTTTTTGTGTTTAATAAAAAAAAAAAGAAATTCCATTATCAGCACTGTGCAACTACAAGATGTTTCATTTGTTCTTGGTGTGAATGGAGCAAGACAGATGATGGTGATTCATCCCGGGTTCTATTGTAGTGTGTCTGAATCTAATAGTTCTCAATGTAACAGTTGTGTCTTTTTTATTTTATTTTTACTTTCAGTCAAAACTAGGTGCCCCCCGCCCCTTTCAGCACTGCTGCAGAGTGGGACACTCTTACAGAGCTGAAAGAGGCAAATCCATCTTTTCATTTCATGCACCGAGAGAAGCACACAGTGTTTGTCTTGCCTACTGTGATTGCAAGGCAATCTCTAAGTCCCTGTTTTCCAAGCTGTGTTGAAGGGGGCATTTGTGACAGTTTCTCAACAGGCAGAGCGGCCTCGCCACTCTGTGCTCGGCTGGAGAATGTAAAGGAGGGTAAGCTATAGGTAAGACATCATTACAAGGATGATCTTTGAGTTTAAGTTCTGACTTGAAAAAATGCCAAATACACTGCGCCGTAGGTGTACATGTAAATGCATTGGTCGAGTTAAAAACAGTGTACACCTTTTTTAATTTAAAACAAGAAAATGAAAGCGCGTATGCTGACATTAAAGCCCTCAGTGGAGTAGAGGCACAATATGGGGATATTATGTTAATTATATGTTTTACGTATAATCTTAAGATGTTGTTGCAACATTGAAATATTTTATGTCATTTTTAATGTGATTGTTTTAAATATGTTTTGTCTTTCAATGTCTGGCACTCCTTCATAGCCCTGCTCTCAAATGATACAGGGGTAACATATTTTTTGGTCAAATCTTTAGTTATTAAAATTTAGCTGAGTTATATCATCTTAAAATTATAAGATTGCTTATATTTTTCAGATGCTATAACAATTGTCTGATTTGCCAAATCAACTGATTTTAGTGCATATATATATATATATATATATATATATATATATATATATATATATATATATATATATATATATATATATATATATATATATATGGGAGTTTAATGTCAAATTAGAAATGTTCTTAAGTCATGTAATCCAATTATGAATTTTGATGGTTATTAAACCCCCTTAAAATTGATCATCTATGACAAAAATCTTCGAGGAAGCACTACTTGAAAGATGTTTTTTTAACAACTGCTAAGCAGCCTTTTAATGGATTCCCTTTTAAAGTTATAAATCTTTTAGGTTTTTGGAATAAATACGCGTCCATAATGTGTCAGACAACGCATCAAGTGAAGCCTATGTGAATTCTCAAAGATTCTTGTGTCATCACAATGATAAACCAGTTTGTTTAAAAAAAACCCTCAAGCATATTGCCAAGTATATAAATACAAGTGCCTGTTTTTGCAATACCCATCACTCCCTCCTGCCCTCAGCCTCAAAGGATGTCAGGATCACTTAATTAGGTCAAATGTTTAGAAGAGTTGCAGTATTATAACATCAAGGTCACTAAATTGAGTAAAGGGCAAAACGGCATGTTCTAACATCAGCTAACCTCTGGTAAATGGATACTTAAAAACATCAACTTTAGGATTATTAGGTTGTTTAAAAAAGTACAAAGGAGAACAAAGGAAGAAAAAGATTTTTTTTAATTGGACCTAAATTTAAAGCTTGACCAAAGCAGTATACAAACCTCCTGAAATTCTTTATGGATTTTGGCTTTGGATAGTGATGCACCAATATAGGTTTTCCATGCCAAGATCGAGATCTAATTTTCATTTAGATCCGGCTAACTCACTGTAAATGTTGACTGAAGGCAATGGCTTCCCTAGGACTACAAAAAAGTTTGAACAAAATGTACCTGGTTTTTACTAAACAAAAAAGTTAATGAAAGGGTATGTGGTTGATTGTGCAGTTATTTGTTTTATGCATATAATAAAAAGGCAAATGAATTAGATCTTTCAGTATTTGATTTGCAACAACTGAAAATTAGTCGTTGCTTGATTGGTGCATTTATAATTTTAATATGTCAGCCCAAGATTATTAGTGGCCCCTCCGCATCTGCTTCCCCCCCCTTACAATACTTTCTGAACCCACCCCTGAAGTGGAGGTTGTTAATTTCATTTAAATCTTGTTAATAACTTAGCAGTATGCTATTGGCCCTTAATTTTAGGGTTATAAATCTTGTATCAGTTTTAAGCAGCATAAGTAGCTGTCTATGAACATGACAGATAACACAAGCTGGGGGTTGCAGAATTGAACTGTGCTCTGCAAAAAAAAAAAAAAAGATGCCGATGTCGAGCAAAGCTGGTGTGATTTTGGTTGCGTATTTCCTCAATTATCCTCAACGATCTTTTAAGAAGCAAAGATATTTCTGTCATTCAAAAGATAATCATTTGTTCTCTTAAAACCACTTTCACAGGACCTATCGTTTATTCAGGTTAACTATAAATATCTTTCGCCATTCGATCTGTGAAAAAATGGTTCCAACATACGGATATAAGGGTAGCGTGTGGTATTGATTGTCACACTGCCATATTGTGGGCATCAAAGGTCATTTTGTGGTCACATAAAAAATTGAAGTGGGGAGGTGCTTTGTCATTTTTATGAGTAAGAGTAATTTTTCATGCCTTTGTTTTTGGATTTAAGGCTTACACAACAATCACCCTTTAAAACGGCAGCAAAATGCTGTAGGTAAAATCTTCGATTTAAATCAAGTTTTGCCATTGACAAGCTAAAGCCATGTAGAAGCCATCTGAAAACTGAGAGGCGCTGATGACAGAGGAATCTGTTGTCAGTATTTCTGGCTTTGCATGTTTGTTCAATTTCAGTTATCACACAGAGTAATTCATAATAAAACACAAAACAGATCGCTGGTTTAACTTCATATTGTCAAATTTTGCAACCTTTTAACTTTTCGATGACTAGAAAGTTATATGTAGAAATTCCAATTTGTTACTGAATTTCCATTGATAACTATAACCAAACTCAACCTGCAATGGGTCTCGTTACAAAGTTTAAAGAGTGGCACTGCTGGTTAATTGCGCATCATTACTATCAATTGCAAAAAGTAAAGATACTTATTATGAGTCCTGCGCCTTGAGCTTTGATTTACTGACGGGACTGTGATAATGATGAATAATTCACGCGAGAGTAAAAAGTGTGACAAACAGCCCCGCTCTGCTACCGTTCATTTCAAACAAACTTCAAATATCAGACACCATTCTGTTCTAATACGCTCCTAAAAAGAGGGGCTTCCTGCAATAAGCTCCTAGATTCTGCCGCGCTCTGTAGAGCTGACCGCACAAACCACCGTCCTATCAAATCCGTTCTGGTGCGATGTTCAAGGATCCCACGGCAAAGATCCATCCAAGCTACAACTCGGATGGATGTAAAAAAATCCTCTCCGGCTCAGGGGATCTTTTTTTTTTTTTTCCCCCCTTCACCTGCTGCATTGTAGGATATAGCTACGCTGCGCGCCTGCAGTCACAGATAGGCTACGGAATCCTGTCCTGGCTCCTCATGGCTGTTCCTGGAAATGCTCAAACACAGCAAAAGCTGTGCCAAATGCAAATCCAGCGAGTTCCTATTATACAGGTGGCATTGTTATTTCGGATCGAGCAATGCAACGTGTCGTTTTAAAGATCCTAAATGTTCCAGGAAAGAATGACACGTTGGGCAGGAAAGGATGAGAAGCATCTGTCTTTTTTTTTGTTATAATAAACTGTTTAGGATACAGGATGGGTGCATTTTACAAAAAAACAACAAAACGTGTTAATATCCAGCAACTACAGAGCATTTAGAAGCAGTGTACCAACATTTAGAAGCAGTGTACCAACAGAAGACTAGGGCTGCCAAGTTTCATCGGACTGCGCATTGCCCGTGGCTCCGCTCCGGCTTACCTTTCTCCTCGTCGGACACCTTCGAGGGCTCGGCGCACGGAAATAATCCGGAGGAAAGGGCGAGAAAGGCGAGAAGGAAAAACTCCGACATGATTCCGGAGAGCGGGCTATGCAAGTAGCCACGGTGCTTCTCCCGCTCCTGTTCCGGGGTCCGGGTCCAGTCTCCCCCTCCACCACCAACCCGGTTGACGAGCGCCGTTATCCGGTGATGTCCGGCGGAACCAGTGCGCAGAACGGTGCGGCTCCCTGACACATGCACACCGCCGCTCTGAGCAGCGAACAGACGCACCGGAGGGATGAGAGTGAGAGAGGCAGGGAGGACGAGAAGGAGGAGGAAGGGGGACGGAGGATTGAGGGAGGGAGGCAAGAGCAAAGAGGAGTACGTTTCCTGTCTTTTCTCAATGATTTAATGCCGTCAAGGTGACGCAGCTCGTTGCACATTAATCATATAGTTTTTCTCTGGAGAGAGATGATTTGGTGTCGTTATTAGGAAGGAGCTCAAGCTCAGATGGGGGGTCCTAAAGAATGAGGGGCACAAAAAAAGAGAAAAGTAGTATGTGCGATTTAAGATTTTTAACACTAAGAAAGTTTAGCATGATCATAACGGGATGCATTAAGTCCTTCATTCTCCCTTTGGTAAATTGTTTTATTTATAAAAATAAGTCATCACTTCAATCTTCCGCAGTCATTGGACGGAAGGCTGGGTTCACCCTGACAGGTCGCCAGGCCGTCACGGGGTCACGCACAGGATAAAAGACCATGTGCATACATTTCCACCTTAGAGCAATTTAGAGAGGAAGCCAGAGTACCCTGAGAGAAACATGCAGACATGTTTGAATTCAACTCAGATGATCAATATTAGTGTCAAATCAAAAATGTTATGTCAAGGCACAATGCATATTCACAATGCTTAGCATTGGTCACTTTATTATGCTTATCCAGTCAACTGCTTGTTAACACAAACAGTGAATCACAGCAGAATCACATTACTGCACCTATTGTGGTGAATATAACTTGCTGAATCTCCATTTGGGGATCAAAATGGGAAAGAAATGAAATTTGAAAATGACAGTTACATATTTTTAAGCAGCGAAATTAGTCTTTTTCTGAAAGTGATGGAAAAGTATTGCTTTCTTTCACACACCTGACCAGCTGAGTGCAACAAGATGATCGCTTCTGCTTGGATTTCAATAAAATGACTTAGCTGTGCAGTATATATCAGAACATATTTGTGGTTTTGAAAGAGTGCTTTTGTTTAGCAGAATACATAATTGAAATGTTAAAAATAATGCACCAGCACCCCATGAGGTTACAATGAAATCATGGAGTAACTGGCAAATGAAGAATAATTGGTACCATTATTCATGTCATTATCTCAAATTCATTTATATCATTGTGTGTTTTTTAATGATTACTTTCTGGCAGGGAAAAAAGAAACAAACAAACATGGAAACTTTTTCACTTTAAGCTCTTAAGTCATTGCTTAGTTCTGACATTTTGTTTTCTCTGAAAAAAGTAATGTCGACTTTGCTGACACTAATGATAAATGTGGGTCTAAAAAGTATGCCTTTGAGCTGAACAGCACATTTACAGTGTGTGCAAAATGTCCCTTAATCATACCTTTACAAAGTTCACAGAAGAAAATGCAGTCTTTAAAATAGCTCTTGCAGGATTACATGGGTTTACTTAAAATGGGAATTTGATCAGGGGATGAATAGATCTATTTGGTAAAAAATTATTTGCAGGTAAAAAAAAAAGAAAAATTACAAATAAAGCTTTTCATGCCGGCTTCATTCAAGGGAATTCATGCATTTGGAAAGACTCAGAGTCAGCATCTGAAACTGAATTCAAAGGGTTCATTGCAAATTAGCTTGGTCAAAAATAATCCCTTTTTTACACTTTACAGAGGGTCTGCACACTTGGCTATTGAGAAACAATATAGTTTATTGGAGGCAGACTCTTAATTATTAATGGCTGGCTGTGACGTTTGCTATGTCGCAGGTTGTTAAAACTTACCAGAAATTGCATGCACTGTAAACAGCCTATTGGGGAGTAGAGGAATGATATGCCATACATTCCTCTTACTCAGACTCTAACTGCTCAATATTTGGAAGTGGGACCAACACAGATTGAATGGCTGCACTCATTTTCCTCCACCATCATTGCCAAAGCACAGCCCTAGGCAATCTACAATTCTAAAACAGTGCAGACAATCAATCCTTCACAATGTGTCCTGCTTGCTGATAGGCCCAGTTGAAATTTATCCAGAAAAATCTAGCTCAATAGGAGAAATCCCAGACGGAGCACTGACAGAAGATGAGAATCAAGCACAGCCACCAAACAGTTCCTCTAGACTAGTGGCAGCAGCAGTTAGGAAACACCTGATGGAAATGCATGTCTGCTGAGCTTATCATGCAAACTACTTCAGAGTCCAATGCTCCTAAGAATCGTAAACGGTGTAATGGAGAAGCATTGTTTGACCTTCTTAAAGAGACAGAAGCCCAATTTCAAGGCATCAAATTGTAAAGTCAAATTTCATTAATTGATATATGCATAATTTTTATAACAACTGAAGGTAGCAGTTACTTGATTGTGCTATGAAATGGCACTGTGCATGAAAAATACATAATACAACAAAGTTTAACACAACAAACTGAACAACTTAAAAATATTAATTTGCATTCATTCACCAGATACTATGATATCCCTAAATCTATTGTCTTCAGGAGTCTTTGAAACACTACAGAGTCTAGTTTTGTGTGATGCATTCTTAGAATAAGTAGAGTAAATATTGTAAACAAAACTCTTCACAAAACAGTAGGGAAACCAGGGATACTGTTAAGAAGTTTAAAGCAGGGTTAGATTATAAATCATTATCCTCATGGAACATTGCTCAGTTCATCAATGAGAAATGGAAAGAGCACGACACATCATCTGGTTAGATGAGTGCAGAATTACGCCTTTCAGTCTGCATACAAAATGCTCAATATAACTATAACATAAGACATCTCTCTGAATATGCAAATCACACCTGGAAACATAGAGGTGGCATCCTTATGCTGTACAGATGTTTGTCTTTAACAGGCACGGGGAAGCTGTTCAGAACCGAATGCAATTAAATACATGGCAATCCTACAGGAGAGCCTGCTAGAGGCTCCAAAGGACTTGAGACACAAAGGAATGATTAGATCAAAGCTTTGTGTGTTCGAATGCCCCAGTGAAGATGCACACCCTAACTGAATCAAGAATCTTTCGCAGAACTTGAAAATTGATGTTCACATATTTTCTAAATGCAATAGGACTGAGCATGACCTATTTTGTAAAGCAGAGATGGACAGACTTTCAGTATCTATATGCAAAGAGCTACAAGAGAGGTATCCCAAAAGGACTGGGATATGTGATTGCAGCAGAAAGTATTTCTACAAAAGTACTGACTCAGGGAGGTAAAGAGAAATGGATGTCAGCTTCTCAGATTTTTCTTTAGATAGAAAAAACCTTGGTGTCATTTTCTTTCTACCTCAAAGTTATGCACTGCTTTATGGTGGTCTATTAGATAGTAGATTGAGAATATCTTGAGGGTTGTGATGTTAATATGATAAACGCAAGCAGTGTGAATACTTTTGCAAAACACTGGTGTGATTTTAAATGTGCTAATCTACAGATTTCTTTGATATTTTATAAAAGTTTATGAATTTTATAACAAAGCAAACATAACCACATGTGAAAGCCAGGTTAAATCTATGGCTTTCAGCAAATAATCCATTCTTTTGTTGAGGAGCTACGTTCCTTCAACAGAAGAAAAACTGACTTGGTAGACAAATGATCAACATTGCACTCTGCCTTCTTTCTCTGAAGTGTTGTGTGGGAGGTTGCATGGTACCATGTTATTGTGTTGGCTTTGTTCCGACTTCAAAATTTATGTAGCTCTAGACGGGAAGAGTTCAGCTGACCAATCAGCTGAACTCTTACATGGAGATGTTAAATAAAAGACCTGAGTGTCTCGGTTTCTGCAGCCAACCAATTTTCAGTTTTATGATTTTCATTTCAGAGCACAGGAGTAAACGGTTGTTAAAAGAGATCGTGTATATTTAAAATGTTGCACATGTGACCTTGAACGCATACAGTAAAATTCAAATTTGAATGTGTTAGTAGAATGTCTCAGATTAACAGTACCTGTTGAAAATAACCTGTAAGCAGGCATTAAGTGTACCTGTCAATATGAAAACCTTCCAGATAATGTGTGTTCATAAGCTGCAAGTGGTAAAAAAAAATATTATTTTTATAATCTTCAGAAATAAAAGCTTCAAACATAGCTTTTATCAGCTTAAGTGTAATCAACCCATATATTGTCTCAGTGAATTCAGTTACTCAAATAAATTAACTTAAAAAAAAAATGCAATTTCTAATTTATTTATTTTGTTGTTTCCGCCTCATAGGTGTTTGTTGCATTTAAGAACATATCCAATCTGAAAATTAGTAGCTCTAGATACTGCACAAGGACTCAAAAATCTGTGACTGAGTTTGAACAATGCAGGCAGACAAAAGAAAAAAAAATCCGCCCCCATGAGCTCTGCTGTCAATTACTGATGTCTGACAATGATTAATGTAGTTCACTTGGTTGATGAAACACAAAAAGCCAAATATCTTGTGCTGTCATATAGCCTTTCATAAATAAGTATTTGAACACATCCCGTCAGTCAACTTAAAAACAAGTCGGTAAAGGTTACTGACTTGCACAGCTAAATAAATTTAAAGAACAATGCCTTCTCCATCCTTTAATTCATCCATTCAGAGATCAGGTTACAATTATCAAACAGTTTGAGGAAGGAAACCCATGCATCCCTCTTGCCAGCTGTCCTCTCCAGCTTTTTCTAAGGCAGCATATTAATATAGCCTTGTTAGCGTTAAGTAAAACAAAAAGGTTAAATACAAAGGTAATGTCTTCAGGGTGATGGTTGCAGTCATTTTAATATTGCTAGATGGTTAAGAGTGGAAGCGAGTGGCATTGCACAAGGTGACTGACATTACTCCTGCTTCCGATTAGTTGTTTCTGACCAAGTATTTTGTTCGCGCAGATGGCATTAGGACCTCAGAGAGGAGGCAGATTATCTGTCTCAGTTTTACTATATATATATATATATATATATATATATATATATATATATATATATATATATATTTAATAAAAGTTATCTCCTGCAACTTTAATATAAATACACTTTATGACAAAGTTGAGTGATCACAAATTTGCTCAGCAATGCTTCACAAGCTTCTATCATTAGCTCTGAAGACACCACCCCAAGCTTCTGTTGAGGTGCAAGCCCTGTCAAACTGAAAAAGAAGAATATAAATATTTGCCACATTGGTTGCAATAAATACTGAAATTGTTTTTTTTAACCCAACAACTTATGTCAATTGTATGAACATGCACATAAAAAAGCGTGAAACTTAAATGTCTCTTAATAATGCAAATTAAAGTTTTTAACTTGTTTGTGAACATTTACAAAGCACCAGAAAAAGACAGTAAGAACATACAAGTTAAAGGAGCATGAAGTAGCACAAAGCTACCCATCACCCACATGTTGCCACTTTGCACTGCCAATGTTTAATTTTGTACTTTTTATAAAAAAGAAAAAAAAAATGCTGTTCAGGGTAAAAAAAAGACAGACACTCGTGGCATTGAAACGAAATGAGCACCACCCATCACACATATTGAGGTAATGTCGTTGTAAAATTGTATTTGGCATTTCTGTTTTGGAGCTAACTGCAGCCTGGCAAGTCCAACTGTTGCTCCGTAAGCAGCAGAACAGCCAAAACACACAATATTCAGCACAAAAAAACAAAAAATTAAAAAGGAAAACTAAATTCAGCAGTCCTCTTTCAATATTTTTGC
Organism: Poecilia reticulata; assembly: GCF_904066995.2. NCBI lineage: Eukaryota > Metazoa > Chordata > Actinopteri > Cyprinodontiformes > Poeciliidae > Poecilia > Poecilia reticulata. The sequence continues at coordinate 38,278,008 of NC_088831.1, forward strand.
TTCTTTTAGAATATTAAATGTCACTAATGATGTTATGACTGTAAGAATCAATATGTTAATTCTGAAAAAGTACATCTAACTAAATCTTGTTTATCTGTTTCAAGAAAAATGGTGTTATTCTACACGTTTTATATGATTAGATTTATATACCTGCCCATCCCTATATATTATCCCTCTTGTATGTGGAGCTGTACGACCGTCTATGTTTAAATATGAACAACAATCACAATATAATCTCGTTAAACAAAGCATTGTGTAAGAAAAGGGTAAGATGCCACTCTGATGGAAATTTACCTCCACAGACCTTTATGCAGAACAGTTTGTCTCGGCTTAGTATTGAGTTGTCACAAAAACTGAAGAAGTCCGAGTCTTCAAGGACATTTCACATCGACTTGCAGCTATTTCTCACTGGCAGCACTGCACTGTTTTCGGTCTCCCAAAAAAAAAAGACAGGCAAACCCCACGAATGAATAATTTCATGAGGCTGTCATTTTTTTTCCTTTGACTGCTGGGAGCAGACAGGATTTTTTTGTTGCAATCATAGTGGCAACATTGTGACCGAAGTGCTTCAGCTTTTTCTGATGATTATAAAGTGCTCTTCTTGTGTCCTGAATGATTCATGTATGCTAACTCTGCTGCCATGTTCGTTGGGAGTACATTGTGCGTTTTCTGCCTCTTCTTTTCACCTTTAGCCTCAATTAGCACAGATTCACCCACCTATGCAAGATCACTTCAGCATCAGTGTAACAACCTTTTTGTTTGCTATGAACATGTCAATAGCGGTAGCAAATCATGATCTAGCCGATGTGTCAAGGGAAAGAGCTTGTGGCTGTCACAGTATAACAGAGGTAAAGCAGAGGCTAGAGTGACCCAACAGGCTACTCATGCATTGTGTGTCACTCAGTTGCAGGACAGGTCCTAAAACAGAACACTGGACGGGCTTCTCTGCCTGTTGTCGGGATACAAGAACACCGCCGCACAGTCTGCTGCCCTCATGACATCGAGGTGACACATCTCGTTGAAGTGATGCTCTGAGGGTCGTTTTTTTGTACCTCGCCTGTGAAGCTCCACTAACTGACTAAAATGTGGTTCCCCATGTCAGTTTCCACAATGTTTCCAGCTGTACTTCGAATACCAATAGCATTATCCAGAATTAGTACCAACCATTGACCCTGCTTGACCCTGTCGTGACTGCAGCCTCATTATCCAGCTATTGCTGGGGTTGTGGTTTTTACCTCGACTTTATGAGCCCGGTGTTCTCAGGAGCCGGGTGTGTGTAAGATTCAGCTCATGAGTCAAGCAAATTCAGGCTGACAGTTTTTTTTTTTGTTCGGATTGGCAGATATTGGTAAGAAAAGAAGGGAACATACTGAATGGAGGTCAGGTCTGTCTTGATGCAAAGCCCTCTGCCGGATCCATAAAGAGATGAGGATACACAGATGTTCCCCTGGGTATCATTCCTCGTTGATCAAACAGCAGGATGACAGACCATTTGCTGCGGGAAACACAGCACTCTCATCACGCTGGAAATGACTTGCATTTTGTTAAAAGGCAAAATGAGAATTGTACCTTTGTTAAATCCAGGCTAGACATTCAGGGTATAGAAAGGGACTACGTTTCTCAGCATGTGCTTCTGGTACGTATGCCAAAAGCAGCTGACTCAGGAGGCCTAATCACAGTTGGTTAACCTACTGTTGAACTTGTAACTGTGGAGGCCTTGGGAGTACAGTTAGTTTATTATATTTCATAAACCAATTTGAGATGAGAGGAGCTTTTAGCATGGTGCACTATCATGCTGGAAGTAGGTATCTGAAGATGAGTAAACTGGCAATAAAAAGGATGGCATCACTTTTTTAGTGATAAAAAACTACAAACTACAACTTATTTACAATGTGCAAGTTACAATTCTTGCATCGCTGGTCAGTTTGTGCATCGATATACTTATTTGCACACCACTGACAGCATAACTTGTTATCAAGGCAGCCTTGATACCTGCTGGGTGTGATGGATGTGGTCGAGGGTGGAGCGAGCTTGAAAGCTGAGATCTACGAAATGCACTCAACCCCAAGCTGTGTAATCACAGAACAGGCTCCAGGTCAGTTCACCCCTATGCCGAATTGTACCTACACATTGCAATTGTGTTCCATCCTACCATTTCATACCTGTAAACAAACCATTTTGCTCCCATGTACTTAACTATCAAAAGAATAAAACTGCTATGTTGTAGTTAAGTGTTGTTTTTTCTTCCATAAACTATGGAGCTAAATAAAAACATTGTGTAATGTAAGATTTTATATAAATATCCTATTTCTATCGATTTTGTTTCCAATCACTGGTCAGGACATTCATCTCATAAAACCGTGACCCTGACAAAATTCATTCTAATGCAAAATCATACGATCACATTCAGATCTATCTACATACAGGCAAGAAAAGTCTGAAACACAATGCAATCTGACAGATAATTTAGTGTGAGGTTTTTAAAAGGGAAAAAAAGTTCTTAAAATTAGGACTTTGTAATGATCTTTTATACAAAGCAAATATGAAGCAAAAGGCAATGTAGATGAACAAAAAATGAGAGAATAGGTTAGCTCTATCTCTGACTTTTTCAAGGAAATGGATGCAGCTAAAAACAGATTCACCAGGCAAGCAGAACTTTCATTAGAAAGAAAAACAGAGTACACAAAGATGACAGAAGTTCAGCAAAAAAAAAAAAAACACAATCAAAACACAGAATGACCAGGCCAGGCATAACTTCTATGAAAGTAGATTCACAGATAGAATAATAGCTCTGACACTGTAATATTTTAGAAAACAAAACCAAAATACAAATGCAGTGGGCCAGACACGGCTACCATGGCAAGAAAAAAAAAAAAGAAAAAAAAAGAATGGAAATAAAAGAATCAGAGAGAACTCAGCCCTAATGGCAGCACTAACAGCAAATAACGCATAATGGTGGATAGCAGAATAAAATACCCAAATGAGAAAGAATGGCAAGTATATACTCAAGCAGTACAAGGCTATTGCAGCAGAAATACCTCTAGAAAATCTTAACCTGTCTAGCTATAGGATGTGTCAAAATGGAATCTAATTATGGTTTGGGGGCAGCTGAAAACCCTCTTAGGTAGTTTAACCTGTGCTCATCCTGCGACTGCTTGATCCATCATGTCTCAATCTCCACCCACACACAGAAGTGGCACATAGAGCACACATTGTCCTTGATTCACTGATCAGTGAGCTGTGTGCAAGTAGGATGTGTGATTAGTGTGTGAATTATCAAAGATAGCTGTATAGATGTGTGTGTGTGTGTGTGTGTGTGTGTGTGTGTGTGTGTGTGCGTGTGTGTGTGTGTGGGTGTGTGTGTGTGTGTGTGTGTGTGTGTGTGCGTGTGCGCGCGTGTGTTTGCGTGTGTGAAGGAGAGAATGCCTCCTGCACTGTTAGGGGCTTTGAGTGATCAGTAAGACTAGGAAAGTGCCAAGGCAATTGCAACCCATTCCATGTACCATTTACAAACTGTCACCATGTAATGGCTCCTCAATGCACTTTCATGCACATCTCAGGAGAGGTGAACATCACGCATTAAGTTTTTACATATGCAGTTGCTGTGATGCCATTTCCTTTGCTAAGCTCTTTGTGGAGCAGTTTCAACAAAGCAATTTCCAGTTAATTGCCTTTGTGAGAGTGCCGGAACAAAAAAAATAAATAAAAAATGCAGTAGCAATATGTATTTATTCATGAGTGAAGGAACAAACCCTGGGTCCTGTAAGTGAGAAGCAGCAGGACATCAGCCCTATCTTGAAAGGACTCCTTTTTTCTCTGTTATTAGTTTGTGTTTAATTTTTTTTTCTTTTTAAATTATACCAACACACTTTATCAACCTCAAGGAAAAACAAACAAGCAGTTCACACAAAGACACACTCTTTACTCTGGTAGGCGACGGCACTAATGTTTAACTCACTCCTGCCATCTAGAGATACAGTAGAATTCCGCTGCTGATCCGGGTGTGCTTCCCAACACCAGCAACACGAGATGATCTATACAATAATGATTCAATTATAGCCCGCACATGACAAACAGCTCAAGGTAATCAAGGGATGTTCAAAAATAACACCTTTTATTATTATTAGGAAGCTTGTTCGTTCCGTTTCACACTAAAGCCGTCCAGATGCTGTCTGTCCATCTCATCTCAATACGACAGGTAAAGCCTTTTTCCTCGGCATTATTTTTGACTGGTTCCCACTGGACTGCAGGGCTGAAGGAGCCATAACACAGACATAGCCCCCTCGCCATCTCACTGCTCTTGCAGCTGGAACCCACTGCTACTGAATAATGAACTCAATCTCAGCTCAGCCTCAGGGGGGAACCTCAGCATTGCCCTCAGCTGAGTACAATGCTTTTGTTGCCCATCTGCGCGTGCTCGCCCCCACACATGCACTCCCTCACACACTTTCGCCCACCATCATTCTTCTCTGCCACAAGTAGTTCTGTGAAAAATGCTCCACTGATTGGCAGCAGAAAGAAAAAAAGAAAAAAAAAACAAAAAAAAACAGTGTGGCACAGAGAGCTGTGAGACATCGAAGGATCGCAACGGTTTGAGCTTGGGGGAGGAAGATAGGAAGACAGGAGTAGAAAGGTAGGGAGGTTGTGGCATGTGTATGTGTGCGTGTATAAAAGCGGTCGAGCAGATTCCCAGCGGTTCAGCCACCGCATTTTTGAGGGACCACGTCAAGTGTTTCTAGTGAGAAAAGTGGATGGAAGATTGGAACAGAGGGGAAGCTTTCACGCGGCAGCGAGGATGTGAGGGGTGAGATGAAAGAGACAGCCGCTGGACCCCATAGCTAATGAATGGACACACTTCCTGTTCCTGATTGAGATTTAAGAGGTGTGAGTAGTTATAGCTAAGGGGGGTCAGCACCAGTGGTGAGTGAGCTGACCTTTCAAAAAGCCCTTCACCTCCCCAGCCTCCTCGCTGAGCCCATTAACTGCAGAAATATGGCAGCTTTTCAGTAGATCCTTCATAATCATCTTAAAGTACTAATGAAATTTGTTGGCTGCTGTGGGCAGACAGAGCAGAACCTTCAACTCAAAAACATTGTCTAAAGCTGCGTAGCAGGACATGAACAAAATCTGTGCCTTTGGAGAGCATTGTTTGGTATCACTGTGTTTTTTTTAAATCTCCTTTTACTTGGCACACATCCATCTTGTGTCCATAATTCCTAGTGACACATCCACTTCTTGATGTGGCAGCAAGCTAACACACAGTAACACATACACAAACCACCTCAGCGACAATTCTGTTATGACTTTATTGTCTAATTCATTGTTTTAATTCAGAAAAAGCTTTAAAACAAGCTATCGATATGCTGGAAATGTTTTAGCATGTTGATTATTACAATTAATGCTATACAATTATTTTATTTATTCACATTTTTATTCTGATGTATAGAAACATATTGTGCCAAAGTATGCACAGACTTATGGATTTAGATTTTGCCTGCATGTGTCCAAATATTACATTTACTATCAGATAAAGATAACCTAAAAAACAATAAATTCAAATCCAGCTTTCAAAAGATGATTTCATTTATTACGGGAACTAAATCATCAAAACCATTGCTGGACCTGGGACGGATAAAGATCAGCCTTTTGGCTAATGTTGGTGCTTTTGCAACAATGGTATTAATGCACAATGTTCCTGTCAAGTCCATTCTATTCTGTTCTGTGGCAAATTATCCAGGCCCTAGAACCCAGAAAAATCACATTACCACTGCTGCCATTTTTACTCCAGGTAAGATGTTCTTTTCTGTTCACTGACAGATTCTCTGGCATCTACTGTAACTGTAAAAATATGATGGACAGTGTCTGCGGTTTCAGAACTACCTTTTTAAAGCCTTGATGACAATTACCAAATCTTTTTGGATAACCATCTGACTTGTTAGACTGCAGAGGTTAACAGTCATATGCACCATGTGACCAGCCTAAAACCAGAAACTGCTCTGCAAATTCTCACTTGCGTCTTTTTTTTTTATTTTTTTTTAGGTCTATAGAGAACAAGTCACAGCACTGAAAAATAAGAATACAAGTCATTCTCCCATCAACTAACTGCGAATATAACCTTCCCTGCAAGGTTACTGAATAACAGCATTGTTGTTGTCTCCTTGTGGGAATAAATGGTCACCAATTCTGGTTTCAGACTGCTGTACCTGCACAGACTTGCTTAGCTCAGAATGGAGAACAAAACAGAGAACTGGTGAAGAGGAAAAACAACAGGAGAATAAAAGAGAGCAAAATAAATGTGCAGGTTTTTAGTCGTGAAAGCACCGGGAGAGGAAATAAACCACAATACCACAGGTTTTTATCATAGACATGTGAAGGGTCAGAGATTGGTTTCCCCTGATCAGTGGGGAAAATCAAATCCACTGCTGACCTGAAGATTTTTCCTCACAGAGCTCCAAGGTATAGTGACATAAACAGGGTGTAATGAGGAATATTAGCTTTGCAGCAAGACCCCATCTTTCCCCCCCCCCCTTCATTTTTTGTGCAGGGGCTCATTGATATGCACAGTGGTTCTGCTCTGATAATTGCCTACTGAGCTCCAGATCAATTCTTTAATTTGCTATCAAAACTCAGTGATGTCATTTGTGCTCAGTCTTATCAGGGTTAGGATTTAAAAAATGAAATAAAGTGGGACAAGGAAGACAACTGAGATACAAGAATCCCCCCCCCAAAACACAAGAACTACACATATTGTATGACTACATTTCTGACAGATGAGCTTTTGTAAAAATAAGACTCAATGGTCAGAGCCAACATTATAATGTTCAGAAGTGAAGTTTAAAAATCACATTAAGATACATGGGTTACTCCAGGCTATCAAGCATTTGAAATTACTTTTTGAAATCTTATTAATTTAGATACTGCTCTTTATTTCTTGTCCTAATGAGTTACGTGATGTGGGCGATGAACGCCCGCCCGTACAGGAATGACACAAGGACTATGGCTAAATCCCCATATTAATATGAAAAGCAACAGCTAGTGAATGACTGGAACAAAGACAGAAAGGTGGATAATTAGGGGAGGATTTTTTTTTTTATGATCAACTCTTCCTCTTAAAAATATTTTATGATCAAAACTGTCCACTTAGGAAGCAACACTGATTGACAACGGGGACCCTCGTCGGGTCAATCAGTGTTGTTTCCTAAGTGGACAGTTTTGATTTCACAGAAATTTGATTTACTTGTAGTTATATTGTGTTGTTTAAGTGTTCCCTTTATTTTTTGAGCAGAATATATAGCATGTATAGGCTTATACATACTATAAGCCGCATATATAAGCCGCACCGGGTTATAAGCCGCTGGTATCTGCGCCACTCTGGGTTTTCTGCAGCAGAGGGCAGTGTCCTAATAAACCTGTTGGATGTTGTGCCTGCTGCTAGCATGTGCTTGTTCTAAATGAAAATGACCACTTTCTTCTTTGATTTCCAATTTTGACTTCCAATGATTCACTTCCTGCTAAAGAGCCCCCTGGCGGTTAAAAAAAAAAATCCACAGAAAAGCCACACCGGGCTATAAGCCACATGGTTCAAAGCGTAGAAAAAAAGTAGCTGCTTATAGTCCAAACAATAATACGGTACATTTATTGTGTATATGAGTTAGGGCTCCAACTAATGATTTTCTTAATAATCAATTATTCCATCAATTATTTGGATACTTAATCGCTTAATCTGAAAAAAAAAAGATATTAGCTCAGATGTTTCAGTTAACCACTTAAGTTTATTTTATACAATATTAGAAATATATCAAAACATACAAATAAAAACTGCAACAACTTAGCATTCTTTTTGTGTACGCTTGATCATTTGTAAAAATGGATGCACCTGCAGTTAAAAATAGTCTTAACATCAACAAGTGAAAAGCACAACTCTTTATGCAGAGTGGGGCTGATCTGTTGATTATTTTTTGCAAACCGATTAATAACTGAGTAGCGAAAAGTGCTTAACAGAAAATTATTACTATTTTTTTTTTGTACAGAAATTACCCGAGTGAAACTAAAGCTATGCCTCTTGGACTTCTGTGTTAAGAGTTTTTTTTTTCTTTATTAAATGCAAGATAAAAGCAGTAGCAGTAAAAATATAATATAACATTGATATATGACTATATTGGGCTGGATGGAGGTTTAGTGCCCCACTAAGATTGATGAGTGCTCTCCAAGTGGATACTTTCTTTCTTTTCTTTGTTTGTTTGAATAACTAGAACACAAAGTCAAGTTTGCTGCCATGCCAGCCACTGTGAAAGGAGCGTTACTGGCATAGATGAAATTGAGCACATAATGTTAATTCCTACATCTGTTACACTTTTGTAAATTTTGTGGGAGGAGCAAATGGCATTTGTAAGGTATTTGTTGCAGTGGTGGGAAGTAACTTAAGTACAATTTTCGTGTATCTGTACTTTACTCAAGTAGATTTAATAATGTATACTTTCTACTTTTACTCCACTACATTTTACAGTAAGTATCTGTACTTTCTACTTCACTACATTTCTACAAAACTGTCGCGTTACTCGTTACATCCAAGTCGCGTTGCTCTTTTTGTCGTTAAAATGTGAAGTTCAGGGACTTAAGGTGGCGCCGTAAAATCCAAGCAATAACGTGACTTAGTGTCTGTTGTCACCCATCGGCTCCACCTTTACTCGCACGCGGAGCTCCAAGACATGCGCAGTGGTTTCCTCTGAGCGGGAGGAGATGTCTGTCTAATCATCAGTAATGTAATAGCGCTGCATAAATCATAAGATAAGGCGACATGTAAAATCAGCAGCGCTTGGCTTTCACAGAGGGTGGCGACTTCGTCCAACTTTTAGCGTCTCTTGGAAGGAAAGCTTAAAGAAAGGTAAGATATGTGGACGTGATGCTAGCAAAGCTAGCTGTACAGAGACATATGTTGCATCTGCTATGAAAAAAAAGTTGTCACTCATGCCTTGAATTATTGTGTGGAGGTGTTGACTGAGGTGTCGCATTTATGGGACAAAGTTGTGACCAAAGTGCAATATAGTGATATGACATTCAGGAACCATCCGATTCTTCTGGACGGATCTTTACTGATTAAATGTATTTCAGCTCTAAGTATTTAATATCTAGGTGTTTTATGGGAATGAGGATCTTTCAGATCAATTTGAGAAGCAATTTTGATAGGTAAAACTTTATTTTTTTGTGTCACATAGCTGGTCTTGACTTGGTCTTGGGTAGGTGGTCTTAGCTACAACTCTGCTACTGGCTCCTTGGTTGCCTGTCCTCTCCCACCCACCTTCTTTCCATCCCCTTTCTGTTGGATTTCTTTAAAAATAAAAGCCACTAGAGGGAAAAAAAGTGAAGTTCATGTTATGATAGGACAGGAGACAGGATGTTTCCATCCCTGAAATTATGATGCATAGAATCACATATCTAAGTCTAAACTATGTTACAGAGAGTAAACACAATAAAAACATGCTTTATCTGTGGCATTGTTCATTAAAATGGCACATTTCTAATGAATTAAAATTAAATACGATCGGTTCACTTAATGATATTGCATTAGGGATTCGGTATTATTCAACAAATACTTTTACTTTTAATACTTAAGTATTTTAAAAAACCAGTACTTGTTTACTTTTGCTTAAGTACAAATGTTAATATGGCAGTTTTACCTGAGTACATTTTTGTCTGTGTATATGTACTTTTACTTAAGTAAATTTTTTGAGTACTTTCTCCACCACTGATTTGTTGTACTTTAATCTTTCAACATGTTCAAAAACATCTGTGTTAATCTGGGTTAAAAAGAGCTCATACATGTGCCACAATCAGAATGAAATTCTGGAAATGTTGCATCATCATATGCCACAGAAACTGACTGTGAATTGTTTTTCAGTTCAACAGTGTTACTGTTGACCTTCAGTTTTACAAAGCATCCCCAGAAGTTTGAACACTTTTGACAAGATGAAGCAAAACTGGTTATTTTTTATTTGATCCGAGTACATATAGGTATGTATTCAAAATTGTGCTGCAATGAATGCAATCATTACGAGTCAAGGATACTTTTTGACCTTAGTGGGTGCTTAGTCCTCAACACCAGTACATCTACAGTGAAGGTTCACCGCAGACTATTTTAATTTAAAGTAGACAGCAACAAGTTTGCTTCCCTCAAAAGCTTTCCACAATTTTTTGCACTTATATAACTAACTTCGGTAAGACTCAATCCTAATAAGTTCTGTCGAGTTTTTAAATGAACACGTCATCTGTGCGCACCAACACTTAAAAGCAAAGACATTTCATTTCCATGTGCAAAGAATATAAGCATTTTACGTTTAATACTTTGCAGGAATGCACACAAAACACTCAACCTTGGATGTTAAATCAAAAGTCTAATCTTTTCAAACATCACTGTTGAAGCAACAATATGTCTGAGTTCACATCCTTACTAAAACACTCTACATTTCTTTGTGGACTTGCAATTAAAATAACTCATTTTCAATAGCGCACTATGTTTCAAGTATATCTGTGAAAAACAATTCAAACCAAAGGCTGAGTTCATGCCGACAAGAGAAGTTGATAGTTTTAACAAAATACAACTTTTCAGTGTTAGAAAAGAAACACTTCACTTACCTCTATTTTGATTTAAAATTGCACCTCTGCAGATACTGCTGAACATTTTCCATATGAAATCACAAATAAGCAAGATGCTAAACCAATGTTGCATAACTGTATTAATGTCAGAGTTGTGTTAATAACTTAAGTTCACGTAGGCAACAAGTTTGTTTCACTTTAAATAGTTTTTTTTTTCCATTAGCAAAACTTTTGCAATACTTGGCCATGAAGTCATAAACAGGCAATATTTTATGAAGAGTTTTTAATTAAGCATGAATTTTGCATTCAAGATTAAACTGTTCTTTGATATATCTTTCAAAAACAGAATTAATTTAAAATAAGCTACTCAGAGCTGCACAGTAGTACAATTATTGGCATGGTTGCCTCACAGCAGAAAGGTCCCGAGTTCAAATCCACAGTGGAACCCTTCTGTTTGTAGGTAATGAGTCATACTAATTTTGGTTTGATCATTAAGTCATAATTTATAATTTTTCTTCCAGGTCAACTGGTCCATATTTAATATTTATGATATTTATTTAATAATTGATTTGATTGTGTATAGGATTGAAAATTTCTATTAGAATTTCTCTTAATATTACAAAAAAAAACACAAATAACCCAAATAACCTGATTTGCATGATGAATTAAACTGAATAAGCTTATGTGCATGGGTAAACAATTTGTTTAAAAAAGAGGAAGAGGAAGTAACAAAGGACAAAGCAGGAATGTGTTGGTTTTAGGAGCTAACTGACCTGAAGTCACAGGAGACTGGTCTCCTAACCCCATTTTATTTACTATCTAAAATGATAGTAAATAAAATGGCAATGTGGAAAAAAATATATTTTTATGGAATTCACCAATATAACCAAATGTTTAACTTGGAAACCTAATCTATAAAGCTTGAATCTAAATACTGGGTCAGGCACATAAGCCAACCCTTTTGCGTTAAACCAATTCATGCCTTTATCGGACCATATTCAAACCAGGGATAGGTCTGCATAAAACCCAAACCCAAAATTTTGAAGAATTTTTAAGACTTTGCATGATGTTTCCAGATGGATGTTTGAAAGTTTGACAAACTACTGACTTAAGTTTGCCTGTTAAAGCCAGCTTCATGTAAACATAGTGTATGAGTTAAGAAAACGAATAACCAAAGATGATAAAATACATGGCACATTAATGGCATTAATATTTACTATCTCTGTAAAAAGGTTTTTGCACTTGAATATTTAGAACCTGTGGGTAAATTTGTTCACTTTGGAAGGATTCTAGTTTATTACCCAATTCCATTTGATCAATCATGTAGACAATTATAGGGTGTTTGTTGTGTTTTTTGCTTTGTTGTCAGAATTACCCAATTTATAAAATGTGGAAAAAATATAAGATAAGGTATTCATCATTATTCTTCTACCCACTAGGGACTTCAGGGGCCAGTAAATATTGGCCTACATCTGCTGGTATTAGACCATAGACGATGCCTTCCCAGATTGCAACTAATAAGCTCTCTGTAGCGCTTCTGGAATAATGCTAGTTTTATGTCAAGTATTATTTATGGGAGCCAGGAAGAGTCAAGGACAAACAAAACAAAAACAAAATGAAATTTTCCATGCTTGAGTTAAACATATTCTTTTTTTTTTTCTTTTTTTGTGTAGAAAAATATGTCTTCAGGGTTTGTACTTTTGCCATCACTACACCTACACATCCCCGAAGAAACCAAAACGCTGCTACTAGATGGAAGTGTATGTGCCTGTGGGTTAGCTGACCATTATTCTTGCAAGATGATATTCCAGTCTTTCAGTCTTTGAATCAAACTAAGTGGTGTAGATCATAAAAGAAGTTTAAAATAAATTGAACTTTATTAAGAAGGCAACAAAATTCTTTCAATATAAATGTTTGCCAATTAAAATTAGATTCGAACCACATATTTCAACCAAAGGTTTATTACTGTGGCCACAAATTACTTCCTTTAGTGAAACTGAAGGATCTCCAAAATGAAGGTGCTGTGGTGTGTTGGGTTCAGTTTGCCAAAAAACAGCTTTGAGAATTTTTAAAATGAAAAATTCTCAAAACATAATTACCAAAATTCATTTTAATGTTTAAAATGACAAACCAACAATTCAGCAGTGTTCCGTCATAAAATAAAGACCTTAATTCCAATCCAGAACAGGGTGATTATTTGAAGGGTGTACATCTTCCTCCTATACAACTGTAGGTTCTTGGTTTCATATTACAGTCTAAATACTCTCTTGCTGGGTTAACTGGAGGTTCTACGTAGATCCAAGATTGAGGTTTTGCTTAAATAGTTGCTTTTCTTATGGTTTTTATATTGACCCTGTGACTGGCGGAAACCGGTCTAGGGCATGACAGAAAACAGCTGCGGTAGATATGTAGCTTACAGTCCTGTATAGTCTGTTTGTACAATATGCTGCATTTTCTCAAGTTGACCTCAATCAGTACCATCTAGAAAACTTAATGCACAGATTAGTAATCTCAGAAACAAACTGCTTAATCTAGTACATAAGACAATGGTTGTTGAGATGAATGGAGCATAATTAACATTTACTACAGTCAATTAAATTTATCTCAGAACTTTTCAAAAACAAATTGTTTTTTTTTTTTTGGTCTTCATTCACATTAATCAGAGATTGGGCAGAGAAAGACATCTAGTGAAGATCTAAATGTCGGTAATCCACCCCTAGATGGCTGAAATGATGACTCAGAACCTTTATATATTGGGTGGCTGCTCTACCAGTACAGAATGTGCCACCTTTAAATTAATTCAACTGAAGAAGCGGCATATTAACTGATAAAATGTCCATTTCACTAATTATTCTACTGCATTTTTAATAGTGACAATTGTTGCTTGAACAGTTTACATTTCCAAGCAATCTCTCTTTTACAGATCAAATATTATCAGCTAAGTTGCACATGTGACTACTGAATAAGCAAGTGTTATATGCAGCATAAGTCATATCTGTGAGGTCAGAGCTCCTTCATTAAGTTTGTTCAAGAGCTAAGGTTCTTTAAGTCCCTCACTAACTGGCAAGCAGGTGAAGAGCCTTCGTCAGAATGTCTTCAGATTTGACACCTGTGCTTAATAAGGTCCCTATAATTACATGTGCAGCCCATAGGTGAGAAGATGATTATACCCCAATCAAACTATCATGTATCTGGATTTTACTTCAATGATGTTTGAAGCTATCGGAAAATAAAGCTCCACAATCCCTTGATTGCATTTCACTTTGTAACATATACAGTTTGTGCACCACATTACTCAGGCCGCTAGAGATTTCTTTGTAAATCTTATAAATATCTGTCATTTGCTTTCGACACCCCACTTGTACTATTGCATGTTCCACTATGACTCAAGTGTGACCCTGATGGCCAAATACAACCTCTACTTAATCTCATTCCTGGTGCTTCACCTTGAAATGCTGAATAATAAAAACTGAAGATATCCCAAACTGAATTAGCTGATTTATAATAATTTCACCACGTTGAGGTATTACTAGGGCATAGAAGTTAATTCACATTTGGTCGGTAGATGATTTAAACTCAAAACAAATAAAACTGTAATGTAAGGCAAAATATAATAATAGTATATATGCCATGATTATAATATATTTATTTTGTTTTTATTTCATGGGGAGATTATTTCTTTGATGACTATTTATTAATAATCTGTTTATTAGTAATTTTTCAGTCATACCATTCTGAATGAGACCTGGCAGAACACAAGTGTTACGTCCACCAAGGACACAACATATTTAGGACACGAGACAACAAAGTGAGGGTTTAACAAAAAGGTTTATTTATAAATTTTCTTCACGTCGTTTTTCTTAACTCAGCTTTTCCTGATTTTCTGTGAAGAAAATAACGTTAAGACCCTCAAATCCCATGTTCCCAAAATAAAAGAAAAAAACAAAACCCCAAAAGTATTAACTTAAAGTTGGACCTGGTGAGCCGATCAAACAGAACAAAACGGTACAGCAGGGGGCCAACCCTATACAGGGCCGTCGAAGCCCCTACTGGTACCGGACTAAAGCAAAAAAAGAACCTAATCAAAAGAAAGATCGAAAACAGGACAACCGGTCCCACCAGGCTAAAATCACAAGAAAGACAAACAAAAGCTAACAAAAATACCGCATGGCAGGCTGGAAAGTCAGCTGCGGCCCACAGCGACTGGACGTGCGCGCACCGCACGGATGGAGCAAGTGGGACGAGCGGAAAAGGCGGAGCTCGGAAAGGATGATGGCGCTCCCAACATGCCGAAAGCCAGCCTATTTATAGGCGGACCAACAGCGCCACAAATTAACATAATTACGTGAACAAAAAGGAATTTATCCAAACTCCAAACTAGATTAACAAAAGGTCATTCAACTAAAATCTATAAGAAAACAAGGAAAAGAAATAGTCAGAATAATAATGTGCCCGCAGCACATAACAACAAGAAACAACTGCTCTCAAAAACTATTACAATTATTACATTTGATTGATTTGCTTATAAAGATGATGTTTTTTTGCTAATGTAAATACTAATGCACTGTAAAGCACATCAATGTTCACTTCACTTCTGAATACAGACGGTATATTCATCTCTTTTATAGTCTATTGAGCGAAGACATAAGTATCCCTTCTCCAAGGCAGCATAATCAAAGGTACTGTGACCATCCTGACCACAGATAATATCAGTTTAGGCTCTTATGTTCAATTTGTGACAGAACAGACAATGTCAGTGATGTCAGTGGCAATTCGGAAAACATGTTTGTAACAGCTGGTTTTGCGGTTAATGTAAAATGACACAGCAAGAATGTGATTTAGAAATACCGACACAGCTTAGTAAGCCCGCACAATCAGCAGAGACACATACAGGCACAGAAAACAAATGGGAAACAGAACAGTAGAGACTCTCACTGGGCTCAATTTAATTGCCTCTATAATTAAACTTTCAGCTAGGGTATCAAAAGATTGTAAAGTTGCCAAATCTTGATCCAGATGGTCACCCCTCAAAAGTTGGCTTCATTGCAATGAGTTTACAGATTTGGTTAGTCAGGTTTGGTTACTGCCTAGCTGAGGGGAATGTTACTGTTTGGTTTCCTGTGGATTATGCAAGCTAAAAGAAACATAATTGATTATTAGAAGATGAGGAGATACAGTATATATAATAGCTATCTGTTGCTGGAGCTCATCTCACTACAGTCCATAAGAATGTTGCTGATTATACCTTACTGCTTATAGTGAAACATACAGGCCAAATTTACTAGTTAATATCCAGATAATACAAAGAAAGCTTTGGAGAAAGTTTTGTCCTCCGGTTAGACCAAAATAGAACTCGTTAGCATCAAATAATCTGCCAGTGGAGGTGCATAAATATTGCATCTGACCTCAAGTACACCAACCTTATGGTTAAGCTTAGAGCAACAACCCGGTGGTTTCAAGCTGTTTGTATTCTGCAAAGGATAAAGGGTGATTTCACCTCACTGACAGGATGCAAAAATCTTTCATGTGAAAATGTTTTTCTTAACCGGAACACAAAAAGTGGTTCCATTATGATTATGATCCACTAACAAAGGAGCAACTAATGAAGAATCCCATTAAGATCAGGTTCAGTCAGTCTCCAGACTTTAATCACACAGAACTCCTGAAGAAGTTTCTGAAGCTCCCGTGTCAAGAAACCTTAATGATTTAGAGTTTCTGTAAAAATGAGAGGTCAGATTTTCCTCCTGAGATGTGAGCAAACCTTATGACCAACTACAAGAAAAACCTTGCACTCTTGCCTGCCAATACATTTTTCTTTACTATGTAATAACAATAAAATAAATTTTATTTATAACGCACTATAAATTTACAAAAGTCTCAAAGTGCTACAATCAATAAAACAATTAATATAAAACACCAACAGCGACAAACAAGGACCATAAAACACAGAACACAGATTAGAACAAGACACATTAATGTGCTCACTTATTTGGCATTATAATCAATTGTTAATTTTAATGTTGCCGTTTTTCTTAAATTGTAACTGATGACTTGTTAAAAAAATAAAATGAAAATGATGCAAAATTGGTGGTGGAAATCTGCTAGTTTAGTTTAGAATAATTTAATTTTTTTTCTTTTTGTTTTATCATTTGTCATTTTTTAACTATTGCTTAGTGTGCTAAAGTAAAGTACCGTATAAAAAAATGTGGATTTATGATTTCTTAAGAGGAAAAGATTGAAATGCCTCTCCCTCGTAAGACTGACAATTTCTCTCTCCTATTTGATGCCTTAAATAAGTTAGGCAGTGTGTCTTTTCTAGTCTAAAATTATCCCCCAAAAGTTAAGGTAAAAACCATAAATGAAATTATGAGTTTTACCAATAATAATAATAGTAATAATAATAATAGGAAAGCAAAAACTTATTTTACCCAGACTGCATTTGTTTTATTTGCTCTGTTTACCCACAGCCGGTTTAGAGCTCCACATCTCTATTTAAAAGTCTGTTAAAATAGGAGAATTACACAGATATGACATATTTTTTAATGCCAAAATGGCATTTATTTATTGCGCCACATGGAAACCTCCAACAGAGATGAAAGAATACAGCTTGAAGAATTTCACTGCAAAAAAAAGTCCATACCCCACTACATTGGTGACCTTTTTTCCCTATGTCTGCATTTATTTTTGCTCACAGATTCAAGCCTCACGGGCATGGATGATGCCTGTCCTGCACAAGTCTGTGGAGAGATGTCCTACCATTCTTCATAGGTAATTCTTTCCATGTTATCTTTGCTGGAGGGGTTTTGTTGCTCTACCTTCCATTTTGAAATACTCCAGGTGTCCTGATGGATTCAGGTCACTGGACAAACTTGGCAATGTTTTAGCTTTTACTTCTTTTTTCCAATATGTTAATGTTTCCATTTATCCTTTTGGATCCGGCTTATGGAGGTCAACTTCATCAAAAGTTATTTGCACTTTTCAAATAGCAATTAAAACACTTGTTTCCAGGTCAAAACTGTCAATCTGTTCTATTATAACCATTTTAGTTTTATAGAATGCAAATTGTGTACATCTACCCTGACAGCAGTGATTATTGTAATAAGTGGGTCATCAGACAGAGACCAACTTGTATTAAGAAGATTTTTGGACTGGGCCAGGATGCAGTAGTACCATGACATGGACGGGGAGGACATGCAGACTGCTGGCTGAGACTCAAACCCCTGTTATTGCCAGGCACCAATGCTAAACACTGGACCACAGTGCAACCTTTTTAACTACTGTATTGGTGCTGTACAATACTGTAATTGTACAGCACCAAATTACAAAAAAAAAGTAATTTTGCAGCATTGTATATTACAAAGGATTCCAATTCATATCCAGATTTTACTAAAATCAAAGTAATTGATTCCATTCTTACCCTATATTGAATTTTACATTCAGATACACTTACATACAGTAATATAATTTGAATACAGCACAATCAATCACATGATGTTAACAGGTAAGATAGTATCTTATGAAGGTAGCACAGCAGATTCCGTTGAGTCGTTGAATTTGCAGCAACTCATACTTTCTAAATGAGCCTGTGGCAACAGTGGAGAGGAACATTTTTGTTTTATGAGAAAATAACTTCTAGCAAAACGAGGTTCAGTATGACAAGCTGCTTTGACAGACAAGATACAAAAAAAAAAAAAAAGCATTGAACATAATATTTGTCTGACAAAGATCAGCACAGACATAATTCCTCTTTGGGGCAAAATATTCAGATTAAAGTTTAAGGTTATTAAAAATATTCAGACAACACAAAGTTGGAAGTACATACTGTTGTGTGAGATTCCTTTACTAGATCGTTTTATTTTGTTTACTCGTGCAAAAGAAATAATTTTAAATCAATAATAACTTTCGTCCCTGTGACGGAGGAAATGTATTTCTTACTCCGATACACCCAAAATCTGCTAGAGACCTCCGATATAAAAAACTAACTTTTTTCTCACTAACTGAAATTACATTCAACATTACATCAAATCAAGTGTCTTTGTGTTACGTCAGGCAGACTTCGCCAAATTATTCCCATCCAGTTCTGTCAGAAGGGATGAAACAAAAACTGTAGCAAATTATTGAGTGAAGGTTTTGGAGAAAAATGCTTGACTCAAGTTATATACAGTTTATATTCTAGAGATGCGATACTGAATTTGACAGCAGTCATAATGAAACTTCTTTCTTATATTGTTCTAGCATTTTCAGAATAAACATTGCGTTATTTCTAACAGACCTACAGAAGAAGCTACCTTTATGTCAGCTTTGACATTAAATGCACTTTATTGTCCCAGCATGCTCTAATTAGATGTTTATGTACACTTTTATGCAATATATTTTTACCCACAGACTGTATAAAAGCATTGTAGTGTACATAAACATCTAATTAGAGCATGCTGGTTTGTTTTTAGGAAGAGTTAACTTGCACATTGACAGCTCAGGCTTGAATGAAGATGTTCTGAACACATTAGAAAGAACATTTTTGAGTCTGACATTGTTTACTAAAATGTCATTATTTCCATGTATCAAAGTAGATTGCAATGTATACATCTAACTCATAAAGAACCATTTAAAATGAAATTATATGTTTTGGATTATTATCCTGTTGACGTGTTCAATGACAAAGCATTTTCAGAAGCCCCCAAAATACTTAATGAAGATATGTGGGTATGAATGCAGGTTGTTTGGAAGGCCACACCAGCAGAAGTTTAATTACTTACATTGTCGATTTAACAAATGTTTACAAGGCCTGCTAATATTTGTGAATTGTCCAGTTGGTAAAATATATGTACATTTTTAGCAACCTTGCTTTCAAGTAACATGAATCACAACTACTGGGCCTGTACAGTTTTACAACGCATGCTTTTTGTTTAAAAGTCAAAGCTTATTACATTTCCATCATGAACTCGACAAAATTGGATGGCGACAGAACAGATGTTGAATATTGCACACTTCCTGGTGACAGACCTTTTAGTGTTTGTTTTAGGTAAACACATGTAGTCTGATAATGAAGACATTCAGTCACTGACCAAGAGTCTCCCTGCTAAGTGAGACAGGCATCTGGGATTAGAAGTGAGACAACAGATGGATTAACTGGTGTCTAAGACTTCCTAAGCTGCAAAACTCTAAACCAGTCAGTTGAGATCCTCCTATAAATCCACTCAGCAATTGAAGATCAATACCAATTATGCTAAAAATGGTGGCCTTAAATATTATATTACTATTTGTTGGCTAATACATTGTTAATTTAATCTCTCACCAACTGAAGTGCTTAGAAAAATTAAATTTATATCCAAAACTTTGAATGCCATTGTCATCTCCCAACCCAATATTTTTTTTTACTATGCCTCTTGTATGAATCAATGCTCTCCCATGAAACCTATTACTATTACTTACATTTAGTCAGTAAAGGTGAGCTTCACTGAAGAGGTGGAGACAGACACCACCCTTCCAACAATTTTCACATCTTTTAGTGGGCAAAAGTGACATGTCTGGATCTGAGAGGTTTTTAAGATAAATTGTGTCATGTAATGAATAAATTTCAGTCTAAATGATACCAATGGTGTGTTGCTCTGAAAGTTTAGTGGTTAGCACTGTTGCCACACAGGTAGAAAACACCCAGTTTAACTGCAGGACAGATATTTTTCTATGGCGTTTTAAACTTCTGGCCGAACATTTCCCACCTAACTACTACCATCTACTCCTCCATGAATTCTGGGTAATTTTTCTCTCTAAATTGCTATTAGGAGAGAATATCTGCCTAGATGACTGTTTCTCTCATTTGTCCCCACATCAGTGTGCTATAACCTGTCCCATTGGCTTCTGGAATGGGCTCTGGCCTCCCCAGCGTCTCTTTAACATCAGTCAGGAAGTACAGAAAATGGAATGATTGTACTAAAATAATAATAATAAAAAAAGCATTTATTTTCAGTAATGACTCGACAATGTCTGGACAAGTTCAGACATTTAGTCACAAAAACAAAACATACATAATGCAACTGTCATTCACATTGTGCATGCAATCCCTTTTGGTGTAGTCTAGAAACTGTTTGAAAGCAACCCCTGTGTATTCTTTAGCATCTATATGGGAATCAGACAGTTCTTGCATCACCAGTCTCTCTGCAGCCTGAAATCTCTTAATAAACTGGAAACAAACGTCCATCCCTCTGGCTGCTTTTTTTTTTCGCCGGTCGAAATAGTGTGCACTTGGCACAGCCCCAATGCAGATCAAAAAGGCAGAAGAGAAAACTGAACAAAAATTCCATATGTCAATTTGGACTGAACAGCAGGTTTATGGAAAATATGCTGAGGGCAAAAAGAGGAATCACTTTGGCATAATTTGATTAGAATAAAGATACAGGCATCAAATGGCAACAAGCTTCAGTAAGTTAGATTTAGACCATAGTTTGTAAAAACCTAATTAATCAGCCACATTGATGACTACATCATCTGCATATGGTGCTTAGTTCTCAATGTGGCTGTTTTGGGTTTGATTCCTGGCTTCTGGTCATTTGAAGGCAGCAACAGGACACACCAGAGACGAAGCCCCTCTGGTCTAGGAAAACCTTGAGATTCCTCAGAATCAGATAGACAGAATCGCTGTTGAGAGGTGAGAGGATGTCCTGTCTTCTCTGGAACATGCATCTGTTCAGAGAAAGAAAATGAAAGAACAGATATACATGGACACAGACTAGTTTATATTTTAACTCTCATATCTAGTTAGCCAATAGACAGAGTATACATGTTTTTGGATGGTTGAAGGAAGCTGGAGTACTCAAAGTGTCACTGAAGCTTGATTCTTCTTTTGCTCTAGGTCCAAACAGAGAGAACAAAGTCAAGTTTTGAACCGAGGATATTGTTAATGCAAAGCAAGAACGTCACTGCACTGTGTGTGCCTCCAAACACTGGAATTGCTAAAACTAAAAGTGTATATGATTGGATGCTTTATCACTACCCCTCGAGTTTTTCCTTCCTCATCTACTGTAGTCAAACAGGGTAAAAAAAGCATGAATGCTCCTCATTTGTTTATTGGTGCAAACCAAACATTTGCAGCCAAGTCTTTCCTTGAGGCATTGTGCAACGCAGCGACAAATGTTTTCATGTGTGCTGTCACACAGCAACATTCGTCACATTTGAATTAGCCCTGTGTATTTATGAGTCACACTAATTCAGTAGAGTGTATGACAGGTGACCTCCTGCACAAAGAGAAGGGGGCTGGCAACAACAGAAAAATACCACAGCACTGGTTCCCCGATGATTAAGAAATGCCTCGCTCCCAAAGCATGGCTGTCTCCAGGGACACGTCATCTCCCCGTTAGTTTCCACACAGAGCTTCAGCCCCACAGTGAATGACAGAAAAATATGCCGGGCTTTGTATGGAGTTCTTGTGGGATGGACACCTGCATCACTGTTTTGTTCTCTTTCTGTTTATTATCTTGCACACATGATTTCAGCCGTTGTCATCGGTTTTTGGGCATGGCTAGCAAAGATTCAGATTGCTGTGTAGCTTATAATGGGGTTCATAAGTATACCTTGTAGTTTTCATTTGTTTTACCCACAGGACGTAACAATGCAGCAGGATGATGATGAAGTCCCAGTCTTTTTGCAAAAGCTCATGTAATAGGCATTAACATTTTCTGTTGTTAATTATTTTAATACCCAACACTTGCAATGTTTTAAGTTGAGAACAGTGACAAAGACGGGAGTTTGGAGAAGATGACAACTGACTTTATAGAGGATGAACCCAAAGGGCGGCATCATGAAAAAGTAAAAAATTAGATTTATGTTCTGTTCTGTAATTATGCAAAAGTTAGAAAAAAAGTCTGATAACAAAGCTGGCTTCATTTGTCTTTAATGGGAGGTACTTAACCCCAAGCACATAGTGCCATTTTATACCACATTAAGAGTCTGTTACTTTCATATATACAAAATATAGTGTATACCAAACATAACTTAAAAGAAAATTGACTTCAAATTTGATGCCTTGACATTGACCTCTGTCTCTTTAAGAAGCTACTATTCTTTCTGGTCCTCAACTTTCAGCATGTCATCACAACAGTGCTCCTCCATTATGCCATTCACGACCATTCTTATGACTGAGAAGTACTTTGTATTTTAAAGCCAGACGTGTTTCCTAGTTGCTGGTTTTGCTAGTCTGGTGGAGCTGTGTGGGGAAGGTGCGGCGGAGGGGAGCTCTGTTGGGTGGAAGCTCAGGTGCAAACTCGAGGAGGAACTTTGTATAAATAAGTGGTGTTTTGTATGAGCAAGCATTTAGGAACCCTGAATGATAAATCCAAGGATTTCTCAAACATGCATGAAAGAATCAAAGCAACTCTCACAGTATGTTTTTTTTTTTTTTTGATGAAGGAATATTATATAAAACTCAAAAATGTCAATTTCACATAATACTCACCCCCACTGCATCACCCCCATTCCCTCTTTAAGGTCAACTAGAACCAGAGGCAGCCCTCAGTGTCTTATGAATTGAGGCATGAATTGGTGCGAAACTTCCCAGGAAAAACAAGCATGGACGTAGTTGATAGGGTGTCACTTCCAATAATCACCAAAGCCTTGACATTCACTTTCCAAGTTCTTTCTTTGATGTGTAGAAATAAAAAGAGCACATTGGATTTAAACTGGCTGCCAGAAGACATTCATTCTACTCTTAACTGAAGGTCTAAAGTTAGCAAATCTTTTATGTATGATTTACCGAGACAAGCAAGTTTACATGATTCTGTTTCTGAATGTCTTTCTGCAGAGGGAAAAAAATATCCATCGATGCCAGCCAATCGATGGATTCAGTGCAGTTGCTCTGCCCACATGCATCATGCACTGGGTGTAGGGCATCAAGTGGCTTGGGGTCACCAAAAAAAAAAAAAAGTCATGTTTATTTGTATAGCACAGCAACATGGCAATTCAAAGTGCTTTGCATCATAAAAACATCACACAGTCATCAGTTATGGAACAAGCAATAAACATTACATTTTGTCAAATACCTTCATCAAACACATCATTTAATCTGACAGTGGGTTCCAGCACAAGACATAACCACATATTTCAAGCGTCTTCAAAAATCTAATTCAAACAAGTGTATTGTGGGAGTTCAAGGAGAGTTTGCTGAAGGTAAAGATGAAAAGTATCTTACTGTTTGCAGGAAGGAAGACTGACCAGAGGATACACCTGATACTTGCACAAAAGAGTGGTTGGGTGTGAAGCTGGGTCAAGAATAAAGTGGTCTTGAGTTTCCTCTAAGAGTTTTGTCCAGGTTAAATTTGCAGGTAAGCATGTCAGAGCAGGTAGCCAATCAACAGAATGTGGAAGACAGAGGAGACAGGTGAGGATCCACAAAATTATTTGCCAAAGGAGTAAGTGGCCTGAGACCAGACAAATCAGAAGGTAAGTGCATTTACTGGGAGTTAAATTAGGCACACAGAGAAATCACAAGCTAAGGAATTAAAAGACCATGGACAGACAATTCAAACAGAGGCTGGACTATTCCACATAGGTTGATCAATAGGTGGTCATCTTCCAGCTCTTTAAATCCAGTGCAGTTTAATAATGCAGTCTGCTTAGCCATAAGCTGTGGAAATAAACCACAGGACAGGGCTGTTCTTTTATGAGCTTCACATGAAGTTCATAATCATGCACTCCAGAACCATGACTCATCTTATCCAAACGTCTATGTAGGGTAGGGCATCTGAAATGTTTCTGGATTAATAAACTAATCTTTATCATTCAATAAAAAGACAAGAAATAAATAAAAAGCTGACATGCTATAATAAGTATTTACGAGGAAAATGCTTCTTGTACACCCAATATCCAGTGTGCTTTTGAAAATAGTCGCCAAAAATCTTAAAGAACTGCAGTTTACATTCTTTTGGTGAACTTTATACCTAAAACTTCCAGATTGAAAAGTGCTGTAGCCAGATGCTTTAGTGTTTGCAGGTATTTGGCCAAGATAAATTGTATATGTTACAAATGTTTCTTTTATGTTTCATCACCCTTCTCCTTATTTCATTACAACTAAGTTGGCAGATTTGTGGAAGCAGCATAGTCATTTAACAGCTAAATAAGTTTTGAATTTCATCATTTTGGCTGTCCATGTGAAATCTGGGAACACTTACCTTCATATATGATATAATGATTTTCCTGCTCAATGCTGCCGTGCCATGCTGCATCTCCCAGTGCTGAGCAGAAAGAATATGAGCCATCCGAGATAAATATTCTCTGCGTTAACCCATTCTAGTCTTGTGTCTAAATGGTTGTTTTGGTCTAATTTTGAATTTACCCTTATATTTTCACCTTAAAAACTATTTACCTTACCTTGTTTGGTATCATTATTTTCAGAACATCCTAAACTTTGTGATTTTACAGTGTTTGTTTCCTTTTGACAAAATTTATTATCACATTGGAGCAAAAAACACACACAGAAACAAAATCCGAGTAGAAAAAATATTGATATTTTTACTATAAAACTCACAAAAAATATTGAACAAACCATTTTTACAGTCTAACATGAAAATTTTTAGGTAAATTTTAAGAATTTTTGTACAAACTTAGTAAAAAACAAATTAGTAGTCATATTTTTACCATATTGTGGGTATTTTCCCAGGCGTTTTTTTACAACTATTTACAAAATATGTCAATATTTCCATGACAAATTTTCTCCAACATCACAATGTCTCAACCCTCCCCCCCACTTCCCCCCCCCACTTTCAACTATTTACAATATTTACAAAATGGGTGCCACAAGATAAACAAATTACTATATTACTTGTGCCATTGTGCAAAGCAGTTTCTGTCCATCAGAAGGCACAGTGGCACATCACAGCCCTCACATTTCCAGGGAGTGTCCTTCCTGACATTGTTCACCTGGAGGCAGTGTCTGCACTGCAGTCTGCCATTTCTGGCATTTTGCTGAGCACTAATGGGCACAGGAATGTGTTCAGCTGCCTTTCTCTTTGGAACACCACACTACAAAGCTGACTGGCCATCTCCACATTGAAGTCTTTGTGCGTCATGGGCTTCACTCCTTTGGCTTTGCACAACTCTTGGTGTAGAATGTAAGCATTTACTGTGGCAATGTCAATCAAATGCATAAGCACAGTCTTGTACCAGCGATAAGTTTTTCGTTGTGCAGAGTAGTATTGGATGAGTTGATCCGACAGGTCAACCCCTCCCATGTATTTGTTGTATGCCATGACTGGTGTAGGACATGGAATGTCTTTTACAATCCAGCGTTTCTCTTTGTTCTTCACCCTCCTTTGCACCGTCTCACCTGAAAACGCAGGATGGATAACCCATTTCAAATACGAAATGGGGGAAATTATTGAGAGAATAGTATAAAATGTGGGATGGGAGAAATAGAACTGCAAAAATCAAAATAAACTTTAGTGGAAGACCCGGAAACCAGCGTTCTTTGCATCTTGCAGATTTTTGCCTCAAATGATCCTGCTCCCCTGACTCGTGAGCCCTCCGTCTGTGTTTAGATGGTGCATTAAAACCTTTCCATGCATAATTAGAGTTGTAGGTGTGCCTCTGACATATGATTAAAAAGCCTTCCTGCTCCTGTTGTGTATTTGTGAAGGGAAGAAGAAAGGTTTAAACATTTCTTCCCCTCAGATGAATCACCTGTGCATTGTTTCATAATTAATTAGCCCATAAAGAGACTGAACAAAAGAAAAAGAAGAGGCAGCATCTTGTGAATCCACCAAGGTAATTAACATCCCTCCCTCAACCTGAAACATGGCAGCTTTCTCCAAATAATTGCCTTTTGAACCCACAGGGGTTCCTTGGTCCTGTGTTTGGCTGTTTACACAAAGAGAGGTAAGACTGAGAGGGTTATATTTAGACCAGGACATGATTTCAAAGTTTTACCTCCAGGCCTATTTAACCGCCTAAACAGGAAATTACCGAAAATAGCACTATAGTCAGTAAGTCTTTTTTTTTTTTTTTTTTGAGGTGTGACCAAAGCCTTACTACAAAACAGAGCTAGCTATTAGTGATACACTAAAAAAAAATCCAGTTTCATAAAAAGCACCGTTATTGAAAGATTAGTGTGTCTTTCATCTTTAATGTTTGTGTGCGGAACTATCTAGCCTCCGAAACTTGTATTTGTCAGCATCCTTAGGAGAGTTGGGAGACTGAAATGGTTTAATGCAAAATAGATGCATCCCCTATGGTTTGTTTAAAATAGCAGCATCCATTACTACATAAAGATTCAACCGAGGAGCCTAACTGGGCAAAGGCCAAGGGAAATGGCAAGTTATCATCCCTGCACCGCATCTTCCATTTGGATACTCGCGGGGCACAGCCCACTGAAGCGTGGCATAACAAATTCGATCTAAAAATATGAGCTCCAAAATACATTTCATGTGAATGTTTAAAATATTGATGGGTCATTTAAAGAATTATACGGAAAACTTAGAAAATTAAACATTTGTTTGTGATTCCGAGTTTTCCATTCTTCATGTCATTAGTCAAACAAGAAAATAATAAAGATTTGCTGTCAAAAATATAATATACATGCCCGCCGTAATGAATAACCTCACAAGAACTGATTACAAAAATCCCTGAATCAATGCTTTCATTACTTAATATGACAGCATTCAATTCAGTATGTGACAGAAATTGAGGTCGCAAAACAAGTTTCTGTTTAAATATGTGGTGAAGGAGATGAGAGCTAAAGAAAAAGAAACAGAGGAAAATACACCAACCTAAAGGAAGAAAATGTCAAAATTCTATGTTAAAGTTACCAAACATTCATAGACTTTTTCACATGCAGGTGATAAATAACTTTGAATTGATTTAACTGCGTTCTGGAACATAATTTACATATCAAATTATTAAACGACATTTCAGATTTCAACTGTGAATTAATTTGCTTGCAAGAGATGGGTGGAGAAAATCTATTTTTCAACGCATCAAGAGGTGGATGTGGAAGATTCTGAACCGATTAACAATCATCAAAACTGTGCTACGTTGATTACCTAAATGTGGCAATCAGATAATTTATGGTGAGCATATAAAATCACATGGATATGACTGGACCATATGCAGCTCAGAGGGAAATGAGTTGCGAAGAGCCACATCATATTCTGTGTGTGTAAAAATGAGCTGAAATACTTTCAAACACAACAAACAGACATGTTTCCAGAAAGAGGTGAAAGAAAAAGAGCTCGTGTAGCTCTACCCAAAGTTATCCTCTAACTCATAAAAGACAAAGTGAATGACAAAGTTCACTGTGACTTTTACTGCAAATGATTTATGTCCTTTGAAAGTCATTAAAAAAGAGCTTTTGGACCACGGAGTATTTTCCGAATATAAAATCCTATTACCTCTGCGTAGTGGCGTGGTTGTCAGCAACGTTGCCTTGCAGCTGGAAGGTCTTGGGTTCAAATCCTGGCCTGGAGTCTTTCTTCATGGAGTGTCTATGTTCTCCATGTCCGTATGGGTGCTCTCCACGTGCTCTGGCTTCCCATTAGGCTCATTGGTTTTTCTAAGTGATGTAGGCAGTGGATGTCTGGATGAAAAATACAGAAACGTTATGGAGTCTCTAAAGAAAGTGAGATAGATCTAATAAGCAATGCTTAGACAACTGTTGCCACAATACTATAGAACATTTTCTAATGCCTAGAGGCTTTCATGTTTTGTGTCAAATACAAATGAGTGACTCACACAGATGCAAATATGAATGGGCTTTAAAAATGCAGTGGAGGTTTGGCAAAGTTGTCTATTTTTTCCCCTTTTGCTAAAATAAAAAGGTATTGGGCTCTTCATTCTTTGTACGCAGGAGGGGATGGGAATGTTAGTGCATGTGTCGAGTGGTGGGGTGCACCATGTTGTGGCAATAATGATAGCAATTCAAAGTTAGATCAAACATCTTTTGAGTACAATCTTTTTTTTTCTTGGTTGCAAATGGTGCTCTTGGCATTTCTTTTCCTGCAATAAAGATTTTTTTCTTTCAGTACAACTCACACAAAGAAAGAGAGCCGTGTAAGTAAAAGGCCTGTTAACTGGATGCTTTTGACCTTCAGAATGTCTTGATTTGTCTGTTTAGTTTGTTACCAGCTTGGAAAATTCATTGGACTTCTGGTAAAAAAAAACAAAACAAAAAGTCTTACAGGTCTGCTGCTTGTAGTCAACAAAAAAACCTACACATTAGTAATGAGGTTCTTTGCATGTAGAATTTTCATTGTTCCAAGAAAATAGGCCTATTCTTCAGCAGTTATCTGAAGAATAGATATGCCTTTAAAATGGAGTGTGATTCACACCTGGACAGTCCAATAATTGCGCTGCCAGGTGACAAATACTGCCACGCACACCTTCCTTCAAACTTTCACAATAAAAGTTTCAAACGTGCACATGGGCACTCCAAATGTCAAAGTTCTCTGTGTTGGGAGAGTTATGTGAAAAGCTAATGACACCGTTATTCTTAACTTCATAATGTTAATATATTTATTGGATATTTTCAACACACATTTACACTGCCATGATTAACTTGCAGTAACTATAATGCAAACTTTTCATGTTTGCAATACAGCACTTCTACACAGAAAGTGCCAACAATCTTACTCTAAAAATATTACAGTGTTAAAAAAAAAAACTAAAATGCTTAGGTACACCTAGTTGTTGACCTGGTGCACCTGGTCCACCTTAATCCAGAGCCCTTGCTGGTGTAGATGGACCAGAATATATTGTATTTGTGTGAATGTGAGTGTGCACAGCTATGACAGAGAAAAGTGAGGGTGCAGCACTTTCTGAGTAATTAGGTGGCTTTGGAAAAAAAAAAAACTGGATGTCTGGAGTAGCAAATGTATTTTACAAGTTCTCAATTAATAAAGGGATTACTCACTTACTAAAATATTGCATATCTGCAGCCCTAGAGTTTTGTAGAATGCTTAGAAAAATATAATTTTACTGAATTAGCCCATAATCACATAGAACATTTTTGAAAACAACATCATAATTACAGTTAATTGGAGGATGAACAGAATGATGTGTTCTGTATCAAAAAATTGTGAATAAAAGGCACATTAAGGTGGAATGAGGTTTGTTTTGAATTCTCAAAAGCCCTCCCCGGCATTATTTCAAGCTGAATATTGCTATTAATGAACATTCACGTTTCCTACTTCAATCCCCAGCTGCTTCTTGCCATACAGATGAATGAACAGTCAAGGTCAACAGCTGATAACACTCTTAACCTGAGACTGACCTCATGGTGCCTTGTTTCACTTGGGGGACCTTGCTGTAGACGAGGCAATTTGTCATGTTCGCAAAGTAACTAGCAATTACCAAGCGTCCTTATGGGCATCATGTATCACTGACTCTCTGGCAAATACCTGTGGACTTCCAAAAAACCCCAGCTGTTTCATGCAGGCCAAGCAAAGCAGTCACATCAAAGTCTGACCTTAAATCTAGATTGTTCCTCTGAATTAAGCAAAAACCTGAATACATTTTAAGGATAGAGTGTTCAAAAGCATTCCTTATCTGTGCCTATCAGAGACATTTAATGGGGTTTATGTTAGGCATACAGATTAAAGTTGTCATGTTTTAAGCATATTAATACTTAACATTGAACCCCTATTAAAGCAATGACCTAGCAAGAAAGATAACTTTGTAAAATTGGGTCAGTACGTCATAAAATGGCAGTTAGGTTTTTTAAGTTTGTTTTATTTTCTTTGAAAAAGTCTTGAATAATAAAATCTTGCTGTTATTCCACATGTAGATTTGATCATAATATAATATTTTGGAAATGTGTTAATAAAAGTTTTATTTTTTATAAATTTATTAAACTGGAATAGTATGGTATAAAATGGCAGATGATTTTATTTTATTTTATAAAATCAAGGCATTGAATCTATGGGCATTAAACAAAGCCCAGAACTCATAAGTTGCTGTTGCTGTTTTTGGGCTTAGGATGAGTTCAGGTTAGGTTTAGGGTTAGCCGCGTTCTGGTAACCGTTAAGGTTTAGGGTAAGGATCAAGATTAAGCAATAGAAATGAGTGCAAAATGAATGGAAGTCAATTTAAAGTCCTTGTGAAGATAGAAAGGCATCCTGTGTGTACTGTGGGGTGGGTGCGGTAGAGGTTGTGTGTTACTTAACATAGACTGGGATAATTAGGGAAATTTATGTGACAATGTTTACAAAACTTCCAGGTTCAGAATCGCAAGACTGGCATTTGGTATGTTTTTTGGCACTTTGAAGTGTAAGTGACCAATTTGGAGTAGATAGAAGAGTTGTAGATCATTAAATATTTTTAGAATTAGACACTTTTATCTGGTTCAGAAGGACTTAATGGACTCTGGAGTTTTTTTCCTTCATAAAAATTCTGATGGCTCTCTTCATTTTGTTTTTACACTTTCTTGTCATCCATTCTCTTCATCTTTCTCACTGCAGCTTCTTCCATACATCACCTTCACATAAGAATTTAAAGTGGGTCAGTCTGTGATTCCCTTGTTCAGTGAGAAGGAGCATGCACATTCATCATTGTATTCTAAGCTCTTTGTTTCCAGATGCAATTATCCCTAAACAATGGCACTTGCACAGAGATTGCTCTGGCTTTAGAACGTTTACAGTTAGCAGGTTATATAAAAGACAGGTTTCTGGGGAAATGAGTTATGACTTCTCTAAACTTGATTTAAACCCTTGATGGAAATTTGTTCAAGTATATTTATTCAGCTTGAGTACAGGAGGTAGCATTTTTAACTTTCTAAACTAATTGCTTTGAAAGAAGTCAAGCAACATAGCTGCTCATTCTTAACCCAAGGCACAGTGCAGGAATCTTTTTGGGTTTTAACAATTTTAGCCTCACTGTATAATATAGGGTTGTGTTTTTGTTGACAGGTCTAGTCAACCCAGAGTAACATACATTGATTAGAAATACTACCTCATGTCTCTAGTGACCTATGTGAAAAAGGATATGTGAATGTGCCGCAGAGGGGTTTAACTTGAATAAACAGAAAAGTTGCCTTACAAATATCGAGCAACCAGGTTCCAGTGTGAGATTTGTGTAGCAAGTAGAGCATCCCACACTTCTCTCTGTGCTGTCAAACCTGTTGAGGATAGTAAAGGAGATAATGCTTGGGCTTTTTCAATAAGACGGTACTAAAGCCAAAACCCATCAACACCTGTGGGAGCTTATACATTAAACAATAGTGAGATAGATGAATTTTGTAAGGTGTATTTTTTCTCCTATCACCATGTGACTGTTGCAGTTTTTGATTGGAATTACATAGTTCAAAAAACATCAGTATAAATGAATACTCCAGTATTATAACAAAAGATCACCATGTTTTCAGACACATGGATGTTGTCTGCTGGAACATCCATAAGACAACATCCTTATGGATGGAAACCAAACCTGTTTTCTTTAGGTTTGGTTTCAGTCTGCTTTGATCCCTACAAGCTCTTTGTCGTCTATTGTTTAAATCTGAGTTTTAATTTGTTGATTGTACTCCTGTCAGCATGCATACTCCTTTGTTTACCCTATTTATTGCCTGGTTTTTTATATTTTTTTGTCTCTTTACCTGCTCTATAACTAGCTGTTTGCTTTATTGTTTTTTTTAATTATTAATATTTTTTTAGTTCTTGATTTCCTGATCTGCAGCCCTTCATGTAATGGTTACAAGAACAAACTGGAATCTATTGGAAAAATGTGACCTGACCAGAGTACAGTGGTTCCTATAATCCAAATAGCATGTTCAAACCTCTGTAATAGAATGTTGCAATCGATCGTAGCAAAGCGGCCCTGAAATCTAAAAGGGCAGGTATAGGCACTAGTCCATTCTGAGTCTTAAGTAGGTTACTGTTAAAAATTGCCAGAGCCATTTCTATATACACTGGAGCTCGTTTAACAGCTCTGCTGTGCAAGTTACCATGGTTATTTTTAAGGTTTGATTACAGTAACCTGGGATCCATAGGCTACTAAGCCTTACATGGTATAGTGCATACTGTCACATTGACAATTATGTTTAGTTAGGTAGCTTAACTTACTGATATACCCGTCACTATTGTGGGTCTGATGTATCTAACCCATGAAGGACACTGACCATTGAGTTTTTAGGCTCCTGAACTGCTGATTCCCAAAGAACTGAAAGCAAAGACTCCCTAAATAAACCTCACTCTTTGTATTATGTTAATTAAAAAATAAAATAAACAGATGCTTGTAATTATTTTTCTACAAATCCTACAAATTTGACAGGATATGGGAAGCAACTATTGCTCTTACTGTCCTTTACAATCATTATCGCTTCAAGAGAAAAAGGAGACTGAACTGAACTACTGTCTTCAAAATATGGTTGATTTCTTCCACAAACATTTTAGATTTTGATAAAGAAAAAAAACAACGATGTTTATTCTATGACAAATACTGGCACAGTTTGAGAAAAGTAAATATATAAAACTGTTGATGATCGCAAGAGCCTAAAATTAGAGTGGTAATGCAGCTTGATTTTGTTTGTTTGTACTCTTACACAGCGTGTGCAACCTGTCAGGCTTTCCAAAGAAAAAAAGGAAATCTGAAAACTGTTATCTCTAAAGATTCTGAAATAATAAGCAGGAATAATTTATTTATTACTGAGGAAAACACTCGTTCACTTATTAGGTAGAAGTATATTCTATGTAAAACTTTCAGATAAAGTCAAACTTAAACTTATTACCATGGGTGAAAGTAAGGGGGTACGGCAGGGTACTGCGTACCCCTAAAAGATTTAGCGGGGGTACGCAGTACCTGCAAGAGAGAGGAGCGGCTGTCTGCTGTAAAAAAATCAACGGGTTCACTCTGCAGCTGTTAGTGCAGCTACTAATCAGCCATGACTGATTAGTTTTTCAAGAACAATCTAAAACGCGACTTAATCAATCGATGAATCGCTTTTTTCCCCATTTCATATTGTTTCTGAACTGTTCGTACTTTGCTAGAGCAGGGGGGCAACACTTCGATCGCGGAAGGTTTTGAGTCGATCTCAGGATTAGGTGACAAACTGAACGCCGCCAGGACTCTGAGACCAGCACGTCCTCCTCTGGCTCGCTTAAAACGTTAATAACTTTATTAAAGAACAACAAAAAAATCAACAAAACGTGTTCAAATTAATGACCCAACAACAATAATAATCTCAGTGATTATTGTTTCAACAAGGTGTTGCGCAATTCTGTGCGTTTCGGTTCCATTACCAAAATAACAGAGAGCAGGAGTTTAAAATTAACTACCGTAATCAACCACCGCTGTGTTCAGGGAGGCTTATTAATGATCGCAAAATAAATATCAAGCCTGCAAACCTAATATCGTAACGGACCGAATGTTATGTTTTTGGTCGGCTTGGAGAGCGCAGGAGGTTGCCATGGCAACGTTTGTGCTTAAATGACTTTCTCATAGGCGCTTTACAGCCGCTGTAGTTTCTGAACATTCAATAAACGACAAACTAATTATCGTGTGAGTATACGTCATTCATAACAAACATCAAGCAAGATAAATATGTTTCATTAAGTAGACTATTTAACAAACAAATAGCTTCTACCGTGATAATTATGTGAAATTAAATTAATTGTCTAATATTTAAAAAAAAATAGTTTGGTGCTGTCGGGCTCAGAGTCTGAGAGACTTATCCTTTATCAAACACTTTTTTTTGCCTCTTATTTAGTGGAAATATTGATGTTGATGAGACTTTCTCTAAAATGATAAGCGTTTCAACGTTTATAACTCCGCTGTTGAAAATGAGAAGCTAACATTCACAAATTACACTGAAATAAAATCTGGTCCAACATCTGGTTTGAGGTGATTCTCTGGAACCTTTTGGAGGAAAAATATCCCAACTTCAGATGATGTGCTTTTAACTTATCAGAGCTATGTGGTTCCTCCTATTGGTGTGAGAGTCAGGGTGAGGAGGCGCCATGTTAGGAAGAGAAGTAGAAGCTGCAGAATCTTCAGAACAAGCAGGTCATGATGCTGGGCTACTGATTATCCCTGTCTGGACACAATATCAATATAACAAGCTTAAAAGCTAAAATAAATGGTTATATGCCAGACATGGAAAACTGGGATGAACTCCATAGCATGATGTACAGGATTTAGGTCTCACAGCATCTCATGGTGTCAACATTGCAGCCAGTGGGCTGAGGAAAATACAACTTTATTTTGTAGCAATTCAAGAGCTACCCAGCTTTTACCGCTTCACAAAATAAATTTATCAGCACAGAAACTCCAAAGCACACAAAGAAGCAATATATATATATATATATATATATATATATATATATATATATATATATATATATATATATATATATATATATAATTATTATATCTCAATGGCTGCAATGGATAAGTTATTTTCCTTTATGTTGAAATTAATGACGAACAGTTTGATTGTCCTTTCAGTGTGGTCCATGCTTTCCATAATCACATGTCTCTGTTAAAAATGGTAGTTTTCTCCTCAAAGGTCCACATTTCTTCTTCCAAAATGTCGGCATTTACACAAAGACTTCTCCTGAGTGACTCCTTCATCCCAGCTCATCGTTCTGACCACTCCCCACTCGTACAATCATTCTTCTTCTTGGGTGTACCCGTTGATTTTGTTTGTCAAATCATCTGTCATATGCACAATGACAGCTAGAAATTACTCAAGGGAAAGTGTTGAACAGTATTGTAGGTGAGTGGGGATCATAGATCTCTGCTAATTAAGAGGCTGATTGTTCAGTTCCTTTTTTCCCTTCATCGCATTGCTTGTTGAACTCGTGTATGTTTGGACTTAATGAGAAAAACTCTTTGTAGGTTCAGTTCATTGTTATAAACCCAGAGCTGGGTAACTGCAGTCCTCAGTGACCAGCACTGTGTGTGTTTCAGATGTGTTCAATGCTTCAACGCACACCTGAATCAAATGAATTGATAATTAGCAGAGTCCTGCAAAAGTTGGCATTGGCACTTAAGATTCCCAGTGGCTTCTACAAATGTTATTTTCACTCAAATCAAAAATAAATAATTAAAGGTAAAAACAACAAAAACATAGAAATTAACTATACTGCTCAAAAAAATAAAGGGAACACTTCAGTGTTCACTTACATGTTAAAGTGTTCCCTTTATTTTTTTTGAGCAGTGTATTTTAGATTTAATTTGCAGGATAATAGTTTGATTTTATGTGAAACTTCCAGAATGATTTTAAACAGTAAATATTTGACTCAGCTGTTGAGCTGTAAATGAATTTCAGGACCATTTTTTGTGTAAGTAAAACAAACATTGACTTGTAAAATGTTTGATTTCTTTCTTATTTGTTAATACAGTATATCCATGTATTTAGTTTTCTAAATTGTTATGAACATCTATAATACAACTGTATATTAACATAATTTGCCATTGACAGTGTGGGATTGTGGTCCATTTAACTTCATCCATCTTTCATCAGTTCTGATCACATTTAACGGGGTTTATCTTTAAACTTTATTGGAAGATAGCTCCTGATCCTCTTCAGTCACTTATGAGGAAAACACATTTCTTTTGACATTATTTCTCAATTAAACAGAACTAGTTTCATTTGCTCAAAACAATAAACATTGTTCAGTTTGTTAGGACCACTAATAATTAGAACTGTTTTTTTTTTCCTGTATTGCAATGAGTTTTGCTATTGTTCGTTTGGTAAAAATGGCTTTCAGCTTTTAATTTTTAGAAGCCTCAACTAGAGGAAATACATTGTTCTCAGTGAACTGATAATATGTAGTACAAGAAATAAAAACAACTTAAGATTGTGATTGGACCCCATACTGTTGAGGAACTGCAATTGATCCAGCCACATAGAAAAGCAGAAAAGAGTTTTTCACTCTGAACATAAACAATTCACCAAAAATGATTCTTTTTATGGAAACTCTTGTGGCAGAGAACCTGCAGTAAATTACAGTTTCTGTTAATGTTTTGACCACTTAGAAAACATTTCACACCCACTACTCACTGTCGCTCATTTACTCACATAAGATGACACACAGGACAACAAGCCCTAGGACACTTAGTGTTGAAGGGACGCTGGAATCAAACTTAGTTTGTTTAAAGCTTAAATCTGTTTAAAGCATAAATAATTAAAGGTTTATTCATAAAACTCTAAATTACAGCTGCAAAAAGTGAACATCACCCTTACAGCTCTGCTGGTCAGGATTAATAGGTCATATGTTTAGCTTGAATGCAGCACATTGACTTAAGAAAATAACGTTTGATCTTGATATTTCTAAAGAAACGCATCGTTCCATATTTTTCTGTAGCTGATTAAGATGAATTAGAGTTTTCACAAAACTCTGATCAGGTGTTTCCAATAATGTCTGGGTACACTACATCACTAATCACCTAAGGAGAACAACGATTTCATGCCCAGTTACTTGCTGGAATTTACTGTTTCTCTTTGGTGAGCCAACTATATGAAGGGATGCTGTAAATAATATATATATACCAACATATACATATACATATACATGTTTCTCTGTGATCCTGTTTTGATTTTTTTTTTTTTTGTTTTTTTTTAAATGTACCTATACAACACTTCGGATTCCTTCACAAGTCTGGGCAAATATTTTCCACTTTCAACCATAGGTTTAGTTTTATTTTGCTTATAAGTAAAGTAGTTAGCGCTCTTAATTGAAGTAGAGATTGAACTTTGTGAATACAATAGTAATGAGCACTAACAGTGTGTGCCAGTCACTTTTGATGAATTTATGTATTTAGACGTTTCCTTTTTCAGATGTAAAATAGGAACCAGAACTGTTTGAGTTTGACAGCTGCACTGCTTTTAAGCACAGTTATGTGACAAGTCTAATGACTTTGTCTCCCATGGTGACATTACGGAGTCACAGTCACTCACTGCAGCCACCAAACTGTTCCAGCAGATTACTTTGGACAGAAATGGGATTATGCAGCAGTGAACAGAATAA
This sequence comes from Poecilia reticulata, assembly GCF_904066995.2. Lineage (NCBI taxonomy): Eukaryota > Metazoa > Chordata > Actinopteri > Cyprinodontiformes > Poeciliidae > Poecilia > Poecilia reticulata. The sequence goes on from NC_088831.1 coordinate 38,315,540, forward strand.
TTATACTGGATAAGTTGATCTTTTTGAAACAGGATTACAGTGGACAGATGAAGAAGATTGTAAAAGATGGGTGGGTGTGCAATGGCATAAATTATAGTGGAAAAATTGTAACAGAGGATAATAAGTTGAAGTAAATTGCATGTCTTTCGTGAGCCAATTTCATATTTCATTTTCAAAACTTCTGAAACCAGATAAAAACCTTACCAAAACAAAACTCAATGAACTTATCCTGTACTCTGCCCGTTTTCAGTATGTTGTTTGGTTCTCTGGAAAAATCAGACAGATATACTGCACTTTTGCAGATAAAATAAGGAAATTTTAGATACAATATATACAAATTATGAAATAGTAACAAAGGGTTAAATAATGCACATTATTTACAGCAGTGGTTAATCTGTGGTTTTGCATTCATTCTTGAATTTACATATTTGTAAGAGAAAAATAAGAGAAATTGCAATTAATAGCAAATTTCAATTTTTGATTCTTGTTTTCTTTTTCTTGACATCAACTGTATTCGATTTGTTTACAGTCCACTAATAAAGTTGTAAACTTATTCACATGATTTGCACATAATTTATCTGCAAAGGGAGACAAATCCTGGGTAATTAAATCCAGTCACTTAAATCAATTTGTTAGAATATATTTGATAATCTCAGACCTAGTTTATATGAAAATAACTTTTGACTTGAAGATTATCCTGAAAAACACAAAAAAATTATGAATTATTCAGGAGAACTTCAGATGAGCTTTGCGGACAACCGTCTTCAATTATAACAAGACTCCAAACGTGATTCTTGAAAAATAGTTGCTCATCAAATATGTGAGAATTTACACTGCAGTAACCTGCTTAAAAAGAGCTCAGGTTTAACTTTAGAGCTCATTGTAGCACTAAAATGGTGAAAGTCACTCATCATATTCTTATGGCCTCAGATAACTGACTTGTGTCAGTACTTGTCCTGACATATTTCAGTGCTGCACTATTACAGATGCTTATTTACATTGATTCATATCTACTAGACTTTTTTCAGTTCTTCTCCTTAGTAAAGAGAAGAACTAAAAAAAGGGATATATTTTATTCTACTTAATAGCCTTATGTTCACCCCACCATTTCGCATGCCTGTTTATCTTCTACAGTGTCCCTTTTAGGCTGATACCAATCTTCAGAGGTCAATGAGCTAGAAGAAGGGTAAACCCTGAATAGCTTGCCAGTCCACTGCCTCACTATAATTGAAAAGCTTTTTAAGACAGAGCAGAGAAGAAATGCTAACCTGCAACTCACTCCAATATGCACTTATGCAACGTGTTCCGTAATGAGGTCTGACAGTTATTTAAAGCATCTTACTTATTCAGAGCGATGAAAAGTTTAGAGAAAATAATTTTCAAGGGGCCTTCTTTGACACATTGCACCTGATTACATCAGATCTTGAGTGACAATAGACTTCTGAAACACTCTGACGTAGTGCATTTATTCCAAGAAGTCATCCATCTAAAATTGACAATGCTGCTTTGGGAATATTTCAAAAGAAATGTTCAGGTAGTGGGGTTTGGTAACATTAAAGACCTGCAGTGACAGCTTAGACACTTTGCATAGTTTGTGGAATCTTTATAAATAAAGATTTAGGACTGTTTGGAGCAACAACAACTAAAAAAAGGTAAAACTTGTTCTTGGGTCACCTATTTTAAAAGACCCCAAAACTGCAAACAAACATTCAACAGCCACATTTATTCGGCCTTACTTAGTGCACATTATTTGATGCAACACTGACGCAAGAACGTTTCCAGCAGATTCACTTACACTAGCTAACATCAGTAGCTTTGACAGCACAGGTTTATTTCTGTGACAGGTGACATATGACACAAATCACCTAACTCTCTAGGAAGGGGAGATCAGCCGTGTGCTAACACATTAACAGTTTGAATTGCACCCATGTACTTTATGTCCATTCACTCTTGAGCAGTACACTACAATAAATTCAGTTCAGTTTGACTCACCAATCCATCTGTTTGGCACAAATGCAAATTCACTTTGAAGGTAAACCTGCATAACACCTGGAAGTAGAGTTATGATCTATTTTTCTCTCTCTCTTACTAATGTCACTTCAGTGACCAGCTGCATTACAATCGTGAAATTCTGTAACAGTATTTGGTTTGTTTGTTTTTACAAATTAATTTGTGAAAGTGTGAAAGTTATATTTTTAACAAAGACAATATATGGTGTTGAATTAAAGTTTTTTTTCCTCTTCTTTTTACATACGATGTTTTGTTTTTCCTGATAGGTTTACACTTTTTCACATGAACTCTTTGTTGTATGAAATGATTCATCTTTTTAAAATGTAACCGGCACTGCCAGCACACATCCCAATATGTTACAGTACGACAGCAGTTTCTAAATTATGTATTATTTTTATCATCACTTAACAATTCTGTGTTGAAATTTGTGAATACAATGAAATTTGTGGTTCCAATATAAATATTTGTGGAGAAATTTAAAGTATACAAGTACTTGTGAATAGCACTGTGTAGCCGCTGAATTCACAGTTAGGGTACCCTAACCCTAACCCAGAAAACTGTCAACATGCTTGAGTTGTCCTGAAAGGGTAAAAATGGAGGCCTAACCACATCATGCAGTCTGGGAGTGTGATTCCAGTCTTACTGAGCAATCTCCCTTTACCAAATCCCCACAGCACAATTCAATTCCATAACACCACAGGCCAAAATATCTGGGATATAATCTGACAAGCATGAAAGGTTGGGAGGCCAGTGAGCATGAGGATACTCTGTCAAGTCCACAAAATAAAGGGACATATTTTACGTTGTAGTAACAAGACTTATTGTTGTAAAAAATATATATTTTCGAAATGATAAATAAAACTGCAAAGCACTGATTACATTTTTGACAGGAACTCCTTAGGTCTGTTTTTTTTTAAAGTTACTGCATTACCACAAGATCCTCGTTGTTTCTATGCACCTGGTAAAAGCACTGAGTTATGATGTAGCCGTAACAATATAGCGGCTTGAAAATTTATAGTATTTTTAATCTGTACGAAATAGCGTAGAGCTTCTGATATTTTTCTGATAAATGGCATGATATACTTTTGTATGCTTACAATGACTAATTATAATCCCCACTTTTGCTAAATAAATATGTATTGCTCTTGCAATGAAGAAAAAATGTGTGCACAAAATACACACACACACTAATTAGTTATTAAGTCAGGCTTATTATCTTTAAAAAAATATGAGTCTTTTGGGATTTTCTAAATAATTACAACCCAAAGAATAACTGAATATGTGGCAAATTCATTCACTTCTTTCTGCAGGTGCACAGTTAAATCTGCCCAATCAAGCAAATCACATAATTTCATTATGTTAACAGCCCTTTAGGAGATGCTTTTGAGAATATCAAGAAAATGTTAAGTGTTTGTTAGTGTTTAAGTTCTCCCTGAATAATAAAGTTCTCCAGAATAAGTAAGTTTTAGGTGTAAAAGCGAATATCGAAAATTTGCCTTCAAACTCAGCAGGCTTGACGGTTGAAGTGGAGGCGGCAACATCATCCACCTCAATAATGCAGAACACACACTACAGAAGCACTGAGCTGCAAGTTGTAATGTGTGAGGAACATTTAAGATTCATCCTCAGCGTACATCCAAATGATTTCATCACAAGTTGATTTTAAATCTATGCTTGAGCAAATAAATAGTTGCAACGATTGGTCGACAGAGGATCAAAAAGCATTACGATTCAGGTTTAAAGCCCTTTAAACATTTCTGATAAGAAACCTAAGGGTCTTGACAAAATTGAGGATGCAAATAAAAAAAAAACTATTTCAGATGAAACTGGAATGACTGGCATTCAGTTATTTGCAGAAACAATGATTTCTGCAAATAACATGATTTATAATTCAGCAGAGAATCTCACAATGTATGCATTTGTTATCAGCTACAGTCTGAGAGGTTTGGAATAAAATGAGCCCAATGTTGAGTATTTTGTTTTCTTTGGACAGAAAGTGGCATATTTGATTATGTGATATATAACAAAATGCATCATTAAAAATAACTCAGGAGATTGTGATCTTCTGCAATTCATTGCGATTGAACAGAAAACTGGATTTCTTTTCTTTCTTTTTTTATAAAGATGTCTTGGTTCTTATCCATTAGGCTTCTACAGTCTTAGAGCTATTCATGGTTTAAATTAACTTGCTCTTTGCTTTAGCATATTGCGTGAGGTGACTGTTGCTCAGTGAGTAGATTAGTCGCCTCAGAACTGGTAAATTGTCAGCTCTATTTCAGTTTCCTCTGCCCTGTTCAGTTTGGCCCTGGCCAAGGATTTTAACACCTAGTGACCTACTAATATACTCTTCAGTGTATAAAAGTTTGTGTCTGTGAGTCCAACTGAGTGACTGTGGCTCTAGTGTAAAATGTTTTGTGTGGTCAGCATGATGAGAAAAGCCCTGTATACATTCAGTTATTTGATTTTTATGAGGGATAAACCAATAAAGGCGTCTTTAAAGATCTCACCACAGTCTTTGACTAAATCCAGCTGTTATGTCTGCCTTGCCCACAGTGTTTTCAAGCAAGCTGTCCATCCAATTAAAATAAATTGTTGGTCGATTAATTCAGTTTTCCCAAACAAACTGCCTTTACAGCAATTCCCAGTGAAATTCACAGTCCTGGCATCGCTATGTATTTTCAGATATTGATGCTTTTGGGGAAAAGCAACTGAAACATTTGGTTATCACATTGTACTTTGCTCGAACCAAACCACAAAGTTCATGTATGAGCAAAACTATTATTTCTGCAAACTGCCCAAATGTGTAACTGGAGCCATACTCGAGTATGCTACGGGCTGAATTACCAACAACTCTCAAAACAGAGAGTAAAATGCTGGCATTACTTAATTTAACAAACTGCACCAGCTGCATCAGCAAGATGTGAATTTATTAACGGTTATAGTCTATATGTCGAGCCAGAAACACAAATCATAAAACTATGGGTGCATTTTAAGAATTTCTTCCCTACCAGAGTTTTTGTGAAGATATATCTGTCGCTCTCAAAACAAATACATCAGTGGCCCGAATGTGACTGGTGAGAAAGTTATAGGACACAATTAAAACACCACCACACACCATGTTATACTAAAGAAATGGAGAAAGTTTGTTTTAGTTTGAAAGCACGGCATTGATTTGTTTTCACTACAAGTAGTATTGATCTGCGACTCGGTATCAGCAAATGGCTAATCTTTCTGCATCCCTGTCATTTTGTACATTTGGCACAAATGGTCACAGCTTGGTGAGATGTTAGGAAAATCCTGCACACAAGAGTGTTTCACAGATGGCTCAACTAAAAGACTGTGTTGACAATGGAAGATCACTTATTAATGATGTGCAACAAAACTAGAAGTTACTTTTCCCTGACAGGTAGTCTGTGGCTCCATGTCAGAAAAAAAAGTACTACATGTATTTTTCTTTTCCTTATATGAATTTTTTATCAATGTACTACAACTTACACTCCAAACATATCTAGATCAAAATCTCAGAACTTTTCTGACAAGTGCTGTGTCGTCACACTTTTTTGCCAGACTGACCAAAGATTGTCACCTCAGTAAAAAAGATAAAATAAACCCAGTCAGTCAGCAAATGTCTTTTGTCTAACCACCAGCAGCTGTATCGTAAGGCTTTCCAGGCACAACTTATTACAACAAATGAAAAATGTATGTGTGATTGGTTAAAACTTCTTAAGGGTCTGTTTTTTAATACCAAGCTAGCCAGCCCCAGTCACTGATCACCTTCTTTTTAGGCTACATTGTATAATAGCACAATCAATTTGTGAGAGTGGAGAAATTCGACTGCTACCTTGTGCTTTGTTGTTTCAATATTCAGGAAATTAAAAATGGAACAGTTCTGGTTCCAGCTGTAGGCTATGTATTGGAGACAGCAATACACATGAATGTAGATAGGGATCTCTCCCAATAATATGCATTTAAGATGCTAACCTTCTGAATAGAGTTCTAAATTTCTGTTTGGATATATTGCCCAAACCATTGTTAGTTTGATTTTTGCAGTAGACAGCGTCTACAATGCACACAATGATGCAATTTACCACTTGCTGCCTGAAAAGTTCTTTTTTTTTTTTGAGACAACTGTCACATTGTATTGGAAAGTTGTAAGAGGGAAAGCAATGGAACCAATATTAGGAAAAAAACTATATTAAATCCACCATTTTTAAACCATTATTTAAAAATAAATATATATATATATATATATATATATATATATATATATATATATATATATATATATATATATATATATATATATATATATATATATGTTGACACTGTAATCTTTTCATATGAGAACTGTTGATGCCAACAAGCTCCAAATATGTTAAAAGATTTCTCTCCCGCTCCACTTCAACTTGGCACACTCCAATTTATCCCTTACCCCCCACAACGTGTCTTGTCACTCCACTGTCCATCATACACTGCTTTTGGGCTGCTCATCCCTACCGTAATGACCCCCTCAGGGACCCAAAGCTGCTGTCTGTACTCCTCGCTGAATGATTTCCCACTTCATGTGCAACGTAAGGGCCAGTGACTGAGTGCAGTGTTGAGCATTCTCTTGGTAGACGATCTCATCGCAGGTCAAATGTAAAACCCTCACACAAAGACGAAAAGGACAGTAAGTTGCCCTTTTGCTCTCTGAAACCTCTTATTCCAGTGCACTTAATAAGGTAAAATGGAGTGCAAAGTACCTCCTTCGTTCAGCCTGGTGCATAAAAGCTCTGTTATGGTGTGCTAATGGGGCATTTAAATCAAACTTGGAGATCTATTTCAATATCAAATACTGCTGGATAACGTCATCCTGAAGATTCATCATAAAGTTTACTTTTGCGCGACTGCAACCATAAACTGGGAATCTTTAGCTAAAATGAATTTTACACAAAACGAAAATGAATGTGCCCTTTTGCAACTACCAAGAGATGAGCTATAAATCAAGGGAGAGCAGAGTTGGTGAGAGGTAAATAAAACTGATTGGTTGGTTAGGATGTTGACTCACTCATTTTTCTTTGTTTACCAGCAGATGAAAAAGGTGTTGTTTAATCACCTGAATGTAAATGGTTTTACAGGGTGGGCAGTGTGACTATAGGTGAGAAAAGGTGGTAGATGTTCATTCAGTAAGAACAATTAAGCACTTTGAGGTTAAGGCAAGTCAGAGCTTTCACAGGGGACCCTAGAGATGGAGTTCAGGAAACGAATTAAAAGCAGGTTTCATCATCAATCACAAAAGAGACATTTGTCAAATTCTTTTAGAGGAGGACACCAGAGGAGTACAGGAGGGTCAGATGTACAAGCTCCACAACAGAGCTGCCATGCTCACCTGGAAAGCACCAGGGGAGAAGAAGAAGAGGAAGAAGCATGCCAAACCATGAAGAAAATGACATCACATGGACACAATATGCTGCTTATGGCAAAAATATAGATAATTACTGTATAAACTAAAACAATGTTGAGAAAGAATATAACATGAGTGAATCTGTAGCTTTCCGTGGTTTGACTGAAATGAGTTTTTTAAAGTAAGGACACACCAGTCAATTCTACAGTATCTTTCTGAAGAACATGTAACAGGTCTCAGGTGAGATTAGACCGTCGATTAAAAATTGTTCTGTAAAGACGTTGTTCTGCAAAATAACTCGTGAGTCATAACTTGAGTCATATAACCATACTTTGAATGTATTTTGAGTAAATTGTAGAAAATTCCTTAAAGTTGTCATTTGTCCAAGTTGGTGTTAATAGCTCCACTGGCATGTTTTAATTGAGGAGTGATCAGCAAAAAATGTGGCAAATAGCGATGTTTTGTACTTGTAATATGATGGATTCAAAACCATCTTGAGCTGCAAAAGTACTAAATGGCAAAAAAAGGCAAATTGACCAAAAAAATTGATTGCTTGTCTGGACTGGTCAAGTTGAAAATTGGGCAATGCTGGAGTCTTTGCCTTACAACATTTATTATTATTATTATTTTATATATATATATATATATATATATATATATATATATATATATATATATATATATATATATATATATATATATATATCACAGTGTATATATATATATATATATATATATATATATATATATATATATATATATATAGTTGTTTTCTTTCCAAATGCAAAGATTTGCTCACTTCTTGTCACTGTGCTTCTGCAATAATGTAAATCCAAGAGTATCATTGAAATCAATTAGAATCACAGTGTCAAATAACAGGACAGATATGCCTGGCTACAAGCACCAGATTGACACATCACTGTTATCTTTGTAAAATTGGAAGAAAAGGTTCAAAACAAGCTCCTGTACTCCAACTCTGCTGTCTGTCTGCCAGCTTGGCATTAATCAGTTTGGAAAACAACAGTTTCTAGTTATAGGTGTCTAGTTTACAGTGTGTCTGGTGATAGCGGCCCCTGTAGAGGCATTTATTTTGTTTTTGTGTCAACATATTTCAGGGTGATGATGAAACATGGGACAGCTTCTAAGAATAGTAGAGATCCTGTCAGTGTTATATATAAACCGTCTTTGGCAGTTGCTTGATAGGGCAGATTATTACATGGAATCAAAAGTGAAAACTTGACAAGGGATCATAACGATGCTTCTGCCTCGCTGCTCTAAATTGGGAGAAGCTCATGTCCTTTTAACACTGGGTCAGCAATTAGTGAGAATTTAAATTCCCATGCACTGTCACATGACATAGAAAATAAATACTTCAGGTCCCATAAGATTGTATTGTATTAAACATTAATCCACATTGTAACACCACAAGAGGGACCGGTTTCTATCATCTAATTCTCTGAGCTCTGATCTGAATGTTCCTCTTTTTGTCCTTTGAACAAAACAGGAGTCATGAATATGCAGGAGGAGGAGGTAAAGCGAAGCCCCTCCAGGGCACATAAAAAGCAGCATTAAGCTCCTCTAATTAAACCGAACTCTCTCCTTCTGAACAGTGAGCATGACTTTAGGGACAAATGAGAGCTTCTTCAGTTTTTTTTTTTTTTTTCAGGTTCATAATAGTAACCAGTAAGAGGCACAACTGTAGGCTGCGGCAATCAATAAAACACAACTTCCTGAATGGAGAACATTCTCCATGATAAACAGTAACGCTTATAAATAGGCTGGCCATGGTTGAATGACTTGATGTAAATGCATTGAATGCTGAATGACACCCGAGCTTCCAGCTGGTGGAGGTAATCTGTAATCCTGTGTGATAGATCTAAGAAAAAAAAAATGCAATCACAATCTGATTAAATGAGTTACACAAACATACCAGTGGCAAAAAAAATAAATAAATAAGCACCATAATTCAACACTGACTCAGTAAGCATTTTTCAGAATGGCGTATCACATTAATGTTTACTACGCTCCCTTCAATGCTACTTGTTTCCCATTCACCTTGTGCGCCATTGTTTTGCTGTGAGGGAGACGTCAAAGTAAATTATTGAAAACAAACCACAAATGAAAAACAAAAATCCACAGAAACACGGCTGAGTTTTGGATTCCATAGTCACTCATTGACATACATGCAGTGAGAAAGGATTTGCCCCTTGCAAATGTCTTCTGCTTGTGCTGCTTTGTCACATTTTATTGTTTCAGACCATTAAAAAATGTCAATAAGAGACAAAGATAAACTAAAAAAGAGGGTTTAAATAATTCATTATGTTAAAAAAAAAGTATCCAAACCAACCTGGGCCTATGTGGAAAAACAGTGATAACGTCATTAATTGTTTAGTGAGAACTCCCTTATAGACTTTTACATGACTGAATAGAAAATTTGACACTCTCTTCCTTTGCAGAATTGTTTTAATTTTCCATTTTAAAACTGTCTGTTTAAGGCCTGGGTGTTGTTTCAGAGTAAACATGTTAATCACAGATAATTCAACCTGGAGAAACTCAGACGTAGAAAAGACGATTAAAGAGTTTAATGGCAAGAATGAACAACGATTCTTTGAAAATGAATATCAATTCTTTGGCGCTCGGGCTCCGGCAGGAGATTTGAGCTTTTATTTGTTGAGAACTCGTGCGTACATCCCCGACGCTGATTAGGGATACTCTTCCCCCCGGGGCCCGACACTGGTGGTGGAGGTCGGAAAAGGATGACGTCTTGGAGAGCTGAATGATGCTGGTGGAGGAGGAGGGTGAAGGTGGGTTGAGCACGGCTGGAGAGCGGCTGGTTGCGTGGGTGTGGATGCATATAAGCGGAGCTTAATTGATGATTGAACACGCCGGGTCCAGGTCCGGCGCTCAGGTTGGAGGCGGCGAGCATGACGCAGCGATTGGGTGGAGCAGGTGAGGCAGGAGTTTTCCAGCCTGAATTTCCGCCTCGGCTTCATTTCATGATTTAGCAATTTGGCTGATTTTTTTTTCCCCCTTAAAGTGGAGGTGTTATGCATAACTTGTTTGAACTTTCTATCAAGTTATTGCCTCGTCAAAAAAAACAAAAAAAAAAATACCAGGAATATTGCTTTGATTCTTTCATGTATATTTATAAAGTCCTTGATTGTTATTGCTTTCATATATGAAAAAAGTATCCAATGTGTAAAAATACTGATTGATATGCAGAACAAGACATTGTTTTCAAAGGACAAAAAGCTAAACTCGGCATATTTAAAGGATTTATTTATTTCTCTTTTTTTCACGCACTCTAAGAATTAAGATAAAAGAGCAGAGGAATAAAAATCCAGATCTAAGCGTTGGAGGAGTTTGCATGGTCAAAGCTTCCTCTTCGGCAGGTATTACAGTCTGCAAATGCTGTAAGCTAGCTTTTATTCTTCTGAAATACCTTCCCTGACCTCATTTTGACTCCTTCTCTTTCTTATTAACTGCTTTTTTCATTGCATTTTGCTCAATTATGATAGAAATGGCCGTCTAAGAACATTTTGCTGCCTTGAGAACTTCAATTATTTGTAATTTTATTAAAATCACTCTAATAAGGCTTTATTTAGAGCAGGACATTTAGAGCTGCGGTGGCTGATGGAGAAAAATTAAAGGTTTTCCAAGCTTTTCCTTTTGCACTCCAATACACATCTTGACAATAAAGGTGATATTCACACTCCATATTTAGAGCACAATGGAATATATGCATATATATGTGAAGTTTGGGGTATAGTTTAGTGTTATCTTCTCTTAAAACCCATGAATGTGAGCAAGCCTTTAATGTCGTTTTTTATCGTTTTTAGTATCTAGAGTTTAGTACGCTGGAAGAATACTATTGTTGCCAAACAAGTCCTTTAACATTAGACCATTGCTCTTGTAGATAAATGTATTATTTAGCCCATGCAGTTCACCACTCCCCCACATATGTTACCCAGACCTTTAGAAATGATTGCATGCTAGATTAGATTTGAGGAAAAAATGTAACCTTTGAATTAATAAAGGATAAAACAGACAAAACAACTGTTGATTAAAAAATATTTGTTGAAAGTTGTATCAAAACCTTGAAGTAAAGCATTTCCCATTTAGAAGTGAAATGTTGCAGCTACTGAAATGAAACTATGAAAGGTTTGCATAACACCAAGAACAGGGAGTGAAAATCATATAACACAGTTCAAGTGAAATACAATTTAACAAGATCATATCCAAAAAATATGCATAATATATAGAAAACTTCCCAATATTTCAATATTGTCAAAGAAAGAAAGTAAAATTACTTGAGACTCAAGATAACAAACACGCTAAGTTTTTTTTTTAATGCTTGAGATTGCACAACATTGAGCAAACCATTTATTATTTACAAAAGGTGTACGTGTGTGTCTGTCTGCGTAAGGGTGTGTACGTGTACGTGCATAGATTGAACAAACCTCAACCCCCATTTCAGGTCTTTCCTAAACTTTCACAGTCTTGTCAAAACACTGTTACATTTAAAGACCAGAAAACTGATTAGAAACACACCAGAGCCTGGTTAATTACTTTCCAGTGTTCCAGTTCTCTGAATCACATCACTCTTCTGCACCTGGGCATGAATCACACTCAGGCAACTCACTTCACTGGCAAACATTTTTAATATAATAGAGGAAAGCATGCCATTTTTCAAGTGTTTTACTGTCCAAAAATGTACTATGATGGCCAGTAGAATTTAAAAAATTGATGTATATTGTTTAGGCCCTTAAAAAAAGCTATTTTATCATAAAATGGCCTTGAGTTAGCTATTAATGACAATCAAAGAAACAAAGCAATAAAAAAAAGATGATCATGACTTTAGAATGTCTTGCTTGTTCTTTGGTATTATCTACAAATTTGTCCACAAAATCCAATGTCTCTGTTAATGTTTGCAAAAAATACAGTTGTATACCTCTGTATTGTTTTCTACTGTAGGCTCTTAACACATTGTCCATGTTTAATTATGTACTTGTTACCTTAAATAGAAAGCATCAGAGAACGGGTTCTTTTACTGTATACGTTCTATAAATCAAATAATCAAAATCAAAGTGAGATGCAAAGGACTTGTTTGGATTGTCCAGTCTCATGGATGACTTACTGCTTACATTACTAAGTGCATATTTAACACTGGAGGTGAAATGAACTCTTGACTAACCAACTTTACATTCAAGACTGAAGCTTTAAAACATATTTCACATGACAGATTTAACAGAAGGGAAGGCTAGCTCGTCTTATCTCACCTCATAAAACGTGTTGCATTGAGAGGAGCTGTAAAACCAGGAGTAAAAGAGAAGATGCGGCGCTCAGCCTGGGTGCATCTCACAGCCGTTAAGAAAAGAGAGCGCATGATCTCTCATTTACAATTTTTTCAGTTTTATTTTATTTTTTTAGAATATTGTTACATAGTTTCTCAGGAATTTTATTATGCTGGTCATTAACACAAACCTATCTTTGTAGTCAGAAACTCTTCACGTCATAAAAATGAGGTGTTGTGGGTCAGGGTAGAGTTTACTTGGCACACAAGAGGTACGAACCAAGTTAGCACAAATATTTTGTTCTGCATCCCTACCCTCCATGCTTTGCATCAGCTGCCAGCGTCTTTTCACTTTGAAGATGGGATTTTTAAAGTAATCCCATTGCTAATTAATCTACTGAATGTTTGTCTTGAACCAGGGAATTTATTTTAGACGTGTAATGCTCCTCATCAGTTTTTACATTTTCACCTGAAATTGTTTTATGTGTAGAAGCAGATTTCCCCGTAATTAGGGCAGTCTAATTGCACTAAGAAGTTGTCTACCTGTAAGGGTTACTGCTGGATGCTCGCACTCTGCACAGGCTTCATTAAAAGTTTTGTTTGTGAGGAGACACTTGATAGCACACTGTCAACAAAAGTTTGTCAAAACTCCAACTTTCTTTTTTTAACCTTTTTATTGTAGTTTTGGTCTACGCATAATGTTCTGTAACACTGAGCATGCAGTATGCAACAAATTATCGATCTGAAGTGAATCATTTTATAGTGATGCATTTCACAGACATTGCAGAATGGAATGGGACAGCTGATCTCTGAAAGCCTCTGAGCTTTGTTTGGAACCGTCTGTGAACAAACGGCTTCGTAAAGACAGAGGAACATGTCAGACAGGTCAGGGATACATCGGTTAAGAAGTCTGAAGTTTGGGAAGTTGCTAAAACAACATGCCGAGCTTTGAACAGCCAAAAGGTCCCTGGTAACTCAGAATAAGCTTCAGGGATCTGTTGTCAGGAAAACTATTACTTATACACACCTCAAATCTACTGTTACATCTGAGTGACATTAAGAAAGCGAAAGTCAGTTCGAGACTTAGAGATTTGAGACTGGGTGAATGTTACAGAGGAACAAACCTAAACATACAGAAAAAGCTAATACGAAAAGGTTTAACTAAGGGGTCTCAATAAAAAGGGTATCTATCTGTGTTAAAAAACAAATAAACTAACATTTGATTAAAATAAAATATTTTCTCAGTTCAGTTTATCAAAATAATTTATATTTCTTAAATGTCAGATTAATCAGAGAGCGGCTTGGTAAATGGCCTACAGCTGTATCATGCTTTATCTTGTCCAGACATTCTGTCATTCACACACTGTTGAACAGGCTACATTGTGCCTTACATTCGGCACCACCAGGCACCCCGACCACCACCAGCAGGCAAACTGGGTGAAGTGTCTTGCCCCAGGGCACAACAACTGGCAGAGGGTGGGTTCAAACTGGCAACCCACCAGTTAAAGGACAAACTCCTACCTCCTGAGCCACTGTCGCCCCAAACGTTTTAGAGAATGTGTTGTTATCTGTTTACACTGAAGCTGTGAAAAGCCCAGATGATGTCCTGGCTTTATAAGCTTCAGATCACAATATCTGAGTCAAACAGAGGCACTGCTGTGGATGTATTTTAAGGCATCGCCTCAATCATGGTGTTTTTCTATTATGGTGTTATGAAAAAATAAAAATAAAATCACCCAGTCGTGGTGGGGATTGTGGACCACCACAGATCTGATTCATCCTTGAGTACAGTTTTCAGAGCCCTAACGATGGAATATTTAACAACTTAAATAAATGTACCCAAATGCCTAAGAATCATACTGCTAGGCATTATAATCGCCTCGCAATCACGATGGACAAAAATCTTTTGGTTTTTGTCCAAAAGATGAATATGTTTAGGAGCAGAAAATGCATGACAACTCCAGAACCAGAGCAAAACTTTGTGAAGATGCTTGCTGAAACTGATTAGACGGTATCGTTATCCTTAGCGAAACAAGTTCTATGCATGGGCTGAAAAACACCGAGAGAGGGAAAAGTCATTACTCCAAAAACAACATAGGAAAAAACAGACGGATTACAGTTTTCAAATATTAAGACCAGCAGCTTGGAGACATGACATGTGGTCTGATAAAACAAAATATGTAATTGTTGACCAAGATGAACCATCATAATATTTGGAGAAAAAAGGGTGCAGCTTGGTGATCATCATACCACCTGCGAAGTGTTGTTGGGATGTTTTGCTGCGGGGGAAGGTAATTTACTTCACAAAATAGATGGCACCACAAGGCAAGAATTCCAGCAAGCTACAGAGAGAAGCTTGTTAAAGGACGCTCAAAATGTTTGATCAAAGACACAGTGAAAAGGAAATTCAGTACTAATGGGATCTATGTAAAATCCTTTCTCATTATTCTGGTAAAGTTTAGTCTGGCTTAACGCCAGAAAGTCAAATAAAAGTAACGACTTTTTAAATGCAGTGCATGCTGTTACATTTAAAGCAAGAAGAAGACATATCAAAAGTGTCTCTTGAAGTGTCTTTTCCATTTCTATTTGCTGTGCTAGTCTGGTTATCAATGTCTTTTAATTCAGCTTAATTCCGTCATTTAAATGGCACCTTGTCTCAGGGCACTTTACAATAAGGAGTCAATTCAATCCAATCATACGCACAGATTCTAAGTCAAGTACATACATTACAAACTGATCCCTATTATCAAACAATTCAGCCAAGTTCAATGTATTACTCAAAATGGATAAAAGGCTTTCAATTTTAGGAAACCCAGCAGAGTGAAATGGTTCAATTCCAATTAGATCATAACTGATTGTTGTTTCTCTGTTTATTCCCTTATTTCATCTCATATTGGCCTCTATTGAGTTTTATTGGATTTTTGTTTTTTTAAATAGAAAATTTGGGGCTTATTGCCACCTGACGTCAGCACTCTGCTGTGTTTGCGTGAGTGTTACATCCTTTCAAGAGAGGATCTTTGTTGGAGAGTGCTGGACAGCCTGCAGAGCTTAATTCCATCAGTCTCATCAGTGTGATGAGGATTTAAGGAGCTGCAAACTATTTACTCTCCCCTGGATGATTAACCCTAGTGGTGGTCTTTGGCCCGCATCGTGGTACTTATTTAGCTCTCTGTTAAAAGTTTATGTTCAATCTCCTCTGATCGCAAGTTCAAGTCATGTGTCCACATCCACCTGTGAAAAGAGTTATACCTCCTTGATTGTTCTCTGCAGGTGTGCTTAGTAACTCAACTGCTTGCCCACTTAGTGACAAACTCAAGCTCACCGTCAACGTCCATAATCTCTAGACTCCAAACAATCGGAGCCTGATTTGTTCCTCCCACGCAATTCTCAGTTTCAGGTTCACAGTAAGCCATATATATTGAACACGTCTAAACTATTTTAAATGAGCAATATGCGACATTATTGCTTAATCCCTGAAGGGGTTGATATTTCTATTTCTAACTACACGAAAGCCAAATTTAGCTTAATTTTTTTTAGCTTATTTCACTCTTAGTGAAGAATTGAGAGAAGATTAAGCTGTAGAACAACTCCACTCCTTCAATCACTGATTTATTATGAGTGACGGTTCGTAAAACATCTTAAAGTGGCTAAACAGGAACACGGTGTTATCAACAAACCACTTGCAGGCCTGAGGCCCATGAAGGATTTGAGTTCAATTCAGGAGAAGATGTTGAATGCTCAAGTTGCATACATGCTAACTCAGATACTCTGAAAGTTAGTCATACTTTCAAGCTAAGTTAATCATTCCTGCTTTTGTGTTTGAGCTGGGGGTCACATTTATTACACATTTATTACACTGTAACTGTAGACACAGTGTAACTGACTGACTTTTTTTCATGTTTGCTTGTCTCTCAGGTTTATCATAATTGTAAATGTCTTGGATGGGAGTGGGTTCCCAAGTGAGCCTCTGGTTAGAACCTCAGACAATATTAAACTGTGATTATTTTTGTGAAAGGTTGGCTTTACTGAAATATGTTTCAGAAAAAAAAAACAAATCAAAGAAGGAGAAAAAAGTCAAAGCAGAACAAAGCAAATCTCAATAGGTAGAGCATTGTTGAAAAAAAAACTGCAGTTGAAGCAATAGGAGATTTTATGGTGCTTCGTACAAATAAAAGGGAATTGTTGAGAGAAACTGAGTTTTAAGATTAACACAGGTTGATTAATCTGCTTAAATAATCACCCAATAATGTGGTAAACACAATGTCTCTCCTAGTTCAAAGATTTGAAATTTGAAATAAATTGTTAGGCTTAAATAAGTGCTCTCTTCTTTTTATCTCTTATTTTGTTGTTGGTAATGTATGCACTTTATTTTTTTGCCATTCTGGTTACTTATTTTCTTTCTTTTTATTTTAACTCTTTGAAATAAATAAACAATTTCTAGAACAGTGCACCGATAATATAAATCACACCCTGTGATAAATATTGGCATCCATTTTTCCAGACTACCAAAATTTTAAAAATACTTGCAGGTTTTCGTATTTATACCTGAACCTCTAACTCTTGTATATGTAATCCTGTCACCTTTCTAAAAGAAACATTTAGCTTTGTGCATTTCCCACCAACTAAACTGTGTGACTTCTTGATGGTCAGTTTCCTTCAGATGATGTAAGAAATCAGATGATGTAAGAAGTTCAAAGACATCAGCTTGACCTCTGGTGAACATCAGAGGTCAATCAGAGCCAGTTTAACATTTTGCGCCAATTTAAAAACAGTCACGTTGCTTGGTAAGGCTGACAGCACTCCAGTACACAGTGGGAAGAACGAGGTAAAGCAGTGGGAATGAAATACAACTGAATCAACAGCAAAGCTCATTGCACTCATTGTTTTTAAGCACTTTACTTACTGATCCAACTGCCAAAGTGAGAAACTATTGATTCAGTGAGCACTTTGCACCTTGTGATTGCATTGACTGTAAGTCAAGTCAACCTGAGGACTTCATCCAGAAAAATAACACGAATCAGCAAAATCTGACTCCTCAATTTAAATGAATCCAACATTATAGCTGCATCAACTGGAAAACCAGCTGGATATCTGGACCCACGGATGTTTCTCTGACATGTACTGAGTGGGACAACTTATTCGTTCTGTTTCTAAGATTAAATTCTGAAAGGAATTATTGGTCATTTATTACTCAATTTGTCCATCTACAACATATTACTAAATGAATGTAATAACGATATAAGCATAAAACACAGTAAGGCAATGGATCATTCTAGAGAAAAAGATTAATCAAATAGTATTCATTTGTATTGGGGCTATTTAAGACTGGCCTGGCGTTCTGTTTAGCTCTGACACCATCCTTGAAGGAGCATCGGCTCAGCTACTGCTGCCAACAACTTAATATTTTCATTCTGTAGATGAAAAAACTTGGCCCTGTCTTTCAAAGTTTAACCCCGTCGGTCTCGCAGGCATATCTTTTATTGTGATTAAGTGTGTATGTGAAAACTGCCTCGCAGTTTATCTGCTTTGTTGTGTTTCTGTCCTAGACGAAGTCACTAAAAGCGCTGCTGCTTCTATTTAGTTTTTACTTTTCTTTATTGTAGAAAGTACTCATCAATGCTTATGTTCTTCTTTTGTTTTTCAGTGAATGTTCCGTCATGTTAAACCCTCCGGTCACTTGTGGTAAATGGCCACTCACACTGACTCAGGCTTTCCTGGAGTTTCTTTCAGTTAAAGGGGAGTTTTCCTTTCCACTTACATGAATACTCAATGTTGGTTGTTGTCTGTACGATCTGATTGGATATACATTTAAATAAAGTGGCATACTTGCTGTGAACTGCTATATTACTAAACTCTAAGTTAAGTGCACTATTCATTCCTGATTTTATACTGATTTTTGATTATTTGAGCTTTAACGTTTTCTATAAGTATCTGGTTATTCCACTAAAAAATAAAAAAAATGCAACTTAGTAAAAAGACTTTCTATAGCCTAGATTTGCTGAACATTTCTGAAACTTTCCATTTCAAAACACTGCAAAAAGAACCTAAGTTGTTAAATATGTTCACATTTTAAAGAGTACAAAATTATATCTGATTAAATATTTACTTCAATGTCATTGTTCAAATAAAACTGGAATATATTTATGGGGAGAATAAAAATGGAAAAAGGAAATAATTCTGCTGTGCATTTTCTTATGTTTTACCATTGGATGGTTATTGGAGGCTTAAAGTGGGACATGAGTTTGGGACACTTAGAACTTTCGAAATAACTCAGTATGGCACCATAAAAACCCAATTTGTAACAGAATGTTCCTGAAAATTTGTCTCTGTCAGGAACAGCACAAGGTCAGTACATCCGAACAGTCTAACATAGAATTTTATCCTTATATAGTCACTTTCTGGGCCTTATAATGTCTTGTCACAAAGTTTCCAACATCAAAATTACTATCCGCACTTTCTACTGTCGATCTGTCCCATGGTGGTCTTCTTAATTTATGCAAGACGACAGAAAACCTAACGACTATGTTAAAAAAGAAAGAAAATGAATAGCTGTCTACTGATAGTCCTGCTTAAGTCTTCCAATATTTTTAAACTACATATATCCATGAAGCTCTTTGCAGCTGCTAAAGGGTATGCAAATGTGAATGTGTATCCTTTTAAATCAGAAATTGGACAAAAAAGCATGTTTGCTTAAAAAAATAAAATAAAATCACCAAGCAATATGTCTGAGCTGACGCATGAGGTGTTATGTATGTGTTCAACTTGTCCATATAAGTCACAGCGAGAGGAAACAGCTCTGACTTACCAAAGAGCAGAGTGAGTCGTGTTATGCAGAGTGAAAGCTGCTGGTCATTTTGACATGAGAAGGAAAAACAGCCAAAAGGAGAACGGTCTCCCTGACCTAACTGCTGTGGTAGTAAGTTGTCTAAATTGTGCTTAAAATCAAGTTGTTGTTTTTTTTAGAAACTGAATACAATTCTTATGAATGAGAAATATTCTAACAGATGTTTTGCATGGAGAGGTTAATAAAGAATCATATGCCCAAAGTTAATTTTTGATGTTTTATTCAAAATGAAATTATGTAATCATTCAACAGATTTTTTTTTTTTTTTAATATAAAATACAAATTAAAATGTGATTCATCCAGTCAAATGTAGAGTTGAGAAATATCTGGTGCCCTCAGGGTTCTCTGTGAATTATTAGTTTATTTGCCATCATTTAGAAACTCGCTGAGATCAGAACCAATCAAAAAGTAAAGTAGTAGTTGCACATTACTCCCACTTTCTATTTGGGTCATGTGTACATCTATACATTAGTACAACCTGCTTTGTAAATCCAGGAAAGAACAAATAGCATATTTAAAATATATCTGTACTGCCTGCATCTCCTTAAGGAGGTATCATGACCACGTTGCTGTTTCTGAATACTTCAATAAGCTTCCCAAAGCTTAGATCTGTTATCTGATCTTTTAATCGCTAGAAGGTCAGATGCATTCGGAAAGAGCTCTACCTAAAATTGAGACAGTAGGTCATAGTTTTAATGAATTAAAACCATACCTACCAAATGCCAGTAAGCTACTCAAATGCCAGTAAACTCAATTTGAGTAGTTCTCTCTCACATGTGAAAAAAACTATTAATGTCACAACAAAGTCTCTTAAGTGTTATTTGTATATCCACTGCACAGAAAGAGAGCATTCTTACGCCGTGCCTTTGTTTGCCTGAATTGAAATCCAATCCAATCCGGGATTCAGGCTTTTAATCTGTCACACACTTTTGTGCTTTTGCTGCTCTCGGATATGAAAGGAAAACACATCCCCTCCTTGTCTGCTGCGCTTCACTGGCTGTTTGGGAGCTGTTATACCTTGAAAGTCATGGCTCTGATTCAACATGTTGGTCACCAAAATATATCACTGCTCACTGAGAGTGAGGAAAAAACTGCAGATTTTTATAAACGTTCATTTAAAAGGTTTCTCAAACTGCATTCATATACATACAGGTTCATTCAGAATCAATGCATGTTATTTTTGTGCTTTTGATTATGGATTTTCATTTTTTTTTTTCTTTGTCTTTTCAAACATGCACATCTTTTGCACAGGTTTTTGTGAGCTACTATACCTTGTTGTAAATGTAAATGTGAAGATACATGGATGTGTTCTGTACAGAAACCAGGCACTTGAGCTGTGAATCAGCTGTAGCTATGAACTCTTTCTGCCACACATCAGCTGCAGTCACTGCTCTGTTGCTGTGTTTGTCTGCATTGTCCCTGTCAAATAAATAAGAAAATGTTTCAGCCATCTGATCCCCACTGTCAAACAAAAGAAAATTGCTTCAGATGTTAAACTACAGTCCAGGAAGGACCAAGGCTCAAGTCTATCATAAACTGGAAGCTTCTGGAACATCTGTGTCTCTGTTCTCAGATTGAGCATGTTTTACTCTATGAGCTGATGTAGTGCCAAAAAGGAAATAAGCACTTGCTTCATTCCAAATCCAGTTTAATTTGCGCTTTGGATGAATCTCCTTTTGGAACAACTAGTTTTTGACAAGTTACTTAACATATAACTAGAGATTTAACATGAAGTTAATAAACAATTTTATGGTTAGTGACCTTCATTAATAGTCTGTACAGTTTGTGCAAAGCACAAGTACCAGTGATGGCTAAGAGCATCTATAAGATTCTCCCAACTCTGTGCTTGATAGTTTGAAATTTCTTAGGTCTGAAAATTGTTCCTAAGATTTTTTTGAAAATTTTTATTATTGTAACCATGTCCTCTGAAGATCTCAAAGATTTTTCACATCTTGAATGATGTCAGAGATAAGGAGCTATCCAGTATACAAAATCCAAAAAGAACTTTATGAGGTCACAAATTACCTGTATAAACTGAATATTACTACAATATTTTGCAAACAAACAAATGGTGGCTGCTACAACAAAAAATGTGATAGATGTTCATCTGCAAAAGTACAATAAAGTTAAAATAAAATGAGACCAAATGCATACTTGAATCTCCATTGCCTCTGAAGTTGTTGCCTGGCAACACAGGTGTCTCAGGCCCCACCCCCAAATATAAAGATAGCAGACAGAGTGGACCCCCAGAGATGGGAAGGAAGAATGTTTGAGTTGGTTTTAAAGTAGATAACTGCATAGCTTCACGGTTTATGATTATCAGCTGAACAATCTTTGCCACGTATGTGTAGGCTCACCAGCATCAATTTCTGATCATCACATGAATATTTTTCATGTGCTCTTAACTGACAGTGATATGAATTCATTTAAATGCCCCTGCAGTCTGTGGGGTCTCAGTTCTATATTAAAAACGAGGAA
Source organism: Poecilia reticulata (assembly GCF_904066995.2). NCBI lineage: Eukaryota > Metazoa > Chordata > Actinopteri > Cyprinodontiformes > Poeciliidae > Poecilia > Poecilia reticulata. The sequence continues at coordinate 38,337,548 of NC_088831.1, forward strand.
AATTACTCTGCTCCCCCGAGAGGCACGTGCACAGACTCATAAGAAACGAAACCTTAAACCTTTTCCAGTATAACTCCACGATCAAAATTTAAGATGTACGATGACGTGAGAAGACTTGATAACACATACTTTATGAGATCACACATCATTTCAACTATTTAATTAAATTACAAAAAGACCCTCTACAAAAGACTTAAATACATAATAACTGATTTAAACCGCACCTACTGGCTACATGCTTGTGGGTATAGATTTCTGTCACAATATGTTGATCTGTTTTTCTTTGCTGAACACTGAAATCTTCTTTAAAAGTGAAGCTCTAATGAGATCTGTACTCCCCCATCTGTGAGAAGAAATGTAATCATGTAATGAGCCTAAGCCCTCGAAATCAGGACGTTTATCTTTTCTGATGAAAAATACATGCCACAACTTGACCCTAAGGGTCACTGGACTGCCTTTAATGTTGAACTGTATCTGAATCTGTTGTAGGGCCAGGTCTAACCCACATTATGCTCTGCAGTTTATAACTGAATGCTACTCTGGAAATGTTCTTCTATTTTGGCCAACAGTGATGTAATAATATGCTTGTAGACTCAGTAAAGCACATGCATAAAATTGACCTGCATGATTCCCCTTCTGCAGGCCACTCCAAATACCATTGTACAGCCAGTGGTTTTGACCAAAGCAAATTCTTATTCCATCTCCTAAGGATTATATCGACTTCCTGAGGTGTTGGCAATATCTAAAGGTTTTTTTTTGGGGGGGGGAGGGAGAGTGGGGTTCTGACCACACCCAGTTTTATTAAGATTAAAAGCTGTCCCATACTACAGAACTCCTCAAGGTAGCTCCATCTGATGCATCCAGAACAGATAGGCTATGCCAATGTTAACAAAACATCAATCCACATATTCAACATACCAAAATAATTGGAAGAAACTCAGTTAAAAGTCTAGACAGCATTGCCGCCCACGATTTAAAGCCCAAAGATTCACATGAGCATGGGCCATAAACACAAAAATGGCACATTTTCACTTTTCCGTTTCTGTTAACGTCAACACTTAAAAGAAACCCTGCAAGCAAGACATCAGGCTTTGTTTTTATTTTCCCATGATGTCACATAAGGGATCAGTGTTTAAGATGAAAACTTGCAGCTGTGGCACAATGTAGCTTTTAAATACCATAACATGGTCTTTCACAAATTATTAAAAACATAGTATGTACACTACTGACTTGAAAGAAAATGATATTTTCACAAAAAAGTGCTTTACTCTTTTACCAAATAGAAATAATTTTAGTAATCTCAACTGACCTAGAGCAGAAAAAAGATAAATATAATTTCACACAGTTCAAATTCTTCACAGCAGCAAATGCACAACTTCATAAACGCCTCCAAATAAAAACAAAATAAAACGTTGGAATAAATCAGTGGGAGCACTGAGATGCATCTACTCTGGGAGTCATGCCTCTGAAAGAACTACTAACTTTTCCTCCTCTTGTCCTTTACTGGCCTCACATTCAGAGTGAGACTTGATTTGTGCTACATTCTTTTCCTAAAGAGGGAGATTGGGTGGAAAGGTTGCCATACACTACAAACTCCCTGGACTCTGAAAGGACAACAATAATGTTTATGGGCATGAACTAACGACAAACAGGGTGGCTTTATTTGCAGACTTGTTGAGGGAGTTTAGAGTCAGGCACAAGGACCTTGTGAAAGTTCAGGATATTTACTTGGGATGTGACACGCTAAGACAAGTCGTTGCATGATTGTGAAATGATATGACAATTTAAAACATTAAAAGTCAACAATTTGTGGAATCTCCTTACAATGTGCTTAAAACTCAGTATTTTGGGGTATGTTCCCATCATACTAGAATGTTTATTTTCAAGTCTTGCCAAAAAATGTCAATTCGATATGAAGTAAGTCTGAGCTTTCATTAGGCCACTGTAAGATATTGATCTAAAGCATTTCACTGTTGTAGTGGTGTAGCAGTGAATCTGGTGTCACAATGTGGCTATTGATCCTTCACAGCTGTTTCATGTCTGATCTCCACCTTGAGACATTGACTGCATGTCTTCTCCCCTTTTCTGTGTCCATTTCCTGTTTCCCATGGGGAAAAATACAAACAAGACATCTTTCTTCTCACCATTTTTACATCAAATTTCGATTTATGAAAATCAGTTAAAACTGTAAACATGTTATCCACCTGACTGTAGAACTCAGCAAATCTTCCACAGTCAGCCTGGTTGCTACAAGCATGATTCATAGATAGACACAAGCTTACTCCTCAAGGGTAAAGGTCTCCTATTGAATAATATTCTTAGGATTATATGCTGCAACCGCCATAATTCCACCAAGGATTTTCAGTAGAATTCACGTTGAGCAGCTACTGACCACTTAGTAATATTCAAGCATCTCTTCTGAAACCAAGCTTTCAATGTCTTTAAGATATTGAAAGCCTAGCGACGCAAAATTTTCAGTTTCTTTGCAGTCGATGTATAATTTTCCTCCTAGGATTTTCTGACGTCATTGAATTCATCTCGCCCTCTATGTGCTGCAGGTTTCTAGTGCCAAGCAAAGTAGCTTGAGATTTTCAAAGTATGTTTGCTTTAGTGATCTGACCATATTTCCATATTTGTGTGTGCTTTTTTTCTTATTTGTGCATGAAAAAGCTCAAACGAAGGAAAACAATTTGCACTTTTACATGTAATTTCTGACCTTCAAAATGCAATATTTTACTTCCTTAAAGGTGTGCAGATGCACCTAAAATCATTTAACCACATTGCAAATAACGAGTATTGCCAAAATCACACATTGTTCAGGTGTTTGTAATGTGAAAAGCTGCATATGAAAAGTTAAAACTATTATTAAAAATAGTTTTACCCAAATTCAACACCAAATCCATATTAAAAAGAGATTATCAACATTATTCCACTACCCGAATTTTACAAGATCACACATTAGCAAATATAATGTGCTCTCAGGGACACTCAATTCAACCAATCAATTGTTTTGCTGAAAGTTTGAAAAGCATTTCCTAAGGTAACAATAATTGCATAGAGAATTCCTACAGGCTTAGATGTGTAGATTAAAGTGCAGATGATGACAAATGGTTTGTATGCAGTCAGTGGTGGGACACCTCTAGCTAAATTTTGGAGAGGACCTTAGAGAGTCTGTACTGCTCTTAAACAAGTAAAGACAAAAAGCTTTGTGCTTTAAATAAAGGATATATCATTCACAGCCCTTTGCTGTCTGGCTTTTTCTACCCCAGAGTCTACACTTGCTCCAGTCCTTTTATTTACCTAAATCCTATTATCAGAAAACAAGGAGGATATTAAGGCTGAACCCAAGAGTGAGCTGCATGCTGAATCTCCAGGCCTATGACTCAGTGTTCCCACTTGCTGGCTCCATTCTGTGCTCATCCTCTTCATTTGCATTCGCAGTGGAGCACATTCTCTTCCAAGGCCAAGGTCAGGTATTATCTTGTTCATACACATCAGACTTCCCAGGTCCAATCCCACATGCATGACTGCCACCACAGCTAGATGTCTTTGAACACAGCTGGTGCATCAGCTATGACGGATCAACAAGTCTTGGGTGGAACCCAGAATGCTTATCAGTGCTGGCGACGGGAAGTCACTGCACACTGGATGAGGGAAAATATAACGGTCTAATTTTCCTCTGCCTGTTTACAGCTTCACAACACCAAATTACAGAGGTGGATGTCGGCAAATAACGAAAACAAGGTGAAACTAGCACAAAGGTACAGCCAACACTTTGCTTTTATCGTGTCATTCTAAAACACGAGTGACACTGCATGATACTGGGGAGTTTTTCTTTATGTGTTCTGTCAACTCTAACAAAATAACAAAAAAGTTTCAATGTGTCCAAGAAACTTCTCATGACCTTTGCACAATGCTTTGCACGGCACATATTGTCAGGTAAGCTTTCCGAGGCACACAAATGGCACATTTAGAGTGAATTAACGTCTTGAGCTGTTTTTAATGTCACATTTGCTTCACTGTGACCTTGCATGAAACATTTCCCTCTCATCTCTCCTTGATGATAGAGTGCTGCATTTTAGTTTATGAGGATTTCATGCCCATCTCCTCCCTCGTACATCTTTGCCAGGTGGCAATCTGACAACTCAACATTCCCTTATCCCCATTTTTTTTTACTCCGGTCGAAAATCAATACAGCTTTCAGTTGGGGCGTGCAAACATCTATTACCTTCCTTCATAAACCCATGATTGTTTTACTTTCAGTATCTTAGTCCTTGAGAAAAAGCTTTGAATTATGTGTTCGGTGTTCGAGATGTAGCAGAATGCAATGCATGAATATGTTTCAGTGTTTTTTAGCATATTTTTTTTTCATAACAGCTTTTTGTTCTTGCCTTTGCTGCTGACTTTAAATGAACAGAGGGTGGGAATCCAATGCATTACAAAGTAAAGAGGCAACATAAACATTGTCAAAGGCTAAGAAGCATTTTATTCTGAATGCAATATGTTAAGCCATCTGGAGCTGTTTAAAACAATGCTATGAATCTTTCTTTTTCCAAAGAGTAAGATAAAATTATGATTTATATTTGTTATAACCTCTTTTCATGCAATACCTCATGCAGAGGAGTTTACTGACACAATCACACATTTCTAATACAGCAGCTTAAAATATATATATGTTCAGAGCCCTTTTAGTGTTTCACATTTCTCTGTGTTATTATTTAAAATGTCACTCAATTTTATTGGGAATTTAAGAAATACATCAGAACAAAGTAACACAGTATTGTATAGTGGAAGAGGAAGTATACATGTTCAACAATTATTTTACAAATAAAAATGTGAAAATTCTAGCAAGTGCTTAAATCAAACCCGTTTTAATACAATCCTGAGCAGCTGCAGTTGGCCGGTGAAGGCTTCAGAGGTTTACCCGAGAAGAACATTATTGAACAAACATCATGAAAACCAACGAACACATGAAGTCTGATGGTCCAGTGATGTTCAGGGGTAAGGTGGTTGGGATATTTAAAGCAGATTTATATTGTATAAGAATATCCAAACCATAAAAACTGTTTAATTAATGAACCGTTAGAAAGAGTAGACATAATTACTCTTCCAGATGCCACCATCACTCTATCTGCAGCCCAGGAAGAAAACTTTGTTGATAGGACAACTAATAGTTATGCTGTTTAAAGAATATATGCACAATATGGAAACATTTCACATTACAATTAAGCACAATTTGTTTAGTTTTTTTTCCTCATAGAACTGTTTATAATAAAATTATTGAATTTGGAGGTTGCAGCGTCACAAAATATAAGTAGTAAGAATAATTTTGCAAAGAACTGTAAACATGACATTCATCTACATCATCAAAACTACAAAAGGGTTTAGATGTTAAGGTGTGAGTAAATATGCACATACTTCAAAATGATTTCCAAAACTCATGAAAAAAATGGACATTTGTCTCTCTGATCACAGCACATCAACTGGAGCAAATGCCTATTAACAGTAGCGTCTTGCTGTTAATAGGCAAGTGCCTCCGGTCTTATAACTGTTCATTTCTCTCACATTAAACACGTTGATTGAAGGCATCAAATTTTTGCTTGCCTTATCTATTAAACCAGACCCTGGTGCTCACAATTGTTAGCAGATAATCAGCATTATGCATGCCCTGTTTGAGTTGTCATAATGTTTTGAAACATTGGTATGGAGATTCTTTGTCTTTGCTACCATCCCATGCCTTGCACAGTATTTATCTGCACCACATCGCACACACCTTCTATGTGCGCTGCTGTCAAGCTGCTCTAAATTGATTACAGCTAGTTCAAAATGCAGCTGTCAAGCCATTAAAACAAACAAGCTGTTGGTCCCACATTACACCTTAAAATAAATGACAGCAGCCTGTTGATTGCAGATAAGGCCCTCTATGACCTTGTTCTATTTCTGATCCACTCGTTCTCTCTTCCGATTCTTAGATCCTCAAATCTCTCCCTTTATCCAGCCCACTTGAACTGCAAAACAAAAGGTGATTACACCTTTAGTGTTCTGGCCTCAACCCTCTGGAATCATCCTTTCCAATCCAGCCGATTTTCTCACAATCTTTGAAACTAAAATCCCTTCTTTATGGAGACGTCTTTTCATAAACTTTCATTCCCATCATACGTTTTGCATCACTTTTGTATGGTCTGTCGTCACTGTGCTGCTCTTCATACTGCATTCTGTTATTTTGTATAATTGTTGTTTTCATCATCGAGAAGTTTGACAGGTTAATCACCCGTCACAAGTGTTATAATTACGACCAAAATGTGTACAGTAATTTGTGTGCAAGTAAGGATAGATGTAAATGTTACTTCACATACCACTATGTAGCAATCTGAGCATGTGGAAAAAAATTATTTACAAAGTCACACATTACAAAATGTAGAAATTGACAGTTTGTGCAGAGATTTTTACTTCCAACCTCTCAAACATGACAGTCGGTACAGTCACACAGCACCATGGTGCTTACAAAATGTCCATTAATTCTGCATAAATTTCAAACACTGCCAAGCTCCTCTCTGATTCTCAAATACATGCTGACTTTAAGTACTGCTGGAAAGCTGAGTCATCTGGCTTATCAAATTCTTGCTATGCTTCATCTCTGTCATTATACCAAGTGGGTAAGAAGGTTCTCAAGAATAACTCATTGGTTCTCTGTTATGAAACTAAGCCCATATGAAATTTTTTTTTGCTTTAAAAATGCTGATTAAACATGAAGTCAGTTTTCACTAGGTATTCTTATGGTAAATGCTTGGCTCCAAGAAACTACCGCTTAAGCAGCAGGCTTGTGATTTTGACCTTCTGGGAAAGTAGTCGGTCCAAAGGGACTGAGGCAGCAGGCGGCACCGGCTGAAGCAGACCCTATTTCTCTTTGTGCGTCTATTACAGAGTGTTGTTGTTGACCTGAAGGTTTGTGTAGAGAGTTGGGAACACATGTTTGGACTGATGGTTAATGAAAAAAACTGAAAGCATTGGACAGAGCATCCATTGTCCTGCAGCCTCTACCAGTTGATGCCACGCTGCCAAGTTCTCAGCTGGTAAACAACAAAATGCATGAGGCTGCCAGCGCTGCTGCAGCCAACGATGCAGTGTGTCATTTGACAATTTAATCCTACACAATAAAGTTGTTTTGATGGTGTCCAATAAATCCAACTGACTGAAAGGTTTTGTTGCACATTAAAAATGTTGAGCTGAAAACATTATATGAGAAGTAAAGATCAGGTAAAGCAGAATAATTTGTAATTCTACGAGAATTAAAGGTTTTCTTGTGTGGAAAAAAAAATACTTTGATTTGATTCCAAGAAACAGAAAATTTCAATTTATCTGTTGCTTTCAATAAATTATACATTACATTGAATTTCTAAGATATTGTGGCAAATTCAGCTTTGCTTTTACGATTCCAAAGAAGTGTGAGGACACCAAAATACAACCAACGGAAACTAAAAAATAATCTATTTTAACAATGAGCTTTTTAGAGTTCCAAAATAGAAAAATAGACAAATGGAAATAAATAAGGAAATAACAGAGAAATAAAGGGAAACAGCAATGTTCTTTGTCTTTATTACGTTATGTTCTTGCATAAATATTTGCAGTGATAAATCTTACTTTAATCAACTACTGCAGTCGACTATGCAAACCTTCTGACCAGAACATTTAGCACAAGAACACATAAAATTCTGTTGTTTCACCCATTCAAGGACTTCATTAGTTGCCTCAAGTGGGTTTGAGAAGGTAAACCTCATATACCTCTAATCTTGATCGTAACATCTTCTTGCATGTTGGATAAGTGCAGAGAATTATCCAAAGGTTCACAGAGGGGATGACTGTCTTAGACAAACAAGAAAAAAATATCCAGAACTATAGCAAAGTTCATGTATGTCTACTCTAATTTATTCAAAACTATATCAATAAGCCAAATAAGTTTTAGGTTTGTGTTCTGTGTGGCATATGACCTAGGAATCAAGTCTATGTCTGGAGGACGACGAATGAAGCTTGCACAGAAAATAATTCTGTTGTGGATTGGAAGATGAATTCAATAAAATATTTGAAAATTCTGGTAGAAAATTTTGTTTGTGGTGAAGCGGGAGATTCACTGAAATTTCCAACAGGACAATTATTAGAAACAATTATTCCCAAAGTCCAGCATGCACAGCCAAGGATATTAGTGACCTTGAAGGGGTTAAATACTTTTCAAAATGTAGCCTTTAAAAGTGACATTGTGGCTTATTTGGAAAAAAAAAATTATTTGTTGTGTTGAGCTATTTAAGCTGATAATGTTTGTGTGCTTTTTAAAATTGCAACTAGCTGCTAGGTTGTATAATTTTTCCAATAAACTTCATTTGCAATGTGGTTAAAAAGATTTAAGTGAAACTGTTCATGAGTTTTTGCACGTGTTTGCTCCTATGAGTTACAATAATTCCACACCAATTGAAGCAAGCCATTTTTGATGTGATGTCTGTAAAACTAATATTTCACATCTGAAAAAGGCTTATGAAATAAGCAAACAAACCCTGACGTGTTTTTTTATTTGACAGTTCTGAAAGTAGAAATACTTTCCATGTGTTCTAAGAGAAATGCAGTTCAATTTGAAGTTAAAAGGTGGAAAAATCTGAGTCAGAAAGAAAAACCCCAAGCAATTTGTATGGGGGCAAATTGCCTCCATACAACATTTTACTTTGATGATAAAATGATAAAATATTTGAAGCAAATTTTCCTGCTTAAACCTTTCCTCTTTTAATATGTGTGTATGAGTGTGTTTTTTATAATTACTTTAAGGTCTGCTCTGCAAAATGATTGAGTTTGACTGTGCTATTCAGAAACCCTAATTCTTACCTTTATCTGCTACACATCTGTGGGGTTTTTTGGAATGATGATTAAAATGTTGACCTGCTTTCAGTCCATTTTGATTTCAAATGTTACGATCCTGTGTTATTTTGAATTGTTATGGTGTTCTGATTATTCCTTTCTAGTTTCTTATTTTAACTACATCAGCTTTGTTTCCATTTTACTCTAGTTTAGTCCCATTATCAGTGATTCTCTTTTATTATATCCATTTATTGCTTGTGTCCAGTTATAGGTTACTCTAAGATTAATTGTTATTTGTTTCCCCCACTGTGTGCTCCCTCACCCCTTTTGCAATTCTCTCTCTCTTTCTTTTTGCCCTCAGACCTGCAACTTGTTAGTCAATTATTCCGGTCTATTGCTCCAGCATTCACATCCCCAGTATTTATTCACCTCTCTCTCATTCCTCCTTTGTCATTCCTCCTATTAAGTATCATTAGATCCTGCACCCCCATGCTTTCTGTATGCTTTTGTTTACTTTTGATATTTTTTGTTCTCCTCTGGCTCCCTGTGCTCCCACAGTTTTTTGTACGTTTTTTTTGTAACATTTTGTTCGTATTTTTCCATTAACTCTGCAAATCTTCTTATTGATTCAGCCTCTCTGCATTTGCGTCTGCTTCATCGACACAACATGCCATAAAATTCCTTTGCATTTGATAAAGAAGAAATTCCTCATCTAACAGGGCGTTGTTGCTTATTTGTCAGTGGTGTCACGTGGCTGCAAAAGAAATCTAAATGTCATGCCTCCATTCCAGCGCCTGGCTGGTGCTGTCAAGTTTTTATTGTCTTTTATTTTTAGATATTATTTGAGCAGTGCATTGTGACAACCATTTTGACTTTCTCTAACTTTGTTTTTAATTTGTTTGGAATGCAGATAAGTTGGTAAATATACTGTAATGAATCCTAATCATTTCACAGAGAATAACGTTAGTTGCCTGACAATCATGCAGGAACCCTTTTCACATATTTAAGCTGCATTTGAGGATGTACTTCTTTCTTGCTAGCACACATAAATATTGCAGAGAAGCAAAATGACTAACCACATCTACCCATGTAAATGTGGTCACTCTTGTTAAAGATCAGTTAATCAAGTGTCTTTGATTAGCAGTGCCTCACAGTAACTTTTCCACTCTGCTGCTTCAGCAATTTGTTCCGTATTTCCTAAATAAGTAATGACCCGGTGTAAGGTGTAGTGGTGTTGTTAATCTGATGTTTTATACATAAAACATTAGAACATTTCCAAGTCTGCGCAGTCCTGACAGCTTTATTTGTATTGGGGTTTCGCTGGTCTTCCTTGACCTGTGCATTTAAAAGCACATTTCCATCTCACTAATTTGATTGGCTACATTTTGCTCATCAACACATGTCCCAAGAGAGTTTGCAGCCGCCTGAGAAGAAAAGCAGAAAGAATGAACTGTCACCACTTGAGCAGAGACCACACAGATGGATTAAATAGATCTACAGCACTTGCACACTCTGTAGAACTAATACTCACAAATATATTGCCCCAAGAGACTGCTCATATTGTATTTATTAGTAATCAAACTAAACTCCCTCCACAATATATTTGCTCATTTTTAGTTTTTAAGCAGCTGGTAGATTGTTTTTATTAAAGAAAACAAAAAGTCAATTAGACCCTAATCGATGGAGGCTAACAGTAAAGGAATAAGTTTGTTAAAATAATATTTAGGAAAGGCTAAGGCACAGCAACAGGTTCATAATTGATGCAAAAAAAACTTTAAAAATAAAAGAATTTTAAACTGAAAAGAAAATACTTTAAAATAAAAACACCACTATCCAGTTTAAAGGATCAATAAGATGTTTTTATTCTGCTTGTAGAGTAGGAGCTCCAGCCCAATGTCTGTTGAAAATGAGCACCAGCAACCCCCACCAACACCTTTGATCTCCCCGAACCGCCAGCCATGTAAAGGATGAGCAGCTACAGACAACAAATGACTGGACAGATGTTATTATGCATTTACATGTTTTGGGTGAAAAAAAAATCACAATAGAAGCTTCCCTACTAATAGAAAGCACAGGGGTCAAATTAAAATGCATGATATGCCGGAACATGACTAGATTTGCACACATAAGCCACTGATCTTATCACTCAGAAAGTGACTTTTTTCTCGGAAAATTCTCTCAAGTTCAAAAAGCTGCCTGACTCATGGTGGAATGCTAAGTGGAATTACCTGAAACAACTAATCAGAGGGTATTATCCAACTTATTACTTTGTACAATTCTGCATTAGAAACATTGCCAAGGTGACCTTTTTCTGCATGCTCCGGGGTGTAATCCCTGTTTTGAATCAACAATAGTATGAGGTTATAACTCCACCACCTACATCCAACAGACTTAGCTGCCACAGGGACTGGACAATGTAATATGCAGCAGGCTTTAATTAAGAGCTCGTTCCTGTTGGTCTCAAGAGGTTTTAAAGGTTCCCCTTCAAGAGCCTGAGGAAAAAAAATACTGGATAATGATGAAAGGTCAGCCTGCCTGGGGCTTCTAAATTTTGTTCATGAATAGCTTTGAGCTTTTTATTAAAATGAACAGCATGATGTGGGAAGTCTTGTGAAATCATCTTTTACATTAACAAAAGAATCCATGTTTTGATCCATAGTTGAAAAAAATCTATTTCACAATGGTTCAAGGGGTTAAACATGCTTATATGTTTTCTGCCAGAATTAATTTGGAATTTTACTCTTTATTGCCATTTCACATGGGTATTCTTGTACAATAAAAAAAAAACAAAAAAAAAACGAGTCCTTGGCTACTCCACAACAGTGGGACTGCAGAAAGTGTCACTTAGATGTACTGCAAAAAACTGAAAGCTTCTAGCTGGGTCTGTTTGGTACAATACATAAAATACAACTTTGTATTCACTGTACATCTACAGCCCATGAACTGTGGTAGTACAGTATTTACACAAGAAGATACAAACTGAAGTGTATGACATATTTTAAAATAAAACAAAAAAGCAACAATCATTATGTTACTGCTGCTAAAAAAAAAACCCATCAACAACATATGTGGTAAATATTCAAGGTATATTTACTGTTGTCCAAGCCATTTATTTATTGGGATTTTGATACATGGACATATGGAGAATGAGAGAACACAGGCAACAGCCTGTTGGCAGTCTGTCAATTTAAAATAAAATCTATTTTAAAGTCATCAGTTTAATGCAATCTTATCAGGCATCTTCAAATCAGTTTGTTTCAGCAAAAGACTATCTTGGAAAAAAAAAACTAAATTCTTATTTACTTGCAGGTTGTAAAATAAATTTAATCGAGTCAAAATCAGTATGTTATTTTAGGAAGAACAGATGGACAATAATGGAAGACTAAGAAAAATGAACAAACATCTATTCAATTTAGAAGAAGTTCGCAAGTACTCTTCTTGTAAAGAGAATTACCACTTCATGCCATTCGGCTCTTTATAGAGCAGCACTGGGAGTTTAACAAGCTGATGCTGGTTAATTACGGAGGACGTGAGCTCAATCAGTTGGCCTCTGCAGTTCAGCACATTGACACCCCAGCATCTTAGCATGCCAGTTGTACTTTCAGGTCTACTGCATGTTTGCCTTGAACGAGTACAGTAGCACTTAACTATAACTACTGTGAAGAAGATACAATGATGAAACTAAAACTACTAACACTAAAAACAGTAAAATATAAAAACGAATGGTGAAGTTTGGTATAATTATGAATTCTTAAGGACCAAGAAACGTATTAAAGAGTTTTGTTGGGGAGGCCAATGAGCTCTAAATTAATTTAAGAATTAGATTAGACAATCTTGATATGTACTCCAAACATCATTTCACAATGCTAAGACAAAATATTATTTCAAGAATGAAATATTTTACTAATTTTTGACTGAATTAGAAATCAATTGCCTTTTAGAAAATCAATTAATTGACTTATCATTTACTACACTGATTGATTATTTGATGATTTGGAATACCTTGAAGGTGCCTTAAATTAACACAAAATTAGCCTTGGTTGTGATCTTAGGGAATCTGTAATTCTAAGGCTCCTTCTGCAGACCAAACCAGAATCAAGGTGTATTCCTTCTTTCAGGAAGTACAGGTACTGCATGCACAGAAAAGTAACATATATATTTTTGGTTCCAAAACTTCTGGAGCTCTGTGAGCAGGTCTTCTTTCTGCTGGCAGAAGAAAGTGTGGTGGTGTGCTTTGTCCACCAGTGCAAGAGGAGCATCTCTGCATAAAAGAGATGGGTGTCTTTCCCCCAGTTGTGGGGTTTTAAAGCTCCTCCTTTTCCTGTTACTGGAACCAGACCAAATTAAAATGCAGTGCATTGTTGAATCAAATAGTTATACCAACCTCCTGTATTTGGCCCTTCATGGCTGGATTTACTAAAAGTGTAGTTTTAACTGCTAGTACATTTAATAATTACAGATGTTGCATTGGTGCATAAACACTTGATTTTATATATAAACCACAATGTGTGTTGTTGTACACAACATCTTAGGGATATTGAAACGTTTTACTTTCACTCTTCATATTTCCCATAAGTTCCACTCTCTGACACAGCAGTATGGCTGTTATGCCTAAGTAGAAGGAGACCTGAAATTTAAACTTGTGGCATCAGTCTACAGTAAACCTGTATCAGCAATAGGTGGTGCTTTATCGGTTTCCACAAAAACACTTTCCAAATGTCCAACTTTTTGCCAAAGACTGGTTGTGTGATGGAACAAGAAAAGAGTTCAAGTAACTGTTCCTTAGTCAGAGAACACTCTGCTCACTCTAGATGTTTCTATAAGACCTTATTAGTGGGACTTAAACTATAGAATTGCTGTGATGGACAGTTTAAGAGGTTTTGAAACTAAAATTGAAGCATGACTCCAGTAACCAACCCATGCCTAATGTGCTTACCTGTCTGTGCATTGTGGAGGAATTTTGCAGTATAGAAAATTGTAAACAAATCAATATGTAAAAGACAGATCTGCCATGCAGCTGTGTGAATGATCTATATACCAAAAGCTTATTTTTATTCCCTAGGACACAATGGCAAATATCTCTGATACAGGAACTATAATCTTAAATATTTTGCATTGTGATCCATAGCAATATGGACAAGCAATTTAATTTGAACTTCTATACAGTGTGGAGATGCTATTAGGGGGGTCAGTAAAGGCTCAAAACATAGTAGGGGAAATACTGTGTCAATAGCAGCATTGAGGTCTAACAGCAGAAATTGGCTATGCCTGAGTTTGTAGATGGTAAAAGATCATTCAGTCAAAAGTGAAGTTTCAAAGCTGCTACTGTTAATTTTAGAGGATAACCTAAATGCAAGAAGGTAGACATTTAGGTCCTTAAAACTTTGATGATAAACAGAAACCCATATCATACAAAAAGCCATGGACAGAAATGAGGCAAAAAACTCAAGAACTAAAATACAAGAACTCAATACCAGATAAAGTGAGAGGAAACGCTTTAAAGTCTCATTGAAGTGCGTCAAGATGTTCATCTACAAAGGATTGTGGGTGAACCAACTACTTCAGATATGATTAGCATTAGTCTGAGGTTTCCCCTGAATTCTAAGTAAATTATACAGAATATTTCAGACTTTTGGTGCAGCATCACATGACACTCAGTTTTTCTCATTACTGTAACACATGAAAAGCATCTTATTAGCATTAACATAACATTTGTATTTTTTTTAACCAAAAATGTCTTTTAAGTATTTTATTGTCCCTTTTTCTGGTTTTCTAGTGACAACCAAGACTTATTACTATTCCACATACTGTCTACCCTATATTCAAAACCCAATTTCAAAATGAATGAAAATTCAACCTGAAATGCCGGCACGAAGTGAAAACTCTCATTGCAAAGTTGCGTCTTCTTGAGATGCTGTCAGCTCTGCAGATGTCAGCGTAGCTTATTTCATCTCCATTTACCTCCACAAATGAAACGGAACAATAGATAACAGGGATCCTGGCAGATCAAAAGACACACGGAGCTTTTGGAAGTTTCCTACATACTTCCCTGAACTGTCACACCTTTCTGTACCAGTCTTGCACGGCAGCCAGAAGGGAAAGCCATCACTAATTAACATGTGAGAGTTGGCTGCTGCTGTATGAGTTCCTAGACACTGACTGACTCATGGCTTCAGGCCCCTGGCATGAACTATTCAAAGTGCACTCCAGCATCTCTCTTCACGTGAAGACAACAACGCCACAAAGGCTTATGTGCTAATTATGCTTCTTAAACTATCTCAGGGTGTTATTGGCCTCGATAGCTGAACAAAGATCAGAAGGAAAAAAGGGTACAAGAGTTGGAAGGTGAATGCAAAGGAAAAGTGGTTCATGCGCATCAAATCTTTCTTCTGCAGATTTGCTTGCACAGCTCATCGCCAAATCATTTCCATTTAAATGGCCACACGTTTTGGTGCTGAACTCTCAGAGACAAAAGACACGAGTGGATTAGTTCCACGCAGGGCTTTATTGCTCTCGGGTAAGAAAAAGGACACTCAGGATGAGCTTCATCAGTCTACAAACCAGATCGCAGCACATCATCTGCAAACCATTAACACTTATTAACCTCGGGATGTAATAGTTTTGACTCAGCCACGTCTTGAGTTTGCACACTAAGTAAATGGTTTGCCTGTTTGAGATCGTGAAACACACAACCTTCACAGCATCCCAAAAAAATCTATTCTATATTAAAAATCTTTGCTGAAGAATAGCGAGTCTCTCCCACCTTAGAAATTGAAAACGGTTAAATTCCAGTTTTGTTTTTAATTTAATTTTGTTTAATTTAACACAGAACAAATGTTACCAGATCATATTTTTAGTTTGTGAAGCATTAACTCAAAAGCCATATGTACTGACATTTCTTTGTCTGCTAAGGCCCTGAAGAGGGATGGTGGGTCAAAGTCGGCCACTCAGAGCTCTAATGACCAGGAGCTGTAAGGGTAAAATAGGCCTGCAGAAGTGACAGTGATTTGGTCAAAGCAGCACCAGCACACAAGTCAAACATAACATAGGCACCAAATGATCTCCCATCATCTATCTGATCTGAGAAATGTGTTGATCAATAGAATGTAATGCAGATGGTAATAGTTGATGAGGATGGTGCACAATTTTTTCTTGCATTTAAAGCATTGGATGCATTTGAACTGTGCATGAAAACCGGGTATTAGAAAATCTTTCTTAGATATTACACATATTGCTGCACATTTGAATCCATACCTCCCTGTCACTGTAGGTGAATGATCGGTAAAGTTCAGAGTATGTTGCTGGATTGCTCTTCTGGCTGAATGAATGAACCCTGCTGGTCTGTGGTGGGATTATTTTCAGTTGATGCTAATTACATGTTACACTGAATTACTTACACATGTAATTAATTGTCCTCTAAGTCAACACTTACTAGAAAAATGTGCCTACCTTGATGACTGAAGAATGCCATCTGTTTTTTTTTTCTTATGTATACAGACCAGTTTTAGTCATGGAGTACAGGTAGCTGCTACAGGAAGTCAGAAAAACAGCAGTTTAGCTTTAACATAAGTCATCACTTCAAAAACCATATGATTAATCGTGAACCAATATTGATCTTTACCATGTTGGGGTCATTTTGACATAGTGAGTGCTCAGTCTTATTATGAGACTTCTTGACTTCTTCAAGATCAAAAGGTACAAACTTAGCTGTGGGATATTTATGTGTTGAGAAACTGTTTTCTAGTATTTAATTCAACTGGTCTCTGATTTTAAGCACACATCTCTCCCGAGGATGTAGCCTTTCTGACCACCTGCTAGCTAGTTTATACCACATTGTCTCAAGGATGCTTTCCTTGTTTACTACTTATTGTTCCCTTTTGGTGTTGTTTTTACCCTGCATTGTTTTAATAAGGTGTCTGGGAATGTTGCTCTTCCTATGTGATAACATCATGCAAATAACAGCTGTAACCTTTAGCTTTGGCACTTTACATTTAAACAAAAATCAATCCACTCTCACCTTTTTGGATTATATGGAGTACAGAAATAATTAAATTTAGTAGGAGTTATATGAAATCTAGGCATGTTTAATAAAGTATACAAGCAAAAGATATTAGGAGTAAGAAAACTGTTCTGAAAATGACTATATGTAAAAGCAGCTTACCAAAGTGCACCCCGGTGTGTTTCTGAGTTACCCATTCATTTTGAAGTCTCATAAAAAGCTAATTATACTGAACAATAGCTCACTATAGATGCAGGACATTTCTTCCAACAATTACCCACTGATGAGCTTTTCAGGAACACTGTAAGGTTCAGTGTGCTGCTCAAGGACATATAATGGAGGAGTTGGGCAAACCTCAAATGTCTCATTTGGAAGGCAAGCACTCTGGGCCCATTCAATGAGCCATGATGTCCCATGAAGACTTTGCAAACAATGCATAAAACCAAATTACGCATTGAATAACTAATCTAACTCTGATACAATCACTTTTGAAAGTATTTTGAAAAGACATTACATGTGCAAAACAGCTGCTACATCTGAGTGCTCATTCCGTTAAAACGGTTCACACCAAACCATCTCCGTGTTACTTTTTGTTGTTTTGTTAGCAGAGCACACTGTTTTTTATTTGTTGTAAATTAAACATTTCATTTATTCATTTTATTTTGAAGATAAATAATGAAAAAATAAAATTATAATTCAAGTCTTCCTTTGACTGATTGTATTTTTATGCGGGTAAATCTCTAACCTAAAACAAAAGATTAGCAAAAAAAAGAGAAAACGTCCATCGAAAGACAAAATAAAGGAAAACAAAAATAAACAATCAAATATTGGACTTAAGTGAAATTAATTATTTGATTAAGTGAAGTTCTAATATTTACCACAAGTGCGTATGCAGGGAGTTTGATTGTGTATGTACCACATTCTATCCAATCTGATGCAACCGAATGGGAGCTGAAATGTTTCTGAAGGTCAGTTGGCGAGTCTGTACACATATTAATGAGTGAGAGTCATTGCTAATGGAACTGGAGTAATGAGTATAGACACAATGGAATCTATTCGAAGAATCTTAGCAGCAGTGCGCTTGATTGCATTTATTTATTTACTTCTGTTTTTACCCATCTTTTGTGCTCCATTTCCAAAGAGCCGTATTTCTGTGTACTGCAAAGAAATGTGTTAATTCCCACATTCCAGATTTGTTTATCTATAGAAGGATGTTTTTGGAACAACTTAATTTTCTTTCCTACTTTTTGCAATGACATTAAAAATGACACAAACTGTATTGGCTTCTTTAACCTCACCTGAATTATGAAGAGATAGGTCTAATGTCCAATATGCAAATTGGATGGTATTTCTACATGACCTGCACATGCAACGACTAAAAAGAAAATAAGAAATGAATGCCCCTGCAACCTTTAGAAATAATTCAAGTGGGGGCAGCAAAGCAGGGGGAAGACACCCAGGAGTAAAATACCCCAGATGTAAACACGTTAGCATAATGGCTTTCTTGCTAAAAGATAGCAATAAGGACAGCTACAGCCACGATACTGAAAAGAATATGAAACACACTAGAAATATTTAAGAGGATGTTAATGCTGTTATCTGACACATTAGGAGTTATATGACCAAAAAAAAATCATGTTTATTGACCTGGCAGCCAACACCTGGTGATGTAGATTTTGTTATTCGGTGTCGGTGTCATAGTTCTGGTACTTATTTAACATGAGAAGTGCTAAATAAATTACAGTTCTGTGGTGTCTTTATGTTTTGGAATTTTTTTAAGGACCATTTTACTGATGCATGCCAAATATACGGTGTAGTTGTGTCACCCTGAGCAGTGATAATATTTACAGCATGTTCCTAAAGTCTGTCCTTTCTGACAATAAATCCGACTGGTGATGGCTGAAAATAATTATTATACTTTGTTATTGACTGGATAGCGTAGCCATTAGCTGGCAAGTTTGCATCAAAGCACAGAGCTGTTTCCTTCTTATCGAGCTCCTTATTGTACACTTGCCACTTAGTCCTTTCCTACCTAATGTGTGTTCCAATAATAACAGGATGGACAATGAAAGTGCTCTCAGAAGGGTTGGATTTGTTGTGCATCTCTGAGATAAAAGTGAAATTGAGACCGAAAGGGAATGGATGCTGCTTTGGCATGAGGAGT
Source organism: Poecilia reticulata (assembly GCF_904066995.2). Classification (NCBI taxonomy): domain Eukaryota; kingdom Metazoa; phylum Chordata; class Actinopteri; order Cyprinodontiformes; family Poeciliidae; genus Poecilia; species Poecilia reticulata. Next base: position 38,356,552 of record NC_088831.1, read on the forward strand.
TGTGACAGTTACAGTTTGGCTTGTGTAGATTCACAGTATTCTTTAATTCTCTCACAAAACCTGGCAATGTAACATTTTGGCATATTTCCAACAAAACAAACCACCAAGCCAACAAAAATGTTTTTTTGTGGTTGGTAGTGATAAAAAAAAAACAAAAACAAAAAACCCTTCTTACATTTCGCTCTGCAAACAACATCTGTTTTATCCTCTAGAACAGCCATTCTCCATATATGGCAAAGATGCAATCAAAATATGAGTTTTTAACATTCTTATCATTGTCAAATTCATTAAAATCTAAACATGCATTTTTTTCCCCTGTTCAATTATATTTGTTTTGCAATGAAAAGCTTAGAAAAAATAACAAACTCTGTCTGTGTGTGCGTGCGTGTGCGTGTGTGTGTGTAATTAAATGACAAATAAATTTTTCAGCATCAGTGTCCATGTGACTGACCCATTTTCAACCATAGAATTCATGGCTCATAACATCAGTGGAGGGATTTCTTTGATTAGGCCTGGGTAATGGACAAGACAGAAATGTGTTGTAAAGCACTATCATGCTGGCTCCTAATTGCCTGATGACTTTAATTAAACTTCAGGCTCTTTTTCTTGACTAATCGCACAGCCTCACAGTGCCCAGCCCTCCTTTAAATGGCGCCTGCCTGACTTTCTGCAGATGTCAGCATTACATTAATAACAAGTTGCTTCAAAAACTCGCTCTGAGCAGGACTTATGGTTGTGCACTGCTGAGACCCAAGTGTAGTCGAGTGAGACAATTCATCAGTGCCACAATTACAATTTGTCACCAAGCAGTTACCATGACGTATAAATCAATAGTCTGCTAAATACTTGCCAAATGCATCCCATCTCCCACATCAATTATCAATTTATTGCTCATTATCATCTCACCATTATATCTCTTGCAACATGTTAAAAGGCAGTAATAAAATGAGAAAAAAAGAAAGTGCCTTCCATTCTGTGCAACAGGCAGTGTTTCACTACATGCACTAATGAGGCCATGTATGCACGCTCTATATTTCACTTTAATAATTCAGATAAATATTTCTCCCTGCAGTAGCGGACAAAGGCACTCTGAGGAGGTGCTTTTATTTCAAGGGGTCCAGAAGTTAATGCCGTCCTTGTATATTTTCTAACCTTTAAAATGATGCCAGCTTTGCACACAAACGCCATAGCTGCCCCTGTAACCTTTAGAAAATTGCAGACTATGGGCTGAAATAACAGAAATTACTCATCACATACAGCGTGCATGTTATACTAATGTAGCAGCGGACCAAAGAAACAAAGTATATCAGGTTGCAAGGGTGGAGTTAGGTGTACATTCTTTAGCCATTAATATATGCCATGGTTTATGCAGTTGTGCATGTTAGGTACACTGCTAAGATTTTATACAGATCTATGCACCATTAAATATTAACTAAAACTTATGTTTTTTTTTTTTTTTTTCTGCAGGATAAATATTTACCAAACCCTTAAATCCCAGTGACAAAAAGTGTTTTTATTTACAAAATGATTCAGCTGCACTCAAGCTTTTAGAAAACAGAGAAACCCTAATAAATTCTGAAGGCCTGGATACATTTTTCCCTTCATCCAAACAATAATTTATCACGTTAATTTTTAAATGAGAAGACAAACTATTACACCAAGTCTTTTATTGAATGAAATGTTGATGACAGCTAAATACTGTTTTATCAGAGCAGCTTTAAAGGAGCAGTAATGGTCCAAAAATGACGCAGAATTTTTCTTAATCAGAAAATGTGAATCGTTCCCAACGGTAAATAAAATGTTTTTTGTTTTTCTTTAATTGTGATGGATTGCTTCAAAGTCAGTGACACAATACAAGAGACTGTCTATTGTTGCTTCATGCTTGTCCAGGGGAAGTGTATACTGCAAATCAATGAATCGAGACAATCTGCTGGATTTTCTTGTAAAGAAAACTTTTCAGACCAATTTGAAGATTAAACAAAGCTTGACTGCACTGTTTGATGACTCAGTTCAATTGAACTGATTCGGTTAAAATGACTTTTTTACAAAGTGACTTAAAATGACGTGTTTTGAAAAGGCTGCTCTCGGATCATCAATATAATTAGCTCCTTTGTGAGCCACTGGGCCTTGCAAATCTTCATGCCCCCTAAGTTTTTTCCACATTTTGTCCGGTAAGAACCAAATAATTTCAAAGTTTTTCTTTGGGAATATATGATTCATGTTTCTAATGGCTCATTGTTTTGCCAGATTTAATGGACAGTGGCTGAGAATTGGCACAAATTCTCAAAAGGATCTACGAATGGATTTTGATTGGTCCATTCTGACATGAATATTTTGACCCAACATACTCCCACAGAATGATGCTACCACCACCACCGTATTTTAACCTGGGATTGGTATATTCAACTTGATGTATACTGAGATTTTTTCTCCATTTCTAGACCTTTTCAAACAGTTCAATCCAAATCTCATCTGACTAGATCACCTTCTTCCACACTCTTTATTTGTCCGCTACATATCTCATAACTGGGATTTCCTAACATTTTCTTCTTGCTAATCTTCCATATCATGCCAGTTTTGGAAAGTGCTTAATTAGTTTTTCTGTTAAGTCATTCTCCCACCTGAGCAGCGGATTTTTAAATAAATATCTCTGGTTTAGATCAAATGAACATTATATTATAACTAACTTCTTATTAAATCATGTTATAAAAATGCATCTTTAATTAGTGAAAGAAACTTTGTAAATAACAGGCTGGCAGATCAGAATGTTCAGAAAAGATCAGAGCTGTCATTGAACAGGTAGAAGTTTTTCAAGGGCCTATGCAAAATTATAAATTCGGAAATGACATTTAAAAATCTGTTTCTACCAATTGATTAGTTCATTGAACACAGGAGACGAACCAGGTTCCTCTGGCAGTTTGAGGAGTTTAAATGTCGGGGATGCCAAATCTGCTGATCACCAGAGATGTGCTTGTTGGAAACAAACAGTGAAGTTTCAGCTGTGAGATGTGATGTTAATTATCGTCTTGTTTGAATTTTGACATTACAAACTGTTACCTGCCACAGAAAAAGAAAAAAAAATCTCTTGGATATCGCATAAGAAGATCAGTTTTCTGTGGGTTGAAGATGGAGATATCTGGGTCTGCGTGTGCACAGTGCATCCCGGCTGCTTATCTCGCCAGTAAGAGGGAGACTGCAACAATGGAGAGAATTGAAAGATTTATTTTGGCTCAAAATCGGCTGTTTTCTCCATGGCAGGTTTACAGGTCACACAGCACTCTGCACCTCTGGCACTAGCCATAGCAAATAGATTATTTTACCTGCATAAATCAAGACAGAATACAATGCAGAATTCAGCCACTGCCGTCACTGAAGGGCAACACTAACAAGGAAATATATGTGCTCTTGCACTGTGTCTATTATTTATGATTGTGTGTGTACTGTTTCAGATGTCAGAGTACACAGATAACGATTAGATGATTACAATTTAGATGATTACTTTTACATAACTCAATAGTACTTCATAACATTCAACCTTCTCTTGCATGTCCAAAACATTTGTCTTTTGTCAAAGAAATATGTTTTATATCGATGAGTAGTATACTGCAACTAACAACAGATGACTGATTCTACGTTGTGTTCACTGTTCAGAAAATTATCAGATTTTTAGGTTTCCATGCTAGTCAGCATGATTTACATTTATATTTAATTGAACGCAACTGAACTGAACTGGGATTTCTACTGATGCAGTGTTTAGTGTGTTGTAATGGTTACCACTTTTGTTTAGGCTGAATTTGGACATATGGGCTAAAGAAAGTTCTGTTTCCTACAAATAGTTTTGCTTAACAATGTGTCTCTTTGTCTCTTGAGACAAAAAAGAACAAGCAAAACAAAACACACAACATGTACAGTAAATATAATGCAAAATGAATCTAAACTACAAAAACTTGTGTACACTTTACCAGTCAGTGTTGATTTATAATCTCCAAGAAGCCTTTTCTTTACCGTTGCCTCGGGTGAGGCGTATCGTGCAGGTACTGAAACCAGCTGCCTTCCCGTCACTAATTGTCTTCAGTATGAGTTTAGAAAAGAACCATTTATCACCAACACTCTGGGCTGCTCATCGCACACACAGCAGCCAGAACACACATAAATAATAAACAACTGCCTTATATGGCAAACAACGGGAAGTTCAAAAAGATAAAAAGAAGAAAACTTTTTGACCAGCTAAGCCAAAGGCTCTGATTTTTTTCAAACTACTGGTCCCCTGGGGGGGGCGCACAGCAGCAGAACAATATGGGAGGAAGACCAAAAAAACGTTGTCCAAAGCTGACTGAGAGCTCACTGCCAGCCAGTCATTACATGTACGCCGACAGAAGAGGGGAGTCCATGAATTATTTGTGCCACCATGCAGCTTCCAACATCATGGAGTGACGCATCACATGCAGAATATATCGCCTTCAGCTTGCTTTGGGCACACAAACGGTGTGTGAAGCTGTCCATCATCCAGAATCTGAAAGGTGGTTGAGGTTATTGATTTTAATAAAGGTAGATTTGATGGGAGTAAAAGAAGCCCTCACTGCTTTACATTTATAGGCTCACAACCATTTTTGTACCACCTAACAGTTGGTTGTGTGAAGAATCAATAAAAATGGAAATTTCTTTTGTTATTAAGCAGTTTTGAAATCATGATGACTGGATAATAACACAATTCTCATTAATTAATCCCACTGTGCCTCTGGAAATCTTTGTAGACTGTAAAGTGTATTTACCCCGTTGCAAATTTCCCCTGTTTTTGTTTAGCACTCAAAGTTATCACATTGCTAAACTAATTTTAATGTCACACTAAAGGAAGATAAAAGCAAATCAAATTTAAGACTGGACTTTGACTAGGCCGCATGTCTATTTGATTTTTGTCTTGTTCTTTAGTTATTCAGAGGCGGATCTGCTGATGCGCGAAACTATCCAAGTGAACATGAATGGATTGTTGGACATTCACATCTGGATTTTCTGCTAGAGAGCAGGTGACGTTAGCAAGCCATCCAGTTCTCTAAAAGGCCTTTCCCACCAACGTGGTTCAGAACCCATTCCAGTTCCTGAATGTACTTTTGAATCGGCGTTGTGAGTTTCCACGAATAAAAGGAAGCTCCACAGCGTGAACAATGGTTCAAGTCAGGCACCACAGAATAACTGATTTTTTTTTTTTGCACAAACTGTGATGTCTTCACCTCTGGGCCAGTCAACATCTGGAGATAAAAGTTGGTCAACTGAACAAAGAAACAAAATATTGTAGTGGTTTTTGAGGAAACACAGCATCTGATTTTTGGGGGGTCTGACTTTTACGCTCGAAAGCATTCACATCATTTCCATTATCACCTGGTAAGTCTGTCACCCTTCAAAATAATCAAATTCTCTGTTATTTTAAGACATCAGTCTTTCTGTTATGTACAATAAGAGTGACCATTGCATTGGCTAAAACATTTGTGGATTAAAGGAAGATATGTAAATTTAAAAAAGTAACTAGCTCTTAGCCAGCTCTGCCGTCTTGCTAATACACTCCCCTACAGCGTTGTGCAACTCCCATTGTTAATGATGTATGTTGGTTCCAAACTGGATAAAAATACATAGGCTTTTAACAAAACACCAAAGTTTGAAGGGACCCGAACTCAACTAGTTCAAAAACCAGAGTTTTTTTCAGTGGAATAGGTCTGTGAAATTAACAAAGAACCCTCAGGCTACACAACAAGTTTACTGATACTCTTTTTTTCTGATGTGCAGTGTTAGTTTCATGCCAAATGTAATTGGATGCTGACCTTCCTAAACAGCTCCACTTTTGTTTTATGAATTTTTTTTTTTTTTGGTAAATTCAATACAAGCTGTTGTGTGCTTTTCCTTTTCTTTTCTTTTTTTTTTTTTGCTTAGTAGTAATCCCACAGAGTCTATTGTCGACCAGTCTCTTTCTTATTGCTGAATTATGAACACTGATCTTAACTGAGGCCTGCAGTGCATTAGATACACTTTTTAAAGTAATTTTGGTTGGGCTGGTACTCCTGGGATGGCTCACTGCTGCTCCATGTTTTCTTCCTTTGAGGACAAAGACTCAAACTGTGTGCTTGCTGGACTCCCAGAGCTTAAGAAATGGCTATGCAGACTCTAGATGTTTCTGACTTTTTCTCTGATCTGTTCTTGAATGTCTTTAGAGCTGTGTATGGTGTGTTGTTTTCCAAGATCTTTTAGTCTACTTCATGTTCAGAAAGTTATTTTTATAAACGTATCTTTGTTCTTGACATATGACTTGAAGTAGCAAGGGTGAAAGAATGTTTTCACAGAACTGTAAACAAATTATATATATTTCTTCTTCCTGCTGAAAATGCAAAAAATAAATAAATTCAATAAACACCCAATTTAATTGTTTCTTTGATAAAAAGAGTTGTTTATATTTACTGTGATTTTTGAGTAGACGCACACCACCATTGCAGTTGCTGGAAGTTGGAAAGTGAGTATACTACTCTGTTTGTGTTTTGGAGAGTTTTACCTCGGGGTGTTTTAGGCTATCTGAATCAAGAAAATACATAAGTACAGGATCATGACTCTGCTGTCATGCTTCATAAGCCTGATGTGTGGTCCATTTTCCTATCAAACTCCTGAGGGATATTTACAGGTGAGAACCTCATTTAGGTTGCCTTCAAGCTGTGAATATGTGGCGACTCGATAAAGTGGAACAGTATATCTTTATGTTTTCCTTTACTATGCCATTTAACAATGTTCACTTGATGTTTTGACGGTCAAACAACGTAGTGTGCCATTCAACTGTAAATCATGGCCACCATCACTGTGTTATTTTAGTTTTATTTTTTTGCAGGTGTCTAGTGTCACAAAGATGTAATCTGATGTTTGCTTTGAGGTTTAATTGATCTTGAGCCAGGCATGCCTCTCATGCTGTGCCTGATGCGTGATTCATGGTACCACGTTTGTTTCACACTGCGTCTGTCTCACCCCATGTAGAGTGAAGGAATTTTGGCATCATGAGGCGGCTGCAGTCTGGTCTGCCTACAGGCTGTAGCAATTTACAGTTCCGGAGAAAAATTGGGCATGAATCTGGTTTTAATGGCCAGGTTTTAATACATTTTTGAAAACCATTTTTGTGTTTGTGTTTTTTTTTTTCCTTCATGGTTTTGACTGCAACACAAAAAAACTGTGATTGATTTGAAAACAAAAGTACAGTACAGAGTTACCTTTGGTGCAAGAAGGTCATGCATTCAAATCCTGACATGGGGTCTTTCTGCATGGAGTTTGTGCATGTGTAGGGATTTTTTTTTTCTATTGGAGTTTAGTGAAGGCCAATCGAAAACCTTACAGAGATATTCACTGTTTATTTTTAAAACCAGAGGTTATACATGAGAGATCATTGTTCTGAGTTAAAGAAAAATTATTTGGATGTTTAAGAACAACCCTGGAACCATCAGGGCTCAAGTAACACCACTTTTACTGCCCACGGTGAAATGGTTTTTATATCCCCATGGATTGAGATAGCACCAGCCATGAAATAAATCACTGCTCCAAATACAACTTGAAGCTTGATTGTAATTTCTAGCTACAAAAATGGACAGGTCAAATTTAAGCAATTTGTACCAGACTAAACGTTCCCAGGTCAAAGACAAAGGATTTGGGTGTATGACCACAACAAAAAGAATGTTTGCAGGAGTTAAGGCGAGGCTTTCAAAGCTAAAAATGAAAAAAAGTAAAAGGGTTTCCAGTTCTGAAGAACTCAAACAAATAAGAATAATCACTACTCCAAAAATATAGACAAGTTTTAATAAGGTCAAAAATTGAACACGTCCTATTTTTGACCTTATTAAAGCTTTTCTGTATTTTTGGAGTGATGGTCATTCCTAATTTTTAAAAGTAATGGCTCCACCATGATGTGGGACTGTTTTGGTCTGTGGGGAACTGGTGCATGGTACAAGATTAGATGGAATCACGTAGAAGGAGGACTACCTCCAAATCCTTCACCTTCATCTCAGATCAACAGAGAAAAGCCTTTGAACACTCGTTTCAGTTGGGCCAAGATGTGAAACACACATCAGTACTCGTATTAGCTAACATTAAGCTTTTGGAAATTCGTGACCTCAACTTCACTGAAAATTGTAAGCTATGTTCCATATTCCAGAAAACCAATGAATTTAATGAGCTGTATCATTTCCTATAAGAAGAGAGGTCAAATAGTCAGACCAAAATAGCAGAAGCTTGTTGACTGCTACAAAAAGCCTGTGACCATGCAATTTGCTAAGGGACCTTTGACCAAATATTAATGAGGGTGTGTGTATTTACTGCACTGGAGCTTGAATGTATAATTTTTATTCTGTGTGGACAAGAGAACATCTGCCACAAAATCAAACCTGTTCACCCAAGTATTGTTTTAAAAATCCCATTACAGTTTAATGTTGTCTAATCCTTCTACTCTACAAAAAGAATGGTTCAAATAAACCATTCAAAGTGAACAGAACATTAACGTCTGTATGCAATCTTCTGACCTGAACCGCGCCTCAAAAGGGCCAATCTGCGGTGGGAGTTATTGACATGGCTTTGCATAAGACAAACACGCTTTGTTGTATCAACAGGGAGCTGCAGCATAATAAGTTTTAAAAAGCCTGTTATCAATCAAAGCTGAAGGATTACAATGGATTTAAGTTAAGCTTTCATTTCCATAAACGAGACTTGAATACAGTCCCTGTTTGTAATTCTTTGTTTCCTCACATCGTGTTGAAGTGAGATGAGCTTCTGAAGGACATCAGGAGGGAGACGTAGCAGTGCTTTTAGCTCTGCATTAAACATACAGTTGTTGGTGGTGTGTGGTTGTTGCTCAGCTAAAAGGGGGGAGATGTGAGGCACCAGTTCAGGGAAGATTGCCTTGGGAGATTGATTGGAATTTGGTTTCTAATCAGTCTCTCTATCTTTATGTTCAGTGTTGTGCTGAAGGCTCAGTACATAACCCATCTGGAGCTGTTTCAGGACTCATCAGCTCGGAAGATCATCATGTGTGTCACAAGTCTGTCTAGCAAAAACAGAGAACATAAATTATTCCATTTTTGCATTGAAAACATGTTATGAGTCTTCTGTGTGGAGGAAAAATTCTTGAAGTTGTTGAAGCTTGCCTGAAACTGGTGCCTGAACATCAACCCTGCTGCAACAACCAGACATAGTTACAGCATTTTTCATCAATAACTGCTGAGCCACTCATAACATCGCAGTTATTCATATCGTAATCTGTCCTGTTATGAGTCTGTTATTAGCAAAAACAACAGTTTTTAGTTCATTTGCAGTTTTTTAAGAAATCTAGTAATTTATCTGATTAATTTAATTTTAACCATTATATATTTAATGTCGCAATTAAAATAAAAATGTGTATGCGTACAAATCTGAAAGCAGCATTAAAGATCATTTAAAAAGATTCAGCGTTTAGTTCCTTTAACTCACAGACCAACTGGGAATGTGCATGCATGGATAAGCTCATATGTCATCTTTTATATCTTGATGCACAGAAATTGGACTCCTAATAGGCACCTCTTTACCATGGCAACAGCTAAGAAGAAGACCAAGAAAAAAATTTGCTTGCATAAAAATTAAGGTGCCTTTGACAAAGGAATTTTCCTCGGTCACTGAACAGTCATTCTCCTCACATTCTTCCATTCATTGCAGTCCTTCAGCACTGCCAGTTTAGCTGCCCATGAAAGCTCCAGGTAAAATGCCATTAGTCTTAACCACAGAAGTGTGACTTATTCTCTAACACCGACACTTCTGAGGTTTTGTTGCCCTTCTAAAAGACATGAGAAACAACAAAAAAAAAAAGTTCAATTAATGTCAATTCGGTTTTGGGGCTTTACTTTTGCTGCCATTTAAAACAAACATCAGGTTTGTATTCGTATTGTAAAGTGTAAAATATGGTTTTGGTGGCAGAATTAGAAACTAATCCATGAAAGATAAAACATATGAAATACTTGTGTTTTTGCTCAATTGATTTTATGTGATAGGCCAACACAAAGTAGTATTAATAATAATTGTAAAGTGGAAGGGAAATGACACATCCTCCCTTTAAAAGCTTATACAATTAAAAACAAAATCTTGCACAATTTTATTTATCCCTTTGCTTCCATTTCTTAACTATCCACATTCAGTAAAAATAAAAAAAAGCCTACATAAAAAATTAAGGGTTATAAATTTGTCATAATTAGTTTTTCATATTAGAAAATCAGTTTATTACATTTACATTGCAGTTTTTTCCTTTACTGATGTCTCCTTGAGAATTTGAGCAACTGAAATGACCAAAAGTAAAATAAAGGGCAATTTTTTTTTTAATTTAAGCTGAATCTGTTCACTTCATTTGAGCTCTTTCTAAATGATGGCCATCTAGTCTCTGGGAATCATTTTGGGAAGATATCATTCAGCTGCCTCATTTTTAAAGAAGCAAAAAGAAGAAGAAAGAATCAAACTGACAGCACAGGACATGAGAATCCTAAAACTTCTGGCTAAGCCTGATGTGGTAATTTATTGTGCTTTACCTGAGTGAAAAATTCCATAGTCATGGAAACTGGCTGATGAGGGCAAGGACTCTTTCTATCCTTTTTGATCTGATTCACCTGTTAGGTATGATATTTTCCCTTCTATTCATAGCACCCATCTGCCAAGATCTCAGTGTGAAGGTTTCTTTTCTTTAGAGCTGCTCATTGATCATTACCAAGACCTTGTGCACTGCATGCCTCCGAAGTTCTGACATTTATAATTTCTCAGAATTTCGATGGATACGATCCTTATCAACATAATTTTAGCTTGACTGAATTTTACCCTCAATAGGTCTAAAGGGTTGTAAAGGTTTTTCTTTTGCATGAAGAAAGCTATGTGTAACATTCTAGAACATTTAGATTAATACAGTGGTTCATTGAATCAGAAAATCATTGAATAGTTAATTCATGTATTTATGTATTCAGTTAAATTATTGATTCATTTTACACACAGTGACATATTTCATGCTTTTCTTTAAGTGATTGTGACTTGCTAATGACAGTTCTGAACTAAGCTCAGAGACTAATTTACAGATTTTAATTTCAAAGGTTTCTCGTATACATTTTGGTGCATTATAAATTAGACCAGTCTTACTTCATAATAAGTCAAAAACAAAGTATTGAGTATGCACTTGAAACTTCGTCAGGGCTTCTTTCGCATAAAGTACTGCATCAGCGCAGTGTGGCATGGAGACCATCAGTCGGTGGCAGCTCCACGTGGGCTGAGGTTGAGCACAATGTGAGCAGATTAAGAAGCAAAGTGTTGGGGGTCTGGACATGTTCATGTTGTCATGATCTGGTTAAGCAGACAGCGTGGCTCCTCAAACCATCTCTAACTGTAGAAAGTTCCCACTACGGCTCTCCACTCAAGACTCTGGGACCAAATTAAAATAGACTTTATTGCTTTACCTCTGACCAAAAGTGCAGTTTTTTTTTCCTCTTAGCCCACATAAGTCCTACAAGTTACTTCTGTTGTTGTCTTTGGTTAGGAGTGGCTTATCATGAGTTACAGTTTCAGGAAAATCTCCCCTAAACTCTTGAACTGTCTTTGCTTCACAATCCCCTCAAGGCTATGGTTACTCCTCTTGCTTGTGCTACTATTTCTAAAAAACACATTTTCCACTTATAACCTTGGATGCAGTACTCTGTAAATGGCCAGCTTCAGTTAATTACTGTTAATTATTTGTATGGATGTCATTATAAGTTATTCTGTGTTTCTCAATTACTTGTGTTTTTGAGAAACTGAACTTTGGGGTTTCATTAGCTGTAAACCATAACCACCATATTGACGATAAAACGAACACTTCAAAAATATCACTCTCTGTAATGAATCGACGTAACGAATGAGTCTCATTCACTGAACTGAGAAACTTGAATAAAACAATGACATTCTAATTTATTTAAATGTACCTGCAAACTGCATCCTAACAGCAAAGAAATCCTTCCACGTTCTGAGTGTCTGAATAAAAATGACTTTTTCGAAGGTCACCTTCAGTGAGACACTCTGGGTCCGCAGGAATTCACTCACTGGGACAATCTGCTAAATGTCTGCTTTGACATTTTGAAGTGTGACCCTGACAGATTGTCGAGTTAGATAGTCCCTGAACATTTGTCTATCTGAATAAGTGTTGAATAACTGGAAATGACCGTCTGTTTAATAAACACCTTTCACATGACTTGGTTTACTAGCCTGTCTGTGAATAAGAGGGGAATATGGGATTGTTCAGGTGCTCACTGAGGCACTTTAACACCAGATTCCTCCATCAACAAGAGAAATCAAAATTCAAAAACCTTTTATTATCGCATTTATGAAACAGATATGAAATTTTTTTTTCCTTTGCTCATGAATAGGAAAGAATGTTTTAAGCAAAACAGGACTCCTGATACATCTGAGTTTACTGTTTACTGATTTTTTCCTTCATGTTAGGGAGTTTAAATGAATGAAATATAAGGGTTGAGAGAAAAACTTACCAAGCTTACTCAATGTTTTAGTGTTTCTTTGAAGCCAGTGACCTTACTCAGCAGTTCAGCCTCAGTCTCTGACAGCTGAGACTCATCTGCTTGTGGCTACATTGAAAACAAATAAGTTTAGGAAATTATTGTTGATCTAAAGATGGCTGAACTAGTCAGTGAACAGATAAGTGAGGGTGAGTGAAAGATCTGTTTACTCTGTTAGGTTGCATAGTTTCCTGTTGGTGTTGTTGTGGCGCAGCAGTGAACTCCGATGGAGAATGACAAGTTTCTCAGGTGAGTTTTGCAGTTGTGATCTGAAGCAGAAAGTGGTCAGAAGACCTGAAGCACCCCCAGTGGAGCATAAGTTCCTTAAATGTGTTTAAAGGTGAAACAGGGAAACAAAGGACAAAATATTGTCAAACAAATATAATATAGTAAAAATTTTCTGCAATCTGTTTTCACTGAGAATAATTGTGGAGGCGTACTGAAATGTATTCTTTACCTGATTTTGTCAGTGTGAGAAATCACAGTAAGAACACTGTAAATTGTGATTTTTCTTGCTTTAATGAGGAAGTAATTACATTTTTTTATTCTCACTTTCTCCAGCTTGTTAAAACTGATTTATTCTTTTTCAAATAAGTTGGAAAGATAGAGACAAGTTTAAAATTGGATTTGCAATTGACATTTTTTTTTAACAATTTTCAATGTGGTTTAGGTCACTCTATTTATAGCTGTAGTTAAACTTGTTTCGCAGCAAGAGAGCACATGGCGCTCTGCAACCAGTTGCAAAACAGTCAAAGCACACAGGATAACAATAATCTAGTTTAAAAAAAACAACAATTAACTAACATGTAGTAAAAAAAAAAAATCACCCAAAAGTTTAATGGATATGTCAGTAAAATGCAAATGAATGCAACAATATGATAAAGTACTAGAAAAGCATCAGTTAAGCATATACTTTACTAGTTACAGTTTCAAGGCTTGTTGCTGCAGTTTCTTTAACTGAGTTCAAGCACCATCAGCCAAGAATATTTTAAGGGACCAGCAAACTATTTATAGTGTCAGTGGCCATATGATTTGTGCCATGAATGAACGGAAGAAAAATAAATAAGGGAGATTACTTTCAAATTTTAAGATGACCCGGTGAAGGATTACTGGCACCATAAAATAATTAGACTTGCTGTCCTGTCCCTGTCTGACAGCCTTCAGAGTCATTAGTTCATCACACTACAGAGCTTAAAATGAAACCCGACTCTAGTTGGCACAGGCCATATGACACACACTTTTTGGATATTCCTCCACCTAATCCAAACAAAAGCACTGCCAAATAAGCAAGAGTTACAAAAATCTGGTTCAGACGTCTCTCTAGTAACACAATGCAGGTCCACTTTTACATTGGTACATGCCCAAGTTAAAGCTCTTCAGAACTTCAAAACTCCCAGTTTAATGGACACTCATTTTGAATTTTATTCCTGTTGGTTTGTGGTCCTAGATTTTGGCATAACTCTATTACAGATGGATTTAATAGTCACTATCAAATCTGTTCCCTCTTAGGAACTCACCTCTTGGGAGTAATTATATGCAGTTCTGTGGCATAAACTGTTTAAATCTCTTTAAAAGCAAGTAATGGTATGTGGTCTATAAAAAGATTCTGCACAAATGGTCAGTAGTTTATCAAACACAATAAAAATCCAACCTTGAGCTCAGTCACAATTTTCTGAAAACGTTTTCTATTTTAAAAGCTACTCTTCAAAGTAAATTGATGAAGAAAAAACCTAATAAAACTCACAATAACCTTATAATCTGAAATGTTGTGGAGCGTATCATTTTGAGATAATAAGGTTAGACAAATGTCAACACAGCTTGATTGTCTTTTTTTTTTTTTGCACAGCACATCAGGTCATCACCAATATAAACTTGCACATAATCCCAGGTCCAGTGTGGCATTTCTGCATATTTTGTGCTCTGTTCACACTGATAAAATGAGCGCGGAAATGATCATACATCCATTTTGCCGCTGTACCGGTGTTGATACATTAGGTCAAATGTGTCTGTTTTATTAAAAAACCCAAATCCAACACTGCATATTTATCTTTGAAAAACAGTTCCACTGGCCATTTTTGCTCAAATGTGGGGTTGAATTGTATTAAAACTTGAAGAAATACAACCAAATTAAAGTCTAGCCTGGGCAATATTTCCATTGGGGTGTTTTAAATGCATATTGAGCATCATGGTGGTTTTACTCTTTCTCAACCCACCTCCGCCCCATCTCCACCTTCAGCTCACGGCTCTCAGGCCTCATTCTCCTCCGACCGCCGCCACCAGTACAGGCCCTGGGGGGTCTACATTCCTATGCTGCATCAGGAATGTTCATCGAACTTATCGAAGTCCAGCTCGACGTCCCTGGCCAGGGCCTGAACACCAAAGGACTTTGGTTATTTTTATGTTCATTTTGTCATTAAGCTCTTTTAATTGCTTTCTTTCTCCGTCTGAGTCTCTCCAGATTGAAATAATTTAACTGTAGAAACTTGGTCAAGTTAAACTGCAGGATTCAGTTCCTTCACCGAGACATTAAATAAGCAACCATGATTTTGTTTTTATTTTTACTATAGACTTTGGCAGAAAATACAAGTAACCAGTTTCTTCTATGTCTAGAAGGCATTCAGTTGTTCATCAGTCTCCTCTGCTTTCCATATAGCATATGTAACCAATTGATTCCTCCCTACTGAGAAACAATGTCACTGTAGTTAACACAAGCTGGTCCTAGGAAAACAACACTCAGTAACTAATCTGGTTATGATGCAATGTTCAGAATATTTTTACAGGATTGTTTGCACAAGGTGACAAATCCCATCTGTACTTTTGATTGGCTGCCACGGTTGAGTGCACTGTGCAGGGCAGAGTGGAAGATCAGTTCGTGTTGGGACAAAGTTATCCTCCGGGATAAAGACGTTAAGAGAGCGGTAATGAGAAACTTTTGCTGCACAACACACCTTAAAATGTCAAACACTTCTGTGTGAGATGACCATGATAAATGTGTCCTCTCTTGTCTTCAAACCATCCAGGCAGAAAATGACACAAGTACACAACCTGTCAGTCCTCGTTTGGGATATTCACCAAAACCGATGGTTGGCAAGAGTGTCAAACCTTATAAAGTTTCCAGTTTTCCAGTGGGATGGATATCAATATTCATTCAGTGGATTTCTGCATATTCCTGAGAATTAAGACTTATTTAGAATCAATGCACAATCAGCAATTTAGAGATTATAAGATTTAAAACAAACCACCAATTGACAGAATAAAGAATGATTATAAATCAGCCAATATTTACTCACTAATGATTATTTAAAACAAAACTAATTCACAACATGAAATGACTAACAAAGAAAAGTAGCACTAATTAATGAACAAACTATGACCAGGATGTAAATGTTTAAGCCTAAAATTTATAAAAATGTTTGTCAGAAGCCCCAAGGAATGGGTATTACAACTTTATTCAGATTCTAATCTTTAACACTAATCCAAGAATAGAGGGGAAAAGGTATAAGTCGTATCATGACTTTCTAATCTTTCTGGATCTTGGTATATGTGCATATTTAAACACCCTTTTACTCTTGGCATGGCAAACAGGAAAATATTTGGCACAAACAACTTTTTGGAAGAGCTAAAAGGTCAGTGAGGTTGTTGGTTCTGGCACTGGCCCAATGGCTGACTGGTTCCAGTTTTTGGATCAGATAAAGTTCACAAGTCCTCTCTAACCTGAGCAGGCAACCCTCCTTTCTGATTTTAACATTGGGTCTGAGCTGTGAGACCCTCCTGTGGGGCAGGAGTCATTAAAAGGGGCTGATCAACCAATGAGAAATGGATTTGCTCCATCCGTCCATCCAAAAATGCTGGTATAGCTTTGGCTAGAAATGAAAACTCAATAGAGGCAAATACAATTAAGTATTGATCCCAAAATTTGCAAGATTGCAAATATTCCTGATCTCAATGCAGCAATCATTCACATAATTGGGTCATTTAAATATCTGCAAAGAAAAAGACATCTTAATGTTGTTAACTGAGAATTTAGTCAAAAAGTGATCAAATCTGGATGTCTATTTAATGCAGTTTATTTTTCAATTTGTCATTCAACTCAGAAGAGTTATAATCAGGGCTCATATACCTCATAGACTTAGAAAGTATTGCCCACTAGGTACATGATGCAAAAACCACATGTTTGTACAAAAGCAATGCCTAAAATCTTTTTTGCAGACAAATTGTATGTAAACAGGCAGAATTTTGGAAGATGAAATATGAGCCTCAAACACTCTTGACATCATCTACAAAAAGTATAACAGTGCTTTTAGTCTCTAAAAGATCTAGCTTCTTTTTCAAAAATGTTCTCTGTTTCTAAATATTTGAAAATGTTCTGATAGAAAATAATTGGGTTATGCATCGCCAGCTCTTATAGTCCACTTAGCTGTTTTGATATAATTATTTTTGTATCCAGACTTACCAGGGCACAACATGAGTGCTGCTTTAAATGTTAACTTTTTGTTTTGCTTAAAACTCATCTGTAGATGACATCAAATTATGTGTCTTACTCGCAGTGAGCTGTGTTTAAAATATCAAGAAAATAAAAATGGCAGGGTTGGCAGGGTGACTCACACTGTAGACAAACAAAATAAGATGTCTTGGTTTCAGCACAGAAAGCTAGAAACTACACATCTTAAAACAGAGAAGAGGTTTGGCGCTGTGATAAGATCAAATATATTTATGGAAAATTTTACAAATCTGATTTGGGAAAATAGATATAGACACATAAATAACATATATATTTCTGATTAAATAGAAATTTAATCAGAAATAAAACTTTATAATTAAAATCACAATAATACAGTATGACAAGGCTCTGGCCACTGCTGCAGATGTGTTTGCTGTGTCATATTTACGTAAGTGAGGATGTGACCAACCGTTTTTTTTTTTTCAATAGAAAGATTATATTAGGGCTGCACAGTGGCGCGGTTGGTAGAGCTGTTGCCATGCAGCAAGAAGGTTCTGGGTTCAATCAGCCCCGGTCTTTCTGCATGGAGTTTGCATGTTCTCCCTGTGCATGCGTGGGTTTTCTCCGGGTACTCCGGTTTCCTCCCACAGTCCAAAAACATGACTCTCAGGTTAATTGGTCTGTCTAAATTGTCCCTAGGTGTGAGTGTGTGTGTGCATGGTTGTGTGTCCTGTGTGTCTCTGTGTTGCCCTGCGACAGACTGGTGACTTGTCCAGGGTGTACCCCGCCTCTCGCCCGGCAAGCTAGCTGGAGATAGGCACCAGCAACCCTCCCGACCCCACTGAGGGACAAGGGTGAAAGAAAATGGATGGATGGATGGATGGATGGATTATATCAGAGGAACAAAGTGTGATTTTGTTTCATCTTGGTTCATTAATATGCAGGGTGGCATGGACTGGCTAAAAACTGCCGCTATATATGAATTTTCGCTGCACAGGTCTTTTTGTTTCCTGTTTCTATAATATCCACACAAAAAGGTTAATTGAACTGATGAGTCTGAATTTACCCTACGGGTGAGTTTTACATACTTGTCTCTCTGTCCTGTGTTGTTTATGTTGATAGAGGCCGGGGACCTATCCACAGAAAACGTAATTTCTCATTCATTCTTTATACTGAGAAAAACAGGAACAGGAAATGGACAGATAAGTGGATAATTAGGATTTATTTTTCTGCATCATGAATAATTTTTAATCTTTTTTTCCCCCTGTATGACTTGAAAAATGGTTCCGTAATTCTTGCTATTTCATTCTTGTATTTTTCCTGGTACATTTACAAAATCAGGAAGTTTAACTAAAAAATAAAATTTTATTTATTTAATCCATTTTTGGCCATATTGACACCATATATTGGGTCATACATTCCTGTGACAGGGAAGTTAAAATCATTTGCTGTAAGGGCTTTTTTTGTGAACCTCTTCCTGAAACAACTATGGGACCCTGAAGGTGTGTGTGTGCAAACTATCATCCTTCTATAGACAAAATGAATAAATGATCTTCAAGTGTTTTATTTGTTCCCAATAGCCCATTTTTATGCTTTTATAATTCCATTAGAGTAACCTTCTTTATACTCACAACGCAGAGTCACAGGGAAACATAAAACTCTTAAATAAATCATCAGTAAGAGCAGAAAAATAACAGAACTGGAAAATTATTATTTCAGTTAAATAGCTTGCTCCTCTTCATTTCTATTAAAGCACTGTCCAGTTTCTGGACAGAAAGAACTGGGTTTCTGTGTATCCATAGTTTATGGAGGTTTAAAATGCTAAGGCTGTCCCAAATATTTGTGCTGTCCACTTAAAATATCTGAAAGCACCGAGGACTGTGTACACACACTAAATAAAGTTTATCGGTGTCTTTTTTGAAAACCAAAGGTCACTAATAATAAAATCCCCTCACAACACATAAACTTCTTTCCCAAAAATGTTCTTCACCATGGGCCCAAGCAGTGCACACAGAGCCCTCCGTATTCATCGGTAACTCTGGTGAGGACATGAATACATAAACCTAAAAGTAATTTACAATTTCATTAAATGACTGTAATCTTACACAATATAATATGCTCCTCTTTTCAACATCTCTCTTAAGAATCAAGAGTCCTGGGTCCTCTCCTCTGCTCTCACCCCACAGGGTTTTCACAGGCCTGCAGGGCAAAGATGACCATGTTTCTGGTACAACTTGTTTTCACTTTTTAAGTAGAATTTAATTTAATTTCAATTAGTCATTTATAAAGGTTTCTGGGTTTGTTAAAGGAGAAACAAGCACCTAACATTTTAGATGACCTACCATATTTAACAGGGGCAACACCCAGTTGGTTGTGGCAGATGGCAACTCGTACTGAGTCAGGTTCTTCTGAAGGTTTCTTCCTATTAAATGAGTGTTTTTCCTCTCCACTGCCACTAATGTATGCTCAGCATAAGGGATTGTTGCAAAGTTAACAACACCACATAGGCAATTATGCTACTGTTGCTATGTGCTCGTCCAGAAGAAGTGAATGTCAAAGGTCAATGTGTCACTGGAATCTGGTTCCTTAGGTAGAAAACATATTAAAGTAATATAAATAATAAACTGAACTTGAAGCACTATTTGAGAAGTGGGATCAATTGGAATGTATGTGTGACTTTCCAGCGTTGATTCTTATGAATTACCAATCTTACCGGCATAAGCACATGGTTACAACCGATCAAATAAAAATAGCAGTTAATATAGACTTGGTGACCTGCCGAGGAGAAATAAGCTTCTGTCTCACATCAAGATAATTCCTACAGGGATTGTCAAGCTGGAGAGACACTATACAATTTTTTTTTTACCTGATTTTATCTCTGATTGTCAGTCGGGAAACGTCTGTGTCAGTCTGCACTAGCTACTATGAGATGGGGTGAAAACCGGACTTTGACGGGGAGCTAAACTGACCTGACCTCTTTTGCAGTCAAACAAACATGTTTGACTTTTCGAGGCTGATCTGGAAGCAGTCAGGTTGTGTGAACTGAACACTGACCCTGCTGCTATGTCTGTTTCAGACAGCCAATAAAGAAAAGAGAATGGAACATGACATCAGCTCTGAACTGACTATTTATTTCTTTGTAACTAAGCAATATTATGTACAGAAAAGCAAAAGAGCATAAAGCATCATACCAGCTCTCACACAACTAAATACCATAACACAATGCAACGTGTTGAACAAATAAAAAACAACAGAGAAACACTTGGACATTCAAGACTAAAATACAAGAAATAATGAGAATCCTTACTTCCATGTTTCAAAGAAAGGCAATGAGACTTAATTTAACGAACTGACATTTCTACAGTACAATCATTCTAAAACCCACAGACAAACACATAACCTCACATACATGTTCCAACTATCAGCAGGAGTGGAACAAAGAATACAGCTGAATTTATCTAAATCATATTCAGCTTCATCTCTGCTTCTATATATGTGGGAGTGTAACAGAAACAGCTTGTCCAAAGTCTGAGAATATCTTTTATTGCCACCATCGCACTTATATTTTTGTTCCTTTAGACTGTCAACCGCGCAAGAGTTTTCATGAAACCTTGATGTGCTCAGTTGGCTTTACTTTGTCTGTAACATCCTGTAATCTGTGATCCAGCATCAGGCACAGCCACATAGGTAAAGTGTGTGGACCTCGGTCTTTCCCATCTGACTGTGAACGTCATCTGGTGTGTTCCCGGCCAAAAAGCCATTTGACATCTTATGCACTGCTTATAAATATCTGGTTTCAATTGTAATTGAACGAATTACAACTGAATTAATGCATTAGCATCCCTGCCAATACTACTGTAACCTAGCCTATTTGAATATACTAAGATGACGCAGAAACAAAAAATAATTAATCTATTAGGCATGTCAGTGCTTGTTCAGCTTGAAATCTATTCTTGTATTAAATTGGCAGAAGCATAAAAGGTAATACAGCTTCAGTTGTCTTGGTTGTATTCCCTGTAACTAATTTCATAAGACATGCCCAATCAGACATGCTAATTGTAAGCACAAGGCTGCCGTAATTGGAACAGTTTTGACCTGTTTGCCCAGTTGAGTGCAGTGGTGCATAAATAAGCAGCACCTCGTAGATTTCATGTGTGCTGCAGGAAACAATCTCTAAAAGTCTTTTTTTTTTTTAGCATTTTAGCATTTTCTGATAGCACAAAAGTCCTGAAAGTGACAGTCAGTGGAACAGCACATTCAGTCTGTGGTGAAATCAAAGTGTGAAGATACACTGAATATTATGGATTGCTCACAGCCTGGCTTGTCTCATGAGCATCTTTCTTTGCTTGTTTTTATTCCCCTTCATCTGCTTTTGAAAACAGGGAACAACAAATATGGAAGCTATCACCTCTCATCGGTGACAAAGACAAAATGCCCTTATTGTGGAGTTTTTGTGCAGTAGCTCGCAATAACAAACCTGGAGCATTACACGAAAGGAAGTGATAATGTCTGTATTTTTCTAGACAAATGAAGCAAGACATCTCTAGACAATATAGTAGGGAGCTGTTTTATCAATCAATTTCAAAACATACTCCATCTTTTTGTAAGACTTAGTCATTTTTCACCAATCACCTCATTTATTCAAGGCAGGGTTGTTAGATTCAGATTGACTGTATTGTAAAAAAAAGAAAGAAGTAAATCTATTCAGGTTTTATGTGTTTACATTCTGATATTTTCACAGGAACAAGTGGTACTAACACAAAACTTTTGAAAACTATCATCGTAAGTTTCCTCAGAATAGATTTGAAATCTTAGCAATAACATAGTCCTGTTTTTTTTTGTATAGGAGTAAGATGCATGTTCTATCTGGGTATAATCATCTATGTTTCTTACAATATTTTCCGAGTTTCCTGTTGTTTTGATTGTCAGCAGTGGAAGACAGCAATTTTGAGTCGCCCTATTTTGGAAGGAAAAAAAAAAAATTGTCTCACCAATTTGTTTGAAAACATCAACAAATTGCTACACCATAAACTATCATTATATTTGTTATGGGGAATACGACTGCCGTCTGAACTCAAAGAAAGCTCTACATGTTTCACTTCAGCTGGCAACCAGTCAAAGATTACGAGATATTATAACAAATTAAAATAGAGAAAATGGCATAAAAAAAGGTTGGTTGCCAATTAATGTTATTAGTTCAAAAAAAGTAATTTTCTATTATACAATTTAATGGACAGAATAATATCATCCAAGTTTAAATTAGTTTGTATAAGCCATCTGCACTTGCAGGTCAAAAAATCCCTCAGAAAAATTAAAGCTCACAGCATAGTTGTTAAAAAAAAAAGGAAAGAAGAATAACAGATTGACACCGAAAGAGTTTGCGTTGTCTCGGTAGATACTCAATTTGCTGTGCTGCCACGTTTGTATATTGCAAGTTAAAAATAGTCAATTAGCTTAAGATGAAATCAAAAGACAAACTCAGTTTAATACTAATTGCTTTAGCTCATGGACACTTCAGTCTTGAGTCATATATTGTACTGTACAATACCCATTTGTAAGAGTGTTATTTTAATCTCTGAAACCGTAAGACAAACAGAAAGTGTTTCAAGTGTTTTCAAGTATTTTACTTAGTTGACCAAATAAGTACATATTTTTTTTAAATAAAAGTGCAGCCATGAGAAAAAAAAATGAAGACCCTATTAAGCATACAGCTCGTTCAAATTAGATGTATGCATAATAATATGTAATAAGTTTTATTTTTACCTCATATAAAGTGGACAACAAAAGTGAATCTTGTTCATCTTGTTAAGGAAAGTAAATTTAAAATATGCTTTTTAGCTGAGAAAAAAGTTTGGTCAACATCAAACGTTAACCTCTTTAGTTAAATGAGACTCTTGTTGTAGTGAACCATCAGTTCCTTACATATGTCTGGAAAAAGTCTGCCCCAGTCTTCACTTTCATCTTTGGAGAGTTTCTTGTATGCAAAAGTGTTTTTCAGTCACATCAGAGCATCTCCACTGAGAAAAAGATTTGGACTTTCTACAAATTCATAAGTTGATTATGAAGACAGGCACTTTCATATCAACCAAAGCAAAAAGCTGAGTCTTGTGATGACATTAGGGTTTCCGGAGTCTTCTTTTGGCATTTTGAAGCCTGTTTTCAAGGTGAACATTGCTCAACAGTGAGACTGGCTAACTGCTTTGACTGTCCTCAAAATATAATATAAACTTTCTACACAGTTGAATAGTGGATTTAAAATTTTTGAGACCTCATTAAATCTCTTACCAAACTCACAAGCCCCTACAATGTTCTTTCTGAAGGCCTCAGACAGCTCGTTCAATCTTACCCTGGTGTTCACAGAACGCTCACTTTAACAGACAGGAGCACACAAAACTAAACGTCTGAGGTTTAAACAGGGAAAAACACCTTCAAAATGAAAAGGAACAATACAAGTAAAATATTTTAATCAGGTGCACCGATGCCTATGTTCATTTTAACCAGTTTTAGTTGGAATAAATTTAGGAGTGTTATTTTTTTTATTTTTTACCAGAAATATCTTTTTTATAGCTGTTTTTCAGGCTTGTTGTTTGAAATTGTTTATTTTTTCCACTATAATCGAAATCAAATAGCCACATGTCCAAATATATTTATTTTACGGGATGTCCTAATTTTTCACATATACCTGTAAACAATTTCAAAGTGACAGCCATTAGAATTGACCATGGAGTTAAAGCTTTGTGATTCTTTGAACAAGTTTGCATTGGGAATACATGCAAAGAAATAAGTTGGTATGTTCACAATTAAATTCATCACCTTCATTTTCATGCATTTATTAATTCTTGCACAAAGATATAAGAGTTGACATTTTCATCCCTCTTTCAACAAGATGAAGATTAGTAGGTTTTGCTGTCATCCACCTTTGAAAAGTGTGAGAAATCTTGAGAAGCAGCAACCAGGTTTTAATAAGTGCGGAGAAAAGAGAGCACATTACACCTGTCCTTAAATCACTGCTCCTGCCTGGCTTGCAGCAAGCACCAGAATTAGCACTCTAGTTCTCACTTAGCAAGAGGAAGCCATAAAAATATATCACAGTGCTTTCAGCTTATAATTTCTGCTGTCCAAATGACAGCGAAAGGAAGCTGTAAAAGTCATGCTAAGATCGGGTAAAAACTAGAACTTTAAGATAAAACTGCTTCTCTGTACAAGAATGAAAAACAAAACAAAACAGATTGAACAAAGTAATACTTAAGCTGCAACATTCTGCTATCTGATGCTTGAATAAAGATATGAAAATTACCACTTTTATTCTCATTCAGTGTAAAATAAATTATTTTCTTATTAGAGTTGCATAATCTAACATATTTTTTGTACCTAAATATCAAACCTTTAATTTAAAAGGCTTTTGGAAAAAGTAAAGTGGATTTATCCATAACCTTTGGGTCATTATTCTGAGAAAAAAACAAACAAAACTTTATTTTCCATCAGAAGCCATCAGATGTTCGATTAAAATTATTCAGGTACTTAATTTAAAATGTAATCTGTATTTTTGTGGTTTGACTGAAAAGCCTAATTTGAAGAATGCCTCCCAACCAACCAGTTGGAATTTCA
Organism: Poecilia reticulata; assembly: GCF_904066995.2. Classification (NCBI taxonomy): domain Eukaryota; kingdom Metazoa; phylum Chordata; class Actinopteri; order Cyprinodontiformes; family Poeciliidae; genus Poecilia; species Poecilia reticulata. The sequence goes on from NC_088831.1 coordinate 38,381,158, forward strand.
GTAGGTAATGTCTAATGGTTGTTATTGAGACTTACCTTATTATCTTGCTAATTATGCATTAAGAAATGAATACAGTAGCATTTGTGTTATAACTTAATATGTATTCTATATTATAGCACATTTTTGTGGTAACACAAACCTCTGGCTTTAAAGCAAGCAGTGGCAAAACAGCACTAAAATTTGCTTTCCAAATAGGTTATAAGTTTTATTTCGAAAACCTTTTATGATATATCCATATAGATATGTTTATACACGCACACACCCACACATTTATACCCACTTTAATTATTAAGTAGATCCCTCTTGCAAATTCTGCCATTTCATTTAAAACCAACTGTTTTGTCAAGGACTTTTCATGTCTTCACACAGTCTGCCTCGCTCCCCAGAGCCACAGCTGCAGGATCGGGCAAAAGGAAAGCTGAGGGTCTGCATGCAGACCCAACACTTGCATGCTGCCTCTGCATTCCAGAGGCACAGTCATTACGGTGCACTCCGGGGAGACTCGTTAAAACATTCTGGAAATGCTAACTTTCATTCCATTTGCAAGTTATCAATGTGGTTTGTCACAGCCAAAATGTTGTGATGGAACTTTGGTGTTCCCAGGAGGACTCATGTCAAAATACTCACACTGTATTTTTGGCTCTGCTTCAAATAAATCTGGCTCCTGTACCCCCTGTAGTGGCCTGATAGACCCAGATGACAATCACTGCGCGTTTGAATAATCAGCGGAAACTCTTGAATAAGCAGTGTGAACCCAAATGCCTGGGATGTTAATAAACTCTGCTCTTTGAAATGCCTCAAAAAGCGGTATCCTCTGGATATGGAGCCGCAGACAAGCTCTTACCCAGCAAATAGCAACCCTTGAGTCGATTACTCTTTATCAAACTAGGCCATCCGTCTCCTTGCGCCCAGTCTTTTGTACACAGCTATCAGACCTGGGCCACAGAAGAGGGAAAAGGACAGGCCAGGAGAAAGTAATGATGTTTGTGATGAGACTCAGTGTTGACTTAAGTCTAGCTGCAAGATCCCTGGACTCTCACAGTCAGGCCATTACACACTCCATGCGTTTTCACATAGGAAGTCAGAGGGGCTTGTAGGGGATGAAGACGCTCTTATTTTAGACGGGGCTGACGAACAGGTCACTCAGAGATGTGTGTTCAACTTTGAGCATCAATAAATCCTTCCCCACAAGAACTCTGATGCTCCCACTAGGGTTGTAAGATTTGATTAATGATTTTTTCTCCTATATATATATAAATAAAATAAAAGCAACATTTCTGTAAGCTATAAAAATGGAAAGTAGCCAGAATATCACCAATAACCTGGCAAAGTCATTTTTGTAACACTGTGATGTTTTGTTCAAATAACTTAACATTTTTTAACTTGTTGAGCCTCCCCTGAGGGGTGAAGGTTCACAAAGCTTGAGGAAGGTGGAAAGATTTTGAGAAATTAATAAATGTGTCAGGAACAAGGATAGCCAATTTACAGTTAGCAGGGGGTCATTTTGTTTTGGTTGATAATGAGAGGATCTAAACCTGGCATTATGAGGACGTCTGAACCCACTATATGTTATTGTATAACATAAAATCAGACTTAGAAAAATCAAGTCAGGTATTTTTTGTGCAGGTTAATATCTGATTTTAATTGTGTATCATTCTGGGCATGACTGCAAAAGTGAAGCATGTTAATAAAATTACATAAAAAGTGAGGAAAAAAAATCAGATCAGTTGTCAAAACTCTTAAATTTTCTGACAATTTTTTTTTTCCTCTCAGGCTTTTGTAAGAGGCTCTAAATGGTTGTGTGGTAGCTGCAAGGCTTTCTGAAGCTTTGTTTTGCACAGAAGCGCTCACTCTCAGAGAGAATGACTGAAAACTGAAAAGAACTCAAGAGTTGTTTTTCAGGTTAAGGGAGAGAGGGTCTGAAGTGGAAGGGGGCAGATATCTTTACCTGTGAACTAAAAGTTGACCAGGCAAGTAAAGAGCACAACAGGTCTGAAGCAAAAATATCAAACATTTATAAGAGACATTCTTCAAGTTTAAGCTTGTAAGACTCACCAGCTGCACTCTAGAAATGGTGGTTCATAACAGAAATGCTTACAGGGCATAAAACACTTTTCCTTGTATAAAGTCACAGTCTATCACTCGACAGCATTCGGTTTGAAGTTTTGAGATTAACTGGCATCTGAGTCGTTACATAAATTAAGTGGCACCTCTCACACAGTGTGCAACTCCAGGCATGTTATTCAGTAAAACCCTGCAAATATTAGGAGCCAGCCATTTAGCAGCAAGTTGCTTTCTCAGCTAGATTCTCAAGAGTGATATTAAAAATGAAAAGAAAAGTTGCTGTATGCTCTTTTGGAGGCGTTTATGACCTTTTTCATGGCATGTTTGACTTCAATTCAACTGATAATGATTCAAATTCAGTACTCTAGTTCCCATGTCTTGAACATATTTAACTCCAGGCAATCTGCTCCAAACCAACCAAGACATTGCTGTACATCTAAATTAAAATGGCAAGGAGAGCATAAATTAGAGAAGCTGCCAAGAGGGCCAACTGTGGAGGAGCTTCAGATTCCCAGCTCATGTGGGGCATTCTGTTGAAAGGACATTTATTACTCATGCATTCCACAAAAATCTTATGGGTCGGTGGAGAGTAACTGTTACAAGAAAATACAAAGTTTCAGTTTGCTTCAAAACATGTAGGGCACAAACAAACATGGAAGAAGGTGCTGGGTGAGGGGATTTCTCAGCAGCAGCAAAGGAAGCTGGTCAGAGTAGATGGAGAGATAGAAGGAGGCAACAACTGGGCAATCCTGAAAGAAAACACTTTAGACACTGCAAAAGACTGAGGTCTCAAGCCAGAGCTCCAGTATACAGGAGGATTAATTATTTTGCATAGAACAAATAAACAAGATGTCTTGTCTCTGGTTGTGCAAAGGTTGTAAAACCCTATAAGATGTACAGCTGTAACTTAAGTGGGAGAAAACTAAACAAAACTTTAATTTTTAGACTTATGGTCACAATTGGTTGGTTGATCATATCAAATTCCAATAAAAACACATGTTGGTTTGTGGTTGTGCAAAGTTTAAGTTATACAAATACTGTTGCAAGGTGATGTAACAAATTTGATCTCAAAGTACTTTTACAAGACAAGCAGGTCAAATTCTTACAAAACTATATAAAATCCGGTTCAGTCCAACGTTGGTTCAAATAAATCCAGTTCAATCAAAGATAATCAAATCATAGTCCGAATTGTAGCTATGGCTGTTTTATCATAATTATAATACAGTAACTTAAATTTCAGGTCAACAACCGAGGAAATGAATAACTGTCAAATAATTAGATGCATTTAATATTAAATGGACATGCCTTGGAACATTTTGCCTCATATTCTGACACATTTTTTGAAATCCATTAAGCCTTTGTTACTCTTCCTTAATATCTACGGCGACCTTGTGTCCTTCCTATTCATGTTTTTGTTATTTTTTTTAAGACAAAATATCTGCCTGAGCAGAGATGTTTACTTGAACTGAAAGATGACCTCATTTTATAACAGCTCATAAAACCTTTTTGACTTTGGAGAAGAGTTTATATTGCAGTTATAAAAAACTTTAACTGTCCTAACAAACAGGATAATCCAGCCGTTTTTACAATTCTGTAAGACAAAACTTGTCTTAATTACTGGCAACACTCGACAACAAGACTGTTAATTATTGATGGGAATTACCAGGCTATTGCTTAAAAAAAAGCTTTTGACGGCAGCCATGTTAGATGAGTTAAATAACCTAAAATAAATAACTCTACTAAGAAATCATAGTATTCTACTGAAAATATTTTTGAATAATCCATGATTTTTTCAAAGTTATTGGTACTTCTGCTCTCAATGCACTTCCAAGAAACGGAGGACTCTTTTACCCAGAATTCTCTGTTACACTCTTTTCTTCAGCTTACCGCTTGGGTTTTCTCAAGGATTTTAGTTTGGGGACTCAGAGCACCATAATGTTGTGTTTGGATGAGAAAAATCCTATAAAAATCCCTTTTCATTTTTGTTTCTGAAAGCAAAGACCTCCACAATTTAACTTGAAATGTCCTGGTACATCAAAGTTCATAATACCCCCAAGTTCAAACTAGGAACTCTGGAGGAGAATAGACGTCACAGCATCACAGATTCTTCCTTGTACTTAACAGGCAGGAGTTGCTTTTACACAATTATTCTTTGCTTCATGCCACAAATATCTTTGAATGTTTGTCAATCTCATTTGACCAAATCACACAGGTTCAACAAAAGCCATAGCAGTATTAGCAAACTACCCACATTTCCGGTTCTAATGAAAGAACTTGGAGCATGTTTTCTTGGAATGTCTCTTTAACAACTAGTAGGCAGGGAGATACTGTGGTTAACTTAACATGAGGACCACAAAATGCCTGTCCTTGCTACGGCCGTCTAAAGGCATCTTTGGTGGTTTTCATGGATTCTCGTTTAACCTAGCGACCAGCTGGCTTACAGAAATTGTCCACTGTGTTACAGCATATTTACACCCAAAGAACCAAATTACCAAGTCCAAGATCTAATCAATTTGAAAAAAGTATGGCATTTTCTCAATCAGCCTACTCATACAATTTGGCTTTTTCTAATTGCTTTTGTTTCAGAAGATATTACTGCAATAAACAAAACATTTACAATGTTTTACCAAGGGTCCAATTATTGTGGCCATCACTTTCTGCCTCTAGAAGACCAAACGAGTATAACTGTTAGAATTCACCCCACAGCATCAATAACAGCACTTTTTTTTCCCGTTGGTATTTTATGCGCTTAACAGCCGTTTGCTGTCACAGAGGTGCTCAGCTGTCCGTGACTGCAGCAGGGCAGGAAAGCTGCTCTGCTGTAGGATGTTCTGCAACGACTGATGTGGAGGACAAACCGGTGGTATTTAGCAAGCAAACATGTGGAGGCTCATTTCCATATTTCACCTGGCTGATAAACCTGGTGTTTGCCTGATTCGTCTGTAAAAACAAAAACAGCAGAACAGAAAAAACCATTGTGCCCGGCGTGCGACGCTGCTTAAAATGCAAAGCAAACTGCTCTCACTTGAAACTTGCTCGTAACAAAAACAGAGCTCCTTTTGTGCTTGGCACATCACCGCACGATTGGGTGGGAGTGAGGTAGGGCAGCTTTTTTTTTTTCTTTTTCTAAATTATTTATTTGTTCAAAACTGAGTAATTATCTCAAGTCTCTCTTTTCACATTCAAACAAACAGTTGGCCTCTCTCTCTCTCTCTCTCCGTTTTCTGACAGCATTATTCAGATGAGGTCTGCATTGCAGTCAGAGTCATGTTTACTGACCAAAGCCGCAGTGTGAAATTCAGAATAATTGCTCTCCACAACTCCCCTGGCATTCCCTGGCACATTTTGCCGCTCTGCTCACTTCAAGCAGAAAGTCCAACGCCCGTCTCTGTTCGTCTATTTATTAATCGACCAGTTGTCATTAAAATGGAAAAAAAAGAAGCAAATATGCATTCATAAGCTCTAAAATATTTTGCATTAACATGTTAATGCAATAAATGAACATGAGAGCAATGTCAGGGTATTGAGAAAAGGTCACGTTCATGTCAACCACACCAATTTTGGCACTTCAATATGAAGGTGGGTCTACTGATGGTAACAGTCTGGAATATCTACTGTAAATCTAGCAGATGTAATTGCTAAAAATGGCAAATAAGCAGAACAAGCAGATATGTCAGGACGCTGGTTGGACACCTCATTATAGCACCACAGCATTCCTCATTGTGCAGGGAGGAGTCCTTGGCGTGCGGCTGAGCAGGAAGGCAGCACACAGAGAATAGTCCCATTAAGATGTTTAGAACCGTACGAGGGTGTGTATGTGTGTTTCATGTTGTTGGTAGTGATGGCAGTGGGGAGGAGGCAATCATTGCTGCATGCACTTAAATATGCTCACACAGAAATCTCAAAAGCAGTCATGTTTCCCCCAGCCGGCATGTCATTCTCCCAAATTGTTTCATGTTCTGCTGCGCGACTAAATAAAACCAAAAGGAAAACAAATTCTCCTGAGACGGAGAGGAAGAGAAAATACTCATGTTGCATACTTTGTAGCTCTGTCTAATACTTTAGTCGGGTTTCTTCAAAATGGCATTTTCTGGTTGAGCTTGATTCTAAAACTCTGACATCCTTTAATAGGGGGAGGGAAAATCTCTAAAGGGTTTACTGCCATCTGTTGGTGCCGAGCAAAACTGATAATCATCTGATAATGCTTGGCTGGGTTGTATAATCCTTTTATTATGCATTTATATGTGCATATACACCAAACTGGACAGGTGAATATACTTTCAGACTTTCTGAGTGTATCTTTATTGACCTGTCGATAACATTTTAAATAATTTCGCTCTCATTTCTACACCCTTGACTGCGTCGTAATGATGATTTAAAGTGGGGTAACAGTGAAGAAACTGAGATTGCTGTTTGCACTTAAGGTTATGAATGTCAAGCTGCTTCTCCTGATGGGATGATTATGATATTCAAGAAGAAATCCACTAGTAGAAACAGTTTTAGGGAAACATTCAGTAACACGGGCAGTAAGGAAGTATTATATGTCTTTCTGCACATGCAACTCTCTCAAACGAGCGTCTGCTTATGATCGTTTCCATGAGTTGGGTTGCATTGTACACTCCCTTGAAAACCTATTCATACCACAGGAACCTTTTCACACGCTGCCAAGTTACACCCAAAATTGTAATGTAGAGTAGTAATGTCAAACTATGTGATAAACCTATACAAAAAAGAAATTGAAAGTAGTTTTCCCCAAAATGCTTTGTGGCAGAAATTTAACACCATCCCTTGTGACTTGTAAATTGTGGTGGCAGTATGATGCTGTGGGGATGCTTTTCTTCAGCAGGAACAGGGAAGGCATGTCAGAGGTAATTGGAAAAAAATTGAATTTAATGGAAGAAACCATTTTCAAGGCTGCAAAAATCTTAAAAGGTTCATTTTCCCCCCTAAACCGGTATGAAGACTTTGAGCTATTATTGTTGGGAATTTTAAGGTAAATACATTGAAAATGTTGTTGTATGTATCTTAATAAAATTTCAACAATTTAAGGCGTCTGCTTTTGCCTTTTAACATGCAGAAACAAACGCTACATTCAGGACGATAGCTTCTTTATTTTAAAATTTGTTTTATAAGAGTAAGACCCTACAAAAATGACATAAGATTTTCTGGAAAAACAAAAATAACTTTGAGGGGCAACATTTACCACCATTAACATGATTGTGTAAAATGGCATAGCTCCATTACCAATAATGAAGGCTGAATCTAAAAACCGGCAGTAAATTCAAATGTTGTCACATCATTGGCAGAGATCTAAAATGAGGTCAGAAAACAGTTCGTCTTTTGCCCGACCAGCATATCACGGCTACACATAAGGACCTCTGGCAAACTGACTAAAGACAGAAACTTTGAAATCTCTTAAACCGGATAATTTAGAAGGAAACGGCCTTTCTCAAAAAGAAAAAAAAAAAAAGATAAAACTTTTTTGAAAAGAATAGTTTATACCCATTCAGCTCCATCTGGCACTGAGACTGTGTCCTTAAGAAATATAAAGAGAAGTACAAGTATTGATTTATAGAGGAAGCAAGTCCGAAGAATATCAAAGCCCTTCTATGACAGTTGATATGCAGAGGTAGAGAATTAAAAGTACATAGAGGGACTTCTGTTTAAAAAAAAAAAAAGAAGAATCCTTTGACAGGATCTCATGTATAGTTAAATTGAAATAATGGATTGAATTTGTCGATTGGAATCCTCAGTCTGTTTCTTCTTCCTCTGATTCGGACTCTGGAATGATTAAAATAAAGGTTAGTTTACAGAATAATCTAAATAACACTTCAGCAGCTTAGCTAGAGAGTGAATGAGTGAGTGGCCTACCTTCCTCTGCGTTTTTAAGCCATTCGACAAAAGTTTTCATCTGATCCAGAAAAACACTTTTTCCTTTGGGCAAATGGGCGTCGTTGTACCACTTCAGAATGGCTTCCTCACTTAAAACGTCCGCTTGAAACATAAATTAAAAACAGAAACAACATCTTTTTAACCTGATGCCAGGAGCACAGATGCGTCCCCAGGTGCTTGTGGGGGAGGAAAAAAAATTATTCACCAGGGCTGGTTGATGACATCAATCAAGACAAACTTTCTGGCTATAATCTCTGGCCATCTGGCAGCATTCATAGCTTTCCAACACAAAACAAACTGTTTTCCGCACAAAAAAAAGGCAAACACAGGACCAGGAGCCGTATGGGCGTAATTAACTCACCTTTGTAGAGCAGAACAACAATTTTCTGGAAGGCCTTCATAAAGTGGATGTTGTCATAGCAGTATTCCTGGATCTTTAGCAGAAGTGTGAGTTCAGAATATCCCTGGGAGGTAAAAGCCTTCAACAGTGGGCTGTATTGCTGAGAAAGGGAGACATTTATGGATTTACAAGAGAATTTTCAGTTTTCAAATCTGATGGCTTTTAAAAAGTGTGAATTTTCTCTAATATCCAACACTTTTTCAAATTTGTTGGTGAAAATTATTGATTAAATACAGTACGTGAGAAAAGTATTCATACACAAAGGTTTTCCAAATTTGTTCTATTGAAGAACACAAAGTCTATAACAGTGTACAATAAGGCATAGTTTGTAACATTTTTATCACATTAATAAAAACCTGAAAAGAGAAACTTCTGCTTCGATCTGAACCATTCTAACAGATTAATATGCTTTGATTTAAATCCTTTCATTAGAGCTCTGGCTGTTTTTACGTTTGTTCTGCAGGATGTTAACTCGAGTGAGTAACAGTCTCTAACACATTTTCTCTCATTTTCTCTTTAGCTTCCTGTCCACCTCTGTAAAAGAGAAACAACCCTACAGGATACATTTTTATAATCAAAATCTGCTCTTAACTTCTCTGCCATTTTATCACTGGCCTGTCTGGTGTTCCTTGGTCTTCATTATGCTGTTTGTTCATTAATACTCTTTAAATATTTTCACAGAACACCTGGATTTTTCATGAATTACCTTCCACAAGTGTTAATTTGATAATTAGGAGACTTCTGAGTGTGTTGTATTGTGTAGGGGTATTAGCAACCAGGGTACTGGACATCTATTACATAAAACTCCAATAAACTAAACTACATTAAAGTGCAAACAATTTCAAAGGAGTATGCATACTTTTCCAAGACTCTGTAAATGCTCTCTTCTAAATAATAAACCTACAGTTGCATTGATTTAGAAGTATCTTTACTTTAAAGACCCGGTCAAGTTTCTTTACATTTCTGCTTCCCTATACTCTCACAAGCTAAATAGAGAATGCAGACCGTTACAAAACGTAACTAAATTGTCACCTTTAAGTGTTTAATGGCTTGTTCTGCGACCAGCTCCTCCTTCTTGTTCCACTCTACGGAGCTCATCACGCTGGACCAAATCAGTCCAACCATTGTCTGCTCTGAGATGTTGCTCTTCTTAATTTCCTCTCGGGTGTATGCAATAATCTGTCGAACACATTAACAACAATGCAGACAAACCAAAGCCAGCATGTGCATTATCGCGCCTCTAATCAAACCCTCCAGATGTGTTAGGCATTGGAATCCTCAGAGAACCATGCGGGAGGTGATAATATTGTCGAGGCTGAGTGGATTGCAGAAACTTTTCATTGATTCACTGCACCCATTTTGCAGCCACTCCTCAAGACAAAGGCAGACAAAGGTCAAGAAGAAAGCGATTCTCAGAGCTAGTCTCGGCAGTGTGCTACATAAAAAGAACCCAGTGTCAGAGAAAGCAGGAAAACTAAGTGGACTTACATCCTTGAGGGGGTCTCCTCGTGACATCTGATCTTCAATTTCTTTCTGTAGCTCCTTGCGTGTGCCTATAGACTGCTGGTTTTTGGCAAAGTCTGAAAGCTCCTTTAGCCCTGCGTCGTTAAAGTACTTGGTGAAGTGCTCACTACTGCGTTTGTTTGCAGGAAACAGTTCCTGCAAAAGGAGTGAAATGTTTAGTGAGGACTTTTTTGGTCAGAAACAGACTTTATTCATTAACTAAAACTTGAACTGCTGAATGTCAGAACATTCAGCAGGCGTCTCAACTAATCTCATTTTATTTAACAACTCATAATCCAAGCGCACAGACTTTAAGACTTAATTCTGCTGTAATAATGTTGTATTAAATGTGTCATTCTCACCAGAAGTCTGCTGTCCATGCCAACTTTCCGAAGACTGCCAGCAACTGAGTTTATGTCCTTCTCGGAAAGCCAGGATTTAAAGAGTTTCACGGCAAAGCAGGCTGAAACACCTGAACAAATGAATGGTAATGTGAGTCAGCTGCTGCACACTGATCTACCAGGATTAAGTTAGGCCTCCTTAATACATCGGTAAGCGTAAGTCTGCGGCTTTTAATTGCCATAAGACCATCAAGCAGATGGAGATGGATATGGCAGGGTAACATCTATATAATGACTTCAACAAATAGCATTTCAATAACTTTGTATTTATGAACATGTGATGTAGGCCACCATTCAGTCCATCTATTTGAAGATTCAAGTTTTAAGGGTAAAGTGACTGATAATGGGTGGTGCTCGATTAACTGAGTCTATTCATCAGTTGCCGTCTGTGTGTGGCCACCTTTTACTTCTGCAGCCAGCAAAAGACAAACAACCAAGTCAAAGCCAGGCAAACCTCACACCACCATCTGCATTGCTTTATCAACAGTTAATAGCATAAGCATGTAATAGATGTCAATATTCATACAAAGAACAAGATTTTGTTTTGGGGGGGCTTCTTGCTAATCTGAGCCTGTAGACATATGTGATACATTATCGTTTTTTCGAAGAGAGCAGAAAACAGAAATTAGAACAAATACCAACATTATTTGTTGCTCCAGCTATGTTGCTTTCTTTGATTCTTTGTGACAGTCATTGAACAGCCTTGATTTGGACATTTATGAATCTATGTGTATATTCCACACTTAAGGTACAACTACCCTAATTCTACAAAGAATACAAACAGCAAGCACAGCTAAAAATGCTAATGTCACTAAACACGCAAATTACTACTGTAAGATGCAAAAGACATTTTAGGTGTTCACTGTAATCATTCTGATATTTAGAAAAACAAAAGAAATCATGTTTAGCAGCAGAGCTGCGTAACACTGACAGCCTCTTATGCTAATATTAATAAATACTGATGGATTACAACAGGAGGGCTTCTTAGGACTCCTGTTTTGTTAAAATAAATGGATGAATGATTTAACAAGACTGGTTCTTTGAATGAATGTTACAGAATGTCTTTTTTTAATATCCATCTTGAAAAGGGAGATATTCTGTCATTCATTATAGTTCACTCTTTTTTTGTTTTTAAACATTTCACTGTCCCATAACTTGCAGAATTTAGTCATACTTGACATTTGCAGTGATTAAGAGACTGCTCTGTGACTTTAAGCAGCTTAAAAATTGTAAAGTCTTTATCAAGTAATAAAATAGTAATTTGCTTTTATTTATAGTTCTTAAAGAGATTTTTAAAATGCGAAGAAATCCAAGCAGATAGCTTGATTAATCTCTTGTATCAATACATCTTCAATTTAACAGTTTCATCAGATGCCATTTCATTTGTTCAGTTCCTTGAGGATAGTCTCATGTTTCCCAGCCACATGCTTATCTGCATATTTGGTACAAGCTTTTCTGACTGCCAGAAGCAAGAGCAATTTATGATGCCCACAAAATGTTTGATCGAACGACTTAACAAACAAATACAGCAATGAAGATTCACAGATTACTTATTTCAGGAAAATAATCAGAGCAAAACAAACTGCCATCACATGACAGTAAATAAAAGAAAACATTTACTTAAAAAAAAGCTTTTCAAGCTTTTCCTTTTCTATACAGATTTCCCCTCACCCTCTTCTCAACACATATATTTTTCTAAGGTCAACATTCATACAGCAGGTGCTCAATTCTGATTTTTGTTCAGTCCACAAAACCAATCAGAAAGTTTGCTAAACAAGTATCAACACATGATTAGAACACTTTAAACTTGTAAGTCCAGTTATTCACACAGTGAAATAAATCTGGCCGAGAAATTCAAGCCTGAGCCTGTGTGGAAAGGAAACTACACAAGCATGAACAGCAGAAACTGACATACTTGTAAAAACAGAAGTGTGACGCTCTACGATAACACACAGCACATGTGACTGGTTTCTGAACAGCTGTTCACAAATATAAAGCAGACAACTGAATAAAGCAGTGCTGAACTTTTTCAAACAGTGTGCGGCTAAACCTGAGGGTGTACATTTCATGCGCTCACTAAACCTCACGACGACAACTTAATCCAAAACCCAACTGTGAAATCAGAGGGCAAATCAATTTGTTACCTTGAACATTATTTTCCTTTAATTGTGAACTGGTGTAAACCTGAAATAGCACAACTAAGAGATTTGTATATTCTTAACATATTAAATAGCTACGTTGTGTTAAACATAAACTCAGTCCACTCGAGTTGCTCGAGAGTTCACGTCATCATCCTCCCAATCACCATTTATTTCAGATGGAGATACATTTTGATTTACAACAATAGAAGGTAGAATAATTTCCAGGCTAAAGAGCCTGCAGACTCCAATTTGTGAAGACAGGAAATAAGCACTAAGCACCAGAGAAAGATTAAACCGTTACCTTCTTTGACTAGGTTTTCGTTAAAGAGGCTGCTGAGAATGGATGCAGAGACATTGCCGTTGGCCAGCAGAATTCCCGTGAGCATGGCCAGTTTGTTGCGTTCAGCCTCTGTGAAGCCCTTGAGAAACAGCAGCAGCTGCCAAACAGTAAGCACATGAATTTAATTCTGTTGGCTGAATCCAGTAAAACAATGTCGCTTCCTCCACTTAAAGGTAGATGTAAGACAAAATGGTAACGGATGTGAAGATTCTTGTAAAATATCACACCTTTTTGATTTCCTCCTCAAATCCCTTTTCCAAGTATTTGTAACGTCTGATGAGCTTGTTGAACACCTACAAATACAAAATATGATTGTATGGAAAAATTTTGTTTACAAAATATTGATATTTTTTGTCTTTTCACCTGAAAATTGGATTACTCACCTGTGCATATGCTTGCATGGTCTCCATGTCCTCTTGTGCTTTGAAGACACAGAAATCTGTGCAGGTCATGTCTTCAGACAGAGTACCACCTGGGGCTAAAAACAAACACTTTTTTTACTACTTCATTAATCTCCCAGTTAAAACTTTTGATCAATTTCTGCCTAAAATGTCCTTTATTCTTTCAATCAAAGCAAACTTTACTTATTGTTGATCTTGTTCCACAAATACAATCACCATTACTAAGATTGTTAGTTAACTAATACAAACCTATTGCCAGCAGATTGCTAAAAAAAACCAGATTAAAACAAGAGAACAATCATGTTCTACTAAAGTTGGTATAGAGGTTATTGATAAGTTTTGGCCAGCTGCTAATTTTCCTCTGTTCAAGCCAAGAAAAGTTAAATCTACACCTCCCGTGCTGGAAAATATGACATTAGCTTGTGAAGAGAGATCGTGAGATTGTCTGTAATTCGATGCATTACAGTTTGACACAGCTACTGAGATGCATCAGTTTTGTTTACCTTCTTCAAAAACTAATTTTTATATTGCAGAGTTGAAATAAAGGGAGTGAACGTAAAAAATAAATATTACAATCCCCAAAGAACTCCAGCTGTTAAATGTACATGTACTAACTAGCCAAGCAAGACCTTTTGAAGACGTTATGTTCTCAATAAGTGCAAAAGAAAACTACAAGAGAAGCCGTCTCCTCCAGATGCTGTTTGTGGTTATCAGAGTGGTCAGGTGACTATCTCCAGTGGTTGCACATGATTATGATAAAAATGCCATACTGTTGCACACCTGTTATGTAGCAAAGTGAACTTAACCTGCTTATTGCTTTTTAAAAAAAATAAAAAAATAAAATAAATGTGAAATTGAAACAAAAAGATTGAACCGTATTTCTTAAGAATGTCAACATGTTTTAGTCATTTGTGCTTCACACAGGTTGGTAAAATTGTTGCAAACTATAGAAATCCAGATTAGAAATGTTTTTTTTCTCCTAATTGGTCTGTAATGTTTTGTTTTGTTAAAGTTATGCTTATATGTGAGGAAACTGTGATAAAGTTGTGGCTGCGATTAAAACAAAAGAGAAAAGAAGAATGTTTTGCTATTTCGCCCAGGAAGCTGGAAGTGGATACAGTATGAAGAAGATAAAAAAGATAACAAGAAAACAGCTTAGTAGTAGAATTTTTTTTGCTGGTTCACAAAAACAATTGAAGGTCAATTAATTCCTTTTGTAAGAGCTTGTCGCTTCTGCTACATTGACTACTCAGTAAAAACACCCAAATTCCCAAACTGCAGAACACTGATCAAATACATAATCAATGCTCTATGTGCTGCTGATTAGAATTTGTCCAATTATTTGACAAATTCTAATTATTTGTTAAATAAATGGAATGGAATACAATGGAAGCCTAATTTAATACATGAAGCTACTCAAAAGGAAAATTTAAAACAAAATGTGGAATTCTGGGCACATCTGAATCTTTTCAAGACCTAAAATTGAAATAATTGAAAACAGAACGTTTGACATTTTGAAAAGAACAAAGAAAACCGCTTTTACAGCTGATTTTGCTGTGTAATACATTTCACCAAAATGAGATGGTAATGAGAAGTCACTGTTTCTTTGTGAAAGCAGGTTCAAAAAAGTTGTAAAAAAAAAAAAAAAGACCCGGCAGACTACATTTGCCGATCAGGAGGAGTTACTGGTTGTTTGACTATCAAGCAAAACTGAATCCGGCACCAACTGATGATGTTTAAAGGTCACTAATCTTAATTTCACTTTTCATTTGTTTGTAGTGGTGATATGTAATTTTTTCACCCAATCGGCAGAATTTTGTTTACTTGTGATCAGCAATGTTCTACCTGCTTGAAACATGTTGGAACAGGCACGCTGAAATAAGCAAGCAGCAGCTTTATTCTCCTTCTATGCTTCTTGTTGATCTGCTGGAGGAGACATTTCACAACCATCGTTTCACCTCAGACACAGATTTGGACGGAGGAGCTTCACTCTTGGTGCTCTTTGCCCCAAGACTCTGCTGTCATTCAGCACCAAAACTCATGCACTGCTGAGAACTTAACGACGGATAAAGTTTGAAAAGATTTTTGCGAGCCCTCTCACCCAGCATTCCTCCAGCCACCAGGATGTCGAACAGAGTCTCGGCATATCGTCTGTAGTCGAGCTTGGCACCAGAGGCATCGAGAAACTTTGCGACAGCTTCCAGATCAGAGCCGCTTTGATCTAGACCTTGCACAATGCTTTCCTGAAACTGGGATGGGTCAAACCTCTCTTTTTCATCTACGAAACAAAAAGACAAAACAAAAACAGAAATTTTATGGTTTTATTGCCAACCACTTATGACCAGTAGGTAAATATAAATATCCTCAAATGACCCTTAAAAGTTTCTTCTTTAAACTTCACCAATGCTTTTTAATACATTTATGATTTTTCTTTTTCTTTCAGTAAAAAATTGCCATTACGCAAATATATGGCAAACTTTGAGATTTCTGCTTTTCAACTTTTACCCAAACAATGCTAACCTAAATCCATCCAGAGGTTTTGTTTAAACTATGCACCAATTACCTGCCTTGGGGACATTTTGTACCACCTGCAACAGCCAATGATTTGAGGTTGGTTTCTACAATCTGCTCACTTTACCATAGGGTAATGGGGTTGTGTTACTGGTAAATTACATAAACCAGTTATTCTGATCGGTTCAGGAGACCCATATTCACTTGAATTTCATAAGATAATTTAAGAATATAAATGCAGAAGTCTTCATAACAAAGAGTTCTTTATAATGGCCTTTAATTGATAAAAGCTTTAAACTTTAATGTACTCTAAAGTTTACTTCATAACTGAGGTGTAAAAAGTGAGGTGCAATTCTACCTGTGGAGAAACAAATCTGAGTACTCTCAAGGGAAGCCAACATGGGGACAATAAATCATAGTAACGGTTTAGAGCCATTAACTAAGCCCTCAAATAGGAGAGGAGTTTAATTGGTACAACTTTATTCATAAAACATACCTGTGCTGTCATCTGCCAAGGTGAAATAAAAATTATGCAGAAAGTGCGTCACAAAAATTTTATATTTTTATGATTATTCATCTCTATTATGCATCAAAACATACAATTACATAAGAAATATACTCTACAGTTAAATACATTGTTAAATGTAGCAGAAGTTGGGGACAATATGTCAAAGAAAAGAGTTGATTAAGAGCCAATCTGGTTGCTAGCTCCAAAATAATGCTATGCTCTTCTTTTCAGGTTCGAATTTGGACATGGGAATTGTGCCATTTCTAACTTAAAGAAGGTCTATGGCTCTGAAAGGTATCGGTGACATATTCTTTTTCTGTTATGTTCATGAATGTAGGGGGGAAACACATTAACTGTAACACAAGCTGCAAGTCCACCAAGATTAAAGATCTGGTCACATGTAGTTGTACAAGTACAACAGTCATTAAAATGCATCCTGATCTTTTCTGCACAAATCCAAAAGAGCTTCAAAATAACTTCTGTAATAGTCAGAATTAAAATACATAATTGATACCAGGGTGTAATTATATTAAGCAAATATGCAAGGTAAATAAGTAGGGCAAAGAATTAACAGAAGGATTCAGTGCATCTAGTGATTCTTGAGAATAGGGACAAAACAGGTCCTTTGGATAAAGCACAAAATTTGAATAAAATATACACAAAATATATATTTTTTTCGAATATCTCACTAAACTAACCTGGGTCATGTGAGCACAACAATGTATATTTTCCAAGTATTTGCTGAATATTTTTTTTTATTTTAAACATTGTAGTCGGTGAATGATGCCTGTAAAATCCCTTGTCCAGGAGCAGAACCCAATACATTGTAATAGTTTAAAATAATTAAAGAAATACTAAAATTATATATTATGACAATTAAGTATAAGTAGTCATATAAATAATTATAAAGGTATCAATAAATTGAATTAAAAATCATTTTTATATATTTTACAACTCCATTGAAATTTGTCCCTAGTTTTTGTCAACATGTCAGACATGAAAAGAATGTAAAAAAAAATCAGGCATTATTGGGGGGCACCAGAACTTCTGAGGACCCCATGACTACTTCCTTTCTCTTCCTTTTCTAAGAGGGCTAGTTAGCTCTGGTTAGCTTATGTTATTCTTTAGTTTTTTTCTTCTTTTTATTCCCAAGTTGTTTGTCACAACCATGATGTGTCAACACCATAACTGACAATTTACAAAACTTTTATGGAATTTTGTGAAATAAAAGCTTAATTTTGGTGTAATGTAAGAATTTCATGGACCTGATGAGCTACAATATGGCCTCCTTCAGAATAACATCATATAAATTGAGGTAGTTTGGCATTTTGTCAACTCCGTCAGATGTCAACTCCATCAGTTTTTCTGACTCTTTCAGTGAAATTGTTGTCAAATCTCACTTAAATGTGCGATTAATTCATTTTAATGTATTTTACATAAATTTCATTACTTCACTTGTACCAAGTTTTTCATTTTACTCACTAGTTTGTCACCACCTTCAGTTCTGTGTCAACTCCATCAAATGGCCTTTTTGTTGTTTTAAATAATATTTATTTTGTTTCTTGAGAAGCATCTGTCTGTAAAATGAGTTATTTATTTTTGTCAGATGGTGATGACAACGTTCTAGGTCAGGTCGATTGCAACTGAGAGCCTGTACCTTAGCATCTTTACATTTCCAAAACATTATTTGTCATATTTGCATACATAAGGTTGAGAAATAAAAAAAAAAAAATTATGGGAAAATTAAAACCCATTTTGTCCCTATTCTCAAGAATCACTGGTATTCAAGTAGAAATAACAGTCTCTAACTGCAAGTTAACAAAAACAACATCAGGAGTAAATCCAGGTAAAAATGCAGCATACAAGATATTGAAATGATTCCAAAATCCTTCTCCCATTTATGAATATTTCCGTTGGTTTTTGTAATATTCTGCATCAAGCATAAAAACCTTTACCTAAATGGGTTTCATAATCTGGGCAGCAAGGTAGTGTCTTGATTTGAAAGCGTAGAAAATAACCATTTCATTGTAAGCTTGAATTTTTGTTGATACATTTGCTCTATAATGCCACATTTAAAGAAAAGGTTAGCAGCAACAGCACACGTCAAATAGCATTTATTTAGAAACAGGCATTTCACTTCTTTTAAAATTCCAAAACAAAATGCAAAAATCACGTGGTTTAAAGTGTAACGCTTACCTCTTTTTCGAGGTTTGAAACGCTGGCCTGTTAGCGTAGGCTTCTGTTGCCTTTGATTACTCATAAAAGACACTCTGCAAAACAAGAAGTTAGGCAAGACTTGGAGATAACCATAAATATTTACATTGTAGGGAAAGACCAACAATGTGATTTAACTAAGGGCATGCATTTCTTGCAGTCGAGTTTGTTGATTTACAATTTGAAGAACGAAGCGTTTATAAACCCTGACAACTGGGCGTAAATCACTATTGTAAGCCATCAGCAACAGTGTCGCATTTATTTTCCGTTATACTAACAAAATGACACAGACATTGCTTAATAAAGAAGTACATTTTTAAGTACGTATATCTAGCTTAAAATTGACAAATACAAATCAACTAAGGCTTGACAAAACAACAGGGCCGAGACCAATAAGTTGGCGTTAAATCTCACAGAAGTAGAAATATCTGAGGCAGCTAGCTAAACTGCACCGACCGTTTAGCAATTATTGATTTACGTAACGGATATTGACGTAACAGTTGAATATATATATACCCACAGCTCGGATAAACAACGAGCAAAATCAGTGAAAAACTCACCGAAATTCCTTTTTGGATCAAAAACAGCCCGTCGAAAAAATATGGTACAACTGGACTGCAGCTCAATCAGGTATAGGGAAGAGGAAACGGTAGACGTCAGCGCGCATGCGCACATGCACTACCCATCCCAACAGAGAGAAAACAATACCAGCGACAATTTAATATTAGCAACTTTCCAGTTCTTAAAGCTGTGAGATATAATTTTTTTGTTTGCTTTTTTTTTTTTTTTTTTAGCGTTTTATATTTGTGAAGAACCTGCAAAACATGGATACACGAAGGAAGAAATGCTTCACATACAGAGGATCTCCAACTGAACAAGGGTTACAGTCCTGAACACGCCAAATTGAGCCAGCGTCATTAGACAGTTGTCAGCAAGTCGTTGCGATGTAAAATTAAGACACAGGAGGGGGGTATTGTGCTGCCGGGAGGAGGAGGAGGATGATGAATCTGTCCATGTGGGCTTCAGGGGAAACTTTAATGCTGCGTTAAAGCTCATCTCGTAAATTTAAGTATTCAGGAACTTTCCCCAAATATCATTAGAGATTATATCCAACCTAACATTCATCTCAAATATTGAAGGATACATGCATGCATATTTTTCAAATATGACAGTAACAGACATATGTTTATGTTAAACTAACTCTAAAAAAGTTTCATTTAGTTGGGAAATTGCTCTTTGGACTATAAAGCCCGTGACATATTTCACAGCTGTAAACTTTAAATGATGGGTTTCCAGCTCCAGTCCTCAAGGTGAAGTGTTCTGCTAGTTTTAGAAGGGTCTCTGCTTCAACATAGCTGTTCTTTGTGGGTCATAGACTGACCCACAAACAACCTCATCAGTATGTTATATTTCTGCAGAGGCCTGCTACCGACTCATAATTTGATTCAGGTTGTGGAATCAGGGAGAGAACTAACATTCAGGATACTGGCCCTTGACAACTGACTTTGGGCGCCCCTTGAAGAGAACTTCATAATCTGGAAACCAGTTTGTTGTTTCATTAGAAGAACATTTGAAAATGCAAAAGTTAAGCAACATAAAATAAAAATGATGTATGTCTGTGGTTGCAACCCTTGTTACTTTCTGGACACGTATTAGATTTTGATAAGCTAATTTTCAATCCAAGTGCTACTATTCTTCTTGCACCCCAACAGCCAAACTTGATGATACAATATTGCAGTTTTCTTAGAAAAGGCATGGATAAACTCTTTCCTCTGGATCAAATGCTTTGTTCACATTAAAGTGTTTTGTATTCTACAGCAAAACATTTGCGATGTCTTTGAGAAAACTACACAATTAGAAGGTTCATGCTTCATATCATCACTATGTGTACATATTTTTAACACTGTCAATTTTCCACTTGTGTTGTTTTAAATGTGTAATTTAACCAAATTTGCTAATTTAAATAAAAACTTAAGAGGAAGTTGAATTAAGAAAACAATGCACCTTCATACCACATGTCATTTGAAATAGAACATTTGCAAAGTACTTTAGTGTCTAAAATAGGTGCGAATCATATTTAGCAAAACATATCCAATAAATTAGAACATGTGTTTTGACAAGGCTTGTCAAATTAAAAGCAACTTGTAGTTTTCATTAAGTTCACATTTATGTCTTAATGTTTAATTTTCTGTCTTATGTAATTGTCTTACCATAAATATATTTTCTTTATCTGTAAGTGGAAAATCATCACGTATGATAAAAAAAAGGGATTGAAAGCAAAAGTATGTGTCCCTTTTTGCAATACGCTTTTCAGTAACACACACAATATTTAAGTTATTCAGCGTTTCATGGATAGTTGTAAACACATTGTTCCTACGGTACACGAATGCATCACAAATCCACCTCCTCCCCCCTCCGCACAGAAGGTGATTAAGGGACTCTGGACAAACCCAGAGACGCCGCTCCAGCCACTCCCTACGCCCGGCAGTTTGTGAGCTCTCAAATCCATCCGGAGCTCCAGTCAAAGTGCTGAGATCCGGATGAGAGAGCCGCTTTCAGCCTCATCCAGCACAGCAGACTCAAGTTCAACCGAAAACAGCCGGGATAGGCTTCGGGAGTCCACTCCAGAGTTGGAGAAGCACCCCGGGATCATAGTCTTGTCCGCGGACGGGATTCAGGACGAAGAGGAGCAACTCTGTCTGAGCTAAAGAGAGGTGAGTTGGACAAACTCCTCTCCTTAGCCGAGTGAAATAGTTATGTTTTAAATTTTAGTTTGACGTGTATGCGCAACTCCTCAGAAGTTAACTTTGTACTGTCACTGGATTGCCTTCCTCCAGTCTCATTCATTTCTCCTCTTTTTGCAGTTGAGGAGGGGGGTTGGGGTTCACTTATCTCTTTATTTACTTTTTCTTTGAGCTAAAACTACTTTTAGCTAAAACGACGAGTATGAACGTTACGTTCAAACAGCTCGTTTGTACTTCAGAGTAAGAATCTTGTAGCAGCAGTTTTGTTCACGGTCGCTAATTAGCAACATCTGTGAGCAGGGGCAATTTGAGGCGACGCCAACCGCTGCAGGACAGTGGCACATTTAAGTCCTCTTTACAAGCGGTTGTCGCGTAAGTTCACTTTTTAACTGCACAAAGCAACGCTAGCAATCTGTTGAATATGCGGGGTGTCATAATACCAGAACAAATCTGAAAAGTTCAGTTATTTGCGTTATTTGTACAGCGGTGTGTGGGCGGGCGCTTTATCGTGGTGAAAATGATGAAACGATTAGTAGTGCGTTGGTAGATTTAAAGGTACTGGAGATTTTTTTTCTTTTTTTTTCCCCCGAACACATGCAGACTGAAAAAAAAAAAAGCTGGGCTGGAAAATGGATTTTAATGTGGATTTTAATGGATTTTAACTGGCAGTTAAAAAAAAGGCACCGACGGGGAATCCTCCCCCAACTTTGTGCATTTAATAGATTACGTCACAACGGGCGCAAGAACCTAACTGATCACCTGGCATTGGTAAACACTATGGTAGTTGAACAACTTTTAACACTCTTCTGGTATTTTTATGTATGTTAACATCTCAGTTTTTTCCTATTTCTGCATACAAACATGTCCCTAATCATCAACTGTAATGCTGTATAATGCTTGGGTGATGCCTTTATTGAATGAAAATGGTAGTTTTGTGCTGATTGAGCTGCCCAGGCCCTTTTTGAAGAGCTACTTCCAAGTGTTAATTTGTTTTCTGAAATTCATCCAGTGTTGTCGAATACAGTCTTTAAATATTGTGCTTAATAAAAGTATAATTACTTGATGGAAGAATCTAATTTTAAAAGGACATGCACAAAAAGCTGATTTGTGCATAGAAGGCATAAAAATATGTGGTACATGAATTCTGTGTGGTTTCCTTAAGCCCTTTTGTGATTTCACCAAAATCATAGGTTTGTGGAGATTGTTTTCGGAAGGTTTCATTTCAAATGAAGGTTTCACTATGTTGCATAATTGACAAGTTAAATATGTAAAAATGAGTTTAATGTTGTATAATAGCCTGACGGGTAGCTTTAACGGTTCCTGTGGCTCTTTTTTGGAATAAATTCCTGCTCAGAATGAATAAAAGTATTCTTCTGTTGGAGGGAAAACTTCCAAAGTTCACCCATGCTGGCTGGACCTGGATTCTCCTGTGGGATCCAGACTTGTTAGTCACAGTAAAGGCTGATGCCCTATTAGTCAAAACTATTGCAGCTCTGGTGGGAAAATGTATATCTTTTGCATATTTGGCATTTCAATCATCCCCATTGCACCCTGGTTAGGAAAACATCTGTACATTCAGCATTGGTTTTCCAAGCTTAGAGTTTCTCTTATTAAGGTGAAATTGAAGCCACTGGATTAGAGAATACCTTTTTTTTTACAAAATGAGTTTGTCTTCCTCCCCTTTATGGTTTTCCACAACCATGTCCCTCCTTTTCTGGCAAGCTTCCCCGTGGTGATCCAGATGGGAACTTTATTACGCTTGCTGATCAAACAAACATTGATGTAGTGTGACGGTGAAAGGTAGTGAGCGAACAGAGCTGTGGCGAGGAGAGGGGGTAGGTAACAATCGTTTAGCTCAGCTGGAAGAAGGGCAGCGTGTGGGACTGGTGGCCAGTAGTTCCACTCTGTGGGAGCTTTTCAGGCAGCCTGCTGGGAGCTGCCACAGTATTTCTGAATGTGCCAAAAACCCCATCAGAAACACTGTGGGGTGATGCACTGTGGTCTGGAGCAGGGTGTATGGAGGATCAAAGTCCCTCCACCAATGCCATGGTGATGAATAGTGTTTGCACTTGTCAGTCTGTGTAGTGGGGCGTGTGGCTTGTGTTAGGCCTGCGTCAACGGAGAGAAAGCCACTCAGAAGCCAGGAAGAATCAGTTGTCCTCTCAGTGATCCTAGTTCAGGAACTCGTCTATATTACGGTACATTAGTATCCAGCTTATTTCTCTTTTCTGATTGAAATCAAACGGTGTACATGTTTTCTGAGTTAACCGTCTTTGAGAAATGTTCACTTTGCAGTGCAGCTCTGGATGTCTTCCACCAGTTCAGCTTAACTGCTTATATTTCACCTCCTTTCTATCCCCTGAGAACCACACTACAAATACTGTACATTCATTTTCCTCCTCTCTCTCTCCCTCTGCTTCGTCAGGTCCACCACAGCTGCTTTTTCAATTCACTATAAGGGTTAGCCAGACTAACTGTGCCTCTTATGCAGAGGGCACTTGACTGCACAAAAACACCCTTGTTCGTTTTTTTTTTGTTTTTTTTTTTCACGTTTATTTTGCTGCTTCAGAGTCAAAATTGTTTTTTAGTTTAACTCCAAAATAACAGCCAAATAAATGTCTTTATTGGAGTGAATTTTACCTCCTCGTATGTCACACCTGCCTATGAACAAACCTGAACCAGGGGAAATCTTGTGAAAGGAGTTGCTATAATATGCATGTTGTGAACTTTAAAGACTTGTGCTTTTTCTAATCTGACCAGATGTTTAATTTAATGGTCAAAATGAAGAGTTCTCAACTGCTTTGACTGCAGTAAAATAAAAATAGACTCATACAAATTGCCTGCACCCTTAGTAAAGATCATAAAATTAAATTGGTCATTTAATTCCCTTTCAAAAAGCGATCCTGACATTGTTTTAAATTTAAATGGGGGCACACATTGTTTCTCCCCTTCTCCTTTAGACCATTGTCCTGTTAAAACTTTATTCAGTTATCTGGCAGAGGCCACTAGAATGTTGTTCAAAATGTCAGTATTTGAGTTCATGATGAGAAACGTGTTCACAGAATGATTGTTCTTTTACTGTTTTTAATAGTGCAAATATGTATCCTTGTCCAGTCTAATATTTAGTGGCTAAAAGAAATGCTTCTCTGTCATGTTACATTTATACCCCAGAGAAACGGGAAGTAGTGGATTGCTAAGGAGAAGTTCCGAGAAACGCTCGTCGACTTAAAAATATATTAAAGACAGAAAAAGTGCTTCAGTTATGTCAATTGTATCTATTTTTGAAAGGGTATGCTGCGAAGGGTTATTAAATATCATTCATAGATTCATCTTGAGCTGATCTCAGTCACATAGAACAACTATGTGACTTGTTTTTGCTTATATTTTGCTAACATGTTTCCTTTTTGCCACAATTACTGGAATGGTCATAATCAGATGTAAGAAGTGAAGTTTATACTCACTTACCTTTATGAATTTGTGTTTGGTTATGGGAAATTACTTTGTATAATGTTGTGGATTTTTAAGATTTATGTTCTTAACATTTTCTGAGTCTGTTGTTGGACTCAGGGAAGCAGAGTTTAGGTACTGCACATAGTGATCTGTTCCATTCTGAGAGGCAGACTTGGGGCTAACTTTTAGCACCATATAAGACTGACATCATCTTTCAGGCTGAAGTTATTTTCCGTTCAGCTTTCACATGTGCCTGCTCCTAACCTTTTGCAAAAGGATGACTTCTTCAGATTTCCGTGCTTTGCTGGTTCATTTCTCTTGTCTTGATTGCCATCTGTGATCTGGTGTTTTGCAACTCTGTTGGTCTGCGCATGTTGAGCTGCTTTGCAAATAAAGAACTGTTTGTTTGGGTTACAGAGTCATGTTTAACCTGCCTGGATGGTTTTGCGGTATGAAAACATACTGACAAATGTGATGACCTATGTTTGCAATAATTTTGACTCAGTCCCAAGGTTAACATTTTTTAAATTTGGGAACAAAGATATCTGAATTGATGTTTTGTCTGAACAACCAATGAAGTATACATATTTAGATCTATTCAAAATGAGCAGAAGGAAATTTGGGCTTTTTAATATTCTATTTTTTCGTCTTGTGTTGTCCTCCTCTTTTTACATTTGTCATACCCGCACAAACAGATATTCAGAAAAATAAGAAAAAAATTATATCTGCACCTGTTAACATGCATCAAGGAAACACTTTTTAATGTGTGGATTTATACAGCGCTCTAAACATTTTTGTAAACTAACAGATTTTTCTTTAGCATTGTAGATTTTTGATGACCAAACTAATTTTCATATGCGACAGTTTTAGTAAATGCCAAATTAATTTTTCCCCCAAATGTTTACGAGGCATAAAAGCTAACCAAATGATCCTAGTTCTATATGAAAAAGCCAACTGCCCACAAAATCATATGGACATTCTTATAACAGTTGCCATCAAGGCTTAGTAATAAATGACAATTTATTACTAAGCCTAAGTCCTAAGTCCATTGTCATGGACTAATGGTGGTCCACTGATCTTTGCAGTATTGTTTTCTATTTACATTGGAGGGTTTTCCAGCATGAGTGGCCTTTTTAAGGTCACACCAAAGCCTGTCGACACTTGCGTCAATTACAGAAAGTTGTTCCAAAAGTCTTGAATCGACACGTTTTAGCTTATTAAAAGGGCCTTTATGTTCTTTTAGACAGCAATGGCTTTGGCCTTAACACTCTCTCATGGACGTCATATTTGTCTCGTTCCTTATTGTTGAATGATTAACACCAACTTTAACCGATGCAAGTTAGGCCTGCATTGGTGACCTCCTGCTTGAGGACATTGAGATGCTGTTGGAACAGTTTTGTCAGGGTGGACCCCCCGTTGTAAGTAATGGCTCTCTCTGTGGTTCATTGGAGTCCCAAAGCCTTAAATTGGCTTTGTAACCCTCTCCAGGCTCATAGATGTCTGACCTTGTGTTCTTTTGGGTTGCGCATGATGCTTTTTTGAGATCTTTAGACCTGCTTCATGTTATGAGAACAATTCTATTTCAAGCGATTTCTCAATTTTTCTGGTCAGGCAGTAATGAGGCAGAATATGGTTGGTGAAAAAGTGAGTTGCTTGCCAAAAAGTGAGTCATTACAGCCATTTCATGTGATGAGGGGACATTTATATCTTCAGTGGTCAGATTATTTTGGGTTGTCTTTTTCCAATTGAAATCATTATTACAAAAACTAGTTTGTAAGTTAGCATTTGTGGCTATTTCAATTTCACAGATCTGAAGCTTTACCCCTCTTTTTTGTACTTGAGTAATCACTTTTATGCTTGCCAAATAGTATGACTTTTATTTTACTTTCATTCAAGGACATTTTTAGAAAGTTGTTGAAAGCAAATGGTAAAAAGTGCTTTCAGTTGCACCTGAAAGTGGGAGTGCCTGTCATTTGGTGTCCTAACCTCGCCTCTCTGTTTCCTAAAACCTCTGCCCTGCCCTTTGGCACAGCCACATGTGCTGTCGCTGCTTTGTTAGACGGGGCTTTAATCTCCAGCACTGGCAGCTGCTGGGATGTTGTGACTGTTCTGCCATGTGACGAGGCCACGCCGATCTGCCGTAAATGTCCAGAATAATACCCTCCCAATAATAGATTTTAATATCCCTCATTTCCTCGCAGACTGTACCAGATTCTCAAACAACCTCTGTCAAGGTAGTGTGATGGAAATCATCTCATTATGTCTCTCCTATGCTCAGTTAAACTGCTTTATTTCAGACTGCAGGTTTGATTTGTTGATGAAACTTACCAAGTTTTCACTTTTTAGCTGCTTTATTTTTGAGTACATGCATCTGATAAACCATAAGCTGCGCCACTGAATTTTATAGCTGTGTTCTTTTAGTGGTGTTTTGCATGCAAGTACTTGCATGGTTGTTGATCTTTTTGTTTTGAATTTTACCGTTGCTAAAGGACAAACGACACATGGCCACATGCTAGACCCCGTTAATAATGCATGTACATCTAATGGTGTTTTTATTCATATTTTCCCCTTGTAGCTTGAGCTGGCTTTGAAATCTAGGTCAGAAGCCTGTCTCTCAATATTACTGTGGCATGTATTGAAATCCCAGGTTTAGTTCGGCCATTATTATCAGCCTTCACATGATAAAATCCCACTTGTGCTTTTATTCCCGTGCTCAGGAACTTAACTTCTCTAAAAATGGAGCTCTAATCTGTGGGAAGTATGGATTGGTTTATAAATTGGATCCTGTGCCATTGGCTCAGAAGCGACCTTCTCACGATATGTAGCATGACACTGTGGAGAGGAAGTAGAGCAGCAGCAGGTATTGGCTGGATGAATAATAATGTTTCACCAGGAAAGCAAGTTGTAATGAGCACAAAGAAGTAATGTGTTTTGAAATGTGTAAATTTTTGTTGGCACTTGCATGTTCCCATCACTTGTGTAATCCTTGCAAGCTACAGCCCTTTCTTTCATCAGATAGTCGCCACAGTTCGATTATGTGAGGGAAGTTTCCTAACTAAAAAGACTGGGCTCTTTTTAAATGGATGAGGTCAGCGTTTAATGCGCCAAAATTAAATGATGTGTAAATTACAACCATCTGCTGCAACTGGGCATTGTGCCAAACAGGGGTTTGGAGAATGGAGTCAAATGTTGACATGAATGCTACGAGTCAAAAGGCCATTTGACCCCAAAGGCGTGCTGCACCAGTAGATCAGGAGACCTAAATTTGACATTGATGGCAGCTAAAACCATGTGGATGCATGTGATTCTTCTGATTTTATTATGGAAAATGATGAAGAAATGGGAAGACTGGTCATAAGTTGACATGCTGCTCATGAGCAAAAATGTTATCTTGGGCTTCCTTTTTCAGGGTGGAGTAGTTGCATAAAGAACTGCAATTTGTTCTTTTCTATTTTATTGCAAATGTGTGCACAATTTAGAATGTATTGTAGTCTTTATTCCACAAAGGGTCAATTCTATGTAAAAATGACATTTGGTTGAATGTCCTAAGCAGGTTTTGGATATAAACCCAACACTTTGTTTCTGACTGGATATTTGACAGGGTTTATGCAGTTTAGTTATGCAGTTTGTCACTTGTGCATAGTCCACAAATATTTTGTACAGTTGATGTCAATCATTTTTTTACTAGCCAGCATTATTTATTCCAAAACAAATTGAGATGTTTTGAATCATTAATTTGTTTGAAAACCTAATTTCTAGCTGCTTTGGTGTTAAGTTGAATAATTTAGTGAGATCCCTTTATTTTTTGTGTTCCAATTCACTCCATCTTAATAAACCAGTTCCACTGGCAGCAAAACATGCCTGTAGCATGATTGTTCCACTACTGTACTAGACGGTGGCCCAGTGTTTTTATTTAAATCTTATCTGATCTTTACCCCAGGGAATTTCTACTCATCTATGTTGAGCGCAAATTCACTGCTGCTGTAGTGACTTTTTGTTGAGCTCCTCAAATCATGGCAGCATAAAACTTGTTTCACTGTGAACAGATTCCAGTTCATGAGAGGCTTGAGTCTTGGCTGTTCCTGGACGGCTCCATATCATTCAGACCCATTTAATTTTCTCTGAGGCTGGCTGTCTGCCTCAGATAGCTAATGCTTGGAAACAATTGGGTGTTCCAACAGGAGAATAATACCAAGCACTGGTTGATTTCTCCCACCTCCCCTCAATCCCACAACAAAAAAACAAAACAAGAATGGATAAAACATGCCACTGTTAAGTTTTTCAAAATCCCTGACCCCAACCTTATTGTAAATTTATTGGCAATGCCTGAAAGCTGGGCCTGAGCCAAGACTACCACCATATTGAATAAAATCTAAAATTTCTGCCAAAAAATGTATTCAGTATCTTGCCAATAGCATGGCAGTATCTTCCGAAGGTTACAAGAAGGCACATTCAAACAGGTGTATTTATATTAATTAGACCCCAAATGTATAATTATAAACGGTGTTAATTAGAAGTTGTTTGTATGACTATTACACCAGGGAAAGAATGATTAAAATATTTTAAGTCCAGAATTAAGATGTTTAAAAAAAACAAAAAAAAATCCCTAGAAATATTACATTAAAAATACAAATCTCAATCAAAAAATGTATGCCGCTGGCATATAGATTGTAGAAGTCGTTTTCCTCATCTGCCTGTATCTCAGCAGTGAGATAATCCGTAGAATTAAATCATGGCTGTAAGGGTTTTCTCTCATTCTCACTCTTTGGATGCAGCCCAAGATTTAGCAGCAGGGAGCGACTTTTATTAATGGGATTGTGTCTATGGCTGCCCAAAGGCCTCTTCTGAATCTGGGCTAGTGGGTTACAGGCACAGGGGGATGAAGGGTTTCGAAGTTGCAGACAGATGTGGTGTGTTTTGGGTAAGAATGGACTAGGCACTTTGGAGACATTCACACATCTTGTTCTTCCCCCAGGCCAGTAAGTGACTTCAGCATCTGTTTTCACTGAATGGGGAGTTGGCTGTGTCCCTTTTAACACCTGCAACTGGACACATTAATTCTCATGAACCTGTGCAGTACAGTGTCTGCAGTATTTGTACACTTTCTGAAACATTGAAAGCTTCAAAAATCAATACCTTGGGTATTTATAATTGGAAAATACAAATGCTTTGTATTTGTCAATTATTCTTCCAACCCATCACAGCTGCAAACCCATCAAGTTAGCTTAGTTTGTTGAGGGGAAAGAAAGCGACCAAAAAGCCCATGGTAACTCTGGAGGGGATGCAGAGCTCAGCAAAACTCAGTCTACAAATTTGACTTTTTATGCAAGGGTGGCAAGAATATGCTCTTGTCAGACTGCACCAAAAGAACATTTTGTTGTTGACTAGCAACCTTGACTCATCACCTCCCACCATGTAACGTGGTGGTAGGATGATGCTGTGGTGATTTTCTTGACCAGAGATGTGTATAATGAAGCTAAATGCAGAGTAATTGCATTAAGGTGAACTACTTACTGGATTGCACAGTCATTCTTTATTTGGCGTTTTCAGGGCAAAAGGACATTGAATGCAAATGTATGCCACGCTTTTTGGATCGTTAAAAATATATATATATTCATAATGTTACTTCCACTTCACAACTGTGTACCACCTTGTTGGTCTAGCTCATAAAAATCTAATAAACATTGAAATGTGATATTGTCATGTGACAAAATATGACGTTTCAAAGGGTGTAAGAACTTGCTAAAAAAAAAAAATCAAGCCCTACTTGTTGGTGCCAATGCATGTTAGAACAGACATGGTCTGGAGTAATGGAGGTCATTAAACAAATAAGGATCAAGTAAATTTTACATGTACTGTAACTGCACTGAAGATGGACTCCAAATGACTGCAAGATTTAAATACAACAGTCTCTATATAGAAAACCTAAACTGATTTGTCTAGAACATTAGCAACATCATTAAGAAGCTGCATAGAAAGACATGGTGACAGAGCAGCCGATTGCCGTTTCCACTCTCCTGAGACTCATTGACCAACTTGAAAGAAGTTGGCTTGCCTTAAAAAGTTCAAAAGTGCAGAGCAGGCAACCAAAGCAGCTGGTGGACATGAACATCTCTGGGAATGTTTTGGCACCATGCCATCATTCCGCTATATTGTTTGTGGGAACAAATGAACCAATTTCTACAAACTGACAAGTAAGCAAATTTCAGCCCTTCCCACTCAGATTTTTCAGAGTGGAGATCAAGCGGTTGGCATCAGTGAAGTCATTTAAAATGTCCTGCACGCAAATGAGTCCAAATAATTTGCACCATTCTTTCTCGATTTGCTCAGCCAGACTTTTTAAAGAGTGTTCCCTTCATGCTGAGTGAGCAAGCAGTTTTGGAAATTGACTGCTGAGAACTACTAAGAGCTGGACAACTTTTTTTATGTGCTAATAACCCTGTACACAGCAGGAGGAGAGAAGACCGGGGGAGCAGTGAAGTAAAAGTCTTCACAGGGTATCTGTTTTTTTTTTGTTTTTTTTTCCCCCCTAGAGCATCAAGCTGTTTCTAAACTTCTACTGAAACTTGACAGAGGTGAAGACGATGCACCTTGATGGTCAATCGGATTTTCGCTTTGCCCCATGAAAACTTAGACAAAACTTGACTTAGACAAAATTATATCCACAAATATTTAATTACTGCTTTTTATGTACCATCAATCTAGTTTGATGCATACAAAATGATTTCGAAGTCCTGGAAGCACAATCTAAAATACTTTATATGTTAATCTGATTGGCTGGGAGAACCATCACTCATGTCCTTTGGCAGCTGTGATTGAATGATGGATGGGCAGAGATACTTTGACTTGGTGTTTTAGTTTCTGGCTGTGCAGAGATGGAAGATCACTATACGGCTTTATCTACATAGCTTGTGGGCACAGTTTGTTGCTACAGCAGGGAGTAGGTTTTTGGTGCAGCAAAGCCCTACATTAAGGCACTGGGTGGGCCCCTCTTTTTATCTCCAGCCCTTCAGCTGGAGATGAAAAGATCACAGTTAAAAATGGAGATGGGGCATCAACACAAGGCCCAAAACTGCCAACTCCTGCACAGTCTTTGTCATGGTTCATCCCAGCCCAGATTTGTTCACAAGCTGAAAATATTAAACTGCAACAAAAAATGGCATTAAAGGCAAGCTAAATGCATGCAGTAGAGTTTTCTGTCCATTGTCCGTTTTAAAATTGAAACTCCAGGGCAAAAGTTTGAGTAATAAAACATCTCGTTATTGTGTTATAATGAAATTAGTTATTGATAAGGTTTTAATCCACTTCTAGAGTCAAAACTATGAATTGGTTGCCATTACAGCTTTAGGGATTTATTGATTATGATTGGCGACAAAACGACTATGGAGTTAATATTTTAATTGCTCTTATTAACAGTTGGCACAGCTAGTGTTACTAAAATGACGATCTCTGTAATTACACGATTATGTAGAACCCTCTGAGGGTGCCAACATTTCAATTTCCAATGGGTTCAATGACTGAGGTTATAGCTCTAAAGGAATAAAATAGAGCAACTGAGATATGCTTCACCCTCCTGTTATCTGCCGAAACTCTTGCTCTTTGTCAGCTGAATGAACGGCAGACATGCAAGTCATGGTTTTGGTTTAAATGACGTGCAACATCTGTGCATCTAGGTTTTATAAAGGACATTGTCGATATGAAAACCTTTTTTGTTTTAGTAAAATTTTTCTCACCATAGATCTTGGAGTTCTTAGAGTAGGCATGGTGTCTCTGGAAATCTGGAAAACATTATTTTTGACTTTCCAGGTTGAAAATTGTCGGAAGTTTAGGAGTGGGAGGCTGAGGGCATGGTCCAATATTGTAAAGATTGCTTTATTTCTCCTTCTAAGACAAAATTCTCGAGTATAGAATTTTTTTAAATTTTATATATGAATATTAGTGTAACATGTCATTTGCTTACTTTGTATTATTCTTCAGGAGGGCAAATCAGCAGCCAAGATGGAGGTGAAAACATCACTTCTAGACAACATGATTGGAGTTGGGGACATGGTCCTGCTGGAGCCCCTTACTGAAGACTCATTTCTGGAGAACTTGAAGAAGCGCTTTGACCACAATGAGATCTATGTAAGTAGGCGTCTTGGTGTTTTGTTTTTTGGAGGGTAATGTTAATTCTATTTTGGTTCATGAACAGTGTGACTAATCTGGTCACACCCTGACTTCAGCATTCCCTGTCAAAGAAGCATAAAGACAACCTCAAAGAAAAATTACACATCCTTCTAACGTACTATATGTTTCCCTTTTGCTGACCTTAAATGGCCATGACTGAATAAGTACTCCAGATACACAGACCACATTCGCTGGCTTAGCAAATCCGTAGAATGGGAGGCATCGTGAGGCATTCAGGCCTTGGTAGCGGTAAGTGGCTGGCATTTTATTTCTAGAAGGGGTCTAGCTGTGACGTCTCAGCCTTCTGGACTTGTGTTTACTCTACATTATTTCTTTTTGCAGGTTGACTAGTCCAGAAATCAGCCATTCTCTACGTTTTTGTTTTGGTTCAGAAGGCTAAAACTCAGTGTTTTTGTGGCATTTATGAAAGCACATCCCGATGAATAGCTATAATCTTATTTCAGCTCACTACGAGGTTTTGTAGTGGTGTGAGTCAGTCATTCTGACACTAAGGCATCATGCATGGGTTGGGTTTTACCCCTGTGGCACCACAGCACCCTGGGAATCGGTGATTATTAAACATTCTTTTTAATATGGCCCTTTCTCAACCGATTCTCTTTAAAAAAATTCAAATATACCTCAGTTGGTTTGTATATCAGCATACATTCTATATTATGTGAAAACCAAAAAAACGCATGCCAAAATTTTAATGAAAGATGACTGCTGTTCAGAAAAAGTTCAACAGCCTATATTTATCCAATAAATCTGCGGTTTACAACGTTTTCCTTTTTGAAAATTTATTTTTCCCTCCTGCATCATCATTCCTTAAAACTGGCCCCCATCCTCCTCAAACTATCATATGAAAATGTGACTGCACAGGATAGGTTTACTTTAAACTGACTGTAATTGGTAATATAAAGACAATCTTTGTAAAAACTTGAAGAGACGATCAACTTGTTTCACCAGTAGTTTGTGTCTGGCCAAAAATAACATCTCTCAAAGTGCCAAGTTTTGAGAGGTGCAAAAAGTTACCTTTGTTGCAAAGTTGTGCTCCTGTTCCCGATTAAGCGAACTCCATTTCAGATGCAATCAAAAGAATCCTAGATCTTGACACTAAATGGTAAAAATCAGATTTATGGACCACCAACTGGTATCAGTTTCAGCCTAAAATGCTATTTGCTTGTTCAGTTTGAGTTTTCTTGCTATTCAAAGGTTGCTTAGAAACAAAATAATTCAATGGTGCTAATGGCAAGTGGGAAATGTGTCAAAATATAGAAACACTCAGCTCTTTGCATCCCCTTCCACTGCTCCTTTTTTAGAGAAAAATCCAAAGCTTCAAATAGTTTTTGTTTTTAGTGTTAAAAGACGGAAAACTCCTTCATCCTTATTTCATGAATTGAGCACAAAAAAGTTTGATCTGCTGTGTGGCATGTCGTCAAAAGTTACCCGTGTCATTCAGTGGAACTTGTTATAATGAGCCTCCCAAAGCTATAAGCACTGCAGATTTTCTGTTTTTCTATCCTGTCCCTTCTGTTTCTGGTCAAGAAAGCCTCTCATTAACATGTCATACTTTTATTGACATTGCACAGAGCCTTTTTCCTCTTGTATGCATCCTCTGCACTTTTACAGACCTCACACTGCCTCTGGTGTGCTGCTCAACAAGAGGCTGTGGGAGGCTGTGGTGTTGCCACAGGGAAGGCCGTGCTCCACTCATGTCAGAGTGGCTTATGCAACAGCCATTACCATGGAAAGCATAGAGAATGTTTCAGGTTGATGTTTGAAAGTGTCATCAGAGCACGGTTTTGTGTGTAGGAGGATGATGAAGATGATAGCTGGTTGCATTACCTTTCAGATGGAGCTGACAAGTGTTATTTGTTTTGTACCTGTTTGGATGTTACATAAAGATAGTCTGTTATATAAATTTAAACTAGAGAAAACATTGACTTAGGAATATAAAAAGCTGCCCACATGCTGGACATCTTGAATTTAATTATGTTTTATTGCTTCTTAATGTTTGTGGGTATTATGTGGGGCTTGAACATGAGTAACCTGGAGGTTATTGGCCCTAGTTGGTGTGTAGGAGATACAGATTTTTGAATAAATATCTAGAGAGGTTTTAGTAACTCTAAAAATTACATTTTGTCTTTAATTCCATATAATAAAGCATGAGTAAAAATGTAATCCTCTCTTTTTAAAATGAAAATTCAGACACAACCTGAAATGCCTGAAAGGAAAAAAGGTTTTGGGCCGATATTTGCGCTCGGGTTTAGCTACATCCTTTTCAAGATTTTACACACAACATAACAGTGGTAAATCATTTCTCTACATTTCGGCATCAATGTTGAATACACGCAGAGGCGTAATGATTTGTTCAGTTGGATTCTGCTGAGTGAGACCTTCTAAACAGCTATTCCTACAATTTGAAACAAAGTAGTGAAAATGCATCAACTGGAATCAAACTGCACATAATTTGATGCCATGTATACTGTTTGCATGCTGCTCCTCACATGCTAGCTGAAGCCTATAGCCAGCACCTCTCTCTGCCCAGTGGAGATTCCTCAAATTTTATGTTGAAGTGAAACATATCTTCAGTTTTACTTTAGGCATTGGCTGCATGCCTCGACAGCAGAATATGAACACTGAGCAGAGAAGTAGCAGACTCACTGACTTCTCAGTGTCCCCCCCCCTCCCCAAATAGACCAGAATAGACCAGTTCAAAGCTGAAAATGTACCCTATACAGACAAAATAACTGCACTGTTTTTTGTTTTTTTTTGTTTTGTCTTTTTTTCTCTTCTAGACATATATTGGCAGTGTGGTGATCTCCCTGAACCCTTACAGATCCCTGCCCATCTACACGCCAGACAAAGTGGAGGAGTATCGCAACAGAAACTTCTATGAACTTAGCCCCCACATGTGAGTTGACTCTTATTTCTCTATAAAGTCACAAACTATGGATAAGTCTGAAGCTGTGCAACTGAGAGTTGAATTTGACAAGGCTATTTAAGGATTTAGAGCTCTGACGATGACTAGAAGCTGGACTAGGAGCCGTCATATACATAAGAGATAAAATGTACTGTGAACTTTTGCTGGGATCATCACTGTAACAAGCATGGTTGAGTTCTGGGGAATCTGAGATCAGAGGAACATAGCCTCATATTTATGGAGTCACAAGGTGATTTTTGCTGGCCATTCACAGCTGTAGCATGCCATCTGTCCATTGGCAACATGAATTCAGAATTGTTGCTAGTCAGCCAAGACGAAACAAAGCCCAGCTTGTCAATTAGCTTGTCATAGCTCTAGGTGGCTGCAAAGGCCCTCAGAGACATGGACTGGAAGAGCAAATATACCTTTGTACCAACACAGAATCTGCCTCCAGACATAAACAAGCTGTTTGGCTTTACTTTAGTGATTCACACTATACAAGTTCAGTTTAAAGCTATCTTTTTGCTTAATTGTTTAAACTGTTGGTGAGTTTTTCTCCTTTTGCAGAGGTGGATAAAAAAAGAATTCCAGCCTCGGTTTTCTTGAACCTTTGCCTATACATACTTGAACCTTTGTGCGTACAAGTTGGTGTTTGGTGGTTGATCATTTTCACCAGTGGTACATTCTGTTGTACATTTCCAGATGATGACTTGGATGTCAAGCAAAGGTTGAATGGCAGAAAGCTTGAGATTCTGTTAAAGATTATGTTCATTCATAAAAGCTGAGCACGTCTTCATTTTAAAAGTAAGACATGGAAACCATCTTCAAGCTTGAATGAAAACAGGTTGGTGCAATGAAATGCTTAGGAGCATTGCTGTTATCTAGACTGACTAAAGGTCTATGGTGCGTGTTGTTATAGGGAAAATGATTATTTGCATGATCATTTATTTGTGAAGTGTCACTGTGACCCTGTCCCTGCTGCTCTACCAATGTTTTTCAAAACGAGGACCCTGAAAGACTTTTTCAAAACTTCCATTTGTTTGCAGACTTGTGCCTCTTGAGAACACCACTCTTGCCTAGACAGGACTGAAGTAAAGTATTCATATTCCAAGGTTAGAAGTTTTTAGAGTATAGAAGCTTTGTTGACATTTTGCTTTAGTTCAAAGCCTGAAATCAGACCAATATTTTTACTTAAAGGACTCTAATTGATTGACATGGCAAGAATGGCAAAATCAGAATTGTAAGTTTCCTATTGATTACGTGTGTCAAAACTAGGGACATATGTCTGTGCATAAATGGAGATGATATTGACAGTAGTAGGAGTTTGTCCCGCAATCGGTGGGTTGCCGGTTCTATCCCTACTCTGTCTGAAATGGGCTCAATTTCTGCATATTAATGGAATCAAAAATAATTTCTAACTTTTTTTCTTTTTTAGCCTTTTGATTAGTTTAGCATGTATATTTATTGTGGTGTTAAAATTTGACTGTATCGGGTACAGTACAATCAGACTGTAATGTGCTGGCATTGTTGAAGTGTTTAAACATGCAACATAAACTGTACCCAATTTTGAACATTCATGCTGACCATTTGGTCTTGCTAAATCCATTAAGCAAATTGGCAGTAGGTGGTTGTGCAAGGGTTGGCTTTTCTTCAGTCAGCTGATTGGAAAACGCATCAATCTAACTTTGAGCACATCTTGTAATTGACTTTCTATAAAGATCCCAGGATTCAGGTTTGACCTTTTCAGTCATCCATAGATTAACTAATGATCCATGTTATTTGACACAATTTGATTTTGTTTTGTCACTCAATATTCAGACGGTTAAATGCAAGTGAAATTGCTATGGTCTTGACGGAGACTGAATTTAATTTGAATATATTTTACTCGGTTGTATTCAAAGGAGATTGGGTAGTGTTTCATAAATGCAAATGCAAGTTTTAGTCACACAAGAATTCTGTAGGTCAGGGTAGAAATGGTTGTAATTTTAAAGGATTTGTTCAGAATTGGCCTGTCCATATGTTCCTGCTGTAGTTTTATATTATATTTTTTGTTTCTGCCAAGCATTGAGTTTTTAGCTGGCTTTTATGGCTGAAAAACCAACATGAGCATAAACATTAATGGACTTCTGCCACTGTCAGTTCAGTCCAGTATTCAGTCAGTCCTGAAATTGTGCATAATTCTTCCAAACCAAAAAAGCTACTGTTTTTTTTTTTTTTAATATAATACTGTTTTTTGCATGGCTGAGCTTCAACTGACTCGGGGACTAAATACCACAGAGACTGACCAATGCTGAAGTGGATCAGTGTTGAGTTTTAATTAAAACAACTGCAGGGGCTGCTGGGTCTACTCCATATTTTTATGCCTTTGATCCTCATTAAAAAGTTGTTGCAGAATAAAATCAGAAGCTCCCAACATGTTGCTGCAGACAAGGTCAGCACTTCTAAGACAACTCCAAAGATTGTGGGCATGTACTGTATGTAAAGACCTGTTAACCTTCATAGAAGCAGATGTGTGTTCAGATGGTGGGCACCAGCTTCCTCTAAACATAAGTTAGTCATTTCAGGAGATGGCTGAATTCTTGTCATTTCTTTTTTCTGCTTTTTGATGAAAAATTCAACACGGATAATTAAAAATTGTTTAAATAAACCTGCAGGTTCTAACTTGAGGAAAACTAAGTCATTGGTTCAGGAAAGCTTAATTGGTGCATCTTTACAAAAACAAGTGTTTCTACATGTGCTTAATGGCCCAAGCCATCTGGGGAAAAAAAAAAAAAAACAAAACAAAAAGCATACTGTATAAAATTCTGACAAGCAAGACTTCTGATGAGTTTAACATTTCTCTCAGTTGGATGGCACTTTTCAGAGCAACACCCCTAATGAAATTATACTGGATTTGCAGCATTATTTGCAGCAGCTATTACTGCAACAGAAAATTAGAACAGACTTTTTGTTCTTTTCTTGGTCATCTTTAGGAGGGGAGGGCTTCCTACTATATTAAATGCTGATTAAAGTGTCTGATATGGGCCAAAGCTACAGTTGCATACTGTAAAGTAAAAAAGAAAAAGGAACATTTTACTTTAAAAACTGTAACTTGGGCCCATTTTTATCAGTTTGCTGGGCAGGGCTGTGCCTGCTAAGTCATCAGGTTGTGTAAAACTGAAATATTGTTTCGTTATCTAGAGACTTGAAAGCTGGAATTGACAGGTGGGTCCTGCTGAGGGAGAGAATAACCTTTGAGACTCCATACTGAGCAGCTCAGAGTAACTGCATATTTGCATTCCTTGACTATCTGAAACTTTTTTGCTTTTGAAAATAGTTGCTAATAAATCAGAAAGGTGAGCAAGTTCATACATAAATAAATGTTAATTAAAATGTAGTCTGTCAGCATTATTGGGTTTGATATCAGAAAAAAATGGGATGCAAATTAATCTCTTGAAAAACAGTGATGCATTTTCATCCCTGAAAATAGAAGTGCATTAATAGTGTCATCCACTTCAGTGGTTATTTATCTACCAACAGCACTCTAGTTTTCCTATTTTACAGTCTTGATAAAAGCTGTAAAAAGGAGAGTTTCCTACCTGCTCACTCAATGAGTTATGTTTGCATTATTATACTAATAGATGAACCTTGGAGCTCAAAAATAACAGTATTTATGTGAACCAATTGCCAAGTAGTGCATAAAGTACAAGTTGGAATGTACAAGCTAGATAATCGGCCAATAACCTTGTAAAAGTTTGTTCTGCATAT
The DNA here is from genome assembly GCF_904066995.2 of Poecilia reticulata. Lineage (NCBI taxonomy): Eukaryota > Metazoa > Chordata > Actinopteri > Cyprinodontiformes > Poeciliidae > Poecilia > Poecilia reticulata. The sequence continues at coordinate 38,420,563 of NC_088831.1, forward strand.
GTAATTATGGACAAATTCTTTTACCAAATGAAAAGGACCCTAAAGGTTAATGCCAGAGTAAAAGTAATCTTCAAAGTAATCGACCATCTGCTGTTTCATGCATCAGACTTTGATGTGAAAGTCAAAGCCAATTGAAATCTTGTGGATGATTGCACATAATGGTTGTGGCAGTTTACAGACCTTTACAATTGCAAGTTCTCAAACTTAAAACATTAATAGAAACCAGGCTATTGTTTAAAATGGGAGCATTTAATCCTGCTTTACAATGTTTCAATATGTTACAGGACTTCAAGGTTAAGTGATTTTGTGTGCAGGTGCTCTGGTATTGTGTTCCTTTGACACAGTTTTGCACCCAGGCATTGGTTTCTGTTTTGCACAGGTGTCTGCATAATCCAATTTGACATCCAATTCTTTGACAATCAGTAGTTCAAAGTAAAAACAAATTTTTGGCTAGAATTTGTTTTACTGTAAAGGAATATATTGAAACTTCTGTGGTTTTTGAATGTTTTCTACTATTTTAGAAATGCAAAATTACAACAGTAGGCTATACTAGGTGAAAGAAATTGAGCCGTCAGTGTTGGTCTTTGTTTCCTCTTTTGAAAAAAAGAAATTGGATCTCAACTATTAAAGAAAACAGGCAAATGCATTTCTGTATCCCTCACAATTTGTTCACCATTTTCTGTAATTTTAACCATTTCACTAAAATATTTCAGACTGCATCAAGAAGATGCTGTCCATGCAACAATCACAAAAATATTTGCAAGTGGACCATAAATCCATGGCTCTTAAAATGCAATCATCTTCTGAATATTGAACATTAAAGTTTCATTGCCAGTCGCAAATCGATGCACGGTAAACCTTTATAAAGTTGTGGCCTTTTGAAACCATCTGTCAATTCTAATGAGCTGCATAACCACACCCATCTTCGCCTTTTTATGCAATAGTCACAGCTTCAACCAGTTCAGCAGCTGATCCTCTGGCCAGATGAGCCGCCACTATAATTAACGGGCAGGTGTTTTCCTCCTTTTCTAAATGCATTGGGTTCATTAGAGATGAACTAATCAGTGACCATCACAGATGGCTTTTAGTCATCTGTTGTATGTTGCTTGCCACCCAAAACGGGCACAGACTGAGAAGTGTGTTTCTGTGTGGACGTGTGTGGAGTGTGTTCCTGCTCTCAGGAGGGATCGTGTTATCCCGATGTTTAATGAGGTATTGAGACCCTGATGCTCTTCCCTGCTCAATACTTAGTGCCGCTAGAGCATTGGCCGTAGAGAGGCATCAGGAGGGGCTAATGGAGCAAAGAGGCTCTTTTTGCAATGTATGTCAAGGCTTCCAGCTGTCAAGCAAGTGGATATGACAGATTATCTCAATAATTTCTCTGTAGGGGTTATGAGTGTTTGGAGGTCAATATTGTACTTCTCAAATATTTGAGCTAATTTCACTCTTGCTGTTGGACAGTTAAAATGGCCATCCTCAAAATGTTTTCAATATAACTTTTTTTAGGAAAGTGACAAATGCATGATAAACACAATCCCCCAATACAAGCATTTTCTATAAGACTTATGGACCACTAATCGTTTAAAATCAATCTTTGCTACTGTTGCATATTTTAGAATGCAACCTATGGCCTCCATCTCTAAGGCAATGTGGATCAAAATTCAAATGGAGTAATCTGGTAGAGGAGCCTCATTTCAGATGGATTGTATAAGACCAGCGTGGAAGTAATACTAGCTGGAGAAAAAATTCTCTAAGAAAATTGTTTTTAAGTAGGTTTTTACAATTTTTAAGTGTTTTTTTCTTTTTTCTTCTTTTCCCTCTTCCCTCTTCTTTAGGCAAGTCCTTTTTTACCTGAAGAATATCCTGATTGCTATCATAAATAATACTGTACAGAGCCAATGGAAAATATATTGTGCATACAGGTGGATATATAACAATATTTTTATTTCACTAACATTTGCACTTGAAAAAACATTACAGGCAGTTTTATAGCACCATACTAAATGTCTAGTTATCTTTTGTCTCATCTTAGACATTGTATTTTGATGCGAGATGTTTAAGATGGTGCTGGCTGCTATTGGAAGAATGGACTTTGGAGTCATTTTCAGCATAACTGCATTGATACTGTTCTGTTACTGTCAATTGTAAAACTCTAAAGATGGATGTCTTGATAAGTGTTATGAATTTCTTTTGGACATATATTCTGCTTTAGATGCAGATTATGGCTGTTTGACCAATAGAAACTGTTGCTTTTGATCTGTGTAGTGCTTGTCGTACAAGACTGACTGAAAAGGGCTTAGAAAAGTTGCACAGAACCTGTATGTAGGTAGAATTGAGTGTAGGCACTTGTTGAAGTGGCATTTTGACTGAAGTGGGCAGATTCAGCCCTCTGCAGCATCTGTGTTGGCGTTGGTAGCTTTAAACTAGAGGGAGAGAGAGATGATGGAAAAGCTTTTGCTCATTTTTCTACCCACCTTTGCAACCCAAGAAGAAAATGCAAAATGTACTTAATTGGCTTGTGCTATCATTTATAATCTAGTGATATTTGTTCATCTGGGTTATACATGTTTATAGCTTCGCCTTACCCACATGCATACAAACACATCCCTGGTTTCCTCTGGCTACGAAGCTGTGGTTGGTGCTAAATCTGACAAAGTAGTTGACTGATATGTTCCTCTGTAAGGTTGTGTACTTGATGTGGTTTTCTGCCTTTTGGCAAAATTGCATGCAACTCGTTCTGGCTAGATTTGTTGGAACAGTTTTAGCAGAAGTAACTTGTGGCCCAATTTGTCGATGCCTTGATTGTCAGTTTGGATCAGGGTCTTGCCAAACTGCATTTATGCGCTTGGTGTGTTGGGGTTGGTGGCTGTTGCAATAAGTGTTATTGGTCTGTGTGCTTTGCTTTGTTTCATTGTGAAAAGACTCCAGTCTTTTATTTATATAAAATATTAATTACGAGTCTTTTATAGAAATGAACAGCTCTACCTTGTGGGTAGGGCTGTTTATCTAAAGACAATGCACGTTTCTCTATTATACACATTTTTGGATCTAATGATTTACTAATTTAATCACAATTAAATCACTCACCATTTGGTAGTTGTAGCTTACACCCTCACAATATTTGTAGTGTAAAATAGAAGGGTTGTGCATTCCTCAAATATTTTCTAGGATGGTGCAGCTAACTCCTAACTTCTTTAACTTGACACTGATTAAACATTGTCGGCCTTATCATTTATTGCTGTTTGGGGCTTTCTTTATATGGTTTTGTCTGCAACTCTCCAAGACCCATTGTAAACCCTCTCTATTCAGAATGAGAACAATAAGTACTGAGCTTTTATCTGAGTTCATAAATTGCACAATCAGAAAATGTGAGGCATACTGAAAGGAACCATTGAGAAGAGGCGCTGTCTAGAATGTTGTTCCACTATGAAACCTCATCTAGCCTATATTTGGTGTTTACTCCATTAATTAAAGAGCACATAACATGAATCTTGCTTGTAGCTCGCTGTCATCTGTACCGCAAGTGTACTTTATTTACATTTTAAGCTGTGTACAAGTTTTGGTGTGTTGGACCAGTACTGGAGCCTGAGGTAGTGCAACCAACAGTAGGGTTAGCATAACGCATAGCAAAATATGTATGAGTAGTGTTGGTATCATTAAAAAAAAAAAAAGGAACTAGGATAGTGTTTTTTAATAACTTGGTGTTTCGAAGTGATGTGTTCTTTTTAGACTGAATTGATGTATTATGTTCATACAAGGTGACAATCATGTCAGAACCCCTCTGTATGCTCCCCGCCCCCTAAAAAATTCTTATTCAGTGTTTACTTTTTTTATAAACAGTTTTAGGAACATGGTACCTCCCACCAAGCTGCCTGACAGAACCAAAATGAGCCTTTCTGTTGTTTCAGAGGATCACATGGAAACCCTCTGGCTGCGTTTAGTTCATGCTTATTGATTCTGTGTTATAGTTGGCTTCAGTGCCTATTGCTATGCAGTGTCCATGAAGAGAAGGATCACATGCAGCCATTCTCTGCTGTGGGCAATTTGCTACATCTACAGTGTAAATGTTTCCACTTCTTTTGTCCTTTAACTTTTATGCAGCAGAATATATCTTTTAAATGTTTCAGCCTCATGATTTTTTTCAGATTTTTAACTAATGCCCCATATTGTCTAAATAATGCATGCCAGTTATGATTAGAACAATAAATGTAGCATTATATAATGATCCATAAAGCTAGTCAGAAGGGCTGAATGTTTTTATCTCCTTTTCATCTAGTTATCTAATTCTTTTTATTTCTCTTTCACACTGTCTATGTAAAGCCTCCCCCACCCCCCTGGAAAACGTCCCAGTTAAACGAATCTATATCTAGGGGTGTGAGAATCCTTGTTAAATGACATTTTAACTAAAACTCCTCTTGAGATGTTAGAATCCTTGTTAAATGGCGTTTTAACAAACTCTGAGGTGTGAGACATTTAACTGAAGTCCTACAAGGGGTGCGGGTTTTAATGTTATCTTTTTTAACCTTTTTTTCTTTAAAAAATAAAAATAAAAAATTCATTGTCTTTGTCACTGTTTATTCACTGTCACATGCTGTTTTTATTTTAATTATGTAAAGCACTTTGAAATGCCTTGCTGCTGAAATGTGCTATACAAATAGAATTGGATTGATTGATAAAGTCACGATTGCTACACAGACAACAAGCTTAAATTTTTGTGAAGCCTTGACCTGCCTACACGGATTTCATTTTTTGAAAGCAGATAACTTGTTTTTAAGAGCCACAGCTACCAGTATTAATAATGGTGAGTAAAAAATAAAATTAAATTTGAGCTTTCTTTCTGCTGCTTCATCTTCCATGTGGAGGAGTGTTGTCTGTGTGTTCTAGTAGGAGTTCCAAATGGTGTGGCGACTTGGCAGAAAATTTTAATTTTTGGTTTTCTGACTAGCTTCAGTAAACTGGCTGGTTCTAGCCATCAACCAATTACTTGGTGCATCTGTTTGAGTAAAAATAGAATGGCCTCATGGATCCATTTCAATTACAAATTCAATTTGTGTGGAGTAAAAAAGCTACAATATAACTTTTTAAATTCTGGAGCCCTAGATCCAGAAATATAACCAAGGAAATTGGCTTTTTTTTTTTTCCTTCCATGGAAAAAAAAATAGATCAAATTAGATCAGCTAATTTGATCTAAAAGGCTCTGATTTAGATAAAATCCTTATAAAAGAGGCTAATGGTGTCCAAGTAATGGCACAACTTGCTTGATGAGGCTCAGAGATCCTGGCGGGGAGCTGTTGGAGGATGTTTTGCTACCTTGCACTGCATGCTTATTTCCTGCTTTTGAGGATCACACAGTTGGCGGTGTCGGTGGATTCCCCCTCCTGTGGAACACTAAATTGGTGTGCGCCAACATAAAATTAAAGCTCTGAACCCCTTCAGTTTGATGGGAGGTCTTAGAAAGCCTCCAGTGAATATTAGATTGATCAGAGATCTCTAGCTGTGCAGCTTTTAATTTAGAGAGGATGAAGTTGTTTGGTGCACCTTGCACATGTTGCTTTCTAATTCCTCTTGAATGTAAAGCTCTCATCTTTCAGCTCATTTGTAATTTTGGCCCCTATAAGGTGATCTTCTTTATGGCAAATCATTTTGCACAGATGGTCAACATCTGTCAAAACCAAGATCCATTTTGTGTGTGGGTGTGCGCATCCATTAGCTTTCCCCCTTCACCTCCCATCCCCTCCTCCGCTACTCCAGTAGGTTGGTCTTTAAGCTGTCTGGTGGCACCAGATTTTGTGTGTCTGTTTCTTGTAACAGCCACCCCCCTCTTCCACCTGGTCATCAGCATCAGGAAGTTGCTTCCTTGGCTGTTCCTTCAAAGCCAGGCGGATTTCCTGAGGGCTCTGGAGAAACCGGGTCATGCTGAGATCAGAGGCCACCGTTTAGCCCCCGAATGTATATGGCCAAAAACAGACGGTATTTGCTAACAAACGATGTGCTTTGAAAATAATGGCTGTGCAACATTTAGAAGTGAGCGGACTGTGTCGGTATGATAAAGTGCTTCTGAGAAAGATATTAGGCTTTTTAATTTTTTTAAGGGCTTGTCATCTTCAAGTAGTTGGGTGGGCATCAGACCAACCCATAGATCACCTCTTTAAAGCCATGATTTGTAGATGCTAATAAAGTGTGCTAAATCTGCCTTTCAGTCACTCCACCCTTCTTAAGATTTGGGTCACAAACGTCTGGCCCATCATCTTCTCCTGTTGCCCCACTTACCAGAGGCTGAAGGGGAAAAGAACTGACTAGACTATTTTCTGCTGCTTACCTCATGCCAGTGTGGCTTTGTGCTCACCCGCTGCCACGTGCAAGTCCAAATTACAGCCTGCAGGCAGATGTGAAGGGGAGGTGCCAAGCAGCATTTACAGTCCAAGGCCTTATCCCTGCCTAACCCCCACCTCCATGTGCGCACACACATGCACACCCTTAGCTATGCACAGTGATCTGGGAGAGCTCTGGGATTTTGGGTACCATACTCACCGCTTCCTCAGTCTTTGATGGGGACCTTGGTGCTTCATCATTTTTGACTTCCATTTATAAGCCAGTTGCTGCTCGGGCTGCCTTTAGGGTCCTAATGATAACGTAGTTCCAGTCTATAAATAACTTTTGCTACTGTGGTTGTCTTCGTGTGTCTATGCCTACAGACGTTTTTGCCTTAAAATTTTTCTCACTTTAAATTAAATGCAGATGTAGGTTTGGCTTGTTTCTTCTGACTCCTATTCATATTGTGATTAGTGATGGCTATTCATAAATCCTTTGATAGTGTGTGTGTTCTAGAGAAAGACCTCCCCCCTCTTTTGACACCACTGGGCCTCATGGGGCAGCCCACCCCCTAAAAACTCCTGTCTGGGGGCGCAATAATTGCATGATGGCTTGCTCATTGTCAGGATCAGGTCAGGCACTAGGAGTGTTTTCACAAAGCAGACATCTGCTGTGCTGTCCTTTTTTGGCAGTGACGTAATGCAAGTCTCGACCACACATAGAGGTGGAACAGGGGTTGGGTTGTGATCAGGAATTGTATGGGCGTGGATTAAATGAGGGTTTAGCTTGAATAAACTGAGAATGCAATTCAGTTGTACAACTGGTAAATGTTGAAATAATGCTTAAAGATGACCAATTTACACCCGTTAACCTTTAAAATTACTTAACGCATGTTTGCATAATCCAGCCAATTTTGTACTTAGTTTTTGTGGTATACCTTTTTCTCTTTTTAATAGTTTACCAATCACCCTACTTATTGTGCTGTACAGTTACTCAATTGCTCTGTTGACCTTTGCTGTAAATTGGCAACCAGCAACATAACCCAGAGGGAAGGTTATAATATTTTAACACAAAATCAAAAATAAATGGAGAAATGTGATCAAATATTTGCAGCATTGGGTTATTAATAAAAAAATGTATTGAGCACATATTTTATTTTTGTAACATTTGGGGAAATTCAGGTGCAATGGCAGCATTGAAACATAGATTCACAGAAAAATAAAATGCATTTCATTCTAAACTTGGTCGGAGTGATGTTGAGCCTTCAATTTTTCATTAGCAGCAACAGAAATTTGAGGTTGGAATCAGACTTGTAAAGTTTTTTTTTTTTTTTTTTTTTACTCGAATGTGGGTTTGTTGGGAAGTAATAATGGCTGCTTAGAAGCTATTTTTAAAAGCCACATATGAATACATATTTAATTTATTTAATGTTGATATTTTGAGAGATTTTAGTTTCATTTTTTTCTGCCCAAATTATCAATTTTGCTGTTCTGCTGTATGAAGTTGCAGAACTTTGATGATCAAATATTTGCTGATTTTTAAGTCTGGCTGTCTGCTTGCACCATCACTGTTTAGCAACAAGTTTGGGAGAGGTTGCAGCTTTTTTTTTCTTTTTCTACATCTTAAGCAGCTGGAGCAACTCTGATATTTTCTTGTGCCTTATGAAAAGTAATTATTTTCCATAGACAGTTTTAATTTTTGAAACTAAGTTATGACAACAAAAGCTTGGTAAAAGTACTGTCTCATGCTGTTTCAGAGAGACTCTTGTATACCTTAAATACTGCAAACAAGGCTTGTACTCTTTAGATTCTCCAAAAAAAAAATGTTTAGCTTCATTTTTAGAAATGAAGATCACACAGCCAAAGAATTCAAAGCAGCTTCAGTGTCATATCAGGCCTTTTGTCATAGTCAACTACTTTTTTGAGGTGTAAATTTTGCTTTTTCACTGTTAAAGTAGATTCAAGGCCACGTCAATGCCGCAATGACTGTTACCTTTGCAAAAATTCAAGAAGATTGTTCCAACAATAGATGTCAAAAACAGACATTTCCTAGTACAGAATGACAGCTACATGCAGCCCTGCAAACATCCTCTATGCCTACTGTTTAATCAGAATAATCTAGTCACCTGGAATGTAAGTCTGTTAATAGTAGAATTGAGTTTTATCTGACTCAAAATAACGTGTGACGGTGCAGAACCCTTAGTTTAATTAGCCAACTTGTGCTCCAACTTGGTATTGAGGTCTGGATTGCATTCATTAGGCTGTTCATCTCTGGCACACTTTCTGGCAATGTTTCCAAGTCCAATCAACCACTTTGCAAATCAAGGTTCATTGTTAGTTCAGCATGTAATTATACACTAGAAGTTCTGGCCTCAGCAGCATAGACTGAACTAAAACGTTTGCCAATGTATTCCAACCTTGCTAATTTGTCTACATTAATCTATTCTATTTTGAGTGTCATGTACATTTGAAATTTGGATTGTTCATGACCCGTTTGCTGTGTTTTTGAGTCTGAGTAGGTTCAGGCTCCAAAATCAGAAGCTTATATTTTTGATGCCTTTTACAACTGCATGGATCAACACAACATGCTATCTGACAATTTTTGAGATTGATCAATAGTGCTGCATGAAAATCCCTTGGTGTTTGTATGTCAGAAATTCCTTCCTGCTTTCATGTCTTGCAGATTTTGTGCTTTATAAATATTTGATTACATTGTTGAGATCTAGGAGATTACAAGTTCTCCAACCCTCAAGGCAAGCAAACAAAAGTGGACACTTGGAATTTTTTTTAAGCATTCCTTCAAAATTACCTCATGCGTTACTGTGATAATTGTTTCTCAACAGATTTTTTTTAATTGTGCGCTGCCCATTTTTAGGACATGAAAAAGTAATTCTGATGTCAAACAATATACTTTTAGGTAAAGGGTCATTGACGTACAAGGATTTCCACCAAGCTAAATTAAAAATGTCAAAAATATTTATATCCATTGCAATTACTAGAATATTTGAAATGTTGTGCATACAGAAATCATATTTTCACATTCAAATTAGACCTTTTCAAGGGTTTTTTATCAATATGATTTGGCTGTGGTCCTAAAAAATGTCATTTGGTCAATCAAATTTTATTTGTATAGCGCATTTCAAAGTGCTTTACATAATTAAAATAAAAACAGAAATAAACGGTGAGAAAGAGAGGGAGATAAAAAAAAAACAAAAAAAAAACTAGTGCGACCGTGATTTATCTAAAAATATGGCATTTTCCATGATGTACTAAACATTTGTTTTTATAAGTTTCTATTTATTTAAGGTGTTTAGAAACACATTTTTAAAATGTATTTTTATTTTTCTGGCAATTATGACAGTTTTCCCCTCAAAAAACCTGTGAAATTCCATTTATAATTGATTTGACCGCTATTTTTCTTCACCATTTTATCAAAATGTGTTAAAATAATAAATACCAGTCACTTAAGGACACTGTATTAGTGGTTAATATTTATGCTCCAGACACTAGATATTCCATTTTGAATTCGATAAATGTACATTTTTAATCGGTCGCACCAAATGATTTATGGTCGCACCAAATGATTTATAAATGTATACCAACAAAAATCTGAATTTTTTGTTGGTCCCTCCACATGATATTTTGCAAAATGACATTTTCGGACAAAGTTTGTTTAAATGTTATAATGAAATTATAACTAAAAATGCTTTGACAATTTGTACAGGATGAAGAAAAGTCTTTGAAATTTATGCCAAACAGGAAATAAAATATATTTGAACAGATTTAATGTAATTTTAAAGACATTTTTGCAACAGTAATTGAGTTTGGACAGTCGCACCGCATGACATTTTGACCCTTCAAAGACCCCAAAAATGGCCAAAAAGAACAGCTTTTGAAAGGTTAAAGAAGGTGTTAATGGGGGAGATATATTACATATTTATGGTTTCTTTTTATGAGTTTAAACCTCTTTTTAAATGTAAAAAGTAGAGCCGGACAAAAAAAATGGGCGTCACGTCTTTGAGCCTAAAGCTTTTTTGCGCTGTGATTATGCCCCGGGATCCTGTCAATTAAAACTACAAACTGAATCTGTAACTGAGGGCATTCCTATCACAGACTACACCACACCAGGAAGCGGTTTGACTTTGTGCCAAAAATGTGGATGCAACCCTTCTTGTAATACAGAAACTGGACACCCATAAAAGGTGACAGCTAATGCCCTGTATTCCCATAAAACTCCACCCAAACATAGATCTGAATTTTGCCTTCTCCAGATCTACAAAACATGTTGCTAGGACAATCGAGGTCAATGTCTCATCTTTATTTTGTTTGCAGACATTCTAGATTGGTTTAATCTTCTAGAGAACACCTCAGATGTTCCCCTGAGTAGTTTTGCACTGGAGTGAGAGTCTGTATTAGAGTTGGCTTCAAATGAGATTGTGGTTCTCAACATGAACATAACATTCTTCTTATGGGTTTCTGCTTCCAGTAAGTGGTGTCTTTAATATGTGATGGTAGAATGGTGTATGAGATTAATAGACCATTGCTTTGTCTGTTGTGGTGACAGACCTTTGTTGGAACATATAAGGACCACTAAATGGAAAGAATCACATTTCAACACTCACCTGTTCAATATAGAATATGACTTAAAAGATCAAGATTCTGGATGCAAGGGGCTTAAATGAGCTTTGTGTTTTGCATAAGGCAATTTGAAGGAGGTGATGTGAGGAATGTAATGGTCCTAAGGAGCTGAGGTGGCTGAATGATGTTGCTAAAGCATGGACAAATGTTTCTCTTTTAGAGTAACAGCTGATGCGTCTTGACGTTCTGAGAAGTATAGCCAACATGTTTGGGGAAAAAGTGACTCTTACAATTTATCAGGATTTTTATAAAAATGCAACTTGTTTCATGATGCAAGACGTTTGAAACTGAAAGTGCCAAAGATTTGTTTTGTCCCTTGAGTTAATGTTTAGTGTGGGGGCCATGTATCTCAGATGGTGGTGTGGAGGATTTTAAAATTCAAATTGGGATCTACCGTGCAATGCAATCTGAAATTCTAGGTCATGTAGCGGTTCACATTATTCACACCCTCCTCTTCATTTCTCATAAGGTATTGTCCACATGAAGGGAACAAATGAAATGATGTTGTTGTATTCAGTGGGAGTGTTACTGTTTTAATGAGTCCCTCTTTCCCATTGTATAAGTGTCCTGGAATGTGCAACAATAAGCTTCGTTGTATTAAATCCCCCCCCTGCATCATTTTACTTATCCATCAAGGTTTGTTTCCACTGTCATTTAGTAATTACATTATGCAAACATCTGCTTGGGTATGAACAAAGAAAGGAGGGTGGGAGGGGTAACGGGCATAAGTGTGGACAAACTCTAGTAAAAAGCGTACAGTTTTACTCTTATGATGAATGAGGCCTTGTCAAAACTTCTTGCATTGCCCATCCCTAAATGATCCTTGTTCAAATAGCTGACTTGTTGTACTTTGGTAGTCATGTTTCAGAACAGCAGCAGGAAATGGACAACTGTGCTTCCAAATCCCAAATATGAACCAGGCAGTGTCGCTAAATAAAGCTGCAAACCGCTCCAGTGTAGCGGATGCCCTGCAGATGCAACCTAATTTCCGATGAACCCACATGCTTTTGATTAGAGCAGACGCCGTGTGGCTTGGTGCAAAAGCCTTCCATTACTCTGAACTTATTTTTATAGTGCTGCTTCTAAATTGGCAAATTTACTGTTTAGCTTAAAAGTTAAAATATGGAGATTTACAGATTTTTCTCTTATCTTCCAGCTATGCTTTGGCAGATGAGGCCTACCGCTCACTGAGGGACCAGGACAAGGATCAGTGTATTCTCATCACTGGGGAGAGTGGAGCTGGGAAAACTGGTGAGAACTTCATTTTTTTTGTATACCCCTATTTTTTTATGTAAAGGTAAATGCTTAAATGCTCTTTAAGCAGAACATTGGTGATTCTCATCAAGAAAAATGGAAACAACTTACTTGGATTAAGGAGAAAAATAGACTGTTGCTCTAAATGAACCATTTCAGTAGGACCTGGAGAAGAACAACATCTAGGTTTCTTGAGGTCTGAATTGACCTGACTTGATCCCTACAGAGAATCTATGGTGTTCTCAAGATGATGAGAAACTCCAGAAACAAGCTGTAGGTCTCCAATAAAAGAAGTTGGGCTTTTTTAGCACATCGCTTTAGTCACAGATGGATTGCCTCTATGACGTGCTGCATTGATGCAGTATCTGAAGGAATCCCCATACAAATACTGTATTTAGGTCTTATAAGTTACAGGGGCATAGCTTTTAGTGATTTAAATTTTTTTTCATTAATATATATATATATATATATATATATATAATAATCTAGCGTTGGTCAGTTGTAAATTTTAACATACATGACTCAAGTTTTTATCCTACTAAAATAAATGTCTGATATTCTCATTTTAAATGCACCTCTATAGGAAAAGCTAATGAAACTAAGAAATAAAAAAAACATAAAATCTTATTTTCAAAGACCTTCTTAATGGAATTATTTCCATCTGCAGTGCAAGAAACCATCGGTGAGGAGTCGGTTTAACTGAATTTCTGTAAATTACAGAGAGCAGACTGTAGACAAAAAATTGTTATATCTCTGGCTTTTACAGGCAAAGCTGGAAGGAACCGGTTATTGCTAGCTGTTTCATAAGTGTGCCCACCTACTTATTAACACCCACAGCATTTCCACAGCAACCTGTACGTCTGGACACAAATTTGATCCAACTGCTCTGAAATGACAATGCAGTCTGTGCTTAAGATTGAGCTGAAACAGAAATCGGATTTGTGCTGCTCTCTGAGTGTAGCTTTAGGCTCCAGCATCCATCATCACTATGCTTTTTAGACTCGGTAGGTATGCTCATACCAGGAAGCTGCTGGGAAAAATTGTTGCCTTATTGTTGCTGATAACGGTAGCGCATCTGTTTTGAACATTTGATAGACCGCTCTTCCTCTCTTATCTGTGCTTGGGGTGTGGGAGGAGAAGCGCCTAATCATAAATGGTATCTTTACAAAAGTTTTTTGTGCTGTGGTTGCTTTCTAAAGAATATAATCTGTACTTCTTTGTTCTGAGTGTAGTCAAAATACTTTTCTGGAATACTGAAACATGTGGGTTGTTTTTATATAAAGTCCCATAGCAGATTTGAATGAGATAGTTTTGTTTTGATGTCATCATGTTTGCACATGAAACATGATGATGATTCTGACTTTAAAGAGAGTGCATGTGGAATAAAAAAGGAGGAGAAGACCAGCATGCTCTGTACAAAGTTGTCAAGCTACTTGGGTTTATACAAAGACCCAACATTAAGATTACACTAACATCTATACTCTGACAGAAAACCTACACCATAAATGGAGCCTCTTCAGATAAAAGCTTTTAACTTCAGATCATTTGTATTTCTTTTTTGCGCGCAAAGCTTCTTTTTGTTGCACTTTCATAAAAGAATGGCATTTCCCGGTTGCTGAGTTTTGCCGCCTTGCAGGTAATTGTAATATCCAGTAGGCCGGACACAGATGGGGGGGGGGGAAATGCAGATGGAATCCACTCAATGCAGTTTGCAGTTATTTTGCCCCGCTGGTAAAGATGGCGCAAAAAGCAAATAAATCAATCTTCTGTTGCAGTAACCAACTTTCACCGAAAAAGCCAAACCTTTACTTTTAGTACATATGAACATCAAAGAAAAGAAAATCACTTCAATAGTTTCTAAGTTGGTTGAAACATTTTAAAAACCTTTTTTCTACAGTGTTTCTGAAATTCTCTGAGATTATGCTACTACACAAGATGCATTCGAGAGGCTTTTGCACATGTTTACATATTTACCAGATAAATATGGTGCTTGGATTTTACAACAAAAACCTCCCTGCTGCTCAGGGAGCATAAGGTATCTATATTTGTTGCGACAAAAATATTTACACTACAAATAAATCATTACAATATTTTTGAAGTGCAATGATGCAACAATTGCAGAAGCCTAAATGAAGGCAGAATAAAGTCCAGTTTGATCGCTCATGTTTTTATTTATTTTTTCCCCAAAAAACCTTCCTTTAAAGTCTCCTTCTCATGTTTATTAAACTCTGCTCCAAGGAGTCATTGCTGCTGTCAAGTCTCAGATAAATTTGGATTTCCGTCATCTCTGCTGCCCTGGGGCTTTAAAGTAATAAGGCCATTAAAAGCTTCAGAATCGATATGGGCTGTTTTCATTCATATCTGTAAGGTTCCATTTCTCCCCCTTAACTTTCTTTTATATAGTTTATGTAAAATCAAGCAGCTGTGACCAACATTATGAGCTCCATTTTTATTTTTTTTTTATAGAAACGCATTAAAGCCTTATTTTATGCAAGAAAAGCTCAGTTTATTTCGTAGCCATGAAAGTACATACTATTTATAAGAAACTTCTTTGTTGCAAGGTCTCTCAACTCTTGCATTATATTTTTATCCGTCTCAATCTTAAATAAGTGAGCCTTTAGCTTTTACCATCAACAGCTCAGAGCACAGAACTCTTTTTGGCAGGTCACACATCAGTTTTGGGTCACTGACAATCTCACTAGTAGCTCAGAAATGATACTTGTGCCAACTCTCCAATCATGAGACATGTTTCCTACTGAGCCTCTGCTGCAGACAGAAAGTTAATTTTTGGAGAGTCCCTCCGTTGGAACGCCTATTCCCAAACCAATTTCAATCATTGGGAACACTGGATGAACAATGATCATCGCACCCAGATAGGTTTTCTAGGGGTTTTCTTTGCTTCCCAATGAAGTATGTCCCATAATTTCATCACAAAATCATCAAACCACTGAGTCCAACTCGACAAAGGGAGCTTCTTAAATGGGGTCTCCGCCTTTAACTCTCATGGGTGCCGAGGGGTGATGTAATGGGAATTAAAAAAAAAAAAATTTATGGAGAACACTGCAATCAGCCGGCGCAGTGCACTTGCTCTTCTGTCATGTCTGAGAGGCTTTGACCTAATGCTTCTAATGTGTGTGTGTGTGTGTGCATGTGTGTGTTTCAGAGGCCAGTAAGCTGGTGATGTCATATGTGGCGGCAGTGTGTGGGAAGGGCCAGGAGGTGAACAAGGTCAAGGAACAGCTGCTGCAGTCCAATCCTGTGCTGGAGGGTGAGTGACGGTGGCTCGAGCTGCGTCCCAGTTTGGAGGCTCGGCTCTCTGATGTTTGCATATTGATGAAATTAACAATCTACTCCAGTTTGATGGAAAGCATCCACAATTTAGTGAAGAAATTTATATTTAATTCTGAAAAGTTGCTGTAGAATTTAAACTCCTTGATCCTAGTTGAATACTTAGGCTAGGTTTAAACGTGCAAGAACACTGTACATCATAAAACCATTTCTGCTGTTAAATATGGCAGTGGCAGCATCATGTTGGAGGGATCAGCATTTTCATGTATTGGAATTACACATTTTGAAGTCCAGAAATGAAATGAATTAAAACTCCGAACAGTTTTGAAAAGCAAGGAACACACCTTTCAGGTTAGATGTTTAAAGCTTGAGGGATTGTTTTATGACCCAACTCTGCTTCAAATCTGAGTACTGTTCAATCCATTTTGGGGGAAAAAAAATGAAAGTGTATGACACAATGACAAACCTTCAAGGAGATGCATCAATCATAAGAAGTCCCGCTATGTACATTAAGGTTTGTGGTAGCAACCTGATGGAAAATGAGGGAGCTCAACGTGTGCAAACCTTTGCCGTTTTCATACGTTGACTTTTGTGCGCGGGTGGTTAAGAAAAAGTGATTCATAGCCTCTACACTGTCTTTTGTGCATCCCAGTGCTGGCAGAGAATTGGCTTTTTTTTCTCTTTTTTTAATTGGGGGCAGTGGACAGGAAGTGCCCATGAAAAATGAAGCTGTAAGGTTGACTTGCAGTGGAAAACCCTGCACATCTGCAAGAGTTTAGCTCCTGCCGATCTAATTGCCCCAACACAGACTCACAAAAGAGGAAAAAGGAAGGAACTGTTTATGCAGCCAAACACAGCGGATTTATCATGCTTGCTCTCTGTGATGCTCTGCTTCACTTTCGTTATTGCTTTCATTCTTTGTTACCCTCCATTTTTCACTCCTTGCTCTGATTTCTCTTCAGCCCTTTATCTCAGCATCTCTTATTCTGTGTGTTCCTCGCCCTCTGGCTGTCGCTGTTCCAGACAAACAACCCACACATTCACACTATTCGAATACTTAAACACACATTATTCAGCTGCTATCAGCAATTAAGCTGTTATGCTAATAGCGCTCTGCTATGTTGTACATTTAATAGCATTTAAATGTGGATATGAAATAAAGGAAATGAAAACTGCAGAGAAACGGTCCTTTTTGAAAATGTCCACTGAACATTCTAGGTTTGTATTGTGCTCCTTGGAGAGCATCTTGTTTTTGTTTATTTGCAAGCAAGGCCACATATGGAACTACTTTCACTCGAATGTGGCGTGACATAAAGGTTTAGTCCCTCCTAAGCCTGGAAAGCGCTGGTGCTTTGCTTAATCCTCACAGAATTATGGGCCATCATCAGTGCAAATGGCTTTGACATTCAGGTCTGTTATGATTGACAGGTGACCAGAGAAGGACAATGCCAAGGATCAATAATAATAAAGGCTTAAAAATATGGAACAGGACTTGGCTTAGCTGCTCTTGCAGCTTTGCAGCTTTCAGACCAATTTTAGTCAAATGTTTTTATTTATAATTTTAACTTTTTGGGTTTTTTTCTCTCTGCAGCATTTGGAAATGCAAAAACTGTACGGAATGACAACTCTTCAAGATTTGTAAGTATCAACTTTTATTGTTTTGTAAAAGGAACAAATTTGTGTAAAATATGCTCACTTTGACTTCTAACTCTACATGCACCTCAATAAGTTGGAATCTCATTAAAGTTAATTTTAGGAAGTAAAGTTAAAAGGGATGCAGAATAGTTCAACATGACTTATGACATTCAAGTTATGTCTCTTTAATAAAATGGAAACTTGTTCCTAAATTCTTCAAAAGTTTTTGCTTTGAGTCTTTAACCACATTTTATTTTCCTCCCCCCATCCCCCATCCATTCAACTTTCCATTGATGTGCATTGGACAAAGCTACTGCCACCTTCTTTAGGAAAGACCTTTTGCAGTTTATGGCACAGTTTCATTATGGGTTCTTAATTTCTTGGAATATTTTATTTAGCTTGGCTGTTCGTGTGCGTTCCCTTGGTGTGTTCTGAAAGTCGGGCCATTTATGTCGATCACGTTCATGATTCAGAGCGGCTCCTCCTCCTGCATGAGTCCTCAGACAATCTTTAAATGCAGATCTCCTTCAGATTGCAATTAAAACTAAGACACAACTTTATATCTTAAGATTGTTTTCTTGTAAATATGGTTTAAAAGCCACCCACAAAGTGCTACTCCAAACTCTGAAATGAACTGTGCCAGATCCTGACTCCAGAAAACAGAAGAAATAAAACTGTTGAGCTGAATTTCCTCTGGCTTCATAGTTGATCCATCCTTTATAGCCATTTACCTTTGTCCTTCGTTTGATTTGTCACTGTTCATACACATTCCCCTTAGGGATGCACGTTGGGGAGCAGTCGGGATTTAAACCACAAACTGGTAGTTTAGGTGAAGACTTGTCTATCATCACACTGTCCTTGTACCTGTTTTTTTTTTTTTTTTTCCTTTTTTTTTCTCCACCATGTAATTGGGATACATTTATTGCTTTGCACAGTAACACTGGCCCACACACAGCACTGTTTGTGCACTGAGTGTATTACATTTTTTACTTGAAACATTGTCTTGGTATTGGACTTCAGGGTGTCGAACAGCATTGTTGCAAAAATGCCATTTAACTGTGTGTGGGATTCTTTTAGCCTTGTAAGGTGCAGGATTAAATTAAAAGTAGAAAAAAATATATTTAAAAAATGTTTATCATCCATCTCCCCATCTTCCAACCTTGTGCAGATTAGTCCCTTTATTAATCGGGTTGTTCGTCCGTTCAATGTTTACAATCGTCCATCAATTAATTCAGCCAATCCTTTTCTCCGTCCAGCGCTGTCAATCTGTCTGTCCAAATGATGTCTAGTCAACCATTTCTACATTTGTCTAACAATCCATATATTCCATTTACACACATTTCCCTCCATCAGCCATCAATTTCCTTTCTTCCAACTTTCTGTTGCTCCATTTCTGCATCCCTCCAAGCACCCACTGTCTATCAAATCATCTGTTTGTTGATCTTTGTTCTGTCCATCAAATCCTTTCATTTCTCCATCCCTCCAACAATAAATTTGTTTCTGAAAGCTTGGCAGCTGGAGATAAAGCTGCCATAAATTTAGAATGAACTCTTGTATTTGTGCTCTAAAAATCCTGGCCAAAAAATTTGACATTTGTATGCAATTCATCTTTATTTATTGAAATTGATTTCAGTTCTTTGTACTTATTTTACCAGTTGCTCAAAATGAGCAAGTTGAGCAATAACGAGGTTCTATTTTTTCACATAAATCACATCCTAGGGATAATGCAACAATGTCTTATTTGGTCCTTCTATAAATAGACCCAAATCCAGACTACACATTTCCAGGTAATTGCATTATGACAGACATGGGTGTGTTGAGTATTTTTCCACACAAGACATTCCTGCACTATCTGCCTCAGATTTGTTACAGAGGTGAACAACAGTTTTACTTTCCTACAAAATATCCCATCAGTTTGGCTTCTGTTCATGTTAATATTTTTAGCATAACTTGTTTATTTAGCATAAAATCGCAACCTCTTATCTTAACTTTTAGCACTTCCAGTAATTTTGCCTCCTCCCTTCCTGCCACACAGATGAAGTTAGAAACTGGTTATTCCAGCAAGCACCAGCTTGCTGCTCAACATGCCATTCACACGTTCTGCCCCACTTTTACTTTCAATGGTGTTTGCAATTATTTACCATATGTTGTTGCCTCCTAACAAAAGTAAACAGGCATGCTGTTGTGGTCACCTCAATGGATTATACGTCTGATCCTGTTATATTTAGCAGACCTTTGCTCGAGCATAGACTTTAGGCCTCCTCACTAGTCACCGCTTCATCAGAAGTCCATCGTTTTATTATGAATGAATCCCTCACTTCATTTTGCTGAGTGCAGAGGGCTTATTGAGTTTGGTTGAGCCTGTTTTCCAGCCGTGCCTGGTTTCATCTGGCAACCGAGCTGCTATTAATACATCAGAAGAGCAAAAAAAAAAAAAAAATCCCATACAAGACTTTCTAGTCTAACCCCCAACATTAAGGGAGAATAACTTCAAAATAGCTTGAGTTAACCATCCACTTGAAAGAGAATACAGTTGAACCAAAAAAAATTCTTAATGTGAGCTTATCAGAACTCATTTTAAGCATTTTCAAAGAAAAGAGGAATATGAACGTCTGTGTAAATAAGAGCTTGCATCTAACTGTTCCACTCTGACCCTCAGGGAAAATACATGGACATAGAGTTTGACTTCAAAGGAGATCCGCTGGGTGGAGTCATCAGCAACTGTGAGTACAAATGGAGAAAACTGATTTAAATCAAAGTAGAGGTTAATGGAAAATATTTTGAGAATTTACTCAATCTTTATTGCCTTGTGACAGTAATCATATTTCCATTTTTATTTTACTAGATTTTGTGAAGGAGCAACATAAGTATACAATTGTGAAATTGGAGGACAGAGATGTATTTAATATTCTGAAAATCAGTTTTATTAAGTTATACTCTTGAATGAATCCCTCATTTAAAAACCATTTCCTTCAGCCTCACAATTCTGCGCTTTGCATTAGTCTGACGATGTATTTTATACATTCGGTTGTGGAATTGATGTGACAGAATGTGTAAATGTTTTAGGGATGTGAATACTTCTTCAGATTTGTAATTGATGTGCTGGTATAGCCATGGAAACATTCATATTTTGATGGTCTGAAATATCTTGTATAGCCTTCACTCTGTGTCTTGCAGTGACATCATATATAAATCATTTCCAAATGTTACCTTTTCGGATGGTGGAAGTCAGACCAAACAAAAGGGAGCATGAAACCCATTCCTGACATTCTCCCCGACAGCTTATCCTTGCCTGTTTTGATTTGATCTTGCTTCTGTTTCTGTGACCTCTGGCAGGGGAAGCCAGCACAGACAAAACATTGTGAACAAAGACGGAAACTAATGGCAGACACACAAGTGTGCTTCTGTCTCCCTGCCTGCCTGAGTCGGTTTAACGCTGGCAATAGTCTGTGGAGAAGAGCCATAGTCATGTGACTCGCTTAGACTTGGCTGGATGGACGGCTTGACAGATGGGGTGTGAAAGCAGATGCAAGACTAGCTGGATTGCTTTTGTTTTTTAATTTAGTTCTCTATAAATCTTGGCCAATTTTTCCCTCAAATTACTTTCTTTTTTTTTTAAATGCTGTTTTAATTTTGTTACATGTTGGTGCCCCTTCTTGAAAGTGTGAAGGGGTGCGTGTGCGCCCACCTACCCCCCGGTTGAAAAGGGGTGCAGGTTTTAATGCTTTTATCTTTTTTTAATCTTTCTCTTTTTTACTGTTTATTCAATGTTACATGACTTTCTGTTTTTAATTATGTAAAGCACTTTGAAATGCCTTGCTGCTGACATGTGCTATATAAATAAAATTTGATTGATTGATTGAAATACAGGGTTTTGTTCACACATTATGTTGACTTGTAAACATGTTAAATCACCAGTGGGAGCATGCTGTGAACTGGGCATGTAATAAATCTAGTTTATAGTGGTGTGCAACAGAAAATGTGGAACTCTGGCCTTAAAATGCAATTGCAACATGACCAGATTTTTGCACTCTGCAGGTGTAACTCACTTTAGGACCCTGAGAATAACTAATAGTTTTTGTTCTTTCCTACCCTGTGCTTTTCCGTAATGGTGCCAAAAGCCCTCAGCTGAATGTTAAGATCAAGAAAAATGAGCTGAACTATAAGAAGGGGCTTTTTGCTAGTCTTCTATCTCACTTTCTTCCTGCGTCTTTGATCACAGCTCCACATTGCTGCTGCAGACCTCAGTCATGGGTGTTCTATTATTGATGTGCTCACTCCTAAGTGCCACTTATGTGATTCATGACCTGTGGGTGTCGCAGAATTGCATTTTAGCCTGATCCTCAGCTGACCCCGACATCCCTAGCTCACTGCGGAAAGACCCGGTAATTCGCTCTTTGCAGAAAATCTGTGG
Source organism: Poecilia reticulata (assembly GCF_904066995.2). Lineage (NCBI taxonomy): Eukaryota > Metazoa > Chordata > Actinopteri > Cyprinodontiformes > Poeciliidae > Poecilia > Poecilia reticulata. The sequence continues at coordinate 38,442,103 of NC_088831.1, forward strand.
ATCAACTGCAAACTACTTCTATCCTTTCTGCACCCATCCACCCACCGGTGTGTTGAGTTTATTCTAAACATTGAAAGTATGGAACTTTTTTTTTCTCTCCCTTCATGGATGAGAGTTTTTTTGCCATTTGGTTACAATAGCAAAAAGTGTGAAAAACTTCTAGCTTTCCTAAAATAAAGCGCTTCTTGAAAAGAAATTCTGTCTAAAAAGTCTTCTGCACAGTTGGACTTGAAGTGAAGAGGCTGTGGAGCAGTCTGCAGTATCTTTGAGCTCTGCAGGCAGTCCTTAGTTGAATCCCTGTTAGCCTGATGCAGTAAGTAGATGAAAGTGCTTGTTTAATCAGGTTCTGTTGCTCTTGGTCAACGGCTCAGCAGAAAGGGCTGACGTGTGAAATATTTCAGTGACTTCTTCCTACCCATTGGATCCTAAATGACGAAAAATGACAAGCGTCGCCTCTCAAAAATATTTCTGTCTTAAGGTTTATGCTAGTTTGATGAATAAACACAAGCCAAAATGCATCTTTATTGAGTTTGTGATGTAGCAACTCAAAGTGGTGTGGAGCTGACATGAAAGGAAAACAATGCAGATTTCTTGCGAAACCGTTATTGAAGGATCAGTCATGAAAATTTAAGTAACGATACCGTTTTGTCTTTCTAATTTGGCCATGAAATTAAAAACAAATGCTGCAGTTTTTTACTAATTGGACTACTGGAATATGCATTTATATTAAACCTCACTTATTCTAAGCAGATGGGAATACAGAAGAAAGCCATCAGAAACCCAACTAGCTTGCACTTTGCAACAAATCTGAAAGGTCCTGTAGCATGTAGCTCAAATTTTATAATTTAACCTACATGCAGCAGATTTGGGTATAGAAATAAGTCCACATCCCTTAGAACTCATCATTCCACTTGGACCAGCTTCTCTATCCCTGCTGAAGAAGAGTTGAAAGGGAAGATGGAGTCAAATACAGATCCATCCTGAGGAGAAAAAAGCTGGGCTGCAGACTTGAGACTAAGATGGAGGTTCACCTCCAAACAGCACAGCAACCCTAGGAGTACAACCAGAGCAACAAGTGAATAATTTAAGACTGAATCATGTTCGAATGGTACGATCAAAGTCCTAGCCTGAAACTAATTGAGAATCTGTGGCTTTATTCCAATCTGATGCAGCTTGAGCCATTAACGGAACGCTTTTTAAAAAAAAAAAATTTCCCCCCATTTCACTCTGAAAAACTTTTGGAGACAAACATTATAACTTACAGATGTAATTGCAGTGGAAGATGACTCTACAAAGCATTGCCTCAAGGGGCTGAAAACGAATGCATTCCAAACTTTCCAGATTTTTATGAGGGCAATATTTAAAGTCGGTGTATCATTTCCTACACCCGACTATTAAAAAAATAAATAAAAAAATGCCAGTAAAATGCATTGAAGTTTGTGGTTGTAACAAAACAAAGTTGAGGGGTATGAATACTTTTCTAAGGCATTTCAAATATGATTTGACAAGGACCACCTTTTGAGATTTGTATAAAACCAGGTATTACATTGGAACAGGTAGCCACATGGTCACTAAGAGTTGCAGTAAAAAAAAACTCCTGTAAAGGCGACTTGTGGTGTGTGTCATAGTTTCCTTTTGTTTTCTTATAGATCTGCTGGAGAAGTCACGAGTGGTGAAGCAGCCTAGAGGAGAGAGGAACTTCCACATCTTCTATCAGCTCCTGTCTGGAGCTTCAGACGACACGCTGAGTAGGTTTTCTGAAAGGTTGTTGAAGCCAAATAAAAGCCATGCAAGTATTGATGTGAATGTTATGACTGGAAATTAAATTGAAATGGCACTGTAAAATACTGGGAACAAAACCCAAACTACAATCTGTATCATGCTAAAGTAGCATAATGCAGACTAATTAAATAATGTAGCAAATGTTTTATGAAAGAAGTTACAGCTTTAAACTGTACATGACTTGCAAGAATTAATGAAGCAAACATCAGAACAGCATCTGCTGGAAAACCCAGACTGACAATTGTTTTGTCCTTTGCCTCACATTGATGTGATGTTGGGTGGTGAACATAATTGGACATTTTGCTGTAACAATTGTCCAGTTGCTTCTGTGAAAACCTTGTGTTAAAAAAACATCCTCCAGCAGGTCTGCAGCTGCAGGAACACATGGCTTACACATTAACGACCTGATCTTCCTGCCTAACAAACACTGCGCTGAACAAAGCCAGGCAATGAAACCTGTTCCCTCTTGTTTGCCTTTCTCTGCTCTGAAGGCATTGTTTTATGTCCTGAACAATATAATGGTCATCGACCCCTAGAGTACTCTCATCAGAGGGGCTGGGTTTTGCTGTAGTTAATGCAGCCACTAATGAAACCCGACACGTGCGCCCACAAGAGGAATAGATTTATTTGTTCCTACATGGGGTGGGCTTTTAAGTTTGCAATTCAAGCCCAGAGAACAGTGGTCACAGCAATAACTCATTTGTGGAAGCATCGTGCAAAAGTTCTTTTGAATGACTATTGTGTGTTTTTTTTTTTGTTGTGGTGTTTGCCATGGCAATGCCTCTTGGCTATGAATCTCCAGGTGTGCATTGTAAATTCAATGGAATTAAGGCTTTGATTGTTAAACATACTGAGAGAAAATGCAGATTAAAGATCAACCGCATTGTTTGTCACAGAAAAGCTCAAGCTGGAGCGAGACTTCAGCAAGTACAACTACCTGAGCCTGGACTCTGCCACGGTCAGTGGGCTGGATGATGCAGCCAACTTCAGGACAGTCAGAGTAAGTTGCACAAACACAAACCTCCACATGTCGGATTAGAATGAAAAGGTCTTTTATTAAATCTATGCTAGATGAATTTACTATACGCTGAAAGATTTTTAGGGGTTAATTTCTGTTCATTGAGGCTTATGAAAACCCCAAATTGAATTTATTTGGAAAAGATTGTAACACTCAAAAGGACTTTTGATACAATTGTGGACATATTAATTGGTTTAAGTACATATTCATTCAGTATTTGCTTGGTGTTCCTTTTGCATTAGTTAATGCATCAGTGTGGTGTGGCATGGAGAGGATTAATCTGTTTCTGAGATGAGAATGCTAGGATGCTTTAATGGTGACTTTCAGTTCAGCTGCATTGTAGGCTTTGTGACCCAGCTTTCTTCTTAAATCAGCCCACAGATTCTTTTGGTCAGGTGAGTCCACTGGCCAGTTAAGTACAGTACCATAGTTATTAAAGGTAATGATACTTTTGGCACCACTTCCATACAGCTGATGGAAGGAGAAAGTGCTCTAAAACCTCCTGATAGACTTGCACTGGCTTCAGACTTAAGAAACCATAGAGAAACGGGAGCAGATGGCCTGGCTCCCTAAAGGTTTGCAAACATTGGAATTTAACACTAAACCTCAAGCAACTTGGACTCTGTGCTTTACCACTTTGAAAGTTGTAGCTCTGGTTATGTCCAGCTACAGTTCAGTCCTTGAGTATCTTCCCCCAACTTTGAACCATCTTTACTTCACAATTTTCCTCAATCTTCAGTTTTCTGTGTAATCTGCTCCTGTTTTTACTACATTTTGTCCTTCCACTAAGCTTTTAATTAATATACTTGAGCACCCAGCTTTTTTTTTTTTTTTTTTAAGCAATGCCATACCCCTCTTTATGGAAATAAGTCTTTCCCATGGTGTGAAAGTAATACTTTTTTGTTCCAATCTTTTTTTTAACTGATACTTCCAGGAATATATTTATGTAAAAACCATTTGCATTACTGTTTGAAAATGCAAATGTTTGGGTGTACACAGAAAATGATGCAAATTCACACTCCAGTTTGCAGTCTCAAACCGGTAAAAATGCTTGAATTGTTTCTTGTGCCATATGTATTGTCTTATTGAATGTTAAAGCCATATGTTTTATTTTTGTTGGACATTCTGTTATTCAATGAGTTGTTGAAATTCTTTAATTACTCAGCACAATTTAAAATGACTACATATGTTTTGTAACTTGTAAAATGACCTCTGCTTTAAAAATGGACAGCTTGAGTTAAAACAAACACTAGCACACTCTAATCGCAAGCAACTTCACGCTTTGCTGACTTTGAGTATCGACTTACCTTTTATCTGCGTCATGCTGCGTTAAATATGATTCATGTACAAAGGGCAGAGATTGGTCAGCTCTTATCTCCTGGACAGGACAAACAAAATGCATCAAAGTCACTGCTCACTGGCAAAACGTTCACCTCTATCTCACTCCCATTTATTTCCATAAACATTCCACTTGATTTCTCCCTTGAATTTTTACTACAACATAAAAAATTTTATGATTTTGCATTTAACATTAAGGGGGAAAAAAACTACATTTATCCTGGGTGTGTTTGTTCTGTGATGTTTCTTCCATTCCTCATTGACGGAACGAGACATGGGGTTATTGTCTATCTACTGCAGTGGTCCAGTAGACAAGGTCCAGTTCTAGCAGGCTTTTTTTAAATTACTGCACAAGACTCGTCAGTCTGAATTGTAATGGTCAGCTGTCCTCGTTTCCCCACTTTTCACATCCTGCTTCCCATTAACTTAAAGCATTCCCGGCGCAGCTGCACCTCACCAGCCGGAAACACAAAGGGACATTCCCTCCAAACAATCGCCCCCGCCACTTTATATCCTCCTTTTGAGTCAGAGCAGACTTGGGCAATCATTTGTGAAGTATTTAGTGTAATATTTGATGGTGTTTAGATTTCTGACTTGCTGGATCTTTTTTTTTTTTTCTTTCAAACCGAAGTAGCTTTTCGTCAGTTGTTGGATTAAAACAGTTTAGACATGATGAAAATAAAATTTTGGAAGATCTAAAACCTGTTGTAGTAAATGTTTAGTGTTATGATCACACCTCAGTAGTGGACTTCACAAGCTTTATTGCATGGTTCCAGTTTGGTACCTTGCCTGTTCTGCTGCACCAATCAGGCATCCGTGTGCTGAGACGAGCTTCAGTTTTCTTTTGAGGTGTGATCTTCCTTTTCTAATTTTGGCCACTTCCAGTTATCTAATTCAGGAGCTGTTATGTCCATCAATCAATCAGGTTTTTATTTGTATACAACATTACAGCAACAAGGCAGTTCAAAGTGCTTTACATCATAAAAATGCAAAGTCATCAACGATTAAAACATTACATTTTGCAAGTGCTGTCATTAAGCATTGATGTTGGTTAGTGTTTCATTTATTATGGTTCAAAAGCAACTCTAAGCAGGTGGGTTTTAGTCTAGATTTAAAGGAACTACACGGCGTTCCAGTTACGGTAACTGCTGAATTAAAAATTTTTAAAAAAAAATCTAAAAATTGACCATAAAACTGGGGGAGAGAGACTGTTCCATTCTAATGCATTTAATGAACAGGAAAAAGTTCATTGATGGATTGATTTATTTTTGACTATTGTATTACTGATTTAAAGCCTTTTCCAATGAACTATGCAGGACCAGTCATTTCCTGAATAGTCAAATACCACAATATCATTTTCTATTACAAATGGAAAACAATTTTTCTGCTGACATGGCATATTGAATGTCAGCTTGTTAGATTTTGATATACAGTAATAAACACTTAAACTTTGTAGCTTTCATGCGTTTACTGGATAATGTTGCGTCTTTGTTTCTCTCATCCATTTGAGTGACAAAAGTATCGGCTGTTAAATTTGCCTAGCTATCTCACGGCATCGCCACCTAAAGTCACCCGTTTAGACAACATCCTGCTTTTAAAACATTGCCGTCAGAGACTGGTAACAAAACGTGGGAAAAAAATGAATAAAAAATCCAAACTTCTAAATTTTATTTTGAAGGGCGAAGTAAAAGTGCAAGACATTTAAGCCATATTTGCAGGAACACGTAGAGGAGGCGCAATGTAGAGATGGACCAGATCATTGCCTATCCCTGACTTAACCTTATTTTTATTTATTTTTTCTTCATCCACAGAATGCCATGCAGATTGTTGGCTTTATGGAAGATGAAATGGAGTCTGTGCTGGAGCTTGTAGCTGCTGTTCTAAAGCTTGGCAACATTGAATTCAAGCCAGAATCGCGTTGCAATGGCATGGATGAGAGTCGCATCAAAGACAAAAATGGTAAGTTTAATCTCGTCCTTCATTTGTTTATTTATTTTTGTCTTTTTTTGTTTTAAATCAAATTAATCATGTTTCTAGAGTGTACCATAGCAGTTAGAGCTAGAATTACCTGTATTTGCTTGTAGCCTTGCTGCAAAATGTCTTCAATTTCTGTGTTGTAAACAATATTCCTAGTTTTTGACCTAGAAATGACATTTTCTAAAGCTACTGCCCATTTTTTGGCTGCTTTAATGTCCCCAGTTATTCTGCTAACAAATGTTTTATGATTTCTGTCACAATACCTGCATGTTATCATTCAAACAGCTGTTTTCTTAAGGCAAATATTTAATTTACATATTTTCCACATGGCGTCATGGTTTGTTGCTGCTGTTCATTGGCAGTTTGTCAAGTCTTGAGAGCACTCCAAACTAGACAGCATATCATATAAACTGACTTCCTGTAGTCCTTTGTTTCTGTCACTATTGTTCATATTAAGTATACTTACCCTTCTGATTTGTTGCACCGTCTTTCCCCCTCTAGTATTATTTTATATTTCAGGATGTCCGAAATCCTTTCTATAGCATGTAAAGCTTCTCATCGTTGAGGTAATAAACTTGGAAAAATGTATTTTTTTTTTTTATTTGTAGATTTGAAGGAGATGTGTGAGCTGTTAGGAACCGAGCAGTCTGTACTGGAGAGGGCCTTCAGCTACCGAACAGTTGAGGCCAAGATGGAAAAAGTTTCCACCACTCTGAATGTTGCTCAGGTCAGAGTTTTTCTTAACTTAATTTTAAACCAGTTAAAACGATTATTTCTGTTTTTTTTTGTTCTCTCATTCCTTCACAGTCCGCAGAAAAATAAAGGGTCATTTCTTCCCCTTGACTTGCTTTCCCGTTGGCTGCCAACGCCGATCCATGTCAATGCCACATGAAAACCTTTACATAATAAATAAGCGCTGTTCCTTCTGGAAATGAAAATCTAGGTCATGTTTCAGAGGTTAGGCTTTTGTCACATTACATGGGGACTGCTGGCATAGACATTTCAATTCAAGATGTGGAACAGATAAATAATTAACCAATAAGTCTGGAACATTAAAATAAAAAATAAAAAGTTGTATCCTTCAAAAAAATGTTTGTGTATAGGTTTGTATTAAATAGCACAAAATTTGGTCAGGTGGTATTGAGTACATTTTAATTTTTATTCATTTTCTTTTTGATATGACTTTATAAACTAAGCAATCTGTATTCTATCCTTCCTACATGTTCTTGTTTTGCATTTTGCAAAGGTTTTTGCAAGATGCAAAAACTTTTGCAGTGTCAAAAGACGCAATCTGTGTCTTTTGACACAATCGGTGTCAAAAGACACATTCTGTGTCAAGACAACGATTGTCTTTTGACACAATCGGTGTCAAGACAACGATTGTGTCTTTTGACACAATCGGTGTCAAAAGACACAGATTGGGTCTTTTGAAAAAGAGTATTATAAACATAGGCATATAACATGCATAAAAGTTGATGTTTAAAATGAGAAAACTGCAAATTATTTGAGCAATATTCAATTTTCCATCTATTACAATCTTTTTCACAGGCCTACTATGCCAGAGATGCTCTGGCCAAAAATCTCTACAGCCGTCTGTTTAGCTGGTTGGTGACCAGAATTAATGAAAGCATAAAAGTAAGTAAAATGTCTCTTAAAAGAAGTTAAAGTTCCTGTGCTATGCTGACGTTGTGGTGTCCTTTCAGGCACAAGGTAAAACTCGTCACAAGGTGATGGGTGTACTGGACATCTACGGCTTTGAAATATTTGAGGTAAGACGTGTGCCAGATCAAACCAACTGATTATTTCTTAAGCCCAGAACGACAGAATCGGACCACCTAAAAACAGAAAAGAGTTTTAGCCTCTAGCTGTTTGCCTGTTTTGCTACCTGTGTGGAGCTTATCTGCAACAACTGAGAGCAGATAAAACTGCACTTGGATTAGTTCAACTTTGTTGCTCCCTTGGGTGAAATTATTTTTGTGGTAAATACACTGTTCAGTGCACTTGCAGGGGAAATTCTCATCGCTTAAATACATGTTACAGATGCACTTTTAAATGTATCACATGGCAAAACGGTTCCACCTGGTCTGCATGTCGGTGCATGTAAAACATGTGAGACAGTTTTTTTTGTTGTTTTTTGCTAAATGCATCTTAGTCGCCTGCTCTTCATAAGTAATTTTGTTTTAATATCACTGCCTGTTCATTTCACTGACTCTCAAGTCCTTCCCCTCTTCTTAATGTTGTTTTTGTCTGGATCAGGAAGGAGTAAGTAACACCCACACCAGCCTGCTTGCTGTGCCGGAGTGCATGCTGTGATCCTTTAGACATAATTTAGCATCTTGTTTAATTCCTCATGGTGTGCAGTAGCCTATAGTGTACCACACAGCTGAAACGATACAAAAGAAACCTTTGCATTGTTTGAAAAATCCCATACACATAGCCATTTTAATGCCTGAACTTTAGTGCAACAAGCACTCATTAGGCATAAACTCTAAAATGTGTTTTCTTTTCTGTCTTTTGTTAGCTTTAATTTGTCTCTCAAAATCTACATTAAGTGTTATCTCTGATATTTGTCATCTGTGTGCTTCAATGTCTGGTTTAACATGGCTAAATGCTTAATTTGGATAATATCTAACATTTAGCAGCTGTTCAAACTAAAAAGTATCATAAAATCTAGACTTGCGTTTAGAAACTTTTGAATGGCTAGTTGTGTGTTAAAAGCTTTTTGGCAATTGTACAAGGGAACCAAGATTTAACATTAGAGGCCAGTTAGCTATGCTTAGCTTTACACTAAATTATGCTAAGTGCTACCAAAATAACAAATCTTTTGTCACATTTAGTTGGTGTAGCAGACCAATATAGTATTTTTTTTTTTCAAATGCATCTAATAAATCCAGGCTAAGCTGAAAGAAAAGGCTTGTATTTATTCTATAGTAATTCAACAAAAAAAGTAGAGATGTGCTTTATAGACTCTCAAATCCTTCTTATACCAATACAGAACTGATGTTCTGATTGTTCAGAAAGGTTAAAACTCACTTTGCCCAAAGCAAATGAGTTTTTCAATAATTAAATGAAATGCCTCCTTCTTGAAATGAGGCTATTTAGTCCAAAGTTACTTCCTCAAGACAATTGTCACAGCATTTTGCAAAACTTCAAAGTTGTCACTGCGTTGTTCCGAACAGGTTTCTTCTACATATTTCAGCCTGGGATCTGCTGGCACTGCAGGAGACTATGTTTTCCTGTGTGCTGCTTTTTTTTTTTTTTTTTTTTTCCAGGGGTGACAATGACCTTTGGGTTATTCAAGAGAATGTAATGAATCATGAATCTTAAAAATTCAAAACTAACTACATGTTGCAATGTATCCCATTTCCTCTTCACTAATAAAACGTGTCCTTTACCTTGAGTTCTGTCGCTCAACCTGCTCTAAAACTAACAGCATTTTTATGTTTAGAAAATATTAACTAGTGTTCAATAATGTATCTTAGAAGAAGCATGACTCATTTTTTAGTTGTCGTAATTGACCAGAGTTCTTCGGGTAATGGGGAACAGCTGTTCAGTAATTGCTGACAAGTCAATGTTTAAAGAAGTCTTCAAAGTCTAACAGGAATTTTCCATGATAAGGATTTATAATCATTGCCGAGATATTACAGGTAGATCAAATATTTGCTTCGTCATAGGTTTTATGGTGATAAGATTGCAGTTGTACATCCTGAAGCCTCTGTATTGTTGAAACCATTTTTTGAATTGCGTGTGGAGGTTTAAAGTCTGCAATAAGACATGTGCTGCCTCACTGATCCAAAGAAATTGGATGTGTAGTAGATGACACATCTACTACACATCCAATTGTAGTAGATGTGTCAGCTGACAATCTAAATTGTCAGCTTTAATTTTTCTGACCAGTGAGGTTTCCAAATTCCCCATACTTACTGAATATTTTTTAAGATATTTTTAAGGAGCTAGGAAAAGATACTGAATTGGACACACAAAAATAATGCTTCTAATGTAATATCTTGCAAGGAAATCGAGTAAAACGGTGCAAATCATCCTATCTTATGGGTTCTGTTGTGCAATGGTCTGAACAGAGAGCTTAAAGAAGCTTCAGATATTTCAAACCGTATTATAGAACATTCAAGCACTTCAAATTTTGTTTAACCTACTTTTATGTTCTAATGTTAAAGTAACTTAAGGTTAAGTTTCTCATCCCTCATGTTTTCCTGCCTGCAGGACAACAGCTTTGAGCAGTTCATCATCAATTACTGCAACGAAAAGCTGCAGCAGATTTTCATCGAGCTGACTCTGCGTGAGGAGCAGGAGGAGTACATTAGAGAGGTAAGCTGTGAATTTTACTTGTCGAAGTTTTGTGTGAAGCTGTTGGATGCAAGGCTTAAAAACTCCAGGGAAATTTACCTTTCAACACCTGCCTTTATCCATTTTGTTCCTTTCACCTGCAGCTGTACATCTGCATCTCTTAACATGTCACCACTCAGTTCGTTGTGTCGACAGTCCATTATGGCGGGCCCCTGAAGCATTGCTTCTACCTGGTCATTTCACTCAACTATTTAACCCCTCCTACTGCCCCACTTCAACTTGCATTCTTTTCCTTAAAGTGAACACATTTCTGCTGTTCTATCGTTTGTTTTCTGTCCCATCTCTGACCCACCAACATTTTCATTCTGTGCACTCACAGGGACGGAAATGATCCCTCACTCTGTTGAGAGTAAACACTCCCCGATGTGGACCTTTAGGCTCTGTTTGTTTTCAGAGCTCTGAGTTTGAGTGCAACAGCGGTGACCCCACAGCCCCCTTCCCTACTTGCGCCACCACCAATGATATTCCACCACTGGCTTGTGTCCAGTGTATTGCATGGGAAAATACCACAGCACTAGGGGAAGAGGGAAGGACTACCAATCATAAATGTAGCCATACCTTCTTTGCATCCACCTTTTTAAAAATATCAATCATTTCACATTGGTAGAGTTCACTGATCCATGAATAAGTGTGAACTTGAAAACAGAAAAATGTTTCATAGGTGAGCTGCCTGTTTTTGGAAGGGGAAATTTGTAAAGTGTGCTTTTGTCTTTTTTTTTTTTTCCCCTGAGTCTTTGACCTCTGTTTGTGTGGAAATAAGAGTTGGAGAAAAGACATTTAAGTACCAAGGACTGTTTTAAATGAAACGGAAGATTTAAAAACTTTAACTATTTTTTATTTATTTTTCATAAATGCACTGAAGTTAATTAGGTATTTTGTTTTTATTTAATTTCATCAGGCCTTACAAATGCATACTGCTGGAGGCATATTGTGACCTTGATATGAAGTGCATTAATGTGCAATTACAAAGTTTTGGATGAGGTTGTGGGAGCTATAGAAGCGTAAATACAAGGTCTGGTTGTTTTTGCAGTGTTTTAAAGACGAGAACATTTCGTCTTTTTATATCATCCCCCACACACTCAATTGTCATTCAGTCTAAACTAGTGCCTTGTGTTCTCGTAATTTGCAGTTCCACATCAGTTCTTTGTAATTTGATGAATGAAGTTTGGAGAAAAAATAATATAAAATGTTCAAATGTCACATTATTAAACACATTCACAATGGTCTCACATAGTGGTCCTGATTGTTTTGAACCAGATTAAAAAAAAAATATGATATTGTATATCAGCATTTGCTATAAGCACCATATTACTGGATACCTATGGATCAGATGTCAAAAGCATTGATGTAGACTGCCACATCAATGATTGCAGTGCTCATAAAGTCCAAATAAATGACAGCCTGTTTATGACAAGTACCAAAGTCATAATCAGCTGAATATCCGTTTTATCAAACTGCTGATACAAAAAGATGAAAGACCCATTTTTGACTTGTGTGTTTTGTTACAGGGCATTGAATGGACAAACATTGAGTATTTCAACAATGCCGTCATCTGCGACCTCATTGAAAATGTAAGTTAACTACCTATTTTTTGATGATGCAAATCTGGTACTAAAGAAAACGGCACTGAATAATTAGTCATATTAACTCCAACAGAGTTCTGTTCCAGAGCTTGAGATCGTAGTTTCCAGTTCATAGACTTGAATAAAATTCTGTAACAAATTCCAAGCTATGCTTTCATCTCTTCTTTTTGTGTCAGAACCAAAACGGCATTCTGGCCATGTTGGACGAGGAGTGTCTGAGGCCCGGAACGGTTACAGACGAGACCTTCTTGGACAAGCTGAACACAATCTGCGCTGACCACCAGCACTTTGAAAGCCGTCTGAGCAAGAATTCAAAATTCCTTAATGACCACAGCCTGCCACACAACTGCTTCCGTATCCAGCACTACGCTGGCAAGGTACAGATGACCCTTCCCCTCTTTTGGCCCAGTACACAAAGGAAGAAATGTTTTTTATGCAAACTGAAAGTTTAAAGATGTGTAACTCAGCCTTGCCACAATAACAACAAGTAAATCTTTACGTTTTCTTTTTTTCTCTTAAATTAAGGTGTTGTATCGTGTTGAAGGCTTTGTTGACAAGAACAACGACTTGCTTTACCGGGACTTGTCTCAGGCCATGTACAAGGCCAATCACAGCCTCATCAAACAGCTCTTCCCCGAGGGAAATCCTGCAAAAGTCAACCTTAAACGACCACCAACTGCTGGATTCCAGTTCAAAGCATCTGTTGGCACACTAATGAGCAACCTCCAAACAAAGAACCCAAACTATATTCGGTGCATTCAATCTTCTAAATGACATGGGTGTATTCTGAAAAAATAGTGACTTCCTGTGAGAGGTTAAAGCTGAATATAAATGTCTAATTTACAGATGCATCAAGCCTAATGACAAAAAAGCATCCCACGTCTTCAACGGATCCCTGGTCTGCCATCAGGCGCGCTACCTCGGCCTGATGGAGAACATCCGCGTTAGGAGAGCGGGATACGCCTTCCGTCAGGCCTATGAGCCTTGCCTCGAGCGCTACAAGATGCTCTGCAAAAACACCTGGCCGCATTGGAAGGGGCCTGCCAGGTAATCTGGTGCAGATCATGAGGACAGAAAAGTGAAATGTTTTCAAAGCAAACCCCTTCAAATGTGTTTTTGCAACTGGGAAATATTCTCAGGTGTCTGAATGTGGGATGGCTCCCAGCGGGAATGTTTGTGGCCAACGCTGAGGTGTTTAGCTGCTCCCAGGTGGGAGGATTGCTGGGAAAAGACTCGGATAAGGTTCAAAAGATGAAATGATTAGATGATCCTAACAGTTTGAAGCTACTTTTAGTTGAAGATAAAGGATTTTTGTTTAAAAATATTACCTATACACTAGTGTCATTTAATTGTTTGCGTTACTGAAATAAAATACTTGAAATTTTAATGATGGGATACATAGAAATGAACCTGGCATTACAGAAAGTAGCTGTAGTCACGTCACATACCAGATGTTCATTGTTCGGTATTCCCCCTTTGAGCCGCAACGTGTCGAGACATTTCATCTTTATCTGTCTCCTCCATCCTACATCAGACTTCCCCATTTCATTCACTGTGCTGGCTAAATCACTGATTCCTATCTGCAGTGCCATACACTCGAATCTTGTTTTTAAGTCACCTTTAGGCACTTAGTAAGGATTTAGTCATTTACAGGAATGGGGTGGGGTTGTATGTCTTGCCACTTTTGAATGATGAATGTAGTACAGCCAGATTATTTTTAAGTTTATATTAATTTACATCCTAACTGAATGTATGAAGTATTAACTTTTTAATAAAAATACTTTTGGCTGAAATCCAGCAAACTTTGTTTTCAATATGCATTCAAATTGGGATGTTTACGTTGTGTGTTAACGCTGTAAATTGACTTGTCAGATATTTTGAGGTCGGCACAATGTGGATTCCCCTTTTGTAAGGTATAAAAGTTAAGACACCTTGAAGTAGAAACATTGAGCTCACAAGGTTGAGTTATGTGTCAATTACTAATTTGGTATGTTAAGTTAATGTATTGTAAAGGTCTCAAAGCCTAATATGGCATCCACAAATTTATAGAAACCCTGACAGGAAACAGAAAGGCAGAACATATTGCAGATAAAACCCAACGTTAAATCTCCAAATTGAGAAGTGACCTCAGTGGTACATTGACACCTTTTTAAGTGTTCTATGAAACGACTAAGTGTAAAATGTTTAGGTAATGACCAGCACCCATCAAAGTCCTGCTCTTGGTTATAGACGCCTGAAGGAACAGCAGACATTTCTGAAAAGTACAGTTTCTGCTGACATGACTTCCTTCAGCTTTAGTGCTTCCTTAAGCATCTAATAAACGCTGAGTCTTCTTCCAACAAAAACCACTTCTACGCCAAAGATGTATAGTTGGTATGATGGCACCTATAATGTGTGCACTGATCAGATTTTTTGAGGTTCTAACCTGCTAATGACTGGTGAGGGAAGGTTCTAAGAGTCCTTGTAGGTTGGCTTGGCTGCCTGCTATGCACTTCTGGTGATGTTTTTTTGTCCCCCCCCCGTTTTCTCTAGACAAGGAGTGGAGGTGCTGATGACTGACCTGCAGGTTCCAGCTGAAGAGTTCTCTTACGGCCGCTCAAAGATCTTCATCAGAAACCCAAGAACGGTATAGAACATGCTTTTGCCTTACTCGTAGATTTTAATTCAAGTGTTTTAGAGTCTTGATGTTGAATCCAGTGTTCTCAACCTGTTTTCTCACAGTAAGATGTTTGGAAAACAGGGTGGGCTGCACTCGGAGCCCCCCACTTTAGCAATTAGCATGTAACCACCACTCTGGAAACACATGTTTTCACTTAACGATCTAACATGGGAAATAAGTTGCTCTGTGTTTCCAGGCCTCAATTGTTTAGGCCTGTGTCATGTGAATGGGTTTTCTCCACCGCTAGCAGAAAGCCCAGAGCTTGAAATAACATGATCTCTAATTGCTTGCTGCATTTGGTCTGATAAACTTATCCCCTTTACACATCTGGAGCTTTAAAGTCGAATATAAAATGAAGCAGATTTTGAACTCGGTTTCTGGATATTACTGGTATCGGACATGCTGAGTAATTTTAGAAGAAATTCACATTAGGGAATAAAACGGGGCCCTCGCAGAATTGGAGGGTATACATGAAGATCTTCATTGTAGGCTAGTGTTGCATTCTGAAATGGAGAGATGTACATCTTTACATTTTTAGCATAGATTCAAGTGAGGTAAATAATTCTTACATTCAATCTCTGGTCTTTCAAATAGTGGTACCACTGCTGTCACTACTTTTCAGGCCAGGTACTGAGATGGGCATAAAAGGTGGCTTTAGTGTCTTCTATCACAGTCTTGTTGCATTGTGAATCATCTTTCTGAAAGATACAATGACTCATTTTTAGTCAAAAATGTCCAGAAATTCACAGGCCCTCCACCAAGCTTACGGTAATAGAGATGTTTTCCACATATTCATTCCTCTTCCACTCAACACTGGAGTGTTCTGTTTCCCAGAAACTTGGGTTTATCGGACCAAAGCACATAGTTCCAAGCAACATTTTACATGTTGTCACTTGTTGTACTTTATTTTTATTTTTCTGATTTTTTTTTTTTTTTTTTTTTTAAGCTCTTCCTTTCTATCCTGATTGATATTTGCAAACTCCATGGTTGGTTCCATAAGAGAAATGGTAAATGTGAATATTTAAAGGAGGAAAAAAGGTGTTGTGTTGCAATTCATTCATAGTCTTATATATTGTACAATTTCACTGATACTTTTAATTGGTGTAGTAGAGTAGCCTATTTGGTAAAGTGTAGGTTTAATTTGAGGCTTTGACTGTTTAAAGTGACAGCTATAGTGCCAAATACTTTTTAAGTACTTATTTCCCGTTTTGTCAGTACCTTTAATACAACTAAATATGTGAATATTTCAAATTCATATCACCGTTCCCTTTTGTTATGTTTGTAATTTAAGGAAGCAGAAAATATGTCCCTGGAAAGTAAAAGATCAGGAATGTATAGACCGAAAAACAAAAATAGTAAAAAAAAAAAAACTAAAAAAAACTTTTAAAACAATGCAATTTTAAGCATTACCCAGACTTTGGTTCCACTAAATGCACCCAGCATCACATAGCTTTGTAAAAAGATTTTTAAAGACGCTTTAAATTCAAGTTCAGGTAGTCTTTTTAATCTGAACAAACAGAGTTTGAATCCTTGAACAGAAAATTCATTTTGACACTTCATTTATGAAGGAAGAAAACTTTCTTCGGGGGAAACGTTCTGCTTTTGATGACGGACCTCATGGTGTGTGGAGTTCAGCATGTTTTGTTTCCTTCACACCATGTAGCTCTTTTTCCTGGAGGAGAAGAGGAAGCAATGCTTGGAGGACCTTGCAGCTCTCATTCAGAAGATCTACAGGGGCTGGAAATGTCGCAGCCACTTCCTGCTGCTGAAAAAGAGCCAGGTCGTGGTGGCATCATGGTACCGCCGTTACGCGGTGAGTCTGCTTTCCAAACTTCTGCCATGGCTACTGATACCTGAAAGCTTTGTTACTCAAATTGTTTCCATTTCCACTCAACAGCAACAAAAGAAGTACCAGAAGATCAAGCATGCAACCACCATGGTGCAGTCCTACACCAGAGGGTGGCAGGTATGAGGCTTCCTGTGAATTTTATTGTATATGGAGTAATGAATAAATCATCAGGAAACATGAAATGCATTTCTTCCAGGCTCGGAAGCTCCTGAGAGAGCTGAAGTATCAGAAGAAATGTGAAGAAGCTGTGACCACCATTACAGCCTTCTGGCATGGCACACAGGTACGGGAAAGGCTCTTAAGAACAGAGGAATAGAAAAGCGCATTCTTATGGTTTTTTTAATATTTGCCCAAAAGATTTTTGCTCAGCACTTGAGGGTCCTTTTTTGTTTTCTTTTTTTTTTTCTTTTTTTTTTACATTTTCATTTTTTGATATTTACACCAGTCTTTCTAAGATTCTTTTCTGTGAGCTTTCTTGGATTATGTTACTGCAGTTTTTCCTCTGCAATGCTATTTCTTTTGATGATTGCACATCTACTTTTTCCCCTCTGCTCCTTTCAACTTTCCCTTCTTGATTTATCCTTCTGCACATTTTCAACCGTTCCTACCCAACGCCCACCGCATCCCACCAGGCTCGGATGGAGCTAAGGCGTCTAAAACAAGAAGTGCGGAATAAACACGCTGTGACAGTAATTTGGGCATACTGGCAGGGAACCAAGGTATTTCCACATAGCTGTAGTGTTGCTGTCCCAGCTGTCTTGTCACTGTTTACAATATCTCATCCCATTCTGACTATAAAAGCGCATAGTGGCATAGACCTACTTCTAAATGAATGTAAAGGCAATGAGGTCTGCCTTATTATGTTGGTGCTTTTACAGGTATCTTAATTAAATGTATAGTAGAAAACAAAACTTTAAATCTTTAGTTATTGCTTTCATGTTTTGCTTATGACTTTATTCTAATAAGCAATTCCACTCTACATCACTCAAATGCTATTCTGCTTTTTAAAGCTCAAAGAAAGAACGCATTTTTTCCAGATAATCTATATAAACATTTGGGTTTGAGGGATTTTTGGCACAGTGTCCCTTCATCACCTTACAAATCCCTGTGAGAATGTTGCCTTTTCTCAGCTACAGCAGTCAGTCTACTTAGTTCCCAGACACTCCCAATCATGTCTGATTAAGATACCCAGGAGTATTGGGTGTTTGTTGTATTTTCTTTTTTCATAAAATATTAAAATTCTTTAGAAGGTAAAAAAATCTGAATTGCCGGCCAAGTCTGTAGAGAAACCATTGTGGTTCTGTGTAATATTAATTTTACCTGCTTGTTCCCTTTTCTTAATATAGTAAAATTTTCCAATATTTTGGTAAAATAAAACACAAATTATTGGAGGTACTAGTTTCTAAATGAATACATATTCACTTATTTAGTGAAAATGGAGTGTAGAAATGGAACATATCCCATCAGACTTTATTATATTGGACAGTGTCATTTGGGATCTACTTGCTGGTTGTTAGAGATGCACCAAGAAACGCATCTCTAACAACAATGCATTTCTGATCGGTGGTCACTGGAATTGCCAGACTCTTGGTGAGATTGGTCCAAATCCATTGGCTGGTCAGAGGCATAAAAATTACCCACTGTAAACTATCACTGATCTTGGCTTTTGAAGTTGCTTCAGATAAGTCTCGATCTCTGAATTTGTCAAGAATGGAGATTGAATGGTACAGACCATCTAATCACTTTCTACATTTATTAAATGTAACACAATAGATGAAACTTTAAATATTAGGTTCATATTGCCTAGGTAAAGTTAAAGGTTGGAATCACTGAACCAGATGTAAGCTCTGCTTTACAATGTGAACTTTGTTCATCAAGTACATAGGTAAATTACTGGAAAGAGTTTTATCACACTTTAGCTAAACTGTTATTCCACCTCAGCTCTTTCATCGATTTATTTTTTTCTTTCACTTTAACTCAATCGACCATAATCGCCACACATTAAGGTTTCCCTCGAGTGACTCACGTTGTCGGTGTTTCCTCATTGTTACCTGTCACACCCGCTCTCCTCGGACAGTTGTGGTTTTGCCTGTCACTGAATAAAGCAATAACGCTCATCTGCAACTGCCACCGCTTTTCATTAGGCCCGGAGAGAGCTACGTCAGCTGAAGGAGGAGGCGAGGAATAAACATGCCGTGTCGGTCATTTGGGCCGGCTGGCAGGGCACCAAGGTATTTGGGAATGTTGACTTGCCGTGACTTTTTGACTTATCGCCTCCATCAACCCCACTCCCACCTCTTTATCTAAAAAAAATAGTCATTCTAAGCATTTCTCAGTGATGTGTAAAGCATTTTGTTACGCATCTTATGGCTCAGTAGGTGCTGAGGTTGTAAGTGGATCTTCCAAATATGAGCAAGTCTGTGTTTAAAATCTACATCCAATACATCCTGGATACATAGATTTAGTTTTGGTTTGTTGCATCATCTTCATAGGTCCATCCTTGACAACTGCATGCTTCTTGCTCACTCTGCATGACTTCCTCTTTGTGTGTAGCTACTGCATGTTTTGTCTTTGCATCGAAACCGTTCTCTGTATCTTTTGGACGGATTGCATCCCATCTGAATTGACTCTCCTGCATCATCAACCTGCAGTGCAACTAAAAACGCTTCTTTCACCTCACAGATGCTCTTCAAGATAACCATCCAAACACTTTGTTGTTCATGTGTAGATGCAGGAGCATTATATCAATAACGTTGCAGCCAGCGCTTGCGTGCAGTGTGTGTGCACGTCTTCAAAGCGGTCGACTCCAAGCAGAACGGTTTTGACCCCTTCATCCTCTCATCTTCCACTGCTCTTTCTTCCCCCGCCCACACCCAAACAGGCTCGCAGGGAGCTCAGGAGGCTGAAGGAGGAAGCCAGGCGCAAGCATGCTGTCGCTGTGATTTGGGCCTTCTGGCAGGGACTGAAGGTACCCACCAGCCCTCACGGCGTAGCAACCATCACCCCGTGTGCCATCTGCTCCCCATCACTGTCCCCATCACCCTTTTCATCACTTTTAGTCCTCAGAAAGGCAGCCTCTGCTCTCTGTTGCAAATATCTTCTGTTTTCCTTTACGAAGTTCGGAAAGCGTATACGGCACCTTCCAGTGTCATTGCCGTCCCTGTTAAAGTTTAAAACTTCAGAAGCATTACGTCACCTTCCTACAATAATTGCCCAAGTCAATTTTTTCCAAGTAATTTTGGCAAAAATAAATTACTTCTGGAAAAAATAACTTGGGAAGGTTGCAATCTCATACTAAAGAAAATTGAGAAATCCAACTGTTTGAGTAAAGTTTTAATTTTAGTTGCTCGTAACTCTTTATATGATCCCATTTTGCTAATAGGACAGCACCTGTTTCAGAGTATAACATTAAGCAAGGTTAGAGCAGAGAGATGGAGCTCTTTAGCCAATCTTTAGTCTTTCTCAATTAGGGTTGTGCAACTTCAGCCTCCAAGAACTGGTGTATTGCATGCATCAGCTGTATCCCCTGTTCAACAGCTAAATTAATGGACATGTTGCCACCTCATTAAGTTGTCAGATTCTGCTTAGGCCTCGTAATAAACCACTGTCATCTAAAACATGCAGGTCACTGGCGCTTTGACTGTCGATCACCTTGAATCTTCTGTAATTATTGGCATGAGCCGATGAGATGACCTAAGTCCACGGATGAAGGTTCCTGCTAGAAGACTGAAGTAAAGTGCCCATTTTCAGCTAACTAGCAGACTGTTGGATTTCAACTTAACATACCCAATTATTCTAAAGATTTCTTGTAATAATGCGCTCCAAAAGGTTTTCCAGGACCTATGGGGAAAAAATGGGTCCTCAGCATCACGGATCCTCCACTGTAAATGACTATCAATAAGGTGCTTTGTTTTTCATTTTTTTCTGAAAACTCAATCTTTTTCTCATCTGACCAAAGCATAAGCAAAACTTATCAAATGTGACATGTTTACGTTTGTTATGAAACGACATGCCATCTTTTCTTGGCATCCCAAAGTCCTCTTTGGCATTTAGGTCGTTTCTAATGAAAATGGAAACATGTCATAAGGAAGCTTCATTTTGCTGCAGTTCTCAGTGAGCTTTTGAGATCTGTTTTACTTTTTTTGCTTCAGTTACCATTCTGAATAATGTGGGTGGTGGCAAGATGAACTTGTTTTCCAGCTTAGTGGTTAGAAGGCCTGAGTACCATGTCAAAGCTGCATGACGCAGCAGGGGTCAGCACCTTCTTCAAATCATTAGTTTTTGCCTTCTGTCTAGCTGAACAAAATCCACCTCAAGCCACAAAAGAGCCACAGATCCCATACCCCTATCTTGGAAATGGGAATCATGAATCATTTCTTTGTGATTTAGAAAGTTGTAGAAACTGATCACATATTCAAAAAATGTTTTTAAGCAGTTGCCGGTTTTTGAGTCACTACTAAATGTTGAATTGAAGGTTGGATTTTTCCATATTTCTCGGTGTGAGATTATGTAATGGTTTAACTTCCAAGGTCGTGCAGATGCATAAAATCTGAAACTGAATTATCAGTTTGGTTTGCAACGACAGTTTAGTTATGATCCCTCTTATCATCTTTAGGCGTTGTCCTTTATCACAATGTAACTCATTTACAACAGCTGATGTAAAAGTTTAACCCCCACTTTAAATATGGAGTCTCTGAAAACAGAGAATAGAAAATTGCTCAGCCTTTTTTGTTTGTGTTTTTAAAAAGCAACAGTGTGTAAAAGTCTACCCATGTCACCTAACTTTTCCCTGTCTTCCATTACTGACCCTTAAAGCAGCACTGTTTGTGGCTCCAGCTCTTTGTTCTGCTTCCTCTTCACTGTCTCCTGTTTTTGTTTTTTTTTTTTTTGTTTTTTGTTGTTGTTTTTTTGTCTGTGTGATGTTTACTTTTTGGAGTGAAACAATCCATGTTTACCATGTTCATGTTTTAAATGTTTTTTTAATTGAGCAGCAGGAGCCTGGATAATCACCTGTTATAATAAGGAAAGCATGAAGTTTGTCATAACAATGATGGCCCCTTCGCTCATTTGAAGAAATGATTGTATTTGGGATCATTTCCAACAGACTGGGTTTTGTTTTTTGTTGTTTGTAACTAACAAAAAGGCCTTTTTTTGTGTGTGCAGTTTTTGTTGTGCTGTTGCTCCTCTTTCAGTGTGCTGCTTTCCTGTCCCACCGTATAACGAGTCAACAGAGTACACTTGGAATTGATTCACAATGTTTTTTTTTTTTTTTATGATTGTGCTCTCAAAGATCCGCAGAGAATACAGAAAATTCTTCAGGGCAAACGCAGGCAAGAAGATCTATAACTTCACCATCCAGAGGATTGTAAGTCTGACTTAAGACCAGTGATGTTTTGTGAATGGGTTTGTGTTAACGTTAATGTTGAAACTGAATGCTTTTTGGGTCTTTTTGGATTACTAGATGCAAAAATACTTCCTCGGATTGAAGAGCAAACTGCCCTCCATGTCCCCGATAGACAAGACCTGGCCTGCCAGGCCTTACTCGTTCCTGGATGGAGTCCATGCTGAGCTTCGGAGGATTTTCCATCTCTGGAGGGTTCGTCTGTCACATTCAGTCAGGCTTGCTTTACACTGTCGGAGTGAATGCTGTCTACTGTAAAACTGCCAGACAAGTGTGTAACAGAATAAAGTCAGCATTTCTGAGTTTTTCAGTTATCTTCTATAAGATGTAGGCAGCAGATTAAAGTACAATGATGATGCACACACAAACTAGTGTTTCCTGGCAGTTATTCTTTATTTTGACTTGTGATGCAAACAGTGCAAGAAATACAGGAGCCAATTCACAGAGGAGAAAAAGGCGGTGTATGAGGAGAAGCTGGAGGCAAGCGAGCTCTTTAAAGATAAAAAGGCTCTCTACCCAAGCAGGTATCTGTATTCACTACTCTCCAAAGCAATGCCCACGGTGTCTATCTTAATTTTATGCCAGATTGAGCCTTCATACATCTTATATTTCACATTATACAAATGTCTTTGACTCCATCTTTTTTTTCTCAGCGTGAGACAGCCTTTCAAAGGAGACTACCTGGAGATCAGCAAGAATCCAAAATATCAAAAACTCAGCAGCGCCGTAGACGAAAAGATTCTGCTGGCCGACGTGGTCAACAAGATAAACAGGGCCAATGGAAAGGTAGGAAAAAAGTGCTTTTGGGAAAGTATTTTTACATTATCCACACTACAGCTGACATCATTCTACTTGTTATACGTGACCAATCAACATAAAGTATTTTACAAATAAATATCTGACATGTGGGGTGCAGTTCAGTCTGGAAAGTCCGAGCAGTGTTTTTCTTTTTCAGCTCACCACAGATTTTCCAATGGGTTTAGGTCTGAACCCTGACAAGAATACGAACAATATTTTTTATCTTAAACATCACATTGTATCTCTGACGCTATTTTTAAGATCAATTCACTGTCTGCAAGAATATATTCTGTGTCATAAAGCTGCAAGAAGAAAATTACGTTTTGTTCTTTTGAGGTGTTTGCACAGAATTGTGAAGCGGGTAGGCCTACAATTCTGATAAAAGGTCCAGTGGAACAGACCTATGAGGACTTCCTCAGGGTTCAGCTCTTGTTTGCCTAAAGGAACTTTTGTCTTCAGATCAGATAAATGAGGACATTTCTGGTAGAGTACGTACATGTCAATTTTGTGGCGTTCAGAGTGGGGTGCGGTCTAGGTCTTAATTTTGATCTCTGCAGAAAATTGCACCCACTTCCCAGTGTATGTCCTCTCTCCTGTGGCAATCCACATTTCTTAATTTCCAAAATATTTCTTTTTAAACATCTTGCATAAAAACCTAATGGAATACATGTCGGGGTGTGATTGTAGTGAGAGTTCAACAGGCATGGATACATTTGTAAAGCATTTCACCCAGTGTTTTCATTAAAATTTTTCTGCTTCCATTAAAAAATTTGTCTGAAATCTTGTATTTTATGTTGTACTGAATGCAGGATGACACCAGTGTTTCTGTGCTTGCAGGGGTCATCTCGGCTCTTTCTGTTGACTAAGAAGAACGTTGTTCTGGCTGATCAGAAAACTGGGCAGCTGAAAGCCAACGTCCCTCTTACAGACCTTGCGAGTGTGTCAACAAGCACGCAAACTGATGGCTTCTTTGCTCTCAAACTCAAAGAGGTGAGGAGAACGTTGTTTTGATATGTAGCGATAGATGATCAACTTTTTTCAGGTTTTGTGTGGGCATAAAATCTTTTTCAAAAAGATGAAGAAAAATTGTTGTTCCCAACAGGGCTCACCTTCTGCCATCAAAGGTGACTTCTTGCTCAGCAGTGATCACCTGATTGAAATCATAACCAAACTGCACCGCATCGGCTCCATGGCTGCAGACAGAGAAAAGCTCAACATTGACATCTCAGACGAGTATGCAGAGTCTTTGGCTTAAATCGAGGCCAGCGGGTTGCCTCTTCCTCCTTGGTGATATAAGTTGTTGCTCTTCTTCTCTGGTGTTTCAGGTTTCTGGTGCAGTTCAAACAGGACAAAGTGTGTGTAAAATTCATCCAAGGTAGTCCCAAGAACGGCAACAGCGTATCATGCAAACGCAAAAACAACCGCCTGCTGGAGGTGTCCGTACCCGCGTCGTCATAGAGAGGAGAGGACCTGTCGGCCAACTCAGACGTTCTGGACTTGACAATCACCACCCCTGTGCCAACCCTGAGCCCAAACACGTGCTGTCATTTGGCTTCTTGTTGTGTTCTTTATCTGATTTTTTTTTTTCATGGCACCGCTATAGCTGAAATAATGGGCCACAAATTTATTTTGGCAGAGAAAGCTCAAACTAAAGAGTTGCATGCCACAGAAATTTTGGTGTAATGAGCTGATGCCAGAGCACAACCGACTTTTTGTATACCAGTGGTAATGTCGCTGCCTCCATGGTAAATTAGTTTTCAGAGAAAATGTCAAAAGAACTTGAAGATCTCCAGCCTCCAACGGTTCAAACTCGTCTGCTTTTAAGCTGCTCTGAACGCTGGCAAGAAAGATGGCTTAAAATTTGAGATGAGCTATCATGCAGGATTTGGGCACAAGTCTGTCGCATTTAGTTCTTTGAAAAACCTAAATACTCCACGTGCTTCCCCCTTTGTGCCAGAGGGTCTGGCCAGAAAACTACATTGATTGTATGTTGTTTTCTTATTTTCTTGGATTACAACACAGTGGGCAGTTGTGTAAAAGTAAGATATAATTTGCTAAATAATTGTAAAACACTTTGTATTCATTCTTGCGTGCCATTAAACAGGTGTAAACACAGTACCATGCGAGTGATGATCCTATTTATATTGATGCCAAAAATGAAATTAAATAATTTCTTTTTGATTGCACTACACATGATCACTTGCATTTCCTCGTTCTAGTACAGCTGATTAATCATTATTCCACCTACTCGGTAATTGTAAACTGTGTTAATGTTGGAAGGTTGCTTGGAGTTGAGACATTAGATCAGTTTGGACCCAACTTTTTTCCCAAAACCACCTCAAATTCTGACCATTGAAACCAGTGCTAATGTTGTGTGCAATATCGTTTCTGGAAGTTGACTTTCCTGTGCCATAAGCTGTACATAGGCTTTATAGGCTGTAGCCATAACATGGACACACAGTTTAGATTCCTTATTTTCATATGCATTACTGGTGTGAATGTTTTAGCTTCTACAACTTTATTGTAGTGTTTGAACCACTTTGCCCTTCACTTTACATTACAAGGGAACAGATCAAATGTTAATTTGAGAGGTTCTGTTAAGAAGCTATTTGCAGTTGATATTGTTCCTATAGTAAATTCTTTGCATCTTTATTTAATAAAAGCCCAGATTAGTAGAACTGGAGGCTTAGTTGACTGGTCATCCTCAGAGGGACACAGACCAAAGCATACTTCTACAAACTAAAACCTTACAGTGGTCGATGCTAACTTGGTTAAACCATTGTAACATTTCATTGCCTTATTTACCCAAAAACTGAGGATTAGAAAGTGAGTCACGAAGGTGGTGCAACAGCAATGAGATTCCTGTGTGAATGCATACCGAGAATGCAGCATGAAATGCTTCTGGTCTTGGTATGAACCTAAATGTAAAAAGACATGGAAAGCATTTACCTATACCACTAATTTAGCTCTTCGCACTACTTTAACCTTGTAACTGACAAATACCGATTAGAACCTCTTTGTGCCATTCTCGGTCTGTTTCACATAAATGGTGGCGTGCCACCTCCGGCATAGGTTTTCTTTGTGAATATACCAGCATGCTTCACAAAAACCGCTACCACCGCTTTTAGCTTTGACCACTGAGACGAGCTGTTGACTTCAGCCTCTGGGAGAGAAAATTTGATCCTGGATGCTGAAGCAAAGTCTGACATGGGCCAAGACAGAAATGGACTTGTACCATCTTGGACTACAATCTTAAAAGATAAAAAGTGCTAACCCTTCTTCCATGAACTTTAAAACTGTTGCTCTGAATGGCTTATCCAAGGCATAATTATTCTATCACCAGTAATCTTCCTTTTTGAAACGGAACGAAACGCATGACATTTCCTGGCAGATAAATTATGTAGTTTAGCTGGAAATTAAAGCAGTTTATGTGTAAGACATTGCCTTTACTTTTCTATTACTCAACATCAAGTGTTCAGGTTCTGTTCCTGGTACCCATTTGGCTTAAGATCACTGATGCTGTCGTACCTCATATCACCATGTCCTGCGGAAACGAAAAGCTTTACTGGCCAATCCAGACGTAAAATTTTATACAATTGTGTTTGCATAATTTTTTTTGGGAGATGAAGGGCTAAGGAAGACCTCTCCAAAGTCGAGCAGAAGTAATTTATATTTAAAATGACTGCACTAGACCAGGTTGGATAACTGCTCAGAAACGTAATGAAAACTTTTTTTTTTTCCCTTTTATTTGACTTGTATACAAATTACTGGTTTACTTGCATAAAACAGTTACAAGTAAACAAAGGGGGGGGGGAGGGGAATGCAATCGGACTTCACTTTTCTTAATTTCAACTGAAATTTAGAAATGTTTTTACTTGGGGCTCGCTCTTTTGAAAAATATTCTTGGCATGCAAGTATAGCCGCTTATGGTGCGGGGAAATCGGATGTCACACGCACGGGAGATGAACTGATGGATCTAATGGATTTACTTGGAGCCTTGTTTTGGTGTGGTTTCACTTGTAACATCTTTCTTGCCCTCTCCTTCCCCTTGATTTGTGTTTGAACAGTGGTTAGAGCTGCAAAATGATGTCTGCATTCTCGTGTGCCTGATGTTGAACTGTGTTCAGAGATGGAACAAGAAAAATATTTTAGTAGAACTCATTGTAACATTTGCAAGTATTCTTTTTAAATTAAATAAAGATCAATGATAAATGTTCTTTGCTGCTGTTTTTTTTCTCCATTTAATTATTTGAAGCTTAAACCCATAAATGTCCACACAGATCATTACTCTGTGCATTTCAATTTATAAGCCGTTTTGCTTTTAATGTACCTCACATCCCAGCACTAAATAACAGGCTTTGATTGCTGTTTATCTGCATCATCTGGGGACATGGTTTGGAGGCTTCTGGGGCTGTATGGCCAGGCCTAGCAGTCGAGCAACTGGCCAGATGTTTTCCATCACATCTGGGGGGGGGGGGCGTCCTGGGGTTAAATTCCTCAGCTTTGGGAGAGCTGCCGGCAACAGGTCTCAGGGGAGCAGCCCTCTGATTGAACAGAGTGGTAAAAATAGCGGACCATTTTGGGCTGCCCAGTACCCGGTTCCCACCACTCCACAGGCTGGGAAAGGAAGGCGGAGTCCTAGCACTCCCTGTGGATATTATTCAACTCTCTGTGGGACCACAAAGGAACTAAACAATGCGCTCTCTGATCATGTGGAGTGTCTGCCGTTTGCACACTGCAGTGCAGACCTGCGTCACACCATTTTGATAAAATCAATTTGCAGAGCAGATCGTGAATATATTTTGTAACTCAGGACTCCAATCCAAATGTTGGGAGCTGTGCTTACAATGGTTCTTAAATGGCAAGTAACACCTTTTAAACATTTAATGCTCTTTGTCTTTCAAAATGTCAACATAAAATGAAAGATTTCTGCGATATGAAAACTAACCAGCCAGAGATGAACACTTTTCTCCCCAGACTGGCATTAAAGTGCTGTAGACCAGTTGAAGTTGCTTTCCTGAGTGTCTGGTGACATCTTCTGGCCTCTTATCAGCCGTGCAATAGAAAACGGGAAGGGGAAGAATTTAAGAAAATCTGGATAAAACTGTTTGACAAGATGCAGTTTCAGGGGAGTTCTTTTGCATTAGCCAAGTAATGTAATTTTTTTGTTTTAAACAGATTTTCACAAAAATGAGGTTTAAAATGAAAACTAAAATCCTAAAATGTTAAACATACATTATGGTTTGTGTGGCTTAACGAAATGTTGTTTGTGGAAGAAGACTTAACTGCACATCACCCTGAACACACTGCCCCCAGAGTGACAATGGTGATGGAAACTCGTTGCTCTTACAGAAAGGTTCAGGGGTGTTTTTGCAAGACAATGTGTGAAGTAAATCTGTCCTAAAACAAAAATCTATAGCAGCAAAACTGAAACGTATCTAACATACAGCTGTCAAAGTTTCTATAAGGACACAAACTCTTCTCAAAAGTCTCGCTCTCCTGTAACAGCTTTCTTAGTGGGCTATTTAATTCACAACTCACAAAAAGCTGTTGGGCTGCTGGCTGAAAATTTTAACTTTCATTTGCACTGATGCTGAAAGGAATACCAATTGCATCAGTTTATTCTGCACAGTCACTAATTAGCCTAACATAACACTAAAGCATCTGCATTTCTCTGCGTGTTTAGCCCTAAAATGCTGCTACTGGGAGTCAATAACATTAAAGTTTAGTTTGAAGCAAGGAATTTTCAGTCTCTCCATCTTTTCTTCTTTATCTTCTTGTGTAGTTAGCTTCATAGTTTCCAGCAGAGATGAAACGTGGCGTTTATCTTCAGTGTTGCAGCATAAATTGAAACTTTTTGCATTGTTTATTCTGAAGTGTAGTTAAAGTAGCACGTGCAGTTAGAACAACCCTCCAAACTACTTAAACATAATGCTTCCCCCATGCTTTAAACCATTTATATTTTCAATTATACCTGTTGGATACTGTTTAAGTATTTAATTACTTTGTAAGATGGCCTTTTACTCCAATTACAGTAAGAATGACTTTCTACACTTTTTTTTTAAACAGAAACTTAAATTCAGTCAGATTTGACGGAGAGTGTTAGTGAACAACACTAACTGCAACAGATTACCAGGTGATTTAGGTCTGGACTTTAACTAGACAGTTCTAATGCAAAAGTGGGCCAATAAGCTCCTTTATTTTATCTCTAGTTATGTTTAGGCCTGCAACATCTATTCTCTGAAGTTCTTTGCAGCTTTTGATAAGTCCTCATCCAGAAATACTCTGTATGTAGCTTGAAAACACTTGACCAACTTTCCACGCTAAACAGAAGTATTCCCACAGCATGATTTTACAACCACCATGTACTGACTTGTAGATTCCACATTCAGGTCGGTGCATAGTATTTTCTTGTACATTTTGCATGTAGGCTAAAACAATGTATCTTGGTCTCATCTGACCAGAACACCCCCTTCCTTCCGCAACTTATAGCAAGTTAACTTTGACTTTTTATGACCCTCTCCAGACCTTTTTTCATTTAGACATAACCCCTACATGAAATTACAAAAATGACATAACATCTTTGTAGTTAATGATTTAACTTTACCGTCAGCAAGTTAAACACAAATAGGTGTCATAAGTTGAAAACATTCCATCTGACCATTGAAATGTTTGTTTGATCACCCGGTCATATAACAAAAAAAGCTGGTGGTTGATAATGTGGCATGAATGTTTTGATGTTAGTTGCTCAGACATACGGTAGCCCAGTTTTAAAAAGAAATTTTCCTGAAGGGCAAAGCTGACTTATTGAGGATAAATTCCTTTTGACATTTCCAACATGGAACTTCGTTTTGTTTGCTTCATAAATTCCACAGCCAGAGCAACAAATCATGGAACAAATAAATCCCACCATCCCCTGTTTCAAAGGGGAAAAAAAACATAGAAGAAGAGATAATGAGGGAACACTTCCCTAAACATTTATCATCTGGTATTGTAAATCTTGGCATATTTAATGCCCAAATTAAGGCCTAAAATTAAAATGATTAGCCTGGGAAATAACGACTTGATGTGAACAGATTCTCTCGCCTCTGCTGTGAATGTTTGTCATTCCTCCAGAGTTTCCAGAGAGCTCCTGGCTTTTTGATTGATTGTGACTCTCTTTATCAGTTCTGGCAGTTTAGATGTTGAGCCATGTTTTGGTAGGTTTGCTGTCGTGACACACCCGTTTAATCTCTGTAAGATTATTTAACGTTACCCAGTCAGAGGTTTAATGCTCGACATATTGACTTAACTCTACATTAAACCTCTACAACTTTATCCCTGACTTTAGAGTTTTGAAAAATAAAGAAATGTAGCTTTCTCCATTATGACATATTTTGTGTTTGTATATTACATACAACCCCGATAAAAGAGACAAAGGTTTGTGGTTGTAATGTGAAAAATTGTGAAAAATGCAAAGAAAAATAACATTTTTGCTAAGCACGGTAATACGTATTTTCAGAAAAGCCTGTAGCATTGACATAAGAGTTTTGCTTTTTTAATTAAAGCTTAAGGCATTAGAAGCCTATTTTCCATATCTTTGATACTAAATACCATGCAAGTAAAGAATTTTACTGTCAATCGTATTCTCATCAAGCAACACACTGAGTCACTGAGTTAGACAAAAGTAAAGGCAAAATGCATGAGATATTCCCAGACTGAGGAATTTATTATATAGCTAATAAATCTTGTGCTTTTGGCTGAGTCAGAAAAAAAAACTAGCAAGAGGGATCAGAGGGAGGAAGAAATCTGAATAATGAGTTCTGGTAGGTGGTGGAGTGTTTGTGTCCCCCTCTTGCCCTCGTGTCACCAGCAAACTCAATGGCTTCATCAATTTGTAGCCATTATCACATCAATGGACAAGAATGGAGGGAGGAGGAGAGATACACATCGAGAGTATGGAGCAAGCTTCTGCTACACCATCTGTGATTGCTGAACATAAATGAAGAAAGAACTAATCACTATATATAGTGCAGATGCTTGTGACCACTAACTTATTCACAGTCTATGGAAAATGCAATAAACGCTGCCATATTTACTAGTAGCTAAAATGAAAACAATACAAAGCTCTACAAGATAAAGAGCTAATGCTAGTTTATATTTTCCTACAAGGTAAATTATTTGTATTTGTTCAAAATCATTTCACTGGAATCCAAACTATGTATGTACGCTATGTAAGCTTCAGGCTACTTCAGCAGCAACAATGTCTTCAAAGGTCTGTCTAAGAAGTCAGTCAGCTGCAGCTGATCCAGAACGCAGCTGCTGACATTCTCACTAAAACTAGGAAAATTAAACACATCGCCGGAAATCCAGAGTTCCTACACTGGCTCCTTGAAGCTCAAAAAACAGACTTTAAAATACTCTTTTGTTTAGTAAATCACTGAATCTCTAAGCACCAAAATACATAAAATACCTGTTGTTGTTGTTGTTGTTGTTGTTGTTGTTGTTGTATCATTCTTCCAAACCACTTAGATCCTCCGGTTCAAGTTTACTCTGCATCCCCAGAATCAAACAGGGAGAAGCAGCATTCTTTTTTTTTTTTTTATTCCCCTCTATTGTGGATCAAACGTTCAGAAAACTGCAGAACTGCTGAAACAGGGTTTCTTAAAATCGAGACTTTTTGGGGAATCCCTGTAGAAAATCTTAAATGTAAGAACCAACAGAAAGAACATAAAGAAAAGGAAGAAAACATTTAAAAGTGGACTGAAGGAACACAACCTGGATGTGTTAACCACTGAGAACGCATCCAGTGGTTTTAGATGTCCACTAAATTTAAAAATATTTTTGACAATGTCTTGAGCATAGATACAGGTGATAAAACACGCTAACTCATTTTGGCTACACTACTACACTGCTTTAACTACAGGCTATTTTCCCTGGTGTGGACACTAACACTTGCAACCCAAGTAAAAAGATAAATAAACGCTATCTATGTCCTTATTGAACGAGCAAGTGCATGTCAATGTGTAGTCCAATGATCGAAGGGGCCGTGTGAACAAAAGCAGCTGTGGAGCTGATACGGATAAGCAAATAGCTCCACACACATCATTAGCTGCTCATTTACAGACATTAAGCAAGAGGCCAGGTGCCTGTTGGGAACTTCCAGCCATGCGTGCCTCCATGCAGTATCACGTTTCACCTACACCTCTCCGTGTAACACCTGCAAATGAAGAGCTTGTTTTACCAGAAATGGCTTCATCCTGCCAGTCGTCTCAGCAACAGTTTTCTCTCGCGTCTAAACGTCATA
The DNA here is from genome assembly GCF_904066995.2 of Poecilia reticulata. NCBI lineage: Eukaryota > Metazoa > Chordata > Actinopteri > Cyprinodontiformes > Poeciliidae > Poecilia > Poecilia reticulata. The sequence continues at coordinate 38,474,159 of NC_088831.1, forward strand.
ATGTCATTATTATATTTCACCAAGTTAGCACAAGTCTGATATTGTCTCATTCTCCAGTGAAAGTGGTTACATTTAAAGGCTTTGTCGTTCTGGTGTCTGTTATATAAAAGCAAAAATAAATAAATAAAAAAAACAAAAACTAAAGAAATCAGACCTTTTATGACTTAGTTGCTTTAGTGAGAGCTACAAACATAAACATATTTGTCTATTGTTGGCACACAGAAAGATGCACTACAGAGGTTTTAATGCATAAATAAGGAAAAAGGTATCAGGGAAAGGGGAAATTAGGGGCATAAATGAAATTATGCAAATATGTGAACATTTGCATCACTTGCAACAAGCAGTTTGAGTTTCCGTTCCAACTGGTTTTCTTCCAGGATTTCCCTCTGGTCAGATCCATCCAACTTCCCCTTAACAAGCTTCATGATGCTGCCGCCACCATGTTTCACTGTGGAAATAATACATTTTGGTCAATGCCCAATTGTTAGTTTCTCACCCCCCACACTTTGCACTGGCAAACCAAAAACTTTAGTTTTTGCATTTAGAGTACACTCTTTCACATATTTCCTGTGTATCCTTGGTGGCAGAAAGCCTTTTTTTTTAAAACCCTCTTTCATCAAGATAGTATTTGTGAAGTGCACAGCCAATAGTTGTCCTGCTGAAATATTCTCCTTTCTGAGGTGTAGATCTTTGCAGCTCTTTCAGAGTTGTAAATGATTTGGCTGTCTCTCTAAATAAAACTCTCTGTGTTTGGCCTGTCCATTTTAGTGGAAAGTTTGGTCCTGGTGCTTTCATGCTCCTTTTACTTTCAGATGATTCCTTGAACAGTGCTCTGTTGCATGCCTATGGCTCAAGATGTTATTATATAACATTACTCTGGTTTAAACTTCTCAACAACTTTATTGTTAATCTTTCTGCTGTCTTTCTTGGTCTTCGTGATGCTATTTGATCAGCAATGGAATCTAACAAACAGCTGAGATCTTCACACAACAGTTTTATTTATGCCAATATTAAATTCCACATGTGGATTCTGTTTACTTATTAGGCACAAGATTGCTTTGCATTGTAATCCCCCCCAGTCTGGACACCTTGTTTAACATTTTTCTCCCTTTAAGTAACAATACAATTGCATTACGTGTGTGTAACACCGACCCCAACAAAAAAGCAGAACTGTAAAATGAATGTCTCCTCCACAGAAAGAAAGGATGAGTGACCGGCATAAACTACTTTTATCCAAATTGCTTTTCAACATATATCATCATGCAAAGAATAGCAACACTGTAACGGACAGAAGACAGATTAGCAATGATTTCAAAACACTGCAATTCATTCTTGGAATTTACAAGCCTGTCCGTGCTGCTGTTTAATTTATTTTCTTCCCTGAACAGTCGGCGTACATTTCATCACTGAATCCGCTTCAGCTGAGCAATATTGGGGAAAAAAAGCATAAAGGTGAGCTGATGGGATTGTGTCAGGCGAGGCGATGTTGACGAATTATGTGGTTCTCTTTATCACCAAATCCTGGAGCTTCCACACACGCACGGGCATGCAGACACCAATCCGTGTGGACACGCAGGCGTGGACCTGAGCTGATTAAAGAACACAAACATGGATTGGTGGGAGGGCCCACAAACCACAAGGCTAATTGAACTGTCTCCACGCTGAAAAGATGGAACATTAGTCATAAACCTTGCATGTGATGAAAAGAAAGGAGGAGAAACAGACAAAATGAAAGAGGAGGCAAAGAAGCAAAGCATATAAAACTGGTTTCAGATATTTGTTGAAGATTTTTGTTACACTATATAGCATTTTAGTTCTTGTAAAAGTTCTTCTAAAAGTTTGCAGTTTCAATAACTTAATGATGACTAGACCTGATTGATTATATTTTGTGGTTGCCCTACACAGCTTTCGCTAAACTGCTTTGATTTTTTTCTTGTTTGTGTGATTTGCTTTTGTGACTTTGAATTAAAGTCATGATATTTAGTGTAGGCTTCTTAAAAAGGGACAATAATTATCTCTTGTTGTGAGTTGAGATGTTTTTAAATAACAGAGACACGTGAATTCAGTGGGATGTTTCCCCATTATGCACTGCTACCTGACTCAGATATTTTACTTCAGAGGACAAGTCATTGAAATCTTAACAGATAAAATAGCATAAAATATGCTAAACATCAAACTAGAATACAAATGTAAACTAAATGACAAATTCAATAAAATAGGTAACTAAAATGAAATCAAATTCTGAACTGGAAACTGTATCATCTGAATTTTTAATCATTTAGTAAAATTCCTGGGTAACCAGCTGTTAAACTTTTCTAAATGTCTCTACACTGCCATATTACTCATGCTATGGGGATTCTGAATATAATTTAAAACTCTGCAGGGAGACTTAATTACCAAAATACATGCCCTTGTTTGGTGAATACAAGTTATTACAGTTATTTGACCCGATTTAGTACAACACTGACCTTTTACATTTCTATTAATTGCAAATTATTTTATTTTTTTACCTCTCCTATTTTTGGCTTTTCCCTTCAGGGTCACCACAGCAAACCATCTGTCTTCATTTAGTCCAATCCTCTGCATCCTCTACCTGCAAACCAACTAACGTCATGTCCAGTTTCACCACATCCATAAATCTATTTTTTTGGTCTACAGAGATTACCTAATATGAAGCTATTTGAGCACTCCATCCCATTGACCAGTGGGCCATTTCATGATTTTATGCTTAGTCTGCTACTATTTGCATAATTAATACACGACTGTGGCTCCACACAGAAGGAAAGCCTAAGCCTTTAAATGTGCAGTAGTGGGGCTCATTCATTGGGATGACAAGTCAATGTGTAGGCAGGAAGTGAAAAAGCTAGATGACTGATCTAAAGACAAACTTTCTCAATCCAAAAAAAGCAGAAGATGATCACTATTGATAATAAGCATCAATAACCATTCAGTAGAAAGAGTGAAAAGCTTTAAGATAATTGGAGTACAGCTCTTTGACAACCTCACCCAGGCTTGGATCATAATTACGTCCCAACAAAAACTGTAGTACTGCACAGATTTGTTCACAATTGTTTCACGTTGGACCATGCATATGCAGTAAATAAAGGCTTCATCTCCAACATGCAGATGAAAAGCAACTCTACTTTATTGTTTTATATTGTGACCAATGTAAGTGTTTAAGGAATGGTTCCAAGTTTATAAATGCATCAATACCACTAAAATGTTTCTGACTCTATCCTACAACTAAAGAATACAGCAGAAGAACAATCTGTCGGCGATTCCAAACTGCAAGGAGGCATTATGTCAATTTAAGATAAAAGGAAGGGCCATGGTATGCTTAGATGTCTTTGGTTTGTAATGAATGGATCGTTGAGCTAAATTATGCCCAAATATTCTTTCTTCTCTTTCTATCCACCGAAAGCCATCGGTCTACCTCCTTTGTTTTTGACAAAATCACTTCTCTATTCAGCAATAGACCAAATAAACATTTCATTTTATAAACGACGATTACAATTATTGATCACAACTCTTTAAGAGTGCATCAATGTCTTGCCCACCATAAGCAAAATTTAGAAAATATAGGTGCATTAAAGTTTTCCTCTCTGGGTTTTTGTTTAAAGATCATTTATAAAATCCAGACAAATTCTGCTTTCTTGAAGGATCTCCTGCTGTTTGTTAAAGCCTTTGTGTGTTTGTTTAAAGGAAGCCATTTGGGTAATGAGTGTTTTGGAAGCGTAAGTCTTCAGAGCAGCCTTGGAGTTCCACAGAGCAGCAGATGTTTAACTACTCCCTGCAGCCACTCCTCCGCTGCCCTGTCGCACCTCGTGTCTTTGTGCGTTAAGCAGCTCTACGTGTGTCTGTCTCCTCCTCTCATTCACCAACTCCTGTTCAGAACTAATTAGTGCATCTTCTCTCCTCCTGTCGCTTCTGCCCTGAATCCTTATCTAACTGTGCTGTCCTCCCAGCCTTTTACAGTGCTGAGTAATACTCCTCCAATCTCACCTCTCCTCCTGCCCTCGGCCCTCCTCCTTTTCCCCGTCTCCTCCTCTGTTCCTCCCTCTTGTCCTCCTCATTATCCCCCAGTCTCAGTTGTGATGGCTGCCATTAATCAACCCGTTTTAAACCAAAACAGAACCTTGAAACCCTAGACGACCACCCCGGCTCAAAAAGGAAGTTTTCTATTCCCCCGCGGTCCATTAGACCAATCAGAACAAGACAGGGGTATGACAATAGAAACAATGGAAAACAAAAAGCAGATATTGGACAATATACCACAGTGGGGCACATGCACCAGGAGAACAACAGGCTGTTTTGTGCTGGATATGTTGGGAATTTTAGAAGATTTTCCACTTGACCTAATATCTCCTGGGATACTTGGTTCTATTTTACTTTGTAAAACTGGGGTGCTTAAAGTGTTTTTTTTATATTGCCTATTTCTTTCTTAGTACAAATGTATATGTTCATAAAGTTTTTGTTTTGTATGTCAAAGTCGTGCAAAAATTATGCAGAATTAGATTTTCTCTTTACAGATTGCACTACTTTGCATTTGCATATTTTAAAAGTCTCCCCTGTTGTTTTATTATTTTTTTATTTTCTTCAAATGTGTTTTCCAATATCATTAATAGGATGTCAAAATACACTGTTAGTTTAAAGTCAGTGATTTAATACTGCGGCTCTCCCTTCCACCAACAAGATGATCTTTTCCCGCTTAAGGTTCCAGAAAACGGCCCACTGTGTTAAGCCTGCTTTCACTTGTGTTTGAAAAGAGGAAACATGAATGGAGAAGGGCCGAGTGACTTCCCAGCTTTGTGACTTACTGTGACTTACTATGTTTTAAACTGATCAAATTAGTGGATACTGAAGCTCACTTGAAGCACAAAAAAAGACAGAGTTTGTTGCCAAGGAAAGGACAGTTTAATTTTTATTAGAACTTTGTGTTGCAGTATGAAGCTTTGAATTATACTTTCAGCTTTTGAATTATTTTCCTAGTAAAACTGTAATCCAGCTTTAGTTTGTCACATAATCATATTATTAGATTTTACCCATTTATTTTAATACCCTAATTCTTTTTTTAGGAAGTCTAAGTAAATACTTATTTAGTGTCTATTTTACCTTCATTTTTCAGCTGTATCCTTGAAAACCATTCAATTTTGTCCCATCTACTTATTTCAGAGTAGCAATTTATGATTGCAATCTGTTTGTGAAAAGATGCTCATTTTTATGTGTAAGAGTTGAATGAAAAATCCCTTTTTTGTTAAAGGTGAAAACATAAAAGTTTCATCATCATGAATCACACTGTCAGCTCAGTATGTTGGTGAAAAAAATTCACGTCTCTTTTAATCCACAGAATCTATATTTATGTGATATCTGAGCTTTTATATTCAACCTCCAGCCTGGGGTCATTTGGCATGTAGTTTGTATGTTATTTGGCATGTAGTTTGTATGTTCTCCCCTGGTTTCTCTCAGGCTATTCTGGCTTCCTCCCACAGCAGGTAACATATGGGAGGCAAATAGGCACAGTCCCATGTACTGTACCTCTTCCAAGCATAATTTTAAGATGTTCTTTCTGCATTCAAACACCGTTTTTTTTTTTGTTTTTTTTAGCTTATAGCTGTAGGTGCTGCATGTAACAATGATTTTAGATGAACTCCTACAACCTTGCCTTGTAAATAACACGTTTTCTCCACAGATGCGAAGAGCTGCCGTATCAGATCTTGAAAAATTTCCAGACTCTAGTGTTCTAGTTGATTTTTCCATTTTTGACTTCTCCGGGAGTCAGAATTTCCAAGTACAGAATGCTGTATAAGTGGCAGATCTTTGAGGAGAGAAGAAAAACACACATGCACGCATCAAGATGCAAACAGCTCTTTGGATATGGCATATGGATGCTTTTCAAGTCAGTCTATTTAGGTAAATCCCCACTTGTCATTAAACTGAACTAATTTGCATGATGTCAGTTAAAAAAACCGTATTGTCTGATTAAAAAGTTGGTTGTAGCTGAATATTTTTTAGCATCTGCATGCCGGTACACACACATACACGCTTTTAAACTCACTGGCTGCTTTGTTCACTGTTGAGTCCAGCAGGTGTTGGTGTGTTTGTCTTTGACATGAGAGAGTTTGTTTTCCCAGGTATATGACAGGCCTCTTATCAGCCCTGTAATACCCAGCAGGAAATCACCACTGATGACTGTGGCACAAGCGCACATCTAAACAGTTTGGACATTTTAATACAAATGTAATTAAGCCCTTATTGGGGTTTTTTTTTTTACAGGACAGATGTAGTTCGGGCTGACGGGAAGCTGCACCTTGATTTATGTTTTTCTCCGAGTGTAGCATAGGCTGAGAGAATAAACACCATCCGCTGCACGCTGGTTTTGCGTCACCTGTTCACACTTTATATTTGGCTCCCCTCTGCAAAGGGGAGAAAATAAGTTTGCTTTCTATCAGTTTACTGCCTTTTTATGTGCTCTGTGGTGTGGTGATGGCTGGTAATCATTGCTGTGGGTGTTGATAAGAGCGGCTCTGTTTCTGTCAACCTTAATAGGTAATAAAGTTTAATGAGGAATTAGCTGTAAAATTATTAATTTTGTCACAGAGATTGCAGCAATTACACCAATATAGTTTTCAAGACTGTTTGCAGGTGTCTAAAGATGCAGGTGCGATGTAATATATGGCTGTAAAAGGTTTTGTGAGAAAACCACACATTAACGTCACATAAAGCTGGGATCATATAAGAGGTGATGGATAACACAGCGATAAGCTAAATGAGAATGTAAGAAAGTGACAGAATGAGAGCAGAACAGATGGGGACCATATAAACAAGTGGCAACCTTTTAATTTGGAAAAGAAATGTAAAAAGTAGATCTTGACTATCTATATTGAGGATAAAGGTGATGTGCTCCTTTCTTTTAGCCAAACTGAACAGTTCAAGAGGGTGCTGAAAGAGGTGCTCAATAATCCAAGAGAGTGTAAATGTCCTGACCCTGTGCTGCAAGGCCCTGGCCAATCACAGGGGGAGGAGATTTTATGGCACTATTGTGTGCCAGTAATTTTTCCTTTCACTGCTGGGGTGGGCGAAGGGGGGTTTTACGCATATGATCAAAGTGGAATTGGTCAGAGAGGGGACAATTCTTCCACAAGAAGGAAAGGCAGCAACTGGCACCAACAAATGACATTTAATTTCCTCAATTAGAAAAGAAGCAAGCGTTCTACTTTTTTTGCAAACCTAAGTACCGCCTGCGTCTTGGAGGAGGATGACTATCGCCATGGAGAAGTCCAAAAACTTTCGCATTGACGCGCTGCTGGCGCATGATTCAGACAGGAGGACGGACAGGGACTGCGTGTCCCCGAGACTGTTTCACAACAGGAGCCCTGATATTAGTCCAGCGTCGACGCGCGGCTCAGATTCGCCCTCTTCTCATCCAAAGTATCCAATCTCATCTCCAGCCCAGCTGTCTGCTGTGTCCAAGCCGCATCTCTTCAACCTGTCTCCGTCTGGATTCACGGCTCTGCAACAAGTCGGTCTTATTGGAATGCATCCGGGGTCCATGTATCCGCTGGCGGGCCTCGGAGGCCAGCACCCTGCCTTGATGTATCCAGCCTTTGCGCAGCTGGTTCAGCCTCATCCGGAGCACACGAAGGGAGGCGGCATGGCCACGATGCTTCCAGTGGATCCCTGGGTCAGAGGAGGAATGGTGATGCCAAGATTTGGAGAGTATGTAGGTGGGTTCATTGCGAAATATCATTCTGTTTTCTAAAGTTTTATAATTAACCTAAACGCTTTAAGCAATAATAATAATAATAATAATAATAATAATAATAATAATAATAATAATAATAATAATAATAATAATAATAATAATAATAATAAATCTTAACACTTTAATAAATATCTCCCAGACTTTTTTCCTCTGAAGAGAAGCATTTGAAAATTTACTGTAAAAAAAAAAAAAAAAGCAATTTTTTTATTAGAGTGAAATTATGGGATGAAGCTACATTTAAAAAGTAACATGCCTTTTTTTTCAATAAGTACTTAGTTGTTTTTCTATGTTTTGATATGTTTGATTTCTTGATATTCTGGATGTGCAGCTGTGATTGACAGAAAAATAGGTTTGGCACAATAACGTTTCTTTGTTGTTGTTTTGTTTTGTTTTTTTGTGTTTTTTATTTTATTTTTTATTTTTTTACCAACAAGGTAAAACCTGCAAAGGATCTCCCATTAATCAGCTGTTTATTCATGCAGGGTTTTCATTAATGTGATGGACCTCTGTAGAGTTTATTACCACCTCCAAAATCATTGGAATAAATGTTAGGAACAAGGGGACATTATAACCCACAGGCAGATTGGCACCTTTAGTGCCATCAGTTTATTTTTTATCTCTAATAATGAATACGATGTTTATGTTTCTGTCCTAGTACCAGGTCAGGCAGCCTTACTGGGGAAGTGTCGAAGGCCCAGGACAGCTTTCACCAGTCAGCAGCTGCTGGAACTGGAAAATCAGTTCAAGCTCAACAAGTACCTGTCCAGGCCCAAACGCTTCGAGGTGGCCACCTCGCTCAGGTTGACGGAGACTCAGGTTAGAAAGTGGGAAATGCATTTCAATCAGAAACACAGGAAATATTTCTGATTTGTAAAATGTTATTTAATGTCATTAGGGTACATGTCCTGAGGATGAATGTCTTTAAAATGCTTCCAATCAGGCATTTCCCTGTAATCAGGCAATTCCCTGTAAAAGATGATGATTTTTCACTTACAGCAAATTAAAACATGGTATTTAAAAATTAGATTATCATCACCAGACCAATAAAAGGTTATTTTAAAAGGTACCACTGATCTGACAAACGAAACTCATTTAGACGTGTATTGTTATTTACTGAATATGACTGCAATATATAGCATAGTGGATACAAATATTTTGCATTATTGTACTTTGCTAAGTTATTTGTAAACTATGCTGTGATAATGTAGTGTTATGTTTGGCATGATATACCACGCTACAGTATTTTTTATAGTTTTTGTCCTGTTTCTATGAAGTGAAGCAAAACAGTGATATGTATTTCAGGACCACATACAAAAAAATATTTCGAACTGAAAAGAAGATGATATCAAGCTTCAATCATCTTGTGTGTTTTAGGTGAAGATCTGGTTCCAGAACAGACGCATGAAGTGGAAGAGAAGTCGCAAAGCGAGGGATCAAGTTACTGCAACATCTGACGATACAATGGACATACAGAGTCTCAAACATCATCATATCTCCCTCAGCTCAAGCCTGGAAGATGAGAGTCAGAGAGAGATGGAGGATGAGTTTGGAATAGAAGAAATGAAACAGCTGAGCAAAGCATCTTTGAGCTCTGTCACCTTCACAAGATACAGAGGAGGAGATGGTGGGGCAGGGATCTACACTTCTTACTCTGAGGAAGAGATTGAGGAAGGTCTTCCAAGAGAAAGAAGTGGAAGTTCTTCATAGGATGAATTTGTGGATGTGTGCTTACTATATGTTTATTTGGTTTAATATTTATTATGATTTTTGTAACTACAGCAGAGTTCCTGGAGGAAAACTACAGTTCCATCTTTCCAGTAGAAAAATGTGTCAGTAAATTGTTGTGCTCTTTAGCCCTTACACAATGATTTAAAGTTCATCACTTTCCCTTACAGTTTAAAGACAAGCATGCAAGATTTTATGTTTATGTTTGTAAGAAATGACCTTCTGCAGAGGCAATAAAGCAGATTACACACAATAACTAAAGTGTTAATGTGTATGCACTTAAACAAGATATACTTATTTTATTCTTGGTTACACTTTTGGGCAAAGAGTCAAAACAGATTTGTAGACGGAAACACGTGAACCATGTCCCTAAATATTCCCTTTTCTTTGTCTACTACAAAGTATGTTGTATTTTAAAGTACTTATCATTTTATCTTTTGGAATAAAAAAATTCATGTGGTAAACACTTATTAACTGTTAACCCTTGGTGTTTTGCTTCACACTTTTGTGAGAAATGTTGTTGTACAGGACTGTTTTTGTCATGTTAAATTGCTTGTTAATTTAATTAAAGTCACAGTCTCAAAATACTTACTTTCCAGTGAACAGTGTTTTAAAACGAGTTAACATAGAATTCTCCTGGTATTGTTTTAAACGGATTTTTTTATTTAAACGTACAATCTAATTTTTTCTTTTTCTTTTTTTTTTAAGTGCAATATATTGAGTGTTTTATAATAACTCAGCTAGTATGAGAAATAAAGGTGAATTCATGACTGAACACTGAAGATTAAATAAATTGTTGGAAACGTATAGTATTACGAGTGACAATATATAAAAGTGCACTTTCCATGACGTTCATATTTGTGAAATGATATCATAAATTTGTAAATTCAAATATTATCTTAAATCCGTGTGCATATAATTTCTATATTAAAAACGTACGTTAGAGGATATTTATGTCTGACGTCTTCTCGTTTCGGGTTCAATATAAAAAAAATTGTAGATATCTGAGAGGTTTAATACATGAATTTGATACAAGCTGATCATAATTGTCATAATACCTACTAATACGTTTTATACGTTTTATAGATAGACTGCCAATATTTTTTCCGCAAATTTTTAAATATCATAATTCAATTTTTAGTTTAATATGAATAATTAACATGCATTCCATTTGATATAACAATAGTAAATTAATCCTTTAAGTTTCAGACGTAGATTATAATCTTCTATTTAATAGCGCGACAAAGTTGAAATAAATTCAAGTTCACTGCAGCAATATGATCCTCACAGGATTCCGTAATTCTTGCGCAAATCTAACGTTTACTTGTTGTCATGGAAATGTCATGGAAACGTCGTAACTAAGGAACTTCACCGCTTTCTCCGAGGTTTTTGTTATCTAAAATTCTACTCTTTGCTTGTTGTTAGAGCTGTATAAGGTAAGACTGGCGTGTTATTGTTACAGTACGCAAGGTTTTGTAACAGCTGTGTGGAGTTCCCTCCATGTTCGAGTGTTTTTGTGGTTGTGTTTTACGTTACTGTACTGTTATGTAATACCCGCAAAATTATATATCCATGCCTTCCATTATGAATGCGCTGTTCTCTACCCACAGCCATGTTAGCTGAATCCCGCTGTCCAGCCTGTTTGGCGTCTGTTTTTTGTCGATGGAAGCGCTCCGGCAGAGAGACTGACGTCAAAGTAAAGTTCAAAACACACGTTCAGACTCACAGAGGCATATCTTCACTGAAACTGAGAAAATGAGTGCAGATTACGGAAGTTCAAAAGGGGACTGGTGTAATGTATGTAAACCTTAGAATATACAGGGTTTAAAAAGTTTCTTTGTAAAAAAAAAGATACACTTGTGGTGTGCATTTGCAATCATCCCCACGTAAGTATTTTTGCAGAACCACCTTTTTTCTTTAATTACATTCGGATGTGATTAACTTATATCTCTTTTCCAAAATTCAGTTCAATTCAAAAATAATTTATTGATTCCAAAGTGCACTGTAAACTGTATTAAATGCTGCTGATTTTTCCTTTATTTTAGTCATTAATCCTTAAAGTTTTCCAAATTTCCATTCTATTCTTCATTCCTCTTCACAGGAACCCCAGCTCAATAATGTAAAACAATATCAAAGAAAATCCCATCTCCAAAGAAACATCTTCTTAGGCCTAGAAACCACATTAGATCTGACATGGAAGGACTGGGTCCTTGGAAGAGAGTACACCAAGACACTGGTGATAAGGAACATACGTAATAAGCTGCAGAAGCTGCTCATTAGGTAATACAAACTCACAAACACAGCTTGAAGCCACAGATAAAGAAGACAACAAAGCCTCCCCTTCTCTCAACACAGTGCTCCAAGGTCCAAGTTTTTCTCAATTTTGAATCCTGAAGTAGTTCTTCTCAGTCCAGGGACTTCAGTCTCCATACCGGTCACTTTTAAACCTCTCCAAAAGGTAGGCTATTCTTTAATTAAATTAAACATCACCTGAACTTTATAAGAAACACAAAAGTAGCCAATGGCCAACTGTGTAGCTTTTGTTAACTATTTTGTTTTATGTTACTTATTTTGTTTGTGTTTCTGTCTGATTGCATCGGGCAGTGTGGGTATAAGGACTGCATTCAGTTTCAAGCTATGGAAGGAAGCTTTAAAGTATGCCTGCATGCTGTGCTTCCAAGTCATACCCTGAAGGTGCCTGAATCTGTGATGCTCCCCGTATGTGCAGTTGAGCACTACACACTAACCAGTTTCCCACTAAAAAATATCAGGTACCTTTGATTGTTTTTAGTATTTATTTTCATGCCCCTGCATACATAAAAAGTGTGATTTTCTTTCATAGTCATCAAGGAACTCTTGTCAAGTATGTTCTATTTTCATCTGTCTCTCTTGAGTCATTGTTGTCTCTTGAATTGTCTTGTGTTTTTTTCATTTTCCTCCTCCAGTAAGGTTCAGTTGTCATTTAAATGGGATAGCGCAGCTCCCTTCCAACTCAGTCCAGAACAAGGCCAGCTAAAACCCGGTCAGCAGTGTGTCATCGAGGTGGACTTTCAGCCGCGAGAGGCACAGGTGTACCAGCAGCAGGTGCACTGCACATATGGAGAAGATGGCAGCGAAGCTGATAGCTGCTGCGCTGTGCTTCTACAAGGAATAGGTACTGCTGAGACTAAACTTGCATTGGGATGTAGAAGGACAAATATGAACTGCTGTGTCTTTAGTTGATTTTTTTCTTCTTCATCAATGACTTTTTGTGGTTTCACTGTGTTCTGGACATCTGTCCAGTCAGCTGTGTATCCTACTGACCCAGAGTGAGAGACCTTTTAGTGGCTTAGGAAACCTTTGCAGGTGTTTTCAGTTAGTCAGCTGATTAGGGTGTGACCTCATGAGTTCCAAATACATATTTTAACTTTTTCTCAGTACTCATATTTTTTGATACTCTGAATTATTAGCTTTTATTATCTGTAAGCCATAATTATCAAAGCTACAGCAAAAGCTTGAAATATTTCACTCTATCTATAATGAATTTAGATAATTTATGAGTTTCAAGTCATAAAACAAGTGAAAGAAAAATAAATTCATGATATTCAAATTTTTTTGAGACGTACGTGTGTGAGGTCATATACAAAACTTCTGACCAGAAACTGTGCATTATATTAACTAAAATTACATGTTTACCACGTATTTCAACAATTACCATTATTTGTAAAATGAAATCTAAATTTTTTTTTTCAGCCAAATATCCATTTCTTCAATTAAGAATTCCCAATGAAGAAGAGGAAATCATCGACGGTGATATTGAGTTGGACTTTGGATCTGTGGCTGTTGGTCACAGTTTGAGTAAACATTTTGAAATCTTCAATCCTTCTCCTGTAAGTAGTAACTATGTGTTCATGCTAAACCTAAAAATCAGACTCTTGGTTTTGTCACATTTTTCCTGTTGTTTCTTTCTGTTAGGTTAGTGTGTGGTTTTCTTTATCACAACTGCCTGGAGCGGTAGCCATATTTGGATCACACTTCAGTTGGGATGTCACCAGTGAGAAAATAGTGCCTAGTGGTTCAATCCAGGTTTTGGTTACTTATTCTCCAACTGAGGTCGACGTTGTCTCTGTGGAGTACTTGTCTCTGAATTATAGAGGGTCACTCAGCAAAAGTCATGTCAAACTCATAGGAATGTGTCTGGGTAAGAGACAGTCACTAAAATCAAAACAACTGTACTTTTGTTTTTCTTGAAAATAAAAGGAACTGAGGGTAGTATTTGGGGAACCAAAATAAAGGTATTCTAATTTCTGAAACAACATTCTTGCTTTCAGGTCCTGAACTATGTTTGTCCTCCTCTGTGGTCGACTTTGGGTGTGTTGAAGAAAAAGGATCGGCAGTACAAACAGTGGAACTGCTGAACACTTCCCCTGTTCAGGCTACCTACCAATGGGACATAGACTGTGCAAACAGTGTTTTTAGAGTTTCACCAGCAAGTGGCACTGTGCTTCCATATGGCCAAATCAAAGTCAATGTCTCCTACAAACCCACACACCCTATGCCACACCACAGAAGAGTGGCGTGTCTCATATTCCTCAGGGTAAAATGGGCAAATGCAGATGTACTTACAAAATTCAAACAGATGATCCTCCTGAATATTTTTTCTGATCATACTTTCAGGAGCCTCTGTTTCTGGACTTGATTGGTACATGCCACCCAGATCTTCAGAAGCCAGTCGCATTAACACTTGAGCACTTGGTTGAGTACAAGTATAAGTTGTGCTGTATGAGTGACTCATCAGATACACTGCTGGGGACGCCTTTACCCACAGAAGAGGTAAAAAAAAAACAAAAAAACAGATTTTCCAGTTTAACTTAGTCACATATAGAGGTAAAAATTCATAAAAACAACATTTGTTTTAACTCTTTAACATTTGTCATTAATTAGGAAGGAAATAGTGCTACTGTCATTCCTCCAGCACCTATGGAGAAATTGAATGAAATCAGGAAAGAACACGTGGATTCTCTCTTCTCACCATCGTTTCCATTTGTATCTATTGAACCAAGTGAACTGCTGTTTAATCACAAAGCAACATCCTTTATCGCTACATCATCTGCTGTCTCAAAGTCTGTTACCTTTAAAAATCACACCAAAGAAAAGCTCAGGTATGTAAAGGTGTCAGGGAAGTTTTGCCACAATGGAAGTAAAATATCATGTTTTTCCTGTGGAAATATACATATAAACACTTGCAATGATTCTGTTCAAGCCTGATGTGGACCGTTATCCAAGATTCCCCTTTCTGTGTTACTCCTTCATCATTTGAGTTGGCGCCACTGAAATCTACTACTGCGCTTGTGACATATGAACCAAGACAGATCAATACCCTGCATGGAGAAGAGCTTGAGTGCTTTGCATACTGTCAGGTAATATTACATGACTCAAAGCAATATATTCTGCCATACAGTTCTACTTTCTTTCATTCAAAATGTTTCAAATTGTGATTTGTAGTTTTTTCTTGTTGTAAAAACCAAACAATGTCTTGATTTTTAACTGCCTCTCAAGATGCCAAAGGAGGATCCTTCTTCAGAACAAGTCCTTCCATGTCTGCCTTGTTGTGTGACTGTCAGAGTCATTAGCAACTATTTTCAGCCAGGGAAAGATCATTTCACCCCATCCTATATTTTGAAGCCCCAGCGAGTGGTAAGATGAAAGAATTGTCTAAACGCACATTTTACAGCTGTTGCTAGATCCCATGACAAAAACACAAAACTTAAAGGGATGGTATTATGTATTTTCTAGACACTGTGAGCTATTTTGTAGCATGATATTGATAAAGTAACTATGTAACCTTCAGTTTTTCTAAAAATACTGTATATATTAAATATAATTTAAAATAACTTTAACTTTGCAATTAAAGCCTTGAAATTGGCCTCTGTCTGTTTAAAAAGCTCTTGCTCTTTCCTGCAACCCGGCTTTAGCACGCCATCACCAAAATGTTCGTCCGTTTACCTCTTATGGGTCTTAGTGGTGTTGGACTGACAAAAAGTCAATTTTACATAGTAACCCCCTTTAAGATGTATACATCAACAACAAAATGAGGATAATGTGCTGAACAAAATATATTGGTTTGATAACATGGTATTTTTCTATATGACATCATCAGATTGTTCACACAGAATTTATATTCTTTATGGTTTAGGTCCTCGATTTTAATTGGAAGTGTTCAGATAAACTGACTAAAACGAGGAGTAGCAGTTGAAATGTGTCTTATTGTGCCCGGGAAATTGTTTCTAATACATCTCAGTAAAAGATTCATTTACTGATTTATTATCACCTTGTTCATGTTAGGTGTTTCCACCTCTGAGTGTTATTTCCTATCGGACCGTGCTACTGCAGAACAACGGCGATCAGCCTCTCACCTTCTGCCTGAAACACAGAACAAACAGTGACTTGCCAAGGTCTGTGCATGTGTCACCAGGCTGTGGTTTCATCCAGCCAGGACAACACCAAATCCTTACCATTGGAGCAGTCCCCACTCTGAATAGTCCCACAGATGGGTTTAACTTACCATTGCAGCTTAATGCAGCTAAATTCACAAAGGTACCACATGACACAGGAACATATGATGTGGTAAAACTCAATTACATTGTTCTGTTAAATCTTTGTCTTTCTTAGGAACTGACAGTTGTGAGCTCCTTAAAAAAGCCATGTGTGTCTTTTGAAAATAGCAACAGTTTACATTTCAGCGCTACAGCTGTCGGCTCAAAATCTCAGCAGACCCATTCCATCAAGAATTTAAGCAGCGTGCCCATCAAGTTAGTTGGCTGATTTGTTATCTTCCGATTGTCATTCTGACCCTGGTTCTCAGACATTTTCTGTGTTGTAATTTTACTTTGAAATTGCCTCAATACCTTTTTTACAGCTGGCCTTCTGTGATTGTTCTCCATGACAGGTTTCAGTGGGTCATTTCAGAGAGAGATCGGAATCTTATCTGGGTTGAACCACATGTTGGCAAACTGCATCCCAATGAGAGCTTGGTGAGAGATTAACAAAGTTCCACATAGTGTGCATTTAGATGCAGTGTATTGTAAAAGTAATAATATTCCTTGAGCAGTTTTATATTTTGTAGTGGTAAAACTGTTCAGGTGAAGGTGGAAGGTAAATTAAATTCTTTTTTTATTTTTAATAAGGCAACTGCAAGGTTTTTGAGGTGTGGCTCTAGCAAGCAGCTGTTTGTAGAGATTAAACTTTCACAAAAGTGCAGTGATTTCCAATTTATGCCACAGATCCCCAATTTGAATTAGGTCAGGACTTCTATTGCATCATTTTAAAACCTGAAGAGGCTTTGATCAACCACTCCATTGTAGCTCTGGCTGTTTGTTGCTCTTCCTCAAATCTCAACACTAAACTGCTGTATAATTTTTTTGCCACATGGGTCAAAGTCATTAGGCAAGTGTATGCTGTTGACAAAATGTGATAAAAAACAAACAAACTACTAAACAATAAATTAACCATTTGATGAAACTAAAATTATTTTTGAGATATCTACCTTTGTAGGTCCAAAACATAAAAAAGATTTTGTAACTTTACCTCAGGCGAACAGTTTCCAAATTTCTATTTTTTGTCTTTGTGGAGGAGGTGAGGTCGACTGATTTTTGTTTCTTTTGTCTATTCTCAGCAACGGCAGGATTTGAGTTGTTTTCTTTAAAAACGTTAGCTATATTTTTACAAGTTAAATTTGTGGATTCTTGTGAACCCAGATCTGTTTGGTGTAAATACTACTTGATACCTATGATCCTATTTATTATGAAACTAAAAAGAATGCAAAAGGCATAATTCTGAAAAGATGACTACTTTGTGTTTTATTTCAGTTTGTCAAGAAAAGATAGCCATAATTGAACAATACATGAAAAACTCCATCTGTAGCAACCACCTGTGCTGGGGGTGGTTGCATAAAGTACTGCACAACTATGCACTAATTGGTATTGGTCTATTTTATAATCCCAATAAAATAACCTGAAGTTATTAGTCATTAAAATATAAAATGTGGACAAGTCCAAGGGGCATGAATACTTTAGCATATCACTGTAGATGTGTTTGGAACTTAAGACTTTAATTGGGATATTTAGAGCAATCTTTAATGTGAAGTTTGCCCTTTTCACAGGTCCAGACGTGGACGTTTTCTCCTCTGACAGAGAAAACATACGCATTCAAACCCACTCTCAGGTTCCAGAGCGATGACTTTAACAAGTCGCTACTCAGTTTCAAAGTGGAAGGAATGGGTGCAGCTGGCACCATTCAGGTTTGTATGTCATTGGGCTTCGTACATTAGATTAGATTAGATATATTAGATACATTGTTAGATATGCCTTTATTCTATTGCAAACCAAATCTGATAAAAAAAAAAAAAAACATATTGTGTAGTTCTAGATTAAAAATAAACATACAAAAGTAAATTTGATCAAACATTTCCTGCATGTGTTTTTTTTACTTCCCAGTCAGGGGAAGAACTCCTAGATATGGGAGAGAGCTTAGTTGGAAGCTGTCGGTCGGTTAATATTCCTATAGTGAACAACTGCAGCTGCCCCATCTCTTTTTATCTGTCTGTCCAGCTTGAAGAAAATCCCCCTGATTCTGAAGATAGCAGTGGTAATTTGTGGCCTCCTTTAATAAAGTTTTACTTTGCATGTTTGAAGTTGTTTCTATTTTGCTATTTGGGTTGACAGTAGTTTGCCTAATTTCAAAGTAATTGCGTTTTTCCTGCTGTTTTAAGCTCTGCATCTGGACCGTGAAACGGGAACAGTTGCTTCACATTCCACTGTGCTACTTGGATCCACTCTTAGACTGGGTGCACATGGCCGGTACCTCTGGGTCATCAACTACCAGATTACAGATGCCAATGGTAAACAGTTAATATCATCAGACAGTAGCGCATCATGTGCTTAATAATTCACTCTCCATATTTTTTAACTTGTGTCTGCCATCTGTCTGTTTTTTTGTTCCAGGCTTTTATACATGTCCTCCTAAGAAACTGTGTGAAGTGCAAGTTAAGGGGGTGTTCCCCGCCTTACAGGTGGTCGATGCATGTAGCAGTGGCAGCGTGGCCAGGCTTTGCAAGCAGTATTTGTGGAAACTCTTCTCATTAGACAGTTTTAATGAGCACCTGCTATCCACCCCATGTCCTGCAGAAATTACTTTCAAAGTGCCCACCAAGCGCAGGTTAGTTGGTGTTATTTTAGTCTCTGAAAAATACAACTTGAAGTTCATATTGACAAGTAAGCGCCGACGTTTACTGTCTTATTTAAGAAGAACTCTTCTCTTAGTAATGTCAGATTATGATGTTTGCTTCATCTTGTCTTTTGATTCCTTTGACAGTCTGAACAGTCTCTCCAGCATCCCCCAAGTCATGTTGGATTGCAATTTTGGTGCTGCTCCTCTGCATTCAGATCCCTCAGATTTTATGTTGATGTTTTGGAACCCCGGTTCTATCTCCGTAGACTGGTATGTAAACAACAAACTGCAGAAAGTACAGTTAAATAATGCAGCGAGAGAAATTTTTTTAAAATTCATTTAGTGAAATTAGTAAAACATTCTAGTATTTTCTAGTAAAAGTAACCAGTTAGACTGTTATTTGTTCAGGTATGGATAATTTTATTTACTGTTATTATTTTTATGTTTTATTTTCAATATTAGGACATTCTTATTTCCAGAAGACCAAGAAATGGAGCTGGAGGACTGGGCTGTGACAGGACAGTTTAGCAACAAAGAGCTGCAGCAAATGAAGGTCACACTAGTTTAGCATATTAGTTATCATATTAGTTATTATTCTTACCCCTGTTAGACTTAGAGTTAATGTTATGTCTTTCCAACCAAGGAGTTTATTTCTGTCAGGCCTCAATATATGCATTGCCTCAAAGATTATAAGGAGTGTCATTACATTTCAAAAATTAATGAAATACCTTAAAGATACTGATCGTATGAAAAACTACAATTATATCATTATATCTTCACATTTAGTATATTTGTTTTGTTTATTTACAGGTACAAGACAATCAACTCTTCAGAGTTACCCCTCGTTCTGGAACTTTGCTTCCAGGCCAGAAGAGCTCAGTACACTTCTGCTACAGGTCAGAGGTCATTTCACTTTATAACTGGTTCTCATTCCTGTAAATAGAGCTTAGCTGTAAGCTTTTAAAAGCCATTCTCTCAAATGTTTTAGCAATGATAAAGTATCAGATTACACCTTTTAAATCTTTTCATTCACAGTCACGACTTTATTGGAATTGACCGACTTCCTGTTTTGTTCAAACTCAGTCTTGGCAGAGAGTTTTTGGTAAGGATTCCTATGGTTAGGTTAGCTTTATTTTTATTGAACTTCAAATGACCAATTCTGAATTTTGACATTTTGGGGCATCCTTGTAGTTTTTCCTTAAATGAAATTCTAACTTTTGCCTATAATAAATACATTGTTACCAGTTTGTTTTGGCACGATTTATGGGCATGAAGCCTCGCTGCCTTTCCAACTTGCAACTAGAAAGGCTCATCTCTTTGACAGTATGCTCAGATCTGAGACAAATCAAATGCAGTAAAAACAAACACATCATAAACAATCAGAGCTGAAAAAAACACTCCAGTCATGATCAAAGCTTTCGTTCGGGAATGCTGTTGTTAATTTTTGTGCCTTTTCTGTGTGCAGCTAAACTTTCAAGGAGTGACATTGAACCAAAATGAACCATATCTACACTTTGTTTCCAATCACCATGTATTCACACCTGTAGCTATTCGGGACTCCAGTCCTCCACGACAGGCATGTCATTTTTTTACTCAAAAATGCAAAATGTATTTCAGCTTTGTTAATAAAATAAATAAAAAAACTAATTATCTGAGATATTAGCCCCACTCTGAATAAAGTTTCTGAGAAATATCTAAACTTTTTCATTTAATAATTGTCTAGATATACGAGTTGTACAACGGTGGTGCGGTGACAGTACATTATGAAGTGGACCAAGCTGTGCTGTCACAGCTTCAGATGGAGAACTACGATCACCCAGTCTTGAGCTGCCTCAGTCCACAAGGAGAAGTTCTCGCTGGGGATAAAGCCATGCTCGAATGGATCTTCTCTCCACTGGAGGCTAAGATGTACCATGTATAACTCAAACCATGTGTTGTTTACCTTGCTTCAAATTCATATTCCATGTAGATTTATCAATATCCTTGTAGTTAATGGGTGATCAGAGCTTATTACCTCAATTTTTTGTTAAATTTTTGTTAAATAGATTTATTTTTATTATGGACAGATTGATGTTCCCATCCACATCCTGGAAAGGGATTCGGTAATTATAAACTTTGAGGGATGTGGGATGGATGCATTATCAACAAGCGCCAATATCTCCATTGAGTACAGCGATGCTAAGACTCATGAACACTGTGCCCAGAAGGGGCCATTCCCAGGACAGGCAAGTGCATTTATACACACAGTTTGTGTTCAGTAATTTCTTCTTTTGTAAATAAAAGATCCAATCAGTGCTTATTAAAATATGTTAATTTCATTGAATATATAATTACTGGAGTTTTCCAAATCCAGGTGGCTTTGTTGTCCACGGACAGTGTCTTCATTGGTGATATACCTGTCTGCACAAAGTCTTCGAGAATCCTGTTCATCACCAGTTTGTCTTACACAGAAACTGTGTACTTTGTCTGGGAGATTCCTACACAGAGCAACCAACAAGTTTGTCCAACCAGTTAAATGTTTTTAAACAAACCAAACAATTACGTTATAATTTTATCCCATCTAAGCAACTTTTCTCTCACTCGTGATATTGCAGGTGGTGCAGATTCATCCAGAGCGAGGCTGTCTTGGTCCAGGAGAGTGTGCTATGTGCATCCTGACCTTCGTTTCTGATTTTCCCACTGTTTACCAGCTGGATCTCATATGTCAGGTACCAAAGTGTAGCTCTCGATTTAAGGATGATGTGCACCGCCCTGGCAAACTTTTGCACATTTGTCATGTTGCAGCCACAAACTTCAACATACTTTGGGGATTTTATGTACCAGTAATAAATCAACATCAAAGTAATGCATAATTGTGGAGTGGAAGTTACAATACTTAAAAGGGGCAAAGAACAACTTAAATGTCAATATCACTTTTTAGTGCACTTTACCAGATCAAGATATTAGCCATAATTCAGTAACATCATCAGGCTATTGCAAAACTCATCAGTCTGATGAATTGTGTGTTTGTAAATTTGGCAAACATCTGGGACTCCTGATGTGAAAATCTGGTGGGACAAACTGCAAAAGGCAAAAATTATTCTACAAAGTATTGATTAAAGGAGCTATATACACTGCTCAAAAAAATAAAGGGAACACTTAAACAACACAATATAACTTCAAGTAAATCAAACTTCTGTGAAATCAAACTGTCCACTTAGGAAGCAACACTGATTGACAACGGGGACCCTCGTCGGGTCAATCAGTGTTGCTTCCTAAGTGGACAGTTTTGATTTCACAGAAGTTTGATTTACTTGGAGTTATATTGTGTTGTTTAAGTGTTCCCTTTATTTTTTTGAGCAGTATACATTCTGGTACACTTTCATACTACACAACATATTTTCCCTTTGCTACATAATTACACAAATTGTTTGTGATTTTAACTGGACAAAATGTGAAGAGTTCAAGAAGTATGAATGCTTTTTCCCAGGCACTGTTGGTGGTAAATGGTTAGACGTTAAATGTAAGTGTACTACTTGCTCAGCTGACTATTTTAGCCCTATTTGTGTCACTTTCTTTTCCAGATCTCTCAAGAAGCTGCACTCATTCAGTATCACAAAGCTTTGCAGTGCTGGGAGGAAGAACGGAAACGACAGCAAAACGAATTCACAATCACAGACAAGATCCCTTCCCGCACTCAAAGAATTTTAGTAGATGGGGTGCGTCTCAAAAGACGGTCGGTTAAACCACGACAATCGTTTCACTGTCTTGAGAATATTTCCTTTTTTGATGCAGATACTTCTCCCACCTCCTGCAAGAAAAGGGGCGCCCCTCCGAAAATACAAGGTGAATAGGGCCTATCTTAGTAATGTAGCTGCTTTTTGAATATAATATGAAAACTTGGGTCTTTGGAAGAAAAAGTGCAGTATGGTGTAATTTATCTGCTTTTGCTTCAGACTCTTCCTCCAATCTGTGGCAGCGAACCCGTCCGCAATTTATACGACAAAAATAAGAGAGCTCAAATACGGCTACAGCGAGAATTAGCTAAAATATGGAGACGCCCCCAACCGCCCCGACCCGCTCTGCTGCACCTGAGTGTCACTGCCCACACCTATGACATTCCGGACTTCTACACACACTTTCCTGATCAGTACAATAAGCATTATGGATAATCCTTTTTTACACACTGAGTATAGCTGAATCGCTGCATTTTGATGAGAAATGTCTGTTACTACATAAAGTCTTATTTTAATTGTGAAACTTTTACAGTTGTGAAATAGTCTGTTAATACTTGTTGATGCTGTTGTTTTATGTAGATACCTTCAGTTGACCAGGACCAAACAAACATTAACCAATTCTTCAAGCACACGCCGCCTTGCGAAGCTGTGTCCATCAACATGTGGCGTTGAGAGAGACATCGTTGTGGACATACTCACTCCTCTTTACAAGTAACATGCAAAGAAAAACAACTCTGCGTATGTTAACTTCCTCTTTTACAATGTTTTTTTTTATTATTATTTTTCTTTGACATTCCAGAGATCTCCTTGATGATTCAGCTTTTGCCAAGTCTTTGATGGTTTTAGCCTCCAGGCCTCCAATCTACGAGTGTCAGACCTTTACGTCTCCATCCTCCACGCTTCCATCTTCACCTCGACATTCTGTTCAGTCGAACTGGACAGGAGACGGAGAAGAAGCCGCAGTATGTTTAGGGAAAATTCCTCAAATCCAGGCCACAGCGGAGTCCAAGCATGCTCCTTCTGACTTGGCTGAGGCTGTTTTGTTAAAGACGCTCCAGAACTTAATGATGGAAGCTGTGACTGGAGAGCTGAGCCTTTCGGCACACTCCCGGAGGAAATTATCGGCCTCTTTCTCAGCGAGGTGATTACAATGTGCTACTTGTTGCATTAGTGCTCAGTTAATAGTTGGGAAAAATTACTTTATATATTCTGTGTTCTGTTAGGAGCAGGACGTCGTTTGCTGAAAGGAGCTAGTCGGGCCTCAGCTATCATAACCTACACATCATTCAGCAAGCCAAAATCCCTCTACTGCTTTCTTTTGGATCCACCCCACGTAAAAATCTGCATTTCTCCTCTCCTTATGTAGCCCCAAAAATATCATTAAAATAATTTTTAAATTAAGTTAAGTTGTTGGAGACAATCTCATTTTAAACATTTTAATTTATATGGCAATTGAAAATATTTACATTTTGTCATTTATGCTTGAATGTATCAATAAACACGCTGAAAAACAACAAAAGAAAATTTCAAATAACAATCCATGAAGTTCAAGTGTCACTTGTACAGTAATAGAAGAAAACTGGAAATACTCCAACTGCTAGTTTTCCTTGAAAAAAACAATAAAGATATGAGATTTATAATATTTACATACATTATTGTGCTGAATGTGAGGCTAGTTGGTATGTACAGTTTAGGTTAAAAGCAAGCCAACAAATAGCCTCTAAAAAAGTGCAAACTGTTTCTTTCTCCCTTTTTCGTTTATTTACCACTATGAATGTCTCTTTTTTTTATGCTCTCCGGTCAGTGTAGTTTAGTGTGGTTTATGTAACAGGCACAGCAGGGACACATTTGTTTTTAACTTGTCAGATGACCTAATCTGAATTTGGAGACAACAGGAAAGATCTTGTCATGAAGATATTGGACCTGCTCCTCCTGAGTTCTCTGATTCTCAAATTCAAAGTAAGGGATCTAGAAGACAGTAAGAGGAAAAAGGGAACAAATATACACTGCGGGTTATGCTTTTAGTCACTAACAATCAGCTGAAAATTGGCCAGGAATAAAAAAATATATGTATATTTTTCCACAATATTTGCAAAACATACCTCCACCACCTCATACCCCATCCTATGAAGGTGTCTCCTCTTTGTGGCTTCCTTCCCCAGCAGGTGTCGCGTGTTGGTACAGAACCGGCTTTGCCCATCCAAGCACAGTGCAACTCTATGTAAGAATTTAAACATTTTCATTCTCTTTGTATTACTTAAAAAAATAACACCAAACAGATCCATATGAAAACACAGTTCTTACCTTTTGTATGTGTGTTCCCACTGAGACTGGGGAAGAATGAATCCATTCTCATCCAGACAAATCTCTACATCTAGATGAAAAATTTCAACACACATGACAAGCACAGATCAGTGAAGCATAGACAGGGGCAGTCCTGACAAAATTTGATTCTACAAAGTTAAATTTACATGTTTTTTTTGCCAGTTTGTTATCAATTAAATCTTTTTATCCTGTTTGATATGTGCTTAAAAAATATTATCTTTTAAAAGTTCCCAACATGGATATTAAATTTGGTAAATAATCTTGGAAATCTCTAGGAATAACAATTCATTAGGATTTTACATTTATCAGACATTGGTTAGTAAAATAAATTCTAAGTGTGATATCGCTGCTTCTTATTTAAAATTATGTAATTGTAGCTTACCTACAGTGTATCCAATGGGGGTAAAAACTCTGGTAAAGAAAAATGCACCCCCCAGCAGCTGAATAAGTGGACCTTTGACCCGTCTGTAGAGCAGTGTCTCCATAGGGCTCTCAAAGGCCTGGCCCAAAGAGGAAAACTTCTTCACATGGAGAGAGAAGGGAAGTCTGGGACCCTGAGAGTTAAAAAAAGGGGGGAGGGGAACACTACATCTTGACTATGGAGATCATCTCCATCAAGTTTTCTGAACACAAACAAACTATTGTCACTATAAATTCTCACAGTGTCAAAGAAAACTTCAAACTCACCCAGTAGTATGTACACTCTAGTGAGGCAGAGAGATGAAGCTGCGTCAGTTGTCCCAAAGCGTTCTTGTCCACAGGTTCGCCCTTGTCTTAAGGAATGAAAAGGATTATTAGGCACGTACATTTTGTCTGTTGTGTTACTAGTTCATTTTTGGGGTGTAGCAATTTGTGATCGCATTTGTAAAGCGTTGAATAACTAATAACATTAGTTATGCACCAAACAAAATTTGGTGCATTTTGTTTGGATTTCATGTGAAAGTAGTGCCTAATTATGAAGTGAAAAGAAAAGACAACCTGGTGTCCTAAATTTGTCACAAACATTACTGTAATTTAGTGGACATTTTCATCAATTAATTCATGACATAATGTTATATGATCACCTTTCTAGATTTTAGAAATAATGTTCTTTAACAGAACAGAAATTCCATGCAACAATTTAGCATGAATGAATAGTTGGACTTTCCCTCTCACTGGGTCCGTCAGCAGTAAGTCTGAGGCTTTCACATACCTTGCAGCTTTTGTAGGAAGTAAGGGCTGAAGACGTTGTTCATGTAGTTGAGAGGAAAGCGTTCCAGGTGAATGCAGGCGTGCAGCATGTCCAGTAGGGAGCGAGGCTGGAAGTGGGAAAATCTGCTCGTCAAAACGTCCTCCAGCTTTTTGAACATCTGACTGGAACACTGATGGACAAAGAAGAGCAGCAATATGATAGAAGATGGCAATGCTATAATCATAAAAGAGAGGGCGTACTTATTATTTTTTTTCTTTAAAGACAAACAATGAAAAACATGGATTTATTGTATGACATCAGAACCAACAGGCTCACCTGTGGCAGGTAGTTGAGTCGGCCAATGGCAACAACCTGTTTGGCGATCTGTGTGTCGGTGTGGCTCTCAGCACGGCACACAAAGTTCTCAGCCACAGCCTCAAAAATGGGCTCAGAGCGGCACCTCATATGCAAACAGTACTCCATGACCTTACTGATCAGCTCTGGATCACACGTTCCCAGCCTCTCTGATGAATGAAAGAAAATGTACATGTTTAGTCTACTGTTCCCGCAAATATTCTAGAGGTCAAAGAATTAAGACTAAAATCTAAACAGCTGGGATAAGGTAAGTTAAAGATGTTTTACAAAAGAATACCAGGTAGATGTTTCTCCATAGCAGCCAGGAGTTCTTTGTCGTGTTGCCCCAGAATCATTAGAGCGGAGAGCACCTTGATTATTTCATCATCACTGAAAGCTTTAAAGACCCGTGACGCTCTGTGACTCAGCCTCAGCACCAAGGAAATGGTCTGTGAAACAGAAAATCACTATAGCATCAGCATAAGCGAAGCGGTTTTCTACACTACTTCAAAGAGATAATAGTAAGCAAAACATCAAATACTGCAAGCGTCACATGCATGATCTATGAAAGCATTTCAAGGTTTTTATTTTTAAATGAAAATGTGTCAAGAGTTGGTTGAAGCATGGATGTGGTCTTAATGTTTTCACATTTCCATGTCATTGATGTATGAGAATTTCATAATATAAGACAAAGTAGGCTACACTTTAAATTAAAAAATATATATTTTTCTATGTAAGGAAAATCTAGACTGTGATCCAGCTTAATGTCTGTGCCTTTCTTTAAAAGTGATGGAAAATAGAATATGTTATTTTAATACCTCATCTGTATATGACTTCTTGTGAATGTAATCTGTCTTTTTATGTAAAAGAACTCTAGGAAGAATAGCTGATGGTAACGGGGATCTCAATAGAAATAAACATTCTGTTTAGAAACCAAACAGCAACATTTGAATCTTTCAGGCAAGAAAAACTTTTAAAAAGCAGTCTTATAACACTGATTTGCATTTTATATCAAGGATCACATGTTGTGATTTGGACGATAGTTAATGATGCATCAAATTTACATGCGTAAATCTGACTTCTGTGAGAGTTCTAGTGCTCTTGGGGGAGCACCCTGCTGGTTAGGGTTAGTTTGTGGTTTCCTTCTGTATTTGTCCCTACCTCTTTCTGCTTTAATTTCAGCAGACACTGCAGAATGTCACTGACTTGGCTGGATTTCAGCCTGTGGATCTGCCTTTGAGTTTGTCTGTGCAGAACAGACAGCATCAGTGCCTGCTGCTGGCAGCTGGGCTCATATAACGCTGTCAGCAGGGAGTAAACTGCTGCAGCCTCACTAGGAGAGACCGTATCCTCTACAGCACAGCTGATGGAGTTCATGACCCCTGTCACCAGGTCGGAGCCGCGGCCTTCCAGGGCACACGCCACCTTTCCTAGTTGGCAGAGCTGTGCCACCCCGACATCCCTGCTGGGAAGCAGCTCCAGGCACTCTTTCACCAGGATCAGGACTGGAGGGCTCTGGGCCTCCAAGCCAAACTCAACACATGCTTGCAGTAAAGTGGCCAATCCCTCTGCTCTGTCATTGATTGGAAAGTCTGCCAGCTTGGAGCACAACTCGGTGATGACATCCTCCTCAAACAGAGACTGGATGTTTACATGTGCAGCTGCGCCTCTCTGTGCTTTGGCGTAGGGCGTGTATGAAGAGAGGTGTTGGGCTGCTGTCTCTGCAGGTCTGTGTGCCAAGTGCGCATCAGTGTGGCAGGGGGTCGCTTCATTGCGTCGGGTTGCAGTTGCTGGAACCTTGTAGAGCAGGGCAACGCCAGCTGCGGCGGTCCGCGTCCTTTCTCTTTGGAAACAGCGCGGATCGGTTATGCGTGGCTGTTCCGCAATAACAGTTTTACTGACAAATTCAACGTCTGTGAGTCTTTCTGAAGAGTTGCAGAGACTGAAGCCACGGTACAGAGGAAAACACACAGAGGCTTGCTGGCATGCCGTCCTGACTGACGCTGACATACAGATGATGGACCTCATAGTTCTTAAAAATGCTCCTTCCTGTAGGTGAACAGCGCAAGAGTCACTGTCAATCATGTACTACTTTGCTAAACATTGTAAAAGCATTCAGAAAAGTCAAAGATCCCGTTGAAAACATAGGCTTCCTCAGAAAAGTGCGGTTAAACTCAAAAACAGACAATTTAAATGCACTGATCATTACTACAGTATAGGCTTAAACACCGAAACTGCACTAATGCCGATAATAATTAACAGCATCTTTCTAACAGATTACCTACAATTTACCTTCTGTGAGACACTGTGATCATGTAAGCTTGAGACACAGAGCCTGTTACATAGAAGTCGCATGCAGTGTTTTGTAACGAAGTTGTGTAAAGAGGATGTTCACGTGTTTGCATGTGCTGCCACCCAGTGGCCAACGTATTTATTGCACACGGACTCCACGTTACATACCGATTTGGCATTACATTATGACCACCGTCAGTCAGTGAATATTTAGTGGGTGTGATATATTTGGCAAGGCTACCTGAAAAGTGCCTGTATAAAAATACAAATCATTCGGTTGTCGTGCTAAATGCAAAAAAAAAAAAAAAAAAGAGAATGTGTTTATTTTATTATGATAATAATAATCGGTTCAATTAATTTAAATGAAATTTCTTAAATAAAAATGTGTCAGTATTTTCTTTTGATCTTGCATTGCCATTTCTATTTTGGGATTTATAAAAGTGTTAATTTAACTAAATTCAAATACATCAAGTAGTTGGTTTTGATGTAGCTCTGTCAGATTTTAAAAAGATTCAACCATCTCTGATTATAGTCCGTGTTTATTGGCTGCCTGCTTAAGGAGGAATAATGTGAAATATGAAACACAGATTAAACTGTCTGCACAGCCGTGTTCTGTCGTATGATTTATAGTTGTTAACTTGTGAGAAAATCTCAATAATGGAGGATGGAGTTATTCTTATATAGGGTTTTAGATATGGCCTTGTACTGTGCTGCTGGTGGAAGTGTAGCTATACACTGATCCCTTCTCACTCTGCTGTGCTCACTTTCACTCATTAAAAATTGCTCTCTGGCGATTCTGTCTTTCTATGTCACATGCTTCACATTTTAAAGAAGGATTCCTTCTGACTATCACCTATATAAGTCCTGAAAGGCAAGTTAATTTTTAATGGATTTTTATTCTTTCATTTTTTTGTGAGATCCATTTCCATCTTTTTTATTTATTATTAACTTTAATGACATTCCAAAGCGTGATATTTCTTTCTTTTGTTATGGTTTCAGTTTTAAAGGCTTATCACCACTATGGATTCCCGATGTTGTTTTTTCTCCTGAACTGAACAGCCCAGAACTTGCTGCAGCCTGATTTTTGTATGTGTGTGTGTTGTGACTGCTCACTTGAAAACCTGTTTTTTACATTTTTTATTTTTATTTATTTATTTATTTAGTTTTTAACTGACTCTAAGTGGGTGCTCCTCCGTCAGGACTTCTGCTTCTATCTGAGGTTAAAGATCACAAAAATCTGAACACAACAGCTATTTTCGACTTTATTGCTGCAATTGTTGAAGGTGTTATATCATAAATCTCCACAAGGTGGAAGTAGAGACATAGAAACTGTGTTACCTTTCAGATGATGTCGTTTCAACAGAGTTTAGCTTAATTCAATCCACATTTAGGAAAAGCAGAAGGCTATACCTGTTTAATTATAATAAAAATGTTAGTGTTTATATACTACAATACACTGCAAGTCAAAAAAGAGCAATAATTAATTTTTTTGTTTGTTTTACTTTTATATAACGCAAAATGCAGACTCAATTCTGCTTTTATCTCCTTATATCAAGCTTTTCTGACACTGATGAATGAGTAAACGTGTTTCTTATTTAAAAGAACCTGTGAGTCCCCAGACTGCTGTTTTAATGGTTGCCTGTTTGTGGCTGCCAGTGTTTAAAGGTTGATCCAAAAGTCATCTTAACCCACCATCTCTGAGAGAATCTGTGTAAGTATGTGTTAGTGTGTGTGTATATCACCCATCTGGCCGCTCCATCTCTTTCCAAACAAGCAGCAACACGGCAAGCCCTCTGGACACAAGTTGGACGAAGACGAAAGAGCAACAAGACCCAAAGTCTTTGGATGGGGAGCGGGGCAGACGAGATAAGATCTGTTATAATAAAGTTACTCTGCTCTGCCAGTAATGCTGATGAATCAAGCTGCCTCGTCATTCTGCCTCGGTGTGGCTTCTCTAAATAGGCAGAAGAACCAGTAAATTCCAAAAGCTGTTTCTGATGAAAATGTTTACCTTCTTTCTGTCTGAATTACCAGAAGGAGAAATGCAGCACTAAATAAAACTCCAAGTTTTGAGTCATACAGAAGAATTTCTTTTAGCTATTTTTAAATTGCAAACGTAGTTGAGTGACACTTTAACTTATTTCAATCTTTTAAGAAATATATATATATATATATATATATATATATATATATATATATATATATATATATATATATATATATATATATATCCATTTGAAACCAACACAAATATGCATAATAATACAACGAACCTGACATTAAGGGTCATTATGTTATGATAATAAATGTAATTGTCGTAAATTAATTATGTCCTTTCAGTTTAACAGGTCATTTTAGACGTGCGATTTTAGGTGGAGGCGTGTCTCTGAATTCCCCCACATTCTCTGTTGTGGACATCTCAGGACTACAGACAGCCCATTTCAGCAGCCATACGCTCTTCTTCCTCAGGCATGGCTTTGTAATGTGAGAAGAATCTGCTTTTTCATTGTCCTGTTGAAAAATACAGACATGCTTGACAAGATTTTATCCATCGTGTCAGCGTATGTTACTCTGAAGTTGCAGTGTAACTTTGTGTGCTAAAACTGTCCAAATTTCCACTGTTAGTTTTTATTTTGTAATGCTTTTGTCTTCAGCTTATTTCACATGTTTTGATTAGAATTTCAGTCTGTATATCAAGATTGCCATAAAAGAACCTTTATTTGTGTCTGGTGAAGCATCTCTGACTTGATGTGTTGAATCATTCATTATCCTACAGAAAGACACAATGGTAATCCATTTTCATATTGCTTTGATTGAAGATTTCTTGGTATTTTAAATAATTTACATACTCACTAACAGGTTTCACAGACACTTTGGAGGAGAGACAAGTCAGTTTAATCACAGATCGACCATCATTCTTACCAGTGGACATTTGATTTCTGCACGTTTATCCTTTTTTTTAATCCTAGACCCACTGGAACGATTTTTACAGAGAAGCTCAAGTTTAATTTTATCTGGTCTTTGCATAAAGTTGTAACCCCCAGTAAAGTACATTTTTGATGGAAGTACGCAAAATACTTTTTTTCCCCTATCATCCTTTCAAACAACTAGTTAGGACGGAGATAATGATAGTAGAGATACTATGAAGACTTGGTAACTTTCTATTAGACTGCTCTCTACCAGTATGCTTATTTTAGGCTCCCTTATTGTTCTGCTAACTTTGTTAGACGAGCATGGGCCATGCTTTATCCTAGTCACACCAAAATTATACAACAAATAAGGATTTTGTTGTTTTTTTTCAGGTAAAGTTCTGAGACATATTTAACTTTCTGTACCATGCAGCTTGATAAGATTTTTTATTTCCCAAAATCAACTTTCCTGACTGGATTTAATATAATTTTATTAAAGCCATGTCTAAAGAGGCATGTTCCCTTTAGCTTTATCTATTCAGTCATTTCAGTCTGATAAATCCATACATGGTTATTGGCTGAACCTTTATAAATTGACATTTGTTCAGAATCTATGTGTTTTGGAAGAATTATGCTAATCACTTGAATCTCTTTGCTGAATGCTATTTTATTTTTTTATTTTTGCAGTAATGGCAAACATTCTGGGATAGGTTTTTATTTATTTAGCAAATGTCTATTCCTGCTGTCTATAGTTTCTTCAAATGAACCCATCACTGTAAATCCCTTTAGTTCATTTAAACAATGAGCTCCTGGGGTTGTAACTTCAAAGACCTGATGGCGAAAGCACAGATGACACAAAGCCTTGGTATATGTGTTGGCTTGTTTGTTTGCTCCTGGAAATTAAAGGATATACAAGACGCCCACACACTTTGTACTGGTTACTGTTCTGTGCAAGACATGAACACAGTTTGAACATTCAGAAATTATTTTTAACCCAGTAAGCACATCTAAGTGGCTTCCTGTTTAACTGTATCTCTAACTCAGTTGCAATTTATGTATAAAAAAATATATGTAAACAGGAGAATTTAATCATTTCTACACCTACAGTCATGTGAGATAAATTAGAACACCTTATGAAATTCTGTTTGTTTTTAAAGTAAACAAAAATGATAATATGTAAATTCTTACGGTGCTGAAAAACTAATGTAAGGATAATATGAGTCACTAAAACAAGATGGGTGTGCATTCCACCTTCCAGCGAGGCCTGGCCTCGTCTCTCTTCATAAAGTGAGTATGGTAAGAGAGAATTTCCTGGTATAAACCTCAACCATTTATCAGTATGCTCCTGACTGTTTTAGTGAAAGTGAAAACCATTGTGAAATAAAAAAGCTGTTAGAGGTTTTCAGAAAGGAGATCATAGAGACCCCCCAAAAAATTTACAATCAACCATCCCACCATATGGAAAATAGCCAACAAATTGAAAATATTTGATTTGAAGCATCAATAACACGTCCACGTAAGAGCTGCTAAAGCAACACCTTAATGACGTCATCACAACCCCCTAAAAATACAAATTAGACAAAACTGAATGTGGCCAATCTTTAGCTCAACCATACATGCTTTTCTTTATACATATATGTTTTGTCTGGTCTTGCTTGCCTCATTCTGTTTCAAAAAAGAAATTAAATTAAGTATTCTGTCTTCATTGTTGTCCTGTCCTCTGTTTTTAAATGTAAATTTTCTTTGTTATCATCAGTTATCCTTTGTCAATCTCTTCTCTTATCAATTTTCCAGTCTATACCTTCTCCTTTATTTTCATTATACAGGGCCATATTTGAAACTACTACCCAGTTATGACTAAAATTGACAGTAAAAATGCTTATGACAACTGCAAGGCTTCAACATTTTCATAGCAATTAACATTTTATGTTATATTTTCATCCAAAGTTTACTTATATTAATAGGTAAACATCAAAAGTCCATTTTTACTTTATTTTGACCTGTCACAGAATTTAATTGTCTGCTTACAGTATATCTATAATATGGGAATAGTAGTGACTGTGAAGGTGTAGAGTTCAAATAAATCAAATTAAAAAAAGTGTCCTGCCATCAAAATGATCTCATAAGAAAGTTACTTCGGACAATATCACACCTGAAATAACAAGTTTCTGAATCAAAAACTCCCAAATGAGAGGTTCAGTATCGGCAAGAAAAGCTTCACGACATCCAAGAGTGTCCAGAGAGAGGAAGGACGACCTCCGACGACAATAAAATTGCGTTGCCACCGGGGCAGAGCTTGTTCAGTGATGAATACGGAAGACAATGAGTACATCTCGATGCACAGTATCCTTTTTCACAACAGCTTTGTGACACAAGGTGGAGCAAAAACCATCTTTCATCCAAAAATATAATCAACAACAGACTAAAATGCTACCCTAAAATGCAAGGAAAGCCAGCAGAAAACTAGTGCAAAAGTTATTTTCTCTGATGAAACCTCCATTTTAAAGGGGGGCAACAGTGAAGCATCCTGATAAAGTCCATGTGTGGGGTTGCTTCACATCCAAGGGTGTGGGTCTACACAGTTTCTCCCCAATCCTACTGCCATGGATAAAGAGCTGGATCAAAGCGTCCTCCAAGAGCAGCTTCTTGGCCCTGTTTGGTGGTGATCCATGTATCTCCCAGCATGATGGAGCACAATGTCTTAGGGAAAATGTGGTGTTAAAGTGAACAGTGCAATTCTGAAACTGTGGCCAAGAAAACCCCTCAGATCTAAGCCCTCTTCAGAACCTGTGTTTAATTTGTAGAAGAGCAGGTGGGTAAACAGAGGCCAACAAACTGCAGTCACCTCAGAGGACTAATAAGACATGAATAAAACACCAGCAGTCACCATTTGGTTCAGAAATTGATTTATGACAAGACCTGAAAAACTTCAGAAAAGAGAGGATTAACTCTGGAAATACTGACTCTTCACATACATTTGATGTAAATGCAAATCATAAATTGATGTTATTGTATTTCATATGCCATAGAAACGTATGAATAAATCTAAAAAAAACTCTTAAAACCAACATTTGTTACATTGCCAACAATTCTGGGCACGACTGTACTGTTGTTGACTCTCTTCCTGACTGGCGTCTTTCCAGAGTTTGGCTTAATAGGCTTCTGTATCTGCAGTAATGTGCTGAGGCCCTTACCAGTCAGAGGCCAGGCGTGGCTGCCAGCTGGCACTTCGTCTTTGCATGGTATTATTTGTGTGTGTTCTGATAGTGTGTGGTTTTCCTGTTTGCTGGCACCAGCGCCTGAAAACCCTGGCAATTGGAATTATCATTAAACAATAGTAACTCAAATTAAATGAATAATCAATGGGCTGCTTGTCTATGATATAATAATAATATACAATGCTGTCATGGAAATTTTATTTTGTGATTTCTGATTAAACATAATGTGTTAGAGTAGTTTGTCCTGGGAGTATTAAAAGACAGTTATGTGAAAATAGGATGTTCCGTTAAATATTCAGTTTCTTATTAAGAGAGGTTGACAGAGTGAAGCCAAATCATGTTTTTGTTTCTCTTTGGTATAAAAGGTAATTCAATTAGTTGTAAACGCCAAATATTAACAAATCAATTAACCAATCAAGTTTATTTAACACATTTCATTGACAAGACAGATCAAAGTGCTTTACATCATGAAAACATAAAAACATCAAGGTAAGAATCATAAACACACAAAT
This sequence comes from Poecilia reticulata, assembly GCF_904066995.2. Taxonomy (NCBI): domain Eukaryota; kingdom Metazoa; phylum Chordata; class Actinopteri; order Cyprinodontiformes; family Poeciliidae; genus Poecilia; species Poecilia reticulata. Next base: position 38,509,350 of record NC_088831.1, read on the forward strand.
GATCTTATTGATGTCAAATGTTTCCTGTAAATGTCTAAATGTGGTGTGAACAGTTTTGGTGCCTTTGTCGTACATGTTTTCTTCTCAACGTGCATTAAATTTGCAATAGATTGGAAGTTAGGTGTGCATTTCCAAAAATGTTTTATCTGCCTAAAAATAACTTTGCAGTCCCCATACAAGGCCATTATGGGTTGATGTGATGGCAGTGCAACTGCTAAAATACATCAAAAAACAAAGACGGGAGTGTAACGCATTCACACTTCAGTTTTATGCACAATAATCCAACAGAGTAAAACCATTCACATGGGTTGATCTTTTTTTTCCCTTTGGTAATTTTTAAGATGCAGTATTTGCAAAACATAGGCTATCCTCAAAAAAACGGTGCAAAGTAAGTCCTCGCTATGTTGTGATACTCAAGGAACAAGTTGATGATTTGATTACTACTTCGACAGCAGCAGTGAGAAATTAGAGAAACAAACTACCTTTTTAAATGACAGATTGTCTCATTGATCCTTTGTGGTCCTGTTTTGGATCTGATAATACAGGCCAGCAATGACAGGATCACACACTATGAGGCAGAGCAGAACTCACGTATATACAACCAAATGACAGAGCTTTTGCTGACAGCCTGGATTTAAGTTAGTTACTTGCTGAAACAAGACCACAATTTAGCTTCAGTTCTGTCCTTTCTGTAAAGAACCCTTCTGCTTCTAGACATGTAACATCATGTGGCAGCGGGAGGTATTAATAATTTAAATCTACAAACTCTCTCACACTCTCAGCGCGTGTGTGTGTGCCAGTTGTGCAGGAATTTCATGAACAAGCCTTTCTCCTGGGGATTCCAGGGATGGCTGTGGTTTATTTTAAAAAGGTTAGGGCCATCATGTGTTTCTTATTTAGATCTAATTCAAGATGTCAAATAAAATATTAGTCCCTGTGGGATTTCTAATCATTTCTGATCATAATCGCCTGGGAATGTGTTTTGAGGACTTGGAGTATGGGCAAAGCATTTTCTATGGAAACAAAACGGCACATCTGTGGCACAGAGAGAGACAGAACATGGGAAGGAAAAATGGGGTGAAAGAGAATCACATCGAGAGATAGGTGGTGCATTCTGGCAAGCAGTAGGAATCTGTTTCACGCCCAGATGAAACCGATGTCAGAGGGGGAATGTGTGCGTAGCGCTAACATGATAGGTGTGGCAGGACAGGGGTTAGGCCTGTTAGCTTTTTCTAGGTGGAGAAGAGAGGGGGGGGACGCTTCATAATCCAAACCAATGCTCCGAAGATAAATTAACGACAAACCAAAGAGGACACCGCAAGTTCTTGCACGTGAATGTTGCGTTTTTTGTTTTTCTCCGCAGGTAAGTCTGCTCAAGATTTTTTTTACAAGACACAGTGATACAGTCTGCAGTACACTACAGGGTAATTGATTCCATGTGGGAATAAAAAAAAGTTACATTGAAGGACCATAAATTCAAAACAAAGATACTAAAATAGCTATGCCACACATTTAGATGGCATTTTGACATTAAAGACACTGAATGCATATTTGTTATACCCATTGACCTCTGCAACACTAAGAAATGATTTAAGAAATGAGTCATAACTGACATCTAGTTATGACTAATTTTTCTTCCTATTTATTTGTTTTTTGTAATTGTTTTAGACAGACTAAGGTATAAGAAGAGAAAACAGTTGTTTATGCAACCGCACCAGCAGGAGGCCTCTGAAAGCACTGAAGACGTTAAAGAAGTTAGCTTTACAAAAGCGTGAGTCGAACATCAACAGCAAAAGAAGCAATCTGTTTCATACCTTTCATTTAGATTTGTGCAGATTTGGTTTTACAGCAAATTATTATGTTTGTAATATTAGATGTATGCTCAAATTAATTAGCATTAATTAGCCTTAATATAGCATATTTGATGAGAGATGGTAACAATAAAATCTTCTCAAAATGTAGTCAAAATCATCCATCCATCCATCCATCCATCCATCCATCCATCCATCCATCCATCCATCCATCCATCCATCCATCCATCCATCCATCCATCCATCCATCCATCCATCCATCCATCCACTAACACTCACAAGATATTTCCAGATTGGTTCTATATTTGGTCTTGGGATCTTTTTATTTTGTACAGTGAACAATAAGAAACCTTGCACTACCACCACTCCTTTACACATGGTTTGTGGAATTCAGCAAATCCATTTCTAAAACAAAAAGCAAAAAGAAAGTCACAATGTTCAGCAACTTTTTGCAGCGCCCTCACCTCAGGACCCCAGAGTAAACTTTTACAAAGAGGCTAAGAGGTGTGACGCCTTAGTAGCTGGAAGACACTCTCTGGTCCCTTTCCTTAAAACTGGGGCCAATTCCCCTGTCCGTCACTCTACAGGTGTTGTTCCAGTCTCTCATGCAACAGTGAAGAGGCCTCTCAATCACAGCAAGCCAAGAAAAATATCAAGATTTTTTTCTTGAACATTTCTTGAATAGTTTGTCAAGTCTTTGCATTTGCTACTAATTTAAGAATTGCTGCAAATGCTTAGTACTGAGCATAGAATTAAAGTAAGGTTAAGGAGCCGTTTTGAGCCAAATATGTCTCCACCTTGTGGCTCGGTCTGAGTTGTGAAGTACAGCTCAGTTCGTGCCACTGGTAAATCCTTGTTCCACTCCTCCTGTTCTTTTTCTTTGTCAACAACATATTTTGTCTAGCAAAACCCCGAGTTATAAGTTTAATGTAATGACTAAAAAATGCACTGTTGGCAGGTCTTAGTAATGCTCCATATCCATCAGGGCGGTGTCCTCTGCAGTGTTGACCTAAGTCTCCACAGATATATTATACATGCTGGAGGAACATGTCACATATCTCCCCTCCAAGCTGCGTGATCAAAATGAAACAGTGGGGGAGTAAACAAGTCAGGGGACTCTGGCTAAGAAAAAGAAGGAAAGTGAGAGAGAATACACTATCTTAGATGTGGTCCCTTTTGCATTGCTAAGCATCAGCTTTGCATAGAGTGGAACTGATGTGGCTCTGTCTATAATTTTATAATGATAGCATTTAAGCTAACATTAGCTTTTTGGCTAATTTTGCCTCCAAAGCTATCCCCTCTTCAGATGATGATGATGGCAATGGCAATGACGGGGACTTTGAGGCACATGATGAATGAGACGACGAGTGGATCTTTTTTGTTGTTGTTGTTTCAGAGTGACAAACATTTATAGATTAAATGATGCATAGCACAGATTAATAAAAAAAAAACAACATAGGTGCAGCAAAAAATTTACAGTTGACTAATAAAACATTTCTGATTACTATTTCGTAAATATTTCATTAGCAAAAAAGTTTTGCTGAGTGCTCAGTCAAAGTTTGGAAATACTAATGCTGAGTCATTTTTAGGGACTCAGTGCAACTTGATGACCATGATGTCGACGAATGGATCTGCTTACGCACAAGCATTTCAGCAACACATACACAGGGAACAATACAAATCTACTGTATGTGGGCTAATGGCCATCTGGTTGGGAGCTGCACAGTGTCTCCTCCCAGCAGGCAACTAAAGCTGAGCCAAGACCCCAGGCCTAACACCCTGCTGGACTTTGAAATCAGATCTTTATTGTCCATAAAGCCTCAGCCAAGTATGAAGAATCAGCCCTTCCTAACTAAACACACTCACCCAGCAGAAAAGGGGACAAGTCGGGAGAGAAACCACAGAGGAAGGAGAGGGGCAAGGTGGTCGACAGAGATCATTTCGTACAGCTTTATAACAACCTTAAAGGTATTTCAGGATCACTGAGAGAAGGTCAAGAATCAATGTGGCAGAAATGTATTTTTGCGTTTGATTTACATATGATGCACTTTAGAGAAAGAAGGATGTGAGTAGCTGAATATATTCATAAAAAACTGAATGTGAAATAAACTGTAAAAGAGCTATATTAGTCTACGTACATCACAAAGTGTTGTATTTTTATTATAAACTCTCAAAACTTTTGCAACAGCTGGTTTGCAAAATAATACTGCAACCATTGAATGTGTTCAAGCAGCCTTCTCAGAGACTCAAAAACATTTTTTTACAAATCATCAGTAGCAGGTTTTGCTGCCAGGAGTGGAAAAAAATAAAATTTTAGGTTTGGGGCCTAAAAACTAAAATGAGTCTGACTATGAGTGTTTGATATCGTTTGGTATGTGGGTGGAAAAAATAATTCTCACTGACATTTTTATTTGCTATACATATTTTGATATGCATTCAGTGAATATTTTCTTCTCAGCACGGGGTATTCCAGAGAATTTCTTAGGAGACAGTGCTCTATCTAATGCACTGACGACACTGCAAATACCAAAGTGAGGACAGAAAATCGTTATCAAATTTTCCTTTTTCAAGCACATTAAACATTTTATAGTTGAAAGGTTTGAAGAACATATGCAGTTTTTCTCTCCTGTGAGAAATTACAGAGGGATGAACTTGTCTCAGATTCAGTTTGGTTCAGGAGGATCTGATACTAAAAAATATAAATAATGTGGACCAAGAAGAAGGGAACGGAAGAGCTTTTAAGACTCTTTGCTGTTAGATCTGCTGACAAAAATGCCAAACATTTTTGGGAGATTTTCTTACAATAACATTTGAAATTACACTGTTGGAAACATAGTTGGATTATTAATCCAAAACCTGAAAAACCTTGGATGGTTTGTTTGGATGTAGTGGGATTTCAAGAAAGAAACCTCAGTTTCTATACCTCTGCTACAAACTAAGTGGTTAACTCAGTAAAGTTAAAATACTTCAAGAACTTCAAAAGTGTCAACAGTGTAGAAGTTTGGGAGTGGGTCTGTGTCAGTGGCAGTGTTAGAGGTGGCCGCTGAGGTCAGCAGAAAAGACCCAAGAGTGAGAAACAAGACCTGCCTCTGCCTTTAATAAACCATTATTACAAACCCCTGCCGGACAAACCTTAAACCAAGACAGATTTGGATGATGCAGAGCCAACATTTTTGCCAATAAGGATAAATCCTGCATTGACTCTGTTTTCCAAGCATGTCTCTTTGACTACCTAGGCGTCTGTTTGTCTGTCTTATCTGTCAATCTGTCAATAGAAAAGGATATATCTGAGAAGTGTCTCTCTTCAAAGCCATAACTAAACCTCCAATAGATTGTTCAAGCACAGAACAAAGCTTTATTCTAAAGAATCAAAAAGGTCTAACAAGTATCGTCGTATGAATCCATCAATCAAGTTAACCTCGCCCTGCTTGGATTGATTATATGTTGAGGAAAAAAAAACTGCCACTGATTTATTGACTAATGTGAAGTCATAAGAATGAAATCCTTCACATCATGAAACGAACCTGATACGATGTACAGCAGGATAAATGATGTGTTGGGGACACACTCTGCAGTGAAACGTACCAGAGGTGAAGCTGAATAAAACCAGTGGCAAAATTGAACTGATCAGGATCTTCTGAAATCGAAGCTTTCTTAAATAAAAGAAGAACGTCACTTCACGTAGCTCATCATAGTTTGCATCTCAACAAATGGTACAATTGTCGGCAAAATCAGTTGCAGCTGTGTTTATTTGGTCACGTTGTGATAGCTGAATGTAACACTGAGTGCTGGCTAGAACAAACTGTGAAATATACAAAAAAAACATCCAGTGAGATTTTACTGGAACTGGTTTAAGTTATTAGAACTTTTATATGACACTCACTTTAAAGGGGGTCAATATTTAAGAAATGCTTTTTTATATTAAACATCTTTATTTAATTGTCATTATTTTCTAGAACTCAGTTTCAACTTTGACATTAGTGAGGTTTTTTTCTTTTCTATTTTTCTGTCGAATGCGATAAAAAGGGTAAAAATTATAGCAGGTTTTAGTAGGCACTGTAACATTTGAACATAAACAGCAGGGCCACCTGCACAAATACCACCATGATGAATTTTTGGGTAATAAATGCCAAAACTTCTGTTTTGGCAGATGCAACGTTTTGGTAAAAACAAAGTATTAAAAAAAAAAAGAAAAAAAAGGAAATTGTTGCATAGACTGTGTTTGTTTCTAGCTCATAAGTGATATTTCCTTGTGATAATGCAAATATACAAAACCTGATAGTCACACCTTCTGGACCATTTCATATTTTAGCTTTTAAACCACAAGCCTAAATGTATTTTAAGTCTTTTATGCAATAGACTGATAGTATAGCGCAAAAGGAATAAAATGGAAGGGGAATTATGCATAGTTTGAAATTTACAGATTCAATTTGAAATGTGGTGTGTATTTTTATTCACCCCTCTCAACTCTGACAACCCACAATATCTTGGCATCAGAAGTCATTAAAACAGACTCCACTAATTTAATCTTAATATAACTTTAAGCAAAAGCCTCAGAAGGGAACTGCTGAAAGAAAGCCAAAAGAAGCTTGCAGTTTTCTACAAACCCCTCTGATCTTTAGAGACCACATGCAAAATTTTAAATATGGCACAAAAAAAATAATAAAAAAAATAAACAAATAAATGCTGCCACTTCCATGGTAGTGGCAGCATTTTGCTGTGGGATGTTGGATCCTGCTGGAGAGATTCACCTCCTAGCTGCCTTCCAGAAGATCAGGCTAAATGTTTGCTTCTAAGCAGGTAGCTTCAAGTGTTCACCAGATATTTTTAAAGCAAGGCTAAATGGATACATTGACCTGTCATAAATATATATTTTAAGATCCATACTAACACCACATGTAAACAGTCTTCTCCTAACACATTTGAACAATGTCTGCATAGCGACTGCTTGGGGAGCCTCCAGCAAAGAAAGACACAGCTGATTGTAGCTCACCTGTTTTGATTTAACTGCCTGTTAGTAGGAACAAACTGAACTAAGCTAAAATTTTACTTTATAAACAGAAAGTGTCAAGAAGTTGTCCGTAAGTACTCAGAATGAGAAACTGTTGCATTTCAAACATTAAAACCTACAAATCTTTTTTTTTTTTTTCCCTAAAATAAATCCTAAACTTTCAATCAAAAGGTGAACTAACTATGGATTATTTAAGTTAAATATTTGTCTTGTTTTTCAATAAATAGAAAGAAGATCATTATTGAAAGACAGTGGTACATGTCTGAGGCAGTTTGCCAGTGAATGCTCTGCATCATTGCTGTGGAACGAAGTCTGGTGACAGGGCTTTTATGGACAACCACAGTACAGTGGTATTGAGTTTCAGTGCATTTGCCCTTGGCCAGATAAAATGATAGGCTAACATACCCTCATGTGCAACTAGTTATTAATACATGACATAGTACACGTAATTTGTAAAAAAAAAAAAAAAGAAAAAATGAAAGAGTTCTGTGGAATAGCGTTTTGTAAGATGGCCAGTGGCGCTTTTTGATATGGGTAACGTAGCTCAGTGCTCAGGGCGACACGTTGTCTGAGTGGCATCAAAGCGCAAAAAAAAAAAAAAGAATCTGTCTGTAGAGCACTGTGAAATAGTATATACTCTGTTCCAAGTTTCTTCTGATTTTGCTTTTTTTTTGTCACAGATACAAAAATATGTTGTCAAAAGATTTAATTGAAAACGGAAGAACTTTACAAATCAAGCTGTTGCATCGTGACAAAGAAAATTCTCCATAAACCTAAAAACTGGTTGGAGTCAATTCCAGATTGATTGATAACAATGACTTTGTTTCTCATCTGTTCCTAAGTTCCTTTAGATCTGTGTGTGATGTCTAATTTTTAACAATACTTTGGCCTTCATCATTTTGTCGAACAGGTTTTATTTAATTTAGCTCATGCTTATTATACCTGTGTATCTGGGAGTAAATACATGTGGTCAGTTTGAATCAAAAATTAGGTTAAACACAATTACCTGGGTGTAGTTTTCCTTCCTCATTAAGACTGGATGGCTTTTTTCCCTGAAGGAAATCATCATTTGAAAATTACTTTTTGTATTTACTTAGTTTATCTTTGTCAGCTAGTACAATTTATCTGATAATCAAAAACAAGTGTGAAAAACAAAACATAAACATCAGAGGTCACCTGTAAGGGGCAGATACCTGTTACAGCACTGGACCACAGTCATTTCAAAAAGATTTTTCCTCAAATCAGAAGAATGCAAGAGGTGGAACAGATCAGAGGAGATTCATTAATCAGAGGAGATTCATTAATCTTCTCCTTGTTCATTGAGTGAATAATAAATTAAACATAGGGAACATAAGAAGATTATATTGTTTTTCTCCGTTGTTCAAACTGGTTTATCCTAAATAGTAGCACAATGTACAAGCAAAAACGTACAGGTGAAAAGGACTACTACTTTCTAGAAAGTTAAATTTAATCATGTTATTTTATTATGACATAAGGATCACTGCCTCTTTTTTCAAATGAAATTGAACGTGAACACCACAGAAAATGGTAACTATTAGCTGTTGTAGTTACTGTTACTGTGTCCTTCAAGCTCAGACAACTTAAAATGATTCCTCTGCTATCACAAATTTTAAGTTTTTGAAGATAAACATTTGCGAGAGAAGCCACGTGTTGTGTGCTCGTAAAGTTAGTTCGCATATATCTCAGGGCAGCACCTGGTTACTGAGTTTGCCCTCTCTGATCTCAGCCTGGGTTCTCCTGAAACTAATTGTAGTCTCTCTCTCTCTCTCTCTCTCTCTCTCTCTCTCTCTCTCTCTCTCTCTCTCTCTCTCTCTCTCTCTCTCTCTCTCTCTCTCTCTCTCTCTCCCTGAGTTACAGCGAGGATTTCGCCTCGCCCGGAGCGACGTCACACCAAGGTGGAAGAAGACTCATTTTTCCAGCCTGTGTTCATCCAAAAAAAAAACAAAAAAAACAAACAAAAAAAACACGCTGACAAGCTGAGCGGGAGGAGAGTCGCCTCTACCTGCAGCCGGTGGGCGCCGCCAATTATTCACCAACTTTTTCATCAGCGCGTCAGCTCAGAGCGCGGAGAGAGCGCTCCGCATCTGACTGCGCAGGGGCTTTTTCATACCTTCATCTGCGCTTCTTTACTTCTCCTGCCCGCACAACAGTTTAACTGTGACAGAACCCCCGAAAGAGAAGCGAGACTCTGCAGCTTAGTGTTGGATATTTTCCCCGGCGCAGTAAGTCCCGAGTGTGTTCCTCATTAGACCACCTTGAAACCATGTAAGTGCGCTGCGACAGACACAGCACAGCGATAATGAAGAGGTTAACCACACCTTTGAGAGCGGACATCACTTCTCCAGCCACTTGACCGACTTTGTTGCGCATTAAGATGCGCCCGACTGAAGAGGAGGTGGACTTTTGCGCACTCCTTGGCGGACACTTCCCAGAGAGCGTTGACTGATCCGCGCCGTCAGAGAAAAAAAAACAATTGGACCTCCTATGATTTTAAGAAACAATCCCACTCGGTGTTGGCTGAGGTCGTTACATTGAAGTTTGCTGAAGGGGGAGAAAAAAAAAAAATCTCCGTGTGGAATTGCAGAGATCAACATGACGGCTCGTCTCTCACGGATCCAGCTGGCCCTGTTCTTTATTTTGCTCTGTCCGGTCAACATCATCGGACTGTGGTGGTAAGTTAACACGTGGGTGTCCTGTCCCTGTTTCATTTCAGTCTGAGTTTATTTAAAGTACTTTAAGTATTGCATCTATCTATCTATCTATCTATCTATCTATCTATCTATCTATCTATCTATCTATCTATCTATCTATCTATCTATCTATCTATCTATCTATCTATCTATCTATCTATCTATCTATCTATCTATCTATCTATCTATCTATCTATCTATCTATCTATCTATCTATCTATCTATCTATCTATCTATCTATCTATCTATCTATCTAGGATGTTATGGATTTGTGTGGAAGTTCTTTAGGATCCAATGTTTTTTTTTTTTTCAGGAACATATGCTTATTTTCCATCTGATAAATAATAATTTCATAACTGACACAAAACTTTCATGGCAAATAAATATTGGACCGATCATTATTTTCCTACCAATATGTGGGTTTCTTTAAAGTCTGAGCTGCTGGATATGATTTTACCTGCTAATGCTGTTTTTAATTAATTATTCCCCATGAAAGAAAGGCAAAAATCTACTGCCAGTTATTTAAATGTGGCGTGAATTTGGAAGATTAGGTCTATTTAATAAATTAATTAAGGGCATTAAACTAAACTGATGATGCCTTTACTGACCAAGAATGATGGCAGTTCTTGATTTTGATGTATTTAAATAATTAGGAAGGAGGAGTGAGATGTCTTTATATGATGTTTTGATTATGAATTAGAGCCTCTGAGGAAAATGTTTATAAGCTCTGGGATATTATTATATTAATTAGTCTATTTCTTATCTGAACATTGTTATCATATTTTCAATACAATTTTCAAGAATGTTGTCCAATATATTTTAATTATTTCAGGATATGCATTATTTGTGAACTGATGAGTAATCTTTTCTTTTATTTTCTTTTATTTTTTTTTTATTTTATTTTTTTGACTAAAGAAAAATGACCATGACCAATTTCGACCTGGTCTGACTGACTGAATGTACTATTTCTATTTGTTATATGTCAGGATTATAACCCATACAAGAGAAACTATTTAGCAGAAGATTCTTTGGTAGCGGCAGTAGTTTTGCAGATTACCGAGTTTGTCCCTCAACGTGTGTTTCGGATTTTCTTCATCTTATTTTTGTTAAACTCCAATTGGTTAATTGATTGGTGCATCCCATATCACAGAGCGTAAAAGGAACAAAACAGGGAGGTAAAAAAGTATGTGTGTGTGCTTTTTGTTGCCTGCAGTGAGAGAGAGCTGTGAGGTCGGTTGAGGTGTCGTCAATGATGTGTGTGTCTGTGACGGGAGTTCAGGTTAAGGAATGTCAGGTGGCCCTCTAGGCACAGTGGATATGTCATCATAAAACAATCCATACAGGCTCAGCTCAGCAGGATGGGTGACAGTCGAACAGGCAGACGGGCATAAAACCCAGAAGATCTACCAATAACATGTTTTCTAATAATGTAAAGTTTTTCGTATGTGTGGTGCTTTGGGGGGGGAAAAAAAAAAAAGATGTGCACGTCTGCAAGTCATGGCTCCTGCAGACATGCAGAAAAACTTTTGCAACGTTTGATAGTGAAGCTTTGTGGTTTTGTTCTATTGAATCCTCCCACTGTTCATTCATGGCTCAGTCAAGGTCAGTGTGGGATGTAGTGTCATGGGGGCTCGGTAAGTGCACTTGCTTGTTGACTGGCCGAAGGCTCTGCTCAACTTAGAAATTTAGTTTCTCGTACTTAAGATGATAGAGTGAATGGAGGTAACTGAAAACGAACAGGAGTTCAAGACCAGAGGTCTCATTGAACAAAATATTAAAACTGCGCTCTAATAAAAAGCTTGAATGTTTGGAGCCTACATGGAATACACCTAATAACAATATTTGCCCACAAGGGTGCAGCATTATACATGAGCCTCTTGAATTTTGCAAAACCTCTTTTGTTTTATTTACTTGATAATTAAATATTTTAATGAGTGAAAAGGGAGCTAATCAGCTTTATCTTTTTGTTTGTTTCAGTTTAACCTTTGGTATCAAAAAGACTTTTGTTTGGTTCTTAGTAGACATTGCACTAAGACTTAGGTGCTAAAAGGTTATTGGTTTGAGTAATGCAGTAAAAACGTCTTGCTTGAGATTTTGAAAACATTAGATTTCAGACAAGCCTAATGGCTGACAAGTTCTGCCCCCGGGCAATTCTGAAAAAATGTGCAGGAGACAAAAACAACCTCTCCCTCAGAAATGCAGAACATTACTGTGAAAATCGTACTGGATGGAGGTAAAAAAAAATACAGACGTTAAGTTTTACTTTTTCTACTGAGAAGGTTGCTTTTAGGAGAAATGACTCCATCATCTTAGTTGGCATCCAGAACTAAAACAGTCACACACTTAAGTGAGAAACCACTTTCAATTGGCATGCACGGGAATTATTTTAATAAAATAAGTATCCCGATAATGCATTATTGTATTGCAGTATTTATAAAAAATAAAAAAATAAAAATATAAAGCATTACTTTATTTAAGACTGAGATATTTGTAACATGTCATTATTGCTATTCTGATGATAGAGTAAAAATCACTTAACTTAATACTGGTTTTTAAGGGTTTGTTCTAACAGGCTGGTGTTAGTTGGTTTATTAGTAACCCTTTCTGCTTGGTTAGAGCCTGCAGTCATTTGCTTCACTGTGATGCAGCTCATGGTTTGCCAATTACATTTCAAAATCAGCTCCTTTTTATGTATGAACAGTGATGGGTATACTTTACACACCATGGCTGTCTTAATCTTTTTCAATATATTAAAAACTTACAAACACACAAATGTATCATTTTCTTGTAAGCAAAGAAGAATCATAGGACCCTTCTGCTCTGAGGCAGAGGGCAGCAACAGGTAGAGGAGGAGGAGAGGTTTTGTTACCATAGTGCTTGAGAAAACTGCGGTCACTCCTGCACTTCCTGTTGCATTGCAAGTGATGCCCAAAATCATCAATTCTGAAACCAGGCTAGTTTAAATTCATTTAAGTTCAGTTTACTTTCAGACCTGCATTGTAATAGAATAGCATAATTTTACTGCCAAGCTGTTGAAAGTATGACTGAAGTCTTTTCTAGCACATCACTGAACTTTTCAGTGGAGTTAGAGCTTGATGTCCCATGTTTCCTGAGGCTGTCTTTCACAATTTGAAGCCTGATAAATTCTGGCGTAGCCAGCATGTTGATGAACCGTGTGATGTGGTTTTTTAGAAACCATCGCACGTGGGCGTTCAAGGAATCAGAAGCGATTCAATGAGTCATTTAGTGTAAAATAACATCTTGTCAGCAGAAGTATTTTAGTTTGTACAGTCCATTGCCAAAGGGAGACTCTCTTATGTTTCCTTTGATAAAATAAGTGTCCTCTTCACAAAGTATTAAAAGGTCTTGAGGAAAGAAATCTTATTATTGCAAAGTTGTTTCATTTTGTAAAGTAAAAGTATATATAAATAGGATGTGTTAACAAATAACTTTTAAGATATAGCGTACAATCTTTGATTAAAAGAGGGATGAAATTGTCTCAGTGTTTATACCATTCCATGCAAATTTTCCTAATTCACTGTTCATGTGAATGATTTAGAATATTTTAAAACTTTTTTTAATATGTTGAGCAGACATTGCTAAGATATTTTAAACATCTTAGCAAACCGTCCATCCATTTTTTGATTTCTTCTTGGAGTATGGACACTAAGACACAAAGTCTCCTTAAGGAGGGACATGCTCAAAAATGTCCCAAAGGTAGGGGGCGTCCTAGAGGCATCCTGGTCAAATGCCCAAACTACAACAAACAACTCCTTTAGATGTGAGACCACCTAAATCTACCTTCAATGCCCAAGCTCTGTACACTATTTCTTATTTTAAAATCTGTTTTTGGCTGGTGCTAGTGGCCTTTTTTTCCATTTTCTGACAGGAGGTAGACGGGAAATGAGGTAGAGAGAAGGGGGGAAGAGATGAAAGAGTCAAACTCGGGACAACAGCGACGACGTCTATGGCCTGCGCATATGAGGTGCCCACTATACCCTCTACGCCCCACAACGTCCCTTTACCCTAATTCTAAGGTTGCCACATAGGTCCCCACAAAATACCTTAAGGGAGACGGTAATAAGACCTTTCCATATTCTGAAAATACACATGAACCAGACCACCAAACAGCCTTTTATTAAGTTTTCGAATCATATTTTTCATTCAGGATACACCTTGCAAAACTCTATCATGTCCCACAGTTTATTGGAAATTTAAAAAAGGAAGACTAATGGACATATTGTCTGTCAAAATGTATTCAACTTCTTAAGAGTTCATGTCAATGTTCAATTGGCCATGCATTCTAGAGATTTATTTGAAATAAAGCAGAAGTGGATTAAGGGAATCAGCACTCTGGAATCAGCTACTTTTCTTTTATCCTCACTGACATAAATTGTCATCTTCTTTCACTCACCCTCTTGTTCGCTGGCTCCCTCACACACTCACTGACACATTCAGATACACACACACACAGACAGATGCGCACACACAGTGACCGACTGTGATGCAGCGCGGGGTTAAACCACACCTGTGGGTCGCTCGCCGGTCTGCCAGGACAATGATTGGCTCTGTTGAAAGAAGCTGGACATACCATCATACATCGGTCCTTCTCTGTCTCATGCTCATTCCCCTTCAATGTCTCTATCTCTGTATGTCTTCTGAAGGAAAATGCCTATCACACGGATAGGCTGTCGCTGAGGGAAAAGAGAGAACTGCAATGAGAGACGCAGAGTGAGAGATATGAAATGCTTGGAGATAGCTGTCCTTTCAGAGCCTCTCCTGATTAAAGCACTCTAATCATTTGGCCTGAGAGCAGAGAGCACAGCTCAGAGGAGTGAGGAATGTCTTTGCTCTCCTATACTAGTTTTGACTCCAGTGCTCAGCAAGGCCAACTGTGTTATTTGCGTGTGTCTGTGATGGGTCTGCATTGGTGGTCAGATTGCCAGGAACATGCCACAGTGACACAGGTGCTCATACACAGTGCGTGTGTGTGTGTGTGTGTGTGTGTGTGTGTTTGTTTAGAGTCTTTATATATAAAATCATGATTATCGAAAATGAAACATTTTCTTTAAATAAATAATTTTCATCTTTCAATGGGAACTTGTCAAGTGGGTGTACGGCCACTTATTGGGAACAGAAAAATGATGAAGAGGGCACTTTTGATCAATCTGTCATAATACAGAAATGTGAGTGAACATTGTAAGGAGTCTAAGGAAAAATAAAACCCATTACCTAAAGGAAAACAGACACAATGTAATTGGTTACTACTGATAACTTAAGCAGAGAGCAGGCACTCAGAACAGTGAAACTGTTGTTTGTGAGCATGACGTTTATCAGGCAGGAAAGTGCTTTCTTTTACTTTTCATGCGTCCTCTGTCAGAACATCTGCTGACGACCCAGGTAATGTTAAATCAATAATGGTTTTACAAATGTTCCACCTGCATGTTTTGACACAGTGGTGACTGTGTTTTTCTTTGTGTATGAGCCAAATGAACAAGAGAGTTTGACTGCAGCTTCAGTCGGGTTGTATATCAGTATTTTGACTTCATTGTGTCTTTCACCCGTTATCATATATTTAAATTCGGTCATGGACATGAATACAGATCTTATTCGATACAAGTCTGAACACAAAAACATGTTTTGAAGAAATGAAATAGGCTTTTTAAACTTTGTCCTTTGTAATTTTTTTTTGTTTGTTTGTTTTTTGTGTGTTTGTTTCAGTTTGCATTTCCAAGCAGTAGATCTCGGTTAATGTGTTTAGTATGCACTCATTCAGTCATGTAGTTATGGGAGCATGCTTGCACATACAAACTCATTGAGGTACAGTTACAGACTGTACAGTCAGAACCCCCATCCTCACTTGAAGAGGGCTGCATTGTAGCAGATCTTATCTTGTCCACTTCAGTGCTTCTCTGAAAAGCTAAATGTGTAATCAGGACCGGTGAGATGAGAAGAGATAAAGATTAAATGACGGTGCGGGTTTGGCAGTGGGTATAGCAAATACTGACGGTAAATTGTGTGTGTGTGTGTGTGTGTGTGTGGGTGTGTGCGTGTGTGTGTGTGTGTGTGTGCGGGTGTGTGTGTGTGTGTGTGCGGGTGTGTGTGTGTGTGTGCGCGTGTGCGAGTGTGTGTGTGTGTGTGTGTGTGCGTGTGCGTGTGCGTGTGTGTGTGTGTGTGTATTCATGTGCCTGTTTGTGTTCTTGCTAGATGGCATGGGTCTGCATTTTTGGACCATGCTTTAAAGATTTTTTTTTTTTGCCGTCACTTATAATTAGAAAGTTTAAGTTTAGCCCTCAAACATTGATTTCAGTGGTTTAATCTTGCAACTTTGGTCAAATTAGGTAATTTGAGGTTCTGGTCTTAATTCCACTTGCTTATTTACTCTGGCTAACCAATTTTAAATTATTCTTGCTAACAAAATCTTCCTCTAATGCAAAGTAGTATATGCTTAACACTTTGTTTATTTTCTCAAAACTTCATTAGATATTTCGGTTCCTGTAAATCTTTCCTCTTCTATCTGTCCAGCTTGGGCCTGCAGGCTTTAGCATGTATCTTAGCCTTCTTGTTTTTACATGCTTGGTGCGTCATATGTTTTGTTTATCCTGCTTTAGAGATGATGGTACATGCAATAAAAAGTTTGCAGTTTTGGAAAGAAGACCATCTGAATTTGAAGCACAGTTCCGCAATGTTGAAACCATGTCAGCAGATAGTCAGGCCCCATTAACCAGCTACAAAGATTATCCGTTAGCTTGTGCTCCAGCTGTTCCAACACACCTGCGACAAAAGACAATTTATAAGATGCTTAGTCCTAAAGTATTTTCCACTTAACCTATTTTGGTGCTAAAACTTTCTTAGCATCCTTTTTTTTTTCTTTTTTCCAAATTTGAACTTCATCATCAATAAATTGGTGCTACTAAGTTTTTGCTAAGTTCAGGTAGAGAACCACTTTTTTAAATGGTATAACATGAGATAATCTTCTCCTGTGCTTTTTGTTTTAGCACAGTATTTAGTGTTATCTGTTCTCAAAGCTGGCTGCACAGTGGCACAGCTGGTAGAGCTGTTGTCTTGCAGCAAGAAGGTTCTGGGTTCGATTCCCGGCCCTGGTCTTTCTGCATGGAGTTTGCGTGTTCTCCCTGTGCATGCGTGGGTTTTCTCCAGGTACTCCGGTTTCCTCCCACAGTCCAAAAACATGACTGTCAGGTTAATTGGTCTCTCCAAATTGTCCCTAGGTGTGAGAGAGTGTGTGTGCATGGTTGTTTGTCCTGTGTTGCCCTGCGACAGACTGGCGACCTGTGCAGGGTGACCCTGCCTCTCGCCCGGAACGTTAGCTGGAGATGGGCACCAGCACCTCCTGATCCCACTAAGGGACAAGGGTGTACAGAAAATGGATGGATGGATGTTCTCAAATCTTCTGCTTTGAAATCATTTGATTATTTTGTTCCTTTTTGATTTCGTACATTTGCCTTGTTATTCACCTTGTATTTACGCAGCTACAAAATTAAACCGACTTTTTATATAATCTGCGGGAAGTAAACTGTAAGTAAGTGTGCAAATGTGAGTAAATAATATCTTCTAGTTGTTAATTGTATTTTGGCTCATTGTTCATAACCCCTCAAACAGGAATCCAAGTCACCAACAAGGTGTAAAATAAAATTCTGAATTCAGAAAATGTCACAATCTTCAGAACTGATTAAAAAAATAAGAGGAATAAAATGAGATATGATGGTTAACAACATAGTTCAGCTTCAAATGCAATAGATTGGGATGAAATTACAACAAATAGATGGGAAATAGGGATATAATTTGGCAAAAATGCAAACTTAGAGGAAGTGCAACTCAGCTCAGATTGTTAGTTAATGATGACCTAAAGAAGTCTGTACTTTTAACCTGGATCACTCAATAAATACCAAGATTTTAAGTCATCTTCTTTCTGGGAAGAAAGAAGTTTGACCATTAGCATGAAGTGTGTCTTTCTAGATGTTTAGTAGTAACATCTAGAAAGACACACTAGATGCACCTCTGACAAGCATTACTCAGAGATGCTTGTCAGTTTGAGTATTGTCTGGCAACCCAGACAACTGAATAAGGAGGTAGCACCTTCCTTTTCAGGCCTAGGCACATCACAGCTTGCCTATTGGCACAAGGTGATGTCATATGTGCTTGTTAATTGGAAAATGATAGTGTTGTGTCCCCCATCCAGTTGCTATAGGCTACATTTATTTCGGTGATGCTGTGGTTTTATGAGTAGTTGAAGGCTACTCCTCTATCAGCCGAGTTACAAAAAAGCATCACCTTTCATGTCACTTTACAGTCTTTCCTTCTGTAATCTCTCGGTAGTTTTGAGCTCATCCGTGCAACTTTTTAACCTCTTGTGTTTGTCTGAAAATATCCATACTCCAAGTTTGATGTGTGTCTTTTGGCAGCTCAAGCAGTGGGTGTGCCACTGTTGTTAAAGCAGAACAAATGTTTTTCTCATGAGAGATTGCCTTGGTCTTGCTGCTCTCCTGCATGTTACACTAAATTGTTATTCTCTGTGGGGGCTTTGCAAACTGTAAGCGTTGAAACTTTGTTTTCTACAACCAATTTCATTATTATCATCCCTGCTCATCTTTATCTATGCAATAAAACATGTCTGACAGTAGGGACTTTGTTTTCGGCTGGAGAACTGCAAATGATTCATGAAGACATAAAATGTATTCCAAATTTCCTGGGGACACTTTCACTTTAAGTGAAAATAACGATTAGTCAGAAAAAGACTTTCATGTAATCCATATTTGTTGCTTCATATTATCTAATAACTGCATATATTATTCACATATTGAAATAAGACTATATTTGTAGATGTAGGTTTTCTCATTAGTTTATTCAACAATTAATGGAGCTCATATCATCCATCCATCCATCCATCCATCCATCCATTTTCTTGCACCCTTGTCCCTTAGTGGGGTCGGGAGGGTTGCTGGTGCCTATCTCAAGCTAACGTTTCGGGCGAGAGGCGGGGTCACCCTGGACAGGTCGCCAGTCTATCGTAGAGCAACACAGAGACATACAGGACACACAACCATGCACACACACTCACACCTAGGGACAATTTAGACAGACCAATTAACCTAACAGTCATGTTTTTGGACTGTGGGAGGAAACCGGAGTACCCGGAGAAAACCCACGCATGCACAGGGAGAACATGCAAACTCCATGCAGAAAGACCGGGGCCGGGAATCGAACCCAGAACCTTTTTGCTGCAAGGCAACAGTTCTACCAACTGCGCCACTGTGCAGCCCTGGAGCTCATACCACTTTGTTTTATTTTGTGGCAGCATTTGACTAATCCACAGGTAAAGTTGTTGTTGATAGAGTGAAAAAGTAAATACAGTGGATTGCTACTGCGGTTGAAGTTGGTATCAGATTTGAACCAGATATAGTTAAAAAATTTAAAACACTAAACTAAGACAAACTGAGCTGAATAATTCTACACTTTAAAGCATTAGTAAGTCTTGGACATTTTTTAAAGTCTTTACTTTATCTTCAAATCTTTATTTTAAAATAGAATTAAAAGGTGTTTCAATTCTGGGAGGTTTGAGGCGGGTTAGGAACAACTTAGATCGAATTAAGACGTTTCCATAATGAATATTATTATTTCAATATGGGAAGCTTTTTCCAGATGTTGTTTATGAATATTGTTATTTTTTTTATACAAGACCACATTCTTCCACATTTCACTACCAAGCTGAGGTTTTTGATTATCATGCAACCCAACATGTAATGTACCTGTTAAGATGAACAGGAAAATAGTTGCTACGGAAACTTCTTCTCAACTTTATCCTATCATAGGCTTGAAAGCTATGTAAATTTCCAAAACCTGTCCTTTTATTGGCACAATTTACACCAGCTGGTGTCTGTCAATAGCAACTTGGTAATACTCTCTTTATTATGTTAGAATTGCATAGTATTTGGTGCACCGCACCATGAATTTTTAAAATATATTTGTACATAAAGATGAAGTTCATTTTCCATCTTAAGGCTCTTTGTTTTCCTCTGACCATCTCCTCTGTTCATTCTGGTGGTTAAGACACACATTTGTCATGACTATCTTCATCTCCGGCATATCTGAGGGATTAAGGAGGGATGAAACTCACTCGTTTGTGCGTGAAAAAAGAAGGACCTCATACAGTACAG
The DNA here is from genome assembly GCF_904066995.2 of Poecilia reticulata. Classification (NCBI taxonomy): domain Eukaryota; kingdom Metazoa; phylum Chordata; class Actinopteri; order Cyprinodontiformes; family Poeciliidae; genus Poecilia; species Poecilia reticulata. Next base: position 38,529,058 of record NC_088831.1, read on the forward strand.
CTCAATGACTACAGTGCCCTGATATCTTTAATGAAACCCAAGATAATGCGAATGCCGTAGTTTAATCTCTTTGTGACCCCTAACTGGAGCCTGAAAATTATTAATAGGGTATCCATTTCTTAATCTGTATCTGTATTTAAAACCTCGTTTACCTTTCTAATTTTACAGATCGTTATTGAAAGGCTAAACCTATCGATGTTGTCCTAAGCCTACAGTCAAGGCTACAATTAAACATGATATGTTAATTAATTTAAGATATCTTCCATGGCATGCAAATAATTACAGCCCAACGCAAAGCATCTTAGTATGATGTAGGCAATGCCAGCTTTAGATCTTGTTCTAGATGACTGCAAAATGTTATCAGGGATTTGAGTCCGTTTGATTCTCCAACTTCTTTTATCTCTTACTGCTATGCAGTTCCTCTACTGAGTCTTTATCATCACAAAAAACTGTTCATGCGAGACACTGTTTCCTCAAACTGATGATATTATCAACCACAGAACATCCTCCTTTGGTTATCTGCTCAGTAGCTGTATTCCATATGACAGAGAGAGGATCAGATTACTGCCAAGCAGAAAGTGAACATATTACTCTGGTCGACTGAACTCAATAGTTTTCTCATTTTTACATTTGAGAACAGCCACAGAACAATTCAGTAGCTAAAGTAGTGACTTACATATATACATTTTTGCTTACTGGGATTTTAGATTAATTTTTCAAACTGCTCTTCTTTTCAATCACAATATCTGCTTGTTGCAGCCTTAAATACTGTATCTCCACACTATACCTTTTAAGGTGGAACACTTGAATGTTTTTCTCTCCAAACAAGGGCACAAAAGGCTCGAGAATTTACAGGAAGTTGATCCCATCATCCTATCCAATCACCCTCTTTTTGGTCTTTTTTTCCAGTGGTGTACTTTTCCACCTGAGTTCACCACAGCAATCCAGCTCTTCAACTCTCATCATGCCCATTATGCGCCCAAACTTCTAAGGAAGTCCAATGTGTGTGGTATGCACACCCAGTATCCAGCGGAAATGTGGCAGAAACCTTTATCCTAAGGCAGACGGGAGGATTTTATGGCCCCCGGGCTACATCCGCTCTCAGTCTGTCCCACCGTGCTTATTGGAAAATCTGAAATTAAACATGCATAAACTGTTAATTCCACATGCATGTCCAAATTTGCCATTTTCACTTTTTTTGCTGCCTCGCTTTGAATGCAACTGCATCACAGGACTAACATCACAGTACATCACAGGACTAACAACCATGCATGCACACCCACCTAAGGGCGATATGGAGAGAACAACTAACCTAATAGTCATGTTGTTGGACTGTGGAGGTCAGAATATCCGAAGAGAACATACAGTGAGAACGTGCAAATTCCTTGCAGAAAGATTTTAACCCAAAACCTTCCTGCTGCAAGGCAACAGGACGACCAACTGCACCATATATAGATATTATTTAAGATAATATAAAGTTTGAACACTTTTATCACTGGTCACATGCCTGATCATGTTTCTCATCCGAATTACTAAAACAAGACAACTCATTTTTTGCAATATGTTAAAACATCATCTCATCGTCTGCAGTTTCCATTTTGGACTCTTGAGTTCTGATGGGTTTAAATGTATTGCTAACTGAACAAACTGCTTTTTGAGCAACAACCCACCAAAACCAATAAGTATACTGTTTAGGAAAACCTAAACTCACAGTTGTAGTGCTTGTTTCGTCTGGTTTCGATTTAGAAGAAAGTGGCACCTTGGTTGTTTGGATTAAGCATGCTGGACTTACTCTTTGTTTAATTTATCACATATCTTTAACTGAAGATAGTCATCAGGATGAGTTTAGCATTTAACTTTACCTGATCACATGGTGTGTTATGAAATGTGAAAAACACTTTTTGATGTGAGGTGAAGTGTGAAAGGAACTTACAGTGAGAAATCACATGTCACTCCAGTTTTAGAGCAGAGCTGTTTGAGGAATGAAAATAGAAAACTATACAGCAATTTCACTACTTTCACAGCTAATACACCTCTCGCTGTAAAATGCTGATGTTCTACAGTGGGCCTTTAATCATTGCTTCCAGCAAATAAACACAAGCTTGAAAGAAACAAGCCAAATAAAACACTTTACTGGAAAATCACTTGACATTAATTTTACCTTTGTCTGAGTTTGTTTCTTATTATTTCTCTCTCTCTCTCTCACACACACACACACGCACAAACACGTGCACAGGCTCAGAATAGTTGTTAAGTAATAAGCGGTTACAGAGGGAGTGTGTGTTGCTAAATATTGTGGGTCTACCTGCTAATTAACACCCACTGACTGTCTGTGTGACTTAATTGCCTGTATGAGGATAACGCTATTGTTCCGTTTCCATAGAAATATTGTCAACACACTCAATAAACCCAGGAGGATTGAAATGGTGGGTGTTCCTGGTGTGTGCGGCTTGTCTGTGTAGACAGTATGTGTTTAGCTGATTATTCTTACAAAAGTATTCACTTCTTTTTCTGTTGCAAAGTGGTAACTTCAAGTCTTTCAAATAAAAACCTTATATCGCAGTGAACAAACTGTTCCTTTTAGTAAAGCTGCAGGTCCATTGGGACTTTGTTTGTTTCACCTTTGTGCTTTGGTAGACTGAATTTTTGTGCATTCTTCTTTGCAAAAGAGCTGAAGTTCCAGACAAATTGGATACATGAGTACACGTGAGCGTTCATTTTCAAACTATCCATAGAATCCCAGTTTGATAAAGGTTTGAGATTTGCCTTGAGTCATTGTAGCAGATGAATATGTTTTGTTTTACACCATTTCATTGTAGCTCTGGCTGTTTAATCGGGGCTTGAAGGGGAACTTCCTCCTCACTCTGAAGTGCTATGCAGCCTCTAACAGGTTTTTATTAAAGGATTGCCCGATATTTAGCTCCATCTGTAAAAAAAACAGCACAGCGTGGCCACCACCATTCTTTCACTGTGTGTTGAGGATATTGATATATATATAACTTTCCTTCCATCATCCAATAAGGTGCAACTTCGTGTTGTTCTATTACATAACATTCAAATAAAATCCACTGGGGCTAATGTTATTATGTGACAAGACGGGAACAATCTCAAAGGGTAAGAATATTCCAGCGAGGGAGTGTATTTGATCAGTTGAATCACCATGCCTGCTTTTTTCTCAACATGACTGCATGAAAACAAGGCCAGCCCAAGCTTTTCTACGGAAGGTGTTTTCATTCTGTCATCCCCCTGACATGTCAGCTTGTCGTATTATTTGTTGGAAACGTGCAACTGTGTGCATGTGTGTGTCTGCGTGTACACACGTCTCGCCGAGCATGAGACCGCCAGGGGAGAGGACTGGAGAGAGTGTTTGCTCTGCTTCTTAAAACAAACTCTCAAGGCAGATGAATGATATCAGGAGGTGCGATTAACAAGGACAAGGCTGAATGAAAAACTGTGAGGTAGAGCTATTTTTTACCCTCACTTTCTCTTCCCCGGCCTGCTTCTAGTGATGAAGGTTTTGATGATGCTTACTCAGGTGAAAGAATTAAAATTAAAATTGTGTGACATGAAGTAAAATGAGATGCGGTGAGAAAAGTTGTTTTGCATGCACTAAGCAGTTAGGATTCTCCTTTTTATTTAATGCCAAAAATGATGCCCCAGATCCTGGCAGTATTTTGAAATATTTAATCCAAGCCTCTTTTCCCCATTAAGAGTTAGGATAAACTATTTATCTATATTATATACACTCATCTGTCATAGCTTTCTAGGAGGTCTGGAGTGGTATTTATACAATGATGAATCTATATATGTGTTAACATTTCAAATATTTACTCTACATGAAGTCAACTCTATTTATTTTTGCTTCACAGGATTTTTTTTTTTTCGTATCCGTAATAAAGTATGTATACTTTTGATTGAGAAGGCCTGAGCTACGGACGTTTTAAAAGGGGGGTGAGTTAGTGGATATGTGTGGTTCAAGTGGTAGAGCTCCTAACTGCCAGGACAACGACTGAAAATTCTCTATCGTCTGGAAATCTAAAATGCCTGCCTTCTGGTTTACCAGAATCCACTTAAGCAGCATTAATATGGCCCTGCTGTTGAGAGGTGTCCAACTATGTGACTTGCAACTTTCTAAGGACCACACAGTTCTTCCACATGCAATCAAACAGCAAAAAATATTATCTGATATCAAAGCAGAGATGCTTCTGGGAAACTGTGTGCTGTCGTCTCCCACGTTCTCATTCAAGAGGTCCATTGTAGCCACAGCCGAGATGCGGTGCATGGAGCTGACAGGTTCTGGAGCAAAAAAAAAGAAAACTTAATTAGTGTGGGTTTGTGGCAGCTACTGATTGATTCCTATCTCAAAAGAACTATGAGAATGTTGTATATCTTGCTCAGAGATCCACTTTTTTTTTTTTTTTCTAACATGGTTACAACTTTTGCAGGGCAGTGGGAAGCCCCTTGGTCATGGACCCCAACAGCATATGCAGGAAGGCGAAGCGCCTGGCAGGGAAGCAGGCCGAGTTGTGCCAGACTCAACCAGAAATCGTCAGCGAGGTGGCCAAAGGAGCGAGGCTGGGCGTCAGAGAGTGCCAGTACCAGTTCAGGTACCGCAGGTGGAATTGCACAAGCCACAACAAATACTTTGGCAAAGTACTACAGCAAGGTGAGTGAAGAGGGAGTGTCTCATTTGATTACATGATGAAAAACAGTTTTGCGTTTCGTTTTGTTTGATGTGTTCAACGGTAGTATCTATGAAATGTTTACACCAATTAGCGGTTTCATTAGTTTTGCTTGCAGTTTTATAAAGAAGTGATTTCGTTTTTACACTTCAGGCAAAACTACTGCTGTTTGAAAACATTTTGGGCACCTGCACTACATTTTTATTAATCTTATGGTAAACAAAATATGGAATATGTATTTAGACGTCCCTTGCAAATCTTTTGTCTTCGTCCCAGGGTTTAGAAATTGTTGAACGTTATGTATCCCACTTCTGAAAAATGTTAGATCCTGGTAAACAGCATCTGGGTAAGAAGGTGGGTAGCACAAAGAAAGTCAGGAAAACATGTTTCTAAAACATTTTGAAATGGAGACCAGGTTATGAACTGCTTTGAACTAGAGGATTTATTTTCTCGTCATTTGCTTTTGGCAAGGCTCCCGTTCACTCCAGGTGAAGACAGTCCTACGATCTCAGTGACAGTTTGCATGTTGCAGGAAACCTAATTTCAGAGTGATGGCAATCATGATGCAGCAGCACTTCCAGGATGTCACTTGCCAATTCTAACATAAAGCTGCCATCACAGGTATCATGTCGTCATTTGAAGGAATCCTTGAGGTTTTCCTATGTATACATGGGAGGTTTCTGAGTTCACCTTACTCTGGGCCGTATTGCTGTATGATTGATTACATTAGCTACTTACAGTGTTATTGCAGCAGATCCCGTAAAGTGGTTTGTTGAAGTTTAGTGAGCTGTATAATTTTTTTAAGGAATTAGTTAGCAGTGTTGATACATTCTTCCTTTTGTGCCTGTTACAGCAATCACACATGTGATTGCAATGCTCAGGCATTTCCAGACATGACTAATTGTTGAACTATTTGTGGTTGCACTTTTAATCAGACAAAGTTTAATATTTGGCTTAAGATTGCTCTTCTGCACCCAAAGGGAAACTGGATTTTTCCTTCGATTAGTGGATTATTTCCCATCAAGCAACATGTTTGGAATCGAAACAATCGGGGCTGACGAATGACATTTTGAAGGGATCACTGAAAGGCCTGCAAGTGTGTCTTTTTCACCTGTAAGTTAGCTCCATGCAGGAAGAAAATCCTTACTCCACTTGTGCTTTGACTATGACAGCCCACCACAGAAGAAATGCTGGCTTCTGAAAATAATTATCAGTCTGCTGAGAGTAAATCAAGCATAATTGTAGGTTTTAGTAAAACTGATTAGCGTAGCTGTGGCATTTTAATGATTGGTAACGATTTACTTATGCAAGACATCCCAGTCTTTCCATCCCTGACCGCATTCTCAATCTACAACAGAAACCTATCACCAAAAATAGTTCAATGCACGACTATCAAGCTCTCTGTGATGTAAAGGCATATGAATCGCAATACCAATTCCTAATCAATCTATGATTACCTCCCTGGAGGTGATATCCGTCATCAGAGTCTTCAAGGCCTCTGCCTAGTCTATAAAAGATAAAAGCACTTGTACCACAGTGACACTGCAGAGAACATGAAAATTCTGGGAGGTTTTGTTTTATTACAATGTAGTAAGGTCTGATCTGAGCGTAAGCTGTAATGGGAAGAGAGGGTGATGTAGCTTTTGCAACAGGAGATCCCTGTTTGACCAATACAGCTTGTAAATATACAAAGCAGTTTAATTTAGGCCAGAAATCTACTGGACACTGAAAATGCATAACGTCAACACAACTTTATTAATTTTTTCCTTTGGTTTTTATTCACCAGTACCTTGAGATTTCAGTTTCCATCCGCTTGAGGTCAGGTCCTTTTCTGACAGTACTCCAACAGACAAGGGCAGCTGTTGTATATCTGACCAGACATATTCACACTTGACTGAATCTCCTCTTCATCAGATTGGGCACGCTTGAAAAGATTACCTAAGATTGCTTTTTCCTATCATCTCCTTTAGGATCTCTTAACATCGTGCTCCGGCTCTTTGAAGTCTCTAATATAACTGACGCTGGGTCACCGCTGGGTCCTTGGCAATTACTGCGTTGGTTTTTCTGTTGTGTGATTGGATTCTTCGAGAGCTGCTTGTCTCATGTTTAACTGAGATTACAGACGACCTTGTGATCGTTGTGTTGAGTTAGCAAACGTGGAATTTAATATTAATTTAGACTGCCAAAAATGTGCCGAACATGTCACAAAACCCATTTTGTTCTTATCGTTCCTTGATGTTACAAAGGTGGCTTTTTTTCTAATTCATTTCACATGCTATATTAAACCAGTCAAAATCATATCTGTCAGCTGTCAAAATCTTACAATTTCTTCTTTTGGAAACCTTTAATTTGTTACTTAACAAGAAAATGAATGCCTTTTTCTAAAAAGAAAGTGAACATTTTCAGTACCTTTCTGGTAAAAACAAACAAGCAAAAAAAAAAAGAAAATTAATTTAGCTGGTTTAAATTATTGTTTTTCTGTCTACTATGTCTACCGCAGCACCATTACTGTTAGTATTTATGAAGGAGAAAGAATGGAGGAGCGATAGATTCAAAGATACACTGAGAAAGAGAATGAAGACGAGAAGGGGAAAGGGGGCAAGAATCTACCAGTTGAAGACAATTAATCATAAATTCCTGCCTGTCTATAAAGGAAGCCAAAGCTTTCTTCTGTTTTGAAGCTTTTGTCCTCAATTACCTGGATTTGCCCCTGATGGTTGTTTATCATAGGCTGGTACCAATAAATGTCAAAATAAGAAGCGCCTCTGTATTTATTCATTCTAAGTGGTTTACTTAACCTCATTGACATCTGTTTAGAGATTTTGCTCTGATATGCTGGTGCGACACTTCTGCTGGCTATGTTGTGACACACTTTTTAGATTTTGGTGCATTTTTTGTATCCATGAGGTGTTGAAATATGTTAACTACTTGATTCTTTTTGACAAAAATACCACAGTCTGAGTTGATTTGTCTTAAGACAAATTGATAATTTGTTGGAATTTCATTGCTGGAGTTTTGCACTCTAAATGCTTTTCCATTTTAAATAGCTGTTTTATTGTGTAACTTCTATATAATGCATTTCCTAAGAAAGGTTAGGGAATCCTGTAGTTTAGCTTTAGACAAAGAAAGCTGAAGTCATTATGTTGTTTTCACATATGGGTGCGGTTAGCAATGTCCTGATTAGGAGTTTTTTTTGTTTTTTTTTTAAATCAGTCTGTGTCAGTATTTGCTAACACCTAGTCCCGGTCCGATGCTTCTTTAAAGCCAATTTTGTGTAAATGCCTGGAAAATCAGTAGCTTTAATAGAAATAATTAATAATTGTGGTGTCTTTATTTAGTATAAATCCAAATTTGTTGATTTTGGAAGTTGAATGGCTGGTGCAAGAGGGGCCCAGACCAAAATGGACTTCTATGTTAAAACTATTCTAAATTTTAAAAAAAGAAACAAAAATCCTTGCAGTTTATGCCTATGATATTTTATTAACTGTTTATGTTATGTTAATGTTATGTTCACTTTGGATTGTTAATCACATAGATGCCAAATATCATTTAGCTGAGGAATCAAGCCAAACATCATGTACTGAATGCTTTTCTTTGAACTCCATCAGATATAAATTACTATTGTTCCCCATACATGGACAAAAGATGTCTATGGGCTCCAGAGTAGGTCATGTGACACAGAAAGACAGGAAGCTGCAGTAGCCAATACAGTCTTTCATTTTGAACATTATTTCATTTGAAAAACGCTTTGGTTAAAGGAAATATATTTCTCCTAACTGCTATCTATAATGCCATTTTGCAAATAGTGTACACACAAATTTGATTAAATAATGGCTATGAGGAGCTGCAGCTGGCATTATAGCAGAAAGCAGATCAACAACATGTATTATGAATTGAGTCTAGTACAGTAATCTGACATGAATCTTTGATAACTGATCTGATACTAGTCGTTGTACCTCAATTATATATTATATGCAAGTCTCAAACTTTATTGATCATTAAGCAACATTTATATGCTTGTATTTTTCTTGTTTTTATGGACTTATCTGTAAAAATTGCCTATAAAAGCTAAAGTTTGTATTTTTGTTCTGCCTTGCAAAAGATGTTTGGCAAAATACAACTTCTTTGTGTGATAGTTTGATAAAAATCTAACTCTTACTCAGTTGGAAACCAAACTTTGCACAAACATAAACGTTACATTAGTTGTTATGTCTGAGAGTTTATTAGATAACCTTCTCCAGAAACATGTTTTTTTTTTGTTACACATTACCAAGTAATGTGACTTTTGTGTTATAGCATATTTATAAGACTGAAACAACCATACATTGTTAATGGAGTGATGAGATTGGAGTGATAATGAAGTGATAATTGTGCAACCAGCATGACTATCTGTGCACATTTCATTCCTTGTGACGTTTGTGATGATCACGCTGATAACGGATGGATCACATTACCAACTGTAGTGGAATTAAGAAGAGCCATTGCACACTCATGTGCCAAGATGCAAATGTTTACTTTTTAACTTGCGTAAAAGCTGGCAGGGAGAAGTTAAGTGTACGGGGTTGAAACGTGTGAGGTCTGGAGTTGTGTATGCGTACATAATAAGGGTTTTAGGTGATTTCACAACATTGCTTAGGACAATTTCACACCTGTATTGCAGGAAATGTGTAGAAGAATGAGTGGACAGGTAGACACAAGACCTCATTTTGCATCTGAATCAAGAATTTATTTTTTCTGGACATGAACCTTTCAGAAAAAAAATCCTTTTTTTTTGTCTTTTCTTTGATCTCGGCTGATAAGATAAACATCCTGATGTAGACTTGACTTGCGGCGTGAATGAGCCAGCATAAAATGATGCTGGTAATCACATAAGGGATGCTGTGGTTCTCCTTTGAACATCACGATAGACTGTGTGAGAGTCTGCTGCAAAATAAATAAAAAAACTTTCCTGGGACTGTACAGTGGTTGCACAGATATAATCATGTCAAGGATTTCACATCTATTATCAGTAGATGTTAAGATAATTTTCAAAGAAGTAAACACCACTTGACTTTTCAGAGTTAATTCTGCTGTGCTTGGTTGTTTTGCAGTCTGGAAAAATAACCAGCGATGCAAACTGTGACCACTTTGGTAGGATTTAAGTTTTTACCATTGCCATAATGTGTCAGAGGTGATATCCTGAGCAAAATCAGATATCAGCTAATTATTAATTACAGTCTGAGAAGGACAAAGTCAAACAGAGACGAAGTTCAGCACACAAGATGTATTGAACTTGCAGGCTGATCTAAAGTTAGAAAATATGATTTCTAGAACAAAAGACCTCTTTGTCGTTTAAAAACTTCTTTCTTTGTGTGAATACAGAATTTGCACACCTAAACCGGAAATAATGATTTGCATTTTTTTGTCTGTTCTACTGAAAAAGGCAAAGATAAGAATATATTTGGGGCACTAGGCCAGTCACAGAGAGAGGATGTAAATGTAAACTCTTTAATATATTTTTTTTTATTTTTTTTTTTTTTTTACAATATTTTGTACTATATAGTGTGATGACAATTCTATTTCATAAAATTAAAATACTCTGCCATCCAAAAGTATTTTCTGATTTTGTCACATTCCTACCACAAATTTCAATTTATTTCATAAATATTTAATGTTGTAAACTAAACTAAGGCAGTGGAATAATGTGCTGCCTTGTTTGTTTATCCACTTTCACTCTGATATTCCTATATAATCCAGCGCTATCAATGTACATCATGTGAGATATTCTGATGTGTTGCTAGCAATTTTTTTAACTCTCCTTCATCAAAATGTATTAAGTGTAGATGGACCCTTGTTTGTTACTATTGCAGTGGAGCTGAAGGTTCAACAGTTGAAGAAACTCCATCCGTCACTCAGTTTTTTGTACAGTGACCATGTGATCATTATAGAACATAGAGGAAGGTTATTCTTTCATCCCGTTTGTCTTTTTGTGTTTCATTCCCATCATATTAAATAACTTTTTTTTATGTAGCTTTGATATTGTTGCACCAAAAAAGCATCAAAGAAATCTGCTCTCTCTAAAAAGGGACTTACTGAAAACGTGCAATGATCTAAACCTCCTTAACAACTAGAATCTCCTCTGTCTTTGCTGGTAAACAACATAAGGATTGTATTTCCAGGCCAATCTGCGGACCATGTGATTAACTACATATCTGTAATCCAGCTGCACCACATCTCCTTAGATAATATTCTGATTATTATTTTCTTTTATCCAGCTCATGTATATGTTGAGGTCATTGTTCACAAACCGTGCTACAAAGTAGTTTGTTAAACTGAACAACGCAGCTCTGTTCTTCTTCACTTCTGCAGATTTCAAGACTCTGCCTTGTGCTGAAAGTCTCGGGTGTATTGAGTGAAGAGAAACAGTGAGAATACAGGCCCCCGGGGGCTTGATTCTACTACTGACCACCCTGTCTGACACTAAACGTTCCAGAATAAAATTCAGAAACAGAAACGTAGCAAAGATTGCAAGGTAGAAATACTTTGAACAAAACTCCGGATCTTGCAGTCTTTGGGTTTTTAGAGTCAATTCCATATCTTGAATATCTTTCTTTGTCATATGATCATAATTCTTGCTGCTGTTTATACTCTTTTTTTTCCTTCTCAGTGATCATTTTTTTCACTCCTAATGATCCTTATGCTGTTGCCTAAAAAGTTGAAACATGATTTGATAAATATGTGCTAAATGCTGCAGAAGGGCTGCATGGAATTAGAAGCAGACATAGGCAGGCCCAGACACCCACCATGGCAGAGAATTTGTTTGGAATTCATGTCTGCAAGGAAAATGTGAAACAGGGTGCCTCAAATCATCAGATTTTTGATAGCCTATTTTCCGCTTCCTTCTTTATTCCTTCAGTCTTTCCACTCATTGCTTGTTTTTATGTCTACTCACTGTGTGTTCTTTGTACTTCCCTCCCTTTCACTTTTAGTGAGATGATTAAAAACAAATCGCAAGAAACCTGAGTAATTATTAGTCAAAATGACTGACAGTTTGCATGTGTTAAATAAAACATACATTCAATTGACGATTTTCTATTTAAAATGTTTCTAAAGTGCGCCTCAAGGACATCTGGACTGACTTTTTTCCTGTGTGGACACTCCTTGGGTTGCTATCAACATATTGTTCTAATAATGAGCTGTGTTCTGATGGTAAACCCACTGGGATGTTTGTGAGATGACATATCTTGATTTCAGTATCTTGCAGCTCCTGAAAGTCTCAGCCCTGTTTTGCTGTATAGCAGCAAGGTGGGGTTTAGTTTAATGGCAACGAAGGGATAAACACAATACTCACACAAAATCGTATACATTTTGCCACACACGTGTTATATATTTACGCTGGACCAAACCGTTGATTTACAATTTGCAGCCAGCTCCAAAAAAGAATAAAAGGCAAGATAAAAATTCCAGATAAACCGAGGAGCAGCTGACCTGTTGGAAAGGTTAAATGCCTTACTTAGAATAGCTGTTTTCAAAATGACACGCGTGCGCGCTCAAACACAAATTTGTCGACACTGGAAACATCTCAGGGTATCATGGTCCGCAGCTGTTATTGATATCAAGGCATGCAGGGGGTGTGCACGTTTCATAGCTCGCCGCCAATTCTTTCTGTGTGTGTGTGTCTGTGTGTGTAATTCATAATGAATCCCATTCACAGAATCATGTGATATGAAGCTGGCATTGTTGACGGCGGTGACTGCTCGATTAGTCTGTTCCATCGCCAACAAATAAAAGACATTCACTTGTCTCCACACTAGGCAGTTATTGTTCTATGGTGGAGTCTATTGGCACTATTTGTGTTTATTAGCTGAAATTCATTTTCAGCTAACACTTAGTCTAAACCAGGGTTGTCAAATTCCAGGCCTCCAGGGTGCCTTGAATATTTTATTCCTGGATCTTCTTCTGGTTCTTCACCTTGTTTCTGAAATCTTGAATTAAGTGGCTGATTTGCCTTCCGTCGTGTTGTCAAGTTCTACAGTTATGCAAATTACCTCATGTTTAATTTTCTGTTTTCAAGCTGAGAATCATAGCAACGTATCAGAGTCTTCCTTACAATTACTGCATTTATTTAGATGCATAACAACCAATCACAATGAGCAAATCAAAATACTTCACCAAGCAGCAGACTTTGGTAACATTTCATATTGTTTATTTTACTTTTCAGTGAGACCAGCGTTATATAGCTCGTTTAAGCATTCGTTGATTAGTGAATTAACATTTAATCAAAGTCGAAATCATTAATATTTATTTTGTGCTTGCCTTCCTCAAGACACTGATGTTGGTGTTTATTGTCAGTAAGGTCAATAAACACATTAGTGTTTACTGACATTACTGACTGGGACAGAATTACCCAGTCATTTTTTTTTTTAAATTTTAAATTTCCACAAGTTTGGCCACTGGTGGACATTATCGCCTCCTCCACTGTGCTTAGCAAATTTTCTGGGAAAAACCCTGCATATTTATGATGATTACAAAACACAACATATTATCCAAGCATCTCAGATGGACTTCATTTAGTATTACAGGGAACCATCATTAACCATTTATTTGGTTTGGCTGTTACTGTTATTATTGTCATTGTAATTTTAATAGCATTTTTCTACTTTTATGTGAAACTGTGCCGTGAAACAGGTCATGAAAAATCCTACCATCGCGAGCAAAACTGTCTGCAAACAGACTGCAGAGAGACTGTGGAACCTTCCTGTATAGCAAGATAAATATGGCTGGTATTTTGTTGTCAAGAGAATAACAATAGCTTCAATAACCGCGGCTAATGACGTGTTGAGCTGAGGTAGGGAGATGATGCTAAAGCCACTGAGGCAGACACACGATCAATTTGCAGTTGTAGTTGAACATTCTTTCAGCAGGGAGTGTTAAGCTCTGCACTCAAAATAAACCACCAGTTGTGGTGTTCCTAAAAGTACGAGTGTGTGAATATATGTGTATTAGAAGGAAACAGCTGTCCTCATAGTGCCACAAATCCATTGATGCTAGAGGCTGTAGCTATGAACCAGGCTTTAAGGGAAAGTGCTTTTATCATGTTCCATGAATGACTGGAGTGGAAGGAATGCTCTTGATTTCTTAGATTAAAAGTTAATGAAATTATATATTATAATGTATAATGAATTAATAAAAAAATCATTTCAGTCTTTATTTTGGTTAAACCCCTATCCCCCAAAAAGTAAAGTCAAATAAATTAGACTGCCATTTAAGCTTAATTCATTTTAACACAAACCCAAATAATGGATAGACATATTATATAAAAACTGACTTAAATTTAGACAAAGTAAATGTCAGCCTGCTGAGAGGTATTCACTTAAAACTGGTTGGGTCTCCATTTGCGTAAAATACTGCATCAACGCAGCATGGCATGGAGGAAATCAGCCTGCGGATGTGTTAGCTTCTTCTATTGGTACTTTTAGCAGTGTTGGAAGGTGATCTCCATCAAGCTTGCCAGCAGAAGGAAATGCTCTAAAATTCCCATCACGAGACCTTGATTTCCAAGCTGTACTTTTATTATTAAAAAATAAACAGTGCAAATCAAGGAATGCAACAGTTGTTGCCCATATCTTGGATACATCCTTGTGTTGCAGGTGTTGAAGTACTGACTCCAGCTGCAGCCCACGCCTCTTTGACCTCTACTAGACTCTTGAATAGGTTTTGGTTCACAGTCCTCTCCAGGCTGTGTTTATCCCTGTTGCTTACAACTTTTCCTATAGCAGTTTATTCCCTGCAGTATACTTTCCCCTAGTGCACTTAAATACACTTTGGTGCTGATCTTCTTCTTGTGGGAAGTGTAAGGGACTGTTTAATGAAAAACTGTTCAGTTGTTGTAAGCCAGAGCAAAGTGAAACCAGTCAAATTCCTTTCTGTGTGTATAAACCTGGTGAATAAATCTGATTCTGATTTATTGGTCACAACATTGCCAGAAAATAACAATTTTATGATAAAAATGTTTTTATTGGTCTTATGTAATATTCTTATTCCTGATAAATTTTGCATTTGCAAATGTGTAGAATAAAAAAAATGAAATATATGGCCTTGGGTATAATGAATATATGCACATAGAATGGAAATACTGAAATAAAAACAAATCTAATTGCACTCTAAATGATTAAGATCCATCTATCTAGAACACCGTGAAGAGGTCACCAGTCCATCACACAGGACCAACAACCATGCAGTGGAATTTGGAGAAACCAACAAACCTGCAGAAAAACCCCAGGCTAAGATTCGAACCCCGGACAGTCTTACCGCAAAGCAACAGTGCTACCAACTGTGCCGCTGTGCAACCTGAAAATAAAACAAGATTGATTTGTAAAAATGACTTTGAGTGTCTTGATTTTTTTTTTTTAGTATAAATGCAAGAAAAACTGAACTCTATTTTTGAGGTTTTTTTTACATTCTTCCAAAACAACAGTCTTGTTTTATTTTATTCTCATCTACCCTTTAGACAGACACCAATGTCATTGTATATTCCACGTTTTCTTAATGTTGTGCAGCATTACCAGATGAGCTGCCTTTTAGCTCATAAACCAGAAACAGCTAACCTGCTCTCTCGTGGTCTGTTCTGCAGATATCCGGGAGACAGCATTTGTCTATGCCATCACAGCGGCAGGGGTGACACACGCCGTGACCCAAGCCTGCAGCATGGGAGAACTCCTTCAATGTGGATGTGAAGCAACCAGAAACAAAGCTCCTCCAAGGCCGCCTTCATCTTCCTCATCTGGGGACGGGGTCAAATGGGAGTGGGGCGGTTGCGGCGATGATGTCGAGTTTGGTTATGAAATGTCCAAAAAGTTTATGGATGCCAAGAGGAGGAGAGGGAAAAGTGATATCAGGACACTCATTAACCTTCACAACAACGAGGCTGGGAGGCTGGTAAGAAACACGCTGATAAGTTCATCTTTTTTTTGCTTAATTATTAGTGTGGCGCGCTTTGTAACTGCTACTGTGTTTAACGCTGATCACATGTTTCAAAGATGTTGCCTGTTCTTTGGAATCCATCCTTCATTCCTCAAACATGCAAAAGAGAAAGACAGCCCTTAGCTGTATTTGTGGAGTACCGTACCGTAAGCTGATATTTTTACAAGAATCAGATTTCTGAAACAAAAAGAGAAGAGCGTGCCACATATTTTGCATTTAAGCCTTCGGGGCAAACAGCTTTTTACCATTTTCACAGTCACTGAAGGAGATTTTACTTCATTTCGCAAGTAATTAACTATCGGTATGGTAGTTTTTTTTTTTTTTTATGC
Organism: Poecilia reticulata; assembly: GCF_904066995.2. Taxonomy (NCBI): domain Eukaryota; kingdom Metazoa; phylum Chordata; class Actinopteri; order Cyprinodontiformes; family Poeciliidae; genus Poecilia; species Poecilia reticulata. Next base: position 38,545,031 of record NC_088831.1, read on the forward strand.
AATTCTGTCTTCTTGTGAAAAAATGTTGCACAAGAGCCACATTCAGTTAAGTTAATTTCAAAGGAAAGTACAGAGGAACGGAGGAGACAAAGGTTTTTGGGATGTGGTCCAATTAAAGCATTAGTGACAAACCATTTTGAGCATTAAAAAAAGGCACACTAATTCCCAGAGGCTGAGAAACAAGCGTGCTGCGATGCGTTCACATTTCTGTTTGTGTGCATGCATGCATACACCTTTACCCCTTTAGTTAGTGTGTGAGTATATGCCTAAACGGACAGGTGTGTGCATGTGTGTGTGTGGCTCCATGTGTGCGTCCGCGCATGCGTGTGCGTGCCTGTGCGTGTGCATGCGTGTGTGTGTGTGCGTGCGTGTGTGTGTGTGTGATGGGTTAATTATGTGCAGTATAAGTGAATGATCTGTTGTCAAGGCTTGTTAGATGTAGGAAGGCCAGAGGCAACATGGATGGGAAGGGGGGTGGGGAAAAATTCCTTTGGAATAGCGTCTGCTTTTATCTTACTTATCTATCAGTTAGTGTTTGTGTGTGCTAGTGTGTGTGTGTGTGTTTGCGTGATCTGATGGCTTTGTGTGTGATATATTATGTCAGCACAATAATAAATTTTAAATTCCTTAGTGGATTTGTCATTTGTCTGAAGCAAGCGTACCTCTATTTGAGGTGCAAGTTATTTATTTTTTTGTGAAGTTTTTCTCTCTTGAGATTTGTATTTTTTTTTTTCACCTGGCTGCCGTCCCTCACTTCTCTTTTCACACCTTTTCCCACTAGGCCGTGAAACTCCACATGCGGACTGAATGCAAGTGCCACGGACTGTCAGGCTCATGCACCTTGCGCACGTGCTGGAAAAAGATGCCTCATTTCCGTGAAGTGGGTGACCGCCTGCTGGAGCGCTTCAACGGTGCTTCCAAGGTGATGGGCGGCAACGATGGGAAGACACTGATACCCGTCGGCCAGAACATAAAGCCGCCGGACAAGCAGGACCTGATATACTCTGACGAGTCTCCAGACTTTTGCCTTGCAAATCGGAAAACGGGCTCGCTGGGAACAAGGGGGCGCATGTGCAACAGCACGGCCATGGACATCAGCGGCTGTGACTTGCTGTGCTGCGAGCGAGGCTACAGGGAGGAGACGGTGGTGTTTGAGGAGAACTGCCTGTGCCGCTTCCACTGGTGCTGCGTTGTCCAGTGTAAAAAGTGCATGGTGCGAAAAGAGCTTAGTCTGTGTCACTGATGAACTGAGGTAAAGAGTATTCGTATACTTTAATTATAACCACTTCTGTTACTTTTAGGTTCTTGCTTTTGTATTGTTGATGTGAAAGAAGGAAAGGATGCAGACTTCCATGGTTATCCATTTTATATATATATATTTTTTTTACAGTCAAATAACACACGCGACACCTTTGATTTGACATTTAAAACATTGTTGTTGGAGTTCTATGAGTTTTGAACAAATTGAAAACTTTCCAAACTACCTACTATCTGTTTTTGTGGGGGAGGGGGTTCCAATTATTTTTTGTCCGCGGACCAAAGAATGTTCTCTTCCATTAAATAAAAAGTAGAATACATGGAGGATCTATTATTGACTAGCTAGGCATGTTTAATGACTGGTTCACATGGTGAGATTTTCAAATCTCAGAGACTCCTCTTAGGTAATAACAGGTTTGGACCTACATTGTGTAGCATACTACAACACTGCAAACACGCCACACAGACTTCACTCACAAACATTCAAATGTCAGATGGAAAATCCCTCAAAACATAAAACATGGCTGACCGGGAAGAACCAATGGCAGTAGTTTATGGATTACATTTAGCAGAGAAAAAAAACAAAACATCTCCAACTTCTGCCTGTCTTTCTGGTGTACTGTGGCAGCTTCGTCTTCTGTATTCAGAATTCTCCTCCATGTTTCTGCCACCTTTCGTTCTGATTGGCTACATGTCACATTCAACGGGCTGCTTATCCACGGTGAACACCCTACATCACAAGTTAGAATACTGTGCCAAGACAACCCAACATGTTGAACTTCCCCGATTTGAGGTCAATGCAATTCCAAGCAGTCTAGATCACCCTTAACACACCACACAATGCAGAAATATCTCATCATATTATCTTCAGAGCCACCACAATATCCAGAGTCTTTAAGATTGTCAGAAGGTGGAAGATCAGGGCAAACATTTGCATTAATATCTTGCTGTGTGAACCAGGCCCATTCTCTTCCTTCCACAACATTTACAACAGATCTCAGTGTAGCTGTTGAACCAAAGAGGTGTCTCGATCAGTAAAATGATTTCTCTGATGTATTCAATGCAAAATGGCAAAGAACCACACCAGTTATGATATAAACTTGCAAGGTTGTAGAGAGTCTGTTTTGTACTGTTATTTAAATTTCTTCATAGACGTTGTGGTCTATTTTCAATATGCTGTAGGGTAATAAAAACATAAAGCATTATGAATATTAATGTTGACGTTCAATTACTTTGTTTATATTGATATATGTGTTGATGGAATTACTGGTATTTAGCATTTTAGTAATTTTTTGTCTTCTATAAATCACAAGTAACCAGAAAAACTCACATTTGACAGTTGAAAACTACATTTATCAGATTTTTTTATGTTTGGATTATGTACTTTTCTCATTAAATATTTGCAGTGCAAAAGTATTCACACCCCTTGAACTTTTACACTTTTGATAATTTTAAAAATTGACTTCATGTATTTTGGCAGAAATTTTATGTGATAGACCAACACATATTAGCGCACATTTGGAAAAAAAGGTACAAAGATTATGCATTTTCAATTTTTTTTACAAATACAAGTGCTATTTTTGTGATGTGTATTTCCATTTACCCTCCTTTATTCTGATACCTCTAAATACAGTTAAATTCCACCAATTGCCTTTAGAGTCCCCTAATTATTAAATAGTTACTTGTATGTTATCTTAGTATAAAGATGGTCTTTATGTGAAGACCTTGAAGGTTTGTCATAGAAAAGTCTGTTAGTTGTTCACTCCACAAATCTGGCTTATTTGTGTGTTCGAAAGGTCTAATTAAAGTCCACACCTAACTCTAATTCAGAATCTCTGACAAAATTGTTGCTGTTAACAGTTTCCAATCTGACTAAGATTGAGCTATTACAAAAAATAATCAACAATCTCAGTTCCAAATGTGCACAATTAGATATTTACCTCAAAACCAAGCTGATTTAAACTGTAAATACAGTGATAAGTGGTTCTTAAATGCATGACATTTTTTTTTTCAGATTTCAATATGTTTTGCTTTCCATCCTTTTTCAAATCCTCCACTTTAAGTGTCTTTGTGTTGGTTTGTTGCATAAAATCCCCCAAAACGCATTTTGGACTATAACACAACAAACTGTGAAGAAATTCAAGAAACATGAAACAAGGATGATTTTCTTTCACCTACACAGCAAGAATTTCTTCAAAAGACAATGGAAAGACCAATCGATTCCCATCTAAACATCTACAGTTGCGTACATATGGCAGGATTTGTGTGTTGGGGTTAATCAAATGGTCTAACCAAGACTGACTTTCAGCATCTTTTGTTTTTTAAGGCTTTATGGACTAGAAAAGTCATGTTTTTGATATATTTCTCCTGCAAGGACTGATCAACCTCAAGCAGACCAAACAAGTGTTAGGTGGTGTATGATTCAGGATCTCAACAGAAATTTGTATAATTTTCCCGCGCATTTTAGCCGGGACGCAAGTGGAAAAACTTGTCACCTACAACTCTCTCAGAAACATTTTGAATAAAGAAAATGTCTCAGACTTACAACTCTTTACATTTACAAAAACATGTAAAGTTGGTGGTTTCCTCAGAAGTAAAAGCGGAGCCCTTATTTTCTTTATCTTGTGGCATCAAGAAATCATTTCTGATGGTTATTTTACATTTGATTTACAGAGCTATTAAAATAATGCACTTTGGTTGTTAGCTGTTTTTTGAGACTGTGCATAATGTATGTGTGTCTGTATGCTTGTGTGTGAGAATCTGTACTAAAAAAACCTTCCCACGACTATAAAAGTTGGCCAGTTTTGAGCATAATCTTCTGTGTAGATAAAGAATGTGCTAGTCACTAAAAACACACCTCCCATACAGAACAGGACACGTTTAATCGCTGATTGTTTCATTAGAAGAGTGTTTCTCATAAACATATTATGTCATGATATTTAGACCTTCATGGTCTGTTACGTACACAATGTACACAATGTAATGTATAATGAACCCATTGTTTCAGCTTGTTTTATAAAGGGTTTCTAAAGTTGGTGTGAATGTTTCATATTATTTTACCATTAATTAGTCAGTATCTATTGTGTTTTCTTCTCATTGGTTGTGTATTATGACTCATATTTGAATGATGGTTTGAAGTTTTATTATTAGAATCACACAGAACCATTTTGGAAGGCCAAAAATGATCAGCTTTGTTACAAACGATTGATTATCCTGCTATTAAAGTCTATTTTGTCAATTAACTGTTAATGTCACTTTAATTCAAGATTACCAGTAGTGTTTATTTACAAGACTAACCACTGACTATGATAATAACTTTAAAATAAACCCTGCTACTTTAAGCAAATTGGGTTGATGACACAAGGCACCAAGGATAAACATTTATATGCAACACTAAACAACAGACAGCAAGGTTTGGGTATCCTGTATGAGTACACAATGTGATGGACAAATTGTGTGCATCGCTGGGGTGGAGGGAGGTGCTTACATCACCAGTGGTCGCTAGTTAAGAGGTGGGGTACACCCTGAACTGGTTTCCAGTCCTTCACTGGGCAACTTATTCATGGTATACCAACACCCACACATCCTCACACACACAAGGACAACTTAAAGAGATCAATTATCCCAACAGTCATGTTTCTGGACTTTGGGAGGAATAAGACTACCTGCAGAAAGGTGCAAGGCTGGGATTTGAACCTGTGACCTTCTCACTGCAAGACAAAAATGCTACCAATTGCTCCTTTGTGCAGCGGAACCATTTTTTGTCTAACATTTAATCAGCTTAACTTTTTCTTTTTTTTTAGATCTGTTAGAATAATCCAAATAACACAAGGAAAAAGTAGGAAACTAGTAAGCCTGAGTACACAATCCCATCATTGACGTTTGGAGATGGAAGCATCTCCTTGAACCCTGCATTTCTAAATAGCTGCTGAGTTTATAAACATGGTCATAATCATAGCATTTTATGACCAATGTGCTAGAATTAATTGTTGATTTTTTTCTCAAAAAAGACATGAGAATCCAATGTCACCAAACTCAATCTGCTCAGCTAAAAAGTGGTAAAGAAGGAAATTGCCGATTCTTTTTGGAATAATAAGTCCAGCTTAACAGCATGAGAAGATGTGAAATAAGCAAGACATGTCACATAGCTAAAGTTCTTCTGTATATAAAAAATATATCCATCCATCCATTTTCTTTCACCCTTGTCCCTCAGTGGGGTCGGGAGGGTTGCTGGTGCCGATCTTCAGCTGACGTTCCAGGCGAGAGGCGGGGTCACCCTGGACAGGTCGCCAGGCTGTCGCAGGGCAACACAGAGACACACAGGACACACAACCATGCACACACACACTCACACCTAGGGGCAATTTGGAAAGGCCAATTAACCTAACAGTCATGTTTTTTGGACTGTGGGAGGAAACCGGAGTACCCGGAGAAAACCCACGCATGCACAGGGAGAACATGCAAACTCCATGCAGAAAGACCGGGGCCGGGAATCGAACCCAGAACCTTCTTGCTGCAAGGCAACAGCTCTACCAACTGCGCCACTGTGCAGCCAGATAAAAAATATATTTCTGCAGTTATTAAATGTTGTCAATTTTCAGATTTTAAAAACGGGATCTTTACATTCACAAACCACCCAACAAAATGAGATGTTTTTAAGTGTTTATGCTGCAGAAATGAGAAAAACACAAGGTCATGGAGGATGGGTGAGGTGGAGGGCAGCAGGCCTGCCTCTGTTTGAGCTGTACAAGTTGACACAAGTTCATATTTTCAAGGAATTTTCTGCTCAATGGTGTGTCACACTTTGGCCAGGGGTTGTGCTTAAGTCATGGCAATGAAGGCCAAAAGAAGAGCAAAATGCCAGGGGGTACTTAGCTTTGACTGGCCTCTCTAACTCCTCTCCTCCGGGCTTCAACCTGCACGAACTTTGAGTGTTGCGTAGTCAAAGCCAGAGAAAATAGACAAGCGAGTGGATAGATTTATTGAAGCGTTGGTATAAATATAGTCGCCTGCCGGCATCTGTGTGCATATGGCTGCCTGTGTGTGTGCGCGTGTGTGAGTTTAAGTCTGTTGGAGAGTGTGGCCAGGCCATGCTGGGAGTATTTTTCCATGTGGCCCTTTGAGGAATGCACGCTCATCCCTAAGAGAGTTGAGTTTTTGTCTCCACCTATGTTGACTGTTAAGTGCTTGCATAAAAACATTGGCTCACACAAAGCATTAATGAAGGGTTGCCACTGTAAATGGGTGTACAGTATTATGTGGAGACAGTAAATCAGTCAAACAAATAGTGGCTTGTCATTGCTTATCAGCCACAGTGTAGCCTTGGTGGTCTGCTTTTGTTTTCCGTGCGCTTAGACCATAAAATGTGTATTTACCTGCTTAAAACAATGGGAGATGTTCACATTTCTTGTGAAATGAGTGACAAGATTAGTATCAATAAAAATAAATTGCCTCACAAATGTTTTATTGGAATGCTTCATGTTTTTAAACCGATATGAAACATCTTTTGATGTTTCAAACATGTGTGTGGCAAATGTTAGAGACAATTTTTCCAATTCTTTTCCTAAAAGAAGAGGTCAAAGTCAGTCAGACTGGATAGAGAACATTTGGGAACATACATTTTCAACAAATTCTCAATTGGATTTATGTCTGAACTTTGACTGGGCCATTAAAAAGTACACTGTCCTCGAAACTGTTTCATTAACTGTTGGTTTGTGTTTAGGGTTATGGAGATGCTGGAAGGTGAACTTCTCACATGTTTTCTTCCAGGTTTTTCTTGCTGGGTAATAATGTAAGAGACTATCAAAGATGATTTTCGTCAAAGGATAGAATGTTATCCTATCAGCAGAATCCTCCATCTGAAGTGTGGCTGTTTGTAGCTCCTCCTGAGTTACCATTGGCCTATTGGATGATAGATGTCTAGAGGACAAAGCAAAATCCCCAGTGACTTGAAAGCTTTGGATCTTGTTTAATAACTTAACTCTACTACTAAGTTCTCCACAACAAAATCACTTGTTTTATTTAGGGGTATCAAAGTAAAAGGTGCTGCACACTAAGCTCCACACATTTCTTTCTGCAATCACAATTGTGTGCTCCTTTGTGTTGATCTGTCAGACAAAATCCCATAGCAATACATTGAAATCAGTGATTTTCTAACGAGACAAATTGTTCAAATGATCGAGGAGTAAGAGGGCTTTTGCAAGGCACTGAAATAAACGAACCAAAAGGGGAAAATGAGTTTAATACACAGATATAAAGAAAAACAGACATTGACAGAGAGAGCTGAGGTAACTTAACACTATAATGCTCCTCTGTTTGTCTGAACTCTCCCCCAATGCCTTATCAATCTAGAAGAGAGATGTTGCTTACACAAAGGGCACATCTAGAGATCAGCTCTGTGTGGGGCTTAATCTGATACCAATGACTGTAATTACAGGAGTGGGAGAGACCGACACACACTGTGAAACATGTTTAACACGAGCTGTGAAATGAAGCAATCTTGCGTATTTTGCATATAAAAAAAGTGCACTCAAAGTTGTTTCAATCATGAAAAAATACAGACGTGCACCTCCTCAGAGTCACACACGATCAAACTAATGCGCGTACAAAACCTCCACGTTGGCTTGCACACTTGGAAGAGACAGTGATCTTTATGAGTTAATGCAGGCCCTGGAGGTGATGGCTCAGCTGCTGCCTAAGTTCCAGAGCCCACCCAAATAGGTTTCCAGTGCTTAGAGACATAATAGTCCATTTTCTGCACAACGGTACGTCTTTAACTTTTAAGCAGTGCTTTGCCTCGGGATCCTGAAATGTCATTTACTGTACACCCAAACACGTCTTGGGGATTGGACTTGACTTATCTTGCACAGGGCTGTTCCTGAACATGAGTGGCGTGCTAAGCTGGATAAATTGCTTCTCAGATAAAACCCAGCTAAAGTAGTTTCAGTTTAAAATGTACTTTGGCAAAGTCGCTGCAATCATTTTAGAAAAATCCTATATGGGAAAAATGTGAGCGGTTTCCTCAAGGAACCTGTCGCTGTTGCAACATCCTGAAACAACACTCGCAGCTCTGAGAAAGACTCGCTGACCCACATCATTGTGGTGGGTGGACAAACAAAGAGATGACCTCGCAATGTATCTTTTTTTACTCATCCTCTTTCATTTTTCTAACTCCCCTAAAAGCCCCCATTTCTCTTTTGATTTTGTCTCTTTCTCTCTTTCAATTGAAAGCCCTCCATTAAATTGCGCCATTTATCAAACTCTATCTTCCACCCCAACTTTTCTGCTCTTTCTCTGTTATCTAGAGATGTGAGTCCGCTGCTGCCAGAAGTTGGTGGGAGACCGAGGGCAGCTGTTGTCAGCTGTGGCTGGTTTGGCTCAGGGTCCATTCCTGTGTGAAGACGGGGCAGGCTTCTTTCACTCCTGGACAGAGATAATAAACATCGCTGTTTGTGCAAAAACACACTTGAAAAGCCTTGAAATGAAGCGAACAGAAAAAAGCTCACCAGAGTGCTCGCACATGTGTTGGGGCAAACTGTGATGAGCACAAGAAGCATCTTTTCCCAATTTTTCCCCAACAGGGTTGAAGATAAATGAGCAACAATCTCCAAGAACAAAGAACAAAATTCCCTCTGTGTTCACTAAGAGTCTGTAACAGACTCTGCTACTTTCCATACTGTCTGAACTGCACAGTTTATTTCCAGTATGGCAAGGCACTAGCTTAGCAGGGCTAAATCAAATTCATAGATTTACATCCAGACATTTACATACGCTCATCATCAGCATTAATCGCACAACAGTTTGGGACTTCTATTGACGCATTTAAGCTGAAATATTAGTTATTTAAAAAAAAATAAGAATCAAGTGCACAAGTTTGAAAAATTGTGGATTTTTTTCTAATCCCCACAGAAATGAAAGCAAATCGCACATGGGCCACATACTCGATGTAGCCATCATTAAGCTTCCAGCATAATTGTTTTTGAGTATTTGACTGCTCTTTTACTCAGAATTGCGTTTTCAGTAATGTAGGAACTGGAGCAGTTTACAGTCAGCTTAATCTCTCTGTCCAATCCAGAACCAGCATTGATGAGTGTTTAGGATCGTCACTTGTCCTGTCGGACATTTGATTGTATTCAACTTTGAACTATTCTGCTTGTGATTTAAAGCAAAATGTATGATTCTGAAGGGCAGTTTATCAGTTTTCAGCTGATAAAGGCTGGATATTTGATGGCTCTTCTTGGTAGAATCTGGAACATTTATTTAGATTAATTAGTCTGCTGGCACTACTACCCCATGTTTTAAGTCTAGTTTACAAATTTTCAGTATAGTTTTGGTCGAAGCTCTTCAAAAGCCGAATGTTAGTCATCTTTTATTTCAAAACCCCTTCAGAATCACTCTCCAGTTGGAATACGCAACTTTGTCTATGTTTTCACACTATGATCTAAACTACAACAAAAAGATAAAAAGGCACCGGTCAATGGGGGCTTTCAAAACTAAAGCATGGTGGTGGCGGCATCATGCTGATGAACTGGTTCACTACCAGTGGTGCTTGTGAAGTGTAGAGAGCAGAGTTCACCTCAAATCAACAACTGCAGTCTATGTCAGAAGCTGAGGGACCACTGCTCATTCCAGCACAATAATAATCACATAAATAATTTTGTTTTAGAATATACCTAAAACTAACCATCTGGAATGGTTCTGACCTCAGCCAGGTTTAAAAGGAATCATGTTTAGATGTTGTGTCTGTGTCAGGAAACCTTTTTAAATGAACTCTGCATTTTCTTATAAAATGAGTCAACAAACATCCAGCCAGCATGATCCCATATTCATATTGATCATCATAATAGCAGTGAAATATGTACATTTTTGAGTCTGTATGTACTAATTTGTCCCAGAGTAATGAAGAAAAAGTTCACAATAAATTCAAATATTAAGACACAATTCTTTTTGTTAATATTAAGGTTTGTTGATAATGCAACTAATACAACTTGGGGAAAAAAATCTTCCTTAAAAATCTAAAATTAATATGATATTTTGGTCCATGTTGAGTGTATTTACAGTTTTTATCAGCACTTTATATCATACGCTTTTAATAGACCAAATATGTGGAGTCAATTTTGGTGTTTGAACACAAGATGGCAGCCTAGGAGCAGAAAGCTGAACTACAGAAATGTTTGAGATTAGGTTTTTCCAACTTTACTGACTAGATTATAATAATGGCAAAAAAACAACTGTTGGATATCATCTAAGCTAACATAAATAGAAGTCAAATTTAAAAATTACTAAAAAAGTGCATCCCAAATGCAAATACATATCTGAGGCACGATTGAATGTACTAAAGTTCAGCATTGTGTGCTCCAGGAAAAATAATTGATATTTTTTCATCTTAGTTACCTTCTGCATCTGATGTAAATGTTATTTTTTCTGTAATTATAATAAAGATCCTACACATTCTTGGATCTGCTGTAACTTCTACCTTGCATACCTTTAGAGGAGAACATGCACGCACACAAAAACACATGTGTGTACACACCCACACACACACACACACACACACACACACACACACACACACGTACACGCACACACGCACACCCCCACCCATCCCCGCGCACACACTCACACGCACACACACACCAACACACAGATTCTAAGTAACAAACATTTTCAGATAACAATAGCACGCAAACATGCTGCAATCATCCCCAATTAGGGATGCCCTAAGGTAAGTGAGGCAGCACGAAAAACAAGCACATCTCATTTTGGTGAGTGCGAACGTGTGGGCTCGCATGTGTGTGCATAAATTCATCCATATGTATAGGTTTTGTACAATTTACTTGCAGAATAACTCAATCAACGTATTTCATTTAATGATTCTGGTCTCCAAACAACTACAAGACAGCTTTATGTTTAAATCTACCAATGCAATTTTAAAGAAAGCATGTTTCTGTGCCACATTCTTCTTTTTACCAGAGTGTTTCCAGACGCCTGTTGATAATCGTGTTCAGCACACGAAACGGTTGTTTTTAACTCTGTAAAAGTTTCTAAGTCATTATATGTTGTTAGTGGTGAAAAGGAGACGATAAGGAGCGCTGATCTTCAGAGGTCACATACTGAGCTACAGGCGAGGCCATACAGTGCACTTCATGATTATGAGTAATCCTTTTGAAGATGTGTTAGAAAAAAGCAAAAAAAAAAACTTGAATTCATTGTGTGTTTTATTTATCTTTTCAGTGTTTTCACACTGAAATTATGAGAATAACCAAAATTTTAATTAAATAATTTAGTATGGAAAAAATGTCTTATCATTCATCAAACCACTAGTACTATACTGGTTGGGAATTTTAATAGTTCCTATAAACTGTAGAACTTTTCAATGTGTGATTTACCATTTTAAATGAACATTTTATCAGTAATTTGTAACTCATAGTTTCCTTGAAATATAAGTGCAATGTGATAAAAAAAAATGGCTATTTCCTTTCACCACTTCCCAAGATAGAAAAGACAAGACATCTTGCCACTAGATTTGGCTTTTCAGGTACAAAGACGCCAAATGATTCTGGTGTGAAGCAAAAGATGAATATATGAAGAAGCCTGAATTCATGATCATGTTGGTATGTTGGAGAATGATGAGTTGCTGTGGGCCCGTTTCTTTTCCAAAGGTCCTAGAACAAATATTCTCACATGCTGTTGGAAGGACTACATTTTAAATGAAAATCAGATAAATTATTTTTAAGAGACTAACAATGAGTTCCTAATAATGAGTGTCACTGGGTCATTCTCCTTGATGTTGGTCTAATATAAGCAAATCAATGCAGAAATTGTTTATTAGACTTGAAAACAACAAACTGTGGAGTAAGCAGCAGAGGCAAGGAAGGACATAAGAGAGAAAAACAAACGTAAGAAAGTATAGAAAGGAGTGAAAATTTGTAAATGCGTACGTCATATCTTGGAAAACTGTGCTGTGTGCTCTGCTATGGAAGAATGTGCGTGCACAAAACAACATATCTAAATAAACGTTATTTGTGCTGCTTGCTTTAAGAAAAGATAAAAACTGAAGTCGAAAAACCACAAAAAATTAAACAAGCAAAGCAAAAACAAAACCGAAATGGGAAGTTGGTTTGGTCATTTTTCTGCAAAGAATACGACCTAAAAAATATTTTCATTCACCAGGGGAAAGGAAGAGCCACAGAAGTTCAGAATCCTACTTTGATGCCTATTTTGTTAAAGAGAACCTCTGCAAACCTTTGTCTCCCCTTGGATTTGCCTTCCTCTGTGCATTGTGTCAGTCGTTGGGATTATCTAAAATAAGGCCAGTTCACACTACCCGAGGATATTTTCATTCCCTCCAAAGACTAACTAATTGGTTGGAGCCACACTGAGGCCCCCGAATGGGATTGCAACACAGATACAAGACATAACAGAGAGAAACAATGTTTGTTCCTGCTTCTAATAACATGCATGTGTTACTGGTGCTGAAGAAGTACGGTGTGTTACATCTACAAGAAAGCACGCATTGGTGTTTACTTAAGAGTTTGTCAATAATAAATTGAAATGGAGAGAAACACAGGATGCAGAAGTTAATATTAAATGTCAGATACAGTGAAGAAATGTACATCCCTGCTGATTTACCTGCTGATCTCTCCCTGTTCTCAGGAAAGACAAAGTCATACAGTGTTACTTGTTGCTTCAGTTCAGTTGTCTAGGGAGACAAAAACGGGGGAGGAAAACTTGACTCATAGGAAGAAAGAAAAAAAATGAGGGGAAGAGTGTTAGAAAAGGTAAGCTGAACTTTCCTGTCTGTCTCTTTTTATCTTAAACCTTTGTTTTAGTGTTTCCCCAATGCTTTTACAGTAATTGAAATTAAATTTCCTTCTTTCTATCTTCATGACACTATAAAAGGTGCTATGAAAAAGTTAAAAATGTGTCACTTTAAAATGTTTCAGATCATCAAACAAATTTTTAACACAGCTGACCCCCAGCTGCCCAAGAAAAGTTCAAATCCACAAATTTAGACCTCTGTATCTAGCCAGTGAGTGTCAATAAAATTAAATGACCCTCCTTGATTGGCTGTTTGCAAATAACAGACAGAAATGTGTCAAGTAGCACTGTGCCTGGGTATTTCAGGTTCCCTAGCTGCATTTTCTTTAGATTTTTTTCAGATATATTCTTTGAAAATCTGTCTACAGTTGGCTTTTCTGCAAATAGGTGAATATGCTGTATTAGCTGCATAATCAATAACCTGAGTAACTACAAAAACTTGTTTTTTAAATGACAACATCATCCAGAACCCAGAGCAACATCTAATGCACACAAATACAAGACATAACAGTGAGAAACAATGTTTGTTACGTTTGTTACGTATCTCAGTTAAAGTCAGAGTTCATGATGCACCAATAAGAAAGAAACAGCAAGAACTTAATGCTTTAAAACCACTTAGTGTGGATGGCTAAACATTTTTGTGAAGTTGGAACCAGAATTTCTATAGTGTAAAAGACTGATTACTTGTTGCAGTCACCCGATATAGTCGGTGCCATGAGGAGTGACAAGTACTTACAGTATTAGGGAGCAATTACTTTTTAATATTGAGTCAAGTTGATTTGAATAGTTGTTTCCCTTCATAGTTGAAATCATCATTTGAAATTTTACACTTTTACACTCAAGTGATCTTTATCTGATGCTAAAATGTATTTGATGTTTTGAAACATATGAGTAAATGAAAAAAAACAAACAGTTTCTTTGGGGGGAAATACTTTTTCACAGTTTAATACCTTCTAAGCATTGTTTGTGTTCTTCCATCTGACTTCCACATTCTAAAGTCACTCGCAAATCACGTGTCAAAAACATACAAACTTTAACAATGACAGGCCCATCCTCCTACACTATTTATGCACCTTTCATATTGTTTATGGTCTGCAATGTTTAGTACAGAAAATGTGTGTGTTAGAAGTTTGTTACCAGAGTGCAGGCTTGTAATTGACAAACCTCTGTCCCCGCCACGCTCCTCCGCTTAGCTTGTTTTCTTCGGCTTGGTCCAAAACTCTCCAAGAAACATGACCTGAGCTTGAACCTTCCTCTCAGAGAAACGAGACCAAGGGTGGGACAAACATAACTTATGTTATGAATGTCAAAAACATCCAAGGCGCTCGCTTTTAGAACAATAAAAATGCCTTCATTTTCATAGCATTGCCATCTCGACAAATAAAAACTCCTTTCTGCTCACAGTGTTTGTGAAGTGTGCTGCTTAGTGTTACTGGTCCATTTGCTGAGGTTACTGGAGGCTAGGACATGCAGAGAGAAGCCTAGGGATCTTGCAAAAATCCCACAAGCTATTTTTGAATGTCAGTATGTTGTAATTATTTTTGACTTTATCATAAATTCAATCACAGTAAACCACCTTCTGCCTAATTTGTGGGAGGGTTTGAGTTTGGGATGTTCCTGTGCTGTAATAAGTGGAGACAGTAACCAGGAGTTCACTGATATTTCAGAAACAATGAAAGTACTGTTTAAAATGCAAAATCACAATGCAATTGGATTTTTCTACCCTTTAGAAGGGGGTAATGCATTGCTTTTGCATTCAAACATTACCTGTTGCTTTATAAGGGAAAGGCACAATCAGTCAAGTTGCCATGAGTTTTAGCCATTCACAGAACCAGCTGCTGCTGAACGTCAGCGGGGGAATTTTGTAATGTTGCAGGATCCACCCCTGCTTTCGCTTTAATTATATCAGAGATATCCCAGTAATTTTCTGAAGCACTCACTGATACATTGTTAGAATTTATGGTAAATTCTACAAAAAGTGAGCTTGGTGGTTGCTGCAAACCATGACACCTCCAGCTTTATGCTTCATAGTTGGTAAGAGGGTCCTTCCCTCAAACAATGTGCTTAGTTTATGCCAAACGTCTCAGCTGCTCTGGTAGTCAAATGATGGGAAGAAATAATATTCCAAAGGTTCTGGTTGTTGTCTAGGTTTTTTTTTTTTCTGTACAATTTCAATATGACCTTCATATTTTTGAATATCAGTGTTTTCCCCCTTGCAGTCCTACAATCAGTGCTAAACTTATCCATCAAAACATCAATACGCTTTGCTGTAGTACTCTACTTTTCTCATCATATTGACTGCTCAAAGTGCTATGCATTTGAACAACACTCACCCAGTTGGGTAATGTGGTTCACAGAGGACGGTAGGGTAAAGTGCTTTGCACAGAAGCACTTTTATTATTATTATTCTATTCTATTTTATGTCAGAACAACTTAACCACATCACAAAATCACAGAGGACATCACAAATAGACAATTAGTTTGTATAACACATCCCACTTCTTAACTTCTTGCAAAACATGACGTGACATATTTTTACACGTTAAAACTGAATGAAAAAAAATCTTAGAAGGCTGCTATAAATTAGCGTTATGTACATAGAGTTCCTATTAATAAAACAAAATTATTCACAATGTATTTAATTTCAAACCGCAAGCGTTTTACTCAGTTGCTTACAGTGAAGTAAACTCTCCAGCTGTTTGAAAAACTATCTCTTATGAAAAAAAGTCAGTGTTTTGGTTTATTATTAAATTAAATGCTCTTCAGTTTCACATTCCAGCTAACAAAGCAAAGGAGAGAGACAGCAGCAGGGAAGACAAATATAATTTCTTTCCCAGGAAAATCATGTTAAAACCAAAACTCTTGTGAACATAACTAAGAACTGTGAAATGAGCTATTTTCTCAAAAATTGTCTCAAGAGAGAGGAGTGAAGTTGAACTGAAGTATTTCCCAAGTTATGCTTAATAAATAGAACTGGGCATGTTGTCTGTTGAGCAGATGAACATTGTACAAGTTTTAAAGTGAAAAATTGGAGAGAAATCTTAAACAAGATAAATATAAAGTTAAATGGGAAATCTAAACGATATAAAATGGACACCAGTCCAAATGTAGGTCATATGTTTCAGAATGTTTTTTTTGGCAAACAATTTCCCAATCATTTTTAAAATGTTAAGATTGTGTGTGTCAGAGTCGATGTCAGCTGCTGAGATGCACACTTGTCATTATATTATATAAGACTCAAAAGTCATCATGTGTCATCAAACCTGTGTTTTAAGATAAACTAAGTATTTTCAACATACATGTCAGACTACAGCTTGTAGTGGAAGCTACAGATTTTAATTTGAGTTTGTATTTTATTGTCTTCATTGCTCTAATAAAAAGGACAATTTTTATGTTATTTTTTTATTGTGTCTGTGAATGGGTGAATGCTTTGGGGGTCCAATGGACTTCATGAAGCAGTATATAAGTACAGGCCATTTACTATTCACCATTTCATTTGTTTATTATATTTCAGTAGGGCAAATGTTTTCACATATTTGTCTTAGAAGACATAAAGTAGCGTACACATCCGGGATCTCGTTCTTCCAGGCATGATTCATATCTAATGACCGTAGGTGAGGATTGGCAATGTAGCTTGACATTGAAAGCTTTGCTTTACTGTCATTGCTTGTGAACAAGACACTTAGATAGTTAGGCTTCGTTTACGCAAAGATGCTCCTCAGCTGAACCATAACATTATTTTTGGAATCCAACCACTCGTTTACACGTCATGAGCACATGGTGCGAATCTCTCACACCAGCACTTTTTAAAAGTAGGTCTCACAGTGAAACGTTTCTTTAACCCCCACAGAGTTGTGCAGTACACTGCAGGTGTGAAAGCAAAGGTTTATTCTACGCATGCACAAGCAGATAACAACAAAAACAATGGCTGGTAGCACTGTGCTGTGTTGTGCTACTTAACCTGTTTAATTCAACACATTTTCTGATAAGTTAGTTATTTGTTACATTAGCACAGTATTCCTGGGAGACAGAGATGGGTCAATGCTTACAATGAGGTGGAAGCTAGCTAGTGGGGTGAAAGCAAAGGATCAAAAAAGTGCATGTGCGTTCCATGAGATGCTAAACTCACAGCGCCATATAGTGGCCTGGTTTGACAACTACACACTTAATTCAAACATTAAACACTTTCCCAACTAACTTCTGAAAATACCCACAATTTCTAACCAGCAGTCTCATGTAAACTTAGCCTTAAGCTCAACTGCTTGACCCCCAACTCATTGAAAAGGGGCAGCCCTTTTAACGCAGTCCAACATGCACTGTGACGAGAAAGCAGACATAACTCTCGGTTTGGGCATACGAGGATTAGGTAACCCTTAAAAGCAACCGATGTACCACATACTCTCACAGCCACCCCTGCAAAACATCTCAGTGGACAAGGTTGTAGGTGTTCTGCAGATCCACAAAGGACATGCAGACAAGAGAAGTGTACTCCATGAACCCTAAGAGGGTAAATATCTGGTCCAGCCTTCCACAGCAAGGACGAAAACCACATTTCTCCCCATGGAGATTACACAAGTCTCTCGTGTAATCCCTCAACAACTGGAACGCACTCTTTGTTCTCCTTTCTTAACTGGGACCACCGCCCCAGTTTGCCACACCAGCTGGGTTATAATGGTTCGTTCTCCTTGTGACACTGCAGAGGCACGTCAACCATGACAGCCTGACAATGTCCAGAACCTTCAAAATCATACCACTTGCTCGGTTTGAGTGCAATCTTGCAAACATTTAAAACAGTGACTACTTAGTCTCCTGTGTGTCACAGGAAGAGCAACTCTCCTAGAAAAACTCCAGTCATTACTGAATAAAAGGTCTTGATCAGGTTGAGCTGTAGGAGGGAAGAACTACTCCTGGCTTTAGAGAGAGAAAGAGATAGAGAGCAATACGGTAGATAAAGATTGAAAGGTTGAGAGAGAGTAACAAGAGAAAAAGAAAGATATTGTTTCCCTTAGGAATGTTCTATCAAATATGTAGACATATTCATGTTACATTGATTACAGCAATCAATTGCGCTACAGAGTGGTTCTGTCATCAAAAGAAAACAAGGTTATTGTAACTATACTGTAATGTGCATGTTGTTGTGGCTGTAAAACAACTAAAATAAAAACAATTGATCGCAAAAAAAAGAAAACAAGGAAAAAAGTCTTTCTTAAGTGCTTGTCTTTGCCAGACCAAATCCCCTGGGGAAACACTGATATGGGAATCGTTTCTAGTCAACAGTACCTGGGAATATAGCTGGATGGCGAGCTGGACCTGACCATTCTCATGGAAAGGCTGTAAAAAGGCTGTTTAGGATGACTGAGATCTTTAAACATCTGTAGACCAATACTGTGCTCCTTCGACTAAATCGTGGTGACTATGTTTTTGTTGTGGTTTGCTGGGGAGAGGCAGCCCAAACAGCTTACAACAGGATACATAAACAGATCTGGAAGGCAAGTTCCAAATGCGGGGCACTACTAGAGACAGTTCAGCAGGTGGCAGCGTTGAGAATGCTCCTTACAATTAACTCAATCATCAATCACACCTTCCACCTGCTTTAAGCTTTGGACATTTTACAAAGAAACACATTCAGCCCTGGGCTGGTCCTTCTAAGGCGCTGGACAGAAGGCTACGGGAACTGCTAGCAGACATTAACCTCTTTTACAAACATTAATACCTGTCTACTGCATTTGCTCATTAATTCAACTGTATATGTGTAAAGATTATTGATGAATCCATCCTTCTTGAATAGCTAGTGTTTCTTTTTTACTATTTGTTTTACTATTTGTCTTGTTTCTGTTTTATTTTAAATGTCTTCACTGATGCTGTTGTAACACAACAATTAATGATGTACCTACCAGTCAAATATAATTGGAGTGGAAATGAAAATGATTATTCTATTACTGAAACAATTGTCAACCAATCAGTCAGTGTGGAGTATGAAGACTCTAAAAACATGCAATTTGCTGAAAGAACAACACCTTCAGAACAGTAATTAAGCCCAAACTGTACAAAGAACGTAAACGTTTTAAATGTCAGATGAAAAATCTCCTTTGTCTGTTATTTTTGCTTAAGTGGGATAGTTTTACCTTCACCTAAAATAAATAAATATTATATTAAGCACCCTTTTCTATCTTATTAACAAACAATTGGTTCATAGAAGAAAAATAGTCAACAGCATTAACCTATTCTAATCTTTGTGTTAAATCAAGAAGGTTTTTTTTAATATTACCTTAGATGCATCTCTTGCTCCAAATGATAAGTGCAAATGAGTGCATGGTGCAGAGTGTTAATGACATAAATAATTAAATTGTAAATAATAAAATACAAAAATAAATAGATACATTACTGTGAAGATCCACTGATTTTAAAGCTGCACTAACAACCTTTATTATGATGAGTTTTAAACATGCAGTCCACTATACAGTCGGTAACAAATAGCACTAACAACTGAGTTTTTGTTTTGCTCTGAGAAAAGGTTTTGATTAGCTAAATTGCCATTTAGCTTAGTATTTCAGCAAGGTCTGCTAAACATTATCCAATCAGATTTCTAATTATCTACTTAGTTTCTTTCTAATTTCTCATCAATAATCTACTTTTTATAGGTTCATACTTGACCCAGACATAACTCACATAAAGAGTACAAAACAGATCTCTGTAATAAGCTCACTTTTGCTATGCATTACTTGTTTTTTTAGCGCTATTCATAAATTATTGGCTAAACAGACCAGCTCACATTTTTATAAATGTTTTAAACACTTGACTCATACTTGTCCCTTCTTACATTCATACTTTCTGAAGATGTAGACTTTTTACTCCATAAGTCTTCTGGCTGATGTCAGTTTTGTCCTGTGGCTCTTATTTTTCTGTTTCAAAAGTCAAATCTTGATGCTTTTTGTTTCTTAATCTTATCTTCTTGATATGTGTTCTTTGTTTTTTGTTTTTTTCAGAAAACTTTTTAAAATCTTTTCCTGGCAGTTGCGCTGTTATATGAAAAGCCCCACTAAACTCTGACATATTTTCACATCTTGGACAACTCTGACCATGCCTGACTTCATCGCAGTAAATGTTTATTCTGTTTTTCATTACCACAGTTGAGAGCATGGTTGAAAATATCTGCCGTGTTTACAAACATCTGTCACTCATAAGGGGATGTTATTTTCCATTATCATCTGTGACAGAGAAGTGTGGATGTAAGCATATAACATATTGTGCTGTGGAGCTGAAGTCAGAGTAGCAAAACCACAGAGTCAACACAATATCCAACTTTTCTCAAACATCTTGAAATAATTAGGCACAAATTTGGCAACTCTCTCCCAATCTTTCAGGTCAGGGTGCATTAATAAATTCCTGTATGAGATTTTCTTTTTTCATGGGGTTTGTTTTTCTTGATCTTCTAAATTTGTGTATGGCAACTTAATTACGTCTGAATGCTAAACCCATGTTGTGTTTTACCACTCTGGTGACTCCACACTGGCAGAATGCTCGCTTCCCTGCACTGGTGGGGAAAGCCTTTTTATTTGTGGTTTCTAAATCTTTATTCTAAGCTACTCATAAAGCACCAGGATGAGTGATATCATGTGGTATTCATCAACATGGTAGCTTTTTTGTTGTACTTTATATTCATTTAAATAGGGAGATTAAAGACAATGACACACAAAGGAGGTTGAGCAGCAAATGGAACCAACAATTTAATTAGTCCTCTTTTCTTTTTGATTGTTTTTACTCACAGAACAGAAAGATTCTCACATTGACAGACTTAAAACTTTAATTATTTCTTTTCTTTTTTTTATTGAAACTAAGTGAACAAAGAAAGTAATATGAGTAACTGAAATAAATCAGAAATATTCTCCTCAATTTATTTTACTGATACACTGTCAGAAGAGAGTCTAATTAGAGGAAACGTGAGGAAACAAATTCAGCCAGTTTACTTTATTTGTATACAGTGTTGTGAAAATGTAGTTAAAAGAGTTCAAAGTCAGAGTTAAGGGTTTTTGATCAGCAAACATTTTTATATATATAATTTGAGAAAATTATAAAACCTGATAACTGATTTTGCAAAATAATTTTGTGACTATGTGCCGGACAACTTTTCCAAGTGCATTATTGTGTAGGCCATACAATTTGATGGTCAGAACATAAACCTGAAGAGTCTGTATAATATAGAAATATGATGTGCCCCCCTATTTAAACTGAGTTGGCTAAATAAATAAAGTTTTAGTTGATGTTCCAGAAAAATTTCAAGAACAAAATTACATCCTAAAGTAAACTGTTAGTTTAGTCAGGATGATGTTACAGAGCCATGGAGTTTTGCACAAACAGACATAAAAAAGTATTTTCCTCAACTACCAGAAGTTTCCTTCCCATTTAGTTCACATAAGCTTATATGGTTAACAGTGAAATATTATTTTAGGCATACACAATAACATTTATGCTCAGAATAATATTTGTCACACTGTTTTTTTTTTTATTTTATTGCACTTCTTGTTGCTAATTCTAACGTTGATTTTACTTTTATTCAAGTCTAATTCAGTTTTCATATAGTCTTGTATTGTAGTTTATCCTTCCTGTGTTCTTTTTATGGCTTTTTTTCTCACACACTCTGGGGCTGTCACACAGAAACAATTGTAGACAGTGGCATCAACATTTCTCTATCCTGAAACTTGATGTGCACCAACCGATCTGCAGATGCTTCAACAGGCCATGTCTTGTTTCAATGATTAATACTTAACGAAAAGATGGAAATCATCACTTCTGCAAAATGCTGGAGAAGTGTTGCTGTCAAAGGACAAGATGGACATGTCTACATCTGTTTTAAATTGTCAGAAGAACTGTTTTCAACCAAACATCAAAGGTTTTTAAGCCGTCAGTAAATAGTTATGTTACCATAGGCAACATTAACACCAAACAGTAACTAAAGCTGAACTTGTAAAAGTAAATGGACTAAACTTAAAAGTAATAGTACACCATAAAAATTTGAATTTTACTTTATGGCTCATAGTTTTTCTGATATGAAGTCATGTGTATCTAAATTAAGTCTGAATGATAAATCTGACAAACGCCAGTAACCAGTAACCTCCAAGTTGAAAACCAAGACATTTCAGTCCACATCAGTGTGGAACTGATCGCAGCCTCTCTTATCTGAAGGACAAAATCAACAACTACAAGTTATTAACAATTATAAAGCTGCTTACTGAAGAAACAGATGATATCTGGATGGATACATATTATCATTCCTTTCCTTTGTGCATATCTACACCGATTCGCTCCTATACAAACCAGGCAATCAAGGTCTTCCCGAAACATGATGGTACATGAAAGTGGGACCCCTCTCGAAGCAGGAATAATGAGCTTACCCGGCCCCCATAAATGCTACAAGCGCAGCTGCTTTTAATCTCTCCTTGCTCTTTTGTAAATTGCGTCGTAGTGCACAACTTTAAACAACGTGATAAGCTCAGGGTAGATGTGTTTTTAATTAACATTAAACATAAACATTTATTTTTGTCCAGTTTTTACATCCCTGTGCCACGACAACCACTAAATAGCTCGCAAATTGATCAGTTATTATAAACATAACCTAACATGCTAAAAAGGGCAAAGAACGAGATTTATAATTAACTTTATAATTGGCGCCCAAAATAAAAACCTCTAAATACCTAAAGTAAGTTTAAATCTGCGCTGCACCTCTTTGCTTCATCGTTCTGAGCATCATCGTCCCTCCAGAGAATATATAACTGCTCTGCTTCACAGAGGGCGCAGGCTAAGTGTTTTTGGTGTCCTTATCTCGCAGGATCTCTATCCTGCCTTAACGAGGCACTTGACCTCCCTCGACGCTCCTCTACTCCCCGAGTGACGCAAAAAAAGTGGGCTGGCAGAGCGCTAAGAGCAGGAGTTTAGAGGACTAAACATCACTACTCAAGCAGACTTCATTTAGGGAAGCCTATAGGTAAGAAGCCGTCTGTCTGTCTTATCTCGGATGTTCTCTCAATGAAACTCCTCGTTGGCGGAGACACCGGCACGAGCGCGGATGTATTCGAGAGCGAAAGAACTGACTTTTCTTCAAACTTGTAGCAACCAGCGTTTCCTGCCTGTCAGTGACTTTAGAGCTTGATGAAACTTTTTTTTTTTTTTTTTTTTCTTGAATGAGGCTGGCACATCTGGACGCAGGACTGTCGGAGCTGTCAAGTCCAGCGCAAACTTTTAGACGGACGTGACTTTTCTTTTATTCATCCCCAAACTTAGAAGAGTTATACTGGAACCAGTTTGAATTGAAAGCTCCTCCTGTAATTTTTGCAACTTTTATTTACTTTTCATTATTATTATTATTATTATTAGTATTATTATTAATATTATTATTATTATTATTATTATTATTATTATTATTATTATTGTTATTATTATTATTATTATTATTATTGAGCGTAAACATGGAACACTCGGTCCTCAGACTGACATGCGTTTTGGTGGTTATCTGTCTGCTGGATAAAAGGTGAGTTGCTATAAAGTTTTTTTTTTTCACAGTTTACTTATTTTATTTTATTTTTATTACCTTATTTATTTATTTTAATTTAAAAATTATAAGCTAAAAACACCTCCCTGAAGAGATAGATTTAATGTTCAGTAAATAGTTTGCAACTTACCATAAAAGTTTTCATTTATTCTTGCAAGTAAATGATGCACAAATCTGCTTATGTTCAACGCATAAGCAAAAAATGTTAATGTGATTTTAATCTCTGCAAAGTGAGACTTTTGCAGAAACCCCAACAGGTAGCATCTGTATCTGAAAGCACACGGTTTGGTCAGTTGTCAAAACTTTTGAATCATGTACGTCCTGTTCAGATAACATGTGGCCAGTGAAGTTCTGTAGTAGTTATAAGTTGAAACTTACAAGTATAAGTATTATACTTGTAAGTATACGTATTATAAGTAAGAAACTTACACCGAAGTGGCGTGCAAAGTGGCTTAGTTGTAAAAGCAAGTGTGCACTCTGCCTTACTCCAAAGTATTTGCATGTTAAGGTGTGCTAGAGCAGTTGCTGATGTGTGTTTGCCAAGAGCTACACATGTCGGTGACTTCAGGAATATCAGAGTGAGGCACACAGAAGCACACAGCCTGTGATTTACACTTAATGGTGATGAAAGGAAAAGCTGGACACCTTTCAGATCTTTCAGCTCTCAAGTTTTTCATTCTCGCTGCCGTTATTGCTTCTTTGTCGAGTTGGAAAGAACTCTGAAAGTGCCTTCGGCTGAATGCTGTTTCACATGATTGATCTGCATCACAAACTTCTCTCGGCTGAAAATAACTTTACGGTTAATTCGAAAATGTTTGCTAAGTTACAGTATATCTCCAGACATGATTTATGAGGAAACATCACAGGGGGTTTTCCACTGCTGTACTAAAAATGACACTTAAGAATCGTTGGTTTGTTATATGACAACCATCTCATTTTATTTAATTCCAGACTATTTACATTCATGTAAAATAAGTTTCATGATGTATTATTACACTTACAAACTGCAACACCGCTAAAAACTATCATCTGAGTCACAAATAAAATAAACAAAGCAAGAAAGTGCTTGAAAAGTGGACACATCTGGAGCTGGTTTTGTGACAGTTAATCATATATTTTTTTACGTTTTACACGACCCAGCCACAATGGAGACTGTGCACTTGAGCCATCTTTGTGTTACTGTGGGAACTGAATATTGGGATCACATTCAAGGAGACTTGGTGATCTTAACTAGACTTTAGTGTCTAACAAAACCTGGCCGAGCGGAGGCAAGAAGGTCTGGACCACAGAGCCGTCCTTCTAATAACTCCCAACTTTGTGCTCCTCACAGGGTGGATTCCAATGAGATCTTAGGTCTGAAGCTTCACAACATCGAACCCATCCTGAATGCCAACACAGTTTGCATGACGCTACCCGGTTTGACGAAACGCCAGCTGGAGGTGTGCATGCGCAATCCGGATGTGACGGCTTCGGCAATCCAGGGGATCCAGATTGCCATCCACGAGTGCCAGCACCAGTTCAGAGGGCACCGCTGGAACTGCTCCAGCCTGGAGACAAGAAACAAAATCCCCTACGACAGCATAGTCTTTAAAAGAGGTCAGTTTTACTTCACCCTACTGAGTATTTTGCTTTTTCTCTCATGTGGCTGTTTGCATCCCAATTAAAAAAAACTCTTAGAATTATGAAAGGCAAAATTTAGAAGTTTTCTAACGGAAGTAATGTTCAAATTCATAAAAGATGAAGTTTAGCAGTCAACACAGAGTACCAAAAAATTTAGATTTCAAGTGGCTTGTGGTTTTCTCCTCAAACACACTTCAATGAAGTCCCTTTAAAGCACAGGCTTACAGAGAGATTAGCCAGTACAGCAATACAAAAGATCCCAAACAACGGTTAATATAATATTGTTCTTCAAAGCTTCAAAAAAAAAAAAGAAAAAACTGCACAAAGAGATCATTTTGCATTTTCATCAATGCTGCCTTGCAAGATGCCGTCCAGTGGTCGGGTTATCTCCAGTCACCAGCAGACCTTCCCAACCACATTACTGTTGCTCCTCAAAAACCGACACAAAGGAGCAGATAACTTCAAAAGAAACTAGTCAACTTCTGATTACCAAACCTGCTGCAGATCGGTTTTCTCCGATGCTTTGTTGTGCTCGGAGCTTTGCGAGTTAGCCACAAAGGATGAAAGGGGATATTTTGAGCGGAGAAGCCTTCAGATGGTCTCATCCCAGGTCATTGACTGGAAAAGGCATCAATTTCTTAGTAGCCGGAGCACCTGGACAGTTGGAACATGTGGCTGATAGTTTCAGTTTTGGGTTAGGTTGGCTTTCAGGTAATTTATCCCTAAAAATATTCTTTTCAGCATATAAAAAGTGCAAAACAAAATGAAAAAGAAAATATACTTGACAGTTATATATTTGGAGAAGTGTTTATATTATTATTTATCCAGAAGGTCCCTATTACTAAACAGCACTGAGTTTTGGAAGAAAACTTAAAGAAAAGTAAGATTCCTTTTAGTTTAGTGAAAGGAGCATTTTCTGTTAATTTATTTTGTATGCCAGGTCATTTTGCCTTATTTTCCACAAATATTGATACAACATTAGTGGATAATGTATTTTGAAAACTACACTTCAATGCATTTCATTTAGATTTGAATTTGTTGCCTTAACACTAACATGAACAATTTTTTTAAGTGGCATCAAAAACAAAAAAAATCTCATTTAAGGTTTGTGACTGTAAATCTCTGGTAAAATGAGATCAAACTTTAACATTGTGACCCATATGCAAAAATTGTCTGTGTGAAGGAAAACTTAAACTGCTTTTTACCGTAACACACCCTTTCCCACAACGGAACATGGTAGTGGCAGCATTACGCTGCCACTACCATGTTCCCCTCATGTTTTTCCTAAGTGTGCACAGGAAAGCTGGTCATGGTTGACTGGATTATGAATGACGCTAAATACAAGTCAGTCATGGAAGAAAAAGCCATTAAAGTTTGAAGCAGACTAGCAATTGGGGCAAAGGATTCCCTTCCAGCAATTCAATCACTTTAAATAGACAGTCAGGGCTACAATGGAATGACTTTTAAAATGACCCAGTTAAAGTCTTGTCTGAAGTACAGGTGAGATTCTGTAGCGACTCTTGAATGTTCCAATTTTACCTAAAATGTGCTACTGTGCAAAAATGAAAGAAGGTGAACATTTTTTTTTCTAAATGCAAAAAAACAACAACAAAAAAAAACAGTTGTACCCTGCAGCGAAATGCAGCGAAATGAAACCAAATTAATGTCACACTTCTGAGATTCTTATTTTAAAGCCATAAATCACTTTCCTTTCATTTCTTAATTGTATGCGCTGTGTTGAAGTATTACGTAAGAAGTTAATGAAAAGCACTGAAGTTTCAGTCTTTAAACTGAAAAAAAATGCAAGAAAGTCCAAGAGCTATGAATACTTTAGCAAGACACTGTGCGCATTTCATCTCTAACATTCATGCAGATCTTTAGAGTTTCAGGCTTAAGTAAGTTTGTGCTGTTACTGAAAAGAAACTTTTTTTCATTGCACTGTACGCTTGCGCACCGCTGGCCTTACTTTCCCTCATAACTGCCTCATTCAAAGGCTGTTTGTCATTATTAGTGCAGGCAGTTGCTACAGTAGTTGTCTGGCATCCCTGGTTCGCCTCGGGTGCAGAAACTCCAAACCACTGACATAAACAACCTCTTTAAATCAGATGATTCATCTGTTGCATGTTGATACGATCCCCTCCACAGAAGCTGAAAAATGGATACAAGTTAACATGTTGCAGCCATTATTGCGTGCAGCTACTGCAGAGCGGCGGTGCTTTCAGTGAGACATGTTTACAGACCCGAATTAAATGAAATCTGGCATGCTTTTCAGCAAAATTGCCTGTAGAACTAGACATGACTGACTTACATGCACGGAGTAGGCCAAACCAGAATTGTTTAACTAACTTTATTAATAGTTTTAAAAAGCAAGACATGTCATTGGATAGTACAATATAAACAATTTAGAAGTCTAATTTTGCTGCATCAGAAGCTGTTGGATCCTCAGGCTGCGCCACAGATCTCTGCTGATGGTCTCCTGTGAATTTTCTGGGCTCGTGTTCATTCTTACTCAGCTTGCATTAAAAACTAGGCTAAGGAGGAAACCAAGCAAGACGTGGATCAACAGAAGTAGGAGAATCGGACAGTCTCACTCTGTCATTCTTTCGTTTTGCCTCTCCTTATCTGTCACTGTGCCTGCTCCTAATGCTTTTACTTCCCTTGCCAGAGCGAGTACTTGTGAATTTGCTCTCAGCACTTTCCCAACTCTCGAAGGCAAAAGCATAAACCTGTTTAGTCGGTTTCTGTAACACAAAGTGACAGTTTCCTTTGAAACTTTAATTCATTTTGCCACTTCCTCTGCCATCAGTTCAGCCGGGCGTGCCGCAGCCGGTGAATTATTTGTTAGATTGATTTGTTCCCAAGTCTTCCGGGGACCCGCGTGGAGGAGCCCAGAGCAGAGCCGGACAGGAGCTAAAACAGGCTTTCGATGTATGGGGGTGTGCCTAAGTGCCATCTCTCCTCTCCCACCCTATGCAGGTCAAATTGTTAGGGTAGAGGTGGCAGATGGGGAATTCCTTCGAGTTATGTACATGAGAGTTTAAGTTAGAGTATTATTTCTCATAATAAAAAAAATAAAACAATAACCAAAGATGGCTTTTGAATTATTATAATTCACCTGCAACTTTCAGAAAAAAAGATGGCAGTTTATAATTTATAAGCTATAGAACTCATTTTAGATTTTGGTTATAGAAAATCACACTTTTATTTTGCCTCCAACATGACAAAATGCAATTTTTGATACAATAATTAAATTATGATTTATGCCATGCTTTACACTGTCTTTAGTGACAGTGACTACGAACTTTCTTGGCCTCCATTAACATAAAACTGCCTAATGCAGAAATACTTTAAGTATTCATTTAGTTCATAATATATAAATGTAACACTAAAATGTTCAGTTATTGACTTTTTATGAAAGGTCTGACCTTGGACAAAGCTTGCTTACCTCCATGAAGCAGACATGTGAAAGCAGGATTTGCCAGCATATTCATTGGTTAGACTGGGGTACTACTCTTACCACTCTCAGTTTCACACCTACCCACCAGCTTGTCTTTGTAAGTGCCTCTCTTGGCAATTCAGAGGCTTAAAAGCAGCAGGTTGACTTCAAGCCCTCATGCCACCTTGCTCCTTACCTAATTCACACCAAGACAGCAAAAGGTTGTCTCAGGCCTGGCTTGCAAGTGTTTTGTGAGAGGTACTTAAGGTTCTGGGATATGGCCCCCGTTTAAACCACCTTTGATCCATCCCACATAAACTAATTAAACGGGCGATGCCTCGACACGATGTGCTTGTACCTTCATAAAATTGGCAGTGGAGTTATAGCAGTGCTATTGATTTGATTGAAGGAATGCGGTCGCCGCCTCTGACTTCATACCTACTCGTCAACTTGGCTCTTTTGCTTCATAACTTCCTGGCTCCGAGCCATTAAAGAAGGCCATTTTAAAAAGACTGCTTTCAAGCCAGCCCTAAAAAAACCTTTTTCCTTTCTCTCTGTTTTATGTAACAACCAGTGTGGTAGGGGGGTTAAGGTAAACCCATCGCCCTGAGCTGCCAATTAAGCAAGTTGCAGAGCACAGAGAGTAGCTGATGAGATGTTAAGAGTGGGTGAGCCGCACAGCACTACAATACAACCAACCACATTTCTTCCCAAGGTGTTATGAAACTATATGTGTTGTCCTTGACAAAAGTATTCATACCCCTCAAACTTTTTCAAATTTTGTCACGTTGAAACCACAAACCTCTGCGAATGTTATTATTTTTTTATAAGCCAAAAGAAAGTAATGCACAATGAAACAATTTAAAATGTAATAAACCTGTTTAGTCAGTTTCTGTAGAATAAAAAAGTCTACATTGACATTTTAAATCTAGAAAGTGAGACATACATATGTATTTATTTATTTAGACCTTTGCTCAAAATTTGAGAAATAATTACAGTCTTCAGAAGGCATTCAGTTTGTAAATTAAATCCACCTGTGTGTCATTAATTTCCCATTTTCAGTTCTGTAAAAAAGGATTTTAAGAAAATTCATTACTTTTATCTTTTATTTTTGGGATTTTTAGTCACTCTTTTTTTTCAAAATCTCTTTCTCTTTCTTACTGTTTATTCAATGTCACATGCTGTTTTTATTTTTTTATTTAATTAAGTAAAGCACCTTGAAATGCCTTGCTGCTTAAATGTGCTATACAAATAAAATTTGATTGATTGATTGACTCAAATGTTTCACTGCAGAAATCAATCTGCAATTCATCAAACATCTTTTAATCTAGTTTCTGGAACCATCTTAATACACTTGAAATAAGACAAAACTAACTTAAAAGTAACCTTTCAGAAACTATAAAGTCTATCTATAGGAGCTTGTTTTAAGTCAATAATTTCTTAATATTGTCAAATGACTAGTTCCACTAGCATATTATTTCACTTATAACAAGACATTTTTCCTGTTATAAGTGACATAAAACCTGCTCTTGTATGTTTTATGTTTGGAAAGTTACTTTTAAGTTAGTTTTTGTCTTATTTCAAGTGTACTAAGATATTTGCACTAGAAACTAAATCTAAAGTGCTTGATAAGATTTGGCATTTTTGCAATGTTCAAAGGGTTTCTTATCAACAAATAGAAACCCTGGATAAATACAAGAAGTTATTTTCAAATAATGATGTCATTTAAACATACCCGTCACTTTGAAAAAGCAAGTGTGTACAATAAAAGACTTCACAGTTAAAGTTATGCAACAAAATCTGAATTTGATCAAAGACCAGACTTTCACTAGGCCATTTCAAAACTTTTGTTTTGCTTATGTGGTCTGAGCCATCCAGAGGTCAATTTGCTGGTGTACTTTGAATTACTGTACTCCGATTCAATTTGACAGCAAAACTTACAGTTCCAACAACTTACAAAATTTATGCAAGTGCTAAAGCATCACACACTACACACACTCTATACATAATTTGTATGAAGTCCTGAGAGTTTTGGTATCTACGTGAGACAGCTCAGAGGCTTAAAGAAGGGTTCTTCTTTGCAGCCAAAATTGTTGAATTGTTTTCATAAAAAGTCTTTGAGGTGGATCCGCAGTGAATCATCACAACCCAGCTTGAAGGTGTTTGCATGAAATTAACAAATAAGTTTGATCTTCCAAGTAATAAATCAACACATGCTAATAACGACATTTTGGTGATGACAATTTTTTTTAAACACATAAAGCTCTTTGGGTGAAAGTTTTATGTAAAATCCAGAAAGATATTTCTGGCTTCTGATTTTATTACATTCTTAATTGAAATTCAAATGTTAAAAGGTAGAGAGTTATGTTCAGAAAAACCTCACAGACTGTTTTTTTCTTAAATATTTTTTTTCCTGATTCAGCCTTTTGCATATTGCATTTGTAATTGCTGACATAAAGGGTGTCCCTAAAACATGTGCAATTTGTTTCCAATCCATCTGCATGAGTAAAATGCTTTAGATTTGGTTTAGATACTCTGAGAACACAAAGTTTTAAACCTTTTTGTTATTGTGCCATTGCAAATGACTGTTCTTATTTTGCACAAGACTCTCTTGTTTAGTCCTTATACGACTGCCTTTGACATTTTATGTGTTCATCATTAGGCTATATATGCTGAGCAAAGAATTTCAGTACGGCAGCAACTGCGTCAAACGTTACACCATATTATTGCAAAAACAAAGCAGTTTTACGTTTTCTGACATGTGTAGAAAGAAGGAAGTAACCTCAAACTGCACTAAAAAGGGAAGTTAATAGTTTTATATGACTCCAACAAGCAGCTTGGATCATTTCCCCCTTTCAAACTGTTGCACTGTAAACCCCTGAGTGGTTTCTTTTCATGTTTGCTTTACAAGTTTCCATTCTAATCCTGACTGTTTTCTAAACCAGTAAGTGAATCCCAGTGGGGCTGCTTTTAAAGAAACTGATGGCACCTTCATAGACAGAAAGCTCAGATCTAACAGCAGAAACCCCAGATGGGATGGGTTAATATGTCTCCCTTCAACACGTATTATTGAAGAGTTCCATACATAAATATAGATTTTTTTCTCACAGTGCAAATGCATGCACACATCTGTTTGTGCAAAGTAAGACTGCACCTAAAAATGACACATTAATTTCCATTTGCTATCAAGGAGAAAAATGTGTGTGTAGCTGACGAGGTTACATCGGTTACACAGTCAAGACAATCCACACACAGGTATTGAATCACGTCCCGTTCTTGCAGTGATCCTCCGAGCCAATTTGGCTCAATTACAAGGCAAAAGCCGCAATATGGCACAAGCAGCTTGTCTAGAATAAACAAGTACATTTTTCATTAAGTTTTCAGTACCACATTTAAAAAGATGAAAGTCAGAGGAAGAATCAAACTAGATCATCCAGAAGCACAAGTGAGTAATCAAGCTGACTGATGATTATGATCTGTACAAGAGATCAAAATAACATAAGGAGTAGGTTAGGTCAAAGTCAGAAATATTTTTATCCCTGACTTCTTATTAGTGCTGGTTTATTTAATCTCCAAGCAGACCTTGCAAAAACATTCATAGGTCTTGATGTTTTCCACATTTTGTCATGCTACAACAACCACAAATTCAATGTAGTTTGTTTGGATCATATATGATAGACCAACACAATTATAGCACAGTTTTGAGAGCTGGAAGAAAAAATAAATAAAAGGTAAAAATTGTGTGTTGATTTGTGTGTTTTGTTTACTTGTAATTTGCCCTCTTTGTGATGATCCCCCTAATTAAAACCTATTGCAACAGTTTAACTTCAGAAGCCATCTAATTAGTGAATCAAGCCCATCTGTGTAATGTTATGTCGATATAAATGAAGCATTTTGTGACATTCGAGGATCATTAGTGAACAAAAACTGCAACATGACAACCAAGGATACACACTATCGATACTCTGAAACATGATGACAGCAGCATCATGCAGTGGCATGATTTATTTATTTTTTTTCAGTTAGGAAAATTCCATTAAATATTTAACCACAGGAACAAGTGAGTGGCTTATGTCAAAGTATTTTCATTTGTCAGAATATTCTCTCCACAGAGATGTGACTTTGTGGCACAGAAATGAACGCTGATATTGTCATGCAGAAAAGGGCAACAGTTTCAGTGGTCCGATTTCCAAACCTTATAGCTACCAACCAAAAAGTCTTTCAGCTGCAATTATTAAATAAAAATGGGCTGCAAAAGCATTGACATAAAGTTTAAAATGATTCCGCACTTTTCAGATATTTTGTCTTCAGTTAAGAATTTCTGTAAAACCAGCTAGATTTTAAATTTTTTTCGGAGTCTATCACATATGATCTCGGTGTGGTTGTAACTTGACATTGTGATAAATGTCAGTTGGTTTGACTACCTTTGTAAAGTGCTGTATATCTATAGCAGCAGGACAAACACAAAAAGACACAAGCCACATTTGTCACGGTCGGTGATTGCCTTTTGTGTTGTTGAATGGGAGTGGTAGCAGTTTGTTCATGTTCTTCTGGTCTACCAGGAGAAACTACTTAACTGATATTGTCTCTTGTATTTCCTCATGCATTATGAGTGTTTGCTTGCTTAGTGATATGATACAAGAAAACAATATCTCTCATAAGGCATGCAAAGCAGTTGAGTGGTGATTTGCGCAGTCATTGAGTGTCACGCATTCTTTCCTAAGTTTCATTTGGTGTAAAGAAAATGTTGCTTCTTTGAATATTAGAATATTACATCTTTTTGGGCTTTGTGGCTCACTGTTACTGGGCAATATGGTAAAAATGAGCCCTCAACGTTGCTAATGGTACTACTGCATGTACTGATTGTACTGAAATCATACCATTTTCTTCTCAGCGATACTGCTAGCAGAATGTTGTGAGTCAACATCCTGTCTCATTCAGCTTGCAGCTCGCATTTGGCGATGTCGTTGAGAAATTAAAACTATCCCAACCTGCGCTGTATGAATATGTCAACAACTGAAATGCAGCAAGAAGAACTTACAGAGTTGTTTTTTTCTGTGCTTTGTCCCCCGTCATTTCTGTCAAATGGGAGCAGTGATCGTCACTTTGTTTACATTGTGCTTGCAGAAAAGCACAATGTGAAAGCAAACCCCATTAAACAAACTGACAAAAAAGTCTGCCTTTAGTCCAGAAAATAAAGTGGACCAAAAGACTGTCCTGTTGTGAAAACAACCTAAAATTGCATATAAGCCTAAATACACTACACCCATAGTATAGCATAGTGGTGGTACAGTCATGAAGTGGGGTTACTTTTCTTTGAAAGGACAGGGAAGCTGGACAAGGAACAGGACAAGGAAGCTGGTTTGATTGAGATAATATGAAGTTATCTTAATACATACTTGTTTTCAGACTTTAATCTGAAGAAAAAACCAAAACAATAAAAAACGATGCATTTTTGTCTTACCCTTCACAATAATTAACTTCTTTTAGCTGGTCTGACACATGCAATCCTTATTTAAAAAGTATGTGTTTTGCTGTGTTTGTTAATTGTTCCCTATGCTTTCATTTCTGTCGTTCTGATGCTATTCTTTCCCAAGCATTAGTCATTTGCAATGAAATTATCTTTTTTCTAAACATATGCTTTTTTTTTCTTGTTAAAAGCTTATTGTGTCCTTCAGCTTGAGCCTTTTACTTATAAACTGACTGTACCCACAGGTTTTCGAGAGAGTGCCTTTGCATATGCGATTGCAGCAGCTGGGGTGGTGCACGCGGTGGCCAATGCCTGCTCCATGGGAAAACTGAAAGCATGCGGCTGCGACGAGAAGCGGCGCGGGGACGAGGAAGCATTTCGACTCAAGCTCAGCCGCTTACAGCTGGAGGCCATCCAGAGAGGGAAAGGGATGGTTCACGGTGTGATGGAGCACTACCCCGCCGAGCTCTCCGGACTGCAGCCAGACTCCTGGGAGTGGGGTGGCTGCAGCCCTGATGTGGAATTCGGGGAAAAGTTCTCAAGGGACTTCCTGGATGCCCGCGAAACCTACAGAGACATTCATGCAAGAATGAGGTTGCATAATAATAAAGTTGGGAGGCAGGTGAGTGTCTGCACAACATAATACGAAGGGCTCTTAAAACTGTTTATATAGCAATTTAAAGATTAATTACTACATAAATCACAAATAATGTCAGCCACTGGTTTATGGATTGCTGCGTTGAGGCTTGCAGTTTGCCACTTTGTTGTATCCATCTTGAGTTTTACAAGCCAAAAGAGAAACGTAAAAGAATCTCTGAGTAGGGACACAAAACGCAAGGCATGTCCAACAAAACTGTGTTGAAACGTTTAATGTGATCTACTAGCACACTGAGATTTATAACTTAATGTGTGGGGGTAAAATTGCATATAAACAAGTCTTTTAAGAAGTCTGTCAACAAATAATACAGGACCCTCCCAAAAAAATAGCATGTTTTGTTCCCTTGTTTCTAAACAGCTAAGCTTTTCTTGGCTAGTAGGTTGCTCTAACATAAAAATGTATGTTGGAGATTAGATTTGATAAAACGTGACTTTTGATATTTGCACACTAGTGTAAGGAGCTTTATTTCTTGGTCACAGCTAATCATACCCCCAATACGCCGTGCAAATACAATTGAAGCCAGGTATTTACGTACACTGAATGAAAAGACACAATTCCATTTTTCCTAACTTTTTGAAGTTGAATCCGACCAAACGTTTCTTGTTTTAGTTAGAATTGGTCAGTGTCAGGGATAGCTGTCTTTAAAACTCTATGACATGTGGTCAAACCTTTTGGGTTTTCTTTCATAAACTTACAATAGTTTGCTTGAATTCTGGCCCATTCCTCCTAACAAAACTGGTGTAACAGAATCCATTTCATAGCTCACCTCACTCACACATGCCTTTTTACATCTCCCCACATTTTCTCTCTGTAGGACTGAGAACATTGACTGTTTTGTCCTTTAGTTACTTTTAGCTTTTCCTTCCTGTCTGATGTCTTTAGAGGTCCCTTCAATGTTTCTACATAATGTTCTTTCCTCATGATGCCATCTATTTTATGAAGTGGACCAGTTCCTCCTGCAGCAAAACAGTTCCACAACATGATGCTGCCACCCACATACTTGGCAGTTAGCTGTGGCAACCATCCCTGTTTTTGCTCCAGATATAACAGTGGCAATTATGACCAAACAGTTCAACTTTATTTTTATCAGACCACAGAACATCCCTCCAAAAATTAAGATATTTGTCCCTGTGTGCATCTGCAAACTACAATCTGGATTTTCATGTTTCTTTTTAAGTAAAGGCTTTTTCCTCTCTGAGAGGCCGTTCAGCCCATGTCAGGTACAGGACAGTTTGACTGTGGATGATGACACTGACTTACCACAAGGTAGTTTTTGTTCTGGAGTATATCTGCACATTTGGGAACAAAAGACGTTAACCTCTGGGACACAGAAACCATCTTCATAAGCATTTTGATGGTTGGACATTCCGATCATGTCAATACTTGCATAAAATTGTTTGAACAGATGAACGCGGCACCTTCAAGTGCTGTTAAATTGTTTCAAACGATGAGCCAGACTTGTGCAGTTGCATAATTCTCTTCCTGATTTGTTTTGAATTTCCAATCGCGTCAAACTAGGAAGCTGTGTGTTCCAGGCGTGGCCTTAAAATATATCCACAGGTGTGACTCCAATTAAATTAATGTGTCAGTTAGCCTGTTAGAAGTTTGTGGAAGCCCGAAAGGTTTGGCACAAAGCAAAAAAATGTATAAACGACAGTTTTTTAAAATGTATCAGGTGCATACATTTGGTCCCTGATTTGGACCAAATGGATGTAAACTTTTGAAATTGATGGAAGTTCCAAAACAATGTTCTCTGTGATTTAGCAAATAGACATAATTTTGGTTAAGTCGAACTAAACTAAAACAAGAAAAGTTTGGTCTGATTTAACTTCAGACTGTGAGAAAACAATGCATTTGTCTTTGTAATCAGTTTATGTAAATATCTGGTTTCAACTGCATAATGCTAATTGCTACTATCTTCATGCAATATTTGCTGTGTTCTGTAAAAACAAAAACAACAATTTTTGGTTCAACACTGCAGTTTGTTTCTGTGCTCACCTTTAGAGTGTAGCCATTATGTGGTTTGGTTTTATAACAAAAGATGAAATGGCTCAATTGGTCAACAGTGCAGAAAAGTTTCAGTGCAAAGTTGCACACTACCTGTTGAGAATAGATTGCAAAACATAAAATCAACAATTCTTACTGCTGTCACAATAATATATTCACTATTTGGAGCTATGATGTTTACATTTACATTTCTTTATTCTTATTTGCAATTTAATACATAGACCTGGGCATTTAGTTTCAAACAATACATGCAAACATAAGAGACTGCTGATTTAATAAGTTTTCTTTTCAATCTCAAATAGTGAGATGGCCTTTTTACTTTTCATTTTCTTTATAAACGGATAGCATCATTCCTTTAAGTTTCAATGATATGATTTACTTTCTTGTAAGCAAGGGAGGTTTTCAGCAGTTCAGCACAAAAAGGTGAAGTGATGTTTTTGTTTGCTATCTTGCCTAATATTCTTCTTCCGGTTAAAAATATTCAATTAAATATACACTTTAAAACCCCACAGCCAGATGGATGCACAAACGTTTTGTCATAATTGCATCACATCATTATGCATCAAAGTACACCTACTTTTCATTTGTTCCTCTAATTGGTTCTTTTACTACATTACATTGATGCTCAATTTTGTGACTGTCCAACAAATTAAAACAAACAAAATAAAAACAATGACATCTAGAAGACAAGACATTTCAGGTCTGATGCTAAGTGTTTCCTACATGTGTCTCTTCATTTGTGTGACACTAATAATTTGGTCATAATATTTCCAGAAGGATAGAGAGAAAGTGGCAAAAATATTTATTCATGTTGCTAAATAGTTAGTATAATAGAACTAGTACTTTTCTTCATAAAACAGTAAGTCTGAATGAAAATGCAGTGAACACGGTTTCTCTGTTGAGGAAGTGGAAATTTGAGATTTAATTATTAGGAGTAATAGACAAACATTAACATCCATCCCTCAGTAATAGTTTCTGGCATCTTTAAGTTTCCCTACTTCTTCTAAACTCATAATTTCTCCGTTTTTGTCCAACGCTTAATGTGTCTTTTCTGTGTAAATTTATTGCAATTTTCAAGTTTTTTCTTTCACATGCTACCAAAAACTTTGGTATGTGTTAATGGATAAGACAATATCCATCCATCTTCTTGCACCCTTGTCCCTCAGTGGGGTCGGGAGGGTTGCTGGTGCCCATCTCCAGCTGACGTTCCGGGCGAGAGGCGGGGTCACCCTGGACAGGTCGCCAGTCTGTTGCAGGGCAACACAGAGACACACAGGACACACAACCATGCACACACACTCACACCTAGGGGCAATTTGGAGAGGCCAATTAACCTGACTGACTGTGGGAGGAAACCGGAGAACCTGTAGAAAACCACGCATGCACAGGGAGAACATGCAAACTCCATGCAGAAAGACTGGGCCCGGGAATCGAACCCAGAACCTTCTTGCTGCAAGGCAACAGCTCTACGAACTGCGCCACTGTGCAGCCCAGATAAGACAAGTCGAGTCTAAATATAAAGTGCATTTTTTAAAGAATATATTGAGATACATTACATTTGCTGTTTCTTCTAAGACTTCTAAGACTGGATCCGCTGATCTTGTTTACACAGAAGCTCAAAATTCAATGTTTTTTTTTTTTTCTAACAGAAATGATAATGATATAAGATTGTCACACTGGCTGTCTTTTGTCAACACATTTTTTACTCTTGATTAATGTCTTTTATGACAAGATTAATGGAGGTGCAAGAGGTTGTAATTAGTTGAGAATTTTGCCAGTTTAATTTTTTTTTTTTTTTCAAAGGCAACCATTACAACCGCCACCGTTTGAAAAGACATTCAAGCATTGTTTTGATGACTACTTCTAAAGGATTTGCCCTTGGGGAAACGCAAGAAAAAAATGTAAATGACATTGATAAGCTGGGTAGCGACCAGCTCTGTTGTGGCAGAGAGTCAAGTAGCAACCGTAAATTGCTCATTGTTCCCCCGTTTCCTCCAGAGTAATTTGGGATCGTATCTTTTCATCAGTTTACTTCTGGTTCCCTTGATTTTGCAGACAAAACACAAATGCGATCGTCAGCTGAATGCAACAACAGCTGGCCTCTCTGCTGTAGGTGGACATTAGAGTTAGTCATATTCACATGTATTTGATGTTATTTTTGTATTTAGCCTTTATTTCACCAAGAAAATCCCATCGAGATTAAAAATGTCTTATGAAAGACAATCCTGGCCAAGACTGGCAGCTTGTCAGATTGATGACAAAAGGTTTCTATTAGTGAGGGGGAGTTGATATAACATGAGTAATAATGAATTGCTAAGCTAAACAAAGCCTATATTTTACTCTGTGAGGCCTCTTATTTTTTTTAAACAGACTGACTCGGTTTCGGTTACACAATTTCTGTTTTGATTTGAATGAGTGCTTCATCGTAATTCAGGTTTTAAAGGAGGCAAATTGACTCAGGCTGTCTCACGGCACAACATGCATCTTTGTTTTGTTTTGTTTTCTTTGCTTATCTTCATAAAACGACACATCCAGTTGAAATGCTCATTAACAAGACACATTTTGTTAATCTGAGATGTTGTATTGTTAAAATCTTCCATTACCATTCACTGGTGTACAATTTGAAACAACACATCTGCAGAATTCAATATGCTCTTCGTTGCAGCTTTACAATTCAAGTTACAGTGATAAAGATATAATTTGACTAATTAATTTTGATTATTATGTTATCCCCTTGTATTGTGACATGATAGTTAATCAACATGTAGTGTGTTGGCATGTTATTTTCGAGGACTTCTTGCCGACTGATTCAAAATATAATTTTGGTCAACAGTTTTTACATATTTAACTTGTGCTGGACAGTGGCATAGTTAGTAGCAACGTGGCCTTGCAGCTAGAAGATCCTTTGTTCAAATGCATGGAGTTTGCAAGTTCTCTCTGCGAAAACTATAATTTAAGTAACTTTAGCAAAAATATGTTTTCTCCATATTTATTAAAACTGTTACCATGTTGTGACAGGATAATATGAGACAGTCTGTGAAAAGACCAGGCTCCTCCACCTTCTCCCAATGTCACTAGCTGTCTGCAAAATTACCCAGTCAAAAACAACCATTCAGAGTCAGAAGGAGCATCTTAGTGCCGTCAATCAACCTCATGTACATGGCGCTAAATGTACTAATGACAGAGAAACAACGTATAGGAAAACCAATTATCCAGCATCATCAGTAACTAGCATTCATGGCAGGAAATTTTGTGGTGAACCAGTTGGAGCATAGCAGAAAGCAAGGCAGAGGGTTTTAGAACAAGAGTGGCTGACAGCGCTAAAGCCCTCCCCCTGGCTCTAATTATGTCTCACTGGATGGTGTATGTCTATACTGGGAGGACTGGGAGAAGGCAGAGGAGCTTTTTTTTTCATAGATTTTCTGTCTTATGCCATACCACATAATGATAATTTTAACAAATATATTTAAGCTATTTACATGCTGCAACTTTTATGACAGCACTGGGAGAAGTAGTATTCTATCGTAAATGTTTTGGGTTCCAAAACAAATATTTTTCAAATGTGAGGGAGGCGCGTTCCCTTCAGACATAATTACTGTCATAGAAAACCTTATTATAATAAAAATCAATAGACCAGATTAACATTGCAGCAGTGGGGATATTTGTAGCTTATCTATATAAACTATAAAATAAAATAGGGTGTAACGCTGGCTCAGCAGGTAGTTGACCTGTAACCAGTAGGTTGCCAGTTCAAATCCCTCCTCTGTCAGTCTCAGTGGTCATGATGGTTTTAGACTCCAGGCCCCTGCTTACTGACAGGACTGATGGCCTCTGATGACCTTTGTAGAGATAAAGTGTTCTTCAAATGTCACTGTTGTTAGACTCAGATCTCCAACACATTAGTTAGAATGCAGAGCACATAATCTTAATTATCTTTTAAAAAGCACTTCATGGACTCTTCTCTTTGTGTAATGAAGGAAGTTAATTATTAAGTACCACACCAGCTATATATTGAGTCTGCTCTCCAACAGGTTACAGGTGGCCACAGGCTGGAGAGCACTACTTCAGTGAGCACTAACAGTAGACAGAGCCAATTATAGGTGAAGGTAAATAACTTAGGGGAGAAATAAAGCAGTAAAAGAGAAAAAAGCAGAAGGTGGAGGTGAAGATGGAGAAGCAAATGAGTCAGTGAAGAACTGCAACAGCTCACATCTGATCACTTCAGTTGTAAAGTACAATAAAGCCCTATTAAAAACAAGCCACAAACATGTACATGCATACACAAGGTCCCTTGTATAAAACAGAAAACACTGACAGGTGGGGCTGTAAAATAACGCCTACCCATCTCTTGTGTCTTTTCCTTCCAGCAACCTACTGC
Organism: Poecilia reticulata; assembly: GCF_904066995.2. Taxonomy (NCBI): domain Eukaryota; kingdom Metazoa; phylum Chordata; class Actinopteri; order Cyprinodontiformes; family Poeciliidae; genus Poecilia; species Poecilia reticulata. The sequence goes on from NC_088831.1 coordinate 38,586,223, forward strand.
TATCACCACCTCACCTCCCTCCAGCCCGGTCTTTCCCCTGTCCCACTCCCCCCTTCAGAGGAGTAGTCTTTAAGCAAAGGAATGTCGTGGGTTTTTTTTTTTTTTTCTTTTTTTTTCTCCTTTCACGGAGTGTGCATGTTGCCTCATGCCCACCCGAGGGTTCTCACGACGTCCCGTCTTGTTTTTAGCCCTAATTAGTGACTGCTGGCAGTTTGGAAACAGATGTTTAAAACCCTGCAAAAGATTTTAGACTTCAAACAGCGGGGCGGAAAGTAGAAAGAGATTCGCCCTTCCTTCCCTCATTTCTTTCTCCCCTACTCTACCTCCTCCAACCTCTCTCTGGCAGAAACTAAAAATGACAAAGACAATTTGTGGCATCATATAAATAACTCTATTACGTAAGCTACAAGTTTTGAACAGGTTTTAAAACAATACTTTTTGCTTTTTAGTGCTGAGAAAAAATCCATTCCACATCCATTTTGCTGCAAAAACACACAGTCCAGCCTTCCTCTATTGTTAAGCAGCTGTAAGCTGCACACATGGCTGTTCAGTAGTTCACAGTTTGAAGTCAATAAAACATAAGCAGGCAATAAATGTCTTGGCTAAATAGTTTTTTTTTGTTTTTTTTCCCCCTTGGAGTATCCTTATCATTTAAAGAGCTCACTTCAAAAATGAATGTTTGGCACACTTCTGTGTGTTCATGTTGCAGATTTAAGAGCCATGTCAAGGTTCTGTTGAATCCTGTCTTTTCATTAGGTAGGCAGGTGGTGACAGTGCCGGCTACACAACAGTCTGCTGTGTTACTGGCAAGCGTCTTGGTAATTACGATTTACCATCAGGCCCAGACTGCAGGGGAGCAAAGAGAAAGAAAGGCTGCAGCTTTGCAGGAAGGCAGCTACCTGTCTCTACTCCTTTTTACCACTGTTGCATAAATATCTGTAGCTTGTAGCTCAACATCTGAGTGATAGCTTATATCCATGTTTTTTCTTCTTCTATGTTTTTAAGTCAAATTTGACTTGCCTTTAATGTTGAAATAAGAATATTCAACATTTTCATTTTACTCCACTGTAGGTGGTTGAACAAATGTCAACTGTGATTACAATCTAAGCAAACTACTTACAGTGAAAACGATCAGAAACAGCGCCTTGGAGAAGCGCTCATGCTTATGCTATCTTACTTCACTAACTCCATTGAATTTTAGTGACAGATGAACATGACCTAGAACCTAATTATGGGGTGAAAGAAAAATGATTGATGCTTTGTAATAAATATTTACACAATTTTCATTTACACATACATGAAAATTGTGGTGTGCAGTTGCATTCAGCCTCTGTACTCTGATATACCAAAATAAAATGCAGTGCATCATTAGTGAACAAACCCCATCATGAAGTCTATGACAGGTCAGGAGTAAAGTTTGAAAACACTGCCCCAAGCTCTGGAGATTTCACCGAGTACCATTCCATCCATCATGTGAAAATGGAAAGAGTATGGTGCAATAGAAAACCCAGAGATATGGTCATTCATCTAAAAACAGTCAGGGTGAGGAGACAAGTGCACTAAACAAATATGTATTTTATCAAACAATGGTGGGAAGAAAAAAGATGTTGAAAGACATTTGAAGACCAGTTTCCAATTTACCACACACCATTTGCAGTAAATTGTGAAAGAAGGTGCTCTGGTTAGATGAGATAAATACTGAACTTTCTGGCCTGCAAGCAAGAAGCTATGCATTGCATATTAGTAACACTTAACAACAGAGGTTCCTGGGTGTGATGGATGGGTTGAAGACAGCCAAACAGAATATGGAGCAATAATTCAGCCTTAAATCCAGTTAAGAACCTGTGGACTTAAAATGAACGTTTCTCCATCAAATTTGATGGAGCTTCAGTCAATTTGGAATTGACTATGAAAACTATTAAGCATTGAATACTAATGCATGCTATATTTTGTATTTTTTGGGGAAACAAAACAATAAAAATCCATCTATTACACCTTCATAAACCTCTGTGTTAGTATTTTTGCTTACCATTAGATTGACATAGATTGAAGTCTGTGGTTGTGATGTGAGAAAAATAAAAAAATAAAAACACCCAGGGGATGTGAACACTTTTGCAGGACAAGTCACATTGTGAATGAAAGCATTGCTTTGTACCAAAATGCCAAACTCCTCAATAACGGAAAGAGCTGGTGATTAAAGTTAATCAGCCACTTTAGAGGAGTTTTAATAGAAAAACTTGTTTTTGTAAAGCAGATGTTTTAAAGCAATCGAGGACTAACTTTGTGTATGTGAGGGCTTAACACAGCTTTAACTGGGGCTCTCTAAGATTTATTAGCAAGTCATAATGAATTTGAACGGCACCCCTTTGAGATCTGCCCAAACCAGCAAAACTGGGACGTTTAATGGCTAATTTAACCCATGAGCAATGATAAACTGCTCATAAGAGGCAATTCAGGTTAATTCACTTACTCAGAAACCACACAAAAGGAATCGACTGTTTGATCAAGAAACTTTAGTGCTGCATTATTCCGGCAGTTCTCAAGAGGACATTTTATATCCTCGGTGGCGTGCAGGCCCTTTCTGAAGATACAGAACAAGCAGATCAGTACTCGCACACACTGTGCAGATACTAGTAGAGTACATGTGTCTGCTTTACTCATGCACACACACACACACAAACACACACTCATGAGTATGTGCAGAGGCAAATGATGCACAGTAAAAGCTCAACAGGTGGAAGTGCTTATGTCTGTAATAACATTTTATTAGAGTCTTTAAATGAGAGCTGGGGATACTGTGTGTAATTAACAGTGAGTAAATGCTGCATACATAGACACAACTGCACACACAGTCTAAGATTGCCTGGCTGTATACGTTTGCCCTGTAACTGCATGTCATCGTGTCAGCATGTGTATTCATATGCGCGTGCTTAGCTGCTCTTTTGAAGCAAGGCGTTTGATTTGTTTAAAGTGATGTCTGGGTTTAATGTGTTGCTGTGGGATTTGTTTGTGTGCTTTGATTTTGCCCGGGCTTTCTGTTGGGCTTTAGGGTTCTTTAGCAGATCTCCTTTGAACTGGCAAACACAAGGCTGCGAATGGAGTCTGAGCTGTTTATCTGTCAAGAGGGGTCGAGCATGGGACACGCAGACGTTAGATTTGGATTTTCCCAAAAGAAGTTCTTGTTAATGACACAGGGTTTAGTGCAATGATCAAACTTAAAGCAGCAAGCTAAACTAGGAATAAGAGGTTAATTTTTACTGGCACAGTAGAGCTGGTTGTTATTGGCAAACACATTGCTCAATGTGTGTGATTCCATATGCAGAATACATCATTTACTGCATCCAGCCCGTGTTGCAACTTATAAATGTGTTCCTAATTGTCAATTTGAAACATCACTTAGAAAAACAACCGCATTACCTTGTCGGGTTTTCAGATTAGTCCAAGGTGGGAGGCACAATAATTTACTGCTTAAAGAAATGAGCTGTCAGGAAAGACTAATTATAACCACATTCAATGTTTTTTTTGTTTTTTTGAGGTCTTCGTCATGCTGCTGGAGTTTTCCTCATATTCTCACTACTGGTCATCACCTCCTGATTCATAAATGCAGAGTTGCCCATTGACTCATTCAAACCTTAATTGAAGTGACAGAACTAATAGCGTGTACCAACACTTTTCCTTTGGCATACTGCAGTCCTGAGTCTTAATATCTGTTACGAAATAGCTGCAACAGGCAAGTGCATGCACCGAACTGCCTCATTAAGTTTGTATGTTCTGAAAAATCATCACTGTAATTATTGACTATTGTCAAGAGGCATCCAAAATTTTTCATAGGCAAATAACTGTAGGGCTCTGAAATGCAATTCTTTCTTCAGCTATTCCTTCGTTTTACTCTGTGGCTTGTATGTAGTTTCCTTTGGTCTACTGTGTTATGTCGCCTCCAGTCCTAGTCTGCCACCAATATGTTGTATTTGATCTCTGTCTGGGGTTGTTTTATAGATGCCTCTGTCAACTCTCTTAAGCCCATTAAAAGTTGCCAGATGTCTGTTCTAAATATGGTACACAATTGACTTTCTTTGTAGTGTATAGGTGTTTTTACTTTGCTTATATATGCCTATGATTTTTGTGGATCATATTTTGTACAGATAATTAACCTCTGATATTGAGAGGCCAGATCACGAGAGGTAATTTGAAATAAATTATAGTGCCTTCCGGATTTAATGGCTCCCCATGGCGAATCTTTGGATCTCCCATTGCAGCCATTTGGTGAATTAACGCCTGCTTCTCCAATGCGAGGCTTATTTCCCCAAAGCTCGGACTTGGATCTTCAGTCTTCAGCTGAACTCCGGTCCACAGAGCTCCCAGACACAGCTCCACCATGTTAGCAGCAGGGTAAATGGGGAAATACAAAAAAAAACAAAAGTGCTTGTCTTATGCTAGCTGGAGAAATGGCTCGCTGTTTGATGTGGAGTGAAGAGGAAGCAAAGGCCCTCATACTAGAGAAATCCTACAACTGCAAAAATTTGATGCCACTCCATTTTTGTTTTCATTTCGTGAAGAAGGAATTTGGACTCAATGTCTTGTCCAGAGGTTTTTGTGTCATTTCCTTCAGTGGCCCTTGGTGTCACCACAGGCAAGGGAATAATAAGGTTGTTTGGATTGTTTGACACAGTTCAGTGCGAAAGCGAATCGGACCAGTTGAAAATGTACAAATGTTTCAATTTTGGTCCCCAATCGCACCGACTGTACCAGACTATCAGGTGTGAAAACACCATTAGTAGGGAGTAAGCAGAAAAGCTTTAAATGATCCTACAATTGACGGGAAATCTATTGAAAGGGTGAAGCATCCATCCATCCATTTTCTTGCACCCTTTTTCCCTCAGTGGGGTCGGGAGGGGTGCTGGTGCCCATCTCCAGCCAGGGTGAAGCATAATTCTAACAAAAGATATCAGGTTATTCTTTCTGTTACAGTGATAGAAACAACATCTTAATACGTCAGTACCTCAAAACGTCTTTGACACCAAAGGCCACAGCAGAAAACACATAACTGAAAAACGAGAAAGTTGGGATTCGTTTATGTGACAGGTTGTTTACACTAAATATCAACTGTTTTTCTTTTCTCAACTATCCATTTTTCTCTCTATCCAAGCCTTTGACCTGTATTTGTTAATCCTGTTTCACATGTCTAAGACTCTCAAGCATGGGATGAGATTAGGTGTGATTACGGAAGCAATATAATCTTTATGGCAAGTAACAGTAGGCAATATCTGAGCTCAGAGAGTATCAGGTAGATGTAGAGGTGATTTGCTGATAATACCAACACACACAAATTAACCTGGCCTGTAATCTCATTTTCCATCTGTCCTAAATTTAACATCAATATTTTTAGGGTTAATTTTCGGACTCTCCAACTGATTTTCTGGCTTTGCTCCAAACATACTCATTGGTAAAGATAATGTGAAACAGGACTTTTTCTGTTGTTTCTAAAAATCACAATCTTTCCTGTGATCTTCAATCAACCTCCTCGAGTCTTTGAATGCTCTCTGTCGGAAAATATAAAGCCACAAAGTTTTTAGCTCAGACAGGAAGTGTTTGATCAGTCATCCAATTTTAGCCCATGTCTTTATTTCCTCTTGTACTAGATACTCATAGCTAATGCTCTTTGTTTGATGGATCAAATCACATGTTTTACAGGCAGACCACTTCAATTAGAGCGAGAGCAGACAGCTTCCTTATTTCCTGTCACCTGTTAATGGCCCAAATTTTACCTTTTTTGTCTTTCATCTACATGCCAAAAGAGTGTTTCCTAAACACCTAGAGCACATTTCACTCACAGTTCTTTTCTTTTGTTGAGGTTTATGGGGTTTGCAGACTCTGTTTTAAACTTTGCCCGTTAAGGGCGTAGGGTGTGCATATGTTAACAATGGGTTTAATGAACAAATATATCCCACAAAAGATCTAACAGATGGTATTCCTTTGATGACACATTGACAGAAGTGTAAAAATTGAAATCAGATGCAATTTCTGTTATTTTGAAAGAACTTTTTTTTTGTATTTCTATTCAAGTCCAAACCTCAGCTGTGAAGGAAGAGACTATAAACTTAATTGGCTATGACGTGCAGAGTTTGAAGATATAAAATGCAACATTCCCTTTGCCTGTGGTACATGTTCCACTGAAAGTAATCTGTTCTGCTTAGCTGTTTGGCAGAAATAATCTCTGAGTCTGATTCTTCCACCAGTCCATCTTGATTAAAATTTATTTTTCCTTCTTTCTGTTGTTTTGGAAAACTAGATTAAAGATCAAGTCTTGATCGACCATGAAAGGAATTCCTGGATTGTTCATTTCATAATTTGATGTTTCGGAACTAAAACCGAATTAATGTATCAAGATGATTGTGAAACTGTTGGTAATGGGCTTAGACAGTCGATTGAAGGGTCAGCTAATCACTTCCTACTGTCTCATGCATGGTTGTGGTAACCAGTAGTCACACATAAGCATATGGAAGTAAGTAACATTGATCTAACTTGCAAACTATTTTCTTACAGAAGTGGTTTTTTGCTGCTTAAAGAATTGTACTGATCCAGTTTATCTTTGGCATTAGCTGCAGCCACACTATTTCTTATTGTTCCACACATGCTGACTAAGTGCAATAATGTTTTATGACATATGATTATTTACTGATACACCAGAAAAAATTTTAAATTTTTTGGCAATGCCAACAAGACAAAGTATTTGGCATGCTGAGATTAGGGATTCTTCATCAATGCATACAGAGTTTGTATTGCATGGTTTCAGATCGGGTAACATTATTATCAAGTCATTGCTTTGCTATTCATTGTGAAATTTGTTGCTGTGGTGCTTCTGTCTAATATATAATGTCTCAGTTTTTTGGCAGGCCCAAAAACTCTGTGGCAGCCTGGAGACCAGATTCTGTATAGTGAAGAATGAGATGCTTGAGACCCCCATCTGAAAATGCTTATACCTATCAATCTTTGTAGTTCACGCACCAAAAATGTCCATCATAAAGCAGTTTCCCATCATTTTCTTGGAACATATATTTCTGAAAATATGATTTGGAGATCATAAAGCTTTAAATCTGTTGATTATTCAGAATACATAACAAAAAAACACTTCCTCAATCTTGTTTAAAAAAAAGAAATACAATTTTTGTATTGTATATGAAAGATTTTATGCATCCAAATACCATTAGAATAACACTGCACAGAAGCTCTTTTTTCTAGTTCTACTCGTCTTTGAACCCCCTATCCCGCTGTGAATGACCCGTCATCAAACAGTAGCAATGTGGATGCAATTATGACTCCTAGGTCAGTTTGTCTCTTTAAGGTTTAAGTGGGCTGGAGCGTTTCATGATTACAGACTTTGCTGTGTGTTTAAGGCCCGGACGTTTGTGATTCTGGGGTTGCCTCTGACTCTTTCTAAAAACTTGCAAAGCTGCTCTCTAAACTCAGTGCAAGTGCTGTTTGAACTGTTTTACTGTTGTTTATCCTAAAATCTTACAGCCTTTATTATCCACTCTCCACTGATCACAGCTCCTTTAAACTTTCCTTTCAAACCTCTAAATCAGTACAACATTGTTTAAACAAAAAGTGCAATTGTGTGTTATTTTTTTTTATCTCAACAAACTGTAACCAAATCATGCAATGATACAAAAATATTTTGCCATCTTTTAAATGATCATTACAGCATTCACTCTACAAGATAATGCCAGCACTTTTAAAATCTATTCATTTGCATGACTTGTACATGGATGATATGACAATAATTAATTTCCCATTGGAATAATGAAGTATTGTTGACTTAAACCGAATTGATCAACTGGATCTTGAAAGTGTAAAAACAATCTTAGCATGTCAGATTGTTGGGTCTTAAGAATACAACATGATTGAACTTTTTTTCCTATCTTTAATGCAATATGTATTTTGTACAATCAAAATAAACATATTAGCTAAACCGGGTGCAGATCTTAGGATTATTTGCCTGCTTAGACAAAATCTTCTGCAAAAGAAAATCCCTCCTCATGAGCATGAATCAGTGGTTTTTGGTTGCTAGTGCACGTAATGCACCAACTAGTGATTTAACTCTCTCCTGAACAAAGATGACAACAATGATCAAACAGTGTTCAACATCTTGGGGAAGAAAAATCATTCTCTGTGATGGCTGCTGTGATCATCGTCTGATTCTTGTCCTCATTTGCCCAGCTAAGAGAGCTTCTCCTTTCCTCCATCCACCTCTTAAACTTTTTGAAGTATGAGGTTTATATTTAGCTACCGTATTTTCCGCACTATAAGGCGCACCTAAAAACCTTCAATTTCCTCTAAAGCCGACAGTGCGCCTTATACATGGACTAATATTGAGCCACAACAGGTCTAGCAACTACAGTAAGCAGCCGCCGACTTCATTTTCCCAGTAGAAGAAGAAGTGCGCGGTGCATGCTGGGATAGTTGTCAGAACGCTGGTTTGTTAATAAAGTTTGATAATACATTTAAAGCCATGGGGGGCAGAGGGGCGGGGGAAGAGAGACATAGACTGCGGCGGCAGCGTGTCGGTTGGTCTGTGTTACCCAGAAAGCAATTGGACACAATATCGCAACACCAACACCGTGAGTGAAACAATGACTGGGGCAGCTACTATATAAAGTATTCGGGGACCACTTCTTTACAAATGTGGATGTGTAATAATAGAGTACGGAACAAATTGGCAACCCAAACTGTAGCGTCTATTCTATGCGCCTTATAATGCGGTGCGCCTTATATATGAAAAAAGTTTTAAAATAGGCCATTCATTGAAGGTGAGCCTTATAGTGCGGAAAATACGGTAATTCACACGAGAAATGTGACGTCCACTCATTGTTGAATCTCTGATGTAAATCCACCAAAGCAGCAAATCATTATGTCTGACATCTTCTACTATAGTGGAAGAGGAGCTATCGAGACTTTTATCTACAACTTCATAACACAGACCTGAAGGTTTTGGGTCAAAACTGGTAGTCTGGTATTTATAGTTGTTTGGTATATCATCCTGCTCTACAAAATATCTGATTTCATTGGAAGAAAATTTATCCCACAGCATGATGGTGCTACTGCCATGCTTCACTGTCATGAAGTGATGTTCTTTTGGTGATGTGCTACATCATTGTCAACAAAGTTCTTGGAGATTTTAACCAGGACTGGATTCTTTCTTTAAAACTTTAGAATTTCTTAGTAAATCCCATCTCTATATTGAGAGATTGTTACATGTAGAACCCATCCAGTACAATGAGATACATGAATAAGTTCAGGTAAATCCAGTCACTCCAGTACGACTAAAGACAAGAATGCCATCAAGAGAAGAAAAACAACCTAGCGTGAATCAAACCATGCTTCAACAACGCATCACTTTAAGGATGTGGACATATATGCAAGCAGATTATTGAAGCTTTTAGTATTAATTTTCTATTTCTTTTCTAAAAATTATTTTTATTTTTCAGTTTAATTATATATTAACAAAACAAATATATAAACAAAACAATTAGATACAGTTTTTACTTGCCAAAATTTGCCATCGTAATAGTATGTTACACTTCTGAGCGCCACTCTAAATAATTCAACTGATGGTGAAATAAATATATCCAAACAGGAGCTACAATGTACCTATAAATGTCATTTAAGTAACAAATATATCTTTTGACTGACACTTTGTGAAGATCTGCTAGTGTGCCCCGACCCAGAAACCTTAGCAGGAGATTTTAAGGGTTTTGTTCTAACAGTGAGTAAAACAGATAGAACCAAAGAAACCAGTGGCGTAATTACACCAAGAATGTTAAAAAAAACACACAAAAAAAACAATTGCCATAGTAAGATTTTAAGTAGGTCAGGTATTAAACATGTGACCTTCTCCCACTTTCTCTGAAGTCACTTCATGAGGAACTGCATGGTTATTCATAAATTATCATTGTGAAAGGGTATATTTTGTACTTCATGGCTATGCCTGCTTGTGATATTGCTGCAAGCCATTTGTTATCAAGAAGAACATCTAGCACATTTGTTGGGAACATGCAGAACTTTGCAAAATTTTGTTTTTGGCACAGTGAGAAGGAAAATGAAAATGCATCAGTACATTTCATTTCATTCAGGCAAGGGCAGTACTTCTCTACATGCCTCTGAGCTTTGTTGCTTAGAATATCTTTAGTGCCCGACATGTGTGTGTTTGTGTGTAGGGGTGTGTGCGTGTGCGTGCGTGTGTGTGTGTGTGTATGTGTGTGTCTGTTGATAGGGGCGGCAGCAGTAGCATCTGTCAGTACTCTGGGTGGCCTGGTGTTCCTGTTGGTAATTGGATCTTAAAGTTTTGGACTGGTGCTGACTGATAAACACCCACCAACACACATATGTGCACACATTACAAAAATGGACATGGCTCTTGTAGGACTTGTTTCTGTTTGTTTACGTCTGCACCAAATGAAATGAATGAGGTTATATTTATGCATCAAGATCCTGAGTCGAGTTACCTACAATTATTTTCAAGCATTGTGATAGTTTGTTTGTGTGTCAAAGAGTAGTTTAACCAGCTTTATCAGAGCCTTCTGCACACTTAAAATGAACATCGACTGTGTCTGGCATCCTCTTAAACCGTTAAAGTGAAAATATGTAAATACCACAAAGCCCTTATGTGTGTAATGCTGTTACATGAGGGTCATCCCTGGAGTCATTACTTCATGCCAAACCATGAATAATGACAGTGCTGTCTGTTTGGGTAACACCTGCATCCACTGTGTTATTTGATATCAGTAGGTTTAACCACATACTCAGAGTCAGACCACCTGGATTTCCTACTGGGGAGCTGTCTATTTCTGTAATGGTTTCTATGGCATGCATACATAGGACCTTGGAGAAAAAAGAAAAAAAACACACACAATTCATACAGTGCATGCACTGCCTTGTGAAAGTACAGTACCTGCTGAACTTTTTCACATTTTCTGATTTTACTATTATAACCTTCAATTTATTTATTTATGTAGTTGCATTTTATGTGCTAGATAACTATAAGGAAGTAAAGTGAAAAATATATGCATGTTTTTTTTCATGTTTTGAATTAAAATCAAACACTTAAGTGTAAGCATTTTCCATGAGGATGTCCATTCATGATGATATTCACAGTCCAATAATGACGATGTTCAGCTATGATTCATCTGCCAATTGCACATTCTTTACTGCATCTTGTTGCCCCTTACATGGGTTGTGGAAACATTATTCTTTTCAGGATTTATTTATCTCCATTTAGTTTCCTTCGATGTGAAGTGTTTTGTATGTTCTCCAGAAAGTTAAATATTGGTCATATCTGACCAGAACACCTGCTTCCACATATTTGCTTTGTGACCTGCATGGCTTGTGGCAATCTGAACGTCTTGTGGCTTATTTTTTATCAAGTCATCTTCATAAAACCAGATTTGTGGAGTGCATGAGTAATCGTCAACAGATTATTCCAGCTGACCTATAAATCTCTGCAGCTTCTCCAGAGTTACCAAGGTCAGCTGGAACACTTCTCCGATTCATGCTTTCCTAACTTAACTAGTAAGTCTGGGTGGGCAATCATGCCCTGGTAGATTTACAGTTGTGCCATATTGGTTTCTGACCTAACAGCTTTAATCTTCTCCTAAACTTCATCCCAAGATATATTATTTGCTATGTGTGAGGTATTCAAATATCACGTACAGTCTGTTTATACGGAAAATTAGTTGCACACGTTTGGACTTATTTACTAAGTAGGTGACAATTTAGCCAACATGAATTTTATTTAGGAGTATAAGGATGAAAATAATTGCTACATGTCTCAAATTTGTATTTGCAAAGTGAACATTCTGTATAATTGTTCTATCACCTGATAATCATGCGCAGCTTTGCGTTGCTCTGTCACATAAACCTCCAATAAAAAGCATTTGCATTTATTTACTAGTGCCTAAAACTTTAAAAGCCAAAATCATTGAACAAAATCATTAATCAACCTTATTCTTGTTCTTCCTATCTCATCTTCTTCTCCCTCCTCCCCATTTTCTCGTCCTGTCGTCCTCTGTTGTCTTCCAGGTGGTGCTCGACAACATGCGAAGGAAATGCAAGTGCCACGGGACGTCAGGGAGCTGCCAGCTCAAGACTTGCTGGCAGGTCACTCCAGAGTTTCGGCTGGTGGGTTCAATCCTAAAAGAACGTTTCCACATTGCCACCCTTATCAAGGCTCAAAACAGGAATAACGGCCAGCTGGACCATTCGAACCATAACAACCACAACAACCACAACAACCACAACCACCATCACAGTCATCGAGAGAACCACCACTCACATCGCCGGCGGCTTAACATCAGGGAGCTAGTGTATTTTGAGAAGTCGCCTGATTTCTGTGACCGGGACCTTAGCTCAGACTCGGCGGGCACACAGGGACGAATCTGCAACAAGACCAGCCCGGGGATGGACAACTGTGAGAGCCTGTGCTGCGGGAGGGGGCACAACATTCTGCAGCAGACGCGTAGCGAACGCTGCAACTGCAAGTTCCATTGGTGCTGCTACGTGGTCTGTGAAGAGTGCAGGATAACAGAGTGGGTCAGCGTTTGCAAATGAAGAAAAACACACTAAAAGTCACCAGACATAAGAATTAAAAGACAGACAAATGCCCCAATGTTTTTTGTCATGGACTGCAGTTTTTTTGTTGCAGAGAAGTCATGGAAGGACAGTGTGACGCATTTGATGCGGCAAACAGAAACCTGTGTTGGTCGGTGTAAAGCGTGCACATGCAGGAGGTGCCTGAAGCTGCCACACACCACCCTTCTTTGGAGACTATGGAACATAGTTGTAATCTCAACCTTACTAAGCAAAGAGGATTGCTTCAGAAAGAAAGTAAAATTTCTTCTTAGCTTTATTGGTTTAAGATCTATTTGAAATTCTGATTTGCTTTGTATATTTTAAACAATTCATACACTAAGCAGCGCAATCAGCAACTGATGACAGTGCTTGAATCCAGCCATTTTCATGTCGCTTGACCACTATCTAAACACACAAGTGTAGAAAATTAACAGAATTATTTCAAAACAACAAATAATATTTCAGCACTTGCAGATTTTGTGCCTTCTTAAAGGGCAGTTGAGGAGTTTCAATATTTATTTATAGCAGCTGTCATGTTGCACATAAGACAGAGCAGGTTTAACTGATACTTTGTAAATCCTCCCATCAATGTTGTTATGTTGTGTGTAATAAAGTATAGCCCTGAAAACAACTATGACATCCCTCAAAGAACACGTGACAACTGACAGGCGGAAGGTAAAGTCAACCAAAAGACAGCATGTTGTTGCTGTTGCTTTATGGGATTCCTCATGGCACACCTTCACCTTCTTCAAAGGGAAGAAATACAATTAGCTTCCAAGTACCACTTCTAAACACTAAGTGTGTGGACCCACTTAAACAATAACCACAGACACAAATTTGTGCCACTGTTTTCAGACCACCAAATAACACAGCACAGATATGCAGTTCTCCAGTGTGTCATGTGTGGTCTGTATGATGTGATACGTGATGTACGAAGATGGTCAGAATGCACATTAAACCCAGCAAGTCCACATTTTATCTTTGACGTGATCTAAACAGCACTGTAAATAAAAAAAAAAAAAGAGTGATGCTGCACAAATGCCATCAATGATGTTCGAGTGTGTCAAGAAATTGAGCGCACATGAGCGAGCTCCAGTTGCACACACACTATGAACATCCTTAAGTGAGATCAGGCAAAGTCTTTCCTGTCTTGTGACGCAGTGTCTTGTGTGCAACACTGTAAGCTTCTTGTTGTATGTACACTCACTCGCTTCACAAATTATCAGTGTGTACTATAAAGATATTCTGATGTCAGCTGCAAAGTATATATAAGGAACAGTTTAAGTAAGCTACTTATCAGATGGTGTAATTTATTTAAAGCAATTTATTTTCTGTGTTTAAAACAGAAAAACCGAAATCTGGGATTGTGGAACCAGTATAACTGATAAGTAGTTTGCACATACTAAACAGTGTCCAGCAGAACTTTGAAAGATGTCAGCATTATGTATTCTAAGTGTTAAATGTAATGTATGTTTGTATTTTTTCTGTTTTAATATGGTTATTATCTAAGTTATTTTATTTTTGTGGATAACTTAATATTTGTAAGACAATAAAAACAGACTGTTCATGAAAGAGGCTTCATTGTGATCAGTGACGACATGAATTTGTCATACTATATTACAAAAGGTGCAGCTATTTACAGCACGTAATGATTTATGTTTTTTACTAATATTTTCAGTTTTTCAAGACAACTAAACTCAAGCATTTTTTATTTCCTAATTTAGGCTTAAAATATGTTTGATATATGCAACATTTTAATAAAACTCACGGTAACAGTAACTTGGTTGTGATTTAAGATATCTGAGTTTGGAAATACATATCATCCTTTAAAATGTATACATTTGTATTTATTTTATGTCATTATTTTGAAGAAAACTGTTTTTACTTTGACATTAAATTTTGTAAAGGTTATGAAAGGGTAAAACATCCGAGGGGGTCAATGCTTTTCATAGGCACTGCATGTCACTGAATTAAGACCACTCTTAAAGAAACACCGTTGTCTGAACAATTGGGTGGCAAAAACTTAAAGATGACACAGGTATTCAAAGGCAGCCCTAATTTGAATCTACTTAATCTGAACATTAGACATAAAAATGCTGAAAAATGTTCCCACTTTATATAATTTAGAACCGCTATTAGAAATTCTTGTCACAAATGATTCATGCATTTAGCTGTGAGTTTTGGATATTTCTAGGTGTCACATGGCTCACCTTAGCATTTCTTATTAATCATCAATGTTTTTCTTCTACCTGGTCAGAAACCTAGAAAATCCATCAAGTGTTATTTTTGCTGCTGACTGACACTATAAATTTGGTAGAGAAAGGTTAAGCTTTAACTTCAAAATAAGGGTCTTTATTTACAGGGTTCATATATTTAATTTTTAACTTTACGGTGGCCCAGAAGAGTCAACCAAATGCAAATGTCACAACACAACAGCAAAAGCCACAAAGTATATTTAAACCGAATAATAAACTTGCTATGATAAGTCTCCATTTTAGCATAACTTTTTGTTGTGTTGTGACTTTTGCATTTTGTTTATCATTCAGTGGCAACATACTAAAAAGTTCTATCACGTACTGAGCTCTAAATGCAAGACTTTATTCATGTTTTTCTTACTATTGCTGCAAGAGTTATTGACAAAATACCCTAACCTTCTGGATGAATGCAGTGTGTATTTTATGGAAATATTCCACAGTACATTGTGGCTAAGGGTAAGCTCCGCCAAGTTATGTTACTCTCACTGAGAAACCAAAATGACAACAAAAAAGACAATATTTCATTCTGTTTGCCTTTCTGTTGTAATTATAGTTATTGCAGCAATTACTCCTGACTTTGCTTGACCTGAATGTTTTGTTAGGAGTCTTCGGATATACCCAGACCAGATAAGACCACAGGTTTGTGGTCAAGTGCAGACCCTCCCTTACCAGTTGCTACTTGCGTGCAGAGAGAAATCCTGTTGAGTGTTCTGACTTACTTGTGTATTCTGTGCCTCAAGGGATGTGATGAAGTCACCAAGTGATGTGTAAAAATGCAAGAGATACACTTTTAAAGTAAACAGATGTGAAGTAAAAATGTGCTATTCTGGACTCATGCGAATCTATTCTTATCCAAATATTCAGCTGCTCTCTGATGCACCATATGGACACTGGATTCAACATGCACACTTCATCCTTAAGTGCGCTGATCCAAGTGAAAATGCTCTTAACAGCCCTCTCTTTGCGTATAAATAGTTTATGTGTGAATGTGTGCTCGGAGTTATGCTGTGTGTGTGAATTGCACGTGCGTGTTTGTTTATGCAGCCATGTCTGTTTCTTTTGGCGGACACATGCGTTTAAGTGACAGAGTGGGCGTATGCACGGTAGTATTATGTTTTCACAATGGCCTGAAACCAAGGTTGGGCAACCTGCTGAGATTGCTGTATGTGTTATTTAACCAGTAGGCTTCACTGGCTGCCAAGTGCAAGTTCAAATGGTGCTGGACAAAACCTGGAGCTCTTCACCTCATGCTTTCTGCCCTGATGTTTTGATTTTAAATAGAAAAAAGACAAAGAGAAAACCCTCATATGTCTTAAAGACTTGCTAAATTTCTAATCCCTAAAAATAATTATCACATATTAAATTACTTGAAAGAAAAAAAAAAAAGAAACATTAATCTTCATGAGAATGGTTCTTGCCTGTGAATGTGAGCAACACCAGGTCTGAACTTGTGTGCTAAGTTTATTTGAACAGTGACTGTTATTTTGATAGAAAACAGGTCACGAGTGACAGAAGATTTGGGCTGAAACAACATCATGCTGGTAAGTTTGGTTTATTTTGTTGTGACATGAACAAGCACGTCTGAATCACTTGTTAAATATGCTTTAATGTTTTCAATGTAAAGGTCAGAGCGTGGCTCAATGACGCCCAAGTGGACTTACATATAATCACAGATGATACTTATTGTTAATCACACTGTTTCATAAGCCTTTGATTTAAAAGAGAGAAAGAAAAGAAGTAAGGAAGGTAGAACACAGATGTGCACACTATTTCTATAATTTAACATGCAGGTTGTGTGAGCTGACCAAGACACTACTTTAGCAGAATGCATTACTGTGATCTGGATCCTCTTGACACCTTTCATTGAATTAGACCTGGGATTCCCACATCCATCTTCCAGTTTTGCTGACAAAGAGAATCTTAGAACAAAAGCTGTTCAAACTGATCTGTGACAGGGATGGAACAGCTGGTTTGTCTGGCCTAAGTTGTCAGCTGTTTTACACTTTGAATGACTAGAAATGCAATCGAAACAAATAAAAAAAATGCTTCTAAATAAAGTTGCCAAAATACTCTGAGCAGAAAACTGTATGGGGAAATAAAATTAGCTGGAAATTCATACAAAATTAAGACAGCAAAGTCATAATTTTGGGTGTAAACAGTCTGTTATAGATGTAAAAACGGGGGTGCAGGACACTGAGCCATTTTCAGAAACCCACATTATCAAAATGTTCTCAAATGTGCAACATTTTGGTCACAGTCCCTTTTTAAGCATTATTATTATTTTTTACATGTTAAAAATAATAAGAAAATAGTGACAGATGAGAGATGTAAAGGTGCATGATTATAGAAAACAATTTTCAAGCTAAGAAAAATCCAAGTTTAAGGTTTGTCACATATCATTAATGTGCTTAAAATCCAACCTCACTTCAAAGTTCAGCACATCAATTTCTTTTTGTTTATCAAATTAATCAGCATTCAAATTTTTCCCTGTCGATTTATTATGTCGTCAATTATAATTGGATGTTTGTGATGACATCATCATATTTGTAGCACCATTAGCAGGAGCCCAATGGGCTCTTAATTTTGCAATTTTGTTAGAAAAAAGAAAAAATATATATGTTTAAGTGCTAGTTGATCTCTTCTAAAATATTTCAATTATTTTTTTCATTAAAACTTGAGCTTTCGTTTCCATTCATAAGTAGACAAGCCCAGTTAGAGCAAATTCTGCAGGAGGACTGGTACACTTCAACAGAAGGCATCACAAGGTAAGAATGCTATGTAGAAATATTAAAGGAACATTTCAAAACATCAGGCAGGAAATTAAAGCTTGGGTACATATTGGTCTTCCAAATGGACAATGGCTCAAAGCATGCAGCCAAAGCTGCTACAAAGTGGCATTACCATCTTACCCTGATCTCAATCCAAAGGAGAAGTTGTGATTAGTTCTAAAAAGGTGTGTGTGGCAATCCAAACCTGACTGACTTATACTAGTTCTGTCAGGAGGAATGGACCAGAACTCAAAGTCATACACTTTAAAAGATGATTATCCCTGTTAGGGACCAAATGTATGTAAACTACTGAATTCAAATAAAGTTACAAAAGTTCTCTAAAAAAATGTCAAAGTTTTCTGGCATTTAGCAAAGAAATTTAATTTGGATAATTGACTAACTTAAAACAAAAAAGTTTCGTCTGATTCAACTTCAGTCAGTGAGAAAAAAAAACAGTTCGTCTTTTTATTTGGTGTATATAAATATCTGGTTTCAACCATATATAGACCAACAAAACCAGAACTACACTTCACAATGGAGTGTGAACAATAACAATCTACCACAAAGTGTGAATCATCTCTCCATTGCCTTGGTGCATTCATATGGAGTGCCACTACATCTAATTGCCTTACGCCTTACCAGAGAGCACCCCTGAAAAGTTGAGCATGCACAAAACTTTCAGGGTGTGATTACAGGGGTTTTCGAACAGCTGCTTGAGTATTTCTTGTTATACATCTGAATTTAGGTCAGGGTCAATCACCTACTTGCTGCTTAAATGCATCTTTTGGTAAAGTTTAGCGCATGCCAGTCCCTGATCGTCAATAGGCCACATCAGATCATGGCTGACCAAGCTATGGTTGGATTAGAGAAGAACAAATACAACTTCAGTACCAACCTTTTAAAGTTAAGTTAAGTTAAGTTAAGTTAAGTTAAGTTAAGTTAAGTTAAGTTAAGTTAAGTTAAGTTAAGTTTAAAGTTAAGACTTTTAAAGTCTTCAGAGTTATCTACTATTAAGTGAGCTCAGTTGACTAATGACGGCTAAGTATGTTTTCTGGATGATCGATCTCTATACTATGCTGCATTATTTTCTGAAAAATAAAAGGTAAGCTCTGTCTCCAATAGTTTCTTTATATTGTTTTAAAAAATTTGGTCTCAAGACGGGCTTGGTTTAAAATAACTAATTCATCGGGGTTTTTTGGGTTGTTTTTTTTTACCTTGTGGGATTTTGCTGTGATCTAAATGTGATGTGACAGGAACAGAGAACATGCAAGGTACATCTACATGATCTCATAGGGCCCCTCTTGTATACCGTCCTTTCAGGTTCTTTACAAATACTTGATCTGCGCTAACACTGCAGTTTGATCTGTGTTATTTATTCATGATCTTTTCCACCAGGGAGGGATCGAAGAGGAAACATGGATCATTTTTAGTGAGCTTTTTCCTCCATCAATTTTTGACGAGGGTAGCCATGGAGTACATGCTTTTAACACCATTTGCAACATATTCCGCTCGACCTAAACTGACTCTTGCTCCGCTGGATTTGAGTTCCACTTTCTCGAAGCCTGACAGGGAGCGAGATGGTGTTGAGAAATGTTATGGTCCCGCTGACGAATTCACTTTAACTCAAGCCTCACACACATACACACTCTACATGCTTGTCATTGTCAGCTTTGAAGATAGGGAGTGACACGAGGAGGAATTATTGTAAAATATTGATCAGCAGGGGTCAACCATTTCCTCACAAGAGGTGCTATTTGAGGAAAAAAGACAAACCTCTATGGTCCAACGGTTTTCCCTAGAAAGAACCTCGAGATGCTCTAAAACCAGCTGAAATGTAACACTTTTCGAATGAGAAAATTTGAAGATATCACTTTGCTTGGTTGATTCCAAATCAGAAACTAAATACTAACTGACGATGTTGTAGACATTTCAATAAACAAACAAGGTGACATTAAGACAACTTTGAGAAGTGACTTTCCAAAAATTCACTTTCAAGTGAGATCTTCTAAATACAAAGTTTTCTTTTTTAAATTTTTGTCATCTAAAAACTTTCTGATCTTTATTTGCCCAGTTCTTTTTTCTTGTCCTAAAAAAACATCACAATATTGAACAGTGAAGTGCAGGCAGGTTACCTGAGTTAACTACCCTGGTAATGTCAGCTAGTATTACTCACTGAGTTTATTCATAAGGAGCATAACTGCATTCAGTTTAAAATACAGCTGACTACAGTAAATAAAATAAAATAGAGAAACTAAGATAAAGTCTGTAGTTCCTAAAATGGTGTCAGTCTGTCCACTGCAGAAACAGTTAACTGATAACATTCTCTTTTCACTCAGACAACAAATACCTCACTTTCTAAAACTATTCCAATAACCTGAGAGATTGAGCACCAAAGTCAAAAAACATCTGAGAATGTTTGATATCTTGATTGTTGCTCTCTGACAAAGGACTCGACTTAATGTGCCATTGGTTAGTCTTTTATCGCCACATTCTTTCCTACTCTGTTATACATTCTCCAATTTTCCTAAAAATGCTTCTAAACCCACCATTTTGACCTCAACACAAAGAGTTCACCCTTTCTGAAGAACATTAAAAAACAGATCATTCATATATTCAGTCAATAGAGTTCCACTTTTTTGAAGGGTTCTCCATTGTTTTTTTTATTTGTTTTTTTTGCACAAATAACTTCAAGAATAAGTCAAAGCATTACTTTGGGTTAAAGGGTACCTGCAAAAAACAAAAAAAACAAAACAAAAAAAAACATATTTAAGAGGAAATATGAAGTAATTTTGAATTACATGGTTTGGCTCTGTTTTAGGGCATGTTGAGCCTATTCTACTGTACAAAAACACTCTAATAAAAATGTATATAGGAAACAAGGGAGGACGTAACAAACCACTGTGAAGACATAGTCCTTTAACACCTAATATTTGAGCAAGGAGCATTTTAGTGATCTCGTTTTAAACTTCACTATAGTCATTTATTTTTTGTAATCTCAGAGCAAATATATATAATATACTTTATGTATAATTGCAGAGTAGGCAAAAAATATCCTCCACATTTCAGATTTATGAGTAGGTCTTCTACGAGCTCAACCAAAATGTCTACCATCTTAAATATATCTTAACTCTTTACTCTCAGCATGTTGTATCAGCCCTCTCCTTTATAAGCTTGTTGGCTTTTGGGTTTTAATCAGTTATCTGCCTTAAACAAGTAAAAACTGCTGCCTCGTCCGCCAAACTGTCAAACTTCTAAGACAGTGAAATTAGTAATTCCAGCATTAATAACATATTGTGGGACAAGCTACGGTACCCTTTAATCTTAAACTGTTCAGCGGGCTGATTTATGTCCTCTCCACTTCCTACCTTCTTTTTTTATCTAACTGACCCATGACAGACTGCAACCCACAGTCTTCTTCAACCAGACCAGGCTTTAATCATCAAGGGGTGTGTATGGGTCTGAGAGATCTGAAAACCAGTGATGACCCAAATATTTTTGTAAATTTTTTGTTTATATTTTTGTAATTATATGATGACAGAATGAGCACACAAAATTATGATTTTGTTACTGGAGAGTTGGTGGTTCATCCTGATTCAACAAAAACAACAAAAAGAGAGAGAGAGAGAGAGAGAGAGAGAGAGAGAGAGAGAGAGAGAGAGAGAGAGAAAGGTTCAGATGTTTTCTGGCAGACCAGGACTGCTCAGTGTCATTTGGGATTTATGAATATAGAGTCACATTTATGCAATCTCAAATTTAGATTATGAAATACTAAAACATTATTTTCTTTTTTTTTGTCCTAACGTGTACTTAGAGCTCAACACTTGACTAGATGAAATGAAACTTGCATATGCAAGAAAAAACATTAGATGTGCATATACTTTTGGCTTAGTTCAATCAGGGCTCAAAATATTAAGGTTTGTTGCACCTTTCCCAAGAAGCTAAAAGACTACTTTCTCAGCTGACTGGAGATGACAAATGACATTGAGATGATCTGGATAAATTAATATGGTAAATTGACTAAACTTATTAATATTTTTCTACAAATTTTGGTCAAATGGTGCCTACCATATGTCTGAAATTATCTATCAATCACTTGAATTTATGACTGAAATATTTTCACTCAGATTATTTATTTTAATAACTTATCAGGAAGCAAATTAGAAGAAAAACTTCAAATCATCCACAAAAGAAAACTAAGCTCAAATAAACTCATGAGATCAGTTATAAACAGTTCAAAAAATGAAAGGATAAAAACACCACCACTGAATTCAGGTGTAACAGTCCAACTGGCAAAGGGCCTAAAAATACAAAATGAAAAAAATGCCTGTTGGCAAGCTTTATACTGGTAAAATTACAGTAGCTCTACAAAGGCCACATATTTTCGCAAGTTGCCCTGACAGCTATGAATCAGTGTTTTTATGTGATCTTGAGTGAAAGTGTCCTTGGGTAAGACAAGGAGCCCTCACATTGCCAGTGATATGCACACCAGTGTTTGAAGAAGACACAACAATGCAGATGAGAGACAACAATACTGGTGTTTCGTTTAAGGGAAATTACTCTGAAATCCTTTTCACAACATGGGGTTGGTATGAAAGACATTTACCATATATGTATGCTATTAGTTTTTTCACAGAACTTGTTAGAAAGTAAACTATGAGACAAAAACAAATTATACATTTATCATCATTTTCATTTCAGAGCTTACTTTTTTCAGATGCCAACATTTTAAAGTCCTTCCTTTGTGCTGGAGGTATTAAATGCCTTATTTGTGGGAGGTTAAGTGAGAGAGAGAGTTGGGACAGTGTCAAAGAATGGGTGTGAGAGATGATGATGAGATTAAGGTTAATCAGTAGCAAGTTATTTGTGCAAAAGAAGAGAAAAAAAACATATCCCTAGGCCATCTCTGCTAAATTACCTTGAGTTCACTGCACATGCTGTCTTTGTACAGACCTGCCAGGTTGATCTCACCCCTCATTCCTCACATTTTTTCTTCCTCTGTTCTCTCCTGTCCAGCGCTCCTTTCTTTTCCCCAATGATCCCAGAGGGCAATGCCGTAGACTGACACAGCACTGGCAGCTACGTAAAGAAAATTTACATCTCCTGGCCTGCATGCATACATGTTTACATGTGCAGGCTACTTGTAGATGACCTAATTATTGACAGAAGCTGACTTTCTGTCATGCCCTTCTGCAGTCCTTTAATGGAAAATAGAATTCCAGGTATATTTTGCATAAGCACACATAAAACGCCATAACATTTTCACGTTAAAGGATGAAATTGTTTTTCCACGTGTTTAACTTAGTGAAGACTGTAAGGTATGCTAACTAAAACTTTCACCTTCTGTTCTGTGCAGGTGTGACTGGGGCCACAGCTCCTATTTTGTCTCAAAGCTCACACACCCCCATCACCTGAACCCTCAGGTGCTGTTTCCTGCTTTTACCATAACTCAGAACTGATTTACTGGCCCAGTTCTCTAAAATTAATTGACACATTTTCACAAAAAATGCTCAGAATGCAACGATTCGCCTTCCTCTATGCATTGTACCAATTTTAATGTGACAGACAGAGGTGATCAAGTTCAGATGAGACTTAGAATTAGTGATGTGGACAGATTTGGACATGCAAAGAGGGGAGTGCCAAGTCGCTAAAGCTACAGTGTTCTAACCTGCCCCATGCTGAAGGCAGGAGTGTGAGTGGGAAGATGCATATGTATGTGTATGTACATGCATTGACACATTTTTTAAGTATGTGCAGAATTTCCACAGAGGTGACCAAGTTAAAGAAGCCTGAGCCACAAGAGGGCAGTCTTACAACTGCAAGAGTGATTATTATGTTGGGGGTGGGGGGTTAGTTCTTCATCAAACATATTTAGCCAGTTTTCTTTGTAGTCTCCACATTAAGGCATACATATTATTTCATTTAATGTGAATCTAAACATGAAGGAATAAATAGCTTTTGTAAAACAATGCAGTGCCAGTGTTTTGCATAGTGTGAGTGAATTGGGATCAAGGGTGTAAAATGCACTCCACAATACTAAATAAGGTTACAGTAAGGATGTGTTTGCGGTTTTCTTTTTTTTGATGATATCCAATTAATTAATCAATTAAGTTTATCTGTATAGCACATGTCAGCAACAAGTCAGTTCACAGTGATTTACATAATAAAAACAGTACACTAGTTAAACAGTGTTGCCATTGTGAGAATCTACACAAGCATATTATGAGGAGTGCAACATAATATGTTTTACATTCTTCTCTGTAACCGGCAGGCCCAGAACACAACATATCTGACTAGGCTTCATCATGACCTGTGAAAAATGTCTTCTGAATAACATTCTTCTTTGTATGATGCAGCTTATGTGTCACCACCTCTCTGCATCAGATATGATCTCCCCTTGTGGGTATGTGACTCTCAGTTGTGTGGTGTAACTGAGAATTATCCTTGTTGTAAGTGAACATTCATTCATTTTGAGTTTAAAGCCAAATGCATGACACACACTTCAAGCATCCATGCTTTTATTGGGGTTGTGACATTAGGAGTATACTTTTACAAGGATCAACAAACAGCAAGAGTGTGTGCATGTTTGCACAAGTGTGTGTACTTGCAGAGTCTTGCATTCACTTACACGTGTTAATGTATTTCCATTCAGTGACGCGCGCTCCAGAGTAATGAGAACAAAGAGATCACACAGATCAGACGCTGGGCAGGAGTGTTTAAGAGTGCACCTACCTCCCAGTGTCACAGCAATAGCCTTCATCTTACCTACAGAAACCACAACAGAGGAGAAGTGGGATGCCTCTCGGGAACATGACTGATGGCTCCCGCCCAAAGGGGAATTCCATACTAAGACCAATGTCATGCTCAGGTGAAATAAATAACCCACCGCGATAACATTTAGTCTATTTTCTGCTTTACACCTATATTAAAGTTAGCAAATGACACACAGGTCCTTGCAAAACTATTCACTCCCCTTGAAATTTTCTACATTTTGTCATGTTCCAACCAGAAATTTAAGTGTATTTTTATGTGATTTTGTGCAACAGATCAAGAAAAACTAGTGTACAATTAAGAAGGGGAAGAAAAATACAACTATCGCTGCTGTTTTCATAAATAAAAGTATGAAATGTGTGATACACAAGTGTATTTTGCTTCCTTTTACACTGATTCACCTGAATAAGTGAAACACGTCACAGAGAACTGTTCAGTTATTCTCTTGAAATAAAAAGAGTATGTGCCAAACATGTCTCTCTGGAAGGGCGATTAAGCAGATAAGAAGGCAAAAAGCCCTCTCTAGCTCTGGAACATCTGGAACACAGTCCCCCCATAGTAGTAGCAGAAGAAGGACGGCTGGCCTGCGAGTCTAAAGCTAGGGAGATACAGGAAGACAGTGTGACTTCAGCTTGTGTGACAAAGGAATGCCTCAGCACTTCGCTGCTATGTCTATTACAAGGAAATAAACATGACAGTTTTGATGCTGACTGGTTTCTGGGCCCCGCTCAAAATGGACAGATCCAGTTTTTGGCATCGGGCTTCACAACAGCAGCTCTGGGCTGACGTTCCACCATGTTGCAAGTTCCTGTCTGCTAGTGACATTAGATGCACGCTTTTGGTGGCTTCATGAGCATGAGAAATTTCAAAAGCATGGGTGAGTGTTGTATGTTACTGCATCACTTACAAAAATACTGCAGAATCAGAAGATGGACCATATGAAGTTTTCAATTCATCCATCAGGAGACGGTAGTCCCATTTGGAGGAGTGAGGCTTTCTATGGAAAAAACCCTCCATTGTCTCAATTTGGTTGAATTTCAGCTGGACTGTCATTGTCTGTTTGGACCAGTAGTTGGTTTTGGCAGAACTCTCAAACCTTCCATTGTGTTGTATTAACGTAAAGTTGAGACCCACCCCTCTAGGATAAACCACCATCCTCACGGCCAGATAAGGGTTTCTGCAACACAAAGCGGGGTTTATTTGTTTTTGATCAGGTCTGGTGCTGTGCAGGGGTTTGCTTAAATAGATCATGGGTTCATTCAGGTTACTGGAAGGTATACATTGCACAGAGCTTTATGCCCTTGAGGTAAATGGAGCAGGTGTACAAAGCTATCCTTGTGAGCAGAAGAAAACGGGTTGGAGTCAGAACAGTAATCTTTCATTTGTAGTGTAGGGGCTGGATAGATATGCACATTGATGCTTGTATTCCCCCCATAAGTGTAATCTTGACATCCGGCATCAACAAATGGGTTTGCACAGCTGTGTGGCACTGTGGTGAATGGGTACATCTTTTAACTTTTGAGCTAACACAGTATTTGTTAGAAGAGGGTTACCATGTTCACATTTTTTCCACAGTCCTGTCTTTAGCAGTTTCCCTGCACTCAGTTCCCTCAGGAAAAGTGTTAAGTATCATAAACGGGTTATAATAATTACGTTCAAGCCTATAGTTTATAGTGGTGGTGGTGGGTGAGAGCCATCTTGGGGTTGCTTAGCTACCAGCTAACACACAGTCACTTATTAACATCTTTTATCTTTTTACTCAATCACTCATCCTACAACAAGAGAAAGTCCCTTTGTAGTTGTCAATATTAACCTTTCCTGCTTCCATCTCCTAATTGTAGACAGGAAACCCGGGAGAGAAACATCTTCCACGGCCAAAGTTAATGTCCTCCTCTGGGTTAACTTAAGGTCACACAGACTTTTACTAACTACAACAAAAACAACTATTAATGGGCAGTGTTTTGTGTAGTTGGAAAGAAGGTGCCCCGTCCTAACCACAGTTATCTTGGGTTTGAGAGCATAGCAAAGGCTCTCATGCCTTCCCCCTTCTTCCTTTGCCTGTTTCCTGATTGGTAGCTTTAAATAACGGCTACAAGTGCCACAGATTATTTTAAAATTCTCAAGACAATCCTTAAAAGTTTTTGATTCAAATGGAACATTTGTGAATAATTTCAAGGTGTATTACCCTGTATAAATATTAAGTTTTGGATTTCAAAGCCTCCAGAACCAATTAAGGAAGACTATTATTTCTGCAAGAAATGTACATTTAAGATGTCCCCCTGGGTGTTTTTAATCGTGCATACTGTAAAATAAATACATTACATGCACTGACAGTTAAAAGCAAAACAAATAACAAAACAAGGGCATTTTTGCTGTATTTCCAAACATTTTTGGCAGGTGTAACAATTGTATTTAAGAGGCCCAGGTCAAGACTTCTACTACTATTCATCCATCCATTTACTCCTTCATTCATCCCATCCATCCTGCTAACCGCTCAGTAAGGGCATCCAGTGCAGAGCAAGCCTCTAATCTGCCGGCCCGAGCAGCTGCTGCTTTGTGGTCGACAGACAGCAGGGCTCTTATTATTATACACATATGCATGGGCTAACACACACATATGGGAATACTCACACATGCAAATACACACATACATACAACATAACTCTCTAATGTGGTAGGCCAGCTGCCAGTGGCGTGCCTTCCCTTCACCAGTGTGACCCAAGCAGTGCGGCTGCAGCTTCTGGTGCTACTGGTGCACTCTGGGGGAATTTCCAGCTCAGAGCTGAAACACAGTGGTTGAACGTGAGAAAAACATTTTGAGACAAAAATTAAGAAAATAACCAAAAAGATGTTGTGAAAGTGATATTTAATCATTGTCTACCCTGTTACAAATACTAACATGTTGACTTTTCTGTTCTGTTTGGGGCTTTTATAGAACCTACAAATACATTTTCAACCAACTTCATCCTGAAACACCAAAATAAAATCTAATGTAAAGAGGCAATTAATACGTTTAAGAGACTCCATTTACTCCACATGTGATTCTGGCTTTTCTCTGCATCTTAACCAAGAATGTCAACAAGATTGCAAACTGCTTAGGGATAAACATGTAGAATTATGCCACCAAATTGATCAACGCATTGATGGGAATATCCATGCAGTTTTAATGCTCCCACTCTTCTTTGCATTCCCATCCAATCTTGCAGACTGCACATCTGTTGGTGAGGTCAACTGTTTTTTTCCCATTGCAGAAACATGACGATGATGGATGTGCTGGCCACAGAGGGTTTCGCTGTGGTTTTTTTCTTTAGCTTAGCCCCAGTCCTGGTCTTCCTATCACTCAATTCCTCTTTGATTAATCAGTTGCTTGCCTAATCACTATAGCCATTCTCAATCTTGGGAATGTTTCATTTCTTTACTCTTTTTAAGTCTTCTGATGAGTTACAAGTTATTTGCCTTACAACAGGTCTTTGATGTATTTTGGTGTTATCCCATTCAATAATTTATAAGCTATTTTAACGTCTATTAAAATTTTAACGTCTATTCTCTGAGATACAGGGTGCTAGCATAAGGACTTTCAAACAGGGATGATGTACTGTATATTCTTAGTTTTGATGAGAATGCAAGTAGCAGCATTGTGGAGCAGCTGTCTGACTTTTGCAGAAGGGATAATAGAATCCTGATGGAAAGGAAGCGTTTACTATTTGAATCAGATCATATATGATGACATGCAGAATTTTCTTAAGGAAAGTTGTGGGTAGGCTATCAAAAGAAGGAGGTTACTTAATTTAAAATTCATGGCCGAGTAGGTAAAATTCAGCAATGTTATCTACACTTGTTATGTTTGGCCTTAGTTTGATAATGTGGAGATTTTTTTTTTTTTCAAATTTTCTCTGTAAAGAAGTTGGCAAATTCACTGCAGGCCTTACTAGGATGGAGTTGAGATGCTACAGCCACAGAAGGGTTTGTCAATCTGTCAACTGTGGCAAACGGAGCACGAGTATTGTTTACGTTTTTGTTAATGATTTCCGCAAAGAATGTTTCCTTTCCATGTTTTAGTGCTGAATGACAGGTTTCCAGTTGATCTTTGTAGATTTCATACTGAACTTAGAGTTAAGTTTGACGGAATGTATTCCACGTATTACTTGAGTAGTACTTCTCCATCAGTAATAAGTCCATTCATACCATACACAGACAAATACACATACACACAGTGTCCAGCTGTATCTGCTCATGGGAAGTGATGGTGAGATCAAAGCAGTCGTCTTGTCATCCTTCCTACACTAAGCCCATAAAACACTCAACCACACTCCTACACACCATTCAGGATACTGTTAATCAGCACCAGCCTGAGCTGCCAAGAGTTCAGAAGGAATCAGCAGCATTTGATTTCTTAGTGCTTTCTAGTGCTACCGAGTAGTAGGCATATTTCTGTTTTTGTCCTTTAAATTGACTATGTTTGTTTTTCCTTGCCATTATAAACATCAACTGATTCTCAGTTCAAAACAATGAGTACATGTCAGTTTTGAATTATTTGAAAAATAAATTCAAATAAGTAGTTGAAAGAATTCACAAGTCATTCTGAACCCTTAAGAGGATTATTGTGCCTTTTTCAAATAGTGACTTACTTTGTTACAAGATAAAAGCTATCCATACCAATAAGAGAAATAAAGTTATTTTCCCCCTCAACCTAATGATTTGTTGAGCAACTCTTGGTGGCAACAATTGCCACCAAGTGACAATGAGTATTTTAATTGGTGTGTATAAATGTTCTTTGGAGACATGTTTTAATTCAGCAACAATAGATTTTCATGCATCAATGGTCTGTTTAAGGTCTTAACAAAAGGATCTCATTGTGACTGAAGGCTGAATTTTACTAGACCACTCCAAAACCTTTTTGTTTCTTTGTTTTGAGCTGTTTGGAAGCGGAATTTTGGATCACTGTCCTGCTTGAGCCTGGGGTCAATAGAACGTTTCCCTTCAGGTGTTTCTGGTAGAGAGCAGAAATAATTGCAGTTCTGTTCCGTTTTACTGTTGCTGATGCTTAGCTAATTCTAAATGCTTAGAACCAGCTAAGCATTTAGCTGTTTTCTCATCAGTGCAAAGAATATCTTACAGATGTATCTTACAGTGTCATAGGTCTTGATGTCTAGAGCAGTGGTTCTTAACCTGGGGTTCAGGGGTTTGATGAGTCGGTCTCAGGGGTTCGGCGGAGCCTCTGCCACGGAGGTAAAGACACACTTGTGTAAAGTCGTGATGACGCCCCGCTTTGCCATCACTTGCTGCAGAGGATCACGTTACATTGCTTAGCCAGTCAGTGCTGCGGAGGAGCACCGATTGAAGGAGCTCCACTCTCAGCATGGATTTGAACTTGTGTCTTTAATTACTTCAGCACAGCTCACAGTTTTTATCAAATTCTGTAGCTTTCGGTGTACTTCTAAATCTGCTCCTTAGTCGCATCTTTTCGGGGTTGCTACTGCCTCTAGTGGTGTGGGGGTGGTACACAACTAATATAATTACATTCCTAAATCAGAATACCGCAAAGTCTTTATTATTTATTATTAATGTTTCATTCTCTTACGAATGTAGAGCTAATTAAATAATCTAAAGACCTTAAAGTGGTTACAGTTTCTCTCGATGGCCAACCTGTTGAAACTGTGGCAAATTTTAAATACCTTGGGTCGTTCCTGGACAGTCACCTCAACTTTGCTGAAAACACTGACTATATTTTGAAGAACTGTTCTCAGAGACTCTACCTTTTAAGAAGACTTAGTGATCAAGGGGTGACCCAACTAGACCATGATAACATGTCTTGAAAAGAAGGGTTCAGTGAATGCGCATATGAAACTGGTGAGTTCGGTACCTTAAAAAAGGTTAAGAACCACTGGTCTAGAGGATCATCAAAATATGCTTAAGCAAATGTGAGACTGTCATTGTCAGCACTGGGTTCAACCTTGGAAGGAAGCAATTTTTCCCTGTCCATGTCACATTGTTGAAGCATGAGCATTGAACTTAGATGAACCAATTAGGCCTGTAGTGCTAGATCAGTCTTTCTCAAACTGGTGATCTGCGGGCGCCCCCTAATGGTCCTTAAAGTATTGCATGTAAACAACCGTTTATTTGCCGTGACGTGATCTCAAAGTGCGACTAATACAATTAGTTTTCCAAATAATTCTGCTTGGAACAAAAACAACGCCAGGACTACTTACAGTATAACAGAAGAAGCTGCTGAGAGGGATGCAGAAGAGGATTTTTGTTTATGGAAAGCAACTGAAGTCTATTTTTCTTTTATTGTGTTTCAAAATTACAAATGGCCCTTAATGTCATTAATGCACACAACACTTGGTAGTAATTAAACACTTATTTTTTTAATTTTCCATGTGTTTGACCTCATTGGGAAGATTTGAATCCACACTTTCAGAATATGTAGATAACTCAAAATGCCTTGAGTAGACGTGTTCATGGTTTTGCCATGGCCAGTCACATTTGCAAAACAACATGAATGAACAAAAAGAACACCAACAAGCTCATTAAGAGACTAAAATTATTATATTTTGACATGTGTTATTGTGGGGCAATGTCAAGTTAGGTGGTCCGTGAGTGTTTGGAATAAGTGGTACTGAACCTGAAAAAAGTTTGAGGAATACTATGCTAGATGTTCTATGTTTCTTTGTAGACTCCTGAATGAGACATAGAAGCACTCTTTGGGCTGTTTTGCTAAGAAAGGTTTACAATTATTTTCTTCTTTTGTGGAGAATAGCTCTCCAACTGTAGATCAAGTACCAAACCCTTAG
Source organism: Poecilia reticulata (assembly GCF_904066995.2). Lineage (NCBI taxonomy): Eukaryota > Metazoa > Chordata > Actinopteri > Cyprinodontiformes > Poeciliidae > Poecilia > Poecilia reticulata. The sequence goes on from NC_088831.1 coordinate 38,617,432, forward strand.
AAAAGGCTGCAATAATTTCATGATGTTCATTACTTTGCTCCTCTGCTGGTCTAAAATTTATTTTGAGACATCTTGCATTTCAAGATATCTTAAGTTCTTTTTGAGGGAATGTTTGATTACACAAGTCTGAAAGTAAAGAGGCTTGGGTGTGACTAGTAAAACTGAACCCAATACCAAGTGTTTCATCACAGTGGATTTTGTAAATCACCTGTCACAGTTTTTTGTTTTAACCTGGTGACGGGAATGTGAGACCCAAGTTATGGGAAGTTATTTTGCCTGTCTGTACTGAGTCATTATTCTTTAGCCAGTCACAAAGTGAGGTCAGAGGTTAAATCAGATTCTGTCATTTGCAATGGAAACAACCACATTTCTGCAATCGCAACCTTCTTGTGAGGTTCCAGGGACTTGATACAAAGGAACCAGAGAGGAATTGACCAATGAGAAAAAGCTTCAAAATGTAGGCTTATCATTGGGGTATTTAGCATACCTTTAATCTGAGACAGGAGACGGCTGTATTAACTCAATTGTATCCAGATGATTACAATCTGGAAGGGAATCACTTTAAAGTCTTTCCCCACATAACCTTACGTACTTTCTACCTGTGTCATGCAAATGTTCTAAGACTTAACATTTCTCTTAGAACTTGTGAGAAGTATTTTAATGTGTTATACGTTTTTATTGATATGAGAATATTGTTAAATAGAGTTTGTTAAATGTTTTTATTCTTGGCAATATAAATATAAACCTACCCAAACCTTAACCCTACCCAAGATTAACAGAATTAGGCATCATTTGGAAAATTAAAATGTTTGTTTTGGTAAAAAAGAAAATAATATATTATGGTAATCTATTTCACAAGAGTGATATTTTGATTTTCAGTTTTACAAAACAAATGCACAATTCATATCCAGTTGTATAGATCAACCCCATTGGGGTAATTGGAGTGATTTTGTTTGGGGTAAACAAAATCACCCCAATTTAAATTTTGTACAAATAAAATCACACGTTTAGACTCAAGTAATGACTAAGTATTTTTATTTTGCATTAAACGTATATTGCATATCACTTAAGTATAGAACTAACAATCTCTTATATACACTGGTTTCAGGAAGAAGAGTCAAGAATGTCAGTTAGATTTCATTACAGTATAAATACAATATTATCCAAAGCAACATAGTAAGATGGACATGATGTGGGCATACTTTTTTATGCTGAAAGATTTATTGAAGAAATTAGAAGTCCAATCTCTGGGATTAGGCATGGAAAACATGCTCAATATTTCCATTGAATCAGCAGTTACTCCACATTTCACAAACCTGACATTTTACTCCCATTGCTGTGGCCTGGCTTTATTCCCAGAGACCTACCAGCTGCTGTTGAACCCAGAAGTTTACATAAATCAAATAAAAAGACCCATAAACCTTATTTTTCACTGTCCGCAGTTAAATCAAACCAAAATTCTCGTTTTAGGTCACTTCGAATTTTGAACCTATTTGCCTTTTGAACTGGGTGACTTGTGCCAAATGGTTTGGGTTTCCCTCCATAAGCTTCTCACAGTAGTTAATAAGAGTTCTGGCCCATTCATCCTGAAAGAACTGTTATAACCGAGTCAGGTTTGTTATGGTACAACAAATGAAAAAATTCTTCATTTTTTGATCAATGTCATTTCACCTGTCTTGAAAAAGAAAAATATTTACTATTGCAAATATGTTGCTTTTTCCATTTAAACTTTGATATTTAAGACGTTATCAACACCTGTCAGCTTAATATTTTATTAAATTCATACTTCAGAGCTAATCTTCCCCACTCACTCTTAATATAGCATGTTCAATGCTGTTTCTAAAATTATCTAGTCATAAGAAGTTAATAACGTGTAATTACCCATACGGGCTGTTTTAAAAAGTAAAAATGTGAAAAAGAAAGTAAAAAAACATCACTCTAAAGAAAGTACCTGATTGTTGTAGACTGCCATCGAATGGTCTAATTTACTACTTTAATTGCAGACAGAAAGAATATCAAAAAGAGTGTATGACCCCTCTAATGGGTATAACCTCTGCAGAAATTCAACATGGTTAAAGAGGTCACCATTAGAAAGCATATGGAGGCTCAGAGTGTGAGATTTTTGTGAGCATTTATCCTGATAACTAACTGAATTATGAATTAATAATTATAGGTAAAAAAAAACACTTTAACTAAAATCTTATTTAAAGAACACATTGTTTCTAATAGGTTTTAGATTAAAAAGAATACTATTAGAACAGAAATGTAAATCTATGAATAAATGAATAAAAAATACTCATCTAACAAATAATGGAAGTTTATATCACATAGAGTTTTTAAATGTATGAAATGAGCCATGACTTAATTTTGTCCCAAAAATATTAAAGATCACAAACAAAGCTCCAAAGTAAAACATGGTGAGCGCAAAAAATGACCAGCACCAAAGTCAGATTAGTCTTAAAACTTCTCTAATTCATCCCAAAAACAGAACTGAAATTAACCGAGGAATATATCTAAAACTAAAAAAAATACTAATTTACAGTTGAATGTTATTTTCTTTCTAAATTACTTTCCCATAAAATGTTTTTTTTAGATTTCCCAAATATTTTGTAACCAACCCAAACCACTTTCACATCAACCAAACTCAACCAGTAACATTTTTCAGCTTAAAGAAACATAATTGGTGTAAACCCTTGCATGGTTCCATATGTGCATGGTCAGGTTGAGTCGGCATGTGCTCTATGAGTGTGTGTATGTTTTTGTGGTCATGGAGTTTGCATGTATATACCCACAGGAAACACTCATTAAAGTAATGTCTGTACCTGCTGTGTTGTTTCAATTACATTTTATAAGAAAGACTCACCAAGGTGAGTGAGTAAGAGTGGTGTAGGGCTGCTCATGTTTTTCTGACTCAGTTGATGCTGTGGGTGAGCAGGGAGGGGCAGAAGACCCTGATGTGGTTGCCTCTGCAATACTCCAACACATGGCAGTGAGGGCATGAGGCTACATCACCAAAAATGTCTGGGAACCTTGTGTTTGTGTGAGCGTACAGTGTGACTTTTAATGGACTGACGTGGCCAAACTGATCATTATGTGTCTCTGTGTCATTGCGATATCCTGGGAATATTTGTTCCAGATAGACAGAACAGCTGCCCTGCTAACCTCCAATGGTACACCACAATCACTATCAGTCTTACTGGAAATAAGCATGTTTCTCTTTCAATATATGCACATTGATTCAAACTGTTATTTTACTTATACATTAGTTATGTCATGGCTTGTTAAAAACACTACGTTATGTACTTTGTAGAGAGGGTCTGGGATCTCGGCTATTGAAAAATGATTGCTTTCTGGATGCATGGACTCTGTTGAGGTTCTAAATTTTACCCAGTTGCTAACATTTGTCCATGACGTGTGTAAGTTTGATGCTTACCGGAAATTGTCTGCGCTGTAAACAACTATCCTCCCCTGCAGAGAGAGAAGTGCAGACCCAAACGAGGCAGCTGTTAATGTTAATTCAGTATTTGGAAGTGTAGCCAACATGGACTTACTGGCTTCGTTCACTTCCTCCGCTACCATTGCTAAAACTACAAACATACTACAATTCTAAAACAATGCAGAAAGACGATGTCATCATTCATCACTTCCCATTCTGTTCGTTAATTGACTGGGTCAATCAACAAAATCCAAGTCAAGAGAAGAAAATACGGACTGTCCTGGAAGTGAGAATTCTTTCAAGCGGAATTGCACCAGAAGGGAATGCAAAGTCATATCATCATGCTCTGATTTTAACAAAGTTTGTACTGTGGAACTCGTATTTGTGGGGCTTAGGGGCTACAACCAACCGCCACTAGCTAAACTTTGCAAATACCTGAGAACCCCGCTAAAAACACTTACAATTTCCTATTTTATTAGTTCAAGCACCAAATATGTCTTAATATGCACAATTGTAAACCATCTTTGCACTACTGCAGAAGCTAACATCCATTGTCTTCCCTGTGTCAGTTCCTGGGGGTACAGCCAATCAGTATCAAGAAAAATGAATAGTTCTTCAGGATTGACTTCTTTGCAAACACCAACCAATAGCATGTCAAAGATCGTTGTCTCTAGGTAGCTTAATTGTATGGGACATTCAATGAGCTAATGTTAACTTGCTTTATCTAATCCAAAACCAACCTCAGTCTGTGTTTTGAGTGTATTGTTCAACGGATAATCTTAATTATATACATATTCTTACATGTATATGTGTCGATTTGAGGAGAAGTTAAATCATTTAAAGGTTGTCATCCTTATACCTTGAGCACTATGTATCACATGCACTAAAACAAATATCCAGCTTGTGTTACCTGGAAACCTTGGATGGATTTAGGGTAATGGGGAAATTTCATTCTCTCTTTGTGTGACACTGTGATGAAGAAAAGATGAGACACAAGTTGAGCTTCCTTTAGCATCCCAATATTCTTCTGTGTAATGAACATACTCCATATACAATACTTCAGGTATCAAAATATTCAAGTATCACTGAGTAACTGTAATAGCTAGCCCTTAGATTGAGTACATCACTGATGACTAATGGCTCCCTTTGGGCCAGTGGTCACCAGGCTGCCGCCCGCGCGCTGCCACATTTGGTCTGGTCCCCCGAGCAATACCAGAGAGCATTCAGATTTTTTTTTCATATATTGTATTTTCCGGTTTATATGTGGATTTTTCGTCAGCCACCAGGGAGCTCTTTGGCAGGGGGTGTGTCCTGTAAACTGTGGTGTTTTGTTTTGCATGGCGCATTGCTGCCATCTGTTGGACTTTTAGGGAATTGCTTGACTTTTATGTTATTTAATCAGTACGGTTGTTTGCTAGCGGTAGAGCAGAAGCTGGGGAACAATAGTCTGCTTGGGGGGGGGAAGAAGAGGAAAAAAGGGGGGGAGAAGAAAGGGGAAGAGTGAGGCCAATCCCAGAGTCGCGAGTTCGATCCTACCAGTCGCCATACAATGTTTGAGTGAAAAGATTTCCCACAATCAATGTTCAAGTGTTATGAAGTAACAGCTGTTTTTTTGTATCTTGAAAACATTTTAAATGCTTTTTTTTTACAGATAGTGTTAAATTATACTATATACTTGATACAGTCTATTTTAATGTCCTTAATTATACCCAGTGCTTATTTTCATTTTTCACAGCAAAACAATGATAAAAACTAAAATATTCTTGCAAGTGTCTTTCCTAAAGTACTTTTTGAGTGAAGTGAATATCTTTTTTCTGGTGTATGCTTAAAATTATTACCAATAATTCAGAATTTGAATCAGCTAACATTTACTTACAGTAAAAGACCATAGACCTTATAGGTTTCAAAGAACCAAATATTTATTCATCAACAATTAAGACAGTGAATGAAACATGTTTAGTTAGTCCAAAAACATTGTAGCATAATGACAATATCAATCGAAAACAAAATAAATAACACTGTGAACTAAATAAAAACTATATACAATGAAACAGTTTGTGAAGTTATTTAAATTAAAGAAAACATTTATTTTTTCTTTTTAATTTGTTCCAGCCACTGCTCTTTAGTTAGACTTTCATTAGAGGGACAGTAAATTTGCCCTCTATATTGGCTGTGTCCTGTTTCAGCAATTCTAAACTGCCCGCATTTTTTGCATGTATTGTGCAAAACTTTGCGTGTCAGTTTTCGAGGTTCTCTATCAGGTTCAGCAGGGGCTGCTCTGGGAGCCAGAACAGGGGCCACAGCAGGGGCCAGAGCAGAGCCCTGAGCAGGGGCCACAGCATAAGCATGTGGAGGAGGGGTGGAGAGGCTCCACAAACTCTGTTGCTGTTGGGTAGTGAGGATAACAGATCCCTGTGGTACCACTGGAGTAATTGCCACTAGCTGAGGCCTTTTGGGTGGGGCAGGGAGAAGCTGCCGCTGTCCTGATGGATTTGTCCCATCAGTGAATTGTAGCTTTCTTTTTAATTTTGACTGCCCCACAGTGTTGGATGGTAGCCTGTATGTATGCAGTGGCCCTGAATGTGGTACGCCGTAATGCGGACGTATATTTGCAGGCAGAAGTGGGTCAGCAGCTACAGAAAACCGGCTGGGAAGGTTTAGCCCTTGAAGTACCACAGCGGTTTCTTGCCTTTTGACCCTTCTGTTATGCCACTGAACCAGGGTGGTGTAGCTCACATCCACTAGCTGCAAGTTTGTCTGCCCCATCACAGCTCCATTTGCTAGAACGAGCTGCCTGATCTTCCTATAGTCTTGAAGGATTAAATCCCACCTGGAGACTGTGCCTGCCCCTCTTTTCTTTGGACTACGATGGATATTGCACAGCCGGACAAAGATGGTCTCCACCAGGCGGCAGCAGTCTGGCCATTGGGCAGATGGGGCTGGAGTGGTTAAAGCATGCCTCTTCACACTTTCAACCCCAGGAGTAAATTCCTGCCTCTTCTTGGGGGACCTAAACCTCCCAGTGTTCAATCTCTCTTGATGCCTTGCAGCAAATACCACCCTCTGTTTATCAAACTCCAGCAGGTTCTGCCACAGAGCAACAATGCAGCTCACCTAAACAGGAAAATAAAACAATTATACATGAGGACACAGCAATATGCAAGTGAGGTGAAAGGCGTGTGCATGTCTGCAGCAAGCAACAACGTATGTTACTGACCTCCTGGTTGTTCAGCACCAGTGAGGTTTTGCTCCTTAGCTCCACCAGATACTCAGCCAAGCTGTCAACTTTGTCCAGGCCTGGTACACCGACCTCATCTAAACCCTGAGAAAACATAAACAACATAAAAAATGTAGAAGTTATTTGAAGTTTTATTTTATTTTTCTTCAATTCTACAGCTTAGAATGAATGCCCACCTCTGACATAGGCACTGCAATGCCAGGCTGGGTGGAGGCAGCGGACTGGGTGGAGGGAGCTGGCTGGATGGAGGCAGCGGGCTGGATGGAGGCAGCAGACTGGATGGAGGGAGCTGGCTGGGTGGAGGGAGCTGGCTGGATGGAGGGAGCTGGCTGGGTGGAGGCAGCAGACTGGATGGAGGGAGCTGGCTGGGTGGAGGGAGCTGGCTGGGTGGAGGGAGCTGGCTGGGTGGAGGCAGCGGGCTGGATGGAGGCAGCGGGCTGGGTGGAGGCAGCAGACTGGATGGAGGCAGCTGGCTGAGTGGAGGCAGCGGGCTGGGTGGAGGGAGCTGGCTGGATGGAGGCAGCTGGCTGGGTGGAGGCAGCGGGCTGGGTGGAGGGAGCTGGCTGGATGGAGGCAGCGGGCTGGATGGAGGCAGCGGGCTGGGTGGAGGCAGCAGACTGGATGGAGGGAGCTGGCTGGGTGGAGGGAGCTGGCTGGGTGGAGGCAGCAGACTGGATGGAGGGAGCTGGCTGGGTGGAGGGAGCTGGCTGGGTGGAGGGAGCTGGCTGGGTGGAGGCAGCGGGCTGGATGGAGGCAGCGGGCTGGGTGGAGGCAGCAGACTGGATGGAGGCAGCTGGCTGAGTGGAGGCAGCGGGCTGGGTGGAGGGAGCTGGCTGGATGGAGGCAGCGGGCTGGGTGGAGGCAGCAGGCTGGATGGAGGGAGCTGGCTGGGTGGAGGGAGCTGGCTGGGTGGAGGCAGCGGGCTGGGTGGAGGCAGCAGACTGGATGGAGGGAGCTGGCTGGGTGGAGGGAGCTGGCTGGGTGGAGGCAGCGGGCTGGGTGGAGGCAGCGGGCTGGGTGGAGGCAGCAGGCTGGGTGGAGGCAGCTGGCTGGGTGGAGGCAGCGGGCTGGGTGGAGGGAGCTGGCTGGGTGGAGGCAGCTGGCTGGGTGGAGGCAGCGGGCTGGGTGGAGGGAGCTGGCTGGATGGAGGCAGCGGGCTGGATGGAGGCAGCGGGCTGGGTGGAGGCAGCAGACTGGATGGAGGGAGCTGGCTGGGTGGAGGGAGCTGGCTGGGTGGAGGCAGCGGGCTGGGTGGAGGCAGCAGGCTGGATGGAGGGAGCTGGCTGGGTGGAGGGAGCTGGCTGGGTGGAGGGAGCTGGCTGGGTGGAGGGAGCTGGCTGGGTGGAGGCAGCGGGCTGGGTGGAGGATTCGAGCTGTGATGTAGCAGAGAAAATGGTCTCATCGTCTAGCTCTGATACTAGAAAGTCCAAAGCTTCCTCATCCACAAAGCCTTCATCTTCCTCCGCTACATTAGCCTCCACATCTTCCAGCAGAACATCTGTTTCTTCTGAGTCAGGCTCGGCTTTCAGTGGCTTTCCTGTTTGACTTAGAAGGTAGTCAACGCCCAGTAGCTCACCTATGGAAAATCGCAAACACATTGATAGTAAAACAGTCCTAAACATGTTACATATTAGTGATTTTTTTATACTGTAGTTTATCTACAACTGTTTTTCCTTCACATATTTCATTTTGTAATACCTGTGTACTTTGAAGGAGGCATAAATTGTGGGACGTACTCTCGTCCCAGCACCTTCAAGCTGTTCTGATTTATGGACTGAGTCATGTCTCCAGCATATGTCAGAAGAGACGATGGTTTGTTGGTCACTGCTGCAGAACCCCGATCCTGATTCCATCTATTCAGGCCTTCCAGGAGGTAGAGCTGGAAATTCAGCAAGTTTGCACTGGTTCCTGGAAAAAAAGCAAAAAAACAAAACATCATATTAATGTGTTTGAAACAATACTGGTTGATCCAGTTTTTCAAAAATATACAGTAAAGGGTTATAGTCATGTTAGAAAGCGACATACCTGGAATAAACCTGTTTAAATGACAGTGAAATGACTCCAGGGATGTAGAGCCTCGTGAACAGCGGTAACGTGTCAACTTGATTCCGCTCTTGTTGACACTGCCCACCTCAGTGTACAACTGAATCCCTGGAACATCCTGAATGCATTTCACATGCCGTTTTTGGACAGCCCAGATGTGTTTCATTCTGACTTCATCCAGCAAGGGAACTCCCATCAAATCTCTCCCTTTTGGACCATTCAGCTCCTCCAGCAGTCGTTCAATAAAGACAGTAGTGATGTCGTCTCCCCGTGTCCTCCTACGGCAGAAAGTACTCAACTCCTTCTTTGTTATCTGCCTGTCCACCATGGTGTTGGTTATACCTGGCCTCTGTTCCTGCTGGAGCTGCCTTTCTTTGGCTCGTCGAAGAAGGTCAAGGTCCCCTGCATCCCACTCAAAAATGCAGGAGGACAGTGCCCGCATGAAAGCAGGATACAGAGGGTGGGCATCCGTGGTACAACCAACAGCCAGCCTCCGCATAAAGTGCCAAATGTCCAGACGAATGTAAATATCTGGCCATTCTCCAAATCTGGCCTGCAGCTTGCTGAGGCCCTCACTAACACAGCAGCCACAGTCCACATATAGCACCTTTGGAGGTGCAGCCCCAGCCTGGCGATACCGCTCCATCAGTCCTGCAGCCATTTTGTCCAGTCCTGGACCCTCCTGGACAGTCAGGACACTATTCAATATTTGGCCCAGCTCATTGCTGACTGACGACACCCACAGAGCTGTTCCTTTGCTGTGGCCAGCCAGCTTTTTGGTGATCTACAATAGAAAATGTGGAATTAAATCTTGCTGTTTCTCGTGTCTATAGAAACCACTGTCTGCTGTGGATGTCATATGTAGAACAACAAACTTTTTCACAACACGTTTAATTGTTTAAACTGAAATAGAAAACAAAAAAGTTATCCCAAATTTTTTTTAATTATTAGTGTTTTAAATTTAATAGTGTACAACTTTTTTTTCAAGTAGGATATAATACTAATACTAATAATAATAATAATACTGATAATTATCATCATTACCTGGTTACTAACCTTTTTAGTGGAGTCCAGCTTCAGAACTGTCCCCAAGGTGGAGGTGATGCTGGCCTTTATGTGGTCTATGCGTGACAGAATATCTCTGCCATACACAGACAACAACCAGCGATCAGTGGGGATGTCAGCTGGTTCTGGGGGCTCCTGGCACACCACCGGGAAAAGGCTGGGTCTATTTACAAAGTTAGCGCACTCCTCCAGGTAGTGCCCCAACCTGTTCAGCCACTCCTCCCCGTGGTTTTCTTTCAGCTGCTTCAGCAGCCGCGCTGAACTGTTGCCCTGCGTTCTGTCTCTCATCAGCCTGATCACTCGTATGTCACAAGCATACCTGGAAGGCAGATTAACAAAGTATTTATTCCGCAGTAACATTTACATGCAATTTAATATCTTCATTCCTCCAGTTAGCATTTTACTAAATGTTTTACTCACTTTTGGGTGAGGATGAGCCGAAATAGTTTCTGGTGTGGCAAGTCCAGTTGGTCTCGGATGCTCTGGGATGTTGATAGATATGTGAGATTACACCCGCTGCACCTGAGTGTCTCCGTCACCAGGAGGTAATACCTATCAACATCCAGGACCTTCCGAGCCCTCTTGTGGATGCCAGCACCTGTAAGATGATTTCCACAAGCTTGGCAGAACACCCTGACCTTCCACTGATGGTAGGGCATCCATACCAGGAGCCGATGTGAAAAAAACCTCTCAGGTGTCGGCACCTGATGGTAAATGAGGGCCGGTGCAGGAGGCTCGTACCACAGCTTTAAATCTGGGCGCAGTTTGCCAGATTTAAAGAGGGTATTTGAGATCCATCTTTGATCCTGCACAGGGATGGTTTTCCTCATTTCACTCGGCAACCAGAAAGAAGCTGCATCACCACCTGCAGCTGGTTTTAACAGAGACGTTGAAGGCTCTTCCTAAAACCAACAGAACATAAATATGTTTGAAAACAGATATCTTAGAACTGCATTACTTTAATGAATATACACTGCTGTACTCACAGCTGCAACTGTCTCGCTGGAGTGTGTCTGGGAGGATGGAGCAACACTAGGGCTCCTCACAGAGGGTGGAGGGGGACTTGGGCTCCTCACAGAGGATAGAGAGGGACTTGGGCTCCTCACAGAGGATAGAGAGGGACTTGGGCTCCTCACAGAGGATAGAGAGGGACTAGGTGTCTTCCGGGCCACCAAGTTGGGCTTCACTGAATCCGAAAGAGAACCCCCAAAATGGGACTTAGTGAACTGAAATGAGAAATGTACAATCATGTGAAGTAAATACTTTATAAATCACTCCATCAAAAATAAGAACAAGAAAATGTTTTGTTCAAAAACTATGATAGTTTTTTGCCATGACAGAATCAATGATATAAAGTATTGAGCAAACAAACAAGAACATTTACCCTTGACAAAGATGGAGGGGACCTCAGGAAACAGCGAGTGGCTGTTGCTGTATCACCAGACGTAGATTGTGAAGCCACAGACTGTGGGGTCAAGGAAGGAGGTGCAGAAGGAGGCTGCAGTGCAGGCTACCAAAACAAAGATATTGTAAAAGTCACCATTCACCAGAATTGCAAGAGACAAGACATAGCTTCAAATTTGACTAAAAAGTGATTGTTATTAGATATTATTTTAAACCAGCTTACTTTATCAGTGTGAAAGCCACAGTCACAAGTGACAGACGCTCCAAAAAGGGTGGTCTGTCCCCGAACTTGCATGGGGCATTTTTCTATCTGAAACAGTGTAACATAATCTTATTAATGACAGCTACTCAAGTCTGTCCCTTTTTATAAACATATCTACACACACAAGTGAATGAAACAGTGACTTCACTTTACCATCTGATAGATGTCATGCCATTTCTTCTGCCTTGGGGCTGGTCTATTCCCTGCATTGGAAGGCCAAACCCCAGTGCTGGCAAATGCCTTAAGCCTTGCCATCCACTCCCCATCCCCCATACCTTTGTGGCTCTTTGGCTTGGTGCTCATCTGAAGATAACATTGGGAATTAGCAGAATCAAATTCCATAAACTAATGATGCACTTTGTGCACAACTAACAATGGGTATGACATAAAAGCATTTAAAAGTAAAATCAAAGCCATAGTTTTCTGTGCTCATAGTGAGGTAAAAAAAAAAAAAAACTATCAACCTCGATCGATCGATCGATCGATCGAGGTCGGGCTATATATAGCTTGATATCTATGTATACATTTACATTTTAACTTAAAGTGTTACTACTATATTATAAAATAAACTGTGTCCTTACTCTTTCACTCAGAACATGACATCAATATGTCGCCCTTTTATTGAAAGCACAATATATTATTGTAGCTGATGTAAAATTATAAATACGAAATCTGTTTGAACGACAACAGACAATAAACAATATTAATAGGTACTCACAGTAATATCGTTAAGGTCGACAGATCGATGATGTGATGACGAATCCTTCTCTTTCCTTCTTCAACGAAGCTAGGCTACTGACATCTGACTTTTAGAATCTTCCAACGGTTGTCACTTTTAAAAATAAAATCCGATTTTTTTTGCTTGTGGTGGGGGGGCGAGAGGGCGTCTGGGGGATCACGGTGATTGGGCATGTTCCATTGTGAACTCGAACACTGATAGGTTCGCATGTCGCCACGGTGATTGGCCGATTTCCATTGTGAGCTCGGACATTGATAGGTTCGCATGTCGCCACGGTGATTGGCCGATTTCCATTGTGAGCTCGGACATTGATAGGTTCGCATGTCGCCACGGTGATTGGCCGATTTCCATTGTGAGCTCGGACATTGATAGGCTCGGTCCATTATGAGGCGGTACCCCATTGGCTAAACCGTTCAATGTGAGAATGGAAGCTGGGCAAGGCCATTGGAGGAGAAACATAGACTTACGTGAGCGAAGTAGAGCAGATGAACACACGTGTTTGTTATGAACGCCGTGTTCCAAGTTTCCCTCAATGAAATATATACTAGTCAGTCCCAGTGACCGTTTCACTAACGGTTTTTGCCCATGTGCTTTCTGGGTAAAAATCAATCGAGAAACGCGTTTATTTTCAAATTTGACTGTATGGGAAAGTTTTTAAAAATGACTAAAAAATAAACTTTACCAGAAGGCATTTGGCTAATCAATGTGACTACCTGCCATTTCAATCAAGCTTGACTGTACAGCTACAAAGGGCTTTTGTCTATGGTGCTTTGATAAAGAACATTTATTCCAGTCTTACTAGAGCTCTGGGTACATAATTTATTATGTAGTAGAAAAGAAAATAGTAGCAGCTGCAAACAGAACAAAACTGTTTTTGAAATAATTTAACAAATGATTTTTTTGTAAAATCCATTGCTCACTGAAATTTAACATAATATTTTTATCTATGATGATTGGATAGAAGCTTCTCAGAGTAGCGCTCAACAAATGTTGCATTAGCAAACTGGAGATGTACTTAAGAGAGATTATGTTGATGTGCACACAATTACCAAATACTTAAATGGCAGATTTCTGTAATGAAATCCATGAAATAGGGACATTTACTCTGAAATGTGATGAGTTGATTTACACAGAGAAGCATTATTCATCCACTAAACAAGTAAACTGAACAATATAGTTTTTGCACATGCTTGTCTCTTCTTTCTCTTTGCTCAGTCAGTTACAATTTGTCATGCATGCTAATCTATAACATAGTATACAACAGACTTGCAATGAACAGTTTGATAAGATAGGGTATGTCTTCGGTTCATGTTTACATCAGAAAATGTGTAAAAAATGATAAAAAAGTATCAGATTTACATGGGAATGCTAAAAGGGGGCTTTAACAACAACTCCGTAGTTTTGCAACCAAGCTCTTAGTTGGTAGAACTCATTTACCATCACAAAAATAACTTTGTTAAGAGCCATAGCATCACATATCTGATTCACAACACATAGCTCTGTAAATTGTGGCTATGACACATGTTGAGGTTCTCCACACTGTCCTCTGGCGGTTCCCCGAGTGGTTCCCCGAGTGGTTCATTGAGCGGTTCTGTGGTGTTCGCTCCTGGAGCAGCTGCACACAGTCGTGGCTGGCCCAATGCTGGCTTTGACTGTTCTGCTTCCAGAAGTCAACAACCAGCCCAGGCAAATGGAGTTCAGCTTTTCCAGAGATCTTGGACTCACGGGGATAAAACATCACTGCTAACAGGCGGCCCCAGCAGGCAGGCAGTGGTCACCCCAGCTGGAGAGGGGAACACCCTCTCTGTGGTTTCCCTCTCATGACAAATATTAAAGACCTGGCCTTACATTTTGGCAGCCTCTGCTTCCCTTTATTTGCATGCCATTCTGTGCTGTAAATACATAAAAAGGAATACAAAATATTAATGAATACCGGATTTATTTTAACTTATTTTGTTTTTCACTGACCAAACAGTTTGAACTCCAAAGGTCAATAAATCAAAAATCAGACTTTCCATTGTTTTTCAAAGCAGATAAGTAATTTTGAAATGTCCTTTTTGGATACATCGTACACTTGTATAGCGTTTTATCAAGTCCGAGGACTCCAAAGCACTTTACATTACAATCTTTCATTCTTCCATGCATTCACACATTCACACATTCACACGTTAATTGTGGTAAGCTACATAGTAGCCACAGCTGCACTGGAGACTGACAGAAGAGAAGCTGCCCCAATGGCCAAATTACAGAGTCAGACAGAGAGCCAAATTTAAAGCCAGACATTGAGATAAAGAAGGCTATGTATCTTTTCAAACAGCATATGTACTGTTAAGATCTGGTTCCATACATGCTTCAAGCAGGGGGTTTTAGTCTAAGTGGTAGTCAACCATCCAGGTTTCAAATTCTGTTCTTGAAACCTTTACTGCATGTCTCTTGTCTCTGCTTCTGGCTTTGCTTTTCATGTCTTAGGATGTTTTCGCACCTAATAGCCTGGTAAACTGTTAGATTGTGGTCTAAAATTGCAACTTTTGTTACATTTTCAGCTGGTGCGGTTTGCTTTCACTGTGTCAAACAATATAAAGCATTTGAAAAACCTGCCTCCCCCCACTCCCACTGCCAGTGGTGGTGCTGTACCAACACATACTGAGGGAAAAAACATAAAATTCTTCCTTCACAAAATGTAAACAAAAATGAAGAAGCATCAAATTTGAGCAATTGTAGGATTATTCTCAAATTATAAAAATGATCCTGAACCGAGACCTAAGTTTTTAAGCGGGTTTGACTGAATTCACACCTCCCCAAACAAACCGGACTTTCTAGGCAAATTAAATAGACTTTGATTAAAGTGGGCTAAAAGGTGCTGGAGTGAATGCACCCGTAGTGCTAATAAATGCCTCTGGCAGTACAATTTTTTTTAAAGAGGATTCTCTTTTGTTTCATCCCTCTGCTTCTTGCAAAATCAAATTTACTGTACACCTAGGTCTGTCTGACAGGATGGGAAATGTAAATTTTTTGTTAAAGCACAGCAGTTTTTTTCACTGACAGTAATGGCTTGAATATAGCTGAGCATCCCATAACATCCTACCAACTGCTGTCAAGATTCATTGCTACCTTTTGCCAGCTTGTCAGAAAGCAGCATTCAAAACTTAAAAATTTAAAGTATTTTCCTGCATGAACAGATATGGATTCGAGGCATTTATGTGTGACGGTCCTCCATTTCTTTTCTTTCCTTATAAAAGCATATTAAATATACAACTAGGTCAAAGTGCACAGAGGTGCCAAAGTGAATAAATAATTGTTAAATTTTCAGGGTGATGGAAACATAAAGAAATGGGTGTCAAGAGGGTCTCACTCTGTCACTTTCACTTTCTTCACTTTGCTAACAGCCTCCTGGATGTAATAACAAGTCGTTTAAACAAGCTCAGTTTGAAAAAGGACAGAGAAACAGAAAGCAAAAGGTGAGAACAGAAGGTGAGGAGAGTTCAGCAGAGGGTTGCGTTTGTGTGAGAACATTTTTTAGCCTGAGTTTGGAGCTGGTGGAAGGAAAGCATCATAGAGCCTGAAAGTCAAGCTCATTTCTCCTTATTGGGTAGAGGGGAACATCTGGAAAGCAGGTGTTAAGGCCAGCTGTGGTGGATCCTTCTGCAGCATGTGGATTTACTCCCTCTACAGGTCATGAAGACAAACTACACTTTTATACAAAGGGACAAGAGAGAACGGGATGACAGGCACTGATCAAAAGTGATTAATCTGCTTTACATGAATAACTTTACCTTTTGTAATAAATTACAGAGGTGTTATTTAATGCGGTTTGTTTCCTTCAGAGAAAAGGAAAAAGATTTTCAAACTTGTGCTTTCAGTTCTCACTCAACTCTGACCTTTTGGAGAAAAATGTCCCTGGAGAAATGTAAGTTGTGCATGAAATATAAACATGTTTGCTGCGTACTGATAAGTACTACTGACTTATTAGCTTCGCCCTGTTTTAATCAAATGGTATTGATTTGACAAATAGTTCTGTTATTCTGTTATTTGTCTCATCATAACTAATTTGTTTGTTTTTTTTAGAAATGTAGGTTGCAATCTCCCTCTTACCTCATGTCATTTTTTCTTTATCCAGTCTTTTTGTCTCTATTTTAATTTCATTTGTTACTAAAATACTTGAATTTGTGACAGTATTATTCTTTGCACAAAGTGAAAAATCATTAATATGCCCTGTCAGTTTGGCCATGAGGAAATACAAAGATGAATTCTCAAAGACTTGAGTGCAATTGACTGATACTGGGGATTCTAAGTGCAAATTATTGGCAACTCTTTTGCCAATAATTTGCACATGTAATCTTGAAAACAAACATTGTTTGAAAACAAATGTTGTCCTAAAACTCTTTCTCCCAAGAACAGTTTGTTTTTAAATAGAAAGTTAATACAATTTTAAACAATGACGTTTTCATTTGATGTTCATCAGACAGAAACCAGTTCTGGAAAGGTTCAAGACCTCTTATAGACAAAGGTATTGCTGAACAAATTCGGTGCATTACACTTTATTATGTTATAATTCAGTTAAGTTCAACTTATTAAGTGCAATTGTACAACAAAATAAAATTTTAACACACTTATAAATAAATATGGCACAAATGTTTCCATTTCATTACCAATGCAGTTTATATCCATCCATCAATTTTCTTGCACCCTTGTCCCTTAATGGGGTCGGGAGGGTTGCTGGTGGCCATCTCCAGCTAACATTTCAGGTGAGAGGTGGGGTCACCCTGGACAGGTCGCCAGTCTGTCGTAGGGCAACACAGAGACACACAGGACACACAACCATGCACACACACACTCATACCTAGGGGCAATTTGGAGAGGCCAATTAACCTGACAGTCATGTTTTTGGACTATGGGAGGAAACTGGAGTACCCAGAGAAAACCCATGCATGCACAGGGAGAACATGCAAACTCCATGCAGAAAGACCCCAGCCTGGGAATCAAACCCAGAACCGTCTTGCTGCAAGGCAACAGCTCTACCAACTGCGCCACTGTGCAGCCCACAGTTTATATCCATGTCATTTATTTAATTTCATATAGTCAGTTTTGCCTCCAGTGACATAGAGGGGAATGTGATTAATCATAATTACAATGTGATTGTAATTATGATATGATGCACTCAAAATTAGTTGATCATATATCAAATTATAAAAAGGATCCGTTTAAAGAGCACCAGCCAGTTGCATCATGTTGCTGACTTTGCAGCAATGCTTCCTGTTGAGCAAGCATCAGGCAACTGTGGATTAAACATTGAATTAAATGAGTTATTCTAATACAATGATTTGCAGTAAATTAAATCTTGACAAAATTGTTCAATTTTGTTAAAGATCTCCTCTTGGGACGTTTTCAGGAGTCATCTTGGCCTGTTGACCTTAAATAATTATAAGGTATGTCAAATATCAAAACAGCTAAGAAATTTGAAGACTCATTTGTAGTCATATTACCTGTTCAAATAGCTCACAATATAAAGCATTCTGATTATGCATTAGAACAGTAACTTTACAAATACAAAAAGATCTCATGCGATCATAGGTTACAAGCTTGAACTGCTCCACTTTATCTCACAGCGATAATCTTTACCAACAGGTCTTCAAATATAAAAATGCATGGTGTTTGAATAGCAAGAGGGTATAATAATTCCAAAGGTTTTTAAATTTTGACAAAAGAAACAATTGTTTGTGCATTGTCTATCACAAGCACTTTTGCTCAAATCAGAAAGACTTTCTGTATATTTTTCCATTGCCTGTAGGTTTGTGCATGAGTTTGTGTTCAATGAAGAGCTTGTTGCACATTCCGGGCCTCCAAAACCCTGAATAATAAGCTTCACTTTGCCATGCCCTAAAGATGAACTTAAGAATTTAACTTCTTGTCTTTTGACATAGCTGCCAGTCAGCATCAGCAGCTGACTGTAACCAGAGCTGCTGCCCTCAGAGGATCTTCTCTCCCCCTGTTTCTTTTTCACTCTTCTTCCAGCTTCTTTAAGGCTCTGTCTTGTAACATTTCTTTTTTTCTCTTCAGATCTCTTTTGCCTGGCATACTCAGGTCAATCTGCTTCACATGACTTTGTAAATGGGGACCTACATGTTCAGAAGTTAGGAACTAAGTTTGAAGAGAAAATTTATCAGCAGTTTGCAAGAGCTGACTCTTACAAAACACTTTGATTCTTTGAATCTCCACTAAAAGTGTTAGAGGAAAAATGTGGACTTTGCTTTTTCAGTCATTTTATGTCCAATTATGTTTGTTTTGATGAGTGTTTTTAATATAATTTTTTTTTTGTTGTAATCTTAAAATTACAACAATATTGAATGTATTTTATAGTTGTAACATCTGAAACTACGGGAAACGACAATTTACTCTTTTTCATTTTTTTTTTTTGCAAAGCCCTGTATACACTAAATAACAGTTCAACATGTTCTATACTGACATCATTTCAAGCAGACATTTGCCTGAACCCAGAACATTAAGCTTGGTTTCCTGTTTTTAGATGGTTAATTTTTCTCCAGCCTCAATCTGATGTCATGCTCCCCTCCTGTCTCTTCTGGAAGACAGCAGGAGGTGAGAGTTTGCTGTTGCTAAGTTATAAAAGGTGAAAGGTTAAGGAAGGCCTCTCCCTCTGACTGTGTTTTCTTAAAGGGCCTGTGAAAGTACTGTTCACTCCAACATGTTTGCCTTAGCAAGGAACGGATCATTAGTTTCTTGGACCCTAATTTCTTTATCTCATCTCTTGTTAGACATTCTTCATCTTTTATTGCTTTTTTAGAAAATAAAAATCTGAGCTTTAGCTTGAGAAAATTTATTCTGCAGAAAAAAAAAGTTTAAATTATTTTTTAAATTATCGTACATTTAAAAAATGATTTACCATGTTGGGAAATAGTTGTTTTTACAAGAATAACAGTGGCATGTTTAATGGCATCCAAGCTGTTGATTGTTTATACAACCTTCCTTCAGGACAACAATTTGTCTTCTATGATATTTCATAGACTTGGATCACAATGGAGGGATCTTTGACTATTCCTTTTTACACAAATCTTCTGAAAAAATTATATTGGGCAGTAGAGATGGGCAAATATTGTTCTTTATTGTTATTGTCTTTATTTAAAACACATTGTAATAAAAATTATGAATTATTATGAGAACTCTAAATCGAAATGGATGATGTTTGTTATTCCAAAAATACCGACTGCATTGTTGGGGTTGTTTATTTGGTTTTATGATTTTTTTTTCACCACTGGTTCCAATTCAAATATCAATAATTATCGGTTTATTTGAAGTTATGATCTAAATGCAATAACCGTGAGCTGATTGGTGATGATGAGATCACTTTTTTTATGTAACTGATGTCCTGAAGTAACCTATTTCATAATGGGTGCTTTTTCTTTTCTTTCTTTCTTTTTTTTTTGTTTTTTTGCCTGCAGTAAAATACAGTTACAGCCATAAAATCTATTGCCAAAAAAATACTACAAGGACATTTTGAACCCTTTTTATTGTCACTTTTATTATCATTGAAATAAATACCACAAAATATTGTGACAAAAGTTGTTAGTCAGATTGCCTCTCCCTAGTGGCCAGTGGCTAAACAGAATGGGCTTCTATATCACATTATATTTCTATACCAGGGAAGTGGAGAATCCTTTTTTTATTATTATTTTATTAAACATTCCTAGAAATTCTAATAAACTTTAAAAATTATATCAAGAATAGGCATCACTTACATTTATTTTAAAAACCAGTTGTAGGGATAAAATTAACTCAGCTACCTTAACTTTTCCAATATAATTATTTGCTCCTATTGAATGGTTTAAGTTTCAAAAACATTCTTTTCGAGACTACATTAAAGATTAATTATTTAACTTTTTAGAAAGTCTTACCATAGGTTGACGTGATATTCTTAATCTTACACGGCAAACCAGTCAGGCACCTACAGGACTCAACTGGGTGACCTTTGCATTCACTGGAGATCATTTAACCAGAGAGGGTCATGGGAAGTTGTAGCTCATGGCTTGCCTGGAAAGGAACTCCACTCTCAGGTTCTCTTGGACGTTGTTTGTTAATAAAAAAAAAAATTAAAAAAAAGGCCAACCACCAACACCACAGTAAAGATGTGACTGCAATGTACATTACAAGCCAAGGACATGGTGAGCACATCACGACCAAACATCCAAACGAAAGAGTGAGAAAAGAGAATGATGAGAAATGCTCTGGGTTTGGACTCAGACAGGGTGTGCAGATGGGTGTGTTTGTGTATATTTGACAAAAGGGGGAAAAAATGATGGAAGGGATTCAGCTACAGAGTACATGCTTGCCTTTCAGTGGGCTGAATTGGTTTGATTACACTGGGAGATAGCAATCAGCTCCATTCCACTCATTGTTTTATTGTGTTTGACATTCAGTGAGCATCCAGATGGAGAGACTCTGGCACAGATTCTCACTGATTTATCAACAACAGGTCTCAAACAGGTCACCAGTCAGAAGATAAGGCCAAGGATCTACAAGGCATCCTATATTTGAGAATTAGCATGCTGGAATCCATTTCCTTGATTCATTCATATATAATGTTTTTTTTATTGGTTTGTATGTCCGTTGTTTGGCGTTTTGCATTTGTCTGACAGAAAAGTGAGATTCATCTCACTTTTGGTGGCAAGTGGTTATCTTTGCAAATAAACACATTTGGGAGTGCTCTGTCACTGTTTAGAGTGGTAGAGGAGTGGATGCATGTGTCTGGGAGCGATTGTGGCGAGGAGGAACAGCTCATATACACGCATGCACAAATGTTTGACTTGGTGCCATGGAAACCGGGCGAAGTTTGGTCCTGATAGTTAGTCTCCCTCTTTAATTGTGGGGAAATGGGTTTCAGATGTTACTGCACGTCTAATCACTTTGGGTACCGCTCTGCCCCGTCATGTCCTCCCAAACCACATCAAGGAAGAGCGGAGCCGATGTGGGATGATAGCAGACCAGTGAGGAAGGCCCATTTTGGGGCTTAAGAAATGCTCCTCTGGGTGCCCTTGCAAAAACAAAATCCACATTAGCAGCAGCCGTGTGATGTGTCCATGTTAGGATGTGTTTTTGCCCACAGTGAGAAATGTGATGGTGCCGCACAAGAGCATGGGATAAACACAACTGGAGTGGAAATTATTCAGTGAGTGTTCCTCTCTATATATTTTGATCTCGGTAATACAAAGCGTAATAGGAGAGACTTTTATGTATCTTTTCCCATAGGTATGAATTTCTGATTCCGTTCGTCAAACCTGTTTCTAATTACTGTGTGTTGCGATCATACACCTCGTTGCTTTTTGATTAGGATCTTAGGATCTTAGGTAGCAAATTAATACAAAGTAGCACATCTTGCAGTACAAAGAAAAGATAAATTGATTTTAAAACATGTAATAAATAAAAATCTGAAAAGCATACCATTCATTTGTGTACACCCCGTTTTGCTCTTAATACCCTTAAAACCTACACCTGGTTGTTCTGTGAAGGTCTCATGGGTTATTATAGGATTTTAATGCATAAGCAGCATCATGAAGAACAGGGAAAAAATAGATCAGGGTGGAGAGGTCAGGGTTGGGTCAGGATACCTAGTAGTTTTTCAATTTAAAAAAGCTTCCCTTTATAGAGCCTCTTATAGTACAAGCAGTTAGTCACTGTTTAAAAAATCCCATCGAAGTGATGTTTTCAGTCAGTGACACGCAAGAAATGCAGTGTACACGGCGAACATGTGGAAGGAGGTGATCTGTTCACATAAGACTCAAATCAAACTTTATTTATTCATGTCCATGTGGTAAATGCTATGTTTGGTTGCTGACTGCTACAGTCTCTCAAACACCATTCCCCACAGTAAGAAAAATCTGAATAAAGGGAAATTCTGGGAAATTTTTTTTTGAGGATGCAAAGGACTTTCAGCAAGAAATAATTCTTAAACAGAAGTTCAAGATCATGATGTGCTAGAAAATCCAAAATCCAAAAATACCAAAAATACTAACACTTAAAAATGGATCATAATAGATGTTCTTCATCCAATATGACCAAGTCTGAGTTTGTTGCAAAAACAAAAGGATAAATATAACCTTAGAGAAATGTTTAAGAACTATGTCAACTTGGGAAGTATAGATGCTGTTTCTCTATACCAAAATGAGTGATTTAAGGTCGCCATATTCCAATGGAGACATTGGAATATTATTGCAGTACCTGCTTTTAAAGATTTTCTGGGAGAACGCCCTGGGGCAGAAGCAGAACTCACTGGAGGGATCATATATTCCTTCTGGTCAGGAACAACTCGGGTTTCTACAGAATGAGCTGACGAGAGATTCTGGGGAGAAAGATGTCTTGGTTTCCACTTTGGACCTGTAACCTTCAGAACTTGTCCTTGTGGGACAATTTAACAACATTGTGAAGCAGAGCAAACATATGCATAGTAACTTTTAGTAGTAACTGACATGTATTGACAAAAACAAAAAATGCAAAAAGAGGTCACTGGGAAATTATAGTAATTACAGAAAGATGCAGCCAGAAAGGAATATTCATAAGTTGAGTAAACATATCATTAATATGGGTCACTGAGGGCACAAGTATGAACTATGTTGTTCCCTGACTTAATTGTTTGTTTTTTTGTTTGTTTGTTTTCCCACATACATAAACTTACAGCTAGTCTACAATGTGCATGTATGGTTTCTGCGCTAATGTGACAGTGGGAATAAAAAAATGAGTTGGGAGGGATGGGAAGTCAGATAGCCACTGGTTTGAAGGTTTTGCCAGCTGGCCAGAAACCACTGCACAACATAGGCCGCCCTGATCTCTGGCTAGATGTGGAAAGCTAGTAGGGACATGGCATAAAAGGCTTGCCACTGTAATTGAAGTGAAAAGTAGCTTTACAAAGTATTGTCTCTGGGGGACTGAGGATGAAATGCTTTCAACAATATTCATATTTGTCTTACAAATTTATGAAAACGACTCATTTATTTCATTCCACTTCAATATCATATGTTACTTTGTGCTATGCTGTCCTCTATTTCAACAAGGTACATTTAAGTTTGTGGTTTTAATGTGATACATATAAATATAGTGTAGTTTCAGACTAAATCAATACTTTTGCATTGAGCTGTACATCTTAAACTAAGCTTGGCCACAATTCTTGATTTAAAACTTCAACCTAAATCAAACTATCTACATCTTTTCTCCACATATTTCCAGCACCTGTTGAGAAGATGGCCGACCACTGTGGGTGTAACAAACCAACATTCCAGCGATGGAACCAGAGCAACATTTGGTTTGTTTTCCTTGGATGACTCCTTACCCTTGGGTAAAGACCAGTAATTCACATGGGAGAATGCAGGAGTTAATATCACATATTTGAGTTTCATGAGCAAAAGGGAAACAAATGTGGAGACACAGAGAAATAAAAGTATTAGAAACATGATACTCTCTGTTAAGCAATCAGATTTGTTAGGAAAGAATAGAAGATATTCAGGAGTTTGAACCAAGATCAATTAACCTGGCATTTTTTGTGAAATAGGAACTGCTCTTGTCCTGCTGCCTCTATTCTGTTTTACTAATTTCCATTTGCAGTTGATTTCTTGCTGGCTTTCCTTGTCCATATGAAACGAATAGCCCTCTTATTGTCCTTTATATGTTACACCTGTTATTTTTATGTCAAGTCTGCCTGGATTACTGAGATCTTGCAAGCGGACCTACTAGAAGAGGTTGGATTTAATTGTGAGTTGAATTGGATAGTGGATAGTGGTGGATCCCACTCCCTGCACCCTCAGGCCCCACAACCATCCCCGCAGTACATCCAACCTTAACATCCATCCCTTGGTTGGTGAGTCTACTTGGACGGAGCTTCCTGACGCTTTTTCAGAGTTTGCCAATTGTTAATGGTCCTGTAAGCCAAGAGATAAAGATAATAACTAGCCAGGTTTGATAAATCTTGGCTTCTTTCTGGCGAGCTATCATCTAAGGTGCCCCAATCTGCCAGTCCAGGTGACACTTGAAATAGTTTGAAGGTTTGTTTACACAATACCGGGGATCATATGGTCATTAAAATCCCTTCAATGCATACAGGTGGCATTTCCAAAGAGTTAGATCATTCTCTCCAGGAGAGGAGAGATGAGTTCAAGTATTTAGGTGTCTTTGTTTTCCAGTCAGGTTGTGTTCTGATGATAACTTTTAATTGTGAGATTAAAAATTAGAATTAGATCTTTGATTCAAGTTCCTAAAATAAACTTCCTACATAGTGCATCTGGGGTCAACCTTAGATATAAGCTGAAGGATTGTGTCATCCAGGAAAGGGGAGCTCTACTGCAACTATGACCTCCATGACTCAATCTTTGATAACCAGGATTGAACTTGATCATCATAAACTGCTTAACTACATTTGAATCCAATTCATCTGTTTACTCAAACAGTCTTTTATGCCTTAGGATGTATTATTTTGTGATGTAGTCCCTTAAGATTCTCCATTATACTTTTTGATTCTGAAGAAGTTTGTTTACAAATCAAAAGAAAATTAAAACAAGACACGCAAATTACCCGTATCTACGTTCCACTGAAAATCAGCTACTTTAATTTCCAAAGCTCTAAATATGGGTCACAGACAAGTATAATTGATTAAAGATATTCTTGTTTTATTTTCTGAGTTAAAGGATTTCTCCCACATTCATAAGCACACATGTTTGTGGCCTGTCTACCATATGCATTTATGATTTTTGTGCTAATGTGACAGTGGGAATGAGAAAAAGGAGGTGGGAGGGGATGGGAAGTCAGATAGCCACTATTTAGAAGTTTCAGCCAGCTGGCCAGGAACCACAGCACTGCGGAGCTCGCCCTGATCTCTGGCTCAGTGAAAGTACAACAGCCAGAGGCAACCAGAGAGGGAATAAAAAGTGTATGGCTGAACTGTAGGGGAGGTTGTAATGATTTGGATGTTGCAGTCTAAACAGATATTAACTGTATTTTTGTATGTTTCATTTTATTGCTATATGGAAGCTGATAAACATCAAGTTAAGTAGATATTATCTTATATGCCCCTCCATCAAAATCTGTCCAATTTAAAAAGCATGCAATGACACGGTTATTACTACTGCATTTATATAATCTGTGATTTGCCTTAGCTCTACACACACATTCACAGAAAACCATTGCAGACTGTCAGGTCTCTTCCCTTTGGGCATGAAAAGCCCACAGACAAAAACATAAAACATCTGTTACCCATATTTTGTGATTCTCCAAGAGGCACAGTCCAAGCTTTCTCCAAGAGCGCCATCATCATTTCCCTCTCAGTCTCTGTCCAAGTGTTGTGTCTTTTTGTTCTTCTCTTGATCTCCTTCAGTAGCTCCCATCGAGCATCAAAGCCTCGACACAATGCTCCTATGGAGCAGGAATCTCCCTACTGTGTAAACATTGTTCGAGTCTCTTCCAGCTGAGAACCTGATTGAATTTGAACCTGCGTGTGAACTTTACTTTCATAGTGTATCATTTGGCCCAGATGCCTGCGTGGGAAAAAAAAATGTATCTTGTTTAGTGTTTGCCTCAATGGGTGAAAAGGAGACAAGTCCAAAGTTTTGAAAGATAAAATTACTGTGGAATTGCAGGTTGTTTCAGTGAATATTTGCCTGGATCACATTAGATCAAGTGTACTTCCATCTGTTAATGATTTCAATTTTAAACTACACTTTCTGGGTGTTCAGTCTGCTCCTAGAGGAAGGAGGGAAGCGCTGCAAGAAAATTCTTGCATGAAACAACAAAGAGCAGGAGAAAAGAAGGGGCTCATTGCAAAAGAACAAAGAGGGGTTGGTAGGACTAGACGGTATGTCATCAAAGGCTGGAGTTGATGACAAGTACAGAGAGTGTGTGTTTGTGTGTGTGCTGTCAAGGGGTGTGGTTGTTGCCTGTTGTGGTTTTATCTAAATAGGGACTTTTATGAATTGAGGTTTTTGTCGGGTGAGGATGGGACAATGTGGATTTACTGTTAGTGTGTCTTTACAGGAACACCTAATTGCAAGACACACACTCAAACACACACACACGCGCACACACTTACGCACAGTTTCAGATTCTGATAAAATGACACTTTTGGTAACAGACGGACAAGGGTACAGCCTAGTGGAAATATGTGGTATTGCTACTAGATTACTTGTTTGCTGCATACATAATATAACCTATAAATCACCTAAATTATTCATGTTTTGAGGATTACATTGAGATCCCAATAATAAAATAAATCCAGTGAAAATGTGAGCATGTTTTGTCAGGATGGAACACAAGTACTGAATTCTTATTTGCATGAATATTAAAATAGAAATAAATAATAGTTACAAGCAATATTAAGATTAAAAAAAACTTACATTAAATGTTTAATATCAAATATTTCCAATCTGGGATCC
This sequence comes from Poecilia reticulata, assembly GCF_904066995.2. Lineage (NCBI taxonomy): Eukaryota > Metazoa > Chordata > Actinopteri > Cyprinodontiformes > Poeciliidae > Poecilia > Poecilia reticulata. The sequence goes on from NC_088831.1 coordinate 38,644,039, forward strand.
TGAATTAAAATAAATTCTATTAAATAGATCTTACACAGATTGACATCCTTTAAATAGTAAGATCTCTATTACAAGCCTATTGGGAAATACATTTTGTCTGGGACTCATTATAGCAATCATTCAAAAATTACAGTCACAGGTATTGGATCTATCCCTCGTCTGAATGAATTAATCTGAGACTTTATCAGTCTTAGCTCACATTTTTAATGTTAAAGTAAATGACAAAACATAGAGAATACCTTTTTTGATCGTGTTACAGGAGAAGCCTGTTTCTCCCCAAAATAGTTTGACAAAAAAATTAAAAATAGGCATACATAGTTGCATCTTGATGAGCTACAAGACTCCAGTCCAAAGCTAAGCTGTTTGTCCATTTAGCATAGCAACATGTCTGATTCAACTCCTGCATATCTGCAAAAACTGATACCGGCTGTTCAGAATGGTGATGAAAATGTGATGATTGAGTCTGGTTTGCAACCACAGGACCTTGAGCTTTATGCTTCAATGTGTCAGCCATGAACTTTATGTGCCAAACTTCTCCTGAACCGAATGTGAGGCCATCTGTCCGAGAGCTAAAACTAGGCCACTGTTCAGTCATAAAACTGGACAATGAATCCAAAAACAGAAGAATTTACAACAGCTCTGCTGAAAAAGGAAACAAAGTGTCAGCGTTGCAATGACCCAACAAAAGTCTAAGCCCCAATCTAGAGGGCATTTTTGTTTAAAAAAAAAAAGCAATATAATTTAAATCTATATTTTCATTAATCTCTGGTGGATTAGTGAAGATTCCTTGTCGTTCCTCTAGTTCCTCTCTTTGAACTCTGTTTCAGTTTTTGTTCTGTTTTACAAATGACAGGAAATACACGTCGAAAACCTCTTTACTGCATGCAAACAGAACATCCAGTCCAATAAATGTTTCTCAGCAATACGCTAACACATAAAGAAAGATTTGTAGATAACAGAAGGAAGAAGCAGAGACCACATTCTCCTTTTTGGAGTTGGCTTGTCTATTTGTCATTGGGTATTTGGATAGGGACATTGCTCTTTAAGACTGCTTAGTAGAAGCTTATGTAGTCATGTAGAAATACCTTCATTTGTTGAACCACTTATATCTAAGTTCAGATTACTCTATATTTCTCAATGATAGCCATATGAGCTTACCCATTCACATGGCAAAAACAATTCTGCCTTGTTATGGATGGTAAAATATGTGAATATCAGGAGTGTGTGAAAATGTGCGAGTGTGTGTGCACTTTTATCAGCACCTCTGCAGCCTTGCAGCTGCAGACAGGAGGAGGAGAGGAAGCCCTTCTTACAAGTCTGCAACATTCACAGTGACCCACCTGTTCGCCTGTGTCTGAGCCTTCACGTGTGTCCGTCTGACTCTTGTTTGTAAGTTCCCACCTGTCCGCTACCTCCAGATTGTGTTTCGCCTCCACCTGCCGTGTCAGCGGCTCTAATCCCTCCCACCAGGTCTGACAGACGTGTGTCTTCGATAAGAAACGAAATCTGATCCCCACACACACAACCAGACCCATGCATTGAGGGGAAATTCCTCGTTGTACACTGAAAAAAGCTGCCAGGCGCAGAATGATGTGGGAAGATACTTCATTGCTGCTTTCTCTCTTATTTAATGCATGCTTCAGTTTCTGTACTTTATTTATGAGCAGCTTTAAGAGCAGTTGTGTGAGATTTAAATCAAGACGCTGTGAGCAGCATTTAAAATTTTAGCTGACGTTAAAAAGGACAGTGAGTTGTTTTGGCACAAGAAAACCTCTGAAGCGTCACAGTACTTCATTGTCCATTTTGCTTCTGTTTATAGTGGACAATGTTAAAGTTCTTTATTTTGGCCTTTCTCTACATGGTTTGTTTTTGAAACATCTTTGAGTTGTTTGGGTGAAACTTTTATAATGAAGCTAAAACTATGAGCACCCTTGCATCGCTTGCTGATTCCTCAACCCCCAGTCAGATCATCTGCTGGTTTACAGTGGAAAATTCTATCGTGAAGTAAACACAATGTCAGTCAGAATAATAAGAAACCTTCAGTCGTTCTGCCAGCTGTGTTGTTACACAGTGAGTTCAGTAAATTGCACGGGTAACGGCTGTAAGGAAACATCACCAAATAGCTTTTCACAACAAATAGAGCATTTAAAGGCACAGGGTTAATGCATGGACAACTAGATGCGACTGCCCTCTAGTGGTCAGGGTTCATCTGTTCTCCCCAAATTTACGAGTGTTTATTTTTGACTAAGTTGCAAAACATTTAAATTTTTATTACTGACGAGGTACGATAGATTAGAAGCATGATTTTTGATACCGTCATTTGTTAGGTTCATATTTTAATTTATGTTAAATATTTGATTGACTCTTGAAAAGTCATCAAAGCCGATTTTAAAATGATCAGCTTATTGAACAATAAATAAATAAATAAATAAATAAATAAATAAATAAATAAATAAATAAATAAATAAATAAATAGGTGCTACAACACTTTGTAAAACAAAATGTAGAACAGAATATGTCTCAAGCAATCGATGTAGTTGCTCTCGATCACCACCAGGAGGCAAACTTATCACAAGCAAAAAGCAAAGAAGCTACATGACATTCATAGCTGCCTCTTCATATGGCGAAAATAATATTTAGGAATATTTTTTTGATTTACAAGAGTTGGATGTTGGTTGGTTTGCAGTGTTGTCAGTCATACAATGATGTGGTTTATAATGTTGTCAGTCATACATTCTGCATCACTTATGGGGAAATATGCCATCAGGTTTCTTCCATTGTCATTTGCTTCAATGAACACGTTATTCTATTTCTGATCATTTTTTTGATTTATTAGTTTATCATCTCAACATAAGGAGATTATGTAATAGTAATAGTAATGCATCAATTTACTCACAAAATAACATAGAAATCTGTGCATCACGTTGCTTAAAATAAAGATATGGAATCCGATCTTTTAAATTAAGGAACACAAACACAAAGGTTTCTGTTTGTCATCGCTAGTTGCATCTGCATGGAATAAATTACTTGATCTAAATGTGGGCTTTCCATTTAATAATTGTCTTATACTTGAAGTTAATGTTACCTTTATTAAACTTGAGAATGTATGTAAAACATAGCAGCTACATTACATGAGATAAAAATTAATTAATGTACTGCCTTAAGTTTTTCATAAACCTTTCCATCTTGGCTTCCTTTTTCTTATCTGATATTTGGTGCTTTTCTCAGTATAATGGTTCTGTTCAAATTAATCTGAGTCTATGGCCTCTGAATCATAGTTTTTCCTCCCTGCTCATCACTACCTTTAAAGAGATGTTTATTGGATTCACAAAAGCTTGGCACATCATTTTTAATTCAGAGATTTATTTTCCTGCCGCATCCTGTTGCTGTCTATTTGAGTTGTGATCAAAGAGTTGCTTTTGATCACCATCTGATCCCTGATCAAACACCTGCATGATGATCAAATGTGAGTGAAACAGGAAGCAGTTCACAGATTGGGGACAATATTGTCTTCATGTATTATCAGAGATTTGTCTTTGCAAAGTATGGTCTGAATTACATTAATACATAAAAGATGCAATCAAAGAAAAGTTACGTTTCAATTTTCCGTCTGTTTGAGCTAGTCATTGAGCTAGCCTGAAGAAGTACATTGGAAATGTGACTATTTTAGCCAATAATCCTTGTTGAAATGTACTGAAATTGAAATTTAGGCTTGGCCAGCTAATCAGATCAACCCTGACGACTTCACTAGGAATCGCCCTAGGTTTGACGTTTTACTCTCCACTTTTCAGACATTTGCATGTTGATTAGATGGGAAGGTCATGTGTGTGTCTTTTCAACAAAACTTTGTTTGAGGATGGTGGTGAGAAGCAATGGAGAAAACTACTACTATCGTCACCACCACTCCCCCTGTGGCCCCTAATTGGATTTAGTTTGTACATTGGAAAAGGACTGGGGACAAGTCCACACTTGATTAATCCCATCAATCCTCCAGCAGACATCAGTATATAATTTACTCATTCTTTCAATTTGTTACTGCTTGATTAGTTTAAAAAAGTTGATTGATTTAAGACACTATTTTAACTCAAAAGAAAAAGTTAGTAAAAGGAAAGACTGGTCCATAGAAATGAAAAAGTCAGATGTTTATCACCAACCCTTTTCTAAAAGTCTGATATGCCTTTGTTATTAAATTGTTCACACATACAGCACTACAGCTTACAGTATGTTAGTGTGCAAGTTGATACAATGCTTAAAAGCACAAAATGTGTAGAAATACGTTGCTGTAGGTTTCATCCTGCAGCATCCTATGTTTTCTCTTTCTGAGTAATTGAAACACAGCATATGTCACCTCCATGTCTTGTTCCTGGTAAATTAATTCAGAATAAGTAAATAGATGATTACATCATATTTTTATTTATTGTGATGCACATATTTACTCTTTTTTTTTTTCATTTACCAGTGGTAGTCAGAATACAGGCTTAGAGGAAAATAGCCCATATTATAAACAGAACTTCTGATCCAAAGAAACCCGACTAAGTGAGGACAAAAGCACTTTGACCCGCTTTGGCTTGTTAAATCTATCAATGGCAGTTGAGACCTAAAAACAACAATCCTAATCAGTGAGCTCCAAGTTAGTCTTCCTATTGGCCAGCTGGGCTGTCAATCAACGCCCGCTCGGCTGGTTCGTTGAAGTGAAGGATTTACGCATAGTGACTAATCTTGGTTCATGCTTACAGTCGCACCGGATTTTTGTGCCGCAGCGTTTCCCAGCCCAGACGCAGAGAAAGTACCAATTAGACTATTATTTCACTTATCAGGGGAAACTTGCTCCAATCTCAGCCAACAGCATCAGGTAAATAAGCGCCTATAGATGGAGTTTTGGTCGCTGTCGTGACTGTTGTTCGCCGCCTCTCACTCTGCGGAAGATTCTGCCGCAGCATCCAAAACACGGCAGCCTTCTCCTGCGCAAACATGGGCACCGTCCTCTCTATATCTCCTTCCTCAAAGAAGGCGTCTATAATGGACGCAGAGGCTACAGGAGACGGACTCAAAAACGACAAGAGCCTCAAACGCCACTCGATGTTCGTGTCCCTCTCCTGGAAGAAGCTGGTGGCCAATTCGGCCAAGAAGAGCGCGAAGAAAGTGACCCCGAACCCGCTGCCGTCCACCCAGGTGGCCCACCTCAACAGCGAGAACGTCAGGAAGACCCACCAGACCGAGGAGAAGAAGCCAAAAGCGCCCATCCCGGTCCCGGTGCCCACGGTACCCACGCAGAACAGCGACAGCGTGGTCCAAAACGGGAGGCTGTCCACGGTTCAGAAGCAACCCAGCAACTTCTCTCTGCTGTCACCCCGGCGGATTGTTATCCAGGCGTCAACCGGGGAGCTGCTTCGCTGTTTGGGGGACTTCTTGTGCCGCAGGTGTTACAAACTGAAAGAGTTAAACAGCGGGGAAATCGTCCTCTGGTTCCGAAACATTGACCGGATTCTTTTGGTCCAGGGCTGGCAGGACGTTGGCTTCATCACGCCGGCCAACGTGGTGTTTGTGTACCTGCTGTGCCAGGAGGCGATCACGGAGAGCGTAAGCAGCGCGGCGGAGCTGCAGGGCACCTTCCAGACCTGCCTCTACCTGGCATACTCCTACATGGGCAACGAGATCTCCTACCCGCTCAAGCCATTCATCATCGACTCAAACAAGGACGTTTTCTGGGAGACGTCGCTCCGGATCATCGACCGGCTGAGCAACAAGATGCTGCAGCTGAACGCGGACCCGCACTTTTTCACCGAGGTTTTCCAGGAGCTGAAAAACCAGCGCGATTCCAGCGAGTCCAGCTTGGATCGCTGACCTGGGTTGTAACGGAGGGCCGAAAGTGTCAGAATTGAATACATAGATATAATGAAGCACAAAGCTGCAACCTCTGCAAAAGGAAAATACAGCCATTTTAGATGAAAAGTTTATATTTCTGACCAGGGCCGGATTTAAGAGATTTTGGGTCATTGGGCTAGAGGCCATTTTGGTCCCCTAGCTGCACAGAGTTTGCTTAAGCCAGATTTCTAGGGCTTAAAGACTTTACTTCTCAAAATTATCTTAGTATTCTTATTTTCAGAAAAGTTCCTCAGAGATAAATTCTAGAACTGTTTTCACCCATACAGAAAAATGACCAACATTTTGGAGTAACTATGTAAGGACTGTGTGTGTAAGTTAGTAACAAAAATACACAAAAAGAGGAGAGAGCGGAGCATGCGCTGAATTACTGTAAAAAGTTATGTCTTTGTTACCATCACAAATATTGAAGATGCTCACTGTCATATGGGTTATGAAAGTGTTACTTAGAAAATTGTAAAAGTGTTTGCAAAAATATCTATTTATTAAAAAAAATATTCATAATAAACTAACCCTGAGGTTAACTAATCCTTAACCTACCCAGCATCAGGATTAACTAAGTTCTTTCCTAAATCCAATTTATAGGTTTTTCCACTCTTACAATATATCATGTTTTTACAAATTATCGTGGTGATTCCAGTTTTTACGGTTTTATATTTTACACATATGGATGGAATTCTAGAAAGAGATAAGATGATTTATCTCTCTTCAAGAATGCAAAGAAATATTGTTAGAAAAATAAACTTTTCCTGCTTTGTTCCTTTTGACAGCTCTGTGCTTCTGTACATGTATGATTGCTTAAATAACATTGGAAAAACAGACATTAAATACATTTCACTTAAATATTCAAGTCATTTTTAAAATGTTTAATAAAATAACTAAATCCAGAAAAAATATTTACAAATTTTCAAAAGATTAAAAAAATACAAATACGTATTTATTTATTCATTTAATTGTGTGTGTTGCAGCACATCCTGTTTAAATTATTTTACAATGAACTGTAATACAGGAAGTACTAATTCAAGTTTTCATTAATGGTTAACACATATAATAACTTACATATTTAATTAATGGTACATTTTTAAAACAAATTCTAATATTTTGCTTATTTGATGTATTTTTGCAGTTTTATTTGACCAATCGCATGTATGAATATTTATTTGTCTGATTTTGGCACTTTTGACTCTTGAAGGGGAATTGAGCAGCACACCGGCTTATCTATAAAGATGAATGTAAAAAAAAATAATAATAATTTTTTAAAAAGACTGCAAAGTGTTAGGTGCAGCGCAGAAGGCTTCTCACGTCTGGGCTCATGATATTACACAACTTCAATATGGTCTTTAGGTTCTACTGTAAGAAGTTCTAAACATGCATGCTGATTGTATGTTGTCCTCTTATTTTGTCTTGTCCTAGAAATTGACTTCGTTGTACAACACCTTCCATTCTTAAAGACTCTCACATCCCTATTTTGTACAAGATTAGCCTAGTAAGTGAATGGATGTCGTGCGGTTTGTGTCCAAACCTGAGCCAGAATAGATCTGAGTCAAGTCAGGGCGCTGAGCTGTCCAAGGTGCTGACCTGTTCAGCCACTTCTGTTTGTCTCGCTTTCTCCCAACTGAGCCAAGCATGGCTTATGAGTGCCACAATCAGCCCAGTACACTTTCGGCACATAAGCCTAAGCCTTGCAAGTAAGTAAGTAAGTGCAGGTAGACTATTGTGCTTTTTTAGCATCTCAGTCAGCTGGTAGATAAGCTGTTGAACATGGAACAGATACAGGATGTATCTGAAAGGGCAAATCACATTGAACAGTGATTGTAAATATTGATCTTTGAGCATTGACAGTTCCAACTAGGCATGGGCTGGTGTGTGGTTTTGTAGGGCATGATAACCCTAAGAAAAATTACCACCGTTAAATGTTTACACAAACAATTCAAACAAATTCTGTATAATAATCAGTTTTTTATTCAAACAGAAAAAACAGCAGTTCTCACTACTACTAATGTATTACTAAGTATAGTTTGCAAGTAGTTATAAGATTTTTAAGGTACTGATTTCTGTTATGTTGATTTTGACAAAAAGAGAAGGGTTAATGTCTTGAAGTGCACAAAATAATATAACAATTTGCTGTTGTCTTTAAAGAGGAACTGAATATAACATGTTAATATTCTCTAGTCAGTTAGTCAGAATATCTGCACAGACAGCCAGACTGCAATTTTCTTTTTGCTTAATAGACATGCTACTGTGGTTTCACAACTGTATTTTTAAATTGCAGTTAACTTAATAAGAATGTTTCTTAGTCATAGTAGCTTTTTTAAGCCAGTTAACCAGCAGTGAGCATCAACAGGAGACAGGAGAGGTGCTGCACTGCGCTGTCCTCAATACAACTGGAGAAAACCGATCACTTTGTTGTTTTTATCTGATATCTCATTAAAAGTAAGGTTTTGAAACTGAAACTTTTCAAGCCTATATGTACCACTAGCCAGCCCATGCCTGATGTTATCAAATGCTTTCCATGTACAAACTTTGTCCTAATGTTAAAAACCTAATCTGCTGGAAAAAGACGTTTTTTGTATGCTATTTTAATATCTGCTGGTATAAGGTTGTTCTCAGATTCTGTTGTGAGATAGAAATCACCAGATATGTTGCAACAAGATGTCATTTTGCATTTCCAACTGCACTCTCCTATATTGTAACTGTACTACAAAAAAGCTGTTGACTTAAGCTGAACAGCAGATGTACTGCTATTGTTTTAACTGAAGACTGAACGGAATGTAGTTTTTCTAAAAATTCTTCTTTTTATTTATTATTTTTATCTTCTTTGTGCCAAGTGGAAAATGGCCTGAATCTTTCTGGTTTACATGTAAATATCCCATCTTTCCAACATGTTTTTTATTGCTGGTTTTGGTTGAGGTTGAGGGTAGTTTGAGCATCACAGAAACAAACACGGGCTTATAGACAAATGTTACTTGTAATCTCTTCTGAAAATATGCTCTGAGCCTCAGTTTGCTGGCTTAAGATTAGTTTATTCAGGATTACTTAAAGTACAGTTCTTTAATGTGAGAGAAATGTAGTAAATATAAGACTAACTCTCATTTGCACATGTGTTACTGCAGTATTTATAAGCTAACATAATCCGACTTGGGACTCCGAAACCAAACGTAAACCTATCTACGGTTAATCTCAAAGACTATTGTTCTACTTTGTGAATCATTTGCTTGAAGAGTAAATAACAATGCTGCTATTTTGCACAGCTGTGGGCAAATATCATGTCTTTGGACAGCGATGACGACATACTGGTGTTTCCTCCCAGGCACTGGAATGGTTTGCCATTACGTTTGCATTCAGTGGCACCAGCTCTCGCTTTTAGAATGATCTGCTGTGAAATAAATCTTTTGTACGGTTCATCTTTTTTCCCTAAATGTCATGTGGAAATTGATATTTAGGTGTGTGTTGTCTGTGGTGTTACTCCACGTATGCATTCACTCTTTGTGTGTGTTGATAAAAGGTCATGACAGTACTTGTTTGAGGTGACCATAGAGAAATAAATCCAAATTTATGTAGGATCTCCTGTCTCTCTTGAATTATTTTATTCTTTTGAATGAATTAAAACAGTATCTAACCCTGATTTGTGCATCAATACTTTCAGTCTGCCTACGCTAGCACTTCTGGAGAGCAGTTTGCATGCACTTATAAGACAAATAAAAGTCATATTATTTTTAGGCTTTCATTTAGTCATGTTCTTGATATGACACTGCAAAATTCAGAATGCTTTTTTAAAGAATGAGAATTGGTAGTTCAAGTTTGATTTATTGTGGATAGGGTGAAAAGTATGCAGCGAATATCAACTCAAATATGTGCACAGCTCCCTTCTAATATTTGGTTGAATTTTCTTGAGCAAACTGTACCTTGACCAGTCAGATTTTTTTAAGCCATCAACAAACGTCTGTCATAATTCTGGCTGAATATTTGGACAGTCTTTCTGTTAGAAATGATAGATTTAATGTGTCTGAAGTCCTTCTGCTATGCCTAGTTTTGAGGTGAAATCGAAGAACTTTGATCCACTTTGTACACTGAGCCAACAGGTGCTCTGGCAGCAAAACAGTCACATAGGATGATGTAGCTACAACTATGGACAACATTTAATACACAGTTCATAAATTTGAGAGCTTTGCCTCAATTCCTCTAAACACAGTTTTTTTACTTATGTGGCATGATGTCCTATTTGACCAGAAAATCTGGATTAAAGAAAATCAACATTAAATCCAAGCGTTCACACTTTATGCTTGTCTTACAAGTGAAGTGAAAATTTGATGAATCCACTTTGTAAAAATTAGCAGTTCAAACATGTAATTAAAAGCTCCAAAATGAATACGTCATTCATATCCATAAATGAGTGCGCAAACATCTTACCGGAACAGTGCCCTGCCATTCGTCAGCAGTAATTAACACGGACACCTTCTTATCTACTCCCAACACTCACTAATCCTTCATTCAGAAAGAACCCAGGAGACACAGTTATGCAATAGAAATAAGTCCATGACGAATCTGCTTCCCAGGAAGTGCGACGTCTGTGTTGGCATATGTTGCTATGAGACTGAAACTCGTGAGACTTCAAGGTTGCCATGAAACTAAAACTTATAAAGCAGAGCTATTATTGCATGGAAAGTTTTGCTTAATCATTACGCACAGACAGGATTGAGCATCCAAACTGATAACATCACAAATCTAGGCTAAATGAAGGTTCACATCCTTAAATATGTTACAGTTTGAATACTTTTTTGGCATATTGAGGACATCTTAGTGTTCTGACACATATACAGGTTATTTTTGGTTTCCTGTCTTTGTCCTCACTGTTCCATAATGAAATGGGGACAGAGAGAACCCAGCAGCAAGTAGGTGAATTATGAACCCTTGAAAAAGAGTCTTTATGCTTTGACCTTTTCATCTGCCCTCACATTTCACCTGTTTTGGTCTACATGCTGCATGGATAAGGAAAAAAGATCCAATATCCTTTGGTTTCTCTGAAACTTGATATAATTAACATTCATCAGCCTTCTTTAATTCAAATCAGGCATACATTTGCAAGTCAACAGAGTGAAGCTGCATTGATAAGATTTTCTTCGTTTTTCTTTTTTTTTTTTATGAATAAGCCACGTGTGCTGGAGGGTTCCCTTCCTGTGATTGGTCAGATTCTGCTGCAGTCTCAGAACTGTCTGTATTTTTCTCTCCCCCTCTTTCTCTCTCTCTCTCTCTCTCTCTCTCTCTGTTTCTCTCTCTCTCTCTCTCTTTCTCTCTCTCTATCTCTCTGTCTCTGTTTCTCTCTCTCTCTCTATCTCTCTATCTCTCTCTCTTTCTCTCTCTCTATCTCTCTCTCTCTCTCTCTTTCTCTCATCTTGCAGGGGCACACAGTGTCTATTTACAGAGCAAAAACTGGGAAATGCAGACAGAAAGTGGGGGAGAAAGACAGTGTGACCCAGAATGAGCAAGAGAAGAAAGGTAGTTAGAGGCAGAGTGGCAATAAACATCCAAAAGAGGTAAAAAAAGACAAAAGATGAGCATATAAGAAAGCAGCATTTAATGAATGTTGTAGGTGAAGTTATTTACATGCAACAGAGAGCTTAACATATCCAGACCTTGTCTCTTAAGATGACATTTAACATCAGTAACCTGTTTGAAAACTAAAGTTGTGTGAGTGAAATCCACATAGATTACACTGAAGATGTGAAGGTCTCAGGTCTGTTGGGATCCAAAGTTCAGGGAAATGGGATGACTTCATGCATCAGCATTATGTAACCGACATGGGGGGTGTAAAAGCAGAGCCGTGTTGTGAATCTTCCCTTTGCTATTAAGATTCAGCCCAGGTCTGCCGCATATCTGTCTGCCAGCCTGCTCTCTGCATTTCTGTCCACCGAGTCTCTACAGTAACGGGTAAGGTAAGTGAATGAGAACTGGGCAAAATGAGCTGTGCATGGCCAAGCGTGGGCTGAACCTCTGCACTGCTCACACACACTATCACACACGCACACACACACTGCCGTGATCAATAGTAGATATGCACACTCTGCCACTGCAGGTATGTCCCTAACTCGTCCACATCCAGCCTCTCTGCATTTTCTCTGCTGCCTCACATTTAGCTCCAATGATTGTCAACTATGATCCCACTAAATACTGCACTTTTTTCAGATTGAAGATACGCGTGTGCAGTGCCAACAACATCAGTTGTTGATTGAATATTTTGTCACAGATTTTGTGAAGGTTAAAGCAAAAATATGTACTTACTGGCCGCTCTCACAAAAAAAGTATAAAAAGTTTTTTTTTTTTTTTTTTTTTTTTTTTACAGTATTTTTTAAAACACAACCACCTTTGGTGAGATGAGATGGAGATTGAGCTGTTTTGCTGCAAACATTCAACATAAAACAAATATGAACAAATATGAAAACCTTTCACTTGATTACATTCTTACCTGAAAATACAATGTGCCTGTTAAGCAGTAAGCCGGAAACTGGTAAAGGATTTAAACATATTTCAAAAGAAAATCAGCCATGGCTAATTTTGGAGGCAGGTGAGAAAAACAATATTTTAAAATATTACCCAGCTTAATTATGTTAATAAATATATTCATGCATATGTAGGTGTGATTAGTTTACTGTCTGTACTTCTGTGCATTGTACTGAGAATTCCCTTTCCTTTTTGTCACCTTCTTTTGATTTCTTAGAAAAGCAGCCAAATCAGTGTGAACTGTTTTAACTCTGAGGGATTATGTCTGCTCTGCTGTCCTCCTACTACATAACCACTCTGCTAATCTCTTTAACTAGATTACTTCATTGTTGAGGTACACTGAGAGCCACTCAGCTTCTGTTGCGTAGCAGGAAGGTCAGGGAAAGAAAAGAGGTCACCTGTTTTTTTTTTTTATCACTTTGTTGTTCCTTTTATTCACACGTAATTTGAATCACTGATTAAATCACTTGTTTTTAACGGTTTTCACTGCCTGAGCTCTTATATAATATTACTTTGTCATGTAGCCCACGCCTGCACTGTCAGCGAGTTATTCCACATAGAATGAGTCAGCGAGATGATTTATCAACCATTTTTATGTAATATCCAGAATCTAAATCTATGTTTTTATAGTTCAGTTCTTTGGGACTTAAACTTCTGTTTGGAAGTTTTCACTCATGATTAATGGAATTATGTTACCGCTGGATGGTCTAATAAGACAGCATTCAACTTCAACAATTTTGAAAACTAGTGCTTCAATGTACTATAGACTTTCTTAAATTAAAATAGGGTAAAAAAATATATACATACAGGTTCAAATATACGCATGAGATTTGCTTGGATTCCTACAACTTTAACCGTCTGGCTGCTGAATTGAGAGGGAGGTGACACATTTGTTCAGTCTCTCAGTGCCACTGGCAGCACATTGTCCTCACAGAGTGCCACCTCCATGGCTGACTTTTAGGTACAGTGGTTCGTTGTAGCATTGTAGAAAAAGGCTCAATGACAGAATTGCTAGAGTCTGTTTAAATTGGCTGGTTTCCCGGCACAGAGCCCAAAGGGCTGGGTCATTCTAAAAGCTTAATAATAGCCCCCTCCTCCAATCATTCCAAGGTGAGATTTGATGTGAAATTTGAGACAATTTTCTTGCTGAACTCATCTAATGACATCAAAAATAGCCACAATGAGATTAAAAGAAATTGATTAGATTGTTTAAGAATAAAACAAACTTCAACTTTAAATGCGTTCTCCAAATGGTCTTTGACTTATCTATTACAATTTTGAAGGTTTTGATTATGGAGCATGGAAATCTTGCTTTGATGCCATCCTCAGTGTTGCTTCACTGTGTAAAATTTACTCAACCTTCTTCTTTGAAAATAAATAAATAAATAAATAAATAAATAAATAAATAAATAAATAAATAAATAAATACAAAGTTCTGTGACATGTCATTGTTGCAACCTGGAAAGAAGCTTTTTAACTGGCTGTAGTTCTTAATTTTATTTTCAGATATACTTTCTGCACTGCCACTTTCTGGGAAATAGTACTACCACATAAATGCCTCAGAGCCACTAGATATGATTACAGTGATGCTTGAAAAATGTGTTTTTATTGTGTTTGTGTTTTTAGCATTATGAGTTCATTGGCATTAACTCATGTTGTATTAATGCAAACAGAAGTCTGTGAAACAGACTGAGCCGGTTTGCACTTCCCAAAATCAGAGAAAGAGAACCTTGTTTTAGATCATGCTCCGGTTTCTTACCTCCCTCTCTTACCTCTGTGTCTCTTCATGTCGTGCTTTCTCCCACCTTCTAACTCAAGTCTATTTCTGTACCATGTAGGTGTGTTGCTCTAAATTTTGCAGTCTTCATGACTTCTTTCTGTAGCTGAGAGAATGACTCACTGACTGTGATATTTCACACAACGCAGCTTAATGCCCACAGGCTGCCTTCGTTTCAGTCCACTGCAGGGAACATGAAAACCTGCTTATTGTGTATTTAGTGTGGCTTCAAGAGATTTATCTAAATATAATAAACACGTAATAAACATTACTGTCTGAATAAATCTACATTTCGATTAATGTGCAAAATTCTTGAGTCATCTCTGACCTTTTAATATTTTTTTCTGTTATCAAACCTGTAAATTTTTAAAGTGATCTTGATCAGTTCTTTAGGTTCTTTAGGTTTACTGAAGACCCGTCAAGGTTTTATCTGTGTGGTTCGACTGTTTTTTTTTTTTTTCGTTTTTTTTTTTTTTTTTTACATATTTTCAGTTTATAGCATTTTCATTTTCAATACAAAGATTGTTGTTTGATTTTGAAGCCACTTATCTCTAAACAATCAATCATTCAGACACAAAGGACAAACAAATAAGGAGTTTTGGCAACACATAATGGTCAACTCTGCAAATAAACCTTTTCAATTAAATGTAAATTGTCTCTATTTCTTTAGCTGGGTCCAGTAAAATCAAACATAGAATAGAATAGAATAGAATAGAATAGAATAGAATAGAATAGAATAGAATAGAATAGAATAGAATAGACCCTTCAGTAATCTGAGTCTGACATTTGTCATTTTGCACAAATATTGAAATTATTTCACAGATATTTGTGCAAATAGTTTCCTGAGAGTAAAATATATTTCAGGAAGGATTATTGCACAATATAAAGAGAGTGCCATATGTAGAGTGTTTTGTAAGCTGCAGCAGCTGGGGAGAAGTCAACTGACTGTGAGTTTATCTGTGTAGGGATAAAGAGAGGTTTGTAAGGCAAAAGCTCTTGGGCAGAAAGTGTTTCTGCAAATTATAATCTGGATTTTTATGTTGCTTTTCAAGTAATTTCTTCATCCTTTCTGAGTGGCCTTCCAGTCAGTCTCATTTCACTGTGGATGACACATACCAGTTTAGAGGTCCGAGGTCTTTTGCTACCGAATAGAGAACCTCTCTCTTTCATTACCAGGTCACACTCGTACATATCTGGTCGACCAGGTGAACACATCCGGAAACTGCAGTCAGGCTAAAGGTGACCTGCTATTCTTTTCCTGATACTTTGTTGGTTTCTTTGGATTTTCTTAAGATGTCACAAAAGGAAGCGATGTGTTTGAGGTGTTACCTTGGAGTGAATTCACAAATGTGCCAGATGCCCTTCTCAATGTTGCTTGAAGTTTTACTAACATTATTAATGTAAACTAACAAATTTGAAGAAAACAATAAAACAGTCTAATCTTTTGCTGTGATAGAACAATTGTCTGGCAGCAGGAAGGCCCTTTGTTTGAATCGTGGCCGGGGAATTTGCATGTCTTCCCCATGCATGCGTGGCTTTATGCCGGCTTCCTCATAGAGACAGCATAACTGTCTCTTTAAATTGCCCTTATGCCTGACTGTGCATGGTCTGCTCTATAATGGACTGGGAATTTGTCCAGGATGTTCTTCCTTAATGACCAATGGACACCAGCTGCTGTGAGGAGAAGTGGTTGTAGAAAACGGATGGATGGGTGACAGGATAGTGACTTAAAACAGGAAATGTTTCGATGTTATGATGACAGTGACACAAAAGCTTTGTGTAATATTATGTAGTGTACATGCACTACATAATAAGGCATGATTTCAACTGTAAGACTGCAAATTTCTTCAATGAGTTCTTTTACTTCCAATGGCAATTAAGCTGTGCAAAACATGTTTCCGTTTCACCACTGTGGAAAAATGACAACAGATGTGAGTCAACAACGAGCCAAAGTGTCAACATTTTTCCATCCATCAGTTCAAAGGGCTGCTATTTTAAACCTGAGCCTAAGCAGCTCATTTTATTTCCCCCTTCATCCTTTGTGTGTTTTCGTCTCGCTCCTCTATCTCCTGCATTCACACTGTTAATCCTGCGGCTCGCAGGAAAACACCCACCTACTTTGTTATGCAAGAAGCGAGAGGAGGAGGATCAGCAACAGTAAAGGGTGCTGCACATCAGCAACAGTAAAGGGTGCTGCACATAGAGGGACAGAAACTCTTTAGGGGGAGAAAGGTGGCAATTGCTGTATTGTGGAAGTGCGTAACTCTCTGATAGCAGCGTTGTTTGGGCTGCTGTGTCAGAGACGCAACCAGGAGGCGTCTGTCTGCAGCAATGTTTAGAGCGTAAAGCAACCCTGGCAAGAGAACAGATTTAGTTGCTGAGAGTGACCTCATGTCTTTCCCATTGATATGCAGAACACATACACAAACACTGGTGCTGTGAGTGAGTGGTGGGTTCTCTGTCCCTCTCACATGCAAACACACGTTCTGATTTTTTAACCTATAGCTGCGGCAATGCTACGATTTTATGTAGACACTAACATGCTGTCTAGATGACTTATTTTTCGTCAAATTGCAACTTTTAGCATAATGTTGGTCTAATTTCATCTTCAAATGAAACTCAGTCCTTTTAAGATTCCGTCCAGACCCACATCTCCAGCATGAACTGTCATATAACGAGGTGGAGGGTTAATCTGCTATTTGCAGCAGCTTCTGCACTCTGCATTAATCCAGTCTTTTGATCACTTAGTTATGTAAGGTGTATTTGTGGCAGCAGAAGAGCGATGGTGCCCCCGCATGGCCGACTGGAGTCATTGTTCCACTTTGAAACTTCTGGAAAGTGTAACTTTTGGAAGCAGCAGCTCCAACAATTTCTTACATTGATAAACCTGGTCAAGAAAAATGCCCAGATGACTAAAACCTGAATTTAAATGCACTATTATCTTATAGACTCTTTAACGGCACAACCAAAAGTGGTACAAAATAAATAAATTACAATATTTATGACTTCGTTCTAAAAGAGACAATTAATCAATCAAAGTGCTTTTAATCGTGAAAACATTAAAATATCATAAAAACATCTTACAGTCACCCATTGTGAAACCAGGATCATTACATTTTGTCAAGCGTAATCATAAAAGTCATCAATGCACATCAAATATTGTGTATTGCATTTATTATGGTTCAAAAGCAACTCTAACAGGCAGGTTTTTAGACTTAGAAGAACTCAGTGTTGATTCTACTTTAGTTTCTCTTCAATAGGTTCCTGTTAAATAAAAAACGGATTTTGTTTTTCTTAATAATCACTCTCTCTCTCTCAAACTCTCTCAAAACTTTAAAGACTTGGCTTTAAACTTTCCTTTTTTATTAAATCTATAGTTAGAGCAGCTTAGGTTATCCTGAGCTTCTCTCCCTCTATAGGTTAATGGTAAACGACAAACTGACCTCCTTTCCTCTTCTTCTAAGATCAAGTTTGCATTATTTGCTGTTATTTCAACTGTTAACTTTATGTTTTTTCAGTGTTTTCTCTCCATGTAACTGCACCTGGTTGAATGTTCTGTTAGACGAGGGGAGGAGAGAGCATCGGCTGAAAACAATTCTTATTTAAATAATTATTTTAACCGTTGACTTGTTTTCCCAATAGCAAAGACTATATATTTCTCAATAACACAAATCTAGGCTCTATCAGAAATATCGTCTCGACCATTAGACTGGCTCACTCTTATGTATTAAGAAGGTCAAACGTTTACTGTCGGTCATTAATCTGATTGGATTAATAAACGAAAAATTCAAAAATGGTTCGCTTTAACTGTTTAACTTCTCTAATCTAAATATCTTTTTTTTTTCTTTAGGCACTTTACAAAGCCACAAGACGGAAGAACATCGGAAAGTAGTTAATTTCCTCCTGATCCGAACATTTATTTATAAACGTGATTTTTTTTTTCTTTCCTTTTTTTTCTTTTTTTTTAAGAATTATTTTTTAATAAATTCAAATTCCACTAAACTGAATTTTGCCTGTTGTCACCACATATTTCAAATGAATTCAGTTAAAACAGTAAAAGCGTCAGACTGATTCAATCATGTCATCACACGTATTACGTGGCGGTGCTGCTTGAAATGGTTTTTGCAGGTGAAAAGAAAAGCTTACAACTATGAATATGTTTTAGTATAGTGCGATTTTTAACCAAGCAGTCATTTGTCAATGTCATCTGAGATTTTTTTTTTTTTTTTTTTTTACAGTCTGAACCTCAAACGCAAGTCCTAAAATCCCGATTCTTCACCACAAGGTGGCGCCAGAGATCTACCACAGCGTTAAATCAGAGCGGGAGGGAAAACATCCGTCAATAAGAAGGCACCAGTTCATTTTCCACCTATTCTGTCCAAGATAGTTTCAATTCTCAATTGCTGTCTCGATTCCCAAACTGATGTATATACTTTTATTTTTCCTTTATTATTAGTTATTTCTGTGTATCTTAAATATAAATATTTACAGCAATCATTCAGAGCTTAGGCATTATTTTTGTTTTATTGTAAATTTCAATTCTATGTCTACTTATGATTGTGGTTCTGTTACCCTTCAACTCTGGATAAATATGAATGTGACTAAGATAAAACAACGTTAGTCATTTCCTAATTCTATTTATTGAAATCATAAAAGCACATTTGCTCACTGGAGAGTAATGAGTAGAAAAAAAAATACTTTACGTCCGAAATGGCTCATGGACAGTAAACCTCCCTTTGGCAGGTGTCTCCATTTCGTATCTGAAAGACTCGGTAGCGTTCCGATCGACCAAAATGTACAAAAGGGCGAGGATCGAAAAGACAGAAACAATTTAAAGGAATAAAAGAGAAAACAACTCTTTCAGCACTTTATTGTAACATCTAGTGGCTATGTTCTCTAACAAGAAACACCTTGTCACAAATAAAAGTTTATTGATTTCTGAAACTCAAAATTTGTGGAGTGGAGATCAGAAATTTCATATTTTAAAAAAAATGACATTTTGCGCAGAAAAGTAGTGTGTGTAAAATGATAGGCGGTTTTTCTAATGTATGTATTTATTCATTTATTAAATATTCATTGCATCTGAGTGAAAAACGATGTAAAGCATAGTCAAACTATATTTTGTTTTGTTTTTTTAACACACATATTGGTTGTTTCTACGCAGTAGTCTGAACAAAGGATCAGATTGATTCAAGTTATAGGAAATTATTTACTTCATATCTACAAGGACCATCTATAATCAAATTGGGGAATATAATAAAATAGGACGTAATGTTCATTTTTGATTCTAATTAATAATTTACGGACATACCGGGATAAAATGCAATCCAAAATTTACAAGGCTATCTGTGGAATAAGGCAGGTTTGCTGAGCGAAATAAGATAAATGTCGTTTTTCAGAAATCTTGTCCAAGTCGTGGTGGAATTACTCAACATTTGGGGCGCAAACAAAAACCAGTTCGCGTGTATTTATTCACTCCAAGTCTGGCATGGAATGTGCAACAGGAGTCAGTTGTAGTGATTGTTGATGTTGGCAAGACTGTTGATGTTGTTGACGCAGCTGATGTGGGACGGAGACACGGTGCCGAAGGGCCCCGTGGGCTGCAGGTTGTGGCTGTGATAAAGGGCCGCCGGTGGGGAGCCGGGCCAGTAGGAGAAACCCGAGGGACCCACGCCGGGCGTGACGAGATTCAGTTTGGAAATGCCGGAGAAGGGGATCGGGGAGAAGTTCCCCTGAAACTTGTAGATGGCCTGCTCCGTGGTGGACGGCTGGCACACCTGCGCCAGGCCGTGGAAGTCGAACTTGTAGGCGTATCTCTTGCCGTGGACTTTAGTCATGATGTTCTTGTCGTAATAGTAGCGCAGCGCCCGGCTCAGCTTGTCGTAGTTCATGTTGGGCTTGCTCTTCCGCTCCCCCCAGCGCCGGGCCACCTCATCCGGGTCGATGAGCTTGAACTCCCCGTTGGTGCCCTCCCAGGCGATGCAGGACACGTTGGTGCTGTCCGAGAGGAGCTCCAGAAGGAATTGCCACAGCTGGATCTGTCCGCTGCCTGGGGACAGAGGAAGGATAAAAAAAAAAAAAACACACACACACACACGTACGCATCAGTCAATGTTGTGTTCTCAAAGAAACATTCATGACAGAAGACCTTCATCTCACTAATGGGCAGGGAAAAAAAAGAAACTAGATTTCAGTTCTTGTATAGCAACAGCATTTCCTTTCAGGTCTTACAGTCATTCTGGGTTTTATTCTCCCCAGATTCCCCTTCTATTAGATAGAAAAATATATATTTTTTATTTAGTTTGAGAGATGAACGGTGTGTCATCAAATCAGAGAAAATCTGATGTCAATTATATAGATGTCGGATATTTCAACTTAAAATAAATATTTTTTTATTTTCTTTCTTTCTTTCTTCTTTGATTCTTTTCCCCCTCTCTCTTTTGTTCTGTCTATCTTTCTTAATTTTCAATATTTTCTTGAATAAAAATGTATTCAATCAAATATATTTTCAAATTGTATGTAGTACTTTTGACAAATAAACATTCATAGTTTACTTTTTAGAAGTAGATGATTATTTTCCAACGATATTTATCAAATATGTATTTTAAAAAATGTATTAATCGTTATGATAGCAAAAATAAACAACTATCTACTACTCTTTCTTTTTTTAAAGAATACATATTTTATTACTCAGCCAATATTTGATATACATTTTCACTAAAATAGTAATCTAAGCATAACACACAAGCAATGAAATAAAGTAAGAAATATTTTTTTTTATTACTATTATTTTGGGTTCTTACCTTTTTGCACTCCGGTATTTATTGGACTCCAAGATGTTCCTTTGCTTTCTTTCAACAGATTTTCTGTTGGATCTGAAGTCAAAACAGAAAAATTAACATCAAATATATATTTATTTACAATATTAGAAAATAGTTTATGGAATTCCCCTAAGCTGTGTATTTCTCGATATCAATGTGGTTTGGATATGAAGAATAATAAGAAGGGTTTGTATATTAAATAGCGAATGAAATGAATACACAACTGACAAAAATAAAAATGCATTAAATACCACAATATCTGGAAAAGCATAAAAACTGTAATTTATTTAAATCCTCAAAACACAACAAATCCCCCCCAATTTTTCAAAGGGTGTTCAATTTTTAAGTAATATTTAAAGTGGACTATTTTTGCACCAATTCACACACAAAAAAATAAACTCATAAATGCGCAAACGGAATGAAATCCTGTTGCTTTCTGGTGCAGTCAGAGTCCAGTGCGTGAAGCTTGTCATCCTTGCGGTTCCCCCTGCAAGAAGCCAGGAAACGCGTCCAGGAAAAAGGATTTCCGATTTCCGACAAAAGAGCAGACGGGCTTTCAGAGGGGAAGCGGCTCAGCAAAGCTCCGGCCTGGAAACCGAACATCTTCTTCTGCTGGACTCCACAGCGCTGCGAACATCCAACCAATTCTATCATAAAAGCCTGTTTGACTAATTCCTAACGGGACAAACCTGAGAGATACATGTTGAACATGAGGTTTCCTCCGCGGTCCTGTCTCATTGTGTTCAGACGCTCAGAAAGGCTTGGGTTTCATTTCGGCGGTGGCGCAGCAAAAGATTTTTATTAAACTTTATCTCATAACTGGGATCTGGAATAAATGCGGGTGGACAGATTGAAGTTTCCAGGCAACTGTCACTGGCCCCCATCTCTGAGACAATATTCAGACAGCAATTTCCCCTGGTGCATTGCTTTAATTAAAAGAGCAATTTACCTCTGTCAGCCCGCCCGGTGCCCACAATAAAAAGAGGCCGATAGAAATTCGGCCCTTATCAATCCACCATCACAGTTTAATAAAGTTTCCGCGTTAAGATCTGAGTTTCTATGGTGAATTGAAGTGTTTGACATGGAAACCAGTTCAGATCCCCCTCACTTTTCCGCCTCTTTACCTCTTGGTAAACAACAAAGACCTGCCTCATGTTGGGAGAAAGAATATTTACCTTGAAAAACGCGCTTCAGTGCGCTGAGGAAAACAAGAACATTTCATCCCTCCTAACCTCCCCTGTGTGGATTTAACGTTATATGGCCTCAATCTGGGGCTAATGAGGTCATAACTTTAAAACCATGGGCCCTGATGCTCATTGGTGCAAGCTTATGTCTTTCTGCTTCTTCTAGGACAGTGGTGTCCAAAGTCGGTCCTCAAGGCCCGGCATCCTGCATGTTTTAGTTATCGCTCTGGTTTAATGCACCTGGATCAAATGATGTCTCATCAGAAGGCCTAAGAAAAACACTGACAAGCTGAAAAGGTTGCTACTACCACCAGAGAGAGAACTAAAACATGCAGGATGCCATCCGACAGACTTTGGGCAAAACTGTTCTAGGAGCAGCAGACTTTGTTAAAGTCACATTTTTCTGAACTTTATGTCATTCCGTTTCTGATCAAACGGCACATTTGAGATTATGAGTCTGGTAACAATCCCAGTGCCATTGTCCAGGTTTTGGCTCTCCATTGAACCACAATGAGAACTATTTGAGAACTGAGAAAGAGTGGCAATATTAGTCTATACCAAAATCACTCCATTTTCATCCTCAAATGAATCCAGAGGTCACAAATAAACCCAGAACAACACTTTTCTCAGTTAAGATGATTTTTGACAATTTCACACAAAAAAAGAGAAAATATATATGAATGACCCCCCAAGACTTTAGGAAAAACATTTTGTGAAATGACTTTATTCATGACCATAATCTCAAGTGAACTCAGGTTATGCATAAGACAATCATCTAAATCACACCAGTAAATCAAACTTTAAATGGCTAAAAAAAAAGATGGTTTTGGACTGGTCTAGTCAAAGTCTGGAGTTAAATCTAACCTAGATATTGTGGCTTGACTATCTGCTGTGATCTAGAAAATGTAAGTTACTAAATTAAAATCTGAACAAAAAATGTTATATTAGCAATTTAATTTAAAAAGTCAAATTCAAAGACTGTGTAGAATAACTGCACATGGCTGATTTAGATATGTTCAGAATGTGTTTCAGTCAATTCTGACCACTATGTCAATTTCAGTTCAGAGTAACAATGTCACACAAGACCAGTTAAAATCATTTTTAATGTTGATCTACTGAAAAGTATGTCGACACACAGCACATCCAGTCAAAACTTTGCTGGGCTTTATTTTGGATGAATTATTGCATCAATGCAGCATAGCATGGAATTGCAATATACAGTGTGTGGTGAATTTGAATGAAATTGAATGTGTTTTGAGACGGCAATTTGTTGTCAATCTGGAAATTCAAATCTAATTCAATCTAAATTGAATTGAATTCAAAGAATGGTGTGTTTAGATATGTACAGCGTTATTTCTCACCCATTGGTTTTGCAGAACCATTGTAGTCTAGAAACCTGAATCTTGGTCTCATTCGAGTTAAGTAGCTCCATCCACGCGCTTGCAGTGTCTCACACACGGCTAGTGACAAACGGTCACTCTTCTGTAAAGGCTAGATTTATGGAGTCCATGACTAGATGATCACAACCGAGCTGTGGAACTCTGCAGCTCCTCCAGAGTTACCATAGACCGTTTGGATGCTTCTCTGATCCAAACGGGTGATGGATGGAACAGAGCTCTTTGTGATGTTCAAAGTTTGCAATGTTTTTTGTACATCTTAGTCTCTCCTCACAGCTTCCTCATTGAACTGTCTGCTGTGTTCCCATGATATTCTTCATCAAACTTCTGAAACATTCACAGAACAGCTGGATCTGACTCTAAATGATGTCTGATACAGTTACTAGGGGTATCAGAGTTAAGGAGGGGAGATATTCATGACATACTTTTTTAGAATCTCGTATATTCTTTTTGTCCACTGTACAATCTTGTGTTGCTCATTATATAAAATCTTTAAAAAATATACACACATTTTGCACTTGTAATGTGACAAAAAATAACAGGGTGTCAATACTTTGTGTCTAATATTCAACAGATGTTATGCAAGTTGTAAATTTCTTATCAATAACTCCACTACTACTGATGTTTTCTTTGCCCCTAATAAAACCCAATTATTGGAAATAACAGTGACGATGTTTCCTGCATATATTTCACAAGTAACACCCGAGTGGTTCAACTCTAATATATTGACAATAAGAATCAGTCTCAGTTTAACTGCAACACATAGAAAACATTTGTAATACACAGAAACAGGCAACACATTTGAAATATTTTATTCAGATTTTATTCATATCATTTAAGTCACTGATTTAAGCTTTTTTCAATAAACTTTATAAGATTATTTAAAAAAAATAAAATAGAAAAGAAAAAGAAAATGCAGAACACTACTAAAAAATTGCTAATATGGGCACCAAATTAAAACCATTCAAACATGGACTTGATGTGGCTGGGTACACTGTTCCAGCTTTGACTCTGGCATGTGTTGGATGTCATTCTGTTCTTTTTTGTTTTCTCTTCCAATCAATCTTTGATTATCTGATCTAGCTTCACTGAAAATGAATGCAAACCCCACAACATGCATATTTCATGTTGATCCTGAAAGAGAAAACACACACCGACCGTGGTGCATTCTCCTGGTTTATGTGTGGTTTGGCAATTTTACTGTCTCTAAAACCTCTCTATAAACTGTCTCTGTAAACTTTAATGTCTCAGAAAAGACACAAACCAGAAGACAAATTAAGTGATATAACAGTTATTATTTCTACTATCTTAAATGTCTAGGCAATTCATTCCTATTTTAAGCTTACAAACATGTATTTTTTTTTTCTTCAATTAGAAAACATACAGTGAATCTAAGGCAAACTCAAAGTACAAAACTATTAGCCTCTTATATCGCAAGCTTATATTTTTGTATGACTAGTTAGCTGATAATCAATATCTCCATGAGTCACCTGATATGAGTTCTGTCATTCACACAGAAAGGAAATCATATAAAAAATGGAAAATACAATAAAGTTACATAAAACAGTAATAATTTTTATAGCTAACTACTTAAGATTTATGGTGAAATATAACACCTTTTCAATAAACTGTCATGATGTATTCTGGGATTTTGCACTGCAGGATATAATTAAATGAATTTTACTGCAAAACCCAAAGTCTGTCAAGAGTAATTTTTATGTCCTGGCTTCTGTGGTCAGATATTCTCGCTGACATGTCTCAGGCGTCCCAGACTTGCTTTAGCTGCCTGTGTCCAAGTACAAGTCGCAGGCAACTTAAAACAAGCCTCGAAAGCTAGACTGAATCCGTGGTTGCAATAGTGGGAAAATATGCAGGCGATCTTTCAACCGGGAAGACAGAAATTCATAGAAATCCACCAGAGACTCACTGAAGAACCAAAGAATGTAAAAATACAGAGATTTGTTTCTGCTTTGAAAACAAGTCAATCTCGGATCTTGACGAAAGAGCAGAAGAGCAGTCTTGACATATTCCTTAAGCTCAAACGATTAGAAAGATTGCATTAAGTAATATACATTGCCGACATTAGCTACTTGTTACCTGAACCAGCTAAAATACCGCAGTAAATGCTGTAGTTAGCAAACCTGTCACAATGAATAAAAGCAGGCCTCCTTTTGCAGGTGAGTGTTGGCTTACCTTTGTGCAAAGAACATCTTGCAGCTCCCTGCACTACACTCAAGTGTCCCTTCTGTGTGAGCCACGCAGCAGCTCCTTTAATCGGGTTGTAGAGGAATGTATATTTGAGAAAGGTGTGTGTGCAAAGTTACACATTTATCAAAGATCCTGTTGTTTCTGGGCGTGGGACAGTGAGGCCAGTTGGGGTGTAATGCGGAATCCAACGTCCTGGACCAACAAATGGAAGTAAACACACAGCAAGATCCTGGTAGACGTCAAGGATAAACGGTGTCATACTAGGATGGGCAAACAAAACTAAGCTGCTCGACTGTTAAAGGATGTAGACTGTCTTTTTCACACTCTTCTAGTATACAATGTTCTCAGAAATGAGAACATGCACAAGTACAAAATTAAACAACTTCTAATTTGACCCATAAACAAACCCCATTTTTGGCACCCTTTTACAAAGACTCCAACCTTTCATTTGAATACATGTTTTCATTTTTTTTAACTTCCAGAAGTAACTGTTGTAGTTTCTTTCAAATAAATGTAAGCTGAATCGTGTTTATGAGAGTTTCTACAAATTGTAATCCGGGTAAATGTAACCAGAATTTCCCTTTAAGATGGAAAAGAAGAAAACATGCAGAATGTTTTAGTCATTGATGTGCATAAGTTAGCAAAAGACTTCAAGAAAATAGCTGCTCACTCAAGCTTGCCCATAGCTACAGTAAATGCAATTCATACAAAATAAAATCATTAGTATTGTCACACACAGTAGAAAAAGGTACAAAAAAATTCAAGAATTAACACAAGAGGTTTGTCAGAAGGAAGAATATATGGAAAAGCACATCTTCAGCAGTGATGGCATAGTTACTTTGAAAAAGTAACTAATCAGATTACTGACTACTCCTTGAAAAAGTAACTTAGTTAGATTACTGACTACTTGATTTGGAAAGTAACTACCGTATTTTCCGGACAATAAGGCAAACTTAAAAGCCTTAAATTTTATCAAAAATCAGCAGCGCGCCTTATAATCCGGCGCGCCTTATGTGTGCACTGAATTCCAAAATCGGTCCCTGACACAGAAAAGTGTACAGTACTACGCTGGCAGCAATAAACTAATCAGAGGGCATTACGTAAAACGTAAGTACGTACGCCAGGAGTAATAAACCAATCAGAGAATTGTTGTCCGAGTTCTGCAGCACAGGCCTCCGGTAAAAACCAGACAGGTTTTTCCACGCATCGCCGTCCCTGTTCGTCTGCAACTCCATGCGCGCCCATCTCACTGCTACTGTGAAAAAGGAAGTGAAACAAACTAATTCAGAGTTTGCCGTCATTCCAGGAGGAATAACAGAATAACTCCAACTGCTGGACATTGGTGTAAACAGAGCGTTCAAAAAGAAGTTGGATGGATGACAGACAGCGAACACACGTTTACTAAGACGGGGAGGCAGCGCCGGGCGAGTTACGCCACCCTGTGTGAATGGATTGTGGACCAGGATGACCAACACATTCTGGGATTTATTATGAGTCTGCTTATTTCCAAATGAGTAACTTCACGTTCAAAAACGAGCCCCAAAAAGCGCAACCCGCGAATCATTAAATTTGCATGCGAATTTTGGAAACAAAACAAGCCCAAAACCCCTTATAATAATCGGACTTAGCGACAGAAACACAAAATAGTTCCTGTTTTTCCAACAACGAAATGCTCATCCATTGTTTACATTTCTGTCGCTGCTGATAATGTGGCATATAAACGGCGGTCGCTCCCCACGATGCGCAGAGGAAATAACATTAAATTACAAAAGAACATAGTAACGCAAAGTGATTCCGTTAAGTAACTGTAATCTCCCACTTTATGTTGTAGCTATCACAAAAACACACAAAATGAAACTTCTACAGGTATGACGGATTTATAAAAAAACGTAACATTGATGTGCGCATGCGCATTACCACAAGGTATGCTGGATTTACGAGCAGCCTGAATCTACATTCAAAAACTGTATATTAAAGACTCTGCTTTTAATGTAGATTCAGACTAAACTTTTTTTTATTTTTGTCTTGCAGACTAACGTTTGTAAGAATGAACCAGTTAGACCAGATAGAGGATAGAATAGGTTATCCTTTCGGTCTTTTACCTCTGCCTTCGTCTATCCCTCAAACTTTTCAGATACAGGTTTTAGCATAGACTGAAGATGAGGGTTCGTTCACAAGAGTTGCCACACGAGACGAAAAAGAAAACTATTAGTGCCAAGGCCGTTTTATAAAGACTTTGTCTTTAAAGCGCCATACCTTACGCCTTCCCGCAGGAGGCTCCTTCCAACAGAAAAGGCTCCTTACCGCAGGAGGCGTAAGGTATGGGGCTTTAAAGACAAAGTCCTTATGAAAAGGCCCCAGCACTAAAACTTTTCTTTTTTGTCTCACGTGGCAACACTTGTGAATGAACCCTCATCTTCAGTCTATGCTAAAACCTTTATCTAAAAAGATAGAGGGATAGACAGAGAGAGAGGTAAAAGACAGGATAACCTATTCTATCCTCTACATCCTGTCAAGGTTCGTTCTTATAAACGTCAGCCTGCAAGACAAAAAGTCTAGCGATCAAATGATCGCAGAGGGCCTACATTCAAGGACTCTGCTTCAGTCGGCCATTGACGCCATTCGGTGACGTGTGATTCGGGCTTTGACTTTTGAAAGAGGATCACGTGACCAGCTGAAACAATCAGATGGAGGTGACGTCACAGTCCTATTTCCATACAGTATTTAAATGCAGGCCCTTTTACTTTTTAGCCTTCCTGCAGGAGGTGTAAGGTAGGAAACTGGCGCTTTCAGTTAATGACTCTATGTAAATAGGACTGTGAGATCGCCTGCACCTGATTGGCTCAGCTGGTCACTTGATCCTCGGGTGGCAAAGTCAAAGCCCAAATCATACGTCACAGATTGACGTCAATAACAGGTGTTCTGACTATCTGTCATACCCGTAAATACAGCATGCCTTACGGTAATGCGCATGCGCACATTGATGTTACGTCACATACTGCTTACTCAGCAGTTTTCATACCTGTAGAAGTTTCATTTTGTGTGTTTTATTTCTCAGAAATTTACGGTCAATTTTATTTAATTAAGCTGCTATGTCAATCAAACATATATATATATAATATATAAATGACTTTTGCTGTTTCCAATTTCGTTACCATACAGTAAACAAGACATTAGTCCCGTCTAGCGTCACTACAAATTTGATCTCCCGCGGGATATTTTGTCCCTATAGCTAATCTACTTTTTAAAATATTTTAATAGTTCTTCAGAAAACTGCACAGAATATGTCCTAAAAAAAAAACACATGAATAACGCTGGATGCTGACCGAAGCTGTGATAGGCAACAAGCAGAACAGCGCCTCTTTCTGGACATTGCTTAAAAATAACTATATTTCTTTTATTTCGTTTTATTTATTTATTTATTTATTTTTATTTACCGTAGTCTTCTGAGAAATAAAATGTTACATGTCTCAAATGGGTTGAAACAATGATAACAAGTCTCTGCTTCTCCTTTGCTCTTTGTGGAGAGCCTGTAAACATGAACAGCGTCAGTGAAATGAGCAACCGCCGTCTTCTTCCCCAAACTGTCTCTTTATTGCAAATTCTCGAAATCATAGCATCATAAAATGACCATTCCTTTATGCAATCACGTCCAAGTGTTCTTCTGTTGTTCTAAAACAACCATATACCATCCACCTCAGTGATCAGCATCAGCTCCCACCAGCTGTGACAGCATCAAAGGGCCAATTCAACAATAAATTTACATTAAAATTAGATCACCAATTTCTCAAATCCAGCCACATTATAAGGGTACTAATTCCTGAGTTGTAATAATTATGAAAGAATTAATCGTGTTATTGGTTATATAATTTCACATGGACGTATTTAGATGACCAAATATACTAATGGGCTTTGAATAATTCTATAGCTGACTGTACAGTGAAATCGATCACACAGTAGGGGATAGTTGCAACGTCTATAATAAATATTTCCTTTTAACAGATAACACAACCCGCTGTTGGGTCGGGAAGTGGAACGGAGCTGCTAGAGACAGTTAGCGATCTCTAAAACGGCCTTTACATGACCGTTACAGCTAAAATCCCGCTAACTGCGATAATGGCAGGAATCACTCTTTTTTTTAAAACGTCTAAGCACTTCTAAGCTTGTTATTGTGAAATCGGTACCGAATTAACTTGTCACTTCACATTTTGGGGTGGACAGTTTTCACCAGCTTCACATTACTAACCTGTAAACATGAATAGCGTTAGTGAAATGAACAACCGCCGTCTTCTTCCCCAAACTCTGTCTGAAGAGCAAGGGGGCGGGGCTCCTCACTTTAGGCCTCCTGGTGAAACGCTGTCCGTATTTTGGTTCCGTTTTATTTTCTTTCTTTGATTTAACAGGGTATCTTGGTCAATTTCAGTCTAAAAAAGACACATATATAAGTATGGAAGAGGATCTGTGATGCTGTGGACCTGTCTCACTGATGCAAAGCAAAAAGTTTTCTCCCCCCATATCTGTGCCAGATACATCTATAAAGAATGGATGGGCTCAGTTTATAAAGTTGCAATCTACTACATATCAACTTTATTATTATTTTTTTAATGTATGCAAATTGTTACAGTTGTAAAACAAATAATAGAAACAAAAAGTAATCTCATGCTCTTGTTTATTGGAAATAAGAATACAGTATGACAAGAACAACACTACACATCCTAAAGCCTAACAGAATCAAATCTCTCCATGAAAGGCTAGATATGTCCTTGAAAAATACAAATCAATATCTAACTTTAATAGCAGCCTTGCTCACAAAGCTAAATGGGCTCTGACGTTGCCATGGAATGAATCGACCAAATTAAGATGGAAAAAAAAAATATTGGAGATGAAAAAAATAAAGAATACCAACAAACAGCCTCTAGTTTGGAAGAAAAACCTTTATTTCCTATTTCAAGAACATGCTTCAGCATGGTAGTAGAAGTGTATATCCATACATCCAGAGCCACAGAGAGATAGAAAGAGTTAGTCTACTGTTCTGTGACAGAGGTCTGTCCAGGGTTCGAGGTGAGGAAGCAATTAGAAAGGAAGTTTCTTTTTTTTTTCTTTTTAATTTTTTTTTAAGTTGGTTCAGGCAGGCAGTGTGAAGATCTAGTGCTGGATCCTACGAATGGATTGCACCTGGTTGGTGTGAGCCTGGGTGCTGAACTCGTTGTAGTTTCTGTACTCGCCTTGGTGTCTGTCTCTCTCCAGGATGTACTGGTAGCCACGGTAACCAGGGAACTGATAGGCCACCCAGCTGCATGAAGGAACAGAACGAGCAAAGTGAAGTGAAAGCTTGAAGATTCAGAAGAATTCAGGGAACAACGTTTAGATTGTATATATTTTCAAGTTAACATCGTCATAAATGGTGGTGTTTTGGAAGGAGCTATAGCTTACACCAGGAGAAATTTAAACCCATAGAAAATGACACAATAACAGAAACATAAGACAAGAATTACACTGACTGAAAAAATTAGGGCTGCAACAAGGAAACACAGAGGCAAATTACAAAGACGAAAAAAAAAAATTAGGAGAGGGGACGAAGAGAGACTTACGATCCTGAGTTGACTTTCATGGAGGGCACCTCCTTGCTGCACCAACCCATGGCCTGTAGGGAGGGGTAGTCATCGCACATCTCAAACTTACGGCCCTGGAAGTCCTCACATTCATACAGGGTCACCTTGCTGTCACTGTGGTTCTGCAGAGAACACATTTAAACATATTTTGCAACCAGACGTCAAAATAGCTACCAATATTCCTTTGTTGATACTGAAAGAATAAACACCATCCAACGTTGAATCCTTTTTCCTTTCAAGTAATACTAAATAAATTAGACTAAGCATGTCTGCAGATTTCATTATGTTTGGATTACATGGCTGCTTGCTATGATTTGATGCACAAGACTAAAACCAAAATGAAATTATTTCAACATATGCAGAGTATTCAAAGAAATGAGAAGGGGTATTTTTTTATAAATGCAGACAGAATAAAGAAGAGAGTGAGGGAGGACTCACGGCACACTTAATGGGTCTGAAGGAAAGCATGTGCTCGGTTCTGTAGCTGCTGTTTCCACTCCAGGCCTCATAGCGAGGATAATCTCCCTTCTCCAGGATAAACTGCTGTCCCTGAAACTCTGGGTACTCGTAGCCCACCCACCTGGACAGCAGAGAGAAGTAAGGATCAGAGGAACTGAAAAACAAAATGCTACAAAAACACTCCAGAAAACTCGGCTCAGATAACAAATGACTCTAAAACTGTCCGCCTGTGATAGGTAGAGCCCAAAAACCCCCAGTTTGGTCTCGCATAAAAACAGAATGCAGCTTCTTTTGTCACTGTCTCACACAAAGCAAACATTAAGCCGTGCAGTGCTGCTGCACCCAGGGCGCCTTATCTGATCAGCAGTCAGTCAGTCAGCCAGGCAGCCGTTCTGGCTCGCAGCCAGCAGCTGCTCACAGCCAGCTCTTATCAAAAGCAGGGTCACACTTGGATGCGTATACACACGTGATGCATACCAAATATCAGTGTAATAAAAACACAGGTTGTAATTTTCATCTGCGTGTACATTTTTTTTGTTATTAAATCTTTGTTTGGACTCCTCATATCTCTTCACATCAGACTTTTTTCAAGCAAATCAATAGAAATGTATTTTTGCTTTAGCTTGGAAAATCCAAATGCATATATATATATTTTTTTAAATTTAAGAAGAATTATGAAACTGCCATACTTTTTGACAGCTGCATTGCTAATACAGTCATGGCTAATGTGTAGCATTAAAGTGGTGCAAATCTGTATTGGTAAAGCTAACCTTTATTGTTAGCTGAGCCGGCAGATAATTCACACAAAAAAACAAAAATGGTGAATTGTGAACACCAGGAGTTAAAGACAAGCGTATCTGAGCAACAGGAATCCATCGGAGGGCTAACTTACGGTCCGTTCTCAACCTTAATGGAGCGGATCTTGTTGAAGCCCCTCTCCATGATGTTCTGGCACTCCAGCATGAACTCACAGCGCTTGCCCTGGAAGTTCTCCTCCTCCCAGACTGTGATCCTGAACTGGCCCATCTGCTCCATCTGTTGAGGGTTCATGGCTGCTGCTTCTCCCTTTGAGGGGTGCTTCTCTGCAGAATGGGGTGAAAAAAACATACATTTCATTCACAACGAAAAGTGTCCATCAGTTGTGAGTTTTATCCAAGAAAAAGCAAGTATCTGCTATAAAGCAGATACTATATAGCCACATTATAAACATGAAGAGCTTAAAGCAGGGGGGAGAGGGCTCTAGCTTAAATTAAAATAATTAAAAAAAAACAAACAACACAAATCTTTCAAAAAATTCAAGTGTCCATTTTTGTTTCAAAAATATAAAAGCCCAAAACTAAAATGAGAAGCAAAAGCAAATAGTAATAATATATATTTTTTAATCCTTTTGGGTATCCATTATTTTTTCAACAGACAACCGCTTTATCCATAAATAATCTCTGGTGTAAGACAAATTGCATTTTGCTACCTTAAAAATCGTGTTTTCAAACCAAGCATAAGCTCACTCAAAACCCCCAAAGCATTCTTATTACGTATTCTCTAAGATATTAGACAGATACATAAACAATAGACAATAATATTAATTGTATGTCCATATCTACCCAGGCCTATCTCTCAAAACAATCCATAAAGTACGTCCATCAGCTGCCTATGAGATGCATAATATATGTTAGCATCTAGCTTCCTGTTGGGCTCCACCCCAGTCACTCACACCCGTCTCCCCACAACTGTATCTGCTTTCTTGTAGCTAAGTTTGAGGCAACATGTGGGCATACTTACAGACAGTACTGAGGTGGGACAGATCCAGTATAATCAATGTCGGCGAGGAGACCCTCGCCTGTGTTTTTATAGGGCTGGGCCCCCTGGACCTGCGCCGCTCCATTTGCCCAGCAGCCTTGCACACTCAGCAGCTGAGCAGGCCGCCTGAAAGGGCAGCATTAGCCTGGTGCTTTGTGGAGGCTCCAGAGCACCATTGTCCTCAGAGCCCCAAACTGACTTAGTCATCAATACGGCAGCCATGGCTGTTGGCAACCTGACCCGGGACTATACAATGGCAACGCACTGACACGACAGTTTGATTGGTGTAGCGGGATAATAGAGACATTCTGGGAGCTGATCCCCACTCTCCCTGCCGTAGGTAAACTGAATCCTAAACTCTAGGTGGGGAGAGGGGTTTAGGCGTCCCGCACAGTGAGTACTTGGGTGTGTGTTGATTTCATTAACGGAGCCTGTTTCCTTCTGTACCAGGGTATGCTGGTCAGCTGGAGGAAGTGATGCACTAACGCAGTGAAGGTTTCTCTGGCTCTGCCCCGGAGAATTTGGGTTATTTGCGTCCCGTCTTACACAGAGACAATTATTAGACCCGTGACCATAAGACATGATGACATGGTGATACATGGAGAATGGAGATGCAGATTTAGAACTAAACCAAATATAATTTGAAGATACTGCAAGTATTATTAGCACAAGTTCAGTCACTGTAACAAGCACTGCAAGTAAAGATGTAAAAACACAGAAAAAAACCTTACAACTTAATTTTAGGACTTAAAGTTTTTTCAGTCACTTTGATGTTTAGCTTTAGTATTTTATTGTACTATCATGTTATTTTCTTCTGGTTGCTGGCATGTTATGTCGTTGTGTTTCCCTTGTTTTGAGTATTACATTTAGTATTACTTTGTGCTCTGCTTTTATTATGGTTTGCTAGTTTCCAGCATTTGACTTTGGTGTTTAATTGTGACTTGTCCTCATTGCCCCAGTTCACACTTCCCCACAGTTGCATTGCATTCAGTTAATTTCACTCACCTGCTCCTCATTACTCCTGCACGCTCCCTGTTTTTAAACACTGCTTGCTGGATTCTCCTGTTGTTCTCCATCATGTTTCCTGTGGTTGACCTGTTGAATCCTCAATGTATGACAAATCTGTCCTTTATGTTTCAAATTTGTGTGTCATTTAATTTCCCTTTGTGATCAAAAGAGCATTTTTGAATTTAAATTGAATTTGAACATAGTTATTTGTAAGTTCGCTCAACTGGTTTTCTTATTAAAATAATTTTTTGTGCCTTCCTCCTGAATGCATTTGGGTTCATTCCAACAACAAAACATGATGCGCCTTTTATTGTAGCATAGCAGTATAATCTCCCATGGAACATTTTAAATAAAAACAAACCTGTAATTTACTGTCATACTCAATAAATTTCATTATTGAAAGTTCATTTATTTCAGTAACTTATTTCACCAAGTTAAACGCATTCAAAATGTACATTTAATGTGACAAATAAGTGTAATTCAAATGCATATTTTAATTTATTGAGCATGACTCCAAATATATTTATTCAATTATGTAAAAAAACATGTTTTACACAAATTATGATGATTATAAATGATTATTACGCCACCTTATAGAGTACAGGGATTGGCGAAGGATTTATGGTTGGAGGAAGGGTCTTTAGGTCTCATTTTATCTTATGGACCATCTTGCCTCAATAATAACCAGGTTATGTTATCTACATGTCAACTGGTTGCATGGAAGTCATGCTAGAATTTTTTATTTTTTTTTGCCTGACCATTACAAAGGTAAACATGTAAACACTACAACTGTGCTCCTTATTAGATAAAAATAAGATTCTTTTAATTGATATTAAATTCTCAAGGAGGTTTTGTAGTGAAACAAAGGAGTAAAATGTGGAAAATGAAGCTTATGTGAACAGTTTAATAGGGTGGCCAATATGTGATGATGTGGGACTGTTTATTACTCACGGAGGTGTGGCTTCTTAAACCTAACCTTAACTCTGACCTTCATCAACAAAAGACTGGTAGCCTCTGCTAGAAAACTGAGAAGTGAGTCGTCGCATGGTTTTTTAGTAGGATGGTCAAGAGATCTATTGGTACATTAAAATTGGCCAGTAAAGTACATAACAGACATACAAACAACATGGAAATAAAACATGTATCTAGATCAACACAGGAATGGTTCAGTACGCAAAACCTGTCTTGTTTCATGATCATATCAGTCATGAGGCCTAAATCCTATTGAAAATATTGGGTGAAATGATGGAGATGTGAATATAACAAGAAGATACAGGAATGCAGATTATTCTAGATTATATTGTGCAAATTAGAAGATTATGATATTAAATTAGCTAGACACGCTTGTACAAATTATAGCAGAGTAAATAAATGGTGATATTGTTTGAAATAATTTCTTATCAATGTGGTGCCCTCTTATTATATTCTTAGCTTAAGAGGGTTACTTGTCTTTCAAATGGGTGGCAACAACTGTGTATTGTATTCTAATTAAAAATAAACTGTAACCACAGTATTTTCCTCATGTTTTTCCTCATGGTTTCATTCTGAATGTTGTTAATTTTGAAGTCTTACTAATGGTATTTTTTAAAGATAATTTGATGGATAAGTGAAGTTTAACAGAAGTATAAATTTAGAGTAGTTTTAAATAAATGAATGGCTGTAAAGGTAAGCTTTTTACTGTAATAATCACCCTAGGATATTTATATTAGGTCATTCTAAAAGCATTACAGCATTGTTTTGTGCTGCTATTTCATTTAGTTTTTACACAGTGGGGAAACAACATATGTGTATTGCAAGATTTAACTGCAATAGTTTATTTATTTAAACTGTGAAAATAATAGATAATCAATCCCAAAGCGTTGAGATGCATTTTTGAGTTTGAACATGTGTTTTCTTTAGCATCAGTGACATCTAGTGGCAATTATCTGCATGACATTCTGGTGGGGAAAGAGTACAAATCCCTTTATGCTGCAAATAATGAAGCATTCGCTTTCCGTTTGTTATCTACTTATCTTTGTATGGATTTCTCCTTAAAATGAAATCATTTCATCAATGCGAAACTACCTTTTCTTTCAAACTGATGGTGACAGTCTGCAGAATTAATATGCTGATTTGTTGCTTATTAAACTTTTAGACATCTGCTGGTTTCCTGGACTTGCTGCATTCATAAATTCAGTTTTTAAAATCTTTTTTCTCTCCCTGAATATTGTATTTGATGGAGTTCTTAGTAACTTTGGTCATCTGTGGAGCGAGGGTTTTCACCTGTAGGGTATGTGGGCTGTTTACTTGTATGAACAGCTTTCTCTTTGTCTGATGTTGGCCCGTTCATTGTCCTTCTCTCTACATGTGTGTCCATTAGTGTGTGTCAGCCTGCTTGCACCCAGAGCAGGTGATGAGCAGGTGAAAGGCTTATATAGACACAGATGTTGTGTGCGCGCGTGTGCATGAGTGTGTGCATCTGCTTGTGTGTGCGTGTGTATGTGTGTGTGCTTACATTACTCATGGTGTGAGGTACAACTCTGTTTACCTTGTCAGGTTGCCTCAACCTGTCGTGCTTTTCAGACAAAAAACTAAGAAACATGATGGCAAGTTTCTGTTAGATGAGTTATTAAATTTTTATGTTGCATCCACTGAAAATAATTAAAACAGAACGTGTATTGCCTTAACAATCGGGACTTTGTTTGTTTGTTTGTCTTGGGGGTTGGGACAGGAAGTATACTTTCCTTTTTCTTCCACCGGGTTTGATTAGATGAATCATCCCTACTTCGTTACTCACACAGCCTACACAAGAAATAACAATAATTAAAATTTTTACTTCTAACTCCAATCTGTTACTCTACCCATGACTGTGAAAATTATACTTTGCCTGAACCTCTGGTTCTATTCTGAAAAATGTAACCCAGAAGTAACACACCTCAGCAACTCATTTCCCTGTGAAATACAGCTGGGAGGAGGGAATTTGCATGTGTGGGGGGGTCAGTGGAGTCGGTACAGAGCTAGCACTGTGTGGTCCTACTTTGAATCCTTATCTGGCTGCATAACAAGTCCATTCATGTGTTTAAACTGGTCAAATGACTCATCTCATCTACCAGTTACT
Organism: Poecilia reticulata; assembly: GCF_904066995.2. NCBI lineage: Eukaryota > Metazoa > Chordata > Actinopteri > Cyprinodontiformes > Poeciliidae > Poecilia > Poecilia reticulata. The sequence continues at coordinate 38,681,780 of NC_088831.1, forward strand.
ACATCACTCATATATATATATACGGTATTCATATGTTTTTACTTCAGTTTCACTAGAAAAATGTAAAGCAACAGCTTAAAACTGTGGTGATTTTAACTTGTCTCTTTCCAGAACTTAAATGTTGTCATCTTCATTTTGATCATTTATAAATAACTGGGGCAGGTGCCTGTCTCCACCGGTCATGGAGCAAGAGGCAGAGTCCACCCCAAACAGGCCGCCAGTCAACCACAGGAGGAAGCCAGTGTACTGTATGTAGTTGTAAAACATAGTGGGCCAATACAATAGAATTTGTCTTTTTCTGACTGATGGCCATTGTCTCAAATTTAGAGGAACTGCCTTTCATTTAGATATAAACATAAATAGGTTGTCTCCTGGTTGAAAGTTTGGGCCTGTTTTAAACTCTGGAGTGACAAGCCTTGTCACTTATACACATTTGTGATAATGCTGCCTTAAACTACCGTTTTATTGTTCAAAATCAAAAATAATCCTACATCAGTCCTTTATTTTTTGTGTGTCTTCTCAAACCCTCAGTCAATCATGGTAGATGGCCTCTTGTACTGAGCCAGGTTCTGGTTCTGTTGGAGTTTTCTGCCTGTTAATAGTCAGGTTTTCCTAGTCACTGTCACTACGGATACTCAGCATAAGGGATTGCTGTAAAGTCAACGACACAATGCAAGCAATTGTCTAGATGGTGGCCAAGTGGAGTGAATGCTGCTAGCTGATTAACTTGATGCAATCTGCTGGGTTTCCTTAGAAACTTTTTAACTTTTTACTTTAAATAATTAACTGGGTTTAATAAACTGGAATGTGTTTGTGATTGAAGTGAAATTATTTTGTAAAGTGCCTCAAGATGTCAGTTGTTGGAAATTGGTACTATATAGATAATCTAATATTAATTCAATTTCCTTGGTAAATGTATTTTTTACCCATTGTGAAAATGTTGCCAATTGTTGTCTCCATTTCCAGGAATTCTGTATGACAGGTTTTCATTTTCTTTTTGTTCACTCAGAAGGTACTGCACAAGCTTTACACACAGATGACAAAATATTCCTGATTATTTGAATTGTTATTTCAAGATTCAATTTGGGATCTTAGACTTAATTACTTCCATTTGCTTCTTTGTACCCACACTAACACACACGCGCGCGCACGCACAAAACTCTTTGTATATCCACACATAAGCACTCTGACATGTAGATTGCCCTGAGCAAATGCCCTCCTCCAGCTGGAACATTACCATGGGGACTAATCCAGGTAAGGATGATGTGAGCAGGACATCTGCTCGTGCCACCTCCACTTGCTGGACACCTAAGCAGCTGGACAGAAAAACACTGAAAGAATATTCGATAGGTTTGAACATTTCCTATGATAGCCTCCATGAGTTACCATTGGTGTTGGAAGTGGGAAAACAGAAACGCTGTCTCTGTATTAAAGGGTGACGACAGGCACCCACACAAGGCTGTTTGCACTCTCAGTTTATATTGTAACGGAGAACATTTAGCTGTAAAGTGTAAGACCAGATGTCAGTGCTAAAACACACTCTCTTAAGGTCTAAAAGAAAGCTTTTTCAAGACCAGAACCTCTTTGATCATCAATCAATCTGCTCATTCAGTGTTACAGCAGCAGAGAGCAAAAAGAAGCATCTCCTGGGAGACAGAGCAGGCCTTAGGCATTTGCATGACTCTTCATTATCAGTAACTGTCAGAGGAAACAGCCAGCAGGCAGCACACACACACGCACACACACGCCCACGCACACACACACACACACACACACACACACACACACACACACACACACACACACACACACACACACACACACACACACACACACACACACAAACTAACTAACACAGCCTCTGGGTAGCACTCACTCCTCTCCACCATAAACAGATAGTACAACAGAGTTGGACAGGCACCACAAATGCAATCATGCTGATGCTGCAGAGATACAACAAGTGCTGCTAATGTCTCAGTTTGGCCCAGCAGAGCAGAGTTTAAAGGGTCACTGAAGACAGTGGTAGACGTAATGAAATGAGACAATTCAACTGTCAGGGGCAGACGTGTGTTAGCTCAATTTTGTAAATTGCCAGTTTATTGGGTAATTCCAGTGTTAAAAGAAAGGGAGACCTTCTGAAGAGTAACAGAAACTAAATGCAAAATAAAGATTTTGGTAGTTGTAGAAAATACAACCAATAACATAAAATTGGTAAAGGTATACATAATGTATTTTTCTAACAGCGAGTTTAAAAAGCCTTGCAATGAAATTCAAACTCTTACTTTTAATTTTTCGGCACGTTACAGTCAAAAACGTTAATGTATTTTATTGTTATTTTATGTGATAAACTATAAATAAATAAGAATCTGTAAAGTCTGATGTATATATGTACTCCACTTCCTTTATTCTGTTACCCCTAAGTAAAATTCAGTGCAACGAATTGCCTTCCAAAGTCACCTACACAGTAAATAGTCTACTTGTGTGTAATTTGTTTTAATCTAACTACCACTATCTCTGAAGATCTCACTAGTTTGTTAGAAAAGATTAGTGAAAAATCGTTATAAGGAACACATCTGATAATTCAGATATGAAATTGCAGAAAGTGCTACAGTGGGGCTTATAAACCACTATTCACAGCTTTAAGCGTTTCATTGAGCATTATTCAAGCTAACATCCGAAAATGTGTAGCATGTATGGTCAAAACATAGCCATCTAAGCTAACAGGCCAAACAAGGGGACCATTCATTAGAGAAGTAGCAAAAAGTCATATTGTATCTTTGGAGGATCTGGAGAAATCCACAGCTCAGGTAGGAGAGCTGTGGATCTCCCACCTGAGAAAACAACTCAGGGAGTTGTTCTCCCAACTAATTGTTGAACAGCTAATTGTTGTGCATGCTACAAATCTGACCTTTATGGAACAATAACAACAGGAAGATCATTATTTAAGGGGGCTTTACAAAATCATGTTCTCCTTCCAATCTTGACTTATTTTGCAAAGAAGATTGGACAAAAATATTAGTTACTGGATGTGAAAATCTGGAAGTGTAAAAGAGCAGCAGCTGTAAGTGAAAGTACCTTCTCACCATGGCTGAAAACAAATGCATGCCGCACTTTTCAGGGTTGTATTTTTCAAGGCTTCTGAAACCAGAATGTTGTTTTCTTTCTATGCCACAATTATGCTTTACATTGTGCTGCTCTGTCACATAAATATAAATAAAACACACTTAAGGTTGTGGTTACAAAGTGAAAAATATGAAAACTATTGAAGGAGGGCACTTTAGTTACATTTGTATGGCACTAAATAAATATTATACAACTTTAATACAAAAAAAATAGTCTATTTTGGCTAACAGCAGTATTTTCAGTGGGTCAGTCTACACCTTGAGTCTTAAACAAATGACTTCTGCAGGCTAACACTGGGAGCTGGAAGGACGGGTGTAGCAAAAGCAAGGACCAGTTGGGACAGTCGTTTTAAAATGGAAGCAAAGTAACCAGGATACTAAGGAGTGTAAGCCATCTACCTTCCACGGGCTTTAAGCAAATATTGACTGGAGAATCAGGCAGAGGCAAGGAGGCTCTCAGCTACAGCCTGACATGAAGGCGAGGTCAGGCTTTCTAATGATAAGGTGAGGCTATAGGAGTTTTCTGGAACAATAAAAGATGATGGGGATTTAAAGGAGACATGAAGACTATATTAGGGTGATAATATGCATGAAACAGAAGAAGACAAACTTGTAGACATGGTTTGATGTCAGTTTTTTGTTTTTGACAAACCCTAAGGTTACTTTCAAGCATAACATTTTTTCAAGTATTTTTAGATGGATATGTGTAGTAAATATCTCCAGTTATAGGTAACTATTGTGTACAAAACATTATGCAAAATTTTTTTATTTTTTTGCAATTTATTATCAAACAACTAAAACTGCATTATGCTGAATATAGAAAAACGTATCATTGAATGGCATAGGAGCAGCAATGGTTCAGCATCCTGGTGACAGATGGCTTGTATCAGATCTGTGTGTGTGTGTGCGCGCGTGTGTGTGCAGTTAATGTTTAGTTAATGATTAACATAACCTCCTATTAAGGCCACCTCTCTGGCCTGCCTGAGGTCTCGCTTTGTTACGCAGAAAATGATTAGTGATGAGCAGACCCCCACAGTGGAAAAAAAAAACATGCTCCATGAATTTGCCAATGGGAAAATGATTATCAAAAGCACACTAAAGGAGGGAGATCAAGAGATTATCACCCCCAGGTCTTGGTAAATGTCAACCTCTTCAGCACAGGTGGGTCTTTTTTTTTTCTTTTTTTTTTGTACTGGTTTCCAGTTCAAATAGAATTCAATGTACATATATACGAGACACAGATTTACAATCTTACATTTGCATCTTTTACTTCTTCATATGAGACTACAATAAAAGTTGCTCTGACGGAACCTACAAAAACTTTACTGGAAAAAAGACTATACTAACTTTGGAAACAACATTAGTCTTAGCTGCTTTCTTTCATCTAAAAACTGTGGAAACAATGAGTTAGTCTGAGCTGCTTCCTTTAGAGCAGCAACTGCTGCCAGCTGTATGCAAATAAGACAATGTACCTGCTCGGTGAAATAAAGGCTGCAACACACCTGGTGGCAGTTACTAAAAGAATTATTATCATGGAGATCTCAGATGAAATACTGGCTCTAACTTTACTCTTTATGCATTTTCTTTCGGTTTTTACAGAGCTTTATGAGTCATACTGGTGCTTCTTATCAGTTTCTTATATGCGACAAAATGATTGGAAGAAGAGTTTGGAGCAGCATTCATCTCATTTGCGCAGTCCAAGTCCAAAAGTCAAACTTCGTGCCTTTTCCAGATGCCCACCCGTACCTGCGTAACGCGAGCCGAACGAACAAAACTTCATCTTCAGGTATTGTACGTGAGGCTCAACGTGAAGCAAATACAGAGAAAAGTGAGGAAAAGTCACACATGGTGCGGCGTGATGCTGTTCTGGAACATAGCAGCTGGCGTTGCTCTTCTCCACTGTCTGAAAGGGGGAAAGGTTTTAAAAAACAAAATAAATTAGAAAAAAATATCGAATAGCACCTAGAAACTGGTGAAAGAATTGATGCTCTGCATGAACTTACGGCCTACCTTTAGAAGAAGTAAAGCAATAAAGGAAGGGAAATGTGCAAGCTTGGTCCCCACCTTTCCCACGCATTGAATGTGTGCCTTTTGTGACAGGTATGCACCTTTTATACTTCCCCACGCTCCCCCCTCACCCCTCCATCCTCCTGTCTCCTCCCCTGTTAGTGGATCCTCTGGGCGCAGACACCTGTCGCACGGTGCGTTGCTCTGATCCAATATTGACATAAAGAGGGAGGGGCACGCGTGTGTGTGTGCGTAAAACACGCGCGCCCAAAATGAATTATTCCAAAGCGCGCGCCCTCCTCCTCCTCCTCCTCTTCCTGCTCCGGTGTGCCAGGCAACGACATGTATGACCTCTGCGCCTGCACTGAACTGTAAAAAGCCTCATTGTAACGTAGCTACCTGACGACAAGCTCAAGCCTTGCTACACCGCTTCTGTTCTGGGATTATTTTCATACACTTTGCCTTGCAAATGCCTGCGTGGAGCTGACGGCTCACTTTGTTCCACAACTTTTTGAAGGAAGGTTGACTTGCGGTTGTGTAGATTGGGATGGATTTTAGTTCACAAATTCAGAAATCCAACCAGAGGTACAAAGTTGTTTATTTTATGTGGGGAGTCTGAAAAATCCTGGCATTACGTGGAAAATAAAATTTGCCCACCTTGTTAAATCATACATAAATTGCGTTTAAGAATATTTCTTTTGTCAATTTCACTTCCTGTGCTGTCCTCATTACTGTTGGACCAAAAAAAAAAAATGAAAAAGCAGAACCTGTCTGTCACGCAGAGAGCTAAAAGTCAACACATATTATTATTTAAAGCTAAACATCACACATTAATTATCAACATTTCTAAGGCTTTGGGATTTTTGGCTGCCAGCCCACACTGACAGCCATTATCCACAAATGAAGAAAATATGAACATTCATCAAAGTGGCTGGCCTACAAGAATTTATCCAAGAGTTCAACAACTTATCCACGAGATCATAAATAAACCCAGAATGTCTTAACCACTTCAGGTCACATTTTGTGCTGTTAAGGACAGAGTTCATAATTCTCCAGTGAGAAAGAGACTTGGCAAGAATTATGGTTCCAAGGTCTGAACTTTCTGATCAGTAGAAAGACCAAAAATAAAACCATCTTAATGTTCCTAAAGGGTGATAGTGCCCAGTCCCCATTGACTTACTGGACAAGCAAATAACCAACAGAAAACTCAGTCATGGCCATCGCCTTCTCAATTCTCATCTCCCCTCAGTGCTGTGTCACGGATTTCTCCCATTGAGCTTGATTTCTCCAGTTGAATTTCAAATGTGTACTGAATAGAAAGAGAAGTTCTGAACAACTGACATTGAGTTTCTGCACTGTTTTAGAAATGTAGTTTGTCTATGGTTATAGTTTGGCAAAGGCAGAATTAGGAATTAAACCATTCAATCTGTGTTGGCCACGATTCCAAATATTGATCAATTAAAGTTGGAACAAGAGGAATGTAGAAAACATTTTATTTCATGCAAATATCTTGTAGCCCTTATCCACAAGGGCATGTTTTCAGTGCATACAGCTTCATCAAGTTGGCGTATTACATCCATCACGAATCTACGTCTCCAGCAAGCAATCGTTCAAAATAGACAAGGTCCAGACTCTGTGAGGGAAAGCATTGAACATTTGTGATGGTTTTTACCAGTCTCAGTCAAGATGCAACTTACAAAATCTTCTCAAAGACTGAAGGGTACCCAGAGCATGGGAGCCGTATCATTGATGTCAAAATGCACGACTGGCTATAGATAATCCTTCCACAACAGAAGATCACACATCACACTCACCAGACAGCCAGTCAATAAGATATCTGCATGTCTGCTACAAATTGGCAGGTCCTCCTCTAATGTATGGGTTAATAGGTCGTACATAGTAAGAGAAATGCATTGAATTAGAGAGTAAACATACCCCCAGGGTACTTTTAAAATTAGATTTTATACTAATGGGTAATTTTTGCAGTTTAAATTACAGGAACAGATATTGGGGAAAAAAAACTATGTGAGGATAACATCATGAGAATAAACACGTATATACTTATTATCCTTTAGAGATGCTGGGTGGTGACTTGTAATAGGCTGCATATGAAAAAAAAAACAAGAAAAACATGTCACACCTTAAAGTGAGGAGTGGAGCAAACTTTCCTTAGAAAAATGCCTGAAGCTTATGGATGGCTAGAAGCATCTCAATTAGGTAATTTCAGCCAAAGTAAGTTACTTATTGCTTATTCTACATTTATGTTCGCATTAATTAGCTAAAGAGTAGAACAAGGTTAGTAGTTTATTGCAATTAATCCCTTTTTGATTGCAGAGATCAAAAAGTAGATTAAACATCAGTATCTGAACATGATTTAGTACTCTAAAATGCATAAATGTCTCCACGAGGCTTATCTACAAATGTGAAATGCAAAAGAAAAGATGTTAAAATGCTATTAAAAAAACAGAATTTACTTATAATCGGCAGCAAATCACTCATTTAAAAGTATGTAGATATTTTCATATCACATTTGTCTTCCAACTCAAGATTTTGCCGATCTAAAGCAAACTAAAGCATGCAGAAATTACATTTTAACATTGACAAGCTTTTTTGCACATTACATTAAAAATAACATAAAAACATTTTTCACAGGGTTTAAACCTTCTAACTTAAATAATCAATGTACATTAACTGAAATCAGGAATTGTATTTAATTACAATTAAATTACTATTAAAGCTCAACATTTTTGAACAGGACAACAACAGATTACACATACCAATCGTGGCTACATATTCTTGTAATCATGGCCTTAAAAAATTTGTTTTCAGTGCTGGCCATGCAGAAATGTGTCTCACTAGGTCCTAAGATAAAAAAAAAGAAAAAAAAAAGAGAAGAAGTACAGAATGTCAAAAGCCTCTCTGGTTATTTGTGGAAATCAACATTTATTTATTTAGTAATACAGTTTGTTTTTAATAGTTTCCTAGCTTTGGGAAGCTCTTAAAGCAAATTGCATACATTTCCTGTATGTATCAAACTCTTGTTTCCATGAAATACAAAGATCTAACACCAGTAACGTAAAAATAACATTTTATCAAGTAAAGCCCGCAGGACAACACTGGCCCTGTACAGAAGCAGCTACAGTACAAAACTCAATTTGTCTCATTTTACAAGCAGTTTCAGTGATTTAATGTGTCGTAGTTCAAACACCCATCAAATCAGGTCGTAACTCATGGGCTGCCTAATTTTACGTTATATTACGAAGAATGGATGGCAAACATTGGTCCTCAATACAGCAATAAATCAGGTTGTGTTCACTTCGGCTCTTCAGTCAACAGCAATTCGATGTCATAAAGCTGTCCTAAAGCACTGTTAGATTGATAATACAATTATTAAGTAGGCCTCACACTGTAAAAGTTGTTCACATTTTTAGGAGTGTTCTTAAAAAATTTCTGATACTAACCATGAAAACAAAAGATCAAACACATAGGTGGCCAAGTTCAAATTTCTTCTAATACTTTGAGTTTGAGTTAGAAAAAAATACTGCAGCAAAGATACTGTGTTTTAAAATGCCATGAAATCAAATCAACCTATCATAGTCACCAGTGATTATTTGTAGTAAATCAGGGTAAATCTTGTTGGAGCAACAGGAAATCATATCAAAGGACGATGACAGAAAAAGAGGTATTTTGATCAGCTGATCAAAAACGAAAAAAATTAAATCAAAAGTTTTTCCTGTGATCAAATGCATCAAAACTAAGAACTCCCACCAATTTCAGAATATAAACACATCAACTGGCAGAATGCGCAGCAATGCGCTCTATTGAGGGATGCTTAGTTTGATGCATACAATAAACTGATAATTTTTTTGATTTAAATGGATTCAAAATGACTACCTCCATCTCCCTCTGTAGAGGCTACAGCACATTAAAACTGAAAATTGATATTGGCCAGGAAAAGCCTGATCTGTGATCTCTACACTTTTGCATTCCTGCTTTAGCAGCAAAGCCTTCAGGAACTTTCACAAAACTGAAAATTGAAGGGTGATACATATTTCATATCACTTATATGAAATCACTGATTAAAAAAAGAAACAAACAAAAAAAAAACAACACTTTCTTTAGATAGGTATGTTTCATACAAAAAATGAGATGTAACCACGTGTTACCAATACGTGTTGGTTGAAATGTCCCCTGAATGTTTGCTGTCCACCTATACAGACAGTTAGTTGTAGTTCAACACAATGATGAAACTCCTGAGATCTTACTGGTCGCTCTGACCCAATCTCCTCTTGTAGGCATCCCAGCCCGACTTTCTATACGACTCGGTAGCTTCGAGCCTATCAGACGCCTCCAAAATGCCTCGTCCCACAATGATGACATCTGAGCCTTTGTTGTAGATTACGTCCTCTGGGGTTGTGTACTGTTGGCCCATCAAATCCCCTGGGTGACAAAAAACAAACACAGGGGGATCAGGAAAGTTGTGAATAAGAGAGATGAATGAGAGGGTCAAAAAATAATTTCTAAAGCAACAGCACCACCTTGTGTTGGAAAAGTGTCATTAAATCTTTGAAATAATGAAAAAAGACTAAAAAGACATTTTAAATTACCATCAATGAAGGTTTCATGATCATATAATTGTATAAACTATTAAACAAAAGAAGTGTAAAAAACAATGCTATCCGTCATACATCTCTACACACCAGAACACCTAAATCATGAAACCTGTTGAACAAAGAAATTCAGATCCTGGCAGTTTTCCACAAGAAACAACAAACTGACAAGATGTGAAGTTTACCTCCAGTCTTTATCTGCACACCTGGAGTCATGTGGAGAAATTCTGGTTTTTCAGTCATCTTGGAACCACAGATGAATCCAATTACAAAGTCTGAGTTTTCCTCTGCCATCTTCACCTGGAGAGAGAAGAAACAAAGCTGCAGTAAACCCTGAAGCATCATGTATTGTGACAAGAAGACCTCAGCAGAAAGGTGCTTACCACAGCTTGTGTGTATTCACCAGTAGCCAGAGAGCCTTGGGAGCTCATCTGTGCAATGAGCAAACAGCCTCGGCCCAGAGGCTTCCCCACAGCGCTCAAGCCCTTCACGACCCCGGGCCCCGGCACAGCGTGGGCGTTGACGATGTGGGACCAAGACGAGATCCGGAACACACCGCCTGGAGTGAACAAACACCAATTCAGCTCAACTGTAAAAATATTTTATACATCTGGTTGCTCTTTCGAAGAAAGGAAGAACTGTCTAACGTGATCTCACCCTCATACTGATGCTTGACTGTATTTCCAATGTCAGCAAACTTGCGGTCTTCAAAGATGAGAAAGTTGTGTTCTTCAGCCACAGCTTGGAGTTTCTGGCTGAACTCTTCTGTGAAATCCTGATGGTTCACAAAAAAAAAAAAAACCATGAGTTTAAGTGATTCAACAAAGTTCTTTAAGCAACAAAGTGCTTCTCTTCTACCTTCAGGATGTCACAGTGAGTCTTCAACATGCAGATCTTTGGACCGAGAGACTCGGCCAGCTGGAGCAGCTCCTTGCTGCTCGTCACGTCAGCGGAGACGCAAAGGTTGGACTCCTTCTCCTCCATGATCTTGAGCAGTTTAGATGCCAGGGGGTGAATTTCTGCAAACCAACTGATGTTAGAATAGCAAATGAGCAAGCCATTTGATTTAGTAGATAGATATTACGTACTTGGCAGCTCTGCTCTGTCTGCATAGCTCAAAATTTGCTTTGGTTCCACACACGGCTTCTTGGGAGCTGGAGAATCACTGCCGTTTGTCTTCTTAGGCCTGAAAGACACACAATAAACATGAAGCTAACTCAGTGTGACCTGCAGAAGTATTTTGATTTTTATATCTTGCAGCAAGGCAACCACTAGCTTCACTGCATTTTGGGGGGGAAACCCAAAGTAGAGCATACTTGAGAAGTGGAAGAAAAAAAAATTAACAATATTTTCAAAAGTTTTTGCAAAAGAAATGTATTGTTTTAACAAACCCAAAATAAAGTCAGAACAACAAATCACAGAAGAGACTTAATGTTGCCAACACTTATCTCAAAAAGAAAAAAAAAAGTGTTAATTAAGCATAAATTGAGAACCGGAAAACTAGCTATATTTATGATTTTTTAAGGCCCAAAAGGATGACTTTCTCAGTTCTGACAGCCACCCAGCAGAAAAACAATAAAAACCCTTTCAGTACCTGAAAGTGTTGTTGTCCATGATGAACTTGCGGACACTCTGCGCTGTCGGGGCGTCGATGCGTTCAGCTGCAAGCAGCACATCCAGCAGCTTAAACATGGAGATGATGGGCAGGAGCCGAATTCCCCGAGATGCTAACATGTCCACCCCGCCTTGCTCCCTGTCCATCAACACAATGGCATCTGTCACCTTGAACATGTAGAACAGAGACATCCCATGAACATCACGCCGTTTAGAAGAATTTATTTGAAAAAGCTTCGTGTTGCAGTGTCTAAACGTCAGTGATTGTTCACCTTCAGCCCCTCTTTATGGAGAACCTCTGCCGTCTCCAGGATGCTGCTGCCGCTGGTCACTGTGTCCTCAATGATTAAACACGTATCTCCCTCACAAAATGACCCCTCCACCATCTTCTTAGTTCCTACAGGAAGGTTACATAAGAAAGATGTAGGGGACAAACTGACTGCCAGCTGGGCCTTGCTATGTAAGAAAACTCACCAAAAATAGTGTATTTCTAATTAGAAACTAGCCTGACTCTGTGATTTGAGAGCTTGATAAATTGAGATAGGCTCACCGTAGTCCTTGGCCTCTTTCCGCCTGATGAGCATGGGCAGTTCGTGTCTTGAGCAGATAATCGTGGCCAAAGGCAGGGCCGTGTACGGAACCCCACACACCGAGTTAAACTGAAGGTTCTCTTCCTGCGCTCGCTGGTAGATGACGCTCGAAACCTGTGAAGAAAAGCAGAACGAAAGGTGTTTGGTGGCCTTCACTAAAGCTGCATGCTCAGTTCTCCGATCTGCATATGAAAGTCCCACATCGTTTTAACAATTGCTGAAATGTAGCTATAAGTTTCCTTCCTCCACAAACACAAGACGAGCCATGTGGAAAAGGTGCAGTCATAGGTGTAAGACCGATCCCCTCTCATGCCTTCAGGTTATTTACACAAGCCCCTGCAAAAACCAGGGAAACTGAAACCTTTTAATTGCAGATATGAATGTTTAGAGTCTGTTTTTCTTCTAATTATAACCTTGTCTCCTCTTTGATCTGCACTTTGTTTAACAGGGATAGAGAGTTTACAATCTTTTTCGAGACTAAACGGTAGTGGTCATGGCCTTTGAGCCTTGGTACTGTGGGTCACCGGGGTGTTTAGTTAACTGGACTTCTTTCCATCTTTCCATCTATCAATTACTGCAGCTTTTTCTTTATTTACCTATATACTTTCTTTCAAACAAATACCATGACATAGAGGATCTTTAATACAGTTACTTCTGTAATTCAATATTTCATTCATGCTGTTCAAATGCATCACTAATTCAAAATGTATATTTTAAACAATAGTTCCACCTACATTTGAACATTTCTCCATGTTTACTGCCCTTAAGAGAGAAAATGTATCATGTTGAGCCTATCACATCGATGAAAAAGTTGCTGCAATGTAGTTTACAAAGAAGAACAGCTTTCAAAAATTATTGCAGAACCGCAGATTATTTCATGCATTTGCACAGATAACATTGCTCTCTTTCTGAACCAGATCAATCCAAACAGAGTCAAGTCACCACTGATAAGCAGTTTCACAAATAAAGTCTACAAAATTTCGATAAAGCCAGTGATTTGCTGAAAATCAATCCATTAAGAGGACTTTGTCGCGCTCGTGTAGATAAACCAATACCAACAAAGATTAATTTAGATTATTTTGTAGGTTTTTAACCTGGAAACAAAGGCCAGGCGAAGTTTTCTGGAGTTTATGCCATATTTTGATAGTTTCAACCCAAGCATGCGCTGTTTAGCGGGAAGGACTTTACACGTGCTTACCTGGTTCATCAGAGCAGGGTGGGAAACCAGAACCCTCAGGTCGATATAAATCGGTGTCAGCAAGCCGCTCTTTAGCTTGTACTCTCCGAACTTTACTGCGTTCACATCGTGCAGTTTCAGGATTAAACTGTCAATAGAAACATCCGCCATTGTTGGGTGTTCAGGAGCTACTTTTCTCAAAACTTAATCTGAAACACGGTTCCTCCCCTAGGAAACGGCTAAAAATCAACTTCCGTGTCATCCTTTCAGATTAAGTGACAAGAATCTTCGACACAGTGGGCAGTAAGTGGATAAACAACTACAAAATAAATTATATTGCGTGACTAAAGTATGTTTTCCGAAAGTATTTTACGTCCTCTATTTACAAAACCTACGGTTGTGTCGTCTTATACGATAAATACTAACAATAGAATGGGTGTTGGTATTAACATTCAGGATTATGACACTATAAAAATAAAAAAAGGTAGAAAAAACCATCTTTCTCAAGTCCGAAATAATCTTTAAAAAAAAAAAAAAAACATTTTATGACGCTTGCTTGTTTTATTCTGAAAACCTGTCTACTAAAATATGACGCCATCTTGCTCAGGGCAAGAATTGAGAGTGAGACATTAAAACTCTAAATTATGTATTAATTTGGTTGAAAGATTAATCTTAACTTTAATATACATGCAAAATCTCCTTGCTTCTTTATATGTAGTAAACTTTAGTACTATAAGACACGTAAAGAATGCATCCTTCAGATAATTGATAAAAAAAAATGCGATAGTTTAAACAAACTGATTAAGACTACATTAACATAACATAATCACACCACATACTGTATTTATCTGTATTCTGCAGCATGTAATACTTTTATAAAGAGAAAATGACCACCACATTATTTTCTTTTGGATTTATTAAAAAGGTTCGGTCCACAGTAGTTCAGAGTCTGGCAACAATATTATTAACAAAACAAAAGAAAAACCAAAAACAGTAAATAAAAATAAAGTTTACACCCCAAAAATAGCACTGAGCAAAATGCCTAAGTAGAAAGGGATAAATAGAAGTAAAGACTTTAAAAATACAAACATGTAATTTAAACAGATTTCGTTTGCAAATTTATCAACAGTTTTGGTCAGTGAGCTTTGAGTTTAAATTTTTTTTTTAAAAAGGTTATCTATTTCCTTATTTTAAGAAAATACTTATTGTCAGCTACAGATGATGTCCACATCTGATGAATAAAAAAAAAAAATGTACACAGTAAAACGGCTGGTAAATATAATACCACACCAAAAGTAACAGTGCTTATTTTTCTAAAAGGAAGGTTTGTTTAGTTCATTTTTTTCTTTTCATTTAAAAAGCAGAGTTGGCAAATGAATTCCTAAACTGCCCAACATAAAGCAGCACACTGACCACAGAAAGACAGAACACCTGAAAGTAGATTTAAGAAACAATAAAATACTGTATGGCTTTGCAATTTCTTTTCATAAAAAATATTTTTGATTTGGAAATATTTTGACATTTGAAAAATGCAAGTTTTTGTAAAATGTTTTTTGAATATTGAATTAATTTGTTTCAGTGGCACAAAAATAAGCAAGATGTAAATTGTTAAAACAATTTTAAAATGTTTTCTGTATATTTTTGCCTATCTTCAGATATATTTTTGTTTTAGCAGGAGAAATAAAATTTTTAGAATTACTCCAAAACCCCTTGTTTCTGTGTGCAGCGCAGTATGTTTTGTGAATGCGAGTTTAAGGTGACATTGCAGGAGTATTTGTGATGTGAAAGATTTGTGTAAAAAATAAAAAAATAAAATAAAGTGTTAAAAATTCTCCACTTTTTGCTGGAAATTATAGAGAATCAAATCACTCCAGATCTTTGATAAGGCACAGAGTTCTTTAAGGCACAAAATGTAGGTGCGGTGAAAATCCTTAAGGCACAAATGTGATGGAAATGTTGCTTCTTGATGCAGCAGGAGGAAGCTTCCTTCTTGAAGTGATGACATTTTAAAGGGTTTCACTTCACGATTCCTCCTTTCTTCCCACACCTTTTCTACTCTAAGGGGCTTTGAGCATCTGCTAGCAGCTCTGGATTTAAACATTCAATCGGACACTGGATGTTCTGAAAGAAAACAAGAAAATGGGTTTTATTGCTATCTGGGATTAATAGAATCACAAACACATTCTTAAAAGGTACACAATGCAAACCTTTTCCAGCTGGCACTTTTTTATTTATTTATTTTTTGCACTACTACAAAATGCTCAAACCATACATAAAAAAAAAGTTAATCAATCATCACAAAATAAGTTCCTGATGCTCAGTTCAGTACAACAAAACAGAGTTTCATAGATCAACTCAATATCCTTTGTAAGAGCAAAAACATCCACTGACCAGTTTACGTAGAGCATTTTCCCTGTAGCGCTGGAAGGCATCTAAGCCACCAGGCTGCAAGACCTCAGCCTCCACATTGGTTTGTCCTCCAGGCCTTCTGCAGTTCTCACATCGCCAGCCCTTTACGAGGAGTTAAATAATACAGTCAACGCAAAAATAAAAGCTTTCTGACCATTAAATATATAAATGTTATGACCATCTGGTGCCTTTTAGTGCACCCAGACCAAACAAAGTCCAGCAGACACAAACAATCAAACAAAAGTTCATACAGTTTCTTTTAAGAGTTTTTTTTAGACAATGCTAAACTATGCACATAGATTATGCACATAGACAAGATTAAAGAGTGCTGTGAAAAATGTAGAAATTCAATTTTCCAATCAAAATGTACACTGTGATTGCTAAGAGGTTTCCAACAACAATACTCTTGTTTGGTGTGGACACTGTGCTGTTACAGAGGGAAGAACACTATTAGTTAGGCATTTCAAGTAACAGTATGGCTTTTAAAAAACAATGTTTGAGGAAGCACAAATGCATTAAGAATTTGGTTGAAAATGTGTACTTTATGAAGCATATCGACTTCATATGTATTCTGCCATATGACCCCTCAGCAGATTACAGGAAACCAATAAGCTTCTCCATTCTTTTGAACATTTGACCTTTTTGAGCCTTTTTTAAAAAACTCTGTGCCACGTAACGTCAACTCTCCTCCTTGCAGAAATAATGACTGATCGATTCTTTCTAAAAATTTAATTTTCTAACCTTTTTTTTTACAATTTTGTTTTCTTACAAGAAATACTGAATCATTCATAGCACCTCTACTTTATTTTTTTGCGAACTTTACACAGACATTACATGTATAACATGGGAGGAGGGAAGTCTAAAAAGCAGCCATGATGCAAAAAAATGGAAGAGCCAGACACTTTAAAAATGCTTTAATGATTTCCCCCTTTCCTGGATCACAGATCTTTGACCCAAACTGTTTTTTTGTCACACAAAAAATAATAACAAGGCTCAAAACTTTTGCATTACCACCAGGACTAAGGCATTGCAGCCTCATCTCACCTGTTGTCCTCCATAGCAGGTACAAGTACAGATGGCACCCATGTATTCCTTCTGCCACTGGTTCCCAACTTGGTGCATTTTTCCATCATCATAGCAAGTGGATTCATCTGGAAAATAAAGCAGAGTAATAAAGATCAACGAAAAACAATTTACACGATAATAAAGCGGGAGTATATAATAATTTGAGATTTACAGAGTTAAAAAATCTGAGTACTTACGTGGTTCGCATTTGAACTCTCCTTTCCCGTTGCCCAGACAGGTGCAGCTCATCATATGACCGTTCTCAGCACGACGATCCCACTTTTCTCCAATGCGGTAATTATTGCCGTTGTCATGGCACCACTCTGTGAAAGGGAGCAGGGCCAAACAAAGGCAGAGATATTTAGAAAAGAGAGAAGGAGAGGATAGAGTCAGAGAGAAGAGGTAGATAAAGTTGTCATGAAAAAAAAAGACAATTAGTTCAATACATGTGAGAAGACTCTCTTTAAAGAGTGAATTTATTTATATTAAACAAACATAAAACTCTCAGTGAAGTTGTCTAATTATGTTTAGAATAAACTTTTTTGTTATTCTCAGAGTGAAGTATCAAATCCAGTGATTCTGACCCGTAAATCAGCAGACAATCCCAGTTCCTGGTATTGTCATGTTAGCTGTTTTATGGACAATACAAGTAACTGAGTTCTGATGCTTAGACAGAGCAGAGAGTTTGGCATGGGCAGCCTTCGGGCTTCAAAACACAAACCAAGGTGCCCACGCATGAATATCTGCAGCACATAGAGCATTCCTCTGTCACCTTCTATGGCATTTAATTCACAGCTAAGGAATTTATACTGAGGATAGTATTTCATGTTTATTGCCAGCATTTAATCTCAGTTCGCTGAGCAATACTACTTTAATAAATTCCTTTTGTGTAAAAATGCCGCAGTGAGTTATTGAGTGTTTGCAAAGCACTGCAGAGATGGGTTAGTAAGCCACTCACTGGATGAATCACACCTAAAGTGACCGCTGCCAAGCCCCAGGCACCGGCACCACAGCTTGAAGCCCGTCTCGGACATGCGCTCCCACTCAGAGCCCACCTGGTGGTACGTGTGCGTGAACGTGTCGTAGCACACGTCTCCATTGGTGGTAACAGGAATGTCATCTGGAACTTCAAGAGGAATAAAAAAAAAGAAGTGAATTCATGCAGTCTTGTTAAAAATTTAGATGGAATGTTAACATCGAATTTAGAAAAAAAATTCTCTACCTGCATTGCCAACAGTGACAACTTCCTCCAGAACGGTCTGTTTGTCTCCATCCTTCACAGCCTCTACGACAACATTATAGGATGCTCCAGACGTCAGTCCGATCAGGGTGGCGCTGTTGGAGGTGCCTGGCAGGCGCATCTGAGTATCAAACAAGGAGGCTTAGCTGTGACCACTACTTTAGATTTCATGTATATTAATATATATTAAAAAAAAAAAAGTCCATGAAAACCTGAATGCCTCCTTCCTCCAGGTCTGTAATTGGGCTGCAGGACACCTTGTACTCAGTGGTTTCAGGGACAGGTTGCCAGGAAATGGTTGTGATTGTCTTTGCTTCTTGGGGCAGCTCTGTTTCGTTGTCAGGGAAGCCGAAAGCGAGACCAGGCAGTGGGGTGTCGCTCACCTACGGGTTCCAAAATAGGACATGAAGGCAAAGTTAACTCATTAATAAACAGAAGACAAACAGTTCTGGCCACATTCTAAATATTAAAAGAAAATACGATTGCACATGACAATAATAGTCATCACCATGAGCAAATCTTATACTTTTACATATTTGACCTTAAATATTTTGCATGTTAGAAAATGCTAAAAGCTATTAAAATGTAAACTTATGTAAACTTGGTAATTTAAAATAGTAAAACAACATTAGAATTTTCTAAAACAGCAGGTCAAAGTGTTTTGAAAATCCAAACTTGTAAAATGGACACTATAATCTGATCAGTGAATCTCTACAGCTATGAAGGGGCCCAAACCTCATTGCATTAAAGGTTGCTTAGAACTGTAAGCTTTGTTAAAAGGAACTGTGCCTGAAGAATGCAACAATGAATGTGCGCACCTGAAAATAAGTAAAAAATTTTAAAGAAAAATTTGAAATTCTTAGTCTTGGTTGACTAAGACGTTCCTAATCTGATCGCATATGTTATGCGATCAGATTAGGAACGTAATACAAATATTACACACCTTGACCAGGGGTACTCTGTTTCCATCAGGACCAGCTACAGGAATATAAATCAGGGGCTCTCTGAGTGTGGGTCTCTGGCCTTCCTTGGGTCCACCGTAGGGACTAGGAAGTCCAACATTTGGGCCCAAGTTCTGATACTCTGTATAAATGTGCTGCCCCTGCTGGCCCGGTTGGTTCTGACCACTTGTGCCAGCCAGATGGACATGGTTAGAGTCAAAACTGAAAAAAAGAGAAATGCATGCAAATGAGAACAAAAAGTGTGCTAAAATGTGTTTTAAAACAATCCCAGATATATGATCAAATCATTTTCATCAGGTTTTTGTTTATGCCTCACATCTTTTCGTTCAAGGTCTCTGGAACATCCAGGATGTCAGTGCTGGGCCGATGGGGAAGTTGAGGCAGTTCAGGTACCAACATCTGATGAACAGTGGAATAGTCTGCAGCTGGCTCTGATTTTACAAAGAGACACATAAATGTAAGAAGGAAATACTTTAACCAACTTTATCTGAACAACACCAAAAAATAATTCTGGCCTAAACTGCGCCAGTTAAAATAGAGCAACAAAGTCTTTAAAAAATACAAACATGTAACATATAATCTGTCTTTTTCATTAAAAAAAGAAAAAAGCATAGCAATCCATATGATTCTAGTATAGTTTTCTTTTTTTTTCTTGCTAAAGTCACCAGTTTATTGTGTTGTCATTTAGTTGTGACAATCTGGAATTTCACTGCCTTTTGAAAATACAATTTAAAACCGACTAGTTGCTTAAATACATTTTGAATAGTTTACGAAATGTTAGCTGGAAAAAATATTCCATTTTATTTGTTTAAACACAACTTGTTTGTGTGATTACATGGCAGAAATGTCCAGAAAGATTAACTTAGTGTAGTTATTTAACAGCTATTCTAAACCACTAGAGGGCAACACTGACTAGATAAAAAACACACCAGGTTAAACTACAAATATAAGTCAAGACACCATTAAGTTATGTTTATTATAATGTTTTATTTATAATTTTCAAACTATGTTTACTAATAACAATTATGTTACATGCACAACAGAAAAGCTACGATCTTGCAAAATTTAAAAAAGCTGTTAAAAAAAAAAAAATAAAAAATAAAAAAAAAAAAAATATATATATATATATATATATATATATATATATATATATATATATATATATAAAAAAAAAAAAATTCCCTTCTCACCCTCCGCGGGTGGTCTGTTTCATCCTCTGAGCTCGGGTCCTCTACCAGAGGCCTGGGAGCTTGAGGGTTCTGCGCAGTATCTTGGCTGTGCCTAGAACTGCACATTTCTGGACTGAGATGTCTGATGTTGTTCCTGGGATCTGTTTGAGCCACTGCTCCAGTTTGGGGGTGACTGCCCCGAGGGCCCCGATGACCACAGGCACCACTGTGGTCTTCACCTTCCAGGTCTTTTCCAGTTCCTCCCTGAGGCCCTGGTATTTCTCCAATTTCTCATGCTCCTTTTTCCTGATGTTGTAATCACTTGGTATTGCTACATCCACCACAACGGCTTTCCTCTGTTCTTTATCCACCACCACAATGTCCGGTTGGTTCGCCATTACCATCTTGTCTGTCTGGATCTGGAAGTCCCACAGGATCTTAGCTCGGTCATTCTCCACCACTTTTGGGGGTGTTCCCACTTTGATCTTGGGGCTTCCAGTCCATATTCTGCACAGATGTTCCTGTACACTATGCCCGCCACTTGGTTATGTCGTTCCATGTACGCTTTCCCTGCCAGCATCTTGCACCCTGCTATTATGTGCTGGACTGTCTCAGGGGCCTCCTTGCACAACCTACACCTTGGGTCTTGTCTGGTGTGGTAGATCTGAGCCTCTATTGCTCTGGTGTTTAGGGCCTGTTCCTGGGCGGCCAGGATGAGAGCCTCTGTGCTGTCCTTGAGTCCAGCTTTCTCCAGCCATTGGTAGGTTTTCCTGACATCAGCCACTTCAGTTATTTGTCGGTGGTACATCCCATGTAGGGGCTTGTCCTCCCATGATGGTACTTCCAGCACCGTGTCTTCTGTTCCCCATTGCCTGAGACATTCGCTGAGCACATCGTCTGTTGAGGCTTTGTCCTTGATGTATTTATGGATCTTGGATGTTTCATCCTGGACAGTGGCTCTCACACTCACTAGTCCTCTGCCTCCTTCCTTACGGCTCGTGTACAGTCTCAGGGTGCTGGATTTGGGGTGGAACCCTCCATGCATGGTTAGTAGCTTCCTAGTCTTAACATCCGTGGCCTTCATCTCTTCCATTGGCCAGCTAATTATTCCGGCAGGGTATCTGATTACTGGTAAGGCATAGCTGTTTATTGCACGGATCTTGTTCTTGCCATTGAGCTGGCTTCTCAGGACTTGCCTTATTCGTTGAAGGTATTTGGCTGTGGCTCTTTTCCTTGTGACCTCATCGAGGTTGCCATTTGCTTGTGGTATTCCCAGGTACTTGTAGCTGTGCTCTATGTCTGCTATTGTTCCTTCTGGGAGTGAGACCCCTTCTGTGTGGGCGACCTTTCCTCTCTTTGTAACCATCCGACCACACTTCTCTAGTCCGAATGACATCCCAATGTCAGTGCTGTAGATCCTGGTGGTGTGGATCAGTGAGTCGATGTCTCGCTCGCTCTTGGCGTACAGCTTGATGTCATCCATGTAGAGGAGGTGACTGATTGTAGCCCCATTCTTGAGTCGGTATCCGTAGCCAGTCTTGTTGATGATTTGGCTGAGAGGGTTCAGGCCTATGCAGAACAGCAGTGGGGACAGAGCATCTCCTTGGTATATGCCACATTTGATGGACACTTGTGCAAGTGGTTTGCAGTTGGCTTCAAGGGTGGTTTTCCACAGCCCATCGAGTTTGCAATGAAGGCTCTTAGAGTCCT
Organism: Poecilia reticulata; assembly: GCF_904066995.2. Lineage (NCBI taxonomy): Eukaryota > Metazoa > Chordata > Actinopteri > Cyprinodontiformes > Poeciliidae > Poecilia > Poecilia reticulata. Next base: position 38,703,455 of record NC_088831.1, read on the forward strand.
ATTGATGTTGTACATCTCTAAGCATTCAATGATCCAAGTGTGTGGCATTGAGTCATAGGCTTTCTTGTAATCAATCCAAGCGGTACACAGGTTGGTGTGTCGGGTTTTGCAGTCTCGGGCAACTGTGTGGTCTACAAGGAGTTGGTGTTTGGCTCCTCTGCTATTTATGCCTATGCCCTTCTGTGCCTTGCTCATGTATGTATCCATGTGCCCGCTTATCTTAGCCGCTATGATGCCTGACATGAGCTTCCATGTTGTAGAGAGACAGGTTATTGGCCGATAGTTGGATGGGACTGAACCCTTCGAGGGTTCCTTCTGTATCAGGATTGTGCGCCCTTCAGTTAACCATTCAGGGTGAGTCCCATTTTGTAGCAGCTGGTTCAGTTGAGCTGCCAGTCGCTCATGGAGGGCAGTGAGTTTCTTAAGCCAGTAGGCATGGATCATGTCAGGTCCTGGTGCTGTCCAGTTTTTCATACCCGAGACTCTGTCTTGGACATCTGCCACAGTGATGGTTACCGGGGCTTGTTCAGGGAGGTTGCTGTGGTCCTCTCGTAGAGAGGTTAGCCACTGTGCATTGCTGTTGTGGGACGCCTCCCTTTCCCATATGCCTTTCCAGTATTGTTCAGTCTCCAGCCTGGGTGGGTCTGCTCTATTGTTATTACCCTGCCATTGAGAGTACACTTTAGCTGGTTGGGTGGCGAAGAGCCGGTTAATCCTCCTGGCTTCATTCTCTCTCGTGTATCTCTTTAGGCGGCTGGCCAAGGCTTGGAGCCTTTGTTTGGCAGTTTCGAGTGCTTCAGGTATATATATATATATATATATATATATATATATATATATATATAAATATTGAGCTATGTTGCACTTACGGGTTCTGGCCTTGCCCACAAGCGGTGTGCTTCTCAAAGAGTTCTGCAGTGCCACAATCTTAATGACATACTCCGTTCCTGGTTTAAGACCTAAGAACAAATCAAAGCACATAATTAAAAGTTTTATTTCAGCATTTGCCAAATTTAGTGAAATATTTATAGAATTTGTATTTAGCCTTTTTCATTAGCCCACTCACCGTCGATGGTGGCGAAGCGCCTGTCTGCGTGAGGTCTAGGAGTCAGCTCGCGAGGCAAACCCCCAGCCTCCTCATAAGTGACATAATAGCCGGTGATCCTCGGACTGGGTGATGGCTCCCACATGAAGGAGATGCTGGTAGGATTCAGTGTGGTAAAGCGAATGTTGGTGGGAGGAATGACTGTTGGTTGAGCTATAAATCAAACAAACAAAATATTACTCGGAAAAACTTGTTCTCTCATCAACTTGAACAGCATTTCTAGATAAACAGCTGACATTTAATCACTTATCAATGTCATCTTCCTGCTACTGCAACAACATAAGCTACACCTAAGGTTTCTATGCTATAAAACCATGATCTTTCAAGGTCACAAACAAAATAATTTAGATTGAGAAGTCAGGATTAGTAGAAAGTCAAAAAAAAAAAAAAAAGCTAACTGAAGATGTAATAACATAGCTTATGTTTTATTTTTACAAAGTTTCACAAATACAGAATTCACACACTAAGAATACTAATCCAAAATAGACAGCAGACAGATCAGTAAGACTGAAGATGAAAGGACTGAAATGCTGGTTAGTTCAGTCCTGGAAATGTTGCGGAGGACAAACTGTTTGCATTGCAGACATCCTCAACTGCATAATTCAAACTTCAACCCCTATCTTAACTTTGCTTTCATGGTGCACTGTTGAAAAGAGACTGCTGACAGAGTGGTAAGAATAAAAGTAGAATAATTGTAAGGCTTTTGACGTAATCCTAAATGTTCCTGTAAACAATGATTTGAAAACCACCATTTTTAAACTTTAAGCTGCATGTTTTTGTCTTTATTTACCATGTAAAGTCACGTGGAGTTATTTTTAAAGCTGTACATCAATAAATAATGTTTTTAGGGCAGCTAACGCTAGACAACAAACCTGACAACCTCTTACGTAAGCATAGAAGCAAACTGGAGATTTCTACCATGCTTCCATCTCTGCATTCAAATTTCCACTTTTCTCAACAACTCTACCAAAACAAATTAACAAAACTGATAGTTGGAGAGAGTTCCTCTTTATTTCCTCTTTAATTTATTTAAAAATGACTGACTTTTTACAGCAACAATAAAATTTCACTGTGAAAAAAAAAAAATCAACTTCTGAATATTTCCTTAGTGTAATACATCTGTTTCTGAAAACGGGCGATTGATTACCTGTGGTGGCAGTAAGTGTGAAAGGTATGCTTCGTCCATTGCCCTTCAGTGTATAGAGATTGACCTTGTAGGTGGTGCCAGGCTCCAGTCCTACAAGTGGACATAAACAAGTTAGTGTATCTATGCAAGTCTAAAACCAAAACTAGAAGCTTTTTTCATTCGTGTGATTTGAGAAACTTGTTTACCTGTGAGCACGTATGTGCGTGAGCCAGGCCCGATAGTCATCTGAATGGGAACGTTGCTTGAAGAAGTGGTGGTGGGCGTGGCTTCGATCAAGAACCCAGAGATGGTGTCGACCTTTGTCCTCCAAGTGAGGGTGATGGAGGAATCTTTAACTTCGGATATACGCACACGTCGGGGCGGGCTGATATCTTGACGAGAGCGAGTAAAAGAATAAAGCATTACTTTATATAATGTTACACCAAAAACTGTCAGTCTTTCAAAATGTCAAAACTAGAAACTAACTTTCCAGAGTGGTGACCTCTCCTTGAACTGGTCTGCTGGTGAGAGAGTTCTTCAAGGCATAAACATAGACTTCATAGGTTGTTGCGATCTAATAAGAGATAAATGAACAAGATAAATTGCAGTAGAGACTGAGACAGTTTTGCTTATGAACCCGTTTTGTCACAATAACAACTAAGTGCGCAGATCTCCATTTCATTAGTTATTGTGCATGCAAGTTGAAAAAGATGAAACACTTCACTTTAGAAACATTTATTTTCTAAAGTACCTTGAGATGATATTTGTTGTGCTTTGGTGCCACACAAACAAAGTGACTGAACATTTTTATCTGCTAGCTCACTATAGTTAAGCATTGTATCCATGGCAGACCCTGGATACATTTCAAGTGACTTCCAGTGGATTTCAGTCACACTCACCATGAGTCCAGGGATGTGGGCCTGAGTGGTGTCTGGGGCCAGGTTGATCTCTTTGGTGGGTCCACTCTTCTTCTTCGGGTTTACTACAACACGATATCCAGTGAGGCCCGGAAGACCGGTAATCAGATTTCCCTGACCGGGCGCAGTCCAGCGCATGGTAAAAGACGTTGGGCCAACATCAGAGAACTGGAGGTCGGTGGGAGGAGAGATAGCTAGAAGGAATTAAAAAGGAAAAGAGTCAGAAAGAAATAATGATCTCCGTTTCATGTGCCACAAGTTTTACAAGAAAAAGGTAAAACAAGAACTGCAATGCCGAATAAAGTAGTTGTAAAAATTCCCTACCTGTAGCTTGTGTACCGATCAGAGGAGTACTGGTTGTACCATCATGCATGGCAATGACCTTCACTGTATATTCGGTTCCCGGCTGCAGTCCACGGATAATGGCCGACTCAGCATCTCCTCTTGGAGATGGATACAACTCTCTCTCTCCTTCCTCCGAACTTGAGTACAAGACACGGTAAGATGTGACAAATCCCTCTGGACTATCCCAGGTGATGCGCAAGGAAGTGGAGTCAACGTCTGAGAAGGTAAGGTCCTTGGGACGGTCCACATCTGAAAAGGTCAGATTTGGGGTTTTATTCTTCTCTGTTTGTGCAGGGTAAGTAACAGTTCTCACTTCTCTCTAGAGCAATAGACTTACTTGTCACAGCATTCACCACCAAAGGAGAGCTCTCGCCATTTTGACCGAGGGCATTAACGCTAAAAATGTATTCTGCAGTCGGCATCAGGCCTGAGAAAGTGAACTCGGTTTGATCTGAAGAAGAAAGCCAAAATGTAGCAATTAAATCTCAACTCATGCTAAAATAGCACATGCCATACAAAGGTATTTCTGGACGTTTTCCGTATTTTCTCAGGTTGGTGTATTTTGTTATGATTTTAAGCAATAGGCGAACACAGAATATTGTTGTAAATACATTTGTTAGGCAGTGAAAAAGTGAGTTCAAACACTATACCTGGAGCCACCACTTCAGTGAATGACACCCCTTGTCCGTTTCTAGGGGCCCCAGTCACCCTGTAACCCTTGATCGGACCCTGAGCCGGACTCCATCTCACTGTGATGCTGTTGTCGTTCACATTTGTCACTTCCATTTCAGAGGGAGAGTCCACGCCTAATAAAGGAAAAGAAAGAGTTGAAGAAAGACAGACAGGGCCTCGACCACAAAAAGCTTAATTGCCACTCCTGTTAGTGTGTCTGGTGTGTGCGCGTACCAGTCCTGTGTGTAACGTAGATGGGAATGCTGGAAGCAGGACTGTCTCCTCTGCCTGTCACAGCATAGACTGTGATAGTGTAATCAGTACCAGGCCTTAAATTGCTGATTGTAGCAGTTGACTTGGTGCCAGGCACAGTAAACTCCTTAGGGTGACCACCTGAGGAAACCAGCGGAAGTGTCAGACATTTTTTTTTTAAATATGCAATTTTATCTTCCGACCCAAAAAGAAAGACTATTCAGAGACGTTCACTTTTCCTGATTAAATTACTTTTTAGGTCTGTTCTCTCATTTGTTTAAAACATTTTTAACTGCTGTGACTTATAATAAAAGCTGATAGGGTTACTTTAAAAAAAGTAGAAATGTTTAACACCAGTAAGTGCTTTTATTTTTATAGACTTCTCTCACTAATAAATCTAACAAAATTTGTACGGCAAAATAAGTAAGTTACATATTTGCTGCCTAAATACTGGCCTGCTTCCATCAGTTCATGAGAAAAGATAAACTCTTTAGAGCCCTACTCCAAGTTAGGTCTGAACTCCTAGTTTTTGTAACTTTATTCGAAGTGTGCGACCCAAATCAGAATCTTTGCTACAAAATTTGTTAAAATATGCAATTTTTTTTTTTATCAATTGATGGATACCTGACTCTCCGTGAGTAATCCTGTAGTAGCGCACTGTGACTGGTGGTGCGGCCCAACGAATGATGATACTTGTCGGGGTGGAGTCAAGCACTTCCAGGTCAGTTGGAGCATCAGAAACTGGACAAACAGTAAAATACCACTATTAACATCTTTGTGGCAATGTGACCACTTAAAATGTAATAAAATACATCCTGGATCCATACTTGTTTTCTGTGTCCCACTGAGCGGGAGGCTCTCTTGTAGTCCGCTCACAGCATAGATGCTGACCAAGTAGTCAGTGTCCGGAGAGAGACCAGTCATCGTAAAGTAGTTTCTTGAAGGTGGCAACCTCTCATCCTTGAGTCTTCCACCACTAACCATCTGATAGCGAACTCGGTATCCAGTGATTCTGCTTTGGGGAGGTTGCCAGTGGATGGTGAAGGAGTTTGTCATGATTTCAGAGAAACGCAGGCCGACTGGTGAATCCAGAGCTGAATACAACAAAGGACGGAGAGAGATAATAAGAGAAAACATGTCCATTATGCTTACGCATAAAACAGGATACAAAGGACACTGAGTTTATTTTTTAGAATCTCAAGTCACCTGTTTTCTTGATACCGACAGCAGGTGAGCTCTCTCTCTGCTCGTAAACACACACCACTCTCACCAGATACTCTGTGTTCGGCAGCAAATCTAAGAATAGCATAAAGATCAAAATTAAAAAAATGCATCCTCTTCTGCATTTGCATGTTCTTGCATCATCTGCGCTCAAAGCAACTTACTTCTTAGCACCACTCTATTTGTATCGCCTCCAACACTGGTTTCTGTAATTTCATCTTCATTATCAATGGGGTGGTATCTAAATAAAGAACAGTACAGTGGTGAGGGTACAAAAACAAATGAACAGGCCTGAGACAAAAATGCTCAACGTTTTGTTTATCCTCATACCTAATGATGAAACTGTTAATGTCGGAGGTGTTTGGAACTTGAGGAGAAGCCCATGTGACCTCAAGACTGTCTGGTCCGACTTCACCAAAGTTCAAATTAGTGGGGGCAGGTACAGCTATTAGAGAGAAAGTTCAGCTTAATTCAGAGTATAGCAAAAAAAAACAAAAAACAAAGTGAACACAGAATCTGTTGTTACCATGGGTCAGAAGGTAAAGTGACAACAAAAAAAGACAATAACAAAAAGAAAGTGCAAATGCAATAGTGAAACTATGACATTGTCATTATTTAAATGTCCAACAGGGTTTATGTGTGAGTCTGACATTTAACAGCCTGTTTAAATTTAAAGACCAAGAGGTAATAAAAACGTTTTAATTGAAGCCAGATGGTCCACACGTACACAGAGACACAAAAGTTTATTAGACTGACAACACAGCATGTAAAGCAATTTCGTCAGCAACTGAAAAGGTTTTTTCGTTTGAAGTTCCAGAAAATTAAAGCTGCCTAGAAAACAATATTTCAATCTGAACATCTATTACTTTTTAAAAATATTGTCCGTGTTTAAATACAGTGCAGTCCATTATTTTCTGAAGATAGAGATATTATATGTTCACTAAGCTTTTAAATGAAAACTCAGGTGTTTAATATTGCAAAACGGGTCTTGCATAATTTAGACTAAAGCTGGTAAATAGGATAGTTAATGGAACAAACACTGAATTGAGAGAGAAAATCTGTCAAATAGGCAGAAACATCTGAGAAATCAATACATAAGTAGGAAATCTTACAGGTTTGTTGAGTGAACGTGGTGGGTTCACTCTCGCCGTGCTCCGTTACTGTGGTAACGCTAATGTCGTAGTCGATTCCAGGTTCCAGTCCATACACCGTGTACTGGCCAGTGGTCGATGTGACCATGTCTTCAAAAATGGGAATGCTCTCACCAGCTGCAACGACTGTGATCTTGTACCCTGTAACAACAGTGGTGTCGAGCGGCGACCAACGGAGACTGATGGTCGTGTCAGACACTCCTTCGAAGGTGAGGTCGGTCAGTTTTGGGACTTCTGGATGGGAGGGAAGAGGATTTCGGAGAGGGAAAAGAGAGATCCACAAACAGCAGGACAATACAACAGGCAAACAGACAAAGCGGGAGAGGTTGGTGAAAAGGGAAAGAAGAGAGAGCAAGAAGCGGAGGTTAATGTATCAGATATTCTCTGCCTCCAGCATTTTGATCCAGCAGACAAATCAAATGGATGGAACAGCTAATGCAAGTCAGCTTCTCCTCATATGTACTAATGATGCAATGCAATTGCCTCGGAAGTCGGAATTCAAATCTTGGGGAAAGAAATTCCTCTCAATCAAAATATATTTCAGATATACGTCCAAAAGCCAGCAGAAGTTGTCATTTATTTTGTTCATGGCTAACTCCAGTTAGCAAGGCATGACATTAGCACTGCAATTCTCAGAGTTCTGTGCGTTTTAAATGCATGACAGCCATGTTGGATCTTGAGTTCGGGGATTGTGATTAACCTCAAAGTCTCCAAGCCAAATTTTTAACTTTATAGACATTTCACTTCCAAGAAATTTCAACTTCAGAGGACAAATGAAATACATCATTTACCTTAAGGTTAATTAATCAATGAAACAACTTCATTGAACATGTAGTAAGCAGCTATAATTGTGTGTTAAATGTTAGAATGTAAAGGAAGTGGTATTTCAATAAATCTTGCAAATGAAAAGAAAAATAGAACTTAAAAGAAAAGGTACTAAATTCTCAGAAACCTTTTAGGACATGAGGAATTTGTAGAAACCAACCTGGGGTAATGACAGTTGAGACAGGAGTGCTTTCCATGTCATCCTTCACCGTGACAACACTGACATTATACTCCACCCCAGGACTCAGGTTTTCCAGGGTGCAGGAATTCTGCCCAGCCTCCACAAATTCCTCCAGGCTGTTTCCTTGTTGCCCGCTGGTGGGAGTGCATTTCACTCTGAAGCCTGTGATGTCTAAACGGCAAGAAAGTTAAGCTCTTATTTGGAAACAGATCTTAAAGCATGTTTCTCATCTGACCAATTGTTGGTTTAATTTCATGGTTTTCAGTGTGTACCTGGTGTGTTTGGTCCATTCCACTGGACGGTAATGTCACTGTTGGCTGGGTTGGACTCCAAATTCAGATCAGTAGGAGGAGACAGAGCTAGATTTAAAGGGGAAAATATGTTTAAGTAAAATAAATGTGATAGAGGAGAAACACAAGAAAAAATCGGAAGAGTAAAAGTTTACAGATACGTACGCGTGACAACATGTCGAGTGACTGGGGTGCCTTGCTCTTGACCATCAAAAACTGGCTGGACACTGTAGGTGTATTCCACTCCAGGAGTCAGACCAGAAATATAAATACTTCCCGATTCAGAGATGACGTCTCTGGGAGCTTCCCCTCCCAGACTTGGTCGGACTGACAGCTGAAAGAAAAAATGCAACAGGATTCAGAAACACAGAGGTTAAAGAACCAAAGGCTACAGATGCGAGAGGTAAAGGTCAGAGATCAGCGTTTTCCCAAGCAAGCTGAAGCCAAATAAACATTCTCATTTCTGTCGTAACACGTTCTGACCAATCAGAATCATTTCTGAGCTCCAGTAATCCTAAGTGTTGTGATGCAAAGATGCTTGTAGTCTAGTGATAACTGGACTGCACTTTCCAAATGTAATATAAAGTCTTTGGATATAAAGTTAACCCCAAAACCTGTTGTTGTTTCTAAATAAATGGACTTCTAAAACTTTTAATTTAACATAAAGTGTTGTCCATCACGTATAAATAGGATGTATCCAAAAGTAGATAATCGGGACTCCCTAATATATTTTTAATTAAGGCAAGGTGGACACATTTCAGCTAAAAGTTGAAAAATAATGTACTGCTGCTTTTCTATTTCCAGTCATTCCGCTAAATCTTGAACCCATTTAGTTGATTTTACTAAGTAAACTGAGCATTTTCTGTTAACATGGCGAATACCTTGTATCCGATGCGGGGAACTGGAGACCAGGAGATTACTATGGAGGTATCTGTGACATCTGTGTTAAACTGAGGTGCATTACCCATTGCTGAGTCTAGAAGCAATCAGAAGGCAAGTTTGTTAAACCTTTATTCAGATTTTGTGAAACAACAATAGTTTATTTGTCTAGAATCCTATCATCAATGAAACAAATACAAAATTCCCAGTACTTACTAGTAGTGAAAACAGCAGACTCTCCTACGCTCAGTGTATTGTCTTGCTCTGAATGCAGCGTGACTTTGTACTCTGTGTCCGGTCGCAGGTTAAGGACGGTGTACTTTGTCAGGTGGGCAGGCAGGCGGAGCTGTATGGGATTTGAACCCTCGACGGTCAAGAAGAGACGATATCCAGTAATTTTGGCGCGCGGTGCGTACCACAGCACTACTGCACTATCCTGTGTAATGTCGTTGAAGTGAATGTCTGTGGGCGCATCGGGATCTTAAAAGAGAAAAATAGGAGATGCCTGTAAACATTGTTGGAGGTAGAATGGCTTTAGAAGCACTGATTTAGATGTCTTTCAAAAGCTTTTCTGAGTACGATTCATCAAACTCACTGGTGGCGTGTTCCCCAATTAGTGGCACGCTCTCCTTTCCATTGTAAATGGTGTAGACACTGAAGCGGTAAAGTGTGCCTGGATTTAGGTGTGTCACTTCAACGTAGGTGTTCTGGTGCACAGGCAAAGTCATCTCGCTCTGTGGAGAGCCTGAATCATCAACAGGCAACACAGTAACCCGGTAACCAGACACGCTTCCGGTTGCTGGGCTCGACCAGGTCAGAGTGATCTTCTTGTCAGACACTTCAAAGAACTGCAAGTCAGATGGGGAATCCACTGCAACTGTGGGTTAGAAAAACAAAAACAAAAAATGTTCTTGCATTTCCCAATCACATAAAACCCTGCTGGTCTATTTCTTTAAACAAACCCTTTGCAGTTTTCCAACCAACCAACACTTGTGCAGTGACACAGTGAGTTTCTAAACCTTTAGATGGACTATTTGTCGTAGATGGACAGAACATTTCACCAATGGTTTCCCTAAAATAAGTTGCAACACTGGTAAATTTGCACAAGCTAAATGGTTTAATTTCTCGTTCCAGACATGATATCACACTCTCTCAACTAGGTCAAGGATTCTCACTGCATCACACATACAAGCGTTCTCAAACATCTGGTCTAAATGCATGTTCAACTTGGCAGACTGGAAAGTTTTACACAAATCCACTGAAGCTGAACAACCGTGGAGCAGCTGTGAACTCAGTGCCTTCTCTTTGCATTTTAAAGCTCTTCCCAAGTCATGTCCTGACCTGGATACTTTGCAAAATAAATGCATAAAAAAAAACACTAAACAGACCACAGACTGGACTGCAGATTGATCCAAGAGCAATAAATCACATTTACAGTGTTTTAGACTCTCCTCTGTGTATCCACAGGAAAGACAACATTCCTTCACACTTAAGCATTTTTGGAAACTTCACACTAACTTATTGTGTTGAAAGAGAAAATTAACAACTTCTACCATAGTAAATTTACTTAAACTACTGAATGTTGTGGTTCTTATTGGATATTAATTTTGGCCAAAATCTTCATAATGGTGGATCCCTAAAACCATCTGAAATGAAATTTAATTGATTGATGCATATTTGGAGGGTCTGTGACCCATTTCATTCACAATTACACAACAATCTCATTTTTCACATACAGAGTGATTTCCAGCTGTCTTTTAAACAATAATTTTAAAATTGGTAATACATGCTGTTTTCTTAACCTGGCAGTGGTTCCCCAGTAGTGTTGACTTGAACAAAGATAGGTTCACTCTCCAAACTGTCTTCCACAGCATAGATGCTGATGTTGTAGGAGATTCCTGGCAGGAGGTCACTCAGCGTCACAGACGTCGCGGTATCAGGAAGGGTCAGTTCTGTGCTTTCTCCCTCCTCTGATGGCATATACACAACACGGTATCCTGCAAATACAAATAGTGTGGTTGATTTGTGGTAAGAAAAAAGACCCACAGAAAAGCATCAGACTCAACGAGGTTTCAAGATGTACTGAAGTCTTAAAACATCATGTTTAGTTTAAAACCATCACTATTGCAAATTTGTCATTCTTCCACCATTAAGATTTTTTTTTTATTATCTTCTTGATGACAGTTTTCTGTTTGGTACTATTTGTGATTAAATCAAGATCTTCAAGATATTCACAGACTAATTTTTTATTTTTTTTAATACGATGCACTGAATTCATCTTGAAAGCTGGAGCTTGAATCTGCAAATGAAATCAGACCTAGGATGAGCACATTGCAGTATAAAAACCAGCTGTATTGTTTCGGTGCCAACTGCTGGGATCAGCACAAGCCAATAATAACATTTTTCTCTATTTTATGTGTTTCATCGCTAAGGGAACATGAACACAAATAGAGCTTGAAGAGAGCTGTGAGTGCCTCTAGTTTAGAGAAATACTATCAGAAGGTCAGATAAATATATCTGCAGCTTTCATTGTTTATATTAGACAATCAGCCACAATGTGAGCTGAACTGAAAGACCTTGAAGTTATTAAGTCAAATTTCAAAATCTATCTTCATTCTTGATGCATGTCTGGGAATTTGGAAATCTGCATACAAATGTACGGAATATCTGAGGCTGATCTTAAATAGTGGAAACGCCTATTTGCTTATGTTTGAATCAAAATAAAAAGTGCAGGAAAACGGTTTAAATATTTTTGTGGCTGTACTGAAAGTCAGTATTGTAATATAAATTTTAACATGTAATTCCATCAGAATCTCATAGAAAGCCATGCCTTATAACCTACCAGTGATGGGAGCCAGGGGTCTATTCCAACTGATCATAATGGAAGTATCTCCCACCTCCTCTACTTCATGCTCCTTTGGAGCATCAGGCGCTGCGAGTAATAAAAACAAATCCTTGACAACCTGGTATATATAAGATCTGAAAAAGATGTCTTGCATGTTGCCTGAGTCTACCCACCAGTTGTTTGTGAAGTAGTAAGAATGAGGTTGTTCTCTTCTCCATCTGTGACCTCGTAGACGTTGACGTTATATTTCCTCCCTGGCAGAAGCTCGTTAATGTTTACTGAGGTGGCTGAACGGGGCAAATCTGAGGGAAGGGGAAAACATGGCAATGAATTAAACCGGATAACTCTACCTTGAAAGGGTTTTAATACAAACACATTTTGTCATTCCACTTACCCAGGACAACAGGTTGTCCAGTTCCTTGACCCTGTTCAATCAGCTCATACTCCACCCTGAAACCGGACACGGTGTCGGAGGCAGAAACCCAGGAGACAACGAAGCTGTTGGAGGTAATTTCTGTCACTGATTCGGAGATCTCAACTATGGGAGGAGGAGGGGTGGCTTCTCCATACGACGGAATCACTGAAACAGAAGAAAAGTCTTGTTTAAACATTATTGTGGCAGACGATAAATAGAAACTAAAGGAAAAAAATGACATGGGGTTTTACACATTCAGTTATCACTTAGATCTGTCTCCTTCAACTCACATGATCCGTAGGTAGTGGTGAAGTCAAAGCGTGTAATCTCTCTGTGTCCAAACCGAAGCACACTGATCAGCTGGCCCTCATACGTAATCCCCGGTTTGAGGCCAGAGATGGTGTAGGAGTTAAGATGGCCAGGAATCGCGACCTCCATCCATGGGCTAATTGTGTCTTTCTGTATTAAAAATATTTTAATCACAAGCCCACGTTAAATATATTTACATGTAATCAAGCTCATTAGATTAAGAAAGCTTATTTTTGTGATTTCCGTTGCTCAAATGGAAGAAACTCACCACTCTCCATTTCAGGATGTACTGGGTTACATGTGCTGATGATGGGGTGTTCCATTGGACGGGATGGGAATTTTGTTGGCCTCCAGACTCTGCAATGATCACCTGAACAGGACGATGGCCACCTGGGGTAGGAGGAGTCCACAGAGAGGTGTAAGCAGAACTGCTCTGGTTGTTCAAATACAAATCAAGAGGAATTACCAGCGACACATAGGTAAAAATAAGTACCTTTCTATAATGCAGCTAAATTAAATTAACAATGGGAAAAAATGGGAAAATCTACTGTGTAGTGGTATCAGTTAATTTCCAGTTCAACAATCTGAGAACGTGTCAAACACCAATCATTTTACTAGACTGCAGTCAACACAGAGTGAACCAGTGAGCAGCTGTGTTTTCCTGAACAGAAAAAAGTAGCAGGCTCCCGTGAGATTCCTGCACAGATTTCCATTCCTGGAGGAGAAGAAACTTCTGTCCCTCTTGTTCTACTTTATCTATTTGGAAACACAGATCAAATGAGAAGAACTATATCTAACAATTTATGATTTAAAAAAAGGAGTATTTTAAAGCTTATTTAAAAAAAATTTTTTGACAAAATATCTTTACATGAGACCATTTAATTCATACCTTCTGAAGCTCATCAATCAACCATTATTCAACTTTCTGTGTGATTATTTATAGGACTGAAACACATCAATATTTCACACGTTCTTGGGGGAGGAAGTTTCCCGTTTTTCTATGTCCAACTGGCATGTTAACTCTGCAAAGAGTTGTTGAGAATCTGTCCCAGAAAGACATGTCAATATTCGTAGGCTGTTCAAAAATGAAGTTGTATAAGTATAATTCCTTTATTTAACTCATTGAGATTTAAAATCCTGATAATCTAAAGGTGATCTGGACAATATCATCAGAACCAGAAAAAATGTAAGAAGCTACTCAGGATGCCATTTCTAAAATAGAGACTTTATCAGAGATAACAGGAAGGCCTAATGTACAACTTTAAAATGTGCTGTATCTTGTCCTTTCTATCTTACATTTCAGGCTTAAGTTAAGGATCAACATCCTCTAGGAAAAACACACAGAGACTGATGATAACAATCACTAATGCTAACCACACTACAGCATTGCACAATATCCTAAAAAGACAGTCTACCATGTCAACTGCGTGATTCTGAATCTGTTTTCAGATAGTCCACTCTCTCACAGTGTCATATCAACTCTATTTCAAATTTGTGGCCACATAGTTTTCAATCCTGTTAATCTCAGGTTTTGAAAATAAATCTGTAGAACTGGAGATAAGAACTGAGCCACAGCACTGATTGGTGTCTTTATTGCCTAATTTAGTCTCCAAGTTCAAGCCAAACAGATCTAAACAACATTTAACAGCTTTTCCAACGAGGAGAGCCTGTGGGAAAACCTTTTAATTATTGGTCATTATTCCACCTGATAGCACTCTGGAAGGATTTGTGGTCTGCTTTCCAAAACAAATGGCAGACCCAGTTAAGTTGACTGAGGAACCAACTTGGTCAACTTGATATCCCATGACCTCATGTTTCCTCTTTGGATATGAGAAATTAAACATGATATGAGAAACAATTTCAAAACTGCAGCCATTATGAATTTAACTAAAAGCTTATCAAGTTGTTTTTAATGCGAGCAGAAGTCATGTGTTCAACAGACTCCTGACATAAGCTGTGCAGATACAATCTGGTAGCTTCTATAAAGAACTGGGGTTTTCTAACCATTTTTCCAAACAGCAGACCTGTAATAAAAGTTTTTGAGCAAGTGGCTTGGTTAACCAGATGCTGCTAGCAAATACACAAACCTCAAAAACAATCTGGGACCAATTACTGCCTATTACAGACCCACAAAGCCACTGGCCAGGGTAAGGGTTATGCAGAATCACATGGAGGACGGTCATTAAAACAGACGCTTGCTTGCAGCTGAGATACTAGATTTCAGGCACAGTTTCCCAGAGTTGCTTCTGCACACCTTTGTAGTGCACAAAGATACACTCTTGCATCCTCACAATCCTCCTGTAGACAAAACATTCACCTTTGATATTCAGACAGACGCACAGCGTGCGGTGATAAGGAGGCAGTAAAAGAAAGCATTAACGGAAGTCATCATGGAAATAAAAAAAATGGTTTGAAGATTAAAACCACCAGAAGCAGGAAGAGAGGAAAAGATAACAATCGGCAAAACGTTTTAAAGAAGATTGTATCAACCTTTCTGCTCAATTAGAGGCTTGTGAAAACTTGCAATGTGAAAAAAAAATCTACAACTTTGGCTGCTTTTTTTTTTTTTTTACCTTTTATAGTGTTTTGCTTTCTAAAGCAACCAACTTACGGTCTGGAAATCTTCCTGCCTTTAAATCTGTCCATGCTGTATTTTTCCTTGTAGCACACACACACACACAGAAGAACACATGCACACACACGTGCACGCATACAAAAAAAACACACACACAGCACAAGCTTACAGATGGTTGCTATTATGGAAACTTGTGACAGAGAAGTGGCCTACATTTTGGATTTGCTGTCAACCTGTTTCAGCAAACAAGTAAATGTAGTATTTCTTCACTTAAAACCCAATAATTTAAATCTGAATTTGCTTCTTCGACTTTTATGGCTTTTGTGTGGTATTTCCATTTTACTCACAATTTTGAAAAATTAAAATCTTGTATAGCTAAAAGTATAAATCTGTATAACCAAATAATCCATGCATCTTTTTTTTTACTGTGACGAAATGTGTATAATAACGTCAACAAAACCACCCAAACACTGAGAAAAATGTTGGAAATGTTAGAAATCAAACCACGAAAAAGACACTCTAAGCTGAACTGTGATACTTGTGATTCAATTTTATGTGATCCCTGAACAAATGTGTAGATATTGAAGCTTTGAGGATACCATGTGTGGTGTGGTTATATCCAGAGTCATGGACTGGGGCGTTTTAGTACAGCTGTGGCAACAACACAAGCATTGAACCACATGCTGGCAGGAACAAAAGCTCAAAGTAGGGGAGTATACTTGTAAAAGAGGAAATGACACCCCCCCTCCTATAACTGTCTGCTTCACATCAAAGTCAAGGGGTTCATATTTGAGGTGGCTGAGACAAACATTTTTTCTGTTAGAGCTCAGTTTGCGAAACTGGAAAAGAATTATGCTAAAGGTGACTTGGGTAAAATTGTCTGATCTGTCCTAAACCATTTCATGAATGACATCTAGACAAGTTGAAATAAGTAATTAATTGCATAAAATTTTTAATGAGCTTGATCATTTCCATTATGATGACTACCATTTTTTGAAGGGCAATTTAATGTACAGAAACATTATGATCTATTTCCTTATGGTTTCAGTGGCGTGTGGTTTTTATTTCTATTTGATTGTTTTTGGTTGTTTTATTTGGGATACTTCACATATCTTCCAGTTCCAATGTGGAACTGGAAGATAGTTTCTGTGCAAAACTATTTTTGGTTTATTGGTCTTTGAGAGGACGAACTGGCATTATCATGCCATTATTGTTGAAAATAGTCTGAGATCAATATGATACATTTATCACAATATTTTCTAAGAAAATGTATCGTCCAGCAACATTTATTATGATACGTCTTCATGATGTTTTTCTACATTTTCATGTGCTTCCTATCAGAGCATGCTTTCCTGCAGATCTGCTGCTGCAATAAAAAATACCTAAAAGGAGAAAATGTGAGAGAGCACAGAGCTACAACAGTGAATGTCTACACAAATGTAGCTAACAAGTGTGTGACAGCTGCCTCACGATGAAGCAAGATATGTAGCAAACTAACCCACTTCACATCTATTAGTCAACTCAGCTTAGCAACTACGTCCCTTAGAAACACAAAGCAACAGCAACAGGTTGACTTTGAATTACCATGCACCCCTCATTGTTTGCATACATCACACCAAGACTGAATGAAGCATCTCAGCATGTAAACATGAAAGCATTACGCGACAGAGGCAACTCCCATCTGACCGTCTTACTGCTAACACTTAACCAAGTAGAAAATCCATGCAAACATGACACACATTTGTCTTCACTCATGTCATCCCCACACAGCATCTGAAACACATTAGAGAACTACAGTGTGTGTGATAAAGTGTGTAAAGCATAATTATAAGGCTTTGAGAGAAATATCTTACCGGGATATGACAGCTGGGGCTCGCATCCATGCTCCGCAACACCGTTGCCATAACAAATACATTTATACATGACGCCTTGGATGACTTTGTCCCAAGACTCTCCAACCTGATAGATAGTTCTTGTCTCTGGGTCCTGGCAATGGTCTTAGAGCAAAATAATAACAATCAGCAACCAAAGTAACATTGATATCCTTTAGTTCTACAAAGAAAAACTGTATTCCAGATTTTTGAAATGGACTTGGTACTTGCTCAGTTTCTGTTGTTGTTGCATTGCCTCAGTTTATTCACTGACTTATTTATTTTTATCCCACTCAACTCTGATTTACTGTTCTGACAAAAAAACTAATATTCAAGTCATAGTGACTAATGGTTATCATGTTGTTTTCATTTTCTGATTTAATCTGTATAAATGAACAAATGGCAACAGACTAAAAAAAATTATAAAAATATTCCCTAAAAATGTTATCAAGTGAAAACTTGGCATACACTGGATCACGGGACTTTCCGTATTGCTGGATTTAATTTTCAGATGCTCCTCATTTACCATCTTGTCAATGTTCCTCATTATTCACTGAGCGCTACGACAAGGCATGTCTTTAAGAATTTCTTTGTTGCTATTTTGAAACCATTTGTGTCCATCATGTTGAGTTATTTATTAATTTATTAGGTAGCAAGTTGCAGAACCTGAAACATTAAAGTACTAAACCCACCAATTGCATCACACTTCCAGCGACCGCGGCCCTGTCCAAAGCAGGTGCAGTTCATCATGTATCCTTCTTCATGCTCTTTGGTGAAAGTCTGGTTAACCTCATAGGTCACACCATCCACAAGACAATGCTCTGCAGCAGAGATAAGCAGAAAATGGACGTGAACCAAATAACCAAACACTTTTCAATGTGTTTTTTAACTATGAGCATTCAGAAGGCTGAACTGACCCATACCTTTCAGCTGGGAGTAAGCGACACAGCTCCATTCCCCTCTTCCATTGCCGACACAGGTACAACGCATCATGTGACCTAGGATGTCATGTCTCTTGTCCCACTGGTCACCTACGCGGTACATCAGCCCCTCGCTTGTTGTACACACTTCTTCATTTGCTAAAACACACAAATAAAACAAAATACAAAATCAGTCCATGTCTTCAAAGATCTTCAGGAAATATTGGCCCATAATTATCACAAAGAGTGACGTAAATACAACAGTCATAAAAAAATGCCTGGGCACTGAAAGGAAAATTTGATTAAAAGTTAGAAACAGCTGTCTTGTCTTATCACGTGTGAATGACTGTGTGTGTTCACCACATGGGTTCAGTTAATTAATAGTGAGTGTCGGAGAGAAAGTTTCCAAGTGTGGCTACAACAAGCAGCGACCTGCCCTTAGGTGTGCGAGTCCAAAGAAGACTTATTAAAATGAAGTTGGAGGCACACTGGCTTTATTTCAGTTCTATTGTGCGTCCAAGATAGAAGAAGGAAAACATAAGCACAATGTACAAGAATTACTGAAGGAGAACAAAGCTTTCATTGTTGAAACTTACTAATTGATCACATGTTTAATGTCTTTGCAGCAGGGGAAAGAGCAGACAGAAATTAAATAAGGATTTTGACGAGCTTGCCCTGCCCGGACCAATTTGCAGAGAGATGTTTTATGTTACAGTAATGTCATCAACATTACTACAGGATGACTGATCTGAAGCCCCTGATGGGTAAATAAAAATAACAATGAAAACAAACTCCAGAGACAGAAAAAGTACTTTTAGAAAATTAGATAAACCAAGTTTGTAGAATTCATAGCATTTCAACTTCTTTCGGCTATTTTCATAGGTATACCTCAGTCATTTTTCACTAGCATATAAATTAACTTGGAAATTTAAAGAATATGGATTGAAGTTGCCGAAAAATGTTTCTGGCGATATATCAAACATATTTTTGTACACAAAACGTATTTTAATGTTCTGTGTGTTATGAATAACTTTTCACTAACTATATTAGACGTGAATAATAACCAAGGCTCAATGCTATTTGTCTATTAAACTTCCCACTGTCCTAGCGCGACACTCAGGAGGTCAGACAAAAAAAAACTTGTAAAAGCGCACACGAGGTCAGTGTGACCTCGCCAGACTGCGCACAGAGTGAAAACCCTGTGGGGTCTAAGTGACCCCATCTCTTAAGACTGAGGGATGGTCAAAAGCGGCAATTGGTTTGTTTTTTATACAATATCATTGTAAAAGCATAAACAGCTCTCTTTCAAATGTTGGGTTTTATGTATTAGGACCAGAACCAGAAAAAGAAAAGTTCTGTTCTTTGAAAGATTAAAAAAATATTTAACTTTAAACGTAACTGTGTCTGTCCCAGCAGACTGTGCAATGCTCAAAAAAATTGCAAAAAAAATTTAAATAAGAGAAGAAAACTGATTCCTTCTCAGACTCGACAAGCCTCAGTTAGCTTGTTAAATTTCAGGAAAAAAAAAACATTGCCAAAAAATTTCTAGTTCTAAGGAAAGACCAGCAAGAGCTATCATTTCCTTTCTAAAACAAACAGGGCAGCATGCCTTTGGTTCAAAATTTGAAAAGAATTTGAATGAACCTAAAAAGATTTGGAACAATGTCCTTTAGACAGATGGGACCAAGGTAGAAACGTGCAGTGAAAACCGAACATGGTTTTTCAACCATGATTCCCTCTATACCAGAATGCTGCAAAGTCAAATGTGAGGCCATCTGTGCAACAGTTAAAGCTTGGCTGAAGTTGGGTTATGCAAGCAATGACATAATGTGCAAAGAAAAGCGAGCCAAACGTCCTTCTCAATGATGAGATAACCTGATGAAGTCATACAGAAAACATCTACAATCACTGCTAAAGATAGTTCCCTGACATATTAAAACAGAGGTTTGATTTGTCCTTACCCAAAGACAAAATTCTAATTTTGTATTTATTTGTATTTAATACATAACAATTGTGTAATATGTTTTGAAATTTAATAATTTAGAGATTAAAATCATAACAACTTAAGGGAAATCAAGAGAATCTGGTCATTTAGATCTAGATCTGGTCACTTAAGAACCTGGTAATGATCAGATCATTATCATTATATCCTTAAAAAAATAGTATCATACTTTATGCCATATCTACTTCAGGCAGAAGAACATAATAATAATCTTTTTTTTTTAGTCTGACATTTGACAGTTCTCCATGCACAAAAGTTTTTCATTGGAAATAACTCTGATCCCAATGAAAACATTTTTAATCAAAGACTTGTTTGAAGAATCAGAAGACAACGTTGAGCTCATATGCATTTTAAGGCATGAGCAACTACTTAGGTTAATTTAAATGACTTAGTTATCTGTTATCTGATACTGGCCCCTAATGCTGATGGTGACACAGTTCCTGGCTTCGGAAGATAAAGCCCCCTCTATTCAACACTGCTATTCCAGTGCGAAACCTGAGAAGCAGATAAGGCGACCTGGAGGATTTAATCAAATAAGGTTCTTCTTCTGGGGGATAAGAATGGGACAGAGCGTCAGACAATGTAAATGACTGAATTTACATTATGGGATTGAGTCCTGGATGCTAAAAACACACCTGGAGACTGTTGTGTCTGGCTAGATTACAGAGGATTACCAAACCATCTTTAAAGAAGCTTGAGGAGAAAGCATGAACTCCTGGTAAGTCCAAACAATCCATTAACATCTCGAAATCCCTGTTTGTTTTGACAATGACTCAAAAGTGGGTAATTCTAATGTGAAGACAGCCTGCTCCTTTCAGCAGAGGAATGGGTTTACCTCACACAAATAGCACAGACAATAGCCAAGGTGTTTAAACAGACACCCCTCACCAGCTGTTGTTAAAGCTTGACAGGATAGTTTTAACAACTTGGTGTCAGCCAAGAGGTGTTGTTTCCCACTAGTGAGGATTTCTAAGGGAACTTCACATCTGAATGGTGGAGATTTAAAATCCAGACATATCCATCAAACCTGTTGGGGTCTGCTTAAATAATATCTTCAGCACGGAAAGGTCATTTCAACTAATTCATCTTTGCTATACGGACTTTACCGTAGGTCACTGACCTAAAGTTGCCTGGAAATTGCCTGTATTTTTGGATGCTAATTGGGGAAAAGTTCCACGCCACCAAGACACCTTAAATCTGCTGTAATTGTCATGCCAGACCACTAAACGGCGCTGCGATTTTACCAAGTCGTCAAACCAATGCATTTTTCACCTTTAGCTTTCACCTCACTTGGAAAACAGACACCCACCTCCGATGAACCATGTGCTCATGTAACACAAATGCATTCAGAAGTTAAGGTAAGCTGAACAAGCGAGGAGCGTTCCCAAAAAGTTTCACTCCGACACCCGGTTTCTCTGATCACTGGAGACATGTAAACTAGGCACGGCTGACATCAATGTATATTCTACAGTGTTGTTAGTATAATATAAACGATTATACACCAGCCAGGATTCCACTCCAACAACACCCTGATAAGACAACTCAGCTTGGGTTGATGATAAAATTCACATGGGGCTGGGAGGGACGGGACAATTAGCAATGTTAATCAAGTTTGCCACCATCTGGAGGGAATTGTACTCTGCTACTTCCATTTGGTACTAAAGTCAGATTTTGAGCCCAGATCAACCCAATAACTACTCATGAGGCAGACAAAAATGGCTGCGTAGGCATCTTGGCAGACAGCTTCTTTTGCACTCCAAAAAGTTGGGTACAAAATAGCCACAACCACAAAAATATAAAAAGATGAAAAAAAGGGTGAAATGTTTTGCAGTGTAGTGATAATAAAACCCCAAAAAACCAACCAATAAAATACCAGTCCGGCTTGAACTACTTACCAGTCATTGGACAAAACCCAAACCGATGGTCTGCATCGTAGTTTGTTGTTGTGCCACACCACTTCATGCCATCCCTCCGACCATCTGAGGTACAGTCAGTGTAGTTTCGGCCATTGTAGAGGAATGGAAACTGACACAGAGCCCCATTGGAATTACCACCTCGTGTCATCAAGACCACTGTTACAGAAAAGGAAATCAGACATTTGAACGTCCTGGGAGGGATTTATTCTCTACACTTGAATAAAAATGCAAACAATCTGACAGGAATTCATTCCTACTGATAATTTCCACCTTTAACACAAATTCCTTACCATTCTTCTCTGTACAGAAAGAATATTTCTGGTCTTTGTCAAAGTCAGAAGAAGTAGAACACCACAGCTGTCCATCACTGCGGCCATCAGAGGTGCAGGAATGGTACGTCTTCCCCTTGTGAACAAACGGGAACACACAGGGAAGACCTCCAGAGTTTCCACCATACACTGGAGCTGGTCCATCTGGATGCCGACAAAAGACGAAAGTCTACTTTAGTCTTTTGAACATTATTTTTGGTGTATTTCAGTTCACAGAATGCCTCTCCTGGGTGGCACGAACAGAAAATGTACCAAGAAAAGTCTGGAAAAGATTGTCTCTTACCCCACTGATCGCAGCTAATGCCATTTTCCATGCAAGTGCAGATCATCTTTTTATTTCCCTGGTTCTTGATCCAGCGCTGTCCATTGAAGTACGTCAGTCCTGAGTCAGTCTTGCAGGATCCCTCCAAGGGAAGCTCTGGTACAACGACAGGGTGGTAGACCGCAGGCTGGATGTTGGTTACCACATGAGAGCCAGTGCCTGTAACACAATGTGCAACTCAAATTAGATGCCGTGTGAAGAATATCAGCTTTGCTCCAACAGAAACTACTGCATGATGTGGCATAATGGAATATGTGGCATATTTCTGTTTTACACAAAAGTTTAAAAAAATGTCATTACTAATTTCAGTTCAGAACTATAAAACTTTAATTTTGCATTAGATATTTGCCTACAAAAAAGACAGTGGTTATTTGTAAGGGAGAGCAACATTTCACAGAAACTAGCCAATTTGAGTGAAATTCTAAAATTATTTAGAACTTCATACATTTTGATCAGTAAACTTTACAAACTGATTGGACTTTGGCGAATAATTCGCATAAATTCTACTCAGAAATGCTGATTCCAATTTAACAGTGAAATAAAATATGTGCAGATAGTAACACTAAATTTACTGGCTAACATCTAAACGTGAGCAAACCAAATCAAGAACAATTTGATACATCTGGATAGAATTAAAAAAGAAAACTAATAACCGTATTTTATAATCACTAATGAAGATGAAGGTGAGGACTCTTTACTTAACCCCCAAGATGCAAAAAAGGCTCAAAACTTGTTTGATGTCTTTTGGCAACACTTGAAAGTCAAGAATACGCACATTAAAAAGATTCACAGAAAAAAATTAACAATTCTCTCAGATAAAAGTGATAAATTGCTGCTCGTTCTTTTGGTTTTTACCGACATCATATCACAACAACCACATTTTTCTACAACACTCTCCATAATCGCTTCAATCAGAGCCTATTCCTCTTCCCATCGTTCCCAAGTGTATTTTTCTCACAACATCCCCAGCTTCCCACACACAGTCTTCTCATCTCATGAGGTAATGATGTTAAGTTCAAAGACACATCATTCTCACTTCGTCACTTGAACAGTCGGCACCTCATATCCCTCACTCCTTATAACATCTGCCTTTGGTAGAAATCCTTCTCCATATGGAGTTCAGGGGGGCACAGGGACAAAAAGTAAACATGGACATGGTCAGTTCTCACCCAGGCTAGTGGTGTGAAGTGAGGCATGTCGTTCACACTTCATCTCCCCACGGCCGTTCCCGGTGCAGAGACACTGGAGCTGGTGGCCGCGAGGATCTATCTTGGTCCATGTATCTCCAATACGGTATGAGGTGAGAGTCTCCTGATCATTACAGCGATCTAGAAGAAAGAATTTTATTTAGTATGGAAGTGATAAAAACTACAAAACTAAATATGGTGCAAGTCTGGAAGTAAGAAATGCTGTAAAACCCCAAGTTAAAATATTTGTAAAAGTACGTACTACTCTTTATAGCTAAAAGTTGTTTTCATGTTATTATGTTAAAACTTTGCTGGTCATTTGTGCTCAAAAAGAAGGTTCTAAAGGCCTCCAGTCAATACAAGTATTTATGGCCACCCACAATCCCTGCATGTAATACAAGCTAATAAGCTATAAAATCTTTCATCAACTGTTGCATCAGACAGCATAATTAGGGATGAATGTGACTGTTTAAAATGATGAGACAGCTGTAGAACATTTCCTCCAAAGCCTGTTGAAAACATCCAATAATTACAAGCTCGACTTTCTCCAGCCAGAGAGTTAGATACACGTCATCCTTGATTCAATATAGTTGGACTTCAGAAGAAAGAATTTGATTTTTTCTTTGAATGACTTTCAGTGACCCAGATTTCTTGTTTGACAAACACTAAAGACACCAAATTTACTGGCCTCTTTAGTGTCTGTCAAACACTAAAGGCACCAGTAAATTATAATTGAACTCAAATTAATTTAATCAAAATTTGCTCAAGAGACCAATTTGAATTTCAAGGTTTTAACTAAGAATGGACCAATCCGAAATGATGAGGTCGATTTCCGATCACAAATTTTGTAAATCCTCTGACCTGTAAAAGCTAGTTCCGATTCCTCTTTTTGAACATTTCTGATGTACTGATTTATTTCATAAAGAGCTCACCAGAAATACCTAACAAAGTCTTTTACACTCAGCACAAGCCTCCACACCGAAGAGTGTAATTTCCATTATGTCCCAGTTGCATTTCCGTAAGGTACATCCACTATTTGTAACAAAATTTATCTTTTACCTTTCTAGTTTTAACCTTAATTTACAGCAAATTAAATGGAATAGCTACCGGGAAAGTAGCTATTCCATTGAAAACACAGAGGAAGTAAGATAAATAATTACTTCTGGATGTGCATGTGATCAGTCCATTTCCCTCTCCCAGACAGGTGCAGTCGATCATCATCCATCCCTGGTACTGCTTCTCCCACGTCTCCCCAACAACGTAGGACGTTCCGAGCGCCTGATCAACACAACGCTCAGCTGCAAAATGAAAACAAAAACACCATTAGCTTTTTTTTCCAACTTGTTAATGTCCCAGTATCAACATTCAGAACAGCCCTAAAATGATGTTAATAATGTGAATAGTATTCAACTTTTTGGCAGAAATAAATAATCCAAAGTCAGAGAATTCTAGCAAACTGACTCACAGTTTTCCAGTCTTATAGACTGAATAATCAGTCAGCTATCTGAATGACTCACCAACAGGTTTACAGGTCCATTCTCCCTTCCCGTTACCCAGACAGACACACTCCAGCATGTAGCCTCCTTCATGAGGTCTCCTCCAGGTGTCTCCGATCTTATAGGAGGCGCCACCATCATGACAGCGATCTGGTTAGACGGAGAGATTTAAAGATTGTCTGCATGTCTGTGTAAACGTAGTTAAAAAGAGGCACAGGATATTAAATAACTCAAACATTTGCATCATTATCTAACCCTTCAGCTAACTGCAAGCAGCTGCATGGAAGCCGTTTTTAATCAGCTGTCAGGAATACTGAGTTTTAGAAGTTTACTGCCGTCAGTCTGGCACATGGTGGCAGGAAAAAAAACACTACCCACCAAGCAGAGAAGTTGTATGTGGAACCACAAACAACAACACATACTTGCAATGGTGCAGCTGATTCTGCCCTTCCCAGATCCAATACACGTGCAGTCCCAGATCATGCCATCCTTTGGGCTCTCGAAGGTTTCTCCCACGCTGTAGAACTTCTGGCTGAGTTTGTCGTAGCACTTTTCCTCTGCCATAGGTAAAAAAAAGAAGAAAAAAAAAGAAAATTGTTTTGAAGTTAGTTGGAAAAATGATGCAAACATATGCATTTCAGACAATGACAAACTTCCAGTGATTTTACTAGGATTTCAAGTCATAGACCACCAAGTATCTTTCCACCAAATGTAGCACTTCAATGTAGGCCAAAAAGTTCCCTTTTGGTGAAAGCATCTTCTTACCTATAAATGTTTGCAAGCTGCAAACAGATCTTGTTGCTTTCATTAGAGGCTTTCTTCTAGCCACTTTCTTTTTGAGCCAGATTTGTGGAGTGCAAAACTAACAATTGTCAGCATAGGTGGGCAGTCATGCCTTGTTAGTTTTACTGTTCACGTTTTCAGGCCCCGCCTACCTGAGGGCATTTTTGTCCGCATGGAAGCACAAAGAATGGCCCAAAACACTCATTTTACTCCCCTAGATTTGTAAGAGGCACTGAGAATGGAGTTCTGCATGAACTATAATTAAGTTATACACAGATAAACCGTTAAGTTTGGTAAGTTCAGAATTAAATTGGTTGCAGTGCATTTTATTTAGGGCTATCAGAGTAGAGGGTGCAGAACACAAATGCATGCCACACTAATACATTTTTTGTACATAAAACAAACAAAACAACATACATATGGGTACTGTAATAGCACACAAGCTAACCTTCTGGTTTGCTTCTGCACTTAATCCCAGCAACTCCTTGGCAGGTACAGATCAGGGTGCCACTCAAATAAGGACGCTCCCACTGGTCGTTTACATTGAATGACTGACCGTTCTCTATGCAGCCATCTGAGCAGAGAGGAGAGAAACAGATAAGACAAAGAAAATAGTACAAAACACTGGTAAAGACTGAGGGAGCAGAACTGAGAGAAATATCATTCCTGGACGGTGTTTCCTTTTTCCCACAGCTTCACACACAGATCATTATCTCTGATTACACAATCAAACAAAAATCTTTTTTGTATCAGAATAACTGATGTCTAGATTAAACATTCAAGATACCAGAAGGAAACTCTGCCCTTTATGTTTCTGAACATAATCCAGCAGTGGTAACAAGGCTTCAAAGGGACTTCCAAACTGTCATAAATCATTTGCACAGGGTGGAGAAGAATAGTCATCCTCTTTTTCTCCCCCACCAGGAACATTCTTTGTACAGAGCTCCCTATTTCCAGAGCAATTATCTTTCCCCCCTTTAATCCACTTTACAAAGTCATCTTTTAACTTTGTGTGAACTTGGATAGTTTCAGGTTTCGCATGGACGAAGATGATGTATAGGGCTTGAGCTAAAGGTTAATCCGACGACCTAGAGAGCAGAGGCTGCTGAAGGCAATTGGTGCTGGACGTCATCATTAGGCAGATAACTTTAAATGCAACCGCGTTATCAGATCAGCGAAACTATTTTATAGATTAAAAAATATATTTTTTTTTGACAACTATAAAAAGTCAAGAAGTACCCAAAAGTAATAAAGGAAAACAAAGGAGAATATAAAACATCTTTACCTGGAGAGACCGAGGAAGCGCGATACAGCTGCGGGTTATTGAGCGTCCCCTGGGGCATGGAGTGCACCGCGCTCCCGATGCACAGAGCGACCAGCACCCCGGCTATGGTGCTGTGACCGGACATTTTGTTTGAAATCGAACCCACTCGGGTGCTGCAGGACGCGGCCACAGGTGCTCCCAGTGAGATTTTCAGTCTGTGATTACTTCACCACCGCTTTGGGGTTTCCAGCACCTCTCCACTTTCTGCAGCTCTCCAACCTCCCCCGTGTGTCTGCGACCCCTGAGTGGAGGTTCCCTCTGTGCTGGGAGTGATTTATCTGGGCATGGCTTAGTTTCAGGCGGAGGAGGGAGGTCCGACAATGTGAGAGACGACCCACGCAGCGTGGAACAGAAGCAGAAAATCTTCTCCAACAAACCCCTTTCTCAATTCCCTTCTGAATTCTGGGTGCTCCTTTTGCATCTGGCACGCAAAACTAAGTATTGTACAATGTCCACGCTACAAATGTAATCCGGAAATGGTACATTTGAAGGTTTTTAAAATATGGAAAGCATCCCTAATCTTCAAAATTATAACTTTATTCTCAGTGTAAATAATATATAAAGTATACAGCTTGAACTTTTCTGTGTTTTGCCTTGTTTATGTCGCAGACTAACACAAAATAGCGCCTAACAGTGAAGTAGAGAGAACACTTTTCGTTTTTCCAAAAGTGGTGTATGTTGTGTTCAGTCTCCCTTGCCTCGATGCCCCGAAATAAACAGTTCAGTGAAAGCTTGTTTGTTAAAGAACATTAGTGACTTGGTCCCCTTCCAGCAATGCTATAAATACAACCTAAACATAGAATCAGAACTTCAATGGAAACAAGAAGGGCCCAGTCAAAGTCCAGTTCTATATCCATTTGGGAATATGTAGAAAAATTGGAAAGCTGATATTTGCATACACTACCAGTGCATTTAACAGAGCTTAAGTTACTTTGAAAAGAAGAATGGGCCAAAAAATCAGTCACTAAATGTGAAAAAATGGAAGAAACATATTTTTCAAAATGCATATAGATGTAATAGCAGTAAAGAGACTACTTTCATTTGTAAGAAATCAGAAATATGTGTAATTTCCGTCCACTTCATAGCTACACTTGTACAATGTTAGTCTATAACATAAAATCCAAATAAAATACACTGCAGTTTATGGTGTTAATGTTACGCAATGGGAAAAGGGTCATGTGGTATGAATACTTTGACAAGGCACTGTATTTAGGTGTCTGTTGGACATTGATGTAGTTCTGCACACATATTGGCCGTTAGTTTTACACACCCAGGAGCAGCGGTCTGCAGAAATTAGGTCACATGGCGTCAGTGCCTGGAAACTCTCCAGTCGTCTAACGTTTCAACGCCTGGAAAGTGTTTGCATGACCAGGTGTTTTATTGTAATGATTTTTCAGTCATTTAAGCTGCTCTGCATTTGTAATCTGCAAATCCAAGATTCAGTGTTTACGTTTTACTGTTTCTTTTTCAGGTTCTCCGATTGCTGTGTTGTTTTTATACATCTAGGACCATTAAAGTTAGATTTGAATTTACAAACAAATAAGTTCAACAATTGTAAATACATTCATATTTAGTTTACCACATGAATTAAGTTATAAAAAAATATCTAAGAGGAAACAAGCAGATTGCATCTAGATTATTTTACAATTTGATTTATTAAACGACTATAAATCTTCTCTATTTAATATCTGAGATAAACCAACTTACCTAAAATGTTCGTAATCCTTTGCACATCTCTTTCAACTCAATCAACATTTATATTTGTGGTTGATGCAGTTGAACACTAAAACCCACCCACTCATGAAAGTCCAGCAATGTCAAACATAATCCTGTTTGACTTAAATGTTATTTAATGCTTTGTGACCATTAGAATCCTAAATAAATCAATTCTATGATCTACGAGTCTGATGTGAAATTAATTCAGGCTTAATTTATTTTTTATGTTGTTTCTAATTAAGTCAGACACACATTGACATTTGACATATAGTTTACATTTAAAAACCCATTTATAGCGTGAGATAACCCTGGTAGAAATGAAAAAACTGCTCATTTTCTCTGCCATGTCATGAGCTCAACTATTACAGCAGTGAAATGGATTCATCTCCAGTCAGATGCTACATGGAGCCAATCAATCTGTAGGGAAAATGTGAGAAAATACTCTCTAACCACTGTGCTATGTGTTATGGAGTAGGGAAACATAAATCCGTAGAGTCCATGGACACATTCTTGAGGTTTTATTCTGCAATCATTTGTGACATCTGTCTTAACACTTCATTCTATTTACCACTTGCCTCACAACAGTATTTGTGTATTTGGTTACAGAGAAAGCTATGCATCTGAGAATAACGACTGTCTATTGTAAATTTGTTCATGCAAGGAAAATGTTACCTATTATGCAGTTTTTCTACACTGCATGTTCAAGTTTGGCTGTTTCTGTTCATAATTTATAAGTAAATTACCTACTGAAGCTGATGTGTCTTTAAGACAGATGTGGATGATATCACAGTTGGCTGGAAGGGCCAAATATGCGCTTTAGACAGTTGCTGTTGTCAATCCTCTGAATCTGCAACACTGCACATTATAAAGCATGGTAAAACAGAACTGTTTAATCAATGTTCAGTTTGTCTGTGTAAGCAAAGACAGAATAATGACAGCATTTTTTATTTGTTACATCAGCATAAACTCACAAATCTGTGCTTTTCAACGTTTACAGTTTGGTCCTTGTGAAGCTCTAAAGCAGGAGTGAGTCCTTGTGTCTTGTATTTTTTATATGTTCCCCTGTTTCCACACACCTGAATCAAACGAAGTCATCTGCAGTACTTGATTACAGACAGAGGAGACAATTCAGGTGTTAATTAGACTGGAGTAGGTGACACCATGGAAACATGCAGGATACTGGATTTTGAGTCCTAAAGTTGACCACTGCTCCTCTTAACGTCTTGACAGGATTTTATGTAAACTGCCAAGATGCGCAATTTGGAGATGTGTGTGTTTCTCCTCATCTGGGAGTGTCATTTCATTGTGACTGCACTTTTGATGGTTTTTAAAGTTTCTGTAGTCAGAACAGTCATATTGATTCTTTTTTTCCCATCTTTTACATCGTTGATGTGAGGCGTGTCACAATTCCGCACCAGAAGAAGCAAGATGCAATAAATCCAGACATAAACAATGGCTGAAGGAAGTGGGGATTACAACGAAAATAGATTATGATAGAAGTCTGTTAGTGAAGCGCATCACATGACAATCCCACCACTCCTGGTTTCAACGATTAATTTTTTTAGTTTGCTAAAATTGTTGTTGCTCCTGGAACCCATGCTTACAAGCTGCATTGCCTAAAGCAAGGAGATGAACTTGTCATGTGACTACAAGTTTAACCAGAAATTAATTGAATTATGACTGTAGAGACGCTGTTAGTCCGTCTGCTGTGTCCTCAGCAGACGGACATTATAGGTAAGCAATAAAAGTGGTATCTTCCAAGTTAAAATTTTGAATTCAAATATATAAAAATCTTTTATTTAAAAATACATTTGATCAAAAGAAAACAAAATGCACATTTTAAAAAAATGATAGTAGTCAGATAATCATGTCAGTACACTACAATGAAATAGTTACACTTTGTATTGCAATGTGATTTTTCTGAAGTGAGGTCAGCTTTTGGAAGCTATTACTACTCCAAATAAAAGTTTTACTGTGGTGTAGCTGCTTCCAGTTCTCTTTAGACTTTAATATTGCAATATTATCTTTCTTAATTCAACATTAGTCCAAAGCATTGAAAATGGAAACCAAACTTGGCAATCACCCCACTATATCGTTTTTCCCTTATTTGAGTGGTACAGACTTCATTCATTTTGTGGTTTCGCTCAGCTAACCATGCCAACTACTGCAGAGCAGTGACCAACGATGATGAAGCTGCTAATCCGTATTTAAAGACGTTATTGTGCAACCTAAGTCCCTGATGTGGCTTCTTGTATAAATATACAAGCATTCTTATTGTTGACTGGAATAAATTAAAGTGGAAATTTTCCATTTAAAGTGAATCAGAGATGATCAAAATGGAAATTACACCAAAGATTTTCATTATACAACATGGAAACATTAGAACAACAAGCTTAGAAAAGGTACAGGTAGTTTTTTTAATGCTAGACACATGTTATAAATTTTGAAAGTATTTTCAACATGTTGATGAACTTCTCAGACAGCTGAAAAAGTATTGTTTGCAAGAGAAGAAGAAAAGAGGAACTTGTTTGGTTGAGATGAATAATGAAAAAGCGTTTGAGTAGGGAGTGGAATGTCGGTGAGAATTGAGAAATTTAGGGAGAGCAAATAAAGTTCAGTGCTGATTTATCAAAATCATACTGTACATTTGTACATTAATTGCTCAAGATAATGGCGTGTTAGAGCAGAGGTAAGGAATGAGGCATGACATGATGTTCCACATGATTGCTGATGGATTTTCCTCAAATCCTGCTGTTTAAAGTGCTCTTGCACAGTTGCGAGTTGAATATTTGTCATTAAACAAAGAACATTGTCAGCATTGAGGATCAGTGATGAGTTTATACCCACATTTTTGTTGTTTCTGTAAATTACTTTGTACAAATTAAACTGATCTCAGAACAAAATATTGTCACATTTCTAAAATAATGCCCAAAGTTATTTTTTGAGTTTGGCAAAAAAAAAAAATAAAACACCACTTCTTTCTTTACAAGAGATGTTTTAGTAAAAAAAAAAACCACTTTTGCCTAAAGTGACTTAGGCCATTATTTTAGGAATAAAATAATGGCCTATTAATGGCCATAATAATAATAATAATAATAATAATAATAATAATAATAATAATAATAATAATAATAATAATGGCCTATTTCACGTGCGGTGAAATACATTTCACCGCACGTGAAATGTATTTTTTGTAAAAATATCGATGTCTTAGTCCAACCGCTACCCTGACATATAACCCCAAATGCATCAGACAGGGTGACAGCAATGGTGGATTGTGATTGCGCTTCAAAAAGTTCTACACTATATATATATATTTTTTTGCTTTATTTTCTGCTGACCTTATGTGAAGGTTTTATGGGCATGACCTCCATGTTTAGCACCACTTCCCTGTCTGGAGGGATTTTTTGTTTATCTTACTACCCCAATAATTGAGAACAGATGACTCAAAATAGCACTATAATTTATCTTTTTCTTTCTTGAATGCTGATTTTTCCACAAGAGAGCTAAGAGGAAAATGAGTAAGATGAGTTGTGGATAAACCCATAAAATATCTTTGCTTGTAAAGTTGAATGAAATTTTCAAAGTTCAAATGTTGTTGAGTCTGTATTTGCCAGATCTATTGGCTATCTACAGATCTTGTTTCTACACTAGTCCAGACCATTTTTTTCTTGGAGCACAATGCAACCTATTTATCTTGTTTAAAAAAAGAATTCATACAGAAAGAAAAAAAATGTCTCTTTAGCTCTTCTGTTTTCACTCCCGGTCTTTGCCTTTGGCTCTTTTACCTCTATCGTCAGTCACCGCTTCATGTCCTCCAGGGAGATAAGGTCACAGTCTGAAGAAAGATGAAGCGATAAGAAGAGCAACCTCAACACTTTTTTGTATTCTGATTATTTCTACATATCTCCAAAATCTCATGACCTAAAATGTTTCACTAAAGTTGAGTAAGTGAAATAACTGCCTTGTGTTTGTTGAATCAGTTGCTCGAGGCAATTTATTCATGCCTTAAAATGTTGGCTATCCAACACAGCACAGAGCTGTTTTTTCTTGCTTGTTGTTAGAAACTAAACCCCGCCTGTAGGCTATATTGTGTTTTCCTCAGTTGCTGAGACAAGTTTCATTAGGACCAGTTATTATAGTTCTTGATTTTGATTAAATGTTTGAGTATATTGCATCTCATTGTACATTTTCTCCACTTTGAGTGCAGAAGCAAATTTAAAACCTCATAAAATGTTATTTCCTTTCATGCTACTTTTTCACCTCCAGGTCGTCTTTCACAGCCATTTACTGCGAAAGAAAAACTGAAAACCCAGGAGACTTTGGAAGCAACGTGATTTCAGCCACCTCACGGAGCGTGAATCACGTCTGTAAAAGCCAAGTTAGCACGTAGGTCGGTGGTAAATGTGAAGCAGGAAACCTACAGATGTGTCATGCAAACGTCACCAACTGCTTCCAAAGTTATTGTCATCGGAGTAAGAAATGTGTTTCCATTTTTTTCCTCATGGAAAGTTTGATTCGGATGTTCTTCATTAAAGTCACAAAATCTGCTGTACTATTGCACTGCCAGAATAAAATTACACGTAGCATCATTCTGAGCTGGTCGTCTCTTATTTTTTGCTGGTGTAGCTTGGAGGATAGTTTTTGAAGTACAGTTTTTACTTCTTGGCCAAAATTTTGATGAACCCAAAAGTTTCCCTGTTTTTGCTCATAAGTTCTCATACAGGATTACTATTGCAACAACACATTATCAGTAGGGTGACATCTAAGCAACGTATTGCTTGAATGTTACATTATGTAAACTGTAATCTGTTTTGGACTGAGCTAAATAACTATGGCTGACATTCATTGACATAGATACATTTTGATTATACAACTTAAAAACATTTTCTTGTCATGTTTATTTAGCACAAACTAAGTTGCAAATATACATCTGAGCATGGTTTATTTTGTAAGCTCTACAATCAAAAGATAAAAATGAAAGATGAAGACAAAACAGTATTTTTTTCTGTGTAACAATGTTTTTAGATTTGCTCCTAAAACAACCTCTGTAGATAGGATGCAGGACGCATTGTACATTAGTAAATAAATTCATATAATTTGTATTTATCAAGATTGCTTCCAATATATCTTGTTAATAAATGAAAAGTGAAATTCGACGAAAAATTTACAATTTAACAAATATTATTAAATTACAAATATTCTGTTTACCACCTGCTTTTGACATTTGTTGAGTTGTATTTTCTTTTCAATTTCTTTTCAGACCTCTACATATATGACCCGGCTGACATTTCCGTTCTCTTTAAGGAATAATACACAAATCTAAGCAGAACTTAATTGAAATACTTGCAGACTAAGCAGCGGCGCTCTGAAAGCAAACAGGCAGTAAAGTCCAAACAGCAAGTGTTTGATTATTCAACGAGTCTACTGGCTAAGCAAACTGGGGAGGTAAAAGTTTTCCATGCATCCTGTTTCAATCATTTTCTTTTCTTCAGCAGTTTCTGATTTATTCTGTTTCTCAACACACAGATTTCTGGCCTCTCCCTCTGTCTTTATCCTTTCTTCCTGTTTCCCCATGGACACCCACATCCCCCCACCAACAAGCAAACAGACAGATGATGCCATGGCTGCAGCATTTGGTTTATCTCATAGTGACAGACCATAATGTAACGGGCTGTTGGACCCCCACAGGGATGGGAGGAAGTTAGGAGAGTCTCTCAGGGGAATAGTGGTCTGTGTGTGGGTGGAGGTCTGTTTCAGCCCGAACATCTCACAGACAAATGCGAATCTGACCAACTGACTGAAAGCGATTAGCCTGAAGGCAGAAGCTCTGGCAGAAATGAAACACAGTATTTCTTCTATTTTTCATTTGCACTAAATTTAACTCATAAGCAATGCATATTTGCAGTAAATTTGAGATGTTTTCAAGCATGTTTGACACTTTAAAAAAGAAATGTCATGTAGTGTGCAACAAACCAGAGTATCAGCTTGTGATGTTTTTCAGGAGTGCTATTGTAAGGGCTGTAATTTAACATTTTGGCCTGACCATCTTGGATTTTGTTGGAGCCACAATGGAGATATATAAATCATAAGGAGTGTTGAGTTGTCAATTTGTGGAGTGATATGATTAACATTTATGATTGCACTTAACCTTGGACAGTGTACATAAGGGAATGGATGGACATTTATTATTTACTGAGCCTAGGTCCAGTTCTCAAGAGCTTCCATTCTGCATCTTTTTGTTACATCCCTTCTCAAATAAATCTGAATCAAATAGCTGAAT
Organism: Poecilia reticulata; assembly: GCF_904066995.2. Classification (NCBI taxonomy): domain Eukaryota; kingdom Metazoa; phylum Chordata; class Actinopteri; order Cyprinodontiformes; family Poeciliidae; genus Poecilia; species Poecilia reticulata. Next base: position 38,738,712 of record NC_088831.1, read on the forward strand.
TCCCTCATCTGCATGTCACTTGGCGATGCAGAGGTCTAGCAATGAGCCATTCACAAGATAAGATATGACAAAAAATAAGTCAACTACCTGTTTGAGTCTTCATCAGTTTTGCTCTTACAAATCACTCGCAGTCTTCTGGAGAGAAACGTTGAGGACACAAATAAAGCTCCTTTGGAAGTTGTGTCCAGCTCATTCCCATTGTGCTCTTCTTTTTTTTGTTGTGGAAAATAATCCAGATTTACCTCGCTTTATTTATTTATTTTTTTAATTATAACCAACAGCAACACAGTGTGTTCCAGTACAGAATGGAGCCAACTACATCATCAACCCAGCATGCATTGCAGGTGAAAAACATAACAAAAAATATACATTTTTTGAAGTATTATGAGTTCTGACATATCAAAAACATCAATTATGTAGTTAATTGCAAAATTACAACCTATTAAGGCCAACATGTTCAATGGATCTTGCCATTTAAAGGGGTGGTTTGAGAGTTTTAAAGCGAAGTTCTGTTATAAACATTCCAAGCAGTTTATATGTTACTTACAGTAGCGTGGCATCTACACTAACAGTTAGTAAGTAAGACAAAAGCAGATTTCTTCTTCAATTTCAAAAACACCATCATGGTTTATGTGAATCTGCTGTCACATTTGGATTGGGTTATTATTCAAAGAGGAAATGTGTGAGGAAGTGTGTGTAATACAGTGAATATTTAAAAGAAAAGCAAAATAGGTTTCATACTTTCTGTTTTTACATCAAATTACTTTCTGTGAGGTAGTTACTCTGTCTGGAAAAACTTCACTTTTTATCTTATCAAAACATGTTTTACGCAGGAGCAGTGGTCTGGAATTCCATGTACATGTAAAAATGTCAGTGTGGGCGTCATCTTTCTGGACAACCTTAAAACTAACTCAGATGTACGAAGCATATTCCAGGAAATTTAAAAAGCAAAATGTCCCATTACTTCCTGTAACCATTGAACTGTGAGTATATCTTTCAAGCTGCTTGGCCTAAAAATAATTTGAAGCAAGCACCTTTATCATTTAGGATCTTTTGAAAACTTCAGAAAATTATCAAGAAGGGAAACATTCTGGGAAACTTTGTGCTTGGATGGAGTTAAGGGGATTTCTTTGTAAGGATGTCCCTTTAGAAATCTAAAGGCCTTGCTTTTTTAAGACCAGCCCCTTCTTCATGTTGTTGGGTAATCAAGTAATTTCTTGGGTGGCTTCCATACAGGATGTTTTTTTTTTTTTTCTTTTTGAAAATTATTTTTGGTCAGGACTTAACCTGACCAGGTCAATTAGAACATTGACCTGGTCAGGTTAAGACACATTGCTGTGTGTCACAAATTGAAAAGGCAAGACACACTTTTCACTCACAAAAAAGATAAACTAGCCAGAAAATGACCTTCGGTGGCCCATGCCCTCTCTCTGACCTGCAAATAAGATTCTTATTTCCATGTGTGGACCTGCTGGTTTCTGGAAAATGAATAGTCAGTATTTTACAATTGATAATATAATGTAAATTTTTTTTTGATTTGTATTTCTGCAATTGAAAACAAAAAAAAAATTTAGTTGATGTAAAAAAAACGTGTGAACACGGACACATCTAAGTGCGGTTTCCATGGTTTCCTCATAACATTGGGGAGGAATTTCAGTGTCCGAACTCCAGACACTGAAATTCTTGCACAAAACCTGTTTTGTGCAAGAACAAGTTTTGTGCATCTGCAGTGTCTTGAGAAACGGAACCTTTCCAGTTTTTGTCACCTTGCAAGGACAAACTGTAATGTATTTCATTGAAATATTATGTGACAGACCAACATAAAGAAGTGCATATTTGTGATTAGGAGGGAAAATGAGAAACTTCTTTCACCTTTTTTTTTTTTTTTACAATTTAAAACATGAAGAGAGTGATACATAAATACTAAAGGCCCATTTTCTCTAACTCTAAATAAATTTAAGCTCTTCTCAAACGCATTTAGTGAATATATAGCATCCCTCTCTGTGAAAAATAATCACGTATAAATACTCCTGATCTGTGAAAACTATGGAAGCTTTTAAGGCAGCATAAGTTAACAAACTTCACCATGAAGACCAAGGAACACAGCAGAGATAAGATTGTAGAGCAGCTTAAAAACAAGTTTGGAAATAATAACAACCCAAGCTTTAAACATCTCACACAGCATGGTTCAATCTGTCATGTAAATCCATCATCCAAAAATAGAAAGAGTCTGGCACAACTATTGTTGTAAGGAGTAAAGGAAGTCCTGCAGAGACCACAACTCATCTAGGACAGATGTTGGCTGGACACATATTAGTTGTGCAATGGACAAAACCTTTTCTTTTTTTTAAGTTGTGAAGAAAACCATTGTTGAAAGAAAAATATAACATGTTTGTAATTTGAAACAAGTCTTGTAGCAGTGACAGCAAACATGTGGAAGAAGGTGATCTAGTCAGATGGAACAAAAGTGAATTATTTTGTCCAACATGCAAAATGAAATGTTGGGAAAGAACTAAATCTGCATATAACCTTTAACACAATATATCACTATGATGCATGGTGGTGTCAGCATCATCCTGAGGAAATGGCTTTTCCTCATCAGAAGAAGATAAGCTGGTCAGATGACATGGATGTAGATCTAAATACTGATGTTGACAGACCTTCTGCATCCAATCTGACTGAGATTTTGATATGTTTAGTTGTGCACAGCTATATATATATATATATATGAATATATAAAATATTTAAAATCATCTGTCATTTTTTTCCCACTTCTCAAATATGCACTTTGTTCTAGTACATAAAATCCCAACAAAACACATATCTGTTTAAGTTTTTAATGTGACAAAACCTGAAAAAAAATGCAAAACGTTTGCAGACGTCAGCAAGGCGCAGTAACTTTGTGGGTTTGGGTTATGAAGGGAGCAAGATGGTTAAAAGGCAATAGAATGGGAACACAGAAAGTCTTGACAATAAAAGAAGACACCCTACAATGTACTGCTGCTTGAATATGTTTTGTCGCTAAAGTGCCAAGGAAAAACAGGACAGAGTGCATGGAAAGTGAGGAGAGCTAAGGAAATGATGCCTTGCCTCAAGCATCTGACTCATACTTGTTTTAAATAGAGGTACAACTGCAGATGCAGATGTTTTGGAAGAAGAGCATGCATGCTTGTGTGTCCTGGACACTGTGTATTTGTTGTTCTCTGTGGGCACCATTAAGTGCAGAGACTGCCACCCACATCATGGTTTGGACTGTTTGATAAACTGTAGAGGAATAGCTTGACTTTTTCTCATCACATTTCTGCTTTTCTATTTCACAAGAAGCCTGGAAAAGGGAACCAAACAAATTATGGACATTTTTTAGAGTCATAAAAATATTTGGGTAATGGGTAAAGACAAAAAATATTTCCATTTAATGGGTTTTTTGGTTATTCAGATGTAGCAAAGGTTTGACAGTACTTTTCTTTGTATCTGTATTATAATCAGTGCTTATAATTAAAAAGCAATAAATGTCATTTCCTCTTTTAGGATTGGTGCTTTCTGCCAAAAACTACTTTTAGGCATTAAGAGAAGACATAATTGAAAAATTTTTGTGTACTTTTCAGATTTGCAAGTGCCAGAAACAATCGTTACTCACCTGCGTTCATTTTTATTGGAGTGGAGACAGAAGCTCAGGACTCTGCCTGGAAAGTACCTCTAAATTTAGGGAAATCCACAGGGGTATTGTACAACTTTTCTTTACTAATCTATAATAATGTCTGTTTTCCTATGTCATCTTTTATATTGGGATTCAGTGTGAAATAGTACAAAATGAAAATACAGTTTTTTTTTCTATGTGATTTCTTACATCATAACCTGAGTGACTCCACTGGGTCTGAGAGGAAACCAGACACTGGAAACAGACTGGGCAATGCATATTCACATGCACCAGGAGCTCAGCAGCCTTGGAAAAAACATCTGTTCCACTGACCAGAGTGCAAAGACGAAAGAAATCATAATGTGATCATGGTGGTGTAACGATAAGAATTAGCTTAGCACAAATGAGGGTAAATACACGCCTGTTTTGTGAAGATTTTTTTCGCGCTTTTGTTTTCACTTACAAATGACAGTGATTGTTATTAGGTTACCAATGCAACATCTGGGTTTGCACTTTAATAGTCACAGAATCTTTCCATGGTAAGAAGGAAAACACTGACCAGACAATAATGAAAAGATGAGACAGGAAGAAGCAAATTGAGAAAGGAAGGGAAAATTCAAATTATGTAATATCTGGATAATGTTCTGGTTCTTTTTAAATTTAATTTCAACAAAGTATGATTAGAACTTAGCTAAAAGAAGTAACACTTCAAAAATGAAGAAACGCTCAAGGAAAGATAAAGAAAAGATTTAAGGTTCTTTCATGTCATTAGTTGAGCTACATTTAGAAGAGACCAACCTGTCCAGTGAAGCGCAGCAGATAAATCAGGTCAGGGACTTTGATGTTGTGCATTGAACTGCCCCAAAATATTTGTTCTGAACAGAAGAGCGACTGTTTTACTTATGGGATGTAGGCCAATCTCCTGCAGGCCTTTATTAATCCCTCAACGACACATTATTGCCAAAAAACAGACAAAATGACAAGTGAGAAAGATATTGTAGATTATAAAAATACAAGTCATCAATCTGACATAAAGAAATTCCCACAAGATGTCTTAAACCAAACTTTTCGTCATCTAAGGTTTCTTCAGTTGCACCAAAAGAAAAACATCATCATGAAACATCTCTAAAATATGTAAGGACATCAAGTTCTTCATTGCTTAATCAATTACAATGCCTGTAATGGGTACCAGCATGGGTGGTATAGTAACAAAGATGCTGAAAGCCAGGCTTGCTTCACCCATTTGACCAACCGTATTTGGATGTCAAATGACATCTCTGTGTAGGCATCTTTTCTTACTTTTCAACCACATTTTGACTTTTTCAAAGAGGTTTTTGTGGGACTGGTGGCCTTTATTCAACATGTCTCTGCATATGGTGCAGCTTCTCCACTGAGTCATGTGGAGAACATTTCACATTTCAACATTGTTTAGGTGCAACGCATCTTTTCAGCAACATTTTGCTGTGTAAGAAGGTAATAGTTTTCCACCAGTTTATAGTCTTTGGTTTATATGGGTATTATAATGCAGTCCCACTTACATTCTCTAAACTGAAAGGCTCCCCTTCTGTGTTTACTATCCATATAAAAGTAGACATGGGACCAATACAACATTGATGCCAGACCCAATGCTGACCTCATATTTGGATATCTATCAACATTTATGTTTTTGAACTCTGGTGGGTAAAAAAAGAACATTATTTGTGCTTCTGTACTAAGTTCAGATGTTAAGGTTATGTTGCCTCAGAACTTTTCCCATTATTGTTTTGTACTTCTCTTACCTCAGAAAAGTCCCATCTTGAGCAACAATAGATGATTCATTTTCTGTTACATCCACCCAGTTTATCTTACTTTATAAGTTGCTGTGTATGTGCAACATATGAGCACGGAAGAAGAATAAAAACACCATTTTGTTACATTTTTTTTGTCAGGCTTACCCAACATCAGAAATGAAATAGGATAAATGTGTTACAAATATGCTAATGAAAAACAAATGTACCCCACTCACTGCTCCTAATGGAAGAAACGTATTATCTGTGTTGAATAAATACTGGAGTAACTCCAGGTTTTCTTTTGGCTACAACATATGAGTTCATTTTTGATGCTTTATTCTAGATGAAAGACCTTATTAGCCTCCGGAGTGTTTTTGGGAAACTGGATCCTATGGGCAACTACCAAATTGGGTAGAAGAACAAGAAAATAGTTGTTTATTTTGTCCCTGGGGAGAACAAAAAAGCTGTGATTCACCACTTTGCTTCACATTCTCTCAACTGCAGGACCTTTTTCCCACCATAGAAGGACATAGCCTCCTGCCGTCGCTGCTGCTGCTGAGAGTGTGCATGCCTCGGACATTTCAGCCATAACATTTTGTTTTGTGAAACAACATGTCCAAAATGACAGAATCCACAAAAAAAATGTTTAATTTTGTCTTTGAGGTATGGCTTTGCAAATGATTTCACCAATTGGAAACCACATGCAACAACAACGGTCATTAGGCTTGGATCTGGTAAATGTTAAAGATTTGAAGACTTTTTTACGTGCAGTCATAGAGTCTCAAATGCGAAAGGAAAAGCCGAGGAACAACTGCACCATGACTTGGACTTGCATTTTGTTGCATTACAACCACAACATTTTGTGCATTTTGCTTGGATTTGATGAAAATAGTGTATAATTGTAAAGTGGAAGGATAAGACAACATGATTTGCGGTTCTGATTAGACCCCTTTGTGTCTTCTACAGCAGCAAAGCCTTTGGGGCTGGGCTTTAAAATGTTTGCACATCCAGAGACTGAAACTGTTACCTATTCTTGATTGCAAAACAGTTAATCAAATTAGGTGGAAAACCTGTGTAAAGAGCAAATGTTCCCTTGCTACAAATCACAGGGATTAAAGGTTGACATTCTTGAATATACTTTCTTCTTAATCATCCCTTTAGAAATCCAACTACTTAAATCTATCTTTGTGTTAACTCTAACCAGCTTCCCTGTCCTTGCTGTTGCTGATGGTGAATTCAGGGTTATGTGCAGTGTTTAAACATTTGCTTTGTTCTCACTAAACATCCTTAAGAGACCAGATATGTGGAGTGATCGACAACTTGTTTTCCTTAATGACAGACTCTCCCACCTGAGCCGTGGGTCTGTGGAGCTCCTCAAGAGATAAAGAGTTGTATCAGTATCAGTTTACAAGCCCAGTAGGTTTACTCTTTTCTTCCCATTTTCACAACTAACTTTTTCCCTGACCTGTCAGTTGTGTTTCTTCATCTTCATGACGCTATTTATTCACTAATGTTCTCTTCTATTACCTTCCTATGAAATATGTATTTACATTATTGAGAATTACTTTACCATCTTTACTATTTAAGTGACTCACGAAGCTGTTTTATATAAATATATCACACAAAAAATCCCAATAATTTCCTTTAATGTGACAAAATGGGCTAAAAATCAAAAACATATAACTGTTTTCAGAGAAACTGCATAAACTGATCTGCAGGCATGATCAATCTTACTTTTGTTTCCTCTGGAATAAATGTAATAAAGAAACAGAAAGCAAAGGCAGTTACAACCACTGGCTGTAACAGCTATTACTTAAATAACTCTCGCTGTTATTTTCTCAAAGAAATTTCCCACGCATCCCATTTCTTGGTTTTTCCATGCAACTTTCCCATGACTGGTTCCCTGCTTAAAGTTGCAATGTTTTCTCTTTTTCCAACAATTTATTTCAGCAAATACCCCCAGTTAGGTCAAAAATGGCATTGGCTGCTGCATCGGTGTATATAATGACCTTTTCCACAGAGATGTCTGCTTTCCACTTTTTCTCTTTTTTCCATTTCTTTAGTTTATTTCTTCCATATTTTTTTTTTACTCTCATATTTATGTTTCATTTAGCTTCTGGCCCCACCCTTTCTTCTGTCCATTGTCTTACTTCGTTCTTGTCTGTAATCTTCTTCCTCCTCCCCGCATGGATGACCCAAGCTGATCCAAGAACTCCAGTGTTTTTATTCATCCCTCGTCTTCACCCTCTAATCACACCAGCCAGTTCCTATAAAAAGAGATGCGTTTTGTGTTTTCTTACATGTGCAGCACTCATGTGTTGCCCATGTTTGTGTGTGCATGTGTGCATGTGCGCGTGTGTGCGTGTGTGTGCATGTCTGTGCGTGTGTGCGTGCGTGTGTGTGTGCGCGTGTGTGCGTGCGTGTCCGTGTGTGCATGCATGTGCGTGTGTATGTGTGTGCGCGTGTGTGCATGTGTGTCCGTGTGTGCGTGCATGTGTGTGCGTGTGTGTTCTGTCCCTCACAACTATGTGTGTCAGTCTGCAGGTTACACCCTGATCATTCATCATGATAACAGCTGGATGGGGTCTGAATGTGTGTATGTGTGCTAGAGAGACGGTTTCAAACAGGAAAGCCATCACCTCATGAGTCAGGAATTAGAACTGTAGATAAACAGTTAATTAGCCTTTAGCTGGGGTTGCTAGGCAGAAAACAAATTCCCCCTGTGGGAGGTTTTTGGAACATCAAAGAAGACCAGATGCTGTCCTAATTTGTCACGTTTTATCTTCTGCCTTCCTTCTAATCTGCTCTTCAACTCCCCTTTGCTTCAGATTTCTGTCTTTGCTGTGCTTAAAGAGACTAAGACAAACCACCAATTCAACTTTAGTGCTATTTGGATCCCAAGGTGAAAGCATAATCTAGTTGTCAGTTATGTTTCCTCTACATGATGGTTAAAAAGAACAGAACTCAGCAAATAAGTAGGAAATTATCAAAGCCTTGGTTTCTCCCCTTTTTCCAAGAATTGGAAGTTTACCACATTTGGCTGTCGTCCACAATCAGTGTATCAGAGTTCCTCTTTCCCCTCCACCACACGTACCCTTTCATATGCCTCACTTCCTCCTCTACTTAGTTTTCCCTTTTTCAGACTTCTATCTTATCCCCAAGTGACTTCCTCTGCTCTCACCTCCTCTCCTTCCTCCGCCTCCTCTCTAATTTCATCTTCCGCCCACCCCCATCACTATCTGGTCACCCTCCTCCTCCGCAGTGAGCTTTCAGACAATAGAGTGTGTCCGTAGAAAAACATCTGCCAACTTTTGATATGTTCCCTGGAAAATTTTGTTTTGCACAAGCCACTGTGATAGATTTTGATAAGAACGATAATGGCTCTCCCCCGGGGAGGCAAATCATGGAATGGGAATTATTATAACTATTTTTAAAAAAGTATTTTTTCTATTGCTTTTTTATATATTTATACATTCTTTTCACAAGGGGAGTGAGAAAATGTTAGGTACAGCAGGCTGACTAATGACACTGAAGTTGGCATCTGATTCAGCTTGCAGATATTGTGCTAAATTAATGGTCAGAGATTTATCAAAATCAAAAAATACATGCATTTCCTCAGTATTTGGTAGAATTGCTTTTCAACTTGATGACTTGGGTCAAGCATTTTGGGTTTCTTTCCTGTGGAAGGAAACACAATGATTTGCTGGAGTTCTGGCCCATTCCTCCTGACAGAACTGATGTAATTAGTCCATGTTGTCGGCCACATCTCTCACACATGCCCTTTTATTTATGCACTTAACTTATTTCTAGGATTCAGGTCAGGACTTTGTTGTCCTTAACTTTGTAACCACTTCAATTGTATTCCAAGAGTCCATTTGGAAAACCCATTTAAACTTGAGCTTTACCTTCTTGGCGGATGTCTTTAGATGTTGCTTCAATATTTCCACGTGACTTTTACAAGCCTTCTCCTTTTTCTCCATTTGCAACAGTGGAAGTTATTGCTAAACATTTTCACTTTAGCTTCATCAGACTACACTGTTGACCACAACATATTACTGAATCAACTGGAGAGTTGGGTCGGACTCTCCGGTCCAGTACTCAACTGGTTTGAATCTTACATAAAGAACAGGGATTTCTTTGTTTCAATCGGAAACTTCTCATCAGAGAGGTCTAAGGTCACATGTGGGGTACCCCAAGGTTCGATCCTAGGACCCCTTCTTTTCAATATTTATATGCTCCCACTGGCTCAGGTTATAACAGGAAACAGGATTAGCTACCATAACTACGCGGATGATACACAGCTCTACATCACGATGTCAACAGGTGACTCTGAACCCATCCAATCACTGAATAGATGCTTAGAACAGATCAATGTGTGGATGAGCCAAAACTTTCTCCAGCTGAACAGAAACAAAACTGAAGTTATTATCTTTGGACCTAAAGAGGAGCAAACCACAATCAATTATTATCAGTTATTACAACTAAAAACCAGTGATCAGGCCCGAAACCTGGGAGTAGTGATGGACTCTGACCTGAACCTTCAGAACCACATTAAGACAGTCACAAAGTCGGCCTTCTATCACCTGAAGAACATCTCTAGGATTAGAGGACTTATGTCTCATCGCGATCTAGAGAAACTAATCTATGCGTTTATCTTTAGCCGCATTGATTACTGCAACAGCGTCTTCACAGGTCTGACTAACAAATCAATCAATCAGCTGCAGCTGATCCTGAATGCTGCTGCTCGCGTTCTGACTAAAACCAGGAAGATAGAGCACATAACACCAGTTTTAAAGTCCCTTCACTGGCTCCCTGTAGCTCAGAGAATAGACTTTAAAATACTGTTGTTAGTTTATAAATCACTGAACGGTTTAGCACCACAATACATTAAAGATCTGTTATTGCTGTACCAACCGTCTAGACCCCTCAGATCTTCTGGTTCTGGTCTGCTCTGCATCCCCAGAACCAGAACCAAACGAGGAGAAGCAGCATTCAGCTTCTACGCACCACAAATTTGGAACAAACTTCAAGAAAACTGTAAAACAGCTGAAACACTGGGTGCCTTTAAATCTCAATTTAAAACCCACCTGTTTAGATTTTCTTATGGCTGAATTAGGATTAGAGTGTGGGTTTTGATGTCTTCAATGCTTTGATGTTTTCAATTTTTTTTATCTTTATTTTTCTTCTGTTTTTATTTTAATTATGTAAAGCGCTTTGAAATGCCTTGCTGCTGAAATGTGCTATACAAATAACATTTGATTGAGTGATTGATACAGGACATGTCTCCGAAAGGAAGCTTGTTGTCTACATGATTCTGGATTTATGTTTCTTTTGGAGTAACGGCTTCTTCCTTTGTCCAGGTTGGCACAAAACATGTTTTATTGTGGATGATGGTTTTGTGTTACCAGCTTCAATCAGCATCTTCACAAGGCCTTTTGTTTTTGTTCTGGGGTCGATTTGCACATTCTGGACCAAAACATGCTGATCTCTGGCATCCAGATCCTGTCTCTTTCCTGAGTGGAATAATGGTTGGACATTCCCATCATGTTTGTACTTACATATAATTGTCTGAACAAATGAATGCGTCAGCTTCTGGAAATTATTCCCAAGGATGAACCAGACTTGTGCAGCTTCACACTTCACTTCCTGATATCTCAGCCGATTTCTTTTGACTTGTTGATTGTGTCAAACAAAAAAAGCAGTGTGGTTCAGATGTTGCCTTAAAATAAATCCAATATAATCATTTTTAATAATGCTGACTGCATGTCTTTTTATTTAGTGGATGTAAACTCCTGGTTTCAACTTTATGCGTTCTAGTCTGAATATTTATCACTGAGTTTTTGATAAATAGTTTGGGATTTATTAAATAAAACAAACGAAGAAGGAGCCTAAGAAGGGGCATGCCTAAGGCAAAATTTATGAAAAAAAAAACACTAGCAAACACAAAAAGGAAGTACGAGAAAGACAAAAACCAGACACTGCACTCCTTCCAGGGAAGGATAATTAGCTCTGAGCTCTAGTATCTAAGGTTCTGTAACAAATTACAGAAAGAGCAGAATATAATAGGGGTAACCAAACCAGCTGCACCTGTTTAAGTACTAGAAAAGTTTCATTCTTGGTTTGTCCAGGAAAAGTACAAATCGCGCCACGCAGATTGAAATCCAGGATGTTACATTTTATTGCGGATTCTCAACTTTAATCTTTTTTTCTACAAGCCCTTGTAAACTTTATCTCTTCTTAGCTTGAGTCCAACATCATGTCAGTGAGAATGTGAGATCTATGTGAGGGGTCTGGAGCCTGTCATGGTTCATTTGAGATGCTAGAGGTTTTATGAATCAAAGCCAGAAATAACAAACCAAAGACTCCCTCTGCTGTGTAGCTTTAAACACTCAGATCCCTTTGTGGGTTATTAAGGGGGTGGGGGTATAGTTTAGTACGTGCAAGTCTTGTATCAACACCAACCTGGGATTTTTAGGGGGGGTAAGAAGGAGAAAATTAGTCAGAGAATAGCAACGAAACAGATTCAAATGCTAAGAAGAAAAAGACTGCTTACGCAATGCATTAAGCTCAAGGAAATTTTAGATTCTACGCAACCAAATGAGTTGTCATGAGGTTTTCACATGACAGACACACAAAGTCGGTGGAAGAGGTCCTTTATTCCATCTCTGTCTATTCATATTTGTTTTCCTTTTTTTAGTTGCTTTACAGTTTCTCCCTCCCAGTCCTCATGTCCAAGCAGCTGACTCTACTTTCCTCTATCCTCCGTTTGCCTGCCTAACCGCTGCTGAATTCATGCTCTGTCATTTAACCATACCACACTGGGAAAAGCCCTCTTTTTGATGGGCTCACCTCTGCGTATGTGTTGAATGTTACTCCCAGAGGGAGGGGAGGACCACGGGTTTTTTTTTTTGAGTCAGATAGGATGCTCAGCCGTTGACACTGCTAGCAAAGAAAATATACACAAACACTCACAGGGGAACTACAGACTTTAATATTACTCACAGAGAACTGGACCCAGTTAAAAGTGGTAGAAATTTCGCTGACTTAGCTTGTTTTAATGACCAAGCATAGGCAAACAAACCAAATACTACAGCAACTTTTAACTGTCATTTCATCTTTTAGAGCCAGATTCTGGTTCTCAGCTTAAAAAGATTTTTCCTCCTTTTAAATCAGCTTTATATCATGTTGTAATGTTATTCCCTGGAGTTGTTACCTGGAGTGTTGCTTTGATTCCTTCATGCATGTTTGAGAAATACTTCAGTCTCCAGGGGCAACCATTCCAGAGTGACTAATCGCTTTCTCCCACATATTTCCACAAAGCTCCTTCTTGGAGCTGCATTCTCCATTCGAGCATCCGCCTCACAGAGCATCCCTGCTCCACTCGGCTCCTCCAGACAAGTGGCAGCATCAGTTAACACTTGACTGCAACTGCACGTCTGCTGAGCTTATCATAGCATCTGTTTTTCAGTCTGACACTTCTAAGAACATTGCTAAAGGGAGAAAACCAGTCACAAACAGAACAGGATGTGTTAGGTATAGAGAAGAAGCTAGACAAGAGGACAGACAATCAGTGAGACATTCAAAGTTTCCTCCCTTGTATGACCCCTGTGAGCGAATGGCAGCTGTTTTTCAGTGAGCTCATAACGGTGGAAGCCCATATTTGTCATGTCTGCTTTATGTATGTGGGTATGTGTGGACCCAGCAGCGAGGATTTCTGGGCAGTGAGTCACAGAGAGGAGAGATTGCAGACTCAGGCAGATGCATATCCCAGTGTCCCGGAGCAAAATATAACTGCTTGCCACAGAGGCCAAATTCACCTCAGACTTTAGGTGTGGATACCAGCGTGTGCATGAGTTGGTCTCCCTGCTAGCTCTTACTGTAAAACATGTCTCATTTATGTCCCATAAAAGAACCCATCAATTAACATTTTTTAAACTTTCAATTATTGTGTGCTCTTAGATTAACCTTGTGAAGATGACTGAAAAACCTTACATCACCACTGTTGAAAATAAAAGGAAATTCAAGCTCATGCTCTGCATCATGACATCTTTAACATGGAGATTCACCAAAACACAATTTTCCATTTTTGTAAACTTCACCAAATGGTTGCTTTTATTAGTGCAACCATTTACATAGCATAGGTCTTACTACCATGTTGTATACCATCCCTTTCTTTTGTGAAACTGTCTTTCTGTCCTAAATTACCCCTGAAACTGGCTTTCATACACTCCACCCCTCTGTTCTCAAACCTTTCTTGTGAAAAAGCAGTGGCTTTGATGTTTGACTCCAGATATTTACTCTCATCCACTTTCAAAACCTTAGCTGGTTCCCTTTGTTCCTTCTCATTTAGATAATTATTCTGTCTCTCAAGCCATCTTCTTTTCTGCCCATTCCTCTCTTCTGCTCATTTCCCTCTCTCTCTATAGACCACAAGGTCATCTGCAAACCTCAAGATCCATGGGGACTTAAGTCTGACCTAACCTACCAACCTGACAATGATTACTGCAAACATACATTGTCCCTAATGTAATCTCACCCCATGTTAAGCCCACACCTCATCACTGTCTCACTGTCCTTTTATGGTGTGTCTTGCTTCACCCTCACATATGTCTCAGCAACATCTGACTTCAACATACTTTACTCCACATCCTGTTTTGGTCTTTGACCCATTCCAATCTAGATCTTTAAAACCACAGTTTAACCCCATCTGACCTTGATTAGAAGTATCAATTACTTTTTTCAAACATTCTAAAACGTTTTAAGTTTACTGTTAGCATATAAATTTAAAGAACCACCAATCTACTTATTTCAACAACTGTTTGTCATGTGAAGATTTCATCAAAGTGTTTTGTAGACTCTTAAAAATGTTGTTCAAAGTTTGTTCTAGGTTATATCAACAGAATTCAAAGGGGAAAAAAAACATAAAAAAACACCGGAAAGTATCGGTTCAGTATCATTTTCAGTATGAGACACTGGCTCTATAATTACTTGGTCTCACACAGGTCCAGGTTGCCCCTGAAGACATGAGCTGCAAGTAACAAGTCAAACCCTCTCTAGGACAGAAGGTAGCAATAATACACCAATTAGCTAGCTGCCAACCGTCATTAAATTATAGAAAGACAACAAAACAAGTGAGTGCAGCAAATGTGACACGCTGAATGGATTTTTACCTTCAGAAAAATGGCAGAAAAAATAAAGAAAATGTGTAGATGGAAGGAACAGCCCTTTTATACTTCTGTAAAAGTATTGTCAGTTATGATAATAATATTATTTACCTGCCTTACATCATTTACCAAGTAGTACATGATCACTGAAAACACCAAGGGTCTCAGACCAGATCTTGTGACGTTCTCTGTATTTCTCCATCAACACTCTCAAACATGCTAAAGGTCTCTCAGCTCAACGCCTGAATCATAAAGGACTCCCTTATGCTGCACTCAGAAGTTTCTGTTTACTTAGCATGAATGGTCAAAGACCTATGATGGTGGCTTAACAAGAACTTTCATTCCACTTATCAACAGCTGCTCCCTCTGTTTTTAAATGTGACTTAGATATATGTGGTGATATGGATGAAGTCTCAATTGTGGCCTCTTTTTGTTTTGAAGGATATGGTTAGGGCCGACCTCTAAGTCTGTATTACTGGAGGACCTGTGATGCTTTTGTTAGGTCACTTATGTTCTTGCAATTCACAAGCCATTGATGACTTTACAGTTTTGTTTATTTGAATGATTTGAACTTTATTTAAACAAGTGATACAACAAAAAAATGTATCACTTACATTTACACATTTAAGAGTGTAAATGCACTCATTTTTTCCTTTTCTTTGGATATTGGTCACTGTTACTTGCCAATGTTTTCAGCACTACAACTACATAAGCCTTTGTAGCTGTTATATTTAAACGTTTGATCATTGCCTGTATAAAACTAACAATGTGTTGTAAAAAGCAAGAGGAGTTTGGGAGATTTGGGAGAAATTATATATGGATAAAACTGCAAATGCTGATTGCAAGATTTTTTTTATTAATATGTTTTTGATCCTTACACCTTTACTCTTCTTCTGTTATCAGTTCTGATGAGCTGCATCAATATTTCACAAAGTACTGAGTTGAAAACTAAGCCATATAAAGGCCAGACTATGAAGTCACCATTCTAACCAGGGCTGCTAAAAACTGGAATCATAAAATCAGATTTAGAAAATTAGTATTGCAGATCTGTTTCTGTCCACCATCACAGCTGCAGCACATTTATTTCTTGTCATACACACACACACGCACACACACACACACACACACACACACACACACACACACACACACACACACACACACACACACACACACGCACGCACACGCACACACACACGCACACACACACACACACACACACACACACGCACGCACACACACACACACACACACACGCACACACACACACACACATCTACGCCTTTATTACATGATGTCAGTCGAGATAATTGTGGAAAGCAGAATGCCTTCATCTAAATTTCACCTGGATGCAGCTTATATATTACAAATGCAACCTGGCGATCCAGACTCTGATTCATGTGATTAAATCAGTGAGTGTCTTTTGGTCTGAGGCTGTTTTGTTTTTGTGACTGCAGGCTACGTAGTGATGAGTGTTGATAGATAACGCCGCCAGGTGAATGAATCACCATCTTTTTATGTCCTGAAAAGAAAACAAAGTTTTGCAGACGACAACAAGATGCGTTACTCTTAGACTTTCATAAGTCTTTCACAAGTTTATTTTAATTATGGTCCAATAACACTAAATAACATGAAATCTAGGAATAATTTGGGTATTTTTATTTCCCAAGAGGCAACATCTCAAATGTGTTGCTGGAGATTTGAGGACTTTTATTTCTGTTGGTCTTAAGTGGAACAAGTCCAGTGCTGTAGTATCCACAGAGGATAAACTTCACAACGGCTTTTGTGGAACATTGAGATGCTTATAATGTAAGAAAAAAATTTTTTTCTGAAATAGTTATCCCATTTTAACCTTCACATTTTTTTTTTACTTTTCTTGCTTTAGTCCATTTTCATTTGTTTTCTGCTTAGAAAAAAATGCAGATCTGTAAACTCATGTTTTGCTGCAAGGACAAAGCAGTTCGAGTTCCAGTCAAGCATTTAAGGTTGGACAAATCTGCCCAGCAGGCAGACTTTAGTGATTTTGGATGCATAAAGGAAGGAATCTCTTGCTCATCACTAATCAGAGGACGAACACGTCCACACATGTCAAAGAGTCTGTTTGGCAGTTTGGGGGAAGCCACGGCCATTACAGCTGTGTGAGATCACTCAAACATCCCAAACCACATCAGTGAATGCAGCAACATGTGCACACAAAACAGCATGTGCAGAGCACGCATCCGCAGCTGCATCTGGACGGATCCCGTACTCCAGTGTCAGTTCTTATTATTGGTCCAAACAGTAACCTACACAGCTCATGAGAATCAAATGTGAGTTTTTAAAGTTAGATTTAAACCTAGGTCACTGATCCTGTATAGCAGTCCAACTGAAGGAAGGCAAAGATGCACCAAACAATCTGATGGAACAAATGCAGTTAAATGAATAATAATTAAATTTAACTCTATTATCTCGTTTAATTGTGTTCAATTTGAGGGAAATAAATCAAGATATTTCGAGAGCATTGGTGGACTCGTGTAATTACTCTTCCACCACTGATGACCACAAGCATGCTGCACACACCCTGCCCTGCCTGCAGATCTGCTTAACCAGCATGTCTTTGTGTGCGTGTGTGTATGTGTGTGTGTGTGTGTGCGTGTGTGTCTCTGTGTTTCTTGATTATTATCTTCGGGGTGACCTAAGAAACTAAGAATGGCAGTAATATGCAAAGCAGCTTGCTTTTTATTACTAAAATGAAATAATTTATTGCTGTTCCTTAGTGTCCAAGCAATATTTCAGGGCCAAACAATTTATTTAATAGCATCTGTTAAGTCTTTGGGCAGAGAAAAGCTAACAAAGTAGCTACCATTGTAATACAATGATTTGTAATAAAAAAAAAATTAATTAGTGTGTAAGCCTACAATTGCTACTTCTATGGGTATCAAAATCAGGGTTTGGACTTGCAAAGGAAGCTTAATGTTGCTTTTTATGAGCAGACCTCTGATTTCTGGCCATCCATCCGACGTCAAAGAGGTCAGCGTATCGCCGTTTGGTTTATTTGTTCGCTTCTCTAAACATCCGTTATAAATTGCTGTCTGTGCACATGAACTTATCTATATGTCTGTTACTGTCTGTGTGCATGGGCGTAGCAGTGTCTTATCAGAAAACACCCGGGGAAATAAACAGTGGAAGCTTTGAGAGTTAAGAATGAGGCATCTGGAAAAACATGATGTCTGGCCCATTAAGAATCAGAGTTAACGAGTAAAACCTGTAGGGCTGCCTTTTGAGCTAAACATTGGAAATTCATTTAAGTCATTCAAGTACCGGTTTCATAAGCCTCCATTATAGTGAAATAAAATCTTTGAACCGCTTGCTTTTATCTGTCAGAGATTCATAAACCAAACCACAATAGATAACTTTGCTTTTCTGCACTATTCTGAAAACAATGGCTTTGATAGTTAAAAAAGGGGAAAGAAGGAAAAAATACACAAATAAACGGACACTCAATCTGTATTTATATCATGTTGTAAAACCGATGTCACCTTAATTACTGTCTGAATAATACAACTGAAAACCGAGATGCTAAGACAACATTCTTTGTCGTCATCATTGGTCTCATTTTGTAGATTATAAAAATAGCATTTTCTCAACTGTAAGTACTGCATTTTCAAAAATAGTCTACTTTTTAGGTTGATAAACTTTGTGTTTTCTTTGAGTATAATTATTAAATGTCACAGCAGCTCGTGTAACAGTTCATTTGATTTGCTTTTTATTGCCAATATCTTGTAGCAATGATAGGAGAGCCAAACTCTCAAATTCTCCTGCAGCACTTCTTCAAAAGATTCACAATGGAGTTGAGGTTTGGACCTTCTGGACTCAGGATATTATTTGTCAATTTAGATGTAAAAATGTTCATCAGACATAAAATTAACATTTTTCCTCGGCTATCTCAGCCTCTACAATAAGTTTGATGGTGGTGGAAGTTGAAAGTACAGACAGGAGGTGGTTGGATCACATCAAAGTTGATATTCATTAAATCATCAACTTCCAGTGAAAACATAAAAACACCCAGTCCGACAGGAGAATGGCAACAGACATTGGAAAGCAATGGATCTGAAACGGGTAAGGCTGGACATAAAGGTTTAAATGCTGGGGAGGTGATTACTGGATTGCAAAACCGATGAGTCATTGCTGGCAAATTGTGGCTACAGGGTAAACGAGGGAGCAACAGTCATCTTAGAAGGGCTTTGAAACGACACAAAATAAATACACAGTGAAGTAACTAAACAAAGCACAGAGGGATCTACAAAAATGTAAAAAAGCAAACACAAAGGAAGCCCTGGAAAAATTACCGAAAAGTAAGACAATCTTTAAAGTAGTTTGCTGCATCTCTCTAAAAGTAAAATTTATGCGACCCAACAGACCTGAATGCTTTGGAAAACTTACAGGTTGAGCAAATAAAAGGGTTCATAATGGAGGACCCAGGACTCTGGACAATCTACAGCTGAGGTGGACAGTTCTGGTCCTCAAGGCCAATGTCCTACGGGTCATACATGTGTTCCTGCTTTAGCTGACCCAATCCAAACTGTTGAATTATCACCATAACTCATCAACAAGCTGCTGCTGACATATGCAGTTAAACCAGGTGTGGTAAAGGACATTGAATTGACCACAGTACTCAAATTAAAGGTTGAATTGGGTTTGACAATTTTTTAAAAGACATATTGGGTGTAAAACCTCTTACACATCTTTGCCAGTAGGTGTTATTTAAAAATACAAATATAATAATTATTTGCTCTCAAAGTAGTTACAAAAACGCCTGAAGACCAACCATAAAGTGTGTCATTACACAGGCTTTGACATTTATCAGTATAAATAATTAATCAGTGTTACTAAAAACTCTGGACAATGTCTTGTCTGCTTATTTCCTTTCCTCAGAATTAGATTTTACTGAAAAACAGCAGGCACTCAGAACCAAGTCTGCTTTTTCAAACTCATCATTTGACTTTGTGACTGTATGCAGGAACAGATTTAGAAATTATATACTTAAATAAACCACAATTAATTGCAGTTAATTTTTTTTTTATTTTAGATATTTTCCCAGAAGTATTTTGCATTTTAAGTTTGTATCTGATTTTTGGCATGTTTTTTTAACTAATAATTTAACAAGAAAAGCACCTCTCCCTCAATCAATAAACTGGACAGAAAACAAGAAAATATATAATCTAGAAGTGATCAAAATCACTTTGAATTAATACTGAAAAGTCAGGCTTGGTGGAAGCAAAGGAAGAAAGGGAAAGGGATGACTCCAGACTGTTGGACAGTACCATTGATACCAATCACAATAACTTCCAATAGTCTCTATGTTCTCTTTTAAACATTACACGAATCAATCAGCCAGTTTGTCAGCAATAACTTCTAATCATTTGGACAATATTTAGGTCCAACAAAAAAGAAAGATAAACTCCTTTAGTTAGAGGATTGTGGGGAG
This sequence comes from Poecilia reticulata, assembly GCF_904066995.2. Classification (NCBI taxonomy): domain Eukaryota; kingdom Metazoa; phylum Chordata; class Actinopteri; order Cyprinodontiformes; family Poeciliidae; genus Poecilia; species Poecilia reticulata. The sequence goes on from NC_088831.1 coordinate 38,758,749, forward strand.
TGTTGGGAGGTGGGAGGTATGGAGAATGAGATTAAGTCTGAAGGATGATGTAAGCATTACACACAGACGTGTACACGCACTCTCTTAGGTTTAATGAGAAAAAGGTGTATCCAGTTCGATGTCTTTCAGTGCCTCCATCCCGTCCGGCTCCCTTCCCCCACCCCCTCCATTTCCCCTCACTTAGTTCCACATCTGTTTCCCAAACTTGGGAAGGGGCCTTGGAGAGAACAATATCTGGGTCAGACGAAACTTTCTCTTTCTGGGTGCACATGTGTGCAAGCGAGCATGAATGTGTGCATCACACATGACAAGCATGTATTGTACGATCTCTGGCAGAGATCATGTGAAGCTGGTGACGGTGTATTTCTGCCATTAGTTATCTAGAAAAAAATGTGCAGATTTTTAAGAAATTTTTGGATAATGTCTTATTGTGGTTATAAGCTGCAATGAGACATTTTGCATCCAACCCACATCAGTAATTTACAAAAGGGAAGTTAAATTATCTGGGGATTCATTCAGATTAATTATTGGTTGTATTGTCTCTTTACTTGTTTGTTGTTATTTACACTTTTCAGTCTGAAATGCAGGGTAGTTTTGGACTCAAATTGTAATTTATTTTCTTTTTTTGTTTGATTTCTACATTAATTGTACTAGTAGTGAACTAAACAGCCAAGCCCACTGAAATGTAAACATATGGTGCCCCCTACTGACACAAAGCAGCAGTTTATATACTGTATACATTGGTTTTATACAACGTAAATATTTAAAAAGTGCATTTAAAAAAAAATGTCTGAAAAACCGAAATTATTTTTTTTACAAATGGCAAAAAAACTCATTTTTTCCAATGTTAAGTTCTGCTTATGTAAAACAAAACAAACAAAAAAAAACATCTGCACTTGCTCAGATAGTATTATGCTGAGAAACAAAGACAAAATCAAAAAATGCTATAAATCATTATTCACATAATGAAGCAAAGAAACAATACTGATTCTTTCAAAGTGGCAAAAAGAAATATTAGAAATTTTGTTTTTACTTATAACCTCAACTATATGAAACAAAAACAGTGAATCACTCCTGACTACGACACTTTTTTCCCCAAAAACGATCATGTGACCTTTTTAAATTTGTCATGAGAAATACTATATGTTGAAAATAGTGCTAAAGCTTCTGAATTTAAAAATGCTATGCATTTTATTAGGATTTTATACAGTATGACCACAACAGATTTGCTCCCAACTGAATTGTATCCTTGAATAATATCCAGAAAAAAGTCTTGATTCGGGGCTGCAGAGCAACACTGTAGCATTGGATTATTTTTAGCGACAAAAATAAGATGGAATGAATCATCTAATGCCTGAAAGGCATAGGAAGGATTTTTCAGTCTGCTTTAAAAGATTGTAAAATATCTGACTCTTCAGACGCAACATGCAGTAAAAATTAAACATTTTAAAGTGTTTGCTCAACCCTGTACTTCAGTCTTTTAACAGTGCAGACGTAGTTGAAAGGCTATTTCAACTTTTCTCCTTGTTCCTGCTTGTTTTGCCTCTCAGCCTTCTTTCTTGGGATATTTTTGTTTGGCCAGTTTAATAAAGTCCTCTGCACTGTCCAGTGACACCAGGCGGTCCTAAAGGAAACACAAAGGAAAATGAAAAAAATCACCTCAAAACAGTCCACAACAGCTGATTCAAATGAGAACAAAACATCACTGCCTAATATCTGACTCGTTTTTTCTATTGACTTTGTGAATAGCCCTCAAAAGTGACTGGATCTGATGTATAGAGGGAAACAATAATGACCATGAAACTTCAGGAAACAATAGAAAATTGATCAAGATTTATGATGCATGCTTTGAAGAAAAAAGGCTCACTGAGAACAAGAATATAGCTGAAGTTGATTTATAGTCAGCCACAGTTGGTCTAACAATCACAAAAAAAGCTTGGCTTATAAGCTGTATGAATGTAGTAAAGTAAAGCAGACAAATGAACAAAAGGGTCGTGTAAACGTCCGTACCATGACATACAGGTATCTATCATGATGTTCTGTTCTAGGAGGGAACAGAGAGGTGTGATCCAGCAGCTGCTTCAAAAGGTCAGCAGCTTTGCCAAAATGTTCTTGATCTGGCCTGAAGTGGCTCTGTCTGTTCACACACAGCAGGGAATCCACCTCACACTGATAACCTGCAGAGACGCAGGGAGAGGCCACATTAACCTATTCAAAGGAACTGGTAGAAAAAGAAAAAGATTTCTCTGCTCTGCTTTAAAGGCATCCACAATTAGAAATGAAACTTAAACACTTTTGTGGGAGAATGGATCAAAATCACGCTGAGCAATGTGTGACTATTTCTTCCATAGGGGAGATTTAGCTAAAGTATTTCATGAACTGTGTTCATTGCTTATTCCCCGTATTATTCTAATTTGTCTCCATTGTGTCTCACCCAGCTGTAGCAGGATTTTCTTCCATCGAGATCTGACTTCTCGCCTGGCGTAGCGCAGTGTGTGGATGTCATAATTCAGCTTCTCCCATTCCTGGAGACAAACAAGAAGCATATATGAAATCATGCTTGTAATTTTTTCTTTTGTCTATTTCTCATTTTTGGCCGCACAGTGAAAGGAGAAGCAAATAAAGTTACGAGCCAGTCTGACAATCTGTGGAATATGACATTTTGTTTTAAAATTGTGAGAAAATAGAGAAAATATTCACAGTAAATTCCAGAGAGTGGTTCCAGTGTCAGAGTCTTGTGAGTTTAATAACATGTCTGTTTCTATAGCTCCATCACGTGGTCACATAATTAGAGCTCCAGTATCCCAATTTGATTCCCTTATTTTATTTCTGGAAATTAAATCACGATAATGGTTTTTACATCTTCCTGAGTGGAGACTTTAACGATAGATATATAACAGTGGTTGTCTTTTGCAGTTGCTGAGGATTTTTCAAGTCTGGTGATGCTTTTGTAATTTTTTCTTTGACCAAACTGCCCCACTTCTCCATTAAGGATTTGTTTTATCATCACAATGTGCCCAGTGTGTCCTGCAGCCTGTTGCTCTCAACACAAACACAATCACATGTTGAACACCGTCACACAGATGGACTGAAAAATGTGAGCTTCTCAGCGGAGAATTAGCCGCAGTCCCAGCTTTATGAGGAAACAACGTCTTTGCAGTTTTAACAGTAAGTTAAAACTGCAAGGTTTTAACTTACTGTTAAAACAGTAAGTTAAAACTTACTGTTTTAACTTACTGTTAAAACAGTAAGTTATTGCTGAGAAGCTCAGCAATAATACTTAAAACCCCGTTTTATTCTCACAAATATATAACCTCATAAAAAGACATAAAAACATCAGTCGGTGTAGAAATTATTTATAGAATATGTTTCACTTGGTGAACAGACTTACTAAAGTAAGCACTTCATTAATAATCCAATTTATTGACAATAACTGCATGTTTTTAGCTATTGGATTAATATCATAAGGTTTGTTTCATATCCAAAAAAGTGACTGAGTTTGCACATTTGCCTGTAGCTAAAAAACCTACAAAACAACTGTCGCTTTGTTTTCAGCATGTAACATTGTTTAAAGTGTTATCCCTGGGTGCTGCGGTGGTGCAGGGGCAAAGCACGACCCACGCAATGAGGCCTTGGTCCTCGTGGCGGCGGTCGCAGGTTCAATTCCCGGCCTGGTGACATTTGCCGCGTGTCTTCCCTCTCTCATTACCCTCTTGCCTGTCAAACTACTTTCAAATAAAGGTCACTGGAGCCAACAAAACCTTAAAATAAACTGGAATTGAATTGAAAAATACAAACACAAAATGTGTGGACAGATTTGACTAGATTAGAGAGTGCTGAATCAAAACAGTTCTTACATTAGATTAAATTTAGTAATTACATGTATATTTTTTATAAATAAAGCTTGGTATGTCCTTGTCACCAGATGTACAGACTTGGTTCATCTATCAATACTGCAACAGCTGCAGAATCATCTCACTCAGAACCAAATCCTGTTAGCACTTATGTCAGAAACAAATTCAAAATGAAGACATGTTTTAAATCTGACATTAAAACATGTCAGGTTTTAAATGAAGACATTTAAAACATGTCTTCATGTTTTAAACACAGAGAATTTGCAACGCTGTTACTTTTTTGTCAATTAGATAATTCTGACATCAAATTATCTTAGAATTTAGGTCAAAGTCATTTACTAATCTAAGTCAGCGTGATGGAGAATCAAAGACCTCTTTGAGAGTCACCTGTGCAGCACTCTCTGGTCTTATTGAGTTATTTCATTAGACTGCAGCAAATAAATGAATAAGGCAGAGAGAGGAAATTCCTGACAACAGACTAAATGTGGATTTTCTCATGAGCGTCTAAGAAAGCTCTTCATTTGAGCCTGTCCCTTTTCTGTTTGGTGGATTTCACATATTTACAGAGCCTCGCAAAAGTATTCCCGCCCCTGACAACTTTTCCAAAAATGTTTTGATACAAATTGATAAACGCTAATGTGTTGTATTGTAGGGAATGTGTTATTCTAAAAGGGCTCCAAATATCTAGACCTCAGGTGGGAAAATGTGTTGATTACTTGTGCATTCCACAAATGTTAGAAGAAAGTCCTTATTTTTCCTGCTTTGAATATAAAATTACCAAAGAAAACATCCAATGTGATATTGAACATTTAGATAATTACAAAAGCATATTTAAGGGTTAGGGTTAGGGGTGCGGGTTTTTATCTTTCTGTTTTTCTTTTTTTTTTTTCAAAATCTTTTTTTCTTTCTTACTGTTTATTCAATGTCACATGCTGTTTTTTGTTTGTTTGTTTTTTTTATTATGTAAAGCACTTTGAAATGCCTTCCTGCTGAAATGTGCTATACAAATAAAATTTGATTGATTGATTGATTAATGTTTATCAAAGTTTAAGTGTATGGGAAAACATCATCGGCACGCCACCCCCTCCAGACGGGGTTTTGGCGCCCCCTCTGGTGCTGCGCCCCTATGCGTTGCATGCGCTGCATACCCACTTTTTGCTCCACTGACTCCGACACGTCATTTGTCTACATTTATTTCTATTCTCTGCATTCTCACATCAACTAACTTAATCTCCGTTTGCTTCTGTTTTTCTTTCATGTAAATATGGATATGTCGCGTTAATGTGTGTCACATGCAGTCCGTCACCTCTGTCGCCTTATCAGCCTGGTCTCTCATGCTGATGAAGGCCTGCAGCTCTCGGTCCGATCCACATCTGATCAGAGACCCGTCTGCTCTGTTGGAATAAACCCACGGATCCACTGTTAATCTTTGACTCTGCTGTTTGTTCTTTGGGTTTTTCTCCAAACACTGTGGTCCGAAGAGGCTTTCCTCCTCTGTCTCGCTGTCACTGGAATCACTGGATATTTGCTCAGGCGATCTGTGCCCTGAAGTGGTCCTCATGCTGTAGGAAAAATGGAAGAAAATGAGTTAGAGGATTATCCATTTTCCTTCTTTTTTACTACTTTTGGACTGTAAACTGAACATTCGTGCAATTATATTCGTCAGCTTCTCTTACCGCAGGATAGCCTTCTTCTCCTCTCTGTTCTGCACCAGGTAGTGGTGGCAGCAACAGAGTGTAAAATTAGCACCCATTCCTACTCTTCAAAAGCTTTCAGCAGACAAACAACAGACGTTTATCCCTTGAAAAACAATCACGGATTTGGTCGTAGAGTTCTTCCAGACTCTTTGAATCTAAATATTTCCAAACGGCAAAGTCCACATTTTCAAATAGCCCGGAGCAAAAAAAATCCAGGCCACGTCCTCCTCACTCATTGCATTCCTCCTTCTACCCTGGCCTGAAAAAGGACCTAACCCGGCCTGAACGAGAGCTGTCTGCCAATTACATTATCCACGTGAACAGGAACAGGGGACAACAACAACACACAAACACACCAGAGCATTGGACGGTTCAGGAATGAATGGCACCTTTATTCAGCAACTCCTGATGACACACAATGGAGGGGCCGAGACGCAGGTTGCTGGGATTGTTATTGTAGCTTGCCACACTATTTTTAGTGTAAAACTTATTTTCTCAAAAATGCTTTCAAAGCATGATTGTTTAAGAGCAACCTGCAAGAGATAAAGCAGCACTGAAGTAAAATTAGATGGGTTTTTTCATGTTTTAAGCATATTGACCACTCCATGGATTCTCCGGATCTTCTAATTTGGCTACTTTTGAAACGTTGATAAAAGCTTTAAGATGTTCTGTTTGGACAACATTAACGTTTAGCATTTGGAGAAGAGGTTAAGGAGGTAAAGATGATGATTACTAAAGCCAAGAAAAGTCATGCTAAACTATTTTAGCTCTGGAGCAGAAAAGGAAAGTTTGACCACCATAGTGTGGAGTGGCCACAGCGTGCTGTGTCGGCGCCGCCTGCTTGAGCGGCTCCGCCGAGGACTGCACAGCGTTTTGATCCCTTTGTTTTCCTCTGGCAGCACAAATAAAAGGACGTGCAGCATTTTGATTGAAGAGGCATGTCTGTGTTTGCTGTTAAACTCCTGCTGTGTACTACACTCAACCACACATTTTTAGAAAAAAAAAAATCCCTATTTACAAACCGGGACAGTGTCTGATGGTTTTTGTATTACAGAAGCATCCATAAGGAGGATAAATGTAGGCGTAACACAGCACAGGCCAGCAGACTTGTCAAAATGAAATGCATGTTTTCCCTTCAGGCAGAGTAGTGAGAGATTCTACATGAGAAAATACTCTGTGGGATGTTGCACACTAAAGCCAGGTAAAAAAAAAAAAGAATAATTTAGTTTAGATGTTTAGTTGGGATGTGTAGTATTATGAGCCTGCTGTGTTTTAGGCTGTTTTAGGTTTGAGTGGGAGTGTCTGCAGGTTTTCAGTCAGAGCTGATGACCTTATTCATGCTTTTGTTTTATGAACAAAACTGCAATTGAATCTGGTTCAGACAAATTGAACTCTTAATATTGGTTTTGTTCAGTTCTGATAGGGGTGTTTTATTATGTATTATGTATCATAGTTAGAACATATGCCAAATTACATCAATCACAATAAAAACTTCAATAGGAATATATTAATTCTTGGATGACAAGAACACAAACAGTGTCATGATGGGCTTTCTTTTAAGTTCACATGACATTTATTTATAAGTTTTGTTCAAGCAATAAAGATATTCATAAATCCCAGTTTCTTCTTCCTGCGAGTTTGTTTTAACAGTAGTGCTAATAGTTCAAAGTTTTGGTTTTGGGTTTTCTCAGCAAAATGTCCTATTATTTATTTTGTATTTCTGGCCTGTCTGCTCCCAGCTACACAAAGCTTATGCACAATACAATACAGAGACATAGAATGTGTCCTTTGTCAACATATTTCTTAATCTCACACGTTACACATTTAAATCTATTAAAAAATTAAGAACTATTTAATTTTGTATACAAGAAAAATATGGACCATCTTTTACAGACATGAAAAGTTGTACCAATTCTCAACAAGAGATGGCGCTGCTGCTTCATTGTACAGAATACTCAGCTCACTTATGCAGTCTCCTTCCTTTACATGTTTTTAATTTTTCCTGATTTATGTCAAATAAATTGCATATACTCAACCACAGAAACCTGTTATTTCAATAAATCATATTAGCCTAAATATAGGGCTGTATTAATCCCGTTGAAGACACACAGAGAGCAAACAAACAGACCTTTATTTGTAATTATTTTGAATTTAATGTATGCTCATTTAGTTTTTGAAAAAGTTATGAAATCATTTCTGTGTTTTAGATTCAGTCTATGTTTTAATGTTGGTATCCAAATAACATTAAGATGCTTTGTATCAGGATTGTTGAGTGGAGTCAGCCAGCTGCCAAACCACCACTGATTGCATTGGTTCCTTTAATCCACAGGATTTATTTACATCCAAATAACTTTTTCTAAAACTCCTGCATTGAAGTGTAAAATTTCTGCAATACAGCATGTTAACATGTTCACGTATTAGAACTTGATTGCATAGCTGTGTTACGACTGGCTCAAGGTCATAACAAAACGGGAGACCATGCAGGGGTTAAAGTGTAGAAAAAATTAATATTTATTAACAAAAACAACAATGGATTGTGGATATCCGTATCAGTGGTGTAATGCAAATGCTTGGATGTGTTGTATAAGTGTATATGGAAGTGTTGAAGTGCCAAAACAAAGACAAACACAAATGTGCAAAAAGGAGGGGAGCTGAGGCCTGGCAACAAAACACCACAAGCGTCAAGCGGCAGAGTGGACACTGAAGGCGACCCAGAAGATGGAGACAGCCAGGTTTAAGTACTCCGCGTTCCCAATCAACCTGATCATCAGCACCTGTAAAGGGGAGGAGCACAAGGACAGACAAAAGCAACACCTGCAGCCCAGCTCTTAAGGCCCAGGGCCGTAACACCCCCACCCTTAAGAAAAGGGCCCCAAAGGGGAACCTTTAAAAATTCAAAACAAAAATGAATTTAAAAATGTTTGAGCTGGTAGTACATTACCCAAGAGGTGTTCATGATGACCACCGTCACATCAGCCTTCATGTCTCACTGGTTAGGAAGAGTAGCACAGAATGGTCGAGCAGCCAACAGAACATGTTCTTACTGTTTCAAAATGTTCAAGGTACCTTACGAGGAAAGAACCCACTTACGAACACAGACCTGACACACAAGTGACCTACCACAGGTTCACAGCCAAATCAAAATGGATTCACCCAGTTACCACTCGCTAAAGCAATAACCAGTAAACCAACCAGATCTGAACTGGTGATACCCAACACAAAAGGTCACAGCAACAAGTGGTCCACTACCACAAAGCGTTGCTCCACAAGTCAGGTAACCAAGCAAGTGACAAATTATGGAGAGCGACACCCACAACACGATGACCCTTAGCATGGTCCAGCACCATACTCAAAGTTACTGCCGTCTCACAGCCAGCAACACCAAAAGGGCATCAACCAAAAGGGAGCCGACATCTCAACACCAAAAAGTCACATCATTGCTTCACAAATTTTTCCCTGGATTCTCATCACATGAACAAAACACAGAGAGCCACACGCATAACAAACCCAGCATGGTCCAGCACCATACTCTCATGGGATTCAAACAAAACGTGGGCCAACTCCTCCACCAGAACGGTCATCTCACAGGCACAACCGGGCTCAAAGCACACTTTCCTTCCACTGAACTTGAAACGCAAGTCTGTTTGCTGCCCACCGGACAAACCAGTAACGCTCGCCATTAAGGACGGAGACGAGTTTAGACAAGGCTTAAGCACACACCAATCTCAAATTTAAAATTTCTAGACGTGCCGATCACATACGTGACACTCAAGTGATCATAATGCTCTGCCATCATTATAATTGTTCTTCACACTTTAACCATTAAAAGCCTAAACCTGATCCATGGTTTATAAACAGACAAGCGACAACATGCACAATAAAAGCGACCACCCGCAGCGTGTCCCCGCTAACTGCCTAGCGAAGAAGCTTACAAACTCAACCCTAGTCTTCGTGAGGCGTGGCGATGGGTTCTTATGCATTTAAAAACCAGTGGTACAAGAAAGGCGACCAGCAGGCTGTCACCCCCTCGAAACCACGGAATGCACCCGAGCCGATGAAGGGAAAGGGGAAGAGGGAAGCTCTACCCGCCGTACCTCCACACTAATAAAGAACGCGGTGAAACCCCTGTTGGGAAACGCCGCTAAAGCCTACAAGGGGACACCTGCTCAAAACGTTTTATTAGCGCACATTTAAAAACTTGCCACTTACTTATCGCTAAACTCAAATCCATGGAACAAACATCCTGCTCCAACAAAAATGCACCGCACTTCATCCAAACCACCTGCATATCCCCCAAGAGCGCACAAGTCCAAATAAGGACAATTGCGTCACGGGCTTCCCCCGTCACCAATTAAACGCATGGAAATTAGCGTCCAGAGCAAAACGCCAACAAGCAGTTGACCAATGCGAAACAAGCGCTCACAAACAAGAACGTAATTCAGTTAACACAGTAAGAACAAAAGCCAAACTTACCGAACCGAACATAACCGACAGAACCGTTTGACGAGCCCCCAATTGTTACGACTGGCTCAAGGTCATAACAAAACGGGAGACCATGCAGGGGTTAAAGTGTAGAAAAATGAATATTTATTAACAAAAACAACAATGGATTGTGGATATCCGTATCAGTGGTGTAATGCAAATGCTTGGATGTGTTGTATAAGTGTATATGGAAGTGTTGAAGTGCCAAAACAAAGACAAACACAAATGTGCAAAAAGGAGGGGAGCTGAGGCCTGGCAACAAAACACCACAAGCGGCAGAGTGGACACTGAAGGCGACCCAGAAGATGGAGACAGCCAGGTTTAAGTACTCCGCGTTCCCAATCAACCTGATCATCAGCACCTGTAAAGGGGAGGAGCACAAGGACAGACAAAAGCAACACCTGCAGCCCAGCTCTTAAGGCCCAGGGCCGTAACAGCTGTAATTTGTCATTATGCAGTAAAACTTCAGATTCTTTGACTGTCGTTCGCTCGCTATAAACCTGATAACACATTTCTACAAAGGCTTTTAAAGACCTCTTCAAATGCTTCAATTGCTAAGATTGAATATTTTCTTGGCCTCTACTGTTTTGAGGAAAAGAAACATAAAAAAAATTTGGATTGTAAATTTTTAAGTCTATTCCAAGAGAAAATCTGATTTTCTTTGCTTCAGAGCAAGTTTGCACAGACAAAAACCTTTCTAGTGAGCAAATGTACAGATTTTTGATCTCCTCATTTTTATTCCACATGAGCTTTTCAGGGTGTATTTTCTCTCTGTTGCCTTGGAGGCTGCTGCTGGCTCCACTACACTTTTATAGACACATACACTCAGCCACACATTTGGTCAATGACAATGTGACATTGATATAATGCAGCTGAATACCTTATGTGAGGGTGAGTGATGGGCCGCTCACCCTGATGGCTGTTGTCTAATAGCTTGTGTATGTGTGTGCGTCTGTGAGAGCAACACGGTAAACAAAATTATATTCCAACACACATGAAACTTTGACAGAAAAGAGAGACGGGTCAGACACTGTAGGGGCCAGGAGAATAATAAGTAGCAGCTGGACGTATGCTCATATACTGATCCCCTACGGCAGAGGACTTCATCGCTCACATTCATGAGTTCATAAAAAGATACAGCACACGTGACTTGAAGGGCTCAGTTTCCTCGAACACGCACACACACACACATGCGCGCACACACACACACACACACACACACACACACACACACGGATGGTGATAAAAACTGGGCAGAGTTTCAGAGACACAGATTGGAGGCGATTATAATTCACAGTGAAGTCTGGCTGGTTTGGTTATCTCCAACTCATCCATCTATTTCTGGGAGTTCTTATGTCTCATCAAGGTAGCAGGAAGAAAAGAACCAGGAGTATTTAAATCATAAACTGGAATTAAGACGGAGGAAGAGGAAGGAACCATGTTTCATGAAATATTTAAAAAAAGTCAACAAAGGAGAGAGAAACAACAAGTTAATGAGAAATAAAATACAACCTAAATAAGTGGACAGGACAAAAAAAATTTTTGATTTTACCATTTAAATCTATCCTCAATTGTTCAAAACAAGTCAAAAGGTTCACTTTTTTTTGTTTTTGTACAAAATTAAAGCTGCGTTGAGAAGTTGTTTATGGAAAACTTTCTTTCACCAGCAGCCATGATGAACTGTTTGACAACACGTTAACACAAATAAACTCATGTACTATACCACGGTGTACAATAAACCATAATTTGTGGTTCTTATGTGACAAAACACGAAAAAGTGGACATTTATGATTTTCCAAGGTACTGCATCAGTTTGTGTTTATATTCGGCAACCTTTTTGGTGATCTGCAAATGAGCTCAGAGGAAAATTTTTCAATTTAATTTAAGATTATTGTAAGAATGATTTATCTGATTCGCCTGCACCGCTTTGATTGAACATCTGTGGCAAACATAATTTGGTTTTTCAATGAAATAAGACTTTTCCCATCTGCGTCCGTCTTGTTTTTACTCTCCTTCGTGTGAAATTTTTCATTTGCACCACACACATTTACATGATGAATAGAACTGTGTACAAAAGGCCCTTCTCCTCTGAGCAAGTGACACACTTTTGTCACATGCTTTTATTGCAAATCGATGGAGATGACGCCATTTTTTTCATTCTGTCACAGATGATCAATGGGAATTATGCCGTGCTTTTTAACTGTCACCAGTAATCAATGAGGATGGTGCCATCGCCACAGCTCCTGATAATTGCAGCCGGTGATCATTAACAAATCTGAGCCCAGGTTGACACGCTGCATGATCACAAAAGACGTTCATGATTATATGTTGGGAACAGGAGAGTGTAGCAGCAAGAGGGAATATAAGAGCTGTGTGAAATATGTAAGGTGGTTGGAAGGAGAGATACAAAGATCAGGAAGCAGAGCGGCCATATTTTTGCCATCCTCCTCCGAGGACTAATAACACACCTCAGTAGGCACAACACAAGCTCATAGCTTCCTCCCGTTCCCTAACGAGAACCAAAGGTCCTGAAAAGGAATGTAGTTTACTGCCATACAACAGCCCAGTGTTAATAAATCAAATGTATATTGCCTGCTGGACACTGGACATCCCCTCTTGTTGTAGTCCAGGAAGTTGTAGTATAATTCATGGACAAAATAGTGTTTGTTTGTGCAGACACTGCATCCTTTGGAACATCAGGGGGCTACATCAACATCAAAATTAATGATTTGAGCAACACGTTGAGTTTCAGGTGAAAAAAAAAGAAGCAATCACGTCTAAATATTTCATTTTTTAATCTTTCCTTGGATTTGGAAAAAAAATGAAAGTCAGTAAGCACCTGATGCAAAAGTATTTTAGGGTAAACATCTATAAAAGAGTTCAAAGTGATACAGAAATATATAAGACGATCACCTGTGGCTTCGACCACTGAAAAATTGTTATGCTTAGCATCAAGAATCCTAACTGACTGCTACAGGAAGGCATTTGCAGGCGAAGGATTTGTATACAGTTGTGCATAAGCTCACTTTAAAAACAACATATATCCGTAAGGATTTTACATGCTGCTTGTTATTTTTGCGTACCGTCTTCAGGGGCGGCAGGAAACATTGCTCAGCCTTTAAGCAGCTGAGTGCTGTGCCCGTGTCAAAACATAAGTTTTATTTTCTACTCCAGAACTCACAAATATATTTATTTTGACATTAGCTTTTCAAGGATGGACCTTCTCACTTCTTTTTAAGCGTGGCGCAGATTAAAATGTGCAACATGTCAGAAAATGAATCCATTCTTCATTTATTTTGGATTTACATCAGAAAAGTTTCCCGCTCCTCTTTCTTATTGTAACCTTTGGAGGCGGCTGCTCTTTTTCCCCCTCCATGAATGACTGCGTCCTCTTGAACCTCATAACAAGGCAAAGACGTACTCCCTCCGCTTCCTGCTTCGCACGCTCGCTCTAATGGTTGACCCTGCGTTCTCCACATGAGATAACTATGAAAATAACACTCTGTCTTTTTATTTATTTATTTACTTCCCTGAAGACCACACCAGCAGAACTGAGAAACCATAAAGCAAGCAAAGGAAGTGGAGTGATAGAGAGTGATAGGAATATCACAGGATACAGGAAGAGAAGCTAGCAGAGACTCCACAGCAATCATGCCAGTCAGAGACCATCAGTAAGAGGTGAGAAAGCCATCTGCTTCTCTGTTCGCTCGTCTTCAACACAGGAAATAGCCAATATTGTGGTAATGCACCCAGGAAACACAAGGTGGATCTCTATCCATGACTGTATGTGCAACTCTGAGCTATAGATGCTTGTCTGTGTAAGATGTGAGGGCAAATAAATCTTACAGCTTGATGACCTAAAATTGATAGACATTGATAGAAACTTATCATTGGCATATATTTCATATTAATATTGGCCTTTGATTATGATTTATTTGAACCATATCTTTTTCACATTGAACTAAGGAGAGTTTTTGTTAATCTTTCCCCAAGACAAGAATCTGATTTAAATTGGTTAGTTCTGAGCCTTTGAGTAAGTGTAGTTAGCAAATTTCCAATAGTTTTAAGGTTGGTGTCCTCAAAGGTACATCTCCCTGGTTTTGCTGAAGTGCATAGAGAAGAAGAGAGTTCATAGATTTAGTGAAATCCCAGACTTCACTAAATCTCTATGGAAACACTGCTGGTGGAGGTGATGTTTTTAACAGGAAGAAGTACCCCAACTCAAATTGTGCTTAAGGCTTCATTTAATCTTGGCTCATGCCTACATACCACCAATGTGCTTAACCTTTCAGAATAAGAGATGTCTGGCAGCTGTGAACTCCATGATCAAATTTGCAGGCTTCCACTCTGCACCTTCTTCAGTTCCATGATGTCATCTTGGCAGCTCAGAACGAGGCTCCCCTTTCATGCTTCATGAGGTAACTGTTTTCTTAAAATCTATTTTCTTAAAGAGGCTAAATCCTTAGTTTGACTCCGAAAAAACATACTTATTTATATAGAGGCCAAATACCCCCCTCTCTCTTTCCTCAAATCATAAATCTTTGCCCCAGAAGGTATTTGTTTTGTCCAGATAGGCAGCTGTAATTTTTCGTTTGTGGTTAAACTTGTCATTTCTGAACCTTTCACTTTTCCCCACTGAAAGCTATGTTAATTTTTAACTCTTTTTAACTTTAGACACAGACACTGGTGTTCCACTGTCCTCCAGTTTCTGAGTGTTTTGAGCCTTTTTGGTTCCTGTGTTGATATTATCATCCTAACCAACTTCCGTTGTTACAACGGTGGAGCAAAGGATTCAGATTTGCACAAAATGTGTTCCTCTGACAATATAGATCCCAAACACATCAAAACTGATTAAATCAGAAAAAAACATTGCGTTTATGGAAAAACCTTCCCAAACCTTTTGAAAATTATAGACTGGGCTTCAAAACTGGAAGTGTGACAATAAGACAACTAATTTAAACAAGCTCCACCATTTCTCCCAACAACAGTGGCCAGAAATCCTCCAATGATTGTGACGTGAAGTTGTATATAGTTACAAAAACCCTGTGGTTCAGGTGCTACTCACTGTGATTTGTCATAAGTTCAGACATTACAACATATAAAATGACATCATTCTGGATGACAGATGTGGATGTCTGTCACGTTTTATTTCAACAAGCTACTTTCCTAAAGCCTGAAGTATTTTAATTATCTCCAATCAAGCATGAAAGAAAAACCATTTCCTCTCTTATTTCAGTTAGTTTCCAGAGATAGAACCTGAAGCGGTTCCCAGTTGTTATGCCCTCCTGTACCCCTAGATGGCACTGTTGAGTAGTCCAGAAGAATTATAAAGATGGGGGATGTCAAAAAAAAAAAAGATTTAGCTTATTTTCCCTCATCCATTTTTTTTACCTTTTAAACTTCATGCTAGATGGAAACACAGGTGAAGCTGTGAAGTCCACCCAGACAAATAACTCTTCATAATCAAGTGTACTAAAATTAGACTCTGAAAGTTTCAGACATTAAGTTTATGTTGAGCATTAAAAGTAAGTCAAACATGCAGTTAACAGTTCAAGTCTAATAATATTCAGTGGATTGTAAATGATGGAAGCTGAATATCAAAGGTCTTCTCACTGTTTATGGAAGTATTTGGATGAGAGTGGGTGAGTGTGGGTGGCTGCACACACAAATGAAGCATACAAGCAGGCTCTCAAGCTGGAAATCTTCCCCTCTGTATCAAATGTGAAAGTTTCTTTTCTTTAGCTGCTATTTAATAATTTTCCTCTTCTTGTCTTTTTTTTCCTGTGTTTTCTTCTTTTTGCTCCTCCGGTGTGGTGGACTCATTCGGTGCCCACACTCACAGTTCTGGTAACACAAACACACACTCTGCAGAAGATGGATAGTGCTTAGGTAATCAGGTGTGGATGTGCACGCTCTGAAGGTAACATATGTTTGAGCCTTTTCCTGATTGTCCTCAGAGGAGAAAGTGCCCTCTAGCCCGTAATGTTCCTGCATCCGTCTGTGTGTCATCATTTCTCATGCTGCTGAACTGCTGGTGGCTCACGCTCAGGGTCAGACTACACCTAGAAATCACTCAGGTTGTTTGCCCGTGATGTAGACAGTACCTGGCTCATTTGTTTTTAGAAAAAGAGGATCAGGACAACAGGAAAAAGAACCATAAAAGTAACTGAAAATGAATTTTACAGGCCGTTAGGTTAGGTTTAAAGCTTCTTTCAAGATAGCAAGTTCTGCTATCTTGAAAGTTATTGTTTAAAATTGATCAGTCAGTTTTAAACAATAACTATTAATTTTTACATTTATCAACAACAAAATTGGAAAGATTTTGTTTCCAAAATCTTTCCAATTTAGTCTAAAAATAGTCTAAGAATAAGACTATTCTTAGGGGTGGATGAGGAGCCCAACAGGTTTCTTTATAAAATGTAAGACAAGAACAGCTCAACTCGAAATTTCTGCCGAATAGTCAAGTCAAGTCAAATTTTATTTATGTAACACATTTGCAACAGCCTCAGCTGACCAAAGTGCTTCACAACAAATAAAACCTCACAGGTAGATAACTGATAAAACAGAAAATAAAATTAAGTTTAGTAATAATAATAATAATAAGAAGAAGAAGAATTAAAACATTGGCAAAAATGTGAATAAAATAATAATCAAATCAACCTGCAGGCTGATAAGGTTTGATTTACTAACATATTTGCTAATTCTGTCCATATCTCTACATTAGCTGCATTTCTATTACAAATAGGCATGAATCTTTGTGTACATGTTCTGCTAATGTCAAAAAAAACACAATTCTGCCAAATTGTGTTTGGCAGAAGAACTTCCTGTCATCTTCCTTGTGGTTTTTGCTAATAATAACATCCGGCTATTGATCACATGACTCTTGTCATGCGAGAAAAATATTTTCATCATAGTTTTGCAAAATACATCAATTTCAATTCAGAGTATTCAGAATATGCCTCTACCATACAGACTTTGAACGCCGGAATTTGTTCTTTGCAGGATGACGAAGGCTTTTCCTATTCAGTTCCATCTAGAGACCGAAATGACCCAAACGCCTTTATCCGCGGGTCAATACCTTATCCATACACAGAAGCTAGTGCTGGGAAAATTTGGGAACCCTTGATTCAAATCACACGATCAAGTTCTCGTTTGAATAGTAAAAAAAAAAATACCTCAAATTAGTCCAAATGTTGCAAATGCTTGATGGAAGTTGTTGCACAAGCAGTTACTAGATTTAGGGGTCAATTACTTTTTCACACAGTTTCCAATCAGCATTTGAAAACTGCTTTTTATATTCACATTTTATCTTTCATATTAAAACTTGCTTGATGATCTGAAATATGAAAGAAAGAAATAAGAAAAAACCGAAGAAATCTGTGGGGATGGCATAACATTTGTGATGGCACTGCAGTTTAGTTTGACAAATAAAGATAAGATGAATGTTGCAAACCAGGAATGAGTTATGCAAATTCTTGTCTGCACACACTCATCGTGTGAATAATTTGCCAAGACAGGGCCACACAGGTGCATGCACACACAGGACAACAGCTGGTTATCACAGAAATACACACAACATCAGTACAGTTTAGAGAGTCTCCATGCATACAGACTGCCTGTTTAAACGAATCATTCATTCGCGGCAGACTCATGTATAACGCTAAGGAGAGGAAGAGGAAGATGCATTGAGGGAGGGAACATGAGTAACAGTAGGAGGTGGGAAACGGGTTGACCAAGAGGAATAAACTCCCTTGCTATATCTACATCAACCTTAAACCTTCTAGATTGTGTGTATATGTGTGTGCATATGGCCACTTTGGCAATAATTTATTTTGGGAACCCTAGAGTGGACGACTGAGACAAAGTGCAAATCGCAGTTGAGGAAGACGCGAAAAGTAATGAATTTAACTTTGAGAAAGATGATGACACATTTTCTATTAGAGAAGAAGGTGAGTAAACAAACTGTCTGCATGAGATGCAGAGAGAGACAAAGGGCTGATCATTCTGATTTAAGAGAGGATGATGGATAAACAGGGGGAATATATATGTATATATATATATATATAACATTAGAGTAGGGTGGCAAGGTGGTGCTGCAGAGTCAGGAAAAAAAGACAGAGGACGGCTGAGATTAAGAGGGATATAAAAGTGAAAGAGTGGGAGGGATCACCCTGACAGGATGGCCTGATGATGGGGGGATTATGTATAGTAGGAGGAGGAGAAAGAAAGTAGACAGCATGAAAGAGTGAATGTTCGATGCCAAGTGAGAAATGTTGATGCTGGAGGAAAGTATTAATGAGGGGAAGAAAGCAACTGAAACAATAAAACTTAAAAAGAACAGAATATTGATGCAGTTACTCTTCTGTGTTATTTATAATGTTAATCATTTACCTGATCCATGCTTGGGTTTTCTTTTTTTTTTCTTTTTGATGAGAAGTAAATTATGATGCATACAAAAATGTGCAAACATTTTAAACCATATATTATTATTATTATTATTATTATTATTATTATTATTATTATTATTATTAATAGCTGTTTTAAGTGGTCTTGATCAAATGTTCTGAGGCCGTTTTCTTTTACTCAGACCACGGCTGCTTTTCACCAAGTTTCTGTCCACTCTTTGTTGAAGGAGAACATTACTTATATGTTATGTTTCAAGTTACATAACATAAGTTGAAGTGGTTTCAAATGCTGAAACTATAAATAAAAATGCATCTCTTATAGCTTGAAAACCAAATCGGCTCTGATCTGAAACCAATACAATTTCTGAGCTCCATGGCTATAAAAAAGGCAGAAAATATATTTTTTTAAAATGGCAGACAAACATGGAGTGCCATGAGATTTCTCTTTCGTATTTGGGAAAAGACCATGCAGCATTTCTTCCACTAGTGCTAGACTTGTGCTTGTTTTGGTTGTATTTATGCAGAATGCCCAGTGTTTCCCAAAGTCCCAAAGTTTCCATTTCAATTGCTTCAATATCTTAGTGATGGAGACCAGGGGTTCCATCACTAATAAATGATTATTGATATTATGTTGTGTTTAATTTATTTTCATGCCAAATGTTTCCCATTTCAGGTCTTTATCTCAGGTGCATTTTGACATTTAGTTGAACATTCTTTCAGGCAGAGAGTGGCCATCCTTCCTGTACAGGAAGAATGTGGGGGGGAAATGTCAGTTTCTTTCTCATAACTTCTATTTGCTTAATTTGAGTTTGCAAATTGTGTTAGTGCTTACCTTTCCTAGTGTTTCCCCTCAGCAGGGTGGAGCAGCAAAGGGAGAGAAATGCTCCAGGTGCTGCAGAAATGCTAATGGAGCATACCATTTTCAGTTTGGAGGGGTGATGCTCTGAGGAGTTATATTAAGTTAAAGTTATTCTTTGATTGACCTTGTATTAGTTTAGTTCTAATGATTTGCATGCATGTAAATATTTACTGGAACCATTTATTGTTTTCATGTTAGGTTTGTGTAATTAATATTTATTCTTGTTTTGTTTTTGACAACCCCTTTACTTGGCATACGTGGTGAAATCACCGCAGGTATAAGTGCCAGCTTCTTTGTCTCACTGTGTAATGGTTCTTAGTGCAAATGTAACATGCAGCGCTGAATAAATCCACCTTGACTGCATTTTGTTGTCTTGTCACTTTTCTAAACGCTGAGCCTCCACTGATCAAAGTGACACTCTTCCGAGGCAAGTAAAGATTTCACAATTTTAGTACAGTTTACAGAAACTGTGCAGACATTGCAACTCAAACCAGATAGAAAAGTTCTAATACTTTAAATTAGCTGTCAAAAGTTTGCAACCAAGAAGGAGATAAATGAGAGGAAACGCTAGGAGAGCAAAGAGGTGTTTTGAACCGAGTAGTAGTGTGCAAAGCGTGGCAAATGGAAGGATAGTGGGAGGAAGCAACAGATTGACAAACGGCCAAGCCGGGACATGGGGTCTGAGTAATGGTAAACCAAGGTGGCAGAACGGACGAGAAGAGCTGAAGGGGAGGATGGTGAGGCACAGATAGATGGGAAGGGTGTCACGCACTCTAACTAATGATTCCCAGGCCTGTAGTTCAATTTCTCTTCAAAATTAAAGCTTCATCTATCACCGCAATGTGCCTCATTAGCAGTGCAGCTCTAACCAATCCCAACACAACCATTTACATTTTAAGTAAGATGGAAGGCAGATGTTTCATCCGCCTTTGCTCCTGACCGTACATATCCGTTGTTTGGTATGATTGCCTCCGTCTCCATCTGAAACACACACAATGTTGATGTCATTCAAAGATGTAGACGTCAAACGAGCGCTGAGTAACTTTTAAAACTTGTATTAAAGTTATAAAAGTAGATGCACTCTATATTTCACATCAAACTACAGCTCTGTCCTGAGGAATTGTGTGAAATCAGTTTCATTGAAGTAATATTTGATCTGCATTTATTAACAACTTTATTATTTTAACTTTATTATCATGGTAACAGTGAGCCTAAATCCAGCCTAATTACAACTGTGCTATCCTTTTTCATCCATGTTTAATATGCAGCATATGTACATTTTCAAGTGTCTGGTAATTGCAGAGCAGCCAGCTAATAATGACTGGGTTGTATTTCTCACGGTTCAATTTCAGTGATGAACTGCAAAGCTCTTAATTGCTTTTAGTTTGGCTTTTTCATAAAGCTGAGTCATATTCCGCAGACCATTAGGGAAATTGGAATATTCAGCCTACCTTTCATTTTCAACATAATGATCAATATGTCACAAACTCTACAGATGAAAGCAATCTTAATGGGATTTTTTGTTTACATCGCCACTGCCTAAAAAATTCTATGGTTTGTAAGAAAAGGCAAGGCAGTAGATAACATCTATATCAGATCTCTGTGTTGTCCTGAATATTCCAACGACACATAAGCTGGTTCTTCTAAATGCAAATATGAATTGTTTTTAGGAAATCTGAGAGAAAGTTTGGACATTACCAAGAAACTATTCTTATCCACTTAGAAACCTAGCTCTTGTTCAGTAGAAGTGAACTCTGGCAAGTTTGAAATGCATATGTGATCGCCAAAAAGACCAAAGACCGCTCCAAAAACAGGAAGACGACAATAGCGCTAGGCATTCTGGGTAAATACAAACAAACACTTGTGACTACTGCTAGCAGAAGTGGCTCATGGTTTTTTATCAAAGACAAAAGAGAAATACTACAACCACTAAAATCTGAGGGTCCTTCATTTTTGTTTGCATTTTTTAAAGAGGGAAATTGAATTCAGACTTTTTCAGGGGGGTTTGTGTTGTTTCCTTCAGGACTCTTGGTGCAGCGCCACCACAGGCAGGGATGTCAACAGGTTTTTCAAAGGGTTTGGATTATTTGACACAATGCAGTGTGAAAATGAACCAGACCAGTTGAAAATGTAACAAATGCTGCAACTTTGGTCCCTGACTGAATATGGCTATATTTTTTTCTAACAATAAACCTGGAAAAATAAAAGAGGAACAAAAATAAAACCAAAACACAAACACCTGTAGATCTTGAGAGGCTGTTGAGAGTATCCCAATTGTTTCCTTGATTGTATACTAAGGGAGCAAAAGATTGTTTCTTTTTGTTTTTGTGTTTTCTTTCTCAAATAAAGGCTTTATGTTGTATTTACCTTCTTTTTTTTTAGAATATTACCCACTTGGACTTGTTTCAGCAACCCAAAACCTTGTTAAAGGTAAGTGGATCTGATAACGTTTTAATGGATGAGCTCTTGATACCTCCCACTGTTGCTCACTGGCTCCTTATTCATCATTCCGCGTTATCTATCTTTTATCTATCTTTTCCTATTTTAACATGCAGTTCACTAATCTTTCCCCATCCATTAAAAGGAACACTTTATGCTACTTTTCCACACAGCGTCCGTGTGTTCCCTGAAGCTCGTTCCATCTCCCTCCGTCTGTTTGCCGGTCTCTGCTGACGGTGGCCATTATTAAAAGCCGTCCTGTCAGATATGTCGCACATGGCGGTTATTGATGTCCTTTCATTGCTCATTATCGGTGAGTGGCTGAATTAGTGCTGAGTGGACATAGCCTGTCTGCCACACACTCTCAAATATGTCCCTCAGTTTGCACATAAGCTGTTTAAACACCCACAAAATATTCAAAAGACGTACTCTTTAAGCGTTTTGTGCTATGCACTAAAATTCTGAATGGCTATGCTGTATGATTTTATTTATTTTATTTTGCTACACGTGTCCATCACTGGTCCTTCACCCTTCACTCAACCGTTACTGTTAACACAAAACTAAGTCTGATTTATGGGTCACAGGATGCAGGTACTGTTGACACTACAGATACCTTCCTTTCACTCGTATGAGAAAACCAGGCACCGTGTTGAAAGTTATCTGACAGATGGCTGTTATTAGTGTAGCACTCTTCCCCTTGTTTGCAAATACATTAGTTTTTATCGAACTGCACATACTCTCCAGCATGTGGAAGCAGTTGCCCTGTTTGTTTAAGGGCTCAGCAGTGTTGTCTTTACTGTGTGTGGTAATGTGCCATGGGAAGCCATGCTGGATGTCTACTCAGCATGTACCAAGGGCGGAGTGCTAGTTTAAAGCTAATTTCAGTGGTGAAATGTGATGCATATGATAAAGCGATTCAATTTTTTTTAAAGATAAAGAGTGTCTTTCTGAAGTGCACAAAGTAACACAGAGAGATAACAGTGGGATATTTACAGAACCTTGCAAATGTATTCAAAGCACTTTTCAACATGTTGACACTTAAAAAGAAAATTAACATATTTTATTGAGATTTTATGTGTAAGACTAGAGCCTTCAGTCTTTTGTAATGTCTGTCAGCCTTTTTTAACTTCTCTGTCTCTGCTGAAGAAAAGCATCCCACAGCATGACGCCATCACCTCCATGTTTTCCGGTGGCTATGGAGTGTTTGGGATGAAGTGCATGTAGGCTAAACGTTCAGTTTGGTCTCACCTGAATAGAGCACAATCTTCCCCTTGTCTGCTGTGCTCACTACATGTCTTATGGCATCTTGGAAAATATTTTGGCCCATCAGACCAAAGGTTTTCTTCCTACTTCTCTTCCATAAAGACCAGAAATGTGGAGTGCAGTGCAAATTTGCATGACAAAGTTGTCCTGTACAGATTCTCCCACCTTAACTGTGGATCTCTGCAAGTTCTCTAGCGTTCCCATGGACATCTTGGCTGCAATTCAAAAAGCCATTTTTGGCTTCGCTTCAACCAAGTAAAAATAATGGTGGGCAGTAAAACCTGCCTGACCTCTGGAAAATGCTGAGTCCCAGAACTCATAAGGTACGTTGCATAGAATTTGCTTTATTGTGAAATCAGAAACTGAAAATGTGAAAAGAAAAAACATATATCTAATTTTAGAATAAAGAAAACAAAAATAAAAAAGAAAGCACTAAACATTTACAATGAGGTAAAGAAAATACTTTTGTCAGTCAAATAAATCCAATTCACTCATTCCTAATTTCATAAACAATTTGAAACAAAAACAGAAAAATATATATTCCAGACAAAGAAACAAAGTTCATAATTTGCAGCTTAATTACATAAGAGGACTGAAAGAAAAATATGTCTTGTACAAATACCATTAAACTCAGAAATTCTGGACTAATGCCAATGCATAAAATGTGACTGCAGGTCGCAGTCATTTCCTGAGTCGTTTGCTCCTCCTCCATCACCTGTTTCTGTGCAGGACTGATTCTACTTTGCTGCTCACTCACCTGCAACCTATCCTCTCATTAAGCCACATAATAAGAGCCCCGGTGGGACTTCTAAGTCCCAAATTGTCCTTTTGGTTGTAGTAATTCAACCCTCCCTACTTACCATGCTCCCCATGTTTAATTATTGGTACCAAGTAATACCATCCTGGACCTCACCTTGAGTTTCCCCCAGAGCGTTTTATGTCACCACCTGGTAAATGCAGCAAGAGGAAACGTACCTAAATATGCAAGGGCTGAAAATGTGTTCTCAGATGAAAATTGTAGAGTATAGTGTGCAAAAAGGAATGGAAGCATTAGTAAAACATGTTATGATTTAAGTTTGTGTAACTTTTATTAAATGTGAGGGGGAGAGGCTGTCAGCCTAAGCGGGCCCCTGGAAAAAAAATCTGTGAATAATTTAAAGTACATTTCAGTAACTGAGTTTGATTTATTATATGTTAAATGTTGCATTTGCTGCTCACATTTTCACTCTTCACGATGAGGTCAACAGTTAGTTGCAACATCCTAAACCAAATATTGATCACAAACAGCAGTAAAAACAAGTTAAATAGTAATGTATGGGTCTTTTAGCACAGGTTTGCGATTTCATTTGGGAGGAACAATGTCCCACACTAGTTGTGATTCCAATGCAGACTTGCACAAAACGTCAATGTTCCAGTAGTCACAATTTTGCAATTGCTGTGTTTCCACTAAATAAAAAAAACAATTAAAATCACACATGAACAAACTAGTTCATAAGTCATTAAAAACATGCTGCACCATCTTCCTCGTACCACTTCCTGTCATCTTTGTTGTTTCTACTAGTAGTTACATCTGATTGTTGACAACTCGTGTGATGCGAAAAAGGTGTTTCCATTGCACGTTTGCAAAATACACAAATTTTGACACGACTAAAAAACCACGTCATCCCAGCACAGAAACTTAACATGAAAAAAACCTGAGCTTTTTCAAAATGTATTTTCATAATCCCAATTTACTCAACTCTATGGTCAATGGAAACACAGCTAATGAAACTCAAGCCCTGCATAGAACTACAAGAGAAGAAGAAGAAGATGGCCTTTTGATAAAATATATTGGTATCCACTGCTTCAAGATGTGTATGCAGTTCAGTAATTTGTAAACCACCAATCAATTGCAGCTTTACAACACCAGAAAGGTGCCTTTTGGAAAGAGCACCAAGGAAATGCTCAGCGTTTTAGTATTCAGGCCTAAAACTTGACTTTTTGTGTGACAAGACTACAGCAAAACACCCCGATCTTTCTTTAATGGGCCAGAACCTTTATTGATAAACACTACAGGGACAGTGCTTGTGGGGTTGCACCAATGAAATAATAAGGAGGCTGAGGGTGTGAAGTCTTGCAAACTAATTACAGTGTGATGAATTTGTCTTGGAACAACAAGCAGCATCTGAATGCTGCCCTGTCTCCTTGACTGATTATACTGAACAACCTCCAGCTTCATCCATCATGCATCTTTATGGCTTCTTTGGGGAATGGTTTGTGAGTGTGCACAGTAATTGCACACAAGTGTGTTGAGTGTGCATAGATTTTTACACACACACACATATGTATTTGCGGGACAACCAGAGGATTGGTGTGTATTTTCTGTGTGTCAGGAGAGGTGTGGTCAGGCAATTAACCAGCTGTGCTAACGATCATCTCAGTGCAGCATCACACAATGTTTTACAGCACCATCCAGCACTTTACTGCCTTTGTTGTCACGGTGATATAGTGTTCGCCACCATAAAGTGCTGATACTGGTGATTGTTTTGGCCTCTTCACTCTTGTTCTTTTTACATATTTAAACACACACATATACACAAACACAAGAACACAACCAATGCAAATGTGTTTAATCTGTTTAAACACACACACATCCACATTACCAGTCTTTTATGGGTTGTGTATGCTTTATGGCTGGTGTCTACTGGTCTGCCCTGGGACCAATCTCAAGCCATAGATCTCCCTTATCATAAAATGAGCATGGTGTGAAATAACACAGTGGTGGCCATGCTAGAAATTCTCCATCCACTCTGGAGATACCCTCCGTCATGGAAACGCCAACCACAGCAGCTCTTTCATGCTAATGTAGACAGCGTGGCACATAAAATGAGTTATGTACTGCTGTGGGAAACAGGCTTTCCAATAATTTTTGGGGAGGCTTAGTTATTTTTATATTTCCAGTGAACCTAAGAGGAAACAGCAAATGTTGCCACAGTGGTTTTGGGTAACAAGATCAGTCAAGCTATCAGTACACAGAAGACAAATTGTGCAATTGCAAGTTTATTTCTTTGGTTTTGGCACAAATGAGCATTTATGGAAACTTGTCTCAAAGAATGATTGACAAAGTAAAAAAATATATCTTTTCTATAAGTTATTTTATCATTTTAAAGAGTATTAAAAATTTCACTTCAGTTGGACTTTCTTTGTTCTGTTTAAAAGAACATAAATAAAAATCTGGTGTTTTTTGATCAATTCACCATAGAAACATTGGTTGCTGCTGGGGCTACAGGTCCCCCTTATTTTTTTTTTACTTAAGGGTGTAGCAACAAATCTTAATAGCAAATTCTCACTATTGAATAAAAATAGTCAAAATGTGAACAAAGGTGTCACTTTTAACAATGGAGCAAAATTAACGGTATCCCAGCTGAAGCAAAGTCTCTGCTTGCTGTTTCTGTTTACATGAAAGCCGATAGGAGCCCTGGAGCTAAGCTAGCTGCTACAGCAAGTGGCTATCTGCATTTTGTTTCAAAGAAGGATCGAAAGTCCAACTCTACTGCTGCAGCGGTTTATTCACTGGGCAAGAGGATACAAAAAGATACCTACTGACAAGATACATGAGCAGTTAAGTCATTTTAATGGTAAATATTAATGACTGAAACATGTCATAGCACCTGCCAAAACTGATGAATATGCTGTTAAAAAGATCATTTATGAATAGTTGCATTTTATCTCCCCTGAAATTTAAAACTAGTGTGCTCTTACTAATGAAGGATGTACTGACTTTTCCTGCAAGTGGTTTTTAATGGACCTTTCATTATCGTCTAATTTTTATCAGCAGAGTCATTTTGGTAATAGCTCAACCAAGAAGAGCAGCTGTTGCCTTGGATTTCTAATTGATGGAAAATGAACTCGAAGTGAAGTTTTATAGACGCAATAAAATGTCATGAATATTCTAATTTGTATCATTTTTGTTACCATTTGAAAAAAGATTTACTCCATAGAAATAAATCGCTACCTTTTTGATGCTGCTTTGGACCTTTTTGGTTCTACATCCAGTTACTCTTGCGTTTATTTCCTTCAGCAGGTAAAACTTTTTGCTTTTGCAACTTGCGGGATTATTAAACACTTTTCTTTTCCCGTTTCAAAAACTACTCGTCTGATGCACTTTGTGAGCGTTGCTCTGGGGAGTAAAACCTGATCTTGTTCCAGTGATTGATGCTCTCATTTTGTCGTCTTAAAACTGAAATGAATATACAGCGAGGGTTCATAATGTGTCAGAAAATTGTCTGAATGCATTAGCGCACTGGGGACCCCCAGAAGCAACAGATGCCACCCCTAACAGACCATTACCGCAGTACATGTTGCACCACAGACGTATCCTTACGGTGACATTAAGAAAGGTTTGCTGACAATGATCTCATTAGTGCAGTTTGTTGATGATGCACAGTGTTCGTGCAACTGAAGTCTTTCGCTCTCATCTGGAGAAGCCAGGTTTTTGGAAGCATCTTTTCAAAATGTGAAGCAGTAGAATGGCATGTATATGTATGTCGCGCTCATGTGTGCATTCCTTTCCACCTGCCTCAAAGCCTCCAGTTTTTTGGTGCTGCAAGGAGTCTTAATTAATCTCTGTCATTAATAATTTAATCATGGCTTTTTGTTTAATAAACAGTTTGGCAGTGATGTATTGCAGCTGGGTCAGGTAATTTGATTGGCGGTGGAAATGAGCCGGGTATGCATATGTCTCTCTCTCTCTCTCTCTTTCTCTCTCTCTCTCTCTCTCCCTCCTCTCTCTCTTTTTCTCCCAAAGATATTACTGCTGGCATTCAGCAGCAGAGAGCGTGCACACACTACAGGGGGAGGGCAATTACGCTAAGATGCCATAATGATCAGTGATGGATGTAGAGGGAGCACATTTCAGCTAATGAAATAACACTGAAAGAAAAAATGGGCAAAGAAAATTTTTTAGAATTACTTTATATTACAGAGTACATTTCCATCACTGTCTCTTCAACTATTATTAGGGGATCCAAAATGGAATTATATGCTTCCCCCCCCCCCTTCTGAATGATATTTCTTTCAGGTTCAGTATATAAAATGAACCTGATTTCCAAAATTATATTTTAGGCATTTTAAAAAATAAGCACTAGATGGCACTCTTGAACAATCTGCCTAAAATTATAGCACTTCAAACTTCTTTTCTTACTTAACTTAGTTTCACCCACCTGTATCCGTTATGCTTAATCATGAACACCAGAAATACGGTTAAAGTCTTCCTCTGCGGGCCAGCTTGATTCTTCTTACACTTGCATGGGTTCAATCCAAATACTGGCCAATTGAAACATAAAGGCTTTCACAAAATCAACACTTCAACAAAGCAGAAGGCTTTAAATTATACCATTATGCATACTGATTTTGAAAAACATTAGAATATGACCACTTTTGTCAAGATCATGTAAGTTTTTCTTAAAATCGATGAAAACTCATCACTATGTATGGCAAGTTAGCTCAGCTGGTCGGAGCGTGGTGCTAATAACGCTGAGGTCAGTTGCAGTCCAAGTGTTCAAGTTCAGATTCATATCTAATAGCTGCCAAGTATTCACTAATTTGTAACTAATAGTTGTCATGGGAACAGATTGTCCCTCCTGAGCCTTGCAGCTCTTACATTACTCCAGAGGAGCTTCTTAGGTCTCCTTGTTATTTTTATAAATTTTGATAGATTTGGCAGTGATGCCACAATCTTTCCATTTTTAGATAATGTACTGTGAAGTGATGCATGAGGTTTTCTAAACTTGGAATATTGTTTTTTGACCTAGCCTGGCTTTGAACTGCTTTATAACTTTATCTCTGACCTGCCTGTTGGGTTCCTTGATGGTATTTGTTCTGTAATGTTCCCTACAAACTACTTAAACCTTTACAAAACTGCTATTCTAATACTGAATAATGAAATTCAACACTGGAGGACTTTCGTTGTTAATCACGTGACTTCTTGAAGTGCTGGATTTTGTTTAGGGGTGTTAGAGGTAAATGAAGCTACACT
This sequence comes from Poecilia reticulata, assembly GCF_904066995.2. NCBI lineage: Eukaryota > Metazoa > Chordata > Actinopteri > Cyprinodontiformes > Poeciliidae > Poecilia > Poecilia reticulata. The sequence continues at coordinate 38,787,764 of NC_088831.1, forward strand.
TTTTAGTTTAAATTTGTAAAGATTTTTGAATACCAGCATCTCCTTTCTCTTCACAGTTACAGGCTACTTTATGCTGATTTTTTTGATTATCTACAAAAAGATCCAGATTGTGATGTGACAATGGAAAGCAGAAAAAGGGTAATAACATTTTGCAAAACTCATAATCATATTACAGAGGTACAAATTGTGATTGCTTGATTTTTGAATCAAACAATCACCTCCAGCAAACAATTGCTTGAGGTGCAAAGCTGTCCGCAACCTACAGTGGATATCTCCATTAATCCTTTTAAATCTCTTTTGTGCAAATGTATGCAGAGGCAAAGGTAACAAGAAAGTCCATGTTTACTGTTATTGTTTTTTTTGTATTTAATATCTTGGTTTTGTGACAGAACAAAACAGCAGAGGCAGTCCCATCATTTTTTTATTTTTTTTTTAATACTGTAGTGTTTTTTTCTCTCTCTCAATCCTTACCCAATTACATGTCTTTAGCTGCCTGGGATGCATTTGCATAAGCACACTATAGGTGTCAAAAGGCATGCGAACAGCTTAACTCAGTACTGGTGTCTGATTGGTCTGCAAATCAATCGGATGTTAAAGGGCTCTTCTGTTTGGAAAGATTTAAAATCAAGCCACAGAGGCAAAGTAAAGCAATCAGAAAGATTGGGTGAATTTGGGTAAAATGTGCTGGCATGTGTATTTTACTTCAAATCATTATAGCCTACAACAGAGGCCACAGCTATGAACTTGGTTTTAAAATAAAAACAATGCAGTTTATATTCTAAGAGTATAGCTTCATCTATTAAACGTGCTATAATAGCTTGAGCATGCAACTTTAATTATAATGTTGATATTCACTCGTAATTTCACTAATACTGGAAGTGGCATGATGAATGCAGAAATGAAAAGAGCAATCTGTTAGCTTAATTACAGTCAAATATTTCACAATCTATTAGGGAAAGCAACCAACAAAATAAGGCCCAAGGAAATTTAAAAGTAAACTCGTTGTTTTTTTTCTAATCTGAAATGGATCAATCAGTTACATTGAATAAAATAAAGCATGTGAAAGTCAGACCGAAGTCCTGCAACTCCAAGTCAAATACTAAAATCCAAACTACGTCTGATCCGTAAAATATCCACATTGACAGGAAATGTCTGAAATAAAATTCTTCCTCAATAAAATATCTTCATTTATGTATCTGGTTTAATGCACTGAGCAAAACTAAAAACTGCTGTTTTTACCCTCATCTTGTCATGAGCTGAACTCAAAGATACACATTTTTGTAGACATATTGCTCTCAAATATTGTTCACCAATCCATCTAAGTCTGTTACTGAGCAATTCTCCTTTGCCAAGATTAACCATCCCACCTCACAGGTGTGGCCAATCAAGACGTTGATTAGACAGCATGATTATTTCACAGGTGTGCCGAAGGCTACCCTAAAAGTGGCCTGCCATCATTAATAATCTGTAGATTCCACTAAAGTCATGCAAGGATCTATTTCCTCCTCCTCAAAATATTATGGAAATGTCAATTTTCTTTAGCTACTCAGTTCTAAAAGTGAAACTCCCATAGATTCATTACACACAGAGTGCCGTAATGGTTTACAGTGACTTTGTTAATAGTGTTTAGCCAATTTAGCAGAAATTTTTAATATTAAATGAGACCAACAATAAAGGATTTTTAATTCAAACTAACAGTTTGTCCATGTACTGTCCATTATAGGCAGTCAGTGCTTGGTCGGGGCACACATTTACAAAGTTACACAGATATTGCTCAGTAATACATGGAAATCTGAAAAAGAGTGCTGCCCCCCACCCCGACCCCCCAAAAAATAACACATTTGATATCCTTTTTGTTGTTTTGTTTGTTTTTCTGTTTATTTTGGGAGGATTAATACTTTTTGAAGACATTCATTATCGTTGAAACACAAAATATTCAATGTTTGTATGACCCTGTTCTTTGCTCCCCTCTCAAATGAACTATTCTCTAGAAAATCAGTACAGGGATTTGAGTGGGAAGCATCCAAAAAAAAAAAAAAGACCTCCCAGTTCGTTTTGACCCCTGCTTTTTATCTCGTTTCTTTTTCTTTTGTCTCCATGCTTCATTACCTACAGCGTCAACAACGCAATCTGCCCAGCTAGATGATGGCACATTTATTAGCTGGCGCTGTTGCTGAAAAGCGTATAGGTGTTTTAATACCAAATAAAACTGACATAAACATCATCCTGAACATGTTGTGCAAAAATAAATCAAAGCCCAGCAAGAAAAACACCAAAACTGGTGTCTTTGTTTCTCCCCCTGACTCTACCACTGAAGAATCTTCACAATCTTAAGGCTAAGTTGTTTTTCTTCCTGCACTTGTCACAGCCGAACAAATTCAGTGACACATTCTCCCCCTGAGAGAAATTACTGCCTCATTGAACATGTGATTAATACGACACATTGTGCTGAAGTCTTAGTTTGATGAAGATGTCAAACATATACATGTTTTGTAAATCCCTAAAGAGATTACATGTGCATAAAATGACGGTGAAAGGTGTTGAGCTGTCTTGTGTGTTTTTACTGAAAAGTGTGTAAGGTGCTAGAGTTTTGAGCGTGCCAGAGTTAGACTAACAAAAAGGCTCATTAGTTGCTGGAGTCACATTTGTGGGTGCAGAGAGGGCCCAACGCCCCTCTGGAGAGAGACCCAACAGATGTCTACTGAGAAGAGAGCGCGCCGTAAAACAGATCCAAAACTGACAGTAACACACACAGATGACGGTAACACACACTGATGCACAGACTGCAATAACATGACATGCAGAAAAAATAAACACAAAACCTGACACAAACATGTGTAGAGACATACAAAACGCAGAGGGTCCCACTGAGCACAGAGCTGTGAGCTGTCAGCAACACGCAGACACAAACTGCAAAATGCTGAGCAGATTATTAGTCACAGTTGTATTTAGTTTTTTCACTCTTTCACACTTTAAACCATTTATTGCATTCAAACAAAAATTAAATGTGAAAATTCTGTTCAAAATGTTCCTTTCACTGGCCAAGAAAACAGTCAGTTTGAATGACTTATGATTTATTTTCAGTCTAAGTGAGATTCCACAAGGTGTAATTGAAGTTTTTGCTTTAAAAATGGTTCCAAAAGACCTGAAATTGGCCAGGCTGTCACTGGTTGGGAATCTTGACTCAAGCTTGGACTTTGCCTTAAAAAGAGAACAAGATATAAAGACCTTTTCATCTAATTTCAGCATTTAGTCTTTCAAGGGAATCTATCCACATGTCACGTCTTGATTTACCCACCTAACTTTGCAAAAGTTCTAAAACATGTCAGACTGCGAAGAAATCTCTTGTTCACAGCGTCTTTAGGTGCCACCACAGATGTTCTGCCTGACATTAGTCCTGCAATCGTTGATGCATCACTCCAGAACGTATATTTTCAAAAATCAAAATGGCTCCATGGAACCATTCATAATTCCATCAGTATCGACAAAAATCAGACTTATCGTAAGAAAATTCAACATTTCAAAAAAATAACATTTTATCATCAGATAATGATTACATGAGTAAATACAAAACACAGTATTAAAATGAGGATTTCATAAAGTGAAAATACTGAGTGGTGAAGCCATTTCTTGGTTTTGTGGCTGTGGCAGTAATCAGACCTGAGTCAAGTGAAATTAACACAAAAAAATGGATTAATCAAAGTTAATTAATGATTTATCAAAGGTGGGCAGAATTGTTTTTGCATATGTTTATACACTTCTGTAAACACAACAGTCTGAAAGCTACGAGCTGCAGGCTGCAGACTGTAATTCATCCCTGACAGTTGTAATGTAATACAGAGGACTTTCTCTGAGTTGCTCAGAGAGTCATTATGTACATGACGGAAAGGATGAAAAATTTTATGCAATAAAAAGAATGAAACCAGTTTATTAATAGGACTTTGGCCGATAACATGTATGCTAAACTGATAACCATGATGATTTGGAACACGTAATGATGTAGATGATTCAGATTTACGTCTCTCTACAGTAGCAGGACTGAAGTTCCCCTGGTTTCTGTGGTTGTTTGTGACTACTTTAAAACTTAATTATGTCAATTTATTATAGTATGAGTTTACATGAAGTTGAAAAAGCTGCAAACTCATTAGAATGTGTTTAGAAATATTCTCAATACTAAAATATTTATATTTTCCTTTATGAGCCATATTGTGATGTAAGTGCACTGTGGTTTTAATCACAATTTCACCATACCATGATCATATAATATTTTTCTTATATTGCTAATTCCTATCTTGATATGTTGGAGGTTGGAAAGCCACTGAGTTAGAAAGCAATACAAGACAGAGACAGAAAATAGCTACAATTCATTCCCTAGTAATAACTGTGTGGAAGTGTTCAAGACAAGACCCACAAAACATGCATACATGCACATTATCAGGTTTCTGAAATAGCATCTGCTTCAATACAGTACTGTTATTATTGTTTTTTTACTCCTCAATAAAACTTTGACTTATCGCCCATAGTCACACTAATACACACACAGGTGAGAAACTTATAAAACATTTTGTGAAGTAAAACAGGTAAAATCCATTCAGAAAGAAAAAAAAAAGATTATTTTATTAGGTTATATTATTCTTCCTAGCAGAAACTTTGGGATAATCAGCACCAATAACAGGTACAATGAGCTTCATTATGCAAAAGTTAGAGGGAGACAGAACGAACCTGATTTCTCACCAAGCTCTAATTGGTGCAAAGACAAAACTAATGATCGTTAAGTGGGGAATGTTAGCCGCGGGCTAACTTTTCTCACTCCATAAGGATATGATACATAATTCATAGCTAACAGCTGAGTGAATGAGGACAAAGAGAGAGAAAAGGAGAACAAGAGATGAAAGAAGCCAAATCAACAGAAATATGTTTATAGAAACGTGTGAGCACATGTTTATATATGTTCTCCGTGATGGATGCACACAGGGACGTGATTGCAGCGTATATATTAGACTACATGTGTGTGCCTTCAGTTTACAGCAGGCTGCCTGGTGTGTGAAACTTTGAGGTGACAGAGAGCCTGTGAGAGTAGTTAGCAGCCACCAGACACACACAAATTCACTCGCATAAACACACTGAAGAAGCAACAAGAACGGCAGCTGTTGCTAATTAAAGATTCATGCTCAAATTCCTGTGAAAACTCAGTGTGGCGATAAACACTGGGGACACGCCGATAGGAAGGAGAGGGAGAGGAGGGAAGAGAGCGACAGACAAAGAGGAAGAAAGATGGAGATCAGCAGGAAGGATGGGGGACGCTAAGCTGTATTCACACATGATCTCCAGACAACATCTGGAGAATCCGGTCTTGAATTTGCCCACACATGCCCTTTGCATGTGGAAGACAGAGCAGGACGATTGGAAATCTCTGTGTAGGAAGCCGTTCATAAGAAGAAATGATATTGGTATGCAGGAGGTTGGAAATGATGTAAAAACCTCTGTAGTAATCGTGGAGTTTCGTTGACAGCACGCAGTCAGGAAACCTGCTCATCCCTAATAACGATCCCCGGTTTTTGTTGACATTGCTATATTTTCTGAAATGACTGGCAGCCTGATCAAAGAGTGGGGAGCAATATAAGAGCAGAAAATATCTATGAGACAAAACATCGCTAAGAATACACAGAATTATTTGCTTTGTTTGCACATAAGCTATTCTGGACATTTTCTAACTTTGACAAAAGGAGTTGACAACTACTGAATGTGAAGCTATGCTTTGCATATTATGCGGTTTGCTCCCACTGGCAAACAAAGAAACCCTGTAGATGGTCCAACACTGAGATAAATCAGTCAGCAAATGGTAAAACACATACCTTACTGTTAACTTATAAAGTTACTGAAAAGGTTTTCGAGGCAAGAACATAAATAGATTTGACTGAATCAAAGAACGTCCTACTAGTATGGATAAGTGTTAGTGCAAAAGCAGACAACAAGTGATTATTTTGACAGTGGATGAAAAGTAGATGGACAGACAGATTAAAGGACAGACAGTGTGACAGATGCCTGGACACATTATTCAACACAGGTTTTAGACAACAGGATTGAAAATAAAATATTTAAATATATTTAACTTTTGATTTTTCTCTACTGCAGTTTACATATTTCTAAGACACTTGCAACAAATTCTGTTCCTTTTAAAGATCCCAAAAATTACAAAGGAGCTCTCAAATCAGCGTTAACTCAAATCAACGATGCAAACCTTAACGCCCCATAATCCACAAGTAGAATAATATTTTGATATTTGAAGTATAATCAAAGAATTCATTTCTAAGACAACTTAAAGTAAAGTACCTTCAGTATTAACAGTTTAAAACAGTTTGCAAGAAGAAACCAAGGAGCATTGACTATTTTCTCTTGGGTAGCATGATGTGCTTTAAATTATTTTCCCAAAATTCAACAAAGCATTTTAACCCTGTTACACAGGGACGTTAAACCATGTTGCAGGTCTTAATGTGATTACACGGAATGTAATGATGATCCTAGCTTCGGGGTAAAACATTGTGACTGTGTTTTTTTTATTTACAAACAGCTAAAAAGTCACTCAAATCCTAATCAGCTTGTGTTTAATCCACAGATGCCACTCTAACACTGCAGCATCATTTAGAGGGGTTAAATTAATCTCAATAATTAATCTCTTGTCAGTCTGTTAATCAATTTTTGGAAATGTTCAAACAGCAGGTGAGCTGCTTGGGACCTGAGGAAGAGCAAACATTGAGTTTGGGGTGGAGGATGATCTCGTTTTGGTCTTATTCTCTCATTTCTTCTATTCTCCTTGACATGTGAGTTGCAAGGTTAACAAAGACGACAGCTTATATGTGATCTCAGGTATTATTTTAGGGGTACAGGAAACACATTTGTCTCACAAGCAAAGCATAAATTCAGAAACTAAATGTTTTACCAGTGAAATAGTGAATCTCCATGAGAGCAACATCAGCAGCTGATTTATCTCAAGTCTTCAGTAATTACATCAATAATGGTGTATTTTATTATTTTACTTCTGTTAGAAATGTATGAATTTCAAAGTCAGTAAAATCAACTGCATCTCTAAGAGAGTTAGGCATTTCTTATCACAACTCAAAAAACAGACAAGAGGTTTTACACCAGAGATTTAATAAATACAGTTAGCCTGCATTGTTCATTCATCCAAACCAGATGGTAAAAAATAGAGAACTATATTTGACTATATTATAATTTAAAACTTTGTAAATGTTCCAAAAACATAATGTGGGCCATTACATCAGAAGTATCTAAGGCTTTGTGTTCACACTGTGGACTGTACTTAATTGTAAATTGGAGACCAAGAAAAAAATGTAATTGTTTTAGGACACGCTTTAGCCAAACAAATGTTCAGCCATGTCCAGAATGAATCTTCTCTCAACTTTGATCTGTCAATTTGTCAATGTGATCACCATTCGCTGTCAGATAGGATTTTATTGTTTTTGGTGACATTTTGGAGGCAATGCTGGGAACTGGTGTTTGTTTTAATGTGTTTGTTTTAACAATAAAAAAACATATCGGATCAGTATGTGTTTTTTTGAGCTGTACAATGTCCAGAAAGGGCTGTAGGAGTATGTTGTGCCTTCTGTGTTTTTAAGGGGTATCCAATTAATTTTTAACCCCCCCAAAAAAGAGTGGTTTGCACATCTATAACTTAAAGTTGATTGTTACCAGTGCAGGTTGGAGTCATCCCTGGTAACCGGTTGGTACATACTGTATATGGAAGTTCTTCATACTAATAGTTTCATTAGAGCTTTGTTTTGTTTTGTACAACTTTATTTGGTTCACAATAATACCGCATATAAAATAGGATTGCGAAGTAGAAGAGAAATAACATAAAACAACCAATCTCCCTTTACCTTTGAGAAACTGGATGGATGGATGATATGAGAAGAAAACGTCTACTGACTAAACCATTTTCCACTGAAAAGTGAAAATCATAAAACAACACTTTTAATTGCCACAATTATCATTTTGAGCTTAATTACAAACATTTTACTCTTCTTTATATTGGAAATAGGTCCCACTGGAGCTTTTATCAGGTTACAAACCTATGATGAGGCTCATATTGCTTACAAAATGTTCCACTTTGGTTTATAAAACACATTTAAACTCTCACTGGATGTAATTTCAGCTGGAAAAAAGAAACAAGGGGGTTTATTTTTGTTAGCAGGTTTATAGTCAGATCATTGTGTGGACTTAAAACATAAAATGAATGAACAAAATGTTTTAAATATATTTTCTGGCTACAGGTTTTTACATTTTACTGGACTGGATGAAACCATTACAGATTTTTTTCTTGGCATTTCCACTCAATCAATAATCATACATGTTGTTTTTAAAACACCCCAAGCGCGCCACCCGGTGTTCCACGAAGTCAGGGAACCACATACTGATCATCTGCAAAATGCACCCAGGCTATTTAGTCTCAGAACAATACAAATATAAGGTGACATTTGAGAAACCACATCTATTTAACTACACATTTTACTTTTACTTCTAAACACAGAATCGCACTTTGGGCTCTTTGGAAATAACAACATATTGATTGCTGTTTAAAAGTGGATTGGGGCCATTTTGACACAAATGTCAGAATAGATTAGCTGACATGTTTATAGGACTAAAACAGAAACACAAATTCCACAAAGATGCAATGCATTTGCTGAGATAAAAGCTCACACCAGTGATACCACACTGCTTGCACGTCCTTTTTATTTAACAAGCGTCGGTGTTCAGCTTTAATTGTAAACGAGCTGTAAGAGGTGATGAGGTTCATTTAGCAGTAAATTATCACTTTTCTTGAGCGGTAAAGTCTAAAGTAAACAAATTAGAATGAATGTTCTTGACTGAAAATAACATGACTATATTTGATTTTATTAACTGTTTTTTTATATATATATTATTTATCAGTTTCATAAACACCCAGAAAAACTAAATTGTGTATGATTTATTTTTTCTATTTGTGCCATATAGTGCTTTGCTGATGCAACCAGGGTGATTTTTTTCCCATTTCTGTTAGATTCACTTTCATTTATTTATTTATTTTTATTTATTTAAAGATTTATTTTAAAATAAAATCCTCTTTTCCTTAATTTCTTTAGCACAAAAATAAACCAAAAAAAGCTGCCAGCAGCCTCTAACAGCAGTTTGTGGATATAACATAGCAACTTGGGTATAAGGCAGATTAACAGATGAATGAAAACTGCATTCATAGACAAAAAAGTATTGAACCTCCACCAACCATATTGAAGCTATTTTCAAGTCATTTGTTGTTACAATTTGATGGCATTTTGATGGAGGCATTAGTGAGCCCTGCTTGGAGACTTGGCCACTGTCATTTAGAGTCCTTTCTGCTCCAGCTTTGCACTTTTGTTTGATTTGTGATTTAGTTTATGAACCAGCAGAAGCTTTAATGGAAGAGAGAGACACTCTCTGATCCCCATTATCTACCTGCTGCCGCAAAGAGAGGCAGGTAGAAGCAGGAGGAGGACAAGAGGAAAGAAGCTAAAAATGACGACCAAGCCATGGCCCTCATTATTAAATCCCATCAACCAGGAAAAAATAAAAGCCCGGGGGAGGGGAAAATATATCTGTAAATTGAACAAGAGAGAATAGCTTGATGTTAATGATAAGCTAAAAAGCATCTAGATAGAGTGATTTAAAGTTAAATGAAAAGACAGCCTTACACAGAACGGGAGATGAAAGGAGTAACAGGCCAGGTCTCTTATGTGTATGTGATCGGGGATGAAGGAGCCCGGTCAGCCTTCATAAGCCATTGATTTACACAATCCCACTCACCACCTAATATTTCATCTGTGCTACATTTGCAATCTCCCATCCAGTGTGGCCATGAGCCATTACTGATGGCCAGGATCACAGCATGGTGGCCCCCTCGGAGTAATGAGATAGAGAGAGGTGGAAAGTGAGAAATGGGGCAGGCAGGAAGGACGAGGAGGAGGGGAAAAAAGGACAAAAAGGGGAAGATAATGGAAGAGGAGCTGGGGATGGGGATGGAGATGACGGTAGATGGAGGCTTCTCAATGTGCCATTATGGAGCACGAACAGGATGAAAAGGAGAAAAATCAAACAGACAAAACATCTCAGAGATGCAGATACTCGGACAAAGAAAGGGAGGAAGTCGAATGAGAGTTGAACAAAAGTACAGGTTGAGAAAAAAAAGGGATGGAATAGAAGGAGGAGATTGATTTTCTCTCATTATGTCTTTTTTCAGAGTAAGAAACTAATTCTCCCAGCCCTGCTTCTTCTCCTACCTTTTTTTAAATAAAAGACCGCCCTAGCCTTCTTTAGTCCCCTTGACATAAAACATGTTACAGACGTGTTTGACACTAAAATGAACACGTTGTGACATCATTTGAAACAGAAGAGTGGTATTTGTGGTTGCTGTCACCGTGACAGTAACCGCACTGTGTGATGTACGTCCAAATCTGTTTTGTTTGTTCTGTTGTACATGTTGTATCTCTGTCGTGTCCTTAGGCTTTAGAAGATCTGGTTCTTATTGGAAAATCATGTTTGCCAGTCAGATGTGGTCGGTGGAAGCTAGAACTCTAAAAGTAAGTGAGCCCTATAATTGAGAACCAAATTTTATATATATATATATATATATATATATATATATATATATATATATATATATATATATAATTACTAAAAGTTAAATCTGCAGTAAAACAATAAATCATTAGATGATTAACTTGGATGGATGGGGGAAAAATCACAGGAAGAAAAGCTTTAAACTAATACAGACTATTGATGGACAAGTTGGATAGAATTTTGAACCCTAATTTGGAAAATCTTCTCACTGTTGAATTATGTGAAGTGCATTCTGGTTCAAATAAATGAATAAATTTAAAAATATATATATTTTTATACAACAGCCATTTTAATTTACCTCAATTATTTTGCGAAAGTTTCTTTTATTGAAGCTCATCATTTCACTATACTTCTCTGCATCTTTACTGCAGACCACGTTTGTTCAAAAACATGTTTAAAACTGAATCATCCCTTTAGTTCGCTAAAGTAAAATGGTGATAAATGTTCAAAGACAAGACATATGGTTGAATAAAGATGAGCCCAGAAGCTTTTTTATTTATTTCTTTTATTAAAGTCGAGACAAAGAGAAGGCTAATCTTACCATCATACATCAATTTTCACAATCTTGACAAAATTGTTCACTTTTTCAAAAGCGGGCAATTTTGTAACTTTATGGCATTGATAGAAGCCCTTATTATTCCATCTGGATAGCATTTGATTAAGACTTTCCCTTCATCCCACCAGAAATCACACTATATTGCTGTAGAGGTAATTTTCTACTTCTAAAGCTAATTAACCCAATCAGAGTACAAAGGACCTGCTGAAGTCATTACCCAGCATGCACAACATTTACAAGCCAAAATTGCAAAGAAACTTTAATTACCCTTCTAATTTTCAGCAAGGTGATTCGTGCTTAATTTTGATCTGAATAATTATATATTCAAGACAAAATTATTTTGTCCATATTTGTAATTGAATGCATATTTGTTTGTTCTTCTGACTTTTTCTTTTTAATGAAAAGTTAATTAACCACCTACAGTACGAAAGGATGGAAACCAAACTACATTTTTCTTATCTATCTATCTATCTATCTATCTATCTATCTATCTATCTATCTATCTATCTATCTATCTATCTATCTATCTATCTATCTATCTATCTATCTATCTATCTATCTATCTATCTATCTATCTATCTATCTATCTATCTATCTATCTATCTATCTATCTGTCTGTCTGTCTGTCTGTCTGTCTGTCTGTCTGTCTGTCTGTCTGTCTGTCTGTCTGTCTGTCTGTCTGCCTGCCTGCCTGCCTGCCTGCCTGCCTGCCTGCCTGCCTGCCTGTCTGTCTGTCTGTGAATTTAGTTAAAAGGACCTCAAAAGCAGCTCCCCCATCACTCATTTACAGAAATTCAAAAATATTGATCAATTAATTTAATTTAATATTCTGGAAAGTAATTTCTACAGCTTTTGGACTCCAGTGAACCACAGTAAGAGCAACGATCTACAAACGGACAACTAGTGAACCTTTCCAAATTCTACCAGATGTACTCCAAGAGCACACTGTTCACACATCTATACGTTCTCAAAGGAATCAGGAAAGACATCTGAAACCCTGCAGGTCTCATTTGCCTGAGTTAAGGTCAGCTTTCATCATTCAAAAATGAGACAGAATGAACAAAAGGTTCCAAGGAGAAAACCAGTTCTGGAAAAAAATGAAGGTTTGTCTCACAATTCGGTCAGATATTATGATAAGAAACCCAGCAGTCTATGCCATTAAGTCAGACTAATCCTTCTATATTGCTGGACAAGAATACATTGTGATCATCTGCGCACAGTCATGATTATAGGTTTGTTTTGTTTTTTTTAAATAAGACATTTTCCACTATTATTGGTGAAAAATGTATTTTTCTCCATAAGTTTATCACCAAAGCTTCGCTTCAATTGTCAATCTGGAAATAAATGTGAAAAATTTCTGTGCTTTAAAGTTTGTTTTGGAAACATATTTCACAAACACATTTCTTTTTGTCTTTAATGATATATGAAGGCTAATGAAGAAAATAAAATCTGAAGCAAAACATATAAAAAAAAAGTGGTACAAAAACTTTGTCCGTTTTTTAGCTACAGTTGGTCTTGTGTATTAAAAAAACCGCAGCAAAGGCTTCGGTTTTCACCTTAATATGTGTGATTTTTGCAAGAAATCAGAAATGTGCACTCACAATAGCCTGATGCACCACAGAGAACTATATAAATGAACTGGCAAAGGAAAAGCTCCTCTGATCGTGCCCAGAATGAGTGGCAGGGCGCGCTGAACACGATTCAGTCTCGCCATCACTGCAGGAACAGTGGAACCTGAACGGAGGGCTCTGATAGGCCCAGTGGGGAGGAGATTGCTCTGTCCCTGATTGGATGATTAGGGGCTGCAGGGGCTCAAATCAGCCGTTTTCAGGAAGAGAATAGTTTGGTTAAGTGGATTGGCACTGAGCGTGCACTGTGTGCTCTTTGTGTGAGTTCTGACGGTTGTGTCTTTTGCCCCTTTCTGTGTTTAAATGTGTGCATGTGTGAGTCTGTGTGTTTTTATGGGTGTGTTCAGACACAAAGGAGGGCTCAGGAGTCAGGGAGATTGGTGCGAGAAAAAGAGAACAGCCAGGTGGTTTCAGAGGAGGAGAAGGGTGGGAACAGTTGTGGGTCCACTAAAATTGACTGATGGATGGGTGGAAAAAAAATAGTATCAGGCAGAATGAAAAGAAAGTGTAAGAAAAAAGGTCTACATAAAAAGAAATACAAAATAAAATGCACTTGGCTGGTTTTAAACCCACTGCATCAACTCCCATTTTACATTTTGCTGTAAGTCAGAACAACTTAAATAAGTCTGGTGTCTTGATATTTCTTTTCTTTAAACTAATAAGATTGTAAACCAATTGTTACATATTTTTAATCTATCTGCCTTTTTTAGCTAAAGTACCTTGGACTTTAAATTCTTGACTTTTCCACTGATCAATTTCTCATATCAAGAAAAGGAAAAAGAATGAAAAGTCTGAGCATTTCTGGTGTAAGGATTTATTTATACAATTGTCAATTGAATCAATAACAAAGTGAATGAATAATTAAACTAAGATCTACCCACTAATGAGTTTTGAGTAAATGAAACACAATCAAAAATTGATGTAATGCAATTTAATCAATACACAAATGAATACAGAGGCAGTTTTAGTTACTGAAAGGCAAACATTCAGAAATCGAATTAATAAATCCATTAAATTCCCAAGACTTGCTAAGTGTTTGTCATTCTTCTTTAGTTATGAAAAATGGAATTACTTTATGGAGTAATATCATATATATATATATATATATATATATATATAAAAATAAAAAAAATTCCCTTCTCACCCTCCGCGGGTGGTCTGTTTCATCCTCTGAGCTCGGGTCCTCTACCAGAGGCCTGGGAGCTTGAGGGTTCTGCACAGTATCTTGGCTGTGCCTAGAACTGCACATTTCTGGACTGAGATGTCTGATGTTGTTCCTGATCTGTTTGAGCCACTGCTCCAGTTTGGGGGTGACTGCCCCGAGGGCTCCGATGACCACAGGCACCACTGTGGTCTTCACCTTCCAGGTCTTTTCCAGTTCCTCCCTGAGGCCCTGGTATTTCTCCAATTTCTCATGCTCCTTTTTCCTGATGTTGTAGTCACTTGGTATTGCTACATCCACCACAACGGCTTTCCTCTGTTCTTTATCCACCACCACAATGTCCGGTTGGTTCGCCATTACCATCTTGTCTGTCTGAATCTGGAAGTCCCACAGGATCTTAGCTCGGTCATTCTCCACCACTTTTGGGGGTGTTCCCCACTTTGATCTCGGGGCTTCCAGTCCATATTCTGCACAGATGTTCCTGTACACTATGCCCGCCACTTGGTTATGTCGTTCCATGTATGCTTTCCCTGCCAGCATCTTGCACGCTGCTATTATGTGCTGGACTGTCTCAGGGGCCTCCTTGCACAACCTACACCTTGGGTCTTGTCTGGTGTGGTAGATCTGAGCCTGTATTGCTCTGGTGTTTAGGGCCTGTTCCTGGGCGGCCAGGATGAGAGCCTCTGTGCTGTCCTTGAGTCCAGCTTTCTCCAGCCATTGGTAGGTTTTCCTGACATCAGCCACTTCAGTTATTTGTCGGTGGTACATCCCATGTAGGGGCTTGTCCTCCCATGATGGTACTTCCAGCACCTTGTCTTCTGTTCCCCATTGCCTGAGACATTCGCTGAGCACATCGTCTGTTGAGGCTTTGTCCTTGATGTATTTATGGATCTTGGATGTTTCATCCTGGACAGTGGCTCTCACACTCACTAGTCCTCTGCCTCCTTCCTTACGGCTCGTGTACAGTCTCAGGGTGCTGGATTTGGGGTGGAATCCTCCATGCATGGTTAGTAGCTTCCTAGTCTTAACATCCGTGGCCTTCATCTCTTCCATTGGCCAGCTAATTATTCCGGCAGGGTATCTGATTACTGGTAAGGCATAGCTGTTTATTGCACGGATCTTGTTCTTGCCATTGAGCTGGCTTCTCAGGACTTGCCTTATTCGTTGGAGGTATTTGGCTGTGGCTCCTTTCCTTGTGACCTCATCGAGGTTGCCATTTGCTTGTGGTATTCCCAGGTATATATATATATATATATATATATATATATATATATATATATATATATATATATATATATATATATATATAAGAGATTTCAGCACTTATAGTCTAAATTTGAGCTGGTTTTTTTTCTAAATTTGAGTTTATCCTGCTAATAATTTGACAATTTTGAGTATTGAGGAAAATACTAAAATTTTTTCTTTACTTGAGTAATTAAAAATTGTCTTTACTCATGGAAACATGGAAACTCAAATCAGCTTTCAACACCACAGCATAACAGAGAAAATACCCCTTACTTGGTGTTTTCACCGTAGCTGTAGAATCATATGCCAGACAGGTGGTCAGTAACACAGGAGAACCACAGGGGCCTATACTATCCCCCTTCTTTTTCATTCTGTACACTTCAGTCTTCCCAGACAGAAACTTGTTTTCTGCAGAAAACAAGTTTCTGTCAAATGACTCTGCAGTCATCAGAGAGATGGACAAGAACCAGTTATCTTATCTTGAATGCAGATAAAACAAAGGAGGTAGATTTTATGAGAAACAGAAATAGATCAAACTCTTTGTCTAAGCTAGAAAAAGAGACAGTTGTGGAGCAAGCAAACTAAAATATGGATGACATCGAAACAACACAGTGCTTTCAGTCAGAGGCCTCCTCAGGTCTACTGTAAGACAAACTGCTGCCAGAGATTCCCCCTGTTCACAGCCATATTTTTTTACAGCAACTCTTTGAAGAAAAAAGTATGTTAGAAATGAACTAAATGAACTACTTTTTATATTTTCCAAAGCCCTCTGCATAATGTGGGTGATTTGATTAAACCTTTGGTCCAGCAAGGACATTATGAGAGAGAACTAGAGAAAAGCTGATCTAGTAAGTGAGAGGTTAAATCTTAGGTGTATAAGTGGCTACACTAGAATTTAAAGTTCTTCAGACAATTTGAATGAGCCCCCATATGTGTAACAAGCATGGAAGATAGGCATAAAACCATTTCCGTACTCATTACATCTAGAACAAAAGACGATTGTTATGCTTTAGATCTGCCATAAGCTGATGTTTCTTTTTGTTGAGAGTATTACTTTGTATCGTTATGCTGTAGATAACTCCTAATTATTCCATTCTGATTATATTTGATTAAGCCATTCTCCTCACTCTCTAAGAAATTACACAATCTCTCAGAAGGAGTAATTTCCTACTTCAAAAGCTGATTAAGCCAATCAGAGTACAAAGGCTCTTGCCATGACCCAGCATGCATGACGTTTAATTATCTAAAATTGCTAACAAAGTTTTAATTTTCTTGTTCTCTCTTTGTGAGGGGCTTCTCAGTTAGGTGGTCCGATAAGTTCACCATGAGTTTTGCATTTAGCTTTAGAACCGTGATTACGGTGTATTGCTGCAGCTACATTTTAGAAAACTTGACTCGCTCACACAATATCTCCACCATCAGCCAATTTGCCTTCATAGGTTCAGTATGTATACTTTCTTCCATAAATGCATGCCGATAAATGTTACATAACTCTATATGTAGTCGTAGGTTGCCGTGACTATGTTTGAATGTCCTAATCCCAACTGATTTATGCAAACACTTTCACCCAAGCCCTACAGCTTTTAGTTCATATCAACATACTGGACGTCCAATATTTCAGCGTACTTGTGAAAGATAATTCTAAATATTTATAAGTACACTTGTGACCTCTGTGACCTTTCCTTTTTATAAGATAAAAAGAGGTCAACCATTTTTCTCATGTCTTAGAGATATTTTTTCTTCCCACATGCATTTGCAGTTCCAATTTTTAAGTTTTCTTTGCATAACCACATAGTTTTGTAAAATTTTTTGCTTTATACTCATGTAGAAATCAGGTGGTGGGTTGAATCATATCTTCATCTCTGCTTCTCCTCTCCTCTTTTGTTCTTGCACTGAGTATCTTTTCTGAGGGCAGAACAGTTCCTCTAACCTGAAACTCATTTGCTCATCATGCCACCTGACAACCAGTGGGATTCCCTGACATTGCCAGATGGTTCATCAGTAATTGCACTGATCTAGCTTTCCTTGTTTTCTGAGTACAAGTCAGGTGCCGGGTAAGTTTGACTCTTACTGTTCTTGTGCTTTAAAATCACTTACTATGAGTTTACTTCATGTTAAAATAGGTAAAAGAATTCTCCTCCATCATCTTGTGACTACAACACTCAATTTAAAACCTCTACAATGGGGGATTCGTGTTACTTCTAATGATGCACAATATGTCTTTCTGCTAAATTAAGAAACAAAACAATCATATTTCTCAAACTTTTACTTCCTGTCATATGATTCTACAAACCTCTGACCATCAGGGCTACACGGCTTCTGCTGTTCAATATTGAGACATTTTCACAAATATTTTGCTCAGTTTTAAACTCTAATTTGTTTGTGGGTTCTGCATTAGAGTCCAGATCAAAATATTCAAAAAAGACAGTCTCTTTTGAAAGAATTTTTTCTTATCTTACTCTGTAAGCTGATGTTGACATGTGTTTTAAATGTGTGAAAATGCATCACATTTTGTGTAACATTAAGCATTTGTTTGTGTTGGGATGAGGTTAGGACAGGGAACATTACTTTGGTTAAGTCATCTTATAAAAAATTTTGTCTATGCTTAGACAAAAAATCATGAGATTAAACCTCTACACACTACGCACACGTCACAGCATAAGATCAAATAATTATTAGCTGAATTAATCAAAAAGGAGGTCAGAGTGTTTCTTTAAGTTACATCATGCTGAGGTAAGTTCATCTTCAGCAGTACAGACAGAGAGCATGCATAGCATAACATGAGATTATATTATTATGTTTTAGGAGCAGTTGCTTCAATTCTATACCAGCACTCTCTACTGTATGTGTGGTTTTTTTATGGTGCTGTGTTGCTGTTGCCAAAAATGTTTCAACATCTCCAAAAAATGAATTGCTACCCAATTTAGCTGGTGATTAATTATGTATGCTACAGTGTAGCACTGGAAGCCTCATTAAAGTAAGGCAGTGTGTCTTCTTATGTTATTAAAATCCAATGCAGCAAAACAAATGCGGGATAAGACTATTTTTAGTGTTGGGGATTATGTTGGATTTTGCAACTTGTGACTGTTTATGCAAGTTAATAGAGTGTCATTTAATTAAATTGAATCAAATGACTGTTATCTAAATATTATGTCTGCCGTTATATTAAACACAGCACATGCACTTTAACAATTACTTGATCTCACCTTTAAATTTGAAGTTTTATTGATTTCCGTATTAAATTATTTATTTTGACATTTCTCTGTGACATTACTCTCTGAAAAACTCACCCCGTTCTTCCTTTTTACTGCAACAAGAGCTTCCTTTCCTTTGCAGTGCTTCTGCGTGTACTTTCCTTCTTCAAAAAGAGCATTTTTGCCAAAAGAAGTAGATTTTGTTTTACTGACTTAAATGAGTATTGCAGAATAAACGTCGACCTTTCTGTCATTTGAACATTGCTCTCCTTAATGCATCCTCAGCACACACACACTCACATGCATGCACACACACAGAGATTCAGCGACTGGTTGTGTGTGAGGTTGCTCTCTGTTAGCACCTACGCCACATGCAGTGGGTGTCATTGTGTTGCCATGGTAACTAAGCATAAACTGAGTTGTAAGTCTTGCCTGCATAGCTAACACGGTAGGAGACACTCAGCACTCTGCTGGTCATACAGCACGAGCAAATCTTTTTTGAACTTGAATCCTAATTTAAGAAGCTAGGCAGTGTAGTAAAAATCCAATGTTTTCTCACATCCAATTTGAACTGATAAGAATGAATGTTGCTTCAGAGCAATGCTTCCCATCCAACTCAGTTTTTTTCCTGTGTCCACTTCACTTCTAGTTAACATAATTTACTCAGCTCTCTAACATCAAGCATTTCGTACCGTCTCAAGGTAAAAGGGATTTACTGACCCGTGAAGAGGCGTGGCATTTGAAGATAAAGATTAACGAAAGACAAGCAGGTATTATTACATAGGGAGAAGCTGGAGTCATGTAGTATTTATGAAAGAAAAGGATAGATGAGCAGAGAGTAAGGCAACTGAGTGATGAAAATCTTTTGAAAGGTCATTGTGTAGCCTTGTCTCTCAGGGGACAAATATGTCCAGACCCTTTAAATGTCTCCTCTTTGTTTGGAAAACAAGACCAAATCATGAGAAAATGTTTTCTTCTGGCTCTGCAAAGCTTCACTTTCGATCAGACTTTAAATAATTTTTAATTAGGAATCTTTCTGTTCAAATAGGCCAATAAGCATGTGTCACTTTCTTTATTTCCACTTTATCCCATATAGTTGTTAAGGGATTATTAAACTTTTTAATGATAGGTTATAAATCCGAATCTCTAAATAATGAAGTTGAAAACAAGTCCAGTTATTTTAAAAGTTTTGAATTCAGTTAGTTTACATAAAAAAGTTTGTTATAAAAATAATCAGGAAATTAAGTTAAAAACAGAACATTGTGGACAGTGCTTTCTGCTTTTTACTATTGTCTCTAAATAAGTAGACTGATGGAAACGCCGTAATTTTGATTAAAGGAAAAGTTGAGGGTTTGGGAAGAGGTGGGCACTGCAGCTCACCTGAAACCAGGATGGCTTTATTTTAAACAAGACAAAATGAGAAACATAGCATTTAGATAATGGACAATAGGATTACACTGAGTTTAATATGTGGAAAAATTGTGTTTACATAACAGTTGTCATTTATTGAACTTGTACGCACACCCAAACTCATAATTTTAAATGTCTGCTTTTCTGTGTGAGCATGTGACTCATACAGAAAAGTGGTGGCATAGTTTCAGCAAGCAGCTGTACAACAAAAACACATTTTTTAGTTCTTATCTGGGATTCATGTACAAAAAAAGAAATAAAACTGGCGAAATTTAGATTGAAATGCAGCTTTCTAATCTAAGATATGTTCAAAGTACAGCTATACAATTTCACAGCAAGCTACTGTATTATATTTATTATCACATAGCTGATGCAAATAGATAATGTATTTTAATATTCAGCAATTCCTGAATGTACAAGTCAGAAATGGGAAGCGAATAAATGAAAAAGGAAAAAATATAAATAAGGCTAATTAAAATAGCTATTTCCATGTTTGCAAATACATTTAAAGTGCTGTGATGATTTATTATGTTTTTTTCCTTTTGTGTCACATTTAAATATTTCAGATAATCAAAGAATTTTCAGGATAGACACCAATAACCTGAGTAAATACAAAATGCAACCTGGTCCTTTGTGAAAACCCTTTTTGTTGCATTATGGTACGCATTTGTGGAGATTACATGTAATAGTTCAACAATTTTCTATTTTATTTTTTCATTTTTCTCTTTGAGGTAAAATAATGGATCAATTTGTTGTCGTTGCAATCTTCAGGAGTAATAAAACATTTCACATCTTCTATTGATTTAGAAACACCGTGATTCTTCCCTGATACAGTAAGATATTGTAAGGGGTGTCCCTTTCTCATGCTTTTGACAGTACTTATTCTTCTGTCTTTTGACTTCTACACCAGCTTTGTTTCAGACTGAAGAGTGCATAATTGTAGCCTTATGCACATAAATGCAATTTACTCGTACGGGCTGGACTGAATCGACATATTTGTGTGTATCTGAACAGTCTGCTACATAAATCTAATACAGACATAGAGCAGATAGCAGATGCACAAATGAAGCAAATAATGTAGTGTTATCATGTATGACTGACTGCTTCATTTACACAGCAAACAACCAAAACTTGTCCTTGAAAGAAAATATGGGCAATTTAATGCTGAATACGAAGATCTCTATTCAGATTAGACATTTGAACAATTTGACCACGTTCTTTATATTAAATGTTAAGTGTTATTGGTCGTTTTGAAGTAGACCGATGTGTTTCAAGGGTCGGATTTCCACAGAAAATGTGCAAAGGGTTCTGTCAATCTTACATTACTTGAATATAATGCTGCAATTTAATTTTAAAAATGTGAACCTAAGCATTGATTCAGCATGCACTCGGGAAAAATTAGGACACCCCATTAAATGATATGTTGTTTTAAAAGAAATGTTCTCATATCATCGTGATGGGGGGAAAAAAGGGGTGATTTGGATCTTTATCTGTAATTAAATCACTTCTCCAGAGATTGAACAAGATTAGACAACGGCCACAAAATCCTCAAAACAAAAAAAGAGAGAGACATTTGCATGTTAATGTCTAATCTTTTTTGATATAAATTTATCTGGAAAGGAAGGTGTTTTAAAACAGGTTCACCAAAAATTAGCAGTGTTTTATTCATTCAATAAAGGATAACTGACATAATTTACTAAAATTTTGCTATAAAATATGTTTGTTTTCTTGTATCCTCTCTCTTGCTTTCTTTCTTCTGGTTTTATATGTACATGTTTTCATTACCATACAGCCACATGTAGCTTTAGAGGGGGAAAAAAAAAAAGAAAAAACACCTCAGCTGTAATGAAAGGAAAGAAGATGGAGAAAAAAAACAAGTCATCAGAAATGTGAAAAGCTCTTAAAGGTCAGCGTGCTGTTTGAACGTGCATACGTGTGTATGAGTCCAGCCTGCAATCACACTTGAATGCCAAGTGCCTTTTCTATACAATAAAAAAGGTTCCTTTGTTGATATATGTCCTTTTTGTCATAGTTTTTTAGCTTTCTTTTTATAGACATGCTCAGATCTTGACTGGCTTAGATTAGGTTCAAAAAGGCTCCGATGTTTTCAGTATTTATCGACAGACCTGTCACTAGCAAAGGGAAATACGTTTAATTGTAAAGCACATTTAGCTTGGAGAACTCACTCCCTCAAAAAATGTTTGCTATAAATGAGGCCGGAGAGGCAGTTCATGACAGTCATATGTGCTTTTTTAACAGTGGTAGGTTGCTTAGCATAAAAATGTTCTCTTCTTGTTAGGTTTTTCTATCTTTTTAGCCATATTTGCGGTAAACATCTGGCTTGGTTTCTACAACTCATATGCAGACTTGTTTCATTTGATTTAGGTTTGATTTCATTAAGGTTCAAAAGGGATAAAGGTTAAGCAGTAGTCTTTTCTGACAATCTATGACAGCTTGGCACTCATGGAGTCATTGCAGCCTGTCTGCAGTGCAGGCCCAGTAGGCAACAGATGGAATAAACCAACACATTTGTGTTTTACACACACTCTCCCAAAAGCCAATTAAACATAGAAAATACACCTAACTAACGTATTTAGGACTATGAGAGGAAGTCGGCGTACCCAGGGAGAACACATGCATCTAAAAGAGAACAAGCAAACTCCTATGCTGCACCCCACCATAGTCCAACAAGTGATACGTCATTAATAAGTCAGTGTAAGGTTTAATTTTAGTTTTTATCCAACATTTCCCAACTTTGTAAATAATAAATCCTGTCACAATAGCATGAGAAATGAGTGTTGGCCATATAGAAAATACATTTTTAAAGCCTCGTGGTTGAACTGCACAGCAGTTTTGATCTTCAGAAACCCATGAAAAACAGTGTATCATTTGCAAACAGGAAGCAGAGGTTTGCTCAGGCTGAGTTATTGCTCTCCCTGCCATTTATGAGACAGCTTAAGACTTCACACTCTCAAAGTATTGTAGGTGGATATCAAGAGATACATGTACATAATGTTGTGCAGCTTAGGGGCATCAATGCATTGCATTCTGTGCAATGCATTGATGCAAAAATTCTTTGAACTGCCGGAGGATTAATCCAAAGCAAGAGTCTTTGTCAATCCCCCTTATTATTCGCAGTAACAATGTTCAGATGAACAAAGCAGGGCAAGACATTTCTGGTGAGATGGGGTGTTTAACATAACAAAAGGATGTTTTTGCCTTCATCATAGTCTGTTTTCTGAAAAACCGGGATTTCATTCATTCGGGAAGTCATTTTGCTATCATCGTTTGTATTCATTGCCTGGTTTAAATCTTCATAAGCTGAAGTCTTATTCTTGATCCTGTACAGTATTTCTTGGTTTCTTTCTATTTCTTGTTATATTTTAGGAGGTATTTTTCTTTATATTTACTTACTTGCTGACTTACTATGCACTTGTTTATTATGCACATTCGGTTTTATGTTCATTTGTTTCTCATTTGCATAGGGGCATGGGGTGTGATATTGGATGTGTGGGTGCTTTGAAAATGAAGGCCTGGATAAGAGAGGTCAAAGCATGAGGATGATGTGGTTATGGCTTTGGAATTAATGAATTTACATACGGTAATAAGGTATGTTTGGCAGGCAAAATGCTGCTCCAAGAAGTCTGACCTCTGACAAAAGGACTGATCACAGAAGCAGAGAGAGGAGGAAAAATAAGAGAGCTGACCTTAGAGAAAACAGACCGTTCTCCCACTTAATATCGTAGACACTCATTTACAGACGTTTTCATAAGAGACAGCGCAAGGGGAAAGAGATTAAATTGCTTCATGCATTGATAATATCTTATATTTTGTCGAGATGGAGACAGGACAGAGGCAAAGATAGACAGAGGGAAGCAAGATCGGCACGCTGGCCAATCTCTGGGTGATCCTCGTAATTTCACAGATGCTCGTTTACGGGGTTTTCATAGAGGAGGGAGAGATTAAATTGCTTCATGCATTGAAAATGTCATATTTTTTGTAGAAGTGTGAAGAAGGAGATGGAGGGCGTGAACCCAACTGGTCTTTTGGTCCACAGCTCCTCCGAATCCAATTCAGTCAGACTGCTTTGCAATCCATTGCCCTATTCATCAGCTCGTATCAAATTTTTATTGCACTGAAATACTGATATAACCAAGCGCACTCATTTAATGGACCACTGAGGATTTCAATTGATATTTCATCATCCCTTTTTGTCAATATAGTGCCACTGAAAAAAAAAACAATGTTTTTCTTTTTACCCAAATTTGTGTATTTTCTCTTGTAACTTTTAGAAGATTGAATGTGTTGATGTGGATGTGCAGAGATAGGTGTCTGTTGGTTTTGAGAAGCAGGTGGCAGATCCAGCCACCATCTTCCACTGATCAGTGCACAACGTCACTCACAAACAACAGCCACAACTTCTTATCTATTGAAGTACTTCTCATATATATGTACAGCTTTTGTGATTTCCAATGGACATTTTCACAAAATATGTCTGGCTGATAATAATGTACAAAGCTGAGATCAGCTGTATTTTGTAATTACACTCATATTGTTTAAGCTTCTGTTTTCAGTGTGACCCACCCTAACAATGGAGTCGGGAATATACACATGAAAGTTCTGCCTACGCACACGTCCCCATCTCTACAACTAATGGGTTTCAGGGTCTGTCGAAACAATTCTCTGCTTGTTATATACACATAATTAGTTTTTTCTTAAAGCAGCTTTCCACAAATACAGTATCAATTACCGTCTGTTGCTTCATTATCCTCCCTAGAGACATGTGGAATTACAGTTTTTGAAGTGACAGTGTGTTAATTGAGTTATTAGCCAAAGGTGTGTGTGTGTCTTTGTTTAAAACACAGTTAAAAAGAAAGATGCAAAGTCAAAATGTGCTTTGTTTTTCATTGCATCGATGCAGGTCATATTTTAGCTCCTTTGATCATAATAACCACCTGTTAATAACATAGCCTAAAAGCAGTAACTATTCAGCATTTTCACACAACCTATTTAATTTACTTATATGTTATCTACTCTTCAAATTCACAAAGCTAAGGACAATGTAATGTTTTCTACTATTAATGAATATACAGGTTTAATGTATATTTGACATACAGACAACTCATTACTAGTCCCTGATATAAGGATATTGAGTGACATTTTTTCTTTCCATCCATTTTCTATCCATCCATAGAAAACCATCTCAATTTGTCTCTCAATTAAAACAAGGCCACAAAGACAAACACTTTACTTCTAGATTTTATATTTTTTATTTATTTATTTTCAACCGAAACTGGTTTTTAACTGTTCGAACAGTCATGTGTCGCCACTGTTTTCGGCTCTCACCATCAGACAGAGCACTCTTAGATCTTACAAGTGTGGACTGTATTGTCCCTAATTTAAAACATTCTCTGGACACTCTTGTTTCTCCTTTAAGGTTCCCAAACTCTGAAACTCTCTTCCCACTGACTTAAAACTAAAGACAAACATTAATATCTTCAACAGAGATTTAAACAGCAACGGTGTCTATGCAATGAATAAATGTTAGACTGAAAATAGTCAAATATTGTTTGAATTTTGTAAGCAAGATCTGAGAATATGTAGCAATGATCAGACTTCATTAATCATAAATAAGTTATTGCAGTGCTCTGTGGATTAATGGATACAACATTTTCTGTAGGTGGATGTTGGAGCAGGAAACAGGAGGAGCTTATTGACAACATGCTATTCTTTCGACTATTAAATTGAATGTTGGGCTTGACCATTTCGATGGCCATGTGTGCACAGAGGGCTGGGGGTTTATGGGTATAGACAGACGGAGTGTGGCTGATCGAAATCTCCCTGCTGACAAGTTTAACTATTGATCTCAGTATCTCCACCACCATCACACAAACACCCACACACACATTCAGATGCAAGACCAGGCTGCAAGAAATAGGAAAAAAATCTTTCAGTAACATAAAATATGTTGAGCACCAAGTCAGGTTACCGTTTTGTTAATATGTATAGGTGAGATCTGGAGGTTTTAAATACACCTCAGTCAACACAGCAATGTCAAGTGACAAAATGAAAAATAAATGTTACTCTAAAGGAAAGAGGACATTATCTCTTTTTATTGCTGAAGAGATTTAATATACTATCTTACTTGCACAAAAATGAATTTTATGTTTCACAGAATACTTGCAGGTCACAGAAACTTTAACCCTCAATGAGTCTGAGCACAACAGATCAGCACAAAACAATGTCTTATAGTTTACTCACAAAATTAATTATATCAGTTCATGCAATGTTTTTTTTTATTATTATTTTGTTTTGTTTTGCCTTTTGGGGTCACATAAGAGGAGGATAAAAAAATAACACCAATGTATTGTAAAAATATATATATATATATATGTAAGAAATCTGACTTATCTCAGTTAGTAGACAAAACCACCATTTATTCTCCAAGGCAGAGTTGTCCAAAATCTGTCCCTTTTGGGCCATTCAGGATCCACAAACAATTGAAGACTGGTATAAATTTGGCACCCAAGCACTGGAGGTGAATCCAGACACACACGCACACACACACACACACACATGCACACACACACCCACGCACACACACACACACACACACACACACACACACACACACAAAATAAATAAAATAAAATAAAAAATAAATAAATAAGGTATATAAGACCTTATTAAAAGATACAGTCTTTGGCTGTTGCATTCTTCTCTTAATAAACATTGTTTTTGTCTTTCACATTATTGTATGTTTAGTTTTTGGTTGATCAGGCATAAAAGTAAAACTTTCACAAAAAAAGTTGTTTTCAGAATTTTGAATTTAAAATTTTAAATGCGAATCAGACTGCTCTTGTCATACCTTACATGTCAAAGAAATACACAAAAAATGAAAGAGAATCAAGTAAAACTTCTTCCAACTCAATTTAAGAAACTCTGAAACCGTTCTCTTAGGTTAGCATTTGTCAATTTAAAATAGATACCAAAAACCTTGTTGTGAAGCCGATTTGTCTCCCCCTTCTGGTACAAAAAGTCAAAGCTTCCAGAAGAAAATGTACTAACTTGATACCAATCTCCCTCTAAAAACCTGAACCTTCTTGCTTTGCTGTGGTTGACCACCCTGCCTCGTTTCATCTGCTAAGAAGGGGTCATTACAGTCATTACAATTCATTGCTACTGCTGGTCGAGCAAGGTGATGTCACAACAAACATCAGATTTAAAGCTCTGACTTGCTACAAATCCTGAAGCCGCTGGACTGTTCAGGCTCTGTGTGTTAAAGCAAAGGCTTGACTGTGACTGATGTTGATTAGATTTCTGAATTACACCTTTATATGTGGATTTATGAAGTTGCTGCTCCTGTCCTCTTAATGAAATCAGTTTATAGTGTATTATCCTGATTCTTTCCCTATTCATCACCTGTTCAATGAAACTGGCTTCAGTGCTTTAGGACAGATCAAAGAATTTATACATTTTCTAAAACCTCTACTGGTATTCTTTCACTTTGTGTTGTATATGACCCCTAAATTATATTATGTATTTTTTGACCATTTATATCTAAAGTGGTTTGTAAAAATATTCATCTACCATTAATCTTTTCACATTTTGTCATGTCACAACAACAAACATTATTGTAATCTACTAAGACTTTATGTGATTGAATAGTCTACTTGTCTATTATGTAGATTTCAATTAGAGGTGTCAGAGTAAATGAAGTCAATAAAAAGCCACTTTCCTTTTTACAATTACAGTATGTTCTATTTTGTGTTAGTCTGTCACATAAAATCTCAAATAATTTTATTTATTTATATTTTTTGATAAAGTGACAATGTAAAAAGGTTCAAGGCATATTAAAACTTTATCAAGGTACTGTATAGACTTCTCAACAGCTAAACTGTTGTTAAAGGTTTATCTGTAGGATACAACCTCCCTAAAAACTATTCACAAAATATTACTCTAACGTTTAAGGGAGCCAAAGCTATTTTTTATTTACTAATTTTCTCCCTTTAGTAATTGCTGGAGGCTGCAGCCTCTTGTAGCGAAGATGCAGGGTGCCAACTGGAGTCATTCACTAAGAGCCGATACAGGTACATGTAATTAATCAATTGATAAAAATCAACACATTAAAATCACTATCCTAATTTATTTGCATGTTGGAGGTTGTTGCCAACATCTGGTGTAAAATCCACATCATGGGTCCCATTAGGAATATTTAAACTCCAAATAACATTGATGTATACAGTATTGTTTGCCCCCCAATGCTCTGTGCTCCCCCTCCATCTTATACTAACGTAATGATTTCTTAGCCAGGGAGTGAATGCACCTGTCCTAACAGCAGGGGAGCGTTCAATTTCTAGCATGTTCACAGTGGTGTCCTAACTGCTCATAATGTAGGACGCATGACACAGAACACTGCTGAGGTTAGGGTTTTACCATATGGGGTAATGAGGGGGAACCAACTGCCAGATGGATCAAATGGGCAGGGTTTGAATACAACTGTGTCAATTAAAAAGAAAAGCAACATAAGAATCATCAGACTTGGAGTAAATCTTTGTAGTTAAAGATCCCTCCGCTTCTCTTCTCTTTGCTCTGATCAATAGCACTGTGGTCGATGCTATATATATTATCTATTTTAAAATTTTATCATGATTTCTATTGTACATCACTTTAATTGCTTTGTTTTCCTTTGAATAAAAAACAGATTTTGAATGTGTATTATTTATTTTTGATTGTTTATTCCTTCGCTGAGGATATTGATCTTTATTTGTTGCACATGAATGCATCACCTGCTCTGTTTCAACATTTTATTTGTAGAGAGGGGCTTCACTACTTTGGCCCAAACATTGAAATGATGATGGATTGACGGTACAATTTCACATACGTTTTTTGAAAACTATCATCTTGAATTTATAGCAGATTCTTCTATTGTATTTAATGTGAAGGGTCAGATATATACATGCTCTCCAATATCTAACTAAATGTCTCTGATAAAGTTGATCTTTGACATCATGCTTTTTGAGTCTACATTTTGATATTCTGCAGCACATGATCATGAGGCAAAAAATATTTTTATAAAATAATTACTACAGATTTGAATTTTTAAAAGTACATTTATTTATTTATTTAAGTCACAGATTCATTACTTTGATGCATACATCTTCAGTTTACTTTAAAAAAATGACACATGCATTAATATCAGTTTGGGAACTTTTTAGAGTATTGAACTGTGGCACTCGTGGCTTTCCATAAATATTGTTATTTCTTTGTGTTTTAAGTTCTTGTTTGATTAGGTTTAAGCTCCAAATGACATAGC
Organism: Poecilia reticulata; assembly: GCF_904066995.2. Lineage (NCBI taxonomy): Eukaryota > Metazoa > Chordata > Actinopteri > Cyprinodontiformes > Poeciliidae > Poecilia > Poecilia reticulata. Next base: position 38,816,925 of record NC_088831.1, read on the forward strand.
ATAAGTGGGCTGAACCTTCCTTTAGCAGCTGAGGGTCCACAGCTGCATCTTCATTTAATTTATAGCCTCTCACCTCTTCAGTTCATTTGCAGCCGGTGAATACATGCCATGTACTAACATCAATCCTGAGTGAGTTACAAAACAGCACAGCCATTAACATTTAACAGCCTCCAAACGTTGCCTATTGGACGTTTTCTATTTATTACTTCCACTAGCAAAGATACACAACAGGTCCCTGGCAGAAACTGCTGTGGTAGCACCATTAGAGCAGAGGACATAGAGATGAGAGAGGACTAACTGCAGAAGTTACACCTGCAGCTTTGAGACGTGTTTCTGTATATCAAAGTGATGGAGACTTCCTGATGCAGAACAAAGGACGAACCAAGGCTGCTTATTGACCTCTCTCTATTTTAAACTCTATTAACAGAAGTTTTGTTGATGGCTAAACCATTTTGTGTTTGGGATGGGGGTGTCATTCCTTGATGCAAAGACAAATAAAATGTCATGTTTTATGTAGCTTAAATTTAACATGTATATAATTCCTCAAACAGGCCTGTTTTAAAAACAAATTCTTGACCATTATTTGATTATTAGAAGATCTGGGGAACACTGACTCAGTAGTCCACCTATCTGGAGATTAAAAAAAAAAAAAAAAGTTTGGAAAAATTTAAGTGAGACATTCAAAGTGGCAGCATCATACTTAGGGTTTGTTTCACTGACTTTTGAATTCCCATAAAGCACTTTGAATAGAGTTTTGCATGGATGGTGCTATTCAAATAAACTTGCCAGGGGACATTTAATCAAATATTATGGGCGTGGAAGTTTGAGTTTAAGCCTATATGAATAATTTCCACTGTGTGAGATTGGAAGAAGAATCTATAGTAAATTTTAACTGGAGCACCTGATTTTAATACACTGGAACTATTTGTATGATCAAAAAAGAATGGTTTAATCAAATATTTTAAAGCCCCAAATGAATGATTTTTATGTTCATGATGGGTGTTTTCCACATTTTCCTTCAGTATTGAATAGTAAAAATATTTATGGTTTTTGGCAGTTCATGTATCATTCGCTCAGTGTTTCAGCAGTTGCATTAATAATATAATGATAAGCAATCTAAATAAATTATTCCCAGCATACACAAATATTGTAAACACATCCTACACTGTGTATTGATAAAAAGCTAATCTTCCTCCCCAACTTCTGAGTTAATTAAAAATCATTAGCTAGATCATAATTCATGCATACTTCTAACTTTAAAACTTTATCACAGAAGATAAAAAGGGAGCAAAAAAAAAAAAAAAGTCTTACATGCACAATGCTCCCTCTCCCCTGGGGTTCATTAGTAGCAATGCAATTCAGTGACCCAGAAACTAAACCGAGCTCAAATGAATTAGCAGATCTACACATGCAGGCAGTTCAGCTGCTAATTACAAAATCGAACTCCTCCTCTCAGGGAGGGATTCCCTCCTTTGAAGATGAACCCAACAGTGAAAAGCCAGGATGTTTTGTAAATACAGCTCCAGCATTTGAAACGGCGCCAGTGACTGGAATGTCTGGTTAACTTTTCAACACTTGCTAAATAGAAGTGTTGTAGTTTTCATTATTGCAATAGATTCTTGATTAAATCTGAGATGACTGATTCTGCATAATATGTACATTTTTTGAAAAAAATATGGGTTGTAGAACGCAGTAATCAAATTTAGATGAAAAATATAAAACATTTTGTCTGGAATAAAAAAAAAAAATTCATACTTACTTGCCTCAATTTTGAAGCTGAAGCAGAGAGTTAAAGCATATTGGCAGTTTATTGCAATATCAGCACATGTAACGCACTGATTAAACAAAAGATCCAGGTGAGTAAATATGAGGTTTTGTGGACTTTGCAACAGCCTGTAATTTGTAAGGGGAAAAAAATTATCTTACTGAATAAAACAAATCTCTCTTGTAAATTAGATTTTGGATCTTAATGAAGCAACCTGTATAAATAAAGGTAAAAAAAACAAAAAACAAATGAAGATATGTTATAGATTCTATGTAACTACGTATAGTTAGTAACAGCGTCAACTGTATTTGCAAAGGAATTTGACTACAGATTATTTAAAACATAATTTCTAAGATGTATCACCTTAATTAGTTTTCCCACTAATGGCTAGACCAGTGAGAGCCTGATTATGTACTCCCTATCTAAAAGTTGGATGGAAATTTAGTATGGTTATTAACCCATCTCAGTAACCCCAAAACTACATTAAGATTTGTAGCTTAAACAAGATAAAGTGTGGGAAAGGTCAATTGGTATGAATACTTTTTGTAATCCAGGTTCTCGTTGAATTACAAAAATACAGCAACTCAGTCGTGTTGAACAATAAATCTACATTTTAATGTATAAAAGGAACACGAAGGACATCATCTAAACAAATTAGTGCTTCAGTGTTTTTTTGTTGTTGCAGAAATAGTTTTTTTTATTAATATTAAGTCTGTAAATAAAGGCATTTTGACATAGTTAATTTTTTTTTACTTCAACTTTACTTTCTTCAAAGCTGCATACAAGCTGTACTAACTTTAGAAAGTATTAGAACAGCAGTAGAAGGGGTTACGACATCATGCTAAACAGTTTTTGTAACATAAGTAAGTTACTAAAACATATTGGATTCTTTGATGTTTCGCTGCTTTATGTGCTTTATTATTGGGGCGCTATCCCTTTAAGAAAGTGACAGCAACAAGCGGCGGAGTAACTGGTCAGGAACTGGTCAGGAACGGACGGGGCTGTGGAGGAATCCCAAAACTTTTCCAACTCAGTAAAGTTCTCTTTCTTCGCTGGTTCAACTCACTCGCAGCTTGTCACTGGACGGGTTAATAACCTCCGCGCTCCCTTGTCGTATCTGTGGACGATAAAGTAGATGCGAACGGCTGAGTCGAAACGAGAGGAAATCTTCTGGAATGATGCCCGAGCGACTGCATCCCTCCCTCCTCCAAAGTTCAGCTAAGGTGGCTAACGTTAGCTAGCACAGGAGCTGCTTGCTGAGCGCGATGCGAAACTTTTTTTATTCACCAAAACGATTCGGAGTAAGCTCAGTTGTTGTAGAAAAAGACGCGTGAGTATGAAAAAAAATGGTCTAAATGTGAAACCTTTCATCGTCAGCTTGCTATGATAGCCGGGGCCAGGGTGTAGTATCAGGCTAATCAGCTAGCTTCTTTTTTTTAATTTTTTTTATCAGAACCTGGTAAAGTGGCAAAGAGGAATAATAACGCGACACACCACTCTTTTATGAGGTCCGATCATGAAAGGATCGCAGCACGTATACGTTTCATTAAACTTAGTTTATGCTTTGACCTAACAGCAGCAGCATCTGGAAAACTTGAGGAGAGATGAGGGAGGAGATGTCCACCGAGATGACCACTGCATGGTGATTAAAACTGCAGTTATGTGCTGACTGCTGCCTGTTAAATCACTGACATTTCACTTTGGAAACTTTTTAAAGAAGTTGCTCTGAGTTCTGTGGATTTATCTGTGCAGCTACGCAAAAGCAGCCCAGTGCCACTCCTGTTTTTCTGCCAACAATTTTTTAGTTTTTCTGTGCCTATAATCACAACCCTAAACCTGTCTGTGGTGCACTTTGCAATTTGGATCCTACCTCCTTTTCGTCTGTTACACTATCTCGGATAAAGCTGAGTGTTTCAGGATGAAGGTGACAGTAACTTTTGGACAGACAGGCGTAGTTGTGCCCTGCAAGGATGGATGGACTGTTAGGGAGCTTATCCAGCAAGCCACCCAGAGATACAGGAAACTACTGGAGCAGGTAATTAATAGTACTTTTACTATTATATGATCTCCATTTCTGACAAATGTGATTCTTTGACTTGGGCCGGTATGAGATCACAATTGTATGATAGTATTGAGTATAAGTACTATGGTTTCCTCATGACTGTATTACTACACAATAGAGATGTGCCGATCAGGTTTTTTCGTACCGATACCGATCACCCATGAGGGCCGATCACCGATACCGATCACCGATACCGATCACATAATTATTATTATTATTATTTTTTAAATCATAAACACTACCATTTACATTATGTGGAAAAAGGAACCATAAATTCACCTTAATTTAGACAAAAACTTGTTTTTAATAACTTTTTCCAAGAAGAAAACAAACAGGCATTGTGCAAATTGTACTATCGGTAATACTATCTTTAGCAGACTGAAAACATATGAAGGCTCTGAAGAGGCTAAATAATGCAAAGAGCCAAAATAAAACCTCTTTTTTGGCAAAACATTGCCAAAAAAATTCAAGTATAAAACGTAACAGTCAAAGGCAAATACAGGATCAATTACAATAAACAATCCAGAGTTACTGAATGAAAACTTCCTGATAGCATGGCGGCTAGCTGATTACTGCTAGTTCTGATTGGCTGTTTCTGACTGAGCGGAGTAATTATGCAGAGCAGGGAGGAGATCGATTATTTTTTTAGAGATTATCTGTCTCATGTTAGGACAGCGAAAGTTTTAATACGTATGTAAAATGTATTTTTTAAGTTAGATGCTGCAGCTTTAAACAGAGGTTTGGTGTGAGAGTCACTACCAGGTGGAGCAGAAGCGGCGCTCCGTCTGTGAAATATTACTACCTGTAGCGTGTAGCAGCGGTTCGACAGCGAGAACAGAACCACATCGCAGCTCGAAGACTTAATTAATTTTACGGGTTATTTGTTTAGCTTTCTGACCGTCATGCTTATCCGGGTGAGTGTTTGTAGCTGTGCGCTGCTTTACCTGTTATCTGATCCTCCATATGTCTTTTTTACTGCAGTGAGCCTGGATGTAGCCAAACTCCGTCAAGTATGCCATTTTGACCTGCTTCAATTTTCCGCCGCAACACGCAAACGTCCCCATTCACTCAGTGCGTTATAGTTCCACATCGCTTAGGATTTGTTGCTGTGCGTTTGCGCAGTGTGAAGGAAAGAGGAGACCAGCTGCACAGGCAGGCTGCGAAATGAGAAGCAGGTGATCGGTTTGTTCGTGATCGGCGATCACCGATCATACACGTTTTCACGGAAATCGGCCGATTATGATTGGTGGCCGATGGATCCACACACCTCTACTACACAACATTTTAAAGCTGTAGTATAAATTTAATATGTTTTAAAAACATATTAATAGTGGCTGACACTCTTTTCATTTCTGAAACTTGACTGTCCAACCAGAACTATTTCCAAATCGTGAACTTCTGAATACACATTTTATTCAGTTGAATAGAGTGTTTGTATCTTGAAAATTTGTAGGTATTTGTAGGTGATGCGATTATTTATAATGAAAAAAACGTGAATGGAAAAAGTTTGCACTCACATTCAAAACAAGCACAACATTAAAAAATAACTGAACCTTTTTAACTACTTTGCAAAAGCATTATATGGTAGCATGTTAACAAAACAGTAAAGAGAAAACAAGAACACTAAACAAAGTTTGTATGGGACACCTTTCAAACAGTTCAGGCTTATGTGTGTATTTCTGAACACTCCCTTTTAATGGTGCCAGAAACAAATTTCTCTCCTGCTTGTACATGTTATAGCCTGCATGTCAAAAGCAGTAAACATTCAGCATAGGCAAAGCAAAACCACGGTTGTGAATTTTGTTGTCAGTGTGTGTTAATGCTGTAAAGGATTGTTTTGTATGATAGTTGTTCAGTTAGTTATCAGTCTCTTAAAAAAATCCCACTGCGGTAGACATCCACACCTGACACAGATTACTACGTACAGATTGCTAAAGCAAACAAAATGTGAAGTCTAGTTAAAAAAGAGAGAAGGGAAAAGAAAATATTGACACTGCAATTTTTTTGCGATATCACCATCGTGAATTTTTTAATAACATTCCAGCTGACTGTCAGTGTGCAGCAGCAGGTAAAAAGTAGGAAATCTTGTATTACTCTATTCAATAGAGTTAGAGGAAACTCAACTTATTAAATTTTAGTCGTAGAGTTAGGAAGACGGAAGAGTTTATGAGTTTTAAAATGATATGTTCTCAAATTGTTGGTATGCGTCTTCGGTGTTTAAAAGGCAGCAGCTGTGTTAGCAACTTTGCCAAGGGTACCAGATGGATCAGTGTGTTTGTGAAAATGAACAAAACCATGAACAATTTTTGCTTTTTCTTTCTGATGGTCAGACTTTTCAGCCTTCAGCTAGACAGATTATTCATTACTTTATTATTTTGTAATAATATGCAAAAATTTATATGAAGAATGACAGAAGAAAACTAAGATCAGTTTTTATGAAAAAGTACTTTCATAACATAAGAAAATCATCCAAAAGCTCTTTCATTTTTATATCATTAAAGAACCATAAGATTTTCAGAGCCCTAAGTCTTGGGAAATTAGACAAAGCCACGGAGGTCCGGTTCTCCATAACTGCTGTATAAAAAATTAAAAGCGTATCTGATATGAATCGGGATGGCCCAGACAGGAGCAGACACGAGTCATTTCCAATTTAGTTGTGAGTGTAAAATGCAAATGACTCCGTCTTGTGATTCCTTTATGACTGCTGTTGATTCCCTGCACTGCTCTCAGGGCAGGAACCCCGTGACCTCCATCAGACAACCAAATCATCTCAGTGACTTGCTTCATATTGGGTCCATTATTCAAAAAGCACAGCAGCCTTATGGATAGATAGGCTCAGTTTTGATTGAAGGAGAGATGTGTCGAAGCAGTGTGTGTATGTGGGAAACTTTGGCTGGAGAGATGCCCTCATTTTCCTCTTTTTTTGTGCTCTCTGCACCTTTTTTGCCTTTTAATCTGCTATCCATATACCACCCTCTCAGCCCACACAGCTCTCATTTATCATTCTTATCTTTCACACCAGTACATCTCTTCTCCACCTTCCACAGTGCCGTGCACACGCAGCTAAAAGCTTTGTTTCCCCTTCAGGTAAACTGTGCTTCCTCTTTGTGCACTTCCCCTTTAATGAAATGACTCAGTTCCATATAGAAATAGGAAGGCTTTCTTTTTTACATCTGCAAACCAACTAGTTTTGCAAACCGATAACAAATGGAAGGAGATTTGTGTAGCTCATATTTGCTTTCTATAAGCTCACAAAGTGTTAACGATTAGTCATTATTGATTACTGAACCTGTCACGGCATTAAACATCCTGTGACAAGAGCTTTTTTGTAGTGTACAGTGTGTGTGCCCTTCAAACTTTGCAAGGGAGGGTGCTAATGAAAACATGTTGTACATTTTCATTAGCACGTACACCACGTGCTAATGAAAACATGGTGTACTTGGTTGTACTTTTACATCGTATAATTAGTAGTCAAGTCAAGTTTATTTGTATAACACATTTTTACCAAAACAGTGTTTTCAGAGTCAAAATGATCAAGCAAATATACTTCAAATATGTTGATCTATGTTCCAGTTACTCAGTAGAGGCAACTCTAAATAGGTGGGGTTTTAGCCTTGACTTATAGGAACTGAGAGTTTCGGTTATTTTGCAGTTTTCCAGAAGTTCTTTCCAGATTTGTGGTGCATAGAAGGTGATGCTGCTTCTCCATGTTCGGTTCTGGTTCTGGGGACACAGAATAAACTGAAACCAGATAACCAGAGTGGTTTGAAAGATAGACACAATAACAGCAGGTCTTTAATGTATTGTGGTGCTAACCCATTAAGTAACTTATAAACTAACAACTGTATTTTACAGGGTACCAGTGTAGGGACTTTAAAATTGAGATGATGTGCTCCATCTTCTTAGTTTTAGTGAGAAAGCAAGCAGCAGGGCTTTGGATCGGCTGCAACTATCTGATTGAAGTTTTAGCATATCTGTAAAGACATTGCTGCAGTAGTCAATGCAACTAAAGATGAGTTTATCTAGATCTTGGTGGGACATTAGTCATTTCAGCCTAAAAATGTTCCTCAGGTGATAGAAGACCAACTTCGTGACTATTTATGTGGCTCTGGAAGTTCAGGTCTGAGTCCATCATTCCGCCACTCTAGCTAATGTACATACTGGTGTGAACGAGGATCCATATGGTAGTTAAAAGTCCTAAATTTGATATTTAAATGTTGCTTTTCAAAAAGTCTTTACTTTATATTTTCCTTATGATGTTATCATTTACATTTATTAACAAATAAGTTATACTTTTTTTTCATTCATTTGTGCATGTTATTGGTTTATGGCTTTCAAGTATTTGCAGGAATACTTTGAATACTGGAGGCCCATTGTAAGTGAAGCAACTAACTAATGTTTTATTATGAAGGTTTAAAAAGTTCTTCCTACTAAAACCTGCAGAGTGTAGCAAATTAGTTACAAATCTACCTGTTAACTTTGTAAATTTCAAATGAAACACAGAGGACACTGTTTTGTTATCTCTAAATTAGTTTAAATGAAACTGAAAAACAAACGGGCACACACTGTGTTGTGCTGGACTTTGTCGGATTTGACTTAATTAAGCACATTTTAGATCTTAATGTTCACTGAGAGACAAGGTGAAAGCTGCATGTGTTTTCTGTACCCCTCTGTTCCATTGATCAAATCTTTAAACACATTGTTTTCCACGTGTGTCAAAGAAATTATTTGGCCCGGATTTGCACCGTGAGTGAATTTGAGCTTGCTGTTCTCTTTGTTCTTTTCTCCATCTTCCCTCCTTCCATTGTAAGTCTCTCAGTTAATCCTCTTCCTGCAAGTCCTAACATTATTATGCTTTTCCTCCTCATATTTTTGATTAATTTTAAGATAAATATTCATATTTTTTGACATAAAGTTTTTCTCTGCCTCTCCTTTCACAACCTTTTGGCTATCGACTCCTACACGTCTTTCTCCTCCCTCTCTTGTTGGACTCCTTGGGAATTTAGTTTTTCTCAATTGCTTCATCACATCCGTCTTTACTATGTCTTTCTTTGTGTTTCGTCTCCATGTATTTTTCCCCATGTGCTCCCCACCCCCTTCCTGTTCATGTCACTCAGTCATTTTTCGGCAACGCTAATCGGTTGTAGCTGTATAATTATTGCTGTTAATGTGTTTCAGGATTAGAAAGCTGGGGTGTCTGTGTTGTAAAGCCGTCCAGTCTCCCTAATCTTCCTTCACAGTCCTCGCCAAATCACATTTTAAAATTCTCACTGAGGGAGCTTGCTTTCTGTCTGTCTTCCTCAGTCTTCCCTCCCCCCATATTCCTAATGCTACTTAGTGAGTTCAGTGTTGTATTAAAACCATTTTTATTATCTTGCACATTCTTGCATGTGCATCACTGTTAAATTGACACTCTTAGGCTCATTTATGAGCTCTTTTGTTAAGAGTTCTCAGAACGGTTAAAGAGAAGCCATTGCTTAACAGAGGAAAGCAAAAATGTAGTTAAGTGGTATGAAAAGTGCGTGGTTCCTTGAAAATGAGCTGTGAAATGAGTATAGGAGAACATTTATTTAGTTGCTATTTTGTTTTATTGAGCTTTTAGGAATGTCTTGGTCTTCAAACTCTAGGCTACACATCATGTATAATAATGTGAATAAATATATCAAGCACGCCTTGTGAATATTTGAAAGTTATTTTAAGAGTATAGAGACGTTAAAGTATTATAAATAAAAAAAGAAGAAGAAAATATTCAATGTTCAGTTTTATGTAATGAAAAAGGAAAATTTTTGGTGAGGCATAAATCTGGACACCTCCACTTTTATGTCCACTCAAAATTGCATCATTTGCATATAGGCATATCATATTACTTGCACATGATTAAAACATAATTACTCTGCATATAAAGGGGGTTTGTCCAGTTTAAACCTCAGACACTTAGCTTGGTGGAATCCTTCACCGCTAAAAGGGAGAATGAACACAATTGTATTCTCTAATCATATGATTGTAGCATCTTATGATTCTGGTTAGCAATGAAAAGAAGTCAGTAAAATTTAACGAGCCACACAGTGGTACAGAACATAACGGAATATTCAAAATAACTGTCAAAATGGCTGTCTAAGCAAGTTTACCTTTGATGACAAACTGCAAAATCCTAAAATAAGTCTTAGACATTTCTAATGGGACCCACAACAGGCTTTTGTCTAAATAGATCAATAACATTATTTAATATATTTCATCAATTCAGTAGTGATTAAAATAATATGGCATAATGGAAATTGTATTTTATTATTTTATTTGAAGAAGTGATTGCTGTTGCTCCTGAAAATTGTTACTGAAAATGGTCCACCAATCTGAAGGACAGTATTTCTCCAAATGTAGGCTTTTTCAGCTTACACTTGGTTTGATCTGGAAAATGTATTCATTTCATGAAAGTAATAATGTTGGATATCCCCAGTTTTGCTTCTCTTACTTGCACTTTAAATAATTGAAGATTTTTCATAACCCTAATGTTTCCAGCACAAATCTAAATAAATTTGAATTGCATGTCTTGGATTGGAATTATAAGATGCAGTCACAATAAAATAAACAATACATTGATTTTAGGTGCTTTTAAATCTTGTTTCACACTAAAGGGTGCACAACCTTAAACTAATATTTATGAAACTCCTTCAGTTTTACATGACTGGACCAACTTTTTGCACTGCTGCTGGTCGGCTAAATAAAATCGGGTGCATCCTTTTTGGCCGCATCACATTTGAAGTACTCATGATTCAATTAATTTTGATTTGAAAACTTCTCATCCGAAGTACAACAGCCCTGAGCATGATGCACTATATTTCACTGTGGGCTTGATGTTCTGTTGTTCTAGTGATTTTCTTGTGCCAAAAATACTTGTAGGTATTGGGGCTTTAAACTTATGTAGCTCTTTTTACAGAGGCTAAATTCACCAAACAACAACCAGAAAATACTGTGAGGGCCTAATACTGCAGTAATATGTTCATAGTAGTCTGTACACTCTTATAAGGCAACAATAGCATTCTTACATTTATCAGTCAACTCAGTTCAGCTTGACCTGTAATTATATGATTTATTTCCAAGAAACAGCTCGGGAACCAGAGCTATCAGACTTGATTTATGAATGCGGATTTGTTGTGGGAGAGTGTGTGTCTGTATTGAGAAAAATACTAATATTTTTCAAACGGTAATATTCAAAGAGGTCACTGTGGTGAAATCAATAAGTCTTTCAAATAGGTAGCAATCTTGGATAGCATAGAGAAGAAGAGGCGCCAGAAAGGGAGGAAGGAGAGAGAAGAAACAAGCGGAGGCTGTTTTCACGGGGAGTCACCAGGAAGTTATTACAATGTTGACGGACTTTCTTAATTGACTGACGAAACAGCAGAGTGTGTTCCTGGGGGTTTTCGAATGTGAACATACTGATTATTTTTGAATGTTACAGTTTTCCTAAGTTTTAATTAAAAAAAGGAAGTTCTGAAAATTTGTGAAAACAGTACCTACTGTGTCTAGTTCAGTTGTGATTAGGTGGGAAATGAAACCAGTCGATCGTTACTTTGTTGATCTGTTTATAACTTGAAGTATTACTGAATGTGGTTTGTTGTAAAAGACCACACTTCAGTAAAACTGTATGCAGCAACACTGGCTTTTGTATTTACAGACAAAATAAACTTTGGGTAATTTATCAATAGGCTGATCTACTCGAAATCAATGTTTTTTAATAGGTATAACATAAGTACTTTTCCTACATTGTTTTTGTTTGATCACATTACAAACAAAAAATAAATACACTACATGTGTTGCACCTTCACACTTTTAATTTTAGAATTAGAGAACTCTTACTTAATTTATCTATAGAGGTATAGTACATGCATTCATACCGAAGTTTTACGTTTCAAACATCACAGATGAAGTTGGATAAAGAAAGTCACCTGCGATCAATATTCTAATTTTTTACAAGCCATGACAGAAAATGAACACTTTAATCTGCTATCTAGGACACTCCACACCAAATTAATGCAATAGTATCATGCCGAAGTTTAAGGACCAGTCTGTTTTTTTTAGGAAGCAGGCCACAGAGTTTAGGTTTTCGGTAAAATGGTGGCAGTGGAGTGAGAAATATCAGAAGCTCACTTGATGTTTTTGTTAAAATTAATTTTCTATACTTAAAATAAGACATACTTTTTGTTGAATAAATACCATTCAATATGCTACCAGGATTCCACCAGAATTACTAACCGAATGGTACTTGTTTGTTAACCAACACCAGCTAGTGGTCAGCAGTGTCAAGATGTTAACTCCAGACAGCCTAATTATTTTGTAATTTTTCAAAGAGGAAGTTGTTCTGTTTTGCCTTTAGTTTGCATGAAGTCAAATCTAAACTATTTGAAACACTTTTTATGTTGTTTAATTTTATAACAAGGTTACCTGGCACTTGTGTACCATAGTCCTGCACTATAGCGGAAAGAGGCTTACCTCCACTAATTTTAACATGCAACCAAACAATCCATCTGCTTTATCAGCTGACTCTGTTGCTTGGCAACATTCCGATATCCATATTGGTTTTATTGAGATGACGCATCCAATTGTCATCCATTTATTTCTTTATAATTATCTGTTGTGTGATAACTTTGATGAATGTACTTAAGAATTTCTTACGCCTGGCTGAAATCACACGCAAAAAATCTAAATATTACGATGAAAATTACCCTTGACAAAAACTGCTCATACTTGCATGTTTTTCAAACATCAAAACATACTTTGATCAGTATATTTTATTGATTTGTTGAATTGTAAGGAAAAACCTCAAAAAAACGGCATGACCAAAACCATGCAATTTAAAATGTGTGTACTTTATGTTTTGCCGTGGCTTTATTGTCCTTTAAAATGCTATGAAAATGGGTAAAGAATGAGTTACTAAACATCAAGAATCCTTTTAAAAACATCTTTTTGCCGAAAGAAGTTTGCTTGGAAGGCAGGTAAGCAATAATTCCACTAGGTTTGATAGCAATGAAGAAGACATCTGAAAGAACAAGCTCATAAAGTTGTAAAACATTCTGGCTCCTTTCAGGTCACAGGCAATTATATTTGAGAATGAGGGAGAGAAGGGGAGGAGACGCGTGCCCGATTTTCTTCAGAAATACCGCAGGAATGTGTTGAATTCCTCATTCTGTTCTGTGCTGTTGACTTAGGTAAAGAGCAGTGCTTTAATGTTCTCTTAAGTCAACCTACCACCAACCTTTCTGTACACGATGGGACGTGGTAGCTTGCAATCAGCCGTCACACTGAGCTTTCTGACTATGTAGGAAATCCGATTCATGGAGACAGTGTGGGCAAGCTGTTCAAAAAGACGAATTCTAAATGTAAAATTCCAAACTGTACTTTAAAGTACAAAATTTCTAACTTCTCAACTTTTAGCTCTGTGCCTTTCCTACTTTAACAAGAGGTCCGAAGGGGCGGCTGATGACCTAAAAACAGTTGCAGGTCACCAAAGGAATGAGGGTGTTGGTGTAATGCAAATAACTTCTGCCACAACATTTTTCACTGCTTCATGGAGATAAAACATGAAGCACTAACCCTCTAAAAGCGGGTTAGTGCCTGCAAAACTCAGCTTTAGTACACATAAAAGTGAACTTTCCTTTTAACTTTATGTTGCTAGATGTTAGAGCTAATTAAGTTTTGTGGTTGATCAATATACAAAGAACAATAAACACATACAGTATTTGCCGTAGTGTTTAGTCTACCTGCAAAATAGATCAATTGGTTTGTATTATTAAAGCAACAAAGAAAAGTTACGCTCCTCTAAAGTTTTTTTCTCTCTTTGTATAAAGAACTATTGTCTAGACATTCAATATGTAATCATTGTTAAAAACCACACAGGTCGCACAGAATTGTTACAGAAAAGTGCACAACCTTCTCTTGTCACTTCTTCTTTTGGAGAATAAAAATAATTTTATGTTTAGCATGTCTTTTTGTCAAAGGATAGTCAAGAGGAATATGTAGATTTTGTAAGCACCGTTTGATGTTGATGCTGGATTGAGAATGTGAAGTTATGTAATGTTGCCAATGCAGTTGTGTCAGTGTCAAAGTGCGGCTTCTCTAAAATTAAAAACCTGAACATATGCCAGGTACTATCAGTTGACAGTGTTGATGATGTGTAAACTGGCTTGGTGTCAAACCTCACAGCAGCACGCTGCAGTTCATTTGGAAAAGAAAGCAGGAATTACGAAGAGCTAAGTAAACCCATGTTCAAGCAGTGTAAAACAAAAATTGGAGAAATGCTTTGATTTTCAGTGGTAAAAAATGCAGTTGGAGTGGACAGAGATTATGTTTAACTTGTGAGAGTACTTTATTGCAAGTTACGTGCAATGTGATACACCAATACAGTATAGATTTATATGCGTTTTTACATTTTGTCACTTTACAACAACTAACTTAAATGAATTTAGTTCTATTTAGTTTCCCCTTTTTATTGTGCTTTTGCAAGTAAATTCTGTTTCTCTGGATGAGCTGTATACATGGTATGTGTGGTAAATGTATGGTGTGTTTTCTAAACCAACAAATAAGTACTGCATCATTGCGAAGAGAAAAGAAATTTTCTAATTATCTTACAAATGAAAAAAGGTGTGCATTCACCCCCTTTTTGTCAGTAGAACTACCTTTTAATATGATTACATCTGAAAGTGTTTTGCAAGATAGCTGAGCCTTAGTCAGAAGTTAAGTATACAAATCTGTGCTTTGATTGGACCATTCTAATATAAGCCAGTGCATTGAAGCTGATTTTTTAGGGATGTTGTCCTCTTGGAATAAAAACTTCTGCTCCATGTTTTCTCCATCTTGATTTTATTCCAAGACACCTCTGTATTTTGCTCAATTCATATTCCCATCAGCTCTAATCAGAAACCCTCACAGCATGTTGCTACCACCACTGTGTTCTACAATGGGAATGATGTGTTTGTGGATCATGTGCAGTTTCACTTTTCCAGCACAGATTTTTTAAGCTTTGCTTTGCTTAGCAAGGTAGCTTACATTAGAACACTTTCAAAAATGCAATAAGACCAAATATTTTCCCTTTTATGGCAATTACAACGTAATATAGACAGTGTGTCATCTTTTGATTAGATATAAAAAAGCTGATATTTCCAACGTTTTTAAGACATGTACGACATGTATCTGCCAGAACAAATATGTCATAATTGTAACACTCTCAGTTTTGTGTCTGTGGGCTCAAATGAAATTAGTTCTGCAAAATAAGATCCAGTTAAGTTTGCGTTCTGTGTGGATTGGCCTTTGGAGGCATGTACAGGAACACAGAGTGGCTCCTCTGTTCCTTGCACCTGACCCTGAAAGAAAGATTTAATGAAGCAGCTCCCTGTAATATTTTGATGGATACCTTTCTGTAGGCTGTGTGCGGCTTTTAGGATGTGGGTGTGTGTATGCGCTCGTGTTGTTGTTGTCTCAATATGTTGTTCGACAACTAGCTCTGTGTAGTCAGCTGTCCAGTACAGTGTCGGTGTCATTAATCACAGACCCAACACAGCAGAGAAAAGGGGGTTAGGAGGGAAAGAGAATGGGCCAGGCGAGAGTCGTAATCTGTACAAGGCACCTAGAGAAAGATGTGGAAGATGTGTGGAGGCTGGAAACAAAGGGAACCGAGGGGAGGTCGGTCAAGAAGAGAAGGCTGTTGAAGCTTGCAGGCAGTAGATAAGGTTGTTTGTGGATGGTTTGAGTTTGGCTATATTCTTTTTTTTTTTTGGAAGGAGACAAATGATGTTTTCAAGAGCTGACAGTTTCTTTTTACCTCAGTGAAATATTTGTGACGTGCTTCCAGAGATATAGGGCAGTAGCTCTCTCTTTCACTGTACGCCGACATGTTTACACTGACCACTTGACAGCGTGGAGATATTATGCATTAATGTCTCCACCAAAAGAAAAACCTGTGTTTTTGCTAACCTGTATTATTTAATTTGAAATTAGTTATTTATACGCACCTATTCATAGTTTCTCAGGTTCAGCTGTTTGCAAATTTTTCAGGGCAATGTAACTCCATATCATGGAAAACTTACCTAATCAAATATTTTTTTTGAGGATTTATCTAAAATATTTGAAAGAAAATGCAACTTGGGGAGCTGAAATACCTATGATAATGGTACTTGACATGCTATTGGCTGACATTTACAAAACAGCCAATCCAAAAGCACCATTCGGTTTCCTTGCCGCTGATTGACTGTTTCCCAATAATAGAGATAAGACTGCAGATCTTATCATCTTTGGTAGTGCTAAGATGGTTTCTACTGTACATTTTAATGTATATTAAGGTTTATTTAATCTTTGAGCAATTGAGATAGGCAGTTATAAGCATTTTTAATTTACATTTTTAATTACTCAGTGATCCTCATCATTTCTCATCTAAGCTATTTCCGAGTTTAATGATTCTTTCAGTTTAATGTTAATTAGTCCAGTACTTCTGGACTTTTTAGCGACTTCTAGACAGTTCTGGTCCACTAGCCTGACAAATGCCATAGTTCTACTGTAATATAGAAATAAATTGGAAATTGCACATTCGCAACAGTTCTTAATAGCAGTTTCAATGTGTCTTAATGTCAATTGTTAAGGAGCAATGTTTGTGTAGTTTTTTTTTATGTAAAAATTTGACTCGATTAACAATGATACAAAGATTAAAAGGGCAAACAGCCAGATGGATGAGTTGTTTAAGCACATTTAACCTTTCTTCACAAACAACTTTTCTCAAGAACAGTGGAAAGGACCAAAATTTGTGAACTTTGACTATAAACTGACACCAATGACGGTACACCAGGATAAAGGTAGCTGGTGGCTATTTACACTTTCTTCATTTGACCTCTGTAGTTGAAACTGACAAATATATGGGACTTTATGGGAGAACTAATGAGATTTTAGAAATAGCTGAAACTCAAAGGCTAAATAAATGACAAAATAATATTTCAGTTATTATCTAACAGCAGATCAATTGTTTGCAGCTTGTTGATTTTCAGTTGTGTTCTGTATCTCAGGAGGGAGATTTTGTCATTCGAACCCATCATGTTGAGTACTGTGACGGGGGTATACTGGACCCTGATGACATCCTCAGTGATTTGGTCGAGGACAAAGACAAGGTAAGAAAGCTGTAAGGCAAAATGTGTACATTGTGTGAATTATTCTTCTTAAGGAAGGAATTTTAACATCCAAATGATCTAAAGGCTCCTTAGTAATTATTAATGTAAATTTACAATTTCCATAATTTCTTGAAATCTTGAAAGGTAAGAAATTTTATATAATTATCATATGGGTCTGTAAATGTTTTGAAAAGAAAATGGGTATGGAAAAGTATTGCCTTTCCCAGATTATATATATTTTTTACTTTTGGTTTTCATTTATGTTTCTGATTGTCTGTTTAGATCTTATTTTATTTTGTTCCTCATATTAATTCAGTGATCCTCATCATTTCTCATCTAAGCTATTTCTCGAGTTTAGGGATTTTTTTCAGTTTAATGTTAATGTCTATTTCAGGTTGTATCCCTTCCCCTCAACCTGGCATTCTGCTCTCCTTCCAGCTGCATCTATTCACTTGTGATTAGCTCTTCTTGTCCTTTTGTCATTCCCACATCTTCCACTCCTATTATTCCACCTTATTTTCTTTTGCTCTAGTTGTTTCTCTTCCGATTTTCCGATTTACTAAAGACTGGACATTATATGGCATTCTGGTTTGACACTTGCACTTAGATTCTACCATTGCCCCATAAACATGACATATAGTCAACATAATATCCATCCATCCATTTTCTTACACCCTTGTCCCTTAGTGGGGTCGGGAGTGGTGCCAGTGCCTATCTCCAGCTAACGTTCCGAGCGAGAGGCGGGGTTCACCCTGGACAGGTCGCCAGTCTGTCGTAGGGCAAAACAGAGACACACAGGACAAACAACCATGCACACACACACTCACACCTAGGGACAATCTAGACAGACCAATTAACCTAACAGTCATGTTTTTGGACTGTGGGAGGAAACCGGAGTACCCGGAGAAACCGGAGAACCCACGCATGCACAGGGAGAACATGCAAACTCCATGCAGAAAGATCGGGGCTGGGAATTGAACCCAGAACCTTCTTTCTGCAAGGCAACAGCTCTACCAACTGCGCCACTGTGCAGCCCTCAACATAATGTACGTCTGAATATTCAAAAATAAGTTGCCTTTTGCTTTTTACCATTCTAGCCATCAAAACATCTGTTTTGCCACCCTTTTTCCATCCATTTTTCCTCCCCATTTCAAGTTTTCACATATTGCACATTTCAACTCAGACCACTCTTAAAATAGCTGTCATAAATTAATTGTGAACTTTAACATTTGCATCAAAAATGTGCCAAAAACTGCCTGAGAAATCTGAGCCTATATAAACATGGGCTTTTGAAATGAAATTGTGGAGGAACTCTTTAGATGGTCCATTTCCCCCCCCAAAAAACTGATGGTTCACTCAAAACAGGCTTACATGGCTAAGCTGTTCATACGGTCTACACAGTTCCAGAAAAACCTGCATTAATCTTTGAATATTTTATACGTCTGATTTGTCTGTATAATACATTTAATGCCTACCTATTAAGTAGTCACTGAGACAGCTTAATACACTGTGAAGAAGGAAAAGTGTGTGCAGCTATCAGTATATTTTGTGTGTTGGACTTTAAATGTATGCATGTTCACACTCCAGTTTATTGAGCTGCTATAGCCCACAAGCTATTCCCTCGGATAGAATATTGCTTCTCTAGCAAAATTCAAAGGTAAAGGTTTTAACTTGCCTTCAGCAGAAGGGAATACCATTACCATTTACTTGAGGCAAACCAAATCCATATATATATATATTTTTTTTCCTAATTCCCCCTCTAGGAATGCGTCAGTTTTTTTTCTTAACTCTTCGGAAAAGTCTATTTTTGAGAGCTCTGTCATAGAGTATGGTATAATGTGATAAACAACCTGGATGAAAGACTTTCTGGCTTAGGACATCAAATGAATCTCACTGTATGGCTCTTCAAATTAAACAGAGTCAACACGTTTTAATGAGCTTGGTTCCTATGGTGAACTGAATTTTTCATTTAGGTCACTTCTTAAAAAAAGCCAAGGAACCTGCTGGCTAGAAAGTGTAGTGCACAACATATCTTCTTTGTGTCCTTGCCTCACACTGTATGCCTTTAGGGGGGTCTAAATTCAGTTGAATATATGGGAATTTTCCTGCACTAATTAATATCAAAGTTGCTAAAGTTGTGATTTTTTTCTGTCCTTAAGCACCTTTAAGCACAGAAGCCTTCTCTTTCTTGTTAACCATGAGTCAGGCTTCTTTTCTTTCCTTAATTCAACAACGGTCTTTATCTATGAAGTTTTAAAGAGCAAAATATTTCACCATTATCTGAGCTGGGAGTGTATGTATTACAAAAACTTATTGCCATGGTTTTAAGGGTAATGTGGAATAGTTTGAACTCGCGCTGATGCAAGATTTCACTTGTGCTTTGCTTTAATTTGTAATGCTTTATTATCCAGAGGTGTCTTAAGCTCCACTTTTGATGAAACTGTGCAGCTTACAGGAGGGATGGGCAAATGTTTTTTTTCCACAAACAGCTGTGACTCTTGAGATCTGGACCATTTGCTTTTGTTTAAAGTGTATAATTGTTTCTTGTTTTTTTTCCTCTGAATTAAAAGCGTTTCTTTGTAATTTATTATGTTTGTGTTACTTGCTTTTACAGTTCTGCAGGTTGGTGTTGTAAATGAGAAGTAGTTTGCTATCGTCTCACCTGGTCAGATAAGGTCAAACGATATAATAAAATCTTGTGCACAGATTTGATTTATATTTCTGTAACGAGCAACGCGATACATGTAAATGGACTGGTGTATTGTAGATACATATTGTATCTTCAACATTTACTTACACCACTAAGATAAAAGATGTTAAGAAGAAAAGTGATTTCACCCCCCCCACCCTTTTTTTAACATCAGCATATTTAAACTGGGACATTGAAGAGAAAAAAAAAATTGTTTCAGTACATGAATTTATTGAAAATAAAATCCGACAATAAGAAATGCATTTTTGTTTAAACTCACTGGTGACTCAAAATTGTTTTCATGGTGTTGATACTTTGTACAGCCTCCTTTTTTTTAAAGCATAAAACTTAGACAATTGCGATAACCGTTCAAAAGAACCAATGATGGCCCATTTTCAGTTCTCTGAGTATTTTTATTTCAAAGATTTCTTTTTTATTTAAAATGCCCGTTTATTTCAAAGTTCATGACAAGACTCCCAAATTCATTAGAAAAGGCACAGACCCACAGCATCACAGATCCTCCACTGTACTTAACAATGGGGACTTTCTTTGTGTGGTTGCTAGATAAATTTGAGCCCTCTTCCAGCCTCATTTCTCACAGTTCTAGTTATTTTAAAAGTCCAAGTTATGTTTCTGTGTCTAGACATGAGCAAAGGCTATTTATAATAATCTAATGGCCACATATTTACATAACATGAAAGGTTATTTAGCTTTTTTACTTTGAAAGACTAAGAGAAATGGGGCTTTGTTTGATTTTATATTTAAATTTCATTGACCAAGTTTGAAATAAGTAACTAAAAGTAACTTTTTTTTATTGAACTTTTAGGGTTGCTAATAATTGTGACACCAATTATTTTCATAATATTTTTCTGCTTTCGTTAAAGGTTCTTCAAATGTTTTTTTTGTGTGTGTAGTAATGCTGTTGTAGTAAAAAGTGAATTTGATTTATTGTTGTTTTAGTGCATACCAATAAGTGTGTTTGGTGCTGTAGCCTGACAAATGGTGTAAGAGGAGAAAGACTTATTTTGATCGATTGTATGAATTATGGGAGCATCTGGAAGTCTCTCCTCCCAAAAGGCAGTACATCTTCATACGTTGTGTACACCTGACATAATATTGTTGTGATATATTTCTAGATGATTAGAAAGTTGCAATAGGCAACTTGCATCAACTCCAGTTGTACGGTTTTGAGAGATGATTTAAATAGATGAGCCTTGAAGAAGCCAAGTACTGATTTTTTTTTGAAGAATTAAAAAAATGAGAAGGTATAATTAAAAAATCCCATAAATTCACATTTTTGAAGGATAGCTTTATGCTAACTGCCTACTCTTTTAATCATGTCCAGAAAGAATCATACAGAGTATATATATATATATATATATATATACACGCACACTGGGGAGAATCAAATATAGCACGTCAAACCTAAAAAAAAAAAACAACACATCGAAATGCTTGGATCAAATGATGAGTAGCAAACTAATTCCTGAAAAACACACATAAGCAAGGCTGATACACTGACACAAACCAGAAAAATGCACAAAATGACACCCGACAGTGCACATTCCTGAGCACCAGAGATTGCATATAAAATGAAAGTGAAATATTCATTGAATTCTGAAGCCAGGCTCTCGTAGTATTACTGAGCTGAAATGAATAAATGGTTCCTAATCCCAGATGAGTGTTTTACTGTTGGCAGTCTGCCTGGCTTTGGATTTATGATCATACGAAAAACAGAGGAGAGCTGAAGTCTGCCAAAGTCATGGGTCAAAATGCAGTTTAAATAAAATCAATGGTATCAGATATGTATTGATAACGTGGTAAATAAATCAAGGTAAAAAGAAAGTAACCCCTCTTTCTATGAAAAGGATTTAATACTCTTAAAACCAAAATAACTTTTACCAGATTTTTAAATCTGAACCTTGAGTGTGTGACATAAATAATCGTTTAATCATGTCGTTATTTATCAAGTAAAACCAAAACCATAGGGGGACATTGACTATAAAACTATTTGCACCCTTCCTGCTTTGATATGTCTTAGGAGGACAGACGGCACCGAGGTACCACTAATCAAGTGCACTTGATTATGAAATGAAATGAAATCACATTAGACTTTTGATCCCTTCTAGGATTCTCAAAGTTGTTTGATCAGTTATTTGAAGTTTAATTTATCATCATCTTGTCTGGAAGTCTGCTGATCTGGAGCACAATGCCAATTGAAGACCACAGTGATAGTTAATTTTGTTGTCCATCAATCTGGGTAGAGCTACAAGGCCATTTCAAAACAAATTGAAGTTTACCTGCATCCCTTGTCCAACACACTTGGACCAAATAACTTAACTGCTCAGCATACAGTGAACATATCAGTATCAGTGTCAGTATCACTTTATTATTGTCCCCTTAGGGAAATTTTCCTTGCAACAAGGTGGGAGAAAAGGAGTAGGGTTATGGTGGTTTGTGATTATGGCTTGCTTAACAGATGCAGAACCTTGGCACCTTCCAGTCATTGCATCAACCATGAACTCCCTGGTACCCCAAAGTTCTCCAGAGGAAAATGTGCAACCATCTGTCAACTTAAGCTTGGGTGAAGGCAAGACAATTTTGTCTGTGCCTCTTTGTTGTAGGGAAGAGTAAAACAGCTGACCTCCAAGCGATCTCTCTTTTGCACTTCAAATTATCGGAACAAATAGTGTCTGGGCCGATGTAAAAATCTGCACCTCTCTGATATATTAAGTTTTCCTTAATTCATTACATGGCCAACTCGATAACGATTGCACATGCGATGTTAGTGCCTCACTATTTGTTGCAGACCATGATCCTTTTATTTATTTTTTTTACATTTTTTTAAAGATTTTTTTAGGCTCTACTGACCTTTGTTTTACAGTAAATAGACAGAAAATGGGTAGGAGGGATGGGAAAAAACATGCAGTAAATAGCAGATACTGGGAATCGAACCCAGGACAACCACATCAGGGACTGTAGCCTCTGTACATCATGCCCACACACTACAAACTTTAGCCACCCAGTGACCCGATGCATGAGATCCTAAAACTGCCATGTACAGACTCGAACACAAATACAGCATTTTCTCAAATATCCACTTTGGTCTGAGTTTTCAAAAGTAATCATTTTTAGTGATGTAAGGCAGAGTTTTTGTGTGGATGAAAGGTTAAAAGGCCAAACAATTGTTTTGTTTTCCCAGATATTTGGCTGTGTGTGCCACGTTTTTGTTTCTGCTTTAATGGATAGTTGATGATCGCTTCTGCGCACATAACTTTAGATTTAAGCAAGTTGAGATCTTGGTAAGCTACAGATGTCCAGATATGTAAAACCCTAAAACGGAAAGAATATTGACTTTCTTTTTACCAAGGTTATACCAAGTTTCTTATATTTTTCTTAGTATGTTTTACATGTTTGCTTTTAGATCACCATACGTTGACACTCCCCTCCAATACACACACTCCCACTAACCCCTTTTTTCTCCAGTACCTTAATAAGTTGCACAATTTTCAAAGCCCACTCAGAGCTTTATGTCACAGAAACTGAGAAGTAAGCAGAAAATTTTGATTTCCATCGGCATTTTTTATTTATGTTGATGGAAGTGTATTTCCTAATGCATTTATTTAATCTCATCTGCATCTAGAATTTGACTTGCTGCAACCACGGCTTGTTTGAAAGGTTAACAGTATTTTAGAAGTTGTTGAGAAACATTGTTAGGTTTATAAATTATGGTCAGGGGTCTTGAAACATAGTCTTGATCAGGATCAGTCAACATTAGGTTTAGTGAACAAATAGAATTAAAGATCAAAGTACATCATTATGTATTCACAATGAGAACCACACCTTCACCCTGCTTAGCTGCCATCGTTACTATTAAGACATCAATTTTTAGCCTACAGTCATTTTCCACCACAAACAAAAAGGAAAAATCTTAAAACTTACCAAAAATATTAGAAAGACATACAGTTCAAACCAGAAAATTACATATTCTTTTTAAAAACTAAAACTTTTTGTAGTACAATCCAGATGCCCGAAACTGCCACTTTGTCTGTTAAAACAGTATATACCTTTATAAGCACTACATGTGTCCAACCATTATCTCTTTCAGGAGAGAGATGGATTTTATGAACATGTTTTGGTAAAAAATGCACAAATGTGCTCATCAAACTCAGAACTACAGCAAAAGACCTTGTAAAGAGGCTGACTGAAGCTGGTAAGATAATTACATGATACACAGTTAAACTAGTGCTGTTGCATCATGGGCTATAGGATCACTTAATAAGGAAGAATCCATTACACCAAAAGCATTGTAAAAGCCCAGATTACACTTTGTAAGTAGACTCAGGAACAACATTTTGTGATTTGCAAATACATGTCCAATGGCCTAAATATAGTACAATGGCAGCTTTTATATTTGGAGGAAAAAGGAGAAAGCTTTTTAAAGCTTGAGAACATTATCCTGTTTGGGAAGTGGGGGGTGGCGGCATCATGTTCTATAGACGTTTTGCTGTGAGAAAAGACTTGTGCCCTGCAAAATTTCACGGAACCGTTGAGAAACTTGTTGAATTATATCATACATCATTAAGTTTGAAATGCAATTATCAAATCCTAACAATACGTATGTAAATCTCTGAATTGGTAAAAAATAAAATAAAATCTACAAATCATTTTACCCATCATTCCTGCATTTAGCAAATATAAATAATTAATGCAATCCTTACTGATCTAAAGCTGGTCTGATTTTATGTCAGATAGTGAGGAAAAAAGGCTCCATTTTTTTGTTCTATGTTTTTATAATGCAAGTAAAAATCTGGTTTACAGTTTGAGGGTTATGATTTACACAAAGTATAGTAGTTTTAAAAGACATTCTGTGTTACATGTTAGCTTTAAGCATAGATGGATAGTCCTTGTCGATGTAATTTATCTTTGAGGCAAGAACCTTGCAAAATATAACTTACAATTTGGCTAATGGCTGATATTTCAAGTGCTAAAGAAAGACAAGGTTTATTGTTCCTTTACCCTTCTCAAGGACTACCGGTTACACCCAGCCACATTCACATGAAGAATTCAATGACATCTTACACATTTAACTACCACAGCACGGAAAATGTCAGAATGCATAAAAGACTGCAATGAAAATGATAAAAATCACTTGTATAGTACATTTGCAGATGGTTTTCATGGTTTTACACCCTTTGAAGCACTAAGAAGAGTTAATATTGCTCAAACCTTATCTAAATGTTTTTGCATGGTACACAGAAATACTTTCATAGCCACGTTATAATACTAATATAAACTAACCACTTACCTAATGCTTATTTTGTGGTTTTACATCACCCATGTGCCCACATTGAAGATACAATCAAAATAGTCCCATTGTCAATAAATTATTTAATGTATGAGAATAAGTGATCTTCTCTTTACAAGACTGAGATTACTTAACAATGACCTCAAGTGTACAAAACTACACATCATAGATTGTATTTCACTGTTGATGCACTAATAACTTGTGTTTAAATAAAATAATTGGAATTATAATTTATTTATAAAAATTGGTGGTGGTAGTCAGACGGCTTGGAGCTGCTTTGCTTAAGGCCATTAAGGCCAATTAGACTTTGTTTATGCAACAGGACAATAGTCCAAAGGAAAACAGCAAGGCACTTCTGAATGACTTAAAAATGATGTTTAGGAGAGGCTGAGTTTAAAGTTTGGATTTAAAATCAATTTAAATACTGTAGTATGACCTTAAACACACTGTTCATGCACAAAATCCCTTCAGTGTGGCTAAAGTCATAAATCGGTGACAAATTAAGACATTTGTCACTGATGATGTTAAAGACACATTGCCATTTATATCAAACTCTCCAATTAAGCAGGCTGCAAGTTACACAAGCTATAAACAGCCTTTGTTAAACTCAGCTAAACTCTTCATGAACACCTACTGGAAAACTTTTAATACCTCCACCCACCCCATAAGAAATAAATAAATTGAAAAAGATATACACGTTTTTAGGCTTGATGGTTCAGACAACTATGTGAGATGCTTGATGTGCCCTAACACAAAATTTAACTGCTATTTGAAAGAGGGAAACCATTAATGTTGAGCCCTGCTTGGTATCCAATAGCTGGACTTATGGTCCGTAGTAGGTCTCTGGTGGCAAATGAAAATTTAATGAGGCGGGAGGAGGTTTATTTCAGCTGTGGGGTAAAGAAAAAACAAAACAAAACCTTGTTTTTAATAATATTGCTTGACATTTTGCTACAATGTCATTTCATACTTAGCCTTAAGAAATCCTCATAGCCTCTTTTTTTGCAGCATAATACTATGGGGCTCTTTTTAATATTGAGAAAAAAAAGTTAGACACTAAACATTGTATTGCTGTTGCTTCTGCAGTTCCTTGTACTCTATACCTTTGTTTGATGGCCAGTAAGAACGTTTTATTCCTCAATAACTTGCTGAGGTCTAAAAGACGTTTTAATATCTCTAAACTTCATTGTGAATGAAATTGGCCTAACAAGTTGATCAGTAATTTCTGCAGAGCAATCTAGGCCATTTCTTTCAGAGCCACTCCACAAAAGACCTTAAATTCAAGCATTCATTATTCTTGTATATCCCCGTGCACACACAGTGTGATATCCACCAAATGAAACCAGTGCGATCTGTGAAAGCAATAAGCAGCAATGCTTTCTTTAGTAGAAGGTCAATATTATTCTCGCCAGTTGGCCACTTCACGGGAAAGGCTGAGGGGTCAAAGGTGACTATAATACGGTTATGTGTGTGTGTCTGAGCGAGAAAGGAGAAAGTAAAGCAAGAGATGTTATCCTTCCTGCTCATTCACTTAACCTTTGTGACCTGATTTCTCACTTGGAAAGGAAAATATATCTGAACCAAGTTGCCCTCAAAGATCTATTGATAAGTAGGCTTAAGAAATGACACAAAAACAGCAAGAAGAGTTTAACTGGACTAGCGGTCCAGTTAAATTTCAAGAGTTTTAGAACTGAAAGTATCTGTGGGTGAAGAAATGTAACTTTGAAAAAAACTGATTTTTCTCTTTAAATAAAATGTACATATGCTTTTATTTGATCAGTTATCTAATTTAGTACATGTAAATACAGACTTGTTTGAAATGACTATTCAGCATCTTTAATAATTAGTACAATCTAACACATCCTGAAATCAACATAGGATGTAAATGTTGATCCAGTAATATTTCTAGAAAACATTATTTTGAACCTTTTTGCTTGACTGATTGAGCCTTGGGTCAAACCTATACAGCACATATACAGTCCAATTCAAGGAAGATCAGTTTTTGAAATGGTGCCATTTCACAGTAAATGTCTCTAAAAGCACTTTACAGTACAAAAATAACCAATTTGCATTGAATTATATAGATCACTCCAAATTACGTTTAAAGCACTCCAAACCATTCCAGTGTAATTTATTGGTATAGTCAGATGATATTATATCATGTCATTGACTTTGAAGTAATTTGTCATCCTGAGCATGCTTGTGATTAAAGATTAGAAAAAAATACTTTTAACGTGAGGAAGCCCCCATCAAAACCAGGCTTAATAACAGTAGCAATTGACTGTTATAAAAAAAATACTTAGAAGTACTGATCCAGGACAATGTTTTATGGTAATAAACACATATATTGTATTCATCAAAAGCACACCTAGCATATATCTATTAGAGATGTGCCAATCAGGTTTTTTCTTGCCGATTCCGATTCCGATCACCCATGAGGGCCGATCACCGATACCGATCACATAATCATTATTTTTTTAATCATAAGCACTACCGGTTACATTATGTGGAAAAAAGAACCATGAATTCACCTTAATTTAGACAAAAACGTGTTTTTAATAACTTTAACAGACTGAAAACATATGAAGGCTCTGAAGAGGCTAAATAATGCAAAAAGTCAAAATAAAATCTCTCAACATTTAAAAAAGATTCAATTATAAAACTTAACATTCAAAGGCAAATACAGGATCCGTTACAATAAACAATCCTGAGTTACTGAATGAAACCTTCCTGATAGCATGGTGGTCTGCGCTGTGCGCTGCTTTACCTGCTATCTGATCGCTCCATATGTCTTTTTTACTGGAGTGAGCCTCGATGTAGCCAAACTCCGTCAAGTAAGTCATTGTTTTTATGCCATATTAGATTCATCGTGTTGCATTTTGACCTGCTTCATCCCACGTGCTTCAGAGAGGTATGAAACAACTGAAAAAAAATTCAGTTAGTAACATTTATTAGAACACTAATATGATTGTTAAGTCTAACTTGGAATTCCTACACAAATAATAGGATTTGCTGGAACTAAGTCTGGACTTATAATGTTTTTATGAAATGCCGAACGACTCAGAATCCACCTACACAAATCATGGCTTCTCAGTATTTCACATGGCGCGTCTTTCTAATCCCTTTCTAGTCTCATTGTTTTGATCTTGGTCATGGTTCAATTAATGTTGACACATCAACCAGCGGTACACACACAAATGCACACACACACATCAAATGTGGTAAGAGCCTAATCATTAACTGCCTCAGAACCCAGTAAAATACTGACTGACTATCTGATGTCTATTGTCTTCATTATCTTGTCACGCCAGAACAAGCAGCTATGAATAATAACATTACAAGCACATCATCTTTACTTATCAATGCTTTGACTTTAATTTTTTGTGTGTGGTTTAACTTGCTGTTGCTCGAGCTCTTGCTCCTTGTGAAATTGTGAAGTTTATATCGGTGTGGGCATGAAGAGAGCGGAAAGGGAGGATTACCGACGTTATAGCCCTTCCAGGGTCGTAATTGTCTCATTTGTAATGGCTTGTCCTTGTTTTGCAAACTGAGATAAATTAATTTGGAGAAGGAAAGAATTATAAAGGTATGAAGGAGAACCAAAGGGTATCAAAAATATGAAACAAAACCCACCGACGTTTCTGGGTTTCTTGTTGTTGGGGAATGTTTCTGGATTGCAGTGGGAAACATAGGTTCATATTCATAAGTGAATACCCGATGTGATAAATGGTTCACTAAACATTTAAATGTTTGAAGACAGAAAACAAGTTAAGTCAAAATGATCTTAAATGACAATTGTCTAAGATATTTCAATCGAGCTTCACATTAACAGTGGTGACGGGAATCAATCTGTATTTAATGATTAGTTTGGCCAAATTACTTCTTCAAATGTAGTTATTTGTGCATGTGTGAGTCCAAATAACTTCCACATGATCATTTTTCAGTCATGATTACTAAATAGATTTTTTTAAAGGTCCTAATTGGTTCATTTGTGTGAAGAATTACTCCATCTACCCATTGTAGTATTAATGTGTGCACATGCTATTAGTTACAAAGGCATTCTGTGGACTGAAAGACGGATATAAATTATAAACTTGTTCAGAGCATCTGTTGGCAGCAACAGCTGGTGTGTTTTCCTTTTCCACTAATGGCTATAGTTTTCATTTTCATGGTGGTGGTAAACTTTACAAAAGAGGTAATGGGCACAGAAGTGAGTGAGGAAAATGGCTGGCTATTAACAGGGAACATGACCTGAATAATTTCCTCATTATCACAGATTTAAATATTTGCTTAAAAAAATCACAGGGACCTCAAATTATTTTTATCCTTAAAATAAGTTGGATAAAAATATCCACATTGTATTTACTGATTAAATTATTTTAATTCCTAGTGTCTGTTAGAGAAAAATAATGAATAGTCAGAAACACTTTTAAATAAAGAAGAATAGTAAGGTTTAAGCTGTGTATGCAAATTGAACATTTTTTGTGCACTTTCTCAGACACTTCACATTTACTGGTGTAAACTTTTGGTCTAACTGTGTTACTGCATGCTTAGTTTTTCTCCTATGGAATTTGTTTTAAATGAATATTAATTTTGGCCAGTTTTTGAGGGGATAAAGAGTTTCATTCCATTTTGCCTGTGTAAGCATAGACCAGTGATAAATGGTCACAGTATGGTTACTTTGACTAAAAATAGCATATGTTTCAATATGTCATTGTTCTTGCACATTTTAGATAAAAATGCATAGCATGATATTATTTGCTTTTATTTAAAATTGAAAGCTACAGTAATAGACACTGCTGCTAAAATAATATATTTATTGTTTCTGTTTTATTCATGACCTCTGTTGCATAAATTAGGACTATTTTAAATCCCAATTTTATATTTAATGGAAAAGTCAGTTTAATGAATGGCACCTTTTGTTGGACCTACCACTTGTCTAGGCCTTATTTTATTGCTGATGTTTAGCCAATGATCTGTTTGTGGGGCTGCAAACAGCATTACAACTATTGTGAGGGATTTTCAACCGTGCTTCTTTCTTCTTCTTGTTTGTCCAACACTTCTAGTTAGTGGATGTAGACTGAAGCTTTCAGCAAGTTAGCATTTGACCTACACTGAACATTACGTCTGAAGACAACAAGATTTTAGCCTTCAGTAAAACATTTTGCTCTGTGTGGGGTGACATTAAATCTAAATGAGATCAAATTTGAAAATCACGCCAGCCTTTCTTTCTCTATATATTTAGTCCAAGTAATTGTGCAAACATATTAAGCCTGTGACAAGGTTCTTCAAATACAGAGAAGAAAATGTAATAAGCAGTCTAAAAAAGCAGAAGAAAAAATAGGACTGAAAATACATCACATAAGATTCACAGTGTCTTTCAAACTCAGTTTTTTGTGATCATGTTTGTGTAAAGTACAACTAATTTTTCTAAAACACAATTACAGTGTTAGACTGGGATTTTACTAATCTCTGTTTTTGCTCCTGTTTTTTTATCCTTATCAAACACTCAGACTCTTTTAGCTTCAGGTTATGGAATAAAGGTAAGTTAGGTTACATGACACAATTAGGATGACTGTGTGATTAGATACTTTTCTATCAATGTGAAAGGTCGTTTTATGTGTGAATGCAGCACACATAATTAAAGTGCAGCTGACACTTGCCGCCTCCTTCACATCTCTTCCATACATGCACACCCAACAAAAAAAGCCCACACGCATCATAAACCATCTAGATTACAATCTTTTTAAAAATAACCTTTAATGTCACACAGCCTCATATGTTACAGACACACCATGTTTCACATGATTACGTACACAGATGGGTAATACAACATTACTTGTGAGGCATATTTTGAGTAGGCCCGTTATGCACCATTAGTTTGATTGCCTGGAACTCGTCACACTTGACGAATTTAGACAATAAAAGTAGTATGGAGCAAAAATTAAATAGCTGTTTTTAATGCTTTACTTTGGTAGTTTAGCTTTAATATTGTTCATTTATGATGCTTGTGATGTGATTAAATTGTTTCACTTAGACACAGATTCGTGGTGCATGCTGAAAGCTCCACACACAGATTTATTTCTATGCACGTGCGGACACACAAACACACGCACACACACTTACACTCTTTAAAAGCAGTGGAGTGGAATAATGGACAAAGCA
This sequence comes from Poecilia reticulata, assembly GCF_904066995.2. Taxonomy (NCBI): domain Eukaryota; kingdom Metazoa; phylum Chordata; class Actinopteri; order Cyprinodontiformes; family Poeciliidae; genus Poecilia; species Poecilia reticulata. The sequence continues at coordinate 38,848,059 of NC_088831.1, forward strand.
GAGGAATAGTGGGCTGGTTTTATCATTCACACTCTTTTAACCACCAGCCATCTGTTAAATGCATGTATCTTTTTGTGTTTGGGTGTGTGTGTATGTGTGTATGGATACATGTGTACAGATGCACTGGTATATATAAGGACTGATTATTCATGCAATTAGTTACTTATAGTCTTAATATAATGTTTCTGTATATTAACCAGTTCATACACACCATACACAGGGTTGGATATTTGACTTTGTGGCTGATACGGTATGTATCTTGGTACACTCTCAGTTACCCAATGCAATAAATTTACGCGAGTCACAGTTCAGCCACATTACTCTGCGATTTAACATTTTTACAGAACATGATAGAATTTGATGTAATACGATAAATATGGGTAAAGGAAAGTAGCGACACCTTTCTTTATGCATCAATGTCTTGTATCATAATTCCAGTAGAATTGGCTTCCATGCAATATGAAAAATCTGCCATTCAGTAGAAAAAAGTTATCATATTATGAACAATGGAATAAGTTCACCTTTTTTAAAGAGACTCACCAACTCATGAATGGGAAGTGGAAATGCAGTGTTATCCACATAAATAAGTAATTTTATTCTTAAAATTGCAATTATAAAACTAATTTGTATAAAGTACAGTCTGTACATTGGAGTAGTTGGTAGCATTGTTGGCTAGACCCGACACAAGAACAAATGTTGCTGGACGATAAATGTCCCAGAAGGTATTGCAATAAACAATAATGCTTGTTATTATTATAAATATAATTATTATAAGATTATTAGGGTGTGTGTGTGTGTGTGTGTGTGTGTGTATGCGTGTGTGTGTGTGTGTGTGTGTGTGTGTGTGTGTCCTGTGTCTCTTATGTTACCCTGCGATGGACTGCCAGCCTGTCTAGAGTTTACCCTGTCTCTTACCCAATGACTGCTGGAGATGGACACCAGTTCCATTTGAATAATAATAATAAAAAAAAAAACACATCTCTACCACAGTCTTGAACTTTCTAACTGTTCACGTCCTGAATTTATATAACTTTCTTCTTCTGAAATCAAAGTTGCAAAAATGCATAAAACGTGCAAACTTTGATGTACCACTAAGCAATGTTTGTAAAAAGCTATTGCAAATTAATTGTGAAAAATTATACAAATGAATAATAATAAGTGGAAAATATACCCTTATTTTCTAAACCTAATTTAACAAAATCAGAAGAAATCCATGTTTAGATTAAAATAACTTTAACTGTTTGGAAAAATGCATTGTGGCCTTGATTTTTTTTTTTTTTCCAATTAATGGATTCTTCCCCCCCTAAAGGTCATCCAGACTTGGTTTATGTATCATTATCTCTCTGCTACATTGAGAGCTCGCTCATTATGGCAGTATAAAAGGACGACAACAGTGGGAACTTGCCATAATGAAGCTAAGTGCTCCCTATTTCTGTCTTTTCTTTGCTATCTCTTTGTGCTGCCTTTCAGATGTCTCCAATTTGTCCTCATGTTTTCTCCCTTTCCGCTCGCTCTGTCTTATTTAAAAGTACCTGCCAGTCTGTTAATGCATCTAAGTAATACCCATCTTTGTATCTTGCCTCTCTTACTTTTTTGGGGGCCTCCGTGTTCTAAGTCTTCCACTAGCGTTTAGTAATGATTTGGCTTCTCCCTGTTCTGTCACCCCCTTCCTTCCCGTTTGCCATGTACCGCTTTCCTTCACCCTTTCCCCTAATGAATCCAATCATTTCTGAGTCACACCTTGGAGTGCCAGCATATATGTGTGTGTGAACCATTCATTTGTCAAAAGCACAGACAGATGTGATTCAGCCCTGATACATATGTTGGCCCCTAACCATGAACCTGGGGGGGTTAATTGAGTAATGGCATTTGTGGGACAAAGAGAAGCTGCTTGGAGCAAGGATGAGACTGAAAGTCAGTGAGAGGGAGATGACAAGAACAAGAACAGTTAAAGGGTGAGACGGAGATAGATAGGTGCAATCTGGGAGAGCATATGAAAGGAGAAGAGGACATTGCAACAGAGAAAGGGGTTAATTGCTAGAGTGAATAAAATGCAAGATAGGGGGAGGGTGGTAATTACAGAACTTCAGAAGAGAGAGTAAAATAAAGACAAATGTGAGGTTAATGGTAACAGTCTGTGAAATGGGCATGAGGTGGCTGCCTAACAGCAGGATATGGAGCATTGATTTGAAACGATGGAGAAAGGGTTAAAAGAGAGACTGAAATGAAACAAGCAGGGGGAGTTAAGGGGTTAATGAAGAGAATAATAAAGGATAAAGCCTGTAGTCTTTATGGTCCTTAGCTCTTAATTAAGAAAAACACATCTGCACCTGGGACCCTCCAAGAATATGTGGATGGATGGCACCATGTGAAATTGTGTGTATGTGAATAATTTGTACAATGAAGTCCACCTCATTATAGATTCATTGTGATGATGACTTATTAAATAAATGCCTGAGTGGGTATATTCTTTAAAATGGATTACCTTAATGAGAAAATCTCTAAGAGCCTTCTGTGGCATCCTTCGGTGTTCAGACTGTTGGAGCATAAACTTTTCATGGGTTACCTGAAGATTTTGTATCTTATTATAGCTGCACAATATATTGAATCATAATTGTCATTGTAATGTGTTTATATATCACAATAGGTACATAATTATTGTTGAATGGATTTTAATACCCATCCCTGATGTAAGCTAATACTTAATGAGAACCTAGTGTTAAAGTAAAGTGGTGAAGACATTATGTAGTCGTAAAGAAAAGAAAAATGCAGGAAATGTTGTTTAATCAATATAGTTGTTGACAATTTTTTAGGAAATTATATTTAAACAAAATGGCGTCACACCATTTACTGTATCAAAGGGATGCCCTGATCAAATATTTTTTTGTCTTTCACTTTCTGGTTTTGTTTAAAAATGCCTTTTTTGCCAAGTAAGTCTTGGTCCAACTTTGGCGTTTATCACTGCAAAATATATGCACCTCATATGACAATTGTTAAAACCAACCAATCACAGTTGCAATTGTGTTACAGTTTTGCTAATTATTATAGACACAAGTACTACAAAACAAAACATTTTGACAAGCATTTCTGAATATACTTGGATCTGTTTACCCAATTTTACCAACTTTTGCAAAGTACAATTGTAGTTATTAAGTACATATATTGGCACCGAGGTTCCATTTAGATTCAACTTCATACAACTTCTATTGCTATTATCGGGGCAGGGATTTACTTTTTTTTTTTTTATGAATTCAATTCAAATTCATCTAAAGTAACTTTTCATCAGACATGATTACTAGTCTTTCTCTTAGTTCCAAAATTTGTTTATAAAGCACATCATAGTATTGAAAGTTGCTCTCAAAATAATTATTTCCCAGCAAGAAAACTCGCATCATCTGGGATTGTAGGAGCAGAAAGGATGCAATTTTCTAGGATCTCATCTTTAAATCTCTTACATTGAGCCCCTGATGACTTGACAGTCTCATTTTGGCTACACATTCAAAGAAGAAATGGGGTAATTATGTTCTTGATTTAACGATTACATACCCCAAGCTATATTCACCTTAGCCTTTAAGGGTATTATGTGTTGTGCTCCTGGAAGCTCTGCACTCATTCCACCTTAGCTAAAATCTACCTTATAGATTGAAAGCTAATCTGAACCTCATCTGGAGATTTTTTGTTCTGGTGTTTTGGTGGCCTGTAATCTGTTTTGAAAAAGATTGCGCCTTATGCACACATCACTTAATGTTGAGATTGATTTGATTCGTAGCACTGTGAAGGGATGATAACATCTGTTTTCAGGGCTAATGTAATCACAGTGTTGAATGGAAGCCTCTCTCTTCACCTCAATCTTAGAGATGTTAGAAGGACCACCTCTTATGTCAACCTCTTGAGAAAGTAAACCAGTTTAATGTGGTGCATGTGAGCTCCGTGTGAGTACAGTGTGTGTTTTAAAAAGATTTATTCTGTGAATATGTATTGTCACCACACATGCACACGCACGCACACGCGCACACACACATGCATGCACACACACCCACTAGCAGTTAGTGGAAAGATTTAAATCCATTGACAGAGTAATGTGCTGGGCTGTGAGAGCTTAATAAAGAGTGAACTTGTCCCTGAATGTTTGAGTGATGATAACAGGCTCATTTAATTGCCTAACCTCTATGCACACACACACATATATACACACAGAGATCATCAGCTCTATGAGTAGGCATCACATAATTTCCGTCATTCACCTTGAGTAGGTGGTGGTAAGACATTCTGATGGAGGGGTGGGAGAAATGTAATCTAGGATTAAGTGTCAGAGTGAGGAATGCATCTGAAGCTAATTAGAGGTCAGAGGTATTTGCACTGACTTTTTCTGAGCTTTGAGAACTTTCAGAAGACTTTTTTAATGTTGGCTCTCTATATCCAGTCAAAATCTAAAATTTAACATCTGTATCTTTTAAAGGGGGTCATGAAAAGGACAAATCTGAATTTAATCTTTGAACATAGTCATTTGCTTGCATAGCTCATTGCGACACTGCTACACATATGAAAGGTGACCTACACATATGACCCCCTAGAACAAATCTCAGCTTGTTTCTCTGACATATTCACATAGTTGATGGAATTCTGCCCTCTTTCAAATCTGTCCATCCAACACAGCAACACAATTTATATTTCTCCCTTAGCTATGTCCTAATAGTTTAATAGTGGCATTTATTTTCCTTGGCACTGATGGGCTGGATAAAGAATACTATAGATATTAATTTCTGCAGTAGTGCCAAGATAGTTTCCACCATGCATATTAACATTTGTTATGCTATATTTGTTGCTTGAACTAATAAAATAGGCAGTCATGAGCATTCTTTGAGGGAGTTTCAAATATTTGCTGATTTCAGCTACTAGAGAGCAGTTGTGTTCCCTAACCCTGGCAAATATGGGCTGTTCACTGTATTTATTGCTAACAGGTGGAGACTTTACTCATTGGTTGAATAGTGATGCCAGTTGGATCTTATTTTGGGTCATCCATGAAGAGGGCAGAATATAAATGCATAATTTTGACATTTTGAAAATTCAAACTATGTTCCAAACAGCTAAAAGAAACACCACTGACCTAATTTATTTGTCTGCAGTAAATGCTGAAAAAGATTTGGTGCTACATTACCACACTATTTTTGCACTACATGGATATTATGAACATATAATTAGATGATTAAAAATGTCTGCTAATGTTTGCATTTTCACAAACAATTTTCACAAACAATCTTAGCACTGCAGTGCACACAAGGAAAAACAATTGTGGCTTAATTTTATCCCTGTGTGAAAATCCAGAAAGTGCATATGTTTAAGCATTGATGAACTGTGTTTCTGTTTTCATTTGTAATAACACATATGTGAGTTGGGATCTGATTCAGATTTTGTAATATCAGCTGACAGCTGTCACTACTTAAGCTTTTCACCAGGTAATCCTCAGATAGCATCCATCTAAGGACTTTGTGGTTATATGAGTCCGAAGCCATGATTGCATAAATGTGAGATTGTGATGTGTGGGTAACCTGTAATCAGTCAAATCTGACAGGCAGCAAATCCGACTTAAAAAGGCACTCAGGCATTCATTGTTAAGCGGAGAGCCAATTGAAATTGATAAGTTGTTGAAGAGAAAGGAGAGGTTGAAGGAATCAAGGGAAAGAAAGCTGGGTGAATAAGGTACAGGGGAATTAAGTTTTGTGGATTCCACTGATGTAGCAGAAGTGAACACTGATGGTTCAGAAAGCTCTGAAACATGTCATGATGTCAATAAATCAATAACATTTCAGGTAATCAGTCAGAATGTGCAAAAAAAGGGTTACATTGTGACAAACAAAAAGCAATTCTTGATGTGGTGTCAATGTGGTTGAGTTACCTTTTTCTGACTTCAGTCAACAGCAATCTTAAACAATGGCCAATTCTCTCATCCATCCCACATTGGAGAGTAAATTAAACATTACTAAATCATTAACAGTAATGCAATGATGTAGCCTGGTTAGTGGGAGAGATGATACAAGACGAGATTTTAGCAATGTGTTTGGGAAAGAGTCTAATCAGTGCAGATTAAACCAGTCAAGGCTTTGATGTGTTTTTTTTTCTTTGCTTGTCTAATGCTATAGGAGTCCTGATGCCAGGAGAACATCCAAAACATCCCAAATGGGTCTGCACAATATCTGTAAGACATGTGATTGTCATACGGATTATAGTGTCACAAAAATGTGATGCAATAATGTAACAGAAGTGTCAGCCTCTCAGGCCTGACTGAGAGGCTCAGTAGATCTTTTGTCCACGTTGCCATTAGGATGCACAACACCTTGGCTAAGGAAAGAAGCTCATGAATTGGACTGCCATCTGTTTCCTATAGTACTGCAATAATGCTTCATAACGTTTTTAGTGCAATATACGCCCTGTTTATTTAGACTGTTGTTCTACTTATTGTATTTTTTATTGCACTTTTTGGACTACTGGGCACCTGAATTTCCCTGAGGGGATGAATAAAGTGTCCATCTGTCTATCCATCCCTCTATCTAATCATAGTCATGTCATCTGATGCAGACACGATATCGCTTGGCAAAATAAATTTTCTTTGAGAAATATTGAGGCAGTTTATTATCTCAAGATTCTGTTACACCTTAATAATTAAATGTTGATTTTTAAGTCAATTTGACCAACTTAATAAAAAAGTAAAGTATCAACAAAATATTTCATATGATTTTTTTTTTTAGTTACACCAAAGAAATATTTGTGGCTTTTATTGCGTTATCAGCTATTTCTGAATATTTGACTTTTCTTCCCATTGAATTAATTTATTAAAAAAAAAAAATCAGTAGGAGTTTACTGCTGGAAGTAAAGGTGTATTTAGTTTAAAATGTTTTGCACATCTTTACGAAGGTACAAATATATGTATAGTCTACTGCGTATTTACGCTGGTACAAAACTTTGTCTCTCACTTGCAAACGTCCTTCAGCCTTAATATGAAGCCAATGATTATCTGTGATTTAAACTGTATGTAATAGTGCCAGTTTTGCTCCTTATATTCTGTTTTTGCCTCTGCGATTTTCTCTTGTTGGAGGCTGTGCTGGTAATGAGTGCTGTCATCTAGCCTGTTAGCTGTACATCTTTGAGAATATGGACAGACTGTGTCCATCTGTGCTACTGTGTCTCCATAATGCTCTTCCATATGGTCAAGTGTGGTCTACTCAGAGGCTCGGGGAGATAGTAGTGGACAGTCAAATATACGCCAACATAAATGCATGCTATATGTGAGGACACAGTCTGTGCATGTTCCTGCAATGAGGAATATAGGAAATAAAACAAAAAACAAAAACATGTTGGCAAGACTGAGCAATTGGAAAGTGACATACTTTGGTTGTGTAAGGGATGCTGGTTTTCTGAATAGAAGCTCATCTATTTTCTGCAAGTGTAAGTCCCTGTATGTGGTCTGTCTGACTGTATTTTAATGGTGGTCTATGTAAGCTGACTGTCATTGCTTTATGTCTGTGTTTCTCATTCTTCACATCCTTTCTGTTCCCCGTTCATCTTTTTCTTCCTGTCTGTTTTGTCTGGATTTCTCATGCTCTAGAGAGAGTTAAGGTGACTGGAGATCAATAAAGGGGTGAGTGAACACAGTCAGACAAAGCTATGCAGACATGCGCCAATGCAGACTCGAAACTGCTGAGCAGGTGAATTTCATTCATTCATATTCTCCATCCACGGACAACACCATCCCAATTATTGATTTCAGAAATGGCCAGTCGATGATGGTTGCGTAGTGATCCTCAGATGGTTTCTGTGTCTGTGTGTAGATATTTTCGTCCCTGTCTTCCATTGTAGCAATTTTGTAAAGGTCTTCATGACGTGCAGTATGCGGGGGCTCTAAATGTTGTTTTCCATTTAGTAATCAAATATAAATCTGAAGTTTAACATGCTGTATTTCATTTTCTTAATTGAAATGATTTAAACAATGCAAGATAACAGACTAAGCAGGACTGGAAGTTAAACACTATGAAATGACTGTGTCAGATTAATAGAATATCGAGTTTGAGAGAGTGAGAGTGAGTGTATCAGATTCATGTCCTAATCAATAAGCTCTTTGTTGCTTAGTGGTTTAACTAATGGAGCAAAGTGCTTTAACATGAGGATTTACATTAGCTGATTTGTCAGGCAGGACTGAAACTTTGTCAGGAGAGCAGGAGTAAAAAAAAAAAAAAAAAAATCAAAGTTGTCCTGGTCGGCATAAATATGGAGGAATATCTATTTCCAAAAGTCATCGAAAGGTTGTATCTATTCATCCTGGGCGATTTCCAAATTGTCCAGGTCAGCATAAATGTGGAGAAATATCTATTTCCAAAAGTTATCTAAAGGTTGTTTCTATTCATCCTGTCACCTGTCATCAATTTGATTGTCCATCCATCATTCAACCATCGGCTTTTTGAAAGTTGTATATTTAAAGATAGTTAACTTTTGTATTTATCCTTTAAAGAATAGACCAATTCATCCGTTGTCTCTCCCAAACTAGATAGAAAAACAACAATAAAACTGAATAAATGTTACTTTTTTAATAGTGGCACATTTTTACTTATCGGATCGATACCTATGTGTCAAAAAATGACATTGGCCAGTATTGATGTTAAAGCCAATATATTGGCATCCCTACTTGAAAAGTCTATATTTTTGGTATTAAAGATGTTTTGAGAGATGGGCACAGTTGACCAGAGAAGCTGCTGCGAAGTTTAGAAATGGCAAAGGGAGAAACAGGGGAGAAACAGTATCAGCAGCTGAAAAGGAAGCCAAAGGAAGGAAGATAATGGTTTAGAGAACCGGAGATGAAAAGAGGCAAGAAGGGAAATGATGGGAAGCAAAAAAGAAAAGGCAAAGTGAAGCCAGAGGGGGAGAAAATGGGGCTAAACAGGAATATCTGCTGATGAAACACAAAGAGGGCATCTTATTGCCTCGTGTGGAATAACTCACCTGCCTCAGGGCTCATTCATATTCTCTTTGTGATCTGCAGTTATTTTTATGGTCATCACATAGAAGTGTGGTGAACATTAATAGTAATATTCCTCATGCTAATATGAGAGAGTTTCATGCTGAAATAACCTCAGATTTACACGCCACTTGTAACTTTTGTGGTGGATGCTAGACAGTTCAGCCATGTAACAAAGCAAGCATTCTTAAACTTATAATAAGATGCCTGACAGAAAGAGCTGAGTGGGTCTGCAAAAACAGCTTATTTCATTTGAAAGGATTCTTTTTAACATACTATCTACATAACAAAGCTTGGAGCCATTCTAGATAGTTATTTGTTCTTTAAAGCAAGGTTGATAGGCAACGTCAGATAGTAGAATATTTCAGTTTGCTACTATTTTTCTTGCTTCTGAACAGCTCATGTTCCCTAATAGGAAACAGATAGATGACTTATATTAACCATAAAAGGCAGAAATGTGCTTTTGTGATGGGGGTGGGGTTACAATGTCTTTGTGATACACTTCAGATGCAGTTTCTGTTGTATCAGGCTAGGTGGTGCTGTCTGCCCATCCTGTATCACTTGTGTGTGTGTGTGTGTGTGTGTGTGTGTGTGTGTGTGTGTGTGTGTGTGTGTGTGTGTGTGTGTGTGTGTGTGTGTGTGTGTGCGCGCGTGTGTGTGCGTGTGTGTGTGTGTTCCTGAGTGATCAGACTTGATTTCTTTCTTATGAAGAACAGTTGCATCAGGGTAGAAGCCTCTGCGGTGTTGGACCCAAAACAAGCATTTGCTATCTTCAACTCGTTATATTCAGATTATCAGAATTTATTTATAGCACTGTTTTTTTTTCTTTCTAATTTTGTTTTATTTTTTATCAGAAGCACAATGAACAGCTGAGATGGCACAGATGGCAGAAAATTAACATATTTGCAATAATGACTTAAAATTTGTATTTTTCTGATTCTTTTTTAAATTATTTTTACACTCAAAGGAAACAGCAAAAGTTCTAGCCTGCTTTAAAAAAAATAGCAGATTCTCACACTGCATGCATATTCCTGCTTCTTTGGAGAAGGGTTGTCATGTGCAGCGCTGATGTTAAATCTATGGTGATGAAGTGGTCACTGCCAAGGATATTGCTGACTCCATAAGATGCCAAAGTACTCAAGCACACACATACACGCACACCCTCTTGAATGCAATAGATTTTTTTACGGTAAGTGGTCCTGAGTGGAAATCAAAGGTCAGCGGTGTACAGATAGCTTAAGCATATTTAATTAAAGATTGTTTAGGCTGTGTGGGTTTGTGTGTGTGTGTGTGAGACAGCGCAATTATGGGCTGCGTTTAAACGCAGTAAATGGATCCGTTTGTAGTATTTTATTGATCCTTATTCAAGTAATCAATCAAGCCATAATCGACCTGAATAAAAAGCACTTTATGTGAAAAAAAGATGGTGATGTAAGTGGTTGTACTCAAATCTTAAACTTTACATGCTGCTTTGGTTTTGTGTAAAGAATAGGAGCCAACTCGATGAATATCTGCCTGCCACTTGTTTAAAAGTGTATGCAGCCTAAGAGTGCTGTTACTGTTTTAATCAGGGTTCAAAAACACTGGAACTAGATTAATAAAATAATAATACAGCTGGAGTGGAGCAACAAACTGTGACTTTAAAGCAGGTATGTTATTTTTTCTGGCCTTGTAATGGGCTATCTGGACATGGGCAAGACTGCTGACTTGACAGATGTCCAGCAGCAGTCTTTGACTCAGTCCATAAGAAGGTAAGCCACAGACTGTCATTGCTAAGGAAGTTTGCTTAGTGCTGTTTTTATACACATCTCTGGAAAGTTGAGTGTTTCTTTTTTACAATACATACTATAAATGAAGTAAATTGTTCTGTAGAGAGACAAAGCTTAAAAATGTACATGTCAAAACCCAACGCATTGATCATTACAGCCTATTGTAATGATGGAAAAATTCAAACATTTCTGGGTAGCATCCCATGTCAGACTCAAAGCACACAGATGACTTGTCTGATGGTCTTCGCAGTGCCTAAATCTGTAAGTGTTGAGGCTAACACGTCGATAAAGGCATTTCTGTATCAGCTTGTCAGCAGCACGATCAAAGTAAAATTTTGATTCAACGGAAGGCTGAAATTAGAAAAAAAAGGAGAAAAATAGCAGAATTTCACAGAGCTCTTCATCTTTGAGTCAGCAGTGCTTGTGCTTGTTGACAGATTTGCTGAGGGGAAGCTTAAATTTTGTTTAAAACAACTTAGTGGAGCCACAAAGTTATTGCAAAAGCCAGTGAAAATGGACCTTTCCACCAAAATACCAGTGAATCTGTCAGCATATGTCTACTCTAAGCAAGTATTTTTCTTGTCTAAAATACCTGTGACTGTTATACTTACAACTTAACTGTTTGTTTCTCAAATTCTGAATTATTCTTGTGACGGGTGATCTCACTTAAGACGTCTTCTCCTTTTCTAGAGGTTAAGTTTAGAGCACAGCCTAAGATACTCCTTTTGTGAGGTAACATGATCCACTACACTGTGACATTATCTGTTAACCCTCTCAGATGATGTCACACTGCTTTATCACCTCGTAATGAAAGTGTGAGCTTTCAGGCAGGCATAGGTCCATTAGTTTTTGGTCAGATGAGCGCATGTGTTACCCATCTGATCTGGCTTTCATATATCCAAGTGATCTCAACCAATTTATGACTGCATTACATATAAATCTAATGTTATTGTATGAGATAAAAAAAAGGTTGAATATGTTTTGTCTTTCTTAAAATACTGTAATATGAGCTACTGAAGCAAATATCTGCAAAGCTTTGTATGCTACGTTACAGAGAGGAACAGAGACAGAAGGGACAGCATGTCACGTTTGATTTTGTAGAAAATGGGCACATCACCGCTCTCGCTCTTGACACAGTGACACTCAGACAATCTTTTTTTACTTTTAGGCTGGCTTTTTGGCTCTTACTGTCTGACATTGCAAAGGGTTTTACAGTACAGCCTATCTGTCACTCTCCCTCATTATTGTCATTATAATTCTACCTCAGTCCCTGTCTCTTACATGTTCTTTTATCATTTCTTTCTATCCTTTTTTGCTTTGACTTTTTGCAGTGTTCCCTTTTTTGTCTCACAGCCTAATCTTCCACATGTGCTGAGGTTGCATTGTCGCTTTGTGTGGCAGGTCTTTGAGTCCTGTTGAACAGAACAAAGACAAAACTCTGTCCCATCTCATCTGATTGTCTACCCTTTCTTATCATCACTGCCTTATTACAGACTTGGTAGTGCCCTTTTAGGTTTGCCTGGACATTTTCACACATTTGTTCCTTTATGTGGTTTATCTCTAAAAGCCCCATGTATTTTGTTTGTCTTTTTGTGTTCTCTTTAACTGGCATCATTTGTTTAAGAATGTTATTTTTAATAATTAATATTATTCTATGTATCCCTTGTTTGTTTGACATGCACACTGCCTCTTTAAAGTGTTTGTACCTTTGAACTTGTACTCATTCTGTGAGTTTTTCGCTGTAATCTTCAATGAATCCCAATAGGATTTTGTTTGACAGAAAACATTTGTTATCCAGATAGATCAACGGCAAAACTTAGCAGTTTTAAAGGCAGTTTTAAAGACACTTAAAACTGCTAATTACGTACGGTAGCCAGATGTCTGAAATCTCAATAAAAGGTAATTTTTTATTTATTTATTTGTTTATTTAATCTAATAACAGGGAATATAACACATCGTTGTTATGGACTAAAATTATGATAGATATCTTTAATGTGCCTTAATATACATCTATACACACAGTGGATACCATCTTGGCACTACCGCAGAAGCGAATATCTACAGTCTTCCTTAATTCTGGTCTTTGGGATACAGTCAATTAGCGCCAAGGAAAATGACTGATGCTTCTGGGTTGACTGCTTTGCAAACGTTAGCCCATAGCGAGTCAAGATATTTTTATTTCTTAGATATGTTCCAATAATTTGAAGTTATAAGGTGAATCTGTAAATACTGGACTTGGGTTCCACCTTTACACATTTAGAATTTTTTTTTCCCTTCTAATTGTTATTTGCAAAATAGTTCAGGCTCAGTGACTTTGGATCTCGTCCCATTGTCTCAATTGAATTTAGGTCTGGTTCATTAGATCTCATGAATTTTCTTTCCTCTGGGCAATTTTATTGTAGGTCTTTCTATATGTTTAGGGTTCTTGTCCAGGCTGAAAATGAAATCTCATCCCACTTTCAGGTATTAAGTATTAGGTTGTTTTCAGTATTGCTTTTTTTATTATGATCTATTGATCTTACCATCAACTCTAACCAGTTTCCACGTTCCACTTGTAGAAAAGCATACCAACACTCTGCCACCTCCGTGCTTCACCATGGATAAGGTGTGTTGAGGGAGAGTTTGTTTTCTGCCACACACAGTTTTCCCAGTAATCCTAAAAGTTCATTTTTGGACTCATCAGACCAGAGCAACATCTTCTGAATGTTTAAATGACTAAATGCAAATGTGCACTACACTTAAAAATGATTTAAGTCAATCTCTTCTATTAACTTAAGGCAAACAGTATGTTTTTCTGTCCCCATGTGTCTGCTGTTTGTTTCTGTGACAAGTAGCTGTTGTTTTTGTGCCTTTCAGCTGGGTAACGGTAAAACTGTTCACAGCTTTTACTGAGGAAGCCTGTCATATAAGGCAGGATGAGGTTAACTAAGCCTTATCAAATGGAGATCACTTGAGTTACATAACCAAAGCAGGATTTCATATTCCAAGAGTGAATGTGACAGAGACGTGTGATAATAACGCAAGAAAAGAGCAGGGAGGGAATAAATGGAGTATTAACAAAAAAAGACCTGGTTTCAAGATGGAAAGGTGATTTGAAAGAAATGCAAGCTTTAAAGAAAGAAAGAAAGCTCAGAAAAATGTCAAAGGCGGTTTGTTATAAAAGGAGACATGGAAGAGCACAATGAGATGAATCTGTGTTAGACAGATGGAAGTGGGGAGGGTGACAGAACATGGATGTGTGAGAGTCTGAGAGAATAACTGGTGAGATATGGATGAGAACATGGCGGGAAAGGTGCGATATTGTGTAACTCGATACTATTCTGCTCTCTGCCTCGTGAGGCTGTGCTGAACAGGAAGGGCAGATTTGTTGTACGTATAGTGGCCTAATCAATACAAGTCGTAGATTGTGTTACGTGAGGACAAAGTTAGACGCATAAATAGCCAAGGGACAGCATGAATGCAGAAGAGTATTTTTCACACATCTCGGTACAGCAGGAAACCTCTGGCTCTGCTGGCAAACTCGCCTTTCTTTATACTTGGTCACTATAGACACACCACACAAATGTAGCTATACGCACACATACATGCCCAGACACAGTTCTATTCAGCACTCGCATGGAGGCCCCTCGAACACTGTGGTGACAACCTCTGCTATGTTAGGCTAAACGCAGACTCAGTGCAATCCTCAATAGACAGGGATTCCACTATATAACATGGTGAAGAGCAAGCAGGCTGCAGCACACGTACATCATTGGATATAGTTGCTAGTTAGGACAAGTTGCACATGTTATCACAATAATGCTGGGCTCCTTAGATGTCCTCTATAGCGTCCTCATCCAGAAGGTAACACTGATGTTGTTTGTATGTTTGTGTTAAGGTTGTTTATTATCCTAACATTTATAAATTCATTGCAAATTTAGATCAGTAAAGATAATTTTGGTGTTTGCTTGTGCCTTAAGATAAAAATACCCAACGTTGTAAGCAAGTTTTCCTTGAATTTCTCTTTAGAATCCAGATACGGAAATGGAGCTTTGAGCTAAAGTGCTTAACATTCTGAGTGAGACTGTTTAATAATAATCTGCTGTTTTATATATGTTTTTATAGCTGATGGCGGTGTATGAGGAGCAGGAAGCCCAGCAGAGAGGTGTGGCTGACACGAGCCTGACCCCGAGCCCTGACCTCCACCAAGCTGAACTTTCTGTTTTCCAGCCAATCACAGGAGGAGAGATTGAAGTTAATTCTTCAGCCCTCAAATCTAGTAAGTTTGTTTAAACCTTATTGACCCATGTTGAACTCTACAATTTCCTTAAGTGGCATAAAAAAAGCAAGTTACACATTTTGAGACTCATAATTTACCAGGAGTTAAAACTTAAGTTAAAGCTAAAGTTAAAGTTAAAGCTTTGCAGCAAAGACGTAGATCTTTTACCATTTGTCTACCATTTGTCATAGCATCTCAACAACAGCTGTAGCAACTCTTAATCACTGTTCAAACATGTGAAATCAACATTTTGCAACACATTCAAATATTTTCCACACCACAGATGATATAAGGTTAGATATTTACAATCAGATGAGATGGGATGAAAGCAAAATAAAATATGGTCAGTCACGAGGTGATTAGACAAATAAAAAAAAAAAAAATAGAATTATATGCAAGTTAAAAAGGTATGAAAGAAAAAAAAATGCAACAAATCAAAGCAATGTTGGAAAAAGTCAAAGTAAAATAAAGATATACCAACTGATTTAGGAGTTGGGAGAACCTCAAAATCTAAAATGTTTTACTTATTCCTCCTGCGGTCTTAAGAGATGCCGTCATTTGGATCCCATAAGTTTATTTTTCTGCGCAGCACTGTGAGGTTGCACTGACCGTTTGTGATTTTAGCTTGATACCATAATTTTAATCCTTCCTTAACTTATTTCACTTAAAACAGTAATTTGATATCTTTGTCATATGTTCCTCTGATTATGAACTGTTCACTTCTTGAGAAATAAATTTACAAAGAACATCAGAGGAATGCAACTGATATGAGTGTCTTCATTTTTCATTTTACTGGTGGCTTGTTATTTGAGTTGTCAGATTTTACACAATCTTACAAAGATCTACCTGAGAATTTGATTTCTTTAATGTAAAATGTTTAACATTGTTTGCTTGGTTGAGCTATTCGTGGTACTGTAAAAACTAAGAAAACCCCCCACAAACATTTCAGTGACAGGTTGCAGTATAACTTCTTTTGCAAGGCTACAAGCATAGTATTAGAGCCTTTTGTTTTTCATGCACTGGAGAAATACTGTTAACTTTGAATTCCAGCACAGTCAAAGGTCAGGATGTGATGGGTGGGACAGTAATGAAGGCAAGATGGCAGAGGCCAGAATGTTGGAAGCGGTGTCATTGAAATGCGGGCCAGAAAGAGTTAGATGAGGAGAGGAAGACAGGAAGTGCGTGTGTTCTGTCGGGCTGCAGACCAAAAACCGGTGTTTGTGTCTGCTCAGTGTTACCTGAACCAGACTTTTCTGCATGACCTTTATTCTCTCACTGCGTCTGTCTCCGTTTGGTTTTCTCTGTCTCTTCTTCACAGCCCTCTGTCTTTTTTCAAGTCGAGTGCTTGTTCGCTTGAGTTATTGTATATGTGGTGGTGAAGGGGCTTAAAGTTGTCATTCAGACTTGAATAAACTTTACTGTAACAAAAGAAGCCATTTTAATCAGATGCTTTGTGTTCTTACAACAAGCCAAAGCTAATTATTCCACTTCAACGTTTATTCTTAAGCTGCGTTCCATCAGCAGGGTAATTATTTTCTATCCTTCATCATATTGACTGGATGAATCCATTTTTCTTTTAGAGTTGATCAATTATCATCTGTTTTTATGTTAAAGTTGAATATATTGTATTTTTATGTTTTGGTTTTTATTTTAAACAGGCCTAACAGAATGAAAAGTAAAGTTTATAATACTAAAGTACAGACGTCTTAAATCAAAACTGGGACCCTTGTTGGATTATCCAGACTGTTGGGATGGGAAGTTTAGTCTGTCACAGTACAGTCACGTGATTAGCGGTAAGATTGGAGGTAACAGAACTCTGGAGACTGTCACGGTTGGGAATGGTCTCTGTAACTGTTGTTTTGAGTTTCTGTCCAAGTTGGCTCTTCCTTTCCGTCTTCAGCAGCTTGTTATCTGCTCCTCATAATTTCTCCTTCTGACAGTCTCACATTGTTTTTTTCCAATCTTTGTTATTTCTCATCTTCATCTCCACTCCACCCATGCTTTTTCTCTGCAGGAAAGTTCTTGTGTTTACATGGCCAGATACCTTTTATACTATTGTCTCAGATGTACAATGCTCACTGAAGTTTAGCCTTTAAAAAGTGGACATTGCTACAGAGAAAATCTGCCACTATTCAGCGACTGGTTGCAGAAGATTTAAAGCCCCTTTGAGATCATACTTCTGCTGTTCACATGCAGCCATGAAAGGATCACTTTGTCCTTTCACATCAAACAAGTCAATCCACCAGTGTAATTTGGCATGTGTGTTTTCATGACATGCTGTTGGAGCTGTGGAACCAAAAGGTAAATCAAAAACCAACAATCAAGCAAAAATCACAATTAGCACAACAGTTTAAACTGCAGAAGATGGCTCTGCATCATGGCGGCTCTTTATGAGGCCTCTTTGCCATCCTACCGTGTTGCAACATAAATTAGTTTTAAATTAAAGGGAGTGACATAAACAACCAGGTTTGCAGATAGACCAAACTTCTGCAAGCTTGCAAAACAGTTATGTCGTATTTTAATTGCAGGTGTTTAATTTGTGCCATTTTAACATGTTGTTTCATATTAAAACATTAATCAGCCTTAAACATTTAAAAAGAATGGTTTAGTTTCCAGTGTGTGGACTATTACGTCCATGAATATCAATAGAAATAGAGGTTGTACTTCATATACAAGATTGCTGGTTTGTTTGTAGAACATAAGTAAGACATTTTAAACAAAATGCAGCTTGGGACGATGCGATACCGAGGTGCAATGGTACTTGACAAGCTATTAGCTGGTTTTTGCAAAGATGCCAATCCAGGAGTCCCTTACATTTTCCTTTGCCCTGATTGGCTACAGCCCCATGAGTGGAAATAAGGAATACTTTGGATGTTAGCTTCTGCAGTAGTGCAAAGATGTTTTCCGTTGTGAAGTGCATATTGAGTTATATGTTGTTTTTGAACAATTAAAATAGGCAATAATGAGTGTCTTTAGAGGGGGTCTCAAGTGTTCACAGATTTCAGCTATTCATGGGCGGTTGTGGTCTCTAACCCCTAGGAATATGGGGGGTCCACTGTAACAAAGGTGGTTCAGCAAAGTATTGATTCAGGGAAGTCCAATAAAAATAAGAGCATGTTTAAAATGTTTGCCTTGGAAAAAAAATCTGGAAAACAAGTGTTTTGGCCAATCAAAAAATCCCATTAAGATACATTGACGTCTGTAGCCTGAAACTCACAAAATGAGTTCTAAGGGTATGGATACTTTACTGAGGCAATGTGCATGTCATACAGCAGAAATTACTAGTCTGTCTGAAATAACTATCTTTCATTTTTACCTTTTGTCTCGTCCATCAAACCATCTCCCTGTAACTGTCTTCCTTTGGCGAGATGAATTGATTAGAGGTTTGATGTAATCCATATCCCCCAGTAGTTCTTAAGAGCACCATGGGTCCATTTGTGACAATCAATATATGACCCTACAAATATAATTTGGTATGTCTTCAGAGTACTTTAACAGTGTAGAGTTTCCTCCACCCACGCTACCACCTTTGCCATTAGATTCCCAATTGAGCTTTAGGCGAGTACATGACAGTGTTCTTAATGTATATGTATAGATTGATGGTCCCTATGAGTGGCACTGGTGGATCTTTAGAGTGTACCACACGCATCATAATAAAAACCACAGCATATTAAATCTTATTTATTTGCTTAGCTTTCTGCAGTGTTGACTTTCCTCTCATTTTCACTCTTCTCCCAAAGCCCCATCAGCAGCACAAGCGGCAGCGCGGTGTGTTCCATTTATCAGTTTTTGGTAAATGATGATTTTATGCAGAGGGCCGATGAGATGTGAAGAAAAGAGCCATTATCATCTGTTACCTACTTGCACACACAAATCTACAAATCAGCCACTTATTGGCCATTTGGATGCATGAACAACAATGTGTTCACCGATGGGATGTGAGCAGATAATACATTAACTTCTCAACACATCCCGCACATTGCCACCTCTGCAGCATTTGTTATCAGAACATTCAGTGTGAGGTTGTGGGATTTGTATGTTACTTATACATGTGGACATACATACACAAATTTGGCTGGCTGTTAAGTTGATTAAGATGCTGTAGTTGAAAACGGGTTTTGGTTCAAATGTTTTTGTTTTACGCAAAGAGTTAGGCTTTACACTTCATTGAAATAATGGCAATCTAATGCAACATCTTGTTGGCCTATTTGTGAGGCAGATTGCATTTTTTTTCTTTGGTTGTTCAAAAGAAATGAGTTGGGTCTCATTTCAGTTTAAAGTTGAAACCAGACTTTAAACTGGTTTAACTGGTTTACTTTCTTTTTCTCATTGTCTGAAGTTTGGTCTCGTTACATGAGACCAAACTTTTGTCTTAGTTACAATCATAAAAAATTATTTGCTATAAGTGCCACGATAATGAAAGAAAGACTATGTCTGAAATGTATTTGTTAAAATCAGAAGTTTACATACATTTGGTTGGTATCAGCGATGCTTGACTTTCCTTCATTCCTCCCAGAAGCTTCTCACATTAGTTTGCTGGAGTTTTGGCCCATTCCTCCTAACCGAACTGGTGTAATTCAGTCGCTTGCACATGTGACTGAGGTACAAATTCTCACAAATTCTCTATTGACTTGATATCAGGACTTTGTGATGGCCTGATCACAAAGGCCATCACAAAGCCTTTGTTGCTTTTCCTTTTATTTAATGTAGCCACCATATATTGTATATTTAAAAATGTGTCTCTGTGTGTTTTATTTTCAGACACACCCTTGATGGTGAGGAGCAGCAGTGACTCCGCCCTCAACCCCCAAACCACAGAGACTGAACCCTCCTACAATGAAGATACCACTGTGATGGTAAGACTCAGAAGTTGTGGTACTAATAAAGAAAATATTAACGAGCTTAAAAGTATTTATATGTATGATAAATAAATTAAATTTGTCTGTGTTAATAAGAAACCTAGAAGACATGTTGGAGAGTCTAATTAACACAGGCCAGTGTTCAATTATTTGCACATGAATGCATGAGAATGGGTGATAAGTGTTTTGTCTGTACCTAGTTTTACAGGGCAGTAAAATTGGGTACAGGAAACTCTTGTTCTATGTAATAAGATGCTAAATAACTTCACTGATCTACACATTCAGCCCTGTTCCCCAAAGCTTCAGAGATAATCTATGATTGTCTGCTTTTTTTGTATTCATGTGGACTGTTGGTTATTCCTTCATTAATATGTAGTAGTTCTGATCATTTTTATAGGGATATTTGTTTTTTTTCTAAATTAGGTTTTGTGAAGTTATCATCAAGAATAGTTTGCTTACCTGTTGGAAACAGTTGTCATATCGAAGCACCTTTGATGGAATCTTCAACATGGTTGACTACTCTCATCCGATTTTTGTTTAAAATTCTAACAATTTAAATATTAGATCTATGCTACTTAGGCTTCCACAAACAATATGCAGTCTCTTTCAACTAGTCTTTAAACCAATCTTTTCAGGATTAAATTTCTCATATTTTTCCTGTTTGTAGAGGTCTGTTAGTTTTTTGGAGACATTGATTTACTTTGATATATTATCACTATGAACTCTCTCCAGTGCTTTTGTAATCTAATAGGCAGATTGTCATTAAATATGCTAAGAACATTAAGATTCTCAAGGGGATCAACACTTTGATTTTAGTGACCTCTTGCCCTTTTACTTGAAAAGCATTCTTGTTCTCAGTTTCAAAGTTTGCAACATACCCTTTTTCTTAAGTTGAGTAACGTTGTTTACATTTAAAATCTTGCGAGTGGTGATTAATTCCTGTCCAGTGGAGTTAAGAATAAATTAAAAACATGAACATATTAAACCTAACCTAGCAGCATGTGTACTGTCGAATCAATGGTCCAGACAGGCAACAGGATTTTAATCCTCAAGTGGTACAATGACTCAGGTCAGCAGTTTCCCTTTCAGTGCAGACATGTGAGGATACATGTGGTTAAAGAGAGGGGGTAAATCACGACTCTCGTTTCCCCTCTTTTCTTCTCAGACACATTTTGCCACATTAGGCTCCATTAATGAAGATGGATGACTCTCAAGAGTTTGCCCCCCTTCTATCTTTTGAGGCCATCTCTGACTTTCTCGAAGGTCATAGGTCACAGTTTTTGTTAGCTTCATCTGCTCCTCCCTTACTACTGCTGAGCTCAGTTTCAGGTTCTCTACTTTCAATGCTAGTGAAGTGCAAGATGTCTTTTTATCTGGCTATGTTGTCTTAAGTACAAAAAGTGAACAGAAACAGGATTCAGCTAAGTTCACTTTATCTTTTATAAAGTGCCGATTAGAAATTATGTTCTTGAGTAAATGACCCTTGGCACATCCAAAACAGCAGCTTCTTGAATCATGACATAACTCTTAAGATCCTCAAATAATTTAAACCTAAACGTTGCATACGATGTGCATTCATTAGTATTTCATAGTAATTAGTTATATTGTACTCAGACTGTCTTGATTTTCTTGACATTTACACCTACCTCCCTTGTAGAATAAAATAGCCATTTACACACAGGCTTCTAGCTGGTTAGAGATGTAGTTTTGATGGCTGTTGATGGTGTCACTGTTTCTTATTCCTCTTTTGTTGTTGAACACAGACGATCCCTCAAGTTCACCGCTTAAATTAGCTCGATGCATGATTGGACTGTTGAGTGATGAGCCTTCTCCCCTCGAGACTCCTTACTGGACAAACATCCTTTCCTAATAAGTCTGTATTCCCCTTAGAATGATATGTTTGCAAGGTTCATTTTGTTTAGGGAATATGTTTGGTTCTCAGAGGTGGTCAGTGTTTCTACTTAATGTTGCTCAGGGCAACTAAGTATTTGAGAAGTGCAGCATGTACACAGCATGCTAAAGTGTTATGTTAGGTGTGAGCATTACAGCCGTATTCTTTTATATCAACATTTCCCAGCTCCAATCCATGTTAACTGCAATGTGAATTAGATTTAATAGTGTCTTACATAAGGGTGTGTATTTTTACAACTAGCTGTTTGCTTAAAATAGTAAATCATTTTAATTGACACAGGAAAACTAATGGTAACCTAGATCTTATAAATAACCTATTGTTCCCTGGTTCTAATACATTTCAGATATGCAACCTATAAGTGGAGTTATGTTGGAAACAAGCATCAGTAAAACCTTAAATTGTGTTTGTCCTCAACATACAGTCTGTCACAAAACTCTTAAAAGCAGGCTTTAGATACTTTTTTTGCAGTTTTTTCTGCAAAGTCTGAGGCCCAGTCCTTGCAGAGCCGGGATTTGGTGTACCTGCAAAGGTTTTTGTTGCTTAGGTTGTGCATTCAAACAGATCTGGAGGTTTGGGAGACCAGAAACTATTTTTGAAAACGGTTTCCAGAGTGGAAACATTTCAAAATGGCGATCTCATGTTTCGATGAGGATTTGCGAGCCATGCCTTTTTTTCGAAGCTGTGAGGTACTAACTTTATCTCTATCTCTAACCCACATGGGCCTCAATCTTACAATTAACCAATTTGGTGCCTTTTAGTATTCTATGTGTTTTGCTTCATTCTGTGGCATTCTTATATTGATACTTTTTGGCTTGGCATACCTACGACAGCATTTTTAATTTTTTTCTTGATCTTTTGTAAAAAATGTAGCATGTTTATCTCCTTGTGAACATGGCCTGTTACAACTTTCCATCAACACCTTTGCAGGAATCCTTCTTTGAACTCTCGGTTCTTAATAACTTGGCATTAATTTTTACAATGCCTTTCTCTAGTTTGGTGCCTTAGAGTATTCTAAAAGGCACCAAACATGCAACATGTTTGACTAGTGAAAGGTGGCGTAAAAATAGACATTATGTCTATTTTGAAAGGAAAAACAAAAAACAGTAATATTTGAAAAAATATATATGTTTTTCAATAGGAGTAGTCATTACTCTTCTAGAACCAACATTTTGTGGCTCTCTTGAATTTTAAATCCAACAGCTTTGTCTTTGTGGATCTAAAATCTACTGTTGCTAGCAAAACTTTGCGGTATCTTGCACCTGAGTCAGAGTTTTATTGTAAAACTATTGTTAAAGTGTTAAAATTGGTCTAATTATTAAAGCTTAAAAGCAAAAAAAAAAAAAAAAAGAAAGAAAATAGTCTCTTTTCTTTAACCAGCAGCTTTCTGGCTGCTTGATGGCCTTCAGTGTCTCAAATCCTCCTGCTGTCTTTTCTTTTCACTCTCACACCTGCTGTGCTGTAACAACCACCACATAAGTGTCGATGCAGTAAATGACTCTGGAGAAGCATCTGCTGTAAATAAATAAAAAAAGTTTTTTTTTCTCTTTATACAATTTTTTATTTTTTTTTTATTATCTTGCCGTTACATTTTCTCCCATACCTCATGCATCCAGATCCTGGTATGTGCACACACTCCCACACACACACTCACTCACTCATCTGGCTCTTCCCAACCAGTCAGTTTCCAGCAGAGGTAATGGCTCCAGGGTAATTGTTCAAATTGTCACTTGGCCTTTTGGTGAGAGCAGTGAAGGGAAGAAAGTACTCTTTTTGCAGTAATTTTCTGTCTTTCTTCTGTCTGTCTGTCTTTGCCCCTTCCTTTACGTAGTTTTAATCTCTAAAAGATTAAGTTCTACAGTCCGAACAATTCTTGTTTATACTTGAAAATAAATGCACTAGGGAAAAAAAAATCTATACATTTTTTGCTTGTATTATATTTTATATTAAAAACACACAAGTAAGGTCAAACAAATATAGATACACAAGGTTGCTGGTAATGTGATAGTTAGACAAGGGGTTGTTACTTATGCACAGAGTACCTTTGGGGCTAATAAGGCAGCAGAGCACTTATTTGTCATGCTACCCCTGCATTTGTTTCTGTGCGTGGTTTATATGCACGTACTTGACTTGTGTGTTAACCTGCATGGTTGCTGCTGACATTATTTGATTAAATCTACATTTTAATTTTTGCATAAAACAATTTGAAAGCTTAGCAGAGTATTGGTTTTATTAGAATCTGCAAAAAGTAAAAGGTATTGATTATGCAGTATTAAAAACTTTGTTTTTAATACTGCATTTCAATGACAGGATGTGACTTTTCTGCAAGGTTATTATACCATCTGCCCTCTGTGACATCGATAAAAAAGCAGCCCTTTTTGTACATTTCAATATGTTTTAACAGACAATGGAGCCCAAATAATTTTCATTACTTCCTATTATAAAACTGTGACTCAGGTGCAAAGTACTACAAATAAACACATTTTATTAATTCATCATTTTTTCACCTTTTATCTTCAGGTTACAACTTTCATGTAGATACACATGAAAATATAAACTATGTATCCAGTATAAATGGATAAAATGCAAAGCCAGCATTCCAACATTTATCATACTCACCCTTGGAGCAAATTCAGGGAACACTTTGGCTGATTGGTCATTTACTAATTAGTAATATCACTAATAGTTTGGTCTTTTTATCCACTTTGAGCAATTATTAAATTGGACCAAGAATAATAAATGCTTGCAGACCATTTATTATACACGAGCAGTAGTTACTTAACGCAGGATTATTAATCATTGAGTTAAAATGGAAATCCTGCTTTTCTGTCCTTCAGTTTTTGGAGGGCCACTAATGCTCAAAAGTATTGATTAAGATGTCAAATCTTGACAGACTGATGTATTATTTTTTTTCATAGCTTTCCCCCTCAGTATGTTACATAAATCTTTGTTATTTAATGTTGTTTTATTTTGCTTTCTAAAATTATAAGGTCTTTTAATCTCTGATTCTTATACCTATTTTATACATTTTGGTGAGACCCATGTTTTTTTTTTTTGACCGTGGTGCTCTATCCTGATGTTATAGTTGTTGGGTGAAAAAGAAGGGTTTGTCATATATCTGTACTTTTATAGGAAACACTCCATAATAAAATATCTTGTATAACCTCCCATATCATGTAAAACTGAACTACTGGTTTTTTGTATGTCTTAGTCTTCTTCATAACTGTGGAGTACTTTTTTTGCCCACTCTTCTTTATAACTTTTCTTCGATTCATAGAAGGCTTTCTTGGGCAAGTAGCTGTCTCCTTTCTGTTTTTTTGCTTTTTTTTAATATATTTACCTTCCTCACACCATTAAAATGAACTTAGACGTTCACCGTCCTTAAACGCTACACTTTTTGGTGCAAAGTGTACAAATTGCTACAACATGTAACGATATTAATATTGCTCTTGTCTTAATTTGAAAACCAATGTGTCATTTTTAATACAATAATTTGTACAAGGTGCAACTTTTGTTGCTGCCCTTTCTACAAGAAGTTCAATAACTGTAATTGGTCTGTGTTTTATGAAATCGCTCAAATGTTTATGTGAATAATGAGGCACATTTGTTCGTTCAGATTCATTTACTTGCTTTAAATTGCCCTTTCATAAGTTACAGGCATTGCTGGCCTTTGTAATTAATATGTTGTTCTTTCATAGAGAGAATGATGCAGAGAAACTATTTCTGCATTCATTCATTAAATGAGACACACAATTAAGCACCAGTAGCTCCGCAATTAATATATGAGTGACTGTCATGACAGTGAGGTTGGGATAATTAATGTCACCTGTCATCTTTTTACTAATTAAGCTCAAATGACAGCATTAACAGCCAGACCAGACCAATTAATTTCCAATCCACTAAAGCTTTAACATATGTTTACTGCACTGGTCGTCGGTCTTTATTAGGTTTCATCTTGCCCTCCTACATCTCTTTACATCCGCTGTGTATCTGATGCTCGACTCGGTTTGCTGTTTCATTCTTTCTCTTTTCTCAGATTTTTCCTTCTGAAGTTGTCAGACTGGGTCATATGGGTGGGTAGGATGGTGGGGGTAAAAGGTTGAAGGTCATGTTTTGAATCCATTAGAGGCATCTACTAACACAGAACCTTATTGACCTGCGTGTTCGCCTCCATATGTTTACACAAATGTGTGGCCGGGGTGTACGCCTACTCCGAGATGACCTGTGATAGTTGCATATTTGCTTATGTGTAAATCTGGAACTTCTAATAAGAATTGAATATCCTTATAATTTGAAGCATGTTTATCTTTGTACTGCAGTGGAATTTCTTTCTTTATAAACCTTTGTGCCGCTGTAAAACTGAAATAGCCATATTGCACTTTCAACAGTTTGTTTTACATTTAAAATGATCAGATCAAAGGAGCTGGTACAGAGGTGACAAAGACTCAAGCTTGTCCTAAAAAAAAATGAAGTTGTTAAAGTTTCCTAACCATTGGGGTTGAATCTTTTCAAGTTTGTTGGTCTAGAATACTTTCTTTTCAATAACATACTGTATTTGCCAAGTTTAATTAATTTGTAAGCACAAGTCCGTCTTTGAATAAAAAACCTGTTGGATATTTGTGGCCCTAGATACTGTGATGCTAAACAAGAGCAACAAAACATGGCTAATAAAAGAAAAATACCTTTTGTTGTAGCTGGTTTCTTTCATTTTGAAAGGTATGAATTTGTCATTGAAAATCTTATCCAAATTTATCAGCTTCATTTGCTAGAAGCCACATTTCTACCACTCTTTTTGTTACTTTTAAACGTAAGTAATAAAAAGAGTAATATTTTATAAGAGTAATAATATCATTAAAAGTAGTCTCTGCTGTTCTAATTCATTGAGAGGGAGCTATATTACAAATCAACTGAATAAAAGAAATAAATGTTTCAGATATGTTGGATTGACTTCAGAACTGCTACAATTAGTTTGCAGTAAATCATACTATATTGTGGAAAAATAATACTTTCCTTCCTTTCACATTTGGTTGCCATGCCCACTAATACTCTTATTTATTACTGCTTAACAAGACCGTCTGGTTGCCTTCAAAAATTAATTAGTGCTTCATCTGTTGATCAAATTAACATCTTCTTGTCTCATCACTTCACATATTTATTCTTTTTTCTCCCTTTGTGTTCTAGTCAGTTTTTAGTTATAAAAATGTAATTGTTGGGTTCAGAATTTCAAACAAAGTGCATTAAGGTTAAAATCAAAACATTGGAGCTTCTTTGATTTTCTTGCAGCTGCTTACATCTTTTTTTTTTATTCAATTTCTTAAAATTAGCGTAATCTCTTCTTTTGACTGATTCCCTGCTATTGTTATGTGTTAAAAATTCCCAGTCACTGGCTGACTAATAAGACAGATGTTGTGTGTGTGTGCGTGTGTTTGTGTGTGTGCTCTGCAGGCAGCCGGTGCCGAAGTGGAGGGGCCTAGGGGGATGGAACGAGCTCCAGTCAAAAACACCTTCAATGGCAGGTCAGTGCCTTTTTTTTCTGTATGGATCAATGATGAATGAGAAATAAAAATTTTGATCTGGAGAAAAAAAGAAAAGCATTCTGATTGAACGCACCGAAAACAAAAGATCAAACTGATTACTATCAAAAGAGTTTCAGCTGATTTCTTTCTGTAAATCCTCTTGTGGTCCTCCTCTGTACTGATTTTGTCTTCATCTGCTTTTCTAGTAATTTATCCAGACAATATGCCAAACCATTACGTTTGTTTGTCGGAAATGAGTGTTTTTGTCCAATGAGAAGGTTTTGTTTGTGCAACATCCATGTTCATTGGTTTTCATGAGTGTGCCTCTGTCCCACTTTCTCTTCATTAAAGCTGTTTTCTAATCCAGATCAAGGCTGTTGCAGATATATTTACTGTTAAAAACTCCATCATTAGCTAACTACAAAAGGCTGCCAAAACAGGGTCAGGGTCTCACACACACACACACACGCACGCACACGCACACACACACACACATAAAAGGCACAAAGATATGCTTAGACTGCCATAAACACATGGTCTCAAAGATAAACACAGTTGCGTCTGCTATTTTTAAATGCACAAACTAATGAATGCTGCTTAATTAAGTTCTGGGTTGCAGGATGCCCTGTGTCTCTGAGGGGCTTTTTTGTTCATATCCATGAGAGACGCAAGGCTCTTTGGAGCTGGATCCTACATTTAGACACAAGGGGAAGTCATGCAGTTACTCTGTGCTGCAACAGAGAAACTAACTATAGAAAATCTATTTAACAATAACCAGAGTGTAATGTTTGCCTGTACCTTGTGTCACATGTCAAATATTCCCATGTTAGCTTTGTTAGAGCAAAGATTGAAGTGCTCCTTCTACCACTTGGCAAGCGTTTACCTACAAAGCTTTGATTTTACATTGCCATGTGGCCTTTGAGTTGGTCTAGTTCCATTCTTAAAAAAATTATGCCAAGACAAAAACACCTAGTTCTACAACTTTATAAATTATCTTTAGATCACTTGACTTAACCATAGAAACTGAGCAGGATGCAATGTATCTTATTACCGTAATTTCCAGACTATATGCCATTACTTCTTCATACGCTCTGAGCACTTTGATGCAGCTGTTATACGGCTCTTT
The DNA here is from genome assembly GCF_904066995.2 of Poecilia reticulata. Lineage (NCBI taxonomy): Eukaryota > Metazoa > Chordata > Actinopteri > Cyprinodontiformes > Poeciliidae > Poecilia > Poecilia reticulata. The sequence goes on from NC_088831.1 coordinate 38,876,503, forward strand.
TACAAAAGGCTTTCAAAGACTGGACTGCTGCGAGATGAAATTGACAGCACAAGCTCAGGAGCGAGACAAAAGTGACATTATGAGCAACTGTGAAAGAGACTGAGGAAGTGTGTTATCGGAAGGCACGGTCAAAACCTGTACCTGATATACTTGCACGATACACATGGCAGAAAGAAACAGACCAGGCACACAAATTTGCCGCGTGAGTGTGATTATTATGGCATTTATATTAGTCCATGTTGATAATTATTGATTAGTTTTAAATATCTGAAATACTGCCAAACTGGTGATGTGACCTTTCCTTTTTTATTCACAGTTTTCACTCCTCGCCGTTGTTTTTTTTTAAGCAGTTGCGTGGCATGTTGGTGAAGCTTTAAACTGGTGCTGTGCAAGTTACTCAACAAGTTGTTGCTAGGTAACCAAAGAGTGAGTTAGCCAATGAAACCAACCTTGCTTTATCTGGTTGTGTGCGGTCAAGGAGCTAAAGTCTTTCCTTTGCGTACAATCCCCAAAATGCTGTGCAGTTCTGGATCCCAGTTCACTAAAATTGAACAAATGTGGCCCATTTGCCGTAGTTTACAGACTGTTGAGCATGCCTGAATATAAGCTGCATTTGTAAGCTTCAGGTGTCCACGTTGTGCAGACCTAGGGGTTTTCCTTGAGTTTTTTTATTTTTTTAATTTTATTATAATTATTTGACATTTTGCTAGTTTTATGTCATCCCTTTATTATAATCAGTTTACAGATTATTCATAACAAATACAATTTTCTTTGGTTTTTCTTTGTTGAGTTTTACATTTTTTTATGATTTCAGCTGCTGAATTTATAAACGGCTGTTGCTAACGGAGTAGTTTGTGCTAATGCTTGCTATCCTTTTGTCCTCTGACACCACTGAGCTCAATCAATACAAATTTTTGACCTGATGTTTTACATACATTTTGTAATAAAATAGTATTGAATAAATAGTTGAACAAAATATGATTATTTGAATATTGAAATGAGCCTCTTTAGTCTTCATGTGTATCCTCTCATGCTCAAAGAAGGAAGCATAGACATATCAGCACCATCTATGAAAGTTGTTTGCAGCATTTTATTCCTTATTTTTCTGCTTCACCATTATCAACTTATTTGTTGCCTTAATAGACAGTTCTGACAGCCAAATCAATAGCCAAGCTAACTAAATAGAAACCTTTTCAGTTCCATTACCATCTCTGGTACTGAGCTGTACAGTGCAGAAAATACAAAGGTTATTACAAAAGTAGTTGCCAACTCCCATTTATGTCATTTTCCCTCTAACTTTTCTTTTTACACATATCCTTTCACGCACACATAGTCTAATCTAATAAGAACTATCCCAGTTGTGAGTAATGTAAAAGTGATGTAATGGTTTTTGTGGTCACCAGGGAAACGATCCTTGAAATTGCACAAAAAAAAGTCCAAAATGAAGGCGGGAATGCGGTCATAAATACTAGAACAGCAAAGCAGGAGTTAAATAAATGTGTGTTTTTTGTGTGGTGTGCGTTGTGTTTCCATGCACACTGTGGTCCCCTTTGTGTTTGCGAGCGAGAATTTCTGCGCCTTCAAACGTACAGTAATGGCTAATCATTATTTTAACCACACCACATGCGCCGCAAAGAACTCATTACGCATAAATCAAAACGGCCTTTTTCATACAGGGAAACAGATTTACTTCAAATTGGTTTATTGAAATGGCGTTTTCACTATATTTCTTTGTGAGTAAGGCGCTGTATTGAAGGTGATTTGGAAGGCGAGAGGTGAACAGGTAAATAGGTTCCACTGGTTGCACAAAACAAACAAGATTTAAAAAGCATTGTGTTCTTTAAGAGCAGCTATACATCTTTGGTGATTTGTGCTTTAATAGATTTAGTCATCAACTGTGATAAAAGGAGTTATTGTGGTTATACTTAAACCCGGATCTAGTCATTTTCTTCTCTTTATGTGTGCTCCAGGCTGTTAATTTTCAATTCTGTTGCTTACATTTCTCCATGACTTTTTCAGTTAAGGGTTCTTCAGGAAATTTGAATGACAAAATACTCGAAATAAAACATTTATAATGTAATAATGTGCTCTCAATTATTAAGCTGCTAATTCCTGCAATGAGTACTATTTGTTTTTGTATTGTATCTTTTCTCACTGACATTTAGTCTTGTGCAAACTTTTATCATTACATCTGTGCACTTAGAGAGCCATAAAAAAGAGAAATACATTGATAAGAATAGTAATGAGAGAGTGAAATGCATTGGCGCAAAGAGAGTGGTTTGGTGATGCATATCCTCCTTTTTCATTTCTCCTCAGTGTTTCGGTCTTTCATAGAGAGGATCGGTAAAGTGGCAGCTGGATAAAGAGAACACCTGCTCTCTTCATCTCTCTTTGCCTCGCTCTGTCCTGCACTCTGTGCATACAGCTCCTTTTTCTCCCTCCTATTCATCCATTGCGCTTCGTGTCTCTTTTCTCAAGTCTCACCCGTTTTGCTGCTCCCTCTCTCAACCCCACTTCAGTATTTGCATTGATGCAGCCTGTCAAACATCTTTCACAAAAAAAATATAAAGGAAGAAAAAGGAAATGCAGATGGATCTCAATTGCTTTTGTGAATGTGTGTGTTTGTGTGTAGTAGGTGGAGATCAGAGGCGCAGCAGCAGGAAGAGATAAAGGGAGGGGTGCATGTTATTTTCCTGCTCATAATAATTCTTTTTATTAGCCTTGTCTAATTAATTCAGCGCCTCCTTCTCCCTCACTCACTGTTTCATTTCTAAAGCTTCTCTGATTCCTACCTCCTTTTTTTCCAGTTATTATTTTAAATTGACACTGTGATTTGAGGATGTGTTGCCAGTACTTAGGGCTCTGCCTAATACAGGAGCATCTCATGTCACTCTAGTGATGAAAATAGACCACAACAAGAAGGCGCCAATGAGTAGTGACCATCCATCCGTCCAATGCCCAAACCACAGCAATGGACTTATTTGAGTAACAAAGAGCAGCTCCCACAAGACTGAGGCAAGCTGCCCTATGGAGGGAGCTCATCTCAGCTGCTAGTATCTGGGATCTTATTTTTACTGTTCTGTTTGAAAATAATAACTGTTACCCAAGTGTGATACTTGGAATGTCTTATTCCAAGCAAACGTTGAGTTGTAACATGCATTTAATGAATCAGAAAAGAGGAGTTTGGTGAAACAAAGCTCTGTCCATATTCTAGTTCATTTACCACATATTTTGACATATTTATGATGTAGACATCACTAAAATAAACTTGAAATGTGGTTTCAGTTTACACTTTTTTAATTATCACTCAAATTCTCAAGCTTGGTCTGACACATAGTCAATCTGCATAAGAGTTGTGACAGGAATGACAGAACTTTTTCAAGACATCTTAATGTAACGATAAATAGCTTGGAATGTTAGCAATAGCATGTTAAGATTCGCGCGAGTTTGACTCAGTGCATTATGGTTTGTTTTTGTTGAAGAAGCATACAACTTCTGTACACTACTATTGGTATTTCTTGACAAATGTTTTAATTACAATGTACTGGACAGATAATTGCATTTGGAATATTTAACATCACTACAAGGTGGCTGAGTAAGTTTATAGTGGAATACGTTTGGCATTTTTTAGGGTTGCATTGCTTCCATTTTTAACAGCTTTATCATTTTCTCAAAATCAATATTTTTACTGGCACTGACATGCTTCAAAAGCAATGGATATATTAGTAATTCATAAAATGTGTGTGTTATGGTTCACTTGATGGTCCATAGTACTACTTCATTTCCTCTTAGCAGTGTTTGGAGTTTATTTTTGGGCCCTGGGTTAATTGAAGAATTAATAATAGTTGCTTTTAGTGCTTGGATAGTGTAAGTGTTATTGTTGTCACAGACTAGTTATCGTTTTTTTATGTCGGCCTAAAAAAAATCCTACTTGCAGAATCAGAGTGTAAAACAACATCTGTCCTGCTTTACGGTCATGTTTGCAGCCGTTTGGATTCATGTAAATTTACTGAGCTGTGATGAGGCAATTTCAGCTTTGTGTGCCTATTTATGAGTCTGTGTGTGAGAAAGAGAGAGAGAAAACATGTTGGTATACTTTGCATGTCTCCACTGTTACCACCCACAATCATCAGTAACCCTCTCTGGAGTTTATCAGCATCTGTAGTGCTATCAGTTGATGGGGATTTAGGGATGGATGGATGAGCTGGAGCGGGAGAGGCAGACATGAAATGAACTGTTAGCATGACAGAGAATGAATGAAAGATTGCAAAACAAAGTTTAGACAAACTTGCTAAAAAGGCACACACCGACACACACGCATTCACACACACTGGGAGCAGAGAGAAGGTCACGAGAGGATTAATGGCTGTGCTCTGATAGATAAACCAATCAAACAAACAAAGACTTTAGCACGCGTACACATTAAAAGGCAGGATGTAAAGCAGAGACACACTTGAATAATCCAAACCACACATAGAGACATTAAGAGATTCAAAGTAAGGAAGAAACCCACAGAGAAGAAAGGCACAAAACATATTCTTCAAACATACATCCACTGTGGTCTATGCCTTTATTAGGCTTGAATTGAGTAGAGCGCTCCCTTCTCTGAGGCCTGCATCCACAGACACGGATTAAGTACTCCATAAAAGCATATTTTCAGTACGGTATTAGCATTCATTGGAAATCTAAAGTCAATCGAGTGCAACGACTTGCAAACTTTTCCTCAAGAGACACAAGCTTTCAGAGATTATATCGGAGCTAGCACACATGTGATGTCTGTCTAGCTTTCATTCAGTTTAATTCAGTTTATTTAGATAGCACCATTTCAAGACACTTCACAAAAAAAGTCAACTCAACTCAATCATACATGCATCCGAATTGATCCTAGTTATCAAACAGTGCATTAAGTTCAGTTTATTACTCAAATTGTAAAAGATTACTGTCTCGAAGAATAGATGAGAAAAGTGGTTCATACGAACCAGAAGTGGATACTGTTGTTGAGGATAATGAGAAAAGGCAGTGGCCTCGCTCACCATCCTTACCATCACCAAGAATGTGGTAAGAACAGCTAATCACATTCCACCTGTTTGAGTGGGTTAAGTTATTGGTGATTCTAACAGTACTGTACTAATTTATTATAGTGTCACTAATGTTTCTTTAAAAAAAACTGTTTTTTTTTATTCAAAACGTTTTTCTGTTTTCTACCATAATAGCTTTATATATGCAGTTTGTGCAAAGCTGGTGAAAAACTGCAGGAAACAATTGACCTCTGTCAAAGGATACTGTACCAAATATTAACATTGATTTTCACAGGTGTTCAAATACTCATTTGCAGCAGTAACACACAAACTATTAAAATTGTGATTTCTGGATTTTTATATATATTTTTATTAGATTGTCTCTCACAGTGAACATAAACCTTAGGTGAAAATTTCAGGCTCCCCACCCCCATGATTTCTAAGTGGGAAAACTTGCAAAGTCGCAGGGTGTTCAAATACTTGATGCCAAATACTATTTACCAGATATGAATATGAATATTTAATCTGGTAAGCATGTTACCTTCATCAATAGTCAAGACAGTTGTCTGTTGTTTAGAATTTGTTCATTCATAATGTGCCTTATCGCTAAAATGAATATTATGGAATAGATAGCAGTTAAATGTTTATGTCTTAATGAATGCCTGAAGACAAACCAGTAGGTGATTTGAATTAATAAACTGCATAAAAGCAGCGTTGTATCGAGATGGGACTCATAGATCCAATGAGGGAAGATTCATTTTAGTTGTTAGAAACCTAAAACTCAGCTTGGATTTAGAAAAAAAAGGTGAATATATCTGCGTACATGCACACATTAGTTTAAGTGTATGGTCATATTTTCACATTTGCAATTACCTTTTGTCCTCTTTGCTTGGAGTCCTTAATATTGAAAAAAAAAAATCTAAAAGACCATTACTTTAATGTGTACACATTCATATTCATTTGAAACTCATGTGCTGTTCAAAAGGTAAAAAGCATTAGTCTAATAAAATGATTGTTGTACTTACTATAATAGTTTTTTTATCTGTTTTGTCTTTGTTTCTACCATCTACCTGTGTTTCTCTAGTCTGACCAGAACGGTGGAGATCCAGGGAGAGGACAATCCTCTGGGTATTCACGTTGTTCCCTACTGCTCTTCACTCAGCGGACGGTGAGTTTTGCGTACATTCATCCACACTGTTTTGAACTGAAAAAGGACACATCCCCATAAGATCCCCATAAGATCTAATTCTGGCAATACCATGAAACACAAAATAACTTTTGGAAGTAAACTCTGCAGACACAGTGGCAACTACTAAGTAAAGGAAAACAAAACAAAAAAAGCACTGTGTGTGTGCGCGCAGTTTTTTTTTTTAACTTCCTAAAGGAAAGCATGATGGGTTTTGAATGATTTTTTTCATCTTGTTCATTCCTTCCTTTCCTCATCACCTCGTTCCAGTTTCCTTTCGTCATTTTACAATCACTTTTCTTGTACCCTGATTTTTTATTCTTGTGTAGTTGAACTGTATTTGAAGATTTGTATCACCTCCTTTTTGAAGATATCTTTCTTTATTATTATTTTCTTTTTACCACATGTTACTTTTGCTCAGATAATGTTTGCAATATATGTCTTTGTTCCTGGTTATCTTAGTGTCTGTTTCTTCGCCTACAGTTTTCAGTGTTGCTACTACACAGTTTGAAACAGTCTATTCAGTTTATTCCCTTGTTTCTTTTATTTCTTGCTTGTGTCCATTCTTGTATTATTTTGTATTTTGTCCTTCTGTCTATCCTTTCTTGCTTCTCCTTCTTTGTGACTTTTATTATGTTTCTTCCTATTTTTGTCAAAGCCTAACTGTGTGTAAATATCACCCATAAATTTCTGGTAAACGTTAGAGTTTTACATTTTAAATTGCCATAAAGAGCTCAGAACTCTTCTGGGATTTTTTTTTTTTTGCTGAAAAATGTGTAGGAGCCCTGACCATAACCTTTTGTTAGTTAATAGATAAAATTTCCTATTGATTGCAACCTCTAAAAAGTCTTGGTGAAACACTTTTGGAGTTTTTTTTGCCTACAGATATCTCAGTCTTGGAGTTCATATAACTAAATATAATTTTCTATCAAATCTTTATTAATGATATGTTTTAAAGAAAGATGTGAGCTTTTTCATATTTGCTGTATGTATCTCTTGCTGGCACAGGTCTCTTGGTCTGTATATCCGTGGTGTGGAGGAAGAGAGCCGCTCAAGAAAGGAGGGCTTGTTTCAGGAGGATGAATGCATTGTGAAAATCAACAACACTGACCTCATGGACAAGACATTTAGCCAGTGAGTGCAGCTGTTTATCTCTGTTTTTCATCAGAGGCTAACATTTTGTTTGGTTTAAAAACTTTGCATCTTTTTATTTTTCTAAGAAAGGACATACATAAATGCCGGAACTGAAACTTTATTCGTTTATATAAGGGGAATTGTCAGGAGTGCAAATTTTGTTCACATTACGTCACAGTTAGTCAGTTCCTTTTGTTATTAGTAAATTGAGTAATACAAATTTAGGATTCACAGATATTAAGGAGTACTAGTTCAATAAATAAATGTGCACCTTAATAAATTATTCATAAGGTAACTTATTTCAGTCATTCAATAGATAAAAGTGACACTCCATAAGTCATAGAGACTCATTCCACATGGTCATATATGTTAGGCAACATATAAAATAAAATAAGATTTTGAAAGTAGTTTGTCTGCCTGAGAAACACACAAATCTATCAAACAGGAGAAGAAAAACAAACATTTTGTGTTATTTAAGATCCACCTGCACTGTATCTAAACTGTATTTGCACTTACAAACATAGAGCACTGCTAGTTTTGTTCAGACCTATCAGGTGATATTTCAGCTGGAGCATTGTGCAGCAAAGTTTTGTGTGAATGCACACAGGGCCATTGTCCATGCCAGATTATTATCGAGGCTGCTTGGTTAGAATATCGGATTCACACAAATGTGGCTGCACGCCTTGTTCAATCAGACATAATAGTGATATCATCTGAGCACAATGCTCTCCATACTCATAACAAAACACACAGCTTTCATATCTAATTTCATTCTACTGTCAATGCAATCTAAATCACTGCAAAAGCAATTGTTAATAGTGTTGTGTTCTAATGGTTTTTCCATGGACTGAGAAGAGAATACCACAAATTAGTCACATGACTACGGTTCAGCTTCTAGTGTTTCGTTGACGATGTTGTTTACGACCTTACAAATATGGCTTCCACGTTTGCGAGGAAAAAAGCATAATGTCCCATGATTTCAGACAAACATGTTTGACCTTAGAATTATCCATCCATCCATTTTCTTTACACCCTTGTCCCTCAGTGGGGTCAGGAGGGTTGCTGTTGCCTCTCCAGCTAACGTTCCGGGCGAGAGGCGGGGTCACCCTGGACAGGTCGCCAGTCTGTCGCAGGGCAACCTTAGAATTATATTCCCTGGAATTAGCATGAACAAAAAATATTAGAAATTTACTAAAATTATTAAGCGTTACAAAATATTCTCATTCTCGCCTCCTAATTTTAACACTTAAATCTCAGAGGCCTCGCAGAGTTTTTGTTTGTTTACTTATTTATTTACTTACTAATTTTTTACTTTATAATGTCCGAGAATATCCTGACTTCAATATAGTTTATGCATTTAATCATGGGGAATTCACTTTGTTTCTTGCACATTTATACAGTTTCAAAATCAGAAAATATAATTTTTTTTCTTGTAAATAGAAAATTACTATTAGTTTTTCGGAAGATGTCGGCTCCTTTGTGGCAAATTATTCTTTGCTTTAGAATAAAACTGTCACAGGGTATTGTTTAAGTTGATACACTGTATGGATTGTCCATAATGCTGTCTTAACACAGATTATACTTACAAGGCAAAGCATTGCCTTAAGACACTTGATTTTCCATGATGCTAAAATCACTGTGCTCTTAATGTAAATATACATAATGACATCGTAGTTTACATTAGATTAATTGTCAATTTTCCAAAGTTTCACTGTTTCACATTTTCCCATCAAATTCATGGAGGAATTTTTCATTTCTGACTTTTAAACAAAGTCAACTCTAATCATCATAAACTATTCGGAAAACAACAGGAGTGTAATCAAATGAAATTTTAATTAACTGGATTTACTCCATTGCTTATCTGAGGTGAATGATGCTGATTACCAATTGCTCCTGACACCGTAGTGCCTGTAACTTGCTTAGCATGATCTGATCTAAATTAATTCCCTGCAAAATGATCTTTTTCATTCTTTATGAGGTTCTAATAGCTGTGTGTCCAGGTGTTGTGGCTCTATGCTTCCTGAACTGTCTGGTTTTGAGCTCGGAGAAGGTGATAAAAAAGAAAAACGCTGCAAATAGCCATTACTAATTCAGCTGGAGGAAAAGGAAAGCTTTAACACACATAATGATGATGTTTCAGAGGAATAGTGAGGGATCAGTGTCTAAAACTATCATTTTAGTTTAGAAATCAAACTTTAAGAAGTTTGATTTCTAGTTGTTAGAAATCAAACTTCTTAAAGTTTTAAGTACAAAGGATCTGGGATAAACTTTAAATTAATCATGTGTAATCAGATTTATTAACTGTATCTCTATTTTTCTCCTAATTGAGTTATGCCCTCTCACAGTATAATTAATTTTCTTGTCTGAAACTGATAAGTACTCTTTGGATATTATTATGAATGATGAAATTATCGTTGCATCTGCTAACTGTCTTTGCTTTCTTTAAAAAACCTCGTTCACCAAACTGAACAATTTTTTTTTGCTTTCTCTTTTTCCTCTTTTTCCTTGTAGATCTCAGGACATTTTTCGCCAGGCGATGCGGTCCCCACTTGTTCGTTTGGAAGTCGTGTCCTCGTCAAACAGAGAGCGATATGAGAAAAGTCTGATCAGTCAGCTGTGTGTCAACAGTACGGCTCCGAACAGCAGCCCTCGTGTCACCAAGGGCAAAGATCCACCGCCACCAGTCAAAGCCAAACCTGTGTTTAAACCTCCTGAGAATTCAGCTCCACGTCTTGTAGAAGAAAGTCATATTCTTGAAGTGGTTAGTGTGAGTTGTGCTTCAGTTATACTAAAAACACTCAAATGTGCTGTAAAAATGACTCAACAACATTAAACGAATATGACAATACAGTTTTAAGATCCAGTAAATTACAATAGTTCACTTGCCAACAACCAGACAGCACAGATATCAAACAACATGCTAAGATAAAACACCTTCATCAGGTCTGTTTCCACCCACCATCATGTAATGTTCATGATCTAAGTTTTAGTGCATTTCTATAAGCTCTGTATTTTTTATTATACTTTATTTGTTTTTCATTCTTTTCCTGTGGCTTTAAAAAGCAATAAGTTCCACTTTATTTTTACCTTATGTCCACCTTCTTCCTAGAGCTAAAAAGCTTATAAAACCCGAACACATGTAACCATGTCGTCAACGTCACTATGGTTACTTGGCTGACATTTGAAAAACAACTGGCTTAGAGGGAACAGTTTCTTAGCAACAGCTTATTATCTTAGTTTATTAAAAATAAGTTTTGTTGGTCATGCAGGAACTCTGTACAGTTCTATAAACAGTTTGAGGAGATGCACATTTTCATTTATTTATTTATTTATTTTTTTTACTTTAACCATCATATTTGATATATTTATTAAATTACTTTGTCGTAAACTGTCTGGAAAAGTCCATAAGTTTATTCTGTTTTCAGTAAGGGAGGAGAAAAGACAGAATCTATTCCTTCCTTCCATTCATCTATCCAGTTTTCGCAGGTTCCATATTTAACATTACCACAGCAGAAATATCTCCTATTAAATCATACAGATTTTTTAAAATTTATGCTCTTAAAATGAGAAGAGGATGTTAAGTTGTTAAATGTTGGATGTTTTACCCTTTAAAACATTATTATGATCCAGAACATCCAGTCTGTTGTGTGCAGATAAACAAAAAAGGCTTTTTTGGCACTTCCGGTTCCAGGCAGACTTGCATTTCATGATTAAAGGAGAGATTTTGAAGAATAGCTTCTAACTCTGGGTGTTCGCACATCCTTACAAAGGCTTAAAAAGTCTTAAATTTGTGCATCTGAAGAATTAGGTCCTTAAAATGTTTTAAATTTATTAGGAAATATGTAAGTTGACCTTATATATCACAAGCCCAAATTTAGTTGTGGCAGAACTATTTATTCTTGTATTTTCTATGTAGTTTAGTTTTTTCATGGGACTATTCTGTAAGGCAAAAATTTGAGCTGCATGCGGATATCATCATCTTCATCATCATCATCATTATCATTTTTTGTGGTTGAGGCTATTGCTAAGTAGCTACTAACAAACCCTCACTATCTAGCTAGCTAGCTTTTTTGCATTTATCATTGGTAAGTGTAAGTTATTGCCAATTTTCTGGATGACATTTGCTTTTTCCAACTCGACTACTATATAAAAAATACAATATTGTTTTGTACATTTTGGTCGTGACACAGGTCTTATATTTTATTCATAATGGTTTGAAAAAGGTCTTAAAAAGCCTTAAGTTTGAGCTGACAAAACCTGCAGAAACCTTGTAACTTGGCTTTTTTATTTTTAATACATTTCTTACATTAAAGCATTACTGTTATATGTATTTAGTTTGAAACTAATAAAAGCTGCATGTTCTTAATGTAGAGTCCAAAGGAGAGAGGTGACAGCCCTCTCCACAGGAAAAGTCCGGCGCTCTCCAGCTTGGTGTCCAATAAAAGAGGAGGGCGGAGGCTGCGGATCGACTTAAAGAAAGGTTGGAAGCATCTTTGTTTATTTTTTGAGTATGTACAAAACATTACAGCAGGAAGCATAATGTTAAAACGTTTGTTTTATATATTCAATGGAGTGGGTGAAAGTATAAGCTTATCTAAATTCACTGCGTTGAGATCCTGCAGTGAGTCTAAATTGTTGTAGGCCATTTTCAGTTAAACATTCAGCATTTAATGTTGCTCCTTGGTTTGTGGGATTTGCCTTTTTCATTTTAGTTAAATTTATTTAAAACTGTAAATCTTTAATTTGTTTCTTGGCATGGTGTTTGCCTTACCAGTTCGTATGGATTTGTTCCTGTTTCTGTAAACCTATCAGGCAAAGTCGCTTTCCTCTCTCCATCTTCCACATTCCTTCTCTTCAGGGTCTATTAAGTCTTTATTGATCTGTTCATTTCTGCTGATATGAATTCATAGCGGCCCAAACTGCTGACTTGGCTCTGCTAAAGAGACCAGACTTAATGAGGTCTATAAACCACACAGCCAGTCCCTGTGTCTGCGTGCAGCGATTTTTTTTTCTGTTCTCGCAGCCATGTGTGTGAGACCTTTCATACACATTTATATGTGCACATATTTTCTCTGATTAAGCTTTTCGTCTTTATCTTCTTCTTTTCCAGAACATTGCCTCTATGTTTCCAATGTGTTTCATTGATTTCACTTGGACTCTTGTCTTCTTCTCATCCTTTTTGACCTGTACCTGAACTCTCATTTTTTTTCTTTCACCCACCTCCTTCCTTTTCCCCGTCTACCTGTTCATCTATTTGTTCTTCCTTCTTGGCTTTTTCCTTCCTTCCTTTTACTTATTTCTTCCTGCTGTCCTTTCTGACCTTCTCCTGAACCCCCTTAATGCTTGCAGATGTGTTGCTGCACCTGTATCTAAAGGATTTAAAGCAACATACTCAATCTTCCAATACTTAAAGTTAGCACACATAGTAGATTATATGGAGTCAGGAGCTGAGTCAACAACACTGCACCTAAGCTCTCAGAATAAAGTACCTGTGTGTGGGATATTGAAATCAGATTTTCACCTTAAAATCCTCTTGAAATATATTCAGACCTTTGGAGAAAAGCTCAGATTTCTGCATGTCTCTGTGGATGTGACTGTAGGTTCAGAAGGTCTTGGATTTACTGTCGTAACCAGGGATTCCTCAATACACGGCCCCGGTCCTATTCTAGTTAAAAACATTCTGCCACGAGGAGCTGCTGTCAAAGATGGACGCCTTCAGTCTGGAGACCGCATACTGGAGGTACAGTGAAGCTTACCCGAACGGTTTTTGTTATACCTCAACAAATCTGCTGGAGACAAGTTTCTTATGTGTGTGTGCATAGGTAAACGGTGTGGATATCACTGGGGTGGGCCAGGAGGAGCTGGTGTGTATGCTCCGCAGCACTCGTCAGGGAGAGACTGTGTCCCTGGTGGTTTTACGGCAGGATGAGATGTTCCTGCCCAGAGAAATGGTAAGAACCAGTCCCAGTGTTAAAATGGCAGCAGGCAGAACTAGATTTTCTGTTGGCTTGAAGAATCACCAGTCGATTGAAAGGCTCTAGTGTCTTATTCACTCCGGTAATTTTGTTTAATTTTAATTTTCAAAGAAATGTGACTTGATTCTGCAGTAATGTACCACTGCTTTATCCCGCTATGGACAAATCTCTTTGTAAGGGTTAGATCCTATTTCTTTCTGCAAATGTTTTCACTTTATGCAAAATTTTACCTCTGTTCTAATATTTTCAATAAACATCTTTTTTTCCCCACTGGTTTTATTTTCCTCGCTTTTCTGACTTTTCATATCAGAAACAGTTCTTGCACTAACAAACATCTTTTTTACATCTTTAATTTCTCACAAAAAAAATATGTAGCCTTGTGTAACTTTTATTTTAATTCACCAATTACAAAATTAAATTTCTATGCTAAAGATAGTTTTCTCTTTATCTGTCTCTCCCTCATGATGGTATCATATTATGTGAGAAGCCAAATAATAAATAAAAAAGTCCAAACGAAATACATAAAGGTTAAAATCTGATTTGTGTCATTGAGTTAAATAAATATTTGATTCCCTCCAGATGAGCCAGAATTCATGCTCCAACAGATTGGCCATGTGGCACACTGATCAATCAGTCAATCAATTATTTCATCTCGTTATGGAAATAAAGCACATCTGTCCATAAAATCAATTTCTTCCCATTAAAAACCCCCTGCTTCCACATGAACGACCAAAGAGATCAGATGATCTCAAGGACAAGATTGGGTTTTTAAACGAGGCTGGAATGGACTCCGAAACCACAAGAAAGAAGTTTGGAGAGGTCACTGATATTTGTATAATTATTTGGAGAAATTGAAGAAATATGAATTTACCATCAATCACTCCCAGCTTCAGATCCACTCATCTGCAAGATCTTTCCTCATGGGAGTCTGCTAAAGAAGAAGCATGTAAAGGCCTTCCTGGAGTCAGTGAACATCTGAATCACTCACTAAAGGTTTTGGAGAAAGTTCTGCAGTTAGATGACACTATAATTGATGTCTTTCAACTCATCCTACCATGTTTACAAAGAGAACATAGGGAAGCGAGATCTTCCACTGGCAACACATGGAAATGGAAACATTATGTTTTGAGGCTCCCATATTTTAATGTCAGATTAAAAAAACAACAAAAAGAAGTCACCTCTTATTTCAGATTTGTAATTTGTTAGGGGTTTTTCCAACTTCAAACTGAGAAATTCCATTTCTGTCTTAAATGTGAACATCTTACTAATTCTTCAAACAAATATAGAAAGTCAGTAAAACCTAACTATTTTAGTTTGGCTTTGTGACATCACATGGTGACCTCAAAAAGCCTTAATCTTATTGTGGGATTGGGTGGAAATCTCTGTCAAAGATAGCTACACTTAGAAACTTGACTATTTAAGGTTGTGATGCGTGTCATGACATGTTTCCTGTGGGATCAGATTTTTATTTCACTCAATGACACTTGCTTTTCTGGATTTTTTGTTGTTGTTGCTGTCTTTCTTCACTTTAAAATAACAGTGAAAACCATTTATTTCTTTGTTCATGAGCAAATATGAAACATAAACAAAAGATCAATTAAGGGTTCCCTTCCCAGGATGTTTTTTATGAAACTGGGTGACTTTACCATTGCAAAAAAAAAAAAAAAGAAAAAAAAATGCTGATAATTGTCACAGATTTCCACAACTTTGCACTGTAATTTTTTTCTTCTAGTCGCCCACACTTGCAGAATTTGATATCCAATAACTATTTGTTTTATTTTTCTAAACTTTTAGGGGCACATTTTGATTAGGAGAATTTAATTTGCTTCCTCTCTTTACCCGTAACTCACGTCTGTGGTTTATGTTTCCTCTTCCTCAATGTGTCTTATTCTGTTTTTACGTTGCTCTCTATGCCTCTTCCCTTTGTGCCTCTTTCCGCTCCTGTCGACTGATGTTTCCTCAGCGGCTGCCAGGCGACCAAACACAGACATGTGCATGTGACTCTGAGCCCCATAGGAAACTCTGTGTCTGCAGACAGGAAAAGCAGGGAAGTGTTAGTGTGCGAGCATGTGTTAACATTTAGGATAATTTGTTAATGTATCCAGGATTTGATCGTGTGTGCATGTCTGAACTCTCGGATAGTTTGCTGCCTGTGAAGGCCAACAATGCATTTTTTGGGTGTATACACAAAACGTCAGATTTTTTTCAACTCTGATTCTTCGTTTCAGTTCACCAAATACTATAAAACTAATTGGCAAGCAATTCTGGAGTGCTGCAAGCCTTAGCTGTTGTTTTTATATAGACCACCATGTCTTGTATTTACTCTTTGTTTATAGTAGACATATTTTCCTGAAATGTCAGAGTGTTGCCTTTCTCAGAAAACTTTACAGCTCACACTGCCTCATGGGTTAGGTCATTGTTCTAAGTTCCTGTTGTCTGTTTCTGAAGCTTTGTAAACCTATTTTTGAATTAAAAGTTCATAGATGCTCATGTGCTGAAACATTAATTAATGAATAGATTGTGAATCGGTTGGGCACTGTTGAAGGACATTTGCATAAGTTTGCTGTGGTTCCTGACATGAAAATTCAGTAGACACCACCTTGAAAAAGTCATAATAATGTTGACATAAATAACAGGACAGTCATGGTTTTTACACTTTTTAACATTTTAGTATAAAATAAAAACAAACAAATCTGTTGGATAAAAAAAATAAATAATGTAATAGCCTTGTTGGATTTGGTTAATTTGTGCAATCTTAAACGAATGCTTTTTGAAACACAAACTCTATTTGCATTCACATCGGCCGTCAGTCACAGAAAAACCTGAGATAAAATCCACCTGTCCCAGGACAAACACATTTTTTCACTTACACAATCTATTTTTCATAAATACAAAATGGAAGATATGGCAGAAATTAGTCAGAGATGCTGCCATAAGTCTGGTAATGATACCAGATTTACATTCTGCATTTGATAACAATTTCATGCTTTCTTTATTTGTCTGATCCAAAAAATATTGTTGCAAGACAAAACATTGTATAATGAAACCAAACTGGAACATTTTGAATACATAGATGTACATTTGGCATTCAAAACAACACATTATCAAAATAACATACTCACACGGAGACAGGGTGGTGGCAGCATCATGGTGTGGGTCTTCTTTCCTCTAGAGTGAATAGAGTTTAAATTAGTTACAGACACCAGTCAATTTTGACCCAAAGCTTTAAAGTATCAGTTAGAGAGCTGGAGATGAAGAGCAATTTCAGCCTCACCTGGAGAAAATTATATTTTATGAAAGCCCTGAACTAAATTTGGCAGAAAATCCGTGGGCTCATTCGAAGAACTTTCCTCAAATCTGGATAATTTGGAAAACAGTGGGTGAAAGCTGATAAGTCGGCATGTGGCAAGCTGAAAGGATGCTTCAGCAATACAAATACTTTAAGGTCTGCACAGTTACACAATTGACATTTTTTCTCAACAAACTCAGAGGTTTTGCTGTTGACTTATTCAGCCTGTATTTAAAAATTTAAATATCTTCTTTGGTACCTATTGCTATAATTATTGAGCTATGTGTACATTTCAGTGGTGATAATTTAGAGGTTTTATTAAAGCTGCTTTATTGGAGTCTTCATCAATTCTTATAACATTTGTAACATTGCTGATTGTTACAAACAGAATGAAAATACAAGCACTTTTAAAGCCTGTTCCTACAGACTTTAAACACAAATATAAGCTCTTCTGCTTTCGCATTTGTACCCGTTTGTTTGTGTTTATGCGGGAGGGAAGCAGAAGAAGAATGTCGCGGAAATGATGGAATGATCGTCTTTCTTCTCCTCCCCCTCTTCCGTTGTCTCATTTTAGCCGACCATCTGGTGTTGCTTGCTAATGTCTACACTCGCTGTAGAACAAAGACGTTACACCACCTCTACAAGCACACAGGCTCTCACTCGGTTTGCCGATCTGTGACTTACAGCATATTCATACACAGTCCACGGTATAGCAAGCATACATCATGCTGTGCTGGCTCTCTGTGTGCAGGCTAAACACATCACAAACTCACACACTTACTCGTTTATACAATGTGAAACCTTTTTTTCTGCAGTGATTTTCTTTGCATATGAGCAGAGATATGCCTGCTGAGTTGGCTAGTGGTTCGGAACTAATGTTCGACACAAATATCCTCTTTTCTGCCTGCAGATAATTCAAACGTGTCTTTTTTTTCTCCCCCCTTATGTTCTGTTGTTCTTTCATATATGTTTGATAGGCCTACAGGGTCAGTTCACATTAATGAACTTTCTGTGTGGTGTTGCAGGCAAAATTTCATCTGTCGTCAATCAAACAAATAGAATGGCACCTAAAAATACATAAGATTAATTAAAAAAAATATAAAAAACACCCCAACAATGATTACAAATGTTCATTAATTTATTCTTTTTTATTTACCTTATGAAGTACAGTGACGTTTATGTCCATAATGTTCCGTTTGTGACCTTAATCGCTCCATTACAGGGATTGCTTTGACTAAAATTGATTATCCTGTCATTTCCAACCTAAAGACTTAAAATAAAACTACCAAACGTTCTATTGTCTCAAATGGATCAAAGAGGAAGGTAAAACCGGGCACATTTAAAGAAAACATATATAGCTAACACTGTCTGGTGTCGATCCATCCAAAACTTAATAGTATAAACCAATCCAATGATCAAACGCTGATATTTTGTTCTTTTACAAAGCAAAAAGGATGTTTTCTGTATTTTGAATTTGAATATTACTAGTTTGATCCATTCCAGTTAGTCTGTTTCAATTTTGAAATCTCCTGACATGATCACACAGACATAAGTATTATAAATTTATTATAAGATAATAAATATTAATTTTTACAGCTCTGTTTTGCTTTTTAATTAGTCATTAAATTTGTTTTCTATGGGCTTTTTGTTAGTCATCTTTTGACCTCCTATTCTGCCCATCTATTCTTCTCTCTGTCCCTATTTTAACAAAAGGAGGAAAAAAAAGGCTTTTTGGTGCCAGATGTTCCTCACACTCACATCGGCATGAAATCAGTAAACAGTTAGTAACTGGTGACAGAGCATGTTCTTAACAAAGCAACTGTATTGAACAGTTTCTTTACTCTGATTAAGCCTCATCCATCACTACCAGCAAGCCTGTGCATTGGTGTGCTTCTTCCCCTCAGTCTGTTGTTTCTTTGTGCGTGTGAGAGAGTGCATCGCACTGATACTGTCACCAGTGTGACCTCACAGTCACTACAGTAGATCCCCCATCTGTTACACCACTCTGAGACCTGTTTATACACAGACAGACACACACACACATACACACACTTGGCAGCTTGGTGTCTCTGCAGGAGCTGCCATCATCCCAGTGGAGAGCAGTCAAGAAGGGTATCACATCTCTCTTCTGTGGTTTTCTGTCTCATCTCATGTCTTTCTGCTGTTTATCAAGGGCCTTCCATCTCCTTCATCCTCTTATCATCCAACATCGCTGTTGTGTGTTAAAGCACTGACCACAGGAGAGACGCTAACGGTCACCAACGTCGGGTTCGACAGGCCACCTCAGGGCAGCTTGGATATTTCACAATGCTGCTGTTATTCTTAGAGATAAAGATTTAGCTTTGCTGTAAGTTGTTCCTTGTAGACAGGGACACAAACAGAAAAATATACTTCAATGATGAGCTAGTTGGATCAGTTTGGATTGAAAATTAACTCCAAGTACCAGAAAAAGTCAGCATTGCTCAAGAAGGCATGCTTTTTATTTTCGACAACGTTCAATTGCATGCATCAAAGCAAGCCAGTAAAGACCTTAAAGTACAATGAGATGAACCTGTTTCCTCACCTCGCCTGACCTCATCTTGAGGAATCTTCTTAAAGGGGAATTTTAAAGTGAAGGAAAATAGTCAACCTCTTCGAATAGTGTCTGGCAGGCTGTGGTTGCTGCTACACAACAGGTTGTGTTTGAAGACTGCATATCAGTCTTTTGGGCAACAATAAATGCTTAAATATTACAATTATAATTAGCCCTTTATATGGCAGTTTTAATTCAAATTGCACACAAGCCTGTGGTTTTGAGATTGTAACAACTGCATTTGCCTGTGCTTTTTTACAGCAGAATCCATTGGTCTTTTAAGGACATTTTGCTTTTCTCACAACTCTGCCCTGCTACGCTTGTTGTCCAATTGCAAACACTTTGCACCATTTTGGAGTCCAACTTGTCATTCTGCACAGCCTTTAATGTTTCGTTTTGTAGAATGCAGAAACTGGTCTTGCAACATCATGACACCATCTTCACTAACATCAGAAGCCTTTAATTTTTAACATGTAATTTTATTTCGTCGTCCAGCCTCTGTAGGACTGCAGATGCTTTGTTGCAACATTAAAACTATGTAACATTACTACTCCGGCCATTTCGAGAAACTGTTGATGGGATTTCACTTTGTGAACTCGTCCCATGTGGTCAGTGATTGGACAGTAATTTTCAGAAATGGGAAGCTGTTATGTTCTGCTTAGTCCAAGATTGGGTCAGAGAGCTAGCAAGTCCAGGAAGGAAATTCAGACATCCCTCTTCCCAGGGACACTTCTTCTGGTAAATGGTATTGAAAGGTCAGAAATAATATACACTCACCACACCTTTGAACACCTTTCTAGTACTGCTTCAGACCACCTTTTGCCCTCAGATCTTTCTCAATTCAGTGTGGAATCAGAAACATTCCTCTGAGATTTTGGTCCATGTTGACAAGGTCCAAGCTGATTATTTTTGCTGTATTATGGTTCCTGGTCCAGGACATAGCAATGCAGCTTTTAGCATTGTCATTTTATCAAATACCATGGCAAAACTATGTTTAAGTAGACCCCTTATGTTATCCAGACAACTCAAATTATGATCATTATTCTTCTTATTTCTCATGTCATCCAGTCTTTCTCTATGTCTCTCTCCATCTCACACTTTATTTCTCCTGTAGAGGTGATGTAGGTGAAGTAGTTGAGTGTTCTCACTCATTTCCACATAATGCGTCCTTCCATCATTCTCTCCTGCACTTTTTCTGGCTCTGTTTAATAAAACTCACTCACCGACTGAGCTGTCTCTTTGATAGCGTGGCCTCCTGTAGATCCATCATTGTGGCAAACCCATTTAAATGTTAAACGACCTGCACGCGAAGGTTCATCTGTGCAAACGGCTTTTTCTGTCGTTGGGTGGATTTGATAGAGTTAATGTAGCAAAGAATCAAACACCTTTTATAGCTACGAATGGAAACAGAAATACAGAGGCTCACTGCAGTTTGTGCTTTCATCATTACACAGAAAATGTGTTCCTATCACAGCTGTATAGCTGGAATAATAGAAATGTTTTATGAAAGTGTTATGTGAGTTAAAGGTTTGTATGTTGTGCTTGTGTAATGTTCCATGAAAAACAAAGACTTGTTTAAGGTCAATGCTAAGTCAAGCCAAGTTGTTTTACTGCAGAGACTTCTGAAAAATAGACAGGTCTGAAGTATTTCCCACAAAATTTTAGTAAAAAAAAAAAATTACGTTATTAAAGCTCAGTTACTGTTTGCAAATAGATTTTTATCAGCCAAACATGTATTTGCATGTGAAGGGAAGCAATGTAAGCTCTTCTGAGTACCCCTGCTTAAGTTGAATTTGCTCTAGCATTTGTTATCTCTGAAGCTTAAGAGAACTTAAAATCATGACTAACAGAGGGTGGGAGTAAAACCAAATAAAAGTGGCAGAAAACAAATAAAATGGATGTTGTAAAAAAGTTTCAGGCAGTGAAAGCGTTGTCACTGCAATTATAAGCAGAGCATAGCTAACATTTTCCACCAGTTTTTTTTTTTTTTTTTTTCCCTCCAAGGTCGGGGAGCTTCCTATCGGGTCTGGACAGTCAGTTATTCTTCCAGCAGGGAAAACAGTTTTCTGCAGAGCTGAGGACTTTATGTCGGCTTAACGCTGTTAAACCTACAATCCCCACAGGCAAACAGCAGTGTTTAAACCTAACACTCATGACCCACAAAAACGCACACTCTCATACACACACTGCATTCATCCATTTTTATTGACAGCTACATAAATGGATATTGACAGTCTGTGAGACTGACAAATCTACAGCTGCAGGAATTTAGATTAAATTAAAGAAAACATAAATACATTGCTTTGTTCAGTATAACAAATATGTTGCAACTTGTGTAGTCATGTTTGTTATTCTCAAATTGTTTGATTTTCTAAATAAAACAATATTAAATTAATTATTACTCCTTCTGTTGGTCAAACCAATTAGACCTCCCTCTGAACTGAAAGTTGTGGTAAATATTGCCTTGATGTTACTAAATATGGAGCAAAGTAAAATACAAAAGACAAGAGTTCAACAAGCTGTGCAAAGTTATAATACTTTAATACCATCCATCCATTTCCCGGTACACCCTTTTCCCTCAGTGGGGTCGGGAGGGTTGCTGGTGCCATCTCCAGCTGGCGTACCGGGCGAGAGGCGGGGTCACCCTGGACAGGTCGCCAGTCTGTTGCTGGGCAACACAGAGACACACAGGACACACAACCATGCACACACACACTCACACCTAGGGGCAATTTGAAGAGGCCAATTAACCTGACAGTCATGTTTTTGGACTGTGGGAGGAAGCCGGAGTACCCGGAGAAAACCCACGCACGCACAGGGAGAACATGCAAACTCCATGTAGAAAGACCGGGGCCGGGAATCGAACCCAGAACCTTGCTGCAAGGCAACAGCTCTACCAACTGCGCCACTGTGCAGCCAATACTTTAATGCAAAAATGATAATTTTAAAATCAAGATCTACCTTCAGTTGCACAATTACACACCAGAGACTCAATCATGTAATATGTGTAAAGCAAAAATGAAGCCAAAATGAGTAAAATATATATTTAAGTGCACTATGCAAATTCACTGTCATGGGAAAAATGTCCTAGTCCTACAACAGCCTATATGCTTTATTTTTAAACTCATGTGGACAAATGAATATTTATTATAGATATCTAATATTAGAGAAACACATTTATTTCCAGCTATTTGTTTGTGACCTTAGCTCCAGCATTCTTAGTTATCCAGCGGGACTGTGACCTAGAACACAATGCCAGTTAGGAGGTCTAGGGGCCAAATAATATTTAGAAAATGACCATGTTAGCATGGATATCATTTCTTCCTCATTTGGATATTAGTTTTTACACAATGTGGAGGGAGGGAAAACATTCCACTGTCAAATGTCAGCTGATTTCTTGAAAACTCCCAAATACAAACAAGATGCAGACCCATTTATTAAATTAGAATATTACTGAAAAGTAACACTATCAAATGAAGCACATCATATAGATTATTCAGACAGACTGATGTTTTAGGACCTTTGTTTCTCTTAATCATGATAATTATCTACCAATTAAAACAACAGAATATTATATCAGACCAAAAATAAAAAAATAGAAATAGTAATGTATACTTTGGTTTGTTTTGAATTTTAAATTTAATTTCCTTGGATCAGTTTTTTTGGACTGGAAGGTATATTAAAAAATATAATAATCCACTTATTTCTAACATTTCACACATATGTTTCAAATGTATCCAAGAACAAAGAATTATTGGAAAAATATTATATTCCATATGAGCTGAAACCATGACAGCTCTCCTGCTGAGCCATCACAGGCTTCAAACACACACTTTCATTTGGACACTCTTCTTTGTTTAGAGTATTTTTTTTGCTTTAACTGTGTCCCACACTTGGTGATTACTGCCATACAGCTGCCCTAATGATATGGTGTTTTTCACTATCTTTTTGTTTGTCTGTCTTTTTTTTTTTACCTCAACAATCCATCTATGGTTCTTTTCTTCTTTTTTTTGTCAGGTTTACAATCGCTCTCTTTTATATTCTCTTCTGCTTTTGTCCTTCAGGCTCTCTGTGTTGGCTGTATTCTTCAATTACCTCTTGTAAAATGCAGAACTTTTATTGATATTGCTGAGCTGAGAGAGGGAGAAATTGGTGCATAAAAGCAGACAGTCCAAATGGCTTTTCTCTTCTTCTTTAGACTTGTTTTTCTTCAGACCATTTTTTAGTCATAGAGAAATTTAGCTGAAAAGCACCCTGCGCTTCTTTCTCGAAAATGGAAAAGCTTTTAGTTTAGCTTTTGGAGACTAGTCACGTCCAATAAGATGAACTCTGTCACCCAGTTTTCAGCCATCTCCTCACATCATTAATGCATCTCACCTGATCTGCGGGATCTTTTTCTTCTTTTTCCCTCCCCTAGAAAGACGAGTTGTCTCGTTTGCGTGGCGTGGTTTTGGAGAACGGGAAGGAGCAGCTGATGTTTGAGGTTCCCCTCAATGACACTGGCTCGGCGGGACTTGGCATCAGCCTGAAGGGAAACAAGTCCAGAGAGACGGGAGAGGATCTGGGAATTTTCATCAAATCCATCATTCATGGAGGAGCTGCATACAAGGTGACATACAGTTAATCAAAAACACAATTTAAAGCCATTTATTATCTTTCAGTTTAAGATGCCTTGCAACAGTGTTCTTTGTGTAATTGTACACCCTTGAGATTTTCACATTCTGTCATATAACAACAACAACAACATATTATTGGTATTTTGTGATTAACAAGCAAAAAGTAGAGCTAAGTAGGGAAGTGAAATAAAAGATTACATGCTTTTCAAAAATCTAAGTAAAATTGAGTGCAGAGTTACTATCCTTTTTATTAAATGTTAACCAGAGTTCATAGCCGTGCAAAAAACCTTAGAGAAACAGTAAAATGAAACACAAGGAACACAGCGGACGGGTTAGGGGAACAGCTGTGGAGAAATTTAAAAGCATGGTTAGGTTATAAAACAATGTTCCAATCCTGGTGGATCCTTGACGCTGGGACACAGGGCATCTTCCTGCAAGACAATAACTCTAAACATAAAGGTAGAGGTATAATAGGATGGTTAGGTCAAAGCAAATTCTCTGAATATGGCCCAGTCAAGGTCAAGACCCAAATTCAATGGTGAACTCATGATAACACTTCAAAGTTACTCTTTTTCTAGTGTGACTAAACTTGAGTCCTTTTGCAAGCTGGTAGAGACAAAGTTGAAAGACCTGTAGCTACAATTGCAAGTGCTTATATAAAGTAGTGACTGAGTGAGAATGATTACAGATTAATTTATATGAAAAAAGGGAACATTTGTATCATTTTGCTTCCTCTGCATATTTATCTATAGCTTTATGTTGCTTTCTGAAATAAAATCCTGATTCGA
This sequence comes from Poecilia reticulata, assembly GCF_904066995.2. Taxonomy (NCBI): domain Eukaryota; kingdom Metazoa; phylum Chordata; class Actinopteri; order Cyprinodontiformes; family Poeciliidae; genus Poecilia; species Poecilia reticulata. The sequence continues at coordinate 38,901,081 of NC_088831.1, forward strand.
TTCACTTAAGTTTGTGGCTGTAGTGTGACAAGGTGTGAAAAAATTTCAAGGCGAGATGCTTTACCTAAATACTTAACTAACTCGGTTCATATTACAGTGGTAAATGTGGTTCTCCTCTTACTGCCTCACTTGCATACAGGCACACTTTATGGCTTAAAGGATCAAAGCGTAACATCATGGAGATAAAAAGCAGAAAATAAACATTTGACTGCCAGATGGTCTCACTGGGTCACTTCAAATGTTTCTTCTTCCCTGTGGCTTTCTGCTCCTTTTCTGTTCACCTCTGACCTTTTCCTCATCAGGAAGCAGGTGATGCTTCTTAAACAGCTGAGACAAACAGGCAAGCAAATTTATGCACATTAAACCACTCTGACTGCAGCTGTTAGTGCCACAGACCTTATGACTTAAATAGAAAGCATTGGGCCTAATCTTTAAGGGACGTCCAACAGTGGTGGTCACTGCGGTGGAGGCTGAGTTGTGTCATTTAGTCATGGGGGTATGAGTGGGTGTATGCATGAGAATACTGTGCCATGTGATCTTATGGTGTAGATTTTTGGTGTTTTGGTCTTTGAGGTGTTGATTTTCTTGTTTTTTTTTTTTTTTTTTTGCTTATTCATATGTCTGAAATGTCGTGCGTTTGCAGGATGGGCGGCTGCATATCAACGACCAGCTCATCGCCGTAAATGGAGAGTCACTGCTAGGACGCTCCAACCATGCAGCCATGGAGACACTCCGACGGTCGATGTCGCAGGAAGGAAACGTTAGAGGGATGATTCAGTTGGTGGTGCTGAGGAATTTAAAGGTACTTTGGTACTTAGTTTAGCTAACTTCAAAGCAAAAACCTTGGTTAAGTTGCTTTAGAAACAATTAGCTAAAAGTGATTGAAAAACATTTTCAATCAGGTGATTAGACTCCAAACATCCATTGTCTATCTCTGCTTAGTTAACTTAACAGTCATGTTTATATGGATTATGGTAGGAAGCCGGCATGGGGAGACCATGGAAACTCAGCACAAGACATCAGTGATAGCAACTTGCACCACCATGCAAGCTTCTATTAGAATCCAGCAGAACTAGAATGTCAAGGCAATGTGGAAAAAAACAAAACAAAACGTTTTCCAGCAGGATTTAAAAGACTGTACTGTCTCTGCAGAACAGATTTCAAGGGGCAGGTTGTTCCTGAACAGACTGATGCTCTGTAGCTGACGGGTGTTATCCACACGAACATGCCACTTTTTAACCAATCAAAAAGTGAGAAGAGAACTTTCTAGTTTCTATAAACTTTATCTTTTTTACCTGAAAATCTTTTTTTTTTTTTTTATAAAACACTCAGTGATTACTGCAAGTCTATCTGTAAATTAAAGCTCAGGCTCATTCAGATTGGAGTGTGTGGTGTGTTCCTTGGTTTCCAGGATGCCGTTTTGTGCCTTTACAAAACAGCCTTTTTTTATACAGAGACCTAATTACAGTCAGCTGAACTGTTCAAGGCACTTCTGAAGGCGAGCTGGCTGGACACAAATGCATGTCACCCTTTTCAGATTTTAGTTGTAAAACCTTTTTAACCATGTATAATTCACTTTGCACATCACAATTATGCACTTAATTGTGTTGCTCTATCACATAAAGTTCCAATAAATGTTACATGTTAAATGTCGCTGAAGTTTGTAGTTGTAATGTCAAAATATGTGCAAAGGTTCAGAGGATTCGACATGTGGTCTTTCCTATTCCTTGGCAGGCTCTAAGAAAATAAAATTTGTGTTTTTTTCTGAAGTCAGTTTAATACGCCGTTTCTGCACAAGCCTTTCAGCTTTCCTATTTATTCTTCTGATTCTTGACTCCAGTCTCTCTGCTCTGCTTTCTGCTGCTACCAAAATCAACAGCAAAAAGAGCATTTACACGTCAGCCTTTCAAATTTTGTGTCTCTGAATTCTTCGTTATACGAGTGTTCTTGACTCAGATGTGTCTCTTTGTGAGTCGAAAGAATAAAAAAAATAAAAAGCTTTTAATCTCATCCTCTTTTCAGTTGATGCCTTTTTACAAGGTCACACAGTCTGTTTGCACAAGCCTCCTGCTCATATTCAGCCAGGTGAATAGGCCCTCGCAGGACTGGCTGGAAAAATACTAAATGCAGAGTTTGCATTGTGTCTTCTCACCAAATACGCAATTAGAATTAAAAAGAGGGACTATAGAGTTAGCTCTGTCTACTATTGATACATTTTACATGTACAGAGTTTTGCTACCTAACAGGTACTATACTAAAGTAGCAAAGGGAAATATGATCCCTTTCCAGCTTTTTACAGTACTGTGAAAAAATTGACTCCTTACAGATTTCTTTGTCACGTTCAAGTGTGTTTCAGCCTAATGTTATAAACTGGTGGCCAAATGTTCTAACTTCAGATATGTTCCCACACGACCACTAGTAATAATTGGTGAAATTTTTCTTAGCAAGCTGCAACTTCAATAGGCCTGTCATGATAATAAACTTTGCTGGATGATGAATTGTCCCAGGAGTTATTGTGATAAAAGTTAATGTTGTTTCGAGACCATTTTCAAGTATTATAATGGACATGGAATAATTATGCAAATACACACTCTCAAAGATCAATGAACTTTAATTTCTAACAAACTTTAACAACAACAACTAAAATGTCCTTCACAAACTTGGATATTTGAGATCACTTCACCAGACTTCTGTCATCTGGTCTTAAGTTGAAAGAGAGAGAGAGAGAGACACGAGGTAAACAAACAATCATGCAAATGGAAATTATTGAGCTCGTTTTAATTTGTCATACGATTAATTGACTTATCTGTTATTGTGACAGGCTTAGACTTGATCACACTTTTCAGTTGTCAGCGAGCTTTCCTCGTATCTCTGGCAGGGTAGTTGACTCCGCTGCTTATCAGGAATGGTAGTTCTTATTTATTTCAGTTCGTTTCTTGGAATGAATCTAACTTTGCACAGTCAAGGCTTTTTCAACAGCATTCTAATGGGGATTTTAGAATGGACTTTCCAGAATATTAAAAGTTATCTTGCATTATCCCTTTTATGTGTCGTTTGGGATGACTGTCTTGTAGAAACTCTCTGTTGGGTTCATGTTCCAGTCATTTATTAGCTTATTTGAGAGTAAGAAGATAAAAAACTTGGACGTGCTTTGTCCACTTAGTGCAACGCACCAGAATCGCAGCAAAACAGTATGATGCTGCTGGCACCATATGCATCTTTGTGGCCATATTGCTTAGTCTTTATCTCTCCTGACTTTAAGATATTTCTATGGTAAACTGTGACATGTCCATATGTATAGCTGTGTTGGGTAACACTCTTTCCAAAGATGGGAATATAAAACTGGCTTTATTGTGAACAGTGATGCTGGTGTTCCCATAGTTTCCAGTTCATGGCAGCCATGAGCCTCAATCAATTTCTTTTTAGTGGCAGTTTGGTGTTTTCTTCCAGACTTGGGTAAGAAAAAATGGTGACACAACTGCATAACCTGTCTGTATGTATGTAGGTATCTTTGAGCCTGTTTGGCTGAATTGAAGAAATGCATAAGTAGATTACAGAAAATCTTTAGATGCTGTTTGTTACATTAGAATTTATCTCTTAAGAGCAAATTAAATAAATCACTAAACGTTTAATTTTCTTACTAGAACTATGTCGATACCTTTGAATTATATTGCATTAACTAACCTTTTATGATTAGGTCCATTAATTATTTAGATTCTAGCCTGTTTTGAAGTGTAATTCTCCTAATTACTTTCAGTTCATTCATTATTTCTTGTTGTTTGGACGCTAAAGGCCAAGTCAGCGTCGTTATTTAAAAGAAAATAATTGCATAAATCTGTGAAGTAAGATAATTTGCTGCCACTTATTCAGACACATTCATGGGTTCAGGAAACACAATATTAATAATACTAATACAAATCTGATGTAATCCAGGAATGCTTCCTAAAACGTTGATTGTTTTTTTGTTTTTTTTACCCAGTGTTATAATGATTTATAGACTTCTTGTGGTTGCTGTGAGAGCATTTATCTCTTGAGAGAAATCTGATTGCACCGTATCACAGGTTAATAGGAGAACTGGGGAGGGGGCCAACGGGATGTCTCCCAAACTGAAGAATGATGCGTCTTGGAGGGGCTGCTGAAGCGCTAGCCACTGGTGTTCAGTGCGAGGTCAAGAGTGGGATGACAAGGAGGATTTATTACACACACACACACACACTGATACCGCTGCTATGTCTTCTTTGTTGTTTGAGATGAGAGCTCATCCAACACGGAGGGACACAAACACATTGTTTTACAAATTCAAAATGACACACAGATGGATGCATATTAATGAGAATGAACATCAGTTTTTTTTTCTACACACACAGAAGACAAATAAATGCAAATTAAATCCCCAAAGAAATTGCCAGGAAAAAAAAAACACACCAAGAGCATAATCCATTCTTTGTTTGAGCATTAGGGGGGCCCTCAGAGGGCTCTCCAAGCAGCAGAAAGGTGTCGGTGTGATGGTTAGTGCCACACAAACATTGAAAAGTGAAGCACTGCTGAAGATGCTTCCAACTCAACGGGGCGTGGGAAAAGAGTCCTCCACTGTTAAAGTTTCCCAATCCTGCTGAGACAGGCAACTAAAAGAAGCTCTCTATTCATCTAGTTAAAGATACAACAATCAGAATTTTGTGGATTATTTTCAAATGCCAGCATTTGTAAAACTTTGCCCTGCAGATAAGAACTTTAGATTATTCTGATTTCTTTTTAAGAACTAAAGATGTAGGAATGTCTTTAATTTTTTTTAGTTTTCCTGCTTTGAACTGTCTTTAATTGTGACAGATATGACATTACATGACTGTGTGAGAGAAGCAATAATGGTTTTGCATATCTAACATTACTTAAACATTTTTCTCTGGAGCTTAGCCACAAGTTTGAAATTTCTTAAATATAGCCACCAGCTTTGTAGTGATATGTTCAGCCTGCATAGCATTTGATGGAAGTCTTGCTCTCTCTCGCTCTCTTGCAGCCTGAATTAAGTGCAGACATGCCACAGAAAATGGTTTCTTTTAAGTCGCTTATTTAAGTCTCTGGCTTTATCTTGCATGTCACTGATTCTTAAAATAGTTAGCTTGAGTTTTTTTTTTCACTCAACATGAATTTAACAAACAATTTAAACATTACTCATATTTTACACCTATGTCTTTGAACAATATTAAATAAGCTTAATTTTTTTACATTTGTTTTAACAGGGGGAAAAAATGCCCCAATTGTTATTTGCAGTCCTCTGTAGTTGTCTTTGTACATTATCTGTGCATATAAATGCTGTTGTGGAAATGCTGAGTAATATTATGTTTCCTTTTAGGATCAATATGAGGTGTCACCCAATCGCTCCTTTGACAGTTCGTCTGGCGTACCAGGACTGATCAGCCCATTCAAAGGTCAGACAGGCTTCGTCAGTCAAGCCCCAGACTCTGTCCACCCCGCACAGGTGTCCAACCCCATCTATTCCTCCAGTGGTGAGTGTAGCTTTTTTCATATCTGCTATTTCTCTTCCAATCAACCCACTCATAAACCAGCTTGAGGTTAATGCACTTTATCTAAATTTGGTACAGATAAAGGACGGAATTCATGCAATGTAACAGAAACCTTTTCAAAATGTGAGAAAGACGAACTGTTAATAAAGCATAAAATAACTTTAGGAAAGGGAAGTTATTTCAGACACTTGAGAGAAATCACACAACAACCAAATATAGGCATGTTGATCTTTGTTATGCCGTCCATTCTTACAAAGCGTCCTTTAAAATGTGTCTGTACCTGGTTACTTGTATCTAAGTGACTGTTTTTTCAACATTTAAAGACCATTTTAAAGATTATGCACAAATGGGGTGGAATAGCAAAAGAAAATATACAATTGCATCTATAGAGCAAGAAAAAAAAACAAAGAAAAGAACGAAAACAAAGAGTAACTTTGAACAGGATTTGGATGAAGCATGTTTTTTCTGAAACAAGGTTCTGATGTTAGGTGCAGCACAAAAAACAAACAGTTTCCTTTATTAATATTTTTGCAAAATGTTTTGGCAAAATGCCACAAACATCTGCTTTTAGTTTGAGTTTCATTGCACAATCTTAGACTTGTTTACATAAAAATAATCAGTAATCATTTAAATGGTTTTTCCACACAACTTCCAGCTATGAAAGCTCATAATCAACTGTAGATAAATTCTGAAAATGTGCACACAATGCTTACACAAACCGTTTGGAAGTTTTAGCTCGACTGATTGTCAAAACTGACTATTTCCTGCTGGTCAAAACACTGAAAATTACTTTTTTGTATCAGAAGCAGTTCTTTAAGTAATTTGACGGGTTTTTATTCTTCTCTCCTAAAACCTTTTGGGCTAAAGTCAGCTGCTTAAACTGCATTTGAAGGCAGCATTAATTCCAAAATGAAAACACATCAGCCGGTTTTTTGTTTAGTAATTATAGCCTCACCACAGGTTTAATTACAGTAATCTACACTGAGCATTGTTCTCCCGTAATAAAGTCATCAGTGTCTGTGGGAGAAACATGACTGTACACATACCTAAATGATTCTACTGCTACTCTTCTACATTTAAAGCCTCTGGAGATGCCCTTTGTAGATTTTAACTAATTGTCTGTTTCAGATGCATATCCACAGTGTAGATACGCTCATATATAACCTGGAAGTTGTCTTCCCATTTCTTCAGAGGGCGTTATATTAACTACTCATGACAACAAATCACTAAAATTAAAGCTTTAAAGAATGAAGTGTAAGCCTGCTGGAGCATATAAGAAGTCTAGACACAGCGCAAAGTCTTGTAAAGAATTGAATCCTACAACATAAGTTGGGAGTTGAACAAAAATATGTATATATAAGTTATTATCATGGTTTGACTCTTTTTGATTTTTAAAACAATGTAACTGCTGGACAGGAAATCACTACTCAGAGATGAGCAGTGGAGGAGGGTGGTTAGCCTATCCAGCTGATGAGGCTTAAAGGTAATAAATATCATCTGAGTAAAAGTGATGAATGGTTTTAATAGATTAAATAATGCCAGCTTAAAGGGAGCATATAAAAAGCTACTTATAATGGACCCACAGCAGATCCCTGTGAAATCCCGCTTGGTGAACGTGTTTTCCATAATAGAAAAACAAGTAATCTCAGATATAAATAAGAAAACAAATGTAGTGCAGAACCAGAGATACCAATTTAAACCTTCAGTTACGGTAATTGCTTTACTGAGATTAGGTAAAATTATTATGCAACAATTCTAATTCAGAAGCCAATAAAAAGTTGTTATAAATCTTCAAAAGAGATGTCTCAGTGGAGTGGGATTTTTGACAGCCAGACTAAAAAAAAAAAAAAAATGTGTACCTTACATAGTTGAGATCTGAATTGCCTTCCTACAACGTTTTCAAACTGACAGTTTTAAAAATGATAGTTTTGAAATTGGCCAGTAATTAACAGTTAAGCTGCCGTCAAGATTGGGTTTCTTTAAAAGCACTGTACCTTAGCGTGTTTAAAACAGAATAGACAAAACTGTGCCTTAGTGAGCTGTTAAAGATCAGCAACAGTGAAGGACTCGTGTTAGTGAGACTCCCTGACAAGATGGAGGGAGGTAATATCTCTAAGGAGCATGATAAGGGTTTCATTTTGCCAATAGATGTAGCCAAGTCATTAAGTGTAATTGTACAAAAAAAATGAAAATGACTCCCAGCACTGAGAACCATCAACATAAGGAAGGGAACTCAGGCAGATTTTAGATTTTAAGTCTATTACCTTATTCACAAAATAATTTAGAAATGTGTTGTTGGTGGTATCAAATAATACCCCTGGGTCTTTCCTACTGCAATTTATGAGATTACTGAAATAAGGGGATCTAACCTCTTTCACTGCCGCATTATAAGAGCAAAGAAGCTCTTTGAAGAACTCACAATGGACATCCGAACCCTAGGACCTCCACAGGATTGTAAAAGGCTTCACATTTGATTGTTTAACCAGAGTGAGGAAGAAATAAGAGAGCCGTGACTAGTTTTGTAAGGAGCAAGCTGATAGAGAATGCCAAGGCAGTGTCTTTAAAAGAATTAATGAGGAGCTCAATATTATCATCAAAAGGATGTAAAATTGAAAAAAGAAGGACAAACTTAAAAAAAAAGAAAAAGACTTGGTAACTTTCAACATTAAAAGAGACTATGGAGTACAACTTAATTTATGTGCAAATATGAAGACCTGAGTTTATCTTGCCACCACATGGTGGGGGGGGGATACAGTGAGGGAGGACAAGTTTTCTTTAAGGTCAGAAAACTTAAGCAAAGAGTGGAGTCATGGAGTTACCAAGTTTCCAAAGCAACTATTAGATACCATCTGCAAGCCAAGGGGTTCATTTTGGAGGCGTGGCAGGAATAGAAAGCTTTTTTTGTCTAGCCGAGATTAATGTAAATGTCTGGAGTTTGAGAAGAACAACTGGAATTTCGTCTGAAACCACTTGCTTGTTAAAAATGCCAAAATAACATGGGGTTTTGTTTAACAGGCACTCCAAGTGGGTCTGGTCTCATATTTTTGATTTTCAAGCAGTTTCACTTCCCTGAAAATTTTACATTTTATTTATTTTTTTGTTACTGAAAAAAATTAGGTGATTTTGAAACTTTTCCCACTATATTGAGTAAATCAAAAATGTGCAACAGTAGCACTGTGAAATAAAGTTGCAAAAAAAAAAAAAAAAAATTAAAGGAATGACTTCATTCATCTTACATTCCAGGCTTTCTTTTTTGTTTTCATATTACTCTTTTTTTTTTTTTTTGCTTTATTTTCAGAATAATGAGGAACAAAGGTTAGATTTAAGTTCTGGCTTTATCTCAGATTTGTGACTTTTTGACAGAATTCAGACTATTTTCTCTGAATTATGAGAACAAGTCTCATAACTCAGGCGTTAAGATTTTTTTTCCAGTATTTTCCTCTCAGAATTTTGAGATTAAAATCTGAACTCTGACTTTTTCTCATAATTCAGAGAAAAAAAATGTCTGAAAAAGTCTCAATTCTTTATTTTTCCAGTGGCCGTAGACAAATCTGCTGTTACATTGTAAAGTAAATTTTTTAACTGCTCAATGTTCTTTCTGTCATATTCTCACACCATAGCTGCTTCTTTGCCTGTGTTATTTGTGTGTAATAATCATGTTTAACTGTATTTTTGTGTGTTCCTGTATTTCTCATGTTTTGGTGGATATACATTTGTTTGCCACAGTAGGTAAACAGAATAGATTCCCACAATGTTCAACGTGTTTTTTTTGGGGGGGTGTGGGGTGTCTTTTTTTTAACAGTTGGTTAGGGTTTAGTGAGCTTTGGTTGTGTTAAGTCTTTAGGATATGAATATAAATTATTGCTCCATCGCTTGTGCAGTCGTCATTGTTCTCTCTGCTCGTTTGTTTGAAAGTGTGCCGTTTTGGTCCTGCATGATATCTCTGCTTGTTTTGAGTCGTGTTAGTCTCCACTGTGTGTGGGTGTGTGCATGTGGGTGTGTTGGTTCAGGGATTTTTTGGCCAGTATCAGACAGTGTTGGTTTTATTTGTCTGTGTGTTTACACTGAATCCAGCAAACAGCTCTGACCTTGAATACACTTCGCTGTTCAAACTCACCTCAGCTACAGTGTCATTTGGATGAACATGGTGGTGTGTGTTTGCATTTCTAAGCCTGTGTTTGTGTACAGTAGGCACATATCTTAGGCTCTCTAAGTTATTTTGCTTGCTCGGTTTATCTTTGTGCATTAGTGTGTGTTTGTGCCTGCCAGTGTTTTACTCTGCTAATGAACTGTTTCATACTCTGAATTCATTTCATTTGGCACTAAGGTCCAAATTAGAATTATATTTTGTTATTTTTTCCCTTAATGTCTGCCTATTCACAAGAATAAATTGAGAATAAAGAATCGCTACATATTTATGCAGATGTGTTATTTATGTATTTATGCGGTTGATTTCAATAATTATTTTAACTTGGAAGTTCAATAATAAATAAATTAATTATTTCAATAATTACTTTATTTTTAATTTGTTCGGACTTTGGAGTAGAATTTCAAAACACTGATCTTTACTTGCAAACCCCCCCCCCACAAAACAAAAAAGCATCTATGCCTTGCTAAAATGTGCTAATGACTTTGTGAGAGAATGTGTTACAGTCTAATAGAATCAAACTTAGAATATAGGGTTACTTTCCTTCAGATGTCTGTGGGGCTTTCATCAATGTGAGCAAAGTCATGAACAGTCCCAAGTACAATTCAATTTTTGACTAAAACCTTAAGGTATTTAAAGATAAAGACTTTTTTTTTCCTTTAGCATCACATTAGCATTCTTCCAAATTCCCCTGAAAAGTATGTACAAAAAATGAAGATGACTGTTTCCAACAGGTATATTTGTTCTTGAGTGGAACTGAGTGTGATTTATTTCATTGTTTGTGGAGAAAGTCTTTGAAATGACTGTTCATCCTAAAAACCTGGCATTTTAACACGAGTGTGTACACTTAAACCCCTGTTAAGCTCAAACCGGATTATGGATAAAAGTAGACATTTGTACATGTTTCTTAGAGCTAAACTAAATCTGCTGGTGACCAGCACAACCTCACATTAAAATCCCAAAAAGCCACATTGTTTTTTCATGGTTTGTAAAACAGACTAGCTGCAGCAAACACAGCTGACAGAAAGGAATAGTTGAGTGTCAAAGAAGACAATTTGTCTATCTGCTGTTGGGGAAAACTGCTATTGATCTATCATCCACAACAAATGCCTTTTCACTTCAAATAGCGGGAGTCAGTGAAAACAGATTTCTGCGCGTGTGAGGTGAAATAAAAAATGTGTTTTTGACAGTTTGGCTGATTAAGGTGCTAGCAGTGAAGAGGAGAAGGAAGGGAGTTCAGGGGTGGGGGGGATAAAAAGCTGAAAACTGAGCGGGAGATAAAATGATTTATGGGAGATCTGAGACGAGAGATAAATGGCAGCCAAAATATCAGATTGCAAGAAAAGGAGCTGGAGAAAAATAAAGCAGGTGATTAGTGTGGAAAGAGGGAGGAAGGGATGGAGATGAAGGCGGCGTGATATCTTCAGACATGCCTGTCTTCCCCTGCAGTTCCGAACGTCTCTGCTTTCAGACGCACGTGTGCAGATGCAAGCAGATAAAGGGCATTCAGCGAAGTGATGTGCAGTAATTCTAGCTTGTGTTGTGCAGCAGCAATACACTCCGAGAAGTGATGACTGTATGTAAATGGCACTGGAGAGGATTTTGTGTCTGTGTATCAAGTTGTCATAAGCCCAGACAAAGCCATATCAGTGTGAAACATCTGCTCCATCTTCAGCTGCCTTTTCATCATCTCTCCTTTTTTTCTTTTGCTTAGCTTTGCTCATCTGTACATTTTTATTTTTAATTTATTTTTTTTTACTTTCGTCTCTTAACTTTTCTGAGAAATAAGTATTGACAGATTTTGCAAACATTGCTCAAAACAGAAGAACAATGTGGCTCAAAAAACGCTGTTTTCCCAAATGATGGAAGCAGCTGGAGGTTTTCCCACAAATTACCATGAGGATAACCGATGACCTTCCGGCTCGGCTGTGTTTATATCTTCCATTAGATCCATAATGGAAGTTTTTGTCAGCCTTCCTTAAAATCCATCTCATGTAAGTCTTTTTGGAACAATGGACTCAAACCAGCACCTTGCCGCTGTGCTGTAAGTCTATTTTCACCCACCTTTCACTCATGTTCTATTGAGCAGCAGTAGCCCCACTTAGGAGGCTTTCAGACGCAGTATTGAGCTCCAGGTTGCCGACGTTTTGGAAGCACTCCGAGCCTAGAATGCGGGAAAATAGATTTTAAGCCTAACAGTAGTGCTCTTGTTGTGTTTATGGGGTATGGAGCGTAAGTACAGCACAGACTATTATGTTGCCAGATGGATTGATTAAAGTAGGTGTTTAGATCAGATATTTGAGAGACAAAAAAAACTGAAAACAGAAGCTGTAATGGCTGGACCATCTGGACCATCTCTAGTGTTTAAAAAAAAAGTAATTTCCTGGAAAAGATGTGTAAAACATTCTAATTCATGTTGTGTTGCAGGAGAATAATTTCACATATGAAATATTTCTTAATATCTAACATTTTATTAGATTTTTTAAAATTTAATCAGGTAAAATCATTTGCTGGTACTCTCGTATTACAATATTTCACAAAATTGGAGCGTACAAAAAGCGGGATCGTCAACGGTCTTTTCACAGTCCCTCCAAATTGGAGGCCAGAGGCCAGCATTTTATTTTCTCATAGGGCAACACGAGGGATAAACATTTATGATGTAAAAATTTCCGTTTGCGCATTGAGTCCAACTCAAAGTGGAGGGAAGTACACCTCAGTATGTTGGAGCCTTTACAGTCATGCTTTTATACTGTGGGAGGAAGAAACCCCAAAATATATCTTTTTCAAACTCAGTGATTTTAAAAAATGTAAACGTACAAGTTTTTTTTTGCTTCTTAAGTCTGATATCGAGTTGTAGTTCCTGTGAACATCTGGGTGTCCTCCACAAACAGAACCACTTTACATCAGACTTCAATTAATAAATGCTAGAGGAAAACTAAGCATGTTTTTTTTTGTTTTTTTTTTTCTTTTTTGCCTATTTAGGATTTTTTGTGACACTAGTTGTCTTTATTCACAGTGGTGTAGATGGGAAATGACAAACAGAAAAGGGAAGAAGACATGCAGAAAAGTTCCTGAGGTCAGGAAATGATTCCTGGACAGCTGATGGCCTCTTTATATGGTGGTCCAGCTTTTTGTCTCACCATGCACCACTCCAAATTGTAATATTTTTACTTAAAACACTCACTTTAACCTTTGACATCTTGGACGCCATCATCCATGCTATCTTTGTGTTTCTACTGCAGTGAGACTCCAACCAACAGACTAAATATCTGATTGGCGTGTAAGTTGTGTGTTCATGACAATTTGAACAGACAACCAATAAATATTACGAACTTATAAATATTACTAATTTACACAATTATATTGTAATAATGATAAACTGTCAATGTATTTTCAAAATATAAAACTGTGCATCACTTTCTTTTTTAAGTTGGGATGACATCAATGCAAACACGGACTATCCAAAAAGAGAAACACTGCAGCCGCCTTTACAATAAAAACCCATTTGCTTAAAGTTTAAAACAACTTCACTCATTTATTGTGAGGAAGAGATCAGGTCACATTTCTCTCAGTTTGTATGTCATTCTCTCTGTTTTACTGCTCCAATCAGATTAGGAAGCCTGTGAATGATGTTAAGAGAAAATGATACTGTCTGGTTGGAACACCAGGTTAGTTGCTGTTTGACCAGATAGTTGTTGATGCTGTTGTATTATTAACAACAATAGTTTGGCTACTTTTCTATGAAATGCACAGTAAAACCGGCAAATTTTGTTGCTCATGATTGATTTGTAAAAGCAACAAAAAGGGTAAAACATTCGGGTGAATACTTTTCATAGGCTCTGTATTTTACACCAGACCTATCGGGAGTCTGTTGCTAAAAAAAAACATAATTTTAGTGACTCTGAGCAAATTACACAGCTGCAGTTAAAGTCCCTGTAGCATTTAATAAAATCCACATATTTAATTTCTATCGTAAGGAAGAAAGATGTTTTTTCCTGACATGCCTCCAAAACAACCAGCTGGCGTGTAGCATCATCTAATTTCCGTCGTGGAGACTTGGTGACCCCTGGACGCCACATTCTGCTGCAGTTTTTTGGGGGGATATTTTACCTCCCTCATTATCTGCCTTAATGTGCACAATGGCAAGATAATCATGGGTGGTTCATCCTGCTCAGTGACCAGTGGATAAGAGAAATGGGTGTTTGTGTCACATCATATTGATACTCAGGGAACAAAATGTCATGGAATGGGTTTGTTTTCTTTCTCGCTGAATAGTCCACATTTCATAATTCATTTTATAGTTTTTTTTTATGTCCTTGACTTGTCTAGTCACTTCCCTTTGGTGCATTTTTTCAAAGCAAATCACCAAAAATACACTCTCAGCTAAATGTGAAGTTATAAATATTTATCCTGGCTGTGACACAGCAGAGCATCAGCGTCATTCATTCTCTCTCTGGAAATACAATTTATTATCATAAACATCAGCGTAATCGGATTCCAAAGGTAGGAAAAATCTGTTTTGGTTGGCTTCATTGTATTAATCCAGGTTATCTTATTTTGTTTTCTGCGTTTCAGTGACCAATGGGAGTTATTTTCACATGGACGAGGAGGAAGATGAGGGAGTGCTGTACGGGCAAGATGTGGAGATGAGCAGCTCTAATCAGCCCTCCTTCTTACAGGAAAGGTGTGTTTGAGCTTTTTACCAGAGTCCTCATACAAAAAGCTTAACTCTGTCTGATAATTAAACCCAAGCGAGGACTGTTGTCTTTACTAATCACTTTTTATCAGATTCTTGTTGTCTGCATGGAAGAAAATTACATTAAATGTTTTGATTCAATTTGAAGACGGACATATTTTTTGATTGCTTGAATTTAAGGTCACCGGGAATATGTTAAATTAAATATTGCAAAGCTGTTTACATAGCTGTCTAACCACCTTCTCATTCATCTTTTGCAGTGAGGGCTCTAAGACATCCCCCATGGCCCAGCCTCAGTCTCCCACCCAGAACCAGTTCCAGCACATCAAAGCCTCTAAAAGCATGGACCTGGGTACGACTCAAAACCAGCATCACACTGGTGGGGTGATTTTCTTGTTTATCTGTTCTGCATGATGGCCGCATGCATCTCATCCTCGTTTGGAAGGTTTTCCTGCTGATGCATGGCTGCTGCATTGGCAGCACAAACTGCATGCAGACTGACATCAATGCAGGCTTGGATACATACATTTTGAATCTGTTGACTACTTCTTATCTAATTTTTTTGTGCTTTTTTTTGCGTTTGTATTACTAACATACTCACATTTTTGTCAAAATCTCTACCAGAAAGATGATAACACTGTCAGTGGTTTGATAATTGGTCGAATTTGTATGTTTTCATTTCTTTCTCTGTCCCCAGTTAATTTTCAGTCAAAGCTCATATTTGGTGTAAAATTAAAAGAGAATGTCAGGGCGGGTCTTTTATTTCTGAACCAAATGTCAGAACAGCGACTTTAAACCACCGTAATGACGCTTTTGCTGACATCTCTGTCACCTGTTGCTCCCTGATTGCTGATGTTCTCATGCAAGTGCTGAGTGACATTTCAGTTATTGTTAAAAAGTCAGCTCAGAAATGGGCATGTGCACACTTAACGTCTATTCCTTTGCGTACATCAGAGCAACATGACAGCGGTCGCAGCAGTGCAACAAAAGTGTTTTGTTTCAAATGTCACTTTGCTCAGTCCTCCTCCTCGACTTTGCTCAGCTGCCAGATGTGAGCGCGCGTCTGCGTGCGGATTCGAACAAAAGAGAGGGAGAAATTTATGTGAACTGCACAAACATTCATTTCTACACAAATACCATGCTGATGATGCGTTTTCAGGGCTTCGCTTCACCTCTTTTGTTGTTTTACGCGTTTAGATGCAGATTTACTACGAGTCAGTTTTGGTGTAATTTGGCATTGCAGTTTAATGTCTAGTCACAGCTCTAAATTTAGTCAAATTAAGTAAAGAAGGAGGTATTTTAGCACTTTTTAACCAAGCTGTTTGTAAAGTGAGGACTAACATGTTGCATATCCTTTATCACCAAAGTAAGGATGCTGCAATTAAAGCATCCTTACTTTCAAGGGTTTATTTAAATTATTGCAGTGATAATTCTGTACAATGTAGAAAAAAAGAGGCTAGAACTGTGTATGTAAGGCACATAGGCATCTTCTTAAAATGACTCCAAAATGAACTTTGAAAATCTCCTCTCGACTCTTAAACACAGTTGACTTTAGCTTCAGTCATAAAATATCTCATTGTATGCACAAGTGCCTTTTCATCAGCATATGCAAATCAGATGAGATTTGCCTCATTAGCACTTCGGTCTTTTCAAATTAAAAAAGTTGACTATCGGAACTGTAAAATATCGGTTACACAGACGCACACAGATGCCACCATAATTAAATAATATTTCTCTCTTGATGTACGAGTTGAATGCCTTAAAGAGTCTAAAAGTTAATTCTGTGCAGAACATTTTAAACTTAATTCATTAGCAGCGAGCTTAACTCGCTGTGCTTTAATTAAAGTAATCATTCAAACTCAGCCGCTTTGGCTACGTCCATATCTAAGATAAAAAAAACAAAAAAAAAACAGTAAGTTGTTTGAGTTGGACTTAAGTATTCATTTATTGAAGATGATTACTTGCTACATTCACCAGGGCGGAGTAATTAGAGGAGATATGGACATATGATCAGGAAGCACTTTTGTCTATTTCACCAAAACAACATTGATGACCACAAGATTCTCCCTTGTTTTCTCGGATTTTAAATGACACCACAAATGTTTTAACAACATAATCAGACGATATTGCACATTGCAAGAAATATAATTAACATATGTATCACAAAGTGCTTTTTTTGCACTCTGACAAATTAAGCAACATTAATTTACCAGGACGCATTTTAACAGAGATTTCACGCTGTGTTTCAGATATTTTATTGGTCAGCTACATCATTTATTTTGTCTTTGATGGTCTTAGTTTTACTTTACAGCCAAACGCGATAAAACTTTTAAGGATAGTTAAATTTTTTATTTCCTTTTTTTCCACTGCACCTCCTTGTGCTTCGTCTTGTCTGCGATATTTATTTTCTTTAATTTTATTATCTCTCAGTACCAAAAAACCTCTAAATAATGATAAGAAAAGATTTATATTGGTTTTAAAGGCCCAGTTTTTGTTTCTGTGGTTATTGTTGTGTGTATTGGTTTAGTTCTACCAGTCAGGGCCGGAAAGGTGGGAGGAGCAACGATGTGATGGAGTTAGAGGGTAATTACCTTTAGGAATGATGATCAAAGCAGCGACTATGTCAGGAGAGCAGAGCCGGATGGAGAGTGACTGAAGAAAAATGAAAACATTGAAAAAGATACCAAGAGGTTAAAGGTCAAAAAGGTCAGAGGGGGATACATGGCTGGCAGCAGCTTAAAAGTGAGTGAGAGGAGAATGAAAAATGAAGCAGAGGCTGAAGGGAGGACGGAAAAGTGTTTCAGTAGCAGTGAAGCCGTCTCAACATCACAGGAAAGAAGGGCAGCATGTCGGCCATCTTGTAAAATGAAGAATAATTGTTAGGTAGAGAATGATGAACTAAGCAGGAGTAACAGATGCTCATGGGAAACAAGAGAGAAACATAACATGTAGAAACTGCGATCAACACAGCATTGACTTAACATTAATGCCAGTTTTCTGTGTGTGGGGTTTTTCTTTTAGTGGCAGATGAGAGCAACGTCGGATCCCTGGATGGAAGCACTTCTGGTGAGACATTTTATTTTAGTTCAACTGCAACTAAAAGAAAAACTGCAATATATATTGCAATATAATGTATTATACTTACATACCTTGCAGCAGCTCAGTAAATCATTTCTGTATAGCAACATATTCACCTGTTGGACAAGCTTCACCTGTCCAACAGGTGAAGCTTGTCCACATTTGTCTCATGTATGCTATGAAGTAATGAAGTAATGTCCCAATTAGTAAATTGGACAAAAAAATCCTCTGCAGTGATGAGAGATTGGTCATTTGCAGTATGATAGCGTAAATTAATTTCCCTTCCAATGCTTATGTCAGATCTACAGATTCATATTTGCTTTTTCATCTGGTCTCTTCTGTCCCCGTTAATTACTTGCTGCTGTGGACAAAGCAAATTACACAAGGGACACAAACTGTTATTCATATGGAAATGAAATCGAAGAATTGTTGTACAAAGAGAGAATCCATTTCTCTGTGACAGAGACAGACACTTTTATGTATTGAAATGGATGAATTATGGAAGGACACACTCATCTCAAAGGGAAGCTCAGGTGCACACATGGCTGATGCTTCTTCAAGAGCTCTTGCTTTGGGAGCCTACAGACGTATATATTTTTAAAAGTTTGATCTCAAACTTTGCTCTTTGCCTTGAAGTCTCTTCCGTTTCATTTGTAGCTACTTGAATGTAAGAGCACTCTTCGCTGCACTCAATATGGGTCCCTCTACCTGCATGCCACCTTTTTTTCTTGTCAATCAGCCTGTTTCCCGCATTCAGCTACGCCTCAGTTTTAGACATGGTGGTAGACACTTTTATTATGGCCGTACTCTTTCTGTAAGGCTGCCGGCATGGCAATGTAAGGAGCATGAAAGAAGAAAATGTAGAAAGAAAAAAAAAAGCCAAGCTGAGTTTTATTTTATTACAGCAAAAATTCATAAAACACGAGACTTTTTGTTCTCCTCTGCAAAAAAGTTTCTTTCTTTTTAAATTGTAGTTACTTGCCTGGTTTTCAGAGCTTGCTGAGCTTATTTGCATCTACTAGATATATAGACAAAGGAACATCATGCAAAACTGAGCAGCAGAGAAAATGCTTAGATGTGCACTCTTACTGCATTAGCCTTCAGTAACATGCATACAATGTGTTTAACTTAGGTTTTATCATCTGTGTTCTATTCTGTTAAATGGTGTAAAATGAAACTCCTTCTATTAATGACGTGTTTTATATTCTGATACCTGGAGAATATGATTTTTTTCTCTCTGACAGCTTGTAATTAGGGTAAACAGTGTGACTAAATTATGGAGCATGATCACATTTATTTATGCATTTATTTATTTTTGTCCTGAGGCAACCAGTGTTTTCTTAATTTTGGTCTGCTTTATTTTACTTTGCTGTGGACTACAGCTCGCTTTTCCAACATTTGTATATTTTTGATAGATGGGAGAAAATATATCCCTTTCAAACAATTCTTCCACTGAACATAAACAGATCTGATCAGTTTTGGTTGCTGTTGCAAATGAAATCACATTTATCAAAGCACAGTTACTAGATTAACTGTTCTTCCTGAAAAGTCGCAAAATATATGAAATTTGATTGTAGCATTTCCAAGTCCAAAGGACACGAAAGGACCAAAGACATTTCTATTCTCTGATTCTTCTCACTTCCTATTCTTTTTTTCTAGAAAACATCTGACATTCTTACATTTACAGGATTTTGTGACACTAGTGGCCTTTATTCATCAGTATCTGGACAGGAAATAGGGCAGACATGCAGTAAAATATCAGTGACTGGGACTCGAACCCAGGACTGTTGCTGCTTCTGTAGCCTCTGAATGTTTTGCTCCTGCTCTACCACTGAGCTACATGACGCTCCGATATTTACGTCTATAATTTTGTTCTTCTCGCAATTAGGAGTTTGCATTATTGCTTTTTCAAGACACCAGAATGTGTTTTTAATGGTACCAACAATTAGTTAAAATTGTTTAAAATTTGGTCTAACCAAACTAAATCCTCTTAAATGTTTCATTTGCTTGGTTAAATGTTCTGCAGCAAAAAAAAAAAAAAATAATAATAATAATAATAATAATTTTCTTTTTCTTCCTGAGTGGAGTTGTGTGCAGTGGGTGGATCAAAAAAGTATATAATTCCTGTTCTTTATGAATATTTCTGCAAGTGGCCATATGGCTGTTGGACAATTCCTTTCATTATTAATTTAACTCGTGTGGCAAAAATCTTGCGGGTAGCACATGATGATGTCAAGGTTAGTTGTTCTTAGCCGTTTCATATTATAGCCCAGACATTTTTAAAATATGATTAAAACCAATTCCTTCAGTTTCTTTCAACAGTGGGGTTGAAAAGATCATCCTTGGACCCATCACAGCACGCTCTATGGAAATCTTCCTATACACCATCAATTAGGACTAAAACTGATTATATTAGTTAAGGAGATTTTACTGCTTAAATCACGCTGATACTAAACCCCAAACACTAAAAAAAAACATTGAAACAAAAACATCAACAGCTTGCTCTTACAGAGCGAAAAAGGTAAAACGACCTACATTGACATTTTAATTGTAATAAGTGTGAACTAGTTCTTGCGCCAGCAAGATTTCTTCTGAATTATACGCCTCCACAAACGGGTCAAGTTACATTATTTTTTCTGAAGCCAACTTTCTGTTTGCAGGACCTGTTGCTTATGGAACAAACTCCACCATGCTGTTTAACAGCGTGTGCCAGCAAACATGACACCGCTTTTTTCCCCTTCCCAAACTTTTTTTTTTTTTTTGCACAATTGTATTGTTTGAGACAACCACATCCAGTAGCTCTGTGCTTGTCAGGCCGCTCCGGGAATAAGATAAAACACAGCAATATGTGGTGGAACCATGGAAAATATGCGATTGTGAGACAATGACTTCTGGGAATGCTGTTCTCACTTCCAGCAATGGTTTCTCTTTCTACACCTCAAGAAACCACCGGGCATTCACACTTTTGCACACATACATATACAATCATTGCGTTAAAACGGTGGTAATGGAAAGTCTTAATCATCTTGTGGAAAATATGAACTTTGGGAGATTTCACAATATAATCTACCAAAGGCTAAGAGTCAGATTGGTGGAAACTGTTTAAAATGTGTCTGCATTTGTGGAAAAGAGAACTCGGAAAGTTGAATTTTTAGCAACCAAAAGAATTCAGCAAATGTCTGGAAACTTTCATTTGTAGATTTTTATAAAATATATTGAGATACAATGAAATGGAGTCTAAATAAACTGATGTTGCAGTCAGCCATTCCTCATGTCTTTGTGGCGGCAGAGAGAAATCAAATCAGCTGTGGAAACGGAAACATATGAAATAATTGTATGGCTAAAAAGAGAAGAGGTTCTCTTAGACCTTAGAGTGAAAACAAAATTTGTTGGTTGTTTTCACTCTAAGACTTTCCCAGAGAAAACAGACAAACTACATGCTGGGTGAGTGGGTGACTGTAGCTCAGTGGGTTGTCGTCTCGCAATCTGAAAGTTGTGTGTTTGATTCCATCTTTTCCCCATCGTACATGGATGAAGTCAATTTAACACAAATAAAAGGTTGGAATATTTAATTCTCCATACAGTAAATTATTAACACATAAAAGTTTGCTGTTTTTTTGTTTGATTACGAAAAAGATAAAACCATTACGTTGATATTCTAATTTACTGATTGTGCAGCTGAATTCAAAACAAAGAGGTAAAACCTGCATCATGTTTGGGGTAATTGTACATCAAAATATTTACCATGTTTGAGATAATGTTATAAATATGCTGTTACAGCAACTTAACCAGGGTTGAAATCTCCATCTCAAGATAAATGGACAATAATTTGTATTTGATGCGACAAATTAATAAAAAAGCTTAAGAATGTTGTTTCAAGATAATGACATTTTAGACTATCAAATTCTTTTTATCGCAAGGTAATCAGAATAGTAACTTGTTCTTGTGCGATTTAAGTAAAACTCACAAAATGTGGGTTTTTACTGAAAACTCAGACAAATTCATACAACTTTTATTGCTGAGAGCACAGCGATACAAATCCCTATTGATTATCAGCTATCATAGTCAAATAAAGTCTCAAAATTACTTGAAATATCTGAAAATTGCAGCCTAGAAAAAGTGTAATTTTGAAATGGAAATTGTGTAGGAACCCTGTATTTAATCCTTTCAACTAGAACATCACAAATCCTGCTAAGATGACATAAGTGAAACAAATGCAGCTGTGTTTCTTTTTCTGAGTGAGTAAGACATTCTGCAGCCCTCGGTGGTTGTTCGCCTTCAAATCAGTGTGTGAAAGATGTGTTCTTGTTAGACCAAATGGTTAGGAATGAATATCTGGCAGACTCACAAATACAAGGTTCATACACGGTCCTGAATTCACTGGAAAAATTGGTAATTTGTGTTTTTTTGTACTTTCCAAGTCTGGGTAAGTGTGGAAAAAATAAACTGGAGTAGAAAAGACATTCATGTTTTCAGTTATTTTTTTCTTTCCATCGCTAAAAAGATTAAAGCTTGAATTTCTAAATATGTTCTTCATATTTAGATGTTACATATTTTTTCATAAAATATAGACACCCCTAAAAAGTCTCGGTGTCAATACAATGAATGCCACACATGTCAAAAAGTGTTGTAAACTTTAAAACTTTACTTTCTCTCTGCCCGTTCATAAATTCATTTCTGAACCAGAATCATGTTTCATTGAAGTTCATTGAAGAGACCTTGAACCCTGTGAACAAGACAAAAAGTATCCTGGGAAATAGTTCAGAAAACTTTTTGTTTATGGTTTTCATACCTGCTTTCAGACCAATAAAGCATTAATTTCAGATGTTTTTATAGAGATTGATGATTCTTTTACAGTATAGAACAGTGGATAATTGTGTACAGAGTCAGTTCAAATCTTAAAGGGATTTGGGCACATTATGCAAAATCCACTTTTTTAACTCTTAAATACATTTTGTCGTGAATGTCTAAAGCTTATTCTCTCCTGCTTCTGCATAGATATTCTTTTTATTCTTTTTGGGTCTTAACTTTTAAGTCTGTTTATTTTCTCTATGTCCTATTAAGTTTTCTTGCCTGTTACATCTGTGGAACTGACAAATACGGTCATGGACTTCCTGCTAATCAGTTTTATAAAAATTTCATCCAGTTCATTTAATCAGTATTTCTAGTAAGGTTAATATTAATTGAATGCAATTCCTCTATAACACCAATATTTACCAATAGTGACTGGGTTTTAGATTTAGTGTTTACAAGCAAATATTCTTTATTCCTAATTAAAGGTTTACAGAAAATATTATAATATTTAAGCAGTAAAAAATGTCATAGAAAATTCATCGAAAATATGTATTGTTTTTTGGTATCTTAAAAAAGTTCCCCTAGTTCAAGCAGAGAACGGCCCAAGAATTTGACTGAAAACTCTGAAAATATTGGACAATATTTATTTTTGAAATTGTCTAGCAATCTGCCAAATTGCTCACCAGGATGGCCAGTTTTTTTTTTTTTTTTTTTAACATGTTTAAGTAGCCTCACTTGTTACTTTAATGCACTTAAGTGTGTTTTCTCGTCCAACACACAGTCCCATTTGTTCAAATGTGTGTCTGTACTTGTGAGTAGATACTAGCCAAGTTTTTATAATGCTTTAGTGCAGCATTAAATGGATGCAGTGCTCGTCTGCTGCTGTTGTAGCGCTCTGTATTCTCAGTTTTCCTTTCCTCCGACAGCTCTATCTGTCTCTGCCTCGCTCTCATTCCCTCTTTTCTTTGCCAACGCCATTCAGGCTTAGCGTCTGGCGAACAGGCAGAGAAGCTTATAGGACGGACAACATCTCTCTCTGTGCATGTGTCAGGGGGTCCGTGTGATGCTGAGGGACGCTGGTGCAGCCTATTGTCTGAATCCGTCCCCAGTGGATGTTTGACTTTGAAAAGCATCACACACTGATGAGGCGCTGCCAGATTTGTGTCTTTGGAGAGCTGCATTCGCTCCTGGTCCCGCTTCTGCTTCCTCCTTTTCTGTGATTGTGTCTTCATTTCTTTTCGCATCTCCGTCTTTCTCTGTTTTTTTTTTCTTCTGGTGTCGTCTTGGTTTCCATTGTTTTCCGGTCTCTCCGGCTCTCGCAGACTTTGCTTTGGATTTAACCTGAAAGCCACCTTGTTAGGACTGATGCGGATTGATGGATTAATTTGTCTCAGGGAGTGCAGCTCAATTTGTTCGCCTGTGTCGTCAGACACTACACGATTCCGGCACACATTAGCTCCTCACAACCGACATTAGATAAAGAATTCAAACAGCTGAACTAAGCAGTCGTGTTTTTCATTTCACCCCCTGTACATTATGGGCCTGTGCGCACGCAGGTGTTCAATCCTGAAAGCATTCTCAGACTGCGTGCTCTTTCCGTGGCATTTGTTGTGTGTTCATCACATGCGGATGCATCACTGTTTCTCTGCGTAGGGTTGGCCGCTCCTCTGTATACTGAATGGCCTTTGACCCTTATCCATCTCCCCCAGTAAGCTAATAAAGGTGAGAAGTAATCAGAAGATGGTCAGAGCTGTCGTTTCTTGCTGGCACAGTCATTCATCTCTCTTGGGTTTTATGTAGTGATCACTGACATGTGCTGGACCCTATTTTATATCAAGTTTGAGAGGAAGAAAGGCCATTCGTTTCCCTCAATTAACTGTCAGATAATATTTTGAGGGAAGTCGATATCTTCAGAATAAATGTACAGTTCTTCTGGTCTTTGAGATCGTGATTAATTGCCTGGCAGGCATAGTTGTGTTCAAAATAATAGCAGTCCGGCATCACTAACCAGATCAATGGGTGTTTCTGTTTTTGATATTTATAGATAGTATTTTTTTTTTTTTTGCCGTAGTAGCATAATAGCAAACCAATACACCCAACAGCCATGACATGCTGCTGATTTTTTGCAGTTGCCTCGTTACTTAAAAGGTGAATTTCCAAAATATTAGCAGTGTGGAGTTCAATCAGTGTGATCAGTTATTTTCTAAAAAAATAAATAAAAGCAATAAAAGCAAGTGGTCCTTGTTTAAGAATGAAGGTAGCCATTCCTCTCTCAAAATCTGAGCAAATGACTCCATTGTGAAGTTAGGAATTTGTCCTTTTATTTGCAATACACCCAACAGCAGCCAAGCTGTTTGGTGCATTGCAAATAAACTTCTTCAAGAAGAAGAATCCCCTTGAAGAAGTTTTTTTCTTGAAAATATGTTAAATGAATCTC
This sequence comes from Poecilia reticulata, assembly GCF_904066995.2. Classification (NCBI taxonomy): domain Eukaryota; kingdom Metazoa; phylum Chordata; class Actinopteri; order Cyprinodontiformes; family Poeciliidae; genus Poecilia; species Poecilia reticulata. The sequence goes on from NC_088831.1 coordinate 38,925,755, forward strand.
AAAAGGTCTTTTTTGGGCAGAAATTTACTCCTCAGGCCATTTATTTCTCTTTTTTTAACAATGATTAAAAGCTAAAAGTGGGTGATGCTAGAAATCTAACTGATTGATTGAAATCAGCAGAATTTGTAATTTATAGGAAAGTTTTTGGTAGCCTCTTTGCCTTTTAAAAGCATTATGTTGCTTCAACAGTTATAATGCGGGCACGTGGAACATCAAACCTGATTTCTGTTTGGAAGTTGAAAGCACTTCAGGAACTCTTCTCCACATCCGACATTATTACACATCAGATACACACATGCAAACTGTCAAATATTTACACCTAAATCATTTCAAGTAAACAGCCATGTCATTACACTGAATACATAGTTCCATTGTTTATTATGCGAGAAATTCTGTGTATATGTCTTTCAGAACATTCCACGACTGGGTTGGGTTGTATAAGGGACGTGATGTATTTCATAAATATTAGCCTGTAACGCTGAGTAATTTCTACTCTAGAGAGCAACGGCAGCTGAATTTTATCCCAACTAATACACCAATCTTCTCCCTTTATTACTGCACATGTATAGTGAAGGAGATAAAAATAGTTACGTCTTTATTTGGGGCCCCAGTGTGTTTAGTGCTCCAGAAGTTGGGGTTGTTGGTAAGTCTGCTGGCTTTGTAAGCTGAAGCCTGCTGATAAGCTGCTCCTTGGTGTAATTTTGACTTTGAAAGTAGCCCATTGCTTTTTCTGCCAACAAAGTAGCTTTGGGATAACTTGGCATTCTCTCTCTCTCTCTCTCTCTCTTTCTCTTTGTGGCTTTCTTTTTCATTTTTAATTTATGTTTTGTTTGTAGTTGTTCTTTTCCCTTTTTTTCTTCTCTAGTTGTCATTGCCCTATTATCGCTCCCATCTGTTCGTTCCCAGGATCGGTGTCTCTGTTTTTCTGTACCAATCTCTCAGAGTTGTGTTGATCTTTACCCCACTTTCTGACTCTGCCGATCTCCCCAAAACCCATTTTGGTATCCTTGTCTTTCTTGTCATCCCTCCCTCTCTCTAAAAGCTGCTTAATACTATCTTCTTGCAGTTGTGCCACAGTAATTACATTTCTGACACAAATCCTGCTTCTCACAGCAGAAATGTTTGAGCGAGAGTGAGAGTGTGTGAGTGAATGGTCAACGATCTCCCTGTGTATCGGGATGTAGGAAATGTTTTGTGTTTACTCCTCGATTAACCAACCAAACATCACGTGACTTGTGAGGAAAAACCCAAACCTTCTCTGGATTTAGATGCAGGAGTCAGTTAACACGCTGGGAGTTCCTGAATTTACTCACAGTTTATCTCCAAAGTTGAGGACTGAACCCTTTTTTAAATGAAAAAAAGTCATACATACATAACAAATAACACATTCCACTTCTAGTATTTCAGTGCATTTTATTGTGTTTATGTAATGCATAAATGTGAAATGGAAAGATAAAAAATAATAAAACATTGTTTACAAAGATTTTTTTAGAAAAAAACAATCTGAAAAGTTTATCATTCATTTGTATTCAGGCTCTTTTACTCCAATACCCTTAAATAAAACCCAGTGATTGCAGTTGCCTTTAGCAGTCACTTTGGTATTTAATAAAGCAGCCTGCCTCTGAGTGACATGTGGAGGGTGTTTATGGATGAGAGCCTCACACTCTGTGGCCTTTGTCCGTGCCTTTGAGAAGCAGGCCTGCATTATGCATGTGCATACTTTTACTGTTTGTTATTACTCTTTGTGTGATTCTAGCTTTGGTTAATGGTTGTTTAAATAGATGTGGAAGTCACATCAGCCATCTCATCTCCTTCGCTCTCAGAGCTTTCTTTCTGTCTCTCTCACACACACGCACACAACCATCAGTGTGTATAGGGAATCATTAGCTAAAGTGATGCAAGTTTAGCTATCATGAATCAAAGTGGCATCATATCGACAAGCTAGAGCCAGCAAGGAATCCAAAGTGTGTGTGTGTGTGTGTGCGTGTGTGCGTGTGTGTGTGGTGTGTGTGTGTGCGTGTGCGTGTGTGTGTGTGTGTGTGTTTGTGAGAGAGGATTACTAGTATTTTGAGCTGGCAGCCGGCCCAGCTTTCCTCTTTTCGTCTTCCATTTTTCTCCTCTCTCTTTCCTGCCACCAGGGTTTTCCCTGGTGATATTCCCTGCAGGAAATTTAATTTGCTCTCCCCCTGTGTCGCCCTCTGTGCTGTCCATTTTTTCCCTATCTCAGATATCATCAGTGTCTTAGTTGTTGTACATGGTGCATGGTGTCCCGTCACTCTTATCCTTCGTTGTTAGCTTCAATCCACAAAACTTGATTTTATTAATTAAAAGATTTTTTTTCACTCGTTTTTTTAAATATTTGAAAGTGTAGCTCTACAGCATGTCTGGTTTCTGTCCTGTGAATACTTCCAACATGCTTCTGTCATCGTAAAGCTCTTCAACCTCTGGGCTTGATCCCTCCCTCCTTTAGTAATACGTCTTTCCCTACACCAGACTTGAGATGATGGATAGAGAGCCAACAACTGTGAAGCCAACCTGGAATCCATCACAACCCCAACAACTGTAAATTTCATTTGACTTTTTTTCTGCTCTCTGTTCTCCAGGGTTCAGCCATGTCATGTTCTTTTTAGGTTACAGTCAGTATCAACTTGGGCATTTACCCTAATCAGAGCAATGTACTAATTCAAGGATGTTTGTTAAGGCTGAAATAAAGCATTTGCATTTTTGTCCGCATGGTATTTGAGTTCCTTGTCTTCTGTAACAACTTGTTTCTGGTTTCCACCAGCTCCATGTACGCCTGTCGAACTCGGACCAACTCTTGGTTTGAAGAAGTCCAGTTCGTTGGAGAGCCTCCAGACGGCCATGTCAGAGGTCAACAAGAAAAACGAAATGCTCCCTTTCCACCGCCCTCGCCCAAATATGGTCAGAGGAAGAGGATGCAATGAGAGCTTCAGGGCAGCTATCGATAAATCCTATGATGGCCCAGCTGAAGATGATGATGGTAAGAGTTATGTGGCTCTATGTGTTTTTTGCCATATCATATTTTGGACTTTTACAGTCAATATTTACTGGTTGCACTTTCTATTACAGCATGGTAATAATAAGGTTATAGTTTTGTAACAAAGATTGAACAATTTGGTTGTAGTATGTAACTACCAAAATAATTTAAATATAATAGCCTGGTAGTACCAACTTGTAACATGTAATACATTTTACATTAACATGTCGGTTGGATAATAGTCAAAATGTCACTGTATAATACGCAAGAGCAAAATTACCATCATATTTAGTTGGAATAACAGCTTGTACTAGGATGTCAATTGTGAAATAATTTTTTGATGGTAAAACTATAATATTCACATAAAAATATCTAATTTCAAACACTTTACAACAAAATTACCTAGTAATAACATTTTGTAATGTGATGTTGGTCATAGAGTAATTGATACTGTAATGTACAGAGCAGCATTTAATTAGATGTTATTAATGGACTAATTGTTTGGTAATTAAATTTAATAACAGGTAGATATTACAAATTTTTAAAGTATGGTGTCAACTGAAAGTAACAGCTGGTAATAAAATGTAAAAAACTTAGTATTGTTTGATAATGGTTATAATAAATGGGTAACATGTGCCTTCAGCATTAATATGGTGAAATTACATAGCACTCACAATGTCTAATAAAATGGACATTTGTTGATAATAATATGTCACAATAAAAAAGAAAAAGTTGTAAAAAAAAGCGACTAATAACTTAATTTTCTTAAAATTAGTATTTTGGAAATGTTTTTTATTATTATTGATCTATTACTCACATAATTTAGAGCTTTGTGAATCCATCAGCAAAAAATAAGGATGACATGAGATTGAAACTAAGAAAAGTCATACTAACAGTGACATGGGCATATTGAGAAAAGAAGGAAGCGTTTCTTTCACACTTTCCAAATTACCACGTCAAATCACAGTTTTTGTTTTCAGCTGTTTAGGCATGAAATTGTTTGCACAAGATTTTCTTTTGTATTTATTTAATTTAACTCCACCTTGTCTGAGACCGGTTTCGTCTCTCTCCCCTTCACTGTGATTTTCACTGTTGGAGGCTGTTTTTTTCATTAAAATCTTAACATTTTACTCCAGTTTTTAGAGACATCTTCAGCCCTTAACTTCAATAAGTTTACCTTTGCCAAAAAACATCAGGTAAAAATAACTTTTTACTAAGTAAACGAAGAACATGTCAATTACACAGAAAATAATATAATGCATTTTACTCAAATTGTTATTATTTTGCTTCTGATTCATTTAATCACTGTTACTTCCCCTGCTGCTGCTTTATAACTTTACTGTCAATGGAAAAAGTTGTACGACTTCACTCTCTGAGACGCGTTTTCAAAGCACTTCATAGGTCCCCATTTCTATCTTTAAATTTTGCATCTAATCGCTCGCATTCATCTTCGGTGCCTTTAGGTGAATTTTTCCACCCTGTGATTGATGCATTCTCAGCTTACCTCCACGCGCGAGGCGTTCCTGGATCGCATTTTCTCCAACAAAGTGTGACAAGAGTCTTGCAGCAGGCGCCTCATGCCTCAAAACATCAACACATATTCAATTCCCAGCTGCATTATTAGCAGCTAACTCTTATCAGTCACCACCACAGTAATGAGTCGGCCTGTTTCAGATCACTACGCTCACACAGGATAAGAGTAATAGGGCATGTCAACACCACACATGCAGTGGCCACATCTGTCACCGTCTTTCTAACTGTTCAGCACTTTCAGAGTTGCTGATATTTGACACAGTGCACTTCTGTGAAGCACTGAGTATCTTTCATTCTTTGTATTTACTTCTTCTTTCCAATTGTGCGTGTCTGATAGACTGTTACTTTGTTGTCAGATAAGCTTAGTAGGTTTTAAAATTACTTTAATGGTGCATCTTCTACTGAATTTTACATGTTGTTTTCTCCTGGACAGAAGTGTTTGTTGTTTAGCTTGAAGCTGCCAAATGTATTGTCAGGGGCAACGCTGTGTCATATCTGCCAGAATGCATGACTGCTTCACATATTACTACTTTCAGGGCAGAAAGGTCCCCCTGGTTTGTGAAAATACTGATCCGATTCTGATAGGAATTTGTTTTAATAAGATATATTTTATACTTTAGCTTAGATGAGCATCTAACGCAAGTGTCACCAGAGCCGTTCATATCAGCGAGCCAAACAGGTAATGGCAGAGTACCTGCAAGTCTCACTGTCGATCAGTATTTTGTAGTTTTGTCACTCCAGCTTGTTTAAATGAACCATAGTAACCGAGTTTCAACCCAACAAAAACATTTTTCCTGAGATGCCATCTGTCACCCCATAAATGCTGAAAGTCCTTCTACAGTTACTCCAAAAAGTCACTTGAAGCCAACAGACACACTGCACTGTGTTAAAGTAAACTCTGTGGTTGGGAGCAGTTAAATTACCAATATACAATCAGGCAGCAGCTGCAGCTCAAATCCTTTCGCATTTATTTGGCTCAGAAATTAAAACAAAAAAAAAATAGAATGGCTCTGCATTGCAGCTACAGTAAGCCTGTACAGAGCTGTCACAGATTTGTTTCATCATTTGATTCATGGGATTTCTCAGAACAGCTGATCAGAAGCCAGTTTTACCCTTGCTTTGTGCTGCTTTGGTAACGTGTCTGCACCGATTCAGACATGTTTGTTATTTAACATGATGAAATCACAACCAGCACACACTTCGATGCGCATTGAAGACAGTGTGGGACAGATTTGTGAATTATGTTCATAATTAAGTCATGAAATAAGAGATGTAAATAGATAAATGTATATATGGATAAATGGATAGATAGAGCAGGATTGATTTTGTAATGTTCCTTCCACATAACCCAGTAGTAACAGTAACTACCGACTCCAAAACCAAAGTTTCACTTTCTATTGAGATTTCTATAGATTAGGCTTACAACTACAATTGCAAAAAACTGAGAAAATCTCATGCTTTGTGGAAAAATACAAATCCCTTTGACCAGTAATCAAACCTCTAACATCTGACCAGATTATTAACCTTCAAACACAAAACAGCTAAATGAGAACAGTTGACACAGACTGAGAGCAAACATATGAGCTGAGCACCAATAAATCAACCCATTGCTTCCACACTGCAGTGCTGACATTTGTTTAAGATGCTGTTTAAGCTAAAACATAAATGAATAAGTAGCAGAAGACGATGGGAAACTGTTGAATGATTTACACTTGATTGAGTAGTACAATCAAGGTTGTAATAAATTACAGATTATTCTGTTGCCATTAAAACAAGTTCATCATCCAGTTCATTTATTTCTTTGAAAATAAATTTTCCTCCAAGTTTGTCAGCTATGCAACCATGGTTGCGTGTTATGTATGGAGCCCAAAAATCTCCATGAATCCATCAGCATCACAGCTTCCTCCTGAGTTTTCAAGGTGTTTTCCTTCTTTTGTAAGATCATCAGCCAAACTCACAAAATGTGATCAACTTTTATGGCGACAAACTAACATCTCTGTTATCCGGGATGACTCCCTCCGAATGGCTGTTTGTTTAACATGTCTTTATTTAAAAAGACATGTTGAAATGAATGAACATCTCATAATCTAAGATGTTTTTTTAACATCTCCAACGCCAAAGAATATCAAAATCTGCATGGGTAGCAGGAAGTGAGTCGGGGCGTGATGCAGGTTGGAGTCTTAGTGTCAGAAAGGGTAGAAGATTTTGACAGAAGCCTGTTTTATGACGTAAAGTCAGTTTTCTGTATTATTTTTTATACGGTATTTTCATTTCTCTGTAGAGGTCGATATAACACATGTCGTGTCTTTGACATGTGCTAAATAATGTTTATGATTAGTGTTTTGGGGTTAGCATAACTAACTTGCCAGTTAGCAGCGCCCACCACTGATTTTAGATTTAAATGGATCACACATTTGGTCATTAAAGTCTTTCAGAGTTTCACACTGCTTCACGCTGCTGCAAGAAAAACACATGAACTCACACGAATGACACACACAGTTACTTTCTACAAACAGACAGCCTTCGTAATTAAACCTGAAGTTAATATCCACACAAAATTAGATCCAATTTGAAGTATCTAATTTGAGTTTGGTCATCTTTTTCCATCTGATGAATAGTCGGTGTGTTTTAGTGCGTGTTTGTGTGACGGATCATTGTTATGCACGGCCAGACCTTCAGCCTGCTGATGAATTAATGAGGCGTTGCAGTTTATTCTTTGAACCTCTTTGGGTTCTTATTTCTTTGAGTTAATTAGTTCACTGTGAGGTTGATAAATGTCCCGTCAAGATGTGGAGTGGAGAAACTTGAGTGCAAATCAGTTTTTCTTTGAATTGTTTATTGTTATGTTTGCTGTGGTAACCATTACATGCCCTTGATTGTTTCCTGTCACTCTGTGGGATTATGTGGGGCATAATACGACCAAAACTGCTGAAGTGTAAACAACTTTTTCTGCTGTTTCCAGCGTTCTTCAATCCACTCACGTCTTTTTCTCCTCCTGTTAAATCCTGCAGATGAAGGTTCAGAGTTGAGTTCAGGCCGTGACACTCCTGCTAGTAGTTCATCCCGCCAGGGACTCGCTGATCAAACAGAGGAGAAAACCAAAAAAGAGAAGAAAAAGAAAGAGAAAACCAAGAAGAAGGAAAAGAATAAAGGGAAAGGGAAAGAAAAGGAGAAGAAGAAAGCAGAAGAGACAGAGGAAACGGAAAAGAAGGGCAAGAAAATAGGCTTTGCTCTTCTGAGGTGAGTAGCTGGATTTTTTTTCCATTTGACAGTTTCTTTGCTTTTTTCCAGCCTCAGCTGGATGGAACAGCACTAAGCTGAACCATCCTTTCTTCATTTAAAGAATGTTTTAAAGAGATCTCTGGCTCAGGTGGTAGACCGGTCAATCACCTGTCACTGGGATGAAGATTGATCATTTGTGTTCTCTCTCAAATGTCCTTTTGAGCAATGTACAGATCTCCAGAAGGCACGGATCATGTTTTCTTTTTGTAACTTTAGATTACTTTGACTATACCATTGCTTGCTTGTTTTTTTGTTGGAGGTGCAAAGGGTCTCTGAGTTGTAATGTCTTGTTAGTTCTGTTTTGTTCAGAGATGGTTGACTAGATAGTTTCTCAATGTTTGACCTAGTTGGTTTGTTGTGTTTGATCATGCAGTTTAAATGCTTTTTTAAGAAAAAAAAAGCAAACAAACAAAAAGTTAAGTGACTTATTTTGTTGGGAGTGATGGATAGATCTAAAAATCCACTCAAACTGAACAAACCATATTTATAAAGTCAGTAACCTTATACACCAACTGTAAAGTTAAATACATTAAGCAGGGCTAATTGTGTATAAACTGATAACTTAAGTATTTTAAGTCTGAGTCGAAAAAACATAATTTAGCAGCTTTTGGTGAAACCTGCTTGTTTTGGTTTGGTTGCCTTAGAGCTTCATATAATGGCAGACATTTTTATGGATCACTTTTTATTTCATTGAGACACATTTTTGTAAGCTAAAGGAAAATATTTCTTCTACATTGCTTTATATATACAGTTGAATCCAGACGTTTAAATGGAACGAGTTAATGTAGACCTTGTTTTGCTGTGTGAAGTTAAATTCAGTACTTCAGAGTGGGTAAGTCGGGCTATGTGCATACAACAGATCTTGATGCTTAATTCCAATTTTTTTGTTGTTTTTTCTGCGTGGTCATTCATAATACTAATTAAGTTAATCTTCAATCCAATTTATGACCTCAAAGTGAGCCGCTTGTGCAGAAAGAAAAAGAACAAAGACGTCACACAGCAGAGTACTTTTTATGGAGGCAATAACAGATGCCACCGTCTTATAGATCGATTTTGAAGTTGTTCAATTTGTTCCTGCAGTAGTTGTAAACTTTTGGTTTCAGCTGTTCCAACCTTGCAGGGACCATGCCCTGACGTTCCCCTTTAAATTTTCTCAACTTTTGGCTGTTGTTCAACACAAAGGACACTTCAGGAGAATGTTTTTATTTACTGGACTGTATGTCAGAGTTGTGCTCAATGCAGCAAGATGACTCCAGCTGACAGCAAATCTATTCTTAATGTGAAAATCGTATCCATAAAGTCTGTCACTGAAAACTATGTGCACAGTTTTCTCTGCCTCACACTAAAGAGACGACATAAATGCAGAGGTCTTTTTTTTTCCCTTGTCAAGCTTTATCTTTTGCTCCCAGGTACAGGCGAACTACTCTTAGTGGTGCCCCAGTTTCCTTAAGAGGTGGTGAAAATTATCTGCGGGAGCTATTTTGTGTTATTAACTTTAACACTATCTCGCAGTGTGAATGCAGCCTTCATAGAAACACAGCATGAATGGAGCAGAGTGTTTCAATGAACAGTTTGTGCTTTCAACTTAAAAAAAAGAAACTACCCCATAACAGTTTTTCTGTTTCTTTTCTTCACTGTGCTAGTTTTTGAAGTGGGTTTTCACATGACCATTACATAGATACCGATCTTAAGAAAAACACTTGCATGCAATTTGATACTCAAAATATAGCTGCAGCCTTTCAAAACAGGCTTTCAAAAGCAATCCGTTTGAACCAGAACACAGAAAAACACTTCCAGATTTCAAAGTTCCTTTTTATCACAGTGATTTCATCTCAAAATTACATGTTATTTAAAGTGAAATTTTGGACAATTAAACTAATGCGAGGAAATTTAGTTTAATTGAATAAGTTTTCATGCGCTTTTCTGTAACAGTGTTTGCTTCTTTCTCTCATAGTTTCCGTCATTCATGTTCTGAGCTTTAAAAATTCTGAAGCTGTACACTGACCAAAACATGGCCGTCCTCATACACTGACAGGTCACGCAGGGGAAGCATTGATCAGAGAGATAGCAGAGATGTGCCTGGCAACTCTGAATAAGCTGCAGAGACCCACAGCTTAGATGGCTGAACCGATTGATGGGACACGTATTAGCTGTACCCGCTGTACATCTGGTCTTTTTGGAAAATGGAAAGCCATTGTTGACAGAAAGTCCTGTTTACAGTTTTATCACAAGTTTTCTCACTTTGTTCATCACAAAATTCAATAACACGTGTTTCAGCTGAGTGCAGCTTGCAGTTCAGGTCACATCACGCTGATAGGATGCCACAGCAGCCAATAAAGACTTTTTTTTTTTTTTTTGCTGTGAATGTCATTGCAAAGAGTGAAAAATGTAGTTCAGTTTTGTCAGCCATGCTCACAAAAATAAACAGTGACTTATAAAAATTGGTTGCAAAAAATGGCTGCATGATAGTCAAAGACATCAGACATAAACCAGGAGTTTATCATGAATTAAAAGCTCGTTTAAGGACTTTTAAGAAAAATATGTTAAACATACCTTTATTGTCACACCAGTTTTATACTAATATACTCCTTTTTTTTAGATTTCCTAATGTATAATGTAAGAGGTTAGATCAGATGTCTGCAACCTGCTGCACCAGTGTCTGAAATTGCTTTTTGGATCTTCCACATAAGCTACAAACTAATATTTTCAGGTACTAATAACAAGAACAAGTTATCCATTTCCTAAAAGATGCTACTTCTCATCCCAGTAGGTGAGAGACTACCTTTCCTTTCAGTTGCATTATTTTCCCAAACCATCCCCTAAAAGGAAATATCATCCTCTTTTTTTTTCTTGCAAGATATGTTTTTATTTATTGTAAGACCTAAAAACAAAAATAAAACATTAGCTCTTTGAAAATGGCAAGAGATTTGACACAATGGTCATCAAAAATTATAAGTTTTCCTCTTTCAAAATCTCATGTGACATTTGGTGAAAACATACATTTGCACTGTAAAGGTTGCAGACCCCTGAGTTGGATTATAATCCTAAAATGACAAAAAAAAGGTCAGCAGTAAACTGAAAAAATAGAAATATTCATGTTAAATTATACAACTTAATTGTTATCTCCATTTTATAAGCAATAAAGTCAACTTTATGACACATAAAGACTTTTTGTTGATGCCTCAGATGTTTTTTGTTTGTGTGTGTGTGTGTGTGTGTGTGTGTGTGTGTGTGCGCGTGTGCGTGGGGGTGTGCGTGTGTGTGTGCGTGGGCGTGTGTGTGTGTGTGTGTGTGTGTGTGTGTGTGTGTGTGTGATTTGTGCTACCACTACATTGGTCCTCCCTGCATTCATTTCTTTCTCTTTAATCTAGTTGAATTACTTAACGTACCATGAGGTGTATTTCTTCATTCCCCTCACTTAAATTTTATCATCTTAGGAGGTTTTACATGCTCCAGAGTTCAAAATAGGTTATGGCAGCAGCACCAACCACTTTTGACCATTTTCTCATGCTACATGCATAAATGACATTTCCGTCTTCGAACATACACCTCCATCTTTTCTCCTGACTACCTGTTTTCCCATCACACTCAGCCACAAGCACTGTAAGACACCATATATGACATCCAGTGATATTTTTAGACCTTTCCTCTACACCTCATCACTCATCACCATAAGAGTGACTCGATAAGAGCCTACTGATAGTCTCAACCTTTCAATCCTCCTCTCTTCTCTAGTCATATTTCGGTATCATACCTCACCCCCCTCTCTCTCTCTGTCTGTCAGCACCCACCTCTCCTAATCTTTGCATCATTCCAATTTTTCTTCTCCATCTGCTCCCCTCAGCTCCTGCTCCCGTATCTGCATTTGATTGCATGTAATGGTGGTAGACTGAGAAAGCAAATTGGACCTATTCAGTATAGTTCAATCCAGGCAGAGCTGCTGATTTGTCATATTCATCTGAGGGCACCTTTGATTGGCCCAATGGTCTGGAGGGGTGGCAGTATGGATTACTCAACCTTACTCAATTGTACTTGGTCTTATTGGAATATATGCTAAAACGCAACTGTTATGTTTGCAATGATGACATCTATTTCTGTTTGTTTACAGTAACACCCAGAAAGCAATTTAAAAAAAAATCTTATTTACATTTCCTAATTTAAAGGTAAAATAACTCAAAATCATGCAAGTTTTCACCACTTTACAGATTTCTTATATTTTCTTGATATTTTTTTATACATAAATAGGCAAGCTTTAATATGAAACGGATAACGTGAATACGCACAAACATTTCTTTTAAGATTTGTTGCTATTCAGTTTTAAGAGGGAAAAAACAGCTATCCTAAGTATCCTGGAACAACAAAAAAAAAAAAAACAATTACTCCCACCCTGAGATTTTATTAGCTCTGATTCAATGGACGTGTCAATCATGAAAAGTCTGGGTCTTCTTCAGGACACAGACAAACCGATGAAACCATAAATTTTGCTCTGTAGCACAAAATCCTGAAAAATATCCAGCATTCTGTTGGTGACTTAAAGTTGTAGTTATTCAGGATAACAATGATCCAAAGCACACCAGTCAAAGTACAGACTTAAATTAAGATCTTATGGCATGACCTTAAACAGGTTGTAGAATGATGGGGAAAAAAATCAGGAAGGTTGGATAACTTAATGAAACCTTTTATAGCTTGACAACAATGCAACTCTTAGAAATAAGCTTTCACATTATTGAATAAAAGGTTCCCAACTCTAATGTTCAACTGAGCCATGAAAGTCAGACTCCAAATGTTTGTTTGAAATGCCCTTTAATGTGGACAGCTGGCTCTGTCATCTGAACTGTCGCCACCTGCCAATCAGATATGCCCATCATCTGCGTGTGTGTGTGTGCTCGCTCCATGGTAACCATCCGACCATGATGAATATTCATATGATGATTAAACATGATTGGTCACACAGTCAGATGGTTGTTATATAGTTTGCTCATGGGATGGGAGGTTTGTTTTTGCCCTCTCCAAACTGCGCTACAATTATGTGACCCTTTTCTAATTCTTTTCCTGTTTAGTTCAGATTAAAAGTTTAAGTTTAAAAACATGTCTTAGTTCTATTTTAGTTAATCAGATATTACATTAATAATTGACTCTTGCATTCCGGTGGACGGGAAAGGCACAATGGAGTAGAGAGTCCTCTGTACAAATTATAATATGGCCTAGACTTGGAAAGGACAAGGTCTGGCAGCAATGATAAACGGATGGCCGCCGCTCCTGCCAGGGCATTGTGTTGTTGCAATGTATTGCAAATATCTGTGCCCGCTGCTCATTTTCGGCTTTAAAATAGTGCAAATTTATGATGAATCTATGATAATGAATGCTTGGTCTCCTGCTGGCATATAATCAAGCACTGCTGCTCTTACAGCTCACTCTGTCATTCTTTTTTTTATTATTTTTGCATGTTCATATCTGTATGTTTTTGTGCCACTGGCTCAGCTAACCTTAAAAATCCAGAAAGCAGCATAATTACGAATGGAGCCACCAAGCAAAGGAGCCTTTGAGCCTTGACTCTGCTCTCTTTCTTTCCTCTCATTGGTGACTCTAATTACACTCTCTCTAACATCCTACCATTTATTTTTCCTTCTAGCTCCTCACCCACTATTTTTACTCTTTCCTACCAGTCCTAATGCAGCACCTCTGTTAGACTTAAAGTGCTCCATCGTTGGGACTATTAGCCCATCACCACGGTGGGGCCCATTAGGACTGACTAGCTCCATTGTGGGCCGCGTAATGGTTGAGCTTCATGCGAGGAGTATTAGCCCAAGTCTGTAGATACTGTATGTCTCTGTGTTTTTGAATGTGTGTGTGGTAGATAGATGAAAATGGTGATGGCAGAAAATGGCCTTTCGTTGATGGTGCAGCACTCATCATTTGATGAATATTTTGTGATTGGTTATCCTCCATCTGTGTTTGAACTAAGATGTCTCTTGGTGTTTTCGCACTTCAAGGTGCCGCATTAGTGTAACTGTTACAGGTGCAGATATGACTTGGCTAAATGTAAATGGTGGTTTTAGCACTGAGAAAAATATGAAACCTTTGCTAAGAGAAAATGATTTATTTTCTGGCTATTTCTTTGTACCCTCAATATAAAATAAAATATATTTTAAAAAATCTTACTGTAAAGTGTCACCTCAGTTCTATATTATTTTTATCATTATCTTTGTTTGGTATTTTTATTTACATAAAAGTTGTTATTGCTTGCACAGAATAAGTCTTATTTGGGCAAAATTATTATCCAGGAAAAAAATACATTTTGTCTTGTTACTTGAAGTGAGGTGAGGTTAATTACAGAAAACAAAAATGTAAATGTCCTTTCTATCAGAATCAGGATAGATTTAGAAACTAAATCTGTATGGAGAAGTGCAGAAAAGACTTGAACTTGATTTAAATTGTGTTTTTCAGTCTGGATAGAATCATGGAAGTCTGGCATTTGATAGTAAATAGTTTCCAGTTTTGGATAAGTCTTCAAGACCCGGTCTTGGATACTAGGTTTGAGTACAAGTTTAGAAAAGTCTGGAATATGAAGTACAGTGAAGTCTCGCTTATTTGTGATTTAGTATTCGTGGATTTTTTTTTATTTTTCTATTTTTTCTGTGGAACATAATTTTGCTGAAAAATCAGAGATGAACTCACACTCAGGAACTTGCCACCTGTTGATAGATGATCATACAGGATGAAGTTTGTGATCAGAGGTGGTTAGAGTCACCATAAAATTTCTCAGGCGAATGTAACTAGTCACTACCTACTTCTGCCTGTGATTTGTGAACACCAAAATATTCAGAAATCAGAACATTTCCTGCTGTTGATTCATCCGTCTGCCCAATCATCCATCTATTTATCTACACTTCCATGCTTCGTTCCATTTGTTCATCACTTCCATACTTTCTGGAGATCATGCAGGTTCCATATTAAAGCCTAACCACTAAATAAATATCAGCTTTGGCTTTGTTTTACATTGCTGTTTGTATTTTTAAAAATTGATAAAATGTGAACCAAGATCTCTCAAAATTCTGTCCTTCTCACAATATGTAGACACTTTAAGGAAAGCATCTGCATCATCTGCTTTCCTCCAACCAACCTTTGCCTGTTGTCGCCTAATAATGACAGAGCACATGTTTGAAACAGAGGAAGGACTCTGCCAATCAAGCATGGTGACAGGAAGTCATTGGGATGTCACAGTCTGATGTCGCGCCTGCCAATCATCTGCGTTTGTGTGTATGGGTGTGCGCACATGTGCTCTGCATCGCAACGCGTCTGTCAATCACCTGTTCCCTTGGGATCCATTTGCCAATGATAGCAATGCAGGGCGTGTCTAAGCAGCAGCAGAACGAGGGAGGGAGAGAAGGGGACGAGAATAAACATAATGCGTGAAGTGAGAGTCACAGATGTTCCTGCTAATTTTCCTTGTTAGTCAGTTTTCTCGTCATCGACGAATCGGAGAAGCACATTTGTCAGTCCTTTGTGTGCTAAGTATTCATATCTATCTGCATGTGTTTTTGCAAGGTTTAAAGAAGACCCGTTTGCTTGACTGTTAAGTTTCTTACTGTTTGTATGAGTTTAGAGCTGCAACTAATGATTGTTTTAGTAATCGATTATCGATTATTCTGAAGATTAATCGATTAATCGGATAAAGAATTGGGCAAATTCTGAAGATTTTTTAATTTAACCAATTAAGCCATTTTATACAATATTAGAAACACACCAAAAGTTGCAAATAAACCATTCGTTTTGTATTTGAAATAACAAAATAATGTTTTTTTTTTCTAAAATGCTATAACGTAGCATTCATTTAGTGAACACTGTAACAAAGCGTGCATCTGCAGCTAAACAAAATCTCAACATCATCATTTTAAAAGCTCAACCCTTTCTTTAAAAGCTCAACTTAACATTAACACAGTATAATAACAGATTTATATATATATATATATATATATATATATATATATATATATATAGAACTACCCAGAACTTGAGGAGTTCTGAGTAGAATATATTTACAGTCAAAGAAGATTTTTTTTTCTAATTTAAATACCAAATGTATATAAATATTCAGATTGTTTTTCATCCTAATACACTTTACAAAAAGATGTAATTGTTATTTTTTAAGTTATTTGGACATTTTTATGTTGATTGATAGTACACCATGTTTTTACTCTTTCCTTTTCTAGTTTATTTAGGAAAAATACAGATTAGTTCTTAAATATTTCTTTGTCATGTCATTTTCTTCTGCTGGGAGAGGCGCTAAGAAGCTTGGTTAAATGTTTTTCCCCTAATAAAAAACCTTCTACGCAGATTGTGGTTTTAGCTTATTAGTATTCATTAGTCACCGCTCTATTCCCTCTAATGACAGGACAAGAGGTAATAAATTCTTCCTAACTGGCTGCTAATCATCTGTTAATCTTACTCTCATATTCCTTGTGAAATGGTGTTCGAGCCTTGATGTTCTCACGTGTAAATTTGTTCTGGATGGTCTTGTTGTGCTAGAAGTGGTTGTTTATTAATCATTTTTAATTTTGGTTCACTTCTGTATGACCACTTCTTCTCTCTGCCCTCACATTTAACCCATCATTTAAATTGAGAGGAATAAAAGAACTTGAAAATGGAAACCACAGGTGAATTAGTCTGTCCTGAGTCACTTCTTCCGCAAAGACTTGTACAGTGGTTACATTTAAATAATAGTTCTTGTTGGACAAAAGATGTTTGAAATGAAAGACAATTTAACTGGAGCTGCTGTCAGGCAGCTATAACAACTTCAAGAAATTATTCAAAAAAAGCAAACATGACAAGAATTATATATTTTTCTTGCTGAGACACATTTTCATTTCAGGTCAAAGCCAGTGTTCCTAACAGTTAACATAGGAATATGAAAAGGTTCCCAGAACCAGACATGAGCAACATTATCAGAAGAGATCCAAGCATTGTCCTCAATGTCCATTACAAAGGCCAGAACTGTTAGTAACATAAAATAATCAAATTTGAATAAAATTAGCTTTCACACAGGAATATTTCTCAACTAAATTTAAAGAAGGGCAGGTAATTTTTTAATGAAAAACAAAGATACATACTGTCATGTTCCTATCAGAACCAAATTTCTTAGCTGATGCTGACTGACTGTAGTCCCAATAGTGGAGACGAGGATAAGTGTGGATGTTAGTTTTCCGATGGCATTCAGGCAGAGTTCTACTGGGTGCATTAATGTATATTAATAGTATTTTTGGTATTTGTACTATTACATTGGTTCGTAATAAGCATTTTCATGTTAGAGGATTTTACCTATTTGATACCAACTCCTTGAATACCATGAGTCCACTGTAGTACAACATACAGTTAACTACAGTGGACCCAAACATGGGGTTTGGATAACTTTATAACAATAATGTTTTGCTTTTGTTTGTCTAAACATGCAGTTTTCACAAGTTTCAAAGCAAAATATCACATGAATGTATCATCCAGAGCTTCCTGTCACAAGCACTATTTCAAATACAAAAGGAAAACAGTTGATGGAAGGAGCAGTAATGGTTAAAAAAAGACATTTGAGACAGTGGTTAATATTTTAATACCTAGTTCCTTAGGTGAAATCTGTTTACTGTGTGATGTTGTGTTCAAACACAGTAAATGCTGCAGAATATAAAAAGTGCAGAAATAAGAAAAGACTCAAGAAGAGGATTTTTTTTTTCTTAGAACAATGAAGAATTACAATCACTGAACAAACTGTCAAATAAACACTAACACAACCACCAGAGCCTTCAGGTTTATGTTCATACTATACACATACAATAATAACATAAATGGTCACCACAAGAAAATAGCCATGGTCAGCAACAATAATCAGATAGGCGGTGGCATTCGAATGATGATTGATCAGCATTATGGGGCTTCAACCTTGCCAAGAAAGCACTCTATACATGGATTTACTACTGCCACCACTATCCTGAATTGTTCACATAAGATGGGAAAGGTTTGGGGATTCATGCTTTTAATCCCAAATTCTGGCTGTAGCATCTGAAACCTCAGCAGAAACTGATCGTTCATTACACTGTAGTAAAGAGTCATTATCTGGCTTTCAGTTTCCTATTTGAGAACTTAACCTGGTTTTAGTATTCCCTCTGTTATCTCTCATCAGCAGTGTGATTGCATTATCATATTGTATTGTTCTTAGTTAAATCCACTTCCTTTATTTGGTACTTTTTCACCACAAACATAATCTCAAACCAATTCAGACGACATTTTTAACGAATCTGCGCTAGTCCACGTTAAATTCAAATCATTCCAATTCAATCATATGCAGTCCAGACATATGTCAGATTTAAATCCAGCCACATACAGTCTACCTCAGTTCAAATTATAATGCAATACAAATTCAGTATTTGTAATAATTCAAGGGAACCCTACAGATTGAATTGAGTTCTGGATTTTGCAGGAATGACTTATCCTTAGCAAACGTGAACTTTTTAGGTCTTTAGCTACTGACCTTACTGAAGGTTCTTCTGCACAGCATCTGTGGGCCCCATTCTGTGATTTTTATGTTCCCTATCCTTTCTTCTGAACTTTCTACACTAGTGATTTCAGACATCTACGGAAAAGTCCTGATGACTCTGCAGTAGTTAGACTCATAAGTGATAATAGGTTGAACAACTTTGTCCACCAATACTTGTTAAAAACCACTTAGAGCTCATTGGGGCAAAAACAAAAGAACTGATTGTGGACTTGAGAAAGGGCCAGGTTCACAGTAGACAGGGCGAACAATTCTGTACTTGGTGATGTATTTGGATTATAAATTGGACAACTTAGGTGATTTAGAATTTGTTGGAAGATGTTGCAGATTTTCTTGCAGAGTCTTTGGTTTCCAGTGCCACCATGTCTGCTGTTGTCAGCTGAGGCAGCAGCCTGAGGGCTAAGGACATCAGTAGGATCAACAAGCAGTTATGTCCTAGGAAGGGAGCTATACTCTTAGGACTAATTAGGACATTTTAAGCTCTTCCTCATCACATTCTCTCCTCTATTTGCTGAACAGATATAGGAGCTCATTCAGCGACAGATTCAGACTTCCACTATGTAAAACAGAGCAACATAGGAGATTACTTCTGCTTGTCACAGTGAATTATACACTGATGGATTTCTTTAATGGGAATATCCTTTTCTTTTTCTTTATCCTATATTCACAAACTTTTAATCAGGTGTCTGGTTTGTGATGGTCAGAATTTCTACATATTGGATTAATAAAGCATTTCTGATGTGACCTCTACCATGTAGTGGCTGAGTAGCTCTCATTCCCGTTCGGTTTTGTTTAATTATAATCCAACAAACAGTTGACTATGGAATATTTAGATGTCAGGAAATTTATTGTACCAGTAACATTGTATCACAGTATCTGTCTGGAAAGTCACTGAGCTCCTAAAAAGCACCTATTCTTTTGCAAATGCTTGTAGAAGCAGGCTGTGAGCCAAGAAGCCTGAGTTCAAAAACCTGTGACCTTACTCGATTACCCAAAGAAGTAAAACATTATGCAGATGCCAATAATGTAGATTTTTTGTTTTTGTTTTTATTTTTTGGAAGCGTACAGATTGAAGTAGACTTGGTTATAGATTAGACATATGATTTGCTAAAGGGTCAGATTGAATTTTATGGCACAAAAGTAAAGTGCTTGAATGTTTTTTTATTATTATTTATGTATAACTGACTGCTAGGTTAAACGTTGAAGAAAAAGCTTCTACTAATTTGAGAAGGAAGACAAGATTACAGTCAAATTTATAAATCCTAATCCCCAAAATTTGTTTCATAATCTGACCAAACTGGTGAATTCCTGTTAAACTGTAAAAGCAGTGATACATCATTTTGTTCTTTCTACAGCAACAGACTCAATGCCATGAATCCCAACTAACATTGATGTGTTTAGCTGCTATAGAGGGGGAATATTGCAATATACCATTGTTACTTTTGCATAGTTTGCAGGTACAGATTCTCAGTAGTGGTAGGTATCTCAACCCTAGGGAGGGTCAGAGTAAAGTTCAAGGGAGGGAAACTTGATAAAGAGTGGCAAGATTTGTTGAAAGTGAGTTAATGTACACATGGGAAGTGAAGAAAGTGAGCGAAAAGAAACAGCTCTGCTATAAATAAGTGACAATTTTGAAAAGGAACCATGGCAAAAGGAGTGGTAAGTGCAGGGAGGAGAGATTTGAAAGAAAGGGTAAGCCTCTGTAGGTAGCCGTAATTAAAGTAAGGCTTGTCCCCTGTGTGGCAAATACACACACATGCTGCTAATACACACAGATGATTGGAGCCCTTCATTGCCCATCGAGCCACCCCTCAATGGGTGGTAAATAGGCTTTACCCCCCAGTCCACATTAGGCATTTCAAAGAAACCTATTACCCCAGTGTTCAAAGTGCACTTTTGTTTTTATTAAAACCAAAACACCAAGCCAGTCCCAGTGTAATGTAGCACTGGATTTGCTTTTAAATAATACATAAGCAGGGGGAGCGATACTTCAAAAATGTCCACGGTATTACATAGCAGAAATGTAGACAGAAGGATAATTCATCAATATATTCACTTGATAAATAAAACATTAGCTGTGTTATAAGGTCACAGTTGGCGTGTTGGACATATTAACTATTTAACAGGTTTGACTGGCTCAATTCAGTATGTCGCACCCGCTGCGTAGCTGTGCTCTAAAGTTTAATAAGCTTCGGCTTTTTTAAGATACATTTAGGCAGAGCATTAAAAGCATGTTGTACATTTGAACTTTTGAATTACAAAATGGAGAACTTTCAATGAGATTAGAATGGCACATTTCTCCTAGGACGTGAGTTTATCAAGATAATGATAAGATTTGTAAAAAAATACTTTTGTTTAAACAAATTAGAAAAATTTAGCAGGAGATACGGCCTAGGCAACCAAGGTTATAAAATGTGCAGTTTCTTTTTTTAAATACTTGTTTAGCAAAGCTAATATTCCACTGAAACTACACTAGACTGTACAGTCAAAGGGAAGACATTTATTTTCATTTATTGAGACCAAAAAAGAGCTTTTTGGCCATCAGAAAAGACGTTTTGTTTGGCAGAAATCCTGGACGACAATTAGTTTCTATCTGAAAAAGAACTGCGGTTTTGAGGAACATTTGATTTCCAGCAAGACAATGACCCGACGCATCCAGCTAGACCTACATAGAAAGGGCTTAGAGACGACAAGGCGGATGTTCTGGAGTGGACCAGT
This sequence comes from Poecilia reticulata, assembly GCF_904066995.2. Lineage (NCBI taxonomy): Eukaryota > Metazoa > Chordata > Actinopteri > Cyprinodontiformes > Poeciliidae > Poecilia > Poecilia reticulata. The sequence continues at coordinate 38,946,826 of NC_088831.1, forward strand.
CAAAGCCCAGACCTGAGCTGAGAGAGAACTTGTGGCAGGAACAGAAAAGGGCTGTTAACAGCTGAGACCCACGCAACTTGACAGATCTTCAACAGTTTAAAAATAGAAATTTGAGTAAATCAGCTGATTTACTTGGGTTTTGGAAAAAAACAAAACAAAGAAAAAACATACATTTTGTTGATCATGATTGACTTGCAAAAGCACAAAAAGGGTAAACATCTCTTATTATAGACATCATAATATGTCTAATAAATTGTTTTTTTATTATAGACATGATTTTTTGTCAACATGCTTTTTTGTGTCAACATGTTGTTTATGTATTTCATGTTATATTTGTGTCCAGGTTTGGAAAGAAAAAGGAGGAGAAGAAGGAGGCAAAGGCCGCTGTGCAACGACAAAAATCAGACGTTCTGAGTGACCTGGAGCTTGAAAGGATGAGAGAAGAGAGAGAAAGGTCAGGAACCTTCTCTAAAATATGATTAGCAAACTTATCACACATTGTTCTTTAATCGCATAATTTTCTACTTTTTTCTTGCTGACAACTTTGTTCCGCTGCACGCTTTTGGTAAAGCTCTTTCTCTGTGACAGTTCTTGTTTGTGAATTATTAGTAGCCTACAAAATTACTTACTGCAGCATTGTAAAAGGGAGTAATTGTTCTTTTGTTGCTATTTAAGGATTGAAGCTGTGCATCCTGAGCTGCAGGTAAAACTGCCCAGAGACCAGCAGGGTGGCGGTGGTGGGGCAGCATATCCACACTTCGAGGATGACGATGCCGACCCAAACTATGCCAGGATACAGACTTTCAGGGACCGAGAGATGGGTTCAGGGCCACCGCCGCTGCCGCAGTCACCTCTCTACAGTTCAGTTCAGCACGCTCATGCCCACTTGCCTTCGCCACAGGGCCCTCCCAGCTTCCCAGGACATGGGAAGCATGTTAACGATGCTGGAGTTCTCCCCGATGATGACCCCATCGATAGGCTGTACGCCAAAGTTAACAAGCCTAGAGGTTCTGGAGCTACGTCGCCGCTCACTCCTTCCCCAGTGCCTCCAAGTGACAGGTAGGGTTCAGCGACTTTATCTGGGAAGCACTTTTGTTCAAGGTCACCTTTTCTTTTTTAATAGATGGTATTTTGATTTTTGAAGCTCATAGAACCACATAACCTCCTATATTTATCACACACAAAAATTACAAAATCCAATGTATGATTGAAAAACAGACACTATGTGAAACTAAGAATGAAATAATAATATTAATGAAAAGGGAGACCTTTTCATTAATATATTTTATTAACATATTTAAGCAGACATGGTGGCCTGGGTTATTTAAAAACACTGAATGGGAGTACATGTTTTTGGTTTGGTTTATATTAAAGTGGGAACATTTAGAATTTTCACATCAGTTAGCATAATTTGTGTAGCAAAATTATAACTTAATACATCTAACAGTATTCATATTGACATATTTTTCCATTTTAGTAATGTAAACAGAATACTTCACGTAATGTGTGAAAAACATTTTCATCATGTTCAGTATGCGTAATACCGAGTGTTACAAAGGACGTTGTTTTCCATATTCTGTAGGCTGCATTCAAGATCTCCATGCGCTATTTATTTTTTTCTGTTAAAATATAATTTAATAATTTGTGATTTAATGATGCAGATCCAATTGAGACTGGTGGGGGTATCATGATAAGAAGGAAGAAAGACGATTGGCGAAAATGTTAATTGGAACCTATGATGTCAGCACAATACACAATAACTGCAATCTTGCAGGTTTACTTAAAAAAAATTCTCAATTAAAGCTTCCAGTCTCTCTATAGATTTCTGTTGATGTTCTGTTTTAATACCAAACTTATTCTAGGGTGAATCAATACTCTACGTCTTGCACTAGATACTGTATTTCTGATAAAAGAAGCACATCAATGAAAGCCTTGTGGTAAATGTGGAATCTAAAATGTCTAAAAAAAATAAGAACTTGGACAATTGTAAAATTGTGTATGTGGCAACAAATAAACTTTTGGTTTGAGTTCAACATGTCATTTGACATGAAATGTATATATTTTTACATTCTGGATAAGTTTAGGCCACAACTTTTTAATTAAGCACAAATGACATGAGTAGATTATAGAAAATGACTTTTAAACATCATATCAAAACACAAGTCCAACATTTCTCAGGACAGATGACTATGACTCATTAATGTCGGTGAATAGGTTTGTCATAAATTAATCCAAACTACAGAAATAAGAAGTGACCAGAACCCAGACTTACTTTGTCGTTTTCTCTCGATTGTTGCATCACTCCATCAGTGTAACTCACACTAATATTTCTTTCTCTGCTGTCTAGCAAAAGCTTACTTTTGGTATGATCAGAGAGTGAATTTTCTGCTTGAAGCTTCAGTATGATACTCCTCCTTCTTTACATTTTATCATATTAGTAATAGTTCTCTAATTCTGGAACATATCTACCAGTACATATACTCTCACTCACACACACACACGCACACGCACACACACACGCACACACCCACACGCACGCACGCACGCACACACACACACACACACACACACACACACATCTTCTCATCTTGTGTACCTATCAGAAAAGTGAGGATGCCAACCACCTTGATGGACAGCTCCATCCTCCATGGAGCTGTTTTCTGGCAGCCTTTCTTGTATTGTTTTCTTCATGCAAAATTGTATATATTTCAATGTCTTGACCTTGACTTCTACAATAGACTATGGGATTCATATCAAGTATGAGAGTTGTGCTTACCAGTGCATGTTTTGTTTTAAGGTGGCAAAAAATGTGGTTTAGCCGGTAATGAATGTTTAAATAAAGTCATTTCCATTTAAGTTACATGTGGATAAAGAATATGTGGCATATTTTATGAAAATCTGCATCTTTGACCTTAACTCTGGGTTTACACTCTTGTCCCATAATCCCTGGTCTCCCTACATGTAATTTGGATTATGTAAATGTACTCAGCTTGCTTTAGCTTGCATGCTGATATTTCCTGTTAAGTATGTTAATCCCAGCCATTTTGAAATGCTTTCTTATGAAAGCACTGTATTTTATTTGCACCTTATAACAAGTCTGATATGTTTATTATCAGAGGGTATTTTTCTTGATTTATTGGTAGACATGGTGGCGCTTTGTTGCTTAGTTCCTTCCTTATTTTACTATATTCAGTATTTATTTTCCAAGATGCCCATATTTCCTCAAAAGAAGTTGCAAAAGTCAGAGAAGGTCTCGATTTTGGAGTCGTTTATCCATGACCGGCAGTCTTGGCAGATAGTGCTGTTCATTTATCATCACTTCCTGAAACCTGATGATGCAGACTAAAGGAAGTCCAGGTATTGGCTGACAGCAATCGATGTGGCTGGAAAAAGAAGGTGGTGTGTCAGCAGCGGTGTCTGTATGTGTGCATTAACGGAGGTCAGAGCCACCGGAGGCATGTGGGATACAGAGATAAACAGGATCGCCAAGGACTCCCTTCCATCAGTACATTAGCAAAGCAGTGAAGCATGGCTGCTTAGACATGTGCACTAAAATGCACACCCACATGCTCAGAAAAGGTGTTTTGTGAGCAATGACAGGCTACAAATAAATACATTGTATGTGAACAGGCTGTTGGGTGTTTATGGGAAAACTTAAAAATAAACTGTTTGATGGCAACAAGTATTTTTGTTGACAAAAAATTAGTACTTTGTGGGATTTTTTTTTAATGCATGTATCATTCTTGATGATAATGAGAATGAAATATATATATATATATATATCATTTTAAGAAACCAGTGTACCCCAGTAAATGCTTGCAATGTAACCAAATAATAACAACAACAAAAAACATTTTGTTGTAGTTTCCCTAATGTCTAAACTCAGGTCTGGGAGTTAAAGACATAGCGGAGTTGAACTGTTTTGCTGCAGTCAAAATCAAAATGCTTAGTTTGCATGGAAAGACCTGAATGACAATTATATAGAATTGACTATGACAAGATCTAACTGAGCACCAAGACCTGTGCATCATGACAGAAAGTGATAAATAGCAGAATGCTCAATTAATCTTGATCAAAACTGTTGATCTTTAGTGTATGTAGCATTTTATTCTCATGGGCGTGTATTTAAATATGTGTATTTTTGTTTTATACTAAGTATCCCACACTTCCTGTTATTAGTTTGAAAAAAGAAAACATGGCATAGAAAATGTAGTTCCAAACTATTACCAAGACCAAATGTCAAAATGTATTGCTAATTTATCTGACTAATCCTGGATCAGTTGCATAGTTTAAATTTTAATGTTCATGATTGTCACAAAAAAATCATACATGGGAAAAAAACAAAGACATTCTACATGACATGTTTGTTTTTTTCTGTTTTGGATTCATTGTAAACAGACTCCAGAAATTAACTGGAAAAAATATAATTCTACCCCAGCAGCATGAAAAAAAAAAAAATACAATTTTGCTGCTATTGATGTTTAACCAAAAACAGTAAAAGTTTCTTAATACCTTTTTACCTGATCAACCTAATACAAACAACTATTGAAGATAAAAGGATTGGGACTGAACAACCGTATAGCCATAAGAAAACCACAAATTAGTGAGGATTTTCAGAGAAATGCTTCGGTTTGCCATAAAGTTTGGAATCTAGAGGGATGGATAGATGGTTATATTGTCTGATGAATCCAGACTTACTGTCTTCAAAAGTGATGAGCACATCAGGGTAAGAAAAGAGGCAGATGAACTAATGCACCCATCATGCCTAGTACCTACTGTACAAGCAGTGCAGAGGTCGCAGTGCCATAAACTTGGGTTCAGCAACATTATGTGCCCAAAGAAGGATGGTATAACCTGGTCATATACTGGATGACCAGGTTATACCATCAATAGGTGACAAGATGATATGATTCATCAGGGTCAAATAGAGAACAAATCTTTAGGAGCAGGAGGCCTTCTTTTCAGGATTGACTGGCCACCTCATCCTTTATTCCAGTGACATTGCAGAAGTTTATCCACACAACGCCACAGGAAATGTATGCCAACAACATTTTTGTGTGTCTTTGCTTTTGGTGACCTGTTTTTTCGACAAGTATTATATACCCATAACTAATATTTATTACAGTCCAAGTAGTTCACTGCTTTGTCAACATTGTGTTCAAGAATGTTATGTTGACAATATGTATTCAAAAGCTTGGCATCTTCAGAAATATCTGCTATGAATCCACAGTGAATGTGTCTATGTTTACTTTAAAAGGGGCTGAAGATGGATAGAGAACTTATAGGAACCATGTTTTGCATCTCAGGTGTGATAGCTGATCAATTTAGCATTTATTTTCATTCTCAATGGACACACTGTTTAGACTGCAAGAGTTGCAAAGTGTGTGCATTGGTAGATACACGCATAGAAAATGCAATTTCCTTAAAGTTCATACAGAGTTTATGTATTCATGCATCCATTATTCATTCCCTTCCAATCATACTTTCTCTGTTTGTCTGCCAATAACCTTCTTCATATTATTTCCCATGTTTTTACGTTTTTCTTTTCTTTTTTTTCTTAGAAGTGCCCTTTAAATAACCCATCATCTAAACTCATAATGTAAACAAAGTTTATGTAAAATAATCATATCAATTTAAAATTTGACAATGTCTTATTGGTCATTGACTTTATAAAGTAACATTTTCTCTAACTTGACAACGAAAGGAATAAGTAAACCCAGCCTCAGTCTAGTTGTAGCATTCATTTTAAAACCTCAAACATTTCTTAAGAGAACCGTAGACTTATTAAAACGTATTTATAATATGGAAATCAGTTTCCACCAGGAGAAAATGTACAAACACTTATCCAGTCTATTTTCTGAAGTGACCCGCTAAGCCTTGGATGAGAGCAGCCCTCGGTTTTCACGAACAGCTGCCCCCCTCCCACCGTCACCCATCCACCACCAGCCAACCCGTCCAAGTACCCCTCACAGGTTACCATAACAACCACGACCTCTGGCACTCCACCAATTAGAAAACAATCAGCCTTGAGAGACCAAAGTGAAGTGAGCTTGGCAGAGCAGGAAGGAGGGGCATTGTAGTACATGTGTAAAGGATAAGCAGCGAACAAGAAACAAAGAAAAAGCATGAAATAAAAGCAGGTCCTCGTAGGGGTGGTTTGTTTTGCATTTAATTTGAACAAAAATGGGTTTTGTTAATTGAAAAAAATATTGGTACATTAGAACATTAATTCCTTTTAGTATTTCATGCAACTGGGTGTTTTGGATGTGTTGGCCTTGCTAATAACTTATGTTTGCTTTTCAAAACGTGTCATATTATGTCAGTCTAAAGACTTTCAGTGATGCTTCAAGATGTGAGTAATCTGATGATGCCTTTAAATGGATACATTGCAAATTCACCTTTTTGCTGAGTTAGACACCCGAGCATTTCCATTTCATTTCAACCTTCTTCCATTTTACACATGGGAACAAACCAATGTTTTGACCATCGCGGTGAAAATATAGTTTTTTTTAGAAGTTTGATATTTTTTGATTTTTTGATTCATAATTTAATTGTATTTCATTTTCCAAAGATTTAGTAATTCACCCAAATCCATTGATTCCGTTCTCCTTTTTAGCGTTAGGGGACTGATAGAAATGATTCCCTCAAACTAGATTAGACAATATAATAATCAAAAACAAATACAACTTTTACCTTAAAGCTGTTTTTGTAAAACATTTACTAAAATAGAAAATTATCTACATACATGTAGTGAGATGGGAACTTTCAGTGTTGCTTGCCGATTTGTTTGAGATGATCTCTCTTCCTCCATGTTAATTAACAAGAAAACCCGTTGACTCATAAGGTAAAGCAAAAACCAATTCCTTTTTCTGTCTCTTTGTTAAACACACACACTTTTGCATGCATACATATACCCGCCCTGTAGGTCTGAGCTTTTCCACATCAATCTAGTCTTGAAGGTAATTGTCAAGTAGAATGCTTTTGCCATATATTTGAACTCTTTTTTTTTCTTTTCTTTTTTTTTTTGTAACCCAGATCATTTTGTTAACTTTTTTGTCTGTCCATTTATCTGATGAAAAATTATCTGATAAATCAATTAGAAAATTCTATATATATATATATATATATATATATATATATATATATATATATATATATAATACTTTATTTTATCAGCAGCAATGTTGTCTCTCCTAGCTTTAAAATTATCAAATTGATGTAGGAGAGTTTGAAAAAACATGAAATTTACTTTTAATATTTTTGTATTGCTGGGCAACAATTTGGCTACATACTTGCATTTGAAGTCTTAGATATGTCCTTCAAGATAAATCTACACATTTAAAAATGGATGCAAACAACTCAGAGCTGCATTTCACATTGATCGTACTGAGTGTCATCCAAATATTGAAGCCCATGCTTGGTAGGTGCTGGGTCATTTTCTTTGACTCTAGAAGCACTGGTGCTTTAACTAATTCATTTTTTGATACCTTGGTAATGGACCGATATACTGTTTCATGTCTGTCTAGTGTTTCAGTGGCGTAGACAGATTGGCTGCCATAGCTAAATAACCCTCTAGCATTGCTTTTCCACACACACACACTGTAACATAGATAATTTGTTGACAAGCTAAACAGGGATCCCACAGATGTTTTTTGGACATGATGGGAAGATATCTATCGCACATACCTCAAAGAAGTGACGAGACTGGACGTTTCACAGAATGCATTTCATTTCTCTACATTTATACCTGTCTGAGACGTATTTGTCAATACTGAAACAACTTGATAGGAAGGGAAACAGGCGGAAAAAGTAGCAAGAGGAGGAATGATTTTTGACGAGAATCAACAGATGAGAGGAGATAAAGAGGCCAATGAAGTGAGGACGTGCACAAAGAATAACAATAGGAGCCGGTGAATGAATATGCTGGGTGGAGAAAGCAAAATAAAATAAAAAAAATAGAAGCAAAGGCAGAAAAAAGTAAAGAATAAACTAAACTGAGATGCTAGGAGTGAAAAGTAGTGAATATGGGAAGAACTAAAATGGGAGAATCTGAAGAGGTTGCTTTGTAGGGGCAGGGAGGAGGTAATGGGGAGAAAGACAAGAAAATGGCTAAAGTGTGTGTTTTCCGGATTCAAAGCGTGTGATTCAGCCTGGCTAATAAGAGAAAGCTCTCAAGAGGCACTCGTGTGCACCATCCCTTCCTCCCCCCCTAGCACTCCTTCCTTCAATAGATCCTTTCTAGGTCTCTCTTCCCCCTTGTTGCACTCTCTTCCTCTCATTTATGATTTCCGCCTCTCGTATTTGCACAAGTAGTTCTCAATGAAAAATAAATTCCATGCAAAGGACATCCGCCCTCCGTAGAGCACGCACATGGTAAAAGTACACATGGGCGCATATACTTGGACTCATAAAATAACACTTTTGTATGTCAAAAATGTACACTCAGGGACAGCTTTGTTCATCTTTCATTCTGTTTTGCATCACAATTCTACGTTCTCATGCAGGGACTATAAACCTCAAGTCTGGTGAATTACTTAAATTATAGAGTGGACACGTTTTAAGTTGCTAATTCTTCGTAGCTAAAATCATGACTGTAGACAAAACACTCAAAGTGTTTTTCTGCCCTTTTATGGTGTTTTAGAACATTGAATACTAGTTGCTCTGTCTGCATTGGTGATAATTTAGTCTCTTCATGCTTGAACTGGCTGCAACTGATAACTTTTTAAACGACTGAGCTCATCAAGCGATGAGTGTGTAAAATGAAATGATGATATCATGGACCAAGTAACATATTCCCTATAATGCAGTTGAAGTGTAATTTTTATTCCCTTTATTTAAGTATACATACGCTATAGAAATTAGATGAACATCAAAAGCAATACACACTTAGAAGATGGGGTGTTTAAAAATAATGCACCTAATTTCTTATCACTTAGGCCAGTATAACGCATGTTTTTAGATACTCTACGATACATTGAAAGATAAAGAATGGGACAGCGGCTTAATTACAGCAGCAAGTTACAAAAATAAAGTACATGAATCTCATTGTAAGGCATGTTACAGCTACCTCAATGAGCAGCAGTGTGAAACCTTGTTGATAAGTACTATTATAAGAGTCCTTCTCTTTGATGACCTACATTTTTCACCCGGGCTGGATGTGGATGTAAAATATGGTAGAGTAATAAGAAATCTAAACAGTTATATTAATTTTTTTGTCTTAACTTTCATTAAGATCTACAATCTATTAACTATATAAGAGCAACACTGACAAGCGCACGACTGTGCCTGTACTGTGGCTGCGTGTTACCAGGGCCATATCTCCAGGGCCACCTGTAGTTCCCCACAAGCTGTAAGCCAACTTTACGGATATAGTGATGAATTGTGTATTTCTCTTACCTATCGTTGCTGTTGTAATCCATCTTTAAGCCATCACAACTTTTGTTTGGTTGCCTTTTCTTGATATCACTATCTGGATTATTTTTCACTGCCAGGATAGAAGTCCCCACTGTTTTGTCATCTGTTCTATTTTTATGTGTAGCGTGCATATGGCTCAGTGTGCGTGTTTGCATCATGTTGACAGCTCACCACAGTGACCTGAGCTGTCACTGATGTATGTATTTTCTCAGATCAACCTTTTTCTCACAGTGTCTGTTTCTCCAAGCTGTTGGACTGCATATGTGCCTGAGATGGCCATGAAAGTAGGTTGACTTTGTGTTTGTAGAACAATTCTAGTGCTGATTTGACAGTATGTTTTGGATCATTAACCTCTGGATCACCTGATGACAACCCATTTTCAGTTTTCAGACATACGCCACCAATTTTGAAATTTAAAGTTGTTGGGTATTATCGAAGACTCTATGATCCCATGCTTCCTGATAAAACTTACAGGGCCTTTGAAAGAGAAACAGACCTGTAGCATCACAGATTATGCTTAATAATATGTATTTTTTCACATCCTTTGTTTCATGACCTGTTTCTCTGGATTCCGCTTGCTAGTCACCTTTTTCTACCACTTTTTCTACCACAAAAGCAATTGCCTTTTGTGACTTACACCCGTATGAAATATCTTAGCCTCTTTAATTGTGACTCCATTGTTTTAGCAAAATTTCTTCACTCCATATAATAAAATGCTTAAAAAATAAAAATCTGAGAAAAATACTTTGTTACATGGTGCTAAACAAGAGGCACCTTAACAGTCAGAATTAAAATCTCCATCGGTTTATCAGGTTGAAATGAACTGCAACTTAAGTGCTTCAGCAGAAGGTGACTGGGTATCCTTTCATGGTTCTTGACATTTCACCTCATTCAAAAGCATTCTTGAGTTCACTCTTCATCCACAGCTCATTTTGACCTGAAGAAAACGTTCAGATGTGAGGTGAAGTGTTTTCCAGAACCTTAAATGGGACTCTAGCTGCCTTCTTGTTAGGCACTCAAGGGCGTCATGACCAGGTTTTGCAGAGAAACTAGTCAGACAAATGGATTGGGGTAGGACCAACAATTTATATATTTAGTTTTTTTTTTTTTTTTTTTTTTTCATGTTTTCTCGTTTTTAATAAATGTTTTGATTAGAAGGATGATGTACCCTCCTGATGGAAACTCTTGTGCATAAGTCAAAAGTGATTTGGATCAAGGAGATGGATAAAAAAAATCATAAAATTATAAAGAGCAGGGATGATCAGCAGCTATAGTCAAGTAGGCTGTATTCTAACCCAGGGGTCTGCAACCCTCACCATCCACAGAGGCATGTCTGCCTTTACTCCGCTTCTTTAGAACTCTTTTAGAGCTGCAAACATGTAATGACCTTACATAAATACATCTTTTATGTAATAAGTCAGTCCCCCTGATTTTTTTTGTGATTCTGGAAATTCATGCAAAATCAACAGATTGCCGCATTAACTGCTTATTGCAAATTCCCTGCAAAAATGTGGAAAAAAAGGAGGTTAAGTGACTAACTCCCACCCATAGCTGGCTATATTTTGTACTTGTGGTACTAACATGTTTTTGTCAAATATGTCTGCTTGTTTTGTTTTTCTTTTTCTCATATTTGAAAACATTTTTGATAAATTTTCTTCTAATAGGATTTTAATATTTGTGTAAATTGATATTTGTAAAAAAAAAAAAATACATAGTTTATAGTCTAAAAAGAGATCTAAAACCGTATTATTGGTATTTTTAGTGTCAGGCTGTTGTGGAACTTCAACGTGATTACCCCATTAAAACGTTAAAACAAAAAGACATCCATTTGTTATTATTTATATCATTAAAAGAGCCACTTTAATGGAACTACAGATCAGTGCTCTACCCTGGAGCAACCCATGGTAATTTGCCAGGTTTTGTGACTTAAAAGAATTTGACTGTAATTATTCATTTTAAAACATTTTCAATATACTACTAAAACATATAAATCTGTTAAAAATCACAATTATTTAAAAATAACTTCAATAATATGGTTGCATAAGTGAGCACACTCATAAACTAACACTTTGCTGAAGCTTTGTTTAATTTAACTTCAGTCTTCCCCTCTATATTGGAAAAGTCAATCTTCAGTCCAGACATATGCAGAATTGAGGAGAACATTCTCACATCTAGAGCAAAAACAGTTCCCTGCTGCTCTGGTGGGATGCAGCCCTGCTCACCAGTTTCAATCTCATCTTTTCAATCAATTTGGAGGAATGTCTAGTTTTTTGAAATGTCACCACTTCCCAAAGTTTTTCCAAATATTGACACCTTTCTGTTTTGTGCCATATGCCATGTTTTTTGCATGCTCTTCATTAATTACATCCTTCTGGTCCAAAAAAGTGACTTGAACAAATTCAAAGGACGCAAATGTGGAAAACTAAAAAAATAAATAAAAAAATAAAAAATCCAGCTAGCACTGCTCAGCTGTAGTTTACGTTAATCAGATTCTATATAGTTGATTGTTTGTGGGAGCTCAAAAAGACAGAATGACAAAAATAAATCGAGAGATCTTTCAACAAGGCATCTTTTTTTTTTAACAGATTTGTTTCTATTTCAGTTAACCGTGCAGAATAAATGTCACATTACACAAAGTATTACAATTATTTATCTTGCTCTCATTTCCTTTGGCATTTTAACAGGTGTGCACACCTTTCGAGAGCCACTGCATCGGTCCGCTGCTTTTGAAGGCTATTATTTGCTGAGACCTGCAGGAAGCAGGCCTTTAGCCACACACACAACTGTTAAGTCAAAGGGGAAAGTCTGGCTAGACAGGCTGCCCGCATGATTTAGTGGCAGCGGGTTGACCACCTGTAGCGCTCCCTCTGAATCTGCCTGTCACACACACATATGTATGTATACGCCTGCACATACAGATGGCTTGTCCAAATAATGTCCTGCCAGTTAGTATTCAGTCCCTGCCGCATTCACACAGACACTGATTTTCATCACGACATGATGCCACCCTCCTCTGCCACCGCGGGTGCCTCTCTTGAGTACGACATTTGGACAGCTAGTCTGATTGATGTCATGGCAGTCGATAGAGCGCTAATTACTCCCCGTGCGTAGACCACGCTGTATTAGAGGCCGTGTCATATCCTGTCAGCTGCATTTTAAAAACACGTGTCACTTCCTGTTAGCCTGCGGAAGAAAAGAAAGGAACCCAGAGGCCTGGCAGCGCATGTAGCGGGCTCACACCGAAAACACTGCCGCACTGTTACGGAGTCTTTCTTTCAGAAAGCTTCCCTCTCCGCCTCTGTTCTCGCCCCTCCGTTTCCTCCCCTCTGACCCACCTGCCAGCATTGGTGGTCTTTTGTTGTCAAACTTCATTAGCAGAGATGTCGGCTAATTAGAGCCCAAGCACAAGCTCGGGAGATTAGGAAGAAAAAGATGAGATGAAAGGCGAGACGAGGGAGGGAGACGAAGGCAGGACGACGGAGACGGAGATGAGCAGATGATGAAGAGATTAAGATGAAGTAGGAGGGATAGAGAGATGAATGTTATCAAGGTAGAGATAGATGATTAGGTTAGTAGAAGGAGAGAGAGGGTAACAGAAAAACCAAAGTTGCTGAAAAACTCAAAATAGATTGCAAAGAATCTCCAAATTGTGAAGATTTACTTCACTCAGAAAGTCATCATAAAGGAAATTGATAAAGTTAATAAAATCCCACATCCTTGCAGGCAAATGAGGGGATATTTCTCACTCTAATTAGTTTAGTTCTTTTGTTTTGTTTCTAGCAACCGATGTGGTTTGTGGATATGAGACCGAGCAGATGAGTGGAAAATGCAGAAAGAAGATACAGCGGGCTGCAGAGCTGATGCATTGACCTGTGTCTGTTATTGTGGTCGACTTGATCTTTGTTAGACAGAGCTGATAATGATCCTCTGCTCTAGCAACTACACACCAGGGAGAACACGCAGTTGACCGGATGTTTGTTAACGTGTAAAAAGAAAAAGCTTGTCAACATCAGTTACTATGAAGCTGAGTATCTGATGCTCTTATTGATTGCACTGGCATAGATTCAAAAACACATAATTCTTAGCATTTATTTTTAAAATTCAATAAATTTAAGCTTTTTTTTATTTTCAGTTTGGGACATTGTCCAAAATGGAAAGCATGGGTTTATGATTTATGCCTTATTTAAATAAGGATTAGTCATAGTTTGCCCTTGCTTTTAAAGGTTGAGAAAGTCCTCAGTAGGGTAGCCTTTTGTCTTCTCAATTGATTAATGCAAATTTTTACCTTTTATGAATCATTTCCAAGCAAAACGTAACATCTCCCTAGCTTTCAAATCAATTTCAGTTTATGGTTTCAAACCGCATTGATTTTTTTTTTTCTTTTCAAATAGCTATCATTAGTTTGTGCTAATAAAAGAACATTTAGGTTTTTTTGTTTTTTTTCTGAAGGTCAGCCACTCTGCACGTTTCTCATTTTAAAATCCTTTTCTATCAATTTTATATTTCAAATCGGTCACAAAAACACTTGTTTATTCTCTTTCAAGGTGACCTTACCTCCAATAATAACCATTCTCATAAGAATAATCCAAAACCTTTAGCAGTTATGCAGGGTTGTGGTAAGGTCTTCTGGGGGATGTTATTATGCCTGATGGAGTTTGAAAGATCCCTTTTGAGAGTCTAGTGGTCATCTACTGGTCTGTTATCAAGGAGGGAGAATGTTGTGGATTTGCTGGTACCAAATCCATGACATAGACCTGAAGCATGGATGCACTGCTCTTATTTCCAGGCTATAACACCATCATGGAGGAACCATTGAACTGTTGTGGAGTGATGTCGGTGATTATATCTTGTTTAGCAATTATGCTTCAGAGAGTTACGTTAACAAGAGTAACATACATTAGTACTTTTAATCACTTGTGTTTTGATGCAGTTGACCGAATCTATTGTTGAATGGCATTGATGAGGTATAGACTGTTCAAAAGAGGCACATGAGGTGTTTTTGGGACTCGGAAAGTTTTTGAAAATAAACCTTGTCTGGTCACTTCACTTTGTGCTATTTGTAGCTGACAGCTGTGATCCGGCTCAAGACGATTTGCAAATGATTTGTATCGGCTAGACTTGATAAATGTTCCTATTTTTATTGGATCTTTGGTTGTAAATCAGGGGCAGGAAACCAAGCAGCTTCCAAAATGTGCAAAAAAACTAAATTTGTCAGAAAGTCAGAATTTCTTTCCAAAAGTTTGAGAAGAACCTTGAGAAAATAACAGGATTTTCATCTGGCTTGAACAGAGGCATAACTGTGCCGCTTTAGAGAACTCCTAAAGGTGTCCGTCTTTTTGTATTGTTTGGTTTAGATTCTCATTTTGATGCACGTTGTAATCTCACTTTCAGTCTGGTGTATAAATCAGACAGAGCCAACAATCTGAGTGGCATATTTCCCATGTGTCACCTCTTGGAGGAGGTGATAAATCACCTGTGTGTTTGTCCATCCCTGTTTGTTGTGCACCCATCCCCTGCATGAACCATTACTGTAGCCGCATGTGTGTCAGATACACCAGACCACACCAGCCTTTGGCCAGTTCCTGTCAGATTTATTAAACCTTCAAGCTCAAATTCATCTGTTATAGAAAGCTAATAATATGTACCTCACTTGTCTTTTCTCAGTATGTCTATATTATCCTCATCTCCATTTTTTTTGTATCCATGAAATGTGTTTCTTTACCTGCCACTCAGACGATGCTAATATATTCACTACATCTAAATTATGGATGAGGTTATTAAGTCATCTTTAGGTAAACTAAGCTGATAATACATTTTAAATGTATTAATAGTGAATGGGCAACACTGATAAAATAAATAAAGCATCTCTTGGGGAATTTAAACCAACATATTTTATCTTTTTCCTGAATGGATTGGCTTACTGCAGAGCTTGGCAGGTCTTACATTACAACATTAAAAATGGATGTTAAATATACATGTCCTGTGATCACGAGTCAGTTCCAAATGCTGATTTAAAATATGCCAGAAGACAGTTTTTAGGGCTGTAACTCCAGATAAAAAATTATCCAACCAGTGTGGTAAATATTTATAGATTACAATGACAAGGACATATTTCTTTACTTTACAGTGGATACTGATATTTCTTTGGGCGTCTGTCACCGTGTTATTAATGGAACAGAGGTCTTAATTATTAATGGCAAGGTTATTACCAGCTATGGCGAGTTTCCCATTCGGAGTTTTAAACATTTATGGAATTATTATTGGTGTGACAGAGCGGGAACCAGAGATTGATCTGGCTGTGCTTCCTTTGGTGTGTGCGGGGGACTTTAAGAAAGAGACCAAGAAGGAAAAAGTTTTTACTTTTGTGAAATATTTGCTTTACTTTGATTAATGTTAAAAAAATAACCTAAAGTTGGAGAGTAATATTTAATATGTGATGCTGTTAAGTTAAATGTAATAATAAATTGAGATTTCTTTTTCCACCAAAGCCAGTCGATAACCTTTCTATGTTTTTAGTTTGTGATCCTGGACGTGTTTAGATATGTGTGGTTCTTTTCTAAAGTCTGTTTATCATTTTGATGTATTCCTAACACCGCTCTCCTCCATTTATGCTGTGTCGTAAATCTTAAAAAACACCTCTCATTTGTGTGTGTGCATATTTTTTAAGTATGCCTATTTTTACTTGTTTAGAGAAAATAAAAATAAAAAAACATTCAATCCACAAAAGTCTGGAATTCAATATTTTCCGAGTTTGAAAAATGGATATGATTTCTATTTTCATTCCCTGTTCTACCTATCTACCTTACAGTTTGCTTAGATTTTATTTATTGTTATTTGACAGCCCTGATTTTACCTCTCTATTCTCCCAAGCATGCCACCAACAAAGCAGAAAGGCATGTTATTGCTGCTACAATGTGTGTAATCTCTCTGCTAATAAATCTAGTTGTTCAGCTGTGTTCAGTAAATCCAATGTCCTCTGGCCATCAGGATATTTAAAGTTATTTACCTTATTTCAGGTCTAGTATTAAATTATAAGTGTGGCTGCTCTGACTTGTATTCTAAGAGTACTAGATTTTCAATTTGCAATCCCCTGCATACCAAATGAATCATGCATTGCACCTTCTTCCCAGGAACACTGTATATTTACATATGCATTAAGTTATTTCACATGCTTTTAGCCAAAGCTACTTACAAGTGGTGAACACCATTAAAGCTTACTAAAAGGGACCCTGGCATACAGACCAAGTGCTAAATCTGTTTATATTTCTGTCCAGATGGGACAGGTGCAAGTGCAAATGAGACCTGTTATGGCTTTAGAGGTGTTAAGAAAGAGGAGGTGTTCGCTAAACACATTTCTTCAAGATATTCCTGAAAGTAGACAGTGTTTTATGTGCTCTAAAAGCAAATAAATGAGCTTAATCTACTGCAGTAAAACAATAAAATAATGTCTACAGATACTTTTTGTATTTTTGAAAAGGGTGCAGCAGTCAGGAATACCTAAGCTGTGTCAGAAACATAGGTTTGAATGTGTAAAGTGCCTTTAAATGGGATTAACCGGTGAATGCTCCTTGCAGACAGGTGTTTATACTAAAATCACTGGAGACACACTCATTGCTCTCAAATGATCACCAATTGGCTGTACCTCTATGGATTAGGTCAATCACTTTAAGTTTAAGGTTCAAGTTGATTTTTAAAAATGGAACAACATAGATTAGTGAACATTTACATGTATATACATGAGATTATAGCCCAGAAGCTAATTCCCATCTCTAGTCCCATTGGCAGGTTGATGTTAAAGCTCATCCAAGCACTTTAATGTTTTTTCGGGGGTTTTTTTTTACAGCCACTGCCGTTCTTTTTGGGAAAACTTGATAACTTGATATTAACTCCGATAACCATTATTACTTAGAAATAGTTGATGAATATTTCAGAGAAATATTATTTGTGGTTATTCGACTATTGATTATTCTGTGGGCCTTTATGGTTCTACTAAAAAAGCCATACATAAATAAACACAAGAGTCATACTCTTTCTGAGTAAGACTTGTAATACAAATGTTCAGTCAAGACCATCAAGAATAATAATTTTTCAATAGTTTTTATTTTTATTTTTATTACTTTTGTTTTTCTCAATTTCCAGACTGACAGAAGACGGATAAACCAAGAATTGACTGGTAGTTCGTCTGACAAGAATAAAATGTACAGTTTTACATGTGATGTTTTTAGATGTGCCTATAAGGTTTTTTCCTGCCGATACCGGTACCGATCACCCATGACGGCCGATCAACGATACCGATCACTGATACTGATCACATAATTATTATTATTATTTGATCATAAACACTACCGGTTACATTATGTGGAAAAAGGAACCATGAATTCACCTTAATTTAGACAAAAACTTGTTTTTAATAACTTTTTCCAAGAAGAAAACTAAACAAAACAGGCATTCTGCAAATTGTACTGCTATCGGTAATACTATCTTTAACAGACTGATAACATATGAAGGCTCTGAAGAGGCTAAATAATGCAAAGAGCCAAAATAAAACCTCTCAACATTGCCAAAAAAATTCAAGTATAAAACTTTACATTCAAAGGCAAATACAGGTTCCATTACAACAGTGGTCCTCAAACTACGGCCCGCGCTCTGGATTCGGCCTGCCTCCACATTTGGTCCGGCCCCCTGAACAATACCAGAGAGCATTCAGATTTTTTTTTTTTTCATATATTGTATTTTCCGGTTTATATGTGGATTTTTCTTCAACCGCCAGGGGGCTCTTTAGCAGGAAGTGTGTCCTGTAAACTGTGGGTGTTTTGTTTTGCATGGCGCATTGCTGCCATCTATTGGACTTTTAGGGAACTGCTTGACTTTTATGTTATTTAATCAGTACGGTTGTTTGCTAGCGGTAGAGCAGATGAACACACGTGTTTGTACGCCGCATTCCAGGTCAAAATCTTCCAAGCAATGCCTGTAAGTAGCAGCTTATACTTCAAAACGAGCCTTTATATTAACATATTAGGAATTCATATGTTACAGATACTTTCCCTCAATATATATACTAGAATATATACTAGTTTCACTAACGGTTTTTGCCCATGTGCTTTCTGGGTAAAAATCAATTGAGAAACGCGCACCCCCCGGTGAACACGCTGAACAGTTTCAACCTTCAAATCTCCCCCCACCAACCTCCCCCGTCAACAATTTCCAGCAGCGCACCGTCAACAAGTTACGGCAGAGCAGGTGATAAACGTGTAACACTTTTTCTGTTACAAACTGACTCCGGCCCCCCCCCACCAGAGAAGGGAAAAGTTATGTGGCCCTCACAGGAAAAAGTCTGGGGACCACTGCATTACAATAAACAATCCAGAGTTACTGAATGAAAACTTCCTGATAGCATGGCGGCTAGCTGATTACTGCTAGTTTTGAGTGGCTGTTTCTGACTGAGCGGAGTAATTATGCAGAGCAGGGAGGAGATCAATTATTTTTTCAGAGATTATTTGTCTCATGTTAGGACAGCGAAAGTTTTAATACGTATGTAAAATGTATTTTTTAAGTTAGATGCTGCAGCTTTAAACAGAGGTTTGGTGTGAGAGTCACTACCAGGTGGAGCAGAAGCGGCGCTCCGTCTGTGAAATATTACTACCTGTAGCGTGTAGCAGCGGTTCGACAGCGAGAACAGAACCACATCGCAGCTCGAAGACTTAATTAATTTTACGGGTTATTTGTTTAGCTTTCTGACGTCATGCTAATCCGGGTGAGTGTTTGTAGCTTTACCTGCTATCTGATCCTCCATATGTCTTTTTTACTGCAGTGAGCCTCGATGTAGCCAAACTCCGTCAAGTATGCCATTGTTTTTATGTCGTGTTAGCTTCGTTGGTTTAATGCATTTGGACCTGCTTCAATTTTCCGACACAACACGCAAACTTTCCCATTCACTCAGTGCGTTATAGTTCCACATCGCTTAGGATTTGTTGCTGCGCGTTTGCGCAGTGTGAAGGAAAGAGGAGACCAGCTGCACAGGCAGGCTGAGAAATGAGAAGCAGGTGATCAGTTTGTGTGATCAGCAACAAGAGATCGTGATCACCGATCATACACTTTTTCATGAAAAAAAGGTGACCGATCGATCGGCACACCTCTACTTTCACATCATCAGCCTAGAACTAAAGACAATCTCTTGTTTAAAAATAAACTTGAGAAATAACTACAATAACGCCTGATGCACTTGCTTCTCAGTATCGACATTTCTACAGGAAGCTTGCGAAACCATATTTACAGATATTTGTTTTTTTCTGTAAATAAAAAAAATAGTCCAGCATTAGTAAAGTGAGCAATTTTACTGTTTTAAGATCCATGAAGTGAACTTCCACCTTTTCACTGTTGAGTTTTCACAGATGCAGATTTTTTCATTGCACATATCTAAAATATTTGAAAGACACCACAGCTTTTGAAGCTGAAATACCTAGATTCTTCTTTGACTTCTTGATACCTTTTTTGACTTCCTATTGGTTGGTATTTGCAAAATATCCAATCCAGTAGTGCAATTAATTTGAGTTGACACTGCTTGGCTGTATCACCAAGAGTGGAAATAAGGACAACTGTAGATGTTAGCTTTTATGGTACACTGTTTCCACTGTCCATATTAATAAATATTAGGGTATGTTTAGTGTTTGAACTATTAAAATAGTCACTTATAAATGTTTTTAGAAGAGGAATCAAAAAATCCCCAGATTTCAACTATTTGTGGGCGACTGTGGTTCCTAACCTTGCCAATGCCAGGGTTCTGTTGTTTTGTAACGGTAGCATTATCACTTGATTTTGTATCTCAATCTTTCTGAATCTTTCATTTGGTTGATATTTTTTTCCCCAACAAATTTATTTCATTTTGTTCAAAGGTTATTAATTAAAATAACAGTAGGACAAAGTGGAGTCTTCTACAGAAAAGCATTTACCACTGATGCATGTCTGCTTTTACTGGATGGCTTAATTAAAATGTTAGCTTTCCCATTGCTTTTTCCTGATTTGTAAATCTTATGTAATTTATTCTATCCAATGTTCATTTGTTTTTTGTTTTTTGTTTTCAATTATTATTTTTAATGTAACCAACCAACTGGACCTTTTGTTGAACAATGAATAAAAAAAACCAAAGGAACAATTGGGACCCAATAAGATGTTTTGCACTGTCATCAGGTGCAGTTTCCATCTGATTTCTCTCTAAATGCATTCTTTCGGAGTGATGTTTTGTGTTACTGCTGACACAGCGCTTCTTTGCTTTTAGGCTGAAAGAGCAAACACACTCACATGCACACATGCATAAAAACTAGATTATGTGTCACTGTAATGCAGCATCCTTTTTTTTACACAGAGGACTGTGTGTGCACGCAACTTCTTTGAGACTATAGATTTTCTCTTGTGAATGTTTTAATACCATGTAGATTAAACGACAGCATAGTGTCTAATTTAACGTGCAATCGGTTGTTTTAAAAATGTAAAATTTGAGCTGCATGGTGACAAAAAATGTCGTACTCTTATCAGATCATGAGTTCTCAGCCTGAATATTTAATTTCTATTATTTGGGTTTGTTATAGAAGGTTTTTGACTGGGAATTTAGCAAAAACAAATATCCACAAACAAAGCACAGAGCAATATTCATTCATGATCCCTCAGAAGGCGTTGTTGTGCTCACAGAATGTCCTGGAGCCATTCTGAGTGTTTTTTTTTTTTTTTGTATTTGTATTTGTGTATATTGCTATTTTTCAGACTTTTCATAAATCACCTGATGTTCCACCAGCGCATTTTCCCCTCTTGCTCCAACTCGGTTCATGAAATTGCAAACTGCATCTCTAATGTTGCATATGACCTCATACTGTATGTGTATGATATGACTTTCTGCATTTCCATTATGTGTGGGTGAGTGGATATGTGTGCATGTGCATGACTCACAAGGGTGCCCAGAGTTCAGCGTTGATATGCTGTATATTTCCTGCGTTGACAGAGAGAATATTCATGAATTGATTGATGGTTTTGTTTTCTTTCCGGTTGCAAAAGAAGCAGGAAGAAAAAAGGAAACCGAAATAGATGCAGGCAGTGAGAGTGATCAAGGGATTGGAGTCTTCATCCCTGCAGTCCAAGTTTTGAAGTTGATGTTGGAAGTACTACTGTGCGAATGAACACATGGCTTATTTGGCGTCATCACCATAGGGACAATTGTTCAACAATAATTTACACAATATGTCAACTTTGGTCAAAACACAACACCCAGAAGCCAGTGTCATTTTGCCATCATGCATTGAAATAGTTTGTTTTGGTAGTTTAATATAACAAATACATTATGATTTTTACAGTTGCACCTTCTCAATTCATTAAGTACACAGAAAAGTAAAAAAAAAACAACAAACATATGAGTAATTCGTAATTATACTGAAAACTTGCTACCTACACCAGTTGATCAGCTGTCCCAAAAGTAACTTATTCAGTAAGCCATCAATAAATGCTGTACTAGCTTTGTGCTTTTTAATAAAAGCAGAACTTAAACTTGAGTTTTATGTCACTGTATACCAGGGGTGTCCAAAGTTGGTCCTTGAGGGCCGGCATCCTGCATGTTTTCGCTCTCTCCCTAGTGGTTGTAACAACCTCCTCAGCAAGTCGGTGTTCTGCTTAGGCCTCTAATGAGCCTTCATTTGATGCAGGTGTGTAAACCCAGGGAGAGAACTAAAACATGCAGGATGCCGGCCCTCGAGGACCGACTTTGGACACCCCTGCTGTATACTATGATATCCAAGCGTTCTTAGGACTTGTAGATACTTAAATTTGTATATCCTAAAGTAGCTTTTACAGGAACAGCTTTCCTCCAATGAACTTGCTTTTTAATAAAACTTTTGGTCAGTGTGGTTAGTGTGCTGCTTTCTGATTTCCCCTGCAGATCAAATCTACCTTCAAGTTCTAAACACTTCACCTTCCTCTATGTCCAAAAAAGAAAAAAAAATCTATTGAGACACCCTGTCAGAGTGAACATTCAAAATGTAAAGGTTGGAGTGTTTGGAAAAACAGAAAAAGAGATTTGTAAATATGTATTGTTTTTCAATTTTCTCAGAATTTGAGTGTCTGTGTGTTTGCGTCTATCTGTCTGGACATCTGCATCTACCTGTGTGCTCATACGCATTTGATTATGTGTCTTTATGCAGCAATATGGACCGCATCCAGCTGCTAAGAAGAGAGTATCAGCAAGCGAGACGAGAAGGAATGGTGCCGCCGTATGAAGAACTGGACCTACGACGCAGAGGTCATGACCCCGACCCACACAGGGTACGTAGCACAATCACAACCTGACACTGACAAGTCGGGGAAAAAAAAATACACATAAAGTATTTAGAGATTATCTAAAACACAGTTTTGAAATTACATTTCTGTAAATCTTCTTTGGGATGTCTCCATCCCAGTTTCTGTGAGTGGCATGCAGTGTACTATCTTACTCCACTTCAGCCATCAGAGTGATCACCGGCTTTACGGCGTCTGCCAAGTGATCAAGGCCCTTTAGCTGTCAGAGTCAGGTGCTCTTTGATGCGAACGGCTCCTGTGGGTATTGGGCCGATCACACTGATATGATCCGCTTTTCTCTAAGAATGACACACAGAGAAGATAAGTAGAGGTTTGAGTCACTTGTCATCCCGGAGGAACTGTTTTTCAAATCACAGACTGATAATAACACATCCACACAAATCTACAGTCGACCTGAGTCACTCCTGGAAAAAAGTACATAAATAAAAAAATAAAATCTGTCTTTGATAAAGTAATATCGCTGCATTAATAAGTTGCCTCCCGCACTCACACCAGGTGTCATTAGGAAGCTAATGAAAAGACAAATCTTGGTAACTTTTTTCATAAAATCAAAATAAGCAATTATTGTTTGAAGGAAATGCATGTTGTAGAGAGGCAGAGATTCATTTAATGTCTGCGGTTTGAAGAAGCGAAGAATGAAAGTAATTACCTTCTGACCAATCAAATTTAATTCCTCCCCATGGAGCTACCGTTGGCTCTCTGTAACCAGCTGATATGGTATCACAGTGGAATCAGTAAAAGGAGTTTTTCAAGTCGGATCCTTCCTTTTTATTTCCACATGGTGTCAAACATTATTAATGGTTGGCTTAAAGATGAAAAACCTCATGCATTTGCACTCAGTGCTTTCATACCACCCGTGTTAAACAGAGTGTGTGCATAGTTGACGAAATACAAACCTTCTCATGAGAAAGAGGCTTGAGGTTGCACACATCTTAAGGCAGCTCAAGAACTTTAGAATAAGACAAGATTAATTTATCCAGCATGTTGTGTTACATGAACACAACTGGGCCCATTGCAAAGCCCTAGTGTTGATTAATCATTTAGTTTGATTGATTGCCCAGCCCTAAAAGGCACCATTTGTAATTAATGAGATTTTCATTATTTAAATGGGAAGCTTAGTTTTATCAGTTCTGCTTCTAAGCTCCCAGTTTGTATTGAGTTTTACTCAGGTGAGGCCTCTCTAGAATAACGAGGTGGTTGTGCATGCTTATGACCCTTGCTGTGTGTTATCTTACATTATGTAAATTACTTGTGAGTCTTGCTCTGAATATGGATACAGTTTGAGCTTGTAAATCAAGAAGTGCAGTTTATCCTGACAGTGTTGCTTTGAGAAACCCACATATTATGAGGTTAAATATTGTGATTAGCACTTAAAAAAATAAAAAAATTTCAAATGCTTGTCTATCCCAACCCCTTTAGGGACAAGAGTGTTTGGATGGATGGATGGATGGATGGATGGATGGATGGATGGATGGATGGATGGATGGATGGATGGATGGATGGATGGATGGATGGATGGATGGATGGATGGATGGATGGATGGATGGATGGATGGATGGATGGATGGATGGATGGATGGATGGGTGGATGGGAGTGTGTGAGCGTGCGCACGTACGTATGCATGTATGTTTGTATAAGTTCATTTCGGAAACTACCAGGTTACAGATGATTTTATTGTCCTGTCCAGTTCCCAGAAAGTTTCCCAGGATGTCTGTGAGGGTTACCTGTAGAGACATGTAAGTTTCAGGTATTATCCTTTCAGATTAAGGAAAGTAACGTTTAAATTACTTGGAGAAATACAGTTTGAAGTTTTACACTTGGTAAAAATAAAGGGGAAAAAAAATAGAACGGGAGAGCATAGGAGCAGCAGTTACCACTGCACCTAACAAGCCCATCTCATTAAGGATGATTGATTTAGTAATTAAACCAAAAGTGATTATTTACCTGACTGGCTTTCTGTGCGAAGGGAAGTGGGGAGAAACAATGGTTATGATAGTGAGCTGGTGGCAAGCTAATTCAATTTCACTTTTATTGGTTTGTTTGCTTCTCCTTAGGACCTTTTTATTTTTTGGAAAGGGTTTAGAGAATATTTATGAGGAGTTAAAGTGATGGAAAGTTATTCGCAGAGAGGGTGCACGAAAAAGGAAGAGATAAAGACCATCATAGAGAGAGTGTGAGGTCCTCCTATAACGTTGCCACGGTATATTGAATGTGTTTGCCTTTTTTCCCCCGTGGCTCCATTACCATTTCATTGATTCATGGTTATGGGTTAGCTGTCTCTGCTAGCAAAATTATGTTTGCCTAAAAACAATTATCAAGCAACAAAAGCCACACCACAACTTTGTTTCCAAGTGAGTGCATTCTGTGCTTGTGGGAGGATGTGTGTATTTTGGAAGACAACAACAGACTTTCTCCCTAAGGAGAGGGGAACTAAATCAACAGGGCGCTGTGCTGTTGTCACATACAGGCACTCTTACACACAATCCTACATAGAGGAGACTTTGTGGAAGCCAATTGTTGTTGTGGGCGGTGTGACACAGCTTTTAGTGAAGGATTTAATTATCTAGAACAGCTTTCATAGAGTTTTTAGACTAGAAACGTGCTTTAGACTTAGCTAGTTCATTTACAGTCATTTAAGTGCTAATCCCGTTTCATTGTGTGATTTTAAAAACATAAACAACTTGAAAGAATAAGAAGACGATGTAGTGCTTTGTGATGAGGATGTCATAGTAGTATATTACTTACACCCAAATTAGAGTTTTTTCTGGTAAAGGACTGAAATAATATGATTTGGAATACTTTCCAAAAAGTCTGAGAAGTAATTTTTACATTAATGTATTTTATTATACTGTCAGACAGTGGTGGGGACACTTCTGCTAATCCACTAGCTTGCTAATAGTTTAGCAAGCTAGTGGCAGCTTTCAGCTGTTTTGAAAGTATTTAGCGCACTTGGCTTCTTTCTAAAGCACTAATTTACTTGTATGTTTTGTAAACTATCAGTTGAACAAAGTACAGCATCTGTGTTGATGTTTATGTCATCAACTGTTAAGACTTCTTCAAATAGTTGTTTTATATTTATGCTCTTATTTTGAAGTGGGTAAAGATTGTTATGCAGCAGTTTCATTTCCTCTCTCCCCCTTGCCATATTTGTTTGTCTTCAAACAAGAAACATACAGGAACATAATACAAGATGTGGAGTGGAGAACAAGATATAAATGTAAATACATTATATATTATAGAATAAAGGATTCAACATGGTTGAATTTAGACCTTTACTATTAGCTTCTGCTGAATACTGTGTATGGCTTTAGGGTTAACGAAACTAGTTCATTATTTCTAGACCTGATACAAAGCATCTCTTTCCTGGGAATTATATAAGAACTTTACAATGTCACTGAGGGGGCCTTGAGTGTATGTTATCAGTAGATAACTCATGGTTCAAACACATGTTTCACAAGTCATGGAGGAGGTCAGTCCTCAGTCTGATGCATTTTCCTTCCCACGAAGCTGAAATGTAGCCTGGGTGGAACCTGACCTTGAATGAATGACTTGAGAGGTTGAGAAATTCCTCCTGAGAAACCCTCGAATGCCTATATCATGGCTTGCAATTTAGCCTCACTTTGCAGTTACTTTCAACAGCTCATGCTAGGTGATAAAAATATGCCTCCCCAAGCTCGACAGATGCTGGGGATTGTGCTGAATTTGACAAAATCCTATATTTTCTCTCCCTGCCTGTCAAACTCCACAGCAACTGAGCTCATTCAGTTTCTCTCTGATGACTCTATCCTCTTCGTCACAGTTGCTAGGCCAAGCAGTTCACACGCATTTGCCTTTCTAATGCTGTGTTTGTTGTGGCGTCTCAACAAGCTCTCCAGTGGTAAACTGTTCCCAAAGAAGCAGCATTGTGCTATAGCTAAAATTTAGCCTGGAAGTAGCTTTTATAACTTTGGTCTGCAAACTTTTTTAGGTATGTACAGTGGGAGATTTTGAAAAGGTTTTGCTGTCTTGAATTCAAGTTTTTTAAATCGAACTTGTAAAGCTGGAATTTATAAATACGTAAAACAGGTCATCGCTTTATAATTACTTTAAATAACAATGGACAACAGTGCTTTGTAATTCCACTTTTTAATACTTTTAGGCCAAAAAAATATTTTCTATATTTTATTCTCTCAAGTTGTGAAGTCAACATGTTTTAATTCACTTGCATTTTACCACCAACTCAAAAACAGCATGTTTGCAAACATTTTTTTTTTTTTCATCAGAAAATACTCAAAAAACTCAACATCAAAAACTATTGGCCACTTTTTAATGTTTGAATCAAAGCCAGAAAACAAAATCTATTGACATATTACATATAGCTCTCTTTATGTGACTTAATAAAACATCTGAATGGTTATTAATGAGTCAGCCATTCTCAAATGCTCTGTGTGCACCCATATTGTTGAGATGGACTGTATCTCACTCAGCAGCCCCTCCAGTTATGTAAAATATTCACATGAATGGATCTTTATTACTCTTCAATTTTTCTCTAAAATCCAATTTGCAAATGTGTCTTTGCCCTATTGGAATTATGTATGAACGTCTCCTCTGTGCCCATACAGAGGATCTTGTTTCACATCCTGTTGACCTCGACTGAATTCCCTCTACGTTCAGAACCTTGTCCGGTCCTCTCCTGTGTGTACACAACCTTGTGTACATGTTGTTTTGAGTCTGCTTCCTTGTTTTTATGACTTTACAGTTATGGAGACTTTCCATATGAAGGCTCATGGGATAGTTTCTTTTTGTTCAAGGTTTCAGTACCTTGAAATGGGTCCAACTTTTTCTAAAACCTTGCACCAGCAAGAAAGAGGTACACCATTGTGTGATTCACAACAAAATTAAGGAAAACCCCTGCACTCTGTTTTCATACGTATGCAAATTTGCATCATGCTTAAATATTCAATTCATAGAATTTCTTTGTTTAGAGAATTTCATTAACTCATCTGAGAACTAAAGGATTTTTACTGGACTCTGTTCCTGAAATTTTCGGCAGTATAAAGTTTCCATAAAGTTCATATGAGTAAAATCCCAATTTAACAGAAAATATGCCTTATCTTGATTGGAATATTTAAAACAAAGCTTGAGAGAAGCTTTAAATCAGACAGCACTGCTGTGGTATCGACACAGAGTGTTTGTATAGTGAAGACAAAGAGCCTTCTTGGGATGATAACACAATTTAGTGCCGTGATCTGTGTGTATGTGGGTACATTAGTCACGAGTATCAAACAACCAAGAGCCATGACTAACAATGAACACAGTTTTTCCACCACGCAGAAGCAGAATAACACACTATGAGCGCGATAATGTATCACTGTTTATTTTAAAGAGCAGGTCGGTGGTAACAGAGTTTACAGAGTTTATAAGACATTTCTAAAAGGATTCCTATGCAGTCTGGGAATGTCTTAAGACGTTTTGAGGTATGTAAGTAAGGAAAAATCCACTCATCTGTTAATCCATTCACTCCTTCATCTGCCCAATTATTTATTTATCTCGCTATCCAGCCGTTCGTATGTATGTCCATCCATCCAGCCATTTTTTCTTATTCATTATCAAAGTACCTGGTGTTTTCACAATTGATATTTGAAGCTAATACAATGCTAAAAGTATTTCATTCATGTCTATTTTTTTTTTCTACAACTACGTTAGTGCTTTTATGCAGCTGCCTTTCTCTGTCTAGCAAACAGATCTTTGAAACTAATGAGTCTTTTCTGGATAAATAAATGTTTAAATAAGTAAAGCAAATTAATACTGAACAGTTGTAATTAGAGCTGCACCATACAGTGGACACAGCAGTTAGAGACGACAATCTCCTGAGAATAACTGAAATCTGTGAATATTTGAGACCTTTTCATAAAACGCTTATCGCTCTGATTTAAAGGGGGGTATTATATCTTTTCTTGGCTCATAGTGACATTTTATACCACAATCAAGGAACCATGTTGTGTTCAGTAGTTATAAAAATCCTGTTTGTATCAAATTTGACTTTTAAGTCAATTATCAGTCTGACACTTGATAATTGGCCTCTGTCTCTTTAAAAAAGTCTTTCCGACACTAATTGCTGCTAATTGCTACTGCCACTAGTCTAGTGGAGCGGCGGTGGAGCTCGGCTGGGGACTCGAGCGCCAAGGCAGACATTTGGGTGAATACATGGCACATTGTGTGAGCTGGTGTTAAGGCCCCTGCAAATGAGTGGGAGTTTGAAAGGTTCCTCAAACATGCATGAATGAGTCAAAGCAACAATATGTATGTGTTTGGTGCAGTAACACTATATTATATGAAGCTCAAAAATGTGATTTTGCATTATGCAGACCTCTTTAATAGTAACAATGGAAACCCGAGCACTACCACGTAAGCTAACATCCATGGTCTTCCTTATCGTTGCTCTTGGGGGATACAGCCAATCAGCTGCAAGGGAAATAAATGGTGCTTCTTTATAAGCTGTTTGCAAACAAACTAAAACAGAAACCATGCTGTGATTTTTTTTTTCCCTTTCCTCATCTTATGTTTAAATTTCTTATCTTCAAGTAAATTATATCTGGACTCCTCCAGGTACATTTAAGTACCTCCTCACGTCTGTACCAAAAGTATGGATTAGTTTTCATCTGAGGAAGGATTGTGGAGACAGGAGACTGTTCTCCTTCAAAAACCAGCCTGTTGTTCCTAAATTTGTCTGCTGATGAATTATACTTTAAAATAAAACACAAGATCTCTGCATCTCTTAACATGTCTTTTGACTCTTATTTTACATTTGATTAATCCTTTAGAATTGAAGTTTGTGTGCTGGCGTACAAAGCCGTTATAACAATGTGCAGAATCTGAGCTTGCTGGCAGTGATGGACAGAATATGTGGGGCTGAATTTACAGCTGGTAGTTTTAGTTACAGGTTCTGCTTGAATAAAAACCCCTTTGTTAGAAAAATGCAATAAATTTGTTCCTTATGAATATGCCAAAGGCCTCTAAAACCATACATTTTCTCCTTGCAATGAAATGTGCATGCAGTTAGATTTAGTTCTCATGCTGGGAGCAAAAAATAACCATTTGACATCCCTGTTTTCACATACACATACACAGGTGCACACACAAAACCCTTTTTTCATGACCTCGCAGCAGTTCATGTGATTTCAGCCATTATAAAGCTGAAAATGCCAGGCTACCTTGGGTGTTTTATTGGTGGACAGGCAGGGGATTAAACCCCCAACTCTTTAACAGAAAGAGACTGTAGTAAACCTTCCAGCTGAGTGCGGCTGGATTAAGTGAGACATTTATGTTTCACATAAAACCTGTTTTTTAGCTCCCCCAAATATCCATGGTTTTCTCCATTACCTCCACTCTAATAGTTTTCCATCATATTCTGTTTAGTTCATGGTCTTCCAGCATTATTTCTTGTTGTTTCCCATTTCTTTCTCTTCAGCAAGAGGTTCATCCTTTTTTTTCATCATGTTTTTCCATTAAATATGGCATTGGGATTGAAAGGCTTTTGTTGTTTGCTTTAGAGGACTCATTTCATGTGTGTCCGTCATTTTATGCATACTTTATACTCTGAAGTACTCTGGCATTGCGGACGAGGGAGAACTGAACAGTGTCTGCAGTCAAGACCAGAACAAGGGAAAAACTACTAAAGAGAGAACAGCAGAGTTATATTCTCCAACTTTCCTCCACTGTTCCAAGCAAGGCTATATTTCTACTGTGTTATTAATGCCAGATCTGTGTGATCATAAATCTACTGGAAAATACTGTACCATTTACCCCATCACCAGACTGCACTGTTGGCAGCCGGCACATGCAGAGCTTGGAAAAAATTTTCACTATTGATGGTTTGCAGGAGAATTGTTTCAAAACGGCCTAATATGTAATTATTTTACTCGTGTTTGCATTAATAGTCTTACATACCCATACGCACATATTAAGTAATGAACAAAAGCAAAAGCAATGTTGAAAACAGTTTTCCTTTGCTCTATCTGAATGCAGCCTCTTTAAAATACACTGCCTTTTTTATACTAAGAAAGCCTTTTGTATAACGATTACATTAAGAATTACACTTTACGCAATTGTACAAATTGAATTCCTGGAGGAGAATCAATTTAATTTTGTCATGTGACAAGTCAGCATATTTCCAGAAACAGCAGAGTAAGGCTTGTAGTCCTGCGTTGGCTTCAGTGCATGCGAAAACTGAGTAAGTGCATAAAGGAAAAAATGCCTAACATGCATCAGTCAGACTTGTTTTCTGTTGAGTCGAGATAGAAATGGGTGAAAGACAAACACTAAGAAAAGAAAGACAACCTCAGTCAGATATGAGCATGCACTCTGTACCTGTTAATACCCTGTTTCATTTTCTCATGTTACAAAAACAAACTTCTATGTACTTATTTGGTCATTTTTGTGATAAAAGTAGAGTAAAGTGGAGGGAAAATGTTCAATGGTTTTCAAGATGTCTTACAAAAAAAACTCAGAAAAGTGTGAACTGGACACCTGGTGGGCTAGAAACCACAACAGTTAAAAACACAAATACTTGTGACACCCTTTAAAAGCCCTTATAATTGCTCATTTTACCTTAATATGTATCGACATGCCCAATGATAACAATCAAAGCACTACTGCAAAAGCTAACATTCACTGTCTTCCTTATTTCAGCCAATCAGTGCCAAGAAAAATAAATGGCGTTCCTTCATTGGCTGCTTTGTAAACATCAACTAATAGCGTGTCAAGCAGCATTGCACTTACATATATTTTCCCTTTAATGTTTTAGATATGCTCTGTGGGAAAATACATAAATTAGCAGCTTGTGAATAATTTGGAGTAATGTTACACAAAAAATCTGTGAATACTGGACCATGGACCTTACCAAGCTCCGCCCAGAAACGCCCCTTGAAAGTCTCACGTGAGTGCATGTCTCACAAACAAAGCCTCGCGGTGCTTATTTCTATGTGTAATTTCATTTCGACTGACTCTCTGCAGAGTATTTCTGAGTTGATTTGTGTAGCTTTTCTGCCGGATTTTCAAAAAATATCAGCCACGACAATGGACAGGGGAACCAACAAGTTCATGTCATCTTTTTTGGACGACATCAAGGTGTTTGAGCCTCCAAGATTGTGCGCGTCGCAGCTAAATGCTACCGGTCGATGAGGAACACAGCAGATCCTTATATAGTTTATCCATATATATTATATATATATGGATAAACTATATATATATATTTTATATATAGTTTATCCATATATATATATATATATATATATACACACACACATATATATATATATATATATATATATATATATATATATATATATATATATATATATATATGTATGATGTATAATTGGCCAGTGGCCAGTATGATAAAGCTTATGAAGAATGATAGGAATATTATGCAACAGTACAAGTAGGACAGAATCAAGAGACTCTGGGTTAATTGTAATTCTGGTTATCACTGTTTTAAAAAGCAGTTTTTCCATATATTGTGCAGCCTTTCAAGAAGACCAAGGAATACACCAGAACTATTAGAGAGAAAGTTGGGGTGAAGTTCAAAGCAAGATTAGTTTATAAAACAAGGTATTATAGGAACATACAGCCAGAACTGCAAAGGAATGGTTTAGATCACAGCATATTCATATCCAAGATTGCCTCAAAGTACGGACTTGAATAAAGCTGAAAATTTATTGCAAGGCTTACAAGCTGATGTATGTTGACATTCTCCATCCCATTTGACTGAGCCTGAGCTTTTTTTCAAAGAAAATTGAATAAAGAAAATAATATCCAATGTTGAAAGCTGGTAGAGACATGTCTTTAATGTCTTACAGCTGCAAATGTAGGTACAGGTGGTTCTTCAAAGTATTAAATTAAGGGGCACCCAAATATAAATGCCATACATTTTTTATTCTTATTTCATTTTTATTCCACTCTGTGTTGATCTATTGCATAGAATCCCATTAAAGTATACTGATGTTTGTAGTTATGATGTGACAAAATGTGAAAGAGTTCAAGGAGTGCAGCTTTAAAACAAAAACACTGAATAAAGTTTCAGTGAGACGTTCATGAATTTGCTCTTTGCAGTCAGAGAGCCCTCTGTGAGATCACACAGTTGATCCAAATACCGTTTATTATGTTGTCCTTATATGGACATGAAGACCATAGGAACAGTACAAATGTGCTGAATCAAATGGAACAGAAGGGAAACTGGGCAGATGTTCCAGACAGGGCAGCTGCAAAACACAAAAAATTGAAATAAAGAGAGAAACAAAAAGGGGCATCAGAAGTGAAGCATCAAAATGTAAAAAAAAATGGTCCCATACATTCATTCCTTAAGAAAATATTGTGTTTACTCTACAAACGGTCTAATATCGCTCTATGTTTATGTCAATGTACATGAAAAATAGACACGATGGCATCTGTGTGAGCCTACTGGACCAGTGTGAATTTTCTCAAACTAGCATTTACAGAGATATTTATGTTATACATCCACTCAGGATCTCAACCAGGGAAAAAGTACAGCACAGCCCTGTAAAGTTTCTCTGTCTGATCTTTCTACAAAAACATGGTCGTTCAACAAAACTGACATACTAGATCTTGGCAAATGTTTGCATTCCAGTAAGACACAAAACACAGAAACGTGGAGTCACAGTTCAGACTCAAATCCTGTCTGTAGTTAAAATTGAGAATTGCTCCTGACACATGATATTCATCCAATCTGTCTATGCTTGAGATGTTTTGGCAAGATTTATGGGTAAAAGTTGTAGTCTGTAGATATTCAAAGTAGACATACCGCAAAAGATTATTATTTTATCTGATAAAAAATGGTTCTGCAAAATACACTGTTGGTGTGTGACTACATATTCATATAAATGTTATTTTGCAAAGTAGAATTGCCCAAATTACAGGTCTCTAGATGTGAAAATAGAGTTTGACCACGTTGGCTAAGACTACCGCGTCGTTATTCCTCATTAGAACGGCAGTGCTCCAACTTGGTTGTAACACATTTGGTTCCACTGCTGCAATGCTGGAAAATTGTGGATAAGTTGATTGCTGAAAAACTAAAGGAGGTTATGAGCTTTCCAAACGGGAGCTAGATATAAAGTGTACATGTTCCTTGCCAAGGAGAAGCTCTGACATTCTAAACTCCACACTTTAAATTCTCAGTGTGATAGGTAAATGTGATCAGCAAAAAACACTTTGTGATTGTGGATATGAAATTATGTTCCTGGAGGTCATGCTGACTTCTGACTGAATTCTCTGAGATTTCATTGCTGCACCAAATGTGCCAAATTGAACAAAGTGTACAGAAACGCCCCTTACCTACATCAATTTGTACTGCACACAAGCAAATAATTTCCTCCTCCAAAGAAAGACTAAAGGGTCCAGCATGGTCAGACCCATGTCTAATTGTCAATGCACGGTCATGTGATTTTAAGATGTTTGTGTTGCTCAGACTTCTCATGGTCCACAAGACACACCCAAGCTTCTCCTCCCGCTGCAGTGTACGTCATAGTGTTTTGTAATGTGTGGGGTTTACAACAGGATAATAAATAAAAGCAATCATGGCAGAGAGGATTGACCATTACAAGTTCACAACTTCAGAGGAGGAAATAATTGATGAGCGAGTTTTATACTTCAGTACGTACTTCTTCATGCCCTCGAACAGTCGCTCCTCAAATTCTGCTCTCTGACTGACAACCTGACTGTCTGTGCACAGATAGTCTGAACAGCAGCTCAGTGCTGTTTTCCGCATAAATGCAGACACCCATTAAATTCAGACCAATCAAACAATTAGGGAACGAGGTTGCCAGTGGGTTGACAGGAACGGACGGACACCATGAGCGTGAGAATAAAATGACGCAGTTTTCATCATGCAGTTTGGCTCGTGGAAGTGCAGAAGGTTCCTCGGCTGCAGTAACATCATTAAGATGCCCACACATTTTTTTTTCCCAAAAAATTTGCCGCAATCCAGCACTTTCAAACAATCTCAGTGATCTAAGAGGCTGAGTGGAGGTCATAATATGGTGAAAAGCGGTTTCTTAAGTTGATTCTACAAGGAACTTCTGTGAGTCTCTCTTAAGTGATGGAAATACGTCTGCAGGTATGCATGCTCATTTTTAGTAAGGAGATATGTGTTGGCATTTCATAAAAAATTATCATGCCAAGGGAATAACCACTCTGAGTCAGGGTCTACCCTGCCAAGCCACACAACCTGCTTTTGGTTTTCTCTGGAAAAGTGTAGACAGAAACGTGGTGTCGGTGTAGATATTCTGACACACTAACACACACACTCATCACCTGACTCATGTGGTGTTAAAATACCCCTAATGATGTTTGACATTCTTCCTAAAAGTGTTGGTCAACTGTTTTTAAAAACATCTGCTATTAACGTGCGCATTTTTCTTAAAGCAGTTTATCAAGTGCTTAAAGTCAATTTGAACAGTATCAGTGTAGTCTAAATCACTTTAAAGTTGTGATCCTGTTTGGTTATCTGCAGTCCCATTGCCAAACATGGTGTGGAACCTTTTGTGCAATCTTTCATAGTAAATTGACTCAATATAGATATATCAGAATTAAGTTCTTTAGAGGGGTTCAGAGTATGTACTGCCAGCTGGATGGAACAAGGTGTAATGGTGTGTAGTATGAGGAAATGAAAGAACAATTTAAGGACAAAGCGAAGTCAAACTTGGAAAAATAAAATGGGAAGGAATGAAAAGAAATAGAAAAAGTTTAAGAATATCAAATAATCAAAATGTTGAACTCAGGGAGGCGAGAGCTGGTGAGATGCTGAGATAGATGAAATCAGGAAAAAGCAGATGGAGTGGAAAAAGTGAAATGGAAAGTGTAAATGAGCCAGATGGATTAGGGAAAGGAAAAAAAAAGACTAAAAAAGGGGGAGTTCTGCATTGGGTCATTATGGAGGAATGTTAATATGATTAGTGAATGACTGACCTCGCTGTCTGGAACTGGTGCCTGGTTGGTCTGATGACTGCTGAACGTCTGTTTCACACACACCCTAAAATACAAGGATGAATGCTTACATCAGACACATACACCAACGCAGATGCAACACACACAAGAATGAATTCATGCTCCCACGTTCACTGGAAAGCAGACAAAAAGGCAGAATGAGTCAACATGCCATAACTTATCTGTTTTTAAAAATTCCTAAACGTCTGACTCCAGGGTTTGGGTCAAGATCTACAAGTAATAATTAATCTTAACTAAATATGTTCTCAAATTACTACTTCTGTAATTTGTTACTAGAGTAAAAATACTGCTAATCTCTTTCTACATAAGAGATGCTATTGAACAAAATTTTGACATGAGTTTTATTTTTTTATTTGTATTTATTAAACTTAAAAACCTCAGTAAGTCTGCTGCACCAAAGAACTTGGAGTAGAAAAAAACACCTTGCCTAAAAGGAATAGTGTGTTATTCACTGACAAATGAACAAAGAAACACAATGACTTCGAGAGACAATAACTTAGGCATTGTATATTTGCCTAACTGAAACTACGATATAATCCTCAGACTTTGTTTTTAATTTACCTGTCGGAGGTATGGGCAGACATTTAAGAACTCCTCAGATGTCATGTGTACTGTGCTGTATATGTATATTATTAGACTTCATCTTGTACCCGAGGACATAACTGCAAAGATTCTTGGATTCATGTTTTAATTATATTCATCCAAACACCTAAGCTCTGCGTCTTCTTTCCAGGTTTAATCTGATCTATATTAAGATGACTTGTGGAAATATCACAATGTCCTTCCGTTTTATAACAAATGAATCAAGTTTAAAACTTGGTAAATACTTTGTACGGTAGTCTGCTATTTCCAGTTCAGTATTTATGTATTCATGTATTGGCAGGTTTTTCTGTGGAATGTAACTCCTACATCATTTGCAGACAACCCGTCTATTCGCATATTTCTTCATGAGTACAATTCTACTTTGCATGTTGGCTACTGTTTGCAAGTAAAGAACAGCCATTCATTTTATTTGCTGCTGATTGGCTGTTACACCAAGAGTGGAAATAAGGAAGGCTGTAGATATTGTCTTCTCTGGTAATGCCAAGAACATTTCCATTTCCAATACATATTAAGGTATAGTTAGTACTAAAATGGCCATTGTTCGGTATTCACAGATTTGAGTTGTAATCCCAAATCTTTACAAATATTGAGAGTCCACTGTAATTTAAATTAAAAAAATCCTGAGATTGATAAGGTGCACTGTGTTTATCATTGGTGGCCGCTGCACCATAGGCCAAACAGACAACAACTTGTGTTCGTTTCATCTATTGCCGAGTTTTGTTGTGGACACACTAGCTGTTGTTTCTCAAGTACGTGTACATGAGAACACACTGTATACAGCTGTTTATGTATGAGTAAGCAAAGATAAAGTGTGTTTGTGTGTACTTAGAGATTGTGTGTGCACCTCTTGAGGTTCTGGGAAAAAAAAACTTCTTATGCTGAAATAAGGTGAGTCATCTGATAAGAACTGCTGAGGGAGAGAGGGGAGGAAAACAGTTGGTGAAGGGAGTGTAGGGAAACCTTTTTAAAAGTCACTGAGTTGCACAATATGAGGAGATTTAAGAAACTCAGGAGATGTAAGGCGAGGCACAGAAAAAGATTGTTGGCTTAAAGTCTTTGCTGAAGAAAGTGCTGCAAGGCTCAGGGGAGTAAAATCTTTAGGAACAGCTGGAACACCAACATAGTCATTTAGGTTTTTGGTGAAGTAGTTAAAAGTGTAGTTAATCCTTTTTATAAGCTGTACCATTTAAGGTACATACAGTATGAGTAGTCCTAAATGTATGATTCAAATTGATAAGGACATTTTTAAAAATCCCGATTGCCAATAAAACTTAATTGTAAAGCTAATAAAAACCCTGAAATTAGACATTACGTAAAATCAATATTTTTAATACAGAAATGTGGTCCAACTAAAACTATTTTCATGTACTATATATTCACTTATGTTTTTTTGGGGTTTTTTTTGCATTGTGGCATGGCACCTGTCTCCACCTCTTTTGCACTGTTGATCTCTCTCATCGTCCTCTCAATGATACTTTTTTCATTAATATTAAAAAGAAAATAGCCATAATTTTTGCAGTTTTTACAAGAAAAAAATTATGTGTATTTTTTTTTTTACAAACAGCTCAAAGCCAATAATTGATGCTTGGCACAAGCTGGTACCTAACCATCTGAATCTGCGTTACCTGGGCAACAAGCAGATTTGTTGGATGCAGAGCTCGGTAATCTTGAAGACCGGTCCACTGACTTTTTATGCAAAGCAGCAAAACTTTCACTCATCAACAGCAATGCAGTCCCATCCATTCACCTACCTGTTGCTACTCCCTGCTGGTCACCTGGATGAAAATAGTCTCTTCCACTTTCCCATGTTTACAAGAAAGAAAGTTATATCGTTGCTGTTATAGTTTTGCTACACATAACAAGATGAGTTAACTTCATTCATCTCAGATTCACATCAAGATGAAATGGTTAGAGTCTGCTGACGTCATTAACCAGCAGACATTACGCTGGATTTGTTGGTGGTGTTTGTGTGAAAAATAAAGAAGCAAGTGTACAGTTGAAATGCTGGGAAGTTTCTGCTCCAGATCATCAGTAAAACTAATTATCTGTCCATCTGTTTCATTTTCCTAAAACTATTATTCTTTATATCAGTAAAATTATAACTTTTCTCAAATACAATTTTTTATGATGTAGCATGAACACCATTTTATAAAATCTTTTTTAATAGTGAAATTATCCCTTTGTCCTTTTTAAGCTCAGATAAGATGGTACTGGAAGTTCTGCTTTATCTGGCATTTCATAATAAAACCTAAACTGAAAATGAAACCCTAGTGGCTTGGTCTTGCTTCTTCAGAATGACAACATTTAAGTGGTGCAAAGTCAACTGAGAACTCTTTAGCTTAAATTTATATGCACATATGACTCTTCTATTAAATATGATATGTTGTGGTTTAGCCATTTGGATTTTTATCTTTTTTTTACCATTGATGTCATTCAGCCATTGTTTTTTTTTTTTTTTAAAAAAGGAGAGATTTGTTTCCAACTGCTAACTCAAACGCATCCAGCCTCTTCATTGAAGATGTCTCAATAATGTTTGGGAGTTACAGCCAAGTCCGCCACGCTGCCTTTCTCGCTCACACACACACACACACGCACACGCAAACAGACTTCTACCCGCAGCCCCCTCCTTTCCTCTCTGTCCTCCCATCTGTGGGTTCAGATGAACAGAAGTCTCCTGGGGCTTTTCATTGGCTGAGCTCCACGCTAAGAGGCGAGCTAATTGGCCAGCTGGGGCCCGGACGGTTGTTGGAGACAGGGCATTGGCCAGAAGTAGGGTCAAGTGACGAGTCATTGGTCAGATCGGGTTAGTAACCTGGCAACATTTTAGGCTCTCTCCCTTGAGAAACTCCTGGTGAGCGATTAAAAAAAAATTTCAAGAACTCTTGACCATAATTTGGTAACAGCTTTCTATTAAGAATTATTCATTTGCAGCATTTCGGTAATATAAAAATGTGTGTGCATGTTGCAAGTCCTTGCAGTTTTTGTGTGAATTTGCAAATAACCCTCAATGATGAGGTTCCTAATTGTTGGAAGGACTCAATCACCTTCATCTTCACCAGATTATTAATCCAAACAGCCCAGTTATCACTGCCAACTGGTTACCATGGCAAGCACAAGTGAATGGATGTAGATTTTTTTTTTCTCCTCTTTCTTTTTGTTAGTCTTTTAGCAAGCTGGGGAAAAAGACATCAGTTTTATTAGCTTTCATTAACCATTTAAATTTATGTTTTTACTAGAGGCCCAGGCCTCCAATAGTCTTTTCTTCCACATTTACAGTTTGTCACCTCAAGCTTCCCCTTTTATGTCCTAGAAAAAGTTTCATTTATATACACTGAAAAACAGGAATAAATTCAAAAGATCTGCAAAAATATAATCTGTGGCCTCTGTCCAATGTCAGACTGCAGTTTAGAAGAACAGCATTTTGCCACGGCAGCACCATCACAGTTATACTACTATTATTTATTTCACAATTGATTGTCCTTGTGAGATGCACATTTCTATGCTCAATAAATCAATAAAGTTATGGTCATTCAGAATGACTTATAAACTTAAAAAAGACTTATGTCACATCAAATTTTTGGACAACTTTTCTCATCCAAAGAAGCATTTTTCCTTTTTATTTTGTACAGTGGAAACCAAAATTGTACATACACCAAATAAAACACAAACACACACTTTTTTTTCTCTTTGTCTGATGTTAAATCAGGCCAATCTGCTCTTGTTTTAGGTTAGTTAGAATTACCAATATTATCTCTATTTACTAAATGCCACAGTGACATCAGGAATATGTCAGATGTATTTCAGTGTCAAAATTCAGTCTTGCATACATTTTCTCAGTAATTGGTAGGATTATGAACTGCATGACTTGATTCAAATGTGTTAGGTTTCCTTCCACAAGCTTCTCACAAAAGTTTGCGGAGTTCTGGGTCATTCTTTCTTATAAAACTGTTGAGTCATGTTTCACTTCCACAGGCTTTTTTACATCTACCCACTAATTCTGTATAGGACTGGGCCCAGGGCTTTGTGATGAATTAGAATTCAAAAGCACAAAACCTTGTTTACTTTGTCACAGGGCATTTTATTTGATCTAGGTTTTATTAGAAACCTTTATGTGGTAAAGTTCAGTAAATTTTAGTACTTAGGATTTTTCCAACGTGTTCAAGGGGTTTGACGTTATAAAGCCTTGCTGAGTCCAAAATGTTCTTTTTTTCCTGGTTTTATTTTGGTGTTGCATTTGTTTGCAGAACCACTTTGGATTCACTGAATGACTGCTCAGGCCTCTAGTAAAGTTTTTTTCCCCCCCTAAAAGTACCTCATTGTTGCAAAATGACGCGCTAGAAGTAACTTAATGTTGTTTTCTGCTGCCTAAGCGAACCATACAAAAACAAACAACTCTGACCTTTTGCACAACTTAAACCTCTTTATCAATTTCATGACTTCAGAACAATAGTACTTTTTTACTTTTACCCTCTTCCTGTCCTTCATAGTGGGTTAATATTGATCCGCTTCCAACTTTTCTGTTATTAAGTAGTGGAGAGGGAGCTAATCCAAAGGAAATGAGAGGTGAAGGTTAGTCACCAAGGATTAGTCTGGTCCCAGGACATCAAACGTTCCATTCCCACCCAGGAGATAATCATAGCCACTTTGGCCAGGAAATTAAGTGGCTGCCTTCTGGAGGGTTTCCTAATCCCTGTCCTGTTCTCCTCTTACATTTTTCTTTCTTTCCCAACCTTGGTGCTTTTTTCTAGGCCCGTTCAGCTTTTTTGGCCAACCTAACCTTTGACCCCACCTGGACCAGAGCTAAACCCTTGCCACGGTCAATCTGCAGCATATTGCTTATGTCTGCAAAAAAATGCCTGTCTTCATTTCTTGGGTGATTTTTGATGGATGACTTTATCTTTTTCTTTTGAAAGTAATAGCTGATGCTTCGGCCAAGCGCAGTGTTTATGATCGATTGAAAACTGTGCAGGGATGTGTTTTTATTCAGGTACAACCTTAACTATTTAACCTTCAGTGAGTAGTAGGATTGATACCAAAATGCACATGTTTTTCTTTTACATAAATATATGTAGTTCAACACAACTAATATAACCCATAAGTTTCTACAAATCCAATTCAAAAGTTCTTCAATCTTTTCATGACAAGCGTCTTTTGGACTTTGTGGTCAAAGTTACAGAAAATTACCATTTTGATGGTGTAATGTTCACTAAACACGATGCCAGAAAAAGCCATTGGGTCACAGGATTTTTTCCTGTGTAAGTAACTCTCCCTTACCTGTTTCTGTATACTGTTGGTCTGCTAACTGAAAGACAGCTACTAGACTGTTTTTTTTCCTGCATTTAACAAAAAATGATTTGACTGTGGTAATATTTCAAGTGTCCTAAAACACAGTCATGGTGTGGAAACTAAAAGAGTGTTAGTTCATCGGTCTTGAGGTGACATTGTTATAAAATAAAGCGGGTGATCTATTAGCTGAATGACTTGTTTATTGTTTTTTACTTTTTTTTCTATTTAATACCATTTTACTCATACTATGAGAATCTCAAACAACTCGTGCCATGTTCTTAGTTTAGCATCTTTTTGGTGTTTTGACCTTCTGGAAATATGATGAATTGCCAGATTCTTCTGGTAGTGTTCCTGTGGAACCTCATGTTCTTAGGTTTACATGGTCCAACCAGCACATTAGTGGCATCCATGCTTCATGATGGATGACATGTCATTTTCCCTCAGGATTTCCTGATACTTGATTAAATTGAGGTTTCCACTGCCAGAGGAAGCAAGCATTTCCAGAGCATCACTGAGCTTCTTTCTAGGCATGATGTTCTTTACAGCTTATTCTTTATCCTTCCTCTTTCAGACACACCACTGATCAATAGATCCAAAAAGTTTCAGTAAGGAATCATAAAACCTCTATGGCTTATTTATGTACTGGAGAAAAACAAATTGGAGTGCAGACATGGAGCCTTTCAGCTTTTAGTAGGTGTCTTACTATGAAAACTGAGAACTCTGTGGTTGCTTCCATAAAGACTTTCTGCAGTTCTTTTGCCATCAGTTGAGGATTTTCAACCACCTGCCTCTAAGGAATCTGGTGGACATTGTTGGTAGCCTCTTTTGTTTTATTTCGTCAGGTCAGCATACTTTAGACTTCTGAACATTGATTCCTGCTGTATTTTTAGAAATATTTACTCCCTTTTCTACAATGTTTTAATTGTTTTCTTTGTGCAAAGAAGTGTTTTATTTTTTCTGAAGGTTTTGGACATTGAATTAGTGACACGCAAAGTTATTGCTAAGAGTCCTGGTATCTGAGGTGTTCTAACTTAAGCACTCCTGAACCAATTAATGAAACCCATTGTTAGTTGCTTCAAGTGCCTAATGCCTGATTTGGGTAAAATACTTATATAATATTAGTTCTATTTAGATATTTAAACTGCTTTTGTGTTTGATCTTCTGTTCAAATAACTGAAACGTTTTGAATTTCACCAAAAATAAATGATTAAATTATATTTTTATGGAAAATTGGTATTCATCACATTTTCTAAAGATAACTCTTGAAATATGTAAAGCATGCATTTCATTATGGTTAGATGCCAGGAATCATCTTTTCAATTTCTGGGAAGTTTAAAAGTTGGCTCTTACCAGAGGAGGTTTCTTAGGGGTCATTAAAAGTAGGCCAGGAAGGGCTTAAGGTTTAGAGATTCCCTATTTGTCTGCATCTCCTCTCTGGTAGGAACCACAGTAAGAACAAATCACTGCCGGTGCCTCGTGTATGCGCCGCTTTATGTGTTTATATCTGGCAATGTACTCAGGTCCACATGGTAAATGAAAGCGGAGCATAGCAAAGGGATTTTTTTCTCACTCTTTGCCTGCCATGTCATCGAGTACAAAAGAAAATGCAGCTTCCATTTTCCACACTTCTTAGTCCCCTTTTTCTCTTTATTTCTGCTGTCATCTTTTCTCGGATGAAAGCAGCATATAGGCAGATGTTAATCATTTGGTGGCTCTATGTTATTACATCACTTCATCTCTGCAAAATGTAAAACGCTAGCAATTTTATGTAAAGATTAAAAGATCTGAGTTTGAGATAAAAAATCGTTTTCCCCCATCATATAAAATTTTATCTTTCATTTCATTTAGCACATTTCTCACTGCTAATTAGTTATTTTGATATCCATTTTCTTTAATAAAATGATCTTTTGAACAGCACAGAAAGAAGTCGATTTGTAAAGACTGGCATCATAAACTGGTAAGGAGAAAATGTTTATACAATCGTTCATACAATCGTTTATACAATCACAATCGTTCCCAATTTACGCACTTTTTTTGGGAAATAATAATTTACAAGTTAATATTGCTGCCTAAACTGATCTATACTTATTGACACTGCTGTTAAAGATGTATGAAAAATGTTAAAGCGTATTCTTCCTTGTTTGTAGGAGCATAGTCTCTCTGAAATGCTTAATTTTTATTTTCAGTAGATTTATTTGTAGAGAACCCTGACATTTTATATTTCATAAATATTATTGTCACTTTTTAATCAATGTATATTTCACATTGTCATCTTGACCAGGGTTTAACCACTAATTATTATTCCAAAATTTTCTGTTTCCTGGTAGAATACATGTGAAAGTCCATTTTAAGTTAGGAAATCCCAAAAAGGGCTATTTGCTTAAACACGTCAATTTAAGAGTAATAATTAAGAGGTTTGCTTTTACATCTGTACATATATACTACGATGCTTGGCTGTTGATCATTTGACTTTGATGTCATTTTAAGTGAAAAATAAATACATTTTTCAGTTAAAATATACTCATTTATAACTGAAAATCTTAAAAATAAGTATAAACATTATGTGGTGCATGTGATTAGATGAGTATCCTCCTCCATCTTGCCACCAGCCTTAGTGAGGTTTGATGGTAAGAAAGCAAAAATAAAATCTCCGAAGTTCATTGTTTTAGAACTGCAGCAAAATATGTCATCTTGTCTCCTTGACAACCATTAGATGCTTTCTGTTGTATCTGCTTATTTAGTAGATTCAAACAAGGGGTGATTTTTATTTTTCCAATAACTTATGAAATATCAAAGCATCTTACATTTTTTTACATATCTTAATCAGGCTGGTGTACATGTTGTGTATTAATTTCAAACTTTAATGGATGAAACATCTTTTATTCATCTTTTAGTATCTTTTATTCACCACCACCATCCTATTTGTGGGATTTTTCGATGGACAGCTTGAGAAATAACACTTTTTCAAATGTCAAAATATTGTGATTTTGCAATACTACTCATTGTGAATACTTTGACAAGTTTTTAATTTGTTAAACTTATTATGGATAAAAACAGTGATACTGTTTACATTTGGAGTTTAACTAGAGTTCAAGCATATATTTTAGCTTGGTTGGAAATGTGGAAAATCTAATCGGAGTTGAAATACCTCAACTTGCTGCTGTGACT
This sequence comes from Poecilia reticulata, assembly GCF_904066995.2. Lineage (NCBI taxonomy): Eukaryota > Metazoa > Chordata > Actinopteri > Cyprinodontiformes > Poeciliidae > Poecilia > Poecilia reticulata. The sequence goes on from NC_088831.1 coordinate 38,991,634, forward strand.
CCCGAATCCCCCCAATGTAGTATAATAAAATGATATTTCTGTTCTATTCTATAGACAGAACAAACACAAGACAGACAGAGCTGGGTGAGGGGCAGGGGAGCACAGAAAAGGTTAAAAAGAAATAAAAACTGAATCTGGGAAATGTGAACTGAGGAGACAGCGGCACTGGAGAGGTCAAGACTTTCATAAAATTAAATGGAATAAAAAATATATGAGGAAGGCACAAAAGTCTCCCCAGCCATCATCAACCCCTGACTGGAGCCAATCGTCAGAGAGACGAACTGAGTTTGTGTGAGAGGCGGAAGGAAAGAGTGCCACTTTCATCCTATTACAGCTCCATCTAACCTTCCACTGAAGCCACCTGCTCCCACTGTCACACAGTCATAATCTCAAACTCACATGCACGTGCCCACACACACACACACGCACACACACACTCATGCATCTCACATTTGAAGTCTCATATCCAGACTGTACGTTGAAACACATTCCCCGGTGCCAAACGGTATAGCTGTTGCTGAGCAATGTAATTTCGGTCTTAATACCGCACTGAGATATCATAGAGTATTAGATAAATAAATATAAAAATCCTGAAATTCTAAAGCAGCTGTGCTTCTCCCTCTTAAGCCACTGATACAATGGAAACTGAAAAACAGGTTGAAATTCAGCCTTCCTTCATCTTTTCTATTTCTCAGCCCTCTCTCCCATTATGTCTTGTCAGGTAATTGTCTCCCCTTTAACCTGTACCTCCTTTGATTCTCCTATGCTTCTGTCTCTGTGACTTCCTTGGAATTCACCTGCCTTTGTTCCGGCTAATCCTCAAAGGAGGAACTTTTTTTAAGTCTGGAAGTTTGGGGGTAGAAAGGAGGCACATATGGGAAGTGTGGGGAGGGGAGAGGTACAGGGACATACTATCAGGTTGGCAGGGAGGAAGTGTGGGGGGCTTGGCTTATAGGAATCCAAATTATCTTCCTGCACTTTTCTAGCTCGCTTTCTCTTCATTTTCCTCCCTTTTCCTTTTGTACGTGGCATCACCCGCGAGTCTCTCCTTCACTCCGTTTCGCTCGTCTTATCAGCTCCCCACCTTGCACTTTCAAGGACGAGCTTAACTGTTAAGAACACTAAGGACTGGATAAACCTGTGTGTGTGTGCGTGTGTGTGAGTGTCTGTTGGTTTTTAACTTGCGCTGTTTTTGTGCTATTAATTTCCCGTTGCGTCTGTGTCATTGAATAGTAGGCATTAAATATGGTGTGCCTTCACATGTGTGTTCTCTTCTTGTCTGTGTGTGCTTTGTGTGTGTGCTTTCCAGGGCTTTGCAGCAGAAACTAATCCTATCCTCTCTTCTATCGCCTTACTGTACCTTCACTCTTACTATCATTTATTTAACCCCGTCTCGTTTCTCACTCAATTTTTTTCTTAGAATGCCTTGCAAAACTATTCACACCCTTGAACTTTGAACTTGAACCTCTTTTGGCATGTCACAATGGCAAACCATAATTGATTTTATTCTGATTTTGTTACAGACTAACACAAAACAATGCATTTTTTTAAAATCATTTTACAAATAAAACATTGAAAATTAACTTTATCCCAGAACCCTTGAATAAAATTGTCGACAGTATAGTACGCTCATTAGTTCATCGAGTCCAGTTTTGTGTAAGATCAACGTTGCCATGGTGTTAACTACTGAACCATGGATGGAGTCAATACAAAAACACATCACACTTTAGATTTTTTTGTGTAAACTCCTTGGGAAACTACTGATCTTTAAAGTACCACAGTTAAGCTCTACTTTGTGTTGGTCTACCACATAAAATCCCAATAAAATAAATCATTTGTTTATAATGTGGCAAAATGTGAAAAAGTTCAAAAGAGGGAAAAACTCTCGCAAAGTGTATAATCTTTTGTTCCCAAACCTTTTCTTCTCCATAAATGATTTTACGCAAATAACTACTACAATCTTAAAATAGATTACCGGAAACATTGGAAATTGCATTTATTATTCACTATGCTTGTTATAAAAAGGTTTAAATAATTTCAACCGATTTTTTACTTAAGATAAAAAGTGTGGCTTCCACCATGAAAACTATTTGGACCAATTAAGCCTAACCTCTTTTAATTTGAACTCATAAAACTTCCTCTAATATTTCATTCAGTTTAGGAAAAGAATGAAAAATGTTTGCTATTGCTGTCAGTTGAACCCTTGTGGGGAATAAATAACCAGAGGCAATTACAGGCCTTTGTGTTGTTCATTTGTGGTAGGCCATCAAAGCAGATCTGGTTTCAGGATATGAAAACACACTTCTCAGGTTTCCCAAAGAAGTATCACTTTACGGTTTTTCATACAACTGTTTTACACACTCGCAGACAGAAGTCTCACATAAGGACTTCCGTCCGTAGCAACGGAAAAAAATTTTTTAGTTTCCATAGTTTTTTTACAGAGGGTTTTTTTTACCATTTGATAAAAATTTTGACCAAAGAGCATGAGCAGGACAGGAGTTGACAGTGAATTAGATCTCATTGTTATTTATACTATGTAGTAGAAAACCATGTTTTTTTAGAAGGTAATCAGTAAAAAAAAAATGGAGAGGTTTTATATTCGAGAAATGTTGGTTTTGAAAATTATATGAAATATTTTATTAGGTCTTTTCACAATTTGAGACCCGTAGAACCTTTTCAGGAATCTTTTTACATGCAGTATCAGTATTATCAAAATATTTTGATCTTTGAAGTGTCTCAAGTTGGACATTTTTGAAACATGTCAGATAATGTATTCAGCTGCTACAAATTTGTATTGCTTTAATAGTGGTTGTTGCATTAACCTCTGACCTTTGCATATTTTATACTAGCAAACAAATTGTCAAACTGTGCATTTTGCCACTTTCATTATGTTTTAAATGCAGTGGTGGGAAGTAACGAAGTACAAGTACGTCGTTACTGTACTTAAGTACAATTTTCGTGTATCTGTACTTTACTTAAGTAGATTTAATAATGGATACTTTCTACTTTTACTTCACTACATTTTACAGTAAGTATCTGTACTTTCTACTTCACTACATTTCTAGAAAACCATCGCATTACTCATTACATCCAAGTCGCATTGAGCTTTTTTTCCGTTAAAATGTGAAGTTCAGGGATTTAAGGTGGCGCTGTAAAATCCAAGCAATAACGTGACCGTCTGTTGTCACCCATCGGCTCCCCCTTTACTCGCACGCGGAGCTCCAAGACATGCGCAGTGGTTTCCTCTGAGCGTCAGTAATATAATAGCGCTGCATAAATTATAAGATATAGCGACATGTAAAATCAGCAGCGCTTCGCTTTCACAGACGGTGGGGACTTTGTCCAATTTTTAACGTCACTTGGAAGGAAAGCTTAAAGAAAGGTAAGATCCGTGGACGTGATGCTAGCAAAGCTAGCTGTATTTACTGAAACACATGTTGCATCTGCGATGAAAAAAAGTTGTCACTCATGTGCTGAATTACAGTGTGTAGGTGTTGACTGAGGTGTTGCATATATGGGACAACGCTGTGACCAAAGTGCAATATAGTAATATGACATTCATGGATGATCCGATTCTTCTGGACGGATCTTGACCAAGTCCTATAGTGCTGAAGCCTCACTGAGAGCCGTTCTTTGTTCTTGTAATGCTCTGCGTACACTGCAGTAGCTATTTTATTTCATTAAAATATCTTTATATTTAATTGGTGAATAAATAAAACAAGAACGTAAGAACACAGAGCATGCTCATTGCTCTTTGTTTTCGTCACCTGTCATGGTGGCAGACGTTGCAGCAGGAGGGAGGATGAGAACAGTCATGGTGCTCCTCCTGCTTGGTTACTTCTTGCTTATTGGGCCTTGGACAGTGTTCATAGTTGAGCGTTGTTAATTGCTATGTTTAATGGTGCAATTTCTGACATTGGCAATATGGGCAACCGCCCAGGGTGTTATTTTTTTAGGGATGGCAGGAGACCTCTGTGTATTGTGGCACAGAGATGAAAGCAAAACAGAATGAAGAAGAGTTTGAATTGTCACTGGTTACATTTATTTCAGCTCTAAGTATTTAATATCTAGGTGTTTTTATGGGAAAGTGAATCTTTCAGATCAATTTGAGAAGCAATTTTGATAGGTGCACTTAATTTTATTGTCATGTAGTATGGGGTGCTGGTTTTGATTTGGTCTTGGGTTCGGTGGTTTAGACTACAACTCTGCTACGAGGCTCCTTGGTTCCATGTCCTCCTCTGCCTGTTGGATTTCTTTCAAAATAAATGTGTGGCAAAAAAAGTGAAGTTCATGTTATGTTAGGACAGGAGACGAGATGTTTCCATCCCTGAAATTATGATGCATAGAATCACATATCTAAGTCTAAACTATGTTACAGAGTAAACTCAATAAAAACATGCTTTATCTGTGGCATTGTTCATTAAAATGGCACATTACTGATGTATTAAAATTAAATATGATTGGTACACTTAATGATATTAGTGATTAGGCAATGCATTCAGCAAGTACTTTTACTTTTAATACTTAAGTATTTTTAAAAGCCAGTACTTTTTTACTTTTACTTAAGTAGAATGTTAATGTGGTACTTTGACTTTTACTTAAGTACATTTTTGTCTGTGTATTTGTACTTTTACTTAAGTACATTTTTTGAGTACTTTCTCCACCACTGATTAAATGCAACAACTATACTGAATTTTCACGACTTTTGGGTTCCCATTCCATTTCAGAAACCTTAAAATCTATAGGTATAGTTGAGAAGATTATTAATATAAATATTGGGAAACCTTTAAGATCCTTAAAAGTGCTTTGGATGGGTGTGCTGTGGTGGCGCAGGGGTTAAGCACAACCCACATTTGGAGACCTTAGTCCTCGACGCAGCTGTCTCAGGTTCGATTCCCGGCCTTGGCGACCTTTGCTGCATGTCTTCCCTTCTCTCATTACCCACTTTCCTGTCAATTAACTATAAAATAAAGACCACTAGAGCCAAAAGAAATCTTAAAAATAAAGTATACTTAAAAGTGCTTTGGATGAATGTTTAGTGTTTATCCTTCGTAGTTCAGTAAAAGTGATATGCCATCAAACAAATGGCTTTCAAAGCCCACTTAACAAAAGCTGATTTAATTTGATTACTGGTTGTATTTTCTGATCTGTATGTGAACACACGCGGAAATTTATTAGCCATGCTTCCATTTGCTTACACACGTCCAGTAAATGAACGGGATATGCTTTGCATTAAATAGTATTAATGGCGCTATTCACCGGGGACGCTCTAAGCTGCATGCTTTGGGGAAAATTGACCTTCTGTGGTCTTAATTGTACTAGAGGCTCAACACCGCCGTGACATTTAACTGTGCTCCAGTGTTAATTCTTAACGTTTTATTCTAGTGCTTTGCTGACATTTCAGTAGGAGGCGGCTTTGCAGGAAAGATGATTGGTGATTCTTTGGCACTTTGAATAAATAAGCACATTTGTTCCCATTGTTTGAGTCTTTCAGTGTCTTTCTCTGCGTTGCATACAGTATTGAGAGAGTTTGGTTCATAGTAAGATGGGGAAAAAGGCATGACATGATGGACTGGCTTTCACTGCAGTATAAATCTCGCAAAGAAGCATTTAGATAACTTTATCAATCGCAAACTGGAAGTTTCTGATTGTTTACTGTGCACATTAGGTAACATTGATTTCCAAATAATACATACCTAATTAACATTTCAACAGTTTCTTCTTTAACCAACTAGGGCCAATCTACTAATCTTTCTATTAAGTACAAAATAAACAAGCATATTTTCAAAAATATTCTTTATATGCCTGAGACATACTGCTTTAGGTTTAAAATTACATAAACTGATGGTCATTTAAAAAAAATAAGCCTTTTCTTTATCAACATAAGCAAGGGTCTACTTGTAAAGACTGCAGATGGTGGAGTGACTCTCACCCGTTTGGTCAAAACAGATTCATTAGAAGACTGATGAACTATGGAAAGAGCTAATTTGAATAGCTGTTAGCGTGTGCATAGGTGAACTTGTGTGTGAATGTGAATAAGCATGTTCTTGTAAGGGCACTTGTCGAGTCTCTTTGCTTTAGTGCTACTTTGTTAAGAGGCTGAAGTAATTAGCTGAGAAAATGGAGGGCTTTTCACCAGCAGCTGCAATTACTGCTTTCTGTAGCAGGATTGAATGGATAAATGGATGGAGGAAAGAGTGGTGTACTGTATTAGATGAACAGGGCAGGATAAGTAAAGACTAGGTTGGCTGTGGATGGAGGACATTGGTGAATAAATGAAAACAATTGTCTGGACGCTTAGCATTGTGAATGGTGTGTAAAAAGAAAACGCAAGCTAGTCAAAAAAGGACAAAATTCTGAAAGGCTTTTGATGTTACTTTTCTTTCTACATGATCAATAATAATAAAGCCATGCTTTACTTTTCCCATTTGGCTGTCCTGATCAGTAAAGAGTTATCTATCACTGACCTCTTACACAGGACATTTTATTCTCTCTAGGCACCCAGTTGGCATTAATTATCATGTTTTAGACCAACAGCCTTCTGTAGTACTTTGTGTTCCTCGGGGTTCTGTCTTAGAACCACTACTTTTCATCCTCTTCATCAATAATGTCGACCCTAACATTGACACTTAAAACTTCCATATTTACACAGATGAAAAGTTGAGAAAAAACACCAAGATATCTCGCTGTAGCTGTTGCTGTTCTGCTTGATTTATTTTGGCATAAATGCAAATTGTGTATGCAGGCTTTGATAATTATAACTGATCCCATTTGTCTGTCTTGTCCAGGACTCTCTTGAAAAATAGATTAAATACCACTACTTCTCTTCTGCTGTTTTTAATAAAAGCAAGACGTTATCATATGGATTTTCAGAACTGTGAACAAAGATGTAATAATATTTCCATTCCTGCGAAATATTAAAAACTAGTTTAAGATAAGGTCCGCATGGGTTTCAATATGAACGAGGAGTTTTGCCCTAAATATGAAAAACTTGTAAATACTTGGCGTTTAAGTCTCATTACACTTTTACTCCTATTCAGTTTGCTGGAGTTTATTCTTCCTCAGCTCGTTAAAGATCCTGTCACAGCATTTAATCAGGTGGACTTTAGCTTTTTTGTTCTCAATCCTTAGATTGTTTATAGACTCATTTTCAATCAAGCTTTAGGTGTCAGATTACCTTCTATTGGACTGGAATATTTCAAATACATTATACAGAAGACATTTATCAATGACTCCAAGTAGTCTAAGTCCTCTATCTGCATAAGCTCAAATATTTACCTGACGCTTGGTGCCAGGTATTTTACTAATATGGTTTGGTTTTTGCTGCAGTGTGGCCAAACCTGCCTGTAACTTTGAGTTTGGATTTAACTTTGCAAAACATCACTTTTAAAGCATTGTGTCATGTTTTCTTTCTTTTGCTGTTTTGTTTTTGAAAGCAGTGCCTTTTGCTTGGCAACTTTTCCAACCTTTCTGATTGCACTGCTACAAAATAGTAACCACATTTGCAGAGGCATCCAATCCTTCAATGTTTGGCAACTGCCTCCAATGTTTGTTTTTTTTTTCACTTATGAGTGATCTTTCATACTCCAAACTGTTTTTCAGTGGCCTTATCAGACAGCCTGATTGATGAATGCTGAGAGTTGCCTCTCTGAAATACCTGCAGATGTCTTTTCCCCCTTGGGATTGTGTTAACCAGCAGCTGAATCCTTCACAGAGTTTGGCTAATGACCTGTTGATCGTGTTCAGTAAATGACATCCTGGTGCCCTTATACTGAGAAATGTCTCTGTCAAGATTTTTAACCCTTGGTGCCAGTCTGAGACTTTAAAGATCAAGCACTTGCTGATATAAAATCATACATATGGCATAATTAGTAAAGTGAGTGTCAAGTGTGTATTTCATAGTTCTGTAGATATTCAGTCCTTAAAAGATAACCAATGCCATTTCTTCATTTTTATTACTATTATTATTGTCTGCTAATCAAATAAAATGCCTTGGTAAATGTGTTGTTTCACTTTAAAAAGTGTGACAGAACGTTTTTGTGGTTTTGAAATTATGACCATACAAAACTTTTATATACAGTGAAGCTCAGATTATTCATACCCCCTGATATATTTAGGTTTTAATTTGACCATGTTTCTTCTGGCTGGAAATAATATCAGGGTTTTGGAGAAACTCAGCCAGAATCCAGACTTCTCTGGAAAGAGGTAAAGATTAGAGTGATAGTTTCGAGGCCTTCCTAGGAAGATACAGTAGGTTGCTGTAGGTAAATTGACAAAATACTATTGGAGACATGCAAAAAGCTCCAATACTATTTTGTCTGTCCAATGCTACTATAAGAAGAGTTAGACTGCTGTATGTTGTCATGCTGGTAAAAATACTTATAATTTTTGGCATATAATTTTTAAAAAAATGAAACTAAACTGGTGTTATTTGTACATGTCTATATTTTGAGAGATGCATGTGTCCTTTCCTATTGGAAATAAATTTATTGTTTGAAGTAAACTAATTTTAAATCTAAATCTGCCAAGGATATGAATAATTGTGGGTTTAATTGTACATTGTTACCAACAACCAGCTCATGCCTACAAACTGTACCTTAGATTTGATCAGAATATTGCTACTTTTACTTCCTGTCAGTAAGGATAGACTTGAACTTATTGTTTCTGTAGTTCAGTATAAAGCTGGATGTTTTGTCAATTTACAGGTATATTTATCTCATGTTAAAGACCTTTATGGACATTAATGTTTTCAAATGTTTTGTGCAATATGAAAAATACTGTACTGGAAAGAGAAAGTTTTGATTACGTGTCTGTAATTACCAAGGGAATAACTATTTTGTGACATGTGAGATAATTTGTAGTTCAGCGGTGTACCCTTGTCTGTCTTAAAATTACATATTGTAGTTTATTAGACTGATGTGACCTTTACCTTTCTACACCAATAAGCATGCCAATAGTTATTGAATGTGCAATAGCAAAGGCATTAAATACATGACAGAGGACATGGCACATGCACAAAGCAACAGTAAGGTAGTGGTGTTTAATTAAGTCAGCCCAAAGTACTGGCAGAGCAGAAAGATGTGACTGATAAATAAAGATTAGACCAAGCCAGCCCGTATTCATTGATCTCTCTGAGGTTGAGAGGCAGAGCAGGGGGAAAGGACGAAGACGGGTAAAAATCTTTTTTGATTTACAGAAGGAGAAAAGGACAATGGATTTAAAAGATCGGTATCTAAAAGTGAGATGCAGATGTGGTTGAAATGATTTAAGTTAAATTTGATGGACGTTAACAGGGTTGTAACTGCTCCGATAAGATTGGTTGAGAGATGAAACTGTCATTTGTGTTAAGATTATTCTGGGGTGTTCCCACTGGTCCTAATTTACAGTTCATCACATGTGGCTGGTATTTAGTTTTATTCCTTAGTTTACACATTTTGAGTAAAGGTTGTTATGCAGCCATCTTGGGCATGAATGTGAGATTAATTTGGGTCTTGTAATACTTTATTCTGTCCTATATGTTTTTTTCCAAATGGTATTTACTAGGTGACAAATTCATTGAGTTCGGAACAAAATAATTTGCAGTATGTTTGAGTTTATTTTGGCCAATCTTTTCACCAAATTCAAATCTACAGGCTCAAATACCACAGTTCTTTGTGGTTTTTGGTGTTTTGAAATTGAGCAGTTTCAAAAACCTCTGGATTGTTGAGTCACAATCGACAGGAACTGCACCGTTACCTAGCAACCTCGGCCGAGTCCAGCACTTCACCTAACAACCCAAGCTAAGCTCCAGTGTTTGGTGAGCTGGTTTTACAGTTGTATGCACTGTACAATGGCTGCTGTAAAAGACAAGTGTTTTGTCGATGACTTACCATCCAGAAACCACTTGCTGCATTCCTGTTGGTTGTGCATTGGGCTTTACTTCTGCTTTTCAAAGATGTATAGTTGCGCATATGTTTTCACGTGTGAGTGTAAATGTTGATTTGGGGGAGGCGGAGCCAGCAGCAGTTTATTTGGATTAAAGTGACAGGAGGTCTTAAAACAGCTCATTCTGAGTTTCGACATTTTGGCCTAATTTATACAACCTTATGCAAAAGAAATTTATTTTGACTTCCTGCTTCCACAGCTCTTTTTGGTTGTCTTCATAGTTCAGTAAAGTAGTTTTCCTAAGCCAGGGGACTGTTGAGTAAAGTCTGCTGGGCTCCTTTCTTCATTTTGAGACGGGAGAGGAGTTTGAGTAAGAAGAAGCAGGAGGAAGGATAGAGATTTTAAATAAGTTGAGTTGAAGGAAGCAATTTCACAGCACTCCTAAGAACCCTTTATTTAGCTGGAGCGAGGTTGGTTAATGAAGAGAAATGATTAAGTCTGCTCTGGGAGAGGTGTAAGCACAGACGGTTGGGGAGATGAAGAAGAAAACAATGAAGGGGTGCCAGAAACAGAATCACAAAGAAAAGAAAGACTCAGTTCAGAGTTTGGACAAAGTACTCTAATTTATGCTGTATATGTCTGCAAAATGCTGTGTGCCCATCTAAGGTTCTTTGATACATCCTTGAAACGGCTCAAGTGAAAGGAACTGGACTCTGGATCTTTCATGTCTGTGTTTCATTGTATCTGTGGAAAAAAAAAGAGAGAGAGAAACAGTAGGAGTGTGTGTCAGTGCTGAAAGTGATGGGTGGTGTATTTTATGGGTAAATTGAAGGGTCTGTTAAAAGGAGAGAGATGAGCCCCTCTTACAGTGTGTGTCCCTGTGTGTAAAAGTGTGTGTGCGTGCTCTCCCTCAGCATCAGTCTCTTCTGCTTGATTTCTGTGCTCTCCTCCCTGCCTCTCCTCTGCTCACTATGCCGTGAAATGGTTTTTCACTAGACCATTACCCCTACCAGGGCACTACTGTGCTGCCACAGGACTCTGTGAGTGAAAGGGAGTGTGTTAAGGTGTGTGTGTAGGGGTATGTGTGTTTGCCTGGGGAGAGGGAATGATGTGTGCTTGTGTAGCTGCACTTGAAACAGAAAGATTATGATTTTGTTTTTGTTTTTTTCAATCTGTGGTAAAGATGAGTTGTGTACAGCTACCAGTACGTAGCCGCGTGTGTGTCTGGCTGCCTGTGATGGGAAAGGTGTGTTCCTTTGTACAGTCCCTTGAATGTTTTCATATTTTTAGTCAAACACACAGTAGGACCGAGAATACATGATTCTCTTTTTTGTAAATACATATCTTAAAAGTGTGGCATGCTTTTGTATTCCTCCCCTTTTGCATTCATACCCTTTAGTAGAGTCCTGTTGCAGATGTCATTTAGTTAGAAAGTGGAAGTGACCTATGTATACTTTACTTGAATTATAAAACAACATCCTTACCTTTAAAAATGTTACTTGTTTTTTCTTATTTAATCTGTCATAGTAATATGCTAAACAAAGAAGCAGCCAAAACATCACTTGTTATGTTAGTCTAGACCTGAAATTGGTTTAGTGACAGAGAAAAGACTTGAAAAATGTATGTAAACATTTGTATTGACTCTTGGGGGCTGAATGCAAATTCACTCATTTGTATTGGTGAAAAAGTTAGAAAGTCGTATCATTTTTATCCTGCAATGCTGTACTTTGTGTTGGTTCATTACTTAAAATCCAAATAAACTACACTGAGGTTTTAATATGGCAAAATATAAAAAAGTTTAAGCTGTGTTTATACTTTGAGAAAGCGCTGCATCTCTGTTGTTAGTGTTTGACTTGTGCTTTATTTTCTACAAAAAGAACTTCGATACTGAACGTCTTCAAAATGTAATGATTCCTCTTCATTGTCAGTGAGTGAAACGTATTGTTGAATGAGGGATTTTCTTTATGCTGTGAAATGTCATTTAGCCTAACCTGAACTTTCCTTTCCAGACTTTTTCAATCTGTCTTTTTAATCAATTTTTTTTAATATCATTTTTTAACTTAATAATGAATTTAGCTCCACTTTCTTTCTCACATTCACCTGTGTTCAACCTACAAATTAATTCATAAACTCACATCTGCTGGTCATTTCTGATATGTAATTCATTTGCTGGGTTTTACATTTGTGAGAACGTTTTGTACATGTTTAATTGATGGGTGTTTTCCAGAGGTAAACTAGTTTCTGTTTAAAATAACTTTCTCACATCACGTTTTGTTGTATTTTTCATTTATTTTCTGCTTTTGCTTCACCAACTCATCGTTTCTCGCAGCCTCCACCGCATGATGCAACTCATTCATCCGCTCATCTCTCCCCGTCTCGAGTTCCCCCTTTAACATCTTGTTTAAATTGTGCCGTTAATATCTTTTCCACCTCCCCACTCCGCCGCCCTTGTCTTCACCTCATTCGCTCTCTTGTTTTATAAGTCACCTCTCATCTCCTTCCTCTCCCTTTGCCCCTCCTCAACAACTTCATAATTTCCCTCCTCCTCTGTAAGTCATTTTACTCTGGTCTCATTCGCTCCAGCTCTCTTTCCTCCGTTCTTCTCCATTTAATGCCTTTTCATTCCTTAGCGCCGAACCTCTATTCGCTCTTAATATCCCGCAGTTTCTTTACCTGAGATATTGAAGCTATAAAGACAGGTGTTCAAAAGAAAGCAGGACCAGCAAATCTGATTTGTGTGCCTCCTGGCGTTATTCCCCTGAATACAGATAGAAGAGGAAAGGCAAAGAGGGAGAGCAAATAGCTGTGCTCTTTGATATCAAAATCTCAGCATGTTGTGAATGAAAAAACACTGAGCTTTCTTCGATACCTCCAGTTTTTTTGCCTCCAGCACAACTCATCTTATATTGTGTAGTTTTAAATTTATTTCCCTCTGTCCTTCTTTCTGGAGCTGGGATTACAGTTCCAACCTCAAACCTTAATGGATATTGTGTGATCAACACAAAGTAAATTATAATTGAAATGTAAATATAGTAGAACATTGTTTTCAATAGTTTTCAATTTGAAATGTGTGGCATGCTCATGTATATTTACCCCTTGACTCTGATACACCTAAATGTAATCCGAACAACTATGTTGTTTCAGTAATCTATGTTGATATGACTTTATTTCATTATAAATCCAACTGTGAAGGTTTGTGAGAAAACATTGGTGAGCTTAGGGCATCAAAGAACATAATAGGTCAGGAAGAAAGCTGTGAAAAAGCTCTGAATATTTCTCAGAGAACTTTTCACTCTAAAAACCAGAGGTGGGTGATATGGTGATATTTGTGGGTGATACAATATGAACCGCTTTGGGGGGCTTGAAACAACATTAATTGGAATTTATTGGGACAACAATCAATTCAGATCTATTGTGATCAGAAATGTATCTCGATAAATGCTAAACGATACAATCATTGCCCATTTCTACTGGAAACCAAACAACACCTAAATATAGGTCACATGCCAGTACAGCAATAGTCAGAGAAGCAGCCCAGAGGCCGATGGGAAGTAACTCTAGAAGAGCTGCAGAGATCCACAGCTCAGACGGGAAGATTAGTCAATCAGTGATACAAATAGCAGCGTTAAAATAAACTGTTACATTTTTCATTAATGAGTAATCGAATTACTTTTTCTATTGTTGCATTACTGTTGCCATTTCTGACAGTAAATGTGACACGGGATGGAAATGAAGTCCAACTTGGAAATTTTGCACAATCTTAATCGTATAAACTTTGGGTGAAAACACTGTTTGACTGTGACAAATGTGAAATTAAAATGCATTTAATGAGCACCAAAACCATTTATTTTTGTTTGTCTATGGCTGTGTGTGTTTGCCCAGATAAAGTATGTTGATGTTTTGGTCTTTAGTCGACTTCATTTGAAAGCAGAGCGAAGCTGGAATCTCCCCGCTGAATAGACCGGAATATTCTCAGAGGGAAATATTGTGCTTCAATGAAGAGAGAGGGAGAGAGAGAGGGTTAAAAAAAAGGAATATGTGAAGAAGGAGAAAACAAGATGATGAGGGTTAAAGTGAGAACCAGTGAGAAGAGGAGGTAGGACAGATTGAACTGTCAGCAGTTTGGATTAATCTCTGCTCTTTTTCTTTCAGTATGGAGATGAGGTGCAGTTCTCTTCATGTAAAACTGTGCGTGCGTGTGTGTTTGTGTGTGTTTGTGAAAGAGAGAGAGAGAGAGAGACATAATATTTTGAAGTAACCTAATCTTGGATGGAGACCCTTCCTACCCCCACCCCAACAAACCTCAGAAGTCCTAAATCCCTAAAAACAAGCTTTTTTGGTCCTCAATTACCAGAGTACCACAAACACCCAAACATCAAGAAAATGAGGGGCTTATATGGCTGTGCATCCCACATGCTTCCACTCCCAGTTTTAAAGTTTGCTCTTCCTTTAATATATAGTTTAATACAAGATGCTGTGGTAGTAAAATGCCACAACTTTAGGTATCTACTGCTCCTGTTCCTACTGCTCCAAACTAATGTTCATTTTGTCCACCAGATACCAGGCAGAGGCACTGATCCCCGTCTGACTCCACGATACGAAGAGGTGGAACGTCAGTATGCCTCCTTACCAAGGTACAACTGTCTCCCTCCGTCTGTGAGAAACTCCAAATCCTTTCTGTGTATTTTTCTTCCTCTAATTAAATCTTTGTTTACTACTTTTCTTCCTAAATTTCCCACACACCGGAACCCGTCATACCTCCACCACTGCAGTCTCCTCTACCCTTTTCAAAACTGTTGAATGTCTTTTTTAATTATTTTCTCATGGCAACTTAATAAGCTCCATTCTAGCTTACTGAGTTGTAGAAAACAATGAGCCATTTGTAGTTTTTAGTCATTAATCTAATAGTTGTTTTCAGCAGTAATAAGAGGTGGAAGATATGATGAGAAGTCATAAAGGTGTGAACATGATGATGATCTGCAACAGCAAAGACATTATGATGTGGTCTATAAAGTTACATTTTCCTGTTTTCTTGAGCTTCATTTCATAGATTTTATGCCTGTCTTTTAAATCAGAATCATGTTTTTGTTATTTATACTTTTTTTCAGTTTGAGATGAAAATGAATATGATTTTGAAGTTTGATTACAAACTTCCCTTTTGATTTTAGATATCAATTGTACAAAAGGTTACAAATCGATAGATGTCTATTCAAAGATCTTGTCTGGCCTAAATTCTATATTATCTTTTTACCGTCTGTTTTTATAAATGGAAACTAGTTTTAAACTTTTTTTTAATCTATCTTTTCTTTCTATTTTCTTCTTCTGCATTCAAAACTTCATGCAAATAGTTTAATGATAAAAACAGTCTCACATGACCATACAAAAAGCTTCAGTCACTCTTGAGCATTTTTTCTCCCAATTTGCTATTTTTGCCTTCTTTCTCAAAGCTACAATTTAAATTTTTTTTTATTTTCTTCGACTCCTTTCTTCTTTATTGCTCCTCACCCAACGTGATATCTTACTTTACTGCACATTTCCTTTCTTTGCCATACTAAAGGCAGATGTAGTAATGCATTTAAGCAACTCCTTCATAGACTTGCTGTATCCAAAGCACGTTGTAGCAGGGGAAAAATGAACTTGAACAGAAAGAATAATGCTGCTTCTAGCTTCTTTTCATTTTGTTGTACTTGCTGGTAACTACCAACACCTCTGCAGACTAACAGATGTTAGTCGTCGTTTGTGTCTGTCAGTAAGAGTGAGTTGGCAAGTTGAGCTGAAGAACAGAACTTTAGAACATTAAAAAGTTTATTGCCAAGTTCCCAACCCTGTTAAAATAGTGAGGGATGGGTATTTCACACCTCTTTTGTCAGTGTTTGTGTCTGTGTGTGTGTGTGTGTGTGTGTGCATGTGGGTGTGTGTGTGTCCAAGATAAAGAGGGAGGGTGGGTGTCTCTGCATGGGTGATGGCATTGGCAGATGGGGGTGGGAGCAGTGATGATAGTTTTGAGGTCTGGCTTTGGTATCTGAAAAGCCTCGGGAAATTGGACACATTTGCACACGCTGGCATACTTTAGAGGTCCTGCATTTCTGTTTCCACTTAGAAACTCGGGCTGCTATTTCTACACACTCAGCCAAATCCGCACGGATGTCTGATCATACATTATGATGCAGAAATTACTAAAGAGAGACCTTGCCCATGAATATATGCTAAATAATTCATTTAAAAGAAAAAAAGTCTTGAAACTGGTTCGACACTTAAAACAGAAAACGATCTTATGGTGTCTTTGCTGCCAAGTCACAGATGCCAGACGCTTCTTGCAAGTGTTGCACTTTTATGTCTTTCTCCACAATGACCACACTGCCATAAAAGCAATAACTAATTATTTAATTCAATATGTATAAACAGAATGATGAAAGTGCATAAAAACCAGTGGTGGATGATATAGACTTAAAATTTTATTACAATAATGTTGTAGTACTGTTGTGATAACGCTAAAAAACTATTTATTACTTATTCTTTAGATAACTGTTTGGACATAACTTTATTCCACAGAATTCATGTATAAGTATGTTTTTCAACATGAAAAACATACTTATACATGAATTCTGAAAATGCCTTTTTTAGGACAATATTCACATAAACACGTCTGATTTATATTGCAAAGCTGCACATAATCATGTTTTTGAATTTACTGACATTTATTAAGGATCTCTTGGAAAAATAAAATTTCAGTCAGTTTTTCTGAATGATAAATCAAAATTCTTATCATGACAAGCATTTTCTTTTACCATAATGATTAACAACATTTATGATCCAAGAACTTCCAAAACGAAGGGCATCACTATTTTCATTATTCCTTGTTCACAACAAAACCTCTTAAAGCTGCTGTTATTCCAGGACTGTCTGGTGTGTTCCTTGGTCTTCATGATGATTTTATTAGGGGTGAACATTTATCATATTGAATATTGTTAGGAGATGAGTGCAGAGGCTGTAGGATGATGAATGGCAGGAATAACTGAGCAAAGTCCAAGGAGAGCGTTGGAGAGTGGACAGGTTTGGCTTGGAGGATGGTGGTGGAGAGAAGCATTGGAGTTCTGGTCATGGTTATGTTTATCCCGTAAGTTCTGAGTAGACTGACCAAGGAATCACAAAAACTACACAGAGGAATGTTTACAGATTGGAGGTAGCTTCCATTGATATTCTAGGGAAGAAGCGTTAGCGCAAGCTTGGAGGACATGCAAAATAAAAGAGAGTTAGCAGTAACACTAAGGTTATCAGTGACCGTCAGCCAGTTCCTCTTATCCTACCGCTGATGAGCGGATGAGTTGGAGGTGTGCTCAACCTCGCCCTCCAGTGGCAACCTGCAGCAACAAATAAAAACGGCTAATCACTTCACTGTGCTTAACTAATAGCATTAATCTGGGAAGCAATCAAGAGCTCCACACAATTAAATTCACTTAAATTTAATTATCTACTTTAAGAAATATGTTAAAAAGTGACAATTAATAAAATTAAATTGGTTTTAAGAATTTCAACTTTAAGGAAACAACTAGCGATTTAATTATGTTTGTGTGCCTCAATTCATGGCACACACACATGCCATGGAAGTACACTGCAGTTAAAAACAAGGCATTTCCATTGGGGATAATTTATGGATTTGCTCAATATTGTTGACCTTGCTGATAAAATATTCTACTTAGTATTTTTGAGCTGGTAGTATTTATACAGAAGTAAGTGAAATGCAATTGATAAATAATTACAATTTTCTAAAAATAAATATTATCTTAGAATGGCCTAGACAAAGTCAGACCTAAATTTAATTAAGGATTTGTGGCCAGACATAAGGTTTATGCTTACAGACGCTCTACATTCTGTGTGAGTGAAATAATTAGACAAAACTGATAAACACATATCCTAATAAACGTTTCTGTTTCCCTCTGTTAGTTAACACATTAATTATCCCATCGTCCAAAATAGGCACAAAGTAAGTCATGTTTTGTAACTACATCCAGCGTGTTGACCTCATAAAAATATATTATTTTTACACCTGACTACAGTGGAAATAGCTGGAAGGTTTTGTGTATCTAGCGTCTGCATGTCTACCTGTATACTAAGCCACGTTCCACAGTTTCTGTTTTGAGCATTTCTATTATTTCCGAGATGGTACATAAATAATTTTTGGGTTACTAAATCAGATACTGCGCTTTTGACTCAACATCAGTTCAATTCAGTATGGAATACATAAACTGAGTTGGTGTGAATTTATATGTGTGTGTATGTCTGCGTGTGTGTGTGTGTGTATTGGAGACAAGGTTTTGATGGCTCTAAAATTAAAACATGACCCTTCTGTGGATGAAGTTTCCCTGCCTAAAGCGCCAGCGCTTCACCACATAGACTGTCAGCAAATGTCACTGCTTGAAATAGATAGGTGGTCTGTTTCAGGGTAAACTGAATATTTTTTCTGCCTCATAAAATTGTTCACTGTTTTATTACTGAAATCACGTTCAGAAAGACACAAAAGTCAACTCTGTCTATAAGTGTTTTTTAAGATTAATGCATTATGTTCAAAAACATGTTTGAGTAAAACAACCAAATTGCTTAGTGCTAAAATTAAAAAGATGAATTAGTAAAACGTTATTACAGAATATATTTTATTATAAAAAGTTGTTTCTCAATACCTCACTGTTGATGGTTTAACAAATTTAAATAATAAGTGGTGTTAGTTTATCACTAACAATTCTTGTGAAAAAATATACTTAATTGATTTATTCCTTGTTCTATCCAGAAGTTGAAATTTCCTTACTTCAAGTTGAATATATGCTCCCCATGCATCCCATAAACATCAAAACTGAATATGGATTTAAATAGGTGAAAGTATTATGTGATTGTTTTTTTGTTTTGTCTTGTTGTTTCCTGTCTCATTGGTGTTTGTGTCTTATTAAATCATGCACAGAGTGCTGCAGAATTTCTGATTCTTCTTCTGTTTGTAATTAGAAAGATATGATTGGACATTGGCAAAACAATTATTTCAAAACGTTGGATGAAAAAGCTGAAACACAATTAGTGGTGAGTGTAATGACATTCCCAAATAAAATACATTTATCCCGAACACTCACCAAATGTATGCAAACTTTTAAATTCAAGGAAAGTCACAGAAATAAAATTCTTAAAGTTGTTTTCTGGTGTTTAGCATATGCCAGAAAACAGAAAACTGGCCAGAAGCAAATCATTTTGTTAATTAAGCTAAAACAAGAACATTTCGATCTCAATTAACTTCACACAGTGAGTCTTTTCAATCAGTTTATATAAATATCTGGTTTCAACTGCACATTCTATCTTTCTGAAATGAAGTCAGGTTGTCCAGATTTCTATGGAAGCATGGCCCATAGGGGCAACGCACAGAGTACAGCACACCACACAAAACTAAATCTGAACTATTAATTACAGCTATAGCAATCAATATCTGTTCTTCGCCCACTACTGCACTGTTCTACTCCCAGAAGCTTGTCCTGCACTGCTCAAATTTCCAATGCCGTGACTTTTAAGGGAAAAAACCTAAACCATGATTCAAATATTTTGCTTCATGTTGCTTGAACAGCAAATCACTTCATCTCCGTTTCAACCATGTAGCTACTCCTCCGTAAAAATCCTCCTCCGTAACATAATACAGATATCACTAATCTCCATAAAACCATAAAGAAACCTGCACCAAATATGTTATTATTCAATAATAAACCTTATTTTTCTGAGGAACTGTGAATATTTGTTCTGTCATTCCCAATACATTGCTTAAATAGCTGTTCAGGATTAAGTATAAAATAGCATTCTTTTGTTTAAAGTTCTAAAGAAAAATGTCATATTTGCTATTTGGTTTTCTTTTTTGTTTTGTTTTATTTATAATAAAAATGTACGGAAGAGGATTAGGGCCACTGGAAAAAAAAAACAGTTCTGACTTTAATCTAAGAATTCTGACTTTAATCTCAGAGATTAAATCTCAGAGATTAAAGTCAGAATTTTGAGATTAAAGTCAGAATTTTTTTTATTTTATTTTTTTCCCAGTGGCCCTTATCTTCTTCCGTAAAAACTGCAGGAACCAGTGTTAATAATACGTCCTCAAACGGTTAGGCAATTTTATCTATGACTTTTAACAACGTTTTGCGTGTATAAAAATAAGAAAGTGACAAAAATAATAATAATGCAACAGCCTATTCAAAGCTGCTGGGAAATCAAAGATAATCTTGCAGATTGTAGTGGAACCAGTCTGCAAAGACTGAACTAATGAGAAAGAAAACCATTATTTAAACTTCAGGAACTATGAATGTGTTTCAATGAATGTACGTTTGTTTGAAATAACCTCATTGACCAGGCCTGGACATGTCCGTGTTGATAATGAGCATCAGAATCGGAGTGTGTGCGTGGGTGTGTGTGTGTGCGTGCGTGTGCGTGGGGGGGTGTGTGTGTGTGTGCCTGCACTGTTTCATTTCAATTATTCTGGGGTCAGTAGATGGCTATCACAGTTTGTGTATGGCTAACATTAGCAGGTTATGCCCCATGTGTGCCTCATTCATGGCCCATTTGCACATTCTTTCTCTGTGTGTGTTGAACACACACACTCATTATTGTTTTCATTGCACAGCAATGCAGAGAGAAAGGGGGGAACAAAGCGACATAAACAGACAAAGGTCAGGAGTTGACAGATTTCACAACAGGCAGACCTTAACTATTTAAAGGCGCACTCATGAAAAATATTGACTGAAGATTTCATCAAGAAAGAAACAACGAAGGATAGAAGAGGAATCAGCTCACATGTTTTCAGTCTACAAAGTAAAATCTGTCCTCAAGGGCTTTTTCTGTTGGTTGCATTTTTCTTGTAATAACACGTCAATTCCCATTAAAAGGTTTGATGACCTGATCTCTAGAAGACAAAGAAACATGTAAAAAAAAAAAGTGTGAAAGGAAAAATTACACACAAGACATCCAAGTAGGTAGAGAGAGCAGTCGCCAGCTTTTCTCTTATTTCATGTTTTTAAATTGTATTGTTTTATTTTGTTGTTTTTTATCTCTTTATAATTGTTCAGCACTTTGTTTGAAAGCGCATTATAAAAGAAGTTATTATTAACTTAGTTTGATACTGAAGATTTGTCCAGTAAAGATGAAGGCATCAGTAGAAATGTTCTATGAAAGTAGTAATGTAGAGATTTAACAAACTAGCACTCTACAGGGAGATTTAAAAGTGCTCTATCACATGCCCAATCTCCCTGTAATTCTCCACAGTGACAAATCACCACCTGTGACAAAGCCTGCCATTTGCAACACATTAAAAATGAATGAAATTTCTGCTCCACTTCTGACTAGCATTGTTGCTCTGAGGTGTAAAGGAATACCACAGCATCATCTTTTTGCCACCAAAATAGTCCACGTTATATCCATGAACCATGCAGGTGTTGTTCAAATCGAAATTTTTCTTGGCATAATCACTAAATCTTTTACTCACGAAGATTGAACTATATTACAGTAATGTAGCTGTCATAACCATCATCCTCCATGTAAGCAAACATGGAGAAGAGCTCTTACAGATTTAACATGATCTGGACTGGCAGGGGAAACACAAAAAGCAAAAGAAAACATGTTATGCTCAAGATATCTCTTGAGACCCTATTATTAAAGACGGTACAACTGGTATGTGTATATGATATATATGTTCTCTTCCAAATAAATAATTATTTGTTTTCAGTTAGTGCTTTAAAATTATTCATCTACTTTAATAAATAATAAGTTTGTTTAATGTTTTCAATATTTTTAGGTTTTCTCCGTCTAAAATATTAGATTTTTCCTGTAAACTATACTGACTAAACTTCAACTGAAATCATTATCATTCCATGTATATCAATAAGAGTATTTAGCAGCTCAAGATACATTCCTGCTCCAATTTGATTAGGAAGACATCCTTTTTCAATTTGCTCTGGTTATAGCTTTTATTGGATTAAAAGATCCAGTCAGAATTGTCTTCTAGGGGTCTGGAGAAACTGTCACTTCCTTATTATAATTTTAATTCAGGCTTTTTTAATTGCTGCAGCTGTTTTCGCTGAGTCTTCTGTTTCACATGGCACCAGTTTCTGCCCATCTCCTTCACATCGGTCCTTTTCTTTCCTTTTGCTCCCTATGCCTCTCAACATCTCATTTTCATTCTTGCTGAACTTGGGGTGAAAAGGACATTTTCGAATCATGTCGGCCTGCCAATAGAGAGAAATGAAATGAGAAAGTCTCTTTCTCTCTTGAGAAGACCTCCCATCCAGGCCTGAGAGTTTCCCAGACCACTTTACCACTGCTACACAATCCAACCCATTGTTAGGTTGTTTTTCCGTGTTTCTCTGGAATCATTGAGACCCTGATTGTTTGTTAGTTATCCGAGGGATCCATAGAATTATTCCTCGCAGTCTTTTTCTTATTTGCATGTTGAAGTATAACAATAGAAAAGGACGTTGATTGGTATGAAGTTCTCTAAACAAATGCTGAACCTCTCCAGGGGAAATTTCTGCTTCAGAGAAAGTTATATCTTATACGAGGAATGGGAATAGCTTTTCTCAGTTGGTTCACACTGTAATGCGTTTCTTTTTTGAGAGCATAAATCAGCTCTTTCCATTTAAACCATAAGCATGCGCAAGACAGAGTAATTGTAAAGCATAAAAAAGAATAAAAGTTACTTATTTTTCAGGCTACATGCAGGAGGAGAAGAAAACATATTTTGGAAAATGTTTAGTTTTTAGACTCAGTTCTACAAGATAGTTATCTACAATCTTGAGGAAAAATTACAAGTGAATTGTAATTTTTGTGATGAAGGTACATAATCACCGTGATGTTAGTTCTTTTTTTTAAAACCTTGAGTTCAGCATGTTAGTCAACAGTATCTTGATTTATGAGTCACTTTTATGTTAACCTGTATAACATCAATATGCAAATGAGAGATAAAAAAATAATAATAATGTAAACCTAATAAAGTTTTTTAAATGTACTCTATATGTGCAGATCATGTTCAGAATTTATCATTTTTGTAACAAGTTGGACATTAGATCATTTCTCATGTCTTTGTTGCTTTTGTATTTAGAATTGTTCATGTTTTCATTTTATTCTAGAAGTCAAGTATTGCTTTAGTAGTTAAAGGGCCATTTAAAATTATGCTTTGTTATTTCCTTTGTCTACAACAGTAAAATAATTCCAGGGTTATTCTTGTTTCGCTCCCTCTCAGGAGCTACTGCTTAAAAAAATAGAGGATAAAATAAAAGTATATTAAATGATATTCAATTAGATATATACAAACTTGTGTAATAATACTTAGAAACTCTTTTTTTCCCTTGTATTTTTTGGTTACTGTCAACCTTGATCAAAGTGTCCTATGAATACATGGCCACAAGTTCTTCAGAGTCATTTCATTCAGGACTAAAAGCAGATTAAACACTTGCATGGCTCTAAACCCAGATGTTTCCCCCGTTCTTTTAGTCTTTTCTTTCCGCTCTGCTCAGTTGCAGAGGTTAAAGTCTATATCACTTGACAATTATATAGCACAGCTCTGGACAGCTTCCCTACCACCATCCTCCATTTTTTTCTGGTATTGACCCCATCGTGTTCTTGATGGTCTGCTCGCTTTCTCGTGTTCACTCAGTATTATTTTTAAAGCATTTTGGTCAGAACTTTGATCTGATCATAGTCTCTAAAATGTTGGGTTACAACCCATAATGTGTTGCAGGACCAGCAGGTGTGCATGACTAGTGGGTCTGATATGCTAGGACTCTGGGGTGAGGGAGGAAACACTTTTTTAAGGGTCCCAGGTGGAAAGTGTTTAACGGCGTTTTAGTGGATTTGGAGCTGGACTGATGTTACGTGATACTTTGCTCATGGGTAATGAAGGTTGACATAGTTGGAAAATTGGCACAGCAAATATCCATTGTGGTGAAGTAAGTCTACAGATAATGGTATTTGGCAGTAAAATCATAAAATATTAAATCACCCTTATTGTAAAGGTCAAAGAATGTGATTTCTTTATCCTGTTGTCAGTATAGAAAGTAGTTTGACTCTTTTACAGAAGTTTAACGTGTGGATATGAGCACACTCTAGTAACACACTCCTGTTTATTTGTGTCTATAGAAATAGGCTGCACCTCAGACCTTTCAACAGTTGCAGCTGCAAAATGCTAACATCTGGCAACAGTTAAATGACCATCTGTTGTTTCTGAGCTGCAGAAGAAATTTCCTCGTTTCAAATCTATATTGTATAGTTAGATAATTAAATGTGTTTGAGCATGCAGATAACATTTTATGCATTACGATCCATAACTTCAGGACGTACCTATATTAGAGGCAAAAAAAAAAAAAGTCTTCCAACACCTCCAAATTTTTCTAGTTAATAAAATGCATGAAGTACTTTTACAACTCTGCATTGGTGGGCTTTCAAACACAAAATAAAGCAATTGGAGTAGAAATGAAGCTTGTTAAGTTTCTCTTATAAATTCATTTTTAAAACTAATTACCCTTTTGTTACTTTGTGAAAAGTAATATGCTGCAATGGCTAAATATATGACTAATACATTTCAGTAAATTATACTACGTGCCCCGATGAGGTTTGTTTGTTGGTTTAAAATTAGTTTTTGACAATGATCAGTAAGCAGGTATTAAACATCTTTTTTGGCCCACATTTCTGTATTTAAAATTATTTTTATTTGGTCTTATCTTATATTCTTGTCTCAGATGTTGAGTCTTCATTAGCAGTAAGCAGAAAATTATCGTAATTAGTAGAAATAAAGATTTGTGTAAATTATTGTGTTTCATTCAATATATTGGTTTACTGAAATAAAATCTATAATTTATCAAACTTCACTATATTTATAAAAAATACCTCTGTGATTATAGAGGTATTTTTGTGTGTATACAGTAGCATAATCAGTATTAAAAGCATGTTTCCTCTCAGTACATATTTGCATTGACATAAAATGATGTCAGCTTCTCAAGTAATCCAGACATACAGATATTAGTCCTCAGATGAAGTTATGGGTGGAATATTGGAACAACACTGAGAAAAGATATTGAGCACACTTACAGAAATGTATTAAATACTTTATACAAAAGTCTTTCTTGGTGGTGACAACTTAAAGACATCTCATGTATGGGAAACTACAGGAGATGAAGTCATTTCATCTCCTTTTCACAAGGTGCATACATTGTTCATGTGTGCACCTGAACAATGCATACATTTCTCAGGTGTGATTTTTCACACAGGTCTTTAAATCTTAATGATTATGGAGGTTCCTGTCTTCTAATCTCAAGTTCTTTCTAATGGTTTAGTCATTCTAGCCGTTTAACTTTTGTTCTTAAACCACCTAAGAGTTTTCTTGGCTGTGGGTTTGGAACTGTTGTCTTCCTTGGAAATTGACACTCATTTCATTTTCACATTCTTTTCGAGAATGTGAAAATGACAGTACATTTTCTTTTCATGTTTCCTTTTATGGAGTCTGCCAGTGCCATATATTGTAGTACATTGCACAACACGATGTTCCCATCTGCAAACTTCATTTTTGGTGTGGTGATTTTGGGGTAACGTGCAGAACCTTTCTACTATCAAACATGTTGTATGCCATGAGATCCACAGAGTTCAAGATTGACCTTATCTCTCCAGTCTATACTCGGTGTTTTTGCTGGTTTATCCAATTTCCTGCAGAAGACTTGTTGAGATGAGTTTTCTTCAGCAGTGGAGACTTGTGCAGTGATTGTGCATAGAGGCCATTGTTTGAGTAATCATTGACTCTTGACTCCTGTCATGAATTGTCTTTTTACATCAGCAGTTGATTTATACACTTCAAGTTTTTCACTCAGTGGATTTTTCAGACATTTTAAATTGCAATGATAAGTAATGTGTTTTTAAACAGTAACTTTTTTTCGCCCACTTTTACCAACTGTATCACTCTTTAGCCAGGAGAGAACTGTTTTATCATTTCTACCAGCTGATAACCATTCACTAGAAATGCTTTTTGAATACTCATCTTACTTCTTTCTTGACTTGGTGTCTTTTTTAGCACTTTCTTTTCTTCATTTGTACAATACCTAATTTCAGTGTTATACATTATTTCCCTATAACTTCATTTCATGACTAATGTGCTTTGATTTCTTTATATGTGTGGATTGCTAGGATTGTTGCCAACATCTGGTGCACATTTTATGCCAATGGCCCCACTAGAAGTATTTAAACTGAGATAAATGTTCAATATTTTAACTGAAGTATATTTTTCTGGCACCTAATTCTAACCATGTGAATGCCACAATCCATAACAGTGCTTATCTTTTTATCATCATTTCTTTGGCTTGTAAAATTCTCATTTCAAGTAAGAACTTTTCATGTTCCTGGGTCAGAGTGTTTTACGGGTCAGAATTTAGGCTGCAATTTGTATCCTTTAGTCCCAGACAGACCAAAATGTCCCCAGCCTGAAGCTATTAAGCATAAGGGTCTCAAGATGTGAAATAATGATTGCTGTTTCAATAGGATATGGTGTAATTAGTGTTGTATTTTACTATATCTCAGGAACCCACCAGCTATTCCACTTGTAATTGGTAATGTATGGCATTCGCATAACTGAATGTCAACCCTAATTTGAATCTTTGTTGCTTCTATGGATGGTTATGGTTCATTTTTACATGCAATTCACAGCCTTAGCTGCTCTGTAAGTTCATTTCAGATAAGTTAATTTTGCTGTATGTTTTTTTGGAAACATAAATATTTTTATTGGTACTCATTAAAAATGAATGCATGAATTTATTTGCAAATTTTAACATATAGTAAAAATCTCTACTAAATGGAAACTGTTGCATGTTGGGTTTTTTTTAAATCTTTTTATAGGAGTTGATCATAATAACTTGCCCACAGGAAATGTGCAGGCTGCAGCTTCTCTGCTCAGTTTCCAAATGGCATGGCCGTATTATGATGGGATACAAAACGCCACTCCAAATCCCCATTGTTCTGCCCTCTCTGTGTTTCCGAGGCAACAGTCTCCTACCATCTGGAAGGCCCTCATCCTTCAGTTCCTCTTATTTCCCTCTAATGGGTTCTTCTCCTGTCCTGATTTTACATTTTCTTTAAGGGTTTTTTTCTTCTTCTTCTTTTTTTGTGTTACTTACACCTCATATTTGGTGCTCTAATTTGAACTGCCTCTTTTTTTTTACTCTTTATCATACATTCAAGTTTAACCACTTACTGTAGTGCGCTGCTTCCATTTGCTCTTCGCCCATTTCTTCCCATTCTCTGCACATTTGCATATGCTCAGAACATTTGTTCTCATTTCTCCACAAAGCATAGCTTTAGTTTGAATTATGCATCATCAAACATTCAAAGATGGCATTTCTTGAGTCCTAGTGCATAAACACTTACGTACACAGGGGAATGTAATCAAGTTGGTTTCCTTTACCAGTAATTCCTGCATGATATACTGCTGAATTAATCCTACCTGACAGAGCTTTATTGACAAAGACAGATAGGAGCCTCTGAACGGAGTTTAGTTTCATTGAAATGTGAACAAGTAAGTACCCAGGCGTCTGCACACATGTGGACTCCTCCAAAGTAGTTCCCATTATTCTCAGCAGATGCTGACCTTCAGCATGCTCGCTCTCTGGAGGGCAACACTTTGTGTTTTCCTTTTTCTTTTCTTCTGAATCACTAACCCCCTCTTCTTTGTTACTTTTTGTATTCCCCTTTTTCATTTTCATCCACTTTGTTATCTGTGTCCTTTCATTTCTATCAGTTTCAGTAGGTGTTCATATGAGGCTGAATTTCTCTTCGCTTGCAGCCACCATCCTCTTCTCTTCAGTTTTTGGACCTAAACTCCTCCATTCTTTTTGCTCTGTCTTATTCTTTGAATTTTTTTTGTTTTTGTTTTTACTCAAAGCGGTTTCTGTACTGCTTATCAGCTATTGCTATATTTTTTATATCATAATATTGTTTGTGTGATATTCACTTAGATCTTTCATGTTTTCTTGGTCAATAAGTCAAAGTAGTTGCAGTTAAAATATAATGTTGTTCCTTTGTGGAATAGGATATACTGGACTTTGCTTTATATTACTTTAAATGGTAACTATAATATGATTTTTACAACTTTTGTTTTTCAGTTGTGTTTAGTCCCATGGCCGAAATTGGGAAATATTCAAAAAAAAACTAGCATGATCCAGCAAAAGTTGCCAAAGTTTGATCATGTTTCAGACAAAACACCTCCTTTCAGGAGAAAAAGCAATGATTTTTTATTTTTTTTTTGTTTTGTGATGAGGAAGAGGAAATTATGAGCAATTTTTAAAATCATTCGCCTGGAACAGGCTAGCAAGCTACCCAGAGATTTAAACCTGCTCCTTGGTGAGCTCAGTCTGCCTGTACTGTATCAGTGACAAATGGCCGCTTGTGAAAAATATTGTAATTCAAAAAAATTTAATTATGTCATCATTAATGTAGATATTGTGATTTTTGCTTGGATCCAGATTCTGAATCTCACCAGAAAAGCCTGCTTTAATTGGACATCAGCAGCAATGAATGGAAGCAGCTGAAAGTCTCACGTTTCTGCACATAATCTATTTTACCCTTGAGGGCTTTTTGTATGGGTTTTATATGTTTATTAGGTCTAACATATTTGAATGAAAATGTTTCTTAGCAGACTCCTGCTGAACTTAATGATATGCAGAAAAGAGGTTTCACCCATTTAAACTGCAAGTGTTAAAGCAGGAGCATATCTGACATATATGCATCAAACTGACTGCACCACAGTTGTCAAAGCATTGAATCAACATTTTCTGACCTAAGTTATCCTTCAAATTTAAAATCAACTCATAAAACCAATTGCTGATCACATGTTTTTAGGGCTAAGTAGTTGGGGCCAAGATATTTAAATACATTTATTCTCTCTTCTGTTTCATTATCTTTTCCTGCCCCCACTCAGAATCATTCCTTTCTTTGACCTGTTAGTGATTGTCCAAGTTGTGTCAAATTTCCTAATAACCTATGACTGCTTGACTGAGACCTCGTAGTCTCTAGCAAATGATGTTGAAAATTTGAATGTTTTATCTTTGTTTTCTAATCCAGGTTGATAAGACCCAAGCTTAGCCTTTAACCTCTTCTTCTAAATGTGAGGTGGGAACCAATGGAGTGTCATGTGACTTCCATGAGGTCAAAAGTTAAGAGAGATTTTAAAACCAGGGGACAAGGAAACACACTCACACGTTCACCAATGGAAACCACACTAGCAGCTGAACCAACAGAATGCCATCTATGATAAACAAATGCACCCAGACACAGTGTGTAACCGCTTACCGATAAGTAGAAAAACAGCTTAGAGCCTCTTTGGGTTTCTGGGGTGTCACTCCATGTCATTAAGGAAAACCCTGATGTTCTCACTCTGCAGTTAGAGATCCACATGCTCTGCATGTGGATCTCTAATTTGTACACATTGGCTTGAAAGAGCTTGAAAAAGAAGCAAGACTTCTGACTTTGGATTTAATCTCAGAATTTTGACTTAAAATTTAAAAAAATAACTTTAATTGGTCAAGTAAATCTGACATGCTCCTCCAGAATGCTTGTTTGTTCCTACCACGTGCCCTTCTGCATTAAAGTCTGAATTCTCATGGAAACAAGTTATAATTCTGAGATTAAAGAACATTTTTTCTAAGCCCTAATCATCCTTTCACTCTAATATTTTTTACCTTGCAGCGACTACTTGCAGTATATGTTATTGGGATTTTAAGTGGTAAAACAACACAAAATTACATAATTAGAATCACAAATGAATATCTAAAGAGTGTGGCGTGAATTTTGGCGCAGGAACCTTTACTCCAATATCACTAATTAAAACTATTAAAACTATGTCAAAGGTCACCTAATTAGTAAAACAATTTTGGAATAGTTTGAGATTCTTTATCATTTTATTTTCATGTAAAATTTCTTACTCCTTCTCCAACATGTACAGACAAGGACTTTGACTTTTGGCAAGAATATCAGCACATTTAATCCATCCATCACATGTAGAAACTCCATGTGTGCGTGCCAATCTGCAGTGGCGTCGTTCGCTAGGTTTCCCAGATGTCAAGTGTTTCGTTGCTTTTTCATTTTGGTGAGAAGTAGAAAAGCAGGTGCTCTGCTACTTTTTATTGTTCAAAAAACTTTTCAGACTTTCTATGCAACAGGTTTTTTTTCTAAATTTTAATATGTTTTAAACCCAACCTAACAATTACAAGGTGCACATTTTTATGTTGAAAACATAAAATTTCTACAACGTTCACTCCAAGAACATTGTATAAAGCTTCTGTGCTCTGAAAGTTTGCTTCTATTCCAACTGAAGCACATAAGTAGGATGAAATTGATCCGTCCTCTGGGAGGACAGGCCAAGGGAACTTACAACATTTCAGAAAAGAAAAGAAAATCAGAGATGAGTTTGAAGACCACATATTGAGTAATAGTCACTTTTGTTTTTTTTTTTTTTTTTTTTCATCTTTTCATCTCTCTGATTAAAGTTTTATAATTAAGTATCACATTAGGACAATGAAACATAGTTAAAGTTAGTGTAGCTTCAATAACTTTAGATTGCTGCACCTTCATTATCACTATACATAACGAATTGTCATGACATAATTGTTGTGATTAATCTGTTTTATTACCATATCCCTGAAATTGTTGTGACTCTTTCTGGCAGAAAATCGGAAAACATAATATAATGCGGGTTTTATTTTGTGTTCTGTACAGACTAATAAAGAAATAACCTAATTACACCCACAGCAGTTATTTACTTTTCTTTCTCTCGTCTCCACTCTCTGAATAAATCATTGCTTCATCTTTTTGTTCTCTCATTATACAGCCTCCTCTCTATTATCTGTAAAATGTTTACTTTATGTTAAATTGATGGTTTGTGTTCTTACTTTTGTTGATGCGCTCTTGGAGTAATTTTGCTTGACCCGGCCACTCCTGGTAGGGTTGCATGTTTTCTCCATTTGTGGATAATGGCTCTCATTGTTGCTGACTGGAATCCCAAATACTTACAAATGGCTTTGTGACTTTTTAAATGCTACTTTTTCTTTTTGTTGTTGATTTTTTTTTTTTTTTAGATCTGGAAATACTGCAACTTTATCTTGTTCTACTTATGTGATTTATTGATTCTACAATTCTGACAGTAATAAGGGCTGGGTGTAGTTGGTAAATTTGAACCAAAAGAATCTGTTAAATAACAGCTATTTTTCTATTAAACCACTATTTTTTCTGATTTTGAAAAGAGTTTGATCTGAAAAATTTAATTGTGACCAAAAAAAAAAGCATTACAAAGTAAATACTTGTTTAATAGTCCTGCAATGGTGTTACATTGTGTGAATGAGCTTGTGTGTTTTTCAGTTGTGTAGCAGCTGTGTGCAGCGCTCCAGCAGTGTGTTTGTGAGGGAGAGGGGCAGGTGCGCTGAACATAGCGAGTCGTTGTTTCCTCTGAAATCCATCAGAAATCTTCCTAATACCATGGAATTAGAGCAGCTCACATTACTCTCAATTACTGTCAGACCTAAAGAGAAATTCCCCCCAATTATCCTCTCGAATATCTGACCTGATTTATGAGAGCACTATCTGTGTAATAACGGCAGTGAGGAAGTCATCCTTAAACAGGTATTACATAGTTAAATTTCACTTCAAACTGAGTCGTCAACGTCTTTTTTGTTCTGTTTGGACTGTTTTCAATTTGTCGATTTTTTTTTTTTTTTTTTTCTTTTTTCATTTTTGGTTTGATGACTCTCTCAATTACTTTAAACTACTTGTTGCATATGCCAGAAAGCTGTTCTCACTCATTACATCTGTTTCCCTCGTTCGGTCTTCCTCTCTACGTCTTTCACAAACGCATACACATATGCACGCATGAACACCAACAGGCTAACAGCCTCCTCATTGGGTCTAAACTCCCCTCCAGCTGTGCTCCAATTTGCCTCCTCCAGACTGTAGGGGGTTTGAGAGGGAGACGATTAGCAACTCGTCCTGAACGGAAACTCTGTGAGAATGCGTGTTTGTTTTTGTGAAAAGGTTTTTCTAAGTCTCTGCGTCTGCGTAAGTGTTTTTTTTTTTCCTTCTTCGATGCTCGTCTTTATCTGTGTATGTGTGCGCGTGCATGCGAGTACTGGGTTCCATCCACATTACTCCGTAATCCCCAGCTGCTGTGCAGTGCTGACTGGGTTCCTGGAGGAGGAATTCCAAACTTGCCACCGGATTTACAGTGGATTCTCTGAAGATTACCACTGGATTTCTGTAACATTTCATACCACGCCGGGGTTTCAGTGGTTGTTTTCATTTTCATGCTGACAAATGTTTTATGAAATTAATCATTTATTCTTCCAGTCTGGAAAAAAAAAACATACTGGCTGCATAAGAAGGAGAGGAGATACTTAGAGACTGAGTCAAATTAAACGGTTTTAATCAATCAGTGTTTTTATCTCTGTTTTTATCTCTGTCTGTGAATATGTCAACTATAAATCCATTTCATATTAAGTTATTGGCAAAAAATGTGCATGTGACATTTGTTACAAGCTAAGAAATCCAGAAATTAACCCAAAATAATCAAATAACCATGAATATAAAAGTAGAAGGGCAAGTGAATATGATTATAGAAAGTTATTTGGTTCTTAATAAAATGAAATTATTTGGAACTGATAACTAATGTTTCCTGTGTGAAAAAAGTAATATTATTTTTGATAATTTATTAATCTGTCATTTAACTATGTGAATATGGCCAAGGCTATATTCTGAAAACCACCACAATAAACATCATGATGCTACCACTCCATTGCTCTCCTTCATATTGTGTTTTTGAACGTCTTGTTCAGTTTTTCCTTAAAACATGGTGTGTGCAAAGGCTTTCAACGAATCAAACCTTGGTCTCTTCTCAATAGATTGTATTCTTCAAGTATTTATTGGTTTGTCCAAATTTTCAACAAAATACTTGAACATGCTTTTTTTTCTTCTCTAGTAGAGTCTTATGTTGTGACCTACCAGTTAGTAGTGAAACAAAACATTTAATGACAAAACTATTTAAATGTTAACTCTGCTTGAGCGTTTACAAATCATCCTACACAATAAAAGACAGGAAACGCAGCTATTTAAAGAAGAAAAACATAATTATTTTAAGGTATGCTGTCTAATTAACTTATACCTTACATATCTTACAAGGCAGATTCAATCAAATCAAGATACTCTGTAACAAACTGGACTGAATAAAGTAGCAGTTGTCCCAATTTTCTTAACCGTGTTTCACACTGGGGAAAAAACTTACTGGTAGTTTCCTAAAAAGCTGTCAACTTACAAAAACATCAAACTAATTCTTATTCGCATCCAGAAATATTTACATCTCATACAATTGGGATCATAGAATGATGAAATTTATACCATATCTATTTGAATTGATTTTTCTCCTTACTTCCCCTAATCTACTCCCTCTTTATGACTCTCTTCCCTGCCCTCTTCACCATCTCATCACATCTGCACTGCTCTTATCTCTGCTTAAATGACATTATCATGTCTAGAAGAAAAAAATGCAAAGTGACAGTCTGCCTTTCCAACATAAGCACAGGTATATATGTCTCTGATAGACTTACCATCTTAAAACATCTAAAAGAAGGACGACAGAGAATTAAACGGACACATTTGCAGACGGGGAAACTGACAGTCACAAGTTGGGGGGCTTTCCAGCTAAAGAGCAGACAAAATGGCTGCAGATTGTGAGAGGAGTGAAATTTGAGACGTCCAGCTGATACGCTGACCCTGAGTGAGTCCCAATACGTAGAGCAGAATAAGCCAGAAACCAGATGACAGGTGACGGATAGGCGGACAGATGAGTTGACTTAGCAGCAGAAATGTAAGGTGTGTGTGTGCGTGTGCGTGTGCGTGCGCTTGCACGTTTGTGTGTGCGTGTGCGCGCGTGTGCGTGTGTGTGTGCTCATGGACACATAAGTATGCTAACAGTGGATGTGGAGCCAGGAGGGGCAGAAGAAGACATCCGAAACACGAAGGGCATGCAGTTAGACACTTTCTCCAGCTGACCACCCAGATTGGCTCACGCAGGCATCAGCATGGAGACCACCAGCAACTATTTATGTATAAATCTGTTTTGTTTAGTCTCCTCCATGATCAGATTAACAATATATCTCCAGGCAACAGACAGTAGATCATTTCTGTGTTTGGTCAGAAGTTCCTACTTAGTCGAGGTTCATAAAAAATACATTCTATAAAGAATTGCTATTCCTAGTCC
Source organism: Poecilia reticulata (assembly GCF_904066995.2). NCBI lineage: Eukaryota > Metazoa > Chordata > Actinopteri > Cyprinodontiformes > Poeciliidae > Poecilia > Poecilia reticulata. The sequence continues at coordinate 39,025,778 of NC_088831.1, forward strand.
TGTGAATTCTGAATCAATTCAAAATGCTCAAAAGTTGTTTTTAAAAATGTGTTGAAGTTGTACATCTTACAAGACAATGTACTGATCCATAGCTCAAATTTTAATTCCGGAAATGTGTGATTGTAATCTAACTCGGAGTTACAAATTTGCCTAAACAAATTTAGTTCTTCTCTAATTTATACAGACATGCAAGCACACACGCAAGGCGGTGGCCGAATTTAAAGTGAGAGGTAAACGAGACAGATGAGCAGATCCAGAAAGAATGAGGCAAATGGCGTTAAGTGAGAGAGACAGAAAGATAGGGGATAAAACCTAATACCTCATAATGTTTGCTATGTGCTGAGCACATGTTTGTGTACTTGCTTTCCACAGGGCACAAGACATTAATATCTATTAACAAGTCCAGACTGGTTTACCACAGCTACGTGTGTGAATGTGTGTCTTTGCGTGCGTTAACTGAGCCCTATCCCACTTAAAACTGTCACATGTCACTTATATTCTGTTGCTATGTGATCTTTGGCTGCAACAGGCTCTTGGCTCGTCAGCGTGCCTGCCGCTTGCCTCCCCAGTCCGCAGCAGCCCACTTCCAGCAGCTTTTCATGAATATTTCAGCCTTACAGTCAGCAGATTGGCAACAGGAGAACTATTACCATTTGCTGGTTGTTTCTTGATAAAAATTCGTGGAAAGGTACATCATGAAAGAAACGAAAACAGCAAATGCGGCGTTCGTGGTGCCAGCAGTAGGTTGATTATTTGTGTTATTGCCGGTGATTTTTCAGGCTGAGCAGGGGGTTCAAGTTGGTGGAGTCATGTAGGTCAATCCTGTTTATTTCTCTGATTGCCTTTCATAACCTTGTCATTTTTGCAGATTTCACTCAGGTAGGAGTATTTGAAAATCTAAGTTAATTAACACAGCTCGCTTACTTTGAACCACGTTTATATAACTTTCTTCTTCTGAAAAACTGTTTGAACTTTGTATAACTAAGTTATGCACTGAGTACGAGCCTATGGATTAGGAAAAACAAAAGAATTAAACTAGAAAATACTATAGGTAGGTAGGTAAATGGGATGGATGGATGGATGGATGGATGGATGGATGGATGGATGGATGGATGGATGGATGGATGGATGGATGGATGGATGGATGGATGGATGGATGGATGGATGGATGGATGGATGGATGGATGGATATTGGTACTTCAAGAGTCACCACATAAAGATGTATATAGGGTAATTGCCATATTTGTTTCAACCTAACCAAGGCTGTGCTAAAAAGAAAAAAGACTGAACTGAGGTTTTAATCTAACATAAACAAAAAAACCTGGAGAACAAGTGGATAAAACGGTACACAAGATCACAGTTGAACAGCACAGTTCAATGTATCTGGAAAAGTTTTGGCAAAACGTAGAGGTATTTGGGAATATCAGGTGAGACCTACAAATATTAAGCTGTGGGTAAAGCAGGGAGATAGCAAGACCTGAAAGGAAATTGCTGAATAAAAAGACTGGGAAACACACAAACACGAGAGTGGCTAGAATTACAAGACCATATGTGACAAATTTATCAGGAACAGATGACCAAAATAAACAGGAATGAAGATCCGAAAAGAGAAATAAAAACTAATACTAAAACTTGAAACAGTATAAAGACTAAAATCTCTAAGCAAAGTCCCCAATTAATCACAAAACCATCAACTCTCTTTTTATAGACGAGGGCCGATGGATCCTGCTGACTACCCAATGCAGTCGTGGTCGGGTCATTACCCTGGACCTCCACAAGCCCAGTCGGGGTACCCCCAGTCACCAACTTACTCTAACATCAACTCCCAGTCTGGTCCGTCATTCTCCAACTTCCTGCCTGGCCAGCCTTATCAACAGCCAAGAGACCCTCGAGGGATTGAACCTGGATACTACCCTCACCCCAGGTTAGTCAGTTTACATATGTTGCATATGTTACAATTTTCTGTACAATAAAGCTTTTAAATTATTACTTTTGTACTAGTTGTAGTAATTTATAAAGCACCTTACATTCTCAACATTACCACTGGAAAAGATGAGGAAAAGGGTTGAAAACAAATGTCTTTAATTGTAATGGCATCACTTCACATACATCATTTTGAAAAATGGTACCTTTAATTTGAATTTAAAATCAATTTTTATTTAATTTTTAGAATTGCCACATTTCCATTAAAATCAAGTTGCAGGCAGTACAAGTCTTTCAGTCAAAAAATGTATAAGGTTAGATCTTACAGACATAGAGTGTCAAGTTGCTTTGTTGGTCACAGTTTCAGCTCTTTCAGCCTTTTAATTTTTGTTCTCGCTGTAAAAATGACCAAATTTGGACCAGTTGTCTTGTAACCATTTCCTGAATTGGTATGATCAACACAGATCTTCTTTATTTTAAGAACATGTTGTCTTGTCATTTTCAGAGGTGGAATACAATGAACCCACACCTGTTCGCAAATTTGCCTATTTGTGGATTTGTTTTGTAGAATGCAGCTCCAAATAGTTATAACTTTTTGGAATTTTTTTCACAAAGTTTTGGCTTTGTAAAAAAATCAAAAGAAAATGCAACTTGGAAAGCTGCAATACCCAGGGACAATGCTAATTGACTTGCCACAGGCTTTAGTGGGCAAAGCAGCCAATCCAGTAGGGTCTTTTTTATAGTCTTTTATCCTGATTGGCTGAACCTCCAACAGTGGAGCTTAGAAAGACTTTAGAAATCAGTAGTGTCAAGATTGTTTCGTAGTGTGTATTGATGTATATAAAGGTGCATTTAGTGCTTGAACATATAAACTAGGCAGTTATTGGAGTTTCAGAGGAGGTCTCCATTAATACTAGGGGTATTAATGGAGACCTCCATAAAATGGTAGAGTTTTATAATGGTAGAATTATAAAACTCTACCATTATAATTCATGATTTTTTGTTTTCTTGTTAAACCCAAGAGAAAAAAAAAATGGATAGCTAGAAGTTCTTCAACACTGATCAACTTAACATATAAAACTTACATTGAAAAATGGCAGGTTTACATTCATTTTAAACGTGTCGTTAGCAGTTTCAACAACACTGGAACTTGTAATTTTTTTATAGGTTTTTTTCCTGACTGAGTAAAAGCAGAGTGAGGGGCATTGTACATTTCTTTATTTTGACAGTTGGATCTTTCTTTGTCTAATTTCCATGGTTTCCTGCTGTCAGTTCCCAGCAGAGAGGACCTTTGCGGCAGGACGTGCCGCCATCTCCCACTCCTCCACTGCGGGCACCGCGGTACGACACCATGGCACGTGGAACTGTGAGTGGGGGCTATAGGTAGGAGATCATACCCGGACGATGACAGTTCCAGGTAATTTTTACAGTTATTTTTTGCTTTTATAAATCACTTATGTACTAATTAATTTAACACTGACTCTGATCTTCTTTAATTTGAGAGTTTTTAATTGGTTTCAGGCACCAAATGGAACCCAGCACTGACCAGTATGGTTATACTGGGGATGTAGGAGGAGAGCAACGCCAAACCAACTCCAAACAGAGGATTGCTTTCACCACAAGGTCCACAGACTGAAACGTGCGAAACCTACCAAACATTTTTTGCACCTTTTCTACTATTATTACCTTGATGAAAACCATCAAATGTCTGTGGTGTGGCTTGGTATTTTAAATTGCTTCAAAAAGATTCTGTGTTAAATGATTATTTTATACTTCACACATATTAAGATGTGAAGGTCTAAGTCAGTCAAAGATATCAAAGTAACAGGATCAGTTTAAATCCTGCATCTGAAGTCTCTACTGGTCCTGATGGTTCCTCTGCTTCTCCAAAGTAACTCAAATGACAGATTAATGAAAACAGAAACAGTACAACGGATGTTTTCTACAGAATACGATGATTAACACAGAATAGACTCTTGAGTGTTATTAGATTTGTGCATAAAACCACTTCTGTTCTTTTGAATGTGACTGGAAGTATTTGATTCACTGTGAGGAGGATGTACATTATGGAAAATGGAAGAAAATGGTTCAAAAATGTGTTGATATGTCAATGAAAATCACTTTAGAGCTTTATTCCATTGCTACTTAGTTTTGAAAATCTAAATCAATTCACGCATTACATACAGCCATGGCAAAAACTGATGTTTTCTACAGAATACGATGTAAGTGCCTCCCTCCATGCAATAATTTGTAGGAACAACTCGGTAGTTATTTTCTGTGTGACCACTTCAGTCTCTTTTCTTGTGGCAGAGGCGTCTGGTTTTCTGTTTAAGATTATTTTAATGCATTTATTAATGCACAGCTCCTTAAAGTCCCATCTATCTATTGTCCAATAAGCGTATCCCTATGGGATCACCAGGGGGGCTGGCGCCTATTGCCAGCAGTCAACGTGTGAGAGGTAGGGTACACCCTGGACACGTCACCAGTCCATCACAGCGCTCTATAAGGATCCCTTCACAGCATTTAGATTAGGTCTGGACTTTGACTGGGTCATAGTGACATTTTGAATTCCTTACTTTTTGAGCCATTCTTTTGTAGTTATTCTCCAGTGCTTGGGACACAATTTTGCAATGTGACTCATTAATATTGCCAATTTGGACTCAAATTTTACTGTATGCAAAGACCAACACATGAGAAGTTGTGTAGTCCAACCAGATGCAACTTTGCAAACCTAAGTCAAGCTGCCATTTACTTTCATGGAACAGAAACTTTCCCTTTGTAAACCATTACAGACATCCATACTATTTCAATATTTTGTAATGTTACATTAAATATGCCAATCTTTGGATTTTTGCTCATCTTTTGCAGCATTGTAGGGCCTTACATGGGTTTCCACTATGGGGAAGACTGGCAGCTGCCTTAAATATTTTTATACTTGTAAATAATATTTCTAAATGTAGAATGATGAACTTTTTAAAAATTTAGCCTTGCAGCCCTTTCTAGATTGATGCAGTTGATTCAGTAAATGTATTTCCATCTTGACATTGCCTAAGTGTCAAAGCCTTAATTTTTCTGATGATCAAGTAATCAAGTGTATTTGATCATCAGCAACTCGGTGATAATTTTTCTAAATCCTCTTAAAGTGGCTACACATGGCTATAGACAGTCAAAGAAAGATTTATGACAAGCCGAAAGTACCTTCAGAAAAAAAATTTTTGTGTGTGGGCGCTGCCAGTGATTTTTTATTTTATTTTATTTTTTATTTTTGCCAGTGAGCCATTTCCTTAACTCGACTTTTAATTTCTTAATTCCTTTTGATTTTCTTTATGACTCCTGAAGTTACATCACAGTAAAGCGCTGTATGAAATCTGTCCCTGTGTAATGATATGCTTTTAATAACATTACACTTTTTCATTTTTAATAATGATATTTCTGTCAGTCAACTTGAGTTTAATTACTTTTCCAGCACAGAATTAGATAAGATCCAAATGGGAAACTTTATGACTCCAGCTCAGTGTTAAACTTAGTAATATTTCACATCAGATAAAAATATTAATAATCAGCTAAATCTCAAATTTGACATTTGCATCAACCTCTGATGACATTAGCTGATCTGGACCTTCACTAACTTTATTTAAACTAACTCCTACTTGAATGTATGATGAACTCTGATGTTTTTACTATCAGTATCTCATGTCTTGCGTGTACAGTCTGGTGGTAAAACTGCAGGACAAACTGCTTTTAGTTTCATTTCACACCTGCTTCCAAACATCTGCGTTCTGCAACTGCTTTAGGATCAAACCAACCCAGTTGTTTTTTTACAGAGCTGACACAGAGCTCCGCCTCTTAGTTGCACTGAACTGTTGATTTACTGAGAGTTAGTCAAGAGAAACATGTTTGTTTCACACTACTCGACTCAGCAGTATTAACTTCAATTGATACTAAATGTTTTTATATATGTAGGATTATGTTAAAGACTGAGGATTAAATCTCAATATAGTGAATGTTCTGAGGAGGTTACCATGAATCTTGAAAAATAATGAATTTTCTCATACAAATATAGATTTAATTACATTTTTTGGATACATGTTTGTCAGATAAGGTTTAGAATAAGAAAGGAAGGAAGAAAGAAAGTGAACGAAGGAAAGGAAGAGGTAAAGAGATCTTTGGACACTAATGAGCAAAAGCTCAGAAGTGAGAAATAGAAGTGATGGAAGAAAGACGGAAGGAAGTCAAAGGTCATCTCACACTCTCGTCATTTTGTACTTTTGCTGGGGTTTTTTCTCTTTCCGTTTCTGTTCCCAAATAATCCCCTCCGTGTTATTATGGCTTAGTAAGCTCTATTTCATTGGAGTTCACAGAAACCATAATCAGTAAACGTAGAGTGTGATCAAAAACTATAAAGTAAATCATATTCAGTTAAATCATATGTGCGACTTGTTTATTTTTATGGTTATTTATCCTCACGATTCATCAAAAATACTTAAGTAGTACCTTGAATAAACAAACTGACATGCCGTGGTAAAATACACGACTACAAAATGTTTTGTTTACTGGTTAGGAATACAACATGTTGGTACGAAATGGGTTTGTGAGTTGCTGAAGAGGCGTTTTGACCCGGAGTCTCTACAGAGAAAGGAAGTTGTGGGATAATGAATGAAAACAAACATTTTTCTGAAGAAGATGTGTTGCAGAAGTGAGGCTCGGCAGTTCGAATGTAGAAATTATGTGAAAAGAAATCGCTTGTTTTTTTGTTGTTGTTGTTTTTTTTTAATTTTGAAAAAACTCTTTTAAAAAACCCTAAAAGTAAAATTGTTAGTATTTTGCTGAAAGAGCAGCAGTGAAATGTTTTGTTTTAGCTTTTAGGGCAAAGTTACAGGAAGACAACACAATACTGAACATTTTTTGTGTGACTATTGTTTTTTCCTTCAGTTTTAACATTTAAGCAACACCTACTGTTGCTTCGAACTCAAAACAATGCTCCTTATGTAGATTAAACTGTTATCGTCTTACCTGATAGGCCGTCGAAGCAAACATGTTCATAATATAGTTTAGAAAAATGTGGGAATTATTTTCCACACCAGGATAAAATTGGACACAAAGTCAACTAATAATGGAAAAAAAATTAACTCTATATATTTTCTAACTTGCCACATCCCAACTTCAGTTAAAATTTTTTTTGCCATATTGTAGTTTCAGTTTTCCAGTTTACTTCATCATTTCTGGAATATACTTATGATAAAACCTCTCAACACACTCTAAGGTGAAGCTTTTGTTTTAAAATGTCCACAAACCTACAAAACTGTCCAAAAAATTGAACATAAGACAGAAAAAATAAAGGTTCCCTGAGTTCTAACTGCCTGATTGACTTTGTGGACTTTATTGAATCCAGATGTGATATTAAAGTGTATTTCTGTTCATTTTATACCAGCACACACTTCACATATATGTAAATCTTCACAAGCATTTTATTTCTGTTATTTCTATGCTATGATATTGAATGTTCATGGATTTAAACAGAGCCACAGGCTGTTTGGGTAAGGTTGCTGTTAAATCAAGATGTGCTGCAAACTCAGTTCATGCTGTGTTGAGTTTAACACCAAACGTCAAAAGGTTGATTGTTGCATTGAGTGTTTCTCGATTTTGGTAATGCGCAAAACCAAACAAGGAGTTTGCAAGAACAGATCAAGCATCCCGTCTGGCTCTTGAAAACACGAGTTGCACAAGTTGAAGGTACTAGCTTCGGTTTTACGTTGTGAAGGGTTCTGGTACTGCTGGTTCTGCCTTCACAGGGACCAGTGCATGAAGGAACCGTTTTAATAACCTCTTTGTCTTAGAAGTATAACAATTTTTTATTACATTGCTTTGTATCTAAAAAATCTCAGATCTCATTTTATGATGTTGCAACAACTTCATTTCTGTTTTATCAGCATTTTTATATTTATGTGCATATCATCTTTTTTGCAATAAAATATGCTTTATTAAAGACTTGTGTCATCATTTGAAAAAAAAAAAACAAACAACTAATGGTTAACATTTGCTCTTTAAGCTGCAATTCATGCCCAGCACATCTGCTGCAGTTAATTTAATATGAGTCAGGAGAAATTATTTCCCTTATGTCCCCCATACGCTGCAAGGTGACTCATTAACATTGCCAACCCAATTTAGTCCATCGTTTAAGCTGCTGATAAACTGTACCTTTGTGATAAGAGATGGATGTTAGCCCCAAATTAATGGAAGACTAATTATCAATTAGAAACAGAAGATGGAAAAAGCTGATTGCGGCTGAAAGTTTTGTTTTTTTTTTAGCATAAAGTTGTGTTACTATTAGGTCATTCTCTTCAGCTGAACGGACCTGTAGGTGCCGTCCTATTTGTCAGACGCTAAAGGTGCTTTGGCTGCAGTCTCAGGAGTTTGCAGTAATAAGACTCAGAGGCAGAGGAAGCGTTTTATCTGCCAACACTTAATTAGCATATCCCACACTTCCTGGCCAATGGGGATACAGTGAGGAAGTAATTAAATTCTCCTGTGTCCCTGCCAAGGTCTAATGTTGATCTACAAACTGTGTGTGCGCCATTTAGTGTTCTGATTGTGATTTTTGTTTTGTCTGGACTTCAGTGACTGTTACTACAAAAGTCTTGAAAACTAGTCCTGATCATCAGATCTCCCAGCTTTTCTCAAAGTTTTACTCTGAGCTCTGGCTGCTTTTTTTCTGTTTTGTTGTGTTTTTTCTCTGATTTTACATTTTTGGTCGCTGTCTTTTTTTCTACCTGACAGTTAAACCCTGTTTTACAGTGATTGCTCTTGTACACCCAGTGTGACATTGCCCCTGCTTCTAGTGTGCATGACAAACAAAAGCTGGTGGAAGAATAAAGAGAAAAAAAAACGTTTATGCTGTGCTTTTTATATAATATAATCCAAACACGGTGTCAGCAGGTCAGAAAACCGGAGGACATGGTGTATGGGGGATTTTGTTCTGCCATAATTCGAGAGCACACATTTTCAGTCTGAAATCAGGATTACATGTCTTTTGTTCTCAAATCTTTTATTTCTTTTGCTTACATTTTCATTTAGAAAGTGACAATAATCTGGTGTTTCTCCTTTAGCTACACTTAGTGACCAAGAAAACATCTCTAAAGGCTCAAACAACAGCCGAGCACCATGTCAGAGTCCGCTCCCCTCCAGTAAGATTAGAATTAGCTTGAATCTGCTCGGTTGGACACTGGAGATCCTCGTCTGGTCAGTCTTGCTTTCTGCTGAGGCTGCAGATGGTGCAGGCAGAATCTGCGGCGACCTTGTGCTTGTAAATTCTCTTTACTATATTTGACAGACTGTCAAAGAGCCTGGTTGACTGACTGTAAGAAGGAGTCACTGACTGACTGGGTGTGTAATTGTTCCAAAGGCAGGTCTGGCACACTGTAATTATTAGCAGTTATTATTAGTAATTTTAATAAGCATTGTAAACCTCTGTAATTAGGATTTCCTATTATGAGTGGCTGCCAGTTTGTGTCTCTTTGGGAAGGTATTGTTCAGTCACGGTTATTACTGGCAGCCTGGCAGCTGCCTTTTGTTCCTTTGACTTCCGATTGTTTTGCATGTACACATTGTGTTTGAAGGCTGTCCTTAGAAGAGCCAGACCTTCAGCCCTCCTTAATTAGTGTCAACACACAGCCCTGCCGTCTTCACAATGTGGACTCAGGAATAAGAAGAGACAAGCAGGCCTAGGGTTCACATCTGGTTGAACTCTCATCTCTTAGAACAACAGTTTTAATGTAAATGATTTCTCCCGACGATGGGATTGGAGCTTTTAGGGGTTTAGAAGTTCAGATGGACGCTTTGACTGATTGTGACCTTGTTCTGCATAAATCGGTAGATATGCAGAAGTGAAACACAAGGCAGAGTGTCAGATTTTCATAAAGTCATCAGAATTCATATCTCTACTCAGCAATTTTTTTTTTTTTGTATTGGAGGAAATTAAAGGAATTGCTGAATTTGGTACATGTTACACGTTGGGTTGTTTGAACAAATGATGAAATATCAACAGTGGGAACAGAGTGAAATATCAACTAAAAGTAAAAGTAAATTGAAAACAGCTCAGTTACGTTCGCACTTTGGTTTTCTGCAGAAAATACATAATATGGCAACTTGTTAGGAGACTCGTATGCATAAAACATGTTGCTCCATAACTTAAACTTTTCTTAAATTTTTATACTATGATGCCAAAATTACTGGCACAACACACAAAATCACTAAAATTATATTTTCCAATCACTTCCATGGCCTTAGATGTATAAAATTGAGCATCAAGGCAACAAGCCTACAATTGTTCTCATGAGAATTTGTCGCTCTCAGCCTTCTCACTGCCCAACAAAACTTTGGTTTTAAGATACACTTTTCAACCCAGTATTTGCTCCCGGCATTTTCTTTAGTTTATGTATTTCAGTGTACTATTTATGTATAGCAATTAGCTATAAAATGAGACAGATGAAAATAGGTTTCATCTGTGTCCTAACTCAACTTTTGATCAAATTTAACCGTCGTGGTCAGAGCACTTCCACTTCACACTCTGGGAAAATGTGTGAAGAAGTCCATGAATGTGTCAGAAACATCCTGGAGAACAGAGGTGAAGCGCTGCTGACAGTAAATTCTGTTTTTGTGTCCGTGTCAGTCCTCAGATTCACATCCTGACAGGGTCACGGACAGTGCATTACGAACACTGAGTCCGTCCTATTAAGTGCCTGTGTGTAAAAATTACATTTCCTCTGTCCCCTGTGCACAGTAATGACTGGTGGTAAACTCCTCTGGCAGCTGTTTCCCTTCTGCCCCCCTCACCTCCCACCCCCCACCACACACAGATACGCATCTCCTCCGGTGTTAACCTTGAGGCATCTCGCTCGCTCTCATCCTCTCCATGTCTTCGTCGCTTGCACTCATCAGGATGAGGGGAGGGTGAAGGCGACAGACGTGTCTTTGTTTTTGATCCATTGATCCACGCTGAGGGGGTTTCTTCATGCACAGCGGCGCTTAAAAGGATTCTGTTTGTTAAACTTTGTCAGATTTTATCCGCATATGCACACTAACTTTATTTTATTAAAACACAGCGTGTTTATAAACGATTTCTGCTATTAAAAATCTGAACGGTCAGTCGTGCTTTTGTATTCAGAACCATTTTCACTGCTGTTATAGATGGAGATTGTATTTGCTCCGGTGTTAACCTCAATGCACTGGACTGTCCACTGTTGCTAGATGTTTGCTCAGGAGAAGGAAACATCTGTGATTGCTGCAAATTCAGTGACTTGATGCAACTGCCTCAGTTTCCTGAGACCAAAAAACTTCTTAGCAATTGGCAAAACAGGTCGAAGTTGACGGTAGTGTTTTATAAACAGGAGTGATTTAGAATGCATTTAAATGAATTTAAATCTCCCCATACCATTAGATTGTTTATACATCTGTTTGTATAAATTGTATGAACTTCAATCTTTTTTTGCAAAGTGCGCAGAGTTAACATTTGTTGTGAATTGATGCTATAAGAATAAATTGAAATTAATTAAATTGAAAGTTTTATCAACTTTATGCATTAAGAAAACTGAATTTCCTCCTATTTTTTGCATCTTAGTTAAATATCAAACAGATTGGACTGAGAGCATCTGTGAACATCAGTTTGCACAGATTCTAGACTGTATTTTGGTCTGGACTTTGACTTGACCGTTCTAACACATGAACATACTTTGACCTAAGTTACCCCATTATAACTCTGAATGTTTTGGGTCAATTTCCTGTTGCCAGTCTCAAGTCTTTTATATACTCAAGTCCTTTCAGTCAACTTTGACAAGCTTGAAGAAATGTTCCCTCACAGAGTTATAGTGTGAAGCAGAAGTTTTTAATTAAAAACAACAGTTTTCTGTCAGTCATGTGCTGTTTCTTTTTTTTTTTTTTTTTTTTTGTATTTTCAGGATGGGTTTTTTTTATGTTGGTTTCAGTCGTTCCTACTCACTGGTTCCCATTAATTCCCTCACAACTGCAGTGAGACACAAGCCTCACACCTGGTCCATATTCAGTGATCAACATTGACAGAATAAATGCTTCTCGGTTGATTTAAAAAGCTAAATTACCTCCTGAGTATTTCAGATTTCATTCATTTGATTGAAGTGTGGTGAGTCAGGGACACATTTAAAGCCTGTATGACACCAGCGCCTGAGGACTGCTATTGAACATAAATGTATTAATATATGATATAAAATGTGTGGCTATGCCAGTTTTTACCAGTCAGGAGATCACTCTGTTTCTTTTGTTGGATGAAGAGCCATAAATTGTCAGATTTCCTAAGAGTAGTATGGCCCAGATTGAAATCATTAGTGATGGGTTGTGAAATAAAACCATCAACCATAGAAAATTAAATTAAATGTTGGATTAAAGATTATTTTGTTTTTCAGTCTCTGTGATGCATCGACACACTTAATTACCAGAATTAATATGGTAGATGTTGACTACATTAGTAGAAAACAGAAGTTGGAATGGACAAAAAGGCCAAACATGGTGAAAGCCAAGAACACCGAGCTGTATAGGCCTAAAAAAAAAAAAAAAACATGTATATGACATGAACATTTTTTGAAGTTAATTATTTAAGATGGAGAAATCCAACAAAAACTTGGTACAGGACCTGAGAGAAGCCTCATCCTCCCGTTAATCATCTGCTGTTTTCAGCTAATCGTTCTTTGAGAATCACCTTGTTGGGGCTAAAATCCTATTCCATGCCTCCTGTGCCATCTTTGGTATTGATTAAAATATAGTGGGAACACTTGGGTACCTTTGCAAGATGCTGGGTACAAAAAACAGATTTATATTCCAGAGTTAGATGGCTTAGTAACCAAAGAGCACAGACAAAACACATAAATATATATATAAATATATATTAAAATATAGATGGTTTCCAGGTAGCCTGAAGATGTATTGAGCACAACCTCTTTCAAATATAACAAGAAAGTTCATCTGTCAGTCTGGCAGCTTGGGCAAAATCTAAACAAATGAGGGATGACTTGAAATATAGACTCTGCAAAATATTTTCATCTGACCTTCTGGGTAAACATTTAGCTTGTCAAATGACATCACCGTTGTTTTAACAAACACTTCTGAGCTCCTGTCGACGTCCTCCTATAACTACAACTCCTTAACCAAAGTGTGATTTTTCCGTCTTAATGTGTGTTCAGAGGGAGACGTTAATGAAAGTAATTTGATGTCACTTTGTGCTGCACTAAACGAGGTTTGTGGACTTGATTACCCTGAGATTAGTTTCTAAATTACACACAAACAAACATCCCATCCATCAACCACGTAATCATGGTCTGAAATTTGTGGGGTTTACCGAAGCTGCAGAATTAGTTGAGGGCCATAATGTGCCGCATGAACCAGTCTGTGGATAAACTTTCTGGATTAGTTAAAAGGAACTTTGGGAACGGCTAAATTTAAAGCTTTCCTCTGAGACTCGCCGCTGCTTCTGTCTTTCACAGAGACGCAGCCATGAGCCTATAGGCTCATCCGATTCTTAAACAGCCTGCCGGAGCGATGGGACCAGCATGACATGAGCAATTAAAATCGGCCCAAAAATACATCTGGCTCTTTCTTCAGTCCATATCCGAGTTTATACAGTGTGGCTGAAGGGTTGTGCTCTAATGGCTGGAGGCAAAAAAAAAAAAAAAAAAAGAATCAAGGAGGGTTTAAACATATATGCACAAAAAGATTCTTGTAACGTTTTAGTTCTGAGTAAATAAAAAAAATGTTGTTAAACATTTGAGTTAAATTCTCTCCAAGAGCAATGTCAAGTTTCACTGCAAGACCAGATCCTGAACAAAACTGAAATGAGTGGAAAGAGATCCAAGGGTGTGAAGAGCGAGCAGTGAGGATAGATGGACAGGAATGGCAGGAAAAGGATATTGCACACAGATGGGCCGCAGATCCATTATCTCCTAAACCTTCATTAGTTTTATGAAGAATTCATGCAGCAAGAGATGATGAATCCTAGAGAGAATTTAATTTGACGCCTAGTCTGACATCAGAGGAATCTGGTTTGTTACATTGCACCTGAAACCAGGTGTGTTTCTCCCTTCTCTGTTTTAGCAACTTATTCTGATTGCTTCTCTTTACTTTTCCAAAATTAAGAATTGTGAAGATACACCCCTTGAATTAGTTCAAAATTTTTATATTACAACCACAAACGTTAGATTGTATGTGGTAAACCTACAGCTCTAAATTATTAAGTCTCTCTTAATAATTTTGGCCAAGTAGATACAACAGGTGTTTTAAAATATAGACGTAATAACGTCAAATGCTGAAAAGCTGAAATTCATCCCCAAGCAAAACGAAAGAAATTACATATTGTCTAAAAGTACAAAGTTGATTCTAATGCCTACAAATGAACAATTTCTCTAATTGGAGGAACTAAAATCTCTAAGTTTTCCATCTTGACTGTAGTCACGGCTAAGTTCAGATTGAGGTTGAAAGTTTAGAAGATCCGATTTCATCCCTTTAACTCTCCCAGCTCTCCAGATGGCCGGTCCATCTTTGGGTACAGGATTGAGCCGATACCAGTGTGATACTGGAGCCAAAAGTTGATCTTCTCACAACTCTGACGAGTGCCATGTGCTGGCACCAGGAAGCGGTGGACAGATTCTCACCCAGATCCCGTGTTATCCTCTGGAAGGCTGTAAAGGACAGAGTGGAGGAGATGGATGGACTAAGTGAGGGGTTCTTATCGGGTCAGGACCCTCCAACTGTCCTCCTCTTTCTTCCCTCCATCTGTCCATTTGTCATTCTCTCTACAATTGCCCAAGTTTCTTTTTATCTTCTTACAGGACAGTAATTCTTTGCAAAATACTTGGCTTTTCTGTATATCCAGGGTGTATTAGGGTCTTGTGCCTCTGTTGCCTAAGATGTGCTTTGGATGCAGGATGAGGGATGAAGGAAAGGCTTGACTACTGATAGAGTTAAAAGGATGCAGAGTGTTACAGGATTACGATCAGTTTGATGTTTTCCTCTTTCACTGCTCTGCTTTGTTCCCTCTCTCTAAAGTGAGAGTTCAGGTTCTGGTTTGAGGCCCGGTTTCTGTAAATTTTAGTACTTGTCAGCATCTTTCCGCTGGAAAAGCTTTTCTAATCAATCTCGGTTTGGAGAGAGAATGATTTGTGTAAAACTTGGATTCAAACTAAGGCCTGGTCAGAGTGACCGTAGGACCAAAGCAGGTTATTTCTTTGTAAAGAATATTTCTTTGTAAGCTTCATAAACTTTTCTGCATTAGATGATTATTTACAGTTAAAACCACAAACCCTTTCTCTCAATGCCAGAAGTTAAACCAAACCAAACTTCTCCTTTTTTTTTTTAGGTCAGTTAGAATCACCTCATTTATTTGTATGTGCTAAATTTCACAAAAAGAATCTGGAAGAGATTTACTTATTAAAGTCTTCAAAGTCAGAAGTTTACATACACTTCCTCAGCCATTGCATTGATCCTCCTGACAGAACAAGTGCAACTCTGAGCAAACTCTGAGTAAATTACAGTCAGGACAGAAAGCATCACAACCTCCGAAACCATCTCTGGTGGAAGACCACATCCAGCATTCAGAGAATGTAAAAGTAAAATCAAAGATCTGTTTTCATTTATTAGGTGAAAGAGGTAGACTACATGCAGAACATTTGCTGCCACTTTTTCCATTAACAGCTGCAAGTTTTCAATTTCTGCTCAAAACAAATAGAAAACTGTATTATTTCTATGATTAAAAGTTCCTTCTTCTTTTCAGAGAAACGTTAACATTTCACAGTAATACTCAGAAAATACTAACCATTTCCATTGACATGGACTGGGAGCCGACACACTTATCCAGAACAATGCAGTAAAGCTCAGATCTTTAATTTGAAACAAACAGGCTGAGAAACTGTCACCTCATTTAGCAAGTGGAACAAACAAGGTCCTTTTGTCCATTTGTAAATTGTAAAGAGAATATTTTGTAAACAGAGCTGCTTAAATTATTGAATAAGGACCCTGTTGTTTCCCACCAACCTCTCATTAATTTCAACAGAAAATAGACGGCAGTGAAGCATTTCACCAGGAAAAGTTTGCATTATCTGGGATTCTAAGCAAAGAAACAGTAGATATAAAGCATAATTACTGAAGACATTTGAATTATAACATATTAGAAATGTTGTACTGTTTTGGTATTTGCTGAGGACAAACTCAGGGCAGATAGATTTTTATAGCTTTAAAAACAGCTATAGTCAGGCTTTAATATCATCTCTCAAAGTGTTGTTTAAGGTGAGGGATGTTGATTTTGTTGTTGTGATGTAATTTTAAGCCCTGAGTGTGTTCTATGGGAAAAAGGCGGGATTTGGTGCATTTGACTAACACCAGCACTAGAGCCTCTTGATTTATACCAAACCACGCTTTTATTGTTCCAACATAAAAATGTGCTTGGGTGTCAACTTTATGCTCTTTTTGGCACTTGTATACACTCAGAGCGTTATTTCCATTCAGAAACATGTTACTCATCAGTCACCAGTGAATTAATAGCACTAGGTTTGCACCAAACATTTAGGAACACGTATCAAATAAGAAACAATTTGAACAGGAATCTAATTAGTTTTCTAGGATTTGACATCCTTTGCAAGCTTATGTTTTTTCTTTACAATATTTACTTAGCTGAAAACTGTAATGTGACATAAATCCGGTATGACAGAAAACAATAACCCCTCCAAAAGAAAGCATTTAGATTCATATTTGATTTAAAAAACAAATTAATAAAATACAGTGTAAGTATGTCTAAAAACATAGCTATTTTAATTCCACAATGAAATGATTTCCTTGCTATCTTTCACATAGAAAATCTTTGAGAAGAGCTCCTCAGCTTCTGGCAGATCCACGCTGGAACGTTGCCAAGAAGGATTCTTAAATCACAAGAGGCAAAATCCTCACATCTGATAGCAAACTGTGTGATTCAGCTGCAATGTTCAAAGCTACAAGCCTTGAAAACCTCATACTAACTAAACACAATCTCATTATTAGAGCTCTTACAGGCAAACATGGTAGTGGCTATATTGTTCTGTAAGATGGAAGGAAAAATGAAAGTTTCTGAATTATGTTAAAATTGTCTTTCTTTGTATTTTTCTGTCTCATTTTCTCGTGTATTTAATCCTCCCTAGAGCTGCCAGGGAGACATTCTCTGCTGCTGGGATCATGTTCTGAAGTGTAGTTTGTTTTCTTCATGCTTATCACTGGTTCCCTTTTTAAATCTGATTCCGTGACAAATCTTTAGCTACTTCTGTCTCCCTTGGAACATACACATTTCATACAGAAACTTTCTGAATGATTTGTAGGAAATGATTCAGTTATTATAAGGTTTGCCTTCTAAGCTAAATAACTTCCTCAGATGTTTTGGGTAACTTTCCACATGTTTTCTTTTTATTATATTGAACTGAAACTTTTTCCATTCCTCTTTATAAAATACATTATTTTATAATCTATTTCCTTGACGCACAATTGTACTTGTGTAATCATTACTTAATGGAATCATTGAATAATGATTACCCTTATCATTTGTCATTGATTAATAAACAGTGTGTTCATTGATATCTCATTGTCAGGTCTTCCTTAACAGGGAACATTGTTTTATCCTTGTAGGTAAATGCGGCACATGAACTAGATACTTTAAGAGAACCCAGGAACAAAAGAAAACTGTATTTAACTGTACTTTAAAAAAAAAAAAAGTTTTTTAAAGATGCAGAACACAGATACTGTGCAAGAGACTTATTGTCATTATTATTATTTCATTAAATACTTGACATACCAAGCTGGAGAGGAGAACCCCACTGAGCTTTTCCAGATTATTCTGGAGAATCTACACTTGTTTCACCGCCGATGACAAAACGTCTGTGAAATATCCAAGAAATCAAGACGTTTGTGACTCTCTGAAGGACACGTTTAATGTGTGTCCTGGAGTTTGTTGACGTACATTTGAAACTTCTCACGCACTCTCGGTACAAACTCTTGACGTACATTTACTCTCATGTATTAAAAAGACAGAGTCCAGAAAGCAAAGGGTGACAGGGGAAACGTAAACAGGCCTGACAGGTATGCTAACACCAACCTTTCTCCTGTAAACTCAAGATCTATTTTCTTCCTCAGACTTGTCTCTGCTTTGACTTTTAGAAGACGTGATATCCTCTGAATTGCTGTTTTTGCCTTTGGTTCACACATGGGACCATGGTCAGAATGTGGATCTAGGAAATGGAAACTTTTCGGGACTGCTACAATAAACACAGCAGAGATTGAGTGCAGGACCCGAAACACTTATTGGCACCCAGACAAAGTTTGGGAAAAGCCTAAAAATAAAGTTTTTTTTTTGTTGTTTTCGTTTTCTTTTGCAGCATCATAATCTCTTACTGATTCATTCAGAAATGTTTCAGTTCAGTTACTGACAGCTTTAACTATTCATCTGAAGTAAAAAAAAAGTTTTTCTATTAGTAACTGTTAAAAGTCAAGAGAACATTCTTCATATAGGAAAGACATGCATTAAATTTTGTTAATTGTAGCCATTTCCTAAAACAGCTGATAAAGATATAGATTGATAGAATATTCTGTCTATTATCTGCACCAGTCTGCTGCAGGTAATATCTGGTTTTCATCAGACTTAGCGACCCACTGCCACCCAAAGGTTACATGTCAGTCAATCTCTTATTGGCTGATATGTTATTAAATATGACCTATTTTGCTTCCTTGAACAGATTAGCACAGGTCTACAGGCTATACAAAACATGTTCATTACATTTTATGCACACAAACATTCTTAGATAATGAGATTTTAGTCTGGTCAGTTCTGACTATTTTGAGCTCCTTTCAAAATCAGGTGTTTTAGGGTCTCTTAAAAAGCAGAAGTGGAGCCTCCTGCACAACCAACAAGTATGTGCAAGTAAAAACAAGTAAAAAAAAAACAAAAAACATTAACTTATCACCAGAAAATGGGTTGGTGGCTCTTGGGCTGTTTTTGGAACCAGCTTGCAACCCAAATGGAATTACAAAAATGTGCAATTTTGTAAAGTGTGTCCTCTTTAAACAATACATAATCAAGATATAGCCCTTTGTTTTTATCATTTATAATGTATTTTGCTTATTCCATTATATATTTAATATCTGATTAAATGGGTATTTTGTGATGAAAATAGTAAAGATGTAAAATTCCCAGAGTAAAGTGGAGCAAAGCCATTTATGACCTTGTTGCATTGAAATACATGATCACCGTTTGCATATATCCTGCCTCCATCTGCAGGCCGGCTGTGCACCGATGAAGGAACAGATTCCATGTGTCCAATTAAGGGCGCATTTCAAATGCTCTTACATCTTACTGAATGTGTGCTGATGTACATTTAATGGTTCTTTTCAACACTTGTTCTGCTCCTTGTTCAAACATGAAACATGCAGCCTCTCAGGAATCCCCCCTGAGTAACCTCCTTTTATCCAGACGTCTTCATAAAGACATTCTCCACACAAAGGCACATAAACAGACCATGTCTCTGGATGTTAAATGAACACACTGACACAATAAGGGAGTTGAACCTATGGTTTTACTCATTTCTTGAAAAGAAAAGATTTTCACCTGGTGAGGATAGCTTAATCGCTTCAGCTCCAGTTCATTTGTTGCTTTAAATGTTACCACAGTGGGGGATTTTCCAGCTTGTTTCCACTCCGTCTCCACCACCTATCTTCCCTGGACGCCTCTTTCACTTCTCCACTCAGTGTGCTCTGCTCACACACCCACGCGCCCCTGTAGGTGTAACGTTACGATGCAGCCTGTTAACATTCCCGGGCTGGACCCGCTGAGGCTTTCCAGATTGTTCTGTTTAGACAAACGCTGCCAGGCAGGAGCTGCGGAGGTGAGGGATGGAGCGCCGACGCCGCACAGCAAAACGCGAACGCACCAACTGACATTCAGAGAGCGGCCTTAAACAATGCAAGTGTAAATCACCCAGTGTGTTTTCATTTTCACATTTATGTGACTGTGCATCTAAACACACGGACACACGCGTGGAGTTACCATCCTTCAGAGGGACCCTGAGCCTCCGTGTGTCATTATGCTGTTGGAAATGTCAGCATCGTTAAAGTGGCCTGTTTGCTTTAATTGAGAAGCAGAGTGAAAATAAATGCTTCAGTGTCGTTTGTTTCTTCAGCTCCCTCAGGCTCTCTTCTCTCGGCCTCCGCCAATTCATCAAAGAACCTTAAACTCTTTTTCTTTGTTTCTCTTTTTCTTTCATCTGGCTCCAGACCTTCTTCCAATTTTCACTTGTTCGTCTCTACCATTCTTATTTCCACCTGAAGCTCCCGTAGCTATAGATTACACTGATGACAAATAGAAGATCACTACAACTGTGATTGACTAGATATGTTTGTTTTGCTGTGGAACAGTGGAACTCTCTTGTTTAGGAAGACATTTTCACTCATGGTGGAAGTTTAAAATAAATATGATTTAAAAGAATAACTTTTTTTTTAATTTATTTATTTTTCTGTGGAACGTTACATTATTCACAAAAAATGTGCCTATGCATGTATTTTCTTCTGGAGCAGATCCAAAATATTCAAAAGTCAAGATCAGGAAACTGAACTACCTAGTTGTAATACTAGTTGATATTCTTTTGGTTGGCCAGATCAGCTTTCCTTCTACGTGTCGCCGCCCGCCGCGGCTCAAGCTCCGCCTCCTGCGTCGCCGCCCGCCGCGGCTCAAGCTCCGCCTCCTGCGTCGCCGCCCGCCGCGGCTCAAGCTCCGCCTCCTGCGTCGCCGCCCGCCGCGGCTCAAGCTCCGCCTCCTGCGTCGCCGCCCGCCGGACCTTCCACGAGAGGTCTACCTCCTGTGCCGTGGACGGCCCCCGGAAGGGTTTTTTGTGTTTGGATTCCTGTTCGGATCTGGGTTTTGTTTTCTGGACTCTGGCCCTCCTGCCGTCGCCCCTCCGCCCACCCTGTTGGGTTGTTTTTTGTTTTTTGGACTTTTTTTTGTTGGGCGCCTGGTAGTCGCCCCTTGAGGAGGGGGTACTGTCATGATCCGTGTTTCTATGTGTTTATTTTCTAGTTTCTGTGTGATCCTGTTCCCTGTTAGTCCTGTCTCTGCGTCCTTCCCCGTTGATTGTCTCCCAGGTGTGTCTCGTTCCCGTGATTGCCCTGTGTGTATTTAGTCTCCCCTGTTGTCTGTGTTCTTCGTCGGGTCCTTGTCAATTGAATGACCATTGATGTCACCTGTCTCCGTGCTGCCAGTTTTCCTCGTGCTGTTTCCCCGTTGTTCCTTGTTGTATCATCTTTGTCATTAAATTCATCGTTTTTCCGTCATAACCTGGGCCTAGCGTCATCTCCTCACCGCACCCTACCACACCTCATGACACTACGGTAATGTAAAGATGATTTCCACTTTGCACATTAACACATATTAAGTTATGTTCAGTGTTTGAGCTGTTAAACTAGACAGGTATAAGCATTTCTAAATGAGGCCTCAATTATTAACATATTTCAGCTTTTTGTAGACAACTGTTGTTGTTAAGTCCTGCAAACACAGAGTCTCCACGATACACCTTGGCTTCTTTAAATCCAGGGTTATGTCATGGCATCTTAAAATGATCAGATGTAACATTGTTTAAATCTAACTTCATCAGAACAAAATCACAGTAAATTTCACACTTTCATTTATTAACAAAACAGAAAAGCTATGTAACTAAGAACACACCATGATTCTGTGGAAGCAGCCTTAGCAGCAATAACTCAAAGTTGTCACTGCCTGCTTGACATCAGCCTTTCACCTGATGATGCCATCAACACATGACGGCATAATTGCTTCAGCTTGACTCAGTCATTGCACTAGACCGACAACACCAACCCAGATCACCCGGCCACCACTGATGTTTGTTTTCCTAAACAAGGTGCATGGAGGGCTTATATCTTTGGTATTTGGTCTCATGTCTGAAGGACATGAGACCAAATGTCCTTCAGACCAAACCTTGAAGTTGAAGAACATTTTCTAGTCGTTCCATTGTTAATGTCAATATTTACCACACTGACTAACTCTTCTAGAGTCTTACATGGAGCTTGTAAATCTTTTGTAGTTTATCAGGAAATGCTACAGACTTAATGTGATTTAAATGTCTTGCAACATCGACTCCTGGAAATACTAGAAGCTGCTTTAAATGTTTTTCATTTGCGATTTTTTTTTGTTTTTTTTTTTTGTTGCTTGCTACTAAATTGGTAAGCAGCAATGATTGCTTTTCTAAAGTAATTGCTGATTTCTTTAGTCCCTGCCGTTGTGTTAACACACCTGTTTGCTCCGGGCCAAAAAAACTACCAAAAACTCCTGCTTTTATAGACGTGTTCACCACAACTGATGATATGTTAAAAGCACCTGGATTTTTTTTTCTTTCAATAATACAAAATGAAAGCAGGAACGGCACATTAAGTTTTTCATTGTTTGTTCAACTTCACTTTGGTGGAAGATGAACAAAAGCTATGTAACTAAGTACACACCATGATTCAACAGCTTGTAGAAGCACCCTTAGCAGCAATAACTCAAAGTTGTCACTTGTCTTTTGTTTATTTGTTTTTCACCCCTCATAGTTTGGTGGACTATGAGGTTGTATTTACCCAGAATGCCCTGCGTCATAGTCGGCTTAGTGCTTTTGGAGCGGTCTCTGGTCTCCTTGCATTATGCATTCGAACCAAACCAGAGTTTGCTTTTTTGGTCCGCATCAGAGTTTGATTGCACATCCACACCTCGCCAAACAAACAAACTGGAGTTTGAATAAAGCAGACTAAACAAAATTGGTGTGGATCCACACTGAAGTCCTAACAACTGAAACGACTGAATGTAACAACCCAAAACAGAAAAAAAAAAATACTTTCCTAGTCTTATGTATTGTATATTAGCAGTTAACAGGTTTTTTTTTTTGTTTTTTTTTTACAACTCTGGTTGTTTTTCTAACAACATTTCGAGGCAAGCAAAGCCTGTTCGAAGTGATGTGCAGAACTATCCTGTCTCTCTACTTCCCTGCTGCCTTTTCTTTATTTATTTTTTTTGTAGAATCTTGCTGCACACACACAACTCTAAACCTTCCCTGTCAGACACGACACTTCCAGTGGAGCAAGGAGACAAGACTGAATGCTTGATCGCTCGCTCAGACTACATGCGGCCCCACTCCTTGACCCATGCTACCCTGCAGGCTGACAGGGAAATACGGCCTGCACTCATTCACAAACCCACACATTCAAGTCTCTCTTAATGCAGGCAACATGTCACACTCTAAATCCTCTCATTTCCCCTTTCCTGTAGCTGCTCACTCAGGCGTGTTCGACGCTGAGAGTATCAGCGGCCGAGGTAGTTTTGGCTGGCCCAACAGACAAGAAGACACACACACAGCCTCACGCATTCTTCACAGCAAATGTCACACACTCGACTTTATTGTAAATACATGCGCTCAAATCCACACACTCTGATCCCTTTGGGCACCAGAGATGAGGTTCAGATCCTGCCCAGTTATGCTGAACCGACACCAGCGCCCGCACCAGGTGTGTGTGTGTTGATCCTGGACGGTCAGTGGTGCGTTTCGGAGCCAGGTGATAATGAGGTCCTCCCTGACTGCATGGCTGTGTCACTGCAGGGTTTTGGGCTTGTGTGCACGTTTGTCCAGACAGGTCATGGACTGTTGCTCTTTACCGAACCCCATGATGTTCCCCAGACAGTCGTCAACACCTGTGGAGGGTCCGTCTCCCACCATTGTTCCGCTCTCACTCAGCTCAGTGTGCCTGAAACTGAACTTATACCTTACAGTCGTCTATTCAATATTGCTCTTAGTAGCAAAGTAGGGATTATTAAAGTCGCTGGCCATGCAGGGGCCATAGTTGCATGTATCTGACATATTCTTAGAAGGACTGCAACATTGTGAGAAAGTTGCAGCATCTATTCTCCTTCCAGCTCCTTCTGCATCTTTCACTTGATTTAAAATGTCCGAAGTTAGATCTTTTTATTTTATATTTTTCCTTCAGAAGAACTCTTTGCAAATATCTTGGAGTCATTTTGATTATTCTTTTATTTGTTTTTCTAATTGTTTCTACTGCTGTGTTTGTTTGATGATGCCTAGATTTGTCTTTTTTTCTCTTTTGTCCTTTCAACACGTTCTCAGAAGGTACAACCGATCTTCTGTTAAATAATACTTATATGTATCATGATCACTTGTACGTTTTTTTTTTATTTATTTCAATTTTTAATTGCCAAATGCTAAAACTTGGGTGGAACTTAGCAAAGATCTAGTTCCAAATTGAATCTCCATGCATTTTAATAGTGGCAATATGATACAATTTAGACAATCTTTTTATCTGATTTTTGCTCCACTGACAAAAATAGTAAATCTGATTTTCTTGTTGACATATTGAACATAAATATAAAGTTTTGAACATCATTTGGTCATTTCTAAAATAAATAAAAATATATAAGTTCTAATGAAAGTTTCAGATACCAGCAAAGTAAAATAAAGAAAAAACTTTCACTTATTTCCTCCAATATTACAGTTATTGCAGCATGATATGAAATTCAAACTGCAAAGAAATTAGAGATGATGAAGTGGATTGTTCTGCTTTGAAACAGAAAAGTAATATAACCTCCTACTATAAACCTGAGCTACAATCAAATGAAATATTTTCTCCTTTAAAGCAGGGCTGAGTTGTTTCTGACACTTAAATAGATTACAACCTCCAACAGTGCATTAGAAGACATTTACATACACTCATCATAGACATAAATGTCAAATTAATCTTAGATGCTTAATTATACATTTCAACCGTTATTTTCTCCAGGTACAATGACAATATACCATCTACTTTCAATGCTATTTGACAATAAGAGCTAGGTGCAAAGGTTTGAATTTATCGTTTAAAGTTCAAGACAGGCAGTGGTTCTAATTTGCCAAATTCCCTGAGCTTAACGAATATATTCTAGTTTATATATATTTTTTTACCTTTACATTATATCTTCTTTCTGTGGTTGTATTCACTCTTACTTGGCTTTGGCTGCAGCTGCAGACTGCTCAAGCAGCCTTTTCCTGCTTTTGCCAAAAAGATCTTCAGGTGTTAATGGGTTTAGTCCTGCTGATGACGGATTGATGGCTGGTGGACTTCTTACACTAATGGTCTGCCTCTTTAAAAAGACCCTGCTTGATTGGAATCTGTTTGATTCCCTGAAAAAAGGCCTATACTAAAATGTGACCAAGTATAAAAAAGGCTTTTAGACCATGCAAAATTAATAAAGGCAACTTAAAAAAAAAGAAAACTAAAAGGAGAGTTTACTCTGAAATCGAGCTCTCCTCCTTCTCATATATTGGTTGGATAAGTTAAACTTTGGACCAGAAGTGTCAAACTCCATTTCACCACTCATACTCTGCAACTTTCAAACATGTCGTTGGTTCAACATACCTGATTAAAATGGATAATTTACCTCCTCAGCATTGTGTCAAATTTGTCTGAGTTCTGCTAATGACTGAATTATTTGATTCAGTTGTGATCAAGCAGACACAAACCTAAAAGTTGTAATTATTGTTTATTATGTATTTATTTAATCCTTTTTATTCAATAAAAAAAATGAATGAGCTGAAAAAAAATTATTAATTTACTTTTGTTTTTCAAAGAAATATATTAAAAACATATCTATAGAAAGACCAAAGCCTAAGAACTTTAATCAATTTTTTGTACCATGTTTTTTGCCATGTTTAAAACCATTCTCTTCTCTAGATTTGTCCATTATATATTTTAAAATAAAACCAGTCAAGGTCAGAAATATTACTTACTTTTACTTTTCAGTTTCCCTGAAAAGTAAAAGTAAACTTGAATTAGAATACTTAACGATACAAAACTCTATTTTGTGTCATGCTGTGGCTCTTACATTTTCAAAAAGAGCATCTGTTTTTTCACCCAAATATAAAATATTAAAGCCAAATCTCATCATTGTTGGAATTGAATTAAAGGCAACAAATTTCATCTGAACAATCCATTGACTATCAGAGGGAAGTGAATAAAATCTCAGCCATATTTATCTAAGCACTTTTTTGTTTGCTTCTATTCGTTTCTGTGTTCCGATGTTTGGAGAGGAAATCCAGCTACTATAGTCTTAGAGTGCGAACACAATGGAGGTTACAAGAGGTTGTGTGCTTGTTGTTGCTTGTGCGGATTACTGAATCGTGTGTGTGCGTGTGTGTGTGTGTGTGTGTGTGTTCAGGGTCTTGATTGCGTGCATTTCTCTTTGTGTTAATAAATGAGGAAGGGCAACAGAGGTTGAGCTCGCTGCTTGCTCCCCAGCTGGCTTGGTTGTATCATAGCAACTCTACATGAATAATAATCATAAACACACACACACAACACACACCGTAATGAGCTATTCTTCCCCAGCTACTCCAGCTAATCTCTCTCAGCTGTTTTCTACTCTATGCTGAGATCGCGTTTGGAGTAAGCATTCATTAACTTTGCTTAAATCCAAACAGTGATTCAGAGTTTAAATGAATTTGACATTTTCACCTCAACACAAACACAGACGAAACAACATACAACAGCAATCGATGCCTTTTGTTTTCTTTCTTCACACTCTGACTCTTTTATGAAGGTTGCACAACATTATATACAATACACAGTTGATCAAACTCTGGGATTAATACAGTGAACATAATTATGAAAATCAACAAATAAAGGACAGTAAAAGTGTTTTTTTTTTTTTACTGAATAATCCTCTAGAAAACTATCAGTTCCAAATGGAAAGATTAGATGTTGGAAACTAGCTGCATTGGAGTTTTGTGGTACTTCAGGAACTTTGTGAACTTAGAAGACATTAACATCATTGCTTCTTTTATGGCATGTACCCACAAGTAACTCACATGGCATCAACTTAGTGCATTTAGACATCTGGACATGGAGAAAACAACTTTCTGGAGTTCAAGTGGGGAAGAAAGGAACTTTAAGATGTGGCGTGGTTGTTGATGCAAGACTTTCCGATCTGATTGTTTCAGATCAACCTGGGTTTTTATTATGATAGAAAGGCATCAGTAGCTCAAATAATCACTTGTTGCAACGAAGGCATGCAAAACACCAAAATTGAAAGGTTGAACCTTTGAAGCAGAAGACGACACTGGGTGCCACTTTTTTCTTTAGCCACATTTAGGAAACTAAGGTTACAACTCATGCAGGCGCACCAAAATGTGATAATGACAGACTGGAAAACCTTTGCCAGGGGTATGCTATTCTCATTTTCAGCAAAGACATTCAGATGGCAGGGTAGAGGCTGCTGGGTCTCAAAGTGGGTTTTGCATGTAGGCTAAAAGGTTTAATTTTGGTCTCATCAGACTTGAGAACCTTTTTGCTGTCTGCCTACTTCACTCTATATGGCAAACAGCAAACTGGATGTCTTCTTTCAACATTTTAATGCAGATAACTGTTGCTAATAAATGTTAGCCTTATCTGCTAGCTCAGTCTGATTTCTGTGTCTTGCTAGGCCTACCAATGTGCTACGGTCACGTTTTCTAATGATGGATTCAAC
Source organism: Poecilia reticulata (assembly GCF_904066995.2). Classification (NCBI taxonomy): domain Eukaryota; kingdom Metazoa; phylum Chordata; class Actinopteri; order Cyprinodontiformes; family Poeciliidae; genus Poecilia; species Poecilia reticulata. The sequence goes on from NC_088831.1 coordinate 39,053,280, forward strand.
AGAACTGTTTCATGATCTAACCTAAATTTAAACTTCTACTATATCCCTGACCTACTCTATTTGGTCTTCATGATCCTGTTTATCCACTAAAGGCTCTTACTCACCAGAGCTTGTTTCCTCTTATGGTTCACTGCTTTTGGTGAGATGTGAAAGGTCATCTGAACTTGTAAAGGGAGCTTATTTAGATAGTTTGGGGGGAATAAAACGTTTTGTTTGATTGAGGGAAAAAAAATTTACATGACATGACTTGCAGTTTTTCAAGCCCTGTACACAAAAAAAGGGTTTTAATTGTTAAGAAGTGCGATTCTTAAAAGTGAAACAGCAACGGGTATCAGAAGTTGAGCTTAGTCAAGACGTGTTATTGATGATTGGTACCTCCCTAGTTTCATTGCATCTTTAATTTCTTTGTGACGTGTATGCTATGAACAATTTTAATCAACTTCAATGAGAGTTTTTGGGGTAACTCTCTAGAAAAATGTTAGAAAAAAACAAATTCCTGCCAGTTTTAAATGTTTTTAACATGACAGGAGATAGAAAACAAACAGTTTTTTTCTTCTGGAGAAGCAGCATAAAAAAGAGGGATCAAGGAATGCTGGTAATCCACGCTTCCTCTCTCTCTCAAACACTCGACCTTTGCTCATCTCTGTTTTCATTTCCTGCTCTCGCTGTCCCTCCTTCCTCATCGTCTTCCTCCTGTTTCTGTCGCGCTGACATGTTGAAGTGACTCCTACAGTTCTCCTCTCCATCACTGTCTTCTCTGCACTCTGTTCCATTGACACAGAAACAAATCTGACACCGCGAGCACAAAACCGGCGACCGTGTTTGATAAACAAGCAACACAGTGTATGAGAGTAAGGAAGCTTTTAGCGGCGCCTCTTATCTCACTTCCTCTCAGCAACAAAAAAAAGTAAAGAACCCCAAAACCAGCTCACGTCTTGAATGTTGTCTTTGAGACACACAGACTCATTCTTTCTTTTTTCACACACTCACTCCTTCCACCAACATGGGCCGGCTGTGGTGTGAAGTGGCTTAATGAAAGCACGCTCACAGTACTGCTAGTCTGTCAGACACACATATGTGCACGCAAACTGCCCAGATGAACTGAAGGAGGAAAGATACTTTACATTAATGAATTAAGCCGAAAAGGTCCAACTCAGAATCAGCCATATGGATGTTGACAGGAGTGGCTTAAAGTTCGTGGACAAACTATTGAAAGCTGAGTGCTGTTGGATTCTGTGCATGAATTAAAGACAGCAGATTGTGTATTTGATCAAAAAGTGTCTGGACAGTTGTGGACACCACTAACTAAACAGTTAGTTGAGCTAATCCTAAAGCACTAATCATAAACATATGCTAATGCTAAAGTGCTAACTTCAATAGTGCTCCAGAATTTTTCCATAAAAATTTAATTAGGGGAAACTAAGTGTGCTTTTAAATGTTTTCAAAGTTAGCAAAAGCAAAAAATTGTTCCACTATTATTGCATTAGCAAATTAGCAGAAGAGTGTCCACCTCTGCTTCTGGATATTTAACTTTTAATCAGTTTGGAACCATTACAATAATTCTGTAAAGTTTTTTTACGTCACAGTTCTATAAAAAGGAAATGTTACGTCTTTAAATGAAAGACCTAAACTTACACCACATACATATGTGTTTTTCTTACAGTGACCTGCAAAAGTGTTCATAAATTTGGACATTTGAAACATTTTGTCACATTTAGAACCTCAATGTATTTCTAAATTACTTAACTTGTGGACGGAAAATGAAACAAATGTATTATTCTGATAATGCTAAATAAAATCAAGTGAAACCAAATGCACTTCAGAAGCCACCTAATATGTAAATAGACCCAACACGTTTAATTTGATCTCGCTATAATTATGTTCTGTAAAAGCCTCATAGTTTTACATTAAGAACATTGGAGGACAAACAGCATCGTGGATAATGGTGTGGAGAAGTTTAACAGGGTTAGGTTATAAAACAATATAAACCAGGTTTGAACTGTCCTTTGGGAAGGGGAAAAGTTTAACACAAGTTCAAGGACTTTAATCAAAGAAATCCACAAATCTTTCTTTTGGGGATAAGTAACAGGAAGAAAGCCACTGTTCAAACAATTCCCTAAAAAGTCCTATTTGCAGTTTTCCACAAGTAACATAGGGAAGACAGTAAATATGTTAAATATGTCTAAATGTGACAATGGTAAAATGACACTAAAACTGAACTCAAAGTATATTAATGTACTGTAAAGTCAACGTCCAGGCTTAAATCCGATTAAGAATTTGTGATAAACTTGTTTGTAAAGACACAGCTCTAAAGACTTGGTTCTACAAAGGACTAAGTGGGGCTGAATGTAAAACACATTTTGTAGATTTTTGCTTGCAAAAAATAAATTAAGCCATATGTAATTTTCTTTCCACTCAATTCACAGTTATGAACTCCTTTGTGTTGGTACACAACCAAAACATCTTTAAAAAAACGAGATCTCTAAAGCAAACATATTTGATTGAATATTGGAGAACTTGTTTTCATGTGTCAAACAGTCTGTTGAATAATGACATGTTTTGATACATTCAGCTTTATTGCTCACTTTGATTTGTTGTCATGTAAATTTCTCCCCACTGTCCTGTGATTATGAACCAGACTGTGAATGAATTACTTGCTTTTGATGCGCATGATTTGCCTGAAATTTGATTATAAAAGAAGACCTATTACAAATAGTCATAAAAAAGGTTAAAAAGTATGGGTGGGGAAAGATAAAAAAAAAAAAAAAAAAAAGAGAAAAGCTTACCCCCTGCAGCTGCTCCCTGGCACACTAATGTGAATAAAATCAAAGCAGACACTGATCACTGCATATTTGTGCTTTCAGATCATTAAAAAGTATGTTCTAAATACATGGTAACACAAACACCTGTTTTATGTGGTTCTTCAAAGCACCGTTACTCTCGGGTAAACAGTGCTGTTGAAAGATCAGGCGTTGGTTTCTAAAGGGGCTGATGTGTTCTGCGTTGGTGCCCGCTGCTGATGAAGCATTTTATTCTTCCCTGGACGGTAGTGGGAGAAAACCGACCCGTAATTTTCGACGATAACTATTTGATTTCTCACACTGCGGATGCCTCATTAGCTACTAGCAGGATGTGCTGTTTTTCTTTGAATGAAAGTTGTGAGAGACTTTGTTCTCTTACAGGAGGAAGATTAGATGGAGCTTAGTCCGTGAGCAAAGCCGGGCGCAGCTCATTTGTTTGTTTAAATTTGCTCATCGAGATATAAACTACCAGCTCAGTCCCATCATCCCTTTACTGTCGCCTCCATCTGTGGATCTAGCTGCTTCCATGTGGTTGAAAGTAAACAGTTGGAGAGAAACTGAGTTGATGAAAAATGAGCTGGAACTTTATTTTGGTCTTGTGCTGTTTTGAACTATTTCTGGTTACATCTGTTTTGTTTATCTTATGCTTTTGCTCCTTTTGTATTTATATCCACATACTGGAAAACCTGCGTACACATCTGTGTGACTTTATGTCACTTAAAATAGAAAAGGGATTTTAATCGGCACCTACTCCTCTCCTCCTCAGGTAAGCAAAAGGTTACACCTTCTTTGATATAACGATACAGATTTAGATAATCATAAATGTCAAAAGATTTAATTGAAACTTTGATGAAATCCTTCCTCCTTTTGTGCTAGCACGTGGTGACGAGGTAAAGGAATAATCCCTACTTAACCGGAAGATGTGCAGCTGTCTGGGATTCCACTTTAGGAACAACCAAACAGTCTGAGAGCTAATTACTCCCGCATAAAGGTAAATGATACTATATTCTTTAAAAGATATGGAGCTTGATATTTTCAGGGGTTTGTATGACATGGAATTTTAATTCTTGTCTAAATTTTTCACAGATTCAATTAAGACACTAAAATTGGAGAAATATGATTTTTCCTTTAAATTACAAACTTTGCTGTTTGTTTATTAATCATTGAAATGCTTTTATTAAGCATTTTGTTCACTACTCCAACCTACACATTTGTGTTTTCTGCATCACTGTTTCTTGTGTTGCCATGTACGGTAACGTTTTATAGGTCTAAACATGTGAAAATAAAAGAGAAACGGTTCATTGTTCTGCTGGGGAGTTTATTCTGTCTCATCATCTTGTTTTGTGTATATTTTTCTTACATTTAAGGATCAGCAGACCATCTAAGAATTAAAATGTTAATGCTCTGAATACCCCTTAATCTAAAAGGAAGTCATGGCTTAACTTTCAGTTTCAGTCAGGTATCCAGCATCCTGAGGTGAGTAAACAGGCTGCATCACACAGTGTCACACAAGGAGATTCAAGTCTCGGTTGTATCCATTTGTGAGATTTGCAGGGTGTGTGACTGCACCAGCACTCATGTGGACACATTTTTCAAAATGATGAACAACATCTATGGCTGCCTACTTGCCATAGATGTAGTCAGTTAACATGAATGCACTACATAAATGCATAGTGTTAAATGCATAATGCATTTAACACTATGCATTTAACATAGTGCATTTGCATGGTGTAAAATTCATAGGAGGCATTGATAATAAATTGGTGAAGTGATGCTGTTCTGGTGCAAAAACTGACCAAAAAGCTTCCTGAGGCTATAATCGCTTTTGTGATTTTCAATTAATATTATTTTAACATCTCAAGGTGTAAAAAAAAAAACAAAACATAAAATATGAGTTCTTTGTTCTGCTGCATTTGTTTTAACCTCCATTAAAACTGAAATACTGCTCCAAACTGCACATTTCCGGGTGAGTATTTTTATCTATAATGTGATCGACTGTATCAAATGCAGCTCTGACATCTAAACGAGTAATTATAGACACAACTCTATTATCTAAGGTCATATGAATATCATTTGTAACATTCACCATGCTGTTTCTGTGTTATCACGAGCATGATTTCTTTTGTTTAATTTCCAAAGTACAGCTCTTTTTATAGTAACCTCTGGTTGCTTGGCAATGCTGCTTGGTGTGTTCCTGAAATAAACACATAGTGCAAAAGAGACATTTTGTAACAAATTCTCTACATAGGCTGTAAGACGAATCAATGCATTTATAAAATGAAAAGACATTTTCATTTAATATTTTTAATGAAGCTTATTTATGAGGACAGATATTCTCTCTGCTTCTTTTTCACTATGTTCTAAAATTATAATTGGCAATAAAAGAGAATACATAGTTAAATTTCTAATTAAACGTAAGTTTTAATTTTACAATACTGAGTTAATGGCCTATTACAGATGTAAATGTCACCTTTTTTAGGATGCAACATTATGTGTATTGTTACCTTTTAGATACAACAGAAAAACATGATGCTCATGTTTTCTTATTCCTATTTTGTTTTGCAACATTCATCATGTCCTTTTATCCCAAAGCCCTGACCTGACCAGCAGGTCAGTTTGATCTGCAATAAAAGTGCAAAGATGAATACAATATCATGGATCACAAAACTTAAAAAACAGCTTCTCTATATTCTTCCATCAAGCACACTCAAGTGATTTTTTTTTTTTTGGCACATGTAGCAGGTATCTCAAGCAAGGGCTTGGAGGTCTTGTTACTGCAGATACTTGTGACACAGAAACACAGAGGATTGTTTTGTTGTGCTGAAAATGATGTCTCCATTACATAACCAGACCTTTTTTGCTGTGCATATCATGCATTTAGGAAGCAGAAGATGTTCCTCGTATCCCTTTCGCTTTTCATCTGATAACTTGAGCAGCTGTAAGGAAAGACAAAACTACAGCAGTCTAACTTTACACCAGCTTTTTGTTTTCTTACATTTCTGCATTGCATTACTATTAGCACAAAACTTGCTTATTTCTCTATAATACATATGTGAACGTAGATAATCGCTTAAAAAGACAACAATTCAAACATGCAGACATTCTTGGTGCAACATTTTCCAACTTGAAAATGATCCTAATCATCCCCCCATATTTATTACAAAGTAACCAAAGGACATCAAAATCAACGTTTTGGAGTGGACGACCATGATGTCAGCCATGATTTCAGTCCCATTTCAAAAAATGTGTGTGTGGAACTGAAACAGCATGTTCAAGCAAGGTGGCCCACATATCTGACTGAACTACATCAGTTCTGCAAACAGGAAGTTGGTCTTCTTATATACATGTTTTACAACTCGTCGTAAATCAATAAAAAAAATGAAATGAATGGGTCAAAATTACAACAAATTGGTGAGCTCTCAACGTTTGACCAAACTTATCAGATATTCCTACCAAAGGAAATGTTTGTATAAATCTAAACAATTTATAAAAATGGTAAAGCTTCTAGCATTTTTCTGTCATTTATCAAAATCAAAGTGAGTTTGGTGATCCTAACGGACCTAAAAAGGGAAAAGTTTAGTCTGGTGTAATCTGTTACAATGATATAAAGTCAGAAAAGATATTTATCTCTTTAGGCTGTGTACAGTGTATCTGGTTTCAACTGTACATTTTTGTGTCACCACTGAGGGGAAAAAAAGAAAAAAAACTGGTTTATTTGCATGATGGAGTGTCTTTTGTGCATGAATAAAACTTTGTGGTGTGTGTGTGTGTGCGTGCGTATGTGTGCGTGTGTGTATGTGTGTGTACTGTTTGCAAGCGGGTGCTAATTGATGCATTTTCTTCTTTTGTCTAAATGGAAAGCCATTCTTATTAAACTGTCAATCACAAACCTGCGTCCCCGTGAACGAGGAGCGGGAAGCTGAAAGAAAGATGCTCACATGTCATTATAATGCAGCGTGAAAGGAGAGGAGAGAGGCTGTAAAAGGAGAGGAGCATGAGAGAGAGGGCACGGGAGGCTCTGAGGGGCAGACCATTACCACAATTAGACCACCTTTTAAACAGCTTTCCATCAGAGCCGTTTGATATTTGAATGAAGCGACGAGTCTCTGCAGGAGGCTGTTGGGGAAATCAGCCCAACAATACATAAAACTGGCACTCACTTTCCATCACCTGCAGAGGACTGGTCGTTTCTCCGGGTCCCAGTTCAGTCGTTTCATTTTAAATTAATTCATTTCGTTCAAATTAGTTCAATTATGTTAAACATGTTTTACTTTACCTCAGTGAAGTGTGCTGATGGGAAATTTTTTACACAGTTAGTAAATACTGTTGCCACGCATCAAGATAAAAAAAAAATAAAAAATTCAAATTGAATTAATTTGGTTTCATTGCGTTTTCTCCACAGGAACTGTGGAATGATTATCACTTTAGCTGATTTGTAATCCTACAATAAAAATGTTTTGTGTAATGATAAATTGTTACTGTAGCAGCTTCAATTCTGTCTGCTGTTGGCGCATATGTTTTACATATGTTATTATTTAAAAAATGACCTCAAAACAATCACAATCCTAGTTTAAAATTAAATAGTTTATCTGATTATAATACAGAGTGTGAACATTTATTTCCTGGAATGGGAAAGGTTGTGTTTAAAGTCTTTATCTTTTATTACAGTTGCATAATCTCACATTGGACATTTTTAGAAATATCTAAACTTTAATTTGAGTGAATTTATTCAGGGAATTGAAAATATATATATTTTGTAGAAAAAAAAGGCTAAAATTTTGGGGGGAAATCATTGTTTCCTGGTGAAAAGCAAAAGATGACCAATTTCTTAGTCTTCTGTTGCCAGACCAGGCTCCTACATGATTTTACATCCTACATTTTCTACAGCTCAACTCAAATTTTAATTTACAGGAGCCATTTTCATACAGCCAAGAGTAACACAAAGTGCTCAAGGTTTTATACTTTATTCTTACTATACTCATCTGGAGTGCCAAAAAAGTGACCAAAAGTACACTGTTCCAGATAAAGTGCATTCTTTATGGCTGCACAGGAAAAAGCTTTTTGCTGAGTCAGGCAGTGACATAAACTTTGGTCCTTCTCCAGCCTTGTTTGTCACAGTTCCAGCTGTTTAAAGATTTTAGGCATTGCTGTAACTGCATAAAAACGGTAAGTTTATTTATTTATTTTTTGACTCGGCTTGTGATGATCGGGTTAAGTTTTTTGACCCACGTGGAGAAAACCACTCAAAGACTCTCATCAGCATTTTTGTATTTGTTAAAATGATGATCTGTTTTCTGGCAGCATCAGTTTGTGGAGACAGCGGCGCAGGAGGAGGTGAACTTTCAGTCCAGGTGCAGTTGATCCAAGGACTGAAGAAAAAGAGCTGGGGGGAATGACCTGAATTTACCAGAAATATGGACTTTTAATTGTGGAGAACTCTGAGCTTAAGACCTTTGAGTATTTTCTAACTTGAGGACCCAGAGGATGGTTACGTAAGAGGTTCCTCTGGATTAATCTAGAAAACCGGAGGAAGATTTCTCAGATGGTATGAGGAGGCTGAGGGTTTTATCTTGAATTCTAACAGTAAGATCAAACCATAAACTTTCTGGCTCTGGAATGGTCTCTGATCACCAATCATGGAAAACCCTTTTGGACATTAATCATACTTTCCAACATCACTTGATGACTAATACATAACATAAGTCAAGTAGGCTTGTTTGCATAGCACATTTCAGCAACAAAGCAGGTCAGACTTCATTACACCATAAACACAGTGACCAATGAGTAAATATCAATGAGCATTACATTTAGTCAAATGCTGTCATCAAAATCATCATGTACATTAAAGATATCAATCAATATTCCAATCATAGTTAATCAAAGGCTATGCTAAGCAGGTGGATTTTTAGCCTTGATTTAAAGGTACTCTGTGTTTTGGCTTTTTTGCAGTTTTCTGGAAGTTTGTTCCAGACTACTGGAGAATATAAACTGAATGCTGCTTCTCCATAAGTACCATCACATGCTTATTTAGCACCTTTAATAAACATTTAATAAAGGCAACAAGTTGATATACAACAAAATGTTTGGAGCTGAAAAACTAATTCCAGGATGTCTTTGTCTTAGTTTTGTTTAATTTGCTTTCTCTTTGGTTATTTTCAAGTATTAGTAATTTACTTGGCTTGTGTGGCACAAAGGTAAGTGTTTTGTACAATCAAGCCTTTAAAATTAAAACATCCATCACTGGGCTTGTTTTATTGAAGAAATGTCAAAATTATACCCGTTTTTCTGCAGAGAGTGCTGTGATTCTACGCATCCATAGTTCCTGGCCACATAAAAGGAACATTTTCACTGAGCGCCACCTTAAATTGCTGACAGATTTATGGAAACAGGTGTATGACTGAAAGGGACCATTAACTCCACTCTTCTTGATGACAACCAGTAAGGCTGGCTGTGGAGTATACCTTCTTATAAAACCACACATGTCAAACTCACTCATGATGAATATGCTGGAAGGCAAACTCTCAACCTTTAAAGTTTTATTTAAGCATATGCTCAGACACTTAAGCACAAGTTTCTTTGCATACATTTGACATGACTCCAAGCTGTTTTCTAAAGCCTCCCTAATAAAAGGACCGAACAGGCAAAGTGTTGAAAAGTGATGCAAGACAAATCCTGGAAGATTAAAACTCTTGTTTTATGGGAAAATATTTTTAGAGCAATATAAAAAAAGATTGAAAAACCATGGATGGATAGTCTTGAGAAAGTTCTCATCTCAAATCTTTTGAAAGGCATATACTATACGTGCTGATATGTAGACATGTAGATATTAAACCAGAGCCAACGACTGACTCATTCCTAAAGCTGTGCACCTTTTCTTGCTATTGTATGACTCATAAGTCACAATCAAGTGCAGTACCAACAATCAAACGGCCAAATACAATACCCTGACAAAAAAATGGATGGAATAATTAGAAAAAAAATAACCCGAGTACCCAGGAAGAAGGCAAACGTACACAAGGAGAACATGGAAACTCCATGCAGAAACTCAGGCGGGGTTTTGAATTGAAGACCACAATGCAGCACCCCAAAATAAATCCGTACAGGAAAAATAAATCCTGCTAATAATTCTTGGAGCGACCAACATTTTTAGGGACATTTCATAAAAACGAGGATGCTGAAATTTTTGCAGCAACTTTGTGTTTATTGCCTTAAAAATAAACTACTCCATCCTACCATGACAGATGCAAACAAGTTGAGTTTAATGCAACTGTGCTTTGGATACTTTCATGTGAGATTAATGGCCCTTCTCCAATGGCATCTGCTAAGTGAGGCTCGACTTGGTTATAAAGGTTTTCCAATCTTCTGACGTTGCATTTCCAGCAATGTCAGCAGACTTTTGGTCAATGATTAGCGAAGAAGTGGCATCACTGGTTGTGTCATGAGCGGCTCCATTGTAAGAAAGAGACCTGCCATTTGTAAAAATCCACACCAGTCACTGAGCATATTTAGAGTTTGCCTTGTGTTTGTGTGGTGTACAGATCTTGTTGCATTAATTTTCAAACTCAGCAACTATATCCAGGTGGATTAGGTTGGAAATAAAGGAATAGGATCAAGACTGGTAGATGTTTTGCAATGCTTTGGGTGTTTTTCTTCTCCAAAAGTTTTAGGAACCTGGTTTGACTGCATGACATCATGAACCTTTAGAGAAATAAAAGGGTTTTCATTGAGTCTAAGATAATGGTTCAGAACATACAATAGGAAAAGATCAGATGGTGTCCCGTTACACTGTATGAACAACTATGCTGTGTAAATAAATATGTCTCCATTGGTTTTTTTGAGCAAGATTTATGTCTTAACATATATTTTCTGCCATTAAATCAATGAACTCAATTTGAAGGTGGATTTTGAGGAAACATTTTAGTTTGATATTACTTGATTTGAATGCGTTTGTACGTACCAAGTGTTTCAGTAGCGGTGAACTGCTGCAGTTAAGTTTGACCAAAGGATTCTTGCTGTATGTTCCACTTACTTTTCCTTGATAAATAAAAACACATCCTCAGTCTGACTCGTATCAGTTCGACTTAGCGAGAACATATGATTTGCAGAGCAAATGTAAGAGTTCCCGGGGATAGTTGATAGTTGTGCTTGATGGTTTGGTGGTATGCCTGATGGTTTCCCTGATTCTCTGTGTCTGTGTTTTAATAGTCACAAGTCATTAGGCTTGATGGAGTAGACAAGCGGGAGTGGGGGTTCACAGTGAGAGGTAAACTGTAACTTAAAGTGTCTGCATTTAACTGTTGTTTAACCCTAAAAAAACACACACTGTGTCCGCTTGTGCGTGAAGCATGTTTTTGTATCTGGTTTACGATCCTTTAATCCGCTCATAATGGTTTTCCTCTTTTGTTGCTGAAACACAAAAACTGACTCGCTGTTCAAAGGAAACTTTCTCTTAACAGACAAGACTGCACTGACCACCTGGTTTTCACTGTCTGACTATATGGTCGTCTCATTGACTAGTTAACTAAGCAGCTGAAGGACTGTTGACAACTAAACCGCCCCTGCAGAAGCAATTCAGCGCTGACCATTTGTCTTTTGTCTGTTTTATGACAGCCTCATAAACCCCTCTGGAGTGAGAGACGAACCCTAAAAACGGCGGGTTGTAAATATACTGTAGAAGCTGCATGTGTGTAAGGAAGAGATGGACAGACATGGCTTACTGAATCTGTTGTATCTCATTCTATGTGTTCTTCTACATTCATAAACATCAGAAAAAGTCAAATGAAAAGATAGGACAACAGAAAATACATAATATTTAAATTATTCTAGATGAACTTCACTTCCACATCTTCATGCTGGTTTCTTATTAGTGGTCCTGCTAAATCTGAGGGTTTTTTTTTTTTTAAATGTTGTCCAGAGGAGAATTTCAAGGTGTTCTCTGAACAGAAACTGTATATAGTTCTTACGGAAGACACAAAAACGTATACAGAGCCCAACAGAGAACATGTTTGGCATAAATGAAATATAATATTTCAGGAAAAAAAAGCCTTGTATTAATGGAGAAGCTTGGAGCGTGAAGTGTTTGGGGATACTTTGCTGCAGGCAGCTAATCATTACATAATCCACCATGAATGCCTCCATGTATCAGCGGTGCTTGAGGAAAATGTGAATTTCTGTAAAAGAAATTAAAGCTAAAGCAGAACTGGGCCCTGCATCCCAACAACAACCCAAAATGTACCAGTAAATCCGCTAAAGGCTTCAGAAATGGAAACTCAAAGCCCAAATATTGGTCTTATTGAGATTTTGAGGTCATTGTTGAATCCTGCTGTACTTGGAATTAAAAGCAACCCTTAAAATTACAGCTGAAAAAAATAGATTTTTTTCTTTTTTATAATATCAAATTTTGTTAGCTCTTATTTAATGAGATAACATAAAAATATTTAATGAGTGATACAATTTGATGTTCTTTTATATTTATATTATATATAATTATGCATTAAATTTTGTCTAAAAGCTATTCTTCCCCAGATATAAATACAACATGCTATCATTTCCTTTAAAAGAACGTTATACTTCGTGGGTTGTCCTAATTTTTTTCACACAGTTGTGTCTTAGCTTAGCTGGAGAAAATTCTATTACTACATGTAAATATAATCTAATTTATTTAAATCACTCAGCAGTTTTTTCCTCTTCATTTCAATCAGAAAGCAACACTAGAGTGATTTTCTGGGATCCATTTCTATTTTGCAACTGTTTTTTCTTTTAGCAAACAAACAAACTGGAGCATAATTTTTTACCTTTTTTTCTTTTTGTTCTCACCTGAATGTAGCTATGCACATTACAGATCAAGCTGGGTTCATATCTCAGGAACAAGGACAGAGTGTGTAAGAGACATTTTTTTAAAAAGTTGAGGAAAAGCTAGTTATGTACCTAAAATGTATCTACAAAGTTTAGCATCTATCATCTATGAGCAACAACATATAAATCTTTAAGATATATTTATTTTTAGTTTGAACAAATGTCTGTTAAAGTATGTATAAGTAAATGTTATTCTCACTGTTTTTCTGCTGTAAATACAAACATTAAATAAATATCTGGAAATATTTGCTATGCTTGTTTCATTTCTTGCAGACTGATGTCTGTAAGCCATGGACCGTACATCTAAGTTTAAAGTAGCAATACATTCAAGAAGATATAAATGCTTTTTGTTTTTTTTTTCTTAATTTTGAGCTTTTGTTCTGTCAAAAGATTTGTATGCTAAAATAAAACTAGTGGTCCTTGAGTTTGTGACCCAGAAGTCACTCATGCTTCCTGTAAACAATGTAAAGGTGACCTGACAAGGCCACATGTTACACTCCCATGGTCTTGCATGTGCCGTGCGTGTGTGTTTGTCATTTTTGTGTGTGTGTGCAATCAAGCCTGTGTAACAGCATTATAAATCCAAACGTCAGTCTGTGTGTCAATTTGGTTTTGATATCCGTTAACAGATTTTAGTGGGTCTGGGAAATGAAACAGCTGGTGACCCCCCCTGATGTTTCTTAGACCCATCACAGACGATGTCCATCAGCCAACACTCCTCCATCAATTAGAGTCCACTAACATCTGAGTGTGTGTATGTGTGTGTGTGTTTATAGTGGGAGGAAGGGGGTGGTGAACGATGCAGTGACCAGCTCAACAAAGCAGCAGTGCTAAATTACAAATTACATTTGTGGGTCAGGATAGCAAACACATTATTTGGCCCTTATCTTCTTTTTTTGTTGAGGAAACACAGGGACGGTTGCACTGGATTTTATTTACAAGCATTAGTGTAAAGGTGCTTCAATACAAATACAAATATAACATTTTTCCGGGTTTCTTTTCTAAAAACATTGAAAACCATGTATTGTTGGGGTTTTTTTACCACACTTTTCAGATTTTCACTCAATGCGCTTCTGAGTTTGACTACAACACAAACCCTCATTAAATGTATAAAAGCTTTTGGTTTTAAAGTCACCATTAAGTTTCCTGTTAGCAAACTGCACACAAACTTGACTATTTTACCAACCTGTAAAGGTATGATTTAATTTTATTTAGGGATATCAGCATAAAACAGGCAACCCAAAAATATATATAAAAAACATTTTCCAGTTTTGTTGTTGATACATTTTATAACTATGATTGTTCTTCCTGTTCACAAATTTGAACTGACTTGAATGGAACCTTTGCCACTTATTGCAAATTTAACCCTAACAGACAATCTTTGTTTTAAGAGATCTTAACCATGACCTTTTGAAGGCTTGAGAGGAGAGAAATTACAAACCAAAAGGTCATAATTTTCAGAAAATGTCCTTCAGTTTGTAGTTGAGATGTCAGATTTACACACATTTACACAAAAGCAAGGGCTAATTCTTAAATCTGGTTATGTCCTCATGGTGGATTATTATGGTAATCTGCTGGCTAAATGTGCCAAATTTGGGAATTTAGGATTTTACTGGAAGCATTTCAGTTCTTCCATCCATCCATCCATCCATCCATCCATCCATCCATCCATCCATCCATCCATCCTACACCAAACTGTGAAAAAAAATGGGATTTTCTTCAGCAAGTGTTTGTGTTTTCCTCCATTTCCCCCCAATCTTCCTTCCACTCACATATTCCTCTATCTCTGCCAGACTGCGAAAATAGGATTTTCCTTGGAAGTAACTCCAATTATTATATCACTTCTTTCCTTCTGGTCCCTTCTCCTTCTCCTCCGCCCCATTTCCACCTCTATAAATAGAAATCCAGCCCCATCTATACATTTGTTTACTGGTAACTCCCTCCGTAATTCACACCATCAGAGCAGAAATCCCCCAAGTTAGTTATTTTCACATTTTGGTTAAAGTAGATGGAGATGCTGTTCAGGATCAGCAGCTGCAGTTCAGCATCTGCTGGAGCTCATATTAAAGTAACACATCACATCCTGTCTGCAACAGGGTCACAGATTTTTTTTCTTCTTCCATGCAGAAAACAATGTTTTCATTCATCGTCGCAGTTTGGTTTATAGAGGAAGACTTAAAATGACCACATGTAACATTATATATATATTTTTTTTTTTGTACCTGTAATATTTCTTTTGTAACTTTTTGAAAAAAAAATTTTCAGGCCAGAAATGTTGCCAGTTTAAAGGAATAATTTATGTAAGTATTTTTATATCCTATCCTAATATAATTCTCAGCAATGCAGTGTTATGGACAGACACAATTTCATGCTCCCAATGAAAAACTATATTTCAGTTATTGAGTTATTAGACTTGACTTGGACTTGTGAACATTAAGTTCTCACAATTGGAAACATTCTTAATTGAATAAGACATGGGATGGGAAACAAACGGCACAAAAATTTCAATTTTTACAGCAAATTAAAGATTTAGTCATAGTTTTAAAGAAAAGACTGGAAACAACATGCACGCCAACATAAAGGACAGCAAATTAAAACGTTTCACACTCATTTTCATGGATGAGCTCAGTAATTACTCAATTCACCTTGATTTTCATACAAGGTAGCTGGGAAAGTGCAGCAATGTGCACAGCCTGAGTGATTTTAATACTTTTCTCTCTCCTGAGGTGTTATTATTTTATTGTTGGTCTATATGACGTTTGTTTTGACAGCCGATAAATCTTCAAACTAAATGCAGCCCAAAAGTGGACTTGTAAGTTTGTATTTTATCATGCTTAGTCGAATACAGACACCACAAAAATCATATTGATTAGGAAAAAGTTTTCTTTTTCTTTTTGCCAGCACGATAAATACTTTTTCTGACATCCATCTTATTTATCCAGCACTATCAAGCCCTTGCCTTGTGGAGTTTTAGTGCCTCTGTACATTTCCTGATTTTGCCACCCTGCCCCTTTTTTACTCTCCCTTCGCCTTTGGCTATAACTCTCTTCCCCGAATCCTATATTTGTGGCTGCATAAAGGTCAAAGTATTTTTCATTCCAGTCATCTGTAGGAGATGGAAATGTCATCTGTGTTGTATATGAGCTTCAGTAAACCCTGAATCTGAACTCCAAGAGTCATGCAAGCACAAGTTTGATAAGTCCTGCAGGTTGCCGTCTGTCCTGCTTAAAAATATGTCCTTTGAAACTCATTGTACCCTTTGATGGGTCTTTTTGTGTTTCATTGGGATTTTTTATGCTAGGAGAGCAACCTTACACAAATTAAAATCTGAAAAGTACAACAGGAAATCTTATATAATTGCAGCAGTTCTGTGAAAGATTCACAAATTTAGTAAGCCAACAACATTATGAAGATGGAGGAACCAATAGGGGGTCAGGAATAAAGTCATGGAGAAGCTTAAAACAGACACGCAGTGGAAACCAGACATTTACATACACACTTTATACACAAATAAAAAGAAAGATACACAGTCTTTTTTCTGTTAAATCAGACCAAACTTCTGTTTTTTTTAGATCAGTTAGAATTCTCGTAAAACTTATTTAAATTAAATTTAAGTCAAATGCCACAATAGCGAGAGACAGAATCTGTTAGAGATGTCTATTAAAACAAATACTTATTCCACTTCTCACATTTTGACTTGTACGAACATTTTGAAGAACATTTCGACTTCACAATTTTGCTCTGCATTTTGTTGGCCTGTGTACAAAAAATATGTGGTTTGTGTTTGAAACATAAAATCTGAAAAAGTCCAAATAGGTAATAAGAGCTTTCCAAGGTGCTGTAGGTGAAAACATGAATCATGAAACAAAACCATGAAGATTTGCACTTTTTAAATGTCTTGAACCAAACTCCTGATTTCTATCACCTAATTACAAGATTTCACAACAGTCAGCTCCATTCAGTGCGATTACAGTCGGGATCAGCATACAGAGGGCATTGACAAAGGGGGTGGTGCACTAACTACTCCTCTTGCTTTTGCTGTGAAAAGATAGAGCAAAAAGAAGCAAATGAAATGTGTAGAAGTTGAAGAAACAGAATGGGAGAATTTGAAAAATCGCCTTTGTATCAATGACAATTTAGACAAAAGACCTATATAGAAAATGATAAACAGGAAACAAAAGGTTTTAAAAAAAAAGTGACAGATGCTGTAACATGACACACAAGCCCACTCGCCCTGGTACAGTCTGCGTAATGAGTTCTCTGCGAGGTTAGAGGCCATTTAATCAGTGTTGGGTTTCCCAACCCCTCATTTTATCATGATCAGATGCCGCCTTGTCTCTGCAGGTTTTTGTGTTAAGTCGTTAAGTGATAACGCTATCAGCTTGTGTCGCCTAAGGCAAACGATGCCCCCACCCACAAATGAAACACACGGGCGCTTTCCAAAGGGATCCACTCCTTAAACACAGTGTGACACAGTCGAATATCTTCCATCAGATTGTTGGTGGAGATAAGTTCATTAGGCAGTGAAGGATAAGAAGTTTTGCATCCTGTTTTTCAAAGTGCATCTTTCTGGGTGTAACTCCAGTGATACAGTTGGATGACTTCCACTTAAATAGGTCTGTCTTTGTTTCTTGTTAACAATGGCACTATAGATGTGGATGTACTGTCTCCAATTTGAGGGTAGTGGATTGTAAAGTCTTTTTTTGTGTGTCTGCATGTGTGTGTGTGTGTGTGTGTTTCTAGGACGCTTAAGTACAGTTTGCTCCAAATACTAAAATTCAGCATGTTAGCTCACTAATAGAAAAATGGTTGAACCATTGAACCAATCTGAGCCTTAAAAATCTCAAATGGTGAAGAAAACAATAGGAGACAATGGGATGAGGGAACAGTCTAAATTGCCTCAAAGGGAAAAGTGGACTGTAAAAGGTTTTCCCCCCACTCTTACCCCGTCAGCCTTCACAATCCATCTTGTCAGACAGTGACTGACGCTGGTAAACATGATACTTCAGCTGCCAAAAAGCGTGTACCGTAGCTGTAAAAAGTTGAACCTAAGAGAAATGTGAAAGTCTCCACTCATTACTTGTTTTTCTCACTTTACTTCCAAGCAGCCAGACTTTTGAGTAGTAATCTCTTAAAATGATTTCTATCAATAGTTCTAAGAGGTTTGGGTGTTTTTTCAGTCATTTTAGCCTGTTTTTTGCTCAAGCAATTTAAGTAAGTAACAGCACTTTATTTATATTGCAGCTTTAAGGAGATAAAGAGCACAAAGTGCTTCACAAATAACTCTAAAGAAACAAAAGTGGATTTAATAGTGGATTTAAAAAGGTTTTTAGCTGGCCTTTAAAGGAAGTCACAAAGTCCACTGATCCTCAAGGAAGACAGTTCCAGAGTCCTGTAGCCACCAAAAAAAGCATTACATCTCTAACCTGTTTTTGAGAGGGGGTTTCGAGAATAGCCCTACTGAGAGGGCTTGGAGTAGCTCTGTACCTTCCTTGAGATTTTTTTCTTTTTCCAAACTTTCATTCCTGCCTTTCTGGTGGGAAAATAGCTTTTTGTCATAGAAAAACAGACCATCTTTAGTCAGAGGTTTCTTCATATCTGCCTCCACACAGACCGCTAAACGAGATCTTTCCTGCCCGAATTTGAATTAATATGAGTCGCAAAACACTTATTTTCCCTCTAGGATTGATAAAGCATTTTTGAATTTGAATTTTTTTGAGGTATTTGCAGATTTTAGTGGTTAGTTAGATTGAGCTGACATATTTTTTTTGTATAGTAAATTATTTTTATTATACAAATTATTTGTATTTTGCAGAGAGCCCTCAATTAATTTAAAATATTAAGATAGTTTGTTGTAACAAAAAAGCCCAAAATGAATATAACATTCTTGCTAAACAATCAATTAATCAATTTTATTTAATCGACACCTAAGCACACTAAAAGCAGCTCAAAGTTCAACGATAAGTCTATCTAAACTTCGGACTGGAACCGTCTATCAACTTTCATTGTTTAATCTCAATCTATAGTAATATAAATTAAGTTTTGAGCCTAAAGTTTTAAATGTTTATACAGCTCTTTGGAGGGTTTTAATATTTTATTAACCATTTCCCACCCACCGTAAAATTTCAATTACTAGACTCATGAGTAGTTACAAAGTCAGCCTGACATCGCTGCAGAACCCGTGATTTCCCCACTGTGAAACACTAAGCCGCTAACTGCTGCTGCTGTGCTACCAGCTGAGTAAAACATCGAGAGAGGACATCCTTATCAGTCAGCACACACAGAGAAAAACAGGGAAGATATGGATGAAGGGACAAGATGAAAAAAGAAATAACAATAACGGAGTGTAAACGACACGTTCTGGAAGGAGGGAGGCAGGGAAGTGGTATGGGATGAAAGAGGCTTGCAGATCGAGGTAGTTGTGGACAGGAAAGCTCAGGGTGGGAGACAGCAACAAAACCTCAAAGTAAATAACGGAGCTGGCACAGGTGATATCTGTTGATACAAGGTTTTGGATGTCACTTTTTCATCCTTTATATATATACCTGGAATATGGAAACAGCTGGCAAGTTTTACAATGGGAAGCAAAACACTGAATCAAAATGAACGCGCATCAGATTTTAATCAGGATTTTACTACGTTATTGTGCACTACCTGACCC
This sequence comes from Poecilia reticulata, assembly GCF_904066995.2. NCBI lineage: Eukaryota > Metazoa > Chordata > Actinopteri > Cyprinodontiformes > Poeciliidae > Poecilia > Poecilia reticulata. The sequence continues at coordinate 39,072,597 of NC_088831.1, forward strand.
ACAGCACTGGGAAAAATAAAGAAAAAAAGTAAAGGTCCAGCTTAATTATGAGTACTGTCAGGGGTTTCTGGTCCATATCTGTAGTGGTGAATTGTTGGAAACGAAAGTGTACTGATTCCTTAAGGGCTGATGTCATGCAAGTTTTAGATGTGTCCTTGTTCCAACACAGCTGATTCTAATGGCTAAATTACTTCCTCAAGTTTTCCAGAGGCCTGGTAATTAACCAGTCATTTGACCGAGGTGTGCTGACCCAGGCTGACATCTAAAACATGAAAGACATTGGCCCTTGAGGGCCCAACTTTGGACACTACTGGTATTGTATACCCAGGACAGGCGTACAGTCTATCACTAGGCCAACAGTGAGACATGCAAGTCAAACAACCATCCACATGACTGTCAGGAGGTAATTCAATTCTCCAGTCTAACTTTTGAACATGCAAACTCCTCTCAAAAAGTTGCCTATCCAGCTGGGATTTAAACTCAGAATCTTTTTTCTGTCAGGTAAAGTTAATGAAAAAGTGGAAAAATTACTATAGACAAAAGGATTTTGATATAAGGATTTTTAAAAATCAGCCCTGTTTAAAGACCTCTAGCTCCCATAAGTCATAAAGTTTTAAATGTTATCTGTCTGAATTGGTATTTCAATATTCTTTATGGGTCTTATACAATCTTTTTATTTTTTTGTCATCATGGAAAAGCGTGCTTGGTGTGATAATATTCCACTTTCTCTTCTTAACCCAAAAAGCATATTCTTCTTAATTTTATTAACTTTAGTATCATAGTTTCAGCTCCACATGTACAACATGTACATGAAAACAAATGCAACTCTGCCTATGTTCAATCAGTGCATTTTGAAACGAAGCTTTGGATCATATCATTTTTTATTAAATCCCCTTAGAGCAAAGGTGGCTCACAAAACCTTAAATTCATTACTATTTTAGATATGTATTTCATTCAGAAGGGAAATTGCATAATGCAAGGTGAAGCTACCGGAAGATTCTCTCACTTAATGATCAAGAAGGATTTTGATGTGACGTAGTTTTCAAGAACCACAACAGCGCCGCATAATTTAGAGATTTTAGAGTTTCTTCTTCTTTTTCTCTCTTTCTATACATTGATAATCAAATAAAGTATCTTTGAATTTTGCAATACATGCAAATTTCACCCTCATCATGAATCTGAACAACTTAAAAACAACATAAGTTAGATTTGTAAGTAATTTAAGGCATAAGTTTCCAAAAGTTTCAAAAAGGGATTTTTAACATTTTCCCTTTCGTATATTTTGCCTTTCATACCATTTGAATATTTGAATATCAACTAAAATGCAAAAGACTTTGAGCAATGAGTCTTATATGAAACACACCATGCAGTGTTTAAAAACTACTGGATTTTTGCAGACAGTGTCCACAAGGTTTTCTCTGCTTCAACACACCTGATTTAAATAAATGTGCTATTAACTGACTTCCACAGGGCTTGATCAGCCTCTACGGGATAATTAAATCATTAGAATCAGGTGTGATGGGGCAGGGAAACATTTAAAAACATTCAGGGCAGCTCATGACAAGCAGCACAGTGTTAATCCATAATTCATAGCTGCCTAAATCTGTTCAGGATTGTGTTAGACTGGTTTCAAACTCCAAGGTCTGGTGTTTGAAACATCCACTGACCAAAAAAGCCTCGGATTTGGTGTGAATGATATGTTTTGCGTTATCAGGAGTTTTCAGGGAGCCAGCGAGTTTCTCAAAGGATGCCTCACAGACAAAACTAACTGCACTATCAGCAATTGATGAAGTTTAGTAGAGCTAGTCTCTTGGGTTAGCATGATGCTTGGTGGCCAATTACCCGGGTTGTGGGGCGTGCAGACGTCACGGCGGTGATGTTGGTAAATGACAGTACTCGCACATCTCATAAACATTTCCAGTGACCCAAGACAAATGACACCAATGTATAATTATCATATTGTGCACCAGGCTTTATAGGACACCAGGACATCTGTGCCTTTTACCCCGACACAGGTCTTGGACTCCGTCCAATACCCCGTGTCATCCCACACCACATGTGAACGACTGGCATCAGCTGCACCGTGGGTTAATTGTCCTCTCTGTGCTGCCATTAAAAACCGAGCAAAGAGAACTCTGTTTAGAGTGATGCCACAATTGGGACCCTTGAACTAAAAATGAGGGGTATTTTATTCATGCTCATGCTCGGATATAAATCAGAGTTCTTCTTGGATTGTGCCTCCTGAGACTCTGGTGCTATCTTTCCGTAAAGTAAAGCCCACCCACACATGGTACTGTTATGTCATGGCGGTAACACACAGAAGTCCTTCAGTCACCAACTGTAACCCCTAATCTTGCGCCAGCTGAACAGATTTAACTCTGGTTACAACAGAGGTGGAGACCGACTGACGAAAAGAGCGGAAATGTTAGTTTCATACTGTCTAAATACTTTTATTTGTGTCCAATAAGATGCAAGACTCTAATTGCGCAGTGTACCTGGACCTCAGGTTTCTTTATCCATATGAATGGATGCTGTAATCCTAAGGGATTTATTAATGCATCCAGTTCACTGGAATGACGCAAAAAGGTATCAAAATCCAACAGTCTTTTTGCTTAAACCCACTTATCCTTGCAGGGTGAGCTGATTACCAACTCTGGCAGTCAATGGGCAAGAGACAGAATTCATCCTGAACAGGTAATTATATAAAAAAAATCTATTTTAATAACTAAAGGTTTCACAAATTGTTTTAAAGAATCTGAAATCAGTGTACATGTGTATCTCAGAAGATAAAAATAAAAAACATTATAGGAAATTTCATTTATTTAAATTAATGGGATCTGCAAAACAGCCATATCAAAAACTCCCAAATTGTTGAGTCATAATTTGTTACCTAGCAACCCCAAGCCAAGTCCAGCCCCTCACCTCTCAATCTAAGTGGAGCTCCACCTACTCCAATGGCTGCTGGAGAAGTGAGCAAAACAAAAGACCTTTAATTATTTGCTGATTTTTTTTCACTTATGTCTTATGAAAACACAACATTGCATTAGATTATTACATACAAAATATAACATTTTTAATACTGAAATTTGGGTTTAATGAAAGTGTATTTAATACCTACGTAAAGATTATTTTGAAAGATATGTATTTAATGTGACAAATGAGCCTCATCAGAAAGCACATTTTAATTTACTGAGAGGTACCTGTAGAATTCTCCAGTCAAAGTTGGACCAGTCTACATATTTTGTTAAATTTTAAAGTGTTTCTTATTCCAAATGACTTTGTCTTTTTTTTTTTAAAGAGAATCTTAAACTATGGGACCTTTCACAAAAAAATGCTCCAAAGTAGGATTAAGACTCCTCTCTCCGTGTTTTGTAAAATAACTAAAGCATCAAGGGGGTTCAAGTCAACCCCTCTGTTACTTTTCACTTCATCGCCGAATGAATTAATCCCAGCCTCGATTCAGCTGCTGTGTGTGAGTGTAAGCTGTAATGGCTAAAATGTGAGATGTAGCAATTACAGATGGTATGTTTTGTCTTTTATGAAAAGACAAACAACAAATACCAGTTAAGGATGGGCATATCTTCGGTCTTAAAAACAGAGAGACTTTCCTCACACTCTGATAGCCTTTTGGGATCCCATAACACTGTATCCAAACTACATGTGTTTGTGTGTGTGTACTGCTGTGTATTTATTTGTCCTTTCCAGGCACTTCTGTGTCCTTGCTAATAGCTGAATTGACATCCTGCAGTCTCCACAGGCTGGACTGCTATTATCACTACTGAGCCCTATACCCACGCAGGCACAGAGACGATTATCTCTGAGTATGTCAGTGTAGCCCGTGTTAACCATTGACACTCATTTCCTGCGGTTTCCCGTGGAATGTGCTTTAGTAATAATGCTTATCGACGAGGCCACACAAAGTGTGATTGTTGTGCATATTTGCATTTAGAATAGTTTACTTCCACTATCGAAGACAAGTTCATGTGGGAGAGATTCAGAAAGAGTTTGCTTTGAATGGCAGCAAGACCCCAAAAAACACCATCTGCAGAATCCCTGGAGCCTCACAAAGTCAACAGGTTACTGTGCACGCTGGCCCCCAAATAAAAAAGCATATCCAACACGCTGACGGCTTCCAACTATGCCCTGAAATTTTGTTTGACTTTGTGACACTCAACCACCTGCACAAACATTTATTCAAAGGCAGAAGCACAAATGAGGAGAGGATGATGGATGCAGAGCTGCTGGTTTCCCCTGAGATTGCAAACTTCTCCATGTGGTTTTCTTTCCTGTTCCGATTCCTTAAGCTTAATGTTGTGCTGCAGTGTGATAGACTGAGAGAAGTCATCTTGTTTTACCTAAGATTCTTGTCAATGTTTATTTAACTTCTGAGTGCTTATACATTTTGATTTCAGAAGAATGTACATAAGGTTTGATGAAATAAGAAGCTTCAGTGGAGCTTTTATTTTTCTACTTTATGCAATTAGTGCTGAGTTTCATTCAAAGGGACTAATGTTGCTGGAGTTTATTTTGGTCCCTCTGAAAAAACAGAAACCGGGACTTTAAAAAAAAAAGTGGAACTGTCCACACACTGACATCCTAGTAAAACTAATTCCCACAGTTAAACTCCCAAGTGAAATGTTCATTCAGGTCTTCGCCTCTATAGAAAAATAAAATAGATATAAAATGTGAAAATGTGACAACCAGAACAGGCAACAACAGACAGACTGAAGAGTTGAAAACAGAAATTATGGAAATGGAGACTTTAAATCAAGGGATCATTCATCGTGTGAGTCAAACCAGAGAGAACCAAATGGCTTCAGAGTGTCCTTAAGGTGTGGACAGAATCGGTCTTAGCTGATGAAAAGCCAACCAAGAAGTTCTTCCCTTGACGCAAAGCAGGGATCGCCTTTCTCTCGCCTGGTTTCACAGCTCTGCTAAAAACACACCCTCACACATGTTTTCATTAAGATGCCATAGGGCTTCATTTCTCTCCCTACCCTTTGCTGAAAGTTGGAGTTCAGCTAAATTAGTTTAACTTCAACAGAGTAATGATGAATCAGAATCTTGATCATAATTTGAACTGATGTAAGCCTTTTGCGAAGATAACCAGGCAAGATAAAGTTTAAATACGGTGCCTTGCTGAGCTATTAATTCATCCTGGGCTTTTCACTTTATAGTTGGCCTGTACTATATGTCTTTTTATTGTTAGGTGATGGATTAGTCAGTTTTCTGTAAAATGTTCTCCTTCTCAAAAGTTGTGTTTTACACGAATGCATAGATCTGATGTGCCTTGCCATAATTTTTGTCCTGGTCTAGTTTGTTAGTTTGTTTTTTAAATTATTCTGTCGAATCTCAATTCAAAAGCAAAGTCTGATTTTTTTTTATTGGTTGTCAGTAAATTTTCATGCATTGTTAGTTGTGTCAGTTTCAGTTTTTCCAGTTGTTTGCATTAATGGCTTTTTGGTCATTAACACAAACAGTTTCATATGTCTGTATGCACTGAAGTTTGTGGTTGTAATATGACAAAATGTAAACAAAATTAAGGAGTTTTAATAAGTTTGTAGTACACTGTACTTTTCTGCCTATCAGACTTTTTATTGGTGCAATTAGAACATTTTCTATAAAAGTTCTGCTGTTAAACTTTCTAAAGAAAAGCTTTTCCTCATCATGATGCTGCCATATTGGGGATGGTAGAGATAGAAAGACCAGTGCTTAATAAAAGTTTAAAGTTTTGGATATTTTATGACCAAACCTCTCCACAACTTTATGCCTGACCTTTTTGGTGTTTTTCTTGTCCACTAAAATTCTCCTGCGACTCTATTAGTACTTTCGCAAGTCATCCAGGTTTGTATTACACCACAGGTTGACTATTTACCTAATTAGGTGACAACTAACAAAAATTTAATTCATTTAGGGTCACCAAAGTAGCAGGTATAGAAATTAAATGTATTTGAAAAGCATTTATCATTTTCCTTCTGAGCTTTCTTGAGTTGCTCCATCATGCAAAATCCCGCAGAGAAAACCTCCAATAAAACAAGAGCTGCTTTTCCTCTTGTAGCTCCATAGAAAGAGCCAGGATGAAAAGAGCAGTTCAAGAAAACTGAACTTGTAAAGCTAAATGAACTGTATTAAAATTTAAATGTTTCATTAAACAATCAGAATTTAGTTTTGGTATTAGCAGCCATATCTGTCATGGGTTTTCACTAAGATACAGAGCTGACAGCAAAGCGCAGCAGCAGCAGCTCTGTGTGATAGTCTTAATTGGGATGCTGATGATTTCAGTAGTTAATTCTGGGAAAGCCTGCCCACTACTGCATGGAAAGCAGAAAAGATGTCAATGACTGGAAAGTCTTTTTTCGCAGCAGTTTTATAAGGTCAGCGTTGAGTAAAGGAGTGGAAAATAGAACTGCTCAGTTTTGGACGACACCCAAACTAAAATCTAAATTTTCGGAAATTTTGATTACGTCATTTCAGCTCCATTGAAAATTTTGTGTATTTTCAAAATCTGAAAAAACTCCACCAACGGTAGAAACTAGAAAAGAAAGAAACTACTTTTGAACAGCCTATTTTTAAGACATTTTCTCAAAGTGAGACTAAGACATCAGACGTTAACGTCGATCATGCGACTTCTGTGTGCTCTCATCACCTGACAGATTCCAGCAGACCTGGTGGATTTAGTTTCAGTGCAAAGAGGCAGGATGGAAGGCAGCAAGAAGGGTGAGAGTAAGAGAGAGCCTGGTTACAGAGGTCCCAGGAACAGAGAGACCCAAGGAATGAGCTAATAGCTACTCCAGTAATGTGTCACAGAAAAATAGCTTCAGGGCCTCAAGATACCGGAAAATACCCGGCTGGTACATCACACATAGTTGTACCTTTTTAATACTGTAATGTAGTCCTGTAATGGTAAAATCAGCTGTCTTTCTGTGAGGACCATATCACATATCACGGTCCACTCTCCGAAAATTTTGTGTCACAAAGTTCAAGAGACTATAAATAATCAGCACTCGATGTAAAAATGGGATCAGCTATCTTGTGATTATCTTCTCTGTCATAAAGGAGTTTGTAAGGGCTTTTCTTCCCACGAAATCTGGGTGCAGGTCTTGATTTTGTTTTACTGAGTGGTCAGTGGTGAGTTCAGCCGTGTCATTATGGCCTGTATGTGTGTACATCTGCGCATAGATGTGAGCAGGGTGTGCCCTGGGAAGGCAGAGCTAGGGCCGAGGCGGGTTGGGTTTGTCAGACCGCAGAGCTCTGGTGCTGCTAAAACACACCTCCCACTGACGGACTCCCTCCATTACACCGCTGAGGAAACAGGAGCAGGCAGTGGGAAGGAAACCAAGTGTGTGAGCAGCTATAATGACAGAGGCAAACTCTGGATCTCTTTTGAGTAAAAGAAAGAAATCTCATCACCTTATTATGTAAACCAAGTTTATTTTAACTTCAGCTGTGTATTACTCCACCTCTTGTTCAGATCCAGTTTCCCACCGACCCATGTGCCTTTGGCAGAAAGCTGTTTTTTTTTTTTTTGCCTTGCTGGCATACGAATGTGGGAAATCTTTCAATTTATTTTATTTTATGGTTCATACATACACATACATACACACACACACGCCCACACACACACATACATACATACATATATATAATATATATATATATATATATATATATATATATATGGCTGAAAAACCACCACCTAGTGCAAAAGTTTTCTTTTCTTTTGAATTTCATTTTATTTTTTTATTGCCGTGTTTCCAATGGGCAAATTTTGTTTTGTAATTTCAATTTATTTTATGGTTCATAAACACTAACATTATCATTATAAGGACTGTTCTGCATGACTGGTCAATTTGTCACTTCTAAGGAGAAGTTGTGTGTTTGTCCTCACTTTGTAAGATAGATAATTGGCTACAATAACTGTTTCTTTTACAAATGTCTGCAAAATGTTGTCGATATTTTGTTATGTCGAAAAAAGCACGTTAGCAATTGTGGTGATTCCATTAAATAAGATTTTTAGAATTGCAATTAAAATCACATGTGAATAAGTTCATGCGATGAGTCATTAAAAAACATGTCGCGCCATCATCCTCCTATCACTTCCTGTTGTCTTCTTTGTGTTTCTGCCAGTAGTAACATTTGGTTTTGGCTCATGTGACTTCTGTGATGCTAAAAAAGTGTTTCCATTGCACTTCTACATATTACATTGGGATTTTGTGTGATGGGGAAAAAGTAGTGCTTTAGAAAAGGAAAGTGGGGAAGCTGAAGATATTTGGCTGGAGTTCAGGGTTGTTTCCCAGGCCTGAAATCTCCCTTACCGCCCCGAATGTATAAACTACAAAATTAGACACTTAAGTTGAGGCAAAAGATTGTTAGAAGTGATCTCATTATGACTTATTTCACAATTCCACCCATTTACTTTAAACAAAATATCGCTTTAAGCACACTTAACATTTTTAGCAATATTCCAAGCTTCTTTTGGAGCACTGTTCAGTCTACTATCACATCTCCAAAATAACAACTAAGGAGTTGTTATGGTGGCAGCATTGTGTTGTGGGGATGCTTTTTGTAAAGAAGGTACAGGAAATGAAATGATTCAGATCTAAGTATATTTATGCATTTAAATGGCCTAATCAAAACCTACACCAGCCCAGAAGTCTGACAAAACTTGAAAGCTGGTGTTCCTGCACACTCTATATGAACAAAGTGAGTTTGAGCTAATTGCAAAGAAGAGATGCAAAATGTGGGTCTCTGTATGTAGCAAAGACATTCCCAGTAGCTTCTACAAAGTATTGACCCATGTGGACTGATTGCCAATACACAACCCATAAAAATGCTTTGAAATATTTTTTTTTTACATTATAACCCAACTTTTTGTTGGAATCTGAATGAAGTACAATAAAGTATGTGGTTATGAAGTAACAGAAAAGTAATATAGTACAAAGGGTATGAGTACGTTTGAAATCAGTATACAGAATGAAAAGTTTCTTAATATGGAATCCAGATCAAAACAGTAGGAAAAGTAAAGAGAAATTAGGGGGGGAGTCGGATGAAGGTATAACGATGTGTAGGATGTTGAGAGGTGATCAGGCGCAAAAGAGACAAGAGGGAGATGAAGCTGCTCTTTAATCAGTGAGGGGCCACATGGAGGCGGGCCGAGGTGCCCACTGTAATCCGATACACGCTCACGAGCGCACGGCGGGCACGCGCGCCGAAACAGGGTGAACTGAGTGAGCAGTCCCGTTCACTGCCACAAACCCGGAGGAGAACGGTGGGGAAGGAGCGCGCTGCCGGAGCCTGCCTGCCGGGAGAGAGAGACACACAGAGGCACACGGGCTGCTGCTGCTGCTGCTGCTGCTGCTACTGCGCGTAAAGAGGAGGAGCGGAGGGAGTGGACTGAAGAGCAGAGGGCTGCAGCGGAGAGACGCACAGCTTTCAAGGAGGAGGAGAAGTGGAGACGAACCACGTTTATTTTCTCCGGAGCAGTTTTACGCACGGGAACTGGATCTGCGCCTTATGAGAAATACATTTTTCATTGGCCTGAGAAATAACTGCTGTTGGGGCAGAACATAAAAAGGGAACATTAAAAAATGAGAACCTGCCCTTTTTCAGTAGAGTTGTAAACGAAGGTTTAATATGTTTGCAGACCACTTTTTGTTTTAAATTTTCGTTATTTTCTTACACTCCTTTTGGTTCGACTTGAGCACCAAGTTCGAATTTTGTTTCTTTTTAATTTTAATTTGAGTGTCTCTTCTGTCCAAGACCTGCTCCAACACACGTTTTGACTCTGTGGGACACCCTTACCCGGACTGTGCGCACCAACATGGATTTCGCCGGGATAAAACCGTGTTTGCAGTTCAAATCCTACAGATTTTATGCTTTTGTGCTGCATTAACTGCGGTTTTGTGGCGAAAAGAAGCTGTGACAATAACTCACATGAACTGTGTAAAAGAGCCAAAACCGTATTTCTTGGAGAGCTGCAACCCGGCGTTTGGATTGTGATTGTTAACCCTGAAGGCACTGTGGGAAAAGGACGGGGAAGTTTATTACCGGAACACTTTATTTTTAATACAAACCAAATAAACCAAAAAAAGGAGAGCGCTTTTCATTTTTCTTCTGGTTTCTCAACACATTGAGGGAAAAGATGGATTCATATTTATGGCTGTGTGGATGTATTCTGCCGCTTCTTTTGCCTTCAGCAGTAAAAGCTGACGACGGAGGTAAGTTTGACACCTTTGTCTCCCGCGTAAATCCATGTGTCTCCCTCGGGTTTACATGATGATCTAACCGCTCTTTTGAAAGGGAGCAGTGAGTTAAAAGACACAAAACAAAACAAAAAAAACTCCACTGCGATCTGTGAGGCACCAGAAAATGGGATGAAATGAAAGTCAGTTGTGATTAAAATTCATTTCTTACAACACATCAGCCTCCAACTCATTTAAAATATGCTTTTTGTAACAGAATAGTCTATTTAGTATAACTTGAATACAATTAAGAGGAAAGTGGTCGATTTTTTAAAATTATTATTTGTCTCATTCTGTTCCAGTGCAAACAGTTTGCACCGCTACATCATGGAGACATAGAAGTAAAATCTCAACAACCTTCATCTGTGATCAGTTGAATAACCTGTAAGCCATGATGCAGGTTTAGAGGGAGGCTGGTTGCTTCCGTCCTCTGCTGCTCTCAGCGCGTCCAGGAATGGATTGTGCGCTGATCTTGAATGGCATCTTATTCCATCTAATTTTTTTCCTTAAAGCCCTCTTTTTAGTCGGGTTCTCCCATGTCGCCAATAATAAAAAACAAATCCACCACAATATAGCGTTAGGAGCGAGTGATGCTGTCAGCGTTCACATCCTGATCAGAGTTTTACGTCCTCATTTGTGCTGACGCGATCTTGATTCCTCGAAAGTTATCCTAACAGTCTGAAAACTGAACGGCAACTTTCAAAACTTATTTTTCAAATCTGGAGCTACTATATTCATTTTCACAGCCAGGTCTGCAGAGAGGTGCTGGTGAAGCTGGCTGGTTTTACTGTCTCCTGCTGGCGGAGGTCAGCTGCGCTCCGACACCGCTTGTCTGGTCTTCAAAGCCAGTTCGACTCCCGAATTTCACTTTTTTTATGCACAGTCGTTTCTGAGAGGCGCAACCCAACCTCTCCTCATCAGACGTGCGTGCATTGACCGTGCATTTTCACGTGTACATCGTTTTACGCACAACGAATCTTAGGCACCAGATTTCCAGGTCCGAGCAGCTTTTCTGTCCTCATGATACCAGATCAGTAGCCACTTGTTTTAGTCGCTCTGCTTCTACAGGTGTGAACTTTTTATGCGCTTTAGAGTAATGAAAAAAACTAAACAAAACGTCAATTTAGCGGGGAATAAAAAAAATAAAGAATACTTCTTCATTTGAGATTACGTATGAGTATATTTTTATCTATTTGGTAATAAATGTGAGTATTTCAAAACGGACTCTTTATGATAACGCTTTCAGGTTCATGTGGGTAACTATGGAGAAACAAGTCGATTGTTGTAGAGAAGGACCTTTCAGTATTTTTGAAGGTTTTATTAAAAGCTCCCCTGTCAGAGGAACTTTTAAGGATTTGAAAACTTTGGTACCCCGTCTGTCAAATGTTTTCTTTTTTTTTTTTCCTTTTTCTTTTTTAAAGTTAGTCAGAATTTACAGAAACCTTTAATGTGTTTAAGATATTAAAATTAATCTGTTTGGATAGAAATTTCTTATTTTCTCACCATGCTTAGATATAAAACATTCTTACAACTTATTAGTAACCGACAAGAAAAAAAATACATACATTTTCTGTTTTTCTGTAAAGGACCTGTTGTTTAGAGCCTTTCTGGCTGAATTAGAGAATTAGAGATGCACAGATCCTGCTTTTACTGACCGGTTCTGATTTTAGGTTTTGTCTCATATGCCGACCCCCGATTTGGCGCGATTCAGATTTAGTTTTCTATGTACTGTAACACAAAAAGATTACAAATACTACATAATAGGGCTTTGAATCCAACTTAAAGTAGGACTTTCGATGTAGTTTGTGACACTTATTACTCAGCATGCTTTTGGCTGAGCTTGTGCTTGTTTTGGATGCATTCAATGAATAGGGTGGGGGGATAAATCTGATTTCTCATTAGATGCCGATCATAAAGGTAACAATGGCCGATTTCTGGCACACTGACTGCATCTGGAAACAGAATATCTGCTGACATGAGATGAAACTTTTCCCCGTAGCTTCCCTCCAGCTCTCCCCCCGTGGCACTCAGTTGAGCATCCAGATCTTCTGCAGGATGAAGCTTCCTCAGCACTAAACTTTTAAAGATGCCTTTCCTTTGCTGCTTCCCGAGAGATGAGCGAGGAAGACACAGAGAGACGTGAAAGTGTATATATTATATATTTATATGTAAATATAAAGCAGGAGGAGATGGAAGTAGAGAAAAGAGGAAGTAACAGAGACGGAAACAGACACGGGGAAGCAGCAGTAAAGAAGCGATCCTAACGGAAGAGAGATTTTTAGCCTCGCTGTTTGATCCTGTTTCTTCATTCCGTTTGATCGCAGCTGCGCCTGGAAGGGAGATAAACGGACATAATTGGCCACTCAAGACCAGCTGTCTGCCTCTATAGTGTCTCCACTGAAATATGCTGGATGATGAAACAGGATCACCGCCATATACACAGTGTTAGAAGTGCTCCAGCAAATTGCCCACAGGTAGAACTCAGGCTTGAATTATGTTATTAATATAATTGATATGATTGCTCCCACCCAACTTAGGGCCATTTTATAAGTCTAAAGTGGACGGGGAGCAAGCAACTCCACATACATACATGAGGTCGGATGTTTCATCTGTTTTGAGTTGTTTTCTTCTTGTATTGCAGCTGTAAAATACCCAAAGCAATTATTTACTGCCGCTTAGGCTTAAGGAAAACCTTTATGATCAGTGTTTAATATGACCTCAAGGTTTAAACCTACTTGTGGGTTCAGTTTGTTATAATTAATTATTACATCAGGCTGAGTCAGAGGGCTCTGTAAGCCATCAATAAAACAAATTATCCATTTCACTTGTTCGACTAATGAGCTTTTGCCCATTTTAGCGGCCTGCCACAAACATACAGTGCTTTTCCAAAGACACCCTTTATGTAATTTGCCATGTTACAAATGCCAACTGAAGTGAAATTTAGTAGGATTTTTAAGCCTTTCAGTGCCAAACTGGTGTTATTGCTGGACTTGGGTTTGGATTTGTCTTTGTTCTTTGCTTTGGTTCTTCTGGTTTTGGGTTATCTTTGTGTTTTGTTCTGATTATTATTATAATTAGCCAATGTTGTTGTCTTTTTAACTCGTGTCTCTCACAGCTTCTGTGAATTCAGTGTAACACTCTTGACCTTGGTCCCACTAATGGCCTCCCCAGCATTTAAAAATCCCCTTTTTTCAGTCAGTTCTTTGCCAGTTCTCTGTTCTGCTGCAATGCATGTTCTTCTTGTGTTCCTCACTGGTTTTGGTCTCTCTTTTGTGTTTTGCACATGTGCTTGTAAATTTGCTTAATTTTGTTATTTCCCTAAAGTTCCCCAACTGGAATGATTCATGACAAGTAGCGTATAATTGTGAAGTGGAATGAAAAGGATGGTTTTTAAAACTATGCAAAACAATCTCTTTTTTTTTGGATACCAGTTTTGCACATCTAAAGACAGAGATTTCAAAATTGTCTTTGGAAATAAAAACAAGCTCAATTAGTGTGCATAAACAGCAGTGGGCCCTTTGAATGCATGAATAGTTTCAGATGTTTTGCACCCTAACAGGATTTCTTTAACCTGATTTAGCTTTTAACCACCTATGGTTTTCTGTGCACCTGCTGCATGATGCTGCCACCGCTATGTGCCAAAGCGCATTGTACAGTGTCAGCTTAGATGAGTGTAATTCTGTGAGGTATGTTCATACCCTAGGGTATTGTTTTATAGTCTAAGCCTGCTTTAAAATTCATCTCAACATTATCTCTAGTTGAGCTGACATACAAAAAATTTTATGTATGTATATCAGTTTTCATGATCCTGTATTCTCAAAAAGGTTTTTTTTTTTTACCAAATGACTAAAGCAACAGGTTGCATTGAATTTTATTTAGAGGTATGACAATAAAATTAGCTAATTTGCTCTAATTTTTGGGGTTTTATTTATAAATCAAGTTGAAGACCTTGACAAATTTTCCAAGTTTTTACTAATATTCTCCACTTTCAGCCAATTTTCACTCAAAAGTCCAGTAAAAACATTGACATTTGGAGATGTAATGTATAAAATGTGGAATAGTTCAAGGACCTGAATGCTTTCGCACATCATTCATCTCCTCAGAGTTTAGCTGAAAATACTGAAAACATTCCAGCCGTTTGAATTGAATTTGGATAAATAATTTCAATAACTTTTGATTTAAGGAAGGCTTTTAACACAGTAAATGAAAATATGTTCTACGTAGACAATTAGCAGGTGACATTAGAAGGCGTTTCTGTAAGCATTGCATATTTCCCTGGATATCTCGCAATTGTCTCTTGAGATGTTTTTCATTACGGCTGCATTGTCAGACGTGTTGATTCACAGGTGCAGAGGGTAGGAAGGCATAAAATACAATCTATTTACAATGACTTACCTGGAGGAATTGTAAACTTTGCTCCCAGCAGAGCGCACCGAAACAATGGAGCAGTAAAAACAGAGCATGAGGGAAGGAGGAGAAAATATAAGCAGCGTGAAAAATCTTGAGTGTTTCAGGGTATAAAAGAGGGAGGTAAAGGGAAGAAACAGAGGCAGGGGGAGAGGAAGAGAGAGTGGGAGTATTATAGGGCGTTAGAGTAACAAGAGGAGAGCAGCTGGGTGTGAAGCAGTAGTTGAGTGGAGCCACCTGCAGTAAACCAATCCAGATTTATTCCCCTCCTCTGCTGAGCTCAGGAGGGTTTCTGGCCAAGGTGGGGCATTAAATACACTCTGATTATGATGTATGGAAGGTGGACGACTCAGATTTATGCCTAAACATAAGATTTAATTCACATTTTTATCCAATGGATTCTATTATTTACAGGACTACTCTTCGTATTTCTACTGTTAACAGTTAGCACTTTCTTTATGTATAGTTTTTGCAGAATTGAGGACAAATTAAACATTTCTACATTTCAGTGAAAATTGGGTTCAGGTCATTCTCTGCCACAACTGAGTGAGCAGGTGACTTTGCTGGAGACTTTCCTTGGATTTTGGTTTAATTATCAAGCAGCAAGGAGGAAGCAGGTGTTTTCCACCAGGTTTTAGGATTAACAGTGATCGTCTTTCATCTGTTTTCCTCAAATGATGATTTTACAAAGATTTATTTTCTCCTATTTTCCTGAAGTCACATGCAAGCAGTCTAAAACACTCAGAAAAATCACAGCTTTTTGCCCAAACCATGTATCCGCAGTATTTAGCTTTTATATATGACTACATTCACATAGAAATGCGAAAAAAATCAAATTCTTTTTTTCGCCCATATGTGAACCATATTTTTCATTCTGAACGGCCCAATCCAGATCTTCTTACCCCCACAAAAAATATGATGTGTGTCACTTTCAAATGTGGTACTAAATTGAATACGTATTGAATAGTTTTAAAAACATCTGCAGTCTGAACGGTCATTGCACCTTTTATCCAACCTGTATGCCATTGACGTGACACGTGTCATGATTCTTCACCAGAAGAAGCCAGATGTGGTAAATCCAGATGTAAACAATGGGTGAAGCATCACTATTAGTTGTGCTTTCTTTTTCTGTCCTCCCGTTGTTTTGAACAATGTCAGCTTTCATTGTGCAACAACTTCAAAATGGTTCCTAAGACGATGACATCGAATATTACTTCTAAACAGTGCACTGATGTGTGACTTCTGCCCATCCGGGTTGCTTTAGGGTCATAAATGACTTTTGGGTTCCAGTAACAAAGCAGAATTGACCATGGTACAAGACAACAAGTACAAGATGGAAACCCGAATGTCTCCAGTCTCTCTGACTTCTCTTCCAAATCCATTCCTACAAGAAAAATATTGTCCATCCAATGCATTTTCTGTCTACCTTGAGGCCTTTTCCCAGTTGGATGTGTCCAGAAAATTGCGAAAGGAAAGTATCCATTAGCCAGTCCAATTAAAGGCCCCAACCACCTTTACTGATGGCCTTTGATGGAAATAACCATTACCAACAGAGTTCTTCATCTTTATTTCTGAGCCCTCCACCCTATAAAGGCAGCTAATTTCAGTAACTTATATCTGAAATGCTGTTTACTCTTTTATGACCCAAGTTGAGGGCTAGAATGTAGTCTAACCTGTTAAAGAGAGGGCGTCGCTTTGTGGCTTTCTTCACTACTCGCATTACTGCAGAGAAGGCATCAATCGTCTATCCATCTCCTGCTATTACCCGTGAACAAGACACCAAGATACTTAAACTCTTCAATGTGATGCAGTGACTGACCCTGGCCAGAGCATTCCTGCTCATTTCAGCTGCTTCACACCACTCTGCTGCTTGCTGAAGGTCACGGCCTGAAGATACCAGCGGATGAGATGAGACCCTGAGGTCCCCAACCGTGACCAGAGTCCATGCATGAACAGCACAAACAAAATTGGGGATAAAAGGGAACCATGATGGGGTCCAAACCACAGGACACAAGTCTTGCTTTAATAAGAGAAGAGTGCTCTTTCAATCTTCTGAAATAACATTGACTAATAACGTAGGGGGACTGGAATTAGAGGGGGGTGTTTTAGTAGCATCAACAACATAGTTCACAAAGAGTGAATAAAATTTAAGCCAATTATCCTTTGGCACATTTCTCTCTGCGTTTCTCTCACGTAAAAAAAAAGAGAAAGGACAATTAGGGTGTCCAGCAGGATGTTCTAATTACAGTTATCATGTCATTAGTAAACTGTTAGCATTCTCGTGTGTTTATTGGCCGTGTGTAATCACTACAGTAATTATAGAAAATGGGGAGAGCGGCGCGTCGAGTTGTGTTTGTCCACTTGTAAAGAAAAAATATCCTCAGATGGCAGCCGAGATCACGCAAATCCTTCAAATTGGGATATTTGCCTTTTCCTCGCTTCTTCAAAACCTTCGCACACAAAGAAGAATGTTTGTGTAATCGAGTCTGTGCACAAGCCAAGTCCCTGGAGAGTCGGCAGGGTGGTGCGAGGCCACAGGTTGTTTTCCTTTTTCTCTCTCTCTTCACGCTGAATCATCTTGTTGTTTTCCCCTCCTTTCACGCCACTTCACTTCGTCTCTAATAGCGCTCTCTGTCTCTTTTTCCACACATCCCTCTGTCAGTGTTTTCTCCCTCACCCCGGCTTAAGAAAGCTCCCTCACCTCCTGTTCTTCTCGCTCCGACACGGTGGGAAATCTCTTTACTGTTTCAGCCACTCTTTGTGTTTTTCTCTTTCTGCCTATTCTCTCTGACTCTGTCAATCTATGTTTTCTCACACTTGTTGGAAATCCATTCACGCGATTTGTTAGACACTCTCATTCATACACTTCTGAGAAGCCTGATGTGGAGCATTAAACACGCTGCCTTGAATGTGATTCCAATCACTTAAAGGAGTACACCAGATAAACCGTCCATTGATGTTTGCATATTCTTTCCGTAATCAGGATCCAAGAAGAATAGGAAGGCGATAGCAGGCTGTATGCTAATGATTGGAAATCAGAACTTGAATCTTCAAATAATATGTCATCTAACTGAACCATGTTACCATTAGAAGTTGGAACCTGTGGGATTGGCAAATTGTTGTCAATTATAAATTGTCAATCTAAGCTGTTGATTTTCTTCTCTTCTGTCATCAATGTGAATATTTTACACTAAGGGTCCATTCTCACCAGCCCCGTTTAGTCCACACTTATTAAACTCTACTGGAAAATTTGTTTGGGGATGTAAAACATTTTAACAAATATATAAATCTTTAATGTAGAAAGATTTATATATGTAGAAAGATGTCCTGCAATGAAAGGAAAGGAAAAACATCCCAATACCTTGGCAAGAATGGCAGTAATAGAAATAAATACAATGTATATCTTAAAAGACAACTGAAGAAGTATTAAATTAACAAAGTCACGCATTTAGGATGTAACTAAATGTGATGTAAGACCTAGTACAGAAATTCAAGATAAACGTCTTTTTAGTACCATTTAAGATCTTTGAACACCATGTATCTATATAGCACTAAAAGTAAAAAACTTGAGAATAATATAGAAATTATAGTGTGACTCATGAAGCACCGCAAGTTTTAGCTTCTATTTTTTAATTTTTAGTTGCTTTGCTATTAAATGCCAGAATTCTTTGAAAAATAAATTAGGAATTCAAACTCATTTTTGGATCCAACTCTGATGTAAAATGTAACTTCAAGGTTTGTCATACCATTTATATTGCAGTCATTTGAACAATATTTACCATTTCATTTAATGCCCAGTCTCTGGAGGTCATGACATGACTGCTATGTGCTCAGGACCAATCATTGTACAGTTATGGAGACATATACAAACTTCTGTAATCACAGACTTTTTCATAAATTTTCATATGCAGGCTATTTTCTCCTTCCAACTTTTCTAAGGACATACGTGGCTCAAAACATTTTCTATGAGTTTTTGTTTAATTGTGAAGTCTATTAGAGTAACATATCCCTCTGTTGTCTTTGGTAAAATGTATATTACACATTCAGCTCGAACATAAATGTTAGTGAGTAGAGTTGCTTTGTAGATTTTTATTAAGAGTCTGTTACCATTTAAGCAGACGTGAACAAATTACCCATTACTAATCTGTTCTAACAAACGCTGTCACTTGTTTTCAAAGTAGTTTTGGCACTGAACTTGTATTTATCACTGTTTTCTTCTCATTAGAGTGTCATTTTGGATTAGAATCCCCTATAACTTGAAAGGCTTGCTCCTCTGTCAGTAATTTTTTTCTCCATTACACACTCAGTTTTATTTTTTATGACTCATTTTGTCTCCCTTTCCCCCCTCGCTGTGTTTAGTCTCAGATCCTTTGTAGTTTTCTCCCTGTCATCATTCTCTGTCTTTTATCCACACTCACTTGGTAGATTTCCACTGTGTGTTAAAGCAGAACACCTGGAGAACACAGCCCCACCTGTTTGTGTGTGTTTGTGTCTGTGCCAATATAAGTGTGTGTGTGTGTGTGTGTGTGTGCGTGTGTGTACGTAGGTTATTTTTTTTGTCCAGTGAGCTTTTTTGAGTTGCTGACTTTCTCCTTTTTGATGAGAGACAGATGTTCTTGGATTACTTTCCCTTTCTGACATTCATCCTCCTCTGACTTCTATTACTTCTCTTTAGCCTCTGTTTTTTATTTTATATCAAACTTTTCTTATAAGAAATAAACTTTTGAAAAAGTATTGAACTTTTTCACATTTTCTGACATTACAGCTACACATTTCAGGGTATGTCATTCAGTGTTTATGCAAGTTTTTTGGGGTTTTTTCAATTACAACTTTAAAAAATCGGTTGTACATTTCTGCAACAGCAATTGTCTTGCAACTTTTGAACGCATCTCAACTCCAGCAAACATGAATACAATGGCTGAATTCTGCTGATGGGTCACTACTTTGATACTATCCTGCATAGATGCAGGATATAATTAGAATTATTAGAACCATAACCTTTTGTAGCCTGTAGCAGTTTTGTTGAAGTCCATTCATTTTCCATCTTCCTTGCTAAACAATAGCATTTCCACATAACATTTTACAACTAGACCAAAAAGTTAAGTTTTGCTCTGGTCTGCCCAACAGTGATCAATTATTTCTTGGTATTTATGCATTTTTCTTGTGATATTTCCATTTTCAGAAGATGGAGTTAGAGTTCAGGTTTCAAGTTTATTTGTGTAGAACATGTCAGCAACAAGAGTGCTTTAGATCAGCGTTTCCAACACTGGTCCTCAAGGCACACTGACCTGCATGTTTTAGACGTTGCCCTCCTTCAGCACACATGATTTCAATTGATGGCTGATTAAAAGGGTTTTGCTGAATTGCAATCATCTGAATGGGGTGTGTTGAAGCAGGGGAACATCTAAAAGATGCAGGTCAGTGTGCCTTGAGGACCAGGGTTGGGAAACACTGCTTTAGATCATAAAAACATCATGCAGTCACCAACTGTGAAACAATCAATAAACATTACATTTTGTCAAATGCGATCAATACACATCAACTATGTTGATCAGTGTCCCATTTACTACTAATCAGATGCAAATAAAAGCTGAATGTCCACACTTTGGCTTTTATTTTTAAAATGTTTTGAAAACCATTAACATGTACTTTCCAGTTCCTGGTTATGCAGTAATTTGTACTGGTCTATGATTTTAAATCACTTTGAAGTTTGTGGTTGTAATATGTCAAGTTGTGAAAAAGTTTAACGGTTATTAATAGTTTTAAGGCTTGTTATTCATGTAGCAAAAGTTGTAGACCTCAACTGGTCTCCTGGGCACCATTTAAGGTCAGAATAATGAGAATTTATGACTCACTGTGCTGTTTGGATTATCGGGGCCAGAGCTGGTGGACAGTAGGTTTACAGCCTTCTACTTAACTAGCTTTCTGGTGTGGTGGGGGAAAAACATTTTTTTTTTTTCATGAATTAAACACCCACTGTTGATAATGCTTTCATTATGGGGTCAGGCTGATGGAAATAAATGCGGATTTTGGCACATTTACTAAGTTCATGCAGGCTAGCGAATCGATTTCTGTGCTCTGAAAGTGTCTGTTTTGACTCAAATCGGACGAAGCTGGAAGTGAGCTCAGAAACAAGGTCAGAGCATTTGCATTTGGTGCCAAAAAACAAGGATCTACCTCATTTGAAAGAAGGAACGTCATGAGTTTATTTTCATATGACTTCCACTGAGAATATGCGACTCATTTCTGCACTGAGACATCTGTGTGTGTGTGTGTGTGTTGAGGTTTGCACTTGTGGGGAAAAGTTGCTGAATAGGTGTTATCAGGATGCAATACCAAACACGGCAGAGAGCCATAAATAATGCAGTGACCTGTCTTATATCCCTGCTTGACTGCTTAGCACCATTTACCGCCACTTATCTTGCTTGTGTGTTTGTCTGCATGTGTGTGAGCGTGCGTGTGTGTGTGTGTGTGGTCTGAATCCAGTGATGTCTAAGCCAGACGAGGATAAGCGATGTTCAGCGGTTTTTGTTTGCACATTTGTTGTGAATATGTGGTCTAAATACAAACCTCTCCCTGATGATCTCCACATGCTCCTGTGGTTTGGAAGGGAAAAATAGCTGTGTTGTGTGAAAATGAGGGTCAACGGGAGGGAAGTGTTTATGGAAGGGACGGAAGCTGAAACAAAGAAGAATTTTGGGTTTTCATGTGGTTTCCTTGGCCTTATAAAAGTCAGAGAGGGATGCTGCACACGTCTAAAAGCACAGTTAAAGTGTGAGTACTTTTTTGCTGTTTGATCATTCTTGGCATGATCTGAGTTTTTTTTTTTTGCCAGATCAGCATCTCCTCCTTACAGCATGCAGATCTCAGATCTTTTGTGTAGAATACAAATTAGAATTCTAATTGATTTTGTGTTGGAAGCTGTGCTTACATGCTTGATTCTCCTCATTTACTCTAACAAAACATGTCTCACTCTCCTCGTTCTCTTTGCATAGGATGCATAACAAAAGTATTCACACCCCTGAACTTGTATTTTATTGTTATTTAATGTGATAGACTGAGACAAAACAGCACATAGCAAAATGTAATTCCTTGATTTTTTTAGAAATCTGAAAAGTGTGGCATGCGTTTACTGTATACCCGCAGTAAACCCATTTCTCTGATACTTTTAAATTTAATCTAGTGCAACTAATAGAAAACATCTAGGTTTACTTGTAGAGCACCAATCACATATAGGGTGATTGTTTTGTATCATATTAAAGGAACTGAAAAGATGACAATTGCATTAAAAGCAAGCAACACTTTCAAAGAACAATAGCAAAATGTTGACAAATAAATAAAAAGTCTTAAAATGTTAAGTTTTAAAATATTTTACTTGAGTGGTAAAGCTGCACTATGAAATAATGATTAATTGCTCATTTAAGAGAGCCAGAAGTTCCCACTTACATCATGTTTTAGGTAGTTAGTTCCAGAGCCTTATGATATAAACTAGATACTACCTCTTCTGGTCCTGGGAGAACAGAATACAGGTCTCACATGAGTCCTTATATCACTGCAGAGGCTCTGCGTATGTCAAAAAATGTTATTTAAAAATTTCTTGAAGGTATTTTTTTATTTTTATTATTATGGCCCTAATACTCATGCCTTATGGAATTTTACAGGCTTTAAAGTTTTAAGTTCTATCCTTGGATAACCAGAGAGTCGGTCCATTTTCCTGGTTTTGTTCAGCATTTTGGCAGTAGTGTTTTAGACCAGTGGTCCCCAACCCCCGGTGCCGGTCCGTGGACCAATTGGTACCGGGCCACGCAAGAAATAGTTAAATATTTCCGTTTTATGTATTATTTGAGTCTGGAGGATCTTTTATTTTGAAAATCCTTTAACCGGATTCTCTCGGTTACGCGCCAACACTGAGGCCACAAGCAGCAAAATGATTAAGAAACAGATCAGATGTCTTTGGAAAGTTTTTTTGCAAAGGGGAAAAGGCCCAGAGAAGAGACAGGAGAATGGATTTATCCCGGACCGGTAGGTGAGTCCCACGTTACAAGCCCGCTCTGCGTAACATGCGGCGACCGGCTGCTAATGGGGCAATGAAGCTTTAAGCTGCTTTGCACCAAGTAAGCTGTGGATATAATCAACACTTCAGGTGTCATTGTCTCTCATCACTCCCAGATGGGACCGTCTCGTTGCAGAGAAACAAGCTCAGGGCTCCCGTTAGTCATTATCATGAGTTAAAATTTTCACGAAAGTAAAATGTTAATTTTTGTGGTGAATCTGTATCTTATTTTGAAGGGATATGTAAACGTTACCATAGCGACCAGAGTCAGAGCGGGCTGCGGTCGTGAGTCTTAAGTCTGGTTTAGACGGCAAGATTTAAGAATTGTCGGCCGATTCTCCAAACCTCTGTGACCACAGAGCTGATAAAAGTCCAACAGGTTCGATCGGTTCGTGTCTCCAAGGCAGGAGCAACACGAACCGATTCCAGTCACGAACATCCCGATTCCAGAGGATAATCCAGTAAAACCCTCAACATAGCGGGAATTTAGAATAACCAAACACGGATGACGTTGTAGAAGCAATAGTGATAGTTTGTGGACTCATTTTAAGAGATAAAAAAACCTAGCAAAAAGAAAAGGCGGTGGATAAAAGATGACGGGAGCAGCCGCTCTATTTGCTGCACTATGATTTGGAGGTGACTGTGTTGTTTCATAGTTAACATTTTTAACTGAATAAACATAATAATGACCTTTAGATTTAATAATGAACATTTCCACATATCATCTCCGATATCCACCGGACTCGGTTGCGCGATATGTCAGCTGTTTGGGATTCCCCTCTGTTCTGACGTCACCGCGCTTTTTGATTGGCTACCTGTCACATTCAGCAGGTCGTTTTCTCGTTTCCAGACAGGAAAAACCCCACTGGTTGCGATAAAAACTCCTAAGACAACCCAAATTGGGTATATTCAGGATTTAGCGGGAACAGAGGCATGTTTCTGTTTCTTATTTTGACACAAAATTCTTTTTTCTGTCAATATTTATAAGGTTATAGTGAGATATGGTTTATATGTAATATGGTTTGAATACTGTTAAAATTTAGACAAAAATTCTTACAGACACCTAGTTTTTTGCCTCCTCAAGTCTGGAAAGTTTTAGTATCAAAACAATAACTTTTGGACATGATGAACAATTAGTGGTTCTGCAAGTTCAGACATACAAATATAAATTTGTATGTCATCAGTTAGATTTTGTAGTACTTAATGATCTTAGGGGGGTTTGTGTAGATGCTGAATAAACGTGACCTGAAGATGGAGCCTTGAGAAGTTCCACATGTAGCCTTTGTTCACTTGGATTTCTGATAAACACATAAAACAACATAGTGATGGTTTGCCACAATGAGATATGAAGTTAGCTCAATAACAGACAACTTTGACTAAGCTAGTCAAAATTGTTCTTCAAATTATAGATTTAGAGGAATTGAATGCAAATGTAAGTCACTATATTTAGATCTGCACTTGTAAAAACAATTGCATCTGTTAAAAACAGTAATTTTCCTATAAATATGTGCTACCTGGGGTTTGTCAATCACATAAATTCCCATTAAAATTTACTGGATATTTTAGTTTAACTGTAACAAGTTAAAAAAAAAAGTTCTCCAAGGTACACTACAGGCTTTCTTCTGTTTTAAAGAATGCCTAGCTGTCCCTCCTTGCATATATCATTGCCCTACCACTGCAAGGACCTGACATTTCATTTCAGTGTGCATGTATCTAAATGACTGTGTGTGCAGATGAGCGAACACAATCAAATTTACTTTAAATGGCACCTAATGCGAGATGATGTCAGCTGTGAACTCTTGAGCTCAATTTGTCACTTTCTGCCCTGTTTGGATTCAGTAATTGTTTAATGACTTGGCGTGAATCTCTGGGGATTGATAGTTTCTAAGAGAGAAGCAGCCATAGTATTCCATACAACTTGATCAGTCTGATTCCTCAAACTCTTAGAGGTACTGTCCTTATCAGCTATAGGTCAAAGGTCAGCATTGGAAGATGAGAGGGAGCCATAATGCTGAAAACTGAATTAACAGAGAAAAGCTCTATGCTGCTCAGTTGGGTTTTTGTGCAGGTGGTTGAATTGTTTTCTCCTCTAATTCTTCATCAAGAAGACAGTTGGTTGAGGATGACAGTCGGCTGTAAGAAAAAGATAAACAGTCTGGGTAAATTTTAAAGGCCTGTCTGTATCCGCAGCCTTTTTCTGTTATGATACATAGAAGATTTATGGTTTGATCAGTCTGTTCTACTAACAGCTTCCCATCTCCCAGATTTACACTTTGCAAGTTGTTGTTGTTCTTTGCAATAACAATTACAAGATCCCCTGTTTATGTGCAGTAAATACCATTTATATAATATGGGATGGATGGTTAGAGAATTTTTTCAGTTTGCTTTTGCCTCAGTTACTATAATTTTGGCCGAAAGAAAAGCACCGAGTGTGTTTTATTGTTTAGTATGTATGTTGAACATTAAGAGACGTGAAAACAGTAAGACATGACGTGTCTAAATATTTACCAAAAAACACAAGGAAACGTTGGATGTTTAATTTAATGCAAATTAGGTCATTTGAACACTAGATTAACCCTTTTTTTTTGCTAATTGCTTAGTTTAAATTTTTTAACCAATGTTCAACATAAGCAGCACTTCAGTTTGTGATGAAAAAGCAATAACATCTAAATGAATGCCATTTTTCAATCAAATATATTTGTAATCTATTAAGGTTTATGACTTTATTTCTCACACATCACACCTTCTACACGGTTTGATTAGACAGCGCTATCTAAGCAAAGCTCCTATAACTGGTTTTTGGTTGGTGCTGCCTTCAGATTGTGGAGTGGTTAAACACTAATCCAGGTGGTGCTGACACAAAATGCGCGTGGCTGGGTTACACGGCTCTTGTAACTCTACTCCTGTATTTCTGTGTGTCACCAGGGAGATTGGAAACAGATAGGAGATGGACGGGATTAGTTGGTTCTTAGAGTGAGGGAGAGGGAATTAGAGAGATCCAGACTGCTGATCATTAATTGTTAGCAGACAGAGTGAGGCAGACACCAGGTACAAAAGCCAAAATGTCAGTCATGTTGTTTGCTGACTGCTGAAATCTGATCCTCTCTCTAAACTTCTCTTGCTTGAGACTTAAACAGTTTATATGTATCAGATCCTGAGTTGGCCTGTTTTTTTTATTGCAATACATTCATGAAAATGAATCTGATCACTATTCCTTATGAATTTTAAACTCTATTAATTGCATGTAATGGTGATATCTGGTTATGTGTTTATGCTGTGCCTTATGTGTGCATGTCTTACTCCTCTCAGAGATGGTTTACAGTACCCAGTCTATTAATAGCTTTAAACCATGTTGTATTCTGCTGAGCAGTTTGGCTTGGCTATGCTAGCCCTCGCAGCACACTGGTAATAAATAAAACGTCATAGCACAGAAGGCCTGATGGTGGCCTACACAGCCTCCTCAGACAGACTCTGCTCTCTTCTACATTTCTCCTGGAGGCATGTCTCGTGATGCGTATTTAGCCGTGGCTCAGTAAATAATGAACTCTGTCAGGAGTCCAATTGTGAGTTTGTTCTCCCGTTCTCTGGAAAACAGGAAATTATTTTAGGGTGTTGCATACCAGCCAAGTATTTTCCCATCAATCAGCCAGCACTGGCAGATGCTGTTTTCATTTAAATAACCTAGTCCGTCGTGGCCATCGTTTTCCCCAAATATTTACAGAAAATCCATCTGCGTTTTTGCAGATACAGTGATTTTTTTCTTTTCCACTATTATTATTTGTTACTGCTGAAATAAAGCCATCTTTATGGTTGCTTATTTCAAAACTGCAATCAAAAAACATTTTCCTTTTACTTCATTGAGCAAGCACTGGTCACACTTTAAATCCTTACATGACATTGTGATATTATTTATACTACTTTGTGAGAAGAGAGTCTGTTAACTACTGTTTTCTGTTACTTTATTTGTACTATTTTAATTTAAATTCTTACTTAAATTTAGAGGTCTAGATTAATATTTCTTAATGTTTTCTGACAATCTTTCAAAGATTTTATTTGGTATTTGTGTGCTTTTTGATTGTTTTAATCTATTTTCTAGCTAATTTCAGAGTTTAAGTTCACAACCACCTTGTTGTTAATGTTATGTGATGTAATAGAACAATACAAAGTAGTGTATAATTGTGAAGTGGTGAACAATAGGCAGAAAGACCTTATTGTAATTCAACTGCACATTTAAAGTGTGCGCAATAGGAAGTACTGTTCCAGTTTTTGCCAAGCCACTTTACACATGTGGAAGAAGGTTTTCCACTCAAATGAGACCAAAATTGACCTGGTTTTAATCCACCAGAAAAAGTGAGGAAAGCAAAACCTAGTTGTACCTCATCTCCACACTGAGTATGTTGGTAGCAGCATCATGCTTTGGGGATTTTATTCCACTGGGATAGGGAAGCTGGTCACAGATGGTGAAAGAGCTCACTGACTTCAATAGTGTTTAATGCAGCTAAAGTTTCAGCAAAAGATGACTCTCAAATCATTGTGTCGGGGGATGCAAATTCAAATGCATGCCACTTTCCAAATTTTAATTTGTAAAAAAAAATGCACCGTTTTCTTTCCACGTCAGAAGTATGCACTTATTCTGTCTATCACATAAAATCTTAACAAAATTAAGTTTGTTGTTGTAACATGACATTTAAAAAATGTAACTTTCTTGTAAGAAACTGTAAGAAGGATGAAATTAGTAAAAAGTAAAGATTGTGAAAAGCAAATTAATAGAAACCTATAATTATATTTTAACTTACAGTTCCTGAACAGTTAGATGTCCAGAGCTGAGAGTTTGTGCAGTCAATCAAAAAGAGCAGCCACCCTTTTAGTACAACAGAGCCCATACATTTCGTACAGTAGAGTTGTGTGTGTTATGCTGCTGGGTGAAAGAGATATGAATGTGTTGCCTATCTGTGTCAGATTGAATCTGCAGCTGTGAATAAGTGGCATTGTTTATGACATGAGACAGACATATGACTGCTGACAAGTGGGTCCGCTCTGTGACAGTAACTGTGGCTTCTGGAGGGCTGAGTGTGTGTGATGGCAGGTCTGTGTGTCATCATGAACCACAATAATGCCTCTGTTCATCAGGTTGTTGAGATTCTCAGTTTCTCACATCCGGACTTTATCAACAGATCTTTTATTTTGATTGTTCTCCTTGTTTCTTATCCCAATTACAGATAAAAATCAAAAATGAAGAAATGCATTTTTGATGATAATTGTGTTGATTCACAACAAATACATAACACTGACCTTGGTGGCACTTTTATATGCTGATGTCAACTTTGAAGTGTTATTGAGAGTGTCTTCTAATTTTATTTTCCTTTACTTTCAATTTCTTTCTTTATGATTTCTTCTACCATCTGAAGCACATTTGTAATAAACATTGAGATAATAAATTATTTAAAACTATAAATAAACTTCATATATCACATTTTAGGAAAGGTTAAACCCTTTAATTAGAGACACAAACAATTAATAGACGTATGATTAATTGCCATTTAATGCTCCATTAGATTAAAATAATTCTAATCGATTAACTAATAACATCAGTCTTGTAGTTTGGCCACCGTCCAGCAGATGGCACCACTTGTCATCCTTAAAGAGCCAGAGACAGAAATAAAGATGGCAGAGCCATGCCAGAACGGGAAACAGAAGTAAAGTCAATTGTGGGATGCAGAATGCACTTTATGCGTTTCTATTTTTAAACATGAATACTTGACAAACTCCTTTAATTTCACCTTAGCAGCGCTCATTCGAGAAATTGTTAAAAATATATTGTGTGTCTTGTTTTAAATTCAGCATATTATGATAAGTTTAGCCTTTTGTTTTGTGGAAAGATGATTTACTTCTTGATACAAGAGAAGACCAAATTTTATTAAGAAAATGGCTGCTTGTCAATTAATTATCACCAATCTTTAAAGTAAGATCATGCTATAAATACAAATAAATAGAAAGATAAATCTCATATTTTTTTCTGATGTCACTCATGCCTCGTCTGTTTCCATTCACCCAGCCTCCGAGCCATGCGGTGGCAACTTAGATGCCACGTTTGCCGGCTACATCACCACCCCTGGCTACCCGCAGGAGTATCCACCCCACCAGAACTGCCACTGGGTTATCACAGCCCCGGAGCCATCGCAGCGCATCGTCCTCAACTTCAACCCACACTTTGAAATGGAGAAGCTGGACTGCAGGTGAGCGAAAAACACCCAGATGATCCTGATGACTGGCAGACAAAAGGGTTATAGAGAGAAATATTGAGAGTGAATTGGTTTAAACAGTGGGGACATTTAAAGTTATATGAGAAACTACAGTGAGTCTGAGTTTCTCCTTTCTGCCTGCAGCTTTGGGTCTCGCCTGTTTCTCAGTGAGAGTTGCTGGTGAACTTCAGCCCACTCTCCTTCTGTTTCTCTGGCTTTCACTTTGCCATAATAATCACTTTGGGACCTCCCTCGATCCCCTGTCTCTAATTATCAAAGTCTAATTATGACACATTTACTGTTCCAGCAGGCTTTTTCACACTTTGGCTGCATTAAAACAGATTAGAGGATTTGGTGTTCGTCACGTTTTTGGGCTGTTTGGCTTTGGTTGCACAGCGAGGCCGACAGGAAGACGCCATTAAATCAAAATCAAGCAACCAGCAATGAAGGCAGGCTGAAAGATAAATTGTGGAAAATTGCATTGTTGGACTCGAGTTTCAGGAGGCAATCAGAATTCATGTTAACTCAAAAGTCTATTTCTCAAGTGAATAACTCATTTACTGACTCACAGTATCATGTTCACCAAATAAAAGAACAATAACTGAATTTGGAGTATCCAGCTGGTTTTATTTTTGTTACGCTTTGTGCTTTTTTTTGTCACATATTGCACTATTCATCAAAGAAAAAGAAAATATTTTAACTTAGATTTCTTTTTTGCACATTATAAAATATGCAAAAAAAAGGCAAGGATGTTAACGTTAGCAAAGCCAATATTGACCTCTTTCTAGAAGAGGAAGTTATTTAATTGCACTTAGACAGCAAAATCCATATCCAATTTTTACTCATATGTTTTGGTAATTTTCATGTTGCAGTGGTCAGTGTTGCTTCAGCTTTAATATTATTACAGATAATCTTTGTCAAGCAGCCTTTGGTAAATTGATTGAATGTCTGTTCAAAAGCCTTATTCCAGTAATCTCATCCTTGTCTACATTCTCTCTGTTTTCTCTCTGCCTTTGTGTTTTCCGTGTCTCTTTCTGGCTGTACAGCCATGCACTTTCATATTAACAGTAGCAAAAATTGGCTGCAGGTTCTGTGACATTTTGTGGTTTTGTGAGATTTCTTTTAGCATCTTGTGGTTTGCTCTCCGGGCAACGCTGCTTGTGCTGCAAGGTCATGTTGGCATTTGATTGTTGCAAGACTTTTTTCCATCAGTGCGACGGATGATTTCAAGTTATTTTGAGACAAGTAGAAATCAATTAGTCAGGCTCATTACTTGCTACAATCAGAGATTCCTAATTTACACAGATTTTTGATCTGGTATTTAAGAGTCAAAAGCACACAATTCTAAATGTGATTCTTTAACGGAAAGCCTCCTGCAAAATAAAAATAAATGATCTAATCATGTGTACCTGATTACACACGTAATTTCTAGTGCAAAAAGACAAAACTCACTTACAAGAAACTTTTCAGCAAGAGGAGATTGTTTTGTCAATAATTTCTTAATATAAATGAAAAGTTACATTTATATCTTGCTGAAAAATTGCTGTGCTAAGATACTAAGTATTTGGTCTAGACACTAGACCAAATACTGTACTTAGTAAAAATTTGTGTTTTTGCAGCACTTGTGCTACCATCAGTGGAGGATTAATATAGTTTTTGTGACATGTAAAAAATAAGAGTGGTTTGGGGATTTTCAGGGAGTCTGAAGCTTACAATAATTAGCTGAGTAAGTTAGCATTCAGTGTGGTTTATTGTAACCAATATTTTGTACAACCTCTTCAAACTCCTTTGCTGCAGCAGATGGCAAACCTCCAAGTCAATACTGAAAGTAGAAGTTACTGCAGACATTTTAAACAATACAAAATTGCTGACTCACTATATAATGGACCTAGAGAGGACAAACTGAGCACAGCTGGTGACATTTACAAGATATCTGTGGACCTAAAACATAGAAACTGACTTGTGAAAATCTTAAGTGCCACAAGATCTACTGTCTGCAAGTTCTTATCTCTGTGGCTGCCACAAAATGGGTGAATGCTCCGCATACAGTAGAGAGAGACCTTTGGGAGGCAGTGTGTGTAAAAAACTGATTTCTGGCACAGATGGCAACAGAGAAAAATACAGAAATGCACAGATAGTAGCACACGCGCTTACTTTTCCAACCTCAGTCTGCGTTTCAGTGCTTTCTCATCCACTTATTAACATTTCAGCCGTATTAATTATAGATAGGTGAATTCTCCCCACTCAGATGTACCAAAATCATTCAGACATTTCTTTCCTGGGATTGAAGCATCAATATTTTACTGGCTGTCTGTTTGTTAACAGCCAGGGAAGTAGAAAATGCCCACTGTGCTTTGTTCTGGTTTGCTTTCCCACAGAGCTGTGAAAATGAAAAACATACTTCTCCCTTTGTCCCCGGGCTCTTGGTATTTCTTTGGCTATACTCACTGTCCAGTTTATACAGGGGATTTCTCCATTTTCCTGTCTGTATTTTTCTCCATATCTCCCCTCACCACCTCCTTCCTCACCCTCTTGACTTATCTTGTGCCTCACTCCTCTCAGATCCATTTAAGGTTCAGTCGTTTCCCACGAGAATGAAATGTAGCAGGAATAAGAAATAACATGCTCTGATTTTTTTTTCTTTTTTAGTTTTTTTTTTTTTTTAAGACCTGATCTAGCCTGCAGAGTGAGATATTTGCAGTGTTGCTGGTGCCCTTTGGTGAGGAGCTATTTAGGTTTACAAGCTCCTGGCCCCGAGTGCGTCTTCATGTGTGTGTGTGTGCCTGAAACTGAGCCGTTGGGTTCAGAGGGCAAAAAGAAGCAGGAGCTGTTGGTGTAGGATGTACATACATGGTCATCCACTGATTGTGAGCAACAACCACAACACATGTAACACACGCACACACACTGAGATCAGTGTGTTGATCTCTTTTTATGTCTCTGGATGTCTCTTACATTTGATATGGCTATAAAAACAGTGCATATTTTTCTTTTCTCAGCTTTGGTGAAAACAGATAAACTGTTGTTAATCTCTTCAGAGTAAAAAACAAACTCCTCTAGGGACAGAAAAGCAGACTGTGTCTGCAAACAAAGACTGCTTTATGAACGGCCATATGATTCATCCTGTTTCTTTCTGTCATGAAAAAAATATAAACAACCTCAAGATTTACTACCATCCATCAACAAGCATGCAGTCATGCATCAACAACTGATGTACTATTTACTGTGATGAATATTATAATCTACTATGGATTTGAGTTTTCTTTAGAGTTGTGATTTACTCTGCAGTTTCTGCAAAATAAATGAATAAATGGAGACTCCATTTAAAAAATGTTTATATTTTTAGGCGAAAAATGTGCTTACCCCTGCTGCTTACCCCTCTAGATAAACTCACAGAAACTGCATGATATAATGGGAACAGTCAAAGGTTTCCGCTACATTCATCTCAAAGCACGTGATAAACATGCAAACACTTTTTTACCTTTCCAGGTTTTTATTAAATTCCTAGTTGAAAAGGAATGAGGGAAAAAAAAATACAGCTTAATTTATGTTTTGTTAAAAATATTGACATCAGTGCTGCTGCTCATGTGCTCCTGTGATTTTGTATCGATGTGAATTGGTGCTCGGATGTTGTAGTTGTTCAAGAACAGATATAAATTGAAGTTTGCGCCTTAGCACCAGCTTTCTTCTAAATACCATGTTGTTGTGCTTTAGTGTCAGCAGAACTAAAGTTTATGACTAATGCTTCAGGGTTAGCACTACTTACTTTATAGTTAGTGGTGCTCACCACTGACTACTTATAACGGAGCAAAAGAGAGACTGTATTGGTACAGTGAGATGTTATTTCACTCAACTTAAAAACTTCTGAATTTTCAAGCATATTTTGCATATGACACTTATTTTAATGAAAGATTTTTTTTTTAAATGTCTCTAAATGCCAGATACTAAGTGACTCCTGATCAGGACATCTTTAAAAATGATTATTAAGAGAAGAATAAATACTAAAACATAGAATCAGTCAAAGCAAACCTGCCTGTAATGAGTCATGCTTTCTTCATTGTTGCCAGCTTTCTTGTCTGAGTTTTAGTTCCTCAGTAAATCCCACAGGCTCCTGCACAGTTCGATTAAAATGATCCTTAGACTGAGAGACCTGCTCACAAATTGCTTTGATTGAGCTTGTTCATTTTAAATATGCACCGTCTGCACAGCATCTGCCAAGTTACAAAAACCAAGAGGTGCTGCACCTGCCAGAAGAACACCACTTAGTAATTATAACTTCTGGTGTATGCTGCTATATACTGTGTCAAAAGTATGAATTCCTGCGGTTTCTGTGCACTGTTTCCACTAACCTTTCAGGACAGGTCAATGCTTAAATCCTAGTCACGTACATTACCGTAGCATGAGCTTTCTATGGCATAACCTTGAGTACATATTCAGTATTATGGTATTTACACCAAAAAAATGAAAATGTCAAACATTACAGCGCTCTATATAAAACTAAAGTGAAGGAAAAAGTATTCATATAGTTATATTAATTATCTTAACATATTGTTTATTTATTCCAGATATGCTAATGTTATTTGTAGCATTTATTTATTGTTAGATTGATTGGACCCATAGATTACAATTTTATTGATAATATTAAATAACAAATACACCTAATCTATTAGTCTGTACCCAGTTGTCCTGTTTAAGTAACAGTGGTTATTGTGCAGATTAATATCATATGTTGGTATTTTGTTCACATTTTGTGCAAATACATAACAAGGTGATAATAGTTAGTAGGGCAATCTGCTCATGTATCCCAGTCTGTTGTGAGTAACTGCAGTTTTTAAACTTTATTTTTGTAATAGGAGCAACAGGACCACTCATTTTTTCCAAACCATGACTATATGTGTAAATGTCAAAGAGCAAAATATTTTGTTCTTGAAAAAAGTGTTATAACCATCAATCAGCCATCTACCTGGCAGTGTGCAGTAAAGAAGAAGAGGAGGGGCATTGTTGTGTTGCTCTGTACAATATGCCATTTATCTGGCATCTAATTGTTGGGACTTTAAGCTAAAGGAGCAGTATGATGTTTAATGTTTTCAAAAGAGACATTTTCTACAGTTAATTTAACATTTCTGATTTAGTGATGACTTGACATTTTACAGTTATTTGGCTCATAAACCGTCTTAAGTTTGGTTAATTCC
Organism: Poecilia reticulata; assembly: GCF_904066995.2. NCBI lineage: Eukaryota > Metazoa > Chordata > Actinopteri > Cyprinodontiformes > Poeciliidae > Poecilia > Poecilia reticulata. The sequence goes on from NC_088831.1 coordinate 39,106,732, forward strand.
TCTTTACCAAAAATCAAGTATCCATCTGTGAGCAAACTGCTGTTGTTGATCATCACTTTGGCCACTTCACTTTTTAGTATTTTTCCCAAGTAAAAATGTCAGAGATTTGTTCTTTCTGTTTTAGTGCTTTCCATTTGTTTTGAAGAATAGTTTCTTGCTGAGGTGAAACATTTCAATAAATGATGGGAGAACTTTTGGGACTTCTGAGGTAGACACATGCAATCTTCCTTTGGGTGTACAGAATGAGAATTTACGGCTTTGACTCATTGGTTCGGTTGTTTATCTCACATGTTCCCCCATACCTCGCTGTACCGCTCTGTCTCTGAAAACAAGATCTCAATTTGGAGTATTTGGAAAGCGCTCGCACACAAACACAGACGCACACACAGCCGCTCGGAGAAAAGTGCAGCGTCAGGGTCCGCTGAGGGCAGGCACAAATTATCCTGACAGATACCTCCTGTCGCTCTGTCTCCTCTCCTCTTTCCTGCTGGCTCTTTCCCCCCGTTCTCACCCCTAGATTCATGTCCCCGCTCCCACCCTCGTCACCGTTGCCCAATGGATCCCATCTATCATCTTTCGTCTGCTCTTGCAACTTTGCCCATCTCACCTCCTTCGATCTTTCTCCCCTGCCAGCCTCCCGCCTTCTCTATCACCTCTGCTCTCCAGTTTTTGACCTATTTTTGTTCAATTTACTATGTGTGATTGAGCCTAATTTATCTCCTTCTTTCCATCCTTCTCCAAGCTGTCGGTCTCTACTATCAGCTGGTCTTTGAAGAGCCAAAATCATCATTCAGCATTCAGTTTCAGAAATCAAGGACTGCTAAATACTGCAGTCTTCATTTAGTCATTTACTTAATTTTTCTGAGTCACATCTCTCTTTTTTCCTTTCTAGTATTTCTATTTACATTTCTTTTTATTACATCTGGCTTTTTTGACCTCTATCTTACTCTTCAAAAAAGGAAATGATACGTAATGTCATAATGGCTGACCATAAAATAATCACATGCAATCAAGGCTAAGGATATTTTTGGTACTAAAGTCAAGTCATGCTTTTTATAAGCAACATACACAGCCTTTTGTGACGTGTGGGGAGTAAAAACAATGTTGAGTAGTACTATCATAACTATTTTCCACATTAGTTATGGTTACAACCGCAAACATGTGTTCCAATAAACACAGAATAGTTCAGAATTTGCAAAGTGAAAGAAAGACACTACATGAAAGGAAAGTGTGGGACCTTTTTTTACATTTTAGTTTTATGTTTTGCCAATTTTCCAACGTTTTTCTTTGCGAAGCAGCTAAAGCTCAGTCATATTGGGTGAAGAGCCTTTGTGAACATCTATTTTAAGTTTTATCAAAGATTTTTTTTAATACTTGACTTAATTTAAATAATTTCATTGCATCTCTGGCTGTATTTTTGGAGCCGTTGTCTTACTAAAAAGTAAATCTTCAACCTGGTCTTAAGACATTTTCAGCCTCTAACGGAATTCTGCAAGAGTTTCCTGTATTTAGCTCCATCCAACTTGCCATGAACTCAAGATATCTTCCTTATTTTTGCTGGAGAAATGCCTCCCCAGAAAGTGGCTATTGCCAGTACTATGTTTCATAAAGGTGACGATGTGTTTAAAGTTTCTTGATAGCCATGTTCCATGCCGACAGAACAGTATATCTTCGTCTGCATATTTGCTATGTCTCCTGCATGGACTTCTTACAGCATCCTTCTTGGCATTCCTCCGTCAGGACCAGATTTGTGAGCTGCATGTATCACTGCTCCTTCAGGGTTACCATAAACCTCTTGACTACTCCAAAATTAAATGCTTTCCTTCCCTGGCCAGCGGTTTAAGCACTTTTACCTCATCTTGGTAGGTTTGCAGCCCTGCAGTTTTTTTTTTTCATTGTCAGACAGATTAAACAGTGCTAAGGTAGGATTTCAAAGCTTTGGAGGTAGCTTTAAAACCTTAACTCAACTTTTCCACTCTTCCCTTAATCATTTAACTGTTTCTTGAGCTTCATGATGCTGTTTTTTGCACTAACATTCTCTAAAATCCTCTCAGACCTTTAGAGAACAGATGTATTTATAGCAGGATCTGCTCATCAACTATTCGTTACTTTAGGAGTTAATAGTTGCAGATTTTATTTCAGGGTATCTGAGCAAAGGGGTCTAAATACATATGCACACCACACTTTTCAAATTTGTTAAAAAACAAAACAAAACAAAAAAATCTTGTCATTTTCTTTCCACCCCACTACTTTGACTTAGTGTCTTAAATAAAATCCTAATAAAACTCGGTAAAGTTCATCTGCATTTTTTTTTTGCTCTGCCTCAATCAGTCATTTAACTTTATGTCAGATTTATTCTCTCTTCTGTGTCTCGTGTAATATTAGTCACATATCAATTGTGAACACCACTGTCTGCAAATGTAGAAATATTTTATCACACATGCAGACACATCTGGCTGGCAGACAGAAGCCGTGCAGACTTGACCAAGAGAAGAGTGAGAAGATGGAGTGATGTGATGTGACGCTGGCCTCCGGGCAGAGAGGAGAAAGGTGGAGGGAAGAGAATGCATAACAGAGGGAGGAGGAGAGAGGAGCAGCATGTGGAGTGACAGTTCGATTACCAGCTGTGGGCATTTAGCAGCTGCCTGCATGTTTGGATTAACATCACTGTGACTCTACCGGCAGGAGAGTCAAACATCCAGACAAAAGTTCAAACAAAGAGGCAAAGACGGTGTTATCACACTGTTTTGGGATGGAAAAAGTAGATCACTACAGAAAATGAAGTTTCAGTCTGTTTACCTGCTTTTGAGGTTAAAGCGCCGTTATTGGTAAACTATCATGCAGTGACTGCAACAAGTGCTCACAGAGAAATGTCAGCTGTTTATTTCGCACAGCTGGGGTCAAAGTCTAATTGGTGTGGTATTTGTAGAGACAGGTGTATTCATACAAAAAAAGTAATGAATCATCTAAAAAACTTTAGTCTTATGTTCAACACATTCAATGAAACAGCTAAAAAAAAACAAGACTTGAAACATGGAAAAATAAATCTACATCAAGAATTGCAATAGATTGCAACAAAAATTGAATAAAGAAAGATTTGTGGTACATTAAAATACAACCAACTAGGTATGAAATCTGAATTTTAAAGTCAGGAACTAAGTTTCGGGAATACAAATAAAGCCATATTTTAGTACTGGATGGTAAAAACTCCCAATCTTTAAGCCATAAAACTGCAAAGATGTGCTCCTCCAAAGGTTTCCACTGGGGTTTTTGTAAATCGGTGCAGTTACAGCTGTAGGAGTAACCAGCTTACTTTAACTACTGACTATTATGTTGTATGAAAAATAAGTTTGGTCAATGTTGTCAAAAATGTGGTGAAATCTAAGCTCTTCGAACACAATTTAATTTAAGTCAATGTATAGTAGAGTCCATCTTTGATATTCATCCATCTATCTGTCCAAAAACAACAACAAAAAAATCCTAACAACTTTGCACTTGTTGATTCAAGTGATGTCATATTGCAAAATAGATTTGATCATATATTAACCTGTAATGTAGTGACTTTAAATTATGCATTCATACATAACCTCCTTCAGGTATTGTTGGCAATAATGATAATACCTCTGTGGTGATTTATGGATGCTGCCTGAAGCCCTGAAGGTCTACCTGATCAATGTCTGCTACTGTAATAACCATATGTGTGTGTGTGTGTGTGTGTCAGTGAAGGACTGATCCTGGTCAATGTGTGTTAAAACCATAATGAGGAATCGATTAGTTGTCCTGGAGACTATGGCTGGGAACATGCGTACATACTTCCCCCCATGCACTCATACACATCGTCCAGCACTAGGCAATAATAGACCTATTACCTGATATCAGTGAAGTCGGTCGCCCTGCTTGCTCTCCATTACTTGCTTCACTGACACACTTACAGCTGCTGCTTTAAGTCAACGCAGGCATATGAATATATTGTCTAAACTGAAAGCGTGTGTGAGTCTTATTAAATAGAACACTTCCCAGTGACTGATTTATTATTATTTATAGGCATAAGTGAGAGAATAATTTCATATTTGGGACTTTGACTTTCAGAAATATTAAATATTGTGACTATGGACTCTAGGTACCTAAATAAAAATCTACTGTTAGATTCAATTTGTGTTTTGGACCTAATCTTCACAATCTGCTACTGAAAACTGCTTGAACACTATCAGATGTGATTTGTAACACATCGTTAAATTCCTCATGGGTTGTTTTTGCTCACAGAAGCGTCTGGAAATGCTAAGAGCTTTTCCTTTCCAGCTTGTCCTGTGCTGTCCCCTCCCTCAAAAGTACCGGCAGAGAGTTTTCAGAATCAATCCATGAGCTGTCCTTCTCTGTATTTTGCTTTTAGCAGCATTGTCCAAGTGGAAATCTGTGTTTGGATCGCATTAACAAAGAAACAAACTTTTTTTCCACATCTTTTTAAAATCAATCTGGAAATAATGGGCCTGTAGTCTGAACAAAGCCTTCAAATCTCCTGATTTTTTTTTTTTTCTCTTGGATTGCATCCATGGTAAAATAACAAGCATGCATAAGTGAAGTGGAGGAAAAAAAAGAGGAAGAACTGCAGAATTACAGTTTGTTGTGGCTTACAGGCATCGTCGCTTTTGCAAGAAGCATCTGTTAGTGGTCAGAGGGCTTGGCGGAAACTAGCAGATCTATAATTTCTTTCCTTTTTCTGACAGAGAGCCAACAGTGCAGTTTTGCTTCTCTAAGAACAATCTTAGAATATCCCTTATGGCTAAATTTGCACTCTGACACTCACATGACTAAAGCAGAAGCGGTACATACACTATGATTTACCCCAGATGTTCTGTTTTAGGGAATCCATATTTAACCTGCTTTTGTTATAACCAGTATTGTTAGAATGTGAATCAGCTGATTTCTTCAACTTTTTAAGTTTTTCTGAATTTTATTTTTTGAAATTGATCTCAAACGGTTAAGCCATTACTGCAAAAAAATGTCTTTAGTTGAGGGGCATTTTTGAATTCAGACGCAGAGTAATTATGTAGTAAAGATGTGTTTAAAAGCTTAAAATAAGGGGGTTTACTTTGGCAGCAGCATAATTTCACACTGAAAAATTTAGAGAGCAACCTATAATTTGAGTGAAGAAGAACAGTCATTGGAAATTTTGCTTTCAAGAAAATCATAAGTGGCATAATGTAATTACTGAATATACTATTATTTAAAACAAATGTAACTGAAACATTTGTATCTTCATTTATCTACTTTTTAAAGTTAATTTGCGTATCTTTGAACATATAATCAATAGTCCATGACTTTTTCTTTCCCCGACTACATGCGGTTGCCTATTTCTTTCAGCCATTGACCGATGTGTAGGACGAAAACTCCAACTTATTTAGTTGCCACACACTGTCAGGTCAGCGAAGTAAAAACATTTACAACAATCACTACAGGAGAAAAGCATCATATCCATAACAGCAGTTAGGTGTTTAGGAAGACTTACCTGGGCAAAGCTTTTCTTTTCTTACCTTAACAAGCCTGATTATGTCAAGTTTGCTAGTGGGATTTAACTAGGACAGTTTTCATTGGTCAAATGAGAGTTTTAATTAATTTAATTCTCATCTTTACAAGTATCTTAGTAAGGTAGTCTTTTTTGCACATTAGTTTTTTTGTCTCTCTATCATCACCCTGATATGGTAGAGGACAACAACAACAAAAATTTGATATAAGTCTTAGAAGCCAAACTTTTTTAAATCTGACTTTTTTTTCTTAGAATTATGACTTTTTTTTATGTCAGAATAAAAAAAAAGACCAAAAATAATCAAGTGTCAATGCCAATTATGTTGTTTGTACATGAAAATAATCACTAATCACTAAGGGCTTCTTCCATGTTATAGGATTTGTAAACCTTCCTGTTATCTACACTGAAAGCCTGTCCTGTATTTATTTGACAGATTCGAGTTTTAAGACTAGATTTGCCTGATGGTGCATAAACAATTTAAACAATTCTGTATCTAAGAAAATAAGATCTCAGAATTCCAGGATTCAAATAATTGTTTATTTTTTATTTTTTCAGTGGCCCAGATCTTTCCCCATGACCTTTAAAAATGCAGGAAGTGTGAAAGTTCATTTAATAGACTTTTAAGAGCTTTCATGCTCTAAAAAAAACTCAACTCAATTCCACAAACACAGATGAATAGATCTCCGAAAATCCGAACTGTCACACTGGTCCAGACCTTCTCTGACAGTTTGCTTTGGATCTAACGTGTATTGTTTCTCCATTTAACGTGAGAATTACTAAAAACCTTGCTACTTGTTTTCAGTAGATTAATTTTAGGGGAACAGTGTGGGAGAATCAGATTTGAAGGTCTTTGATGCCCTTGGGCGAGTCTCGGTACATCAGGGATTGGCTACAGTGGAGTATATTTGGGGAAAGAAGAGCAAAAAACGGGAGCGATGATGGGATTTAACAGTTTGTTAGAAGCGGTGTACCTCCCACACATGCATGGATTGGAAACCTCAAACCCCTCGGAAGGACCTTGTGTAAAACCACAAGCTTTGTTTGCATCAGCATGAACAGGCTGCGTGAATGGAGGTCTTGGAAGTTGTTGGGTTTGTTTATTCTTAAAGGCATAAATCTAAAGGTGAGGATGACACTCGTCCTTCTCCGAGATGTGGAGAAGGCAGTGTGGATACAGCTGTGTGCCCTCTCTCTGATTCAATGTGTCAAGTGAAAGATAAATTGTAAAAGAGACGTATTAGGCAAAATTCTAATTTTTTACATTTTTGTACTTCCATGTGAGTCTCTACTGCTTCTAAAAACAATGCAATCACTTTAAAAAGTTATTGTGTTTTGGTGTCTTGAAAATGAACCTCCCAAGCTGAGCTGCGGCATGTTTAAGCTGGTTTATACCTCTGTAAGCGATTGTACAATGGATGCTGGAAAAGACAAGTGTTGTGTTGTTGACTTACCATCCAGAAACCTCTTGCTGCATTCTTGTTGGTTGTGCAGGAGGCTCCATGTCTGCTTTTCAAAGATGCATGATTGTATGATCGTGCATCTCTTTGCAGCCATTTTCATGTGTGAGTGTAAAGGTTGAGTTGGGCGGCCAGCAGCAGACTATTTGGATTTAAAGTGACAAGAGGATCCAAAAAGTTAATTCTGAAATGAGTCGCAAGCAGGCAGAACTGATCAGATTAAAATCTAATTTTCTGAGGATGATTTTGTGCAAAAAATGTTATGAACATGTTTGATCTAGATCCATCCTAACCTGTTCAAGGAAGCACAATAGGCCACCTTTGAAGTTCATTGGCTATAAGTTTTGCCTTTGCACCTTTAGACGGAGCTAATATTATGTGTTAAACATCCCAAGATTAATTTACAAAAAAACTAGAAAAAAAGTAACACATAGCACACTGAAGAATAATTAGAGAAGGAGTTGTCATTGCACAAAAGAGGTGTGGGTAGCTGTCACGACAATGAGACGTTGTTTTAGGAAATATATGACAGGAGCTGTGACACACTCACTCACGCACCCACACTTGGCTGCAGAAGCACACACATGCATACACAGTGACAGTCTGCACCATAAATCTGGTGGTGGGGAGGTGTTCTGCCTGAAACATGGTGGGAGGGAAAGAGGTTTGTGACCCTCATCATGTTGGGAGGCTGCTCACCTGTCAGATCAGACACAAACAGGAGGATGATAACAAACAGAGACTCACGCACAGGTAGAGGCACAGCTAAAACATCTATTCTTGGCTGCATTTTAGAAAGCGATCAGTGATCTGGTGGGTTTTTAGTTCACGCCGGATATCTGTACTGTTTTTCTGATATGACAGGAATGATCACTTTATCCCTGCGAAAATGTGAATTTACCTGTCATGCATAAAAGAAATACTGCTTGATCAGAAAACAACAGCGTGACCATGCATTGCTTTTAGTGTTTTCTTTCCCAATGTCAATAAAGGTAAAGCTGCATAAAATACCTCAGTTTCAGTCATACTTCAGGGATGACCTAATATTCTTGTTCTAGTAAAATATATTATTTAGTGAAATTATTTAAGTTCAAACTCAAAAGTGAACAAATACAGAAAAGTTTCTGCCATGTAGTTATGTAATTGCATAAAATAGTATTGAAATTGAAAAGCTGGGTGAAGACACCTTTGCTGATTCCATAAGATTTAAGAAAGCATGTATGTCTATGTTTGTGAATGTCTACAAAAGGATCACTTTGAGAAGTGCGCTTATCTCAAGCAAACAGGTCAGTGAGACCCAGTTAGTATGTGAAATATTATAATTCAGGAGAAGACAGTTGGAAAAAGACATTCCTGCACTTGAGTTTGGTTTGGAGTCGAGTCCTGTGGTTCTCTATCAGAAACTTCAGTCTTTCAGGCATTCTTACATGTTTGTATTCTCTGATTCAACCAGTATGTTTGCTCAGTGCTTCAGATTGCTTCTCTCTCTCTCTCTCTCTCTCTCTCTGCAGATCCAGCCTTCGGTATTAAATCAACATAAGCACTCAGATTGTATTCAGTCAGATTCTTGTCATAATATTTACCTCTCCACATGTCAAAACAGAACAAGTTGCTTTTTAAGAAGTTCTGTCAGGTGAAAAACTTCTCTATAGCAAGCATGACATTGTGACTTCAGCATGAAATGTTGTATTTGAAAGAACTACTCAACTTTTTTGGCTCTATGAGACCAAAGTACAGATCTTTTTGTTCTGACTGTAGTTTCTTTTCCAATCTGGTCTGAATGGCATAAACTTTCTAGGACTAAGGTTTAACTCTCTACTCACATGTCAAACTCCAGCATAAACATGTTTGCCTCTAAAAAAGGGGTGGTGTGACAAACGCCTGTTAACAAATAGCGAAAGGATTAACGCCCTTTTCATATTCATGTATTTTTAATATGTGTGCAATGTGGCAGCAGCTTACCATGAGCTTAACTTTTATTATCCAGAGGCACATGATACCTTCATATGGTGAGTCACTTTAATGACCAGAGTTGCTGGCAGATGATATTTTTAACAGCAATAAAGTCATAAGTAGCTCTTTAACTGCGCAGGAATTCAAGGGTGCACAAGCTTCAGTAAAACGCGTGAAGATCAGAGCGGGAAAAATGATTCAGCACTGATGTGGTCGGGAGTGATTGGTATGCTGTAAACAAGCATGCAGGTAAAGTTCACTCCAAACTTTTTGCTTTAAGAAAAACCCTTAATTGTGAAGGAACGTGTTTCAGTTAAAATCAAACGTTAAAGCCTTCCTTTATAACTCCCTCCAGGAATTTATTCCCAGGAAGCTATTTTAGAGGCAGGCAGGTGTGCCTTTGGTATCCAGACACAGAGGCAGCACTCCTGCTGTGAGTCCACAGATAGACCTTAACATTTGTTGTCAAAAAACATGAAAGAAACAGGAATAGAAATAGATTTCTTGTCAGTAAAGTCCTTTTATAGTAGAAAACAATTCCCAGCATCCTGTCTGCTTGCATTTATTGAGAGTTCGTCTTTCATGGTTTTTTAGAATGTACTTTTAAATGATAAGCATTTTTTTCCCCCAACAAAAGAGCACCTAATGTTTTAGGCATGAGCAATGATATTTTGGAGTTTAATCTGAAACTTTATCCATCCATCTCCTTCTCATGGTAACAGTCCAGTTATTCCATTTTAATGGATCTGATTAATCAGGACACGTTTGTCTTTGGCAGGTATGACTATGTAGAGATCCATGATGGGAACTCGGAGTCAGCCGACCTTCTGGGAAAGCACTGCAGCAACATCGCCCCTGCACCAATCATATCGTCTGGCCCATCTCTTCACATCAAGTTTGTGTCGGACTACGCCCAGCAGGGGGCGGGTTTCTCACTGCGCTATGAAATACACAAAACAGGTTAGTCAAAACTACCTAAGGTTTTACTGAAGCAGTAAGAATATATTTTTCTTAGTGGATAGGGCACCAAAACTGGCTTCTGCCCAGGGCCCTACATTCTTGCAAATCTGGCTCTGCCCACCTCTCCCAAACCATGTTGGGCATTAATCATAAGAATGGTATTATCACACATTTATGTGACCTTAAAGTGAATAAACAAAGAAGTTTTATTTTTGTGGAAAATAAACAAGGAAATTTGTCTTAAATTGTGGCAAAATATTAGATTTTTTTTTAAGGAATTTCCATTTTTCAGTCAAAAGAAATGAATTGTTAATGAATAATTAATTAATACAATGCAACTTACAAGAGGCTATCATAACAAGATACAAGAGGACTAAACATGCTTCATTAGGTGATCAGGCCTTGTTTATCTCCCTGGTGTAAATGGAGTCAGAGGGAAGGCATCAGGAGACACAGCGGAGGACCCCTGAGGGCCCTCCAGCATGTCCAGGCAGGTCATTTCTTCACATCATGACACTTAGTGTGTGTATATAAGTGTTCGTGTCTGACATGGCTCCCCTTCACGCCACCATGGGTCAGCTAAAGCGAGACCAATTGAGATCAAGGGCAAGTGAGACACAGAGGCGAGCAGTGGCGGCCTCACTGCCATCTTGTCCCGTTCCTTCTGAAAGCATTCCTCACATACCGGCCTAATTGAGTCCTGAGCTCCCATTCCCCTGAGACCCACCCACACACACAAACACACGCACACACACGCACACACACACACGCACACACACACACGCGCGCACACGCAGAGGGCTGAGGTTACTAACACAACACGTGTGGGTTGTTGGTGTTTTTCACTTGCTGGCACCAACCTTTTGGGACTTCTTGAGCGCATTTGTATAAGTGTGAGTGTTGTTGATTCGTAAATGAAGACCTGATGGACTTTAAAACAAGCCTGGTGTCAATATTCACACGCCAGCACCCCAAGAAAAAGAACTGAAACAAGAAAGAAAAGGACAATTTGTAAATCAGCTAATTTAATTTGATAACCTAAGCTCTCTAGAGAAATAAAATTGAAATTTTAGCGTAAAGGCTTGCTGATTTGTGTCTATGCTGCTTGCTTCAAGTTGCTTGTCTAAGCATATTTAGCCTATCTACTAATTGTTTAGATCATTAGCTTTATTGCTGTAGATTACAGTCATATTGCAGGGAAGAATGACGTTTTCATAAATAGGTTTAATAAGATTTGGAACAAGTTTGTCTGCCGCTTTCTAGCGTCTTGATTGAAAGTACATTCATTTAAATAATATCCCATATTTTTAGCTCACCATCAGCAGGGGAAACATGGTGTTTACAGGATCACTGTTTATCCGTTTCTAACTGTAGAGCTTTGTGTTGGTGTCCGACCCTCTCTGGCACCGATGATGGAGCCATTTGGAACATTCAAGCTGTTGCCGCACTGCTAACAGGATCTTGTTTTCCTGGAAGGTGCAGCTGAACGTCTGGTTGTGTGGGTGAATTTTGTTGGAAATGTATGCCAGTCGCAAATATTGTCCAGTCTGACCGTGAACCATTTAAATGTAAAATATGTTGTTGTGTCTTGGTTCACTGTGGATTTCTCTTAATATTTTGCTTCCAAGAAGCCAGCTCTTAAAATAAAGCTGTATTTGTCAATAGTTATTGTCTTTCGGAAGGTTTTTGTCGGCTTCTGATGAAATTTCAGCACAAATAGTGAGTAATTGTGTAGTAGAAAGCCTGCAAAGTCTGACTTGCATTATTTATTCATCCTGGGGGTGAGCGATTTGAACTTGAAGTTTTAGCACAATATTTTATGGTAACAATAAAAGTGGTACAAACTATTTATTGCTACATCAGTCTGATTCATGCAACTACGCAACTATTTAACCATACTTTAAAATCTATCTCTAATGATGCTCTCATTGAAAAACAAACAAACAATGGAGACAGTAGTAAAAGTGACAATCCCGACAATACAGTTTTGTGTGGTTTTAAGCATCATTAATTAGAATTTATTGCGACAAAGATAAATCTGAATTAATATGACAAGAAACGATACGATAAATTCCTACTCCACAATTCCTAGATAAGGCAAGGAGGCATTAATAATGCCTTATTAAGGCATTAATAAGTGATGCATTGAGGAGGCACATGGTAACTCAGGAGGAACCGTTCAGGTGGGAGGATGTTTCGATAGGACAACTTTTAGTCACGCATTCAACAAACATGGTCTTTGTGGAAGCATAGGAACAAGAAACCCATTGTTTAGAGAAATCCAAAAGAAGTCCTGTTTGCAGTTTGCCACAAGCCATCCAGGGATCAAAGCAAACATGTGAAAGAAGGTGCTCTGGTTAGATGAGACCATAAATTGAGATTCTAGCCTACATTCAAAATGTGATTGGCCATAACAAAACCATGAAGAAATCTCGCAATGGCGTTTTGAGTTATTTATAGATTCCGAAAGCATGGATTTCCAATGAAGAAAATATGGCCCTTTCAAGTTTAGCACTCCCCAATTTTTTTTGGAGGTGGGGTTTGAATGAACACCCAAAAAGTGTTGGTAATCTTAATGAGCCAATGAGCTTTACAATGATCTTGCAAATTATTGGCCAAAACCAAAATAAAAGCATCTGAATAACCAATAAAGCCCCAGTAATTTAATCAGCTTTAAGTTCAGCTTTAAGTTCCCCACCACACCCACCGAAACGGCTCAGATTTACTCTGTTAACACAACTCTGAATTCAAAGAGTTACCATTTTAAAACCTTTGAAACTGTTATTTAAAGCATGGGGTGGTTTCTTTGTGACTTCAACTAGTATATTTTACAAAAACCCAAAAATCACTGTTTTCTCAGAAAGATGGGTTATATCTTTTTTTTTTTAATTTTTTTTTTATTTCTACTCTGCCAACTTGTTCTTTTATTGCCGTGGTGCATCACAAATGCTTGTTGTGATGGAAACTAACATCCCCACCTTGAAGCATGGTGGTTCTTCAGCAGGGACAGGGAGGATGGTCAGAGTTGATAGGAATATGGTTGGAGCTAAATACAGGGTAATCCTAGAAAAAAGCCTGTTAGAGGCTGCAAAAATTCTTGAGGCTAGGGCAGCGATTCACCTTCCAGCAGGGCAATAACTGTAAACGTACAGCTAGAGCTAAATTTATATAATTATGATCATGGCACATTAATGTTTAAGAATGGCCATTCAAAGTCCAGACATAGTGTGGTAGGAAACTAACATCCCCACCTTGGACAAAAGTCTCTAGATGTGCAAAGAGTAGATACAGATTCCCATAAAAATGAAGTTATATTTGAAACAAAAGGAGGTTTTACAAAATATTGAATCAAAGGGTCTAAATGCTAATGAACATCCAACAGCTTGGAGATTTAATGGTTAAGATTTTATTGTTGTTCTTTTTTTTTTTCTTTTGGACATTTTGTATTTTATAAAACACTTTCCCAGAAAGCTGTTTACTGGATAAAAAGTGTTCTCTGTGGCCTAAAACAGGAACTCTTGTAAACATAAATCAGCGTGAAAACCATTAAACTGATCTGTCCGATTTCCACTGCACTTGAGCTGGAAACAATGAGTCGTTACTGTAACAAAGTCACTCTGTTTCAGCATCATGTGTTGCGATGTTGTTATTCTAGTTAATGGCTTTGTTCTTTTTGTTCCCTTCATCCCCTCCAGTGAATTTTCTTCTTCGTCTTTGTCACAACTCCTGTCTGTTACTGGGAGCACTGGGAAGGTTTTGCCAGTTTGGGTTAGGGCTTGCAAATATAAAATGTAGTTATGTAGCAGACTTATAGATACATGCACACAAATAAAAAATGGTGTATAAAAAAAATCACAGACATACACATAAACAATGGTAAATCAAATAGGCATGCTTTTCTTGTTGTTGTTTACAATCATGTTACTATAGAAACAGTAGTAAATTTCCAGCCAATATGAAGGCAGGCATGAGAATGTGATAACCAATCAAATTTCACTGTCTGGGCAGTGTTCCCCCAGCTGTTATTGTGACCCAGAACTCGGCACATGCATGCGCGCGCGCACGCGCACACGTACACACACACACACACACACACACATGCATACTTGAATGCACTGATGCAGGCTGGATGGTTACTGACAAATGCGGGGCAGCTTGCATGTCTGCACGCAAATGTTAGTTCACACATGCAAACGTGCAGTTTACTTTATTTATTTTTGTCTCACAAGGGGACATTGCAGGGACATATTCTAATTTTACCTTTACTCCTGCAAATTAAACTTGAACTCAAAGTGACCCAGAACTGTCGAATACTTAAATATTTAAACTAAAATTAATACTGCACCCTGTGGGCAGCATGCTTTTGACCCGAATGAGATATGAATCAGTTCAGCTGAGTGAAGAGATTTTTTATTATTTTGTATTTCCCACCTACACCAAATCTCACTTCCACACAGAAACTCGGTGGGCTGTGTAGTGGGGCAGTTATCGTGACAACCCCTTCCAATAACTGGTTTTGTTTACATTCTAGCCAGTGCCTTTAGGCGCTTCCTAGCCGCTTCTGTCCCACTACTCATCAGCTCAGTTTATTAGTATGTCTGACCAATCATATTGCTGCCTCCTCCCACCTCCAGCTCCCATTGAGGAAAGTGTTTCCAGATCTGACCCAGCAACCAGCCAAAGGTGCTCTGCAGAAACAACGATGCTTGAAGAAACAAAACAAGCATTTATAGCAGAATTACTTCCTCTGCATCAAAGCATGTTGTGACCTTTTAAAACTTAAATATTTGAACCACGGCACAGTGGAATGTGAGAGAAGTTGTCATTTTTTCATGCCATAAAAATGAACCGTTTTCATTAATTTAATATGTGCCCACTGTTCAGTAACCTGACTGTTAGATTCAGTAGACAATTTTTTATCATCATGAACAGAAAACTGTCTGACTGATATTTAATAATCTCTAGTCCTTTGTTTGAGTTGCAGCTATACTTTTAGCAACTTGCTAAAACTTGCTGTGTGTATAAAACCAGCTCCACTAGTAGCTAATCAAACTCTGTGCATAATTAACCCGACACCGTGCTTGGTACAGTGTTTATAGGTTTCCAAACGTCAGCCTTTTTTTCTTCAGGATAATTTAATCCGGTCTCAGGGCCAATTACCTTTCACAAAACCTACTAAAACAATTTTTGTACAAGTATAGAACCATTTGACAGGACATAAAGAGACTGTGGTACCAAGAAGCTTAACTAAAATGAAGGAAAAACATGAAAACACAAATTTCATTACTTTTTTGCTAGACTTGTTGAGTAGATTAGATACAATTCAGAATGAATTTACATTATAGCACCTGATGCTTATGTTTAGTATTATTCAAGTTGTTTGTTGTACGGTCAAAAAGTGAAACGAATCATCCACGTAAATCATTCAGAGCCCCAAATTGTTATGGGATTCCTGCTCTTATGAAGTATACTTCTGACTGGAACTGTGTGTATTCTCTTTGCTTTGTGCTGCTGATTCAAGCTATTCACAAACATTAAATCATTCATGAAAATTACTTCAAGTCATTCTTTGATCCACACCTCTTAACTTCTTTTATCTGGTTGTTCCGTTCAGAACATGGTCCTGTAGAGGAAATCAGCACCTTGAGCTTTCATCTATCTGAAACTGAGATGTCTGGCAGTTCAGAGAAGTAGACACAGAGGGAAGACGGTCTTTGGAAAGAGTCAGGAAAATCCTCAATTTTATCGAAATTTTTGTATTTCAAAACAGCTTCATGAATTACATCAGTGAGACATTGCTGGATTTAAACTTTCAGTAAACGGAAGCGAGATTATTTTGCTGTTAATTGTCTTATGGCAACTTGGTTGGAGTTTAGCTGCAAAGGCAGTTTTTTTTTTTTAAAGAGAAAATAAATGTGGTCCCATAATAAATGCTGAAAGGTAGTTTCTGGCAAGTTTAAAAGCCCATGCTTCAAACTTAAATAGCAACCAGGTGGAATCCCAACCTCTAAAATGTTGTGGGTTTTCACGCTGGTTTCAGTGAACTGTGTGTGGTCGCCTGTAATGCATTTCTTTCAGTGGGTGTCTTACAGTAAATAACCTCTGCATGTGCTCTTGTGTGTGTGTGCATGCGTGTGTGTGTATGTGTGAGGATGGGCTATAAATTTGGATTTTATCTTGCAAAGAACCTGTGAGTGGATGTGTGCATCCACTCACACACAAACCTGCAAACTAACACATGGGGCAGACACAAAAACTCCAGTTTCAATGTCAGGATTTGTATGATGCAAAAATAATGAGACTATTACAAATAACTTTAAAATGTATTACACATGTAACATAACTTTTGCACTTTTTGCCAGCTTGGTTAAACAGAAAAACAACCAAACCTGTTTGAAGGAAAATATGATTAAACATTTTAAGGCAACACAATACACACAACCCTTCCTTGTGTTATGTGATGATGAGAAAAGCCAAAATATCAGGAGGAAAATTGTGGATATCCTCAAATCTGGTTCATTGCTGATGCTTCAAGTATGGGGGTGCCTGCATGTTGTGTGGGTGTTTTGCTGCATGGGAAATTGATGCACTGTAAAATATAGATGATATCATGACGAACGAACAATATGCGGAAATACTTCAGCAATTTATAAGGACTTATAAGGGATATATACTTCATTAAAGATGGAAAATGTTTTGAACAGATTGATATTAGTTTTGTTTTCTTGTATAACAAAAACTAGGAACTCAAAACCATATATATATATATATATATATCCACTTTCCTTTTGTCTCAATATGGTATCCTTTGAACTTTAATAAATAAAAGTGGTTGCATGCCAACACATCATTTAAAGACATGCTGACAATCCCCGTCCTGAATCCCAGAGATCAACGAGACATAAGCATCAGATCTACCCGGCAACACATACAGCAACAAGCTGTCAGCTTGCTCCTTTCACAGTAATCCTGTTCAAACAGATACAATATAAGTAAAGCACAATAGGAAATAAGATGAGGTGGTGATAGGTGTTACTTTCAATGCAAAGAAGGGACAGATCAGAACAAGACGGGAGAAAGGAGGGCATAAGTAAGTGATTTTTTTCCAGGCTCTATGAACATGAAGTAATGAGAGGGGAATAAAATCGCTGCCGGCTACAAAACTGGTCAGGCGTGCACTTCTCCACATACACACACGCACCTACTGATAGTCACGCAGCCCCCTAGCTATGCAGCGACTGCTTCTGCAGGGGGGCCAGACGCAGAAGAAACAATGTGTTTATGTGTGAGCGTGTGTTTGTCTGGCACTGGGGTCACGCCGCTGCCAAGAAGATCATAGTAAAAACAAGTCTGTCCAGAAAGTGCAGCAAAATATTATTTCATTCATTTTGATGGTGGAAAGTCTATCTCTGATATTATCAGATGTCAATATGTAGTTAAGACCGATGCTCACGCAAATGAGACAAATGAAAATATCAGGCTGAAAACATCAATATTTTTAGTCACAACCGCAGAAGACCGAATAACCAATATGTTCAAAATTAAATAAATCAGACACATATGGTTATCACTTATAGCGTCTGTCAGTCTGTACTCGTGGTGTAAAAATCTAGTTTCCATGGAGATCTCCAAGCAACCTTATCAAATTAAAGTCTTTAACTTTTGAGCTTTACTTCCACAGACACGCTGTGACTCCAACTGCTTTGTCGCTCACAATGGAAAATCAATGCGGTCATTTGCATTTGAAAGAGAACGAGTCCAGGCTCTTTTTGAGTTTGAATCTCAAACCCTTAATCGGCAAGTGGACATGTTCAAAATTAAAAAAAACTCTTCACCCACTGCTAAAATAAACACTATTTTGTGATGTATTCATGCTTCTCTTCATTTATGGAAGCATGTAAGTACAATACCAGACACCCAAACAGACTGGGGAGAAATGGGTTACAATAAGAGGCTTAGACAGTGTGTGTGTGTGTGTGGGGGTGGGGGGTGCGTGTGTGTGTGTGAGAGAATAAGGGTTTGGTCACACATGGTTGGCTAAGCTGGTATAATGGTCCAATTGGTGCGACTGTGTTCAGTCTATAGTGTGTGTGAATCTGAGTGTTAATAAGGGGGGTAGATCTAGAAGGTCCCATGAACTGCTGTACTCCACATGCATGATACAGTCTGCAGATTATCCGTTTCTTTGTCTGGTATTTAATATTTGTGAATACGTATTAAAAGACGGTGATGTAAAATACATTCCATTCATGCTTCACCAATTTCTGCAGGCCAACTCTCCCAGAACTTAAGCTACTTTTCCGATGGTGGGCACCGTTGACTAAAAAGTCAGTTGCGCTAACCCTAAAACACTAATCATAATCGTTAATTCAATAAATATCTTGTTCTCTGCTGTACATGTTTTATACTGTTTTTCTATGTTTCTTGTTTGGAATACATTTTGAGGGGAAACATCAAAGGATCTGAGGAGAGGAAATGGAACTGCTGCCTAAAGCTGCTATTTTTACCCACTTCAAAATAAGAGCATTAATATAAATGTCTAACTATGTGACAATGGATAACCAAAACACAGATGTTGACTTTTATTCAACTGAAAATGTATAAAAACAGCCAAGTAAATTAGCACTTCAGAATTTATCTGGCACATTCATTTAGACAAAGCTAAGCATGTAAAGTTTTTTCAAAGTTAGCAAACCCGCTAAACTGCTAAGGAAAAATTAGCACATTAGCACAAATTCTGCAGATTAGCAGAAGTGTGCCATGTACAAAAAGTAATAGGAGTATTCCCCAAGTTTTTTTTTTTTTTTTTTTAATTTTTTATAACACCATTTGAAAACACCAGAATCAGGTTCATGTCAAATCTTCTTATTACAAATGACATCACTCAATATCTACCCACAAGCTTTCAAATAAAGAAAAATATGTATGAAGTGATCATTCACAGTATTCAATTTCTTGAAACTTATTTTATAACTGAATCTGACCTTTCTCTGCCACTAAGCTACATCTCCCGTTCTGCTTTGGCTCATCTTTCTAGGCTCAGACTGTTCTCGTAATTTCACAAGTCCCTCAGGCCTCATTGAGTCCCCGGGCTTCCCTGACAAATACCCCCATAACCTGGAGTGCTCTTTCATTATCATCGTGCCACCCAGCATGGATGTCACCCTCACCTTCCTCACCTTTGATCTGGAGAACGATCCCCTGCCAGGGAGCGACGGAGACTGCAAGTACGACTGGCTGGAAGTGTGGGATGGACTCCCAGCAGGTACGGCATGACTTTAACTGATAGACCAACCAATTATCAAGTTGTTTTGTAGTGGCAGGAAAACGATCCATGGTTTTATTCTATTTTGTTAAATAAATAGAAAAATGCATCTCTGTTTAGCTTGTCCTGAGGTTTGACTTTTATTCAATAACTTTTTACTGCTCTTACAGCAAAAAGTCAGACACTGTAGCTTAATCCACTTAAGTGAAAAAAATCCAAATCTGCCAGTAGAATTTGTACTTTATCAATATTCAATAATTACTAAAACAAGTTATTTCATGCTGAAAAGTTACCTGTAAGTTAGTTTAGTCTTAGTTCAAGTGTACTAAGCCATTTGCATTAGACACTAGACCAAAAATTGTAAGATTGTGTTTATGAAGTTTAACTTCTGCATAGCCTATCATAGCTTAATTATGCTGCCACCACGCTTAATGTAAGCAACAAACAAACTGCAGAGGCATTCAAAGAACTGTCTTTTTTGTACTGAAATTAAATTACACTCAAGTAATGAAATAATAAAGGCTCGTTGTTGACTTTATCTAGTTATACCAGTGTTAATGCGTGCCACATTTTTAGGACACACGTCTCCTTCTGCTTTCACTTCACAATACTGAAATTTGCTATTGTGTGTTTATTTAGCACACAAAAATACATCACAGTTTATGGTTGCTGGATGATAAAAAAGACTGCAAAAGTTAAAGGGCAGTGGATACTTTTGTGAGATACTGTATATTTGTATTATTTTTGGTAAATCCATTGAATATTGTTCATGGAGATGTTCAGCACTACCTCACCTGCCTTCTGAGTCAGTACAGTGAAAAAGTGCCCTGCCTACATCCTTATTGACTGCAGTAGAGCCGAGACTATTTTAGCATCTATGTGTTGGTAGATAAAAGCTAAGCTTACAGGCAGGATGCTGGCACCTGTTGTGGAAAAAAAATTTAAAGGGGAAAATAAAATAGGAGATGTTAAGCAGAGGGACAAAAGGGATTGGAGGTGAGAAGGAGAATGGGAGATGGTGAAGATATTTCTGGTGTAGCTGCTTGAAAAATTGGGAGATTTCAGAGAGTAATCCATAAGGTGCAAAGACCTTGTGTCTTCTTTCAAGCAATGGAATGAAAAGAACGAGCTGGAAGCGTTTGTGGGAAGGCAGCGGGAAAAAAACCCTATGCAGCTGGAAATACAGGAACAAAGCAAGAGATGTTGGACTGAGGATCAAGGTCGGCAGATTTGTGGCCCGACTTCAGGAAAGGATAAACAGGATTTCTGAAAGCAGGACCGAAAAGTCGGAAAGGGGATTTGCCCAAAGATTTTTTTTTATTCAATCTGCTTCTGTCCTCATGAATAACTTCTAATTTCCTCCATTCTAAAAATGGACAGTTCTGATCAAAATGATTAACAGCTGCCAAGTCAGGAGAGGTTAAACAATTGATCGCCGAAGAGGAATCGAACATCACAGAAAGGAGAACCAACAGCTGCCTGCAATGAGCTTTAGTGTAGCGATGAATTCAGCCTGCAGGGCAATGGCAAGGCAGGGCAGAGAAGAAATGCTGCTTACAAGGATGAAGGAATAAAAAGAAGCTGCTTCTTTCCAGCATTTTGAGAAAAAGCAATAGAAGAAAAGAAGGAGAAATAAATGCTGTGGCGTACAATAATGGAGGAAGACTCCAAAACAGGATGAAAGTGGAGGGAATTTAATGGTAAGAGAAAGAAATGAAGAACTTTTGGTTTGTTCCTAAAAAGTACATGCTGTGGCACCAGGTTTCAAAACCACAAAAAAAAAATTATTCAACACCCTTCCTACGATTTAAAATGTTTTTAGTTAGATTCTGGACAGTTAGAGTTTTAGAGCTGCCCTTCCTCACTTGTTGCTGTGGACTGGTGGTCAGCTGGCTAATAAAAGCCAGCTTTTCCAGAAATAGAAAATCATCTGCCTGGAAACACTTATGTTGTACTTACTCCAGTTATTCTTGTTTTGATGTTTAAATTTTCTTTGATCTGAAACATCTAAATGTTACACAATCTATAAGGGGATAAATACTTTTGCACAGCAACACTATTCTGCAAAATATGCAACTTGAAATCTACTTCATGATTTTGTAATGTTTTCAAGTCTTTTTATTTTATTAATGTGAAACTGCATTAATCAAAGTTATAAAATGATGAAACTCATCTTGGCTCTTAGGAGGAAAAGTGAGTAGGGAAAAAAAAGACTGAGACAGTATTGGGTTAAATCGCAGTGGCGAAGGGAGTGGATGCTAAAAGACGGCCTTAAATCAGTTTATCCAGTTAATGGGAGCAAAGATAAACAGCCTCAGAAGTCAGTTTTCACTCGATTAAACAACAAATCAAATAAGGCAAGAGAGAGAAAACTGAAAGATGAGCTTAAACTGTTCCTATATTTACTTCAGTGTACATACAAGCATTGGTATGCTTAGATTTTATCTCTTCAGATGAACTGACTAGTCAACTGTTTGCTTTCAGGCTCATCTATCAACCTTGGGGATGGAAAGGAAATGAGATGAGCCCTGTCTGTAAAGCAAGCTGTAAATACACAAAATCTTGTTAGAGAAATGTAACTGCGCTGTATTTTACTTTCGCTTTGTTTTGCTTGTCTTTTTTTCTTGTTTTCCTCGCTTCTTCTCCACCAACAAGAAAAGAGTTATTGCCATTGTCAAGAGACGTATTTCAAATATCCAACAATTCCAAAAGGGAGGGGAAAAAATCAATAGTGCTGTTCGATCGCCAGCTATTTTTTCTCCTCCTCCTCCTCTTCATGTGTATATCTCTGGAGCTGGGAGTTTGCAGGATGAATGTTGTACCATCTCATCACACACCCTCCCTTTTTCACACACACACACACACCTCTGGGCTTTGAATCACAATCATCTGTTTACGTTGAGGCATTGACATTTTGTGGTACGGTAGTCTGCTAGAGAGGAAAAAAAAAAAAAACAGCACAGGGAATCACTTAGATCTTTGGATTAACACATAAACTGTGTGTACATTTTTAGTGCACGTTGTAAAACCGTGTTTAGTCCAGAGATGGAGATGATAGATGAAGGGAAGAGAGGTGATGACACCAGGAGGATGAGCAGACGTCGCTGCTGGAGGGAGTGATAGAGATGAGTGATAAAACAGTGGAAGTAACAGCGGATAGAGACAAATTTGAGGGTTAAGGGATGAAGGGATTTGAAGACAGATCTCTATCTCAACACGAGAGGGATCTTGTGTGAGTGACATGGTTAAAGGTTTCTGTCATCAGTCTGAGGTCTGCAGTGTTTCACAGAAGTATTTACAGCCGCAAACTTCAGTCTACCTTATTTAAAACATGTTATGTGATATACAAACACAATGTGTTTGTATATCACATGAAATTGTGATATAATCTTTTAGGTATATCACATAATTGTGAATAAAAATGTAAAAATGTAAACAGATTTTGCAATCACCCCATTAATGCCGGTACTGCTCAACATGATTCAATAAAACTAAATAGAAGTTACCAAATCATTAAAAAGGAAGGAATTCAGTTGTTCTGTGAAAACCTCAGTAATTTGTTGGAGAACATTTTGTTAGACATGCACTGCACAAATCTGGTTTTAAAGAAAAGAGTAGCAAACATGAAAGGGTGTGCCCTGCTTAGCTTCGACGATATTCAAACATTTTGGCATAGAGCTTTTTGTTGTTCAAAACCAACACTGTGGATCACCTGGAATCCATCCTGGTGGTGGCCACATCATGCTCTGGATGTGTTGTCCTTAAGGAGGAACTGGAACAATATATAGAGCTAAATGGAAGACAAGAAAAAATAGAATCTGCAGATAATTTGAGACTGGGTTGAATGCTTAGCCCCAGCCAGAAAATCGGTCTCAACATACAGCCAAAGTAACAATGAAGTGGTTGAACACAAAATTATATTCATGTGTTGGCCCAGACTTGAAAATTAATGTTCACAGATGCTCTCCATCTTATGTGACTTAACTTGAGCTATTTTTGCGAAAATGAATAGGTGAATTGTAGTCGCTAGATGTACAAGAATCACAGAGACAAACCATAAAAAGAGTTCCAGCTGAAACTAAAGTGAATCCAGAGAGGCTGATTCACTTTAGTTGAATCAGCCTCAGCCTGATTTTACATGATTTTAGAATCAGGCCTCAGCTTCAGATTTTACATCCAAAATTCCTTGAAAATCTTGTTATTTTTCTGCCACTTCAGAATCCTGCTCCACATTGTGTTGTCCTGTCACTTAAAATCAGGACAAAATGCAGTCGTTTGTGTTGGCAATACAAAATGTAAAATAATCAAGGTACAATGTAAACACTGTAATTGATCTGTTTATGTTAATGTTATGGCGTTGCACGATCCACAATAAGATAGCAGGGGAACCACATGGATATTTGAGTTGATACCAAATCCTTACATTTATGGTGCATGTTGTAAAAATGTGTTTTAGTGTAGAAGTGAAGATGACAGATAAAAGGCAGAGATATAAAGACAGAGGGAGGATGAGCAGACGTCGCTGCTGGAGGGAGTGATGAAGATGAGTGATAAAACAGTGGAAGTAACAACAGATAGGGAAAAATCTGTGTGTTAAAGGATGAAAGGGTTTGAAAATGTATCAGAGGAGGAGTGATATCTTGTGTGACTAACACAGTCGGAGGATTTGGTTAAAAGTCTGACTAATATTTAAAGGAAAATTGGCAAACGGCGTCCAATTTTCTGGCAAATTAATTTTTTAATGGCAAAATTGGTTAATCTACGGATTCTTATTGGATTAACAGTGGGCCCTCTGATTGGCCGATACTGTGGGACCAGAGTACCTCCTGAAATCCAATCATCCACTGGGATCCTCTCGCTGGCTTTCCACACTGACATGGCTGTGGCTAAGGATGGCTTCTCCGCTCGATACAACATGACGCACAAGGAAGTCAGCGAGAGTAAGTTTGAAGTCTTCAGTTGTGATTCAGAAGTAAAACATGAGTTTGGGTCTTCATCATCTCCTCCCAACATCTCTCCCACCCATGTTTAGCTTTCCACTGCAGCAACGCCTTAGGAATGGAGTCAGGAAAGATCACAGACGAGCAGATGATGGCTTCTTCAAGTTTCCATGATGGAAATTGGGTGCCGCGTCAAGCCCGACTCAATTATAAAGAAAATGGGTGGACGCCTGCTGAAGACAACAACAGGGAGTACATACAGGTATGAGTTTGCTGTTAACTCTGGTCATGAAAAAATGACAGTCTTATTCACCCCCCTTCAAATAAAGTGTTACCCAAAAAATTAAGTAGAACCTCTGAAGGCAATATCTTGAAATTCTTTTCACATTAAAAACACTATACATTTTGCAAATTTGCCTGGTCTAAAAGTGTTGTAAGCTTAGATGTAGTTAAAAATTCACAAGCTCTGCAAAAAACATCTGATGAAACCAATGCACAAATTTCAAATAGCATAAGCTTAACTCTGATTTTATATTTATGGGCAGTTTCATTCTTTTCTCAGTTAACTGGCCACCTTTTTTGCACTGGACAGTTTTGGGTAAAACAGACATACACCTACACGTCTAAAAAACATGTAAAACCAATTGTAGATGCCAAAAACGTTTTAATTTTTAAACCAAATGATTAACAGAAGAGGCTTTTTCCTGGCAATCCTTACAAAAAAAAAGCAAGACTTTTCTGATCCTGCTTTTATTGTTGTCAAATCTAAATGAGGTTTGTACAGTCTGCCGTACAGCTCTTGTGTTTTTCACAATTTCTCTGAACGTTGTACCGTTTGCCCTTGGGGTGATTTTTCTGGGACATTAACTCCTGGGAAGATTGGCATCTTTCTACACTTAAATTGTTTTTAAATGACCTTATAATCCTCCTCTGATTGATGGGCACAAGATAAATTTTTTTCTCTTTGTTCATTGCTGATATCTTTTATCTGTGCCATTGTGTTAGCACACAACTGCTAAACCTCCTGATCTTAGAGCTGGTCAGACTTGCGTATGTTCAATTAATCAAATAAAGTTGATCAGGACAGCTGTACTTAGTCTTCCCTTCATGTTGGAAGGAAGAGTAATTCAGTAACACATATCACAAGGGTTTTCTTTAAGTCATCACGTCAGAACTTTAGCTTCTTAGATTAGATTGCAGCACTAATTTCAAACGCTATGCCTTGAATACTTCTGTCATAACATCTCTAAAAACCTTCCTGTACCCAACCTAAAAACAGATGGCGCGCCAACTTTTACATCGTCTTTCATCCACAGTTGACATAATAACTCCATCACTGATATATTTGTGTCAGGGTTTGAGGGAGAGATAGCTGTGAGTGGGCGGGAGGCAGAGTGGTGTTTGGGTTTAGCTGCACGGGTGTATGAGGCATCGTTTCCGGCGTTCTGTCACAGTGCCAGCTTTGTTCTGTCCCTGAGCTAAGCTTGAGTTATGAGGCTGTCTGGCTCAGGGAGAGAAAGTGAAGGTGAGGTTTAGCCCGGGCAGCCAGAGAGGGGACTTTTCGAATAGGCGCACACTGTAAACAACAGATTATGCTGCTGGTTGGCACCTTTGGATAGTCTTCCAAAGCCTGCCTAAAGCTTCAGGTTTGTCAGAGGCCAGCACACCTAAAGGCAGATTGGTTTAGTTTCAGACGGGTTATCTTTTGCGGTTTATGATCCTTGCAAGCATGCCTGTAAGCATAATGTGGGAGGCTTTATTAATGTTTTTCAAAAACACGGTTGTATGATTTCTTGTTTTTTCCCGCCATTTTCATGTGTGATTATAAACGCTTACTTGGATTTAAAGTGACAAGAGACCCTAAAACAGTTCAGAACTGAGCAGACTAAAAACTAATAGAACGATTTTGAGCAAAAAATGTAATGAAGATGCTTTGTATTAAGACCTACCCCAACCTTTTCAAGGAAACATAATAGGTCACCTGCCAGAATGGATGTTGATGCCAGGTCTGCACAGGGCCAGAGACTTTTAGCTACTTTACCACTGAACAAACAGTGACAGAACCCTGATGAGTGCATATTATTCACATTCAGCAGGTTTCTTCTAATTACATCGTACCACTTACTAAGACCTCAGAGTGCATGTGTTATTTTGGTGCGAGACATTTCTATTCTGTTCTTTTCTGTTGTGTTCTGTACGCTCACTGAGGTGCAGTACGATTGATGGTGGAGTTCTTGTGGCTCCGTTATTCTAACAGCTCTGTGATTGATGAGGAACCCTCCCTGGGAAAGCTCACTTAGCATTTCTCCCTCTTTCATTTGTTCTTCACCTCCGTTCTTTCCTTTCTTGTTCTCCCTCTCTTTCTACCTTTCTCCTTACTTCTCCATCTCCTCTCCCCTCATCCTCTGCCCTGAACTATTGATTAGTTGTCTTGCTGTATCTTGTTCTTGCCCTACCAGTGCAGAAACGTGCGTGTGTGTGTTGGAAGTAATCTAAAACACCTGTCTTCTTGACAGATAACAAACGCAGCATTTTCCCTCCCCCGGTGTTTTGTACTTTACCCATGTGGGACATAACAGTGCACATTCACACAGCAGTCTCAGATTAATCAGCAGGTTTCAACAGCTCCTTTGGAGGAGAATAAATGTTTTGACCAACAGTAGGACCTTTCTCATCTTTTCCTCTCTATTTGTCTGTCGTAAATTGAGATAGCTGAAGCCCAAAGCTGATGTATTTTAGTAAGAAATCTTTAAGTGTAGCAGCTCTAACTTTCAGTTGTGATTCATTTGTGCTGAATTTTTAAATTGGGTTGTGAGTTTTGTAAATGTAACTTCAGGTTTTAAATGTGCAAATGTTTAATCAGATGCACTCGCGGTACACCTAATTATCAGTAGTAGTAGAATTT
This sequence comes from Poecilia reticulata, assembly GCF_904066995.2. NCBI lineage: Eukaryota > Metazoa > Chordata > Actinopteri > Cyprinodontiformes > Poeciliidae > Poecilia > Poecilia reticulata. The sequence goes on from NC_088831.1 coordinate 39,133,736, forward strand.
ATTTCTTTAAAAATTATGGTTTTCTTCTTTTTATCTTTAAAGAACAAAATGTCTGGATTTTTTTTAGCTATATTTAAGCACAAAAAAGCAAACATTGGTTTTATTGTCTGCCTTATTGATTGAAATCCACTTAAATTCAGAAAAGTGCCACATTCTAACATGAAAATGTGTAGAAGGCCTTTTGTGAACACTGTACAGTTTCTTATGATTTTAATAATATCTAAAATACATTTTTAAAGAATTTTTACCAACATTTTTGTCAACGGAGGTCACAAAAATTTGGTAAATATTTTCTCCACAGTGTCAGAGAAAACAATTAGAGAACTGTTCAAAGTTGAGAATTGCCTACCATAAATAACTTGTGAAGTCATAAAGAAACAAGACAACAAGAGGAATTATTTCCCCACAAAAAACATTGAATCCTATGATCGGAATAACTCATTCCCATCATCATTCCCATGAATGCTGCTCCATTATAAAAACCTTATTTTTAGAGCATATTGTTGGTAGTATTATGGTTTATATCCAGTGTGCTACATATGTAACTAGACAGAATGGATTTTTTCATCAAACAATGAATTCAACACAATTTGTGAATAATCTTGATAAAACTCTAAAAACATTGAGGATTATCGCAGAATGGCATCAAATAGTCTTATTTACATACCTGTGCCATTCGTCTGGAAATCATTTTTCTGTTAATAAATAAGCAGTTTCCTATTTTTATGATCTTCAAGAAAATTTGTGAAAATGCTATTCTTTGTTGAATTTATGAATAGATTTTATGAAATGCTCAGCAACTTTCAAACGTTGTTGCAGCATTGTTCACATCACTACTTCAGCGACAGAAAAAAACAGTTGCACCTCTGTATATTCAGTACAACACGGCCAGCAGCGTAGCAGACACACAGCTTAACATCTACAATTAGCATGGGAGGTGATTATTCTTATTGTATGTGAGGAAATTAAAATGAGCCGCAGGTCATAACCATCGATTTGCTGGGAGAGAGTCTCAGCAGTGCATGAAGCACAAAGAAGCAGAGAAGGAGGAGGTGGAAAAAAGCAGAAAGATGCAAAATGCTGGAGTACAACAAGTCAACTTCCTAAGGCTAAATCCGTCTTCTTTTACCAACAGGTGGACCTCCATACTCTAAAGGTCCTCACAGGGATCGCCACTCAGGGCGCCATCTCAAAGGAAACTAAGAATATTTATTACGTTTCCTCCTTCAAGCTGGAAGTGAGTACTAATGGAGAAGACTGGATGATCTACAGGCACGGCAAGAATCATAAGGTGAGCAGAACAGCTGGTTACAACTGGAAAACATTTGTGATTGTGTACTTCATCTGCTATTTTGCACATATTGTAACATTACAAGCACAAATAATGTATTCTGCATAGATTTTACATGATAGGCACCCGTTAAGTAAAATCCAGTGCATCCAGTCACATTCAGAAGCCACCTAATTGATAAATTCAAAGTCTGTCTATGGTGTAGTTTATTCCTACTGGAAACACAGCTGTTCTGGGAAGGAATCAGTGATTTGTTTGAGAATATTTACACAAAGCCAAACTAATGAACACACCAAACAGGCCGTGGATGAAGTTGTGCAGAAGTTGAAAGCAGGGCTTACAGCAAAACGTCCAAAGTATTTTACTAAAGAGTGGCAAGAAGAAAGCCATTGTTGCAAAAAAATAAAATCATGGACTAGTCAAAGTTCAGACCCACATCCAACTTAGAATCTGTGGCAAGACTTGACAACTATTGCACTGCCTATCCTATCGTACTGAGCTTGCTTTGGCAAAAATCTCTGTCTATAGATGTGAACAGCTGGTAAACACATCATCTCAAATGACCTGCAGTTTTAACTACAAAAGGTTGTTCTAAAAAGTACTGAATCAGGAGTAGAAAAACTATTTCACACTGTTTAAAATTTTACTTTTAAAATGTTTTGCATCATTTGTCCTTTTCCTTCCACTTTACAGTGGAATGCAGATGTCTTGCATCACTTGCAAGGCACCATACGCAGCTGTAATTGACCACAAACCAAATTTTTAACCAGTGTCTCCAATTAAACTGTTCAACTGGCATTCAGCTGGAGCCCTTTAAAGGTTTACAACCAAGTCTAAAAGAGAGAACCGGTATCTCCAAGCCCGAAGCTGACTCGACTGTAAATACATTTATACTTTCTTCATTCTGTTTTTCACATCACATCTGTTTCGTGTTACTTTCTGGTCAGAGCCCTGCTGAATGGAAACATGGCTGAGCAGGTCCCCGAGTTGTTTCTGCCAGAGGTGTAAAATCATGATATATCTTCAGTGAGCATGCTGCAGTTTTGCGGTTTCTAGGTAGAAACAAACCAGGCAGCTTTTTGGGTCTTAATGGGTAAAAACGTAATCCAATTAGAAAAGTAGTTCAGTGGCTGTGGCTGTTTTTTTTCCATTGCAGCCATTCTTCCCCATGTCTGTGGTCACACTGTGGTCTATCGCCACGTCTAGCCTTGTGCTGTAAACGCTTATTCCTTAACGAACGCTAATGAATGCACATACTAGCAGATGCATGTGTTTTGCTTAGTGTGACCATCTGGGGTCTTTTTGTGGACTAAAGATCCCATAAGACTCCCAGAGAAATGATAGATGGATAAAACAGTGAAGGAAATGAAACATATGGGAATGACTGAGTGAAAAGAACCTAAAGAAATCCAGTCTCCTGCTAATGTGTTCAGCAGCTTTAAACATGAACAGAAGTTTCCACCTTTTATCATCTCAGTAAACATGAAAATTTGCAAAACTTGCAGGATTTTTAGTGCAATTAGGATTTACAGAAACTGTTATGTAGTTTTAATGTATTTCATTCAGCAACTGCAGTTTAATGGCATGTTGACACCAGACTACGATTTGAAACAATAGAAATAAAAAAAATAACAGCAATCAAACATGCAAAACAGATTAATGACCAGTGCTTCCAGATTAGTCGCTGGTGTTACCACCCATAATCCTCTTTGATTCCCCAATAACCCTAGATAGGCACTTTAAGCTGAATACTAACGGATACAGAGCATGGGAGAAGTGTGTGTGTGTGTGTGTGTGTAAGTGAGAATGTGTCTAGAATAAATCAACGCCAGCTTGTGGTAGAAAACATTTGGTGCTGGTAAGGACGTTTTGACCCTTTTTGCTCCCTTGTGCATACTGCCGTTAAGTTGATCAGAATTTTCAGTCACTTCATTAAATGTAGGTCTGAGAATCATTATCTCATTGTGAAAGAATGGAGGCAAACCACATTTTTAGAATTACAGAACTGTTTGCAGATTTGATTTAAACTTAATTACCAGTTTGTGTAACAAGTTGGCCATTTATCACTAAAAGCAAATTGAAATGTATGTCAAAGAGTATGATTCTCTCTAAATGATGGGACTGAACAGACTTCCTATTTGTGCGAGTTACATCATTTGTTTTGTAATGTGCATTGAGATATTTACGGTAAGCTATGCTACATTTATAAATTGAGTGAATGTCAACTAATTCACCTAAAACACTGCTTGTCCTCTGTGAAAATTACTTAACTAGCCTTTGCAACTGTTCTGAATCCTCGGTTTTTAGTAATTTTGTTTACAAATGTTCAGCCTCTTTGTTTTTGTAATGATGCATTTATCCATCAGTGTTTTTGTTAAACTTTTTATCTTCTACTCTCCTTCCCTGTTTCTCCCTTTTTGTTGCACCTTCTCTATTCCTCTTTCCTCCTGTCTGTCAGCACGCCATATTTTATGCTTTCTTCCGCTGCTTTGTGTCTGAGAAAGTCATCAACGATTGCTGTTCAACTAGGCTATGATTCTTAGAGGTGTTCCGAAATAACTAGTAAAAGTAAAACTATTCAATAAACGGGAGACACAATGATTAAACGTTTCTAAATAAAGCTATTAAATGTGCATTATGTGTGCAGTTTTCCTTGTAAATGCAATACTTACAGAAATTAAACACGCATACTCATAGATGGGTGCGTTTTCAACCTCATTTTTCTTGCATGTTAACATTTGTCTCAGATGAGTGGCCCTTAATAAACCATCCACTTCACTCCAGTCAGTCACTTAAACATCTGGGAGGCAGACCGGAGGGGTGGTGCTGCTGTCACGCAACATCCTGATGATTTGTGTGATCTTTAATGGTTTTGATAATGTCGTTTAATGCCTGTTTTGAACCAAAAGGGACTCAAACTGACTAACACGAAGGATAATGTTCAGACATATTCCGCCCCTATTTGGAAATGCTGTACAGTCAGGAAAAGCACAGATCTTCACAGAACAAATCATTGAAAGTTAAGTTAGAAATGTTGGCTAAAATACATAACATTTATTAAAGATAATAAATATTTTTCTAGTTGCACTCAAAGACCTAAGACAACATAAAATAACAAAGGTGCAGGACCAAAAATGCTGAAAAACATTACCTACATTTCAAGGCTGCTACATCATTCTTACAACACCATTGTGGAGGTATTGGTGGATAAAATAAAAGGCAGTTTTTAAAATAGAAAACATGCCTGACTTCCATGCCTGACGACCCTGGGGGTAGTGCAAATCTCCAAAATTAAAAAAAAGGAAAATATTATCTTTTACATTGTTTTCTTTTTGCACATCTCTTGTGGACATTGTACAGTGCAAGCACTGCAAAAACAATGCTTGCTGTACAACAAAAGTAGTAAATTTGAGATATGGTGTTTGATTTGCACCAAGCGAAAAAGAAAAACTCACACGGGTCCAACCTGAGCTGAGTAATAGTGAACACAAAGTCTTGAAAACATGTTTTAAGCAGGAACCGGTTCTGAATTCAGTATTGCTTTAACAAAAAAAACAAGGTTACAAAAACATTGTTCTTTACTTTTATGTATTTACACTATTTATTTATGGTTGGTGCAATTGGTAGCACTGTTGCCTTGCAGCAAGACAGTCGTGGGTTCGAATCCTGACCTGGCGTCTTTCTGCAAGGAGTTTTCATGTTCTCCCTGTGCAGACTACCTCCATCTGGCTTCCTCCCACAGTCCACACACATAACGTTTTGGTAAATTGGTTTCTCTAAATTGCCCTCAGATGTGAGTGTGTGGATAGTTGTCTGCGTGTTTCTGGAGAGAATAGCATTCGTTGTTTTAAAAATCATCAGAAGTCCCCAATATCATGAAACAGAAAAGCAGTCAGATCTGGCTATTGCATTTTGTTCACAAAGTTAAAAACATGATAGATAAAGTCTTACTCTGAGACATATAGCTTGCATCGTAAATACACTGAGACTTTCTGCTGACTTTCTTTTTAATAAATGTTAAAGCAATCCAGTTGTAATCATGTAGTCCTCAGAAATGCTGGCAGACTTCTCTGTGGTCATTGCACCACTGGAACCAAGCCAAGTCGTATAAAAAAGGAAAAACTTTATTCAAGAGGAACAAAGATGGATGAAGGAATGCAACATGAGAAAGGAGCAAGAGGTACTTTGAAATGAAAAACATGAACAATATTTGGAAAACAGAAAGTGCAAAATGTTAGGTTGTCAAGCATTAAACTGATAGAAAGAATGAGCTGTGAAGAGGGCGGAAGAGAGCTGGAAGCCAGAGGGAGAAAAACGAGGTTCAGAGGGGAAGAGGTGAGTGAAGGGAACAGGCTGACAGCGGGAAGAAGTGTTCATAAGGGAATCACAGAGCAAAAGAGAGAGATGGATGGATGAATTGAGGCAAGAAGGAGAGCGGGAATAATGAGAATAGCAGACAGGGGTGTTGACCACAAATCCCTCTGGATAAATTGGAGGTCTCAGCAACACAGCCTGGAAGCATGTCAGGAGGAGGAAAGAAAATAAAACGACGGAGTGAAGGGAGGAAGGTTGGGAGGTGAGGGAGAAGCAGAAAGAAGTGGAGAGATGAATCAGTGACAAATGAAGACAGAAAAGCTGAGACCAGAAGAGAGAAACAAGACAAAGGGAGATATTACAAAGGTGCCAACTGTAATTTTGTGTTGGAGACTTGTCACACACACAAACACGCACGCACACGCACCCCCCCACACACACACACACCTGGATGTAGCTGTCACAGAGGTAACCTCCCTGAAGTCCCTGAAGTGCATATTTGTCCTGGTGTGAGGAAATTGGAGGAGATGTGGGAGGCATTTACTATTTTATAACTTGATGCGCGCACACGCATACACGCACATGCATACACACACACACACACACACACACACACACACGTGTAGAGAGCAGAGTCAGCACGGACATTTGCATAATTCAGCAGGTCTCTGTGGGTCGACTCTGGCTGAATGGCTGAGGCCCTACAGGCTCCCGACCCACACAGACACACGTACTGAAGTACGTACCTGTACTTCAGTACAACATATCCATTTCAATCCATCCCTTGCCTCCACTTAATGTAATTAGTCTGAAAAATACAATTAAATACCTTGAACATACAATACCTTGCAAGTCTTCACAAGTCTTCTCAAACTTCAATATTTTCTTATTTTGATTTTATAAAGTTGGAATAAATATATGTGGGTTTTCAGATTTGTTAAATAAAAATTCAACAAGTGAGCATGAATTTGTGTATCTTGTATCGATACTTTGTCCTCGCACCTGTACGTCTTTCGGTGTATGTCTGTAAACTTTGCACAAAAAGACTCAATTTTTGGGCTATTTATCTTTGAAAAATTGCTTATGGTGAGCATCGGTGACCAGCAAATTCTCAATTAGATTTAGGGCCATTTGAAAATGACATGAGCCATTCTTGAGCACAACATTTTGCCTGTAGGTTGGAAAAAATCTATTTTATTCTTATCCGACAAAAACACCTTCTTCCACTTGTTTACTCTGAATGCCGAACGGTTTGTTGTAAAAAGCTGCCTTGTAAGGCTTTCTTTAAACTATTTCTTTGTTTTTTTTCATTCTTACATAAAGACCAGGCTGCGATGTGAACCATAGTTTTCCTTGTTGCAGAGCTTCTCTCCTTCTCAGCCCGTTAGTTTAGGTAGATTAAAATGTTTTTGTAGTTTTGCCGTTGTGCCATACTTTCACATTTTGAATGATGAATGGAACAATTCTAAGTGAGATGTTTAAGGATTGTTTTATAATCTAGCCTAGCTTTCTCTCTGACCCGTCACCTGTTTCCTATGTTTTCAAGATTCTGTTTGCACCGATTGTACCAATTTGTTTTGGTACAACGTCAGTTTTCAATATGCAAGGCTTGGTAGGTTAGCATCTGCTTACCTTCCTGGTGTCAGCTTACCTCGTCCCTTTCTGCAAAACGTGGATGCTTAGCAAATGCAGACAGACGTGCACAGGCAGTTAACAACTTGAGCCAGGTCACAGGTGTAGTTCATCAGCTAATTGTTGCAGATGCCTTCTAGGAAGAAACTCTTAAAAGTGAATTTAGGAGGTAAGACCCCCAGGGATGCTCCATATCCTATTACATCTCCTGTCTGTGGATTCTAACTCTAACCTGTGAGCTAGCACAGGAAAAACTGTTTTCTTTCCTTTTAGTGAGCAAAGATAAACACCTGTAGTAAAGCTCACAGCAGTGTAACATGTGACATATACAACTGGATTTCCTTAAGTTTAGCAACAAATTCAAATATAATTTCCATCTTGCTGAATTATTTTCCTCATATCACTTTTACTATATAGTTGCATTTGTGTTTCTGATAGTTGCTCTGAACATTTTGCAGAATCTAATTTTGCTTTCTTTTTGACATTGAAGTTCAGTTCAAATTGTGAGACATATTAGAACTCTTTTGGGTCCCACTTTTTCCCCCTGTGTGCATTAAATTCATTTACAAAATCAACGTTTTATTATCCCCTTTGAGGTCCAATTAATAGTTCATTGCTTTCCCGTATGGATCCCATAGAAAGATGTTGTTGTCTGGTTTCTCTTTACTCGTGGATTTTCTGTCCTGATACACTTATTGCATTATATGTATCAAATATTTTAAAGCTAATCATTGTTGAAGTAAATCTCCCTGGACTGAAGGAGGGCCAACCCAGATAGAACCCTTGCACTTAAACTGATTAGCAGCTGCTGATATGAACAAGCCTGAGGTTTCCAATGTTTCTCCAGGTATTTGTTGGAGGCACTTTTATTGTTGCTTTCTCATGCCATGCTGTCATTAGCTATAGTCTGAGTCTTTGGTTTACTCCACTTTCTCATGCTTGTTTTTCCTGGTGTTGATGGTCCCATTCCAACATCATTTCAGTAGTGTAGTAAGGGTAAGTTAGGGTGGAGGGTCTGTGCCAGTAGCGGGCAATTACCCAACTCCAACTTTCACTGCTGGTTCCATTCAACCAATTCCAGATGCACCATTTGGTTTACGTGTTTTTTAATATGCCATGTTCAATAGTACACAGTGTGACTGCGGCTCTAAGCTTCAGGAATGGCCCTAACCTCAATCAGTTGGTTATTTTTAAGACCTGAGAACTAACCAGTTTAAAGAAACTCCATCAGTTCTGCCAAGGACAACATCTAAAGGGTGGTGTTATGTATTTTCCAGGCACATTGTGTCATTTCTAACACAATCAAGTAACTATGTTACCTTCAATTGTTATAAAATGCTTTATCAAAAATGACCGAAGAGAAATTTGACTTCGCAAGTTGATTCCTTAAAATTGGCCTTCTGTCTCTTTAAGAAGCTCCTGCTCTTTCTGACACGCCGCCTCCAGCATGTCATAACAACACTGCTCCTCTGTTGTGCCACTTACATCCGTTCTTAGGAGCATTGGACTGAGGAGTAGTTTGTGCCAGCTGCTGCTGCCACTAGTCTGAAGGAGTTTTATGGAAATATGTTGGCCTTTGTGAGAGCAAGTCACCTCAAATGGCAACCATGGGAAACTCAAGGATTTCTCAAACATGCATGAATCAAAGCTACACTCCAGCTATGTTTTTTGTGAGCGAATAACATTATAAAATGATATCAAATGCAAAAATGCCAATTTTACAAATTACTGCCTGTTTAACATGCAGTCTGTGGTTGAGGTGCAACTCTCTTATGGACATTTAACTAAATTATAGTGGAGATATATGTATACATGTGAGCATGTGTAAGAATGTGTGTAATTTTGCTCCCATGAAAGTTGGATAAAAAAGCTGTTATCTCAGAGTTAGTGGTATTAGATCAAACAGAGTTTCAGCTTTGCCCGCAACTCTGTTTGATGACCCTGAACACAACAAATAATTAAGAAAAAAGGGACTTCAGAATCTTGTCAAAGCGAAGCGTGTATACAGCACTTAGGGGCCCGTCACGCTCACTGATACTCCACACTTCACTTGAAAGTTGAGAGCCTGTAAAGGACAGCAACAAGGATAGACTTCCACATGAACATGCAAGTGCACAATGGCTCAATACAGTATGTAAGTGTGTGAGCGTGTGTACATGTGCTGAGGAAATGTTTCTTTGTGCACCAAGGGAAATCAGAAAGCACCCAGCAGCTCTAAACTCCTCAGAGTGAGACCTCATAATTACACTTTTACACATCGACACACAAACCGACACACACTCTCACATTTGTAATTACAGCCTGTACCACAATCCCATTAATTCTTGTATGGCCTTTAGGCGATTTTCCATCATTTAGGTGGTCACGGTTTCCGGTATGAAGGCCTTTGTAGGGACATGAGGTCACAGGGGGCGATTTTGCAGTATTCAGCCACTGGGTCATGGGTTCAGTACCCAGCTGGCCCAGTGGCTCCATTCCAGTCAGAGACTCCCTTCATCCATGTCTTGCTTTCACATCCCCCCCCCCAATGTGTCCCATTGTGTAAGTGATGGAGAGCAGGAGAAAAATAATAACTCTGGAACACAGAGACACACATATACACCTAAAAACAAAACACCTATAAATGTGTAACCAAGCAAGTAATTAAATACCCTTTGGCTCAGTTAAATAAAGCTCACCTTCCTCTGTAATAACCACATTAAGTTGAATCATCAGCTCAATTGAACAGCATCTTTTAAGATCAGTCAAACGACTTGCATGTTTCTTGCATGTTTGTCACGTTACAACCACAAACTTAAAAGGGTTTTGTTTAGATTCTCTCTTGATACACCAACCCAAAACTGAAGTGGAAAAAGCTATCCACAGATTTTAACGTTTTTTGCAAATAAAAGTAAAACTGTGGAATGCGTTTTTTCCTGAATTACTTTGATTCCCCTAAGTGCAACCAGCATTATTACAGCAGTAAAGAGAGTCCACCTGTGTGATGTTTAATTGATAACATGACAGCTATTTTACATCAAACTCACCAATTTGGTGAGCAAACAGAAGAAAGCCATTGTTGAAAGAAAGTCGTTTTCCACAAGGGAACACATAAATATAGCAAATGTAGGAAGAGCGATCCTGGAAAAACGGTCCAATTCCAATCTTTTCATCCCCCACCAAAAAAATCTGATTTCTGCCCCTTTCAGATGAGGAACACATATCCAATAGTCAATGGTCATGTTGCATTTAATTGGACTTTTGTCTCTGATATGAGACATGCATCATAATTCTGCACCAGAAGAAGCCAGATGCAATACATCTGGACATAAACAATGACTGATAAATATAATTATGAACTTATGAAAGTTGTCTGTTCACTGAAGCCCATCACATCACAATCCAACCACTTCTGGCTCTGACTACACATCCAAACATACTTCCCTACAGAAGTTGCAATCAATGTTACGCAAAAAGCCATTGCTATTAGTTGTGCTTTCATTTTATTAGCTTCCTTTGTGTTGCTATGATCTTGTGACAATTCTGTTGGCTGTCATTGCTCCATAAACTTTAAAACTGACCCATAAAGTTCTCCATCTATTATTACTTCCGTGAACAGTTTGGGGTTGTTAGTCATTCACACAGAAGTCTGATTGAGGTCGCATTTAAATATTTGTATAAACTACTACTCAAAAAATTCAGATTTCAGCAAAAAATTCTGAATTAAACATCAAGACCTGCTGTGAGAACGTAGCCATAGATGATTTATCCACATGAGGAAAAGCCTAAATTAAACTGCAAGCCACACTCTTCAGATTTTCACTATTGGAGAGTTGAAAACATGTGTCTGTTAGTTTATCATAAACATTCCCAGTAAAATATGCCAAAGTTTGTGTAACGTGGCAAAATGTGAAATGCTTCAATGGATTTGAATACTTTGCAAAAGCAGTGTAACACTGCAAAGAAGAGGCTTTCTTTTCCGCTTAAATTTACAGTAGTAAATCATCTAAGCATGCAGGGAGATGGAGTTGTCAAACAGACAGACAGAGCGGAGGGCAGGAAAGCAGAAGCCCAGCTGTGTTTTCCAGCGGAGATGGCTGCCAGAGAGAGAGAGAAGGAGAGAGGGGGAAGACTTGACACTTTGTCAGATCGACAGAGATATGAAGTCGAGATGTCAAGAGACAAAAAAGGGTGCTTCTGGTCATGTGCACTTGCATTCAATTTCCTTTTTATCTGTATATGTGCACAGTTTCAGAGGAAATCGTTTTCAGCATGTTTTTCTGTGTGCTGAGACTCCGAGGGCAGCATGTAAGGAAAGGGAAGCCGTCTGTGTGTGAGCAGCGACCATTGTGTCTGGATGTAGCGCGGCAGTGTGTGTTTGTGCACTGAAGGGTGACGGAGGGCGTTTATCTCTGCATTGTGTGTGTGAGGATTTAAAGATGTTTTCCTGCGTGTGTGTGGTTGAGTCAAGAGGACGTGAGAAGAGGCTTCCTCTCCACGTACTTACATCTTTGATTTATCACACACTGCGTGCCCTTAGACTGTGCGCAGGAGTGTGGAAGTAAACCTTTGAGCTCAATCCTCCCTTTGTCAACAGACTCCATTCATTTTATGTATTTACTATACAGAGTGAGTTTAATAAAGGGAAAAGAAACGCTGTAACTCATGTAAAATCATGTTTTCTTTAGCTCTGTAATTTTCTTTTGTTGGGCTCTGATCTCATGGCTCTCACTTTCATATTAACTCATGAGAACTATATTGGTGTTATGCTGCCAAGCTTGAAAAAAAGGGCAAATAATTCTGGTCCCCAAGACAGTGAACTTTCACGAAGGGTCACAGATTTGTCTTTGTTAGCACTCATTGCAGTCCTGAATATTAACGATTTGTGGATTGCTGGTAATATTTTAGGATATGAAAACACAGCAATGTTCTAAAGAACACAGTTACATGCCTAAGGCAAAGTGCAATAAAATGAAAACATCATCATTCAAAATGTAAATACATAAATAGGTGATGTGGTTCAGTAGCCGTATTCAAGCCTCCACAGTCTCCAGATGTTCGCAGCCAACTGTACAAAAGCTAAGATTTCTTGCATGTATGGATGGATGGATGGCATAAATTACCATCCATCCATGGATTTCCATGGATGGAACTTCCATGTCCAGTTAAACCCAAATTAATTTATATTCCTAGCAGTTTCAGATTTTTTTATTTTCATTCAACCGAAAAGTTTCCTCTGACATCAGATGAGATGAGCTCTTCTTAAAAGATAATAAAACAATGTAAATGAGTTATCAGTTAACAATATTATAATCTGAACCAATGCCATGTTATTTGCCATCTATGTTTAGAAAACATCCACAAACATGTAGTAGAAATGTGCAACAGACAGACACTCCCCTTCAGTGGCTTTGATCGAACTAATCAATCCTGGACTCTAAATCTCAGTGGAAATGAAGAAGATTCAGGGGGGAAATAATCTTTCAGCTCGCTTGAAAAAAGTCCCAGGAGATTAAAGTTCTCTCTGCTTTTGGTTGAAATACGACTCAGGCCACTCCCTCATCCCCACCCCTTTCTTAATTAAAACAACTCCTAATTAAGAAGTGCAGTCATAAACTGGAAATGAGACTCCAAGAACTATCACGATAACACAGGATTTTGCTTTACCAGGAGTAACAGCCTTATGTTGATATCAACGTATCTGTTATCTTCTGTCCAAACAGGTTTTCCATGCCAACACAGACGCCACAGACGTGGTTCTTAACCGAATCCCTCAGCCGGTCCTGACACGCTTCGTTCGAATCAGACCTCAGACTTGGAAGAATGGCATCGCACTGCGGTTCGAGCTCTACGGCTGTCAGATTACAGGTAATGCACGACTGCATATCTGTTGTAGTAATTCTGCCATGTCAGTTGAAATGACTCAAATGCTACTCAAATGTCACATTACTGAACCAGTAACAACATGCTGTGCTATGCAGATGCTGTCTGCAACAATGATGGTGTACTTAACTCGAAATTTGAAATTTTCTTCTGCAGGTTTGGAATAGTTTATATGTTTAGATTTCAAATACTTATCTTTAATTTGCCATATCATTGATTGAGTTTTTGCTAAACTCATTGATGGTTTTGGTTTTGAGTTTCTGACTGAGAACAAGCAATGCACTGTGAGATCAAGAAAGCTCCACATCATTGCTTTTTTTGGTCCCTCGACTCTTAAATCAGAGACATAAACTTGACACATTGTATGGTTTAATCATTAAACAAATATAATTATTTTATTTTTTTTATACTTTCAATGGATCATAGGAATGGAACTGCGCTTTTAAATAGACCACTCATTCTAAACTTTTATAGTCTTTGACAGATTTCTATATCAGAAGCCAATATTTCATGATTTTAAGAAAATCCAGATAATAAAATCCAGCTAGATGAGGGTTTTATGTTCAAAACCCTCATCTGGTCTTATAAAAACTAATATGAAAAAAACATAATTTAAAGTCTGGATAAGAAATAAAAATGTGTTATAACTCTCGGGTTATTCTTTGTCCACTAATCACAGACTGTGCTTGCAGCACTGAAAGATGTTCGGCCAATGATTAAAAAAGAGAGACAGTGACACCATGGCAAAAAGTAAGTTACTATGTCAAAAAAGAGCAGCACACAATTGTCCTAATTATTTTCAATACAAAGTCAGTATGTGTACTGATTCATGAGACGCTCATGCTTTACACTGCAAAAACACAAAATCTGGTGTTTTTAGTCTAGGGTTGGACTAAAAACTAGCACACTTGAAATAAAACTATCTTACAAGAAAGACATAGGAGCTTGTGATAAATAAATTATCTCTTAATATTGATGCATGTAAGTTCTAGTTCAACTAGCAGATTAATGTCTTGTTATAAGTGAAAAACCCGCCACTGGAAATAGTTATTTTATATAAAACACTCCTGTACGTCTTGTTAGATTTTTCTGTGAGATTCATGTAAAAACACATGAGTCACAGTTTGGGTGAGAGGGTTTGGTCAGAGCAGAAATACCTTTCCCCGAAAACATTCCCTGGGAAAGAACGAGTAAAAATGGAAGAAATGTCCCTTTCTTCTCATGAGTGTAATCTAATGAAAATTCAGTTCGTACTTTTATCTCTTTTTCTCTTCCACAACACACCCACTCTTGTGCACTCACACTCTTGCCCTCGCTCTTTCATATCCATATCCCCCTTCTCTGACTCCCACTCACGGATCTCTCTCACACACACAAAGAGACACACTTGGTCCTAATAGAATAATACTAGAGTGTCATGTGTGGGTGATAACATCAGAGAGTAACAGGCTCTCAGCTTTCATCTGCAGCCCTGGCAAACAAACACGATTTCAACCAGCATAATCAGCTCAATACTATAAATAGATAAAACTTAATTATACTGTCTGTGTTTGTGTGTGTCGAGAAACTGTGAAAGATAGGATTTTAAGTCATCTGACTGGGTCCATCTGTGTGTGTGTGTGTCTGCTCCGCTGTATCATTATTAAGTTAGGGCCTCTCCCTGGTGCCATTGTTGCGGCCATTGAGGGGGACAGATATGCTTTTATCCAGGAGGGCTATTTCAGCACCCACACAAATCACAATCACACCAAAACAATATGACAGACAAGGATGGTGGAATATATATCTATAAATATGCATCTATCAACCATCCTGCCTGCACTCTTGTCTACTCTCTACTATATTTTAACGTCTCAAATTGCTTTATATATCACCTTACAGATTGCATCATTTTTGAGCTGTGAGATTACATCCAACACACTTTTTTTTTTTTTTAGGTCATTTTCATACACCCATTTTCCATTTCTGTGGCTTTTGGCAGTCAATCGTGGAGCTAAGGAGCTAAGCCCTGCAAAAGTTTCCACACACCTTCAACCTTTTCCGCTTAGTTTTCCATGTAACAGACAAACACAAAGTTGTACAAAATTGTATGAAACAAAAATATATATTGCGTACTCTGTATAATTTATTGCAGCTGTTCTCCGAAAGCCTCACCAAACGACTCAGGTAGGTAGTTGTGAAGTTGTAAAAAAGCAGCCTAACCTAAAGGTGACAGTAGGTTCACCAGGACAGTGACCCTAAACACAGACACTATAGATCAAAGCATATCCGTGTGTTATAATGGCCCAGTTAAAGTCCAAACTTAAATCCAAATGAACATCTGCGGCAGGACTTAATCATTTCTGTTCACAGATGTTCTTCATCCATTGCGACTAAGCCTGGAGTATTTTATAAAGTGAAATGGGCAAACATTCAGGTTCTAGATGTGCACAACTGGCAGAAACATGCCCCTAAAACACTTGCAGATGCAAAAGCACCGTCAGCCAGGTTGGAAATATATTGTCCAAGGGCTGCTGAAAACAAATGCACACCAAATAAAATACGTCAAAGTTTGTTGTTTTAATGTGACAAAATGTGAAAGAAGTTTAAAAGTTATAAATAAGTTTGCAGAGCACTAAATGCAACATCATGACAGCTTCGCCCTAGTTGTGCTTTTGTAATGAGTGACGGGGTTTGATAGTTGGGAGGTACACATCTGCAAAACAGCCTGTTCTGCTGCAGTAAAATGTATTTTTCTCTACTTTTATTACCTAACATATCTGCTAGCAGACATTATGTTCCTGCTCATAGACATGCAGAGAAGCGCGCACTCGAACACACTTCCACTATGTGATAATGCCCTGCACAGGCCTATAAAGACAGAAATAAAGCAGTCAGTCAGTGACATGTCATTAACTTAAATCACACTTTTATGTCTCCTGCTCTGCTTCTCTCTCACCCATCTCTCTTCAATGTCGCCGTGTTTTTTTTCCCCCTTCCTCCTCATTCTGGCTTCCCTCCCTCTGTCCTTCTTTTGCCTTTGCTGACAGCTTCCATTCCCGCTTCTCTCCAGCCCTCTCTCATTTGCTTCTCTCCGTCTCGCCTTCCTTAAATCTTCCTGGTGCCTGCCTCCTTCAGCGGCTCCTTCCTCACCTTAATCCCATTTTATTTCAGCACCGCAGCTCTTTATCAATCGCTTCTTTTCAGTACCGGTTATTATTTCTCTCACCAGGCCTGCGAGGCGCTCGTGTCCAGTCAGGTAGAGCTCCGCTGGCTGTAGCGGTAGCTGGTTATCAGGGAAAAAAGCTCCATGTGTGGGTGAAACATCAGAGCATACGTCTGTTGCCTGTGTGAGACCTTGACTGTTTTCTGCTGTTGTGCTCGTATTGCTTTGTGTAAGCGTGTGAATTTAAGAGCTCTCATGCTGGTGTGTTGCATCTGCCTGTTTTTGCTGGGATGAGAGGAGATGATATTCTTGTCGACTCCCACTGCACTCCTGATTTAAAAAAGGGCCAGCAGCTGAGGCTCAGAAACGGCACATATAAAACTCCACGATAATAAACCTATGGCTAATAAGTTTTGCTGAATGTTGCAGAGCTTCAGGAAGCTCATGGAGCCTGTCGCTGTTTGTTGTCGATGAATTATTTACCATATAGAGGCACTGTCGCAAACGTCACTGCATTAAACATTCATTTCCTCAAAGACTTGAAGAATGTCACCATCAATCACTGTCAACCCCTTTCTTTCTCTTCGTCTCCATCCCTCTCTACCTTTCTATTCACTCACTGGTCTGTCATTTCGTCCCTCTTCTTGACCTTTTGTCCATTTCTTTCTCCGTTGTCCTATATTTTCCTCTTTTAGCTGTTTAAATCTCTCCTTTTTGTGTTGTGAGCCCATATTCTCCTAGTACATCTTCAAACAGAAGTGGTCACATTGTTTGGTTCACTTTGTTTTCCATCATTATTCATCACAGTGCTGTATTTTTGAGGCTTATTAGATTAAAACTCATTTGTCTCTGTAATAAACAGCACCGCTTTGATCTGCAGCGTGCTTTCATTTAGCTTTTTTTTTTTTCCATTTGGGAGAGCTCTGGCTGAATTCCCCATACAGAATCGCTGCTCGGTTAAAGTTATGTGTCAACTTTTCAGCCGCAGGATGAGAAAATAATGAAACAGGGTTAAGGAAAAGCATCAGGAAGAGGCTCTGTTGTGTAACACATCAGCTCATGTCGTAACAAATCATTCCAGGATCAAACAAGACATTTTTTCTCCTACATTAGCCTAACATTGACTCTTAATTACCTCACACCCATAATTATGATTAGGTGGAAGCTCTTTAGAATGTTATTATGAGGACTTTGACTATTAACAGGGTCAGGATCACCTAATATTATACAATCATCACAATATTTTGCACCTCCTGTGTATTTTAACCTTCCCTTTGCTCTGCTGTTCATTGATTTATGCTACACATCTGCACCACTTCTACTGAACTGATGAAACTGCAGCATAATTATTGCATTAAAGACCCAGTTGCAACATTGTTTGATATCACACTGCTCTATTCTGTATTGTCTGTACTGATGAAGTTCCTGATGCTAAAAACTAAAAGTGAAACTGACGCATGACCTTTTTTTTGATTAGTTCAACTGAAAACTATCAACGCATTGAACTTTTCTTAAGGCAGTCAATGGAAAAGAAATGGTGAAAAGCTGTATTTCATCAACAAAATAGATGTTTAACATTTCTATTTGCTCAAAAAAGCAACATTTTATGGCACCAAGATCCAGATGTCAAAATCCACTGTCACTAATCTTAAGTGGAAGGGAACAGTGACAATCTATTAAGTATGATTTACATACGTTTTGAAAGTGCAAAGTTAGGCGGGTTGATTTATTTTACTCTGAGTTTCTTGAGACGACAAAAGGATGCTAACTACCAGCACTGCTACAAATGTTACATTATATTATAGATCACTTATTGATCAAAACCAAAATCACATCTTTTTCTTACCAACAAGTGTACCTCCCATGTGTGCAAATATTCACTATAGTATTCCTGAGAATTACCATAAGCAGGCAAAAGCTTGCAAAGCTGGAGGTATTTTCAAAAATGTTCTCCACTGTCACTGTCTCCTAAAAACAAAATGTTTTGTGTAAAATCAAACCTAGCCAGAACAATCTGGCTACTATTGCTGTCGGTGTCCCAGCCTCTATTCTAAAGCACGTCGTATTACGGAAAAGAAGAGAGAGAAAAAGACTTTAAACAGCTGTCCAGCAGTTTGCCCAGCACATTTCCAAACCTCAGCTGTCAGCAGGTAGATCCTCCAGTCTACGTCTCATGTGTCCTCATCACTACACATCAAATCTCCATGTAAATCTGCATGACAGTCTGACTTAGTGCTTCAGCGAGACTTGTTCTCACTGTCTTGATTTTTTGGATGCAGTGTTGCTATTGTACTCAACTCTGTCATCAGCTGTAGGTAAATTTAAGTTCATGGTCAAGTTTTAGTTTTTCCATTTGTTTTACAAAAATGGGACCTATTGCTTAACATTACAGAATCTTATATTGCAGGTAGACATTAAAAAATGTCATCACCTTCTTAAAACTACTGGTCTAAGACATTTTTTGCCAAAAGATTATTTAGGAAAAAAATTATTTTTGGCAAAAAAAATTACTTGGGTCAATATTTTAGAAAGGTGGTGAAATGCTTTATGTTTGAAAGGCTGCATAGCGATGAGATCTAGACTTTGAAACCATAAAGTCTATCAGCATTTTATTTCCTCTCAGTGCTTAAACTCTGGCCTGTCTTCAGGCTTGACTTTACAACCTAACTAATTGGCGGACCATGTTGTCTATTTAAAGTTTCCATTAGCAACTATTTCTATTGTAAATCACTGCATAGTGAAAAGCAAACAGCTAAAAGTTTACAGTGCATTGAAATGTGACTCCATCTGGGATGTTATCCAATTATTGACAGATTCTTTTATAACTCCTAATTATTCCAGCTATAGCTTCATTACCGGTACCGGTTCATGTGGTCCTCTGGAACAAAATATACTTTTATGACTGTCAAAATGTGGATTTTATACTTAAGATATTCTGTCTCTCTGTTTCCTGTTCAGATGCTCCCTGCTCAGAGCTGCAGGGCTTGCTGTCAGGGCTTCTCCCTGACTCTCAGATCTCGGCATCCTCTATGAGGGACATCCACGGATCAATGGGGGCAGCCCGACTGGTCGCCAGCCGGTCGGGTTGGTTTCCAAACCCGACACAACCCATAGCTGGAGAGGAGTGGCTACAGGTCTGTGACTTTAACTTTGGAGAACAATGCATGTATGCAAGAACGAGGGCTTTCGCTCACTAATTTCTGATTCAGTCAACAGTTTTGCTCCTCAGTTGGTAAGCAGACATGACGCTGCCGAGCTAATTTGTAAAATATCTTTTTAAATAGAATTGTTTTCAGGTTAATTCTCACATGATGTTTAAAATACATTGTTTTAACTTTTAGTTTAGACTTTAAAAATACATTAATAATGCATGAAATAGTCTAATAAGGCGGATAACAAAGTGTTCTGGTGTTATAAACCTTTTCCTGATAGTATCCCCTCACATAAACAGTGTAATGCAATATAATATTTGGCAATATTCAAAGTTTTGGGCACCATTTTGTGTTTTGGTTTTTTCTCTTTCACCTTTGCCATTTCCTAAGAAGTAAAGTGTATCCTGAATTCGTTTCAAATCAAGATGTTTCTTAGATATTTTGTGTGGAAATCACTGTGTCATCCACATACATTTAGATTTAAACATTTGATTAGACAATGACATTAAGTTTTCACAAGAAACAGTACATGTCCCGGATGTATATCACCTAAAAATGAAGTTGTGGCTCTCTTGGTTGTCTTTTTCAGGCTGTTCTGATGTCTATGTGCATTTTTATATGTAAAATACTACACATATGAAAATATGTTAAAACCAAACATTCTGATCATATTTTCATTTGTACTTGCACCTTCTTTAAGTTACTGGTACATTCAGTGGGCACCATCTGTTTTTACTAATATCATAAAAATGATTAATGAGTTGCACTAAATGAACTGATGAGGCATCTTACTATGTTTCTCTGAATTGCAGGTGGATCTAGGTGTGCCCAAGACGGTCCGAGGCATAATAACTCAGGGGGCAAGAGGCCTTGAGGGCAGCACAAGCGCTGACAATAGAGCTTTTGTGAGGAAGTACAAGCTAGCTCACAGCTTGAATGGCAAAGACTGGAGCTACATCATTGACAGCAAAACTGGCTTTGCTAAGGTAAATAAAAATGCACATTATCATGCACAGATGCATGCAAAATTAATGATCTTTCCTCTGCGGTCAGTTTCTCAACATTTACTTTCCCCATCCCTCATAAATATCCCACAGATTCTCCTCTTCTCTTTCCTTTCTGTCCGCTTTCTCATTATTGTTTTTTTTTTGTTCAGTAGGGAAAAAAAACAGTTTTATTCCAGCTTCCCCTCTGAAAATAATTGCATTTAATCACCTCAGCCCTCTTGCTTCTGTCTCTGCCTCTATCCCTTTTTTCCTTCACTCTTTCTGTCTCTCATCCACTTGTTCGCTCATTCCCTATTTGTCTCTCATGGGTGTTAATTAAAAATGTCTTTTCTGCATCACTACTCAACACTGCTGGCAGTCTAACGCACCGTGAGACAGGGCTCTTCATTCTCCTTTCTGAGACTGTCTTAAAACGCTTTAATAGCACTACTGAGTGTCGGGATTTTCTACTGATGTTAAAAATCCTGTTCTCTCTCATCTGCCTGTCGTTTTAAATGAGCATCCTGGGAAAATCATCAGAGGGTTTTTTTTCTCTTAGTTTAGAAATCTTAAAGACAGAATATACAGCTTAATCCATGAAACCAATAGCAGTCTTGTCTAGTCTCGTCTAGCTCTAGGTTTGTAATAAATCCTCTTCTTTTTTCTTTTCTTTTCCTTTGCCAGAGGCTGCTGCCTCAAAGAATATTTGAAAATCAAAAGCAACACACTTGTTATTTTCTATGACACATGTCACACTGAGAAGAGAAACAATGCTGATTAGCTGTGCTGCATGACTTCAGACAGTCTTACTCTTTCTTTGTCAGTGAGACTTAAAAAGGAGATAGTAATTTACTTCTATCCACTTCAGTTTTTTTGTGAGTATTGTCAAAAATTGGCACATCACCAAACACAATCTGATTTGACACTTCTTTGGACAATAATGTTTCTAATCTACTATATAAACTTCATTATTTTCCATCTGCTTAATCAGATTTTTGAAGGGAACAGCCACTACGATACCCCAGAAGTTCGGCGGTTTGACGAGATTGTTGCTCAGCACATCAGAGTTTTTCCGGAGCGATGGTCACCTGCTGGGATCGGCATGAGGGTGGAGGTTCTCGGATGTGACCTGCCGGGTAAGAGTTCACACACAGAGTATGATTTACAGCCCTGAACTGTTTAGGTCAGGCTTCAGTCTTCCGTGGACTGTATCCTGAAACTTCTGTATGAAATGCACCTATACTTACAATACACAGGACCTCAGGGGCTGAAATTTGAAACTCTTAGTTTGGGGTCTGGTTGCAGCCCAGAATTAGCACCTGTCAGTGTCCAGATTTGTAGGAGAAACTTGAAAATAGTGCCAATATCCAAACTTCAGAAATATGAATTTTTAACAAAGTAGCCGCAATTAGATGAGTTATATTTTATTTGACCAGGTTTTTGATTAAATAGCCATTCATCTCTTGATGGATTTGTCAATGAATGAACATAAAATTAAGCAAAATCATTTATATGTGTCTCAAATGTGGGTTAAACACAACCTTTTAACTTTACTAGCATGTTTTTTCTGCCTGAAGAAACAGATTTGGAGTTTCCCCCGTCAGAGTCCGACTTGAATGCAGTAGAGCAGGGGTGCCGAAGTCCAGTCATTTCTCTAAAAAACCAAAATCAAATAAATGGCTCGGTACTAGGCCTCTGCAGCACCGAATGACATGCTGATGAGGGAATTCAGCAATTTTATTCAGATGTGTTGGAGATACGATGCATCTCTACGTTGCAGATTAGTAACTCTAGAAGACTGAGCTTGGGCACCTGAGCAATAGAAAATATGAGGAGGGAATTAATGATCAGAACTGTGACTCACTAAAATCAGAACTTTTCTAACCTCCCAGACTTGGATCTCATCACTAAAGATAAATCAACATGACACCAGTGGGAACATAAAAGCTGGTTAGTGATCCTTAGAGGGGTTTGATTTCTTTAGTGCCAATAAAGATATTTACACTGACTGCAAAATGTACATAACAGATTGTATTCCAAAAAAATTGATTTCATTCAGTATTTCATTAAATTGATCTAAAAGATGGTCAAGATGAATGTGGTGGTTATGTTTCTGGCGTATACAGACTAGCTGTGAAGAGTAATTAGACCCTTTGTAAGTGTTGGAAATACTCCATTTTGTACTTTATGCTGCGTGTGTTTCATCATCTTTAATCTTTATTAAAGTGTAAGATTAGAGAAGCTCCAGTTAAAGAACAGCAGACTGTATGTCAAAACATTTATTTTCATTTTCCATGGTGTGAAGTGTTGCATCTGTTACCTTATGGCACAAAGGATCAGGAATTAGTACAGGTCTCTGTCTCCCATTCTTTTTCTATGTATTTTATGGTTAAAGTTAATAATCTTACTCCATAGGAGGCTTTTCAACATGTCTGGACAGGGATTAAAGCGTCTAGGTCAGAGGACATTTACTCATTGCTGCCAGCTGCGCAATTCATTGTGCTCACAGCCCATTTGGTTGGTAACATGTTCCTATGTGTAGCAATGGATTTGGTGCAGTAAAGTTGCTGAGCTATGGTATTCAGTCCATAATCAGAGCTGTTTGAACAAAAAAAATCAGGATTTTTCTTACTTAGCTTGAAATATTCTTCTACTTTAGGATTAGTGTGGAAGGAGAGGTGATTTAGCACAGTGATGAATGTGCGCCATCAATCTACATGTTACTTTACTGAGCTGTGAAAGTACAATTTATTATAATGCACCATTGCTGTATGGACCACTTTAGCTGTGGCAAGCAATTCTTTTCCCTGCTGTGCAATCATTTTAAGAAATAAAGCAAGCCATTGTACCAATGCTCCTACATTTATGGCCTAACTTGCACAATAACAATGCGCTACATAAATTCTTCAGCAAATGAACCAGAGACAATGGATGGCTTGTCAGTAAATCTGTAACATTTTTTTTTCTCCTTAATGTCCTGCGCCGTTGTATAAAATAGTCAGAGCTTAACTTGCCATCCGTTGCTCCTCTAAAAATGCTGCTGGTGTGGCTCGCCTCTGGTTTTTGTTGCCTCTGATTACACTACTTTAGTCCCGTTGTGGCATGTGACAGGTGAAGACATGAACAGGAAACGACACGTACCTGCTCCCAGTGGACACGATTGGGGCTGTTGGCTACAGCTGACGGATACAGTTGTGTATTTCTGAACTTGTGTGTGCATGCTGGGTGAGAGAAAGTGCCCAAAGGGAGCAATATATCCCAGATGTGTCAGACTCAACCAGTAGGCTGCTTGTGATGGGGACACTGGAAGAACAGGAGAACACTCTGCTTGTTTTATCTTGAGACAATGTGGTTCTGGACACATTTATTGTCTAAAAATCATTTTTAAAAATTCATGATTTATTACAGCACCATGATTTCACTAACAATTTCAGAAGAATCCAACTAGATTAAATGCTTTTTTTTCATGTGTTTTTATCAGCTGTACCAATAAATAGCATCTGATGACAACATTGCCAGTGAGAGAAAAACACCTAAAAATAATAATAAAGGCGTTCACAGATATTTTATTTGCTATCAGTGAGGACATAATTGTAGGTTTCAGTTCAATTAAGAAGATTAGAACGGCTCATTTGTGAGGGGAAATTAAAACCAATCAATTCTGCATTTAACTATCATAGCCATTGCTTTAATTTTTGCCACTAATTTTCCTTCATTTTTAGTGAATAAATCCCCTAATGTGCAAACAGATAAGCTCACATTAAAAAACAATTTTAAAAAATTGTTTTTTAAGATAAACATTATGCCTTTTGTGAAAATGCAAACAGTCAAGCAGCCTCTTTTTGTTCATATGCCTTGTTTACGATTGCATCTGATGCAAATCATAAGCAATCAGCTGCAAAGATCAACATCTTTACTGCTCTATGGCTGCAGCGATTGTCTGCTGGTCTGGCTGTCTGGGTCTGCTTGCCAGATGTTCGCCCTCTGGATGTAATCTGTGCATTAGACATGATAACAGTTCATTCCCACTTCACTCGAACACCATAGCAACTGCTCCTGCTACCATCCTATAAATAAAGCCACACAGCGAGATAAGCGTACTTCTTAACTTTAACTTTCACCATCTGTTTTTGGCGATGGAAAACAACATTACGTATGAAATCACAGTCATTTTCCTGGAGATATAAGTGACAACAGAAGTACCTATTTCCTTCCTGTTTGTGTTTATTTTGTTCTAGAAGAAAAGATGAATTTAGCTGTGCATCTTCCTCAGTCCACTGAGCACAGCTGTTTACACAGAAGAAACGGCTTGCAAAAAAAAAAAAAAGGCAGAGACATTCAACTCTAGTGGGCTTAAGTGGGCTTCTCCTATAAATTCACTCTACACACAGACGGGGCTGCAGATTGGAAGAGATCTGCAGAGCTCAACAAGAGGAGGGCCACAACATTTGATCTCCATGCTATTTGTTTCTCTTGCTCCTTTTGATGCAGCTTAGGTCACACACTCATCAGGTTCATGAAATGTTTTGCTGCTGCAGATATTTCTTTTTATAGGGCGGAATACAACATAAAGCTTGAATGATTTTGAAAAACAAGACGTTTGAACTTAGCCTGAATAATATCTAATTCACATAGCGCCAAAATTCTTCATCAGCTACTTCTGCTTACATATTTAGCACAATTTTTGGGTCAAATGTCCATCAGACATTTAAACCAATGTCTGATGGTTTAAGAGTCTGCCTCAAAGACAGACGCTTAAACCACCAACAAGCTTGTTACATGAACATCTGATCACTGCTCTTGGCAAAAGTGGTAGAGTTCATTTAAATTGGTAGATTTCCTGGCTTTCTAAGCTTATTCCACAAATTTTAAATTGAGGTTGAGGCTTTGGGTAGGCGACACCATAAGCTTCATGTCAACCAATTTTGACGAATTTGAGATCATTTTTCTACAGGGATGCCAAATTGTATCCAATGACATCTTGCCTTTGATGCAAGATGTCAAAAAAAAATTGGTCAGAATGTTCAATAATCACTTGGGCTTAAGCCTGTAATGAATTGGAAACTACATGAGAGACAGTGAGACGTCAAAATATTTCCATGTTGAAACTCAGTCATATTATAACGTATAACTAAACAGGGGAATAAAAATGAAGCGTTGGAAGTCAGCTGAAAAATTTTGCAGGAACCTTGTTGATGACCAAAAAAATGTGGTTTCTTTCCAAACTATCTATTTTACATTTAACCAAATATTGAAGGGGGTGTCTGTATATATTTGAGCTTTTACTGCATACATAGTTTACACTACTTCTGTATTAAAGAATTAAAGTTGTGCAGATAATACTTGCTTTTAAAAAAGTCATTATAGCTGTCCTTTGTACTCTCATGCTCCATATTATGGGGTACAAAAAAACACACATTTTTTTCTTGTTTTAAATAAATGGGAGTTTTTAAATAAATGGGAGTTTTTTTATGGAAAGAATAAAAAATATGCAAAATTTCCAATCCTGGTTAGTGTTTAGGCTTCTTATCATTGTAACAAATGTGAAATAATAGGGAAGTTTCCTTCCAGCTCGACTTTGGCACAAATAAGAAACAATCTATTCTCCCAAATTACTGAACTACTTTTAAAAAAACAACCAAAGTAGTTACTCATGTTGTTTACTTTATTTACTATTCAAATATACATGCAAAGAAATTGCTTTTCCATTACCACCCTTGTATTGTTTTCATTTTCTACAATCAAGTGCACTGACCTAACAATTTCCTCACATGAGCGAGACAATCCCAGCTCCAAAAAAATCCAATACAAAAACAAAGAAAGAACAGATTCACTGGTTCTTCGGGGACACACAATAAAATGTAGTTTAGCATCTCATTATTGTGTAAAAACCTTCGGTGCAAACACAGAAACAAAAGCCAAAAGATTACTGCTCATTTCCAATCATCCACGCTAGCTACGGAGGCAACGTGTAATTTAGGTGCTGTAACCTCAACTATTGGATGTGAACCGAAAGCTTACGAGCTGCCAGTTCCTATCATGTTTTTAAAAGAGTGAGCTATCAGAACATCTGCTGCGCTCACGTCTCTTTCACTCCACACCTAGCTGTTGGCAGCCACGCAGGCGGGCACAGATGTACACACAAATACACACTCACACCTGTTTGGCATAAAGGTTTTAAAGGGTTAGCTCTTATTTGTGTCAATACATGCTTCATTTCTCATCGGTGGAGTTACTGAGGAAAGTAACTGAGCGATGGCAACAAATAACGACTGAGAGTGAAAGCGCCTTGCATCCTGAATCCCAATGAAGCTAATAGTTTTGTCTTTGTTCATCAGCTACTTCTGCTCGTAGCATCATGGAAAGTCTGGGTGCTGGCAGCCCGACTCTGAGAATGCCTTTTTGGCCTCATTCGTCCAGCAAAACCACAATGACGTGGCAAAATGAACCCTGTGGTTATACAGCTACTAGTTTGCATGACTCAGGGCTGATGGATTGTTTCTGATCACTTCCAAGTGAAAAATCTCAGAATAAGGCAGTGATACATTGACAGAAAGTTTCTGTAAATCAAGCTTAATCCACAAGCTTAATCCACAATAACCCCTAGTATTGAGGTGTAGTCTTAGATTAAAAGGTGTAGTCTTAGAGCAGTACAATCTCACACATCAAGTAAGTCACAATTATCTTCAAAAGATTATATAAAACAAGCTTGTTTTGTATAAGTTATAAAGTAACTTAGCAATCAATAACCTCTTGTTTACCTGATATATAAAGGAAGCATAAATGGACCTGTTTCTCTTGGCTGCTCTTTAAAATTGGTAATACAACAGAACATGCCATTGAGTACAACATACTTTGTTTAAACGTACCCATATTTACAGTCAGATCACTAATTAAAAGTTAGAAGAATTTAAATTTTAGGATGAACTTAGTCTTAGTTGCTTGGACTCAACACTAGAAGCTTCTGAACTTTTCCTGAACTTTCTTAAGATACTTTAAATAAAATCACGAGGTGCTTACCAAACCCTGCCCCAAAACATTTTGGGTTCATTCTGGAACGGATACTTTTAAGGGCTTAAATGATACTTTTTGGAGCTTATCAGGTACATCGGTTAAATGTGTATTAAACTTATTGGCTGCTTTCCTCTAACTTTACAAGGGACTAGATTTTTGCAGTGCTGTCATAAAAATCTATAAAGTTCAATGTTTACCACAGCTCTCTGTGGTAAACATTGGCATAATAAATAGTTATTATGGAGAGCTGGGGAAGCTGGGGAAGCCATGAATGCCGTTTTCACACCGGGAGTGCCAAAAAGCTGCAAAGACTTTAGTACTTAAGAAAATTAGCAGAGAAAATACTTATTTTACTGTTAGTTTTATTTTTAGCAGATTGAATGGAATGGAATTCAAAACAAATGTAATTATACGAGGTGAAGGAAATGGCATGTGTGTACTTCGCGATTGAAAATGTGTGAAAGAAAAAACAAACATCTTTACTTTGGGGTTTTTTCTCTGGACAAAGTGAGTCCAGAAAAAGCCTTGAGGACGTGCTGCAGATAGTTTGAGAACATTCTGGAGTTGTTCTGCTGTTCCAGGTTTCCAGCCAATCATATCGACTCTTGCCAACTGCGAGTTTGTGCGTGTGTGTTGCTGAGTGTCAGGTCCAGCTTTGCTTATTACTATCACATGTGAGTTGTGGCTGCAGTTCAGACATTCTCATGTGATCAGGGGGATGTGTCCTGAGTTACACCCACTCACTCATTCCCTTCACGCCCGTTTCACTTGCCAATAACATTTAAAGCAAAGTTTCTGGAAAAGCACAACACAGGTATTTAAGAAAACAAATGGAAGCTGATTATATTTATGAAAAATATTGGAGTCAACACTAAATTGAATGATGAAATGTTTTCTGTGTACGTTGGATGCTTTTTCACTCATTTGTTTCTTACTGCACATGGTATTTTAATAAAAAGAGGGGCTTTCCCAAAAATATATGTAGCGTATAAGTAAGGCTGTAAAGGTCTGATGCTGAGAGATTCATCATTCTTTAATTGATCATTAACCGTTTTCTCTTTATCTAATGTTACTTTTCTTATTTATCATAGATTCAACCAAAAACATGTGTTTTTGTGGAAGATTGTCATTAATAAAGGGGAAAGAAATCCAACTAAAAACTGTTGCTTTGAGATTTCTGTTGTTTCAACAACACTGATTTATCTCTTTGGTTTAGGAGATTTATGCCTGCAAGTTTAGTGGCTTCACAGGGAAAAACAACATTATTCTGTACGTGTTCAAATAGCAGACATGAGAAATAAGGGAAAGAGCAGCCAAAGTTCAGAAATGTTTTTGAAAAATCTTCTGAAAGTGCAACAAAATTGTTCTCAAGATTTTATGACTGTAATTGTACATTAGTGCATTGTATTTTAGTTAATTTTTTTCCATGTTTGGTTCTGACGGTGTTTGGGTTACTTTACTTTGATGCAATATGATGTATTAAGACCATTGACCAAATGAAAATAACAATGAAAGATATTCATTGGAGCCATAGAACCACATTTCCTTACAGCACAGTACGAGAAAGAAAACAGCTTTAAATCAGTTTTTTAAGCATGTCCAAAACATCCCTGATTAATTTTACAAACTGAGCCATAGTCAGTACAAAAAGCCAATAGAAACACACGACAGACACACATTAGACATAATGGAAATTGATTTAAAAAACATACTAGTATAATTTGTGAGTTTAGTATTGTGCAATAATAGCCAGTGTTCAAAAATGTGGATTGCGCAAAACAGCATAAATGTTGTAATTGTGGTCAGATGAGTATTTCCTAAAGCCTGAGACGTTATGCTGTTAGAATCTGTTTTCGTTTTTCATTTGGTTTGTTTGGAGCAATGCTGGTTATCAGTCTAACAGCTGCAGGGAGGAAAGATCTATGTTAGCCCTCCTTTGTGCATTGAGGATGCTGCGGTCTGGCTCTAAAGGAGCTTCCCAGTGTTGTATGTGTTGTATATTGAGCTGCAGACATTTTATTATTTATAATACAAAGAGAGCAGTTCTGTAAAAGCAGATATTTTAGAGGATTTACGGTTTTGACAAAAGACTTAAACAAAGATCTTAATGAAGGATTTATTTCTTTATATAAATCTGGGTAAAGGCTAACATACTTCCAATTTTCTGGACTGAAAAATAATATCCACACAAGTTAAAGCCATCCAAGGCTGCTGCCAGACTCTCATGAAGTAGGTTCATTCCAAAAAACAGAGTAAAGATAATAGAGAATCAAAGATCCAGGTTGTACTCCAACATGCCAGTACTGTGACAAAAGACAGCTGCGTTCTGCCCCTGGCTTAGATGTGTTTTCCAGCAGTGACACAGCAGCAGCGGGACGTTTTGGTGCTGAGTGAATGAAATTTAAACCAGCAAAAGCAGATAAGCTTTTCGAGTCATTTCTAACAATCGTTGATTTACTTCAGGACAGTCCAGCAGATCTGCTGCTTCTCTTCCCCTCATGTGATACTACACATGGAAGCACTTAGAGTTGGGCTAAGGTTCACTGTGGTTACCTCTGTTTATACATGTCTGTGTGCAAAAAAGATCAAACTTTTCCAAAATAAATATTTCGCTTTGAGTCGCCGTGCCTTTACGGAATTTCCCAGATATTTGCCTATTTTCTCCATTTTCCATTCTTTAATGCAGCCATCTATGGTCTTTTTAATATCTCGTGAAAAAAATTAACTCTCATACAGTGTGATCTGACGGGACTTTCCTTGATTTGAAGAGGAAATTACGTAAATGAATTATGGAGACTTTCTGTCAAGCTCCTATGCCTTTCAATAGAGCTGGAAGCAAGTTAAACAAAACTGAAATTTCTTTGTGTAGCCTAAACAAAGCCTGAAATTATGCTTTGAACACAAAGGGTGTGTGATGGTGGCTTCTCCATGGCACGCACATATAAAGTGACAAAATAGAACAGAACAAATTGAAGACATCCACCTTCGTGATAATACAAACTCTGGCTCAACATAGCTGAACGTAGCCTGAAAGTAATTTTCAATGACATCTGAATACAAATCTTAGATATGAACTGAGAGACATTCTCAATCTGTAAACTGAAAGCTTGTAAACATGACTTAAATTTCCAGTTTCTCAGTGTGAAATAAGCTTTAGGTAACGAAAGACTCATTTTACTGTACTGAAGGCAAACTGCAGCTGATCATCAGCGTAAAAATGCACATTTTTAATGGTGATATCACTGTCCACGTTATTAATGTGGAGAATTATAGAGAGTGATCCTATGAGCAGCCCATGAGGGACACCATTAGCTTCAGTAATGGAAGTTCAAGTGAAACCATCTGCCTGCCTGCACTGATGTCAAGCCAACTAAATTATGATCAGAGAGGCCAATTCTGGTCAGTCTGTGAATCAAATACCTCTCCAAAATATTGCTTTTTTATTACATTACTTTTGTTTTATGTTTTTTTTTTTTTTTCTGAAACTAAGTCATTTGTCCAACATTGCGTTTACAATTTGAACCAGAACCTAAATTACCTTACATGTTGTAAGTTTGCTACACAGCCTTAGATGTTTCAGGGTTTCAGAAACATACTCTTTTATCAAAATATGTTTCGGGGAGACCTTGGAGAAACTTTAAATAATTATTATTGCTTTCTTCACCATAACCTGACGACACTCTTAACTCACTTTTTTTTTCTCCACACTTAAGCTCATTTCCTTTGTAGCCAAGATGATTTTCTTAGCCATTCATTGCCAGAAGCCTCGTTTTTATCAACTCTCATCTCCTGACACTTAAGGCTACAATTACAATCACAGACTTTGTGAGCTAATGAGCAATTCACTGCCAGTAGTTTCCTGACATAAACAGCGTCCTCACTTTTAGCATCTCTGCTGTCAAGATCACGGCTTTTTGCCTTTAGCCACACTTAAAGCTTCATTATTGCTGCCTTTTTGAACCACTGTCACATGCTTATTATTAGGTTAGATACAGAAATTGTTCTTGCAACTAAACACAGCATACTGTGGTCCAGTGCATTGTCTTTTTGTTCCACAATAAGGTACTTTGGCAATTAGCCTTTTAAAAAGCTTCCCCATGAAGAACTCATTTTCTCAACCACTCAACCACCAAAGCAGGAGTCGTGATTTTGTCTGGCACTTTAAGTTTCATATGACTCAAACCTGCAGATCTGCTTTTTAGGAGCAGTTGTCTGATTTGCCATTCAGACTACCACCATGATTTTCATCCAGAATAACACTCAGGTTTTCCACCATCACCTCGAATTTAATCTAATACTTTAACACTTAAATGCTCTGCTCCCTGTAGTGCCATAACTATAAATGTTCTCACTATTTTCCAAGTTTCCTGTCTCTAAAAAACTAATGTTCTGCGTGGCGTGCTCCCAAATGTGGCACAAAGTTTAACTGTACTTACGTTTTCAAAGTTTGTGAAACTACATATATATTTTTAGCATAGCCACTGCACTCTTATGATATTAACTGTTGTTTACTAATTTGCGCTTCCCCATTTTTGCCAAGATTTCTTTAACAGGCCACCATAAAGAGGGGACAGATCTTTCACCATTTCTCTTTGGACAATCTCTAAATCTTTTATAGTCATGAATGCTCTCTCAACATTTCTCCTTTTCAGCTGATCCCACAGATTTTGTTATAGGATTTATGTCTGGGGAAAACCAGACCTTGGAAGACATATTATTTTGTGTGTAGGGACCAGTTTCTCTTCATTTGGCTGTATGTTTCTGATTAATATCTGGTTGTAAGATGCAGTGATAAGTTTCAGTTTTCAGAAAGAACCTGAGTATGCAAGATTTTCAAAACCATTGCATAATGCCATACAACCAGAAACAGAAAGAGGCCCACAGCATCACAGATTCCTCACTACACTAAACAGTGAAACTTTGTTTCGATCCAAACCCACCTGGAATATTTGCTGCCAAAAAGCGCAGTCTCATTTAACCAAAGCACGCAATTTTAATAAAAGACAGAAAGTTTATTTTTGTTGCATCCCTCCAAAAAAACTGGTTGGCATGTCTTATCTGCAGTAAACTTAGAAGTTGTTTTTTTTTTTTGCTCACTGGTTACAATTTTTTTATATTTTTTTTCCTATTAAGCCATAGATCCAGTTGTTTAAAACAACTTTAGAAGTTGGTAAAAAGTTGTGTAAAAGTTGTTACTCTAGTTGTAAAATAGGAAAATTTAGGTCAGCATGTGTTTTCCTGTTATTTCCTGATTAATGAAGACAAACACACACATAGCACAATACACATTTTTTAAATCTTTTTTTTCCAAAATCTCTTTCTCTTTCTTACTGTTTATTCAATGTCACATGCTGTTTTTATTTTGTTTTTTAATTATGTAAAGCACCTTGAAATGCCTTGCTGCTGAAATGTGCTATACAAATAAAATTTGATTGATTGATTGATAGCCTTTACATGAATAGCATGTTCTTTTGCCATTGCCAAGCTTGGTTTACGGCTCATCCTGAAAGGAGCTCAAAGTTGGCAGAACTTATCGGACTAAAATCTGATTTTCCAAGAATGATTTTGTACAAAAAGTGTAATATACTTGTTGTGCGTAGTTCATAGACTTATCCTAACCTGAAGCAGAATATGTCACATTTAAGGTAAAAACAACAAATTTCATTTTTTGGTGCTTGAGTCTGTTTGCGGCCTAATATGGTGAGACATCTCCTGTATGGCATGGTGAGCAGTCCACTGCTGCTAATGAACACAATGATCAGTGAAGTGATTTAGATCTGCAGCAACCAATAACGTAGTAATGACTGCAAATGCGTTTGGTAAATATTACCATGTTGAAAGTAATTGAGTAGCAAGAACGTTCTCCGTCTTCCCCACAAACACACAGTCGCTCGGTGCTCCACCAGTCGTTATTTAGGCTGACACAGGTAGATTTACACCCAGAGCTCTTTCCATAATTGAACAGATTTTTCTGTTTCCGTTTCACCCTGCTCAGTCAGCAGATTTACAATGAGCCAATGTGCCTGTGACACTTTCTGCTTCTTGGGGTTTAGTGTGTGTGTTTGTTTTCCATACACAAGTGAGTCAAACACTAAAGGCCCATTTCTGTAGCTGATCACATTGACCCATTTAAATATTTCTTCTTTTTTTCTCATGCATCAATAAATAATTCCTGCTAGTAGTTTCAGAAAAAATTAAGGCAATAAAAATATTTTATATAATAGCCTGCCTAAAAAATGCTAAAAAATATTGAAGTCACTTCTTAAAATGACTTAGTTGACCTTTACAGTAATCACAGAGAGGATAGAAAGAGGGTGAGGGGATAGATGATGGAGCCAATGAGCAATAGAGGAAGTAAAAGGGGCGGATAGCAGAGACAGAGTTCAAAACTGGATTTGACAGGTGAAAGAAAGATGGAAGCGGATAGAGGAGCCTTCCGGAAGCTGTGTGTGGTAACTAATTAGGAAAATGGTTCCGTGAGGTGAAATGGGTCACGTATCCTTTTCTTAAGCCTTTCTGTCTCCTATTGGGGGAGGGGCTAATTACAGCAAGTAAAGGGCACATGATTAAAACAGCTTCATGTCAGCAGATAAGACCCCGACTTTAAATATACATGTTTTATCTGTGCAGCATTGCTTATTTATTTTGCCTTAAAATAGTATTTATGTCTTGAACGTTTTAGCTAATGTTTTTTATTGGGAATTGTCAGTCTGACAAAAGTGTGTGCAACTGGAAAATTCTGTGTGTTTTTCAAAAGTTTTAGTAAATTAAAATGTGACGTGCATTTTCTATTTAGTCCCATCCATCCATTTTCTTTACACCCTTGTCCCTTGGTGGGGTCGGGAGGTGCTGGTGCCTATCTCCAGCTAATGTTCCGGGCGAGAGGCGGGGTCACCCTGGACAGGTTGCAGGGCAACACAGAGACACACAGGACAAACAACTATGCACACACACTCACACCTAGGGACAATTTAGAGAGACCAATTAACCTGACAGTCATGTTTTTGGACTGTGGGAGGAAACCAGAGTACCCGGAGAAAACCCACGCATGCACAGGGAGAACATGCAAACTCCATGCAGAAAGACTGGGGCCAGGATTTGAACCCAGGACCTTCTTGCTGCAAGGCAACAGCTCTACCAACTGCTCCACTGTGCAGCCTCTATTTAGTCCCATTTATGCTAAAAACCCAAAATACAACAAGTTGCTTACAGAAATCCAGTACACAAGAGTTGGTTTCCTGCATGTTTTGATCGTTTACCTGCACCAACAGCGCTCAACTACTTCCTCAGTATATCATCAAAATGTGATGCAAACTCATAACGGTCCCTTCATTTGCTTTAGGCTTGTTAAGCCAGAAGAACATCTAGAACATGGAGGATACCAGAGGTGGCCTAATAATCTAACACAAAGTAGTAGACAATTGATAGACGGACGTTTTTTTAAAATTATACGTTTTAAAATGATGGAAACTGTCCTGCACATTTGTTTACATCCGTTTTGCCCAGACACTCCTAAAGAAATCCACCTCAGGTTAAAATCCAAATAAAATACATTAAGATATGTGGTTCATGGCAGAATATAGAAAAGCTCAAAGGGTATAAATATCTTGCAAGGTAATGTACTTTAGACATCTATCAGGGATTGTAGCATGTACAATATTTTATCAAGATTTAAGCACACAGAAAGAGAATTCAAAACTTACATAACTTGCACCACAACCCAACAAGAGGTAAATCAACAGCAGCCATAGATTTACCGAGGGGGCGGTCAAAATCTTTAAAAAAAAAAAAACAGAGTTAAAGAAATTGAGGTTTGCCATGCAAAGCGCTGCTGTTTCCAAAAGGGAACAAGAGATTGTGGAAAGAAGAGAAATGAGAAACACGAGAGAAAGAGATTTGTGGGCATATGAAAGCAAAGCAGGCAGTGGAAATCAAAATATAACTCAAGGAGAGATGGCAGGAGGAGAGTGAGAGAAGGAGTTATGAAGAAAAAAATTGCAGCTGTAGTAAAACAGAAACAACACTTAGATAGGATTTCACTTCTATAGTTTGATGGCTGAGAGGTAAAAAAAAAAGCCTTCATTCAGCGTGTGTACGTGCATGTATGTGTGGCAAAACCTTTGTTTATGTGTGCAGAAGCAACTATTTTTCAGGGGGGTTAGCGGTGGGTTTTTTTTTTGTAGAGACAGATTAGGTGTGCTCAGCAGAAAGTTTGAGGAGTTGAAGGGAGGGATGAAATAACGTAAAAGGCAGGAGCAGATTCAGAGACTAATTTGGTGAGAAGCTTCTGGTGTTTTCGCCACACAAGCCAGAAATCTTCTGTTCCATTACGTCAATAAAAAGACACTAACTTCTTGCTCTGTGGTGTGAGTTCATGTGTGTGGGGGGGAGAGATGCCTGAGGATTCAAGGAAGTTTTAAGAGTCATAGGTAACAGTAAAAAAGGGTTTATTAGAACCAGAGGTTTGGACGGTTTTAAAATGATTAATTATTTAGAAGAAATCGAACCAGCCTGGCTTTATGTGTGAAACTAATGACTCCTTAAACCATAACTGGTCGTGCCACTGTTGACGGTAACCATTACCATCAGCCTTGTTTGTTTGGAGAGTTATTTTCCTATAATAAATGAGATATCATTACCATATGCTTGATCTGAAACAATCAAGTGTGAGAAAAACAAAAATACAAGACAAATGTCAGCATTGTAAGTTAAAACATCAGCTCACAGAGTGAAAGTGTTATAGTTTTGAAATCTTTCCCTCATGCTTTTGTGTCTGTATTAATAAATGTATCGTTTCCTGACAGAAATCACCACTGTTACGGTGAGCACCACCACGCCCAGACTGGAGGAGACGACTCCTACCATGAGATCAGGTAAGCACACCGTGTTCCTCATAAGCATCACCGCATCGTCAAGTTCACATTTCTTGCACATGCATTTAGTTCGAACTGTGTCACATCCACACCCATAAAAACACACACTTACTCTCGTAAGGTCGCGGCCATGATGTCACTGTGCACCACAGAGCCTCTGGGCTTTGAAGTCTGTTACATTCAGAGTCCCACAGGAAGCTCTGTTTGAGGGGAAATAGGCTCCCACAACCAGACTCACACTGGTGTATCATTTCACAGCTATAGGTCAACTGACTATCAAGCAAGTAGCCTCACTGGAGTTTATCTACAGCAGTCGTCGTTTAGTTGGAATAATTTATCATCTCATTTTCTTTCTTTCAATCTTTTTTATACTTTTTTTGCCACTCAACCTTTGCTTTATTGCCTTCTTTTATTTTATGAGTGTTAGGTTAGTAGTTCTTGACTGACTTATCTTCTCTTGCGTTTACATTTTTACTCTCGTCTGTCCTTTACCCTTCCTTTTGTATGTGTGAAGATCTTTTCTTTTTTAAATGGCAAAACAAACACAGACAGTGGAATCTCTCAGCTTAATCAAAACAGAAGAAAAGGCAAAGTTTCATTTTGAACTCTCAAGAGAAATCCAATAGTACTGAATGAAAGAGAATATGTTGCATTTAATTTCTAACACACGACTGTGTAAGAAACAGAAGAGAATACATTCTGAAAGAGTGAAAAGATTTTTACAAACGTTCTTTCCTTCTGTCTTTCTTTAGAAAGAAATTGTAATTATTTTTGTGTTTCTTTTTGCGTCTCTTTCAGTGTTTCTTTTCTTTATGCACTACTTTTTGGTCTTGTTCCCAGTTTTGTCTTATTTCAAGTATATGCAGGTAGACGTTTGGTGATTTTGCACAGTTCGTATTCCTTCGTGATCCGTCTTTCATTTTCAACTCACAGCCACGACGCCATCCCTGTCGGCCGTGTGTGACTTTGAGAAGAGTTTGTGCGGCTGGTCGGCCGATCCGCACTCAGGTGTGAGCTGGACCCTGCACGGCGCCAGCGGCGGCTCAAATGGACACAACACTCATGGGACGTGGCAGGACCTGTCGCTGGGATCAGACAGTAAGAACAGCGACACCTCTGAAGAATATCAGCATGCACAGCACTGAGACGATACCAAAACAGGAATAATTTAGAGCAGGTTAAGATTCATGAAACTGACTTTTACCTATGATTATCATTTAGAGCATCCCTGCTGTGGCTAAGGCATGAGGTTTAAATGAAGCTTCTTTTTCATCACTGCTGCTTATGGCTTTGCATATGAACACCATAGCTTTGCCAATCAATCTCTGTGAATACTTGTGACAGCTAATAAGTCAAAAAAAAAAAAACTTAGCAGACTTGCTTTGAGGGATTAAAATGAGAGAAATTAGTAGCGGTTAAGCCTATCTGCTGACTTTCAGTTTAGAGTACAATAAAGAAAACTAATTTTAGTATCTCAAAACAAATTGTTTTAAAGCATCAGAAAAAGCTTTTGTATTTGTACATTTGGAATGCAGGTACCTGTCCAGGAGCTATAGGTGTTAATAAGTTATCCATATACAGCTAAGGTTTGTGTTTTGGAGATCTGAGTGGGAAATCTGAACGAGACGGACATCTGAGGAGAAATGTTCAACTTTGAAACCAACTTAAACCAACCAAAATAAATTTAGTGTTGCTGCCTTCACATGTAAAACATACATCGTGTCCCAGGAATACACAGTTTTTTTACATTTCTGACTTTTTCTGTCACACACAAAGTGATATCTCTATTTGTGACTCTGCTTTGTCCATGTTTAAATGCATAGACTTGACTTAAACATGTTATCAGCAGTGAATGCCATTCTGGTTTTTTTTGTTTTGCTTCTACTTCCAACCAGACCTGGCTCAGCTTGACTGCGTTGCCTTAAGCATATTGGGAACACACTCCAGAGCCCTGTTGTTTACCCTAATCACAGTGTTTTCACTGGAAAAGATGAATGGCAAAAATTGTATTTGATATTGGAATACAACAGCGACACGTTTCATGTTTGCATCATTACTACAAGAGGAAATCTAACTTTTCATGTAACTTGTAACAGACAATGTGCAGACTTTGCAATTTTTGAATCCTATGCAGGTTTAAAACTTAAAAATTAATAGTAACTCAACCATACAGAAATATTCAAGAATATATTTAACTCTAAGCTGTTTGCAGGCAGCTTCAAGAAACGTCTTATTTTTCAGGCAATTTCTAAACATGTCTTAAACCTTTCTTAGAACAAAGCTTTTTAGAGCTAATTAACATCAAAGTGTGTTGGAGAAAAATCACACATCCCAATGCTGTGAGGAACCACTGGAAGCAACCATGATGCAAGGATTTCTCTCTTGATTTCCTGAAAGTGTGTACAGTGCCTTAATTAAAGTTTGGAGATAAATGCTAGCTTAAAGAGTTTCCTCTCCTATAGCCTAGTTTACTGAGTTGTCTGTATTGTTCTTTTCCCCTCTTTTTGTCAAAATATAACACACAGACACAACTGTTTTTATTTGCTCTTTGCACAGATTTTATCTCTCATTGTGTATTGCGTCTTTTATGCACCTTCTGGCCACTTTATTAGGTACACTTGTTCAATTGCTGGTTAGCTAAGATAGCCTTTCAGGTGTTTGCAGCAGAAGCTTGTTGCACTTTGTTATCTGGAAACAGTAATGGAGACGTTTTGATGTTGAAACTGAGCACAATAATGGAATAATGCACCACGATAAACAACTCAGATAAGTTAAATGTGGTTTGACAGACATGACGATGAGTTCACTGTACTTCAGTGGTCTCCACAGCCAAATAATATTAGTCAAATCTCAGTCCCTTTTGCTAGTTGTAAAGTGAGAGACTGGTGTCAAAATCTGCCACAAGTGCATGATACTATGATGTCGATATCGACCAAAATATCGGAGTGTTAAAAGCACCTTCAGAAACCCATGACATGAAGAACTACAGAAGCTCTGGAGGAAAGTGAGTACAGTCAAATACTGACAAAGCTTTGCTAATAAAGTGGCTGCTATGGGTATATCTTTGTTCCTTACACTCATCTGGGTTTTCTGCCCTTTTTTTCCCCTGTTAACTATCATATATTTTTCTTTCCTCTAATGTTCTTACAAAACTGTCTCTGTTCTCAGTCCTCGTCTCATTTTTCTTTGTTCCCCTTACGGCACCATGCCTCCTTCAATCCATCCCTTTGTTATAAGCTCTTCACCTTCATTTCAACTCGCATTGCTTTGTATAATTTTAGCATTTTCTCTCCATTTTCCACCTCCAGCCCTCTTTCTCCATCAGTCAGATTGCCTTCTTCTCTCCTCGCTGACCTCTCTTCCATTTCCCTCGGTGGTGCTTTCCTTTTCTCCACATCTGTGCATCTTTAATAAGAGCAGGAGGATAACTAAGACTGTTTTATCAATCACACGTACACGTTATCATAAAGCTTACACATCTATAAGGTGCACGCACATTGCCCAGGGCAGTTAGATGAGTTGATGGCTTTGACAGAGTGTTACTGTTACTCTTCAGCTCTATGCACTGCAAAAACTCTATGCACTGCAAAAACACAAAATCTTGCCAAGTATTTCTTGTTTCTATTGCAAATCTTAGTACACTTGAAATAAGACAAAACTGACTTGCAAGTAATTTTTCAACAAGAAATAGGAGCTTGTTCAAGTTAATAATCCCTTAATATTGATGAAAACGTAATTATAGTGAAATAATCTGCCAGTAGAACAAGCTCTTATATCTTTCTACAAAGTTATTTGTAAGTTTTGTTTTATTTCAAGTGTACTAAGATGTTTGCTCTAGAAACTAGACCAAAAATCCTTGGTAGGATTTTGGGTTTTTGCAGTGTTCAATGCTCCACACACTTCTCCACACCATAACTTTAACCTATAACTAAACACTCAAAGTTTGTGGGTTCACTTCCTTCCCACACATATATGACCTTGCTACGTAGCAAGGTTTTAATCGTATCTGTTGAAACCATCAAGTTCACGGTTGACTGGACAGCTCCTTCGTAAAAAAGCTGAACCGTGACACAAGGCAAAGCTCGAACGCCTATCTCTCTGGGCTGCGCTTTGTGTGTGTGTGTGTGTGCGTGTGTGTGTGTGTGTGCGCGTGTGTGGGGGCGTGTGCGTGTGTGTGTGTGCTTCCCAGTACGTTTATGTGATGATGTGAAATTGACTTAGCAGCGCCCCTGTCTCCTTGTTTGACAGCAACATGACATTAAGTCTTGTTCTACAGCAACATTAGCGTGGCTCCCCGTCTGCAAGCTGTCTGTGTATGCAAATCTGATGGGCAGCCCCTGCCATTAAGAGTCCTTTTTTGGGGGATTTAAAAGAGAAAAGCCAACCAGAACAGAGCTCATAAGTTATTTTATTTCTTTTTTGAAATATGCTGAAATTTCTCACGTTGGGCTATACGCATAGAAAAAAAAGCTCCTTTTTGTGGAGGTATGTTAAAGTAGCCCGTTGCTCAAAAAACATAATCTGAATGACCCAAGACTCTGTTCAACTTCCATCATGTTTGCAACTTTTAGATTTGTCCCTGACCAACACATCGCAATCAAATGGCTGAAATACCTCCTCTGCTAATGATGTGATTATTTGACTTATAATATTTTCAACTCCAAAATGCTTTAAAAAGAAGGATAACAAGAGGTTTACACCAACATTCTTTCATTAAAGTCAAGGTGGATAATTTCCCATCAATGTGCCAAGAAGTAAAATGTTAGTTTATGATCTTGTCTTATTGGCGACTCAGCCTTGTGCAGAAATGTATGCACGTCTTATAGCAGCAATAAATGCTTTTAGCATAGAACTCAGAACAAGTCAGTGTGTTTGGAGGTTTGATGGACAAACCTCCAAACACACTAACAACGATGTAAACATAAACAAGGAGAATGAAAGTGGGACCAAAGCTCATGTACAAAGATAGCATCGAGAGATAAGGATTTATTTTCCTCTTTCCCTCAGAGCCAGTTCTACATCTCTGTTTCTCCCATGGAGAGTTTTTAATTAATTCCTTCCCTTTGTACGTCAGCCAAGATCAAACGTGGAACGACAGAAAAACACTGCAACTTTTTCCCTAAGTGTATTTAATGAGCAATGGTAATTTAGGTCCCCCTTTTCTCAATGCCTCCAAGTGAAGAGCTGAGCTACCTCAAATCTAATGCATTATTTATTGAGCACAGAGTGCTGCAAAAGCTGCTCAATATTTCTTGTAATTCTGAGAGATGGATGGATGGACAGACGGACAGATGGATTAAAAAAAAGAGCAAAACTATCTCAAGACAGAATGACTTTGTTATAAAGCATTGTGTTTGTGA
The DNA here is from genome assembly GCF_904066995.2 of Poecilia reticulata. Classification (NCBI taxonomy): domain Eukaryota; kingdom Metazoa; phylum Chordata; class Actinopteri; order Cyprinodontiformes; family Poeciliidae; genus Poecilia; species Poecilia reticulata. The sequence continues at coordinate 39,175,365 of NC_088831.1, forward strand.
TTAGGCCTCATTTAAAGGAGACCGAAGATGCCAAATAAACTTTTTGCATGTTTTTGTGCCTGGAAAAGGAACCGTTTCAAAACCGTCCCGATTGTTGAGACGCACTGTGTCGTTACCTAGCAACCCAAGCAAGTCACCTAGCAAATTAATTAGAGCTCCAGCATGTTTGGTCAGCTGGTTATGCGCTGTACAATGGCTGCTGAAAAAGACAAGTGTTTCACTGTAGACTTACTATTTATAAACCACTTGGTGTATTCTTGTTGGTTGTGCATTAGGCTCTACTTCTGCTTTTCAAAGATGGACAGTTGTATAACTGTGCATCTGTTTGCAGCCATTTTCACATGCAAGTGTAAATGTTTTGGGGCGTGGCCAGCAGCTTATTTGGATTTAAAGTGACAAGAAGCCCTAAAACATCTCATTCTGAAAGGAGCTCAAAGTAGGCAGAACTAAACAGACTAAAATCTTATTATCTAAGAACGAGTTAGTGAAAAAAATGTAAGAATCATGTTTCATATTGCACCTATCCTATAAAACTACCCAGTGGTGGTAATTTCTTGAATTATATGCTTTAACTTGCTACAAGAATGCAGATATACATATAGTAAAATATTCTCAAAACATTTGTTTTAATGAATATTGTTTCAATGAAACACTAAGTTATACTGCTGTGTTTATATCAAAGCGATAAAAAATCTGAACTACACCAGTACAATCAGTGAAACTGTGCATTTTCTGATGCTCTTAGTACATTTAAAAATCAGAACCCATTAAAATAAAACAATTTTCAATGTTAAAAACTAGAATTTTATTGAAGTTACAATTTAACTAAAACTCTCTGTTGAAAAAGGCAACAAAGTCACTGACGAGTCAAACAAGGGCTTAACATCATATTTACTTGTATTTATTTTACTAAAATTCAACTAATCTACAGGATTAAAATCATGTAAACACCATCTATTTCTCCCCTTCCAGATTTTTCAGGGAACTACCTCCACCTGGATGCAGGCAGCCACACCCAGCGCAAGAAGGCCAGACTGCTGAGCCCCGAAGTAGGGCCAGAACGAGGTTCTCTCTGCCTTCTCTTCTACTACCAGCTCCAGGGGGAGGCGCAGGGGACTCTACGGGTCCTGCTGAGGGACAGCGACCAGGTGGAGACCCTCCTATGGGCGCTAAAAGGCGAGCAGGGGCCACACTGGAGAGAGGGCCGGACCGTCCTCCCCGAAAGTCCCAGAGAGTATCAGGTAGGCAGATGCTGACAATTTTCCAGTCATTAAAAGCTTTGGATTAAAAAAAAAAGATAGGATGACTCTTTTTATTATGTGTTTTTTTTTTTGAAATAATAAACAAATTCCTCCTGATAAGACCATTTTTTCTGGCGCAGGTGGTGTTTGAGGGGTTTTTTGATCACCCAACTAGAGGCCACATCAGGATAGACAACATCCACATGAGCAACAGCATCGAACTAGGGCAGTGTGCACGTAAGTCACAAATCTGTCCCATATGGCAATATTTGTTTGTTCTGTGTTTACCTGGGATCTGGATGAAAAAGGGTAAATGTTAATAAAACTGATCTAATTTGCACTTGCATGTGTCAAAACGAGAAAAAAAATGCATATAAATAAGAAATGAACGTAGCAGCAAACGACCTTTGGGCATGGATTTTAATCAATTTTTCATTATATCTCCCTCTATCTTTTCCTGTGCCATCCCATCCTGCTGCGTCTTCCTTCCTTCCTTCTCACCCTCATTGTCTACGTTTTTATCCACCCCTAACATCTGAAGTCATCTTCTCCAACTTGTCAGACATCATGCAGCAAAACTAAGTTTGTGCTCACAGTTTGTGTAACCATAGAGATTTCAGAGAAATAACTAGAAGTAGTGCATAACTGAATGCCTACAGACAGAAGCCAAACTGTTAAAAACTGAGATCTGTGGCTGTTACCACACGCCAATCACTTTTTTCATATGATATACAAACGATCCCACATTTTTTGGAGTGAACGTTACAGTATGACCTGAGTTTTTCCACCAATTTTCTACTTTTTTAATCAAATCTCATCTCACCCTTTGCCTGTATGATCTTTATTTTTTCCGTTTCCTTTCGATTTTCTCACTTTTAATAACCTCCAGCAAATAATAAACAGCAGCAAATTTCAGGTCATGTTCCCATGAACCTTTGACCATCCTTACATCCCAGTCCTCTTCTTTTATATTCACACTGTCCCGTAACCTTTTCACCCCATCTTCATCCATTTCCTCTCTTCTACTTGTCAGCATGCTTGCTGACACTGGAGCTGTGTTTAGGAAACAGTAAGAAATGAGGTCATGAGATAGAAGGAACTAGGAAGAGCGAGATCGGTGAGAAAATAGAAAAAGTAGCTGCAGTTTCTCTCCTTTTTATGAGAAAAACTCCTTGTATGACGGACATATTAGGACCATTGCAGATAGAAAATAAATGTCAGACATTTTCCAGAAAAAAACTAAGAAATATGGGGGGTTTTCTCAAATATTTCAATATTTCTGAAATTAATCTAAAAAATTTTGAGTATTTTTTAGCAAATTATTGACTTTTTAAACTCAGAAAATTATATATTTTTTCTAGAAAAAGATTTCTGAGGTTATTCTAAAAATTCTGAATTTTTCTGGCAGAAATGTACCCCTTTCTTTTCAATCTACAATGACCCTCATACACTGTCGTACCTTTTCATACAGTTTAAAAAAAGGTTTCCATCCTCTGAAATCTAATTTGCAGTAAGAGAGCCCTAAATTATGAGCTATACATTCACATATTTGAAATCCATGTTGTAAAGAAAAGTTTTAGATTAAATATCCTACACAAATGGATATAAATGGCATTTGATAATTAGTTTTTATTAACATTTCTAGTAACATTTCTCCTGTTTCCTTCTTTCTCTTTTACAGAGCCTCTCCCTGCTTTAACTTCAGGCATTCCCAGTAAGTTCTGCTTTTTGTGCATTTGTACATCCTTCTGCCAATCTGTCTGTGCTTCCTGCCTGATGCTAAGCTCAGCCTGTAGCATTGCACTGGCCCACAGCAACAGTTTTAAACCGTGGGGAATCTCACTGAACAAGTCTCAACAGCTCGACTCAATTCCCAACAGTTTGTTGGGATTTTTATTTCTTAAGATGATGGGAATTGAGTACTAATATGTAGTTGCGTGTAGAAGACAGGAGTCAGCACCTTTTTAGTAGTTTAATGAGGGATTTCTGATGAATGAGCTGCTCAGAATGGAGCTTGGAGAAAAGACAACTAAACAACATTACTTTGGTCATTAACTTTCTGCCAAGGACCTTTTTGGTGCTGTGCTCATCTGTTTAAGTAACTTACTGCCACACACTATCCAAAGCGTTAAAAGAAAGTACATTTTTGTGTTTATTTTCTGTGATTAAAAAGGTAAGTTGCACCGATATGAAGTAAGAACGTCTGTTATCTAAGTCCAGTTTGGAAAGTCAGAGGCCCCTAATGAATCCCTAATAAATCCAATAACGTTATGCCTTCCACATGATAAAAGCAATAACATACTATTTATTTGGACTTGGACAGAATCATCCTGTTGCGCTTGTTCTGCAGTAGTAACTAGTTCAGCATAAAATCAAATCAGGTTTTCTGACTTTCAAATAGAAGATGTTAAGCTATGGGTAACGTAAAGTTCTGTCTACCAAGTACATAGTATATTTGCCTTAAATAATGCAAATTTACTGAGGATAAACATTTTAATGCTGTTTTTTTTTCGACTGAACTGAGTCATGCAGGAGTAGTAATTTCCCAATGTGAGTCACCTCTGTGCTAGCACCTTAAATTAGATGCCAACACATGCAATCAGCGCAGGTTATGGACCACAACCACCAGCGACGCACTGAAACACCCTCTAAAAATGCTCATAACTCCTCAAACGCCATCTTAAAATATCATCATAAAACAGGAAGCAAAATTTAAAAAAAAACATATTCAAAGATGTAGAGGATATGGAAAGATATGCAAAGTACAGAGATATGCAGTGAAACCCTTGAACAGCAAAAATTTGGTCTTGGTGGGGATGTGGGAGGCGCAGCCAGTCACTGCTAAAGAAAATGAATTGTGCTCCTGGATTAGCTGATTTGCAAATGACAACCAATACCATGTCTAGTTATTTTAGCTGTATTCCCAAGCTGTATTTTCTGTCCTGGTTTAAAAAAAATCTGCAAATACAGTATGACTTGGAGTTATGGTCCACTGACAAATCCATAAATATGTTAGGGTTGACTGCTTTTGAGCATTTGTATTAAAGAAATAAAAATCTGTTCAACTGTTATTTGCACCTTTTTGTCCTCATGTTGGACTCAAGTAAGATATTTAAACCTGAATATGGCTAACTGCATTTCAATAGGATCCATTTACTCACCACTGACCTCAACTGGACAAAAATAAATAAATAAATAAAACATTGACATTTCTGTTAGCTTAACAGCGACTCACATTGGGTAATGACAGCTCCATAGTCACAAAATCTCCTTAATTCTCCAAAATAAAACTGAACAGACTGCTGTGACAAGAACAAAAAAATATTTTACTATATGTGACATTGTTTACGTGGATTTTTTCCCAACCTATTTTTGTACTGTAATTGTTGCAATATATGTAACATAATTGATATAATAAGCCCTTTTAAAAGGAGTTGGGGATGTTTGACGGCTGGAATTTGATATATTGATCATCATAAAGAAAGAATGATGAAGGTTGACTGAATGGATCGTTTGCATGAGGCCCTGCATGGTGGGGTGATGCTCTTGGTGATGCACAGTTTTTATTATGACAACAGAATAACATAAAGGTGTGTTTGCGGTCAAGTTCAATATAGCAATATTCTGTGCTGCAAAGTGGGTTTCCTCAAAGAAACGTGTTAACTTTCAAGACCTCATATTATAAAGCACTTTTGAATGAAAATTTAAGCTGGTGAGGTCTATGGGATTAAGAGAAATGCCTCTGTTTACACCCAAATATCTTCATAAAGCTTATTTTATGGTCACAGAGGAAGTAAGATTTTTTTTAACACCATCAGCTTCACTTCTACTTTTTCACTCTCCCTGTCTCATCAACCATTTTATATTAATTCCCTCATCTTTTTCTTTCTATCCTCTCTAATTTCTTTCTCCTAAAGGTCTTGCTTTGTTACTGGTCCTAAAAAAAAGTCCCTGATCTTACCTGCATAAAATGCAGAGCTGTTCACCATCCAACTTCTCTTTTTCTTCTCTTTTTCCTCATTTTTTTTTTCTCTTTGAGTGTTGCTCCTTCATCCTCAAATAGCCCAGCCTGAGAGGAGATAAAAGGCTTAGGCAGATTATGCTCCCGGATTTCTTGTTTTCAAAGTCTGGGTTTGGGACGTGATCCACTGGCTTTGCGTGTTCGGTTGTTTAGATAGCTGACCGTGATGTTAAAACATATCCGAACCCTCCGAGAAGAATGTCAGAACTGGCGCTTAGTTGTACATTTTGTATATTCAAGGGTAAAATACACATTCAAAGTCAGAGTATTTGGCCTGCGTAAGCAGAACTGACTCGCGTTTCCTACATCCAGATACAATCCCAAAAATAGTCAAAACCAAGAGACAGCTCAAGTCAGCTGAGTCATAGCACAAGTATTTCACCTAATCCTCGCTGAGCTTTTCACAGTTAATTCCTGGACAGTGATCATATGACTCTTGTTTTAATGGCAGTGCAGGTTCTACGTTGCAGTTCTTATGGGACTAAATGCCAGAAGCAAGGATTAAAAGTCTCCCTGGAGAGGCTTGTTAAAAATGTGACCCATCCATTATTGTAAATCTTTACAATGTGTCAGGATTTTTTGTCCATTGAAACTCATTACTGTGTCGGTATTAGTGGAAAGTGAGGCTTAAATGATTTCTGTCGCATTTACAGTAAACTCCATCAAGATATTATGCTTTGCAAATTAAATATGGTTTCTGCTATTAACTATATTACAACTATTTTCTGTTTTACAAATGGGATCTTATGCACATTTCTTAAATTAAAAATACAAATTAAGCATTGTCAATAGGCATGTTCCCCTTCAGGAGTTTTCAAATACAGATCCAATTCTTTAAGGAATAGTGTCAGCACCAAATCCAAATTTGATGAAAATCATGGCTATATGACGTTCACAACAAAGTAGCATAAAAGTAAACTAAGATAATAAGCTACATTTTATCAATAGTATTAGATTGAGAATGTTGGCCACCAAACCAAACATGTTTAATATTACTGTGTTCGTTGTTTCCAGATGGAGCTTTGGTGAAACTATTTTTTTGTTTGTTTCTAGAGATGCATGTGATCCGTCAGTATTCAGTAAACTCACGTGTTTCTCCTAGCTTAAACCATTTTAACCTGCAACTGTTGCCTGTACCAGAGTAAATATGCTAACCATAGCCTAGCTAAACGCAAGGTAATGATACTATGTTTACTCAGTTTTAGTATGACTTGTTGATAATCAAATTTAGAGCAATTACAGATAATCAAACACACAGAAAACCCGCAGAAGAAGTGATTTTCATGCTTTATTAACTTATTGCCAATTTAATGGCTATTTGTCTGGGTTACTATGGTTACATTTACAATGTGTCTGAGCACGAGCACAGACCTGGAGTGGCCAATATAGTCTTTCAATCTAAAGATCATTTTAAAGAGTAAAAAAATGTGCATAGCTTCTAATATGGCTTTGCTACTCGTATCCACACAAATAAGCCTTTATTTAAAAGCCCAGACTGTGTAAAATGTCACTACTGTTTGTGCTTGACATAAAAATCACAGACAATACACTGAGAATAGGTATCGGGACTTCAGTTTAGTCTAGGACTCCGATACCAAAACAGACTTTTTTTCTCCCCTTAAAATTGTCTCTTTGTTCACCACAAAGCAATTTTGAGTCCAGACCTCACTGAGAGCAGCTTTACTATCAAAGTAAACCCTTAAATAGCGTATCTGAACTTTCAGATAAAGTCTAAATGAAGTCGACTGGTTTCCTTGTGATTCTCTATCCCGCTCCATCTTTTCATTATTTCTCTCTCCTTTCTGATCCCTGGCTAGTTGTTGCTCGTCTGAGCTCTCTTTCTCTTTTTTTCCTGCTCATGTGCTTCATTTCTCTCTGTTTCTTTCTGTCGCTCTCTATTTCTCTCCACAACAACTTCGTTCTCACAGCAGGTTCCTCTCACAGTGAGTTGACAGAGTATTGAAGTTTCAGTCAAGCCCTTTAATGCAGGATTAAAGATATCATGGCAGGATTAGCTCTTTCCCTCCACTTCTTTACCCTCCCACCCTTCTACGGTCTCACTTTCTACCGACCCCTCTCTGTTTCTTTCCATTCTCTCCTGCAGTAATACCTTCTCTCTTATCCTTCCCCCAACCCTGCAATTTTGTTCTCTCTTTCTCGCCACCCGAATTTAGTTACTCTTGACCCCCTCAAAACAGAACAAAACAACTCCATCAAGGCTTAGCGTTCCACGTTTTTTGCTTAGCCAGTCCGAAATAAATCGTTTGCGTTCTGTGGTTCAGTTTGAGCGCATAGCTTGGGCCTTTGCGTGTCAATATGCAGCAGATGCTTGTGATGTTTGCATCAATCAAGATAAAACGTTTCTGGCTGTGTAGATCTTAGACAATGTAGCTGAAATTTAAAGATGAGTGTGTTTCTGCCTGATTTTGAGGGATGTTCAGTGAAAACCACCAAAGGTTTTACCCTTTCTGACCAACACCGCTCCTAGGGATCTCAAGCTTTCAGTACTCATGCATATTTATGTTGCTTGTAGGAGTATTAGACTTTGGCTATGTAAAGTATGCATGAGTAGTCAGTGTTTCACTACCAGGTAGAGTGCACTCAGTGAAACAGAGCAGATGGGTGAGGCAGTCTGAACAATGATTTGAACAAAATAAAAAAAACGTGTATTTTAACATCTGGAAAATGTAAAATCTACTGTTTCAGTGTCTTTTTTATATTTTTACTTTTACTTGAGTCTATTTTGTTCTGGATATTTCAGTAGATCAAGGAACACCAATAAAAACACCATCAGTCGGCAGTAAAATCCAACATGATGAAATAAGCCAAATAGTTTTTAAAAAATCTACAACTTGTTTATACTCTTGAGAATTTAAGTTTAAATAGCTCTGCTTTATGTTATTTTCTATTTTACTTTATTTAATTTTGTAACATTTTATGTCATTTTATAAAAACAACATAAAATGATAATTGATAAAAACTGATGATACGCTATATAAGTACAGCTTTTATTAGACCAGTTCTATTTTGTTTCCTCAATAATTTAAAATTATATTATATTATATTATATTATATTATATTATATTATATTATATTATATTATATTATATTATATTATATTATATTATATTATATTATATTAGTTGTGTAATACTATGATTAAAATCATTCCAAGGAAAGAACATCTATGCATATTCTTAGTAGGTTTATCTAACATAAAAATTTTATGAACTTCAGACCACAAAGACGTCTAGACATATTTAATTTTTAAATAGATTTTTTTTCTGTTGTTGTGGTATTGATTTTGTTTGAGGTTTCAAAATTTATGCGCAAGTAAAATGAAATGATTTGTTCTGTAAACTACTGGCATGTCTGCCAACTAAAAATACAGTGATTGATTTTTTTTTTTTTTTTTTTTTTTTTTGCAAATAAACATAAATTGGTCAAAGACACAAGAAGATAGCATTTCCAAAGAATGAAGTTAAAAACAACACATTGATATTTAAACATTACAAGAGCTCAGAAATCAATATTTAGTCAAATCAGAGCTTTCTCTGCATCTTGGCATGTGCTTTTAGATTGCTGTTGGATTCAGGTGATCAGTCTTTTTAAGCAGAATGATGTGTGCCTATGCTGGATTTATGGAAATAATATTCAGCTTTTCCAGAGCTATATATCATATAATATTGATACTGTATTATAGGAGATGCATCCAGCTGTAAGCATGCAGAGAAATTAAAAGCTTGTCAGATCTGCCATGTCCCGATAAACAATCTCCAGCTTTAAACTCTTCAATGCAGTCTGCATGCCTGCCTCACTCCTCCACTGAGCCAATCAGTAATGTTTCCTCCTGCCCTCCAGGGGGTGCCATATCTGGGATGAGGCCCACTGTAGACGCAGTGAAGGTGCATCCGATCCCTGCCTACTGGTACTATGTGTTGATGGGAGGCAGCGCCTTCCTGCTGTTGATAGGTCTGACTGTGGTTATGGTTCTCTGCTGCCAACGCCGCCACTGGATGAGCAGGAAGTCCAACACTGGCCACCACCACCACCATCATCACCACCATTCGGTGATGTACCACAACAACCAGCCAGCCTATCAGCAAGATCCAGAGAGCTACTACCAGAGTCAAAACCCCAGCTGTAAGATGTTCTGCAGCACCAACCAGAACCGCCTTTACCCGGGAACGGATTCCAGCCTGGAACCCAAACTCATCATAACACTGGAGAAAGACGACAGCTACGGCTCCCGCTGCTGAAGTGACTGGACTCTAGTGAGTCATACGGTTTCAACAGGACAATATGATCAAATGAAGAGCTGAAGAGTCTGATCCTTTTCTTTAAAGAACAAGGAACTCAGCAACAACAGCTCTGTCCAGCAATGGTGGAAGTGCTTCAGTTCTTGTCGATAACGGATCAGTGCACACTTCTGGGTTGGTGCCTGATAACGAAGTCCTGTCCTTGAAGATGGAGAAGCTTCAGCTTCCAGTTCTACTGTTTCAGCATAATGATTTTTGATGTCCTTCATAGTGTTGATAAGTGTAAATCAGACTAGAGATTAATTGGATCTTCAATTAAGCATAAGCAAACTCACATCGATCACCTAAGAAATTGTTGGAAAGACTGCATGGATATGCAATCAGCGATGTCAGTGTTCCTCTTTTCTCAGAAAAGTTTGGAAGATGCATTTTGGTTCAGCACTTCTTAAAGTCTTAATGAGGAAAGTTTATTTGTCAGAGAAGGAAAAAAGGACAGAAAAAGACGAGTATTGGTGTGACATAAGCAGGGTGTTAAGGAGATGAATCCCACAATAAGAATGAAAAGTGATAAATGCACGGACAGTCTGAAAAACTTTTCAAGCCTCACGTGTTTCTTTGGGTGTTTTTTTGTTCATCAAACCTAGGATATGCCTTTGATAAAAATGTGCTTTAAAACGTTCACCTCGTTCCCACCATAGTTTGAGATTGTGCTTCAGTGTCAAATCAAAACGTGGATGATTGCCGAATGTTGCCTGGACCTTCTGCCTGTTGGTTAATGTTTCAAACTAAAACTCGATGTCAGTCTTACATTTGAGTGACTGAATGAAAAAAACTCTGAATTCAAAAGGAATGCTTTCATTCTGTTTTCTGTGCAACAAACTTTTATTCACCTTTGTGGAATTGAAGTTTCACTTTGGATGCATACTCACCACAGTTTCCAGGTCTGCTTTAAGTCAAGAAATGAGACCAAATATGCTGTGATGAAAATGACTCTTATTTGTTTAGGTTGAGTGTCCTTTTTAAAAAAAAAATGTTTTAGTAATGCTTATATCAGGGTTCTGTTGAAGAAGCTTTTGGCTTAATTGTGTTGTGCAGCAACTTTAAGTGTTTAAAGGCAACTAATCACACGAGCAAAGATATGAACAGAAGCTTTAGTTGGTTTGATAAAAGTATAGAAATAAAAGTTGAGCGGATATGCTTGTATTTATATACGTTTGTTCATCCGTGAGAGAAGTTTCTGAATATTTAAAGATTGACACCAACCTGCCTTTTCCTCTCAGATTCAAGGAATTTGGACAAATTCCTTTTAATTAAGGTTTGGAGAATGTTTATATATACAATCTTTTGTTATTGTTTACATGTACATGTATGGATATAGCAGATCTCAAAAGTGTACACTTGTTAAAATGTGAGGAGTTTTCTGAAGTATAAGTCAGATAAATCCTGTACAATTTATCTAAAAAATTTACATATCTGCCGTGGAGAAAAAGTTAAAGGTTTAAATCGTTTAAATTTCTTCATCCTTTCTGCAAAAAATCAATTTATTCAAGGGATGCACTTTGAAAAATCTTTTGAAGCTGAACTGTTGAGCAAAAGGTGATTCTACAAAGTTCTTAGCAGCCATGGAACCATTTCTTACATGTTCCACCTGACACATTTGTTTGTTTTTTCAGTTTAATTGACCAGGATTTTCAGTTCAAATTCAAAAACACCATTGATCCCAAAGGGATATTAAATGTTGTGATAACTCAAATTACTTCAAAACTCTTGAAATAGTTAGAGTAAATGGTGATGGTGTGGGCAGGGAAGATCTCCTGTAGCAGTCTGTATTACAGCGAATTTGAACAAGCCTCTGACATATATCTCACGATTAGGGTGGGAAAAATTAGAAATTATTTGTTGTTGTTTGTACAACTTACCATTTTAATCGGGGTGTGTACACTTTTTAGATCCAGTGTTTAAATTTATATTTATTTAAGAGTGCCTAACTGTGTATGGATTTACATATTTTACTGCATACTTCCTGCATTTTGAGATAAATATTTCTCAACGTTTTAGCCTTTTTCCTGATAAGTTGTTAAACTTTATCTGCAATGTTGAGATTGAGCACTTTTCTTTCAATTTTGCAAGCTGTGGGTCATTTGTAAATTTTGCTGTGATTATGTTCTACTCTTAAACCCATTGTATACACACCACATGTTTTATTTAGGGCTGCATAATCTTTCACGGCAGGTCTGGGAGAATATTTTTGTTGATTTTTATTTATTATTTCATGTCACTGCTTACAGTTGAAGCCATTTGGATCCAAGTGTTCAATTTAGACTCTAAATACAAAAATGAAGCAAATCAATTACAATAGCAATTTAATTTGCTTGTTAAAATGTCTGTACTTGCAATCAGCATCCCGCCATCTTGTATCTTCTGCTACACACCTACATCCCTCTGTTCATGTCTAAATCCCCCCTTCCCATCCTTTCTTGAATCAAAAACATCCCTGTTTCAATATCTTCTCCCTTTCTTTTCTGCAAATCCTTCCAGTTAAAAAAAAAAGAAAACACAAGAGAGTAAATGAGAAGCAGTGATGGAGGGGAGCAGAATCTCTCCGAGGAGAATGGCCCATTAAGTGAGGGCCCTTTTTCCTCCTAAGAATGCTCCCCGAGATGGAAGGAGATGAAAGAAGGGAGGGAAAAAAAAGGAAAGCTGTCCATACTTTCTAAAGATAGATTTTTCTTTTTACTCTGAGAGAGAGGCTAACGGGAAGGCAGGTTGGGGGATTGGATTGAAGATGGAGGGCAGGTCGTTTCAAACACAAGAGCAGATGAAAGAAGTCTTTTGGGAAAACCGACAGAATGACGAAGGCAGGCATGACACAAAAAGTATTCGTACCGCTTGACATTTTGACATTCTGTCACTTTATAACCACAAACTTTAGTGTGGACGTTTATGATAGGTCAGCACAAAATAACAATTATTCGCCAAGTGGAAACAAGAAATTAAAATCCGGCCTCCTTTAATCTAGCAGCCATTAGTGCAAGCAAATGCCTTCATGAGTCACCTTATTAGTAAACAGAGTGTGATTCTGTGTGATTTACGTCGACTGTAATGCATGGAGGTGCGCTCATCAGGTGAGAGGACACCCATTAGTCATATGCTCCATAAATCTTGCCTTTATGAAAGAGCTGAGAGAAGGAAAAAAAAAACATTGTTGCAGTTTATTTCAAGGTATGTTGAGGACACAACACATGGGAGAAAGAGGCTCTGGATAGATGACGCATAAAAAAATGATTTGATTGAAGCAGAAAATGATGTGAAACTAAATTCACATGACCATAAACACATCATACCTGGAGTAATGAAAGGTGGTGGCAGCATCATGCTGTGAGGATACATTATATCAGCAGAGGTTACATATTTTTTCCCAAATAGGCTTTAGCCAAATAGTTATGTTTTTTTAATAATTGTTTTTTGTGTTTTGAGTTGATTTTGAGGTGATTAGTGACTTACATTACTAATCCCATAAAATTCCCATCAAATAATGTTAATGTTTGCGGTTACAGCATGACGACATGTGAAAATCTAAAGGGGTACCAATACTTTTGCAAGGCACTGCATGCAAACCAAACAAACCAATATGCACCAGTGTGAGGTAATTATCCAGATTTCCACTGAGCTCCCATAAAGTCAGTTAAATCATTATTTTATGGAATAGTTGTTCTTTGCATTGATTTATTTCATCATACTGCAGCTCACAGAATGCAGTTTTGTGCTTTGGTCAACAAGTATTTCAGTTATTTTGTGCTTGCATATCCATTCTGTGCCTTCCCCAGCTCCTCTTTCTTCAATTTCAATCAACTTGCGCATGATTTACACATTAGATGACTCATTCCAGCAGCCCGGTACCATAATCCAATCAATGTGAGTCCGAATTCAAACCGAGGAATGATATATGACCGTATTTATGCTGTGCTACTCTTGCACTTTTCTGTTTTTATTCGTCCTCGGTCTATCAAACTTTTTAAAAGATTTGGAAAACATTTCACCGGGAGCTTTTAAATCAGCCTCACTTCCCTCCATCATGGACTACTTTGAAGCCATTTAATATTCCTAATTAGTTAATGGAGGCGATTGCATTCATAAAACCCCGCAGTAAGCATTTTTATCCTCCAAGGCATCCATATTTTTTTTTTCATCTCATTCCTTCTCCTTCTCTTTTTTTTTTTCCTGGAGAAATATTATCAGTGTGAGCACTCTTAACAGGTCCTCGGGCTCCTGCACAACCAAAAGTGGCAAAGAGCCATCCCCATCTCTGCCTGAATGAAAAAAGGCCTCTCTTTTTATTCCTCTCTTTACTAATTGAAGAGAGGAGAAAAATGGGACAAGAGGGAGTTTTAATCCCTCTTCAGATCCATGTGATAATTCTTCTCAGGATTCTAGCCTGGAGGCTTTAAGCCAGCATCATTAAACATTGTTCAACGGTCATCTAAAGACTGTCCAAGCTCCTTTTTCCCGTTACTTTGGTTTTGCCATCTCCCTGTAAGTGATTTGATGTTTTGTCGAGGCCCACGGTGGTTTTATTTGATCAAAGACAACAGAAGTTTAGAGCTCAGAGAGACTGCTGTGAAGGGGCGCTTTTACATATTCACAAGTCAGAGCTTTAGTTGTACAGCACAACCAGATTGCAGGAAGACATCAGAAAGGTTTCTAACTTGCATACATAATGTTTTAGTTACTGAAATAATCAAGGTTTTTCTTGATGTAATGCTTTTTTCTCCTTGTTGGAACAAATAATTGTGTCAAAGCAAAGTTGAAGTAACTGAGGTAGATCTTTATTTTTTTTTCCCTCCTCTCTGCAAAATGCACTAATAGTGAGAAAAAATCCCACAGCCTGATGCTTCCACCTCCATGTTTTTGCCTTGTAAAAACATGGACCCGTCTGAAAGCAGAAACTTTTATTTCTTTGTCCAGTGAGACTGATGTTGGGTTTTGGGTTGTTCTAGAACACCATCCATCCATCCATTTTCTTTACACCCTTGTCCCTCAGTGGGGTCAGGAGGGTTGCTGGTGCCTATCTCCAGCTAACGTTCCGGGCGAGAGGCGGGGTCACCCTGGACAGGTCGCCAGTCTGTCGCAGGGCAACACAGAGACACACAACCATGCACACACACATTCACACCTCTGGACAATTTGGAGAGGCCAATTAACCTGACAGTCATGTTTTTGGACTGTGGGAGGAAGCCGGAGTACCCGGAGAAAACCCACGCATGCACAGGGAGAACATGCAAACTCCATGCAGAAAGACCGGGCTCGGGAATCGAACCCAGAACCTTCTTGCTGCAAGGCAACAGCTCTACCAACTGCGCCACTGTGCAGCCTCTAGAACACCCTAACCAATAATTTTTTATTAGCTGGAGACTAAAAGACGGTTCAGTGTTCCAGTGGTACAATAATCTCAAATTTTGGTTGGATATTGAAAAGGTGCCAGTTTAATCTCATAAAAGAATTAAATATCTCAGTTGTTCATAGGTCCGATCCTGACTTCAGCAGAGTCATAATACCTGTAAAAAAAAAAAACTTCCCGCCTCACTGGAGCATAATGTTGTTTTCATTACTGGTTACTGGTTACATTTTGAAGCTTCATTTCTTTTCTTCTAAATTGTTTGTTCCTTTCAACTCAGACATCTATATTCACTTTTTATCAGAACTTTACACTAACTCGTGTGCATGGTTGTCATGGTAATTTTAGGCTTTTAATAATTTATTTTAATAATTATTTTCTCATGACGCAATACACTTAAACTCCCATCTTATACTTGCTCATATAAGCTTTGTAGTTTCCAGCAAGCTTATAACAGTTTTCTGGTTACACTGACACTTTTGACGAAATTGATTAAGTTAATTTAAATCTTGGAATGATCTTCACTTTTTATTGAGGTTTCAAGTTTTCTGCTTATGCGTTTCATATCCAGTTTTGCCTGTAATTCTGATTTGTTTTACTGTCTTCCTGTTGATGTTTACTGAAAAATTTGAAAACATTTCTTCGTCTTGTATTTTCCATCCAGTTTGTGCAATTCACTGGTTTTAAAATGTGTGAACCCACAGCATGATGTTCACCATGTTTTACAATTAGAACAACATTAGGTGTAACCAAATACTAATACATACATCTGTCTGTTAAAACTCCAGATAATAAAATGTACTGCCCCCATGAGATAATGCAAACCTTTCACTAGTTTCTATATTGGAGATCATTTTTGACTTTTGACATAAGTAAAACACAGTCATTAGTTAAAAACAATGTTTATTTGCACATTTTGCTGTTATTCTTGTGAGAAAGGAAATAAACTGTTGTTGATTTGTGTTGGACTTTGCTGAAATGAAATATTGATGCATGACACAGAAAATGCTCATACTCTGATATGGTACATCTTTGTTAATACAGGGTTTGTTTCTTCTTTTCTTCAGCTGTGTATGTCCATGTCAACTTTTTATAATAGAAAGCTCACATTTTACAGCAGGCGTCCTTTAAAAGTTTTAATCTCACTGTTATTTACAGTTAAAGGAGAACTTGAGGCTTGGAGTTTATTGAATCTATAAAATTGAAGATGCCAAACTTGTCTCATAGATGAATGACCTTATCTAACGGAGGAAATGAGGTTCCATATCTTTTTCTTTTTTTTTTTTCCTGCACACCCTAAATTAAGTTTTCACCTCCTATCTTCTGAATATCTATTACAGTTTCTGGTTATAAAGTGATTTTGGTTCCTAATAAATGATTATCAGCTCCACAGATATTGCTCCATTTTTATTTTTATTCTCAAATCGACCCGAACAAGAACTGAGCTATAACAAAGCCTTCAAAGTCTTGCACTCAGCAGTTTTAATATGGTATTTTGGCTTGTTGAATTTCTCTGGCTTGGTATGTAAAAGAAAAATGGTTGTGGTGAATGTGAAAGTAATAAAAGTAATATTTTTTTATCAAAATAAAAGGTTTTGTGTGTCTTTATCTGTCTTTCTCCTCCCTATCTTCACACTCTCTTTCAATCTCCCAACTTTTTTTCATTAGCAAATAATAATAAAAAATAAAAATAAAAACATTGATCCTTATCACCCTATGGAACTGGTGGGGAGCCTGGCTGAAGAGTACAGCGTTATATTCTTCCCTCGACAGACTGAACACAGACACTACAAAAGGTTTCTGTGTGAGATTTGTTGTTTGATCTCTTTAGAAAACTTTAAACAAGATCGAGGCGATTGTGCCGAGTGATTTCCATCTACAAATGCAGCTGCTGTGTGCTGACAGCGTCGGAGATGGACTGATGTTATCACAACATGATCTAAACTCTGGAGTAAGAGAGTGGACAGGGGAGATTAATGCAGCTTTTCTTTCTGTCTCTCCAACAGATCAGAAGCCTAAAGATTCCGGAAACGATCCTGTTTTCAATCACAAGCAGCACATCAATGGAGGTAAGGTCCTCTCCTCCGGCAGCCAGAGGCTACACTGTCTGTCTCACCCACACACTTTAATGGAAATACTGTTAGCAGAGGCATGCCTGTAGCTCTGCTTTACACATGCAGTTCCACAAGAAATAAGCCTGTGGCAGCAGTCTGACAGAGTTTGCACAGAAGGAAGAAGAATGTTAGCCAGCATTCAAACGTTTCTTTTCTTTTTTTTTTGCATGTAGTGTCTTTTTTTGTCTTTGTTTTTCATGTTTCAATGACCCATAAAGCACGACAGACAGCTCACTCCTGTGCACACAGAAAAACATGACTGCAGCAATCACAGTTTAGAGAATTTTATTATTTTTTTTTTTTTTTGCTTTTTCCAGCCCCTAGACATTTACAAGAGAATACTTGCAGTTTGTCTTCTAAAATGTGTGTTTACTGTCTGTCTGGAGCGTTTTTCTGTGTGGGCTTCTCATAAAATGCTAAAAATGAGACATTTACATCACTGTTTTACCACATAGATAAACAGGCATCCTTCTGAACCAATAAAAGCAGTTTAGACATTGAAAAGCCTCAACACGTCTGCACTCTACGTTTTGCAGATGCAGAATGCAAAATATAGTATTTTTGTAATAAAAGTTTTTAACTATAAAGACAATTAAAAAGGTGGCTTTAACAGTCCTTAATGTTTTTATGCAATATATGTGTAGAAAATATACAACATAATGTCAGCAATTGTACAAGACTTGTAGAAGTAATGTTGAGGTTTTGATTTATGTTTTTATGTAGGCTACCATTTACAATTTTTCCCTGGGTAAAAATTTGATGATTAATTTCTTCTAAATATAAATACATATTTTAGTTTAATTTCATTAGCTTTTCAATCACAACAGATCACGTAGTACATATTGATACTTGTAATATTTTTGCTGTTCAAGGCATTTTATTTTGTAAGTTAGGGCACAGAAGCAGCTTTTTGACTTAAAAGATCAAAGGCGATCACTGAATTACCCTCTCAGTATGTCATTAAGGTCTGCAGAGGCCTGGTTGTGAACCATTTGTTTAATTGAGGTGTGTTTAACCAAGAGAGAAAAAAAAAAAACCTTCGGAATGTAACGTCACAAATCAGCAAGCACCGCCTATCACATAGCAACCACAGTCAAGCCCAGCCCGTTACCTGGCAACCCAAGTTGAGCTTCAGCATTGGGTCAGTTGGTTTCATTTATATGCCGTGGCTGCTGGAAAAGACAACTGTTTTGTTGTTGACTTAACATCCAGAAACCACTTTCTGCATTATTGTTGATTGTGCATGAGGCTCCACTTCTGCTTTTCAAAGATGCACGGTTATATAATTGTGCATCTATTTGCAGCCATTTTCACATGCAAGTGTAAATGTTGAGTTGTGGGGCGTGGCTGCTTATTTGGATTTAAAGTGACAATACGCCTTAAACAACTCATCCTGAAAGGACCTCAAATCGGCAGAACTGACCCGACTAAAATCTCATTATAAAGAAAACTTTGTGGATTAAATCTAATGAACATGTTGACCTATCTTAACCTGTTCCAGGAAGCATAACAGGTTGCCTTTAAGGACAAGGATTTGCCAAACCTGCTTTAGATCAAACCACATCCATGCCTTAGAATGGTCCAGTGAAACCCCAGACCAAAATTTTAAATTTGTTGCAAAACGTCCAAGATGGACAGAAACTTTAGCCTCTAGGTTTTTATTGCACATGTAGAAGTATTTTTTCCTAAATTTCTTGTGTTGTCTCCAGATTTTGACTTCACCGGCTGGCCGTCCTCCTTCTCCACCCCGTCCTCCGACATGGACCCATCCTCAGTGACGCTGGTGTCGGAGAAGGACAAGGACAACGCCTGGCTGTACACGCTGGACCCCATCCTCCTCACCATCATCGTGATGAGCTCGCTGGGCGTCCTGTTGGGAGCCGTGTGCGCCGGCCTGCTCCTGTACTGCACGTGCTCGTACAGCGGGCTCTCCTCGCGCTCCTCCACGACGCTAGAGAACTACAACTTTGAGCTGTACGACGGGATCAAGCACAAAGTGAAGATAAACCAGCAGCGGTGCTGCTCGGAGGCATGAGGAATGACGGACATCCCCTGAAGATTTTTTCTTCCTTCTTATTTGGACAGAGACATGAAAAAGAAGCCCTATCTGAAATTTCAACCCTCGTCCCTGCCTGAAATCTTGCTACTCCTTTGCTGTGATGTCAAACGGGGGTAACACTGAACTCTCTATGTGCTGGCGGTGGGGGGTCTAGAGCGAAGGAACGTCTGATCCCTGATTCCCCTTAAGCAACTGAGTCCCTTTTCTCCTCTGCCTGCAGGAGAAACCTGCTCGATTCTAAAAGCCTGTGAATGAATGATTGAATGAAGGAATGAAATAAAAGAATATAAATGACTGAAGTACCATAAGATACATCCCACCAACCACTGGAATGAAGTGGACTTCAGCACCCATGACAATCTGGACATTTAGACGTCAAATGGCAGCACAGTCTGGGGTGTTCTAGTTACGAATTTCTGAACGGTACTTCGCAGAACTTTAGATGTTTTTCCTCATCTTTCAAAAGAAGATGGGTTGAAAAAATCTAAGTGTTTGCATCCGATTGCTTGTGAAGACTTCTCCTCCAGTGGTCTGTTTTAATCTGGGTACTTTTGACTCAAATCAACACATATCAAGTGAATGCCTACCATTCTATATAGCTTAAAAAGGAAATGACGTAAAAGAATCGAGACCTTTTTTTTTTTTCAGTGATAAAGGAAAAGGAGGCAAATATTTTCTTTCCCTTTCGTTTTGTTTCTGAAAGTTTCTGGTATGAGTTCTGTGAGTTTTAAACGTCAATAAGCCTGCCATGCGGCGCCCGCTAGCTCCTTTGTCCGCCTTCGGTCTGCGCTTTGTGAAACCAGTGGCATAGAGAAGTAATGGTGACTGTTTTTGTTCTGTTTTAGACTTGTGTCCACTTGGATGAAAAAAAAAGGTGAAGAAAAAGCGAGCTTCAGTTCATAGCAGCCATGTAGAGCTTTTTATGCCATTTTTAGACCTTTCTTTTAGAGTTTTGTTGAACTCCATGGTCTTAGCTGTTTCTTTAGTCCTTTTTCTATTTTACATTTCCCATTACAGATTATCAGTCTAAGAGTAGGGAAAAGTTATACTCAAGACAGAAAATCAGAGTTTTATCAAAAAAAAAAAAACAAATCTAACATGCTGTTATGGAGTTGTGCTTTAGATTCAGTATTCTAGAGTTTTTGGTTTTTTGGTATATATATATCTATATTTTTTTGCTTTTCAGACTGTATGATGCCCAAATGATGGACAGACACTGTGTAAACAAAATGTCAGTAATTATTTTATTGCAACCTATGGATTGCCAAAGAGCTGTGTATGTGCTCAGTGGGTCTGAACAAGTGTTAAATGAGGCTGGGCGGACTGGGAGTGATGGAACGACATGGTGTTGTAGCATCGCTCTCAATCCTAAGAGGCCTGTTTCGGGGCAAAAATACAGAAAGATGACTGAACGTGAGGATTGGGAATCATACCGTTGACTTCTTTAGACACACAATCGAGCCTTAAGCAAATTACAGTATACGCTGTATTGGAGGACAGCCATTACGGAGGGCCAGTGCTGCTGGAGAGACTGATGCTTCAAATGAGACACACACTCACATCTACACACACTATATCTACGCTCTTCTGTTTTCAGGACTTTACGTAATCCTCAGGCCCACACCTCAACTTTAAAGGTGGAGTTTGGTTTGTTTGACGTTATGTAGAGTAGGTCTGAGCTGCGAGTATCTTACCTGCAGCAGGAATCTCAGTTTGGAGAACCAAAAACAAATCACATTTTTCTTTTTCCAGTAACATCATGTTTTTATTGCAGTTTCCCAATGTCTACATGTTGGACCTAAATAATTTGAAATAATTACTAAAACATATTTGAGAGTTTTGACTAAATCAAAAAATACTGTAATAATTCCAAATGAGAACTAAACCCCTCAGCTAAAATTCACTTTGTTATTTGACACCTTTTTTATTTTTGCAGTCGTTTTGTAAGTGACTATTTTGGGGTACAAAATGATACAAGTACACATTTTCTACCAGCTATGCATCAAGTGTTTGAAAGCGTATTTCTGTAATCTAATCTTAGTCTATTGTAAGGACATGTGGCAACGTAACTACAAAAATATTGTCGCCCCTGCTCAAATCAGTTATTTTAATTTCATCCTGGGTCATAATCGGTTAGATTTTATAAGGAAACATCAAATGCAGTACAAGGTTTTCACTGAATAATATGCAAATCACATTAGATTTGAGCTTTTTCAATGGCCATTAATCATAATAATTCATAAAAACGCAAAGGTACAAAGAAGAATATATAGATTTACCATGGTTTAACAATTTTGTTTGTTTATCTGGGCAGTTGTAATATTTTCAATGCATTCGTAATATTGTGTGCCCATTAGCCATTATTGAACATGTCGTGATTGAGAAAATTTTTAAAAAGTAAAACTGTTCAAACTGTTGAAAAAGTGCTTGATAGTTTTTTGGCTTTAGTTGTTCCATATATGGAAAATTTCCTTTTTAAGTGGAACTTTAGTTAGCTTAGCTCTCCTTTGAAAATTCATCTCTGATTCTCCAAACTGAGATTACTCTGACTGCTTTCTAATGCAAATAAAACTCCACTATTACTCCACACAATCCCACTTAAAACACACAAATCATGTATTTATTGTAAACTAAAGATCAAACCCTAAACTTATCCGTTTAAATTTCTATGTCTAGTATTTTGGTTCCCATGTTTCACATCTTAGAATTTATTTCAGTTCTGATACCTGACAAATAAAAGCTCAACAAAAGACACAGAGGAGGTCAGAAAGAAAGTAACATATGACAATGGTTATGTTTATTTATCAGAAAAAAAATCAAAATAGGTCCAGACTTTATTCAGTAGGAAAAACTAGACTTAAACACATAGGCATAGTAACTTTTCAGACTCATTTTCCAATTTTATTAAGAAGAGCACATAAAAAATCAGAGCTAAATGAAAATGTTACAGTTTTTCTTGTGGCCTTGTGCTGTTGAGCTGGTGACAGAAAATTCAGATGAGGTGCCTTTAATGCTTCACATAGTATAAAATATCAACAAAATATTTACAGTGAAAAATAATCACATCTGTCCTGTAATATGTCATTTATAATGTTTTAAAAGGTTTGTGCAAATCATGAAGGATAGAGAAGAATGCTGTGCAGCTAGTCTGACTTTCCAAGGTTGGTATTGACTGATTTTCATAAAGCGCTAATCATAAGCATTAGTTCTGTTAACATGCTATACCAACATTAGCAGAAGCTAATGCTAAAGCACTAGTTAAGCTAATGTTGATACCCAACATGTGTTGCAACATATAGTATATCGCCCTAAGCAGGGTCACATTTGTTATTTTACACCCACATGTATGGTTGCGTTTCAGGAAGTGCTTCTTTCAAACACAGTTTATTTCAGTCATATAGTTGTTGAGTGTTGCTAATTCTGTGCTGATTTTGCCTAATTGTCCATTTCTGGCTTCAGTCGGCAGATTTTAAATTGTTTGCCAGTTCTACAGCGATGCGTTCCGGGTACAGAATAATCATCATTTGCTTCACCGCAACAACAAAAGATGGGCGGGAAACGTGAGGCGAGGAAATTCCTTGAACTGCACGCGTAAACAGTCTTCAAACACTTCAAAATAAGAGCATGAACATATAAATGTCTAGCTACTTGAAGAGTTTTCAATAGTCGACACCCAAAACTTCAACACAGATGTTAAAGTTTAAAAAACCGCTAAGTACATTAGCACTTTAGAATTTATCTGGAAAAATAATTTAGGGGAAACTAAGTGCGCTTAACAATTTCAAAGTTAACAAAAACACTAAGGCGCTAAACGAAAGATTAGCTCTGTTGTTAGCGCTAATCTGCTGATTAGAAGTAAAAGTATTTATGACCAGATGACTAAAAATAAGAAACACCCTGTTGGAAAACCCTTCAAATCCACAAAATACATTGAACTATTGAACTTAAAGAGATGTGAATATTACTTTTTTCTCTTACTGTATTTAAAGCACTGAATGGACTTTTTTTTAGGGATTTCTAAAGCAACAGAAAATGAGAAGCCATGAAAGTTAAAAAAATATATATTACCAGAAAACTGGGCATGTTATTCACATTCTATTTATTAAAACTTGGTCCTCCGAAGAGATATGAGGCTGGTGGTGGTGAGGAGTGACAACGTCGTCTTCAGAATCAGACACAGACCTCTCCCTGTTTTTCACTCTCTATGTTCACGTTTCACTCTGCTAGATGATCAGATTTCGTCAAGTCCTTCTGAGTCTCTGTGTTCCCTGTGAATCCAATAGGATTTGGGTCACACTTGTCAGAAAAGTGGAAGTAAAGGAGAGAAACGAGTTGCATCTTTGCCTGGAGCCCATTTGTTCTCTGTCTTCGATTTCCTCTTCCGTCTCTCGACTGTCATAGGCATGCGTTAATGTCGCCATAAAATGCACACAGAGAGTAAACGCATCATCAGAAGTTGCTAAATGATTGCCAAAAAGACCCATGAGAGAGAGAGAGAGAGAGAGAGAGAGAGAGAGAGAGAGAGAGAGAATAAGGGAACAAAAGAAAGAGATGAAGAAATTTCTCTCCATAATTGTTTTTATTATTATTATTTGGACTGTTTTCCAAGTGCCTTGGAGCTTTCTATCTTTTTTGATCTCTGACTCTTTCTCTTTCCCTACTGATGTCTCACTCTGACTCTTCTCTTACACACAATGCAACCAAAACATCAATGAGTGAGCAGTGAGTACATGTGCAAGGTTAACCTGTTCTGTCTCCCGCTTGGCTTGGCTTCATTTCCCTCTGAACACCCAGATAGTATTACCTCTTCTGTCTTTGAAGGCTACACACAGGCACACATATTGACTTATGCACAACTGACTGACACAAACACAGTACATTATGACACACCGACGGCACTGGCCAGAAAACTCAAACTGTTGTTTGTAGACTTTGTACAGAAGAATTTCTTTTTTTAATGTTATTATTATTTAATAAAGGCTAAATAACAAGTAATTGCTTTGTATGTGCTTTTCTTGTTGTTTGTTTATGCTTAAGATGTTAATTTCATGCAACCCTAGAATGACTAATAATTTTCATAATGAATATGCAAATAGTCTTCAGACTCCAAGACATCAAAGACTAGAAAAATCTACAAGTCTTCCACCTTTGAAATGGTTTATTATATATTTTTGAATGCTCAGTAATGATATACAGCACACCATAGCAGTTGTTTATCAATTTAATTGAATTCAATCTTCTTATCACCAATTCACAACAAATACCATCTCAAGGGAGCAGATTAATTTCATATACAATTATACTATTTATCATTTTCATTATGTACAGTCCAGTCATGCACAGATTCAGATCTAATTGCATGCAGTCAAATGCTGCATAAGCTATTGAATCATTACATTTGCAGCAATACTTTATCCTGAGTAAGCATGCGGTGACAGTAGAGAGAAAGAACTCTATTTTAACAGGAAGTTCTCCAGCAGAAGTGGAATTGGTACCACTGACAGTGACTGGCTAGGGGTTTAGATGGCAGGAAGGAGACATTGAAAAAACACAGAAACTATGGCCAATGACTATTTTTTTTATAAAATAAGAAAGAAAAGCTTTCTAAGTGGCTCCAGTTAGGGGAGAGAGACAGTTAAACACCCAAGTGCCAAACCAGGTGTACTTTCTATGGGAAAGTTTAGCAAATCATGACCAAACAAGTCATTTGAAAGTGTTTTGAACCATTTTTACTCAAACCCTTTTCCACAGCGTCTTAGGGTGACACCTGCTGGCACAATGATGTACAGCCTTTTAAGGGTTGCTGATTAAACTTTGTATCTCCACATCACAACCAAAGTAACATTTTTATTCTCAAGAATCCATATGAAATGACTTTATGAGGCTCTAGGTGTAGATACATGTTATTACAATATAACGTACAATATGAATCAGGTCGGAAAACACAGTGAAATCCCCCGGTGCATCATCAAGTTCCTGGCCAGTTAAATAATCAGGAGAATAAGAATTGTATTAACTTCATGATCTTTGTAGTAAATAACATGGAAAAGATACATGCTGCACATATTTGCATGTTGAGCAGCTCATTTTGCAGCCCACACACACCTCTCGCTGCCTCAGCAGGACACTCATACCCACACATAACATTTCATGTTTCCAACTTCTTTTCTTGTTCTCAATGTTTAAATAGACTTTATTCAACAAAAAACTGTGACTTACTGTTATTACAGGATTAAGGAAGTAAGTTTACATTGAAGAAATATTTATAAATCAAATAGCTACAACAGTTAGCTTCATCTATGGCTTTAGGAAACTCAAATAATCATCACTATGTAGTTTTAGAGTAAAGTTTTGCCTTTGATAACCTCATTCAATGACTTTCAAGTCATTTTGATGTGCTAATAGACTTTTTCAGCCAGTTTAAGCGTTTCAAACATCATTTTGTGCTGCACTACTTGCAGGATATGATACATCATATCAATGTATAGCATGCTTTGCATTGATGGATGACTTCTCATTGCTTCTCAAGGCCAAATATACTGCTCAACGTAGCAGAGAGCAGAGTGGGCAGAGACTTTATCAGTCTCACCCTTGTAGTCCAGAAAGCTGGAAATGAGTGGAGGTGTAATGAACTGCTGACAACAGCTGCATCATTTGATAATGTGCACAAAAAGCAAAACTTATTGTAGATGTTTTCATACCCTCTGAACTATTTAATTGTTGTTATGTTATCTCTATCCTATAAAAGCTGATTGTTGGTCATCCAAACTTCGACAAAGCATACGCGTCACCTGCAACCGCATATAATAAAGTCTGTATTGTTTGTATCAGCCCTCTAATTATCTATGGTACCAACACCACTGCCCACCTGCATCAGCATTTCTTCACCGTTTTCTTGTTCTTGTTTCACTTCTCCCTCATTTATCTGTCCATCATCCCACTGCTCCTCTTCTCCCCAGGAGACTGACCTGATTCTCACGCTTCTTCTGACACAAAACAGCCAATTGCACACAGAAGATGTCTATGCCAAGCACAAGTGTCAAACATTTCTGCACACTCCGAGTTGAACAGAGGCTTACACAACAAACTGGAGCACGGCGGCGTAAAGCCCATGGATGCACACGAGCACTTCAGACAGGTCTCTTGTGGCTGGCATTTGCTGAGAGTGTAACCTACTAACACGGATTTTCTTCTCTCTGCTTAGCAGCACAAATCACTGATCAAACACACATGTACACAACAAACTTCAGCTACTTCAGCTTGTTTCACTGCTATACTGGTGATTAAAATTTTTAAAATAAACAGGATTACACCTTAAACAAGAGAAACATCAAACATTTATGTTGTTTTAGGTTGTATTAAAATGTTCAGACTAATTCAATTTAAATTAATGAACACTTTGAGATAGAACGCTTTTATAGAAAAACACCCTTTTCGCTGTCGGTGCAGTTTATCGGGGTCCAAACGTTGGAGGCGTCTAAACAGATGGACAAGAATCGCTCTCCGTTGTGACCCCCTGAAGCTTGTCCTCCTCAGGGAAACTGAAGTGTTTCCATGCCAACCAAATGACACATTTTCTCCAGAGTATCTTGAGTTTGCCCTGGGCTCTTCTTAAGGCAGAAAATATCCAAAATACCTCGCTCGGGAGAATGCCATGAGAGAAAACCCAATTTCAGTATTTTAGCTTCGACTCGCATTGTGAGGCAATGACAGAAGTCAACAGCCACCAGTAAAGTGCAATTAACAAAAATATAAATGATGGGGATGCCAGGAGTTTAAGTGACGCCTCTTACTCCAAAGTTTTTTAGGGTTAATGTAATAAAATATTTTACTTCTCAGTGGCTATTAGAATAACTTTTCAACATAATACAGGGTTTATTCTGAGATAGCTAGCTAGATTTAAGGTAATTGTCTTATGTCTAGCTAGCTTAAACGAGCTAACTCTACCTAACTCTCCTTCAGAATAGCTCTGTATTGTATTCAAAAGTTATCCTAATCCTAATCTCCACAAAATTGTCCTTCTATCGTTCTAGCTAGCTATCTAGCTGATATATATCTAGCTGGAACAATAGGCATGCATAGATGGATGGATGGACGGACGGACAGATAGATCACACAGATGATAGATCAGCATCAACAACTGAAGTCCTGTTTGTCTGAAAACTGCCCATGAGCTCCTAATAAATCAGAAAATTAATTCAAAAAGCTAAAGAAAAAAAAGTACACATAATTCTGCCACATTAGCTGCTGAGTTATCCTTTGGAGAACCATTCTTCTTAACATAATATCCTCTACAAATATTACATTTGCATAATAAGCATCAGTGCACTACCAACAAATCCCGATAAACAAAATTTATTGAAGTAAAAACTCACAATTTACATCACGTAGATCAATATTTCTGCTTCACTGAGGCCCCTCTAAGCATGCTGAGGAACACTATCTGCCTTTTCATTTTTTTATTTTTCATGTGGGCATTATTATAATCCACACAGTGCAACTTGCAGATGTGATTTTTCTGTTATTTTTCTAGAATTACATTGTAGATGTAATTATAGAAAAGGTGTAATGAACACTCTCCTCCATGCTAATGACTCATCCAACATTAAATGTTCATATATCTTTTTTCTCCTGAATATAACGTCACTTTCTTAAAGCTGCACTAATAATGGCTTAAATAATCAGGACTGAAAAACAGTTTCAAAATAATGAGTTTCAAATTTGGTTTCTGAACTCCAGCTGAATCCTTTATTTGCAAAGTGAATGTATGCTAAGCTCACATGTCTCCTTCAGTGTTTATAATTCACATCCTTGTTTTATCTTCCCCACCTGTGTGGGTTTCTTCAGGGAGAGAGCCTGTTCGCAGTCTTGGCAGCTTCCAGCAGCCTGCGCTGCTAAAGTCCCACTCTCACCGGCTGCACGCTGCGAAATCAAATTACATTTCATCAGACAAAAGCTTTTTATTTCTCGATACACATGTTCAAGTTGGATTGTTGTAAATCTCATCACAGCATAAGGTTTATTGCTTTCGCCTCTCTGGCTTTTCATGCTTTTGGCTGTTGGCCAGATACTTGTAGCCGTCCCTGAAAAATTTGGCAAATCAAAAATTTACACTAAAGCTGTGACGCTCACCAGAGAGGAAAAAAATAATTATTCACTCCTTATCATTCAGGATTTGGTTCCCTGTCTTTATTTTACACCCATCAGTGTTCTCATTCATGTTTTAAACTTGTTATTCTTTATTTCCTTCATTTAAGTGCTGAGAAATATTCTTTGCTCCTTACAGATTTATTTTTTCTTAAATCTTTCATCAACTGCAATTACAAATATAGAATAGCTTAGTCGATATCATTAGTTAATATATTTTAAAAAGGTTCATTACATACCCAAAAAAAATGAGCATATTGTTACATTTGTAGTAAAACTGATAGCATTTCAGAAATGAAGAGTTTAAGGATTTTGAAAAGGTCTAGTCAAAGTTGAGACTTAAATCCAATTGAGATGGTGTCATATATCTTTCAATCCGCTGTTTATTATCAAACACTATCCTGTGCGACTGCTTTAAAGTGAATGTATAAAGAAAAGATCACTATGGTTGCTCCATAGTGATCCAAAGACTCATCGTGAATCATCACAAACACTTGGTGACAGTTGTTTCAGGGGCAATTACTTTCTCACATACATACAGGTTATTTTGAATAGGTTTTTTTTTCCATTAATAAGTTAAACAATCATTTAAAAACTACTTTTTGTTAGTAAATGGGAACGTTTTGGTCTGAAAAAAAAACATTTATCTGATGATGTAGGAGATTTAAAAAGTCACAAAAATGCAACAACAGCAGAAATGGTCAGACTTTTTCACTGCACTGAACTTTAAATGCTTATTTGCTTCTGGAGTCGTTTTTCGTCTCTCACAGTTTATGATCTTCCTCACTGTTTAATATTCAGTCATTATTGAATCTGTGAAACATCCCTGCCAGTGCAGACTCATTCTGTTATGATGATATCAGTCTTTCCACTCAGAAGCCTCTAGTTTAGACAAAGCTTTTTGCTTGGCCATTGACATTTGAGCTTTTAGAGGCGGCTGTTGACATCGAGTAGGTGGTTTTCCACTCTTGAAGGACTTAGTGCAGGAATGTGTGTGTGAGTGTCTGTTTTGGTTAACGACAATTAAGGCAGGAGCAAAATCAGACACATAAATAAATATCAAAATGATCCTATTTGAAAATAAAAAACATACAAAATCCAACATATATCACAAGCAAGACAACACACTCTGGTATGACTGCTGACTTAGTTCCCCATAAATGGCAACAATAGTCTTCAACAGGCCCTCTTGGGGAGCTGCAGAGTGGTCCGCCATGGAGCCAAGTCTTTCATCTGGGTAGGTGGTGCAAGTGTTTAAAGGGGTGTTGCTGGCACCGGCAGCAAAATGCCTGTGTTTAGCACTCGCTGTTCTACCACACACTGCCGACTAACTTCACTTAGCTGCAACTGTACCCACACACACCTGTCAATATGTGTTGGATCAAACACAGCCTGCCTGCAGAGCTGCCTCTCACTCTGTAAGCTGTTCGCAGTGGATTTATCCGTTCCTTTAAAACTTGGTTTGAGGTTTTTTTGGTGCTTTCAGGTGTCAAGGAAAGAGGTGGGTTTTTTGATGGTATTCTGACATTGTTTTTAGAAATGAATTTTTGAACAAACTCACACCAGCTTTACATTACTTAAGTTGTCCAAGCGCAGGGAACTAATTTATTTCAAACCATTCGAAACATTTGAAAATGTAAGTTCACCTGCTGCCCTGAAAATGCAGCTAAAGTCAACTAGAAAATAGATTTTAGTTTTTGTTTTTACTCAGAAAATAAATTTATCAAGTTGATCAAACAAGTTTGTCAACACTGCAAAAACACTAAATTTGAGTAATTTTGGTTTTTCTCAATACACTTGGAATAAGATAATAAATTACTTTTCTGCACAAATTAGAAGCTTTTTTTAAGTCAATATTTCTGTAGCATTGAGGAAAGTGTAGTTTCACTGGCAGATTATTTCACTTATAACAAAGGAAACATGGCTTGTAAAAAAAACTATTTTCTAGAACATTTCTGAGATTAATCTCTATTTTTAGTTTTTTCTAGCAAATTCTTGACTGAACTCAGTCTTTGTAGACAATTTCTGAGATTATTTTCTAAATGTCTGAGTTTTGGGTAGAAATATTCTTTTTTCTGAATCTAACGATATTGTATAATCTTGATTCATTTATATTTGTTAATATTAGCATCATTTGTTTAAATTATCTCCATTTGTATTTTTTCTTCATTAGGTCTAAAATGTGAGAGGCTGAGTTTGGAGTATGGTTTATTTCACTGACATTACCTGAAAGCTTCACTGTGCTAGTGTTCAAGTCCATTCAGTGCGAGCTGATTATTACTGCACTGCTTGGTATAGTAAGATTCAATGGGACACCCTCCTAATAAGTGAAAATACATTTTCTCTATATTTGATTATATCTGCTATATATCTAACTAAAAATGAATAAAGGGGACTATTTTCTTGAGCTGTGTCATCTCAGTACGAACTAGGGGATTGTGTTTGTGCCACAGTGTTACCTCTTTCTTTTTGCTGTTGCCTGGCAACTCCACCTCACATTGTTTGCACCAGAAAGACCAGCTGATTACATTGATCCTTACCAGTATGGTGACGAGAGTGGCTGTGACCATCCACCAGTAGAACAGAGAGGGAAACGGAGGACCCAAAGACGGGACCAGTGCAGACAGCAGTACCTGATTCACTGGAAAAAATATCCTTCATTTTTCCCTATTGTGTTCTCTTTAAAAGCCATTAGATTTATTTTTTACATTTGTGTTTCCAATGAATCAACAAAAAGTAGGTACATAAGATTCTGCAGTAGAAAAAGGAAATATTTTTGCAGTGTTTTCTGGAACAATTAAAAATAGGGGGCCGAAATACTTTAACTCTTTGGTTTAACCATCCAGCTGATCTCTGGTAATTAATCCTGCATCTTTCAATGGTCCTTGGGATGGTTTTACAACTTGACTACTTCTATGTTTACTCATTGGCCTATTTGGGTGTATGTCAGACAAGACTTTAAATGACATGTCTATGAGCAAACAACAATCTGTTTATTGCCAAACCTAGAACAATGTCGGATTTATACATAGTATGAAGAGACTCACAGAAAGCCAGTCATCAGTGGAGTAAGCACAAAATTATCCCTTTTTGTGGCTGAAAGACTGAAGTCTCACAACAAAAAATGTAAAAAAAAAAATGAAATTGTGCCATATTTTAGCAATTGTACATCTAAAGAAGCAAGGCCTCTCTGAGCTCATAATGCCATAAAAGTGATTTTTCCTTTAAGAAAATGTTCTTTTTAATGATAAGCATTGCATTATCTAGTTTCACATGCTTTGTTTTTCATTACATCTGGTGTCTATTAATCTTTCCTTGATGATGTATTGTGATTAAATAAATATGTGACTTTTACTCAAAGTAAAAGTCACAGTTTGACAAGAAGTGGCGAATTGGGACTTTAAAGTAATTTCTCCTTTTTCATAGACTACTTCTAATAAATTCAAGTTAGAGGGAAAGGGAACACTTAAAATACAGAGTTTGAGGTTACTCAACAATGTGGGATTTAGCCTAAATCTTGGCAAAGTCCCCTGAATCTGGAATATACACACCTTTTATTGTTCCCAGCTGACGCAGTCTTTACTAACAACAAATCGCACATTAGAAATGAGCACCTTCCATCTGATGACGAGGGACAGATGGATCGGCCGTCTGAATAGGAAACTTCCTGTGCATCTTCCTTTGGAGATTTCCTGGGTATGTCTAGCTTGGAGGAAACCCCAGGGCAGATCCAATACTTTCTGGAAGGACTGTACATCCCTTCAGGCTCAGGATTGCCTGGGGATCTTTCGTGAATAACTAAAGAAGATCCCTTGAGTAAGGGAATGTCTAGGATTCCTTTTATTCTAAACTTGTTATCTCTGTGATCCTAACTCAGCCAAGTGGAAGAAAAGTGGACATACAATTATTCAGTCAACATGTGTAGGTAGGCCACATTTGCTCACCCTACATGTGGGCTAACGGTGGCTTGGCTCACAATGGTCTCTGATTTCTATCGGACTTACGTGGATTGACAGAATACAATCCAAATCAGTAAACCAGTTGTGTGCTAAGTAGGTCTTAGATGGTCTGTTCAGTTCTGTCAATTCTGAGCTCCTTTCAGAATGAGCAATTTTAGAGCGTCTTGTCACTTTAAATCCACGCCAGTCAACTCAATGTTTACACTAGCACATGAAAATGGCTGAGAACAGATGTGCAATTCTACAACCATACATTTATGAAAAGCAGAAGTAAAGCCTCCGGCACAGCCAACTGGATGGTAAGTCATCGACAATTTTATTTTTCAGCAGCCATTGTAAAGTGAATACGGTGGCAAAACCAGGGTTGCTTGGTGACAGGTTGGGCTTGACTGGGGTTGCTGGGTGACGGGCTAGGGGCTGCTGGGTGAAGGGCCGTGCCAGCTGATTTGTGACGTTACCTTCCAGAGGTTTCTGAAACAATTCATTTTCCAGACACCAAAGGACACTGACTTATTTTAGAAGCAGTAGAAACTCATAAGGAAGTACAGCAACATGCAAAATGTGAGTTTTACACAATAGATCCCCTTTAAACAAATTTAGCAACATATGGGTCCCACTTTTACCAAGAGTTGACCGGCTTCAACTCTCTAAAGGCATTGAATTATGTAACATGCAGACAGTCCCATCTGGGTCCTATTTTGCAGGCTACATCCTTCTCATTTAGTCCACTTACATAAATATTGGCCAGGAAAATAATAGTAACCCAGATATTGGAACTTTAACCATTTCTTCCATGCTGTAAAACCATTTTTTTTCTAACCTTATTTTTGTTACTCATTCCTCTAGTTGTCCCTTCCAGAGAATTTGTTCTGGATTTCTTCAATAGTAATTCTTGAATTTCCCCATAAAGTCTTGACAAGTGGGAAATACTCCAGCAGCAAGCAGTTTTTGTGTTGGGTTGTAGTGAACGGTATAAAAACCAGAAGAATGACCTTTCAGAAATCCCAACCAGTAACTCGAACAGTAAAAATCAGACATTCTCATTACTTTCAGAGATAGCATCAAAGACAGATTGCAGAACCATTGTAGCCCAAAAACCTCCCGCTACTGAACAAAAAAAGGTGCCAGAAGGTGATGAAGGGATTTAAAACTGTCCTCATTTGTCTGAATAGACATTTTTTATTCTCACTTTGTGTCATTAAGTAATGGTAATTACTTAAAAATGTGTTCCTAATGAACTCCTAAAGGTATTTCAGACAATTTGCATACAAGCCATGAAATTACTATTCCTACCTGACAGCGAGAATTTGCAGTAATAGCTGCCTTTGTTCCCATTGTTTCATTTCACTTCATTCTTTCCAAATGAAAAAAGAGGCTTGTGGTGTTCTGTGATGTTTTTTAATGAAAAAAATGACACATATCCAAACTGAAGAAAAAATAAGCAATGATGTATGAGAGCAGATCTGCCATCATGCATAAAGGTTGGAATAATGCCACTGTTTTCCTGTGCATCAGTGTGTGTTTTCTATACCTGCAAGGGATGTAAGGCCACTATCAATTATTTTCTTATAATGCCCCCATGGTTAAAAATGTGAACAAAGCTCAGAAGCATCAATCACTGTTCAGAGCGTGCCTTGGTGTACTGTAAGTGGTGTTTTGTCTGTGCTTGTGCAGCGAGGTTGTTTGCACTTACTTGTGTGGTTTTCCTTGTGTGTCTCTGGGTGTGTGTTTTTGGTTTCTCCATGCTGTGCATTTACAAGCAGCTCAGGGCGATGTGCTTATTGGATTGGTGACAGATTGGTGCATTATTCATCACCTGATGGAGAGTGACAGATGACTCCCTGTAAGAGTGTGTGTATATTTCGACGTGTTCATTTAAGAAATACATAATGGAAAGGTTGTGCTGTTATTCCAGCTGTATTTACAAATAGCTTGGACATTAAATATGTGTGTGAACATGTTTTTTTTCTCTTTGTTTCTGCCCATTGTAAGCATACAATGACTAATTATTGAAGTGAGGAAAGACCAAGGCCCTTTTTTCAAAAAGTTGACTAGTGGCCTTTTTCAGTCAAACTAAACAAGTCAGAATAAATACCTTTATTCTTTAATCTCCAAAGGATTTTCACAACAAATGCACCTAAATAAATAAGGAATTTGCAGTAGGTTTAATGTTTCAGAGTCTCTGATTGGCTTCAATGCCACATTGTTTATCTGATCTGTAATAAGTTGATGACGGCATGTTGCTGAAACGCGTCCTGTCCTTGCCCTAATTAAAACCTAAGAATATTTTTGGAGTGTTGGTTATTTTTTTATTTACATAAGGCTAAAGGAACTCTTGTACCAGTCTCAAAGACCATCCGATCCAATCACATCAGATTCGTTTTAGCAGGATCTAATCCATATACTCAGATTTATATATAAATCCAATGAAGTTCAAATCAATGAAAATACAAAATATTTTGCTCATATAATCTCATTCCAAAAAAAATTCACAATGAAATATTTACAACCACAAATTCTTGTGAGATTAAAGTAGGTGGACAAATCAAGTCAACAAAAACACTGTTTTTTTTTTTACAAGTAAATTTTTGTAACATCCATTAATAATCACAAACGTCCAAAATTTTACGAAGAACTGGTAAATACAGCAATATACTAAACTTCCAACTTCACTGAAGCACTTGTGTGATTTGTCTAAAATAAATCATGAAGCCAAAAACATGCATTTTTAGTTCAAAGACAATTTAATAGTGCTGCTTAGTACTGTATTAAGAATACCAATATGTTTTATTTTCAAGACTGCAATGAAGAATTAGGATAAGTTGTAAATCAATGGCTTTCTTTAGTCAGAATATGTCCAGATCTGACTAAACCAGAAATATTCATTAAAAAAAACTCCAACATATTTCACAAAATATTTACAGAGTTAAGTAATTGACACACTGCTTGTACTCAGCACCAGACTGGCTTGAATCATCCATCAACCTGCTAAAGTGAATAGAGTCAGCAATAGTAGGCAAGGTTCCTCTGTTTCCTGCTGAGTTAAGAGAAGGTTACTTACCCCGAACACCTTCTGCACAGCGTGATGTGTCCTTGTGTGTGCGACAAATAATGCATTTTGTACGCTTTCATGCTCGCTTTAATACGTGTGCCTTTGTGTGTCCTTTTCTGGTCTCCTCTCAGCGTGTAGTGAATGACAGCTGGTGATTTTCTGCAACAACTGTTCAGACTTGAGGAACCCCAGTGTTCAGCTGTAAATAAAAAGCTTGTTCTGATTTAAACACTGGAACCCCGCCAGTTTGTCCCTAATACATAACTTACGTCCTGCCTACAGCTCAGCAGGTAGATGTTTTCAGTGGGAAAGTTTTGATAAACCCACTGTACGCTCAAAAACCAGCAACACACAACAACAAAGTGAGTCACAGCCAAAGCTGTTGTAGCAAAAGCATAGAAAGACATTTCACAGAGGAGTTGTGCTCTGCAGGAATAAAAAGAAGCTGTCAAAATGCCAAAATCTTGCTTTATCTTAATAGCAAAAAGAAAATGGGACTGATGGATAATGAAAACAGAAAGTCGTTTTAATTACAACATGGAGTCCATAAGTGCCATTCTCTACCTGGAGTATTGTTGGCTCATTATGTTGCACCTGAATATAATTAGAGGAGGAACATCCAACAAATATACCACCTGAGGCTCCAATGCACATGCAAAGCCTGCACATTTCCAATGCTGCCAACTGGTAAAACATAAAAATTTAATTTGTAAATGTAAAAAGATGGGGTTTGGACCTCTGAGCAACGTGACAAGTCTTTCATTGTGTTTGAACTCTTTTTCCAGTGTCATGATTAAAAAAAAAACATGCAAAAGTTGTAGCCCATGTCTGGGATACATCTGTGTGTGATGGATCTGAAAGCAATGACACCATCTGCAGTCCAAGACATTGGACTCTCCCCCCACACTCTGGGGTGGCTTTGCATCACTGTCCTTTGGTTATCCATATTTCATGTGCACATTTCTCAATGTAGGGAACTTTAATACAACAACACCCTTTGTGATGTAATTTCTATGTCAAGTTTGGTTCAGTTGAAGGTTGCAGAGATTCTAATGTTAACTGATTTTTAATGACTTCTCACATTAACAGGCTTATTCATGTGGGATTTTAATTGCATTTTTTATTTAATGGACACATTGCAATTGCAAAAAATGATTGTTTTGTTTTTTGTTGTTGTTTTGTTTGTTTTCTTTTTCAGATTTTGTTAAAGTTAAAGTTTTGCAAACATTTGTAATGGAAACACAATCCAGCCCAATCCAATTGACTCCAATCCAAAACAATCAAGTCTTGTTTGAATCTGACTATAGTCTTCAAATTTTACAGAAATGTAACATGTTAACTTTATCTTTTCCACCTCTTAAAGAAAATCCTAGCTGTCAGCAGTTACAGCTCTTTTGACAGTAAAAAAAAATCTTGATCCAAAAACTCAGTTCTCTTTTTGCTCAAGATCCTTTATTTTTCTTCCAATGATATATATATTTAATTTATTTGATGGATTTAAGGTTCCCTTTTGTCACACACAGCCAGATTGGTGTCCCACCATATTTGTGTTTGGCCCCTTCATTTTAATTTTATCTAGAGTTTGAATAAACATCAAATCTCCAGTGGTTCTCTTATCTATTATCAATTTGACAAAGGCAAAATATTCTATGAACATAAAACCTGAAGAAATTGTTCCCAGCTTTTCTGTAAAAATAGATTTGAAAGTAAAATATTGTCATTTTACACATTTATTTTTCTGTTCAGGTTTGCAGAATTCTGTGACGGCTATATTGGTTTTGCATCATAGAGATAAATTATCCAGGTTTATTTTCATTTGTCAAAGAACCTAAATTATTCACGATAAGAGTCACCAGTGTGTTTTATTTCTGCCAACTACCCTTGCTTTTGCTCAATAAATTCTTCATCTTTCTCGTGTTTTCTTCATATTTGCTTTCGTACACATCTGTCCTCTTCCTCTCCTCTCCGTGATTCACTCCCTACAGGCAATGGCGGCCCTTCTCTTATGAGAACCCTAGATCTCAGTCACAACTTTTACAGAGGCTCAATATTGTACAATCTATCACTCTGCACTGAGCTGCAGGCAGCATCAGCCTCAGAGGACGGGGAACAAGATTTACAACAGAGGATGACGCCCTGAGTAGGTGGTGGGAGGACAGACAAAGGGAGATGGAGATGCTATTGGACATACTGAGACAGAGAGGAATCCATGCTGGAAAGTATTCAAAGGGGGGAGGGATGATGAAGGAAACGTGTTCTTTAGAGATGGAGGAAGGGGAAAGATGGATGTGAAAAAGAAAAGTAAGCAGAAACATAGGTGTATGGGAAGAGAGCGCTAATGAGGAAGAGGGATTGAAAGTATAATGATGGTGTGAAAGTGTGTGTGTGTGCATGACAGATGTGGTGCTTAAAGGCCAATCCAGGGCTGTGTGTTCATTAGGCGTTTAGTAAAAAGTGAGTCTGTGAAAATATTTGTGTATTCACTATAACCATCTGTGTTAGAGTCGTTGATGATTGACTGTAGCTGATACATTATATTCCCTCAGACACATGGAATTGAGTGACATTAATCCACAGGATTTTATGTGATTTTGACTCACCCTAAACAAATATGACAGCTTAAACTTTTCTTGGAGCGTTTTCAGCAAGGTTTAGGACAGTGTTTAAAGGAACCTTCAACCATTCTTTCAGAGAAGTATTTGTGAGGTGAGACACTGATGCCGACGAGAAGACCTGGCTCTAGGTCTCTTCTGTAATTGAGTGAACTGTGTTCTGTCAGCTTGAGGTCAACACTGTGTGAAGGCGGTCATATGTTTCCACGCCTAACTCATTCGTCCATGTCTTTATGGAACTTGTTTTGTGCATGGTAAGGACTCATGTTACAGCATGAAGTAACCATCATAAAACTGTTCCCACACATCTAGGAGCCTGAAATTAACCAAAATGTCTTGGTATACTGTAGCAATAAATGCTGCACACGGCAACTAAGGGCAAACCCAGCTTGTTACAAACAGCCCCACACCGTAACCTTCTCTGTATCACACCTTACACTTGACACAATGCAGTCAGGTAAAGGCCGTTCTCTCGTCTTTTGGATTGCCAAATTTGACCTGGGCATGTTTGATTCTCATCTCCCTTCGGTCTCCTATCTGGGATTTCTCCCAGTGATCTGGTTGAATTTCAACCGGGCCAATCAGGGAGCAGAAAGAGGAACGATGACGTTGAGCTTCTGTGCTGTTTTTGAATTGTAGTCTGACTGTGGTTGTAGTTTGTTCACTTCCTCCACCGCTATTGCCAAAGTCATTCAGTCCGTGTTGGCTATGCTTCCAAATATAAAGTCGACGCAAGAGGAATGTATATGACATTTTATTGCTAGATAATATGTCATAACAGAGTTGTTTACAGTACACGCAATTTCCGGTAAACTGAAAGCCTACAGGAAGGACCAAAAATCCTGTATTTTGGTCCTCAAGACCAAACGTTGGTGATTGGGTAAAATCAAACCCAGTCAACAGAGTCCATGTTTCTCAATATCCGAGGGTCCAGACTCTCTGTACAAAGCAAAGAGCACAAGGGGCTGATTTTTACTAGACTAATTCAGATTCAAAAATCCTTTATTAATCCCAACGGGAAATTAAATGTCACAATAACCAACTTTATCCACTGTTCTTCAAAGAGTTGTTGTAGATGCTGATTGCTGAGGGTATTAGGAATCTGTTGAAATTCTACCCCTTTCCCAAGCTGGGCCAGATCTTAACATTGTCTCTGCAGCAGCACCTCTAATTACTGTTGGATATACTACTCGTACTGGCATTAATGAAAGAGTTGGGGAATGCTGCCTGTTTCAACCTGTACATCAATTGGTTACTGTACACATTTTGGATGCAGGCTATTGGAGAGACATCGCTGTCTAAGGAGTTATACAAATTACCAAGAACGACAAGTTCTTCTACTGGTGTAACTCTCCTCTGTCACAGATAATTGTATGATCTCCAGACATCTGAATGCCTTTGTTACATTCATTACTTTTTTGTATAATGTGCTTTTCCCTGTATTTTGGTTCTCCAATCACATTTTTCATGTAAAACAATCATGCTGACCCCAAATACCTTTTCTGGGGTTTATTGGTGTGGAAACAGAGGACAAGTGGAGTTTTCTTATGAATGGATTTTACAATTGGCTGAAATCACATTGATAAAAAGAGTTATCAAATCAAGAGTTATCGTTGCTGTTCTTTATCAGTTGTAACATTACAACAAATTACATGTTTTATAGATCACTTTCAAGGAAAATGGTCTTAGTTGCAATTGCTACCAAGACAAATGTGCTCAACCTTTCCATTTTCAGGCTGCCAGGGTCTTATTATATCTCTGATCCTGCAGTTACTATGACATCTTCCATAAGCAGGTCCAATTGTAATTTTTCTTGAGAAATTTAAAATCTTTGGTAAATACAAGACATTACACAAAAGGCAAATAAGTGTGACGCATCTAAGTTGATGCAATGGGACAGCGGAAAGAAAGAAGAGTGTGAATAAAAGGCAACTAGACTTCTTCTGTTGTTTCTTGAAGACATTTCATCTCTACAAAAGGCTTCTCCAGTTCTACAGATGGGTTGAAATCTACGCCTATGTACAATGAAGGGAGGTCACTCATTAAG
This sequence comes from Poecilia reticulata, assembly GCF_904066995.2. Lineage (NCBI taxonomy): Eukaryota > Metazoa > Chordata > Actinopteri > Cyprinodontiformes > Poeciliidae > Poecilia > Poecilia reticulata. Next base: position 39,215,271 of record NC_088831.1, read on the forward strand.
AAGGAATAAAGGATGTAAAAGTTGCCATGAATGACAGATGAGTTTGAAAAAAAAAATCATAGAAAGTAACGACATGAAGAACAGGGGAAACAAAAAGAAGCTACCCAACCATATTGGTGTGTGAGTATGAGAGAGTGCAAGTAAACCAACCTCAGACAGACAATTACCCCACTCCAACAGTCTGGATGCTCAACTGTTCTCAGCCTTTCCGATATAATTCACCCGTTCCGCCATGTCAAGTTTCCTATCGCGGCTCTGTAGGGCCCACCACGCCTCCCTTTCTCCTCGCTTCCAAATATGGGTATCCTGTCCCCCCATGGAGCTCAAAGGGATTATTATGTTTATGTCTGTGCTGCTCCAGTGACTCTGTGACAGAAAAGAAGAGAGATTGGCTTGCCATTTCCACCCAGCTTTCTGTGATGGCAAGCCGTCTCCAAGACTTCAGTGTGGCGCTTGTGAGACTTTGCGAATGAATATACAGAGAAAATGTGAAGAACATCAAACCTTTGTACATTTGTACTATAATTTACTCAAAAAATAAAAGTTCAAAATGTATTGATGACACATCCCTGAAATGCAATCTGCAATATCGTATTTTGCATAATAGTGTATCCTTTACCCTCTTGTCAAGTTGTAGCATTGTTTTGTTCATTTGTTCATTTCTAATATATTTGTTTTTAGTGTTCTTTTTTAACACATAATTCGTTTTATTATAATGCATTTATATTATGCTTTTTGTTTACTGATAACATAATACATAAATAGACATGGGATATGGTGTTCCTTTGGTGTTTGTTGTTAAGTTTGTAATTATATTGTCCATAAATCCTTTTTGCTATATTATTAAAATATTCAAGATATCTAATGCATGTAATGTGACAAAAAAAAACACAATTTAGCTATTTTAGCCCCACGTAAAACAACATACATAGCAAAATACAAAATACTGTGACAACAGCATAATATTTTGATATTAAATCATAATGTATAATCAATATCCAACCTCATTATATACCCTTTTAACATGTCATCAGGAAAATGCGGAATGCTATTTTACCATTAACTAAGTATTAAAATAAACAGATTTCTTTTTCTTGTTACTTTTCCAGACTTTACACATCTTCCCAAAATTACATTGTATTGTATTTTAAGTATTGTCACCTGAGAGATTATGAGAAAAAAGCCCTGGACTTCTAACATATTCACCCTAAAAGAAATGGTGTTCAGTCATTGTGAAATGTGGATAAATGTCAATGTCTAAATTGGGCCAAATGTACAAGTCAAAACAGAATAAAATGTTCAAATATAGACTTAATTTTTAATGGTATGTATGATCATATAATGTCCTGTGTAGTTTTGGCCTAAAATTCCAACATAACAAAGACATTTTATCAATATGTCACCTACAGTAACAACTTTGCTCCTAGCTAACAGTCCACTAAGAAGGATAAGGTGCATGCTAGCATGACCTTTAATCTACATAAAGGCCTACGTAACCTCCATAACCTTAAATGTCATGCAACTTGTTAAAACTGTTTTGTTGTTTGGTGTGTTAAGATTTAGGTTGTTCATATAAACTACAAAACCAACATAGCTGTGTTAGCTAGAGGGTGAGGTCGCTACGTAGCTAACCTTAACGTTCATAAATAAATTGTCCTTTATGAATGTATAACATTTTATAATGCCATTGCTGTAGGTCTAAACCCTTTTGCTAGACTTCTAACACAACACATTGTGTGGTGAGTTAGCTAATGTTCACCGAAACATTTCAGAATGACAAAAAGAACTAGCTTATTTTGCTAAACTGCAGCAAAACGTTTTATTATAGTGTTAGACTGCTCAGGCCTGTGACAAATACAAAATATTTACACATTCCTTGATTCTTTTTGAGAAAGCAGTTTCTTATTCAACAGTCAAAGATATAGAAATTGACACTGATCTGTTTATTCATGTTAAAATGCCCAATTGTTTTTCTTTAATGTAATTTGACTGCCCAATGTGAAAGCTGCAGCTTAGGGTGTGTTTTTTTAATGTAGAATCATGTTTGCCAAGTTACTAAACTGAATCCCAGAGAGGAAGAGACTGAGACAAAGAAAAAGCCTGCAGAAATAAATCCCTCCAGCACTCCAAAACACAAAAAGATAAAAACGGGTCTTTAAAAGAGTGTGTGGAAAAGTTGCCTGGCATTGAAACAGACACGCCCCATCACACAGTGTTTGAGACATTAACTTCTCTGCTCTGTTTTTTCCACTTTGCCATCATTCTTTCTCTCCCTCCCCCTTTTTATCTCTCCATCTGCTCTGCCACAGCACCTGGCCTCTTCACTTTCTCTCACTCCGTTTCCCCTCTTTTACTTCTTTTTCTCTTTTCAAGTCCTTCCTCTTTCTTTTCAGTTTTCCCAATTTTACCCGCCTTCTCTTTCTCTATTTTCTTTTAGCAAATGAACCATTTTTCTTTTCCTCTTCTGTGTTGTTTTTCCATCTGTATCTTTACTGTTACTCTCTCCTTCCCGTCTTGGCTGATTTTGCAATTTACAGCTTCAGACTTTATCACCAAATCTGCTTCTTTCTGTGTGTCCTGTGCTCTTTGGTTCTTTTCAAGACAAATTGCTCTTTTAAAACCAGCTTTTCTATCCACTCTATTCATCTCCATTCTCTGGCATTGTTTTCCAATCTTGACCTAGCATGAGTGGGCCATGTGTGGGCACAGAGTGTTAGGAGTTTCCTAAAAATTCCCAGAACAGTGGCCATATGGCGGAGCATTGAGCGAAAAGCTCTGAACATTCAGACAGACACAACACACAGTCTAACAGACGCCCAGTGTGATGGAATAAAATGTGTCCTCTGTGGCCAGTGGGCATGTCCACCACTCATTAGTTTCCCATGGAGAATTGATATTATTCTGTGAACTGCTTAGCTTACCACAGAGCATAACCCTGACCTCATGAATAGGTGGATGACATGTGTGCGAGGGAATGACTGTTCAGGGCGCAGGACGATAAAAGAGGTTAGTGAAGCATTTCAAATTTAATGTCAGTCTCATTAAAGAACAACTTAGTTTCACCTTGAATGAGAAAGAATATATCATACTGTGTCACGGATGTACAAATGTTCAATCCAAGCTGAAATCTGGACCTGAATTTTTGTTCAGGAGGTATTTTTTGGTGTCCAGATCCTGAGGCAGCAAAGTTAGACACCAAAAATAAAAACTTTTTTACCCAATAAGGTAAACTAAGGACCCGCTGAGCTACAGAGTCATTGCTAACTCAAAGCTTAGTTTGAGCAAATGCTTCTTGTAGTACAGCAATAAAAGAAAACACTGATGCAGACCAAAGTCCAGGGGGAATACAAAATCCATTTGTTATAACTTAACAAAAGGCTCTGCGAGTGCAATAATCAAAGGGAAAGACATCCAAGGACATTGATAAAAAAAAAGTTCAGGACAGTTCAACCTCTGAAAAGACAATCATGATCAAATTAATTGAAATAATTAGTTTTGCGTTTAAATCATGGAGTTTTACATAAGTTTTATGTCTAGCCCCTAAGGGATTCTGCATATGCTTAGTATTTTTTTTTTACTTTTGTTTTGATGCAAATGGTATTCAGTTTGGATAGGTTGTGTTTCTGTGGTGAGTTATTTTTTTCTGATTTTCTTTATGTTCATTTTTAATATTTTTTCATTCTCTGATGTAGAAATCCTTCTAAAGTGTGATTTCTCAATATTCAGTCTTACGTAGAGCTGAGCGATATGGCTGAAAAACGTTTCACAATACAAGCATTTTGTATCCGTCAATATCAATAATTATTGATTAGTTTTAAGTTTTCCATATCGGAAATATTACCAAACTATAGTGAAATAACCTTTCCTGTTTTATTCACAGTTTTCACTCTGCAATGTTGTTTTTCATTTCTAAGTAGTTATGAGGCACTGTGGAAAAATCGTAAACTGCTCCTGCGTAAGTTACTCAACATATTGTTGCTAGGCAACCGAAGAGTGCGTGAGTTAGAAAGTTACTCTGCAGGTTGTTGCTAGGTAACCCAAGAGTGAGTGGGTTATTTGCTAAACCCTTTCCTCTTCCTACGTCCCCCAGAATGCTGTGCGGTTCTGGATCACAGTTCAATAAAATTACTGCTCATGTGTGTACTGCGATACATATTGTTATTGATTAATGTTGCTGCCAATTTTGGACTCATCTAAGCTTGGATCAAACCCAGAACCTTCTTGCTACGAGGCTAAAGTCCAAGATGTACACACACACGACCTCTCACCCAATGACCGCTGGAGATAAACAACTACACTGAAGAGCAGGTACAGGCAACTCTGGAACCAGTTTTATCTTTGCTATGATTCAGATTTTGCGTTATCACCATGACTTTGAATGAATTTTTCTCGGTTATCTGTGACATAACAGGTATCATTCATTTTCATAGTGGTACATTAAGCTCTATTATGCATGTCTTGATGATGTGAATGCAGAGGTCGTTGTTAATGTCACTGAAATATGAATCATGATGTTGGGGGTCGTGTAAAGCTCAAGAGTGTTCTCACATTGGCTCTTTTTCTAATAAGATAATTTTTTATGCTTCTGATTCAGCCCTATTCAGTGTGTTCCTCATCATTACGCACATACCGACTAAATTAAAAAGATTACTCACTTTTGACAATTTCAGTGTTCCTTTTTACGGCTGGCCCATCTCAGCCACAGTTTGTGTAAATTAAAAATGCCAGCATGGAGCAGAAATCTTGTTTGTCTTTGTGTTTTGTGGTGTTTTGGTGTCTGCTGTGGTAGCTGAGAATTGGCTCAGCCTTGTGATAAAAGAGTCATCAGAGCAGATTAAACAGAAATCAGTGAAAGGGAAGAGTAAACAGTCCACAAAGGTTCAAAAGCATTTTAAACTGGCCATGTTTTGGCCAAGACAAGTCCGGAACTGGCCTTTACTGCTGTTATTAACAATGGGAAATAAGAGATTTTGCAGGTTTTGTCTTCTTCTTGCAAAAAGTGTTCACAACACTTGAATATTTTGGGATTGTGTCAAATTCCTCAGTCTCCAAACTAATCATGTCAGATTTTTCATTAAATTCATTTTTTTGTATCATCCTCATTGGCTGCAGTGAGTCAACCAACTCCCTGATTATGTATGCATGGTCTAATATTTGCATATGTAAAATTTGTTTGTACGAGTGTCGATTTTAGGCTAATATTAGCTTGAAGAACAAAGCGGCGAGTTTTAACTGGGGCATCTGAACATAAAAACAAACACTCGGCAAGGACAACAACTCTGCGTTCAAAAACAAGCAAACTCATCGACTCCGTCCTCTGTGCTCAGCCATCAAAGCACAGAGAAGAAGCTGAAAACTGAGTCATTCACCATCAGACTGTCTTTATCTAAACCACCATAATGATTATTAACGTCTGCTCTTCTTTTCTTTGTACACTGCCATTGAGTGTATTCATTATTATAATAATCATAAAAATGAGTGGACTACATTTTGTGTAAAAGTAAAAAGCTTAATAATATTGCGTATGCACATTTACACAACTGGTTTCTGAGAAGAAAAGAAAATCTGCTTTTAAATGGTGACATTTTCACATTTCTAAAATGTATTGTAATAATAACCCTTACTTATTGCAGACAAATTCAAGCTGCTGACCTATTTACACTCTCCTAACATCGTTGGTCCAGCTTCTCTTTTCATTGGACATCACCTTCATTTATGGTCACTGATTGGAAATGTAGACATTTTGAAATAATTTCCTTGTTATCAAGCGGTCTAATGATTATGGGGTCCTTTTACCAGCTGTGGATGGAAGAATCTCCTGTAGCAGTCTGCCTTACAGTCCATCTGAGGGAGCCTCTGACTGAACACACTTATTTTTTTGATGGTATATGAAGAAAATGCCATCTTTTTTGCACTATCATCATAGTTCTAATGGAACAACAACTTAGGGATAAAATTTTCTGAATTTGCAAATATTATGTATTTACAGTTTCTACTTTGTTATTACGTGGTAGTTACAGTTCGTAAATAAATATTTGGTGATCAGAATATAACCATTTTCAACCTGATTGAAAATGGTTTGATCAATAACAAAAAAATGATTAATGATTGCATCATACCCAGTTGGTAACACAACACTCTTCAGTGCAGAAGTTGTTACAACAGGAAGTTATTTTCGGTGTCAGTGAGGTGTTTAAAAACAAAGTCAGACGATGAGCACAAAGTGCAGGAAGTTGTTTAAAAGGAAACTGTATTTTTATACAAAAACATGTTGTTTATTCAGTCAGGCTGCTGTTACAGAGAGAAGGATTTTGGGGAGTTTTATTCGGACTTGTTCCAACATAGAAGTTCCTCTTTCTGTCATAGAATATCCAGGTTTTAAAGTTGCATTAAGGTGATGATCTACACTAGAGGAGCCACACGGTAGCTGATATTTAAAGTTAAGAATTGGTAAAACCCTGTTTTTACAGCGACTCTGAAGAAGCCCGAACTCTCTACAGACTTCAGTCCCCTTTTTCAGTGATGGTTGTTATGGAAACAATGTTTGGTGTGACAGATGCGCTCATGCCAACCAGGGGTGCAGCGAGCCACGAGGGACACTCATGGACTGAGACGGTGCCGGGGATAGATAGCTGAACAATAAGACAATCACAATGGCCCCTGTGGGTGAGGACATTCAGATTCATAAAAAGGGATCACAAATGCCAGCATGCTGGCAGGAGATGTCTCAATCTGTGATATTTTTCCACCTGAGTAAAGATGTAAAGACTTAATTAAGTGTTAAATTATTAATCATATCATTCCTGATGCACAATAAGAGGAAGTTTCAGCCATACAATGTGACTCAGTCTTTGTTTCATCATTTTGCAGCGTTTGCTGTTAGTGAGACATGCTAATTAGACATGAATAATTATATATCTATAAATATTGTTACGTTACATAGCCAAACAGTATTTTCTATTCAGTCATTCAGTGAATGATTTTATTTGGTAGTTAGATTATTTTACACAAGAGGGCAGTGTAATCCCAGAAGCAATAAGTGTGGTTCAGGTGGAAAGAGGTTTGATGTGGAGTCAGCTCTGTTTGTTCAGTGTTTGGGAACTGAACAAACAGTTCCCAAACTGTTTGTTTGGGAACCTTTGAGATGCTTCAAGTATGAATCAATATATTCGAAATGAATCAAGAAGTTACGCTCAAGTCTTCTGAGGTTTTCATGTCATTTCCTTCAGCAGTTCTTGGCGCCACAACAGGCGAGGAATAGAGCAGGTTTTTCAATTATCTTGGGTCATTTGACACAATGCATTGTGAAAGCGACATCTAACAAATTTCGCAATTTTAGTCCCCAATCGAACAAAGTCTACTATATTATCAGGTGGAAAACAGAGATTATGTGCTTAAGCATTTGTTACATTAGGATGGATATCAGTGTGTCCTCTGTGTCTCGTTAAGAGAAACTAATTCAACAACTGTTGCAATTGTAGTAGAGCACAAATTTTAAGAAACCTATATAAAAAAAAACAAAAGAATCAATAGCTTAACTAATTTTAAAATACACGAAGTGTGTTTCTGCCACTTTAGAAAGACCAATTGTTAGATTCATTACCAAACTTTTTGGGAGCAGAACAACAAAGCAAAACCTCTGGCACAGAGTTTCAAATGTTTCTTGTTTCTGCCTATTAGCTGAGTAGCTGAAGAGTCGCTTCTGCAAACAACGTGCGTTTGGGCCACTTTAAATTCAAAAATCCACCATTATTTCTGACACTCTGTCACGCACCTGTTTGAGTTGAGAACGCTAATGTTCTGAATGTATTCTGTTCTGTTTTCAGTTGTAAGAAAATGCCCTAACAAGGGCCAATATGAGGTAAACAGGTCCTCATTATTTGGTACTGCTTGACATTTGTCCAATATTTTGACCATTAAAATGTACTGAGAGCCTGCTGCTATTTGAACATTTTATCCCAGCATTTTTTTGAAAATGTGCGTGTGGACACTCCTGCAGATGTTGCACCAGGTGGGTATGCTCTTGTGTGCCTTGATAGGTCAGTGTGTGGTCTCTCTGGCACTCGAGATGCCTGGGACTACCGGTTTGGGTCCGGAAGATAACACACAGGAGAACAACCTCCTCAAAGGAGCTCTGTCAAGCTGTCTGCTCCACAGAAACCCTCTCTCTGTCTCTCTTTCTTGCCTACACACAACCCTAAAACTCTGTGTGTTTTACTTTGACTCTTGTTTTACCCACAGAAAATCTTTCAGGTTTTGAAAAAAAGAAAACACACGCACACGCACACATGTGCACGCCCACGCACACACACATACAGACATCACAGCGCGTGAATCCCCTCTGGATGGCCTGTCAGCCTTCATGGTGGCCAGACAATAAACCTGGCTCACTGACAACAAGCAACCACCACTGTCTCCTGTAGAACCCAGATATTTGCCTAACTCTAAATTATTATTATTTTTTTACATCTACTGATTTGAAGAATAATATTTTTTAAACTTTCTTCAAATAAGTTAGTTTTCATATTGTGTGTTTTTTTTGGTTTTTGAAGAACTTGCTGTTTAGATTTGGGCTAAACATTTTAAGTGTCCTTACAAAAACTTCTCACAATAGTTTGCTGGGATTTTGGCCAATTCCTCCAAGAAGATTGGTGTAAATGAGTCAGTTTTGTACAAACCGGATTCCAAAAAAGTTGGGACACTAAACAAATTGTGACTAAAAACTGAATGCAATGATGTGGAGGTGCCAACATCTAATATTTTATTCACAATAGAACACAAATCACAGATCAAAAGTTTAAACTGAGAGAATGTATCATTTTAAGGGAAAAATATGTTGTTTCAAAATTTCATGACGTCAACAAATCCCAAAAAAATTGGGACAAGACCATTTTTAACACTGTGTGGCATCTCCCCTTCTTCTTACAACACTCAACAGAGGAGACCAGTTTCTCAAGTTTAGAAATAGGAATGCTCTCCCATTCATGTCTAATACAGGCCTCTAACTGTTCAATTGTCTTGGGCCTTCTTTGTCGCACCTTCCTCTTTGTGATGCGCCAAATGTTCTCTATAGGTGAAAGATCTGGACTGCAGGCTGGACATTTCAGTACCAGGGTCCTTCTCCTACGTAGCCATGATGTTGTGATTGCTGCAGAATGTGGTCTGGCATTTTGTTGGTGAAAACTGCAGGGTCTTCCCTGAAAGAGATGACAACGTCTAGATGGGAGCATATTGTTCTAGAACCTGAACATAGTTCTCTGCATTGATGGAGCCTTTCCAGACATGCAAGCTGCCCAGGCCACCAGCACTCATGCAACCCCAGGCCATCAGTGGTGCATCCTTCTGAACGGAGTGTTGATGATAACTTGGGTTATTCTTGTCCTCTCTGGTCTGGATGACATGGCGTCCCAGTGTTCCATGAAGAACTTCAAACCGTGACTCCTCTGACCACAGAGCAGTCGTCCATTTTGCCTCACTCCATTTTAAATGACTCCTGGCCCAGTGCAAACAGCTGAGCTTGTGGAGCTTGCTTAGAAATAGCTTCCTCTTTGCACTGTAGAGTTTCAGCTGGCAGCGGCGGATGGCCCGGTGGATTGTGTTCACTGACGATGCTTTCTGGAAGTATTCCTGAGCCCAGGCTGTTATTTCCCTGAGAGTGGCATTCCTGTTGAGGTGCAGTGACGTTTAAGGGCCCGAAGATCACGAGCATCCAGTAGAGTTTTACGGCCTTGACCCTTACGCACAGCAATTGTTCCAGATTCTCTGAATCTTTTGATGATGTTATGCACGGTTGATGGTGGTAACTTAAACGTCTTTGCTATTTTACGCCGGGTAACACCATTCTGGTATTGCTGCAGTATCTTTCTGCGCAACAATGGTGGAATTGGTGATCCTCTTACCATCTTAACTTCAGAGAGACACTGACACTCTAAGAAGCTCTTTTAATACCCAATCATGTTGTCAATTGACCTAATTAGTGTTAATTGGTCTTCCAGCTGTTTGTTATGTGTTCAATTTACTTTTTCCAGCCACTTATTGCTACTTATCCCAACTTTTGGGGGATTTGTAGACACTGTGAAATTTTGAATCAACATATTTTTCCTTTTTTGGAATCCGGTTTGTAGTTGGACCTTTTTTAAAAAAAAAAAACATATTTTGAGGTCTTCCAAAAACTATTCTATAGGATTAAGATCAGATTCTTTGTGATGGCTGCTCCAAAATATTGACTTGTCTTCAAGTTACTTTGTAACACCTTTGGCAGTATTCTTTTGGGTCACTGTCCATTTGAAAGACCCATTTCTGTCCGAGCTTCAACTTCCTAGTGTGTCAAGTGGTTCCAATTTCCAAACCTTTTAGCTCCAATATGCCACACACCTAACCTGGTAAAAAAAACAACAACAAAAAAACACCCCCTTGTTGTACGCTTCGCTTCATACAGAGAGTCCTGACTCTTGACTATTTATTAAACCTGAAGGTGAGGACTATGTTGAAGTTTTAAAACTTAACGAATTGCTAATGTTTGCACCAATTCAGTGCTATGAAGCGTACTGGAAACTGTATGCGCCAAAAACAACCATCCCTCAATGAGTAGAGAGTAAATCGTGTTAATTCGATATCTGGAAACATGGCCAACGCTGACTGAACAGCTGTGTTCACTTCCTAAAACTACAGCCAGACTACAATTCTAAAACGGTGCAAAAGCCGACATCAATTGTTATTCAATTGGAGAAATTGACTTCAATGGGAGAAAGTTCAGCTGGAGCACTGAAGGGAGATGAGAATCAAACGGAATCACGTAGAAAGGCAGTGGCCACGTTACTACCTTCAGTTCAATTTCTTTTTATAGCACTATTTCGCACCAAATATTGTACATTAGAAAAAAAAGTGATCTCAATTTAATTACACATTCACCCAGCAGATTGCAATGAATCCCTAATGTGTAGCATTCACTCCTAATGGATGAGCAAGTAGCGACGGCAGAGAATCACTTGCATTTTGTTGTTGACTTTACATCAATCCTTCCTACCAAGTATGCATGTGGAGACAGTGTAGAGGGAAAAACTGTCCTCTAACATGAAGACACCTCCAGCAGAACCAAAACCTGGATCCTTCTGACACAACTGAGTGGGGGTTTGTTTGAGAAAACAGGGCACATACACAAAAATACCCAACTGGTTTACTCTCTTTCTAAATATCTTGGCTTTTTTCTTTCGATTTTCCAAAAATCTCTCTCCATCTCTCCAAGCTTTACTTTGGGTAAGATACTGAATACCGAATATTCAGTAACTTTGCGGAGCCCCACTGCAAAGAACTCAAAGCATCCCTTTAACAAATAACACTCAACACATGACAGATAAATACTAATATTTTCCTAAAGAGACACAAAGTGCTGACATAAAAACTGCTAATTAAAGCCTGTTTGGTGCGATTCAGTTCTTGTGTGGATAATGAGGCTTTTCACTGAATCTGGCACATCAACGTCTCACCTGACAGACTCACACAAGCAGACGGCACACACTCTCTGGCACAATGCAGCCCTTTAGGAATCAATTACCACTCAGTACTCACGTCTTTATCATCTCACTGTGAATATGAATGCCTTCCCCACACTGACCGGAGACACAAACACAAAGGATGTAAACCTGCTTTGAAAAGGAAGATGTGCAAGCTCATTTTGAAAATGCCAAATCTCACAAAGCTGTCTCCAAACAACACAACAGTCATTATTGCAATAATGCACAAGGAATCACGTTTGAGTCTGGTTTTTCCTCCGCGTTTACAGAGTTTACCTGTGGATATTGCAGAACATCTGGATGCAGAAAGTTTCTGGAAAAAAGAAAAAAAAAATCACTAAAAAAAAGGAGCAGGAAATTCAGCTCTTCTCTGTGCAGATGTATCGAATCTAATCAAGCTCTGTTCTTTTTTTAAAATCTGCTACAGAAACAGATGCGTGGCTCTCTCATTAGCATCCGTGGACTTCATGCAGAATGTAAACATTTATTTTAGCCAGTAATGGAAAATTAAAGAGCATTTGATTTTGCTCATTATGTGGAGGAACAAAGTATTTCACCGGTTCAGTTTCTGAACAAAATAAGTCAACAGACTTACTGAATGTTGAGACGTTTACCATTAAAAATTTATTTTTCTTTGACTTTATCAGAACAATGTGCAGGTTTTTCTACATTTGTGTTTTAAACTAGAAAGGTGTAGTGTTGATCTCGTTTAATCTGCAGGACTGGGATGCATGAGGCAATGTTCAAAACCAAACATTCACTGCAGATCTTTTTTCTAAATTAATAGGCAGCTATTAGTGTTTGTAGAAGTGTCTCAAGGATTTCACCATTTTCAAATGCTTAAGCAACAGTAAAGCAGTAACGTACAACGCCATCTTTCAGAGTTGTCTAAATTGTAAGCTAACACCATAGGCAGAAATGTTAGCATTAGTGTCAGTTGCTTTTCTTTCCAGGTGATTAAATGTTTAAATGTCATCAAGAGTATGTGCACCTAGAGGTTCGGCACCATTTTTGAACATCTAAATTAAATAATAATGGCTACACTGAGCTAAAGCACCAGAGACACTTTTCAGGAGTCCAGATCCCCTGCGACATTTGTAGAGCTTGAAGTCTGCTTTGTAAGAAACAAGAAATCAAATAATCAAAATTACAGGAGGATTATTGCAGATGTTTATGATAATACGCTCCCCCACCCCACATTCACTTAATATAAACTTGCTAAAATAATACAGCTAGGAAATTAGTCACAGTTAAAACCTACAGTGCTGATTTCTTTAGCATGTTAACATTTTTAGAGATAACAGATTTGTGCTAGGTGTCGCCACCAGCTTTGACCAAGTTTTTGCCAAAATTCTGATCATGCTTAAGCGATTGTGACCTGGCATAAGGTCTGTGTCTGAAATCAATTATTCATCTGGAAGGTGGAAGGGAAGCGGCCCATCTGCTGAGGGGAGCAGTCCTGGTTGACTTATTGAGCTGCGGGACGTTCTGCTGCCTCATAATCATCCAGCTATGCTCGGCTCTGGAACTTGGGCCAGTCGATAAAAAGTAAAGTTCCAGCAAAGACTCTGCTGTTCGTTACAAAGATTTTCTAATATGTCACTTTTCTTTAACTCACTTTAATTTAAAAATGTTTACCGAAAACCTAAAACTCGAAAATAAATGTCTCAATGGGTTTGAGGATGGATTTGGATAAGATTTCCAAACTACTCAAAAATACATTATTCTCATCAGGGAGACCATCATAATAACTACAAGGGTGTTAAGACTGATTTACATATTACACGTTGGCACATTGGGTCTGAGTTGTGCTGTAAAGTTCTACAAATCAAATAGAAAATAATAAAGACAGACTGATTTATACTTGATAAAGTCAGAAATCCAAGAAGAGAAATTAGCTGCAATCTCAGCTAAAGACTTAAATGTTTAAAATTTGATGACTGGTTTGATACACAGAGACAAATTCCCTGTACTGTAAAAGGGCTTATTCTGAGATAGCCTGGTTAATCCAGGAGCTACACTACCTCCTAGAGTTGAAAATAAGTACTGTATTTTTTAAAACTCCTACCCGTTTCATAAAGGTTCAAAAACAAAATATATTTTTAGAAACACCAGTTTATAGCTTAATGATTCTGTTTAAATGTCTACATTATGACCATATGCACGTGTTTTAAAAGCTTTTACAACTTAAAGTTTTAGTACAGTAAGCTGTTAATTGAATCCTGAACAAAACACACATTTTCTTCCATTTGTGGACATTTTCTAAAGATAATTAAAAGCACAAAGGAATAAAACGGTCCTCACAAAGTGTAAAATATTGAGCTGCAGTGCCACCTAGTGGTAGCAAGGCCAACATGCAACATGAATCACAAACGACATAAAACAGTTGGTACAAAACAGATCTGTTAGATCATTACAGTTACACATTTTTGTGTTTAATCCTTAAAGGCATTCCTTGTTTATTTATATACAATCAGTTTTGCTTGGAATTTGAAGCATATTACTAACTGTGAGCACTTTGAATTGCCTTGTTGCTGAAAATGTGCTATATAAAATGACCTTACCTCAATTTAAAATCAATATGAAGTTGGCTGGAAGTCAAAAGTGTAAAAATTGCAATTAGAAAACCAGTATTTTTCAAAATCACTAAGCAAAAAGAAATATTTTCATATTTTTCAGAAACAGAGGAACCAATACTATCTGAAAACTCCAATCTCAAAATGTGAAAAAAAAAAAAAGTTAAGCAATTAATTTCAGACTTGGCTTGACGGTTAAAGTCAAGACATTTTTAAAAGATGTGTACAACCCAATAAAATGAACGTACACCTACATGGTCAACTGGAAAAAAAGCATGAAGGGGAACTGCTTTCAAATGTAACAAGTGTGAAGCACGGTGGTGATTGCATCATGAAAGAATGAGCGGCAGTCGTTTTCTACTGTAGCAAGGTTTTACTGAGTCATGATCCAATAATACTGAACAGAAGGTTTGTAGCATTCGAGATGTCACGAGTCGATTTTCCAGTTTCGTATCTGCCACTACTTTTTAGTTAGAAACACCCAGAGGCCAAAGATCAGTAGTAACTGTACTGTATACGTAGTTTCAAAAAATATATATACTTTATATGATTCGACTTTATATCTACAGCCATAACCATTTGCTACGACATTTCTTAGATAACACAAAGTTTGAACATTTGCTGAGTATAAATTATCTACACCTGCTAGAGTAAAACAATATAAAACATTTGTCCGTTTTATTGTCTGGAAAATTACTATACATCACTGGAGTGAGTTACTAAAGTAAAAAAAGAAAATATATAGTTGGTGTCAATACTTTGCAGGGTGTAGCGGTACATGCATCTGAAATACACTGGCATATGGGAGGATCAGTCAGTTACAGGTGACCTCCGCTTTCAGGTAGAAGTGGGTGCAGCCTGTTATTTTTATTGCTTTAAATGCAAAAACAGAAAGTCAGGACATTTGGCCAGCATCTAAAGCAAGCCACTCCAAACCAATGCAAGAACGGCTAAACACAAAACTGCTTTGTCTTGGTAAAACGCAGACGTCCTGTTTTGTGTACTGCAGCAGTGAGAAGTGTTTGAAATATGTTAAGTCATATGGTCAGAATTGTGCATTTACTTTGTGGGCCATTAAACATATTTTATGGCAAGAAATTTAATTTACAATAAGCAGGGAGGACCTAAAAACTGGCAAGGATAATTTCTGATTAAAAGACAAAATGGCTTGCCGTAAATTAATGACCCAGCCATAACCGTTTTCTTTTGCACAAATAAGTCTTAAGAACAATTTGTTGGATATTTGTAAAAACAGAGATACTCATCAGGGTTCCTACACATCATTAAAGAAAAAAACATATGTACTTTTCCAGGTTTTCATTTATTAAAGGATTTTTGAGCAGAAATGTACCTTTTGGGGTTTGATATTATAATGTTTACTGTTGAACTCAAGAAGCAATTTAAACTAAAGTTGACCATTAATTCACCAGTTAATGAGATAAAGGGCTAAATCACTATTTTTTGTTGGATTAATGCTTTTTCACAACCCAGAGAGATTAGACCTCAAAAATCAGAATAGGATTCTTTTATATTAAACGGCTATTCTCTAAGGTGACGTTATGTTTATTCTTTTTGTAAATATTCATAAAGTAACAGCTTTAGTGCTTTCTTTGGCATCTAAATGTTATGAGAGCCATTTAATGAGCCACAAGGCAATTTTAAAACCCTCATCGGCAAAAGAGGCAACAAAATTAACCCAATTTGACCTTTTAAGTTATTGTGTATTTATTAGTGGGTTCTCAGAAACCCACTGTGTTTTTTCCAATGAGTTTGAAAAAACACTCAAGTTGTGATGCATAAAATCTAAATTCTTAGATAATAAAAAGGAATGAAGTATGGAAAAATGGTTTAATCCATATTTATCTAGACAAAAAAACAAAAACAAAAAAAAAAAGCTAATTTTACACTTTGAGACGAGGTATGAACCCTGTTAGTTTATGAGATTTTAACTTAAGGCATGACCTTTTAGCATTTAATTCAAACTGGATTTTTAAAGAAAGTGTATCTTTGTATTTTAGAAATTTACCAGTACACAAATGATGCCTTGTTGCTAATCTATGGTTATTTTTTTTTTCTCTTTGTTTGCAAGACAGTTGTTCACCACTTCTAAGAAGCAAAAAAAATATATCTTTTTTGCAGTTCAACCAAAAACCAAAGAGCTCTGATTTATGTACCGCTACACCCCAAAACCTTGTGACTCCAGCGGTCTAACGTTCGCTGCTTACAAAATCAGCCTCAAGAAATTTCACACTTTGTTTCTCCTTAACAGACTACTTCAGCTTTTGTGGATTTAAACGGCGTCAGACAGAAACATGTTTGAACTGCAGCATTTCCAGCATTCTTAGATCACACGTGTTGAATACATTCATTTTACATAAGGCATGAGAGAAGCTACAATATGTTAAGACAGAGGTCGAGTCCACGCAGTCCCGTCGTCACAGCTTGTCAACAGCTTTCGCTTTTGGCATTTCGATGCCCGATTTAGAAGCTAAAAGAAGTGTGTCTGATGTGTGAAAAATGTGAAAATTGTGGATCAAAAAGAAGGGGAAGAAACTTTAATTAAAAACAATAAAATAAAACTTAATATTAGTGGTTATGAGGAAGCTTACTAAACTGGATCAAAAAAAAAAAGAATTTATGCAGAGCCATTTTCTACGCCACTGAAACATCCTGGAATGGGCATTTTAAAACAAAACAAAAACACAGAAAAACATATTTATAAAACCAACTTTCTTTGAAAAGTCCAGTGTTGCAAAGAAAATCCAGTGAAGCTTTCGTATCCAGTGCTAGAGAAACTCAAAAGTGGACTTTCGAGGTTCAGGTCGGCGTCCTGGAGCAGCTCAGAGATCCAGCGGTCCCAAACGCCACGCCTACAATGAAAACTTTAAGTATCTAACACTTTGTGTCTTTCTTGTTTTCAGGTTTTAGCTCCACCCTCACAAACACAACTTGAAGATACTGACGTCACTAGAGGAGATCTGATCAGCTTGGATGGATTCAGTTAAGTGGCAGGCAGATCAACCCCCCTCCTAAAAAAACAAAAACAACCACATGCGGTTGAGATGATAATGCTGCATGTTTGCAAAAAAAAAAAAAAATTTATGAATTCATCCTATGGTGCAAGTGATTGTAAGTTCATCTGAAACGTGAAGCTGCCACAGTTTGTAGGGAAACAGTCTGGAAGAGGAGTGACTTCATCAGAGTTCGGTGGTCAGGAGGCCTCTGGGTTTGGCTCCGTCCTCCATGACGGGCGGCTGAACGTCGGCGCTGTAGGGAAACACGGCCCGTTATACGACTACCTATCGATAAAGAAGACTACTTGCTTCGCTACATTTGGGTGTCAATAAAATGGATCATAATGACTTTTCAAATTTCTTTTAGATGCAGAAAGATTTTGATTTTATCTAATGGTCAAGATTATTCCATAAACTTACACCTTTATTTAAAAAATTTATTTTCCTTCTCAACACTAACATTCAAACAGAATGGGTACTTTCAGAGAAATAAAAGGATCTTATTTAAAATTTCATATTTCCTGTTTTCTGCCGTATCAACGTTCAGAATTGCTGACCGCAACCACATAGCTTTGAAATTACATTTCAGTTTTTGTACTCAGGATGTAAAAAGGTAAATAAATGCACCTTGAAGAGAGAGCGTTACGTGGGTGAGCAGGGGCTGATGGGAGAACTGCTCCCCCATCAGCAGGGGGGAGGAGAGGAGCCACCTTAGACGACGGCTCCATGTCAATCAGCCCGTTTGTAAAGAGGCCAGCAGGCTGCTTTAGAAAAGAAGCATGGAGGTCAGTTCTTAAAACAAAGCTTACAAAATCGGTTTCATGATTTTCAATCCCAGATTAACTTTATTTGACGTACGGCTGATGCAGGAATGATCCAGCGAGGTGTGATGAGAGGTTTGGGATGCTGCAGTGGTGGCAGCTGGAACACAACAAAAAGACTCATGTTACGTCTCTAATACAGAAATAAAAAGAAAATTTGTCACCTAGTAACAAGCCTTGGACCTGGCACTCTAGTTTTTAAGCACACATGGCCAGGTAAGAGATATAACTATAATTCATTTTGGGCAGGTGACCTCATAAAGAAATAAAAATGTCTGTTTTAATGTACCATGAATGAAAGAGGAAAGAAGCGTCGAAACTCACTAGAGGAGTTGGATCAGTGAAGTCGATCAGGTTTTCAGAGAGAACACCAACGTTCTGAATATCAAATTCCTCTGCTTTAACCTGAATGGAAATAAAAAAGTTGTCACCAAAACAAAAAAAAACCAACAGAACTAAGACTGACTCCAGATTGGCTCTTAAATCCAATCAGCACCAGAACTGGACTAAAACAAGAAGTGATGGACACGATGAATCTATTCCTAACTACTTCAAATGAAACTCAGTTTCTGACTTTACCATTTTGTTTTATATTTTTATTTTATTACTTTGCAATTAATCTGCATGTTTCTAGACTCTCCCAGCAGATTCACAGTTTTAAACGAGGCAGAGTTACCTTTGGTGCCAAGCCTTCACTGACGGCGGGAATCTTGGGAACAGAAGGGTTCGAGTCCTCTGCCAACCTCTCTGTACTGGAGCGGAACAAGAGCGTACAACAGCACTAAGAATTTCACACGACGGTTAAGAAAGAAAATAAATAATCGTAATTGCAACCAGATGAACATCTTAATAATAGAGTGGTAGATTAAAACACTTCCACTGCCGTTTAAATTGCATCAATGAACCTGGAGTCGTTAACAGTTTGTGAATCTTTTGATCAAAAGTGCATCCGTGTCTGATTTTTGGTGGGGTTTTGCCAGCAGTTTCCAGGCAGAAACCAGGTCATGTGACTCACCTACGGCACACATACAGGCACTACACAAACAAACCAGCAGATGTCAGCGCAGACTACAAAGAAGATTATGGATCACTGCGTTAAGGCTGTGATGCTTGGCTTTCCGTGCCAAACATAAAAAAAACAAAAACTTTTTTCTTTTTTTAAGTTTCAACCAGAAATTATTTTTTCTACACTTCAAATAACTTTAGCCAATCCCAGGCATGCTTCCAAGTATTTATAGAGATGTTTTTAAAGAAATCATTTAGGTTCAGAGAGCAGAGTTTCCATGCATTTTTCAGGTCTTTTTCCCAGAGTTCCCAGTATTTACTACAAAGGCAATAAAGAAGTCCCATTGAATGCAAAACAAATAATTTTAATAAGTATGAAACACAAATCGCAGGATGGGTGGATAGGTAAAAAAAAAAAAAAAAAAAAACAGATGATGGAAGGAAAAAATGAATAGAAAACAGATAACAGATGGTCAAAATGGATGGATGAATAGATTGATGTTGGCTTGTTACGATAAATTGTACCATAAATTATTGCGATCAATGATAATATTATTGCTTTGTGACAATTTTCAAGTAATATATTGATAATGGTATCATAATGCTAATTCGCCCTCTCAAAGACTAATAAACATTGATTTCGTAAACAAATCTACGTACTGGACCTGGGAGACATTTTAAATATCTAAAACAAAACACAACAACCAAAAACTAATAAAAAGGAAATAAAATCCACACACAACCAAAAACATAAGAAAAATGACGTACCAAAAATGACGTAAACAAAATTGCTCTTCAAAAAATATTATTAATCAGAATGAAAATAATCAAACTCAATTTAACTTATGCGATTAATTTATTAATTTCTTATTGAGGCAGGCTAAGTTGATGAATTAAAACAAAAAACAGCAATAAATACAAAGACAACTAATCTGAAAGAAAGAAAATCACTAAATAAATAAAAACTCAAACCTCTTCCTGGGTGCAAACACACACATACCTGGCAGCTGCAGAGGAGACTAGTGAGGCCGGCTTCAGCAGGTCCCAGGAGTCTTGGGGGTCTGGTCGGCTGCTAACAGAAAGAGACGAATTACTGCCCATTCGGCCCGCGCGAACCTTCAACCTGCCAAACACAACACACACCGTTGCAGCAGCGAGCAGCAGTGTGTTACGCACAACTAGTCTAATCAGTTTGTTTTTCCTTAAAGGAAGGGATGAAACTGATTATTCTGCAGTGAGAAATTCTCAGCTCAAACAGATTATTTGTTCTGAACCAAAAACAGCAAATGTGTAACTCAATTTAACGTTGTAAAAACATAATAACACAGTTTATGACACATCTAAGACAGTTTAAACACAAAACCATTTAGTTATGTCCACTATTTATATATCCTAAAAATGTTTGCAAACATACAGAATGAGCACAACTTTTGTTCATTAATTGAACTGATTTTATGACACACACTTCCCTCCCTATAAAGTTACAACGCTCATGTAGAGTTTGCTTTATATCCAGTTTGTTTATTTTAAAACACACGACATTCAGTTATTCCCTTTTAATTACAGTCAAAAAGCTCCTTAAAAAGTAACAAAGGAGAAACCTTGTTAATGTTCTGAGTGCAGATGAGAAGTTTTGTTATTAGTTTGAACTGAAAGTGACGTAATGCTTTGAGCTTTGCTGGGAATATTCATGAATAATTAGGAGGTCAATCTGTTCTAGAAGCCAGAGTGTTGAGATCGGCTGAGAATGCAGAGAATGACTCAGTTCATGACTCAGTAGCAGGAAAGATGAGATATTTCGACAGAGAAATTTTGAGGGTTTAAGTTGTGTACATTTTCAAGTTAATATGCTTTACTGTCAGTTTTATTTAAAGTATGTCATTGTTAGGAAATATTTGTGACACTGAAATCATATTTGACCAATGTAAAAACTAATTTCTTGGAAAAAACATTTCTCCTAAAAGAAAACACAAACCAAGAGTGGAAATGCATTTTATTCCACATTTATCTGCACACCTAGATGTAGTAAACTTAGCGCTTTTCTAGATTTCTACTTACAAATCCTAAATAAATAAAGCATAATACTACATCAGTTTTCCATTATATTTTTCCTGAATCCTCATGTTTTCCATGAGATCATTTTTATTATCTAATCTTTTTATGAAACACATACCTTGCAGAGGCTTCCTGCAAGTTACAGTTCTTGTCACCAGTCATCATGAGAAGTTCCTCCTGATGCCCCTGCACAGAAAACGTAGATGTGTGCCAGTAAATGCAAAGAAAGTATGATTAAATGTATTATTATCTATTATTTTTCAGATCAAACAGTAGAGCATTGATGCTGCTGGGTTAGTTGAGTTTGTAACGTCTGGTTCTCACCTTCAGAGCAGCAGCTTCAGCTTGAGCTTGAGCTTTCAGGATGTTGCTCTTGAGATCCTCTGGGGTTCGCAGCGGAGTGGCAGCCGGACTACTTCCTGCACTGTTCAGAACGCATTTCTCTGTGAGCTTCACCACGTCGTCCTGTTGAAATTGGGATCAGAGCATGAAAAATAAAAAATAAAAAAAAGACAACACACAAATAAAATGGCTCAGCTTTAGCAGAAATGGACGCTCACCTGGTTGTTCATGGCCACATTAATGTTGACATTATTTCTTGGGGTAGCAGGAAGTGGGCTGCTCTCCAACTCCAGCTGCTTCAAACGAGCTGCTGCTTCTGAAAAGTTAATAACTCACATAAATAAACCCAACTCAATAAAATGTAAGACTGGAAAACTCTAAATATCAAAGTTGGATAAAATCATCAGTGCAAGAAAAGCTAGTTAACTAGGAAGACTATATCAGCAGCACAAAAAGGTAGCATGTTAACGGTAGCCTCAACCACCTCGAGTCACAGAATCGAATGACGTATGACAGAAAAGCCCCACAAGAAAAAAAGGTTAAGTAGTTCTGCCACAACAAAAGACCTGTAATGTATTTAAGACCAACTCGCATAAAAATAAATAAATAAATAAATAAATTAAAAAATGAATTTAAGGTCTTAATTTTAGACACATAAATTTCAGATTTTTAAAGTATAACCTGTAGTAACCTTTTTGGCCATTTGCTTTGTGCATTTTCTTTATTCATTTATTGGTTAACGCTGATGGGAAATTTCAATTTTCTGCAAATTAATGAACTAAAAAGTATTCTAAATTAAGGCAAACCAACAGTCAAAGATATTACAATAAAATTAAAAATATTTTTTCATAGGTTCCGATAGATTTATGGGTAAAACTGCAAAAGCTTTTAAATAAATTCATCTTAAATATTTGGAGCATTTCCAGTGTCTTATTAAATTATTCCTTTTGTTATTAAGAGTTCAATGTAAACATGCATTTTCCCACCAATCCAGTTGGGGAATGGCTTTTCCAACCTTACCAGCAAGACTGAGTGGATCTTCTGCAGGTACGCTGGCAGCGGCGTAAGCAGCACAGGGTCCAACCTCTTCTGCGGCTGTGATGGGAGGAACTACGGAAGCCCTGAGGACGTCGTCAATGCACGTCTCCATCAGGTCAGCAACTACAGGCAAGCTGCAGGTACAATGACAGGGACATAGTTAAAAGGATCTGCCATAAAATCACTAAATTTAGCAATAGATTAAAAAAAAAAAAAACTTATTTTTTGGTAAACAAAAATACCCAGGACCACAAAGCTTACCTCAGTTATCCACAATGAACTCAGCATTGATGGTAAAACCGCTCCATTTATCAGAAGACAACAGAATGTGAAAATGAACTCCAACATCCCCAAAAACTAAACTCAAGCAACAAAAGCGGATATAATACACATAACCTGCTGAAAAACCGTTTAATGAAGCCAAGCTGCTGTGTGAACACAAACATTCAAGGCAAGCAATAACTTCTGTGCGGGGAACAAAAAAAACAAAGCAATATTCTCAGAATTATCAGAGCTTGAAGCGAAACATTTGATACGCAGACTTTGTTACAAAAGCTCCAGCAGAGGCCTGGTATCTACCTCATATTTCTGTTGCCTGGAGATGAAACTTAACTCAAACTATGATGCATGCTACTGTCCACTGCCCAGAGTAGATGGGAATTAAAGGATAAATATTCTCAAAGACAGAAAATCCAAGTAGAAAACTGTAAAAAGCGAGAAAAACATTGCAAGTTATGAAGCAAAACAGAGGGCCTTGCACCCAGCCCTTGTACATTTTCACATTTTCTCTTGTTGAAACAACAAATAAAGGTGGTTTACTGGGACACTATGAAGAGGTAAAATGATGCATAGTTTTAAAAATAATTTCACCAGTAAAAAACTGAATGTGGTCGGCGTTTTGTTTCCCTGAAATTTTACTCTGATGTGTTTAAATAAAATTCAGTTAAACAAAATCACCTATAGAGCTTTAGATCAGCTCAAGTCCTGCAAAAACAGCATCATTATTTCCAAGAAGTTACACAACCACCTGTTTCCATACATTAGTTTATTCTTTGAAATTATTTCAAAGCATTTTAGACAGATACATAATTTGGTTGCAGTCACGTAAACGTGTTCTTAATGACTAATATTGTTAAATCACCTTCATTATTTGCTTTGTGCACAAAGAATCAGTCTACTAGACTAGCCATACTAAGCATCACAATGAATTTGAATTCCTTCCATGAAACCTTTCAGTTTAAGTACCTTATGATTCAGCATAATAAATATTTATTAAATTGTGGCAGAAGTTGGATGAGACGGCGCCTACAAAAAAAAAAAAAAAGATCTGACACTGGAGGCAGAGACAAGAAGCCGGCTTCAAGCAGGAGATAAAAAAAAATATCTTCCTGCATTTCTGTCAGTGAGGATACGGACCTGATTGGGACATTTTGGAATGTACCTCTGACAGAGGGAATGTGGTTCTGTTCAGTGGCTTCAGTGTGCTCATGCTTTAATGCCCTCTTATCCGACTCCCTTTTACAACAAACAGATGTGAAACGTTAGAACAGATTAAAATTTTTAAAAATTAAGACAAAAAAAAAAAAAAGACTAAAATAAAAAGCAAATCAAACTTCTGTAGCTCAGAGAGAGTTTGTAACAGTTGGGACCATCTGATTCTCGTTTCCTCAGAGAGTTGAGACTGAAATGAAATTCCCGCACCTCACACTGATACCTGATGATAATTTCTTCATTAGGTGGGGAGGAAAGGTCAAGGAAGCACGTTAGGAAACAGAAAAGTGGTGGGAAACGGGACATAAAAAGCACCTCATGCTGGACTCTGGAAAACGTCAGTGTTTTACCCCATTAGTCTGACAAGCAGTCTCAGTCAGGAGGTTCCTTCATAAATACCAGCAACTTTGAAAAGAGAGTCACTTCGGTGCAGAGCCTCTCATCATTTAGTAGGTAACAAAGTCATCAGAACACAAAGTGAGAGGATTCTCAGTTGAGCTTTGATGAGACGGAGGCAGGAAGGATGGATGGACGTGTGGATGGGAGGATGAACGGAGGGAGGTGGAGACCTGATGAAACATGTAGAAAGAAGAGGTGAAGGACAAGGGAACATGCAGGAGATGGGAATAAAAATAAAAACAGGAAGTGAAAGTGCTCTTAGGTTAGTGACAGGAAAAATCAGGAAGCAGGAAAAATGGGAATGCAAATCTCAAAAGTATTTGGTGAAATCATTTCTTTTCAATTCAACATAAAAACGCTCCAGTACATGGGTATGAAACTATAATAATGGGTGGGGTTAAGATAATTATAGGGGTATTGCGTAAATTGCGTATATTTTCAAGTTAATATGATTTTCTCTCAGGTATTTTTTTAAAGTTTATCCAGCTTGTTTGGCAATTTGTGACATTTAAATCATATTCAGTCAATGTGAAAGCATAAATTTCTTGGAAAACACAAATTTCTCCTAAGAGAAAAATTTCTATGTGTATCCACAAACGTCTAGAAAATACATCAGATAATTTCTGTAAAGCGGAATTTCTGTGATGCATAAATGTGTAAACTCTTGCAGTCGATTTTCAATTTTCTTGAAATTAAGTATCTTGGCAAAGGAACCTGTTGGATCAAGACAAACATGCAGCTTCCGATTTTCTTCTTCATTGCTCCCAGAATTTAAAACATCCTCTGAATATTAGAAATAAAATAACTTTTTTCTTCTTTTTTTTTCTTCACAGGCAGGTTTTACAGGAAAGAAAGGTCAGGAACCTCTCCTGTTGTGAATGGTTTATGGGAGAATGCTGCACATTTGGGATGATTGGGTTTAATATGTTCAAATCAAACAAAAAAATCTGCTTACTGCAGCACTAAGAGTTTAGAAGAGATCATTCATCTTAAAATGATGCTGGTCGATAATCGTTCAATGACTTCATATTTTCATATCCATATCTTAAAGCCAAGAGATAAATTTGAATCAATTTGGCTATTATTTGTGCCTAAGAGGTGTATTATCTTGTTTACATGCCAACTTTGTGAACTCTGATTACCCTCAACTAGCAGACTTTATGAAATCATTTAGTTTTGGGATATTGCTACTCGAGCATTAGATGTTTTTGGGTTGTTTTTTTTTTTTTTAGAACTAATCTAAGAGGAGGAATTGGTTAAATCCTCATCAGACCTTAGGCTGAATTGTCTTGATTTTAAAGGACATGCTAATTAGTTTTTCGTGTATGCCAAGATATTTATGCAAAAGCATACAACTTTGAGAGTCTAACAGAAATGAGCAAAATCGGAAAGATGACAGCTCGCTTCATGAAACAAAAGCGACTTTAAATCTGGTTGACATTTTAATCAGTGAAGTTCAGTTTTTATTAAAGCAGGTTTGATTTATTTACATATCTGAAAAGCAACAAAGGACACACCTATCAACTGATTTAGCATAAGTAGAAGTGTCAGGGTCTGTGTCAGCATAAAGTGTAATAGGATTATAATCCCATCAAGAGTGGCTGCTCATGTTATGAGAGCAGCTGCAGGCTGCGGCACTGCATACAAAAACAGCGACATCAAGCAAGAGGAAAAAAAACATAAGGAAAACAGATTAGAGAGTAATATTAGTAATTTAACGTCACACTGATAGCCTCCTGCTTTCTCAAACTGATTTAGTTGTGGTATCTTTTGGTTAATTTAACTGCAATGCTGAGCTCATCCTGTTATTTAGACAGAACACACTGGGAACTTTAGATCTTCTGTCTGTGCTTGTAAAGCCTCGACAGCTCTGCCTTGTGATTTTCTTTTTGGCATCATGTAAGAATCTTTTTGAACTTTCTTAAATTCAGTAATATGAAATTGTATTAAGTATAAGGTTTTGTGTGTACAAGTCAGTCAAAGGAAACCATTTTAGTTTGTTTCTCTTAAGATTTTTGTTCCTGTGGTGTATAGTTAAAATATTTTCAAGAGAGGTGTTTTAGTGAAGTTTACGTTGGAGAAGGCGGACAGGATGCACAGATGACCAGAAAAAAAAGAGAGAGAGAAAAAAGAAGCTAGCGTCTCGAAGAAACCAAAGCTGGAAACAGAACAGATAAAAAGAAGCTGAAATCAAATCCCATCCCTGATTCAAGCCACCGAAAACATGATCCCAGCAGACTCCCAAATCATCACAATTACCTCCACCAATCAGGTTGGCACTTCATGCTGATTCAAAAGTGGGCAAACAGCAGATCACCATGAACTGCAGGAAAACATTAATCCTAAGCCAAAAATCAGGATTCCCGCCGCTGCGCTGCGACTGATTGGTTAAAGCCAGAGCAGAGTTTCAGAGTTTGGTTGTACCTACCAGCCTGCTGCCAGACCAGGACAATTTATCCTCAGTACATGTTAATACTGGAACACACAGGGGGACAATGTGGGTTTATGACAAATAAAGTTACTTATATGCATATGCACAGGATTCTTATTATCACAAAATCATACAAGTCTGTAAATCCTTAATTACAGGGTTTGGAAATTTTTCCCCACAGCAAAATTCAAGCACTTCTCAAGCATTTTGAATACACGTTTTCAAACTTTTCCAGCATCGCAGCATTGGAGATTAAAAAAAAACATACAAAAAAAAAAAACTAATGAAATGAAGACAGTTTCAAATCACTATGATTTATTACTGTTAATATTTTGTAATAGCATCCTACATTCTACAGCACAAACAATCTAAAGGAAAAGAAAATTTTGTCTGATTTAAATTCTGACAGCAAGAAAGAAATGTGTACGAGTCATTTTTAAATATCTGGTTTTAACTGTAAATAACAAATTCCTGATTTAGGCTTTTAATTAAACAGTAAATTGCACTTTATTTAAAAATTGTGCAGTTTGAATATCAAGCACTTACAAGGACTTTATACAGAAATCAAGCACTTTCCAAACCTTGAAAACACCTTCTTGAAATTCAGGCATTTTTAAGGATGTCAAGCACTCGTGTGAATCCTGTCGCCAAAACCTGTGTTAAATTAAGCGCATCTATATTTGATAGCAAGATTTAAAAAGTCCAACAGTGTGGATAATTA
This sequence comes from Poecilia reticulata, assembly GCF_904066995.2. Lineage (NCBI taxonomy): Eukaryota > Metazoa > Chordata > Actinopteri > Cyprinodontiformes > Poeciliidae > Poecilia > Poecilia reticulata. Next base: position 39,242,677 of record NC_088831.1, read on the forward strand.
GATAAAAATGTAATATATTAAAATATATATTCATTTAAACTTGTTTTATGTTCACTGCTGACAAACACACTTGAATTTCAACAAGAGATCAGCCTGAATGCTGCATTAAGCAACTAACGCCCAGTGAAAATCCTTATGCAATGACACAACATGCATCTTATGTTCTGCTCACTTGCAACACTTCTGAAACTCGAATATTTCACAGTGTGGTCAAGTAGCCAAAAAGTCACACAATCATTAATTTTTTTCCTCTGGATTTGGTCTTTCTTCTTCCGTCCTTTCACTGCTCCCAACAAGACAGGGTCAGTGGATAAGCCATGCTAAGCCACTCACAGGGCATTACACCATGAAAAACACACCTAGCTATCTGCCCAATTCTATCAGCTCCCAGCAGGGAGCAGCCAGCCTGGCCCAGCCAATCCTAATCTGACTTTATTTTCATCATCATTAGTGAGAATCAAGCCACAGCCACTTATAAAAAATCCCATGTCTGTTGTATTTTCTAATACGGGTAAAATAATTACAAGTTGATGTCAAAGACTCAATGGATTCTGAAGATACTAACCCTCGTTTTTCTCCGCCGGGACTTCTGGGTAAAGCTTCGATTTCTATTGGCCCACAGGTTGACGCTGCTACCGGGCTCACCACAGGCATCCCGGACCAGGCGCCTCTGCTTGGAGAAACCTGAAAAGAAAATAAACACAAAATGATTAAAAAACAACAACAGGACTACACTTTGAACACCTTTTTATCTAAATAAATGAAAAGAGCTTGAAAAGAAAATCTTACCCTGACAAACACAGAGAAACATTTAAGTTTTGAAATGTTAACTTTGTTTTCCGTGGGTTAACATGTGGAATTCAACATTTTGCTCCACATTCCTGATAGAATCATACTTGAGTTGCTCACCTTGTCTTTGTTGGAGCTCACACCATTACCTGAAGAAAGAACACTGAGAAAAGAGACAAATAGACTTCAATAAATGACAAACAGAAAAGCTAACTTTAATTTCAGTCAAACAGTCAATTACTCTGAAATATACTAAATTTCATCAACCAAGTCATTTACAATCTGTTATAAACTAATTTGCAGAACAATGTGTTATTTTACAACTGAACTGATGCCAGAGCTGTAGTAAAAAGAACAACAACAAAAAACAAGGGAACTATGCCTGTTGAATCTACATACAATTTAATTTTATAACCCACAACAAACAGCAGCTGTTACAAGAACAGAACAGTCATAATAAAAAGCTCTTTTGTAAAAATGTATAACAGCAGAGTGGATACAACAAATCTCTCTAAAACAAATAATAGAAAAAAAATTATATGTGTACTTACTCCTGGGGGTTGAAATATCCTGTAAAATATCAACAGTTCATTGTGAGAGTAGAAAATTTCCTCCCTCCCCACCCCCAAAGCATTCAAAGATTCAGAAAAAGGAAACATGAATTCTCAACTCTGGACATTTTATTTCTGACAAAATAATTTTGCAAAAATTTCATTCAGGGGAAAGCAAAATTGTCCATAGCTGTTGAGAACTTTTGAAAGACTATCATGTCTGCAGTCAGAGCAATAATTAAATGTTTCAAAACAACTGCAGCTTTAACAAACGAGACTTCATGAGGAGCCTTATGGTCTAAAAGTCTCCATAATAATTTATTAAAAGGTTTTTGTTCATGTCTTTGCAAGGGGTGTCGATAATTGTAGAGAAGGCTGCGTTGATTGTGTTCACCAATGATGGCAAAGAACTCCTTGAAACACGTTTTGATCTTTTTGTTCTTAGATTATTTCTTTGTCTTCCATCTTGCATTTGGAGATAAATAGAAAAGTTTGGAAAGACTGAGACTAAGGTTTTTTTTAAGGCATTTGCTGAACTGTAAGACTGTTTTAATAGAGTTCCAATTCTACAAAGCACTCTAAGAAAGGAATAATTAGAGCAGATTAAACTCAAAGTTACCTTCAGTTAATGATATCCTCAAATACAGAGTTAGTTCATTTCAGATCGATAAGCCTTAGTTTACATCACCTCTGTTTTGCATGGTTCTTCTGGAGTATCGTCGACTGGGTCTCCTCTCAAACGAGGCTGACCGTCTTGTTTTACTGGCCTTCGTGGTCTGATACTCTGTCTTTCCACTGGTCAGAAAAATAAAGCAGAAAAACTTCATTTTTATCTTCACCGTTCCTAACAAACTCCAAATCTACAGTGAATTTCACTTTTACTACAGTAACTATCAGAGCAATGACCCCTGCTGAACTCTGTAACCATCCAGGCGATAACCTCTTCCTAACAACAAAACCCTGCAACCCCTGCGTTAAATCAACACCACCACCAATGCTTATCTTACTGGATACCCTTTAAACACACAAAGGGGAGCAAGCTGACTTCTGCAGTATGTTGACACCGAGTACCAGTGGTGTACTAATTTAGGTTAGTATGGATACAAAATGGAATATTTTGCACACTGAAAATGAGTTTTTAACTTTCCAAATTCTTCACTGGATACACAAAGGCCTGGAGAGCAAACTATTACCTTTTTCTCTCACAAGTACCTGAAGTTTTTAGTAGTGACAACATCACTGCTAAAATTCAAACTTCAATGCCTTTCCCCTTGGTATTATTGGTGCATTTGTTACCTGTATCTGAAGCGGGACCCCATCCGTATGAATCCAGAGCGCGCAGAGTTTTTCTGTACCGGCCCTCTGAGCCTGAAGAACGCATGGTGCTCCACTGCACACTTCCACAGATGCTTGCAGGCTTTGGGGTGGTCCATCCTGAAGACAAAGGTGTGCTCCTGCTCTTTACCCTAAAGAGGGATTTAGGGTAAAATAAAACGTTTTTAGAGAAATAACACTCATGTTCTTGATTCAAATGCTGCTGTTCAAGATCAAATAAAAATAAAAAGAAGACATCTGTGTTCCCAGTTAGAGTTCCTGTCCAGTGGTTGCATGAGTCTTACTGTTTCATACGTTCCTAACAGAGTGGTTTAACCTCAGAATGCAGGATTACTGGTGATTTCTGGAGTTTATAAAACTGGAATGGGAAGCAGCTCACAGTTGTAGTCGGCGAGGCAGACACTCTGTCTACTTTTAAGACCAGGCTTAAAACTTTTTTTCCCAGTAGCTTAGGTTATCTTATCTCTGAGGAAAACTTGTCTGTTTGTCCTCCAGCAGGCTAAGCCTATAACTTCACAGACATCTTCTACTTTCTATTTATGAATGATTTCATTCCAATCCATCCATATAATCTAATCTCTACTTTCATTTTATTATTTTGCTATACTAGATAAACACAGTATAAAATATATAGTATAAGATTATGTTTTCTATGTAAGCTATTGATATATACTCAACTGTATTTTAATATAATGGGTATATTGACTATATATTGAATATTTTTATGAAAACAGTGATGGCAAACAAAAAAATGTATACTGTATACCTAAGAAATAATTGTAATATTTTTGACCTTATTAAAGATGAGAATGTTACCATTCATCATAATACTTTAAGGTAAATATTAGTATTTTTGCATCAACTGAAAATAGAATATTTTAATTCTGAAATAATAGTAACAATTTTACTGTGCTTTATTTAAGCACAGCTAATACTCCTTTATTTCTATGTATGTCGCTTAAAAGTAAGGGTAACTTTTTTTGTCCTCCCCTACTTTGCAGAAATAACTGACACATTACTTGCTTTCGGTATGAACCTGCTGAACAATGGCTTGGGGCCAACAACGAGCTGGGAGTCAGCCTCACTCAGACAGAAATCACGAGATTTAGAGTTAGAATGCTGACTCACCAAGTAAAGACATCTTAGAAACACAACCAGATTAAAAACTGATTACCAAGTAAAAAATTAACATACTTATGAATTTACCAACATTCTTGGAAAACAACAAAGTTTGATGAAAATGTTTCAGTTCTTTATATGTAAAGTTTTGTTAACTTTAGCATTGTTTATTCTGATTTGGAACGCAAAACCAGAAATATGAATGCCACCCTTCGCTATTTCACTAAAAGGTAAATAGCTGAACTGAGAACTAGGTAGTGTGACAATATTGTTTAATTTGCTCATCAGTCTAACCACAGAAAGGAGGAGGTTTTCAAGCTGAAATTGAACTTCTGTGTGTGTGCGCGTGTGTGACAGAGAACGAGGTGGGGGCCACTGTGCATACCAGAAATACCAGAGAGGGCAGGTTTCTTTATTAACCTCACTCAAAGACCCCCTGGACGGACATAAACAGACTCTTTGTCTCTCTTTTACATTATTATTACAGTAGTTTTTTTTCCCCTCCATAACACTAACACGTTTTACGGCTCATATATTCCAGAACATATTTACAGAAAAAAAAGCTACTTTTTAAAGGGAAAAAATATATATATATCTAAATTAAGATGAACATTTATTTGAAGGACCTGAAATTTGGTAAAATTTTAAGATTTATGAAATTGATTTCTTTCTTCAAAATGATAATTCAGGCTTTGATATGTTTGAAATAGCTAATATCTGTAGGTTTTACAAACTTTCTCTCCCTTTGAAGTGGCATCTTAAATGATCAGAAGATTTTAGCTAGAACAGCGGGTTTTAATCCCATCTGTATCCACCTCTCTTCTTCTCTCGCCTAAAAAACGAGAGAACACAAATCCATGTCAGCAAAACCCCTTTGGAAATTCCAGGTCCTATTGTCGCAATACGCCTTGTGTGACCATAAGTGACTGTTGGTTTGGCACTTGACTAATGTGTAGGTAGATGTACATTTCTGTCGTCTGGGTGATAGTTTCGGTTCACCTGGTCATCGTCCTCCACCACTACCAGGGTCAGTTTGCTCTTCTTGAAATCCAGGCGAGTTATCTTGGGCCTACAACAGGGAAAACAAAAATATAAAATCAGATTTAGAATTTGTAGGAAAAATGAGTAAAACAAAAGAATATATACACTACGTAATCACTAAACATACCAGAAGAAGAGTCCGATCTTAGTTTCACCTTCAAACACCAGAACTCCAGTAGGAGTTAAACCCAGGCTGTACTCATTACCATCTCTTGCCTAAACAGACCATGGATGTTTATTAATGTTTCTTCTGCACAATTAATTGTGCTTAATCAAGCCAAATATTATTCACCTTGACCATATGCATGTCCACTCCGTACATTTCCAACCACTTTGCTTTATTTAGGTAGTTAATTTCAGCCAGTGCTGGTGTCTGACCTCTGAAAAAGAAAGCATGAAATTGGATGAGCCACAAAAGAAATTGAAAAAAAACAACTTACAAAGAAAGTGTAAATGTATAGAATGAGGGAAATTTAATTCTGAAAGAAATTTGTCCTAAACTGTTTACAGATCTATTTTTCTTCTAAATTCAGTGTCAGTTAAATTAATACCTGCACTCCTTCCAAGTATTGTAGATTGCAAGCTCCATATCCTCCGTCTGCTCTGGAATGAAGCGAAATTCTGACACCAAGTCCAGATTATGTTCCAGTGGGTCACAGTCACCTAATTCAGCTGAAAAAACAAACAAACAAAAGAAAGAAAGAAAGCAGGTAAGCAATTTAGATTTAAGAAAAGCAAAACAAAGCACACTAATTGACAGGCATATCCAATATACTCATTCAAACTTTTGGCCCTGACTAACACTTAGGGGAAAAAACAGAAAAAAGGTAGAAAAAAGACTGACTGAGAAAAAGAGAGAAAGCAGAGAGGGTGTTGGATTAGGGGGCCTCTGAAGAGGATTGAACATTAATGAGCTGGCACTTAACCCAAAACTAGCTATGTATGTGTAAGCACGTCCATCCAAGAGTCTGCGCACGCAATGCCATTCCATAAATGTCTCCAGTGATTGAGTTTGCTTTTTTTAACAGCATATGAAATCACTCTTTTAGTTGAAAGAATTAAGGCTGGTTTACTCTTATTAAAGGAATTTGGCAAAAAAAAAAAGAAAAAAAAAAAGGTTGGATTCAAGGAACATTGTCGCTGTTGTACAAACGGTATTATTTGGATAATCAGGTAAGAATCCTGATGAGACAAAATTTTACTGAAACAACCAAGTACTTAACAGCTAAGAAGGGTGCAATAGTGCCAAGTCAGCTTTTTACATTTCAGGGATGTAATTAATACATTAATTAATAATAATTAATACATTAATTAATTAAGGTAATTAATACACAATGCACATTGTGTATTAATAATCATAACAAAGACTAAATTTAATTGGAAGATTTGAATGTTTTCCTATATATGTAATAAGATGTGCTCGTTTTAATATAAACTATTCCAAGAGTTCTTCTGACTGAAGTTGGCCTTGAATGGAAAGTAGGTACTTCATATGCAAATGTTCTAAGACAAGAGAAACAAGAAATGCCTCTCAAAAAATGCAACATTTCCTAAAGTTTAAAGACTGGAGCAGGGGACTGAAGCCACAGGTGGTTCTGTGGACATTCCTCAATGGCTCTTACAAATTTTAGCTGAAAATGTGAAAACGATAAAGAACTGACTAATAATTTTTGAATATAGATATACAAGTATTAACAGTTTTTCATTTTTTTCATGGAATAATTGCATTGAATTTCCACAATCAAATCACTAAATATTTGCTTCTTATATCAGTAATATAAGAAAAATATATTTTTCTTATCATATGGTTGAAAACTACTTACTTTTTCCTGTCTTTTTCTTACATTATTTTTTGCAAACATATTTTTTGGAAACATTTTATGTTTTTTCTTTATTATAAAAACCAAAAAGTAGAAAAACAATGTTTCTTTTAAAATGACATCAACTTTCTTAGAGTGGATATTTACTAGGAATTGTCTTTTTCCTACAGGTCAGGTAACATTTTTGGCTCTAAGTGAGTTCTAATCAGCTGGACTGAGGCTGGAAGCAAAATCTGAGCATAGTTACTTCTCTTTGTTAAGCAGTTATACATAAAACTTATTTATGTGATGAAAAGCAGTCTTTTGCATTTGAGATCTTACACACAGTGGTATTGCGATGATGAATACAATTCAATATCCAGCAGTCCTGTTTTTTTACCACAAAGATCAAGAGTTTACTATAAAGAACAAAAACGTAGCTGTACTTACCCTGTAAAGAGAAGGCAGCCAACTCCACCGCTGTGTCAAATGGACATTCAAGCCTAAAAATCAAATATTGGAGAGGGTTTACTGTAAAAGTCTAGTAATGGCACCAATTGCTAAAATAGCTCTGCTCCGAAATGTACATTTTACATGGCGCTGCTGCTTTACAATTAAAAGGCCAAAAAGGACTTTGAGGAACTCGCAATCCAAAAAGTTAAATATATTTCTCTCATCAGTGACAGTGAGGAATCATTTTGACTTATAACATTGTAAAACGGACATGGCTGGAAAAAAAATGTAAATAAATAAATCACCGATAAACAAAGCTTAGAAGAGTTTAACGTCTTTTTTTTTCCAGATTTAAAAATGTACGCATCAGTGTTTATGAAAACCTTTACGGTTTAACAGCTTATATTTTTGGCTTCTGAACCATCAGGATAACTAAGTGAAACAACCAGAAAAATTAAGAGATAAAGAGTAGAACAAGCCACAACAAAATGTTCTTTAAAATAAAAGCAAGTTATTTAAATCTTTAGTCTCATTTTGTTCCGTTATTGTCAAAAAATAAAAATAATAAAAAATAAATAAATAAATCACATACTTGCCACTGAGGAGGTCTTGCTTCAACTGTAACACAAAAAGGTATCTGAAAGAAGGACAACATAAACACGGTGATGGATGGCCTAAACAAAGGCATGAGATCTGATTAAGGTTAGAATAATTTCACCCAAAATGATAGATGGGATCACAGAATGTTTTATGTTTAGATAAATAAGACAAGAATACAAATAGGAGTCACTGTGATCTCTGGCAAATCTATTGACTAACATTTATGTCTGACTAATAGAGATTACCAACAGAGAATAAATAATTGGTGAACTATTTTGGTTTAAAATAACTTTTCCTTGTGGAATGCTATATTAAGTTTCCAGTGACTGGCTATTTTACACAACTTATAAAATAGAACACAGTGAATCAGTGATAGAGTGGTGAAAATATTTTGACAAATAATGTAACAAGTGGTTCCATTACTGAGGAACAAAGGATCAGGGAACGTCAAGATGTACAATCTGCCATATAGGAACAATGAACTAAGATGGAGTAATGAAGAAAGAAAGAACAAAAGAATGAAAATAAAAAATGTTCATGCTTTTGGATATGAATATATAGGTAAAATAATTTTTTCTATCAAATTATCCTTGTAACTATAATTAATCAATCTGCAATTTGTTTTTTTAACTGCTTTCCTTTACTTACCTGGTGAGTTCTTCATGTAGGTTGTTCGGTTCCGAAGAGTAGAATTTGACTCTCATGTGAAGGCAGTATGGTGGACCAACTAAGTTCAAATGGACCAAAATATCAGCTTAACGACAGTAAGATCTGATGTTTAACAGTTAAATCAATTGATGATTAAAACAGGAATAATTGTTTATGTTAGCATTGTGAGTGGTACAATAATACTTACTTTTTACTTGCTTTTTGATACTTTTCGTGACGTCGAGCCAATGCTGAAACAATAAACAAGAAAACAATTGAGAAGAAAATATTTTCAACAAGTTGAAAAAGACAGCTTCAAAAATTCACAATTTTCCAACCATGTTATAGTCAGGGCTATTGGAACGCCATTGTTTAAGAAACACCCTGAAAACAATGTTGATCGTATTTGGGATCACTGTAATGTTGCAATACTTAGTTGTTTCCATGTTTTAAAACTCTAGCTGTTGATTTACAGTGCACTAATAAGTTTGGAGCTTTCTTCCAACTTGTGCAATGCACCAATAGCAGCGAAACAGGTTCTCTATTTTGCTTATTTGCAATTCTGCTCATTGTGAGTTCAGTTAATGACAAGCTTGAACTATGGTAGTTCCTCATTTGTAATTCTAAAAGGACAATGCACCAAGAGATCCATCATATCGAGTTTCGGAATGGATACAGAAGATTATATGAGAAGATTAATAGAAAGCTCATGATCAAAGACTTAATGAAAATTTAAAGACTAGAGCTAAAAGCTTGGTTAGTTCCAGAAAGCAAACCAGTATAAATGAGCTCTACCAATTCCAGCAGGAAGAACTGGCAAAAATCCAAACACAATTTTGTCCAAAATTTGTTGACTGGAATAAAAGGTCAAAATATTCAAATATTAGTTGTTTTTGGAACATATGTTAACCTGTACGTATATATTTTATCCATTTTATCACGTGTCCATAAGAGAAAATCCACATTTTCAAACTTGTGCACCAAATCCTTGTTTCTAAACCTCATTATGGTTGTTTGTCGAGATGGATTGAAACTGTAACAGCTTTAAATTATACATGTACATTTTTAAAGATTCTAAACCCATCCCCAGCAACTACATGTTGAGGAACTGTCAACACGTTTAACAATGCCAAACAAAAAGAAGAAGGTCATAAAATGTTTTAGGAAGCAACATCCTCATTTACTAACGCAGATCAAAAAGAGATGGTGTGGTGGAAGGCAACACGAGGTCTGAAAAATGTAGCCGCAGCTCGAACGTTAAAACAAAAACTGCTACAAAAATAAAGCTGTCAGTAACAGTTTAATCATGTTACCAGTAACATTTACATATTGTTTCCATTGGAAAACATGCAACTTTGATAACGGCACTTGATGTCCTAACCACTAACTGGGCTTTAGCATCCAGTTCATTAAAATCTACATAAATCAGGGCAGACAGAGTGGAACTCAACCAGCCAGATGTATTCCTGCCATGAATTGCATATATGCATGTTGAAATATGCCTCCCAATTATTGCAGTCCTTTACAAATATTACTTAGCACATTCTGATTGAATTACTAATAGCCTTTTAATATATTGTGCAGCTCTAACTGTTGTTTTGATGAAGATGCTTTAGTTTCTACATCAGGACTGTCCCTGTTTTTCACAATCAGATATATGTGAAGATTGAAAGCAGATTCTTGAATATCTCTTAAAACAACACCTGAAAACCACAAGAATTGTGTCATAAATAAAGATTTGAAATTCTAACTTTTCTACACTTGGCATAAGAGCTGATAACTATGTGGCAACTATTTTACTAGAAATAGAAATTAAAATATATTAACTAATTGAAAAGTGACCCAATATTCAGGCTGGATGAGTGACAAACAATGAAGGAGACAGAGTCATGGCTTCGTGAAAATGGAGGCAGACAGAACGACGGGTTAAGACAGATAACAGAGGAACTTGCAGTACTTTCTAGTTTCCTCTCCCCCACATTCCTCATCCTCCCTCTCCCACTCTCTCAACTTAAACATGCTCTCCGCCCTTCTCCTGCATTCATCTCTCCCTCTGCTGGCTCCCACTAATTCAGTGGCTTTGCGGAGTTTCTGTTAAAGGAACAGGGTCACTGACTTAAAACAGTTTGTGTAACAGGACAGCGTAACGGCCAGCGCTGACAAATCTCCCTTAACCAATCCCTTTAACCCGTTCACTGAAAGGGAAGAGGATTAGACCTTTGTACAAATGAGAGAATAATTTGGAAAGAAATCAAACGTTTGACCAAGAAATACAACAATGATAATACTGTTAATATGCATTAGATCAGTCCTGAATCGATGTTTTTCTTGTCCTAGTTGTTCCACTAATGAAGACTGTATCACAGTTCTTACCGGAACCTGTGCAGAATCCATGAAGCGCAGTCCAAAGTAGTCTTTCTCTACAATGTCCAAATGGTACATGATCTGCTCAAACAGTTCTTCACCTTTGGCTTTTTTCTGGTGGGGAAAAACAAAAAAAAAACAACAACAGAACATTTTAGCAACTATGTGTCAGATGGGATTAAGTCAACAAGAGGTATAAACTCAAATATGGCAAAAGAACCAAAACCCCTCCTCTTGTTTTTATTAAATTACATAAATAACTTCTTTTTTTTTTTGTCTCAGTAGGCCGTTTCCTGGGTGAAGGTTGGGCTTCTCCATAAGACAAGGAGAGATTCTGTGAATCAGGTGTTGGCCTGTCTGATCAGCCCGTACCAGTTACAGCCTGTGTTCAGCCTGGAACTGGGAAATCTCTTTTCAAACGCTCTCAGTCACATGCACCGACTCAAACCACCTCTGAATTCTTTCCACAGAATATCCCTTATCTTTGAATATACTTTTATATATACTTTCTTCTCAACTATAACCATTTTTAGCAGTTTTTTTAACTTTAGGATCACCAGAGAGAAGCATAAAAAATACCCTCGTTATTGTGAATATTTAAAATTGATGCTTTTGAAATTAAATCACTGTTATACTCATTCCCTTCAAATGAGAATAACAGCGTCTAAACATATACAAGCATCTAAATTAAGAATCGGTAAATTCTTGAGAATTAAGGCAAATTCTCCCATTTTGCCCATTTCTTTAGTAAATAATGACATGTGCTGTTCATTCACTGCATTTTTTTCTGCAGAGACAGTAAGTCAATGATGCTGTCAAACAGACAAAATGCTGCAAAATATTCATATATTCAACCTTCTTTATCCAGAAACCCCTAAATAAAACACCCATTAAACTTTATGGTCATAGTGACTGTAAAACATGGCACTGACAGCATCATGCTGTCATTGCTGTGAGGGAGCTTTCCTTTAGCACACACAGGCAAGCTGGAGTTGATGGGAACATGGATGGAGCTTCAACATGAAATCTTATGTTTTCCCATATAAGACCCAATTTTTTATTTTAATTTTTTTTGCTCGTTTTTTTCTTTTTTAAAGAAGAAATTACAGAAAATGTATTCAAAATGTAGCTTTTTTCCCCTAATCATTTCTAGGTAGGGTATTAGGCCAGGTTATAAGATAATTTGATAAATTACAGGAATAGACATATAATACTAGCAAAAAAGGACAATTTTACCAGAAAAGCGCCTTAAAACACAGTTTAAAAAAACAGTTTATATCTAATCATTTGAGTGACCCAGTCAAAGCCCAAATCTAAATTCAACTGAAAACCTGGACTAAGCATGACAATTGGTTTGTTATCCATCTAGTTTCAATGAGTCTGATATACTTTACAAAGTATTTTTTTAAAAAGGGGCCAAAACGAAAAGACGCAAAGCAAGAGAAACAGTTGGAAAGAAATACATTGTAGCAGATCTGATCCCAAGAGACTCTGTAGCCAGCTTAGGGGGACAGGCCCCATGCTAACTGGCATAGTTAACAAGGCATACCCCACCCTACAGCACCCATGGAGAGACAGCACAAAGGACTTATTGTGTGTGTGTGTGTACTGCACCCAAGGTCCTGCTAAAGTGCCTGCACTGCCGTCTACTGTTTTGTATTCTTTCTTCCTGCCTCCGAGGACACAACTTTTTCTCTTAGACACCGTGTCAAGTATTTTACTCATGAGCTAAACAACTGACAACCACAGGTCCAAGAATCCTTCTTGGATTCATCTGCACAGAGCATAAACAGTAGAACAAGAAGCAATGGCACACTGCAAAACCAAAGAATGCTCCTCACTTGGTAGAAAACTACAACTTTTGAATCATTTATTGGGAGAGTGTTAAAGCATTTGGAAGATGTACTTTTCCTCTGTGCTACAAATCAAGAGAGCAAAAGAAGTGACGTGGGGGTGAAAGGGTAAGAGGGCCAATAAGTTATGGATGAGTGATATGAGGGAGTATAAGTGGGGCTGGTCTGTAACAAAACCTTTAGTTCAGTTTCTACAGGTGAATGTTACACACAAGGGCCTATTGAAAACACCACGAAGGCAGAAAACTACAATTAGGACTTAAAAATAATACAGGATACCTCCCTCATTTTTTTCAACATTTGTCTCAGTACACAATAACTATAAATCTAATCTACATCTGTGTGGAAGAGTGAAGGAGAAATGATTGAACAGACAAAGTTGTGGACAAATGGATAGAAATAAATGGATACATAGACAGAAACATTTACACAACTGGACAGAGATTCAACTCTGGAGGTACAAATATTTTCTTCAAGTTTTGTTGTGTTTTTCATCCAAACTACTTCTCAGTCCAATACTCATAAGAACGGATATAAACGGATTAATGGAGCAACGTTGTTGTGATGACGTGCTGAACACAGAGTGTTGGATAGAGTGGGAACTTCTTAAAGATACAGAGACTGACCAGCATTTTCAGTGAGAATGACAGAACCCGTCAACAGATCCCAGTCTTTTCTTAAGTTGGTTTCAATGCAGTAGAAGGACAAGAAAGCTGAGGTGGACAGGAAAATAATAAACGTACTGACAGTAAAGGAAGCAGCACAGAAACCTTCAATGATGAGCAAACAGTCTTACTACTCATGAACAAAATGTTCAATGCCTCCAATTCAAGATGAATTGATTAATTGAAACATAAAAAAAAAATACACTGCATAAATTAAAATTATACACTGGTCAACATCTTACAACGTCAAGCTTCTAAATGTTGGCAGTGGAGATTTAAAGAAGAACTTTGTAACAACACCAGAGGAAAGAAACACCTAAAACTTCCATTAAGAACCATTGTGAGGGTTCTTGTGAGTTATGGTGGCATTTTCTTTGTTTTTACTTGGAAGTTAAATGGTCAGCTCCCTTCAGGTTTCAACCAGTTTGTTTTTACTGTCTTTCCAACTATAGCTCATACAAACTTCTATTTATTAAAGCTGCCAAAGACAAAACATGATGTGGGCAGCAGAAGCACAGCAATGTAGTTGTGTAACACAGCAATGATCGACAATGAACGTTTGAAAAACCAGCTTTAAATTTGAAGGAGACTACTATCGTTTCTGTGCCTGACTAAGCACCTTCATGTTTGTGCTAGCTGGCACTGTTCAAAGAAAACTCACCAACAAGAGTGATTTAAAAAAAATATGCATATTGAATAAAAATTAAAAAAAATTGTGGACTTTGTTTGAGGAAAGCAGACTGTCATTTCTTTTGATAACTTAAATTAGCATAATCTGACTAAGCCAGTATTGAAATATAGTATGTTATATAAAGGGTTTGAAATGTAAATTAGGGAGAATGTTGTGCAATGGTGATATTACTGTTATATAGCTGTCTGAATATATTATTGACATGCAAAGTATGCATCTATATGCTCCTGAAATATTTAAGCCAACAAAATCTGCTATGCAGTATTTTGCAGTTCATCTTGTCTAAACTGATAGTTATTAAATATATTTTTGGAAAAGAAGTGTTTATGGTATTTCCTACAACAATCAGTAATTTGGAGAAACATTTGCTTAATCTGTTCTGTCTTTAAGTGTTTGCTGATTTTATTCTGGAAATAATAACTCTTTACACATCAGCTGTCCAGTTTCTCAGCTGAAAGCACAAACACAGGATGAGGAGGCAGGAGAGACAAATGGGAGTGATTTTCATGATCATTAGTTGCAAAGGGAGGCCCGTGGGTATAAAAAAATAAACACAAAAGAGAAGCAGGAGCTGGTGGGGGGAAAAACTAAATAAAAAGACAAGGATGGAATTGTGGACATATTTAACTATTTTTAAATGCAAAATAAAGAGAATTAAAGAGAATCAACATTTCTTCTTCGCACATTAGAAGAAGAAATGTTTATTTCTTCTTCTCATCAGCTCAGTAGTAGAGCTAGTGAGTTAGCTCTGCTACTCACTAAACTCATTAATGACAACAGTCAAACCCAAGCATTATTACATTTTATTCACACTATGCTAAATGAAAAAGACTTGAGACAAAAGATAAGCTGAAATATATTAGGGAGCAACATTAAAATTTTTAAATAAAGCATGATCTGCAACAGCTCCATGAATTAAACTGGTAAAAATGCACAACAACAAACTGATGGAAAAGCCATGTAAAAAATCCAGCAACAATTCCTGCCAAACAAGAAAACAAGAGAGGAGAAGAAAACAGGAGCAACAGAGAGGAACAGAGAGAAAGAGTCCAGGCTGATAACATTCCACTAGAAAGAAAAAAACTCACTAAGAGTACAATACAACCTCTCTGTGCAAACTATAATGAGCTGATAGGATAAGAATTTGGCCAGTCTCACACTTGACATCACTTGTGACATATAGGTAATAAAAATCAGTTTTACACTGCTAAGGAGTTCTGCATGTCTGAGAGTTTTGGGGCTTTTGTACCAGAGAAGAATCCACACATTGTTTCCAACAGTCTGTCACAAATACAATTTGTTGCTTTTTCCGTACATTTGGAAAAGTTGCTAAAGATAACAGGTTGAAGAAATCTTTGAAATTATAAAACTAGTTTTGAATGCTAAAAAGCAAAACTACTGTTCCTAAACTCAATCTATGTTTTTGAATCTTCCATCTGTAAACACTCTTCATGCTTGACTTAGTGTCTAAATTCAAGTATCTAAAAATTTCGATTTCTCCCTGTTCAAGAAAATACCAACACAACTTTGCAATCTGCTTCAGAATAAAAATGTGTCTTTAAAAGCACAAATTAAACACGCATCTGCCATTATTAAGTCTTTGACACTTGCAGAAACCCCGATATAATTTTTTATCAAGCAATGAGGTAAATTTAGCCTCTTTAGACACTTGCAGTCAATGACGTTCTTAGAACATCTTGCGCTAACAACTTTATGTCGTTAGCTAGCAACCGTTAGCTAATGACATATTTGTTTATTTATGCATAAATAAACAAAAAACATGCATGTTTTTGTTTTATTTCTAAAGACCACTATTAAATTTGAAAGAAAGTTTGGCACTTCATAGTAAAACAAATATATGAGGGAAGACTCAAAATGCCTGCACAGAGCTCTACTTCAGCTCAGTCAGAAAAAAGGAAAAACTAATTTGGTACAAGATGGAAATAAAGAACAAGAAGGAGAGTTATGGGATGGGATGATGAGTCCAACATGTCATGTGATGCTGTCATGTGCTCTTAGGAGAGGATCATGGAATTACAGGTGATCAGCAGTGCTTCAACACACACACACACACACACACACACACACACACACACACACACACACACACACACACACACACACACACACACACACACACACACACACACACACACACACACACACACACACACACACACACACACACACACACACACACACACACACACACACACACACACACACACACACACACACACACACACCAGAGGCTTAACTGGACTGCTCTACTGACATAGGTACACATTGGTCACCAGTACACTGCTGTCATTTTTCCCAGGAATAACTTTGTCTCATATCAGCTTGAGAACATCTTTTGCAAGAGTTTTAATTAATAACTCAGCCTTAACTGACTGTGTAGAAAAAAAAACTGCAGACAAACCAACAGGGAAAGATGGAAATTAACCCACTGCATCAGTTTTTTAGAACAAAGTCTAATTCTATTATTTATTATTTATCTGCACCACACATGAACGCCTCACTGTCTGGGCACAACTTGGAGCAAACTCCTTACCGGCAGGTCAACGCTGACATCCGTCCCGTCCAGTAAGGAGACCCGGCAGGTGATGATAGACGTTGCGTCTCCGGCTGCAGGGATGTGTGTCGTGGCCCGCTGTGCTTCTCGTAAACGGGTTTTCTCGGCGTGTTTGCGGATGGAGCGCCGGCCTAAAGTCCTGCGCAGGAAACTCAGCATGGTGGGTGAGGAGCAGGACAACAGGACCACACCTGTTGATGAAGAATAACATTAGTAAGAGAGTAGTGTGCCTCTGAATATTAGTCCCTGGAAACAGTGGAAAGTTGCAGATTTCAGGATCCAGAAATACAATTTATCAGGCTGGGTTTTATTCTCTACATGTTCTAGTAATCATAAAACAACACTATACTAAACACTGATAAGCCTGTTACAAATTCACAATAAGCAATAAATCAATTAACAGCATGATAAAATGAAATGAGATCAACAATTTACAGTTGGACAACAATTATTAAACATATGCTCCTCTTTTTTTACGTTTGCCTGTTCTGCCTGTCTAAACCGAATGATTATTGTTTTATGAAATTCAATTTTGGTTACATAATCCATTTTAATTATTGTCATTTTGGTTATTTTGACATTTCAAATGTTTTACAGTTCCAGTGTTAAATGTGCTGGAAGTTTATTTTTTAACATTTGAAACCTTTAGAGGCTGAAAAATACAACAGACTGGGGCGGGGGATCGCTATCCAGTGAGACAAACACCCTAAACATTCAAACAGAGCAACATTTAAGTAGTTTACATGAAATCATATCTAAAGTCCAGATCTCAAAAACTGAGAATGTTTGACAAGACAAAGTTTGCCCTTTCAAGTCTTGTCCAAACTGGATTGAACAATTGAGTATCCTCTTCATAACAGAGTGTCTTCAGTCAGATGCTTCTTCAGAGTCGCTGTAATACAGACCACCACAGGAGATCCCTCCTCCACAGCCATTAGCATCTACAACAATTCTGAAGTACGAGTTACAGCAACATTTATCTTGTTTCTCGGATAAATAAGTATTTTGAATTTGAATTGGTAGAATAAGTATCAGTCAAAGACATTTTATAGGAATCTGTAATATACAATAATTGATTCAAGGGGTGAAATGTCTAAATATTTTAAATGTGGCCTGGAGGCTGTAGTCCAGACTCAAGTGCTGAATGAGCTGATGTGCATCGGGTCCCAACTTCAGCGTCAAAAACCAAAACCCAACGGAAAAAAATACTAATTTCACGGTTTATTACGTTTTCAAAACTATTTGAGTAAGCCCACGGCAAATTAACGCAGATTTAATTGCGTATTGTCCATCTCAAGTTCGCAATCACCAAATGTCCGCCGCTTTTTGCCTCCCCCGAGGAACCGAACTCTTCTTCAAAAAGTCTGGAACATTCTCTCCCATTTTAATCTTAAATTGAAACAACGATTGGGAAGTAACCGTTTAATCCTAGCGACACCTGTAACGGTCAGGGCCTGAAGTACCTGAATATAAGCAACAGGTGGGCACTTGTTTTATCACACCGGCTGACGGCTGCAGATAGAACTAGTCGAATAGAAGAGACTCCGAACGTGCTCCGCTACAACAAAACAAACACCACCGTTAGCTCCCGGAGCTCACTGACTGACACACTTGGATACTTACAAAAAAAGCCTCCTGGTAAGGAATTCACGGGGAGAGCACGTCCGCTTGCATTGTACTCCGCTAAAGTGGAAGTTTGTATAGTCCCATACTCTATAACTTAGCTTTATTCTGTCAATTTCTCCGCTTTTCCTTTTTCAAACCGCCGTCCTCCCTCTACAGGATAATTTTCCTCACAGTCCCAACAAAAAAGTAGGAGTCGAGCTCTCCTCAGGAAGTGACGTCAGGACAAATCCAGAACAAAAAAAAATCGAATTAGCATATGAGACAAACCCTTTCCCCGCTTTCGGACGTTTTTAGTGTTTTATTTTCTAACTACAAATAATTATAAAATAATACTAATAGTAATATTTGTATTTGGAAGAATTTCTGCTCAAGAGGTTATGATGGTATACTTTCAGCGCACAGTCACTGACCAGGATCCAAAAAATGAAAAGCTCTTGATATAGCCATGATTGAAATATTTACCAAATAGAATGGTAATGCTTCAATTGCATTGAAAAGGCATTTCCTTTCCATTTATTACATTTTAGCAACAAATTATGTGCATCAGATTCATGTGGCAGCAGCACCTTCTACTGATCAACTGAAGGAATCACTCTTTAGACATCTCTGGATGTCTAAAGAGTGAGGGACTGAAGGAGGTTGATGCCCGCATTGTATTTATTCAAATCAGTGCATTGCTCTTCACCCAAGATTATAAAACTGTTCTACAAGTGCCTCTAACTCTACAGGCACTCAGAAGATATTAGTTATTTATAAGATAAAATAATAATAAAATATTCAGTGTTTAGTAACTACTTGCTTAAGTAACAAGTGTGAGTCCTTGCTCTAGATCTATTCCTTCAAATGACTTAGACTTTTTTAATTTAATAATAATTTGGAAACTAATTGTATACGAGTATTAAATAATATCAATCCTGGGTTGTTTGGTTAAACAGTACTTGAAAAAGATATGTCTTTTGTAGATGCAGAATCAATATTTTGGCCAAAAATTGTAATAACAATAATAATAATATAACTTGAGATTATACCAAGCATTCAAAACATCACAACTCCAAACAAATAAAGTTTGGATTCTTAATGGAGTCTTGTTTGGAGAACATGGATCCCGACACTTACCTGACTGCTTACGCTTCCAAAGTGATTTAAACCAAACTCCCAAGTCAAAATTGACAAGGAGTATGAATGAGTTAAAAAATAATAATTAGTCTAACCTATTTGGGGCCCTAATTGTGTATATTCCACATTAGTCCCCTTTTCTGTTAATTTGAAACACCTTTCTTCAAATATTTTATATTTCTGAAGTTTTGTGATTTATCCCTCTAAAATATCTAGATATGCTGTTCAACCACAGATATTTGCTTTGTAAATCAAGGAATTCATGTTTTAATTGAAGTTAATTGAAGTCTTCAGTTGTGATCTTTTTCATGAACTGATGGATGTTGCCTAATCTAATTTTTATAGTCTGGAAAAGCAATGTGATCTGAAGCCACATCTCCATGCTTTGACAGACAAGCTTTAATTGTTCAGAATCAAGCTTATAGACATGTCCAAAGCACCGTAAAACCATAATACCAGATAAAAAACGAGCAACTGAGGACAAAAGCTTCTTTTTATGACACAGGTAGGAAATAAACCAAAGGTTATAATACGGTAAAACACTTTGTGGTTCATTAAATATATACACTCGCTGTTTTAGATTGAAATAAAACAAACAAAACTTTGAATTACACAGCATTTGTGTCACATTTGGAATCATCCAAATAAAAATAAAACCATTTTTCTGCTCACAAATGATTTTCCCTTTTATTTTAAAGTTTTTTTTTCATATACAACATTGTATTTACATGGTCTAGTAATATTTACACAAAATGAACAAGTGGCACTGTGTCATTAGGAGTTCTCTTCTTTGTTCTTTACAGGTGTCTCATTTTCAAAGAAAAACAACGATAAATTAAGAATAAAAGTACTTATTTTAACAATGCTTTACGTCTCTTAGATCTGCTTTTTATGTTCAGTAGCACTACCTGCCCCCCCAGCCTCTCTACAAAGTGCTGTCCCCTTCTCCTAACCAATTAAAACTGATATTAGTTTTTTACAAAAATACAACAAACTGAAACCCTCCCCACATCTCGTCTCCTCCCGACTTCTATCAATCAGTACCTTAAACTCCCACTTAAATTATAAAATTCCCGACAAATTATGGAGATTTTTCCGCTTTTGTTAAGTTTCTTTTTAAGCTGATTTGCAGCTTTAAGCTCTCTCTCTCACACACACACGCACATCAACAAAAACAGTTAAAACCAGTTCTTTAGCAAGCCATTGATTAGCTGGTTTAAAACTGAGCTGTGCTTCTGGACCCGGCGTACTCTGCTCAGATGTGTCGTTTTGCCTTGAGGCCATGCAGAGAGAGTGGGATCTGTGTACAAAGAACCGAAAACAGAGGCATCTGGGTGGAAAGAATGAGGAGAATGGATGCTGTGTGGGCTATGCAGAGATGACTGAAGGATGCTGGGCTGAATTTGGGAGGGTGACACACTAGAGGGAAAGCTTAAGCAATAAATAAAAAGTGGAAGAGGATGGCAGCTCTTTGTTCATCCTTAAAATTATGATTCAGCTCTCTGAAAAAGGAGGATTCAAACACTGTGTAAATATTTTCTCGAGCAAGACTCGGGTGGATTCGGATGCATTTTTCCAATTTTGTGCAAAGAGGAGGTGAATATTCAAAAGTTTATGAACATTTTAAGTTTTTAACATTTTTTGGTTCAATTTACAACCAAGGAACTCAATGTAATTGGTATTTTTAAACAATAGGCCAATACAAAGTTGTGCATAATTGACAAGAAGAAAAATGATGCATGGTTATCAGAGTGATTAAAAGGTGATCAGAAAATAAGAGAAAGTTAGATACTTTCTTGAAGTAGAGTCCACTTGTGTAACTTCAGCAGAGTATAATTTCTGTCAAAATCAGGACTCTGTCGTTTATTAAAGAATGCTCAAGAAAAAACTGGAGGCAAGAAGAAAGTCATCCCATCTGCGGTTTGGAAACAAGTGGAAGAAGGTGAGCCAGCTTAAGCTGAATATTTTAGCTTACGTGTGAAAAACACATAATACTGTAAATATGGTAAACCTGGGTGGTGGAAGTGTTACGCTGTGGTCATGCTTTTCTTAAACTGAGACAAGGAAGCTGGTTGAGGCTGATTGGAAAATAGACGGAGTTGTTTAAATCCTGTTCAAAAATGGCCCAGTCAAAGTCTAGACCCATTTACAATTTAGAAAATTGTTTTCTTCTAGTTCTAAGGTAGGTCTAAAAATTAATCTTCACAGACCCTCCCATCCTTCTTTTAGAGCTTCGGTTGATTTGAAAAAAAGAATTTACTCCCTGTGTTTGCACAAAAACAACCTAAAATACTAGTAACAGTAAGTGAAGGGAGAGTGAGTTGTAGTATTTACTAAGATGCGTACAAATAAACACCAGTTATCTTTTTTTTTTAATGAATGAAACCCATGCATCCTTTTACTTCAACTTTAAACTTGTGCATTTATAATCCAAAAAACTGACATTTGTGATTTTAAAGGGGGGAAAATGATGAAAATAGTTTTGCAAGTCCTCTGAAGGAAGGAGACAGAGCAACACAAATAAGACTTCACACACACATACACACACACACACACACACACACACCCCAAAGCAACACAGAGCTGCAGGGGTTTCCAGAAAAATCCATGAGTTAATCAGATCAAAAAAATAATTTACCAAACTCTCAAAAAATCTAGTGAGGAAAAATCAGTCATTTCTCTTTTTCATCACACAAACATAATTGATGTAAAACACTGGAGAAGATGGAAAAAAATGATCATGTGTAATGTTTGTGCTGCCTCTGAAGTCTTTCCTGTCAACTAAGCTCCTGTTTGCCACAACCCAGTTCAAAACAGGTAGTTTCACTCACCCCTTTTTAAAGGCTGAGATCAGCTCACTGTGACTACTTCTGTTGATGCGCCTCAAAAACAAACAAATACTGATTGCATAAAACTTGTAGCAGCTTTTCAACCAAGCCTGAAACAAAAACAAAAAAAAGAAAAATGCATGAAATACCTGGAAATATCTGTGTGGCAAAACTAATTTTGATCAGACAGAAGATTTTCTTCTGGAATGATGCAGGGCTTTCCTGTTGGTGTCTGGCTCAAGGACACTTCAGCAGGAACACTGACAGGATAAAAAAATGAGAAGTGATCCCAGTTGTTGAGTTCAGATTCTAGCTCAGGTAACTATTTCTCTTTCTGCCTGAATACTGCTGTGAATATTTGCAAAAATTAAATAAAGATCTCCACTAAACAAAGGCCCTGAGGACTGCAAACTATGAATGTGTGTGTGTCTGCGTGTCTGTGTGTGTCCAAGCTCAAAAACACAGAGCATGAGAAAGTACCCAACTTGCCACAGCATCGAGTGAAAGAGGCAAAAAAGTGCTTTCAGCCATCCCCCTGTGAGTCTATGCTGTCAAAAATGTAGACAAGAAAAGCGGAGAAAGATTTCAAATCAAATACAATAAATTAAATCACTGCGTTTTTTTCCCCCTTGAAAAGCCCCAAAACTAAAAGAAAAAAAAACCTCAAACAAAACAGAGCAGGGGGCGTAACACTATTTCACTAGCTAAGATTTAATCAGGAAAGCGTGAAGCTCTAGACTCGTACAAACAAACAGAACTTACAGCTTTTTTTGTTCAGTGGACAGGGTTTGACACAAACTAAAACACAATAAATACTCTGTCTGAGGAACAAAAGATAAGATTTCTTTCTTTATCAGCTAAAAGGACTTTAAAAAAGGCAGGTCCGTCTGGCAGACTCGCTTGGAAGGGGACAGGATGACCCCTTTGGGTTAAAAAAAGAAGAAGAAGAAAAAAAAAGAAGGTCGGGGGAGCATTTCATCCATGGGGAAGCCCCTCCCCTTCGGACTTATGGCACTACAGCGATTTCCCAATCCAAACTTTATTTTTCGTACTTTTTTTAATTCTTTGTACACTTGTCTTCTAACCCTGATCATAAAACACCCCGTCACTGTACCTATTCAACACAGCTGGATTTCTGGTTGTTTTTTGTTGTCGTTTCAGTTCAGCGTTTTCATGTTTGTCCTTTTTTTCCGTTTTTGTCGGCATAAAGTGCAACAGTGCTTCTGTTTTCTCCTCCTCCTGGCGACTTCCATGCTGAGGTCAGGGGTCAGCAGGAACAGGATCCGGATCTGGGTTCGCGCTGGTCTCACTCGTCACGCTGGTGCAGCTCGCGACGCTCGGCTCCTCCTCCTCCTCTTCTGTCACGTCCCCCACGTCCAACACCTCCACTTCCTCGTCGTCGTCCTCGTCCTCCTCGTCCAGGCCTCCCTCCAGAAGCTCCACCACAGCCACCTCTGCTTCCTCTTCCACTTTCTCCGCCTCTTTTCCCTCCTCTTTCTTCGCTTCCGTCTTCGTTTTCTCCTCAGCCTTTTCCTCCCTCGGCTTCTCCTTCAGCTGGTAGACGGCCGCTGCTTGGGGCTTGAACAGACCTTCATCGTACACTTTCAAGATGGCCTCGCACACAAAGCGGTACTGGCTCTGAGTGGAAAAAAAGAACCAAAACAGAAGAGAACATTAAAAGCACCGATCTGTTTCCAAGGGTCCTGCGTCCCATCATTTAGGTTCATTTTTTTAAATGAAATACTACATTACACTGTGAATTTATGGGAAGAATTTTCACAGCAGGAAACATTTAAATATGGAACCTGCAAAATCCAGAAACTGGGATGGATAGATGGACTTTAAAAAAATAAATAATTATGAATAAAAGGAAAGAGGAAGGAGACACAAAAGGAAGGGAGCAAGTAAGGAAGGACACAAAAGACCCAAGAAGGAAAACAAAATAGAAAGAAAGGACACAAAAGGCAAAACACAAGGGAAAAAGAGAGGTAAGATCCAAGTAAGAAGGTAAGATATAAAGAAGAGAAATAAGGAAGGGTATAAGAAAGGTAAAAAGGAAGAACATGAGGATGGAAAAGAGGTACAACAAAGAGGGAAAGAAACCAAAGACCCCACGAAGAAAAGAAAAACGATGAGAAGGACACAAGAAGACAATGAAAAAAGAGAGAGGTAGGACCCAAGGAAAGGGAGGAAGGTCACAAAGAAGAAAAGATGTGAAGGAAAGACACAAAGAAAAAAAAAAGGAATAAAATAGTTAAAAAGGAAGAACACAAGGATGAA
This sequence comes from Poecilia reticulata, assembly GCF_904066995.2. Classification (NCBI taxonomy): domain Eukaryota; kingdom Metazoa; phylum Chordata; class Actinopteri; order Cyprinodontiformes; family Poeciliidae; genus Poecilia; species Poecilia reticulata. The sequence continues at coordinate 39,267,010 of NC_088831.1, forward strand.
AGAGGGGTATAACATAAAGAAGGAAATGAAGAAATAAATGAAGGAACAAAGGACACAAAGGAGGAAAAAAGGGAAAGAACAAAGAAAACAAAGAAGGATGCACTCAGGAGGAAGCAGCTGCCCGATCACGATGGCCAGACTACTTACTGGTGTTTGTATCATCATGGCCCTCTGATCTCTCATGGTTCTGACAATATCCAGAGGATACACAGGCTGGCCGCACTCCATCAGACACAATGATGTCTCCATGGTGATCAGAACCCCAGTTCGACCAATACCGGCGCTGGGAAAAAATAAAGATAAAACAGAAGAATGGAAAGAAATTAAATTCTCTTTAACCTCTTAAGTGGTTAAATATCAGGTTATGTTCTTTTTATTAAAATAATGTTTTAATGTTCATTTTGACAAAACTGTGCTTTGAGTGAAAGTCGATTTGTTGTGATAAAAAAATACGTCTTGATTTCACACCAACTAACTAATAAACTAACAAACCCTCTAGCGTTTCTGACAGTATTTTTGTCTGTGTGAGTTTTCAGATCATGCAGCTGGGATAATCTGTGGGGGATTTCCCACTGTGCCTGACATCTGGTGTAAAGTGTTTAAGCTGTTTGGTTTTTGGTTGACATGGCCTAACTTGTTCCAACATCATCATTCTGTTAACTTAAACATTTTAGAGAAAATTGTTGCAAAAAGTCTTGTGGTTCATTTAAAAACAATGTTGCAGTCCTGACTTTTTACCAACATGTTATAAGAACCCTTCCAAAATGCAATAATTGGTCATATTTTTTTTCTTAAACTAATATTTAATATGCTCTTCTAGAACAATGGCAGCGTGATGGTATATACTGCCATTCCTTGCCATATTTTTTTAGGACTGCACATTCTCCTTAGGATGAATTAGCAGGTCTATGTATGGAATGATGAAATGATTGGCAGCTGTCCTAAATGTTTTCCACCTATTTATAACTTTGTCTCTGCAGAACAGTGGATTTTTGATTGTTTGTAATGAATCTTATAACCCTTCCCTGATTGATGGGCACCAACAGTTGCATATCTTTCCATTGGCATTGTGTTAACCCAGACCCAGTGGCAAAAAAAGTGGGTATGCACTGTAAGCAACGCATAGGGGCGCTGAACTAGAGGGGACTCAGTAATGCCAGAATTAATAATAAAATAATAAGGACTTTGTGGTATTCTCATTTAGTGATGTAATTATATTAGTTGTGCTACCACCCCCATGCCACTAGATAGATATATAAAGAGAGAATTAGATTGATATCGATATATACATGTAGATATGAATATACATATCTATCTATATAAATCTCTATATATATAACTTTCATATCTATCTATCTATCTATCTATCTATCTATCTATCTATCTATCTATCTATCTATCTATCTATCTATCTATCTATCTAATAGCATCATCATTTATCACTGTATCATTATGCTACAGTTGCTTGTAATTTACACAAGATGGATATGGAGATGGAATGAGCTGTTGTCCCATCAAGCTATAAGAATGATAGGAAACATGCTAACAAAAAGCCTCAGATCTGCAGCCCATTGGCAGTTCTAGACACAGGCCAACAGAATTGGCTCTTTGGCTCACTTACATATTAAATGATGAAATATTGCCGTTTTTTGTTTCATTCTTTTTAATTGCCCTGTAGGCAGCAATTTATTCACATATATGTACATTTATTATTATTGATACTTTAATTAAAGATTAATTGTCCAAATTTATGTTATTGGGGCCTCCAGCCCCAATAACATGTTCGCTTACGCCTCAGAAAGTATGTAGTTGCGCCCCTGCCCACACCTATGCTCCAGACCAGCAAACTACTAAAATGTCATAGTTGATGGAAATCCAACAAGGACATTGCATACATTTCAAGTGTTCTACCTTATTTGACTTTTCTTTTACCAGCATATGCCAAATTATGTCATGTTCAATAAGATTTTATTATTAAACAGGCGAAGTGCTTTCATTTTCACATCACTTGGAAAAGAAAATGACTTATGTCATTGAAGATGAAGGATATCTAAGCACAATACATGACTGACTTCCTACTGTGACTATTCAGAGATTGTCTACCTGCAGTGCACCACCATGGGCTGGTCCTGTCCGGCCCGTTTGCTTCGTACCAGAGCCACAAAGTCCAGGAAATCTGTAGAGTCATCAGGAACGCCGTGGTCCGGCCAAGCCAGGTACTGGAGCTGAGTGAGCTCTCTCTGCTGCTCACTCTGGAAAAAAAAAAGAAAAAGCACCACATAAAATTACTAGACAAATAAAAAAGACTTAGTTTTACAGGATATGTTCTATTGAGATCTGAGTAGCAGATACAGTATAAAGTTCAGAATCGCAACATCAAAAGCACGGATCCATTAAAACGCCCATGTGCGGTAATAAAGCCAACTTTTCATTTACATATTCCCTATTTTGTAAACAAAACATTATTCATCCCACTCCTCGTTCCTCCAGTTAGTTCATCTTTTCTCTCTCTCTCTCTTCCTGCAGCGTGACCGACTGTGGTGGTTGCGTTGTCATGGCAACCAGTTCCCACAGCATGAGACCGGCGCTCGGCAGTGGGATCCAGAAAAAGAACAGCCCACACTGGTCACTATGGCAACACACCTCTTCGGGGTTCTCAGCAGGCTGAATGCACCTCGTTTCTAAGTCTGTTTGGTTCAATAAGTGTGTGTGTGTGTGTGTGTGTGCGTGCGTGTGTGTGTGTGCGCGCATGTGTTGTGTTACCTGTGAGTGAGTGAGAGTCATCTCCCGCACCAGGAAGGCGGAGTTGCCTTCTTCGTTGTGGCACGTGACTTTAAAGTCTCCGTAGGTGGCGCTGCTGTCTGGGTTGGGCCAGTACTGGTGACACTTCACCTGTAAACACAGACGGAAGGTTTCGGTCAGATCTGTGCGCCGAACGGATCACAGATCTGCGTTTATTCTGAGAGCCTGCAGGTGTCAACACTGCTTCTGGAGCGTTCGATGTTGTTATGCAACGCTGGTTTCACTCTTTCATAAGTTTGTTCTATGGAAACTGAATGAATGAAGAGATGCAGCAAAGATAAAGCTGCAGTCTCCAACTAAATATTTCGGAAAAGGGAGTAAATAAATGAGGCAGTCAATTCATACGAGACAGGCATGAGAAGTTTAGACTTTTAGAAATGGACAAAGAAATGGACACTGAGCACAAAGAATGGATGGATGGACAATAGAAAAAGGGATGAACAGATAACAGAAAATGAATGGACAGACGGACGGACGGATCCCGTCTAGAAACATTTCTCTTTTTTATACTCTAAACTCTCTGGTATTAACTCACTTCACACTGAAACAAAACCTGAAAGCTGAAATCAAATCTCCAGTAGAAGCGTCATGGTGTTTTGGTATGTAGGTGTCACATACCCTGCCCCTCTCCACCTGTGTGGTCAGCATAACCACCATCGACGAGCCCTGCTCCCAGGTCATCCGCCAGAAGTCAGGGCAGGTGTTGGGCAGTGGGCCCTGGCACGCTATGTAGCGGTTTATCAGGCTGGACGCAGGAATCTCCATCTGAACCGAGGAAAACATCATGCAGCAGAAAACGCCAGAAAGAATGTTAACGTATCGCTTTATCACAGCTGAGCTACAATGAAAACATATGAAAGATGCTTACATTGATGTAGTTTGCATTGATGTAGTCGTCTGTGCTTTTCAGTACGACCCGTGTGGCATCATCTGTTAGAGAATAACAGGAGTGAGGCTACACAGTTAGTAGGGCTGAAATTATTAATCGTGATTACTTGATTATTGAAATAATGCTCAACTAATTTAGTAATCCATTAATCATTAACTGGAGGATATAGACAAAAAAAAACTCCTTTTCTGAAAGAACAATCAACTCAGAGCAGTAATTAAGGCAAAACTGTACAACAATATATACATTTTTGTGTGTATTTGTTCCTGCCTCTAGCCCTTGAAAAGTAGATTTTAATTTCAATGGATTTTTATTCTTGTAAAATAAAAGTTGAATAAAAATAAAAAACCAAGATGAAAAATCTTTATCTGTAAACTCATATTACACATCTGTGGTTAATAAACTATTAATTGATTAATCAAACAAAAAAAATATTCACCAGATTATCCCTATTCTGTACAGAGGCTAAGTCAAGCAGAAAGCTTTTCATGTGTTGATGTTAGAAGTATTTTCTTGGCTGATGAAAAATCCTTTGCTGCAAATGATCCAGCATTCACTAAAATAATGCTGTTATTGGATTTTAGGCAATAAAATATGTATTTTCTTATTTAAAAAAAGAATGAAATTATTTATTATTCATTCAAATTCTTTTATTTTACTTCTAATATTGTGTAAAAAAAAAGGCTTTAGTGGTGAATTGAAAAATCTGCAGAATGTGGATTTTTGTTTTTATCCCATTCATTTGATTAACTGCAGCTCTAAAATTTAAGATGAAAACGAAAAGGGAGCGAATGTGAGGGGAGGAAGTAAACAAACACGTACATGGGGAGATGTCTCTGTAGCGATTTTTGGAAACGTTCTGAGGTAATTTGGCACACAGCATGGTCATCCCCGGCCTCTTCCTGTACAGTTGCTGTGGGATCAAAGATGGAGATGATCAGCAGGATAAGCCTTTCCCTCTCTGATGCATGCGGCCAGTCTGACAGCGTGAACCGGCTCTCCTCACATCAAACTGAGCCAGAATGGCTCCACTACTCAGGCCTTCCTTCAGAGTCACCATGGAGTCCCTCAAGGCATGTTGGTCGAGCTGGGTGGGATCCTGCAGGGACTTCTCTGGGATGTACTGAAATTCCGGCTCGGAGTCGACCTTCTCTTCCACTACGTCGTAGATGGCTGGAAGACAGGGAAGCAAGTCACACAACTTTTTCTGGAGCTCAAGATGAGAAGAAGAAAAGCATTTTATCCTACAATTTGTTTATAGTCAAACTTTTATATTTGTTCTATTAACGAGGTACCAGATTTTTTCTGCATCAAGCTATAATGAAGGTTTCCAAAAGATCCAGGTTTGAAGAAATCCATACATTTTAGGTTTCAAGTTGAGACCTCACTTGCACACACCATTTTAAACCCTTTCAGCTCAATTTTCTGATTGATCAAAACAGATTGACTGATCCCTGGGTTTTGTGACGGCCCCTGCAAAACATAGATTTTGTTGTCCTTAAGTGTGGTAAAAATAAGGCTGATTTCTTAAAATGTTGCTACAATTTTCTCCCCTTCATGTGTTTGTTCTCTTGATGCCATCTATTTTGTGCAGCAAAACACCCTCCACAACATGATCCTGCCACCACCGTGCTTCGTATTTGTAAAGTTGAATGTAACAAGAGTCTGCATGGATAAATCGTTTAATTTTTGTCTTTTTTCAGCCATATATTTAATTGTAAATACCTGGTTGCAGTTGTATAATTCAATAGCTATGATAGAAACGATGCATTCATCCTGGTGTGACGTACTCTTTCAACATCCGTAGCTTAGCCTCAAACAGTCAAGTATGGCTGATCTTTCTGATGCTGCCATCCTTTCTAACTTCTTTTATCAGCTACTTTAAGCGTACAGAAAAATAGCATTGGTGCTTTTTTATTAAAATCAGAACTACAGCATAAAACCTTTAACTTCTCTGTATTTTTTAAGAGTACTTGAATTCAGAAGCTTTGCTTTTACTGTAAAAAAAGAATTTTACCATTCGGCCTGACCAGTAGGATGAGTTCTCCAGAGTGGCTTTCACAGCTGGCCTTGATGAACATCACCACCTGGTCATGGGTGTGGTCAGAGATGTCCCGCCCATTTATTAGAACCACCTGGTCCCCTTCGTTAAGGCGAGGCACGCAGAGGTCGGCCTGAAAAGGCAGAAACAGGTAAGAAAATGATCTTTCATCGTCCTGGAAGGTTTCTGCTCAGATGTTTCAGTTGTTAACTTACTGAGGTTCCCGGAGCCACTCTGGACACAATGATGGGCATCTTCTGGTCAGCTCCACCCTGGAGATAAACGCACACGTTAAAAGTTCAATAATTCTATTTTATTTTTTTAAAGGCTGCAGACTAATAAATGATCCAGAAAAACACAGGATTAAAGCCAACCTTGACATTGAAGCCGAAACGTCCGTGTTCATCGGGCCTCATCTTGATCAGGACCAGATTATCGTGTGGGACGACTCCGTTCAGCTGAAAGCATCCATTAAAAACACAACAGAGTTAGACTTGTATTCAAACAGACGTGCATTCGTTATAAATACTGAAGATGTAAGGGAGATCAAAGAAATGAATGTGTCTAATTCGACCACCAGGGGGCAAAAAGTGACATAAAGCTGCATGACTGTTTTATAGCATTAAACATTTTATTTTAGCATTGACACCTTTTGAAGTATATTCTATGAGGTATTATTGTCAGATCAAAGGTAATGTTAAGGTATAAACAAGCTCTCTTTCTGCCATTGTCTTATTCACAAAGCAGAAAATGTGTTGGGGGAAAAAAATACATTTTAGCATTGCACAAAAAGAATAAGTATTTCTTGAAATACATTAGTCATATGGTTATGTAACAAGCATATAACAATAACTGTTCTGCTGATGGGGGAAGATTTTATGAATTACTAAAAAGTTGCTTCATGTTTTATGGTGAAAAACCTTCGGATATATTAATATTTTAGACAAAATCAACCTTTAATTTGAGCTCACTTTCAAAGATTTCTTGAAGTCAATGCAACTGACACAGTTTGTTTTTATTTAACTTTTGTTTTTGCGAATTTATCAACGTGACAGTGATTACTAATTAATAATCTATAACATTCTTGTTTTTTGTTTTGCGAACATGACACAGAAACCCATTTCTCTGAGCAACTCTTTAAAAAAAAAGGAAAATAAGAAAGTCAGATCTGTACTGATTTGTTTTAAGTCGTAAAAAGCCTTCAAGAAATAGGTACTTAACTAAAGTTGCCCTTTTCTACAGTCAGAGAAAGTAAAGATAAGAAAAACTGGAACTGTCACAAACCAGGCGAAAACAAGGACTGATATTTATCTTGCCTAAACAGACAGAAAGTGTGGGAAAGCACTTCTTCTCCACTTTGAACTACGGTGTAGAATCTGTGATGCTGTGGGCCTGTTTAGCCGCTTTCGCACTGCACGAAACGGTACGGTACGGAATGATTCCAGCCCTGTTGTGTTCGCATTACACTGAGGCCGCCATCGAAGCGGTACCGGACATCATTATTTTTGAAACTAAACAATGGTTTCGATGTAGCGGCCAGCTGTACTCGTTCATCAGCGAGTAAGCGCAGGAAAAAAAAACCTCATCATTAGACCAGGTGATTGCACTATATTGAGACGGATCCACTGCTAATTAAAACTAATAATAAACATATTGAAAAGAGCACTCTTTACTAAATAAAATACAGTTTAATGAGAGCCAGCTGTCAATGGAAAATCAACGTCTGACTCGAACAACCAGCGGCCAATCAGCTGCTGGTTCTAAGCAGAACCGCTTGACCGGCACGATTGGAACCACAGCTCTTGTGGTTCCATGGGATCGGGTGGAACCGGTCGCAAAGTTGTAATGCGAACACGCTCGGAACCGTTCCGTTCCGTGCAGTGCGAAAGCACCTTTTGTCTTCTACAGGCCTTTTTAGAGCGCCTGGCACCATAAACCCTGATAAACCAGGAGATTTTAAATAGAAAAGTGCTGTTCTTTGCTACAGAGTTGAAAAAGAATCACCACTGGATCTCTTAGTGGAATATCCAACACATACCGCCAACACAACAAATAAATGGTTTGTCGGACCCGGTTTAAGGTAATAAAGGCAGGGGTGCTAAATATTGACAATTTTTTAAAGCTCAAATTAAAGATTACATTTTTGGTTTTTTTATGTGCCTATATGAGGTTGTGATACTGTTACAAAAGTTAGATTTATTTTTAATACTTTTTTCCTCATGTGTCAACTAACAACCCCATTATCGATATGCAGATAAACAATGTTCTGCGATTCATTAAGTGTGCTTCCATTGGGTTCGCTGACCGTGGTTTTGTCGGCGTTGACGGGAACGTCGTACATCTCGTTGAGGTGGTTGTCCAGGAGGCTCTGCTGCGAATGGGCCTGGATGATCTGGCTCAGTGTTTTCCTGCTCAGCTGCTTCGGGGGCAGAGCCGGAGGCTGGCCATCTACCCCATCGGGAGACCTGAAGAAGAAAAAGACGGAAAATGTTTATATCGCAGTAGAACAAGGATCCTTCCACAATGGTTCTTAATAACCGGCTAAAAATGAGAAAGAGCCAGCTAACGGTTTTTAACAGTTATTCAGAAGTCAATATTTGAATTGAATTTCCATAAGGAATTATACTAAAGTCACTAGGTTTAATTTTTCACATAATTTTCCATCTCACAGAGAAAAAGTATCCATCCTCTTTTTGCTCAATTTGATGTTTATCTTTATTTCAAATCCTAAAAATTGAAGTAAAACTATCAAGTTTCCTATAGAAGATATTTGCCTAAGATTGTAAGTTGTTTTCAAAAAGTCGTGCAACATTTGCGGCTCTAAACAAGTTTTATTTGGCTGGCCTGTAAGAAAAAAAACGGCTCTTTAGGTTGTAAAAGTTTCAGACCCTTCCAATAAAAAAAGTAGATAGAGAGGAAAAACTGAAGTATTTACAAGGCGTATCCTGATGTTTCTTTTGCATAATATGGTAGAGCCTTTTTTACTATACAAATTTATTTCCAAACATACTGTAAATTTATTTAAGAGGAAAAGAAAAAGAAGTATAAATGAGCACGAGGAAAAAGTAGACAGAAAAGAGGTAATAACTGTTTGTCCCAGTGCATTAACCTCAATAAAAAGGCAGCAAAGGGAAGGAAAACAAGCATCCCTCACGCTCCATCTCCATCAAGCAGACAGTAAAAGACCGTTAGTGCGCAGGGGGAAACAACATGGTCAGTCAGTTAAAGCTTTCAGCAGCGTCAAGGCTCGCTCCTTTGTGGGTTAAAAAGCCAGTCGTTTCACTCTGTGTGCGTTTCTGTGTGAGGGGAAAAAGGCTACGGACCGGCATTCCTTGGGGGAAGGGAGCATCAGTCAAAAAGCATCACATTTGTTTTGGCTGCTGCAACTGGTGCCACTTTGTGTCTTAAACAGACGCACACAGGCTGACATTTACTACGGGTCAAAACCAGGTCAGGCTGAGACGGTGCACAGCAGGACGGAGTCGAGATGGCACGTCCACCTCCTTTACTGTGATCGCCACAGACACGAGGCAGACGCACCTAATGGATCTGCAAACATCTGCACGTCTGACGTATAACTAGTCATTTACTTTCCACATTTAATGACTCAGATCAAACTAATTTTTATATTCAACTCAATTCCCAAAGGGAAATTAAATGTCATAACTCATATCATCCAAGTTTGCATAATAAATGACACACTGCATTCATTAAAATGTAATTTTCATTACTGGTTTTCTTAACTGTTGACTGTATGGCATCTTTTATGATTTTGTATTTTTGTGTTTTTATGATGTAAGACACTTTGAACTGCGTGTTGCTGAAATATGCCATATACAAATAAACTTGATTGATTGAATTATCGTGAAAGAACCGATATTGATGATGATGGTGATAGCAGGAAGGATTTCCAGAAGGGTTTTTGCAGGTTTCACCAACTCAAATTTAAGACTTGCAGCCTTTTTAAGATCTGTGTTACAACAGAAATGTACAAAAGATGATAAATTGTAAATAGTTCTGCCACAACAAAATTTAAGACCTGTGATTAAGGCCAAAATAGTTTTTTTCAATAAGTTTAGGACATTTTACAGCCTTAATTTTAGATAGGCACCTAATGCTTTCTTTAGATCTGCGTTGTTAGATTTGTGTTAGTTTTCTAGGTCTTACTGCCTACTTCATGTTGACGTACAGGTTCTGTTGTAGATATTTCTTGATTCTACAAGTCTGGAACCGTCTGCATCATTGTTTAAAATAAATGTTTAAACAAACAATAAGAAAGAAGAAATCATGTCTGTTTAGAGGATTGTTAAGCAGATTCAGTTAAAACTAATCAGACACCAGATTAAGAAACTGAGCACTAAGCTTTAAAAAACCCCCACCAATGTCAGCTGTATCAGCAAAATAACTTGAGACACAATCACACCCAAAGCATGATTCAACTAAAATACAGTATTATATCTAGATTTCTGTGTTGCAGAGTGAATCGCAAAGTGAGCAACTGCTTCTCCTGCAGAGGAAATGTAGACTCTCAGCAGAGAAAATCAGGGAAAAACGTTGGGAAGATCTGGATTATAGGCTTGAGTAAAGTGGTGAACCAGGAAATCAGTCAGGATGGCAAATCTGCAGTTGCATTTTTAGTCTTTTCCATCAGGAACATAAATTGTCAGAGAGGAAAAAATGCAGCATTATAATCTGCAGCAATCAGATGGTTATTACGAAGGAAGTGGATTGGGACCAAATCTTTTCCACAGACGCTATAATGGAGCTGGTGAAAGATAGACATTAGAGCCACCGAAGCTTTAAAATATAACTAAAACTTAAACTCCTGGGAGGTTGAAGAAATATCCGATATTAGAAAGAGCCAAAGTGGATATGAACGGATTGAAAAAGCATCATTTGTCACCGTTACGGTTACCGTGCCAACAAGTGAAAACGCCCAACACAGACTGCTTATGTGGAGTTCAATTCACTCTAAATTTACCACCAACAGTGTGATATAATTCATTGCATTAACACCAGCAAGAGAATAATTAAAGGCTATGCGCTAAAGATCATCTTTAATGCAGAAAATATAGATTACAAGCTCATAAAACTTAAAGAATCTATTTAAAAAATTGCTGTGTGATGCAATGCCACGCAAGGTTACTTGACCTCTGCTAAAGACGGGCAAATAAGTCTTTAAATAACTCATTTTTAGTGCAATTACCATCATCTCACACATTCTTTCCAAAAGTATTTATCAAGATTGGAAAATACAGAGAAATAGCTTTGACATACTGTAACTATTTTATAACATCTAGGTCTGAGGACTGAAATGATCATGGGAATAGCTTGATTTTGTGTCTAATTAATCATTGTATTAGGAGTCTGGTCATTTTGACAACTTACTTGTAGTTTTCTGTAAGATGGCAACAGTTTTGTTTTTCCAAAAGTGAAGAATTTGACTGATTTTCAAGCATTCACAGCGTGCAGACGTGAGTATTAATAAATCAATTTTAGGTCAAATAAAATAAGGCTATAGAATACATATGAACATGTCTTTGCAGCTGTTCCTGACTCTAGATCTGTGCAAGTCCATGATATCATTCACTCTTACTCGTTTTCCAGGAGCTTAGGAAGAAAAACAGGCCCACACCATCACAGATCCTCCACCCTGCTCAGCAGTGGGCCTCAGATGCTTTTCCACTGAGGCCCACCCACTTTGTTTCGCAACTGATCCCCTTGGAGCGCTCGTAGCTAAGAAGCTCTTAGCTAAGAAGCTCAATCGTTGGCAGTTTTTACAACACAGTTGTGCATCAAACAGACCAGAGTTTGCTTCCTCAAATTGTCTCCTTCAAAAAAACTTTGTAGGACACTCTGATCAACTTGAAAAAGGAAAGTATTAAGAAAATTATGTTCTAGCCAGTTTATTTTATCCTGGCCGGTAGGAGACCATAATTGTGACTCTGCCTTTGGACAGTTAGTGACACTTTGATTCAACTTCACTGCTCTGAAAACTGCTGCAGCTCTGTAATTCGTTACTCTCCCCTTCAGACTTTAAAAACAGCAATTAGGGACCTTAAAGAACTTTACCAGATATTTTATAGTGCATGTGCAGTTTGAGGATGAACCCAGATCTACTTAAGTCCTGTTGTTCAATCTCCTCCACCCTGCTCTGCTGCTATAAACACATTTTACGGGCTGTTTTTCAAAGGGCTCATCTTTCCAGCGGGGCAAGCTAAGTGACACTGAGAGAGGGTGTGAACTGCTGGGAGAAGCCACAGACACCGAAAGACGTTTAAAGGGACAAAAATAAACCCGTCAGTGCAGCAGAACAGACAGACTAGCGCTGATGAGGAAAATGTAACTGCTAAATTAAAGGCTGGCTGTTCTGAGGAGATGTTTTATTTATGAAGCAGTGAAATTATGATCTAACTAATGCTCTGCCAAGTCAAAGCTGATGTTTTCCCCGAGGAGGAAGACGGTGTTTTGAAAAGAAGAAGAAAGGAAGATGGAAGGAATGGAAATATTCAAATGAGAATGATTATTAGCAAAAAAAAGTTCGACTGACGGTGTTGAGTCCAGGCTGATGCTGTTGGCCTGCGTGGACGACGCCGACTTGTGATTGGAGGAGAAGACAGGTAGGCTGGGCGAAGCGTGGATCACATGATCCACCAGGTGGCCAACCGACGACGGGCGTAGCCGTGTGCCGTCTTGGACAAACAGCGAGTTCCTGGCAAAGACAAACAAAAGAAGTTTAATTTCAACATAAGGTCAGTGTGGTGCGTCACAGAACAACCAGAAAAGTTTATATTTGCCATTTTTAGATTTCTGTTCTATTGGTTTCGAATTTAAAATTTATTGTATCGTGTTTATGGCACTATTGTTGCACTTTATAGTTTAGAAGAGTAGATGTGTTTCCATTACAAATGTGCACAAAACTTTGTTGATGCTCCACTAATGTCAAAAATACACAATTTCGCAACTGTGGCATTTCCATTAAATAAGAAACGCAATAAAAATTTCACGTCAATAAGTCTGTTCACGCAAAGTGATTAAAAAAACCTGCCATGCCATCATCCTCCTACCACTTCCTGTCGTTTTCTTCGTCTCTTCTGCCAGTTTCGACATCTGGTTGTTGATCACATGACTCATGTGTTGTGAAAAAAGTGTTTCAGTAAACCTCATCTTAGCCCAAAAACCTTTTAATCGAAAAACAAGAGAGTAGTATTTTCAAAACTAGTGCATTTCAATTTCAAAGTTTGTGCAAGGATCTGGTCAATGGAAACGCAGCTTAGAGAAGTAGGTTTTTGGTTTGTGTACAACGGACTCAATATGGTTACAGAGACATTGCTTTGCAAAACTACTCACATCACTTGAGCGTTTCCACAAATATCTTTATGTTCTATCAGGGTTTATGTGCTAAACAGATGTGCAACCTTCACAAAACAAAGAGCCACTTTTGCGTCAGTCCAGGTAAATAAAACTAGTTCAAAGCCACAAATGTTACACAACCTTTCATGAAAAAACAAATTAAAATTTTGAATGAACATATACTATTATTATACTAAATGCATTTACAAAAAAGGATTAATAATATTTTTTATATGGGTTGCTGATGTTTGCAGATGATTTTCACAAATAAAAAGCAAAAAAAAAAGTTTTTAATGTAATGTTATTTTGCTGTGGAAATCTGTTACAAAATCTATCTCATGCATAAAAATAGCAACAAAAAACCCCCACATCAATTACATCAATATTAAAAGAAAATTTGTTGGTTCTAAATTTTTTAGCCAAATATTAAAATAATAAAATACATTAATATTTGTTGTAATTTGACAAAACATGAACAAATTCCCTGCATATTCAAACCTAATTCATTCCAACATCTAAAACCTATGCAACAACCTGTAAGGTGGCTTAGGCATATTTGTATGCAACATCTTTATAAAAGAAATCACGAAGGACTAAAATCTGTTAGAACTCACTGGTTCGGCGTTCCAGGTGGCGAACGTGTGGGCAGGCTTTGGGTTTCCAGTCTCTCGTCTGATAGGCTGTTCCTGCTCACCGACTCCCAGTCGGTCCCGCCCACCAACTTCCTCGCCAATGGCTTGCTGGGAGACCTGCTCAGAAAATGTCGATTTCCAGTTACAACCAAACTAAAAACGAAAGTCTCAGTTTCATAAATGAAACTCAGCTTGCCTTCACTTTATTCACAACAGCTAGTTTGCTTTATGTTTTCTGTACTGTGTCCTTGCTGTAGGCAGGATGCTGTAACCGCCATTGACGGAAGCAAAGCATGAAAAAAGTCAGGCACCTCACAGAATGAAGAATGAAGAGTGTTGAAGATGTTTTAACGCAAGAATAGCAGCTACTTGTGAGTGTGTGAACGTGCTGGGTGGAGAACCTAACGCCTTCTGTTTCAGAATCTAAACCCTGTTTTACTAACCTGGCATTAGTCTGATCAACCACATTGGTCCACACTTTGATCTCATGTTTTTATTCATAGTTCTTGTGGTTCACACATTCATTTACTGAACTGTTGTCATAGATATATGCATAAATTTAGTCTGACAGGAAGAATGAAATGAAGGCCAGTTTGAGGTTTACATGCAGAAATAAGAAAATGCAATTTAAATTGATGAAAATAATTCTGGATTATTTGCGAAATAGGACAATGACACCGAGTATATCATCACTAAAAAGTACATTTAATGTAGTCATTCAATTCAAAACATGAAAGTCATATTTTATAGAGAGTTACTGCAGATGTAGTTCATTCTTTATTTCTCCAAAAACCCAAATCCAGTTCTGTTTCTCCAAACATTAAGAAATAAAACGAGATTTTTAAAACAGAAATGTTATTTTAAGACCACTTTATGGTGAAGACTGCTGACTTGAGAGTCACTGGTACCTTTAAAAAAATGGTTAAGCCACAAAAGCCTTTTGCTAAAGAAGGAGCCTGTTCACAGCAAGCTGCATCTAAGCTGAGATGCATATGTAAAGGTGGCTGTCGCTAATTTATGTGGGGAATTGTATCATGACACATTTCTGAGGAGTTTGACACTTTAAGGAGGTCAATGTCCTCAAACTTCCCACAGATTTCAACACAACTGCATCTTTAAAAACTATAAAAGTAGAACAAGGCCTCACAATTTCCAGGAACTGACTAACCGAAACATTCATCTCAGACTCAGTCTGTGACTAAATGTGTTGATGTTGTTTGACTAGAGATGGAAAATACTAGGAAGCAAGATTAGAGAGATTATTGGTGTATATTTAAAAAAAAAAATTCTGATGAATCCCAAACGAGTATATAAGAGAAAGGTGTGCTGGTTAAAGTGTTAACACATTAAGGCACATTAAGGGAGTCAAACTGATGCCTTTTTGGCTGAAACACAAACTCGTATCAATTGAGTCATGTTGACTATTGAGTGGATTGATGAGCCGTTAATAAATGCAGGCTACAAGAATTTGCCCATAAAGCAAAAGTGAGTACAGTGGAGTCAAGTTGAGTCGTAACGGAAGAGGAAATTAGGCTGCTTCCATCTAACCACAAAGGACGGAAGGTTTTTACTACCTGGCAAAAACTCTGTCCTTGATCCCTTTCTCCTTTCCATACTGCACAGATTGCACTTCTGTCCTCCCACTAAAGAGAAAAACGAGGAAAACAACAGTTAATAATGTGATTTAAATACATAATATAGGTATTGTTCACTTTTCCCACAGTGAAATTTAAGCACTTTTCAAGCATTTTCAAGGTAACTTATGAAACTTTTCCAGTACCACAATTTGGAGTTAAAACAATAAAAAAGATCTTTAAAAAGACATAATTTATTGCTGTTATGAGTAATGTGGTTTTATTGTACAGCTAAAATAAAACCCTTAACTGTTCAAAGAAAAAAAAATTAACAAAAAAACACCGCAATTTTAGTAAAGCTGTTTTAACATATGTGATATGAAGTGATCTGATTCAACTTCAGTCGGTGGAAAAAAATGAGTCTGTAGCTTTTTATTTTGTGTAAAAAAAAATAAAATGCTTAGAACTGAAAATGTTTTTCCAAATTTAGGCTTTTAATTAAGTGTTAGATTAAACATTGTTACAAAACTGTGCACTTTCTATGACTTCATACACAAATCCAGCCCCTTTCACACATTGAGAGCATTTTCAAGTCCTTTCATTGAAAAGATTTCAAGTACCCAATTCCTCTTAGGAACTGTTTAACAAGGTTCAAGAACTATAAAAACAAGAGAATTTAGTTTTGCAGGTCCTATCTCCTCAGTTTTAAAAATCTGTATTAAACCAAAGTCACATCATAACTGCAACACAGTAGTGATTCCAAAAATGATCTTTATAGGAAAGTGTGGAGATATCTCCAGGGCAAAAACACATTTGAGCCAAACATCAGACAAGACTCGCTCACGTTGCATCACTGCTACTCAATAATACATCACAAGCCTCCCTTCATTTTTCACAGCCGCCTTTCATAGAAAAGGGAACTGAAAAAGGTTAGCTGTGAAATGAAACGGAGTTCGCATGGGGTGAAATTACTGTGGGGATAAAAGACACATTTCTAATGAATTCTGTCTGAAGGGAGCAGAGGCATCATTGTTAGTCTGTAAACTTTATGACAGGTCGAAATTTTTAAAGAAAATGGAGAACAATGCCTGGACCAAAGAGAAATGACAGGGGAAAAATTGCTCCTCTGGGAGAACATGTTGGGATGATCTTCTTACCAGTATCTGAACTTTGAGCCCAGGCTGAAGTAGTGAGCGAAGAAGTTTTTCTGTGGGGGGATGGGCCGCTCCAGCCTGAAAAAGGTGTGGTGCTCTACGCAGGCCTTCCACAGGTTCTTACAGGCCCGGTAGTTGACCATGTTGAAGCCCAGCAGTGTCTCCCGAGTCTCTGCCTGCACGCAGGAAGAAACACAGCAGCTTATGGAGGGCTGAGTCAAATGAATGGATGGACGGCCGAGCAAAAGCCAGATGGATGAGTGGAGTAGCAAAAAGCCAAATGAATGAATGAATGAATGAATGGATGGATGGATGGATGGATAGATGGATGGATGGATGGATGGATGGATGGATGGATGGATGGATGGATGGATGGATGGATGGATGGATGGATGGATGGATGGATGGATGGATGGATGGATGGATGCAAGATGAATAGATGGATGACGAATAGATGATGGATGCAAGATGGATGCATGCATAAACTAACAAATAATCAAACGGATAGCCAGATGGATGATGGAAGCAAGACAGATGGATGGCAGATAGTCGTCCATTCATGGATGATGAATGGACGACTACTTGGTTTGGATGGATGGATAGATAATGGGACAAAGTCAGAAATTCTAAATATTTTTCATCCTCCATTTTATTACCCACTTAAAACAAAACAAATTCTACACACTTCCAAACTGCATATTAACTTTCTTTTGAAAACCATACCTCATGAATATCTAATAAAAGTTATCTGAACAGATTTTCTTTTTAAAGTTCAGACGCTTCCAAGGCAACGTCAGACTTTGGACAGACAGAGAAACCAGTGGCAGAACAGTAAACATGACAACATTAGCAGTTAGCAGCACACAGTGTTTCATTTGTTAATCTTAACCTCTAATTTCTACAACAGCCTGAAAGGCAACATGTGCAAAAGACTTTTAATCTTTTTCTTCAGCTGTGCTAAGGCTTGTTTTTGTTGTCCAACTCTACTGTTATATATCGTCCATATATGGAAGGCATAAAGCATTGCCCTTTATAGTTTGTCACAGCATCACAACACCTTTAAACTGCTTTAAAAATATTTAGAAGCCACATAGTGAGTTATTTATGTTGCAACCATTAAGCTTCGTAAGTTTTCAGCTACAAAAATATTATTAAAAATGCTCTTTTAACATAGGATTGGTTTAAAAAAACAAGAAAAATGGTTGTACAGTGACAAAAGGCTGAAAGAAAACAAAGAGATTCAAACGTGAAACAAAGGATTTACGCAGGGGATTAATGCATGTTAGGACAAAGTCAGCAGGGGGTTAATCTGACACCTGATTACACAAACGGATACAGACGCAGCACAGCTGAAATGCTGCACCTTTATAAAGGTAGGTTCATACAGCTGACCCAATAAAAAGCAGTGTCTGAACTCCAGCTGTTTCGGTACTGAGCAGTGGGTGGGAAAAGACTGTCTAGAGGTGTGTATGTGTTTGTGTGAGGGAGTGAGCATGTTTGTGTGTGTACACCCACCGCCTCTCTTCTCAGCTGGATGAAAAACTGTTTGCACTTGAAGGAGATTTTCACTATTTTCAACCTAGAAGTTGCAAAAGGGAACAATATAAAGTCAGTTGTTGCCTTTTATCACATAAATGTCACATTTTTAAACCTGGCAAAAAATACCTCTGCAGCAATACAGAACTGTGTGGCAATAAATGTCTGATCTTGTTTGTACTTACCCTTTATGGAATCTAAATAGATGTAGATAAAAACGTAAATGAATGGATCTACTCTTAAACATCTGAACTGAAAAATCTAAGTTTCTGAAATCTGAACTTTGACTTCCCTGCTGCAAACACTTTTTTCTGAAAACTTTCAACAAGATATGCTCAGTGTTCATTTGTGAGGTCAGACACTGATGTTGGACGAGAAGGCCTGGCTCGCTGTCTTTGTTCTAACTTATTCCAAACGTGCTCCATCAGGTAGGGATCAGACCTACCAAGTTCTTTCACACCAAACTCCCTCATTCAGGTGATTGTGGACCTTACAGTGGTGCATAGTCATGCTGGAACAACAGGAGATAAATCCCTAACCCACATGGTTGGCAGTATGAAATTACCCCAAATGACTCGGTATGATGAAATACAAGAGTTTATTTTCTTTAAACCATAATTCTCTCGGCACCAGACATTACACCATCCTTTTGGCAGCTCCCAAATCCAAACTCACCCACTGAGATGTGAGACAGAGAGGCACGATTTGTCACTCCAAAGAACAAGTCTCTGTAGCTCTAGAGTGTAGTGGTGGAGTAATATATGGAAATATTACTTCCCATAAAGTAATATTACTTTCCATTATTATTTCATAAATATGGAAAGTAATAGAATGGAACAATACTGTTCTGGTAATCTCAGGAACAATGAGCTACTCTCACTGTTCTTGAGCTAACCTGAAAGCCACATGAAGCATGGAGAATTGTGGGTACTGTTTCACCTCAGCATCCACTGACTGCCCCCAACAGAAGGAAGACCAAGGCAAGACAAGAAAAACAGTAATATAGATACCATCCGTCAAATTTTAATTAACAAGTTGATGGGTTAAAAGACTCCGATAAATAATTGAACCCTACCACTCTTATTGCCTTTTCTTCCTTTTTGCATCATCAATTTTCCATACGCTGTTTCAGTTGGTTAATTCATGGGTGTAGTGAAAGTGGGATGGGAAATTGGTGGTGTGAAAAGGTCAGGCGATAAAGTGTTTCGTTCAAAATGACGAGTACAAGGACTGAGATAAACTGGTTGATAAGGGTGATAAGGAAGTGGGGCTTAATCTATGGAGTACGATAAGGGTTATAAGGGGGTTGATTAGGGTGATAAAGGGGTTGATTAGGGTGATAAGGGGGTTGAATTAGCATGATAAGGGGGTTGATTAGGGTGATAAGGAGTTTGAATTAGCATGATAAGGGGATTGATTAGGGTGATAAGGGGGTTGAATTAGCATGATAAGGGGTGGGGCTCAATATCACTACTACAATAATTTGCATAAGGAGGCCAATAAGGTTGATAAGGGGTCGGATTCAATCTGTACAGTATGATAAGGGTGATAAGGAAGTCGATAAGGGTGATAAGAGTGATAGGGGCTCAATCTGTGGAGCATAATAAGGGTATTTAGGGTTTAATCTGGACTGTACAATAAGGGCAATAGGTGCTGTATTTCAATAATTTATCTGGGTAATGTCATCTTGTCAATTAAAACTTGACAGATGGTATATATCAGTGTTGTGGTCAAGACCACCTAACTCGAGACCAAGACAAGACCAAGACCAGAGTGTATTGAGACCGAGACAAGACCAAGACTTTTAGGGTCCGAGACCAAGTCAAGACCAAGACCAAGGGAAGTCGAGACCGAGTCAAGACCAAGTCCAGCGCCGCAATCTACATGATATGATAAAATGTGAAATATGATCAAAATTACTTCTCAAATTGATCTGAAAGATCCTTATTCCCATAAAAACACATAGATATTAAATAATTAATAAATTTAACCAATATTAAATTGAACAAACTCTTTGTTCTGCTTTGCTTCCATCTCTGTGCTACGATCTGCGGTGGTCTCGTGCCATCCCTAAAAAGATAACACCCTGGGTGTTTATGCATGTTGCTCATGTCAGAAACCACCACTGTCTGCACCATAAAACATACGTAGCAATTGAGGCAATGCCCTGACGCTCAACTATGAACACTGACCAAGGAGCAACAAGCAAGAAGTAGATACATGTATGCCAGTGGTTCCCAAACGTTTTGTCCTGTGCCCCCCAGTGGGTTCCAAACATTTTCTGCCCCCCCTTACAAATAAAACTAAAACTTGACAGATGGTATATATCAGTGTTGTGGTCAAGACCACCTAACTCGAGACCAAGACAAGACCAAGACCAGAGTGTATTGAGACCGAGACAAGACCAAGACTTTTAGGGTCCGAGACCAAGTCAAGACCAAGACCAAGGGAAGTCGAGACCGAGTCAAGACCAAGTCCAGCGCCGCAATCTACATGATATGATAAAATGTGAAATATGATCAAAATTACTTCTCAAATTGATCTGAAAGATCCTTATTCCCATAAAAACACATAGATATTAAATAATTAATAAATTTAACCAATATTAAATTGAACAAACTCTTTGTTCTGCTTTGCTTCCATCTCTGTGCTACGATCTGCGGTGGTCTCGTGCCATCCCTAAAAAGATAACACCCTGGGTGTTTATGCATGTTGCTCATGTCAGAAACCACCACTGTCTGCACCATAAAACATACGTAGCAATTGAGGCAATGCCCTGACGCTCAACTATGAACACTGACCAAGGAGCAACAAGCAAGAAGTAGATACATGTATGCCAGTGGTTCCCAAACGTTTTGTCCTGTGCCCCCCCAGTGGGTTCCAAACATGTTCTGCCCCCCCCTTACAAATAGCTGTGTGGTTGAATAACGTGTTTTTGAGGGGGAGAGGGGGGTCGACTTTTTGGGGGGGCAAAATGAATCTATGTAGCTGAACATAGACAACAACTTAGCCTACAAGCTACTTGCTAACAAGCTTAAAGTGCTGTATTGATATTAGCTAGCTAGTCATCTTTTAGCTAACTTTACCTGCATCAAACAGCTTTACTAAACAGTCTGTTAGTTTGGGGGGAAAACTGTGAAAAGTTCTTTGCGTTTTGCTGGTCTGCTGCCATGATTCTAACACAAACCAGCATAGCTCTGCACAGCAGCAGCAGGTCTCCTTCGCTGCCGCACAAGTGTAAACCCAGCGTCGTAGCGCTCATGTTGCGTTTAAAGGCGGCTCGGAAAAACAGATTACCACATGTTAACAACGGATTAAACAGTTTTAACTGCTGATAAAAGTGACAGAGGACACAGATATGGGAAGTGTGGAAGCCCCTACTGTATCAAATTGACAGAGGAATAACAGAGAGTTGGCAGTTATAAGGTAAAAACCCAGCGCATACAGCGTTCATGTTTTTTTTGACATCCAGATGGAAAGACCGATCTCAAGTACTACATATATATATATGCACTATATATATTAGGTTTCTGCAAGGCAAAGCATGGTCAAAAAAATAAAGTGAATAAAGACCTAACTTTAAAGCCCAGTGAAAAAAGCCCAGACTTATCCAGTATTTTCTATGCTTACTTCACCAAGAAAATCCTGAAATCAATTTTATTACACCCTCATAGTGTGTAAGAATCTCGTGACTTCCTCTGCGATCTCTCCTCATGTTCTCAGACCTCAGAATGCCTACTTTGCAAATGACATGGAGAAAGATTTTAGGAAAACCTCACAGCACAGTTTTCAGATTGTGGTCTTTCCACAAAACCAAACACAGTGAACAGAATAAAGTCTGGTTATTGTGAAACGTAGTTGTAATAATAACTTCTTGCAATTGTATGCATAAGTCATGTTTTATAACAAAGACAAGAACTATTGTGTCATGTTACACAACCATAATGTTCATATGAAGTCCTGCCTTCCTCTGTAGCTGCAGGGTTAGAAGCCTATCAGAGCAGAGGAGTCTCGAAGCGGTACGACAGCACGTATTTTCCAATCTCACGTAGCAGCGAGGGCATAAATTATGCTAAAATCAGAGGACCACACGCGAGGCAGCAGTAAGACGGCTGCTGATGAGAGGCAGCAGCAGAGTAACATAATCCCTTCCCAGAGTTCTGCTGCTGCTTCTGCTGCTGTGACTCATCGCTCTCTGCTAAATATATTTTACACACTCACTCGCGCACGCACACTTGCATTGGCAACAACAGCACACACACTTAAGCAGAGCGTGAGTCATGCACCATCCAAGTGTGGCTCATTTGTCAGGCTGTTGCAAACAGAAACGGAAAACAGGCGAAAATCTAAATGTCTCTCTGCTGCCGTCTTGCTCCCTATTTTTACCCTCAACTTTTAAACGGAAAGGAAAGACATTAAAAAAATAAAGAAGCGGCAGGACATTAGCAGTGAGCTAATAAGAGGGTAAAGAAAGACAATGAGTTCCAGAAAGTCAGTCAGAGTAAAGCTGAGAGACAGTGACTGCGATTATGTTTCGCTGTTTCTGTCTTAAGGACACGGTGCTGAGCAGCTGCTGAGGACGCCACTGCTGGTCTCTAAATTTAACTCATCTGGGGGGATAAACTCAGGAGGCCTCGGCTTTGGTTTAAACCTTTTGCAGTTAAATGTCGTCACTACGATAAAACAGAAATGCTGAAATTAGAATACAGGTGCATCGCAATTGACATTATCATTGAATCGCTGATTTATTTTGGCAATTCAATTCAAAATGTGAAACTTAAAGTGTTACAGACTCAGGAATTTATTTCTGTTACGGTTATGGCTCAGTTAAGAAAAATTATTTAAAATATAGACTTCTTCTCTTATGGACTACACTATTTTGGAGATGGCTGCTGACTTCAGTCAATGACGCCTTCTGCATAGAGGGGGGGTTACAAAAAGTCATCGCTAATGAAGATGATGTATCCAACTACATTAATGGGAACACAATTTCAAATGCAAGTCTTTTTAAGGCCTTTTACGACATTTATGAAAGGCATTTAAGACCGGTATTATGACAGAAATGTATGAAGGAAAGCTGCATATTGTATACAGTAGTAGTACCACCAAGCTTTTTGGTGCAGACATAACATAATATGGATTAGCAGCAGAAGTGAGCCAGTGGTGAAGACGAATGTCATCCAGTCAAATTTATAATTACCCATGATAGACACAAAAAACGTGAGCTAGCTAGCTAGCAAGGGTATAGTAGCTTTAAATGCCTGAAGTCGTAGAACAGAATGAAGACGTCTGAGTGTGACTCAAACTTTTCTCGTAAGAAAAAAAGATTACACATAGTGAGGGGTAAAACAGTCTTGCCATAACAAAATTTAAGCCCTGTGATTGACGTATTTAAGACTAACTTAAACTTTTAAAAATTGAATTTAAGAAATATTAAGTTCTTAATTTTAGATACATTAATTTAAGACTTTTTAAGGATGCACCCTGGCAAAGTTGAGTAGAAGGAAAAAGAATGGTAGAAACAGATGCACAAGAAACACTATTAACGACAGTCTTGAGAGAATTCTGAAGAAATTTTGAAGGAGAATCGCTTCAGGTGAAGTCTGCCACAAACACAGATACATCCAGGAAATTGGCCACAGACGTTTCTTAGAAAAATTTAAGATAAAAATAAGGAGAGGGAAATAATATTTCGCCACAGATAGCACCGTCGAGAGGAAGATGCGTCTGCAATTCATATGAAATCCTGCTGTTAAAACATGGGCTGGTATGCTCCATACTTCGCTGCATTAATGCACAAATCCATACAAACGTAGCGCCAAACACCTATTAAGTGTGTACAGGCTGACAGTTTCATATCAGAAATCATTTTTTATTTGTGTAAACCTCTGAGATACAAAATTTGGACTATAATGATCAAATTTAACAAAATTAAATGCTTGAAACATAACATTTTCTGTGTAACAAATTATTAAGATACGACAGTTTCACCTTCTCGCTCAAATAAACTTCTCAATGATATAATACAACTCATTCATATACGCAGGAGTTTGCATAACCTTTCAGAGTGAATAATGTTTCTCTTTTATCCTCTGCACACAGTAGCATCTACTCTCTTCAACATGCATCAGCAGATTTCCAAGTACTGATTCACCAGAGAACAAGACACAACGAGTGATAAGAGGAACTAACAGCAGAAAAGAGGTCAGTGAGAGCAAACAGATTTGATGGCTGTAATGTTTCCAGGAAGCACAGTTTAACACCAGGACACTGCTATGAAAAAAAAAAGTTGGACTGAAGTGCATTATTCTGCAAAAGTTCAAGAGAGGCTTAGATATAAACATTCACTGTCAATAATCACCATGTGAGAGTATGGATTCAGCTGAACAGTGCTGAGATAAAAAAAAAAACATGATCAAGTGCTCACAAGAGACATGTTTAGCATCCATCTTAAAAATTGAATCAAATGAGTCTCTTTCCTCATTTAGTAGGAGAAACACCGTAGATTAATTTCATTTTAATGTGAGAGATTTTGAAATACTATGCCAGCCAGTTCTCTGTAAAACTCTTTCTGGACACAGCTCAACTGAGGCAGGCAGCAGGCCGATTAGAGGCAGGTTTGTAACAAGGACATCCACAGTTTGAACTTCCACTTCAGTGGAAATGACAAAGAACATAAATATCAACAAAGAACACTTGTTTCAAGAGCGAAAGAGCTTCTCAGCTGTGTTTCCTGTCCACACAAATCCACTCACTTCCACCTGATAGCTGCCAGATTTTCTGCTGGCCAAAGAGGACGCACGCTTTGAAGCACTTGGCTTTGGACAAGCAGGATATTGGCCTCTGAGCGGTTGGAATTGAAATCTCTGATCATAAAACTTCTGAACAGTGTCTCTGTAACATATGTTCGCTTTCAGGTACAGAAGCTAGTTGAAACAAAAAAAGAGTTAAAACGGGGATTGGTAGCTCTTCTTCCTGATTACACACCTACCAAAAAAAATCTAAGATCAGTCTAATTAGTCACTTTGCTAAACGGATGCAAGACACAAAGAAATTATTGGATCACAAGCAGAAGAGAAAAAAAGCAATTAAGTTGTTTTTTGTTTAAAGAAACAGCAATTGTTTCCATACTTTGAATAGTTTATCTCTCAGTTACCACAAAGATACAAAAACTGCACAGAGAAACAACTTATCCTCTCTTTTTTGCTTATTTTCTTCTCCTCTGAGCAGACTATAAACCAGTACGTCATCACCCTCTGTAGGGTTGCAGTGAAACGCTGTGGTCCAACTGACCCAAATGTAACATGAAAACATGTCATCTGGATCCAAACAGAAATGCATCTAAGTTGTGCACAACGACATCTGATATGAATGTGCCTCATTGATGATTATAGTAGTTTAACTGGGAGAAGGCTGTGGCATTTAAGGCCATTTAATTTAGTGAGTATTTCAGTGTTGCTCGGTGGTTTTTCATTTTAAAATCCGATGCTTTTTTAGATTCAAATTTCCAACTTCATTTTTGGTCATTGTTGACATCCAAATACAAATTTTACAACAGACGCTTCCAGTAGTCAGCTTTAATTATAGTCTGTCTGCATTAAAGTAGTTGGTCACACCCGCTAACTTCTGCTGACTTCAGGTGTTTCACTCAGACCCATTGCCACAAGTGTGTGAAATCATTATCACGTTGTGCTTCCAGATTTCTGACGCCACAATGAGAATGTGAAGAATGTAAAGACAAAGCTTTGATAGGTCCAGTGTGGCGCACACCGAGCCTTGACCTCGACCCCAGCCAGGAGCGTTGGAATAACAGCGAGTCAGACCTTCTCATCTCTAAATGACCTCATGAAGACTCAACAGCATAAACAGGAAACATGTTCATGCTCCAAAATCCTGTGAAAAGCTGTAATACTGGAGGAAAGATATGTATCTCAATGGAAAGTTGTGGGGATTTGCACCCTGATAAGGTGACAAATATTAAACACAAAATAACTAGTGTTTCATTTTTACGTGACTTATGTTGTGTTTAACATCTTCAGAGTTTACCGTTTCATACTATGGAGTGCTAGGGCCAGACTAAAAATATTTTTTTCCTTTTTGGAGTTACGATACTACAAGACACCAAATCACCAGAAAAAAGTTGTTAAAATACTAAGAAAAAGTTTTTATGAGTGCAAAGCTTCAATAATTATCCAGATCTAATATTTAATCCTTTTCAAAGTCCTGCTACTGATACTAATTTGATGCTGATGTGTTGAAAGATTCGTAAAACTCATACCAACGAATAACTTCACAAGATGCTCAACATTCCTCATTTAAAAGTTTTATTATTTTTTGTGTAGGAGTTTTCATAAAATGACAACTTCAATCTACATATGTTACAACATTGATCTGGTAATATTATAACTATATTCTCATTTCATTATGACTTTTTTCTGGTATTATGACTTTATACATGCATCATTACATTTTTTTGTTGTATTATTACAACTTTATTCTTCTAATATCACTTTGCTCTCATTATAGTTTCATTTAATTCTCTTAATTATTTTTTCTCATAATATTGTGACATTTCATGTTTTTTGTTCTTAGTCTGGCCCTAATAATCCGTCGCAGTTTTCTATGTGTTTGGAAGTTAAATAAATATCCTGACAATGTAAAAACCTATAAATAAACTCGTATCAATGTGACTGTGGTATGTAACTTCACAGGCATGTGTTCAGTTTGTGTTTCACTCACCATGGGAAGTAGTTGATCCGTACCCTGTTCTTGTAAACCACAATGCCAGCGGACATCACCCCAATCAGAATCTCTGCGTTGCTCTGGTCCTAAACAGAGAGGAAGAGGCAACATTTGTAAGATGAAGAGAGGGAATAATAAAACCAGAGCTGAACCAGAGAAAATATATATGTATTTTTTTTATGTTAAATTTTGATTTACACCATCCATGTTCAAACTCACGGGTCAAATTTTCTGAATCATTTTGGTAATGTGAAGATGCAAATGCAGATTTATTATTTATTTAAAAAAATTTGGAAAGCCATGTATAATTTCATTTTCATTTCACAATTAAAGCACGACAAATGCGAAAAAGTTCAATGGGACTCATCGACCGAACCTACACATTTACCCAGAACTGAAAATACATAAACAACTGACAAAGAGAAGGAAACCCGATGGTTTCAACTCAAAGGTAATGAAAAGGTTTGCAAACAGAACGAATGAAAGCACTCCTGATAGCTTTCAGAGCCCTCAGGGATGGCTAGCCAAAAGTGGATCCCATTAGCTCACTTGCTTTCAGCTGAGGCTTAAAAAGTAAGACTAAAACCTGTATTTTTAAAATATGTTATATTTAGAGTTTTTGGAAATCAGAAGAGATGGACTAAAAACAAAGAAAGCAGCATCAGCTCTATAAAAAGAAAATCCCAGACAAATAAACCACTGATTTGTGGTTTTACAGAAGATTATTAAGATGGGAGAAACTATATTAGCTAAATTTTCTTGATACGGACTAAACTCCACATGTAGTCAGATCAGTTATCATGGATAACACAAGTGGAGCAAATGACTCCTACTAAAAATGAAATTAATCTACGGTGTTTCTCCTACTAAATGAGGAAAGAGACTCATTTGATTCAATTTTTAAGATGGATGCTTAACATGTCTCTTGTGAGCACTTGATCCTATTTTTATTTTTTTTATCTCAGCACTGTTCAGCTGAATCTACACTGTTTACCCAACAGCTTATCTCTTCATATTTCCACCCCATCATGGCATTATGGCTGATGGTACATTGTTCTAATTTCCGTCGTGTGGATTCTCTCTATAGGATGAGCAGGAAATGACAAGATGAAAGCACCATTCATCCTTAGAGTGGGGGTTACATAACAAATCTTTAATCTTTTTTCTATTTATCATTCTACATCTATCCAGCGGATGTGAAAAGAACGACGGTCTCAGGATTCTGCTTTTAAGATGAGAAGGGATCAATGTAAACAATGAAACTAATGGTTTCATTTCCAGTTGCACAGCTGCTCGCCTCTGCAACTGGTGGCAACGTTCAAGCTACACAAATCTTATGTTGCCATAAGCATATAGAAACACACGCAGGAAATAACAGACATGGAATTAAACCTTACTCACCCTTGCATAGTGCAGCTCCACCCCGTAGAGCTCCAGCGAGCGTGCTGTGTTCAGATAATTAAACTCCGACTGGGCAGGAGATAGACCGCTGAGAGAGGGAGGAGGGGACGGAGACAGATGGGGACGAGAGCGTGGCGGTGAGTGCAACGGGAGCGTCGATGACAGGGTGGCAGAGAGGGAGAAGGAGACAAAAGAAAAAGAAATCGTCAGCCACAGATGAATTGAAGTAATTGCAAGAAAAGGGGTCAAGTAAAGGGCAGCGCAAAAAGTGTGTTGGTGTGTGAATGTGTGTATGTCGGAACAGACTGGACTATGCTACTGTAGGTGTGGACGTCTCTAAAGATTACCAGCGGATCAAAATGTGGTGCACATGAAGGGGGGAAATTAAAATTTCAGGAGGGAGGGAGGGAGGGATGAGCATATTTTTGTACCGATGAATGAATGGAAATATTTGTCAATACTCCAATCTCTTTTCCAGAACTGTGAAATACTAAATAAAAAAAAATTTAAGACATAACAATGTAACAGAGACTTTAATCTAATCTGGATTTGAAAACGCTTCTTTCCCACCACAGAGTCTGCTCTCCCCGCCGTCTCTCCCCGTTTACACATAATCCAGTCTGAGTGGCGGCCAGCAGCCCTGCAGCGGGCGGCTCGGCGTACCTGTGCTGCTGGTGATGTTTGGAGACCTCTTTGTGGAAGTCTTGTGGGGGGTTTGGGATGAAGCAGAATTCGGACAGGTAGCCGGAAGAATGCTCCGCTTCACTGTAGTCCCCCAACTCGGCTACAGGAAGAGAGAGGGGGAAAAAAGACCAATATGTGACTTTAATGAAACAAACCCAGAATGACTGCTGACAAATGACCTTCATTTTACATGCTAGTTGGAAAATTGCTGGTTCATTTCCTCTGGAAAAACATTGCCTAATTTTAGTCTATAAGTCAAAGCAGTTTCCCTTTTCCTTTTATATGATGGCACTACTTCAATAATCAAGCATGCACAAAGGGATTTCCACTCCAAATAAGTTTTTATTTTTACAACTTTACCAATACAGTGAGTTATAAACTTGTTTCAAACCTGATCTGCTGTGGTTGAATAATGATTAGCTCCAAGATGTTACCTCATCATGTTCCACCTTTTGTTATTACTGGTAAGAAAACATAAATCTGATAGAAAAATCATGATTTATGTTCCGTTTTGTATTATTTTCAACTGGAAATACATAAAATCTATTTATAAACTAATAAAAATCAAAACAAATTGACTGGCTGGCACCTTATTTGTTGAACAAAAAAAAAACTGTAATCTTTGATGTCTGCTTAAAGTGAAGTAATTTCAGCCAGAGAACAGTATAAAAACTATCGCTACAGTATTTTTTAATTTTTTTTAAATCAGCACCAAACCACAGCTGAACTTTGTTATAACATCTGTGAATCTTTCTGTAATCCACTCTGTGGTGTCAGCAGTTTACACAGAAACAGTGCGCAGATAACGATGAAGTCCTTTTATACCTTCACCCCAGATTTTCTGAGAATATGGCCTGCATTATCAAAAAGGGAACTGCATGTGTCATTAAAGCCACAATGCAAGTATGATTAGGGCAGGGTGATGTGACAGCATCAAATGATTAAAATGTTATAGGGCTATGATCAGACGCTTTTGAACTTTCATGTGAATCTTATCTAGGGTCTAACAGGGGTGTTCAAAACGTGGCCTGTGGACCATTTTTTGTCCTTGAACAGTTTTTGTTTGGCCACTGACTGCAAGTCAAATCTACTCAAAATTTGACTAAGAAAATAGAAAACAATTTATGACCCAGAAAATTTGGAAATCGTCTGTTTTTGTTTTAAAAAGGCAACAGTTCTGAATTTTTTTTTTGTTTTAGATCTTTAATCATAAACATATTTCATAAAAAATGTGTTCACTGTTTAATGGGTTAAACTGAAAAGAAGAAAAAAAAAATCACAAATTAATTTTTAAATTAATGCATTTTGTGGCCTGCCACTAGATTAAACAAACCAGTTGTGGGCCATTTTGGACTGTGGTAATCTAAGACGCACACATGTACCAAAAAGTCATTAGGAGCCATTTCTAAACAACTAGAAATTCCCCAATCTTTAGTCAAAACAATTAGACATTTTATTACTTTGTGAACTTTAGCAGTTAAAATTACAGTTTTCTGTTTAATTTTAGCTGCTAATGCCAATTAAAGTCTCTAAAGACCACAAATGCAGTCTAATGCATTGTCTTTCCTCTCAACAAACCAATGGGAATGCACTTCTATGTGCGTACAATGTGTTTTACAACATAACAGGCATCGACGGAAGAAATTAGACCTGCCTTTATTGTTTTGGACCTTTCCTTTTAATAAAATCATTTTTATTAAAGAAACACAATTTAACTGTCTCAGACAAATAGAAGGAAACCCGATGGTTCCAACTCGAAGGTAATGAAAAGGTTCGCGGGCAGCAAACGGAACGAATTAAAAGACTCCTGATAGCTTTCAGAGCCCTCAGGGTTTACTAGCCAAAAGTGGATCCCATTAGCTCACTTGCTTTCAGCTGAAGCTTAAAAACATCAATTCGTTCAAGTAGTCCCTTGACTGACCTGCAGGCCCGTAGCCTAAGCATATTGACCAACAAATCAATGGCAGCTCAGACGCTCATTGATGCGTACACACCACTAGGGCTCTGCACAGTTCAGCATCAACATTAAAACACCTAACAGGTGAGGAGAAGAACACTGTGGTCGTGACGGCATCCGCCAAAAGACTTGGATCTAAAATGTGAGTTCCTTATTGGGTGTTTTCTTGTTGTTTGAGCTGTAAAGTTTTTTTTTTTGTTTAGTTTTTTTTTAATGAAAGGAGCTGGTAAAAGTTAAAGGCTACTTGCAAAGACAGAAAAAAAACTAAAAGAAAAAACAAATGCAAAAGAAGAAAAAAATTAAAATAATTGAGAAATTGGCTTGTAACCAGAATCAGTTATTTTCCAGTATCTGCTGAATACTCTCAGTCTGTTTTAATGTATTTGTTTGTTGTTGTTTTTTTTTTTTTTTGGTAAATTTGAGCAGATGTGAGTGGGAGTACGGATGTTATGAGTGACTTTATAGGAGTTGTTTGCATGCTGACGGATTGTATAACTCATGCTGTTTCAACTATGAATTATATTTATTGAATAGTGTCCAGCTGTTTTTATGCATTCTCTTCTTACATAAAAAAAATTACCAGCGGAGTCGGGCCGTACAGCTGGAAATTAGCACCAGTGATACAACCTGATACGATGCATCTTTCCTCTGAGGTTAATGTCTGCTGTACATTGTCTGTTTTAGATAAATAAATCATAAAATTTGAAAGCAAACAGCCCAGCAACAGCATTTCTGCGGTTTATTCCAGTTGAGAGAGGGAGACAGCAAACTACAGTAAAGTTGTTCTTTATTCATTCGAGGTTAAAACTTGTCTACAAATGTTAATTTTAAAACTTTTTTTGAACCCATATACTATTTTACAAATGTTTAAAATGTAAATACAAAAGTTCACTATAAAGACTTTGCATATATTTCTACTTTGGCTCGACTTTATATATGAAATTAACAAAAAAACAAAATAAGTGATGTATGAAAATCAACTAAAGTCGATATTGGAAGGTCTAATGTTAAAAATCTTAAATCAGAAATTGAAAAACAGGAATTCTGAATTTTTCACAAATGAAAATAAATAAAAATCTAATTTTGCATGCATCAGTAAGTATATGCAGAATACAAATGTATTCTATCTGCTTCAACCACTCTTAGAATAAACCGAGCAGTCAACCCAATGAAAACAGCCGTTTCAAGTGTAAGCTTGAAATAAAATACAGAAACAGGAAGGGATAAAACACAGCTAACCCGCATTTTATTCCCCTTCACCAAGATATTTACAATGTTGAAGGACGGTGTACTTTTTTCTGCAGCTTTTCAGTCGATCATAAAACAGGAATTTAGGGCTACCAGGAGGGATTTTAGATCTTTTGAGAATGCAGGCTTGAGTGTGGGATTTGGAGTCAGCAGAGCTGGCAGTCGAGCTGAATTAGCAGCATAGCAGCTGCTTCAAGCCATTTTTTTTCCTCCCCAAAGCAAAGCAAACATTTATCTCCATAATCTGTGCTGGCACTGTGAAGAGTGAC
This sequence comes from Poecilia reticulata, assembly GCF_904066995.2. Lineage (NCBI taxonomy): Eukaryota > Metazoa > Chordata > Actinopteri > Cyprinodontiformes > Poeciliidae > Poecilia > Poecilia reticulata. The sequence goes on from NC_088831.1 coordinate 39,299,292, forward strand.
AGCATGGGCCCAGCAACACAGTATGTGTGTGTCAGTGTAAAAGCCGTAGGGTCAGAGTCACGAAGGTCTAGGTCAAATCTCTTGTTTGACCTATATACTGAAGCTGTGCAGATTCCTGGCTAAATATGCCAAAGAGGAGGGGAGCAGAGGGACTGGAGGGGGGAGGAGTTACTGGTGTTGAAATGACAAATGAAACAAGGCATCAATACAATAAGTAAGAATTTAAGAAATGTGTTGGGATTCAATAAGATTAGCTCCTAAAATCTATTGGTATAATCGAATCTCTAGTTTCACACCGACATTTCCAATAATAAGATAACAACAATGTGAACAGGCTTCTTAAAGAGATGCATTTTTGTCATTTTAACCATTTGTGAGCTACTGAAAACTACTCAAAATCATTATTATTATTATTATTATTATTATTATTATTATTATTATTATTATTATTATTAATATTTATTTTTGGGGGGGGGATTAGGAGGGATGAAAAATAAACTGTGAAATCAAAGAAAAATGTTGAAGCGGTCCCTGAATGTTGTCTCCATACCGATAACTAGGCTTTTCAGACACATTCTGTACAGTTAAGTTCAAAATTATTTAGATTTAGAGGAATCTATGTTCCTTCTGACTGGAAGTAATATTAACATTTTGGAGTGGTACAATCTGACAGAGGAACTATGGAGGCAGCTAAACATTAGGGTGATGGCAAGGAGACCTTCCAACATGGAGCTCGTCACCAAAGATAAATAAATGTTAGAGAGTCAAAGCTGTAATTTACCTGTTCTGGCTGTTTATCAAAAAGCAAGAAGAAATGCACATTAAGCTGTAAATATGAAGAGAGACTGGACATCAACTCAGCAGTTAGCCAAACTACTCGCCTATCGATCTGCTTCTGTACATCAATCTATTATTAAAGGTCGACTTTAGAGAAAACCAGCATCGCATGCAATATTTATGTAACCAATGGTAATATAGAAACCCATCCCACCGCATGGTTTTAAAGAAAATCTCCATGGCTTCCAGAGCAGCAGTTGTAAAAGCACTCCAGCAACCACAGCCATTACATTTAACAGTGTGTGTAGCTAAGGAGAGCCCTAATGAATCGCCTTTTCATTGTTACGTGTAATGGGTGTACCCAGGGAGCAATGCTTACACTGAACAGCATAGGATGCCAGCAGCGCAGCTGTGTTGTGAGGACAGGGCAATCTGAAAATAGAAAGAAAAATGAAACGCATTAACTCAAACGCACAAAACGTCAAAGATTTCTGCACTGGATAATATTTAAGATGTAGCTGTTTTCAGAGAACATAATATTAGGATTTGATAAAAATGAATTCAAAAATGATAAAAAAAAGAAAACTAAATAGCACGCTGTGCATGAAGCCAGAGGTTCACTCCCATAAAGCCACATTTCATGACTCATCCTACTTTTATAACATAACAGATCCTTAAAGTACGACGTGCTCACCTTCCAGTTAATATATCCTGCTTGATCTGAAGGAAATACTGGTACCTTATGGGGGAAAAACACAACACAATGACAACAGATGAGCAAACTGTCCAGTTGGTTTTAAAAATTAGACATAATGGGCAGTGAATGCATTCCACAAAGGCTACATTTTGATCATCAACCACAATAAACTAAGGAAACATTTTTTCTTTACCTGAGGAACTGTACAAGAAGTACTGCAAAACTATATGTAAAGCCGGCAAGTGGCAAATATTTTACATTTGAACTGTTCTTAGAATTCATATCTTCTCTGGTGTCACAATGAAATGCGGATACGGAAGTGTGTGTGCTTTTCCTGACAATTTTAGATCACAAAGGATTCAGATTATGCAAAAGCAGAGATTGTGGGATCATCTATTCTTTTATGTATGTGTCACGGTTCTATGCTCTTACTCAAATGCACCAGTTCTATTTTCCTCCTTCAGCTTCATAAAATCGCTAATGTTAGCTATGCATGACCTGCTACTGATTTTATTGATGAACATAGTAAAAATTTAACAAGAATTACCATTTTCAAGTAAAATTAATATTAAAACTGTCTTTATTTTCCAAATTATTAGAGCACCAAGAGTCAAATGTAACTGTATGCTCAACTTTTAAATCACATTAGGACAGATGCTGAAGTTAACATTTAGCTGTTTTGGGTTTGCCTTCATGGTATTTATCTTCTATTTACTGAGCTTTTGCTTCCATTTTAATTTCATAGAAACTCCAGCAAAAGCAACACAAGCAGCAGTTTTACTAAAAAGCAGATGTGGTTCCAGCCATATATTAAACTTGGCTAAATCTGCATCACACATTTTCTACAAAGTGTGACACATTTGTAGTTCTTGACGGTGTAAATATGCCTTTTTTAAAAGGCAACCTTGTCCTGTCATGTTTTGTGTTTGCGTGATTTATAAGCCTCTTCTCTGCAAAAATCGGGTTATTGCTTTGTTGCATAAAAAATGCATGCTTAGTTTATTATTTAGCAGATACAAATAAAGAATGTACTTTTTGTTGCCTGAGAGAGTTTTCAACTTGATAAGTCTCTTCACGTGGCAAAAAGTGTGGACGCCTCTTTAATGTGGATATACTAGTTTGCATCTTAAAGTGAAGTTGTAAAGAAGTGGATCTTTACATATTTAGGTGCTGCTAGAAAGGGTTTAAATCAAATACCTAAAACTCAAACACCTAGAAGTAGCTTTACTTTGCATCCTGCTAAAATAAAAATAAAAGAAATAAGAAAAACATGAATTCTGTCTCAAATTCCAGTTAATAATGTGGATGAAATGATGTAAAACCTGTAACACAATGACACTGTGGTGATGACGTCCAGACTTACCGTGTGTATTCTTCCTGAAGTTTACTCGGATCAGTTACAAAGAATTTGACTCTGAAGCTCAGGTTATGTGGAGACCCTCCTGAAGGAAGTCAGGAGAAACATAAAGCATTTCAATTATATTAATATCTCATGCATGTATACCATTTATACAATTAACATTTTCTCCACATAATTTTTCATTCACAAAACTCTGCACAAAGAAAAAGCGAGTGGTGTCTTCAGCCGGTGAGTCAATCAACCGAAATAAAAACAAGAGTTGAAGTACAGTTCAATCATTGCTGCAGGACGACTGCCGGCTCCACTTGAGCTACTCCTTAATTGTCCTGCATGTTACAAATTCTATTACTCATTATCAAAAGAAAAAAAAGAGCAGAGTTGAAATGGAGTTTAATCATTGCTCCAGGCATTTTCAGAATGGTAAATGACATCATGGACTTTTGCTGGAGGCAAAGTGTGGATTGTTAAATGTTACTGAGACTAAACTGCGGATAGGAACACACTGAAAAGTGATCAAGTTGGAGTAGGGTGAACTTTTCTGATGGTTTGGTTAAGAGTTCAGGTGGTGTGTGGTGGATTTCACCTACTTTTTAACTGTTTCCTGATGGGCTTATTGGGATCCAGCCAGCGCTGTAAAATATTGATAAGAACAGACTTAGAGTCACTCTGCACAAAGCTGGACCACATCATTTCAATTATTCACCGGTGGCCGTCAACACAAACACAGAAACCTGCCAAAGGCTCACACAGATGAAAACAAAACAATCAAACAATCAAGGTAATAAAAAAGGGAGGAAAAAAAAAACGCAGGCTAGAGCTGAAACAATTAGTCAAATTAATCGTGTTGACTCATTTATTTAAATAATCTGCAAATAATTTAGTAAACAATAAATCAGTAATTGGAGTATATAGATTCAAAAAAGGCAATTTGCTGAAAAACAACACATAGCTCTAAGGCAAAACTGCACAAAAATATATAGATTTTGCAAATTATAGACAGGTTTTATGTGATAAACATAACAGGCGTTATGTTTATCACATAAACATAACACCTGTTACGCTCTCTCATGAAAATGAAGGAGCATTTATGAATGTTTTACTGTTGTCATAAAGTATCATTTGGTAAATAATGACACTTTTAATGCAAAGTTGCTCTAAAAGTTGCATTGAAAGTCCATTAAAAGTGCCAACTTTGCATCATTAACAAAATAATACTTTAATGCAAAGTTGGCACTTTTAACAGACTTTCAATGCAACTTTTAGAGCAACTTTGCATTAAAAGTGTCATTATTTACCAAATGACACTTTATGACAACAGTAAAACATTCATAAATGCTCCTTCATTTTCATGAAAGAGCGTTACAGGTGTTATGTTTATGTGAAAAATTATTTACCAAATGAGATTCATAAATGCTCCTTCATGCTCATGACAAATGTTATGTCATATTTAAATACATTAAGTGTTACCAAATAAATCAACAAATTGGTGAACAGTATCTTTTTATTTAGTTTCAGATGCATCCTTGTTAGAATGTAAAACGTTTGAAATAATTGCCTTTTTACACTCAAGTATGGAAGATATTAAGTTAAGTCAGTTTTATAGAAGGATTAAAATCCCACAGATCTTTACTACATAAATCCACAATTGATGGCACTACAATAACACACAAACACGCACACTGCAGACTGAGAGCAGGATACTAACTGGTGTGTCTGAGCCATCATCAGCCAGGTGCAGGCCAAAGTAGTCTCTCTCGGTCAGCTCCAGGTGCTTAAACACGACGTCCAGCAGCACCTGGCCGTGATCCGACTTCTGCGGAGAAGAAAAGAAAAACAACGAATGAGCTCGCTGCTCGTTGTGTTGCTTGGCAAAACGGTCTGCGAATCCCATCTTGCAGCTCCCCCTTGAAAGGTCAGGGAAGAAACAGCGAGCGAGCCGAATCCCCTTTTCCCACCACAGACATCTAAATTATTTAAAAACACCCTCGCTGCTGCAGAAACATTCCATCCATTTAAAATTTATCTGCAACTAGTCCGTGTTGAGCCTCATTTCATATGGTTCCAACCGCATTGGGGAGTTACATGTTTAAGGATTTAAGCTGATGAACTCCTGTGGGCTGCTGTTTCTTTAAATTTATCTCCATATTGAGCAGAAATATGTTATCACAAACACTTAATGACGGTATTTTCACATTAATGAACAGAATCGATCTGTTAAAACAACTTAATTCAAATCCAGCTGACTTCAAAATCATCCAAACGGAAGCGGGACCTGACCGTGCATTCGAAAGAGAGAAAATAATTTGACTTTTGGACGGACTGCGGTGAACTGGATGCGAGCCAGACAGCGAAATGTCACACTAATGGAAGGGGGAAAAACGTAAACAAGGGGAAGCAACTCAAAGAGTGAACAGAGTGCCACTTAGAAAAGAAAGAACGGCTGGAAAAAGCGAGGAATAATTGATCGAATCCATCATTAAAACCTCATCGTTCTGAGAGAGCGTAGGACGGGCGAGAGGATAAACTGTGGGAACACAAGTGGAGCAGAAATTCACACCTGATCCTGTAACTTTGAGAGCAAGAGGGAGAAGCAGAGTGTGGAACGCCATCAGCGCTCCCACGGGAGAAAAGTCACACACACACACGCACGCACGCACGCACGCACGCACGCACGCACGCACGCACGCACGCACGCACACACACACACACACACACACACACAGTTTGTGCTTTCGTCCACTTCTCCTGTTTGCCCTGGTGACACAGTTACACAGTTTTACAGCGCAGGGTGTGTGAGCGAACGATAGCTGACAGTTGACATGTTGACATGGCAGCCCTCTAGGAGAGCTGGCAGGGAGCATGTGTGTGTGTGCGTGTGCATGCGCGTGCGTGTGTGTGTGTGTGTGTGTGTGTAGTCGACGGCTGTCAAAGCTCCATTAAATGTTAGTGAAGCCTGTGTGCCCCTCTGTTCTTTTTCAGCATTTGAACTTGTGAAGTGGAGTAAAACAACTGCTGGGAATAATTAACATAAGAGCAATCAGTTCACAATGAGGTCGTTAGGGCAGCAGCAGTGGTGGTTTTGCTTGTCTTTTTGGCAGAACAACAGTCATATTAGATGGAGAACATCTGCAAAGATCAATATTTAAGTGTTACCAGAGATTCTCACTTAGATCTAGGTCTGGACTTTGACTAGGCCATTGTAACGTGTTTACACACCTGTTTTGGTTGTGAAAAGGACGTTTTCACACCCTGTTCACTGATTGATGTAATTGATTACATCTGATTGGCCAAACTCTACTGATATTTAGAAAGAGAATGAGTGGCCTACACACAAAGCGATGATAAATTCTTATGATCTAGTTGCATCCCACTTATAGAGACAGGCAGGTACTTTACAGTCACATAGTGCCATTATTTAGAACAATCAAATAACTATGTTACCTTCCGTTGCTATAAAAATGCCATGTATTACTTAAAAAAAAATGTGACTTTGTAATTTAACACCTTGAAATTGGGCCTCTGTCTCTTTAAGAAAGCCATCACAACGTTTTTACCAGCGTTGCACTGAGAAGTAGTTGGTATAATGAGCTCAGCAGATGTTTCACCAGGTGTTTACTAATTGCTGCTGGCTAGTCTTTAGGAGCTGATTGGGATTTCATTCTCGAAGGCGGCGCTCGGTCCACCCAGGCGTTTTGCACAGCTGACTGGCTGCCATGGGTGATTAAATAATTTCTCAAAAATGCATGAAAGAACATTTCAACATGTTGTGAAGACATTATAACACGGTTTAAAGCTCAGAAATGTCAACTGTACATAATACTGCCCTTTTAAAAGAAAAATTGAAGTGAAAAACATTTCTGTTTGTATCACGTTTATCCTCTCTACATGAGAACTCTAGAGCTTTTCCAGTGCTTCTCCTTTGTATGATGCAGCTTTTCAGTTGGATGTGGAAGCCCTCTGAGTCTCACACTGTGCTCGCTGAAAGCGTGCACACCGAATGTGAGCCAGCGCAACGGCAGACAGCCGTATGTTGTTGAAATAAAAACTGAATCACACAAATATGTCCGCATGCGGTCCTTTTCAGTCCTCTTACCGAACAAAAATTTTAAGAGTAGCTGATAAGCTGATGGGTCGAACTCATGGAGAATGTGTCACCAAGTGTCACACAATGTAAACTACTGGAGACTTTCAAAGGGGGGGGGGACAAGCGAAAGAATGCAAATGAAAGTAGAAAGAGACACTGAGGGAGACTAGAGAAAGCATGGAAGAAAAGAGGTGATTGACGATGCGACCGGGTGAGACAAACGCTCTTTGTGCCGACTGAAAAAGTGTCTGTGTGCATGAGAGTGAGGAGAGAGGAAGGAGACATGGTGATAAAGAGCAACCACGAGAGACTGGCTGAGAGCGGGAGGAAAGGGGGAGAAGAGGGGGAAGATGTGATGATAAGTTTTATACCCTTGAGGTTTATCTTTGGCATCAAAGTGAAAAAAACAGACCCACAGACAGTGGCTGGAGTGACACTGAAGGGGGAAATCCCAATGTCTGTGTGCCTAGTGACACATGGACTTCCCTTCTGCAACAGGAAACAAGACTGAACATGGAGGATGAGTTTGTATTTTAGGAGAAGGGAAGTTCAGGAACGTTACAGAAAGACTGTAGACAGGAAAACATGATCATGAAATAAAATGTTATACTTACATCCATCAAACTAAAAACGAATCATGTCTTTTCAGTACTTACTAAATTACTTTCTCTTCCACCTATAGATTTGACTTTTCCCAAATTCCTGGTTAATCAGTTAATTAGTTGCTTGTAAAATGAATTCCTGTCTAAACATTTAAACCACAGTAATGGTCCTAACTCCAGCCACTTATAAAGAATTTAATAGTTTGAATGCAACCCGAGTAAAAGAAAGAACTTTGCAACTTTCTCTACGAAAGCCCTTTTTATGTCTGGACTTTAACTGGATTATTCAATCCAACTTTGGATATGTTTTTATCTGTATGACGAACCTCTGACCAGGGGTGGGTATTTATAGTATAATTTATCGGTAAGAATTTCGATTTATCGTTATTACAATAAATTCCAATTAATGGTTAAAACTCCCAAAACTGTTCATATTAGTGGGATTATTAGTTTTACTAGGTTCTGCGCTGTTTGTTTATATGAAAAAAAAAACAATAAACTTGAAAATATGATTAAATGCAGTTACTGTGTGCAGTTTAGTAATAACAATCCCACTTGTTTATGTGCCTGGTATCCTAGGGAAACGGATTGTTTTTCAAGAGCAGTATTTCCGTTCTGAGGCTGATTGCTGTAACACAAAGTCATACAGTTACCTAAGAAATAGCAGTAAATAGTTCTAATCATCACTTTTATCATTATCAGTACCACAAAATATTACCACAAAATATTGTGAATGGAAGATAAGTGAAACATACAGCACACTAATCAGCTGATTTGAATTGTCTTTATTATCTTTGGACCGGCAATGAATTTCAATGAGATGAAATAAAATTTCTGGTTTCCCACATTCCTGCCCAAATTCACTCTCACTACAGTAAGGAACAGATACCTATTGAAATATTCCAAACTGGACAATAAATCAATTTTATCTGTGATCATATTTTCTGTTTATTGAGGATTTAATTTTTAGAAAACTTGGATTTTCTTTCTTTTTTTTTTTTTTACCAACGCAATTCTTGCGATTCTATAGTTTCACCCAAAAAGTACCCTTTTATTTTTGACAGCATGTTTTATAGCTTTGACTTATTTTGACTTTTATTTCAGGTGAACAAGGAATGACTGAGATATAAAGCCTTTTTTGTTTTAGATATTTTCTGTCATTTGAGAAAAGCTCTGGATATAAAGAAGAATAAAACAATAGGAGATTTTATTTTTAAGCTATATCCACCCCATCCTTAACTACAATCGAACCAGACATCAGCCTGTTAGAGTGACTTGAAAATGGAGAAGTGGCTCTGTGTTTAGCTCTAAATACTCTGTATTTAGCTCCAACCATGCTCCCATCAGCTCTTACTAGCTTTCTTGTCTGGTTAGGCATTTTATGGGTAACCAGACTTTCTCTTTCTTTTTTAATTGGTGAGAAAGTTGGTGTTTCCTGGAAACAGTAAGAAACTTACCAGCACTGGTTTATTACTGGTGGCATAAAAAAAAGTCCACAGCGATATCATGCTGAGCTGGTCTCCATTCAATCAGTTTGATTTAGTAAAGAGGAACAGCAGCAGCGTCATGTTGCCCAATCACTCTGTGAAAATGAGATTGTAGATTTTACTGAGAATTATGACCTCGGTGAACGACTAAATCAAACGTATTTCACAAGAAGTTGAAGTGTTGTAATCACAAAACAACTGAAGATAGATTAAAGGAAATTCAGCGTAACTTTATAAGGAACTATAAGGCTACGTTTGGAAATTGATTCAGAAATGTTGGTAATAAGAGAAATTATGCATTTATTTCCACATCTGGTAATATTAGTGTGGTCTGTATAGCAAAGTGATGCTGCTTTTAGCTCTGCTGCATACTTTATGACCAAATACCTCTTCCAGGCAGCTGAATGTTTACATGGCGAGAAGTGGTTACTATGGTAAACTCTGCAATACATCTAAATAAATTATCCCTCTGACCTTTTTTTCTATTATCTGAAAGAAGCATCCATCAACTTGAGCTTTTAAGCTACTCCTCAAGCTTTCTATCTACAACTGATTCTGCCCGATGTTAATTATAATTTCCGTCCATCTCAGATCACCCATGCAGCCTCTCGCATGCACACAAGCTCGCTGGTTTCCATGACAGTAAGTGACTGCTTCTGGATTTTCACTCTCCACTAGAATCGCTGGCGGGCGGCCAGGAAGAGGATCAATGGAAGTATTGTTGCTCGGAGGATGGCTCGTCTTTCCAGGAAGTTGCTGCGGCTGTAGGCTTCTGATCAATGACACCGACAGAGACCGAGTCGCTTCATTCAGCGTCACGCGGGGAGGACTGAGTAGCGCTGACGGAGTCGAAGACAAAAGCTCCCAGAAGCGCAAAGAAGACAATTTGATGAGTTTCAATGAGATGTTTCTGACCCTTTTAACAAATAGTAAAAAAGTTATGGTTTTTATAAATTATTTAAGAATTGGTAGATTGGTAGATTTATTTATTTTTTGTTCCCAAAATTTCTGGTTAAGAAAGAGTGTTTATAGAAAGTTTCCATGACAATATTTTTAAAAAGTACTTAAAAATGATCAAATATGCAACGTCCTTGAAAAAGAGTTTATATCAGTTGAACTTTTTCGCATTTTGTCATACCACAACCACAATCTTCAATGTAATTTGATGGAATTCGTTGTTTGCATGTAAAAAAAATAAAAAAGACAACTTCTCCTTGTAAATGATATCTTCATACAGCGTAACAGTCTTCCATCAGAAGCCTCTTTCATTCATTGCAAGACTGACTGCTACTGGAGATCCTTCCTGCCACAGCATCCTCATCCATAACAGCTCTCTCAAGATATGGATCATATGAGTAACAACAAGTGTAGTTGAACTGAACTGAAAACTTGCTAGAAGCACCAGAAGACTTAAGACTGGAGTGGATGTTCACCTTCCATCAAAGCAGGAACCTCAAACACAAGGACAAAACTACAAGAGACTGGTTTGGACCAAAACATATCCTACTGTGAGAATGGCCTAGTCAAATTTCAGCAACAGATTGTTTGTCAAAGACACTTTCCATTCAATCTGACTGACAAAGAAAACTGAAGAGACAGAACAAATTTAAATTTTTAATAAAAACTATGAACATTTAATCTTCACTTCTCTTTTTCTTTACCACTTTGTGTTGACCAATCATATAAAACATGTTTCCAGACTGGAGCAGTGTTTGATCCATATATCTTTCAGTTTTCCTTCTTAGTCCCTCTTCCCTGCTCCAAATTAATTTCACTTTCAAATCGCCTTTATTTTGACCTTACTTAATTTGAATATTCAAAATTTTCTCATATTAAGCGTTAACCATTTTAAATAACTTGAGAATCTGTGTATTCATTTATAGGGTCTATTTCTCATGTCAAGCATTTAGTTTTTCAGACGGATAATTTAATATTTCATGCCGAGGGGGTCGACTATGATCACAGCTCAGAATCCGTAGCAGTAAACCACACATAAAGAAGATTAGAAAGCACAATCACCGCGCAGCAGACACAGAACGGCTTTGTTATGCATACATTTAATATTTTTATGAATAATATGGCTCCACACACATATGCTATTTTCTACACAATAAGGATGTGGTCTGTCAAAAAGGAGCAATTTTTGACTCAAAGGGAAATTCCAGACTCATGCCGACATACATCTGATCAAACACATGACAAAGAGCCTCATGGAGCCAGAAAGAGACGTGACTAAAGACTGTAAATCATGAGCTTATTCGCCGCTTCCGGTTTTGGTTCATCCATGTGTTTCTGAAAGCGACGACTCGTGATGAGACACTTGGGCCCATGAACTTAATTATCGCCGTGGAAAAGAAAAATGGACACAACAGTGTGGGTTGGGTTTTACATGTATTCCAACGAAGGTGTACAGATATATGTAACCTCTAAACCAGATGAAGATGAGGAGGTGAGGAAGAGGATGGAGAACTGTGGGAGGAAATGGGGGAGCAACATGAGAAGGTATGGGGGTCTTTTTAGTTTATTTTGTATATTTGGTAAGAGATGCTAACACATCCAGAAAAAAATTAAAAATAGTTTTTTAAAGAACAAAATTATATTGAGTCAGACGCAAGTACAATAAATCTGATAATCCTCCAAATATGTATTTATTTCAGTAATTCAGTTCAAAAATATTCACTTATTGTAATCCAAAAACTTTGAACATTTAAATTCCGTTTCACTTTTTCATCCATCGCATAGAAATGCCTACAGTTTCCCCTGTTTGTTTATTTAACAGAACTATATTTAAGCATTTACTTCTATTAATTTTTATTATGACTTACAACTCATACAAATCCAAAACTAGAAAGTTATAATGATGCAAAACCAACAAATAATGTATATATTTTAAATACAGAAATCAAGGCCTTATTGTGGTTATGGGAAAGACTGCTAACTTGACACGTGAGCAGTCACTGAATTTTGAGGGGATGACAGAAAAGGTCTCAGCTGACTGTTCATAGAGGACTCTCTGTGGAAAGTTGAGTGAAGGGAAAAAGTGTGGCAGAAAAGCAACAGGGACAGCCCCAGTCTTGGGAGGACTGTAAAGTAAGTTTGTTGTGGTATGCAATTAAGGAATTAAGGAACTAAAATAAGCCTGATAATTTTCATTCTGATGATTTTTTTTTTTTTTTTTTTTTGTCATTATCCATTTTATTTTTGTTTTATTTTGGTTATTTAAAATATCTTCCATTTCTTGTATTAAGTGTTCTTTAAAAAATTAAAGCTTATTGGTCTTTGAGAGGGCAAACTTGTATGATTATGCTACAATCAATATATTACTTAAATCAGGCGTGTCCTCTTTCCAAATGGAGCAAAATTTTCCTTTTGACTTGGAAATCAAGCTCTCAGAAAGTTGGGACATGGGTTTAATTTTCCAGTAGGTCAAACTGAATCTATGGAGGCCTATTAAGAGGAAGACAAGAGGAACACCAGAGGAAATAATAATAATTCAGAAGAGCTGAAAGCTGCTATTAAAGCAGGTTGACCTTACTTAACCCCACAGCAGGCAGGCAGATCGCCTTCATGCCACGCTCTACTGGTGCAGTAGTTCAAGCAAAACGAGTCCCGACCACATATTGAGCGCCTACAGAGACCAGTGAGTGGTTGACATATCTGTATTCATTTGGTTTCATGTAATATCCTCTTATAAGAACTGAACTTGGGGTTTCCATTAGCTGGTAGTCATAAAATAAAAAGAAATTAAGGCCTGCCATATGCACTCTGCATAATGAATCTATATAAACCGAGTTTCACTTATTGAACTCAATTACTGAGATTAATTACCTCTTAAATGACAATCTAAATTATTAACAAGCACCTGTACACGGCTTTACCGATTACATAAAAACCAGGTGGCAATGTGTGAATGATAAATAGCCCATGCGTGCTTTTGTCCCATGAATGCACTGGGTTACTTACGTTGACTTTGAACGCCTGCACAGTGTTGTCCAGCAGCAGCACGTTGCACACAACCTGTGTGTGCTGCCTGTCTCGCTCCAGCTCCGTCGCCCGGACATTGTAGGATCTGCCAGCAGGCAAGCGGAAGCGCGCGCTCATCACGCTCCTACCAGGCTCTGCAACAAGCCAACAAAAGGCACAAGATAAAGACAATGTGTTAGAGAAATGTTTAAAAAAAAATTTTTTTTTAAAAAGGAAAAATGTTGAGTTATTAAGCTGCATTCAAATCTAACATTTAGGCTGCAAATAGATTGTTAACAATGCAAGACTCAATGTTGCAAAACAAACGAGAAATGTGGAAGAGTAAAAGATATAGCCGATGTATGTACAGTGTGTTGTAGTTTTCTCCAAATGACTCAGTGAAGGCAGCCAGTGAGAAATGCAAGCCTGTGCAGGCAGCAGAGAATGTGTTTCATCAGAAAAGAATGTCTATCAGAGGCCAAGCTCAAACCTTCGCAAGTTTTGAAAAAAAAATTAAAATATACAGATATTAGGTAAAACATGGGTTAAAATCTATCAATCACTGCATAGCACATTTCAGCAACGATTCAGTTCTCTACATCATAAAAACACAAAAATACAGTCATCAAAAAACACCATACAGTCAACAATTTATTGTTTGGAATCTTTGCACTACACAAAATAAAATATAATTTTGTAGTGACACAGAACAGTTTCACAACAGGCAGAAATAATTATTCTAATAATTTTTATTTTTTGCTTTTGTGAAATAGACAAATAAAAAACACCCTTCCTCTGATGCACACGCTTTTAGTTTAAACCTAGCAAACCATGATGAAAATATTGTGAAAGTTTTGCGATAAACAATAATATTGTCATTTGGAACCATTTGAGCCAATATATTGATAATGGCATAATAATGCAATTAGACATAAACCTGTCAAAATAACAAATTTAACTGGATGGTGAATTGTTCCAAAAATTATTGCAATAAATGATAATATTGTTGTTTTGAGACCCTTTTCCAGTAATATATTGACACCACACTGCAACCGGAAGACATTTAAATATCTAAAATAAAACAACCAAAAACAATAAAAAGGAAATAAAAACCAATTACAACCAAAGCTATAAATAATAATCAGAATATAAATGATCAAGCTCAATTGAATTCATCGTGTGATTGAGTATTATGAGATGCTTAATTTCATGTTTTTTGGACCATTTTAAAATTAGTTTGACTGTAGTCCTATACAATTAAACAAGATTAAAGTATTTTTTAAAACATTCAGTCCAATTTAGGAAAGTAACCAAAAACCAACTAATGTCAACTGGTCATTCCAATTTGAATACATATTACTAATATAGAAAGTAAACCCTATACCACACTGCTGAATAATATCTCCTCCTATGATTGTGAGTGGCTGGTAAGATGATGGCAGTTGTGTCTCATTTTCTCATTATTACAGGATTAACAAATCAAAACTACTTTGTTTCACACATTGTGACGCTTACTGCCTCCATGTCTGACTAAATGACTCAAGGCAGTCAAGACCAAACCAAGAACTAAACTCCAGTTTGCACAGTTCAGAACAATGTTTTTATATTTTGCTGAATATTATAAACTTTTGAAATGGGAGCTGCTATATGAACACCAATAGCCTGGTGAGTGAATGCTTCATTTTTGATAAACGGTGCATGTTGAGGGTTTGCTGTGCATGCCAATGGCTTGTCATAACAGATTATCTCAAAGCTCCGAGACCACTAGCAGATGGTGAGAACGAATACTCACTAATAGCCACACAACAACCCACCTTCCACCCGCCACACATTTACCGAAACATCATACATCTGTACAGAGTGTACTTTCTTGCACACTTTCTGTTACTTCATCTTTTTACCATCCATAATGGCTCCTAACCTAAGCTGGTGAATGAAGTGCTTTTCACAAGTGACCTTCCATACACCTTAACAACATCATTCCATCTAGTTATTGTAGTAAAGGCTCACTGGCCTTGGACCCAGGAAGGGAAAACATGAAAACATAAACAAAAAGAACTATATGCTGCTGCAAAATGTTAAAGCAAAGAGACGTGTATACTTGATGGAAAATTTTATATGATTCAAACATCACTTAGTCTCAAGCTTGAAGTATTAAAAAAAATGCAGAAAATAGTCCTCATAATCTATTTATTTATTTTCATGTTATTACTTTTCTTGATCAGCAAGTCCCTGTAATATTAGCAAATATTAATTTTCGATTCTGCACTAACCATCACAGATGAAAGTTTGAGTCGTTTTCAAAGGGAACAAAAATGCCCCCTGTTTACAGCCACGAATGAGCTCAATGCATGTAGTGGATGTTTCCTTTTGACGTGTTTTGGCATCAAGGACTTGCTATTGTGAAACACTCATTCCATGTATTAGTACACGCACCTAACGGTTTTCTTATAGTTTAGAGTGAAACCACATTTTTGACACTTTTTTGCTAAAGCACTTAGCATTCGTCAACTTCTCATTGGCAGAAGAGATTGTTGCGCAACACAAATTCTTACACGGCCGGAACACAGCACTCTAAATAGTAAAGCATAGTGTTTAACATAGTCTCAAGGAATTTTAAAAATTGAGTTCCTTGAATGATTTGATGGATCGTTACAGCTCTAGTTTATAACGAACATGTCTGTGAGTAGAGGATGTCCAAATAATTCAGTTGTAGACTCACCTGTTAAAAGAATATCATTTCAGAACTCTTGGTCTGTGTCTACATTTTCTGTGTTAAATTTCAGTTTGACCTTTGTGTTTTCTCCTTGTAAACTTCCCATGAAAGTTAAACTTGTGCAAGTTCTTTCCGACTGTGGAGGAATGTAATTTCACATGAAGTCATGTGGTGATATTTTAAGGTTTTAGGAAACTTTTTTGGATCTTGCGGTCAGCTTAGGGGGTGAACTTGCTTGGATGGCCAGAGTAACTCAGAAAAATACAGAACAACACTGGCATTTCATAAACTTTTTTCAAATCTGGCTAAGGGTTCATTCAGACCTACCCTGATTAGTTCATTTGCCTAGAAAGTCTGTTTTATTGGGCAGGAGTGAATGCGCAATCAAACTGATGTGGACTAAAAAAGCAAACTCTGGTCCAAATAAAACTCTATCTAGATGCCAAGCAGAATGGTGAAGGGCATTATGGGGAAATACAACTAGAACAAACACTTGAGTTTAGTGCTAAGGGAGAAATGGCTTGTTGTTTTTATCAAATGACAAAAGAGAAATCCTACAACTGCAAAAATCTGATACCATTACATTTCTGATTACATTTTTAGAAGAAGGAAGTTGTGTTTTTGTCTTCTACAGAGGTTTTTGTGTCAAAGACAAAATGCAAATTGATTAGAGAGGCTGCCAAGGGTTTGACAACAGCACTGACGATGCTGCAAGAATTTCCAATGAGCGTCCAAGACTGATTAATCAATTAATCTTCAGAACAAACAACAGATGAATCCATTGTAAAGTAATCGTTTATTACCGCTATATACCATTTTTTTCCAATGGAATGAGTTCTATGAGTTACATTTTCCCCAGGAAGTGGACACCTGGCTATTTGTCTGAAAACCACACATTCTTTAAATTTCACATGCTAAAACACACAAACATAGCTCATCTGAATCTGGAAAATGCCATTTCTGTGAGTAGCAGTTGTACAAAACACCTCTGCTGCTCTCAGAGGAAATTCTCACACAGCTAAAAATCCCACACAGGAAAAGAGCAAATGTCTTTTACAGAATGCGTGTGTCATGCACACAATAATATTTCTATGATGTAATCAAGTGACAAGTAGATGAAGGGATGAGATTCATCACTATCCATCTGATTCATAACAGCAGGCGACAGAGCTTGCCACCTCCACTTGGAGTGGGTATATAATATTGGCTCGTGTCACGTTATGCGTCTGCGATTGGCAAGATGTGCAGGTTTTAATGTCGCTCTTCTGCCCGCCAACAGAACAACCACAAATAAACAATCTGGCACGCACAAATGCAGAAGTAGAGGCACGAACCCACAAACATGTGCAAGCGTACCAACAAAGGCAGGCAGGCAGGCACAGAGACGCTGTCGGCGGGATGGTCAGCCCGGCAGAAGCGGATGCTGAGATGAAGCCATGCAGAAAGAAGAACAGAGCGCGCCTCGCAATGACGAATGGGACTCATGGATGGTGAAGAGGGACTTTATCCACGTGGTGCATCATCTTTTTTCCACAACAGCTCCTCCACTCATCATTTTATCTGATCAAAAAATGTGACCAAAATCAGAGTAATGACCTTTTCTTTATTGGCTCCTGTGGTAAGACGAGCAGCAGACAGTCTCTGCTCCCCATATTGTTTAACGTTTAGTGGTCTGACTGCTTCCTGCTGTCTCACAGTAATCAGCCTGTCTCATCTCAAGCCCCCGCTGTAAATGCCACCAGAGCACAAACAACATCTGAGCACAATGAAGTGGAGTGTCACATCAACTTTGGGTTAGGAGAGGTCAACACATCGCTTCACTTTATTCAGACAAGTTGCCCCCGGAAAAAATGTACACACTGCTCAACAGCATCTTCAAATTAAAAGGTTAAATACAGAAACATTTTTAAGAATTAATCCAGTACTTGAATAAGGGTGTTTTCACACCTGACTGTCTGGGAGACTCTGTTTGATTGAGGGACAAGATTGCAACATTCACATTGCACTGAGTCAAACAATCCAAACCCTTTAGAAAACCTGTGGTGGCATTGCACCAAGAACCACTGAGGGAAACAACACAAAAACCGACTCAAGACATGAGCTTAACTTCCTTCTTCACTAAATGTAAACCAAAGTGGAGCAGCGTCTGATTTTAAAAGTTGTAGGATTTCTGTTTTGTCTTTGCTAAAAGACGACGCGTTTGTTTAGGTTGCATTTGTCCACAGTGCTGTGCGCTACTGCCTGCTTCCTGTTCGTGAAGCGGCCTCCAGTCTGCTTGGCATTCACATACGCATTCGAGAGAGTTCACTTCGACCAAACCGAGACCGAGGTTTTTAGGCGGACAATGATTCCTTTTGGTTCACATCAGAGTTTGTCTACACATTCACACCTCCACAAATGGATTGGACTTTACAGGCAAATAAACTAGAGTTTGATTAAAGCAAACTAAACAGAACTGGAATGAATGCACCCTTAAACTATTGGCTGAGATGTATCATCATATATTTTACCGTGTCATCATTAAGCAGTTGGACTGCATGAATATCACAAACATTGTTTTCCTTAGCCCAGGATGAGCCATTTATATCCAAAGTTGCCACAGGCCAATTCTGCCAAGTTGCATCATCGTGTGTCTGAAGTGGTGCAAAAGAAATGGGACAAACTAGCAACAGGGGCTGTGCATTAGAAATAGAGGGGGATGTGGATGTTATTCATAAATGTGTCTGGGTTACAGTTTTTAATGTAAAACAAACTGTCTGAATTGCAAAATAAAATAATAATAATAATAATAATCCTAACATTAGAAGAGAATGGCTGTTTTTAACAGGGTTCCAACATATTTGTCATGTCAAAGTCCTGTACTTTTCCAGCCATTTCTTCATGGCTCAGACTTTAAATATGGAAGCAGCAGGAAGAAAAGAATGCTGGCTGGTTGGCCTAATAATGGATTAACAGATTACTGGATGGATAAAATGAACAAACAGAAGGGTAGATAAGTGGGAATGGAAAGAGATGGTTAGTTGGAACAGGGACAGACAGAAAATGGACAAAATTATTGAAGGAAACCTGGATGGGAGGACAAATGGATGAACGAACACAAAAACACAGGGTTAGATGAATGGACTATGGAAAAATGGATGGATAAATATATGGGCATTAGCATATTTTTTTATTTGTTCAAGAGGAGCAAAAGTGACAATATGTTTTTAAAAATGAATTACCTTGTCTTTTATTTTTGTCCTTCAAAAATATTGCTGTAAATACAACACACACATTATTAAACAGGCTATTTCAATTCACCTGTTAAATTAGGTAGTAATACACTTACTCAGAATAATTCCATTTCACCATATTTCAATTATGTGGGTATTTATTGATGCTTTCGTCTAGCTAAGCTTGAAAGCATAATAGTCTATCATACAGCGCAAATCTTATGAAGGTAACTTTTCCTCTGGTTACAATAAAATTGTCCATTCCTAAAGATTCATCGAAGAAAGGGCAGACAGTTGGAAAGATAATGCATGTTAGGATGGGAGGATGAAAGGACATGAAGTCTGGAATATAAATATTTTCCAGAACATATCTAGTCTGTGCAGGACGCCATCTATGTGGATTTTGTTTGGTTAGATGTGTGCAAGTACGCCCCACCTTGAAAAAATGGAACAGTCTCATACAGGTTTTGGTGCTCTGCTAGAACACTGTAACAGCTTTCTTAAGACTTTGTGTCAAATGCAACATGAAACTGGAAACTGTGTGCATTTTACAAGCCTGAAGGAAAATAATGTATGGTAACATATCGACTAACATTTGGGTGTTTTTTCCTTTGTGCAAACAATTGCTTACTGCAACAATTTCAGTTGTTTTTTTTTTTTATAAACTGTTCCAGTTCCGTCGTATTGTACCATTCTCAATTGTACTCCAGTCTATTGACAATGTTCCATAATTTTCTGCACCGCTGTGTTCTTTTCAGCGTTGCTCTGCTGAGCTGGACAGGACGGCTTCGCTCCCCTGAGAGAAGCCTCCGGAACTCGGGAAGCATGCTGCCATTATTGCTTCCTGCAGTCAGCAGAGCTTACAAACATGCGGCAGAGCATCTGCATACGTCCGAATGTGTGTGTTTGCACTATAAGGGCCCGTGACCCTAAAGCTTCTTTCACCGGTGGGCTTCTCTCAACTTATGGCAATCGCAGACAGCCCTGCAGCCTTCCTGTTGGCTCTGCGTCAAACATTCTTACTTTAGCAGATAACGTAAACATACATTTACATTATTAAACTTTAACATCAGCAAAAAGCCAAGCCAAACAACTATCTTGGTACAGATGTAGACTGACAACAAATGAACTTCATTTGTCCCATACAATTCTATTAATTCTCCAATTTCTTCAAAGTAACTCAAAGACATGCATACAAATGCTCTGATGCTTTGAAACAATTGAAATATATATTAATAGACTCTAGCTTTAAAAAAACACACACACACACACGCACACACACACAGTAGTTGTGCATAAAAACACTCGACAGTGTTTCACAAAGCAAAAACTAGGCCAGAAACAAACAGGTGGTCAATTACAGATGGTACTACTTGGTCAGCAACAAGAATAAAATGCATTTATTCAGACATAAAGCAATGTTTATATGTAGAATATATATAGATCTGTGTGGAAACAGAAAACACCTAAAAAAAATTAACTAACTTTTCTTATGTATTCCTGTGGTGAAGTGTACTTCACCAACAGAGTCACACAATGTTGGTTGATGGTGGATTCAGATGAGAAAAATGTCTGTCTGCTTTGTCTGACCATGAATTTAACACAATACGACAATAAGTTACAAAGATTAGCTGCTGCACACAAATGTCAAACAACAATAAAACCAACATTTTTGGTGTTTATTGTTTTTAAAATGTCCAGTCAATGTCGTTTTGGGCCAATGAATCGACAGGTTGACTTGAACTCCATTCACCGCTTTGGCCTTTTTTACAAAACAGTCAGAGAATACAAAAACTAACCTCAATCCGGGCTTAATTTCCTTTTTGAAAAGGTGTAATGATTTATTTTAACTGTTCTCTTGAGTACACAAATTGAGATTTAATGTGGATTTTTTCCAATTTGATTAGGTCTAAATTAAACATCATTTTCCATAAAGAAGACTAAGATACTGCCCTGCAACAGACTGGCGACCTGTCCAGGGTGAACCCCGCTTCTCGCCCGAAACGTTAGCTGGAGATGAACACCAGCACCCCTTCCGACCCCACTAAGAGGTCCATCCATCCAAGAAAATGGATGGACGGATGGACGGATGGATGGATGGATGGATGGACGGATGGACGGACGGACGGACGGACGGACGGACGGACGGACGGACGGATGGATGGATGGATGGTGTAAAATGAAAGCAATGTGTATGTATATTTCAACATTAAAAAATATATATAATTACAATAGGTGACAATAAAACTGTTCAAATACCAGAATGCATTTAATCACTGATGACTATAGAATCTAATGGACGCTGGAAGGAAGGATCTACAATAACGCATCTTTATGCAGCTAGGATATAGTGCGAGACAAAAATTCTTACCGAGATCAAAGTTTGGAGTCAAATGCTCATGATACCAAGTTACACTCTTGTTAGCATCACATAATGGGACCTATAGAAGGGGTTCATGTGTGGCTACTATATGGCAAATTAAATAAAAACATTTGTAAAACAGCTCGTATGCATGCTTTGGTTTCAGAAACTAAACTTTACTTTCAGTTCTCTCTGTAAAACGCCCACACAACCAAAACAAAGGAACTGGGAGTAATACTACCCTGGCTGAGGTGGCCACATTCAACCCCAGTCATTTATTATTGACGAAACAAAACGGCATTAATATTAAGCATCATCAGATGAAATAATAATGCTGACAGAGCAAACAGCCTAGGAACCAACGCAAAAAGCCCCAGCCTCTACTAAACTTACGCATGCATTAACGCCAAAATGTGACATCACATATTCTACGTACTTCAGTTGAACTTGAAGCGAGTCTGTTTTTATATTAAGTTAAGACCCAGCTTTAACTTAAACAAAAATATGCTTTCTGACAAGAGGTTACCCTAACACAATGAGTATAATTTCAAATAACCAACCCATCAGTTGGTAAAGGTAAGAAACCAACGATGCAGACTTAACTGCCGGTATGGTTTGTAGGCCGATTATGCAAATTGTAGCCATCAGTGCCAAGAAGCAGGCATTTGCTTGTGCACACAAACACACACAGCCATTCATGAAACCTAACACCTGTCACAGAGGATTCCTGCTGAATCAACGATGCAGATGATTGAGGCTTGTAGTAGCCTCCGTTCAGCTCATTCTGGGAGCAGCCCTGTGTTCGCCTCCTTTAGATGCAACCCGCGACTTCTCGCCTCTGACCATCACAACAGGTTTATTATGTCATCCAGGTCATATTAGCTTTTTACTCCCTTTCCCTGCCCTTGATATTGTCAACATACCTTTCCTTCCCACGCTTCTTTTCTGATCTTTGGCATGTTTTGATATTCCACACATTCTTTGCTTCCATCTCACCTTTTCTTCTTGGCTAGTCTATCACAATAATACCCCTAAAGCTAAGCCAAATTCATTTTCCCTTTTTCTGAAATTATTATCGCACTGAATATTTTAAGTGACTCCGTGGAATAAACTCAAGCTGCAAAGTAATGATAGTGTTTGGAAAAAAAATTATGCTTTTCTGTTTCTGTATTGCTTCTTGAAAGCAGTATAGCAATTATATTGGATCATTCCAACAGTTTATAGCATCATAAGCGCCCACAAATGAATGAGGCTTTCACGCAGCGGGAATCAACTGTTGGATCTCGAAACTGGATAGAACCCTCTTAAATTGTCAGATTTATGTGGCATGTAAAATCAGACCGTGATAACTCCTTTCAAAACTGTTTATATCTGTATTGAAAACAAGTCTGCTTTATAAATGTAAAGCTGAAAAATAAAATCCATCCTTCTGCGCTTGGAATGGTTTATAACACTGAAGAAAAACACAAACCGGGTTTGAACAGGATAAAAGCAACCCAGATTATGATGCTGCCACCACTAGGTTTACCTGTGAGTACAGTCTTCTTTTGGTGATGCAGAATACTGCCAAACAAACAACTTTGGAGTTGTTTGACACCAAAATCCATAAAACATTTTCTGCATGTGGCCTGTTTCATTAGTGTTGTCCTGTATGTTCCCCATGGCTGTTTTCACTGCTTTGTAGCATAATATTGAAGGAATTTGTTTTGTACCCTTATCCTGACTGATGTCTTTGTACAAGTGAATCATTTTAATCATTTCTAACCTCTTCACACAACAGATAAAGGATGTAGAAAGAGAAATGGACAAATAAGACTTGGGAAGCTGGAATTTATTTATTATTTCAGTGGCATAAAGGGAGCTTTAACAGTGCGCTTTTTCCTTGTTTCCTACAAATCTGTTTTTCAGTTGGTATGAACATAAGCTATACAAAAAGGTGGAAAAAGTTTTAAAATGGTTTATGGATTCTCTTTTGTTGTTGTTGTTGATAACATCTGTAAAGATAAATGCCTTCCCCAAATGATTCTGACGTAGAATTTAAAGAGATGTGGCTCCAATCACAGAAATCTTAACTTCTTATTTCTGTTTTTAATAAAGAAAAGAATTCCACATTTGTAAAGAGAAGTAAGAAAACAAACTCAAGTGTGCATAACTTTCTCCTCATGGAGTGTAAACGCCTCCACTCCTTTCACTTTTTTTGAATTTACATACAGCACAAAGGTCACAGCGGTGGCTGGGTAACGGTGGGGGAAAAGCCCTCTTTTTGAGGTTTCCTGCTTTCAGCTAACATAGCAAGAAACATGCTCTAAATTAATTAGCACAACTTTCACATTTACACTTGTTTGAGCAAACAAGCAAGAAATGCACAAAAAATACAAGTTTTCTATACAACAAACCCATTTCAGTTGAGAGCTTCTGTATGAAACAGCTTTTGTAAACTACAAGATTTTTCTTAACTAAATAGAAAATAACTTAAAAGATGATTTATACTTGGTTGGCACATTCTGCAGGGTAGAAATATAAACAAGAGAAAACCTACACAGAATCTCCAGATTAGAAATATGAGCAGGGTGTGACAGTGCTCCTTTAATTATAAAACAAGAGGCCCGTCTTTGTACAGTATGCAGCGCGTGTGCACAAACACACACTCTTGGAACACACCTCCCAGCACGCACAAAGAGAAACCAAAAAGCACGGAGACAGAAAAGCAGGTCTGATTAAAGCAGCACATTCCCCTGATTTTTTTCGCTTTCCCGCTGACGCCAGCACCTTTAAATGTTACCGGGGGTCGAGTTCTGAGCACTCGGCAGATTTCTACCTGCACCCACCCCAACCTTGCACATTCCTGCCCCGCCAGCAGGGAGGCCAGGTGTTCTGCAGCAAAAAAAAACAAAAAAAAAACATCCTCCCGCTGATAGGCGGCTACGCTGCCAAATCTGGGCAGCCACAATCACACATCATTTTATTAAAACCTCATACCAAGATGTCAAACTGAGATATTGCTCTTAATTAAAGTAAGTTTATTAGTAAGCGAATGATTTATATTTCATTTAACTTAAACCGTTAAGTGAAAAGATTTGAAAATTGATTCGATCAGAGATGGAAAGTTCAAACCTCAGTTTGTCACCTTAAATCTTGGTAGAAAACATTTCCTTTGTCATTTTGAAATCAAGCAACAGGAGCACACAAACTGGAAATATGAACTGAATTATTTGCCTCAGGCTCCTTTGTACTGAATCCAAGTTTAGCACAGTTAAAGCACGAAAGTGTTTAAACAATTAAATGCCACAATTTTTATTGGGGCTGACAACATTCAACATATTTTGGCAAAGACATATTAGCTGAAAAGGCCACTGAATGCAACAGGAATCATGGTTTAATGCAAAACAACTTGCATGTACAAGCCAAGTAATATTTTAGCACATGGCTAACCAAAACCCCAAACACCAAGCCTCACCCTTTAGCTTGTAAATAGGACAATCGCTTAACTGAGGGGGTGAAAGGTGTGTCTGAATGTTGTCTTCCTGATAAATATGGCGGCCTGGTGGAACAGCGATTACAGCCGTGATACCACACCAAAACTTTCCACGTTCGAACTTGGTGCCTTGCACGAGCATTTCTTCATGTTGCTTGCTTCTTGTCTGCATGACTGCATGGCTTTTTGCTGGTTCTGCTGTTTCCTTTAGCATCTCACTGATATATCAAGAGATTTCTGTCTGTGCAGGCCGTTTCGCATAAGTAAAACCTTTTAAGATGTTTGCCAAATGTGTTGAACGCCAGTTTTAAGTGGATTGTAAATGAGACATTTAAATTCATTTTTGAAGGGTTTCCTACAGTTGACGTTTGTTCCATGACTCAATCAGTGAGTAACAAATACTTATAAAAAAGTGATAGCAACAATGAATTAGGCTTAGGTTGTCAGATCCATATGACAGTCTTTAGTAAATACAAAAATAAAAGTAAAACATGATCTAATTGTTCTTATTTCTAACAGAAAATGAACAATTACTATGATTATTGCAAAAATGACCTTGAATTTTGCAGTATTAATTAGAGCTCCTCAGCATGTTGAATCACAATTGTCATCGTAATATCAATCTGGGCGATATTGCAGCCACTAAGAACAGCTTGGCTGCAATAATAAATGACATCTGTCTTACATAGCACTTTCTTAGGGCACTCAAAGACGCTTTAATATTAGGTAGGATATTATCCATCCCAACAATGTATCTGGTCTTTTGGATAACCTTTCACTGCCCTCAAAACCAACCGTACATGGTTGGTGGTTGGGCTGCTACAGCTCATAAAAGGATGCTAGGGTTGTGGTGAAGGAAAAGGTGGGTAAATCTATTGTCATGCAGCAACGGCATAGCAATTACAAGTGGTAATGTTAACTGATATTTGACTAAATTTGTTCTTTCACCTCAGTGTCTCCTCTGGTTTGTGTTAAGTCTTTATTGCATTATTTTGCTTTCTCTTATTGAAGTAATTTAATAGTGGCGAAAAGCAACATTTAAAATCTCAAACACAAGCAAAACGGTCATGAAAAGTTGATGTCTTTCATAGTTCAAAATGTAAAGTAGTACGTTATGTGTGAAAATATTCAATTATTTTTTCTTAATTTGAGATTTTTAGCATGTTCAAAGACTACAAGTCTTTCTCAATCACATGGTTGTTGTGCTGTCTGGGATTTCTTTGTTAACTTTGGGACATAGAATTAGATACAATAAAACACTCAGAAATGTTGACAAGTGCTTATTGCACAGTGATTTTTGCTGTTGCTATCTCTTAAGAAGAATAAGCTAATATCAAGCTAATTTGTCAAGCTATCTGTCTAATGCCATGCTGCGTGTTACCATAGCAAGAATGAAAAAGGTAACAAATTTTGGCACTTCAGTCACATAAAAAAAGACTCAAATTTTGACTTAGATTTGAGGTCTGGGACTCAGTTCTAATAAAAAATACCATCTTATTTAAATATGGACCAGTGGTAAGTTTAGTATGACAAAAACTTGAAACAGAAAATGAGTCCCATAGCCTAATTTCTTGTAGTAGCGAACTGCAGTATTATGCAGCATCATCCACTACTCTGCAGCTGCACTGTAGTACGATTGACGGGTTTCATATTTTTAGTGTCCAAAACACACCTGCAGGTGTTTTTTTGCTAACATTTTTTTTTCCAAATAGCTGAATGTTTACCTTTTCAGCAATGCACAGCAACAGGTTTGAGAGGGGCAGCACTATGTTAATCTAAACTCCGCACACGGGAGAAAATTCAGCTCATTTCGGCATTTTCTCTGACTCATACCCAAACTGGAAGAAGAAAATCTGTCTCCATCTAAGAGGACAGCATTCACGTAAAATGCGTCATTAATTACCTGAACTGTAAAAACGAGCCTAGAAACTTGTATAAACTAGAGGTCACCGAGAGGATCTAATGATCAAGAGCTAAACCAGGCATCACAACCTATCTTTTATATCTTCCTCTCAGCTCTTAATCATCGGTCTGTCATCCTACTCAAACCTGACAGAAAGAATTAGTCAGGCGTTGACATTTAAACAGAAACAATAGATATTTACAGAAGCTCTTTAGAGGAATCATGACCTTTTTCTGGAAACTTGGTGTCAGATTGCTTTACTACACTATTGCATTATCTGGTAAACTTAAGGTTTTCTTAGTGCTACAACTTATACAACTTTAATACTAATAAAAGACCAATTTTGATTAAGTGAAATCAATCACCAGATTCTCCACTTTGTAAGCCAGAAATGTCAAGCCACGAAAGGTAGAAAGAAAATTATTATAAAATAATAGACCATTACATTGTCTAAATAAAAATGGTATTTTATTATATTTGTCAACCAGTACTTGGATTAATGGATAAGTTTAAGTAATATGCACTCTTTAGGTACTTATGCTCATATTTCACAATACCACCTGTTACCTTGACATATTCTCTCTCTGTTGTGTGCTTATTTGGGGGGTGACTGTTATTATTTCATGTAGGTATTCAACAAAACAAAAAATTAATAATAGACCAAAAGTGTCTCTCTGATAAGAGAGACATTTTTGTCTCTCTTATCAGAAAGAGACAAAAACAAGAGTATACTCTTGTTTGCTGCTTACAAGGCTTTAGGGGTCTCAATTCTGTGGTCCCAGTCAAATGGGCTCTTAATAATAACCTTGATTAAAAATGAAAAAGAACCACTTAATGTTTTAAAAATAGATACATCAAATGCTAATTTTTAACCGTTTTTAATTGTTTTTCCTGAACCATTTGAAATGAATTTTCACACCAAATGACACTGAAAGTACCAGTAACAAGCTTTCAAATCCATTTTTCTTGTACTTAGTTTGAATATGTGGTATTATATTTTATATCATTTTCCATCCCACAAGAAAAAGAATGATCCATATTTCTTTAGCAAAATGTTATATTTGTAGATAAAATGGTGGTTCTTTGAGAATTACTGCACATTTCCTAAAGTAGATATTTATTTAAATTTACAAGACATTTTTTTTCAAAAGTCACAAAACATTTGCTGCTCTAAATAATTGTTTTGGTTAGCTTGAGAGCAAAATGTCTCCATAGTTCATAAAGGTTCAAGATCGCTGCTTTAGCTCTAGCATCTTATTAAAATAAGGTGTAGCTTCAATTATTTATGGTGGCTGCTCTACACTCATATTATGCAACATCTTTTAAGAATACTTAAAAATGAACAGCTTCCATAACGTTTTAAGATGGATTTCATATGAACTTCTGCAGATCCAGAGCCTTTTGCAGGAACACACACCATTCAGAAGGAACATGTAACTCAAGAGCCAAGCTGGTTCAACAGCCTGCTTGAACGTATCATGCAGCTCCTATAACAAGTAACGTGTGTAGGGAAGGTGTAAGGGGATCTCTTTGCCGCTGAGTGTGCGACGAGGTGAGGATGAGAAGACGGAGGTGGGTGGAACACATTGTGGTTGGTAAACAGGGCCAAAACAGGAAAGCGTGGGCCTACCTGACATTCACCTCAGGGCTTGTACTCCGTTGCCACGCTGTAGAAAATAAGGTTAGCCTAAGGTAAGAAGAACTGAGACAGCAATTCATAGTTGTTTCCCCTTCCCCCCCAACTCACGCTTATAGGTTTAAAGGTATTAAAAAAAACTCTCCTGCGCAGTAATAATAGCGTTATAAAAAGGATGTTGTTCGAGCCTTTCTGCTAAACTGGAACAGGTGATCCAATTCTGAAAGCAACAAGTTTCTTCAGTGCAGCTTCAATGTTTTTTCCAATGGAGAGCACACACACATCCAGGATACACAGCACTTTCCACACTTACTTTCTTAATTAGCATTATAGTAGCAGTAGGGGTTTTGACCATTTCTCCTTGCAAAGTCTCCTTATAATATGGGTAATTTCTTATAATCTCTTCTCTAGAGGTTTTCAACAGAACTTATAGAAGACGGTTGATTTTGTGTCTGGTGAACCGTGTCTGCACTGATTTAGCCATTTTTTCTGGATCCTTATCCAGCTAAAGGATTCAACAGCTACCACATGCAAGTCTTCTGGCAGATCCTACCAGATTTTCATTCAAAACATCCTAGTACTATAGGTTTCTATGTAACCTTGGTGGAGAAATGAGCCCACATCGCCGCAGTCCTCCATCATAGAAAACAGTGGTCATTAAATTATAGAGATAAACTTGGGTCATCGTACAATTTTGCTACAGTTCAATTTGCTTTATTTTTCTGACTCTAAATATTGGGAAGATTTGGTGGGAAGCTATAGCCTAATCACCAACACACATAGACTCCATTTTGAAGGGTGTCAAAGTGAAATATTCCCCTGTGATATAATTGTACCGTAGAAAAAAGTTTCTGGGTGCCCTGATCTACTTGTCCGAAAACCATTTTGTATATTTAAATTTAAGATATAATAACAAATGCAGATTTTAGCAGTTTTTCCAGATTTTTTTATGGAATAATTGCCCCATACATCTTCAAAACAATGACTTCAAAAACAACCAGCAATATAATTTAGGTCCTTTTTGGTTATTAGGTTAGAAGAAACTGTGTTTTTTCAGAATCTGAATCAACTTTATAGACTGAGATTATGTTCCCAAAAAGAATTTTGACTGCTTTCAAAGGCTCAAAGTGTACAGACATTAGGCATACATATATACAGTTTAGAGGGGGTTTTATATTTACACAAATATCCTCATCCTATGGAAGAAAATTTATTTTTATTACTAAAAAAGTAATGATTTTTTTTCACATTTTCTATAGTAGATATTTATCAAAAATTATAAGCAGACTTTTTCCAAGTGACCATGTGAATTTGCTGCCCCAAACAAGTTTTATTTAGCTAGACTTGGGGTAAAGCAAAAGTTGCAGAGCCCTGATCTATACCAACAAACCTAAGCATATAGGCCACAGCAGAACGTAATGTGTGACAACAGAGCAGCTCAAACTGGTGCTGCTTAAAATAATTATATGCATGTTGAGCTGATGAAAATAGACTTTCATCTGCAGCCTTGAACTGACACACACACACAGACACGTTCAAACCAGGTTTCACACACACACACAATTCTGCTTCATTTATTCTGTTATTTAATAAACTGATTTCACAAAAGAAGAGTCGAGCAGCTTTGTATCCAGGAAGCTGCTCCGATAGCTCAATGAGTCGTTTGACTCTTCAAACTTGTAACAACAGTATTAATCAGAGCAGAAATACAAAAGCTACAAAACATGTTGCCTTGACTGCATGTAAATGTTACAGTTGCATTGAATGTGCAGAAACATTGAACCTTTTTGCTGTGCCAACTGGAATGCAGATGCATCAGGCGACAAACAGCCTTGAAAGCTGCTGTTTAGACTGCAGACGAGTCACCAATCTGGTGTCTGCACCACACATAGAGCTACGCCACGTTTGGCTCTTCAAATGGGAAAGCATCCCCACCATATCCTGAACCCAATCCCACCACAGGTTTATAATTTTGACCATTTTAACTGTCCTGTCATCAAAGAGTCTCTGATTAAAATGATGTCCGGTGCTGTCCTCTTGGTAATAGCCTCCGTGCTGGCACAGAGGCTGACGGAGAGAGAAAACAGGCAGAGCGGCCATGAGTCAGCCAGAGCCGGCCCCCTGCCTCATGTTGAAATCAGAGAAACCACAAGAATGTAACAGCTTCTGTTATTATCCCTCCCTGCTGCCTCGCAGCCTGATGGCCTGCCCCAGAAAATAGCAGCCAGCCTGCCTGTTTCTCCCTCACACACACACTTGTTCCCCGTGTTATCCCTGTCCTCGTCTCAGATATACCGATTTCTCTCAGGGCAGAGCTGTACGTTTTGTTTGTGTTCGTTTCTGCACAAGTGGATACTTCAGGCGAGCATGTTGCAGGAATGCTGCAGATGTAAAATTCAGGAAACAACTTCCAATATTTTAAAATAAAGTTGATGCTGCCTGCACAATAAGTCAGCAGTTTCTGTCCAAATTTCAAAAGACTTAATATTTAAAGGATATAAAGAACAGCAAACTGCAATGGATTTGCAACTTTTTCACTTCTGATACGATACCGATTTCGTAGTTTTACGTATTGGCCAATACCAATATTGACCTGATCCCACCACAAATCCCACATATTTTTATTACTTTGTAGTTTGGAATATTAGAAAACATTTTGATTAAGTGATATTACTCAGAGAACAATAGTCAACAACAATTGACTCATTTATTATTTATCAATGGGTCTGCGTGTGGAACACAAAAGATGATGGATAGAAATATGGGGGTGGACTAAATGCTGGAACAGAGCGATTCCATCAGCGTCCTTACATCGAAGATTTTAGCCAGCCAATATAATCCAATACTCCATTTTTTTTGGGGGGCTGATAACGGACCGATGTCCTATATCGATATTGGATCGATATTGGATAGACTGAGATTGTGTTTCCAAACAAGAATTTTGTTTGGCACCCTTATCTAGTAAGTCTTCATTTATTTATGAAACACGTTTGCAAAGAAAAAACCCTCAAAGATCACAGGAAAAAGAGCATGTTGGATTAAAGTCAAGCAACTGAAAGATGTCAAAGTTGTATTCACTTTTGCACACTGATGCCTTTAGATGTCTACTTTGGCTGGACTTTAAGTAAAAAAAAAACTAAAAAAACATGAAGTTTGACTACACATTGGCAAATCAAAACTGGAAATAAAACGGGGGGGTTTTTCTATGCGGATTTTCAGCAAGTTGACTTTAAAAATAATAATTGATTTTAAAATTAAAATATACCTGAATTAGATCAATTATATACATATCTTATAACTGAGACTTATGTTAATTAACTTTTGTAAGGAAACTGAAGTATAGGTGAGGGAAGTGAGTGTTTGACACTTTTGCACCCAGATTTCATAATTTAAATGTTTTTAAGACAATTCCAAGTAAGCTTTAAAACAGTTATTGACTTCAATGACCGCATTCAATGTGGAGCTGTTCATTGATAAGGTTCCTCATCCAGAATGACATACTCATCAAATTGCTGCTTCCAGAGCAGTTAAAGATGAAGGCAACAAAGGAACAGATGTATAAATTTAAGCCACAAATGACTCCATTTATGAATGAAAAATTAACATATTGAATAGGATGAACCAAGGTCAGGGTTCAAATCCCATCCTTGCAGAAATCCTTGGGTATTTGCCTGGGATTGCATTTGACTTCCTCCCACATTCCAAAATAATGACTGCAAGGTTAATTGGTCTCACTAAATTGTTCCTAGGTGTGTGTGTGTGTGTGTGTGTGTGTGTGTGTGTGTGTGTGTGTGTGTGTGTGTGTGTGTGCGTGCGTGCGTGCAGCCTCTGATGGACTGGTGATGGACAGGGTGTAAGAATCTATCTTAGTCCTGCCAACCGTGTCAAAACTCAACTTTTTTAGCTTGTAGACATAAGCATACTCATTTATTTACATTGCTTTCAGTTCAGAAAAACTGATAAAAATTCCTTAACTGTGTATTGAAGAACTAATACCTCTGCAGTTCAATTGTATACCTTTTAATTATTGAAATAAAACCAAGTTAAGACAAAACAATATCCTGAGTAAGAGAAAATCAGAACTGGATGACAGAACCACAAAAATGAGAGAAATCTGTGTTGCACAATAAAAGCCTAAATGTTGCATCTCCTCTTCAGTTCAATTAATTATTTTTTGTGGCGATTGCTGCACTCTGGCCTTTCTGTGACTGACTAATGCAGGATCTGTCGCAATTTACAAATACCCGTCTAAAACCTTCAGCTTCAATATAACAGAGATTAGAGTTGTCCCTGTTTAACTTCCCAACCAATTATACTCCCGTTGCCTGGGTACCACAGCAACAGAAGCCAACCACTGTTGATTCACAAAGATGAGTTGATTTTTCTTTTTCATCATCAAGGTTACTACAGCAGTTCAGCCTCCCTACATTCATTCTTTTATTACTGATGTGAAAATTACATATCAAGTTCTGGAGTATTTTTATTTTTCCCATTCATGTACCAATTCAATAATATCCATGTTTTCCTATAATGGGCCTTTGAATCGTCATTTACGTGAAAAAAATCTATTTGACAAAACCATTGTGTTTAATCTAATTGAAACGATCAATGGGACAGAGACCTGAATTGTACCATTTTCTTTCAATTGGATTCAAGTCAAAAAGAGAAAAAAAACTTTTCCAAATTTATCAAAACGAATGAAAAATAAGGAGTCCCTAATTCTCCATTAATAAAAAGATTAATCAACATGATTTAGTTAGTTAGAATCAGCCCACCTTTCTTACAAAATCCTCTTCATACAAAGATCTTCAACAAGACCAAGAAGACCTACAAAAAAACTTCTGTAGATATTTGTATTGCTTTAATTACATTTTTAAGTGAAGTACTTCTTAAAATATGAGTAAAATATGAGAAATCATCATCAGAATCGATTAACCTGATCACTTCAGGTCAGATAATGAAAACAATCTCTTATTTTTCATTAAATGTATTCAAATAAATTATTCCTACCTGCCATTTATGGCCTCTAAACACCTCAACTAACTGCATGTTGATTGATGCCCTTTATTTTAGTATAACAGGAAATAGATCATCTGTTTTGATGCATAAGTTAGAGAAAAATTGTAGTTCTTCAAATATTGGATTCCAAAGTACTGTTTTATGTAAAAAATATACAGAACATGATTTTCTCTTTTATATATTTTAATTCTTAGGGAAGAAAACATAATTGAAGTCGCACGTCAGAGCTTCAAAAAAAATATACAAAAAGAATATGTCAAGAAAAGCCCAACTGAAAATGCAGAGCACTAATACATTATAAATTCAATTTGGGGTATTTTTTGTGTAAACCTGTTAAAATTGTATTAACCAACATCAAAGCTATGGGGACTTTTCATGTTTATGAATGTGTGAATGTGAAACATATCGATGAAGAAATCAAATGGATTTCAGAGGCCCCTAAACGTGACAATATTTTCATAGCCTGCAGCTACACTTGGCACATGTGTGCTGGCTCAACAGAATGGAGAGGAGGAATCTACAAACAGCTCTGGCCCAGTCACATGCAATATGATTCATCAACAATACAGATTGATTAAAAAAATATGTAAAAAAAAAAAAAAAAGAAACGGATAAAAACATAGAAAAACACCTTTCAGAAATTACAGGAAACAGTAGGGGGTAAGGCGAGCAGTAATAAGCTCCTGTGCTCTTCATGTTTGAGTTGGATATGGAATCGCTTTGCTTTTCCTCCACAGATCTCCAAGCAAAACAAGCGGGGGAGGGATAAAATTCAGTTTTACTAAGTAAACTGTTGATGTTCCAGTAAAACCTCTGTCAAGTGCTGCAGAAAAATACACAGAATAACCAAACAAGAAGGAAGGACACTGTAAAGTTTAGAGACAACACCGAAATTAGGACTTTACACTTCTTGTTATATAACCGAATAAAAGCACAACCACGGGCCCTCATAATACATTCAATGCAATATTCATAACAGAGACTGAACAAAGTAGGGAGAGCTGCCCATTCTAGGCTCTAACCCAGTTTGCTTGAGCAACTGTGTCCTTTGCCTTGCTAAGGTATTCAAAGCTCTTTAAGCAGCTGTTTCATAGGCAGACCTGACCCACATACACACACAGCTCAGTTTAGCCAAGTGGCAGAAGGTTATAACGAGCATGTGGCAATGGGTCGACAAACTCTCCGCTAGGCACAAGTCAACACACATGAGGCATGAAAATATTGAGAAAGTGGGGGAAGGATCATAAATGTGTGTGTATGGGAGGGCGTTGGGGGCGTAAGATGGTTGATAGAAAAGTAGGGGGACAAGACAAAACATGTCCTGAAGAATGATTACTGAGTGAAGAGCCAGGAAGCAGCTGTACTTGCATACCTGGAGATCGTAAAGAAGGGGCTGCTAACTTCTCCAGCTTGGCTCAAATTTGCAAAGAAACTGCAAACAAGTCTGAGCTACAGTCACACTGCAAAAGTCAAGCTATCCTGCGTCTAAGCCTGTCGCAATAAGCAATTAATCACATGATAAATTGAAACAAACTTGATCATTTCTATTTGGATGATTGCTTGTTTTCCTTGTCTCTCTTTCTACCAAAGACTGGATGGCTTTGGTCTCAACTCGTTCCTTTTTTGAAGAACTTCAGTAGCCATTTTATTTGTTGTTTTGTTCAATTATTTTGAAGATTTAAGAAAATATCTTCCAGTTCCAGTGTTGACTGCACATCAGAAATTAAAGTTCCTTGATCTTTTAGAGGGTGTACTTGCATTATTTTTCCGCTATCATTATGTTACTTCAAAGTGATCTCAGTGTTTATCAAAACAACATCTGGGACAATTTATGGTTCAGCAAAATTTGTTATTAGCAAAGTTTTTTGAAAAATTAATACTGTGGATCCCTGTCTGTTTTGTGGAATGTAACTACATGATTCAGAGAAAATCTATTTATTCACAGATTCTTCCATAGAGCTTATCTAAATTGTTTGAAAGAAAATGCAGTTTGGGAAACTGAAATTATAGCCTAAACTTTCTTTAGTGAGTAGACTCAAGATACTTAAGACGGAAATTGACGTTTTGACAAATCAGTAACTGATTTCATGAGATTCATCACTTTAAAACTGGCTAAATCCAACAGTGTGCCATTCATCTTTTGTTTCAGGTCAAATAAAAACAAACAATTTGAATAAAAGCACACCTTTTCTAACCTGTAAATGATGCACCTACATATAAATGAAAAGTACCTCAAAGCTCTAAATGTCACAAATTACGAGAGTAAACCTTAGTCGGCTCCGTTTGC
Organism: Poecilia reticulata; assembly: GCF_904066995.2. NCBI lineage: Eukaryota > Metazoa > Chordata > Actinopteri > Cyprinodontiformes > Poeciliidae > Poecilia > Poecilia reticulata. The sequence continues at coordinate 39,334,872 of NC_088831.1, forward strand.
CAGTAGAAGAGTGACTTATATTGGCGGTGTATCTGTTCCAAATAATTCAATGACAGTGTAATGCTGTTGTTGGTACAACTGAGCCCTGTGTTTTCCAGAAACTAGTTTGGAACTCATCAGTGGCTCATAATAAGGACGATAATAGATGATTAATTACAACAGCTGCTTTCTGGAGCCACTCTTCACAAAGCCAAAGTCGGCGGATGGGAAGGCAAAGAACAAAACCCCCAAATTTCTCTCTAAATTTGAAGAAAAACTTTCATATAACACATGTTCTAAACTTTTCACTCAGTATTTCACACCCTATTTAATGTAATTTTTTTCTTCCTTTCCCCAAATAGCGTCTTTTCTACTCTAGCTACGGTGTGAGACTTGACAAGAAATACAGTGGTGTGAAAAAGTGTTTGCCCCCTTCCTCATTTCCTGTTTTTTTTGCATGTTTGTCACACTTACGTGTTTCGGAACATCAAACCAATTTAAACAATAGTCAAGGACAACACAAGTAAACAAAATGCAATTTGTAAATTAAGGTGTTTATTATTAAAGGAGAAAAAAAATCCAAACCATCATGGCCCTGTGTGAAAAAGTGATTGCCTCTCTCGTTAAAATATACTATAACTGTGGTTTTTAACACCTGAGTTCAATTTCTCTAGCCACACCCAGGCCTGATTATTGCCACACCTGTTTTCAATCAAGACATCACTTCAATAGGAGCTGCCTGACCCAGTAAAGTCCACCAAAAGATCCTTAAAAGCTACACATCATGCTGAGATCCAAAGAAATTCAGGAACAATTGAGAAAGAAAGTAATTAAGATCTATCAGTCTGGAAAGGGTTATAAAGCCATTTCCAAAGCTTTGGGACTCCAGCGAACCACAGTGAGAGCCATTATCCACAAATGGTGAAGACATGGAACAGTGGTGAACCTTCCCAGGAGTGGCCGGCTGCCCAAAATTACCCCAAGAGCGCAGCAACGACTCATCCAAGAGGTCACAAAAGACCCCACAACAACGTCCAAAGAACTGCAGGCCTCACTTGCCTCAGTTAAGGTCAGCGTTCATGCCTCCACCACTGGGCAAAAATGGCCTGCATGGCAGAGATCCAGGAAGAAAACCACTGCTGAGCAAAAAGAACATTAAAGCTCGTCTCAATTTTTCCAAAACACATCTTGATGATCCCCAAGACTTTTGGGAAAACATTCTGTGGACCGATGAGACAAAAGTGGAACTCTTTGGAAGGTGTGTGTCCCATTACATCTGGCATAAAAGGAACACTGCATGTCAGAAAAGAGCATTATACCAACAGTAAAATATGATGGTGGTAGTGTGATGGTCTGGGACTGTTTTGCTGCATCAGGACCTGGAAGACTTGCTGTGATAAATGGAACTATGAATTCTGCTGTCTACCAAAAGATCCTGAAAGATAATGTCCGACCATCTGTTCATGAACTCAAACTGAAACGAACTTGGGTTCTGCAGCAGGACAATGATCCTAAACACACTGGTCCACCACTGAATGGCTGAAGAAAAACAAAATGAAGACTTTGGAGTGGCCTAGCCAAAGTCCTGACCTGAATCCTATTGAGATGTTGTGGTATGACCTTAAAAAGGCAGTTCATGCTCGAAAACCCTCTAATGTAACTGAATTAGAACAATTCTGCAAAGATGAGTGGGCCAAAATTCCTCCAGAACGCTGTAAAAGACTCATTGCAAGTTATCGCAAACGTCCGGTTGCAGTTGTTGCTGCTAAGGGTGGCCCAACCAGTTATTAGGTTTAGGGGGCAATCACTTTTTCACACAGGGCCATGATGGTTTGGATTTTTTTTCTCCTTTAATAATAAACACCTTCATTTACAAATTGCATTTTGTGTTTACTTGTGTTGTCCTTGACTATTGTTTAAATTGGTTTGATGTTTCGAAACACTTAAGTGTGACAAACATGCAAAAAAACAGGAAACATTATCTTACTGCTACCAGTGTGGTGGGAAAGAGGGATGTCATGATACAGCCTGATGGGCACACAATACATAGGAGTGAATACACAGGACTAACAACCTTCAGACTTTTTTTAAGCCAACCTAAAAATGTTAATTGACAAATCGCTTTAACTCGTATCTAATCTCTCTAAACTCCAGCAATTTTCTTTTTTTTATTACTTTTCAGGAGGATTTATTGTTATTATTACTAAGCCCTTGTGACAGGAGAAATGTTTTTCTGGTAAAGTATTCTGCTGGCTTTGTATGTTTGTGCTTCGGATGTTTTTAATCTAAAAGCCAGGCTCAGAAGAAACGGCCCAGTAACCTTCAGCACTCTGAATGAAATGCAGAAGTTACTGCAGCACATCTAACATTTTATTTAAACAGAAGTTAGAAGAACATATGTTGAAAGCTGACAGTAGCAGAAGCACACAATATTTACCATACCCATCACAAGACTTTCATATACATCAAGCAGCCCTAATCTCAACAGACATCATGTCCAGTTAATGTCCGTCCCAACCTGTCTTATTCTACGCTTTTCTATGGTACTATTTATCCCAGTAACCCTTTAATTTACTTGGACTGCTTTAAACAACAGTCTTTGTGATTGGTTCACAATCTAAATCAGCTTATCCACACCAGAAGCATTTAAAAACAGGAGCTAAGCAAAATTTACAGCAGGATTTACCAAAACTGCCTGATCATAATGAAAGACCAATCGTTAGAAGTTTTTACTGGACTCAGGAAAAATATTGGCTTTAAATGCAGCTGTAAGCAGCACCTTAGCCTATCCAACTCTGAGGCTGGACAACAAAATAAGCACTGGACTGAGGCAGTGATCTTGTGCTTTTCTGATGCAAATCCAATATCCAATTAGTTTTTTGTTAATCAACTGATTCAGTCAAAAAAAATTTACATTTACAAAACAGATGGTGAAGAATATCATTTTCTCATGATTTTTTTTTTTTTTTACTTAAGATTAAATCTTCAATTAGGTAATCTGCAGACTGTGCATTAATTGGTCTTTAAAGGGTGTGGAGGTTTCTATCTAGCTCCCCCATGGCCAGATAATATGCAGTTTCAGCTCAGATAAAGGTATGAAGGATCATTAACATAATTTACAGATCCATCTCATTGGTTATGCATAATCCAAAGGCCATTAAAAATAATATAAAAATACAAATGAAACAATACCATTATCTGCACTTCAATGTATATGAAAAAAGGAAGAAAAGAGAGTTTTATTAGACAATAATGTGTAATTCGTCTGTACCACAGGGCCAATGTTATTTTTAACTCGGTGTTCACAGGCAGAAAATCGCATTTAAATCTGAGCTTCAGATGTTAAAACCTGCAACATTCACTGAGAGAAAGAAAGCAGCCGGTTTCAAAACTAATTCGGAAATTGATTTTGATTTTGTTGTTCTTGCTCACAACAAATAAAAATAAACGCTTCACTGTCAATATGGCATTACATGCTTTCCATTTCCAAAGTCACGATCTGCTAAGACACTTTCATCCTGGCGTTCTGTAGCTGTGGCAACTTGCAGCGAATAAACACAGCTGTGTTTGGAGTTTAGGAGACAGTTTTCGCTAAAGTCTGGTTGCCATATCCTCCCCAGCGGCAACCCACCAACTAACTAGCTGCAGATTTATCTGGTTAGATATTTGCCTGCATGGATGGTTGTTTGGGTGGTACACTTAGACACTGACAGTCACAGAATAACAACTCTAGCTCACAAAGAGTGATGTAATGTTGCCAAAATCTTCTCTACCATACTTGATAACTAAGTTCTTAATTTGTGTGCTGAGGTGAAATGATCCATATAATTCAATGGGACTGACAGAAAAACAACTGCATACATGGCATGGTTATGAAAACCTCTGGCAATGATCCCAAGTGGTCTAATGTAAGGAGGAAATGCTCACATCTTTCATGCCTGATAATTTATCTTGCTCGCAGCACCCAGTCCGTACTTCTCTTACCAAAGCTGTCAGTTGAGACCCATTTTAAGCTCTCTGTATTACTGAGCAAAAAGCAAAGAGGAAGGGTGTGTCTCGAAAATTTTGAGACTCACAAGAAACACAAGAAATAAGCTGCTGGTCAAAGAAAGAGTGGGAAGACACGAGTATAGAAAAAGGAAGTAATAATAAGCATTTTTGGAAAGCTAAATATTAAAGACTAGACCCAAATTATCAACTTTTAAGGCTACAGTAAAACAAAGAAACTTCCTTGCTTCAATATTTAGCACATTCTCCAATTAATACACATGAAGCCCACCCCCACAGTGTAAACTCAGCCCTTCACAAAAACAAAGTCTGGCTTTTCAAAGCTTTAACAAGGAAACATTATGCATCGGCGTCTACAGATTAGCCCTGTGGTTCCAAATTATTTTCCGTCATGCCCCCCACAGAGAACATACAATTTTTCACGCCCCATCTTGAATTGAATACTATTGAGAATCTGATACTACTTGGCTATTATCTATGAAAACCACTGGAGTCAACGTTCTGCACCCAATCACCCGAATATGAAAACAGATTAATAAAATGAGCTGAAACAACATCAATTTTAAGTTGGTGCAGCTCATGTTACTGCTTAAAGTCACAAAACAATTTCCAAGCTCAGTTTATCAACTCAATTTGTAACATTTAATCAAAAGTGCTCAACCTGAAAAGGTAAAAAGTGCAAATGACTCAACGGGATGTTAATTTCTTTAAACACAGTAACATTCAAAACGTTTCTAAACTGTAAACGTTGGTTATTTTTCAGCCTATTCAGCTTATTCTTCAAAAAGGTATGTCACTTTTTAACATTTTTTTGTACCAAACTAGCAAAAATATTGTTTATATTTGAGCTTCCTCCTTTTATCTTTTAACGGTCAAACTCCTCCATGACTCCTGCTCCTCCATCAGCTCTGTACACCGGTGTGCCCATAGACATAATATAAAAGTAGACCCCGCATTGGCTGCTCCGGCGCAGGAAATACGGCGGCCATCTTGGAGCGGTCGACCCTCCTACTTTGCTCAACCAAACAGCAGAAGATGCCTCAGCACTGAGGGATATTGTTGTTCTGATCGATGGACTATTGATGTGAGGGCTCCACAAACAACATTTCACAAGTAAGATGGACATATTATTGTGTATATTTTGTGATTAGAATATTACTTTACTGTATTTATGTCCACCGGTAAGATACCAGCTAATATTAGCTACAGTGCTTGGTGTAATACGGGGTTCAGCCCCGCTATGAAGGCTAACTGAGATTCCGTAAATCTAAAAAATGTATTATTCTCTAACATTGGCTTAGATTATCTGACACAAGAGCCTATATTAGAAATGAAACAATGTAACATATATTATAAAACTTATATTATGTGCTATAACATTCACCAGCAAAGTTTACACAGGTGGTAAAGACTATTATTTATATGTAATTCTTTCACTCTGTCAAAAGTAAGATAGCTCCCAAATCTTCTGTTTTTGTTTTGAAGGTTTCCTAAAGGCACGATGTGAGGAAGAAGTGGGAGATATCTTTAAAGAGAGACGGATTCACTGTACAGCACGGATGAATCTCGCATCGGATTTTGGACTCAATCTCAGCTGCTGAATCTCTGAAGCTAGAAATCCTCGGCTGGAAAACATATACACATATATATATATATATATATATATATACATACATACATATAAACATGTATCCAATATATATTATTCAGTATTAATCATTATTTATTTGTCTTTGTATAGTTATATAAATTTATATTTACATATTTATATGTATTGATATTACTAAATAATTTATTAAATAAATTATGAACGGCTGTGGGCTTTGTAATATGCTCATCATACATCAATATCAGAATATTCCATTCCTATTCTATTGTCATAGCCACTAAGCATATTTAAATATGCTGAACATACTTAAAAATACAATTGTTTATAAATGTAGCTTTGATAGATGTTTGAATATGGTTTCCAGTAACAAAAAAGCGTGTTATGATCGATTAAATGCGCTGATACGTCACTGTGCCTGCTAAACACATAACGCTGAGTGGAGTGGTGGACCACTCCAAGATGGCCGCCCTAAATCGCGTCAGCGACAATAGGAGAGAGCGGTCCATGAGGCGTCTATCCTTATATTATGTCTATGGGTGTGCCTGTGCTGGCTACTTCTTCTACTGGGTTGAAAAGGCAGCCTGTTGACTAGTTGGAGCACTGCCACCTAGTGACTGGAGACTTGTTTCTCGTTCAAGAATAAATGATAACAATAACAAAAAGTCCTCCTGTCTTCCCCCTTGCCGTCATGATATCTCAACAACCTTAGTTGATTAGTCAAATAGTTCAATTCACTTCTGCTTTCTGTGGCCACACCTGTTCTTGCTAGAGGTACATGTTTGATTCCATGTTTGATCTGCTGATCTCTTGATCATCATATAAATCATCAAAAATAAAATGACTTGTAGAATGATGATTTTGAAGTAGTTTCATTTTTAAAATACTTAAGACAAATCAAACCCGATCCTCAGTGTGCTTCAATGATTATAGAACCATCGACGCTGTTTCTGATTTGCTGAACCATTTATTTGTTCCGTTATTCTGCAAATCACTTTAGATTTGAGTAAAGCATGGAAGCTACAATAAGACTAATTAAGTCCTAATCACCTGACCAAGGGTATTCCTTAGTTATTAAAAACAGCAAACTCCTGAATAGAAAAAACAAGATTACTGTCATCCTATTTACTTATGTGCAACGGCTCCTAATAGGTTAGCAAACAGAAATGAAATAGTATTTGCTTAGCAGTCATCTTTCAGGCTTTGTTTAAATTTTCAGAAACATTACTGTGGAACAAGTATTGTCACAACATTAAAAGCTGTAACAACGCTCTATGTTAACTTGCAATTGCAATTTTTTATAGTTACCAACCATCACTTCAAACAATTACAGTGAGAAATCCCAACTGCAACACTGGCATAATGATAAAACAGGCAGCAGAGAGCTTTATGCAATATGCATTTGTGAGGACCATGTTTTAGTCAATGTTCCTTAATACATGTAGCATCGTCCTCAGTTTAATGTCAGCTTACAGTAGTGAACTACCCGTTTTTCAAACTGCATGACATGGACTATGTTGTTTCTAATATAAATATACCTTTGGAGTTGCAAAATAAAGCAATAATAAAACCAAGGTGGTTTAATGGTTGGCCACAAGCAGAACTGAATGGGCCTTTCCAATTAATACGCGATCTCATCTTCCACAGCTCCTGCACTGATACAGAGATTTTCATCTGGTTGGTTGTGGGAACAAGAAACAATAGAGGTCGTCACTACCCTGCATCCAATTCCACTGAAGGTTTTTGTATTTAGAAAATAAAACAAAACTTCAGAAATAAATTCACATTTTTGCCAACAGTTTCCACCTGCTGGGAAGACGTTACCAGCCTCCACCATCGATCTTCACCCACAGCTAGCACAGCTCAATATGAATATCTATGTTAATAGGCCAATTTTTAAATTTAACTTCAAAATAATGGTTGAAATTATCAGAAAACGTTGTACATCAGAAAAACATTTAAAAGAGGATTAAGATACTGTATTTTCCGCACTATAAACCGCACCAGATTATAAGGCGCACCTTCAATGAATGGCCTATTTTAAAACTTTTTTCATATATAAGGGGCACCGCATTATAAGGCGCAGAGAATAGACACTGCAGTTAGGGTTGCCACGCGTCCCGTATTGGACCTATACGGGACGCGGTTCTACAAATGTGGATGTGTAATAATAAAGAAGTGGTACCTGAGTGCTTTATATAGTAGGCTGCCCCAGTCCTTGTTTCACTCACGGCGTTGGTGTTGCAATATTGTGCCCAGCTGCTTTCTGGGTAACACAGACCAACCGACACGCTGCCGCCGCAGTCTATGTCTCTCTTCCCCCGCCGTCCCCAGGCTTTAAATGTATAAGGGCTGGTCCCTTGGTAACCCTAGTCGAAGCATCCCATATGAATATCTAAAGCCACTTTGTTGACATAAAGAATGTCAACAAAACAGTCCGACTCGAGTCGGCAAGGAGAGCCTTCTGCGACTGGGCCGGGGCGTGGCCGGATGATGGTCACCCTTCTCCGTTCGCGCACAGCATGTTCTTGGAGAACGTGGTGCTAAATGACCTGCAGACGACTTGATTCTAGACGGTCGGTAGGTAGATAGGTCAGTCAAACTTTATTAACAAAACAGCGTTCTGACAACTATCCCAGCATGCACAGCGCGCTTCTTCTACAGGCAAAAATGAAGTCGGCGGCTGCTTACCTGCTTACCGTAGTTGCTAGACCTGTTGTGGCTCAATATTGGTCCATTTAAAAGGCGCACCGGATTATAAGCTGCGCCTGTCGGCTTTTGAGGAAATTGAAGGTTTTTAGGTGCGCCTTATAGTGCGGAAAATATGGTACCTTAAAATCCCAGTGATGTTTTTCTGTACCCTTATTAATGGTCTGTGTTGTGATGCTAGTATCTACAACCTAATCGTAGCGTACCATTGTCTTATAGACCTACAACTGAAGCAGGCCCAGAAATGGCGTGGAATGGGTCAGTTGTATTGAGCGCTTTTAAAATGTAAACGGACAAAGAAGCTTACTGAGCGGCAGAGACCCCTACTGTATCGCTCGGTGGAAGTGAGACATTAAACTTCAAATTGAGGCCTAATTTATGTCACTCAAATACACTGAAACATGTGAAAGGATTCTACCTAAATCTGAATATTCAGTGAACTCATTTCTAAATGCTTGGATTGTTGCAAGACACTTTCAACAAGTGGCTTTTGGTAATTATTCTGCTTGTTTGGCGTTTAAAATAGGTCAGTTAAATCAACTGGAATAGTCTTAGATCATGTCCATCACTTTAGATTATGCCGTATTTTTGCCGTTAACAATGACATTGTAGTGTTCAATGATGACACTGTACTGAGTAGGTTACTTTACTTCACAGCCAGAGTTACTTAATTCTCAGAAACATCTAGTGGAAATACCCAAACTGCTCCAAAGTGGGTTACTCCCTGCTCAAAGCTAACAGGTGTAGTTTATTCCTCTTTTATCACATCTGTGGCTCCTCCTGCTCCCACACAGGTTCAGGTGTGCTTCTCAAGAAAAGCATGGCTCCAGCCATGGGAAGCTTAATCATCCCCAGCTGAGCCGCCTTCACTTCTAAAACCCAGAAGTTAACCCAGAGCTAAAGGAACACACATAGAGTTCAGACCGGAGTACTGTTCAGCCCACAAGTGAGAAATTAATTTTGTATTTCATAATACGAATCTGGGTTGTTTTTATTTAGCTCAACTTCAAAACCAATGTCTGCCTAGCAGTAATTTAGGATGGATTCATGGCCACGTTATCTCTGCTCTTGTGAAACCAAACAAACATTGTCAGAAGTTCATTTTGAAGAAATACAGCGAGTTTTGATTTTGAATAAAAAGAGGAATGTTAACTATAGTTTAATTTTCAATCTGTTGCTGAACATGACTGTGAGAGAAAACCAGACCACACAAACCAAAGCAGCATATCAAGATATGCATGGGGTTAATATTGCAAAAAGACCAAAACAAGCAGCCGGGAATAATAAGTCTTTCTTTGGTAAGTTGAAAAACTTAACAGGTTTGTTTATGTTATTTTTCTTGTTTCTATATTTTTCACATGAATTCAAGACTAATTTTGTAGCACCCTCTAATTATACAACATCTGACTATCAGCACTAAACATTTCTCTGAAGCCTCAAACTTCTATCAAGCCTCACATGTCGACATGTTATATCAGAGTCTCCTTTCAAACAGCTTCTTAGAAGTTTGTGTTCACTTTGAGTTCAGTTTTAAACACATCACATAAAATGACTGCCTTTGAGTTTTCTTCACTGAGTAACAACCTCCACACTGAAGAGCGTTTTTGTCAGTGCACCTGGTAGTGATCATATATGATTTGAGTTTTTGACCAATCCGTCATTGATCCTACCAGTCAAACAGAAAATTGGAAAAATATATATTTATATTCAACAGGCAATTTTGGGGGGGATTTAAAATCATGCTTTTTTTTATTAAGTATTTCACTTCCTGTGAAATACTTAATTTAAGGAATATTTAGAAAATACAACTGCAAATATCATTTCAGAAAAATAAAATATATGAATACGGAGTATAAACCCTGAATTTGACATGAGGCTAAAGTTAGAGTTCATAGCTTGATGGTCTGCTAAAAGGTTATAAGTACTTCATATTTCAAATCAGTGCTCTGCACCTTCCTTTGGTATAAACCCAGATTAGGGGCTAAAGCTAACCGCTAATCCAAGACCAACAAGTTATTTGGTCTCATTAGGAATATTGGATTTTTTTTCTGTAGAAAAAGAAAACTATATTTTTCTATTTACTTTTTTCTATCAACATTTATTTGATGATCTGAAGCTTGAAACCCAAACAGGCCACAATAAATGTAGGCATCTGCAAGGGGACGCCGCATCTACTTCAGGTAAGATGTTATCTGCTCACAACTTTTTAACAAATCTGCACTTCAAAAATCCTAAATGATCCCTTTAACTATTATGCTATTGGGGGAAACAAAACGGTGGCCCAGGGGCCCATATTCTCCTGAATCCGTCCCTGGACAGAACCTCTTCCTCTGGATTTCATTCATAACTCTCTGGTCCCGATGAGGTGCTCCATTCAAAGTGAAATGCGATGCAAATTCATAGTCATTCATGCACTTCGACTGGGCCACAGATAGAGAGACGGGCGAGACAAACGGGACTGAGCAGGGTCCATATGATCCTAGCAGCAGGCGGCGGAGGAACCAACTGCGACCCGAAAGATGTGGCACGGATGGTGGAGGATTACGTCATCGTAGGAAAAAAAAAAGGAGGACGCCTCATCACAGCAGACCTTTACCATCCATAATAAAACAACCTCCCATCCAGCAGGCCGATTCAACCAAAAATAACGATTATTAATGCAAAGCCACGCTGAAAGCAGGCTCTCTGTAAGCAGATTATCCACGCAGGCGGAGTGGTGTGACGTTTCTAGAATGTAAAGCCTTGTTTCATCAGTTTCTCACCAACAAGCAACCAAACTCTGTTTCGCATTTTCTGACAGACGGTAAAATAAAAATAAAAAATGTTGCAATGGTGGCGAAAAAGCCGCACTGAAAGCTAACTGGACTCGTCTTTAAAGGGGCTTATTGTACACTGCCCAATGAATGAGTTGACTCCTTTATAGGATAAAAACAAATAAATAAATAGGCATGTCAACACAATGGTGCACGGACGGGTTTTAACGCCTCAATGCATGTTTCAAATGCATCGCACATTTCAATAGCCACTGTTTTTAAACGCAAAAATATTGAATGGGCTAGAAAAAAAAAGAGCAGCTAGCCAACAAGCAGGCAGCAAAAACAGTCACAGCTTGAAATGCGTTTAATTTTCTTCACATTTTCCTTTTTTTATAAAAGGGGCTAAAATAGAAAAAGCATCTTCTGAACTGTTACCCCAATGTTATGTAGCATTATTATCAATTTCAGCTGCACGGTGTATAAAAGTGACAGAGCTAAGCTAGTTTGCTAACGTCAACTGTTAAGAGGAGAAAAATATAAAGAGTCCCCATTCTTACCGTCATAAACTGCTCCAGGGGCGTCCAGTTTTTAAGGAATTAAAGTGTTGCTGTGGGAGAAAATGGTTCGTGTACGGGGGGCGATGTAGCCCGGACATCCAAGATCAGTTGACCCAGTGCCGATGAAAGCCGAGCAGCAGCATCATTATCACCGCGCCGCCTCACACACATCCATCCAGCAGAGCGGGGCCTCCTCCGGGCTCGACCGTACGACTTGCTCGGCGACGACGACGACGGATAATCCACAAGACAGAAGCCCCTGCAGCAAGCATTGGCTAGACGCGGTCCCTATCCAGTCATTTCAGGCAGACGGAATGAGAAATGCAGTCCCAAAGCGAGCGAAGAAAACATACAATGTGCTGTCAGAAAGAGAAGAAGGTTGGAGTTGAAAACTGTCGGATCACAGAGAGAGAAAATGTTGCGTTTCTGACTTTTCCAGCATGAGCCAGCCCGTTGTTGTCAGCGATCCCTGATCGCTCTCTCTCTCTCTCTCTCTCTCTCTCTCTCTCTGCAGCTGCTCTCTTGCCTTGCAGCAGCACGGTGCTGCGACGTAATTGCGCAACCGCACAGGATTCTGGGGCGTGGCCGTGGAGCGGGAGGCGCGGTGTTTGATTTCAAACGCACCAAAGTAAACATACCTAATGTAAACGTAGTTTTAGAGAAACTATTAGTTTTTAAAAGACGTATTGAAAAGCCTGGAGGCAGCCCTCATTTTGTTATATTTTGCCCAACAACCAGGCAACTAGAATCACCAACTTCTCCCTACAATGTTTACATCATAGAGTATTTAAACCTTTAAATATATTACTTTCATAACTAAAGTTACTACTAAAGTTAAAATTATAGTATTTTCTACCCACCTCTAAAATTTCTGTCTATTATAACCGACTGCAAGTAACTTGACTCAATGAAGATCATTTAATATTTTAATTAAAAATATGCCAGACACACACACACACACTACAGTTTGTTAAAATGAGACTTCTTGTTTGTCTGTAAGCTTCATTGTTCTAATGTTATTTTCTGTCTGCTGAGCTTGATGTGCCATTTGAAGATCAGTAACAATAGATTTTGTTACTAGAAGTTACACATAACTTCTTGTTACTGTAAATTTTGGTGTTGAAAGATGTATGTAAAAAAATTGTACAGAAAAGTGTTTCTTCTGCTTGAATTTATTTTGTAATCATGTTTTTTAAATTTGTATTGTTCTTTTTTAACTTTAGTCTTTAAATTACCAGAATTTGCACAAAACTTTATGTTTTTGTCTGTCAGATTACACAACTTTGTCCAAAACCTTAACATTTAGCAGTTGTTCTTCTTAATTTTGGCTTATTTAAAAATAAAAGGTAAATTATTTCAAGAATGAAGCATTGACAAAGATACAGTGACCAAAAAAAGCCCAGACGATGAACGAGCTGTCTTTTTGTCTTTTTGTCTGCTCACATCTCAGATATTGCACCAGTTTGCATGAATGATTCCTATAGACTGTGACCGCATTTAAATGGGGGGGGGAAATCATACACCATCTGCTATGAAGCAGAGCAAAAGCAGAAAGACCTGAAGGAGATTTCCCCTGTGAAATATTCAGAGTTTGAAAATGACTACAGGACAGAAGAAAGTGTTGTTGATTTAATGACAAAGGCTTAGTGTATGAGGACTGCTAATAAATAAAAATATTCTAATCATTTCTAGATTTGTTAATCAATTGTTACTTTTTCTATATCTTTGTGTTGAATAATAGAATGTAAAGACGTGAGTGAATGTACGCAACTGACTTTTGTTAAATCTAATTTTCAACCTCAGTGTTTTGCTTTAAAAAAAATTGTTTAAAGAGGGGATAAAATAGGCTAAAATAAAACTATGTATTTTAGTGTATGATAGCATAAAGTTATAAGTGTATAGTCATTGAAAGTATCAATTAAATGCAAATATTTTTGACTGGCAATACAGAATTATGACATTTATAGTACAGTAAGCTGATGCAAATAGACTGGATTTTTATTTATAAAAACCTCTGTTGATAAATTACAGAATCCATTTTGTTATAATAAATCAGTATTTGAGACAATACACATATATATTTTTTAAAAATCTCTTTAAAAGTTACTTCATTCATTTTATATATTTTATGCTCTTGACCGTCTATTGAAAGACAACCAGTAGCACAGTCATTCATGAACACTGCAAACGGGTGCTGCTGGATGCTGTGAGAACGGTAATGTGGGTTGTACTGACCTCAAGTGGCATGAAAAGACAAGCTACTTGTTCCACTACAGCAAACAATGGATCCATTGTACAGACAGCTCTGTCTGGCATACCATAACGTGCACTGATGAAGCGGAGTGGCGAGAACAAGACAATGAAGCCAGTGTTGATGATCTGCGCGGCTAAAGGACACTTTGTAGTCAGAGAAATGATAAAGTGAACATGACAGTTCAACTTTGTCAATTCAGCTACTGCTCTATTTTTTATTTTTTTCCGCACTTCATCCCACACCAAAACAATAAGTTGGAGCAAAAACATCAAACAATAAATGAATAAAACATTTGATTGGTTTAACCTTTTGTAGCTTTTTTTTAATGAACAGCAAAATATTCATACATCTCGGTCTTTTTTCGCATTTTGTCAGATCTAATGTATTTTGTTGTGATTTCAAATTGTAGTGCATGAAGTGTAATGAAAAATTTAATGTCTGTGTTATTGTCTTTGTGCCACCAAGATTGTGCAGTGAAACTGATGTGATGTTTATGCAAACCAACAATAATAATTTGTGGTGATGAGTGTTTATATCTCACTCTAGGTCTCTATATAGATGTCTGACACACACTCCACTCTGACGTTCCTGCTCCTCATGTATGGAATGCCTTTAGGGCAAAAAAGGTGGGAAATTTTATGTCTCTTTCACACATCGGCTGTTTGTTTTCATCCAGTCACTGCTTGGGTGGTAAAGAACCAATCATAACCAACAAGTCTAAATACTATTGGGATTTAAGAAAAACATAAGAGAACACAAAACACTTGAATTTTGTAGCCTAATAATAAGTAGTTGAGCATATAAATAAGTTTACTCGGTGGATTTCAGTAACATTTCTTGATATAATATCAAGAAATGATCTTGATATTAGATCATTTCTTGATCTAATATCAAAAAATGTCAGATCCCACCACAATCTCTTACCAGTCACCACTGCTGGGTCTGATCTGTGAAAAATCAGACCCAGTTTTGAACGAGCAGTATATACAGTATATATAAAAACACACAGTCTGGATTTGCACTTCATTTGTCTTGACTCCAAAGAGCAGTGGGGTAAAAATACAGTTTCTATCTGCAACCTAATTATGCGTGTCTATATTTAGTTCAGTCCACAGGGAGTTGGATTGAAGATGTAATTAAACAGCATATCTGAACCTTGTTAATGCGCAGACGGATGACCTGGGGGAAATACAAGTGCTGGATGAAGAGGTCTGAGTCACTGAGCTGAAGATTGCAGCAGTTTAGTTTGGTTGTACAAAATTAGAGATCCTTTGTGTGTTTTTCTCCTTGACCTGCAGGGAATAGATATCAGTTTTCCATGCAATCTGAAATAGATGAGTAATTATCATGGCATCACAGATATCTGATTCAATACTTTGTTTCCTCACTTGAAAAAGGTTTTCTTTTGCCTTTCACTGAATATTTACACAGCATACAAGATATTGTAACCACAGATGAGGCTGTTTCACATTCTCTACCAGCTCTTAGCAACAACAAGCTGTTGTTTCCCTGTAGGATCCTGTGGAAATAAGACTGACTCTAGATGTGGCACACTTCTGCATCGTTTGATTTTACTTTGCTGAAATGAAGATAGTGCCATTTTAACTGGCTGTAAGCATGATTTATTGTATTTTAATACGTCTGCAAAATCTAGCAGTAGCAGATATATAACATTAAAAAATACTGGACAATAGATAATGTTCAATGAGTCCCGTTTTATGTTAAATAACACCTTATGCTCTCGCCTACGACATGCAAAATACTCACCTGTTTTGGTTATTTCCCGCCAGCAGAGGGCGCCATTTATCTGAAACCTGCACTATTCCAACAGTTATTCCATCAAAAATCTCAGGCTAAACTCAACAACTTAAGGTTTTTAAACTTTCCTACCACATTCCTGACAAATGTTTTTTTTGGTTAACCGGTCTTTCTATTGTACCATCAATTTAGTGTGTGCTTGCATTGTTGTTTGCCCGGTCTGCCTCTATGATGGCCTGTGATGCACTGATTGCCACAAACAACCTGGAATTCAGCAAGCATATAAGAAAGTGCTCTGATTAGATGAGACTAAAATTAAACTTTTTGGCCTACATATAAAATATTATGTGTGGTAGCTAAACAATACAACACATCATTTCCACATTGATGCATGGTGGAGTACGCATTGTGGGGAAGTTCAGATATAAAGAATTTGTGGCAAAACTTTGAAACATTTCTGTTCACAGATGCTCTCCATGCAAACTGACTGAACTTTTGCTATTATGGAATCAAGACAGGGGAAAAGAAGATGATTCTAGAAAGTTTTAATTGAAGGGGGACAAAATAGGTATGCAAACTTCTCAGATATTTCATTGGAAAACCAACTAAATTAGAAATGTACAATTTCTCTTCAACTTCACAATTATTTATTTGCTACTTCTGCTGGACCATCACATGAAATCCCATCTAAATATACAGAAGTTCGTGGTCAAAATGTGAAAAAGTTCAAGGGTCGTTGATATTTTTTCACTGTGGCGCCTCAGCATTAAAGCAGCAAATGTCAGCTGAATTCAGAATCAACCACATGTTTTTATTGGATAAGAGTCACAAAGTCACATATCTGACACCTTGAATTCTATCTTTTAATGACAAAAAATTAAATATTCAACAGATGCAGAAAGGCATATTTCTGTTAGAAATATCTGCCTGCTGGTAAGAGCTTTGTAGCTTTATGGTTCGTTTTATGCTTTCTGTTCTTTCATCAGAGCAAGGATGCCTTCTCTCCTGGAGGTGTAAGGCGTGTGCTTCAGCTGAAGGACATGAGCAGGAAACAGGTTTCCACTGGGCGCGTACATCTCCTCGCCTTTCTGTCCCATCAGTGAGCGCAGCATCTTGTTTCTGGACAGGATTTTATCATAAAACTCCACTCCTCCTCTGGCGTACTCCCGAGACACTCCCGCTGCATGTTTGTCTGCGCTGTAGTCAATCCACTGGCTGAGAGCGTCAGAGGTGAGGAAGTAAGAAACGGCCCCGATTCCCAGCGCCACAATGTTCACTGCCCCACGCATCAGCACGGGGCCGCCATGCAAGCCGAACACCTGCTTCAGCACCACGCTGTACACCCAAATCCCGCCCAGGCAGAACGGAGCAACGACGGCTGTCAGGACCGGACCCCCGGATTGTAAGCGGGCCACCTCCCGAGCGATGGCGAACTTCTGCGCCTCCCCGGAGAACACCAGCGCCTCCTTCAGAGCAGAGCCGGCCTCGCTGCTCCAGTCCACCGTTTTCCCGCTGATGAAGATGTTGCGGTTGGTTATTCCGCTCGGATCGTCTGTGGTGCTGTTAAAGTTGGCTGGGATGCCGATTTGGGCGCCAGCAGGAAGCCACGGAACACCGGCACCAACCGGGTGGAACCCGAAGGAGGCGAAAGCGGAGAAGTTCTTGGCTGAGCTGACACCGAAGTCCTTCAGGACCTAAGAATGACGAAATTATTAAAAACAACTACAGTCAGCGCCGCAAAAAGTGGATATGCACTATGCAAGGCATAGGGGCACTGAGCTAGAAGGGGCAATAAATGGTGGAAAAATTATTTTTAGTTGAGAATTCACTGGGAGGGAAGTGTTTCACTGCAAAAACACAAAATCTTATCAAGTAATTGTGGCCTAGCTGCTCATGCAAATGTCACCTGACATAAGAAATCTAACTTGCAAGTAACTTTTCAGCAAGAGATATGAGCTTTTTAAAGTCAATCATTTCTTAATATTGATTGAAGTTCATATTCCATAATGGCAGATTATGGCCATGGAAGAGGCCATAGTGGAAAAGGGACAAAAAAGCTTTTCAAAGTGGCTGACAGACAGAAAGAGAGATATTTCAATCCATCAAGAGAAGGCTTGTAAATATGCAGATTAGATTAAGTTACTACTAAAATGACAAGTGACTGTTGTCTGTTTTACAACTGCGTGCTGCAGTTACAGGTGTACAGAGATGCTATTGATGTGTCCACATACACCTGAGAAAGAACGTAGCTGCACCCCAGACTACAGTAACCCCATGAGAGAGTTACTGTTTGATTTTTTGTTTGACTGTAAATCTGATTGAAACAACAGAAATCAAGCAAAGCTACCTGCTGAAAGACACTTTCCAGCTTTTCCGACAACACCACCGGCTCTCCTTTATGCCAGGCTTGATAGAGCTGACGGTAGGACGAATCGGGGAAAACGTGGTAGAACATGTTGGCTGCGAAGACTCCTCCACAGCTCGCGATGAGCAACGGAGCCCGGTACTTCTGGAGAAGCACCGAGAGCTTGAGGAAACGAGACGCCATCGTGTGGTCTTAATGCAGATGTCTCAGCCTGGAGCAGCAACTTTCAGTACGTGATATCTGTGAAGGAGAAAAATCTTTCATCAGCCTCTACATATGATAGATAGATTCTCTCTATGCTGCCCCCTTGTGGTCATCTAGCAAAGAATGTAGCATGCAGAAACTTGATGTTACATAAAATGATGCGTTGAGAATCTTCCTTAAAATACCCAGAGGGGCCAGTGCTAATGAGGTGTTTGTGATAGCAGGTGTTTCGACTTTTAAAGCACTGTGGAGAAAGTTCATGTTGAGTTTTATGAAACGCCTGAATGGTTCAGTGAACAGCTTAGCACCCAAATCTTACTGCGAGTAGTTTATGCTTTTCATCCAGCCTAGGGTGTCTGTTTGTGAACTGAGTCCTTCAGTGATTGTAGATTTTATTTTTTATTAATTTTATTAAATATATTTTGCATACATGTTTATTGTCTATGTATTATTTTTCTCTGATAATTTGTCAGTGTGGATTTGTCTCTCAAGTTTAAACTGAATTGAAACTCACAGAGAAGTTATATAAATACAACCTTTAAGTGCATTTATTCAGTTATTTTTTTATTTTTTGCTTTATCAACAATTCCCCTAAAAACTATAGCGCTGACAACAGATTACACCAAGTCCTCACAGCGTAATTTCTTTACGCTTCTTAGTCAGTAGTGTTAATACATTTATGCAAATCTGTAGAAGGAAAAGCAAATAATAGCGTTTTAATTTGATATTTTAAGAAATCTGATATTGATAGTCGGCCTTCTATCACCTGAAGAACATCTCTAGGAGTAGAGGACTGATGTCTCAACACAATCTAGAGAAACTAATCCATGCGTTTATCTTTAGCCGCATTGATTACTGCAACAGCGTCTTCACAGGTCTGACTAATAAATCAATCAATCAGCTGCAGCTGATCCAGAAGCTGCTGCTCACGTTCTCACTAAAACCAGGAAGATAGAGCACATAACACCAGCTTTAAAGTCCCTACACTGGCTCCCTGTAGCTCAGAGAATAGACTTTAAAATACTGATGTTAGTTTATAAATCACTGAACGGTTTGTCACCACAATACATTAAAGATCTGTTATTGCTGTACCAACCGTCTAGACCCCTCAGATCTTCTGGTTTTGGTCTGCTCTGCATCCCCAGAACCAGACGAGGAGAAGCAGCATTCAGCTTCTACGCACCACAAATTTGGAACAAACTTCCAGAAAACTGTAAAACAGCTGAAACACTGGGTGCCTTTAAATCTCAATTTAAAACCCACCTGTTTAGATTTGTTTATGGCTGAATTAGGATTAGAGTGTGGGTTTTGATGTTTACGTTTCTATCCGTTTTAATTTTTGTTTTTCTTTTTTTATTTCCCTTTCTCACTCTTCATTCAATGTCACATGCTGTTTTTATTTTAATTATGTAAAGCACTTTGAAATGCCTTGCTGCTGAAATGTGCTATACAAATAAAATTTGATTGATTGATTGATAATATACCAGAACGTTAATCACCATTTATCCCCAACTATAAAAAAAAATTAAAGAGCGAAATCCAGAGCGAAATCCAGAGCAATAAATATATGTAAAGATCAATGTTCAATGTTGTCGGTTGGCATCTGTTCGCATAACTTGACAATTCTGCAGCTTATTTATAGAAGCAGTTATAAAGTTAACATTTAATACAACTTACTGCTAAGTGTCAGAAACGTGTAGCTTCAACGCTGCTATGGTAGCCCCGTAAATAATATATTTTTAAACCAGTTATCCAGAGAAAACAGTTATTACACATCCAATCATAATATAGTCAGTCACCTGCTGACGCTTTTATTTAGAGGAAAATAACACATAACACTCACATGTTCGGCGCATCTTTACAAGGACAATTACATACTTCAAAACACTGCCGGTGGTGTACGTAAAGCGATTCGACTGTCGTGATTATCAAAGCGTTTTCGACAAGTTAACGACAGCATGAGAACGGGGAAATTAGGGGTTTTCCGGATATTTATTTAAAAAATAATTGGTAATGAAACGTTAAAGCAAATAAAATATAGACTGTTTGTTATAGCATAATTGAAAAAAATGCATGTAAATTAAAAAAGCAACAGAAAGGATAATATGATATAGTTTAAATAGATATTAGAGTATAAAAAGATTTATATTACTGAATAACCGCAGTAAGTTAAAGCATTTCTTTTCCGCAGTCAATATGTATACAGATTTGACAAACTTTGTATAATAATGTTCTTGGTTCATAAACCTGAAAAGAAATATGGAGACTTGCTTATTTATACTTATTATTATGTAAATTTCGATAATTTAGTTCTTAATTTGAAAATATCCCACAATCCAAGATGTTTTATTCTTAAGGAATGTGTTCCATTCAAACAAGCCACGCTGTATAATGTGCTCTTCTCTTTAAAATGTTTGCAGAATCTGCAAGAAGCAAAGCATTGGCCTGCCAAATTAAAATCTTTTGAACTTTCTGTCCATTCTGGTGACCTCTCAATAAATAAACAAATCAATACCTTACTAGACAATCAGTTCACTCCTTCTGATTGCTTGTCCAAAGCCTAAATCAATGAGTTCTTCTAAATGGACAAGCTTCTACTACTTAAGTGCAGATTAGAGAACAATTCTTATTTGTGACCTAAGGGGTCTTTTACACATTGGGGAATTCTTTGACTCTAATAAATATTTTTTGAAAATGTGTTCATTAGTACTTTGTATCAGCAAAAACTTCACAAGAATTTATTCTCTAAGGTTAGGACAATGTTTGTGGTACAAATTGTACAAAATAATGCGTGAATGTTTCAAAGAAACTGGTGTTCAAGGCAGAACACGTGATGTGTAGGTGCCCAGGTGCTTTTAAATGTACCATGATTTTGTGGAAATGCTGCATAAAACTGCATCATTCCACATTATTCATTTACAGTCACTGAATTGAAACAGGCATCATAAAATATGTACGCAATGTTAGTACGCAATGCCAAGGAGAAATACCAAATATTTTTGGCATTGCTCCTGTGTTGCTGCCTTCTCATTATCTTCATGATCCTATCAAAAACTTGCAATTTCTGATATATTAACAATATGTCAGTGTATGATTTGTTACACTATATTTTCTCCCTTTTTACTTATGCCATGAATGTATTTATAAACAACTGAGTGAACATTTCCTTACACCCTACTGTATGTTGTCCTAAATAATGTATCAGCAGAGGCATTTTGATGGAATAACTATACATTCCTGAGTGTTTTCCTTGTGTCATCTGTGGCTTGAAGGAACCATTCAGAGCTCCTGCTGACAAACAACCTCGTAATTACCAAGCTTTCGGGGAAGCATTTCTTTTAAGTGGCTACCAACAGGTATTGTGACTAACTTCTCAGTCACTCAGAAGGCATCTGTTTAAATGTGGCAGAGCTTAACTTCCAAGGCCATATGGATTCAAATTCCTGGTGTTTGTGGTGTAACATGTTTTCAATATGAAAGCATGAGGGTGTTTTCCAACTAGATTCTATTTTCTATAAAGCACGGTGAAATCATGATGCTGTGAGGAAAATCTAACAGACAAAATCTTAATATGTTAGGTTACATAGTAAATGTTCATCTGCATCGTTGCACAAAGTTTTATAGTTTAAGGTAAGACTGAAAGTAGATACTCTGAAATAATGAATTAATGTATGCAATTGAAATAAGATGCATACACTCCAATAAATGCACTCAATTCTTTTTTTTCTGTCATTGTCTATCATTAAATCAGACTAAACGTTTCCTCTTTTAGGTCAGTGAAAATAAACAAAAATAATTAATACCAAGTAAATATCAGAAGGTGTTTTTTTATATTCACAAGTTCACTTTAAACAATTTCCTAAAGCCCAGATGATGTTGTCATAATGCTGTCAGCTTCTTAGCTGACAGCATTCAAGTCAAAATAAGGCACACCTTCAGATGCATTAAAAAGCAAAACCTCAAACATTTTTTTCTTGCGTGTCATCATGGAAAATCTAAAGTGATTATTCAAGATGTCCACTGGCCTTTTTCCTCTTTGGGAACAATTTCCAGATGCCTGAATGCAATATATTCATCTATTAAAACAACATTTTACAAATCTAAACACCAAATTTGTCTATTAACCTGATTACAAAAATAAATTATCATATGCCGATTGTGGCTGAAGCTAGCCTGAGCCACACTGACAGGATCAGAGAAGACACTCAGAGAGGAAGAAGCTACATCTCCAAAAGCAAAGCCAGGTTACTGGTTACAAAGGCCTTTGGAGACATTTCTTATGATCTGTTAAAACTAAAATTGTAGTATTTGACCATCGTGATCCATAACGTTTAGAGAAAAATTTGGTAAGACAATGTTCTCCAACCCATGGATGAAGCTTTTACATAACTGGCTCCTTCAGTGGCAGACTGCTGCATCACAGCTGCACAAAGGAGTGTTATCACAAATATTTCCTCCCAGCAGCTGTAAAACTTTATACCATCAAATAAAAGCAGGTATGTACATCCCTGCTGTTATTCGCAGTTTTTCCATTTCCTGCAAGTATTCTGATGTTTTTTATGTACACATATACGTGCAGATGCACTTTTTTTAAAAAATTATCCTCTTCAGTTGCACATTTCTTTTAATATATATGCTATTTTAAATGTCCGTTCAGTATTTTTTATATTAGCTCTTACTGAACACTCTTCTTATTTTACCAGCAAAATTTAGATTCATAGCTGGTCCAACAGAATCAAATGGCTGAATTACCTCAGAATGCAGTCAAGTTCTGAAGAGTCCAGTCCAATAAACTGAGTGTTTAATAAGATGCAGGTGAAAAAAAAACTTGTGGGAAACTGACCCCGGATGGCTGTGTAGACTTCATCTGATCAGAGTACCATGGTTTTTCTCATATTTCTTGAAACTACTTCACATAGGTCTGTGCAGTGTATGGAAATTAACATAAAAATTATGAGAAAAATATCAGAGAGAAGTGATTGATATAATGGGACATAAATACAAAGTGTTTCCCCTTTCCCGACGTAGTAGCAGAAGTTTTTGTAGTTGGGTTGTTCGGAACCTTAATTATCCGGAAGATCCCTTTAAAGAAGTCCACTATAGAAGGGAGCGGACCATTTCGTCATAAAAAAAAGGGGAACTATGTAAGCGCTTTGGTAGATTTCACTTAACCAGCTGAAAATAACCGTCGCAACAAGCAACAACCAGAAACTTTAAGACTATCGAGGAACGTCGGAAGGATTTTAAGCAGAAAAATCAACATCGACGACATTTACAGTGTCATCCAAAATCCACGTCCACCCCTCCGGGCATTTCTATTTATAGCATCAGCTGTTGCAATACAAAGATTGGCTGCTGAGCGTATTGTTTCGCAGATTGTGGGGCAGCTCTGAGCCTGTGGATGTTAAAGGGCGGCGCGGCGGAGGCGGCGGCGGCGGTGTGAAAAACGGCGGAGATGAGGAGGAACATGTCGGCGTGAGGACGGCGGTCGTGTCGGCGTCAGGGAGGGAGCTCGTCTCGGTGAGTGGCAGGTCGTGTTCGGGCGTCCGCTAACGGAAAATGTTCGGTTTATATGAAGAAAATAAAGGAAAAAGAACCCGGAGCTCATTAAAGCTCAGACTGATGACAGCCAGCTAAGCATTCATAGGAGGCGAGCTGCTTTTAATTAGGGCGTTTTTTTTTTGTGTTGCTAAACGAATCATATTTGTTATATTCCGGGGCGGCTGCTGTCTGTTTGCATCTAACTCCTGCTCACAGAGACGGACAGAACGACGGGGCCTTGACTCTTGTGTTTTTTCCAGTGTAGCAGATTTCTCCCCCCCCCGCCCCCCGCGGTGGGATACGTACGAAAAACACGGCGTTTGTCACAAGTGATGAGGGAAAACCCTGCTGCAGTGTTTATGTGTTTCACGACGGGCCCCTTTCTCGTTTTTCCACGCTCACACACACCCACAGCAGCGGCTCTGAAAGCGGGATGAGTGAGGACATTTAAGCGCTGGACACGGAGAGAACAGAGGGATTCTTCTTGTATCAGATCATAGCATGAGATCATTCAGAAGCAGCAGTCAGTCTGGAGCAGGAAGCGCATTTTAATCACTATTAATAGGGTTGTGAAATCATCACATCATCTGGTTGTGTGTCTGGGGAGGAAAAACCTTGGTATTCTGCTAAAACTTTGCAGGAAGGATTTTGCTGCTGCAAAATCAAACTCTGAGGTTCTAGAAGTGATTTTCCAGATATGTACTACATGAAATGCTTTGTCGTAGAATTAAACACATCTTTGTTTTATTTTCAGATCTCAAAACAAAATGAATCCCCTACAAAAACTGTAAAATTAAGGGAGCCTTTTTTATATGTACATGTGGAAAATGAAGAAGGATGGGTAGCATAGTTTGAAGTTTAAAATTCTGTTGTAATTATTAGATGCAAATTTTGCATAATAACTTAATAAAATAAAATAATTATGCAAAAGAATTCCTAAAACAACAATTTTGTATTGCAAACATAATCAAAAACATTTCCTTTATGGTTTTGTAAAAGCCACATGTGGCAGACCCCTGATCTGAACTAACAAAAAAAAAGCTGCACAGGTATTGACAGAATAATTAGCTATGCCATTCAGAAATGTGGCCTTAAGAAAGTTGAAAAGAAAAAAGTTATGGATGAGCGAAAATCATTGGGCATCCCTTTTGCAGTTTGCCACAAACTTATTGGGGGATACAGGGGAAAATTCTCAAATCAGAAAGCTAGAGCTACAAGCAAAACACAATCATGATGCCTCCGCCATCAGTTCTGCAGAAGCTTGTAAATCCCCTGTTGGTGAGTCAGGTGTGTGTCAGCAGGGAATCCCCCAAAACATGAAGGACAGAACATAATGAAGACCACTGGGTTAGAGGCTGCTAAAGACTTTTGACCTGGGCAAAGGTTGACCCTCCCAAACACACAGCCAGATTTACAGCGTTATGTTTTAGAGCCAAGCGTTAGAAATGCCTAAATCCATTCAGTTTAGATGCTACCCATTCAATTAGGCTGATGTTGAGCTATTTTATACGAATATTTCAGTCTATGCATGTGTAAAGGTGATAGATGAAATACCCCAAAAGACTTGCAGCTCTAACTGCAGTGACAAGTTGTTCTGCAAAGACTTCAGAGGGCCTGACTGTAAATACGTGTCACAAGTTTTCATTTGTGAGATTTGGACATTGTATCACTTTCCTCCCACTTCACAATTTAGCACTACCTTCTGTTGCTTTATCTCATAAAATCCAAATAAAATGGCTTGTGGGTTTTGAATGACAAAATGTGAAATAAAGTGATAAGAATAAGTCTGCAAGGCACTGCAAAGTTAGTTGATTTGATTTGGACTGTACTGCATTTAAGTACTGTTCAGCTGGACAATAAAAGTAAGAAAATAGATGCAGCTTCTTTGATGTTCTCTAAGGAAGTGTTTTCTTTTTATGCCCCGAAATGAGGGGAAAACAGGATTATTTGAGTTTATGTGTCAAACAAAAGAAGCATTGCCAGGTTGTTAAGGAAATAGCAGTTTTTTTCCCCCATCTATACACTAATCTACTCATCAATCTGGGACAGTGTAAATATGCAAAATGTTACTTCATTAATAAGTAACTTTTCTTTTTCTTAAAGTTAACTGAGTTTTAGTTTTGATAGATTTGTGAATGCTTTGAGTATATTCTTGGAGGACATCTTTAAGCACAGTACATGCAGATGCACTTTCAGCAAAATGTATTACTTAATGATGATGAGTCAGTGATGGGGTAGGCATTTCTTAAGCCACTTTTATTAATTTAATCTCCTTAGTTACATAGTTTTCTTTATGTGGACCAAAAAAATGACCCTTGTGATGGAATATTACTACTGTTTTCTAGTAAGTTGGGGAATGAAGAAACCCAAAACAAAATAAAAAAAAAACCTGTTGCCATAACTACAGTACATGTTAAATTTGTTAGATCCCTTTTTGTCCCGGCAATGCATATACTCCCTAACATGTTTGGCATATTGCAGTTGGATTTAAAAAAGATAAGTTTGGTTACACAATCTTTAGTTTATGTGGTGATTCTTTTGGACTCACCACAAGAATGTACAGAATAGGTTCAGTAAAAAAAATGAAAGTATGTCATCCACAAAATTGTACTCTATGCTTTGGCTGCATAGGGACTGTGACTGCCTTGGAAGTTTATCATATACATTGTATAATTTATGACTTAAACTTTAACTTCTTAAAATGTTTCTCATATTACTGCAGACATTTCCCAGTATTAGATATTTGTGTTAAGGAAAATACTTTGGTATCATGTTTTTTTTGTGTTACTTTTAAAACAAAAAATCAACTGTTTATTCCTATTGCTGCTGTGATTATTATATCTCGACATTTATTTACTAATTTGATATAAAATACACGAAATGTAGTAGTTTATATGCGCTTGGGTACTATCCCTTGCCAATTGTCACTTTACAGAGTTGCACAAGTATAACAGTC
Organism: Poecilia reticulata; assembly: GCF_904066995.2. Lineage (NCBI taxonomy): Eukaryota > Metazoa > Chordata > Actinopteri > Cyprinodontiformes > Poeciliidae > Poecilia > Poecilia reticulata. Next base: position 39,361,565 of record NC_088831.1, read on the forward strand.
TAATACTATCTGGTAAATTAGTCAGGCAATCTGCTCCAGTGGAGTTTGTCTGTTTTTGAGGCTGGACATTTTTCCTAACACTAAATTTTTTTTTATTTCATCTAAAAAAAGACTATATGACAAAGTATGAGAGTCATGCTTAGAAACTATTATGACTTTATTCTGGCAATATGACAACTTCTAGTTTTATTTTGACTTTATTCTTGTAATTTTTGGGGTTTATTCTTGTAATTTTATTTTTATTTTCTCTAGGCAAATTAAATAGGTGCCTTCATTTACCTAGATTATTAAATGGCAATTAAGCAACAAGTTGGGGAGGGACAGTGCTGTCTCTATTCTGCATAGTTTTGAGAAAATGCATCGTTCCAAAAGTTTCTTTGGTATCTGATTTTTAAAATATGAGCTTTTCGGAACCTTGTAATGGGCAGCCTGGTCATGCCTCAGTATTGGTAACTTACCCAGGTCTTGTCTTTAGTGTTTTAAAATAAATTGTGATTTACTCCTAAATTGCAGTTGTGTCTGTATAGTTGATGTGCGGTAAAGGGTTTCCGTCATGAAATCCAGACATTCCTTGAAAGCCACTAAGGGAAAACAAAATTGTCATTAAATGTTGACAAAGGTCAGAGCAGGACACGGCTCTTGCAAACTACAGGAACCTCTTCAAGTGCTTAGACTTTGGAGGGTATAACATGTCCATGTGTCAGATCTGTTCCCACATGATCAAAAAAGTTTTAAGTTTAACCCCTCATATTTCTTCTTTTTATGGTTGGATGGAACCAGCTCTGTGTAACTTCCAACAGGAAAGAAGTGTCTATGGCTGGCATCCTTATTCATTGAAATTCATGAGACGCTGTTGAAGTGAGGCAGAGTTATTAAAAAATATAAAGCTTCTGTAACAATGGGCTTAGTTCTTAGTGCTGTCTTGCAACCAAATAACTGTAGTGACCACTTAAAGATGTTCTTGCTGGACTTTTAAAGTTTCACTGTCACTTTAGATCTGACCATAACTAACTCTTATTTCATGCAGATTGCATCTCAGAATCGTCAATGTTAAGAACTTCCTTTGGCTGTCATAGCCAACATGCCTAAGAGTCCACTTAAATATGGGTAATCTAATTTTTATAACTTCAAATTCAAAGAGCTTTTTAAGTAACCCATTTGTCACTATAATTTAAATGCAGATTATTGTATTAGAAACTCTAAGTGTAAACCTTTTATTTCATAGAATGACTACAGTTGGAATGTGAGAGACTGATCCGGCCGGTGACGGATGGTATTTTATCTGTAACCGCTTAAAGAATGTAGTTAGCCAACATAACAGATCCGAGCTTTCTGATTAGATATCTAATGCAACACACATTTCCCAAAATCCTGTTCCTTCTAGTTATCAGGGTTGTGACGTCTGGTTCCCAGGATGCAGCAGAGCCGCTGGGGTGCATGTGCTGACCTACACTCCAAAGAAAAACAGCCCTGTTGAATCAAAATCAAACCCGGTCAGCTTGTTCCTGCACACTTTTGTTTTGTGTTTCCTCACTGCTTCATTGCATTCAACATCACTTAGTGGCTTCTTATTCTTCTACACAATTAACTTGGTTCTGAATGTCCAAAAAGTGAGAAACCACCAACATTTCCTAAATATGAGCCAGAGACCAGTACATGCTGAAAGTTAATTTCCCTCCAGCTCAGAGGTGGAGGTGAGCAGAAACCCAGGATGGTCCTGAGAGAATAAATGGCCTTGTCTGACCCAAAGTAAGGTGCGCTTAACAGATTAATCTTTGCAAAGATTCTGAAGCTTTTCAAGCTGATGAACTCAAAACATTTATGATTTTCTTTTCTCTTAAGCTTTCAACCAAATATTGAGCATTCGAACTCAAAACTCAAGATTTTTAAACGTTGGGATGTTTATTCCCAATCAGACAAATTGCAAAGTAGCTGGTACCCCTTTTTGTTGTTTTAATGTGTTTATTTTGTAAATGACTTGGATTGGACTGCAGTGTAATTACAGTGAAATATATTCCTTAATATCATGCAATGACTTGAAAGAAAATGAATCTTTTTTTTACATCATCTTCCCATTCCTTTTTGAACATGTTCAATAAGATTGCCCTTGATTTTATTTTTTTATTTTTTAAAGAAATCGTCCTTTAAACTAATATCTGTTAGATATTAGACTTGAGGAATTCTTTAAAGATTTGACAGCAAAATGAGACTCAAATATGAAGGTTATTCAGAACCATATCGAAACGTATGCTTTTACCGTTTGCGTGTTTATGTATATTTTAATAAATGTTATGTCAACTTATCAACTTATGCATTTTTACAGCAGTAGCAGTAATTCCTGCTAAAGATATGCTTTAAAGCTTTTTATGTTTTATTTAAAAGACAACAAATTCTTAAATACTACAGGTGGTTTTTAGATTTTTCAGGAGTTTGGAAATCGATGAGTGTTTGTAAGAGTACATCTCTGCAGGCTGGGGTGTGTTCTTCCTTATTTGTGTTCTGTGAGTTATGCTGCTGCTCCGTTCCCACGTGAACATGGAGATCTCTTTATCCTTTCTCAAGAAGGCAACCGGCGATTTCTCCAAGAAGCCCCTCAGAGGCTTCCCGAAGCCATTGTGAGAGAAAATATTAGCTGCTGACACACAAACGTCACCCATAAATGTTCCCCTTGCTGCTAGCGTCATGTCAGCAGTAGCAGATGTGTCTGAAATGTACAGACTTTGTGACATGGCAGCATTTTTTTTTTTTTTGCTAAATGGAGGAAGTTGTATTGTTAATGGTTTGGCAGATTAAGCATGCATGCTTTTATAACAGAATGCTGTCAAGAAGTCAAATGGAAGCCCTCATGTGGACAGTACTGCAAACATCAGGCATGACTCTGTCCATTGTTGGACAGATTAGCGATAAGGTCTTTTTCTCACCTCTGATTGCACTTATTGGGCTTTTCAGAGGCGTGCTCACCTCACCAGAGGGAAATCCTGACCAGCCCTGGTGGGTGGTGACCTGACTTGCAGCAAAGACTCCCCGTGTTTAACAAGCTTGAAACTGGTAGCAAGAATTCTTGTTGGATAATTAGAAATTCCTGAAAGCCTGTCTTTGGCGCTGCTGGATTATTGTGGTACAGCTTTTTAACCTAACAAAGTCAACAACTGCTGAGCCTTTTTTTTTTGGTGTCAGGAACGAAAGTCTTTTTGCTCAGCCTGGGCAAATGAGTGGTTAGCCCGGGAAAGGAAGGAAACATCTTCCTTCCCTCTATTGTGCCGAGCAGGAAAGGATGGACTCTGGCCAGCTGACAGCTGTTTCCTGGTGGATGGAGGAGGAATGGGTGCGTGGGTGGGGGTGTTGTGCTAGTGGTTGGTGAATGTGTGGCTTTTTTGTGCGCTTCAGCCGAGAGGCTTTAAAGTAAGACAGAGAGGAGTTGTTATATTGAACTTGCATACTTGTGTGAAAAGTGGAGGATTCAGAGTTTAACCCATTCACTGCTTAGACTGAGAAGCCTCTAAGTAAAATCTTTTTTTTTTTTAATATAGTAGAAATCGGATACATTCTTAAGTTTATTTTATTGATTTACTAATGATTGATAAGTGGCCACTTTCTCAAAACACTGAGTTTTCAACATCATTTCTGTAACTGAGGTACATTTTTCACAATATAGAAAAATCAAAGATGAAAAGAATAAAATATGTGAAGCGCTTAATTTCTGATGTTCATACAGAAGTCTGTTGCTTTTGAATGTTACAATTTCTCTACAAGAAGTGCATTAACTCGCCACAGCCCTCAAAATCAACAACATGTTGATGTTGGCATCATGTTTCAGTTTTTCTGCATCGTCTCTCCACTTTCCTGTCATCACATCTTCTCCATTATAGAGCATCACTTTGTAGTAAAGATTATCAAATGTTTATATTCCAAAACTGAACCATATAAAATGCATTTTGCTTCCCACACTAGACTCTGTTTGGACCATTTCGCTTTCCCATTGTGGTATGGTTCTGCCACCTTTGTTTCTGTGTCAACTGCCTCCAATTAGGAATGACGAGCGGCAGCCAAACTACATCATTGCTTTCTGACTGATCTTATGGTATGTTTAGGGTAATTGGAAGAACTAATATATTTTACTGTCTGTCTTCAGATGTTGCTTTAATATTTATTAGGACTGAAATATTTTTAAAATTAATTCTAATGAGTCTATTATTGAATTAATCAACTAATTTAGTAATGTGTTGATTGATAACCTAAGTGCATAAAAAGACTATTTGCTAAAGAACATACTTGATGCCGTAATTAAATCAGGACTGTGCATTTTGCATTTAAGATGGAAAACTCTGTTAAATTTCCATGAGAATGGAATGAAAAATCTCCTAAGCGCATTTTATTATTCAATTATTAATCAAAATAGAAGATGGATCAGCCCTAAACCGTGTTGTAATGATGTTAAGTCAAGCAGAAAGATGTTAAAAGTGTGTGATATCGGCTGTCTTTTAAGAATTAGCAAAAATAAGTTAATGTTGCAAAGAAAATATGAACATGTTGGAGAATAGGAAGATTTTTGTTTTTATTGAAGGAAAAAAAGTATTTTATGCCTCCTTAGTGTATTAAAACCATCTTTAAAATGTGTAAAACGAAATCAAGTGCATGTTTATTTAGATGTGCATGCATACTGAATCAAAAAGCAGAAGATTATTTGGAGTTCTCTGAAACTGAAAAGCAGAACTAGGTTGCTAATGTAAATTCATACAAATCCAGAACATTTCAGTAAAAAATTGTTTAACCAGGCTAATAATAGATTAGCAGCACGAAAGATTGTGTAAGATCCTTACCAACCCATTCTCTACACCTTTTTTTTTTAAATTGCTCCATGCTGTAGCCTCAAATATGTTTATTGGATTTTTAATAGGAAACAGACAAACTACAGCTCGACTTGTTTGTCTGTCATAAACTGGAACAACTGAGCTGGTTGAGTCTAAATATGTCTTCACTCTAAAAAGGAAGCAAACCATGAAAATGTGGTGGCCGTTGTGGTGACTCAGGCCTAATTTGAACCGTTTGGCTCTGTCCTCGTGTGCCCCTGCTTCCTCAGCCTCTTTCTTCTGTTTATGAATAATCGCATCATCCTGTTCCTCTTGCGTCTCCTGCTCTCCCCACTTGTCCCGATCTTTTAGTGGCGGTCTTATCGTGGATGGACTCCGTGTAGGACTGCACTCCGACTTCAGCCGAACAGAAAAACACTCTTGTGCTGATTCTTGCACTCTTACAAAATGTTTATTTTAACTTGGTGGGGAGTTATAATTTCAAGCTACAGCTATTTGTCTTTGAGCCGTCATATTTCTGCTGGTTCTGGACATACTGGACCATGTGGTATGTCATTCTGAATGAAACTGTATTCAGGCTGCTGTGGGTTTTCTTTTTACTTAGATTTAGGGCATTCTTGTATTTATAGAGCAGCTTTCACCACAATGATGGGCTGAGACATTGGTGACAAATGCTGCTTCATTTCTTTAGAGGCTTTTTGTAGTTTTCCGTTGGAATGCAACTAATTCAGTTTGCCTGACATTAAAGCAGATTTACTGTTGTTTTTCCTATATAAAACTTTCTGAACTTTAATAAAATGTCTGACTTTGTTTTTCTCAGTGTACACTAATGTTTGATCCCTGTTTCTTAAACCATTACTTTAGTGTTCTTCAGAGAGTCATGGTGGAATGATTTCCCCAGTTTCTCTTCACACTAAACACTCCCAAAATATAGGAAAAGAAATTCAATTTAATTCTTAAAATACTTGGGTTTTAGTTATTTGCTGCTCCACCATTAACGGCACTGAACTCTCAGTTTCTTTTCATGCTGTACGCCTCAGACTTTTGGCCCACTACAGTCGATGGGTGTGTCTGATATGGCCAAAAAGCTGGATGGACAACCTTGAGCATCCTTTATACGAAACCGTTGTACAGCAGAGTGCCTTCAGTCAGAAGCTTCTTAAGAATTGCTGTGATCCAGACCACTACAGGAGATCATTCCTACTCATAGCCATAAGCATCTGCAACACCTTTTTGAAAAAAACTTGGATAGTATATGTCAGAACATTATACTATCCAATGTTCATTAATCCATTGGGATTAATTAACTATTTAAAAAAAATTTTTTTTCAGAAAATTGGATAGAAATGTTATAAATCAACACAACTTTCACCACAGCCAGCGGACTATCCGCTGATAACAAGATCTTCCTGTCGGTTACAAAACATCAAGAGTAAAAGCAGCAAAAATATGACCTGCAACAACACAGAACCATAGTCTGGATTGAATATCAGAGCCAAGAATAAAGTGACATCGACATCTTGATCCAGTCTGTAAACCGAAATCCAAAATGACTTTTTCAGGTTTATGCAGTTTTAAAAAATAACTAGTCTTTCCATACAGATGATTAATCGACAGTTTGTCTTTAAGCAGGGGACGAGTTCACTGAATGACCCCTCAAGCTAAAATCTTTCTGTTTTAATTAAGCTGCATAACATTGAGTCCAGTTCTAAACATGTTAAGAATGATTAGCAGAGCATCAGTAGTTAGTTTCTTCGGTTTTTAATGTTTTATTACTTCTGTCTTTCAATATTGTTTTTTTCAGTGTATGAGTTGTATTGTCTATAGTTCCTTTTCAACACACTGTTATCTTGTACGGTTGTTTAAAATCGGTTGTCCTTCAATACGAGACCGCCTGTTTGCTTTAAATTTCTTAACCCTGCCTGTCTGCACATCTATAAAATGCCTTAAATTGATGTGCCCAAAATTAAGACCTTAAAATGTTTTAAATTCATAAACTAAATAAGTTGGCCTTAAATATGTCAATCACAGGTCTTAAAATTTATTGTGGCAGGACTATTTATGCTAGTAAATTGTCATAAATAGTAAATTCTGGTAGCCACAAACACCAGTTGGCTGCCAAACGTCCATCATGGATAATTGCAAATTTATTGCTAGCTGGCTGGACGATGTTCGGCTCACAGAACATTTATTTATTTGCAATTTTCTTTTGTGTGTCTGTGACGTGTCAGGTCTGAAGTTTAATTCATAATGGTCTTAAAAAGTCTTAAATTTAAGTTTAAATATGCCATTTGGTTGACAAAATCAAGTCTCGCACTGCAAATGCTATCAGTTTAAGAACTCATTTATTCTCACCTTCATCCAGTTAAATAACACTGCTTAAGCATGAAGGACTGTGCAATAACACAAGGTGTTTAGTGTGTGTGTGTGTGTGTGTGTGTGTGCAATGTTCATTGTTAGCTGATGTGTGGTGAGATTTAGTTAAACTCTGTTTAGGCAACACGTATTGTTTTGTCTTTCTGCTGTGAAGCAAAAGGATTAGAGTTCAGCTTGAAGTGAACTATAATGCCTTTCCCAACCGGGTCACTAAGGTTTTTTCTATCTCGTTTTATTTTACTCTTTCTAACAATAGACCATATCTTGACATAGAAAATGGAAAACGAATGGAAATCGTGGCTCAGACTTTTTATTTATCACAACATGTTGACGCTCTTGCAGGTTTTAAGCAGTGATATAAACCTCTAAGCCATGGAAAATATATCTTCTAATCTTCCAAAACTGAACCCGGGTAAACGATTCTTGCATCGCCTGGTTGGTTAAATTTTCATTCTCCTGTTCTGTGAAGTTTTAAATGTTAAATTAATGCCCCTCAGCTCTAGGTAACAGTCATTTTAAATGCAATGTCTCATTTTGTAGTTAGTTCATCTGCCCCCTTTCCTTCTGCTTTTATCTCCAACCCTTAGCTATGATCTGTCGTCTCCATGGTGACGAGCAAGCAGCTGCAACAAAAAAAGCCTTAACATCTCTCTCTCCTGCTCTCCTTTGTTGTCAATCCCCTTTTATTTCTCTTCCCCCAACCCCTTTCTTTCTTTTCTGTCCTCCATCCATTTCAACCAGGTGTGTCTCACCAGCCACCTTCTAGCCTGCTTCCCACCACTGTCGAGGTAGCCATGGCGACCAGCGCCGTGCCGAGCGACAACCTGCCAACCTACAAGCTGGTGGTGGTGGGGGACGGTGGCGTTGGGAAAAGCGCTCTAACCATCCAGTTTTTCCAGAAGATCTTTGTGCCAGACTACGATCCCACTATAGAGGACTCGTACCTGAAACACACTGAAATAGATGGGCAGTGGGCGATACTGGACGGTGAGTTCGAATTATTTTATAAAAAGCATTTGCTGCCTTGGGTTGCTAGTTCTGTTTACACATGGGTAATTAGCAGTTCTCCGACAGCTGTAATAACATACTGGGGGTTTACACGTGGAAGAAATTACGTAACGTCAAGCAGCTCATTGTTTCTGCTGCAGAGTGTCCTGTTTATTTGGAAAAACAATCTAAATCGCTGAAAATAAAAGAAAAAAGTGTCACACTTTAACTGTATGCCTTAAAGTTTTACCGGGACAAGGCCTCTTCTCTCTAAAATTAAAGCAGCACGACTTTGTTTTACAATGAACTTCCCCCCAGCCTGGATGTAAGACATGGTGGCATTTTTAAAGAGAACCAATGATGATGTGGGCTTTTTATTTGTTTATTTTATTCAGCCACAGAATCTAGGAAAGTTATTGGAGAGTCAAAAATGAGGACACAGACTGACTCGAGGAATAAATCACTAACATGCAAATAATAAACAGCTTTGCAAACGCATTCATTTTCACAGTTAGATCTTCTAATCGTTAGTATCTAGTGCTAAAAACGAGTGTCGATTTGAACAAAGACAGCGAAGTCATAAGATTAGAAACTGATTAAGACCAGATAATTGTGTTATGCTGTGATATGCAAAACATTGTAGGACTTTTAGCTTCTTTTTACCAAGACTGTAAATGAATTACTCTATTTCATTAGCACATGATGGCAAAAGGCCTGCGGTTTTAATTGAAAGAATGCTCATGGTCAAACATTTTCTGTTTCCTGGAAAGCGAGGAACTCTTCTGTTTTTCTTTTCTTTTTTTTTTTCCATGCAATTTGTGAAATATGAAGTGCTAATTTTGCTGGTTGTTCAGGGAGTTCATGCTTTCATTTCCCCAGTACTGGACACAGCAGGCCAGGAGGAGTTCAGCGCGATGAGGGAGCAGTACATGAGGACAGGAGATGGTTTCCTCATAGTCTTCTCCGTCACAGACAAGGCCAGCTTCGAACATGTGGACAGATTCCATCAACTCATACTACGGGTCAAAGACAGGTGAGTCGGAGACGCTTGGGCGGCGACTCTCAAGCTCATTTTCACGACTTTAGTGTCTGAAAAGTTGACGGAAAAGTGTCTCCTTTTTATGTGAGGGACTGTTTAACTGTCATCATAAATGTGAGAGAAAAGACAGACTGCAGTCATAATGTGATGAATCATGGGCCCCTGAAAAATGTATGCGCAGCAATGTTAAATATAGCAAGGCTAAGATAAGCGGAACTAACCCTCTTAAATGGACCAGACATTTACATCGCAGTTAAACAGAGCGTGTGTTTATCTCTCATCAATAGTTGAATTCAGCATGTTTTATTTATTTCTTTTTTTTACTGTACTAGTTAAATTGTTTTTATACGTGTCTTCAGGACGCAGAGCACCTGATTAAAAAAAAGCAACCTATAAGTTGGATTTTTGTGTGGTGTCATCACGCCTCCTTTAGGTTGTTTTTATAGCTTTTGTCGAATCAGCAGGCGCGGGGTCACGATGCAAAAAGGAAATATGAGCTATTGGAAATATTTTGGAGATTTCCTTAAAACGGTAACCTATTGGAGATGTTAAAGAAGGCAGAATAAAGGCGCCTGTTCTCTCACTGCAGGAACTGCAAATGACAGAAAAAATACAAGCTAGAATTGAACAGACTGCTGTCCGTCTATATTGGGTATTGAGAGTGTAAACTCTTTTATTTATTTTTTTTAGAGGATTGAAGTGTTGCAGAAATCAGACACCTCTCAAACAGTACTGAGCCGTTGTGCTAAAACAGCTTTGACAATTAAGACGACTACAAGTGTAGTTAATGTTGTATAACGCCACGTTCTACTATTCAGTCTGTTTGATAATGGCTTTACTTTCAACATGCTTTTTTTTTCCCCATCTTTTTTTCTGTTTACCATCAGGGAGGCCTTTCCAATGGTGCTTGTTGCTAACAAAGTGGACTTGGTTCATCTAAGGAAGGTGGCATCAGACCAGGGCCAGGAGATGGCTGCCAAACATAATGTGAGTCCTAAAGTGCTGATCTCAGTTTTCCTTTTTAATTAAACACATGCAGCATTCATTTCTCAAGCCATTTGACTGGTTTGTCTGAACTGTGAACACAAAAAGACCAAAGAGCAGAGAGAAAGAGGAAGGAACCGTCATAGAATCTGAATTTATAGCACACCATCAGGAATGGAGAATTAGAGTTGACAGAAAAGAAGAGATGATGCAGGTTTATACAAATCGAGCCTTCTGTCCCCTGTTGAGTATGACTCAATTTAATGAAAGGTCCTAGCTCACATCCCTCTTCTCTAAATACTGTCAGCATTGATTTAAATGTTGTTATTCCTGTGTTTCCTCAGATAACGTATATTGAAACCAGTGCCAAGGATCCTCCAATGAATGTGGACAAAGCCTTTCATGAACTGGTCCGAGTTATAAGGTAACTTCATTAATTCTTTTGATTTTTAGGAGATGTGGGGTGTTTATCTGGATCATAAGAAGTACTGATGGTAAAAAGAAGGAACTAAAACGTTTTTTGGGAGGTTGCGACAGAAAATGACCTTTAGTTATTTTATGCCACTTAGCTGTCATTTATGATTTCAGAAGACTTAGCTTGTATTTCATGCATTTTCATTGTTGCCATTTAGTCTGATTGTTGCTGTTGGGACTGACCTGCTGAGACAAAAGTGGACAGTTTGTGTGTCCAGCATGACTTCCTGCTAGGTGAATCAACAGTGCCCTCTTGTGGTAACGGTGTGGTGTTGAAGTCAGAGAAATGGGGTCTTGGCCTGGGGGCGGGGGGAACTTTATTTGGTTTTAGATTTCAATTGGTAATCCTTTTGGTTGACAAAAAATAAACTGTCCCTTTAAATCAACCATTTTGCTCTTCTAATTCAGTCTGAATGATGCTTGGGCATTTTGTGCCAGTGTGGAGATAGATTTTTTTTTTTTATTATTTACTTTTACGACGTTTTCTGTGTCTGAAAATATTTGGCCGCAATTGTAGTTGAAGGGAACAATTTTTCTTTAGGTTTTTATGGGATTTCAGCACCAAGAGAAGTTGCTGCAAGGTTGAACCGCTGGATGAACCAGCGTTGCCATCTTCAGGTGAAAGTGTAGTACTGCAGTAATATAAAGGGCGTCGGCAAAAATTTAAAGCAATATAGTTATCATTATTTCCTATTTCAGTTGGTCTGTGTAATCTCACATTTCTATTGGGTGTAGTGGTAAACAGTTTTGATATTAAACGCAACAACAGGTTATTTTACTAAAGCAATAGAAAATGATGGGCAACAAGCCAAAAGGAAAAACAAATTTCTTAGAACCAAAAAATAAAAAAAACATAACTCATCAATGTGATGGCGCTTTAGAATTGATCCAGAAATATTTATTTATGGGAAGCTAATGTCGTCAAACATTTTCAAAGTTATCCAAAGTGCTAAACAACCTCGTTTTTGGAGGTGTGCCCACCACTGTCCGGTGGTTTTGTATCGGTGTATAAATACAGGTGCATTAGGGAAAATTATGCTTACGAAAGAAAGCAAAGTCTCTTCATACAAGTTGCTTACAAGCTTAAATATCAAAAGGAAAACTGACATGAAACCAATTCATCAAAACGGACAAAATCCTGGCTTTTTAAAAAAAAAAGTATTTCTTTACATTCATGTGCAGGACAACAAGTTTTTGTTCAATCACTCCAGTCAGATTTGAACTCTGAAATATACATTTTTGTCTAAAATGTTCTTTCCTCCTCCCCACCTGCAGACAACAGGTCCCAGAGCGAAACCAGAAGAAGAAAAAGAAGATGAAGTGGAGAGCGGAACGTTCCACTGGTTCCCACAGGTTCCACTGCGCCATATTGTGACCGCCCTTCTCCTCGGCATCATTCATCACATAAACACACAGACAGACTGAGGAAAAACATACACACCTTTGGATGTCAGGGAACTCCCCAGCAGTGTTTAACTACTGGAGCACAAAAGCCAGACGGAGGTAGATGTGTCACTGACCAGCTTCATGGATCCTGAGAGACTGAAGGCTGAACTGACAGGCGACCCCTCAGCCCTTCGAGGTGCATCGGAAAGACTGTGTTACCTTCCTCTTCTAACCCTTAGTCCTTTTTTTTTTTTCTCCCCTAACCTCACTCCTCTTTTTTGTAATGAACACTGAAACAGAACAACTGCAGAGTAACTAACTACGGCACAAGATTTCAAACGTTTTTGGAGGAGAATACAGAGAAAGAAATTGTTTAAGAGGAAAGGAAAAGGGAGTAAGTAACTGGCTCAAAGTGGCGCCTGTTGTTTTTTTTTTTGTTTTTTTTTACTACAACAACTTTGTGGAGGAAATAAAGCCACAGTTGTTTTGCAGTGGGCTTCTTTTATTGGAGAGTGAAGGTAGGACTGAATGTGGAAGTGGTGATGGGTATTCTGGTGGCGTTGCAGCTGATTGTGGTGCAACATGCACCAAGAGGTCATGTTACGGATTGATAATGTTAGGAGAAGAAATGCGGGATGGTGGAAATAAAAAAAAAAAAGTGTTGAATAGACTGGCCATGTCAGCTGTGGAGTATGTTTGTTTTTTTTTCTTTCTTCTTTTTTGGTTATGATCATTAAAAAATGTAAGAATTATGTATTGAGATCAAGTAAGAGCCATGTTTACAGATACTTGAGGATTTTATTTCCCCACTCCAAGACCCACTTTGTTACACCTATTTAAAAACACAAGTGGGTTTGTTCCCTCTTATGTGCTTGTAAGTGTTGATCAATTCTGTATGAGCATTACGTTTCGTTTTTCTCATTCTGATCATATCTTTGCATCTTTCTTTTTTTTTTACTTTTATTTTGAAGTGTACAAATGACAGATGTGATATACAAAAATATGTAATTATATGTGGCAATGTAGACAAATTCACTGCTGTTTCACAGAAAATAAAGTCTATGAATTTGTTAGTAAAATAGAATAGATGAGGGATAGATAAATGAGCGGGCGATGGGGCTGGAGAAGCTGATTTGCACTGGCCACAAACCAAAATAATGTGATGTCACTTTATCTCAATCCAGGGGATTTTCCCGCCTCCCCCATCGACTTCAGGACTACGATATTTGATGATCAGCGCTCAGTGAAGGTAGAGGATGAAATCCTGTAGCTTTAGGAATCTGTCAGTTCTAGGAAACCTGCCTGAAGAGGGCAGTGTTGCGCTCTTCTGGCTCAAAGCCATGTCCTACAGTAGCTACAGACCAGATCGGTGGAACGTTGCAGACTAATCTATGAAAAATGGCTCGTACTGTTATTGGGCTAAAGTTTTGGTGGGCGGCTTCCTCTTCAGGATGCGCACCAACTCTTGGAGGAATACGTTTTTTGCACTTTGAAAACAATCTCTGACTTTTTCCTTATTGGCATGTTGTTTTCTTTTTAAACCTGCAGGTGAGCTGAAAGGCACGGTTAATATAAAATATAAATATGTGTATATCTGAATGTAAAATGATAACGTAAGCAAACAGCTGATTGGAGTTGTAGCCTCGTGTGCCTGCGTATGCCTGTTGCCTTGGCCATGATTGTAAAAACCAATCAACTAATTTGAGATGTAATCATTTAAAATTGTATTGGAAGCAAAAGTCGCATTATTGCGCCAGTTTTAAATTAAGGTGCTTCTGTATGATGTTTGACTGAATGACCGACGCCTGGAAGTGGAACCTGAGCAGAAACAACTCTGCATTTATCAGCAGCTACTGCTAAAAGGGACATTTTCCAGAGAAGGACTCGAAAAACAAACCGAAAAAGAAACGACTGACTTTTGAGCAAACAGACTGGATGGAAGGGGAGCAAAAATATACTGAATGTGTTACAAAAGTTATTGCATCATGTGTGTTTGATACCATTTTTGTATTATTGATATGATTATTGGAAAGTGTTTTTAAGCAACTGAATAATTTATTTCTGTCTGTTACCTCACTGTGTCCCAGACCTGGACAAAAAAAAAAAGTATTTTTTTTTCCCCCTTTTGCCTTTGAGTATCTGTACTGTATATTATGGACCAAGATGAAAATTAAAAGAAACAAATTTTGGTCCTGGGATGAAAATAAATCTCTGCTTTACTGGAATCTGTGTGGAGTAATTGATGAGTGGAAACAAGTTGAGTTGAAAATTTCCTGCATTTGTGTAACTCTTTCTTATGTCCAGAAAATACGATGGTGTATTAGGGCCATTGTAGATAGAAAAAAAGAGTACATTTATGCCAAAAAATTAAGAAATTTTTAAGTTAATCCCAGAAACTTTCAAGAAAAAACTAGTAAATTTCTGAGTTTAAAAAGTTTAATCTCAACTCTATTTTTTTTTCTTGCAAATCTTTTACTTTTGGAGCTTGGAAATTTTCTTTTTTCTAGAAAATTTCTGACATGAATCTCAATTTCAGTTTTTTGGTGGACATTTACCTTTCTTTGTCTTAGGGAAAGTCTTAGTTTTAGGTGTAATTTATTTAGTTTTATGAATTGAGATGCATGCAAAGAAACAAGTATAGAAATGGTATGGGTATAAAATAAGATTCCCTGCCAAAAAATAAAATAAGCAGATCAAAGGGTTTGACCCATTTATGCAAGTTTAAAACTGCACTCTCTCAATTTTATAGAATAATTCCAAATTGTTAATGTCTTTGGTGCATTTAGAGACTTTTGTCATTTTATAAGGATCAGTGCAAACTTTGACCAGTAAAAAAACTGCTTTTAAATCTGCGTGCTGTTGTTTTCCCCAAAAAACTGTTACACAAATCGCTTAACCAGGTTCTTGCTAACGGTGACCTTTATATTCAGCCTCAGGGGACAAGCAGTATTTCAGTAAAAAAAAAAAAAAACTTTATTTTTTCTACTTAGCAGGTAGGTAAACATGTCACCAGGACTAACTTTGCTGAACACATTTGTGCTCCTCAGCCAGGGTGAACTCAACCATGTGTGTGATTTGAGAGACGACGTGCTTGTTCAGCAGAAGCTCCCCTCATTAATCATCCTAGTCGTCAGGGTCCGTCGGCTTCAGCTCCTTCAGGATGCTTAAAGCTCCATTTTTGCCTCATTGATTCCAGACCCTGGAGGAAATGAAGCCGGCCGGTCCACACAACCAGCATCACTGGAATCGATTTACATTCATGTTCTTGTCAGGGTGAAATTGGTAAAGAGCTGTGGCTCAGCATAAGTTAGGGGTACAAGATGATGTTCTGGTCTGTTAAGAATGGGAAAAAAAAATTTCTTCCCTCAAGAGCTACATTTAGAAAAAAAACAATGCTTTCCATTAAAAAGGCCTAAAAGATACAGACCTCATTTTGAAAGATAAGGCACTTAGTAATGTACACTTGATGAGGTTTAACCTCGTGTTGCCATATGGATATTTCACCGCAAGGGGGCAGCATTTTACTGCTTATACTCTGCTGAATTTGGATGTGAAAGTTTTTAAATTAATCCTCTTTAGATGTGCAAAGATATTTAGAATCAACCAAAACGTAAATGTGAATAAGCGAACAGGCCTTTTTGCAGCTAAAAGAAATGGTTTACGGTTCATTTATTCCTATGTAAATAGGTAATTTAAATGGAAATAAGCAGTGTGGAAGAGGGAAACCGACTAAATGTAATTACACAGGACACACAGAAAAATTACTCTCAGTCTGTCAATTTTAGTGAAGCAAACCCTTTCTACAATTTTCTGAATCTTTACTTCATGGCGTCGTTATGCATAAAAATGCCACAGTGGCTCTTCTTAGAAAAAAGTCATGCTTCTGCACAGCCTCTTTATGTTCATGCATGCTATATGTGTCACACTTTAAGATTACTACATTTTAACATGTTTTTTTTTTAAGTTCAGCACCAGATTCCATCATCCAAACAGCTCCCACATATGCTATTTAATATACAGAGTTGTTTTCAATTTCCTGAAGACATTGTATGCCTGTTCTTAATAATGTAGATGTCAGGATCCTTCGTCTGAACTTGTTACTTGATTTTGCAGCAATCTGCTTGCATCTGTATTCCACTGGTCACCAACCTGCAGCTGCACCCCGTCATTCTGTCTTTCTCCTTTGAGCTGCATTTTAATGCAAATGTGTTTTTTAGTGGAAGGAGCATAAATGTCAGTCTTAAAGTTGATGGTTTCTAGGTTGAAAATGTGTGATTGAATGAACTAAATAGTATTTATGGCAAAATGTTTGTGGAGATGAAGGTTGCTTATAATAGCAGAAAGCATTGGCATTTAAATGAGTAACGATGCAGTGAAATAATGTGTTTTGACAGCTCTTCTGGCATATTTTAACGCTTTGTGGTTTTACAAATTGTCCCAGTTTCAAACATAACGAAACAAATCAAACAACAAGACACATTTTATTGTGAAAATGTATAAATAAGAAAGGAAAACAGCCCGACACAGTAATTCAGGTGAAAATGTAACCGCCATGTAAGAAATTATGGGCAATTGTAGAGAGGCGAAAACAAGCTACTATAAGTAATGAAAACACTAAGTATAACAATTATTTTTTTATTTTTCTATCCTTAATTTCTCGTTGTAATAAATTCTTTAGTGTTTTTTCAGTTATTCAGTAAGATTCCACATACAACCGCTAGGAGGCGCCTGGCATAGAGAAGGTTTTTGGGCACACAGAAGAAGAATAAAGCTTCCTGATAGATGCTAATGAAGCTCAACTTGTGTGTCTCGTCTTTTTTAACAGGTCAGTAAAAATGTATTTTGATGCATATAGATTAGTTACTTTTAAGAGGTTATTTAATCGAGAGTCAATTAGTGAGTCACGTTATGTAGTTTGTGATTAGTGTTGTGTAGAAAACAGGACATATTTCTGGAGGCTACTTAATGCTAATGCTAGCGGACTCTGTGTGTTGAGCTAGCTGAGAAATACCCGAAAGACTGCTGGATTCACTTTTAACTTATTGTATTTTTCCCTTTTTGAAACGGTTCCCACATAAAAAAGACATTATTTTGGTCTCTATATTTGTGAAATTTATATTTCTCTATGCGTTATTGCAAAAACCAGAGAAACCATATTGTTGTGACATTCGGTGAGTAAGCAATGGCTTCCTTTGTGTGAAGCTCGATAAAGAGACGCAATATTTAAGGAACGTTACACTGTTTTCAGTTTTGTAGTTAGTTTTTATGTAAAAGACATAATAATGTTTTGTTAAAACAATAACAGAACTTCAAACCTTCTGATCCAATGCTGTGCTAAAAACCAACATCATCAGCTGGAAGAAACAAAGAAAAGAGTCCATCATCTTTTTAATTTCTGGGCCTCTGGGCATTAGAGGTGGACAGATCGATCCAAAAATATTGATAGTGTTAATATCAAGTCAGTATCAGAATCTGATTGATGCTAATGTGGTAAGATTGATACTTTTGTTTCAAATTCCCTCATGAAGTTTTACATTGTACAGTTTCTCAGATATACCTCAAAGAAGATTTAGTTTTGATCAGTTCTTAAATATTTTTTTTTTGCTTTTAATTAAAAGAAAATGCACACAGATTTGTTTCTCTGTTGTTTTTGTTTATCATTTTAATATATTATTAAAAGTATTTGGCAGACAACTTTTGTCCCAGATTTTAACAAAAATAATTCAAAAGAAAAACCACAAAAAACACCTAAAGATCAGAAGTCTGATGATTTATCAAACCTTAAAAATGAAGTATCGGTATTAGTATCTGTTTCTACTTGATATTGGACCCAGCCAAAATATGCAGTGTCATAGACTTATCTGTCTGATTAATATTTTTGTGGAAGAAAATGTCATCCTATGTTTCCAGGTGAAAGATGAAAAGTTAAAACTCAAGTCCAGGCTGGAGTCGTCCAGAATGGAAGTCATTTTTCTAGATGGTGTTCGTGCGTTAATCAAGAAGCCAGTTTTAAGCCACACTCTACACATAATATATGGTCATTGTAGAAAAAGAAGACTAGCATGAAAATCTCCAGGTCATAATCAGACTGAGTCATAGTCAAAGTAAATTGTATCACATAGCAACACTTTCAGTTTTTTTCTTTAGCAGTGATGATCAGAACTGAGTCAGAATCGCCATAAAGAATGGAAGCTGAAGTGAGACTTTAAGAGTGTCTCCCAGACACTAAATGTCATCAGTCTCTAACTCCTTTGAGTTTTGAGAGATTAAAGGCCAGCGGCGTTGACAGTTAGAAAATGCCATGCAAGAAAGAAGAGGTACAAGTGCTAACACAAAAGAGACGGATCAAAAAGGTGGAAACATTAAAAGAATTCCTCTTTTTATTTCTGACAGATGGAAAACTTGCACATAAGATTGTTCTGAGGCACAGCCACTTCTTCATTTGTTCTGTTTTCATCCAAATAACAGCGTGCCCTGCATTTCAACAATGCATATTTGGATACACAGTGTGCCTCAATCAGCAAGGACAAGAAATTATCTTGGGAAACCTGAATTGTGCAAAAACTGCGAGAAGTCAGATAAAGCATAAGAAATCTGATGAAAAGTTATGATGTTCAGTTAATTTATTGTTAGATGTCCTGGAGGTATTTGATAAAAGATGCTAAAAAGTGTTTAAGGCAAGAATGACTGGTAGCAAATACGCTACCTGGCCAAAATACTAATGATAATAATAATAGCTGAATTAAGTTGAATAGACAACTATGAGCCTCCTGTTGGATAATTACTGCATTGGTGATTATTTTCCAGCTGGGAAAAAGTTATTTAACCCCAACTGATGCAATAAGTAGCTTTTAATTTATTAAACAACCATGTGGAAAGATGCTTCCTGTGGTCATGGAAAAGATGTTAGTCTCTTTAAGAAGGGTCAAATCACGCAGAGAAAACATCTAAGGAGATCACAGGAATGAGTTTGGGTAAAGAACTGCTTAATGCATTACTAAACACTAAAAACAAAGTGGGGAATTAGCATCTTAGAAGAAATGAAGTAAGAAAAAAAAACTTAATGTGCATAGTGGGAGATTTTCTTTCCATTGCAGCAATGAAAGTCTTAGAGTTTTGCATATTTCCAGCTGTATAATGATGATTTATCTCTGAACTATAGCTATTTGAAGTCAGAAGGGCTCCTTGGCGTCACTCTTTTATATTAGTCCCTTAGCATATATGCTGAATCAGATTTGAGTAAGGACTCTGCCTGCCAGGCTAAAAAAATTGTCCCAAGAGTTGGTAAAATTAAAAGATTGTGTTAAGTCTAAAAGTGTCAGCTGCTTGAATTAATAGGGTTTAATTGGATTTAAAGGCTTTTCATTGTGACAATTCAGTTAAACTAACCTTTTATTCCACAGACTGTGCTCTTAAAATTGTCCAAATATAATGTGTTTGATCATGAAGCTGCTATTATAAATTGTTTATTCTACACATACATGTCGGATAATGTTGATGTTACCATGATTGGACGACTTCTTTGAGCTTTCAATTCTGTGTTGGTGCAAAGAAAACTGTGAAACAACTGGGAAAGAAAATAGACTACAAAGACAAGTCTTTCTCACTTATTCTAGAGCAAGTCTTTATTTCTTGTAAGTGTGTTTGTTTGTTCTTTCATGTAATTGAAACAGAGATAATCCACCAAGAAAGTTTTCTTTTAATTGCTCACAATTCAGTTCTGGATCACAAAGAGAGCAGCTGCCTGACATCCAACAGCCCCCCAGCTGACATTTCCTCCAGCTGAGAGAGGAAGACAAGAGCCAAGAGCCATACTGAACCCAGAGCAGAAACTCAAGTTGTTCCAAAAACAGTAAGCAACCACCTGACCCAACTGTAGAAACTACTGTCCCGTCCTGTAATTTAGGCAGTTTCTGGACCTCAGAGGCTGCTGGACTTGATGATCTTCCTGTATTTGAATTTTCTTCAGAGCTTCAGAATCCTCCCTTTAGAACTTAAATTTCATATTTGTTTATATTTTGGTCACTGAAATGCATTAGTTTGATTACTGGTAAGATTGTTTTTGATTCCATCGTCAAAATATGAATCATTAAATTGCGATTGTGTCAACATTGCAGTTTATCATTCTGAATTCATTCAATATCTTTTCATTGATGTGTGGACAAATGGTATGACTTTTAATACATAGACTAGTTAAGAAGTTTATTGTAGTGTATTCCTAATGAGACCCACTCTATTCCTTACATATATGTAAACAACACTGGCTCATTTTAGGACTTTTCAACACCTGATTGGTTATGTGAAATCTGATTGGCTGAGATGTTAAAAAAAAACAAAAGAATAAGTTAGAAAACAGGAAGATGGAGCAGGACAAGGAACCAGCAAGAGTTTAACAGAAAAATCCAGCAAAAATCAATAACACCGATAAGCTTATGTACTGTGGCAGAGGCTAAAATGACAAAAATAATCAGGAAACTCGGTGAAAGACTAGTTAACACAGACACGCATTAATAAGATGCCAAAACAACAAACCATGGTACAAAAGGTCTGGCAATAATCTAAGAAAAATAAATACAAATGTACAAATGTTCTGTTGGCCAAAGCACTATACACTAAAAACACATACAAGCAAATTTATAATAATTCATAAAAACGACATTAAAACCAGCATCTCAAAAAGAGTTAAAAGCTTAGGTTTGTTTTTACCTTACTATAAACTTCCAGTTCTTCACTCAGATCTTCCAGATGACCGCTCCTCTGAAAATATCAACATGTTTATTTTAGCAACTATTTGTGTGTATTTGTTTGCAGGATGCAGATTCAGTACTGGCATGTGTTTGTCCATATGTGAACATGAGTCTGTACAAGAGTGACAGAGGGTGGAGGTGGCCCGGGGTCATGATGCTCACAGCTGTTTTGAAGCAGAGCTATCACATATTAGTCACAACATTGGTCACAGGCAGGAGCTCAGCCTCTTGGATAAGCCGGGAGCGATGATGCAGTGACGGGGTCACCTGAGTCGTCTTTGAGGTCGGAGAAGCCACAGGCTAAAGCGAAGGATTAAAGGTGTGGATGAAAGGTCAGAAAGATAATTTTATAATTTTTTAAAGAATCGTCCACATTGAATTGTAGCAGCCTTACATAATAGGACTGGAGCAACAGCTGCAGGTCTGATCATGACTGACCGACCTGTCAGAGCTCTGGTCTGAAATGCTCACTGGAGTGCAATGGGTGACGAGCTAGCACAAAAACCTTCCCTTCTGACAGCTGCTTGCCAAAGCTTTTCTTAGCTCTCCATCTTCTGGAAACCTGCATCAGTCAGAGTTGTTACTTCGGGGCAAGTTAGGTAAATGTGAGCAATTTCTTGGTTGATTTGTGGCTATTTTCATCCCAGAAATTCAAAGTATTTGGTGCAGAATCAGGGAATTTAGCTCTTAAAATGACATTACAGACAAACATAATCACAAATCTGTTTTCATTCTTACCTGTTGAGGTAATGCTAGTGGATCTGGTTTGTACCCTAAAAACGGATACTTCAGTTCAACGCTGCACATGAATGAGGCATCTTCTCCAGTTGTATCACTTTGTCACATCATAAATGGCAGCAACATACAACTCGGCACTCAATAGTTGCATTTCCATTGACCATATAATTGTGCAAATTGGAATTACAAAAATAAATGTGCTTGTTGGAAACATGGCAATTTTGAAAAGACACATCGTTTGTTAAAAAATGTTTATGCTAGGATGAGGTGATTTTTTGGCTATATCATAATTAGTATATTTCACAAAACTGCAATGGAAACACTTTTCCCATCACACAAGTCACGTGATCAACAACCAGATGCAACTATTGGTGGAAAAGACGAAGAGGACAACAGGAAGTGGTACAGCATGTTTTCTTATGCATGTTTTCTTATTGAACCTCAACTGTGAAGTTGTGTGTTTTTTTTACATTAGGGTAATGACATTTTCCTCACACATTTGTAATGGAAACACAGTGAGGTGTCTCTCTGACAATATTATTTGCCACTGAAAATCTACCCCAGTGACCACATTCTTTTCAGAATCTCAGAACCAAAAGTTTGAGCAAATGTTTCTTTTTTTTTCAGCTCCATTTTTTTATGTGGAAAAAGTTTGTTTTCCGACAATCTAACAATAATCAACTTCCATCTAGTTGGAAAGGACACAGACTTTTCTTCAAACTAAAACCTTTGAAGTTTTAAGCCTAATGTTCTTACAAAAGCATGTAACTCTGAGTGCATGAGCTGAATATTTCAAGGAGAGACTGTAGACGGAGACTTCATTCAGTCAATCATGTTTAAATGAGATGATCTGCAAGAGCCTTCAGGACATTTCTGACTAATCTTTCCTTCAATACTTTTTTCATTTCCCACCAGCACAGACTTGTATCTAAACTATAAACTCATACAGAGTGGAAAATAACAAAATTTCCCTCTCTGACTGGAAACTTTTTTCTGACGCTTGTAGGATTACAGTAGCCTATAAACCGGAGAAAACCGAAAAGTTATTCAAAGAATGTCAGCGGTCGTAACTCAGATGGAAATCCTGTGACTGAAGTGACTGAGTGCATTCTTTGTCCAATGGATATATTTGATATTTTAGATGCAAAAGATCAAGGTAAGTTTGCTCTCCCAAGGAACGCATAAGACTAATTTGTAAATCCTGCAGTTTTATTAGCAAATCATTCAAATTAAAGAATGAAACATGCAGTCTAATTTCACCATGCAGATCAGAATACAAAAATCACATAAGTGTGAGAACAAACATTAAATATATATTTAACTACAGATACAGAAAGAAGAAAGACATTCTTAAAAGAAAGCTGTTAAATCCTTTTTGCAACTACTGGATCAAACCAAAGCGAAATGTTTATTTTTGGAGGAAAACTAAGTGTCAACACAGATAAAGAACATGGAAGAGGCTGCTGGGGTTAAATTAAACATGCCAGCAGCACAACAGCTCTTACAATTCATCAATCATGTCCTTCCACTTCACCAGAATGCCTCAATTGATTTCGGACAGATCAAAATCCCAATAAAAATTACTAAAAGTATTAAATGAATCAAAATCTAAAAATGTTAGTGGGATACGAACACCTTTGCAAGGTTTACTGAAATCCGTGCGTCTGCTTGTTGTTTTTCCTTTTCACTGTGTAGACAGACTAATACTGCAATTTCTGGATCTGAAGTAAATTTCATGCCCTGCGATGTACGTCATTACAGTAGCTTTGGGAAGCCGCAGTTTAATGAGTCGTGCAAAGAGAGCCCAGACCGCAGGCGAGCAGCCTCGCAGCCTCGCAGCCTCGCCTCGTAATCAGTTGAGAGCATTCATCCCGACATGCCGCTTCTGCTTCCTCCTCCTGCATGTCTGTTGTTTAGATTGCCACCCAATCTACCACTTCTTTTCCGAGCTTAGACAGATCATGATGGGTTCTCCCTTATTAAAAATCAGACATGAACCTTAACACCAGCCATCTGTCTTGTACAATATCGAAAATCATTTTCTGTTCAGAGTGCTCGAGACGTGGGCTTGGAAGCTAATTGCTCTCAGAAAAACCAAAAACACTCCAACTTGCATATGCCTCTTTTGCTTACTTTGAAGCTGACGTTCGTGTAAAACTCACGTCACTACAGCAAGAAGCGCCACACAATTTTAACGTTAATGCCTTTTTAGGTTTGTGAGATTGACAGAAAGTCTCCAAAGGTTCAAAATAATCTTGACATGGATTTACGAAACCTGCAGGAAAAATCAAGGACCAGTATTAAACTTTATTTTATTGGTTCAGTTGCTTGCAGTGCCACTTATACAACAGTTAAATCATTATTGGTTACAGCACTGAGCTGACTGAACAAAACTTCAAACTGAAACTAATTCCTCCTTGTTATTGGTTAAAAATTTTAGTATGTAAACTATTGCAAATACATGCAGGAGATCAGTTAACAATGCAGTAACTGCCTTGGGGCTCAAAACATTGCAGTGGATAAGATTGCTCAGTGTTGAAACTAGATTGACAGAGAGACTCGACAGGCCTCTTCCTCCTTTTAATATGTAAATATCTGTGCTACAGGAAGCGGTTTCAGTTTTCCTTGTTATTGTACATAGATTAAGATAATAGATCTGATAGATGTTCTAAAAGACTGTTCCTCTCTGAAATTAAGATCCATTGGGTGATTACATGTTACTCTGTTTTGCTGCAGGTTTCTTTCTGATTCATTAGTTTTATCCTAGAGTGTAAAGGAATGTACAACAAAATACACACTAAGGATCTAGATTATTTTGCAAACCTTTAAAGTGGATGGTTGTCATAATAACTCAACTGATCCAAATAAGATTTGTTGTGGGTGATGTTGCTCCTGTAGCAATCAGTCTTGCAGTTAATCGAAAGAGACCTTTGACTGAAGACTTAATAACGCAGCTCAAAAGATACAGTAGTGTGTCCTAGTTTATACCATCAGTTGTTGGCAAACACTGCTAATCCACCTCCTCTGCTTTTGCTGCTCGTCTTTAAATCTCTGGCTCAAAAAAAGATTTCCGGGTAATCTACTACTTCCTGCTTTCAGATAATTTCCTGTTTGTTTCGCCAACCACTCACCTTTCTGAACAACCTAGAATCAGCCCACCGCTTCAGTTATCACAGCTAGAAACCAGTGATCAGATGTGGTGATGGACTCACACCTGAACATTCAGAGACACATAAAGACCGTCACAAAATCAGCCTTCCATCACCTGACAAACATTTCCGTGCTTAAAGGATTAATGTACCAAGAAGATCTAGAGAAACTCATCCATGCGTTTATCTTTAGTCACATTGATTTCTTCAACAGCTGCAGTTGACTGCTGTTGCTCAGGTTCTCACTAAAACCAGAAAGGTAGATCACATCATTTTGATGATGACAAAATGTAATGTATGTTACTGGTTTCACAGTAAGTGACTATATGAAGGTTTAGTGATTTAAATCTCTTTGAACTGCCTTGTTGCTGATATTATTGTTTGATTGACTGATTTTATCTTTTTTGCCAGAAAACCAAAGCGAAGTTACCGACTAGATAACAGGCTGCATTTGATCAGCATCACAGTGTCTACATTGGTGTTGTGATCCTCTAAACCTTGTGAACCAGATAATTTGTATATACCTTGAATACCTTGATTCAGTATTTTTTTTCTGCTCCTCCGTAGCTTTTTGCAGAAAGCTTTGGATACAATAGATGAATACCTGTCTGGTAGCGAAGCGTTCGGGTTCTGTGTCAGTGTTGCTGGATTTTCACCCCAGCTTCTTCTCATTTGTCCCCAATATTGTTCCTGACACTTCTGTTGTTCTCAGGTTGGCCAGCTCATTTTAAGCACCTATTGCACAACATGAGGTCAACCTTCCACAGGGATGTATGTTGGGGTAATTTTAGAGACGGGGTTGAACATGACTGGTTGTGCCACGTACAGTAATAGACTGGTGATGCTTCCAGGCTCTGCCCTGCTGTTGTTTACTGTTGGCTGTGATCATCTCCACCTCACCAGTAATCTTTGCACAGGAAAAACAAGCATAATGGATGGACCTAGATATGAGTAAAAGGACAAAGAAATTGGTTTGTGCATGTCTTTGGCACGTTTTGCCTTTATGTTGCATTGCGGCTATTAGAGGCGTGACTTTCTTTTCTGTTGCATCACTTTCATGTCAGCTTTTGACTAATGTTTTGCTCTGTGTTAATAAGTCATTTAAAGTGCAATCTTTTCTTGGCTAAATGTGTAGGCGTCATGGACTACAAGCGGGAGGAGAAAATCTTCTGCTTTCTGATCAGCTCTGATTACATATTGATTTCTGCTAGAGATTATGGTGCCCGTACACCTTTGGTCGCACCTTGTTCTTTTTGCGGACACTGCAGCAGCTAAACAACATGACCACCTTTATAAGACAGTCTACTCTTTAAAGAATGGTTGTCCTAAGAAGGAATGTGATCAACTTTTAATCCATCTATAACACTTACTGGTGTAACATGGTAATGATTCTGGGAGATGGCAATCAGCGTCTGACATTAACAAAGCAGCAATCATCCACCCGATTTGACTCATTAGATTTCCGAATAACCATCATCATCATCACACATTGGTCCAAAATACAAAGGCTAGCTGGGGCCAAACTAGACCATTAAGTGGGATCAGGAAGCTCTTAAACTGGACACTTTTTGTAGCCATGGAAACACGGAGGTGGCTCTGGCCTGCATGAATTTCTGTAATTATAACTGTGTGATTGTGTTTAGTAGTACAAGTTGTTATCAATTGAGTAACTCCATTGAGACTTTTAATTTTTTAGTTTTTTTTTTACAAATAGTAATATTCTTATTTTATATGAATAAAATATATATTTTAAAATGATTAATAATAGTAATGCAATTAATAATTTATCACTGTTTCTATTATCTTTATTTTTGTCAGTTTTATTTATTTGTTACTCATTTAATAATCTTTGCTTACACGCACGCACGCATGCACGCACGCACGCACACACACACACACACACACACACACACACACACACACACACACACACACACACACACACACAATATGTCTTTCTATCTTCACAAGGACTTTGCATGGACTTCCATTCATTATTTATTCATTTCTTATAATCTAAACCTGACACTTACACTAAACCTAGCCATTTCTAGTTCAAGCCTAACTCTCATCTAAACCTAAACTCAATTCACACCATCTGCTAACGTTAAAACTGTATTTTTTCTAAAGGGGCACAGAATTTGGGCCCCATAAAGAGCAGTGGATCCTGACAATATTTGTTGGAAAATATAAGCATTACAAGGTGAAAAACAAATGTCACTCAACCAATGTTTTTTTTTCTTTTTAACTAATGTAGCTGGTGTATTAAGAAAAAATGAAATAAAAGAAGAAATGAAACAAATTCCCACTCACAACAGCCACAATTATCCAGCGAAACTACTGGCTCCAAGTGAGCCAGTAATTTCTGGCTCACTTTTTAAAGAAAAATGTGCTACTCGCAGCGTAATTCAAAGAACATAAAACTATTTTGCAAATTAATTCAAATTGCAACCCTGCCAAAAAAACGCCGCATCGGAGTTTCATGTGAAAAGATAGAACTCCTAAATGGCCTCACCAACATCACAGCAAAGAAAACGCACACAACACACTGTTTCTACGCCGGAACAGGGACACACATCAACAATGCCAGCAAATTACAACCCTTTGCATAATTTGTTGAGTGATATAGGCTCTTCTTTCATACAGCTTTTATAACCTTAGCAGATGGTAAAAGCTTCACAGTGACGTCACCTTGTCCACCCACTCACACACCAATAACAAGACAAGGCCTGCTACCAGGAAGCAGCTTAAGGTTTATAGTCCTGCCCAAGGACTATGGCACAGTGAGTTTTCTGCAAAAAATGTTTTGTGACAGCAGCAGCCTTTATTCATCAGAATATGAACAAGACATGCAGCAAATGGTTCAGGACTGAGAGTTGAACTGGGAACAAAAACACCAAGTACTGTAGCTTCACCGCTGAGCCTGAACATTTGGATTTTAAAGGCCACTAAATGCTTAATTTCTCCCTGTATTCCCTCTTAGCAATTTCATTCATCTGCATTTATGAAAATACAATGATGATAAGTCCAAGGAGTTCTTTTTACCACATGCGTGAAACTCAGGGATGCAGATAACGGATAAGTCTGCCAAACATCAAATGATAGACCAGTGATGTTTCTTGCTGCTTCTGCCCGTGTTTAGCTCATGATGAACTCTTGATCGCTAAAGATGGCTCTTACAACTGGGTCTGATCTTGTCCTGAATTTTCAAAAATGTCTCTGGAACTGATAATTAATGCAAAACACTGCAGATATGGAGACGTTTTAGTAACCAGCAGAGTTCAGTGTTGACCTCTCTGTGGCTGGAAGTTCGGCATGGACACCTCAGCCGAAAATAAAAAAAAGAATGATTGAAATTTCCGTCACATATTAAGTGGCCAAAGTAATTTTCTTTAGGGAGGTGTTGTGTTGCATTCAGAAAGTGCTTGTGCCAGCTTGTGCCAATCAGGAAGCAGTCCTCCGTGTCTCCGTCTTCACTTCCAACACTAGACCTGAGTGTTGGCTTTCAATGTGAATTTCTCACACAGGTTGCGAGATTGTAATGGGGTGGAATATCCAAGCTGCCCTGGCTGCATGTTCTGATCCAGTGCTGAAGCATTTTTAAAATAAACTCTGTTACCTCATTTAGATCTGACGCAGCTCACGCAGGCTTGTGACTTTTTAAGCCCGATGTGACTTGAGGACGCTTCATTATTTTCAAGTCACAGTTAGCTTGCTAAACAGCTGCTTCTGGCTCTTTATACTCAGCTCGTTTCTGTCAAAACTGTCCTGCAAATGCACTTTAAAGGTTTTTTGATGTTTTTTCCTAACTACTGTATCGAAATGAAAAGCAGAAATTTATCAAATGCTTTTCGAGCATTTAATCCAAGGAAATATGCTTGAAAGGATTGTTCACTTGTTTAAAACTAGGTTTTGTGTTGTGATTGACAGCAGATTCTCCAAATGGAAATTTAAGATGGGCCCAGGAAGATTGGACATTTCAGCCATCTTAAAACAACTTAAACTTGATAAAGAAATAATTTTATAAACCTCATTTTAATCGCCATCACTTCCAGCCTTAAATAGAAGTCCATGGGTTTCACTATTAAAACAGAGTTGGTTCCTGATCTGCTATCATCCATTTCTCATGAGAAATATAATTTGGAAAATAGAATTACTGCCTATTTAATCACACCTGCATTTTGAAAATCTCGGTTGCCCAAGTAAGTATAACTCCATACTTATGCTATTCTAATTCAAATTTTGACATTTGACTACTTGTCCTATGCGTAGTTGTGCATGGAGCGTTATAAGCAGGCATTGACATTAAAAGACAGACGTACACAAACATGTAAAATGACATTGGTAGCAAAGAGGTTTGCTCACTCAGTAATTTGTTGATACTTTACCTGTTGATGCTCAGACAAATCTGAGCAGAGATCCAAACCTTAGCTGGGAAAATCTTCCAAAAAACGGCCATTAGAGGCTCCGACTGCAGCCTGCAGCTTGCAACAATCCTTGAAGAAAACACAGGAAACACCTCTGAAACACAAAATGTCACCAAGTATTTCTGGTCTGGTTTCTAGCAAATATCTTATTAAACTTGAAATAAGACAAAACTAACTTCCAAGTAACATCTCAGCAAGATAAAAGAGCTTGTTTTATGTCAATAATTCCTTTAAATTGGTTTAAAAAAATACTTGTTCCATTGGAAGATTATTTCACTTGAAACATTTTCCCCATGCTATAAGTGAAATAATCTGCCAATGGTACCAGTAGTTCTTCATTAATATTAAGAAGTTATTGACTTAAAGCAATCTCCTATGTCTTGCTGAAAAGTTACTTGAAAGTTAGTTTTGTCTTATTTCAAGTTTAATAAAAATATTTGCACTATATCGCAGACCAGAAATATTTAGTAAGATTTTATGTTTTTGCAGTGAACATGTTAACAAAGATGTTCTCATCAGTTGAGACCCAGTTTTTTGGGTGCTGCATGCAAAATGCTCTGTAAGGATAACAAAAATAGCTCTGCACATCAGTAAGCCAAACATCCCCACAGTGAACCATGATGGTGGAAACACCGGGTGTTGCTACTTCAGTGCCAGGCATAGTGGTCTATTGAAGCGCTGCTACTAAGTGTATGAAATAATGAGAGCTTCAGCTTCGCTTCAAATCAACAGCCTGGACACATCCTTCCAGGTAGCATCACTCTGTGAGGTAGTTTTTCCCCCCCGGGGTGCAAAAACGACCCCAGGACAAACTGGTTTTGAACTGGATGCACAGGTTGTGGTTTTTGCCTTCCCAAAGGCCCAACAAAATCTATTGACAACTCTTGAACTTAAACGACAGTTTAGCAGATTTCCACAATTTTTTTATTTTGTTTTACATAATATACTTTTCATGCTGGTGTTTGATCAAAGTGATGTCTAATCACTCTGCAAGTTGACTGGAGGCTAATTTCTAATCTTATCTCAAACTGTGTGCTTCTACACCTCCTGCTCTCCACTTCAATCAGCTCCTCTCTCTCTTCACTGAACACGCAAAGGTCTCTGGATTCACTGTCACTTTTGTAAACCGTCAGCGGCTCAAACAAGAGTTTGTTCCAAAACTTTTTTTTTAGTTTTTTTTTTTTATAATAACTACACCCTTGTCTGTGCTTGCTTCTGTTACAAGGCAGCAAGGGAAGGTTTTGTGTAGCTGTGACATTTAATTTACTGCTACAGAAAACATCTCTGCAGGTACAGCTTTGATTTTTTCCCAGCAGTAATTTGTGGAGGGGTTGGAAAAAGGCTCTGTCGGCTTAATGTATCTATTTCTTGTAGATAATGAGGAAGTGGTAATGGCAAGCTGGGCCAAAGCTGGACTTATCTCTCTAACACCAGCATGCTGTTAAACAGCCTTAAAAGGCAGGAACGGAGGTTGAAATGTTTAATATTTTTTCTTATTAAGTTTCCAGAAGTTTGATGGATTTCATTGGGATATTATTTAACAGATGAACAAAACGTAGTGCATACCAATGAAGTGGGAGGAAAGTGATGCATTCCTCATTTTTGAAATAGGGAATTATTTATGTTCAGTCCTCTTGATTCAATACTTTGTAAAATCACCTTTCACTGCGTAGCTGGCTGTCATAACCCTTATGTCTTTGAGTATGTCAATCTGTGTTTTTAGTTTTATTTACTACTTTAGTGTTTAATAATGCTTACCATGTTTGTTAGTTTATTGATTTTGATTTTTTCTAGCGTCACTTTGACTCTTTCCTGTTTTGCTCCTCCCACGAACATCCAGGTAATTACGCTCATGGGTTCCTCACTCCCACAATCGATCTTTCTCAGTATTTAAGTATTGTCACATTCCTGAAGTCTTCTGCATGGTTTAAGAGCTCTCCTGTTGTTTCCTCTGCTTGTTTTTAAGGTGCTATTTATTTGTTTAATTATTGAATAAATCAATGTTTTTATTATTTTTTTAAATTCTCTATCTCCCGCCTGCTTTTGGGTCCAATTGCATCACTAATTGTGCCATGACTATCTTCACACATCCAGAGACATGTATGACTATTCTTTAATGCCAAACTGCTCATTCTCAGTCAGATTAAGTGTGGAGAAGATTATTTTCAAGTCTGAGTTCTGATTCTCAGTTGAATTTCCTGGTATTTATTTATTAATTTTTTTGTTTTTCTTTGTTTTTTCATTTTCAGAAGATGGCCTGAACAGTGCTAAGTAGGACCAACAAAACTTGATATGGTATTTATTTCATAATAACTCTGCTTTAAGCTTCTTCATAATTATATATCTGACCCTTCTGTAAATGTATAAGGCTGTTTGTTCTCTAATGTTCTCAAACCTCAGAGACATTTATCCAATATTAGTAGTAAACTATTTTACACTTAAATGAACACAAGGGGACTGTTGATTATGAATCTCACTGGATTTATTTATGTTATTAGAGTAAGGGGCTAAATAAGCACGCACTTCCAACATTTCAGATTTTACTGCTTAAAATTTGCAAAGTTTTATTTATCTATCACAAAAAATACCAATAAATCCATTGAGGTGTGTGATTGCAATATGACAAAATATGGAAAGGTTCAAAGCACATGAATACTTTTTCAGGTCGCTGTACTTATTTCAACTATGAGATCAAGGAACCCCGGAAACACCATCATTTATTTTTAAGCTACCTTCTCACCCTGATATGTGAAGTGTTACCAAAGGATGTTTGTGTCAGATGGGCAAAAATAGCTGTTCATTTCGAAGGTACCAACAGAGTTCATAGCATTCAAGGTGTGCATAGAAGAAATGGCATTTTGAATTAATTGAAAACCTTATTTTGGTTTTAACTAAATATGTATCAATCAGTCAATCAAATTATATTTTTATAGCACATTTCAGCAGCAAGGCATTTCAAAGTGCTTTACATAATTAAAATTAAAACAGAATGTGAAAGTGAATAAACAGTTAGACAGATAATTTATTATTCTTTTTTTAAAGAAAAAAAAAAAAGGTTAAAAAAGATAAAAACATTAAAACCTGCACCCCTTGTAGGACTTCAGTTAAACGTCTCACACCTCAAGAGTTTGTTAAAACGCCATTTAACAAGGATTCTCACACCTCAGAGTTTTAGTTAAAACGCCATTTAACAAGGATTCTCACACCACTGAGTTTTAGTTAAAACGTCATTTAACAAGGATTCTCACACCTCAGAGTTTTAGTTAAAACGCCATTTAACAAGGATTCTAACACCTCAGAGTTTTAGTTAAAACGCCATTTAACAAGGATTCTAACACCACAGAGTTTTAGTTAAAGCGCCATTTGACAAGGATTCTAACACCTCAGAGTTTTAGTTAAGATGTCATTTAACAAGGATTCTCACACCCCTAGATATAGATTCGTTTAACTGGGACATTTTCCGGGGGGGCTTTACATAGACAGTGTGAAAGAGAAATAAAAAGAAGATAGATGAAAAGTAAAGATAAAAACATCGAAGACATCAAAACCCACACTCTAACCCTAATTTAGCCAGAAGCAACTCTAAACAGGTGGGTTTTAAGTTGAGATTGAAAGGCACCCAGTGTTTCAGCTGTTTTACAGTTTTCTGGAAGTTTGTTCCAAATTTGTTGTGCGTAGAAGCTGAATGCTGTTAGAAATATGGAAAAACAAACTAAGACGCATTCAGGACTCTACAGTTATAATGGTCTCCACAGGACCTGGACCCGAAATATAGAAGAGGAGGATTCAGTGGACGACAACAAAACAAGCCCCAGGACTGGAAGCGGATTTTGTCAGGGGCCATTAATCTGCATGCAAAAGGGACAATAGCAGAAATTATTGTTCTATTTTTGACATCAAAATTAAACTCCTTTGCCTTTTTTTCCTGTTTCTGGCTGGTTACGTGTCCTTCTCATCTAAAATATGAAAGAACAGCCCAAAAATAGGCGCGACAGGCGCCCTTTGAGTTAAATGGGCTTTAGACATGAAGAACGATGTGAACCGATTAGGATGAAGAGCATGAGACAGTATGTCACACAAAGTAAAACAAAGAAGTCTCTTAGGCTTAACATAAAGCACATTTTATTGATTAGGCTCTTTTTTCACAAGATGACACAATTTTCCAAGGCTTGGGTGAAATTTGATGAAAATGATGGATAAAAAAAATTACAGCACCATAACCAGAGATACTTTTTTAATGCTACTTTCTTCACAACTGATGTTACTGGGCGTCATTTGGCTTTATTCGTCTGCCATGTTTTGCAAATCACATAATATGTTGTGTAAGTTTGTCTCAATAATTACCATTAAATCTTTAATCTGTCATACCTGTCACAACATGCATGTTGTATAGTGAGTAATCTTCACCCAAAGTTTGGCTGATTAGTTTTACAGTAAACAATGTAATAAGCAAATACAGATTTTGTGTTTTTGGGTATTAGGTTTTGTTCCCTTCAAGTCTTTAAAAAAACAAGCAAAAAAAAAAAAAAAGCAAGTGCCATCTTAGGCAGGTTTTATGGTCATAATAATCACAACCTTTTATGTCTGTTGAGTCTTTGATGCCACAACTTTAACTTAGTCATAATTTAATATAGACATTCAGTTTAACTCAACCGTGTCAAACCTGTTCCCCTCCTGGCATGTGGTGGCGCAGCACCAAGGACTACCAAAAGAAACACAAAAACCACTGAAGAAGACAGAGAGCGTCTTTATTATTCACAAAACGTTTAAAAAATAGGGTGGCATCAGATTTAAGTGGTTGTAGAATTTCTCTTTTGTCTTTGGTAAAAGACCACAAACTATTTCTCCCGCTAGCGCTAAACTCGCTCGTTTGCTTTTGTTGTATTTACCCAGAATGCCCTGCGCTGTAGTCCACCAAGGAGTTTCCAGGTCCTAGATCCAGTTCTTAACAGGTTCTGTGAAAGAACTGGTTTGGTTTTCAACAGCCTGAAAGGCAAGTTGGAGTCACGTCATTATAAATATCCCATTTAGTTAGTGTTTGGTCTTCCACCTGTTTGCTGTAATTTGTTTAAGATTGAAGGATTGAAGTACATAGAGGCAATTTATCCACAATAATATTATTCATCCCAGGTTCCCTGCAAACAAACGCCCTAATACAACTACTGTAATTTATTACCAACATGTTAACCACCAAATGTGCTTGTATTGGAGCTAGATTTATTAACTCCAGGTGGTGATATTGAAAGACCATCAGTGATAAAGAACATAGTCGGAAATAACCTTTTTGTTGTCTTAAGCATGGTGATCACAGTGTTTTGATTGGCTGCTGTTCTCTACAAATCTCAGACCTTCACTTTTGAAGAACTGTAACAACCATTAAATGTCAGCCACATGTCAGGGAACCTGGCCAAGAAAAAGCCTTTGTATAATTTATCTTCACAAATATCTAAGTGCTACTGAGACTTTATCTGTTGCTGCATATTTTACATGTTGATGCGTTTTAATATATCCCAATGAGCCCCTCTTAGCTACTGTCTTCAAATTGATCACAAACTCTGCCATCAGACAGAAAAATGGGCACTTTACACATGTTTTTCTGCAGGATAATAATCCAAAGACATAATTCTGATTCATCCTAAGGGGAATTCACGTCAGGAGCGATGCCGGTGCGTTTTGTAAATTAATATGCATCAGCTGACACCTTCAACCCACATTAAACGCACCAATCTGAAGCGTGCACAGACCTGCAGGTTACTGCACCTCAGCTTTGGATAGTTTAATTAGATATTCTTGGATCAGACGCAAATACGACAGGCAGGAAAAGGAACGCCAGCAGCGTCAGCAGTTGCTTGTTTGACAAAATAATGATAGGGGTGAGTTTTTTGATAAGAATCTGACCCCACAGAAAACCTACAGTCTGATCTGAAGAAAAAGGAACCCAAGATAGGACATAAACATTTTGACCAGACTTGTTCAAACTTCTTGCCTCTTGGGCCAAAATCATCAGCCCAACAAAATATTATATTTCAAAACTGAAATCACCAAAAATGTTGTAATTTTCTGTTGTTTCTACTCAACAATAAACTAAGCATGAACTAATCAAGTTAAAAAACATAAAGAAGTCCAATTTTAGATTGTAGATCCATCTTCAAAAATGTTTTTTCACTCTTTCCTTAATAAATAAAAACCGATTGAAGAAACTGAAAAAACATTTCTTCTATTCTCGGCAACAAAAACAGAATGGTCCCTGGGCTCACTTTCATCACCTTTCATCTAAACATACTGTGAAATTTTAAAGAAGACGATGACGTCATACTACTGAAACAAATATGATCATTTTAAGGGTTTCCCACATTTTAACTTCTGGTAGATATGAGCTCTTGATTTCACTTTAAAACAAATGCTTACTCATAGTTTTAGATGCCATTGCATAACATTTTTAACTACTCCAGCACTTGTTCAACAATCTAGACTTTTCTCTTGCAAATCCAAACTTCTCATTCAATTATCAAGTTTGCTAAACTTCTGATACCCAGCTCTATGTGTGCAAACACAGAAAAAAAAGTTCTCATAGAGACTAATTCTGTATTTCAGAGAGCCATCATTAATGTTGACAGAGAAAGTAAAGTTTAGTAGAGAAGCGTGGCATGAGAAGAGTAATTTAACCGCCAGGCAGGAGCAAAACTGTTGGAAATGGTGTGCTCCACATGCATATGAACTGAAAGACTATATTTAATACCATATTCAGCTCAAAGTCTGATAAATGAGCAATTCGGGGAAAGATAGGAATCAGTGCTGCAAAGAAAACTGCAGAAAATGTTCTTTTTTCATCTTGCAGACCTTTCATCTTTTTTTTTTTAGAGTAGAGCAGCACATGAATATGCAGAAATCTGTAGGCGAAGGGACGTGAAATTGGCGCTGCAAGTTTCATCGATGATTAAGAACAAATTACTTTTAAAAAGATCATTGTTATATCTTTTTAAAAGAAAAGTCCAACAATGAAAAGTCAAACCAAAGTAGTTGGCAAATTTTTGTTTCTAGTTACAAAGAAATGCACTGTCTGCACAAGAAGTTCTAATTTTAAGAGGTTTTAGATTTCAAAGGTTATTTTTAAGATCCTAATGTATAATATTACATTAGACCCAGGAGGAGGAACTGAGAAAAGTTTTGATCACCTCTGATTCCTTAGTGTTTTAAAACTCTTGCCATATTCATTTAATTTCTCTGTGTTTATCACTGTTGGAAAGTTGTTGGTAATTTGTTCATTTGTTTATATTTTGTTTCTTTTTTTCTTTTCCTTATGCATTTGGATCTGTTAAGTCTCTTCCGTGTTGCTTTGTAGTTTTTGTGTCTAGTTCAGTTTCCTCTGTTTTCCTGTTCAGCACTTTTATCTCTCAGCTGTTCCACATTCCCCTGATTAACTCACCTTCAGTTAATGTCATTCTCCACCCTTTCCTTTATAAATACGATCTTTCTTTTTCACTGTTTGCCTCCGCTACTCTGTACATCAATTCCTTTTTTTATCATTCACCCTTCACTCATGCCAAGTCCCTGTCAGTACTTTCCTTCTGCTTCAACCACACATTACATGACAAAAACAAAATGGTATGTCATTTTCCTTTAGCAGAGCAGAGAAAAATTGACCGCTTGCCTGCAAGGTCAGACTATAATCACAGCCTTTCAACCTTGTTTGTATTAAAAAGAGAACACTGGTGCAGGATTCCTCCCCATTTTCAGTCAAAATACAGATTTATTACTGATTATTTTCACTTTCTATCTCTCTGTGTTCCTCCTCTCCTTTGTTAAGCTGCAGACATAATGTTGTAAAGTGGTTTATTTAACTGACAAACCATTCCGGGGTAATGTTGGCCCTCAGATCCCAATTTGACAGCTGCGTGCCATCAGTGATCACAATCTGAACAGAACGCGGTTCACAGCGTGATGTTCCGCCGTTAACTCAATGAATCACCATGCAGACTCTGCCCACATGCGCACTGAGTGCTCAGTTGAGATTTTAAAGACTGTTTAAAATCCTTTTTTTAAAGAGCAGCTGAACAAGAATGCCTTTTCTACCGCGGGCACCGCATGACAATGAGTGTAAAGAGATGCATCCTCGTTAAATTAG
This sequence comes from Poecilia reticulata, assembly GCF_904066995.2. Classification (NCBI taxonomy): domain Eukaryota; kingdom Metazoa; phylum Chordata; class Actinopteri; order Cyprinodontiformes; family Poeciliidae; genus Poecilia; species Poecilia reticulata. Next base: position 39,398,808 of record NC_088831.1, read on the forward strand.
AACTTGTTCACAGCAGAAACAGTGTACCATTGTGATGGGAAACGGAAGGGTATCATAACTGTTTTAGTAGCAGTAAATAGGGCTTTACATAGGACTGTATTCCTGCTGCACTGTCAGCACCACGGACAGATCCTTCAGCTTCGAGGCTCCTTAAAATGCACCAGATAGGGTGACACTGGGATAAACATTGCGATGATTCACTTCATGTCACTTCAGAGGGTCTATATGTGGCAAACTTATTTCATGAGTGGATTTCTTTCTTAAATTTTTATGCCAGTTGTTTGGTGTAATAATAAGAATGTAATTTGAGACAGTATTAACAGTGGTCTGAGGTTCATGTGTGGGATTTTACATAAAATAATCTGCAAGCACAGCTTGTCCTGCATAGTAATTTGCAATATAGCAAAAGTTAGCATATTCTCCCCATAGGTATGAATGTTTTATTACTTTGGGGTTGTTAATTGTGTGAACTATGTAAGATCTTTTGGACCCCTCTTTCCATTTTTGTGCAATTTCAAGCATTCCACTTTTCAGCTATTCTGCTACCTGAATAAAACATTGGTGTACCAGCTAACATCATCTTAAACTCTAAGGTTAGCTAAAATACTGTCATTAGCTTGTGGGCTATCACTATGCTAACTAAAATTGGCTCTCTCCATTCAGTATGCTAAACGTAGCTATTATTTAAAAAATGCTAATTAGCATTTTAGCTATGAGGTTTACGCTAGCATGGGGGCTATCACTAGCATGTTGACATTATCAGTAGCATGTGGGTTGTCACCAGCATATTTACTTACATTGACTCCAATTAGTATTTAAATATGAGCTTTTCTATAAACGTTTGCTAAAATGCTAATTGCAGCTTAAATGTCAATCTGCTAGTAACATGTTGACCTACTAGCATATTGATGCTACCTCAGAATATGTCTAAAAATCCCGCCAGTGAATTTGGAACAGCTTTTAATGCTTCAACAACCTGGTGGTTGTAGAAACAGATGGGGGGAAAATCTCAAATGATTTAGTGTTTTAATATCTTTCTCTGTTTCAGAAAAATCACCACTGGGAAATTATGATTTTTGGCCTTGAACGCTGCTTTTTGCACACCTTTTTGCTAACAAATGTCTTAAAAACCCCACACCATTCACACTACACCAGTAATTCATACAGCAAAATGTAGTTTTTCTTGTTTACGTTCAACTACTGCATATGTTTCCCCCAGTAAAATCCTCTCAAACCACACAAAAGCCACATCCAGATGGCCGTTGAGATCCAGTAGAATGTATTTGTTTCGTAAGCTTTGTACTGCTGTAGAGAAATGGCCATACCAACAAGATGGACTGAAAATAAAAAGCTGATTGTTGTGGCATTGGCTATCTTTTTGTCTGAGAGACAAACAGCAGAGCTCTTACTGGAAGCATTTCCAACAGAAAATCATTTGTGTTTTGTTGCTTAACTAGGTGGAGAAAACTTGAGAAGAAATGAAATTCGGCCATGCAGGTGAGGGCTTGATTATAATGGTAAGAGCAGAGCATTTCACAGACTGAGGAGAAACATTTACCCACAGCCTGAATGCAATTTGTGCAACTCTCTTATATGCAAATAATTGGCTGAGAATTTTTCGAATATCAGCAAACACCAACAACTAAAACAGGTCCTTGCAGAAACATTGCTGTTTCTCATGCCTTGGAAAATAGCTGATCCCAGAGTCTGTCATGATTAGCTACGCTACTACAGGAAAGCTTAGTCAACCTAAAAAAAGTAAAATGTATTATTAAAGAAAGACTAAAGTATGAGTATCATCTTTAATGAAAAGGGAGCCACAAGTGTGTTGAAAACACAAGCTGATTGCCTGACTACTAGTACACATGTAATGATGTTTTATCTTAAAATGTTTGGAGTTAACAGTATTATCTAAATTGTTTTGCCCTATTGGAATAGAACAAAATGGCATCATTAGTTGCCTAAATCAAAAGATAACAGAATTGATCTGTAATTAATGTCTGTGTCAAGTGGTAGCAGGTGTTTGTTGGTATTTAATTGGAGCCTTTATTCTCAGGTGCTAACAACTGCACAGAGTGAACAAGCTATTTTCAGATACAGTGCTTTCCTATTCTGGACCACTGTTTTTCTGTTCAAAACAAACTTTTAGAACAATTGTTGGATATTTTTGTCAGTTCTGAATGCTACTAGTGTCATGAAAAGTGTGCAGGTCAGCAGTTGTATTTTCCTCCAATGTGTGCTGATTTGACAGTAGAGTGCATGATTCGACCCTGAAAAAAATGAATTAAGGCATTCATGGCTAGATTAAAATGATCAAAATGATTTAGGATTAATTGTAAAATTGCTGCTGGCTGCACAGTGGTGCAGTTGGTAGAGCTGTTGCCTTGCAGCAAGAAGGTTCTGGGTTCAATTCCCGGCCCCGGTCTTTCTGCATGGAGTTTGCATGTTCTCCCTGTGCATGCGTGGGTTTTCTCCGGGTATTCTGGTTTCCTCCCACAGTCCAAAAACATGACTGTCAGGTTAATTGGCCTCTCCAAATTGCCCCTAAATGTGTGTGCATGGTTGTTTGTCCTGTGTGTCTCTGTGTTGCTCTGCGACAGACTGGCGACCTGTCCAGGGTGACCCCGCCTCTCGTCTAGAACGTTAGCTGGAGATGGGCACCAGCAACCCTCCCAACCCCACTAAGGGACAAGGGTGTAAAGAAAATGGATGGATGGGTGTAAAATTGCTTTGCACTAACTGTGTTCTAATGTGTTATAAGTGAATTTATGCAGAGTAACATTTTGTCACTTCAGCTAATATTGTTGGATCCAATTAATGCCTTGATGAGGGTTTAGATTTGGGATGAAGTATGATCATGACTACTTTCTGCACCTCTTGACAACCTAGCTGTGTGCGTCTGTCAAGTTCCTGGTTGTCCGTGCTGCAGTCACCTGTTATATCACAAATAGAAAACTGATTTCTCCAAAAGGAACAGCTGTAAGAACATTGTGCATGCAAGGATGTGCGTAGAAGCAATTGGGAAACGAAAAGAGTTTACCACTTTCTTAACCGCTGAATATAAAGAATAGAGTAGACGAGAAGTGTCTGAGAAAACTAAACAGAGATCTGCAAGCAATTCTGGAGGCTTTGACTTGCCCAAAAAATATCTGGAAATAAATGTGGTGAACTGTTATCTCGGGATTTTAGAATACAAACTGAAGACAACATTTGTGGTGTAAAGTTAGAAAAAAGCTAAACGAGAAAGAACGTCTTGCAGGCAGCTGTAAGCTTCTCTTTATTTATGCAGGCTACAAATCTGGTGGATTCCAAAATTCCCATTTGCATTTGGAAGCTGTTGCTGTAAAACTCAAGCTTGATTTGCAAGAGAAACAGAAAAGAACATCCATCTGAAACGTTCAGAGTGGCCAAATGAACACCCACACTCTAATAATGAAGTCTGATAACAGAACAGAGAAAACAGATTTTTTCCTATTGAAAAAAAATAAAAGTGGAGACAAAAAATCAGACCTTAACATTTGTTCTGGAACAGTCGTCTAAGGAGGGAAACCAGGACAAGATTGTGGTAGAATGTGGAAGAAGTTATAATGAAGGCTTAACACAACTCATGATCTAAAGTGTCAGAAACACACGAGGGAGAGGGATGGAAAGGACACTCATTACGTCCAGTGGCACCGGGTCACAGGCGTTTATAGACTGAAGCAGCTGGATAACCCCTGAGGCAGACAGGGATTCACTTTCTGCTTAGATTCAGCCACAGAGATTAGGCAATGCTTCACAGTATCATGAAAAGTGCTCCGAAACGTGGACCCAAAGCCGTCCAGCTGCATTTAGCGATAAACACGCAGGATTTTCTACAATGACCACAGCAAACTCAAGATCTGAGCTATAAATTCACTAAAAACAGAGCAGGAGACAAGACCTTTGTTGTACATCTAATAATCACTCAAGTCTACAAAATGGTTTCATTGTAAAGTACCCACACTTTGAAGTGATAAAGTATATTATTTTTGCATTCAGTTTTAAAATTCATTGAATGATACAAGTCATGATTAACTTCCTGCTTCAACTTCAAGCTGTGGTCATCAACTGGGTCAGGAAAGGTCGTCACAGTTAATGGATGTATGGAAGGAGTTAAATAGAAGGTAATCCTGGAAGAAAACTAGTTAGAGGCAGGGGTGAAGGTTCACCATCCAGAAGGAAAATGACTCTAGACGTCTTCTAAATCTGCAGTAAAATGTTTTAGATAAGAAATGCAAACAATTAACTGATTCTGATTTATGATTTGCTAGATTAAAATGAGTTCCAGTGATTAACTAATAACTTAGACCTTCTTTTAGTGTTGTAGTTTTGCCGCCATCCAATAGAGGGCACAACTGGTCATCTTGAAGCAAGCCAGTTGATACAGGAATAAAGATGGCAGGGCCATGTCAGAAAGGAAAAGGGAAATGGCCCAAAAATAATTTGATGTGAGACTCTAGATTGAAATAGAAATACTTGACAAGCTCCATAAGTTTCATGGCTTGACTGAAGTTGAAATTGTTAAAATATATGAATATGCTTCTGTTTTTTTTTTATTTAACTCTTTATATTATGGAAATACGGACAAACCTCTGTTCAAGCAAAAACTTAGATCTTTAAGAGAGTAGCCGCTTATCAATTAATCAATAAGCTCAATCAATTTTAAATACATCATTAACTCATTAATTGATAACTTATATAGCTTAGATTAAAGTATAGTCATGTGTTAGGATGCCCTAGTCAAAGTTCAAACCTGAATCTAATTGAGGATGAGTTGTGAATCAGTTTTACTGAATTTGAGCTACCTTGGAAAGAAGAATGGGGAATATAATTTCAGTTTCGGATGGGCAAAGCTGGCGGACATAAAGTATTTACTCAGGGTGGCTGAATATATACAGTACTTGATAAAATCATGAGGTTTGTGGACGTAATGTGATAAAATGTGAAAAATGTGGTATCTGTGCAATATGAAGGCAAACCAGTGTTTGCATAAATAATTTATCCCTGTTGCTGCTCTTGGAATAGTTTTGGATGGGACTGAAAAACAGCTTACAAGTTGAAGAGATATTACCGAGGTCTAAATTCAGTTTTCCTTTGGGGGCATCAGAGATGCGCGCTTCCTCATTGAGGTAAAACCGATGGAGAGAGAGGAGCCTCCACCACACATCACATGGTGACTTGCAGGAGCAGCAGTCAGGTTGGATGCAGTGGATGCTCCGTGGGGAAAATGCCCACCACACCATGAAGTGATTCATGACACATGGAAATGTGCTGCCACCTGAAAGTGGAGCTCATTTATTCCAGCTCCAGCTCTGCATGAGGCTCACTGGTCGCCACATCAGCGGGTTAACGGGGACCTCCGGAGCCAGCCCGCGTCCAGCGGGGTCTCCTCCTCTGCAGAGGCAGCAGTCACGGGGTCCTGGACGCTCTCCGGGAGCGGGGGAGGTATTTCTGGGAGTCCGTCTGCGTGTGCCAGGAGCGAAGTGGGGATTTTAGGATTTGATGAATCCACCTGCCGCGCTCGGGTTTTCAAACGGAACTTCAGGCGAAACTTTGCAATGATGTGAAGATTTGATCCAAGGATGCGCCGACATCACGGAGGATTCAGTTGAACACGCGTCTTAGCAATGTTTTTGAAAGCCCGACGAACTGTGAACTTTATTTTGTGGATCTTTAAGTTTTTTATTTATTGGACTTGGGTTGAAGCACAGGTAGGAAACTGTCTGTTATTTGCCTCTGTTTTTCTTGAGATATGGTAAAACCCTATTTTTATCTAAACAGCTTCATGGAAAATAGTCTTTATATATATATGTATATAAAAAAAACAGGCAGTGAGTCATCGGAATAAATAGTCTTCCCTCACAGCTGCGCCTGTATGGAGCTCTGAAACTGTCAAAATAAAGAAGAACTGGCATTAAGAATAGCTACATAGCTAAGACAATGCAACAGAGAGATTAATTTAAACATTTAGACTGACTTTATTCTGTAAAATAATATGGCGTACAAAATTTAAAGTTAAAAATGTTAACATAAGTGATTCAACAACATTCCTACTTACTTTCTTAAATGTCAATTTTTTCAGTCATTATAATTTGTTTTTCTTTAAAATATTTTTTACACTATGTTAATATTTTTTTAAGAATTTTATTCTGTATCATTTCACATTTATCTTCCCCATTTTCTGTACTTCTGTGGTGGACTAAAACCACTAAAATCAAGAAAAACAACCAGAGGCACTAAAATCTACAGCAGAAGATATAATAAACTATTCAAATTGTAAGATTATAAATGAAATACGACATACATTTTTTTCCCCTAATTATTTGACATTTGATTTTGTATCTTATTTATTACACGTATGGTTTTACGTACAGTTATTTATGGAATTTTTTCCCAGTTATTCAAGCATTTCTTCCTTTTTTCAGCTCTTTGTTAACTGATACTTTTTATGGCATATCCTTCAGAGATGCCATATAAAAACAACTGTTGGACTTAATTTTGACAGTCCTTTTTAATGAGGACTTTGAGACACATCTGCTAATCTTTAAAGCATCTTTTCACATTTTTACAGAATCTTCTACATTTAACAAAAGCAAAACCCATTACATACATTCGGAATCACAATATTTTGCAGTTATTTGTTAAATTAAGCAATTACCTCAGAAAATCCAGCTCCAACTCATCTTACATTTTGCAAATGTAGGCTGTGTATGATAAAGCAACATATTCCTGCTTTTCCAGCAAATGTTAACTGGAGCTCAACCTTAAAAGAGTCTAAAGTCAAGTGCTTCTCTGAGGTACAGAGATAGCAGATACTGTCAGGTTGATTTATTTGAACACTGGTAGCAATGAGCTGAACAGGAAAAAAAAAACTCTCAGGACATTTGATGAATGGAAATTAGGCAAAATGGTGACACATGATGACATGTGAATCACTGGATTTTCTGCTGTATTAGTCACTGCCAAGAGAGTTTATTGGAGAGGTTCAAAGTGGTGCTTTTAATCTGCAAATTGGTTGTCACTGTTTTTGCCTTTTTGTTCCAAATCCTCTCATAATGAATGGAAACAAAGCTCCTAATTATTACAGCAACGTTACATCGGGGCATATTTTCACTAAACAAATGTCAAATTGGTGAATAACTGAATAAAGGTCAAAATCAATTAAATACATAGAAATATAATGTAAACAAATAGGGGAGACCCAATTTTAATCCAATAAACTTTGGAAAAGAGCATAAATGTATAACTTTTGGTTTTATTTAATGGCAGAGAAAAGAATCAGTAGGATAACTTTATGATTCCTACATGAATCACATGGATATAAAACTTTATTTTATGTTTGACTTTTGACATATTTCAGATAAATATGCACAATATACACATGTACACTCTGTTTTTTAAACCTGCTAATGATGATTTCTGTTGATCCAAATTCCCCTTTTTTCTATTTTTCTAATTTTTAGATTTGTCGAAAAGGTATATGCGTCTTGATATTGAAATTTCTTTCCTCTAATGAAATGATTTAAAAAACTGACCAGTTTCTCTCTTTGTTTCGCTCAAACTCCATAAATAGAGTAAAACTGGTGTGCACACCTAAAAGCATAGTTGCACACCTCAAATTAGAGAAGTGTTCTATACCACAGGATATTTAAAAAATATTCAAGATGCATTTAAAACAAATAAAACTTGTGTTCAGTTTAATATTCTGTCTCTAACTTTTTTAAATATATTATATTCAGTTCAGTCATGCATTGGAACAGATGCCTTCCAATGCATCTGTTCCAATGAACAGATGCATTGGATGAACAGATGCATATTTCTATATATTGTATCAAGAGGAACGTGTTCATCAGAACAAGACTAGATTTTAACAAACATCATAAGTAGGGTTTTGAGGGGAGTATTTCACAAAATCAACTCTTGAGCTTTGAATCATGCTTTAATGTTAGACAGTATCAGTGGAAGGCATGGAGAAGAGTTGTTGTGATGATGTCATGAAGGGGGAGTGTCAGATAGGTTCTTAAAGAGACAGAGACTAATTTTAAGTAGTCAGATATGGCTATGATGTAAAATCAAATTTTCTTTAAGTTGTTTCTGATATGTGAAGGAAACATAGTGTCTTGATTGTTTTGGATTCTAAATATATAATACTGAAATATATAATACTCTCTTTTAAATTGCCCACTGAAAACTGGGTATAGATATACTTAGTAATAAAGAATGTTTGAGTGGTACTCAACAACAAAACTCAATTATAAAACCCTGGTTGACACCATTAATCACCTTTTGTATGTAGGTGGGGTTTGCGCACTAGCTAAACAGTCAGTCCATACTGACGTACATATTTCCCATCTCACTGATTGTACATTATATATTTGTTTGTCTGCATAGATTAGAAAGTTTGCTTATTAACTAGCAGATGATCTCTGGCATTGTATAATTACTTTTTGCTCATTTACGTTCTCAGTGATTGATTAATTAATATACTCGGATTTCTCAGGCAAATCATCTCTAACCTTGTCTCCGCCAGATTGAAAACATTCACAGCTTCATCATCACTTCTACCCTGGTCTTCCTCAGTCTGACTTCTACAGGTTGAGCCCGCAGATTTAAACACGTGGAAATCATTTTATGAAAAGAAATCAGAAAACAAAGCAAATAGCTGAATAATTAACTAAAACCAAAAAGAGAGAGAAATGTAGCACAAATTGGAAGAAAAAAAAAATCAAGGCTGTAAATAAGAAATGATCTATCTATAGAAAAACATGTTGCAGTCACGCTGTGGGTCTGCTTTGCTGACGCTGCTCCTTTAAGCACTGAATGCATGAAAGGCTTGTTGAAATCAATGGATTATGCACAGCAGAAAAACAAAAAGGTTTAAGGGTTAAGATGCTCTCTGAATGGTTTTCTGAGGTGTGTCAGCGTCATAATTAGATTTAAACTTCTTCCATTTTGCACCGTTTCCATTATGTGGCTTTTTAGAAGTGTATTGTTCAAACTTTAACTTTCCAGTTATGACGTTGTAACACCCAAAGCAGTCAGAGGAATGGTATGAATACTGTTACAGTTACTGTGATAGTTTTCATACCCCTGAAACTCAAACGCGTTTCTTCCCAATATAAACATAATCTTTACTGTATTTTGTTGGGAATTGATGTGACAGACCAACATAAAGTGGTGCAGAATTATGATGTGGAAATAAAATAATGTGTCTAAAAACTGTGGCATTTGACTAAATGCCTAACAACTGAGACTAAATTTAGCTAGAACAGGGCCAACCATCTATCTTGTGGATCTTTTGGTGAACATCTCAAAAATTTCAGTCACACATTGTCCAGATTGCAGAGAACTCCAACAGGGAGGAAAGCCAAACTGCATACCTTCTCTCAGATTGTGTGTGTTTTCTACCCACATTTTGCAAATTCTAACTAACCTCCGGGATAAACGTTGTTCTTACAGGTACTTTAGGTTTTAAAACCAACTAGTTATTTCCCAAAATCTCCCTCAGAGGAACTTCATCCACATGGCAGAGCTTTTTGCGCTTATGCTTTTCATCTCTGTTTGAAGCTGTCATGTTTTTTTCAGGAAATGACTCCTGATGTGTTTTTGTTCCTTTTACTTCCCCCCCCCTCTCCCTTTTTGGAGACCTTCCCAGCATGGCGGTGTAGAGCCATGGTGATAAAGCAGCAAATATTAGCTTGTGTTCAGTTCTCTGGTACCTATCGGGAGCGTTTGTCGGTGGAACACCCCTTGATAAGGAATTAAACTCCTGTGCAGTTTGTTTGGCTTTCTGAAGTTGGCTTGTAGGATGCGGGTTTATAGTTGAAGATAACTGCATGGAAATAATCATTATGTGGAAAGAAAGAGCCCTTTGGAAGCTGTTAATATATAAATAATACCTACACCATGAAAGTTGCACATATCTTTTTGGAGAATGTTTATGCCAGTTGATGCTTTTAAGCTCGTTTAAGTATGATCTATAGTGCAGCGCATTCCGGGGATAAACAACAACCAAAACAAAGGCGCTAGCGGGAGAGAAGGCTTGAGGTCAAAAGAGAAATTCTACAACCACTAATATTTGATGCCACTTCACTTTTATTTTCATTTGGTGAAGAAGCAAGTTGTGCTCGTGTGTCGTTTCTGTCAGTAGTTCTTGGTGCAGCGCCACCACAGGCAAGGAGGGGAACAGGTTATTTAAAGGTTTTTGAATTGTTTGACACAATGCAGTATGCAAATGAACCACACCAGCTGAAAAGCTAGCAAATGTTTCAATTTTGATCCCTCCCTAAAGCTTTAAAGTAGTTTGAAATATTTAATTACCCAAGTTTCAAGTGTTTTGATCAAGATAATTATATAGTTTATGAGCATTGAGTTTGATGAATAGTTAATATTAACATGCTCTGAACTGCATCAGTAGGCCAAGTCTTAAAACTGTTCAAGATTAATTGATCTTTTGAGGTTTAAACAAACATAGTTTACGTCCGCATGGCAGTCATGTCTTAGGAGACCCTCCAGCTACATGGCAAACACCAAGAACGATAATGAGACCAAAGGGAGTGATGGCCTTAGCTTTGCCACGTTTGCTGCTTCTAATTTCAGAAATCATTGAACCATTAATTGTGCTTTAGTTAAACATTACAGACAATTTTCTGTTTTTATAGGAAATTGCTGAAGAGTAATTGAAAGAACTGAGAAACGGTGACGCTTCATTCCAGGTCCTAAGCATCGTAGCAATAGTGCAGGAAACTGTCAGAAGCATTAAGGCATGCTTGATCTACTTCATTTTCCACGGGTCTGTAATCTTGATTTAGCCCAGTTGTGATGTGACTTTCCAAAACATCCTGACAGGTGCTGAGAGCGAATGGATCAATAATGGCTTTGTTAAGCTGTGCCTTATAAATCTGAAAACCTGCGCAGAAGAAAATTAGGACAGTTTAAACAATTAACATGCTTCTGTATTACTGCAGAATGTGAAGATTTTGATAAGATAAAACTTCCTCATCTGTTCATGAGCTGGGATTCTTTTAAACACAGGTCTGGTGCAAAGAGACAGACTTGACACTACATAGACACAATTTCCAGGATTTAGGGTTTAAACAGCTAAATGACATGGGTTTTACTTCAAGTGTACAAATATCCATCCATACATCCAGAGTATTATGTAATTTCTACATGAAAAGGTGTAAGAATCATGAACATGACATTTTTCTTCCACTTATTGGAAGTCAGGTTGCAGGTGTAAGAGCTCAAAGCAAAGGTTCATGTATCCCTCTCCCCACTTACACTCTCCTGCTCATCATGGGTTATCATAAGGTCCCGCTGGGATTCCTCAAAGGGGGTTGTGACGGGAAAACAGCAGGTGTCCAGAAGGCATCCTTAACAGAACCATCTGAATTAACTCCCCCAATCTGTACCGAATCTTCTGGGTGACGGAGTTCCTCACCTTTTCTCCAAGGCAAAAATGTTTCTGTCTGTTGAGACATTCTGAGTTTAATTTGCTGCTGTGCTAATGATCATTGTTCTACATTATAACCCAAGTGTTGGGGAGCTTAAAGGTGACCTATAGTACTTCCTAGAACGGGTTAAAAAACATGTTTATAACTTTTTTTTTTTTGGCACAAAATCTTCTTAGATGATGAGATCTGGTCAGTTCTACTTTCATAATGAGCAAATGTGACCACATGTGCTGGAGCTCTGTTTGGGTTGCTAGGTTTCCTGGGGTTGCTAGGTAACGGTGCAGTGCCTGCTGATCTGTGACTCTACATTCGGGAAGTTTTTGGAACATTAACTTACTGGAAAAAACCGGCTAGGTGTTCTTTTTTTTTGTTCTTTTATTTTTAAGCGCTAGTGTTGTCAAAATGACAGAGCTTCATAACGCGTCACATGATCAAATAGACAGTCTTTGATAGTTGAAGATCACTTAAAAATGCACATTAAGGACTTCAAGAGGGTCTTGGTGAAGGACTGTACCTCTGCTGCAGATGAATCATCCCGTTTTGCACCAAGTGAAATCTCTCCACAATTACTGGAAAGACTGAGATGACACTTTGGGGCTGACATTTATGGTCCCTGGCAGGGAATATTAAACCCTGGCATGCATCCTGGTTTTGAAAATTAGCCGTCAGTTTGACATTTTGGTGCCACAACTAAAATAAACCTCTCAATTCCACATAAAAGTCAAGACAGTGGTTTTTGTCAGGACAGACTACTTTATCTTTTATCATTTTCAATATGGAACGATGCTAATTTGGTGTGAATGTCTTATTAACATCAAAGTCTGCTGTAGCCACATAAACACAATCAAGAGAAAGAACATTTCACCTTAAAAAGCTTCCTTCATGTTTTGGTTCAGGTGTTGGTGACCTCTGTCCTCATCAGCATCCCTGGAAAAGATGCATTTTTATTTTATATCAAGAGCATAATCTGGCAGCATAAAAAGTAAATTAGACAGAGATTGTAATTTATTCCATGAGGTGCTGAAAACCTAAAAGTTTTCTTTTCAGTTCCTACTTTGGGGACAACAAATTGCAGAACATCCATAGATCTAAGATTGTAATTTCCATGTTTCCTTGTTATTAGGAAACAAGGAGTTGTACCCAAAGTAGGTTTCAAAATAAACATACAAATGACTAAATTGTCATATATATAAAGGTGTGCAGCTAATTTTTGAATTTTTGAAAGCGTGAGTTATTTTGTTAGTAAAGTCCAACATGCAACATTTTTAACAAACTAATTGTGGTTCTTCTAAACCAAATAATCATCAATTAAAAAAAACAGATATTTTAAAGTAGACACTAACTCTATTGGTTTTCAATTCCATATTTTCTCCCTTAGTGTAATCACAATAAAAACCTTTTGTTCTTGCTACATTTAAAACAAGTTGCAGTTGAGAAAGTTGTTATTAAATCACTTTATCAAATCGTTCATGTAAAGACTGAAAGCTCTCAGCGGGAGTTAGTGCTGAACTGTATATAATAATGTCATGAAAATCAACTTAACATGGTAGCTGCAAAAACTCTGAAACTAAGCTGGTTCATATTACACTACACCTACACACTTTATGGAGAATATATGTATTTATTGTAGAACAATTCAAGCAAAGTTTTACTAGTTTATGTGTTAAATTAGAGGTAGGCTGCTAGCTCAAACTCTCTTCTTCACTTATTTACAGTTACTCTTAAGATGTTAGCAACCTCAACTGGAGCTCTGTTTGCTAAGCATATTATACCTTATGGAAACTGACAAAGTATAGCCAAAACAATAAGTTTCATCCAAAAAGTTGTGAACCAGGTCTGTAAAAGAAATATGGTTCCTGTTTTAGTTATTGTGTTTCTAAGTGTCAGATTTTAAAAAATGTAAACACCTTGCACCTTTTGTCTTGTTTCACTGTAGCCTCAGCATGCTAAATCCACAGTAATGATGAAAATCAGTACATTTAATTCTTGTACGTGTCAGCGTGTTTTAACTTGTCCATTAAGTTCATTTATTAATGCTCATGCACTGCAGCTGTCTTATAATAGAGATACTGACTCCATCATATTCTATAGAACTCAGTTCTATACTTAATGCTGTTGTGCTTCTATATAATTTATCAGCCATAAAATTTAGTGTTGACAATATTTTACAGTTATGTTCACTGCTTGATGCTTTTCTATCCACTTGCTTGATTTAAAAACAGTTTGCTGGTTGAAAAATAGTGATGGATAGTAAAAGATACATTATTTTAGCAGGTCATTGTTTAGGTGTTTTAGTGTCTCTGCCATCATTAAGCTTAAATAATTCATCTGGCATTGCAATAAATTCAGCCATGCAAACAATTGTGAGAAAATGATCCTCATTTCTGACAGCAGAATATGGATGTACATACTGTAGGTCACAGTAGTAGATTTATTATTTTGTAATAAGCACTTAAATGCGTTCTGAATATTAAGCAGCATTAGAGTAATATTACTGCATAAAGTAGCTAAATTATAACATTTTCTAGAACTGGACATGTTGTCAGAGGTAAAGATCACAATTTTTGTTAAAAATGAGAACTGTTCTACTTTCTGACCTCTGTGGTCTTTTCTCAGTTTGCAACATCTGCCCAAAGCAGATGCTGGATGCCCAGTTGTCCCAAATGTTATTAAAATTTTATGCAATGCTTCCAGTTTATTTACATATTATATTGACATGGGGTCAGAGAGCTGATCTTTCCGTTTGTGCTTTACAGATGGGGTTCGACAGTCCTCTGTCTGCACAGGAGCAGATGTTCATCCTGTATGAAATCAAAACGCGGTGCTATCAGAACCTGTCCAGTATGGAACCAACAGCCACAGGTACAAACACCAGTCTATACGTCTACACTGTTTTAATCATCTGGATTCATTCTAACATTTGTATGAAGTGAGTTGTCTACAAATGAATTCATGAATCAGTCAGTTTACCTTTCAGGCTCTATTTGCCTGAACATAATCAAACTTTTATTATTTTTTTAAATTTTATTTTAGTCTTTCTTGAGGTTTATTTATTATTTTTATGGGCTTTACTTTTTCATTATTATTCATGTTCTTTCTTATTTTGTTGATTTTGCGGGTTCAGCTGGTCAGCAGTAGGAAAATAAATGTCACTTCTGAATTGGTTGCTTTGCAAAAGAAAGCCATTAGCATGTCAAGTATATTTTTTTCTTCAGTTTTTCAGCTACAGAAGCTGCATTTTCTGTAGAATATTTCAACTATGCTGAGATTGAAGCATTACTTTCATATTTTCTCTATTTAGCAGCATCCATTTATTCCCTCAGTTGTGGCCACTTTCCCAGCTCTTGTCCAACTTTCCCCACAGCAGGATGCTGTGACAATAGCGATTCTCTGCGGGTTTAATGGGTCTGTGCAACATGTGACTTTTATTGTGCTGGACACAAGCTCATCTAATCATCATTCTTTTCATTTAACATCTTGTCAATTTATCCGAAAAAATGGCTCCAATCAGAGCTGTAATTTTATTTTTAAGCCTGTCGCTGTGAACAAAATTTGATTGTTTTAATTGTTACCTGAACTTGATTTTTTTTTTAACAAGCCACAAAAATTATGTGAATCCTCAAGTCTTTATATTTTTCTAACTGGATAAAAATAACTTAAATTATCCAGGAAAACATTCCAGGCTGCAGCGATAAGTGGATACGGATCAGTGGATGGTTTTAAAAAAAATTAATGTCATTAAAAATGATCAGATAGATAAAAGTGTGGCTTCTATATCTTCTCGCTGCAGATGAGGTGTGCCCTCCAGACTGGGACGGTCTTATTTGTTGGCCTCATGGCTCACCTGGGCAGATTATGAAGGTTCCCTGCCCAGCTTACATCTATGACTTCAATCACAAAGGTTAACAATCTTTCTCTTCTGTACCATCACCAGCAATGAGTCTGAATGTGAAACGCTGAAGGCAATGATAAATTCAGAACCCTCTCTTTGCTGATATTCGGCAATGCAACCACTTTTAAGCCTGGCACTTTGTGCTAAAGTACCTCCTGAAATCTAAAAAGCAAAATTTGGATAAGATTAATGTTTTGCTCTTTTTGTTATTTAATGGGTTTATCTACAAAGGGAAAAAAACACGTAGCACAAAATTGCATTAAGCCTAAAATAATTGGATTCCATAAAAGTCTTTTGAAGACATTTATGCAGCTTTTCTGTCATGCTGTGTGTGACAAAACAAAGTACTGGAATGACTATTTAATTAGACAATAAGCTACAGTAAAGTGAAAAAGTATGCTCTCCCATCAAGATTTATCCTTTTTTTTTTTTGGCTGATTGTCACACTTAGATGTTTCAGATCATTAAAATAATATTAGATGAATATACCCTCGACAAACACAAAAATGGATCTTTTTAAAACACATTTTCCGATATAAAGGAGAAAATTGTATCCATATCAGTGATGAAATAGTGAGAAAAAAACCCTGTAAGGGTTTAATTTTTTATCATAGCACAAATAAATCTGCTATATAATTTCACATTAACCAACTCTGAATCTGCATCTGCACTAGGGAAGGTATTGTGTAAAATTGACTTTTTTAGTTTTATGTCACCAAAACACCCTAATGTGTTGCTTTGTTTCTTTGATTCATGATTAAAAAATCTTGGAATCTCTCGTGGCAGCGAGTCAGGGCTTCCTACTCAGCTCCTCCAGACTAGCGGTAGCAGCAATTAGTAAACACCTGGTGGAGCTGAGTCTGCTGAGCTCATCCAGACTATGTCTCAGTCAAACATTTCTAAGAATGGCTGCAAGCTGCATTAAGGCAGATCAGTGTTGTGATGACATGTCGAAACCGGAGTGTAAGAAAGAGCAGAAGCTTCTTAAAGAGACAGACGCCATAATTCTTGAGCGTCTGTCTCAAGGCTAATGCACTGCATCCTGATGCATGTTTGATGTATATGCATCAAACATGCATATGCATGCATATATGTTTGATGTATATGCAGCATTTTTATATCAACTGAAGGTAACGTTGTTACTTCATTGTGCAATAAGCATGGCAAAGACTAAGTGGCAGTAGTGACTTCTTTAGTAATTTCAATTAGGTGAGAAGCACAGCTAAACAAAAATGGGATGAAAGAGAGCATTTATAGTTAGCCTCATCAACAGCTCAGATAGTGGCTTTGTCTGAGACAGATACGAGGTTAAGCACTGACTGACAATAAACAATGGAGCAAGTAAAAAAGCAGATAAAAGCAAACAAAAAATATATTTTTTTATAGTTTTATGTACTTATTCAGACATGGATTTTTCATTCTGTACATCAGATTTTGTTACTTTTAAAGCACTTGTCCCCAAATGCCAAAAATGTTTGAATTGAAGATGTGTAGGCAGTCTCTATGTTGCAAATGTTCTCTGGGAATGCACTGACTCGAGTCCATGTCTGCAGGACACGCTTACAGGAGGTGTGATGTCAACGGTTCCTGGGTCTTCGTGGAGCAATGGAACAAAACGTGGACCAATTATTCAGAGTGTCTACGGTTCCTTCAGCCCCTCAGAGATGAGGAAGCAAGAGCAAGTATTAATGTGGAATATAAAGATAATTTTTGTTAATATTGTCATTCAGAGAGCCTGGTGATTGCTCAACCCTTCAACAAAAGCTGCACCAGTGTTCACAGTTCATATGTAAAGCATCAGTTCTCTTTTTTTCTCTTTCATTGCATGTTAGAAGAAAAGCAAATCTGTCTAAATGCACTCTTTCTTTTCTGTGATGAAGTACCAAGTACCAAAGAAACAAACAAACTGTTCACAAAAGCATCGTAGCAAGAAACATTAAAATATGAAAGCTATGACCTAATCAAAAACTGATGAGGCAAAAAGAATAATCACAAAGACAGTCAGCTCCTTCACTCCAGTAAACAGGCATCATAGGTTGTTTATTCATCAAACCTTGATGATCTGTGATGAACTACGACGAGGCTTTCTGGGAAATCTGAATTACAGCTTGGATGGGTGGATATTTTGGTCAGCTTTGCTGCTTAATATGCAGTAAATAACACTCTACCATTATTAAGCACTTTATAAAACTTAGATTCGAAATAAACAGTTGACTATGTGAGTGGAATTCAATGTATTTATACAGAAATGGGAATGCATCTTATATGTTATCTTTCTTTCTATGATAAATAAAAATAATATAACAGGGAAAACATCATATTGTTTCCAGCAGCAGCTCAGATGAAAAGTATCATAGTTAAACTGAATGGCATCAAATATATTGTTTCTATGAAGAGTAAAAAACTGAAAACATCAAGTTAAAAGTTGGAAAAAAACCCAGGAAGTAATGGAAAACTGGGGAGTAGAAGAAGAACGTAGCTGCTTGAGTATTTTTCATTTGTAGTGACTCAATAACACATTTAGGTTTCTGAGCTTCAGCTCAGCGTTGTCAGTAAAATAATCAAATTTTTATTTTTTTTATTTTACAAATTTAATTTTTATTAGGTAGAACACACTTAACCTCCATTGACTTGATTGAAAAGCAAGTTATTTTGGTGTTTAAACTTAATTTCCTTACATTTTTAATGGTTTAAACAGAAGAAATACATTTCTGAAGAAGAAAAAGCATGACACAATAAGGAGAAAAAATAAATAACAAATGAAAGAATTAGATTTTTATTTTGTGTTTTTGATTCTTTCTGAATATGGAAATATTTTCTGGTGTTTGCTCATCAACAGAAAGGCTTTTGACTGATACATGAGGGGCAGAAGAATTACATTAGGATGAATAGAGAAGTCTGCTGAATTTATAGTGTTTTCTTTATAACTTTGTAATATTTCTGTTTTTATTATGTAAAGCACCTTGAACCGCCTTGCTGCTCAAATGTGCCATACAAATAAGCATTGGTTTGATTTAGATTTTTGATAAAAAGACCCAACCAACATATTTCTTTCCTGCAACGATTAAATTAAACAAAGACAATCACAACAAAATACCTCCACTTTTATACCAGCTGTGTTCAGCATTAACTTTCTGCCTTTTAAGTTGTGTTTTAATGTTTTCACACTCAGTTTGACAAAGCAAAAAGCAAAATACATTTCTAGCATAATAGAGCTAGTGAAAATAAAAGGTTCCACATCCTTTGTGGACATGTAAGCTTTCATGTAGGTGTTGTGCTTTGTGACTCAGTGAGAAATTTTAAGGCTTTGTGCCTTAAATGTCATCATCAGATGGTGTGACTGAAGGTCCGTGGCACTCTCATCCATTTGGTTTTAACGCCACACTTCACTGCTGATTTGGTACTTGAACTTCAAATCACTTTTTTTTTTCTCGACTTCTGAACGCTTGGTTTCACTGCTTCTCTTAAACTGAAACAGTTTAAACACTTTCATTTTGACTGTCATTTATTTATTTGCTGAAAATATAGATTCTGTGGATAAAATGAAAAACAGACAAAGCAGAAATGCTTTTGGAAGATCATGTTTTCCACCTTTTTATATTCAGTAAGCTGCACCAGCAACCATGGTGCCCGGAGAATATAATCTGCTATAAATAAATATCTTTAGGGAAAGAGATGGAGCCTCCTTTTGACTTTATCACCAACATCTTTCAGCCTATTTTCCTCTGACCATTGGTTGGAAAAACAGGCTATTTCAGTTTTCAGACCATTTTTAGGCTTATTTGGACATTTTTATTTTACTGTGCTTGTGTAAGACTTGCTTAAGACTGTCTAGACGGTCCTGTGAGACATGCTTGTGTGTTTTCTATAGCAGGAAACTAAACAGCATTTTTTCTTTCTTCCTGCATGTTCACAGCGAGACTTCTTTGAGCGGCTGTATGTCATGTACACCACCGGCTACGCTGTGTCCTTCAGCTCTCTGCTAGTGGCCATCATGATCATTGGATACTTCCGGTAAGAAAATACTTCTTGTATTGTTATAAACTTGTTAATGACTAGTTAAAATGATCGCAAACTAATTTGCTGCACAGATTCTAGAACTACAAATACTTGGCAAAAAGTGACAGTTTGAGGTCTTTTGAAACAATTGCATCATTTAATCCTCGACAGCTCTTCACTTCGCAAGTTATCCGACTGTTTTGAAAAGTTTGTTGACAACGGTGACAGAAAAAAAAAAGGTATGCGTTTGCTCACAAGTCTCATATGTCTGAACCAGCTGGTGGAAATAAAAGCAGGTGAAAAATAACAATAAACTGGCTGACATTTTAAACCTTTGGGGATTCAAAACTGACAGTATTTGTGTTTTCACTGTATGAGTCACTCACTCTCAACACAAAATATGGACTGTAGTTTGTTATTTTAACAATTTTTGAGAAGTCCTTTTCAGCAATGCCTCTAAGGTGGCAAGGGGTGGTTTGATCGTTAACATTATGCCTCTATTCAGTTATTCTGCACACATTTTTCACAATGTAGACTTTCCACAGTTTCATCCAAGCGCTTGATATGAAAAGCCACAGCGTCTTCAAAAGCACCAAGGGAACAGCACAAATCAAGGAGCTCTCCAAACAAACTCAAGGACGAAACTGTGAAGAAGTGCAGCTTTATGTTTGCTTGTAAACATGAAGAAAATGAGAAAAGCCTTCAGGGCCCATTAACTCTGTCTTTTGGGAAATGGAAGAAAATCCAACAAACACCACAAATGAACAGAGAAATTCACTTAAAATGAAATGCTGGAAGAAACAAGTCCTTCTTACACTTCACCAAAATGGATAAATATAAGTATGAATGGCCAGATTAGATAATTTAGTTTGTTTGTCAATCAGAACAAGATATTTAAAGACATTTTCTAACAATAGTTTAGAGATAAAGCCATCATTTCCAGTGATGAGGCAGGAAAACTGTGTGAGATCCCACTGGATGTTTGTAGGAGCTTTAAATGTCAAAACACAATGGATTATAGAGCAGATGAGTGATATTTGTTTTCTGTTACATCACTTCCAAAAGCACTGTTTGCACTCAACCCTGTGTTGATCTTCAAATAGATGCTGCTGTGCATTGTGGGATATGTAGTGTGGTTGTAATTCACAATACATAACCAGCTTGCAGGCATTTAATGATGTGTATATTTCCAGTCAAAGTAAACATGTTGGTAAAAATAAGAGTTGCTTAAACCTAAATCTGCCATGTGTATGAATAATTTGAGCTACATCACAAACCCAGACATTTATTAAAACCTTGTAATTAACACCTAATAGATTCCTGTACCTTGTTAAAATAATCACCTTTCATTTGTTTAATGTTGTGACATTGTTTTAAGGAAGTTTCTCTTTTAGACTGTAGAATATGTGTATTTCCAGATTTAAAAAACAATCATAGCACTCTAGAAATGTTTGCATGTTTCACGTAAAGGTTTTAAACTGAACCTTTTATTCTTTAAAGGTTCAATATAAAATTTTAACCAAAAATCCTATGAGTGCTTCAAACTACTTCTCAAGACTCGGGCATATACTAGAGGCAAGAAACCATGTTTGAATCAAGAGATTTAGATGTAAAAATGTGCCAGAAATAAAAAACAAGACAAAATCGACACTTTTTAATTTTTCACCTTGAGTCACATTTGTTTGCTGAAGTTCACGAAAATATGAGCCTGAAAATATTGTCACAAAATGTGTCTAACACAACAAAGTCTGGTTACTGACTTATTTTTATTAACATTCTAATGTGAAAAATCCTTGAAAAACTTCTACATACACTTTTGACTTACTACCACACATTTTATTGTCATTCACACAAACATTCATAAAGTCGTTCGAATAATTTCCTCCTGAAAACTAATCATAAAACAACCATGACCTTACAAGGTTTGGAAAAGGCCTTTTGAATCTTTTCACATTTTACGAGTCTATAACTACAAACTGTAACATGCATTTTATTGGGATTCTTTGTGACTGACAAAAGAATCCCAAACACAACTGTGCATAATCGAGGAAAAAAAGAGAAAAATTCTACAAGTACAAACACTAGACTTCAGTCAAACCTGATTACTAAATTGAGTCGGTTTGTTAGCAGTTTAAATTTGACTTTTCTCTGAAGTTTGGTTATTAAAAAAAAAAAAAAAAAAGGCGTCGTAAAAACCAAGAAACAGAGCAAAAAGGTGGGGGAAGAAAGTTATGGAGAGTTTAGAGCAGAGTTAGGTTTAGAAACAATATCCCAAGTTGTACATTTTTCAGTTCTCTTCCTTATTGGAACAGTGTGACACAGCAGCAAAAATAAATATTTATCCACCTAAACTGACAGGCCAGATAAGCAGAGCCGTAAACTGAGAAGCAGAAAAGAGACTTTTGGTAACTGAAGTTTGAGACTCTGTTGTCAAGACAACCATCAGCACGCCAAAAAGTTGTCCTTTACCAAATAATCAAATATGGAGAGTTTAGCGTAAAATGATCAACACTACAAAAAATATAAAGTACTAACACAGTACATTATACTGTTCTAGTATAAAGTACATATTTTTCCACTTACACAAGACACTATGGATGTTTTAAAGTAAAAAAATCTGTCAGCGGAACTTCTACTTTTTAAAAATTTACAAGAATTATTCACTTATAACGAGTTTATTTACCTTGATAAAATGTTACTTTGAAGTTATTTTGTCATATTTTAAGTTTGCTCAGGTATTTGCACTAATTAGACAGAAACTAGACAAAAAATACCTGATAGTATTTTGTAGTGAAAGTGTGAATTCTCATTTAAGTTTCTCAAAAAAACATGTAATTTTTTAGAAAACCTTTTCCAAATACCTTTAGATGCTTTTGGAAATGTATAATGAAAGCTTATCTTATCTTGGCAGATAAGATTTATCTATAAAAACTTGGATCTTTCTAAAATAAATCTTCTTTCAAGTTCTTGATTTGTGAATTTAAATAAAAACAACTAATGTCAGAACGTTTAAATGCACAAATAATGTGAAATAAAGTACAAGAGCTTTCAAACTATGATGTAATTTTTTTATGATGAGATTTTATTTAAACACATTCAAAGATTTTAACCATTTTATTAATTCTTTTTTTTGCCTATTTTAGAGTAGGTGATATTTATCCCTCAATAAACTCTCCTGATTTGAATGGCAGCATCTTTGCGACTGATCTTTGAGTTTGTATCAGAAACTTCAGTCAAAAACATGCACACCTCAAAACAGGAATAAAGGAAGGTGATCAGACGTGCATTTCTGATAAAGACCACAGAGCATAAATTCTGCATGAGCTGCTGCTGCCTTTTCAAAGGGCCGTCAAGCCGCCTTTTGACACAGGTCTCACATCTGCCGTGTTTGACTCAACAAAGCAACGTATAAATCTTTGATCTTTACAAACCTCTTACAGTATTCATTGCTGTTTGCCAGTTTCCTATTGTAGTGTGAATATTCCCTCGCCACCAATGCAAAGCTTTACTTCAATTGCAGCACAATATCCTGTGCAAGCTGTAAGTATAGTATAGTTTTGCCATTATTGGATGGATGTCAGCATTATAATTTCAGAAATAGATTGTGACTTTTTTTAACCTATTGGTCAAAATGATGGACAACCAAAACACCTAGCCTCACCTCTGCTTTTACTACACTTCTGAGTCAAGTTGTAGTCTGTGATTGATATGGCGATTAAGAAGTCACATTTAATGTCATACATTATCACAAAGGATCGAGCAAAGCAGTGTGCTTCTGCTCTCCATGAAGGCAGCGGGAAATAATTTTACACACTTTGCATTAATATTCTTGAACAGCAAATTGAAGTCTGCAATTGACTTCTTTTTTATTCTTTATGTTTTGGAAGGGGTTCATTGACTAATTATTTTTTGCAAAATTCTTTGCAAATATATTTAAAGCAGAGCCACAAAACTGTGAGATCCTGGAGGGACTGAATTAGATTTTTTAAGAATAATCTAGATTTTCCTGACTATTTTCAGCTCTCCTACCAGTTCTAGCATCTCTGCCACTATAGAAATGCTCTTGGTGTGTGTATCAGTGAAGGAAGATCCCCTTCTACTGGCGGAGCATGAATGCATGAAGCACACATTTTGCATTCAACCAGGCCTTATTCACAACCTGCGGATGTACTGGGATTTTCATACACAAGTACTTCTCATGTTTACTGGAAATGGCCAGAAAAAGTGAAAAAAATACAGTGAGCTGTGAAAATCACACCATTTGACACTCATGCCTGTGAAGAGCAGGAAAAACGAGTTTAGAATTTGAACAGTGTCACAGAAATTGGACATTAAACACATTAGAGAAATTTCCCTGGTCTGAAGCGGTTTGATTTTAGGGTCTGAATTTGGTATAACAACTTGAAAACATGGACCCATGCTGCCTATTATCAAGGGTTCAGGCTGGTAGTGGTAGTGTAATTGTATGGTGGGTGCTGTTGTGGCATTTTTTGGGTTCCTTAGAGTAATAGGATAATTTACCACTTCAAAAACCTTATATCATGTCAGAGTAGTTTCTAAAACTTGGTAGCAAGTTTACTGTACTGAAGTGGTCTCCATGGTTACCAAATCTCATCTGCTCACATATCCTTATAGTCTGAAAACATCTTACATTTATGTATCTAAACATTAGACCTTAAAAAGTTTTAAATTCATTGAGCAGCTAGTAATAAGTTTACTAGCTGGCTTAATCACAACTCCTAAATTTATTTATTCCTGTCTAATCTCAAATTTTCCAAGTAGTTTAAATTCTTGCATTGACTCAAAACTTTGAGTCATGCGCACACATCTTCACGGTTTGCGGCAGCCGTAGCTGCTGCTAGCCAGTTTACTAGCAAGAGTAAAGCTAACTCGCATTTTTACATCCGTGTTGGCTGTGTGCAAATGTATTGACAGTTGGCTGGACAATGTTTGTATTTGTCATTGGCTCACTTTTGTTGCGAACCCATGCAATTTATTTATTAGGTCTTAAATTACATTTGTGGTGGTCTTAAAAAGGTCTTAAAAAGTTGTAAATTTGAGTGGATGAAACATGCAGAAACCTAGGATTTGTGCCAGGAAGAGCAGCACATCTTCCTGGCACAGGAAGTGTGATTCATGGATGCAAATAAGGCAGGTGTACCTAATAAAGTGGTGAGTTCATGTTGAGTCTTCATTAATAATTCAGACTATGATGGATTGGAAAAAGGCCACATCCTATTCTCTTTCTAAAGAATAAGTGCATCCGTTTGTTGCGCAGCTATTTCACCCTGAAAATGAATGTTGCCAATTAATCTTTAAAAGCTCAAAATTCAAACGACAGTCATGCCTATGATGGGTTTATGTGAGCCTCTGATTGCAGCTGTATACTGTTGAATAGTAATTAGCCCATCATTGCTAATTAAGGACTGCAATCAGGTTTTAGTCATTTTTTTTTTTTTTATGTGAAAGCCTTCATTGTAAACATTGTCATCTTCAGCCCTGAAAATGATGAGTGGGCCACTCATTGAATCGGAGTTGGCTCTGCTCTTTCATGCTAAGTGAGAGCAGCATCAGCAATACAGGAGCTGGTTAGAACGATAAACCTGTCGGTGCCTGATACCTCACTTCTGCAGTCACTGAGAGCAACAAAGCAGCCTTTAAATCTGAAGTGTGTGGAGTTTCTCTGTTGGCTCCTATTGTATAAATACTGCAAGAGCAACAACGTGTCAAAGCTGAGTCCCATATGTACAATAAGTTGGCTTACGGTGTCCCTGACAATTTCTTCCTCCCTAGTTTATCTTGCATTTTTTTGCATTGAAAAACTGAGTTGCATCCTTGGGCTGCAGCTCTCGTCAAGGTAGTGCTGGATTACTGAAAAGCTTTTTACTGTATGAAGGGAGCTGATCTGATGTACAGCAAATACTTATGTTGAAGCCGAGGTGGACCTTATGTGAGAGACCGTTTAGGTTGTATTTGACCAAAGAATCTGCATATATTCCTTTTTTTTTTTTTTTTTTTTACCACTTGTTATTACAGAGTAAAGAAAATAATTTCTAAATATCTGATACATTTCATGGCTTTTAGTTGGAGTTCTTGGTCATACAACTGTATAGAAAGCCTGTAAAAGCATTTATGTTACTTTTGTATAATGTTCCTGGTTTTTCAGCCCTACATACTTATAATGGAGAGCTGAAATTAGTTATTTGTTTTTCCATAACGATTAACCTTAACTTCTCTGATCCCGGCAGGCGCCTTCACTGCACCAGAAACTACATCCATATGCACTTGTTCGTTTCCTTCATGTTGCGGGCTGTCAGCATTTTTGTAAAGGACAAAGTTGTCTATTCGAGTGCCGGATTGCAAGACTTTGACTCGGCCCTGCTGGATAACCTGAAAACAGTTAGCATTTCATCACTCGACAAGTCCCAGTATGTAAGTATCAAGTCGTCTTCTTGAACATTTTCTTGTAAAATTCGTTTTAAAATTGCTCAAATATTCATGTCCTTGTCATGGCTCTCTCGTAATGAGAAACCAGGTAAAAGGACAATGTCTGTGTTTTCTGTAGCAGCACAGAAAAACAGATTCTGAACTTGACCTGATTTTAAAAAGAAAAAGCAGATTTGGCAGGTGTGGCAAAGAAAGTAAGAGCGCTCCAGCTGCACACTCTGGTGTATAACTACAGTTGTCAAGCTCCTCTTATCATGTCTGTCAAATTGCTAATTAGAGCTTGTTAAACTCTTGCTACTTTATCAGGAACAAGACATCAGAAAGTATAATATTGTGTGCTAATCACTTTGCATGAATATTTATGTTAACGTAATGTATATAATTATTTTTTATTTTTTTTTACTTTATTCAGTTTAGAAGTGTAGCTTTCTCTAATAATTATCTAATAATTATCTGAACCTCTGTTTAAAATGCACAAATGTTTTGGGTTTCCTTTCATTGGCTTATTAAAATCAGAATCATGAAGCATAGATATATAAACTTTAGAGGAAATAAAATAAGAATAAAGGAACTTCCATGCTGTTGAGCAAAGACCTTAAAGATTTGGCAGCATGTGGAGACAAGGATAAATATAACTGCATATATTCTGCATACTAATGAAAGCTAAAGGGTTTCTTTATTTGATCTGGCAGCAGGAGCATATCTCACACATTTAAGTGAACACAAACTCAGATTCCAGCATGCTGGCCCTGTTTCTGTTAACATATTAAGAGCAAAGGGCCATAGAGAGAAAAAAATGCATAGCATGATGAAAAGATGTCTGCAAAATTGGTCCAACCATACATTTATTCATGTATCTAATGTTGTTTTTCACCTGTTCAAATGTTGTTTAATCATTTACAATCTGCACACAGGAGTAAGTTTAATTTGACCAAAGCTAAGTGTAATTATTGGCATCATCTGGTAATCTGCAATTTAAATGCAATCACTTTAAGACACTGAAACATAAAAGTTGCTTAATTTAATGGTTTTGATTATAAAGTGTGATTCGAGAATTCAAATAAAATTATATTTTGATTTTATTCAAAAAGAAGTTAATTGGATAATTCTCACTTTTTTAATGGGTCACAAATGTGACGACAGGGTTGTTGTAAGTCAAAGCAAGAAAGTAATATTTTAATTTTAAAAACGTGTAAAAAGTATTGATTTATGTTATGTAATCTCAGATCTACAACATGCTGAGAAAAATGAGTGGTTGTTTGCCATTTTTCATTGTTGCAAATCTTTTCTCCAACGTCAACCCATACATACATGGAATAAATCAATATCTTCAATGACAAATGGTGATATCCAACCGCAGTGGATTTACAGAGTAGTCTGACTTTGGCATTTCTGAGTTTGTAGAAGCAGAATAAAAGCACACTTTACCGTTAAAAACCTTTTCCTCCATTGTATGCTATTGTACTTGATATTTGTATTTCACATGGAGTAAAATTCAATTTGTGACTCAGAAAATCTCCTCATCTTTATTAGATAAAGTTGACAACAACCTATTTAAAAAACTGTGCACACTCAGCATTCTGCACTGTGAAAGTAAATAAAAAGCAAACAAAATACAGCTTGGAGTTTTGTTTTTTTTTTGAATTTCTGATCTGTGATTTAAAAAAAGTTGAACCAAGACGGCTCAGATTATTTATTGAACTTTGACTGTGTCACTATTGATTTAGAGCAACATACACCTGAAGGTTTGCTGCACTTCCATTAAAAGACATGTTAGAAAAATAAAGATGCATACTGAGGTGATGTATCTGCACCGCATGTATTTACATGGAAAGTCAATATTTGTAACCATCTGGCTTCAACTGTTATACATTATAGATAAGATGATGAGATATGTCATCTGGGGAAGCTCAGAGTGCAAAGAGTGTTCAATAAAATGAATTAATTAAAGGTGGTTTGTCATCGGATCTCGACGCCTAATGGACTTTTCTCTGTGGAGGATATCAGAGCATGGATGGATGGATGGGTGGATGGGTGGATGGGTGGATGGATGGATGGATGGATGGATGGATGGATGGATGGATGGATGGATGGATGGATGGATGGATGGATGGATGGATGGATGGATGGATGGATGGATGGATGGATGGATGGATGGATGGAGTTACTGTAAGACAAATGCCTGTCATGTATCTAGAAGACCACAATTGTGTCTACAATGCTCTAAACATGATTTTTATAAACAAACTTGCGACATCCGGGTTTATGTAGAAGAAAACACTCCATATTTGTTGCTGATGCTTATTGGCTACAATAGCCTTACAAAATAATTACAACTCAATTTTTATTTCGTCTTCATTTAAAGCATTGGTTACCGAACATTTTTGCAGACACGCAGAGTTTAAAGTACTCACTAGTAGTAATAAAATGCTTTGGTCTCCCTTTTATATTCCAGCTTGAATTTATGAGTTTACTTTGTTCACTTGTGTAGCTTTTTTCATTCATATGCTAATTTATACAGCAACGCTTTCCCACTTTGCAATCAGATGGTTTGCTCTCTTGGGCTCACCTGTGGTGCAGGAGCTGTTTGTGTGCAGTAATGCGGTCAGCTGATGGATGTGTCAACACAAAGGCAAAACAAGTAAGCTGCATGATAATGAGCACAAATCATATGTGACAAGTCTGAATGCCCTGTCGCCAGATCGGCTGCAAGGTGACGGTGCTGTTCTTCATCTACTTCCTGGCCACCAACTACTTCTGGATCCTGGTGGAAGGCCTCTACCTGCACAGCCTCATCTTCATGGCGTTTCGCTCAGACTCCAAGTACCTCTGGGGATTCATATTCATTGGATGGGGTGAGGAGCAAACATGTAATTTCTTACACCACTTTTACCACAAAATCATAAATGTTTCCTCTGCTGGCACCTCAGCCTCTTGCAAAGTATATTCTTTAAAATACAGGTTGAATTTGGTTCAAATTTAGAAGACATTTTAACAGCTGTGTAACCCAAATAGAAATATATATATATATATATATATATATATATATATATATATATATATATATATATATATAGTTAAAGAAGATGTTTTTAGGTCTTCCTCATGAAACAGAGAAGCTTAAAGTAAGTTCAAGTTGTGTCTTAATGAGATAAAATGACTCTTACTGAAGATAGGAGAAGAAACGGCACATTTTAGATGAAAATCAAAGTAGAAGAAGGCTCTGATGGTACATTTGTGCCAGGGGACCTGAATAGCCTGCTAATATCTTATAGAGCTTCCTGCTCTGACATTATCTAAGTTGTTGGATTTCTCTATAATTGAATGGAAAAAGTTCAGTAGAGAAAAAGACAATTGGGAAACCGAGTTGGGCTTTAACAACTCATTTTAACATGGCCTGTCTGATCCAATGTTTTTTTAATTCTGGAAATAAGCAAGAGACGTGCATTAAGATAGACAATTTTATATTAAATCGTTGCCTTTTATGTTGTTTTTTGTTGTCAGTTCAAATTTGTTTTGGTGCACACTGACTGATTGCATCCCATTTGCAGAATCAACATTGTCAAATGTTTTGATCCATTCAAGTTATTTGAAAGTAATTTAATAACATTTAATAGCTTCCAAAATGATGTGTGGACCGGTTAAATATTTGCACATTTTATTCCGTTAGTAGTTTAACGTTTTATTTCATTTGGTTTCAGCTTTGTTTCTTTATTATCATAGATTTCTCAATTTAGTTGTCTTTTTCTTTGTGGAAAATTATTATGGTTTGTATTAATCAGTCCTGTTCTCTTTTTTTTCTGCTAGCTTCAACTTGTATTGTATGAGTACTACTGTTACGACCCGGCTCGGCCAGGGGAAAGGGCAGTAACATTAAAGAAACCTAGGTGGTAAGGTTTAACAATTTACAGGTTTATTGTTTGGGTTTTGACAAAAAATAAAAAGGTAAAAATGTAGGGACTTACAACAAAATGTACTAAATAAAACAAAAATCCACAAAACAATCAGAGTTGTAAATCAAAGATCTTAACCAAACAAAAATGGACTTTCAGTACAGGTTAAACAAAAACAAACTACAAATCTCTAACAGAGATGCAAAGATCCCCCACAGGGACAAGACGAGTTAGCAAGAGCTAGCAAAAGCTAACAAAAACTATCAGAGCTAATAAAATAAGTTTACAGCAGTCACCCAAACACCCAACAAAGCAGCGAGCTGTCTGAACAAAGAATCAGCCACGCCTTCTCCCTGGAAGTCCTTGGTTTTTAAAGGGGAGGCCTCTTCAGGGATTGGTGGAGCTGGCAATTGGTTAGCCAATTGCTGTAGGCCTCTGGGAGTGGCACAGGAAGACAGGGCTGCATCCACTTCCAAGTGGAGTCAGTCTGATTAGCCACTGCAAAAAAACCCCAAATAAACACAGAAAAGGCCACTGGCCGTAACAACTACATATATATCATGACTAAGAAAATAGCAGAAGAAAGAAGTTGCCTAAAACTCTGCTCTCTGATGCTTGGTGGTCGTTAAGATTTTAATTTGTTAAACAAGGCTTTACAAATGGATCATAAGCAGACTGATATTGAGAACTTAAAGGTAGTCATAAATGTATGTTGTCAAAATAAAACTTTGACAATAAAGATCACAAATCCTCAACAAGTCACAATATTATCAACAGAATATAAATAAAAAGAGAACCAAGCAGCATGAGTAGCTGTATGGGAACTTTGTAATAAACAGGATGATCTGAAAATAAAAAACATACAAAAAGGTTTTCCTCTTGCTTTAAAAACGTAGCACTTTGCTTTAAATAGTGTAAAATTTAAACAGTGTGGTCAAAGGAAGCTGCAGCAGCCAAATTAGCCTCTCTTTCACTGTAGAGGTTGTTAAAGATATTTAGATTGTGAGGGAATCAACTGAATTGATCGGGACTCTGATCCTATCCAAAGGATGTCCAGAGAAAGGCGACACCACAATCTGATAATGGACCAAAGTAAAACATTACAATCAGGTATTTCATTTTATAACATGAATATACATGGCGTTTATATTTTGAAAGAGACCCAAAAACAAACAAAAATAAAATTTTTCAATCAGCTGAAAATCCTCTGAACATTCATTTTATATTCTGTTTGGAATGAGTTAGAGAATGAATTATTGTGCAGCACATTCAGAACTAAAACCAGCTGATCAAACAGGAGCTCTGCTTCGGTTGCTAGGTAACGGGCTGGGTTTTTCTGGGTTGCTAGGTAACGAGCTGGGTTTTGCTGGGTTGCTAGGTAACGGGCTGGGCTATGCTGAGGTTACTAGGTGAGGGGCAGCGCCTGCTTTTTGTGACATTACATTTTTGAAACCGGTATTTTCTTTCACAACAAAAAAAAAAATTAATTTATTGTTAAATTTTTTTTTTCTTTTTTTGTTTTTGAGTTGTTTTTAGAAGCAGTCAAGACCAAAATGGAAGCATATAATTCAACAAAAATTTTCATATTAGGTCCCTTTTAATGATTTTATTCTCATTCATTTTTATACTATATTCATCAGATTCCTTTCTTTGAAGCATGTCATTAGGTAAGAATATATTTTCAACTAATAAGACTGGTACAAATTACATATGATTTACAACAGCTCAATTTAATAAATGCACTATTTAGTGAGAGCTTATTCCTACTTTTCTATGCATATTTACACATATCTTGGATTTTCTCTTTTAGAGTTTTGCTCTGAGTTAATTATTATAGAGTTATCGTTATTAGTCTGGTTGTTTCTTGGACATTTTGTTGCCTCGGCAGCCCTGCAGTTTTGTTAACTAAAACCTATTAATTTCATCATCCACCTTCCTCTAGAGCTGTACCTGCCTTTCTCATCAGCACCACTTCAGATGACACTTTCTAAAAACATTGCTGCATGACACCAATAGTCTTACAACAACTCATTCTCCCAGAAGTGCCTTTGAATTATTGCTTCTTATTCTCAAATGCATGTGCCTCACTTATAGGCCGGAAATCATTTCTTTAAAGAAAATGACACTTCAAGCTGTTTTCTCAGTGAAAGCCTATGGCAAAGACATTGTGTTTTTTTTCCAGCATATAGCTAGCAGTTTTGCTGACATGATGAAAGGAGCTTCAGGCAAAGCATATTCTAACCGAGGAAGATATTTTATTAGGAAAATGTGTGAAAGATTTCCCTGCCAGCATAAAAATCTACTCTAAAAAACCAACAGTGGTTCTTTACTTTCATGTGCTTTTGGACCTCAATAGTTTCTACGTGCAAAAGAAAATTTCAGAACACCTGCAAGTGTCTATTGAATGGTCAGTGACACTTAAAAACTTCGGAAACACTTATATACGAATCGATAAGATCAAATTGTGTCTCTCCATTTGCTTCTGTTCTCAGTGCTAGTAAGCCCTTCTGACCTAATTTCTCTAGCTGGAGCGATAGATAAAATAAAGCATTTAATTCGGATGTCTGCAGCTAACAGAATAGATGCCGACAAATGGGGGGAACCACTTGTCAGTCCATTAAAGTTTAATTTAAAAACGGTGTTAATGTTTAGACGGGTTTCTTATGAAGATAATGGAGGAGGATTTGCTTCAGAAATTCTTATCACATCTGCTGTTTGGACTTTTGATTACACAGCTAAAGTAGTTTCCGCTGAATAAACAGCGTTAGTGATGACAGTGTAAGTGAATAGATATGTTAAATTTTGCTTTATAGCCTAAATTTATGGTAACTGATCACACTTTACCTCAGACTTCTTTTTGTTTTTAGAATAATTTAAATGATTTATGGAACAACTGCATCTATAATTTTGTAAACAGTTCCGTAAACCCTAAATTCAGTTTGATGTGATTTATTTCCTAATTTGTTTGAAGTTCATCCAAAAGTCAACTATGTTAAGCGTGCTTTAAATGTATTATCAAATCTACATGAGCAATCTGATAATATAGTTAAAAACAAAGCAGCAGATGTATGTAGCTTTTAGCACCGACTTCTGTATCATCTTATTTCACATTTGTTGTTTTTTTTTTTGCTGATCATTTTGTGATGATTTCCTCGTGTGTAAAGCTGATAACACTTCCCAGCTTTATCTCATCATCCACCCAATTAGGCACAATTTTTTCTCCCCATTTTCTAATAATGAATGGTTCAATTTGAAAAGCCAAAAGGAGAGCTGCAGTAATTACAGTTATCTGGTCAGATTCAGATTTCCTAAAGCTCAATCCTGCTGATTCTGACTCGTCTCCAACATCTCTAATCTGCAGCGGGGATCTGACAATAGACCTCTCCACTTCATGCTAAATTGTACTAGAGAAAGACATGGAACCCTCATACTTATTGATCCATCACAGCACATCACATCAGTGTGCATGAACGTGGATATGCATTATTGATTAATACCAGTCTTTTAAATCCCCAGCAAGAGAGTGAAAATAGTTGCAGCACAAGAAGAACCACTGATTTTCCCATTTTTAAAAGCAAATTACATCTTTGAAAGACATGTTATACTTTTAAAAGATTATGTAATTTACTAAAACCAGGTGAAGCTGTCAATGACATTTGTACACTTGCAAAATAATAAAATAAACATTTAATCCTCAGAAGAAGAGGAAATAAGAGAGACCTGGAAGCACTATAAGCAAAATTTCCGAGCATTGATTGGTTAAGAGGTGGTGCATTCACAGTCTCGATCTCTGATCTGGAAACTTTAGACTCCCAGCATAACGGAGTGAGAGACACATGCAAATAGTGAGTCAGGCTTGTGATACAAAAAAAAATCCTTGAACTAAAGATGAAATTACTCATCCAGTTCTGCAGGACAGGTCTCAATATTCATGACCTAATTTTGTTATTTGGAACTTTTGAAACAAAAAGGAAAAAAGCAGTTTGGTCCTTCAGAAAAATTATTTTGTACAACATAAGCCCATCTGAAATTGAAGTGCTCCAAAAAATGAGAAGAGACAAAAGATTGCCATATAAAAAGAGTAAATGAGATTTACACAGACAGAAAACATGCTAGTGTAGAAGAAAAGAGTGCGAATAACAATGAAATAAATCAAAACATACACAAACAAGGTCAAGACAGTGACCTTGTTTGTGTATGTTTTGATTTTGATTCAGGGTTTAGTCACTAAATACTGATCAAATCCCTGATAAAAATCCCAAAGCGCTTCACAAAGAGAATATATACTTAAACGTTATTAAAATTAGACATTTTAAAAAGACAACGAGTGTATCAAATGATGGAAATAATTATAAACAATTGCATGCATATTAAAAAATTATCCTAAAAAGATAGATTGATTAAAGTCCAAGATAATATAAAAAGAAAGGAAGCTCTTTACATGGTTCAAGTTCAGCTTTCCTCTGATTTTTTATATCTGATCCTTGGAACTATAAGCAAAATGTGGCTTAATCATGTCAATGCTTGAGTTAAAGTATCTGGCTGTAGTAATTATTTAGGACAGAGCTTGAATAGAGGCCCTTGAAAATTAAAGTAAAATCTGTCCTAAAATGAACTTGTAACTAGACATTTTCATCTGTGTGGAGCATGAGAAGAAACTGTTGGTGAAATAAACAATAAGTCTTAGTTACACAAAGAATTATGGTTCAAGTCTTAAACAAAAAATGTTGCCTTTGTGAATTTAGTTAGGAAGTTATGCCTGTTTAAGTTCCTCCACTACAGCAGCACTGAGTTATTTTACAGCAAAGAAGTGACTACACTTGGTAATTTTATATATCATACAACTATGAAGCCTGGGAACTTCTTTACAGACACAATATACATGAGATCCTGCGGCATCCATGTGCTTTGATGGGTAGTAAAAGTGTGGAAATTGCTGTTTCTGCTGAAATGTGACTCGCGTCGGAGCTGCTGGATAGGAAGCACGTTTGTCACGTTGGCTGAGTGTGTAATAATTATATGTCAGCATAGCATCATTATGTGTTATTACATATACAGCCTTTCTGTCTCCGCAGCATTCTAGTACACCTTGTATCTGTTTTCTTGTGACATGAAGGAAATGCAATATGAAATCTGAGCTGGGAGTTGCATCGAGTTAAAAAAATAAATCCACTGAGTCACATCTTGTTTTGTACTTTCAGGTGTTCCTGCTGTGTTTGTCGCAATCTGGGCGATCGTCAGGGCAACGCTGGCAGACGCAAGGTGCACACACACAAATTGCATGAGTATTTATTTTGACGTTATTTGCATATTTTTGTCTGTCAAAATGAAAAGTGAAAAGATTGAACAATTAATTGTAATCAATGCAACATGTATTGATTAGCATGTATGAAAGAGAGAAAAGGCGACAGCACAATTACAGTCTAATTCATGTGACATTTGAGTCACCCGTGAAATCCAATTATACTCGCTTAATTTAATATGCAACACCGTTATGAACAAAAGTAGACACACAATGCAACAGGTGGAGGCACTGGAAATAATTGCTGTGGAAAGATGAAGTTAAATCTTAGTACTTCTCCCATCGCATGTTGTGAGCTACAGTTGATGAAAAGAGCATCCTTCCTATTGTTATTTACTGGGGAGAAATTATTCTGCTTTGGCGATGTGAGTGCTTCTCAAAGACCGTTCCTTTTCTCTTCATTGAAATGAACAAACAAAAAAAAAATCAAGAATCTGAAAGAAATTTCTGTCAAAAAGAAATGAAATACTTTAGAAAGGAAAAAGAAAATACTGTAAAGTTGAGTTTGGATCTGATATAAGGCACCACTTCAGTACAAAGCTACCCACCTGCTTACTGACACTCACTGGTAAAGATGTACATGAAGTCTTCCATTGAAATTAAATATTTGATTGCATTAACACACACACGCACACAACACACACACAAAGTTCAGAAAGAAAAATCAACCTTTAATTGATCATGAAAGCCAATGTGTCATATTTAACTTTTACTCATTCTGATTAATAATTAACCCAAAAAAGCTGAAGAGGAAAACCATTGTACCATCGCACATCAATCAGATGAATGTAACTTTATTTCCCACATTAATAAAAATGTTAATGTGGTCCCAGTAAATAAAATATGAACAATTCACCTTGTGTATTATCTCATAACTTCCTCCTGGTCATTACGGGTCTCAATGGTGCATCTCCTTGTGCGCAATCAAGTGTCTGCAGAGGCAGTTGTCATGAGTGTTTTGCCTCCAACAGATGACTTTCTATGGGGACTGTGATGTTGGTCTTAACCTCCCAAATAGTGGAAAGCATTAACCATGGTGTCCAGGTCTGAGAAGATGCTCAGATGCTCTCATGTCAATTATTCTTTTGATTTTAGTTACCTGTATTCTGTGCATGAAGTTGAAAATGTTTGTGCAGCTGCCCCTAGTGGTCAGGGGTGTGAATTGTACTCAGTCAAAGTGGCAGATGGCCTTTTGATTTTTCCTTCACTGTTTTCAAAAACTAGGTAAAGACGGTCAAGATTTGGTTAATGCAACCTCTGATATGGAAAGATATCGACCATTCATTTCAAGGCCAATCTCCAGGAACAATTTTTTCTTCTTCTTTTTTTATGGTGGTTGCTAGCGACATATTGATGTGCATTACCGCCATCTACTGTCCAGGAACTACTATGCTGCAACTTTTTGAAGCGTCCCTTTTCCAGCACACCTGAATCAAATGAATGGCTGATTAGTATGGAGGAATTCAAAGGCGCTAAACTCATGAATTAAGGGACGATACACAAAACTCCATTCTCTCCGGCTCACTGACAACCAGGAAGACATTTAATGCACATCTGCGGAATCACATATTACCTTTTCATCATCTCATTTTCATCGTCTCAGAATCCAAAATGTCTCTTCTTTTGCTTCTGGCTTCGAGCATTTATACCGTTTTCAGTCTGCTATTGTGTATTGGAAACCGTCTGACCAATGGAGTTCTGAATCTTGCTTCTGGCTCTGTTTTACATTGAGTGTGTGTTGGAAGTTCCGAGAATTCTGGCTGACCTCGTGGAAGTTAAATCTGCTCCCTCAGAGGACCATTAGTCAGATTGTTAGTTCTTATCTGTCCAAACATAGACTCTGGCTGAGTCCCTTGCCTGCCAGGAATGTCTCGTACAACACCTTATTTGGTGTTGAACCAGCACAACATAACACATTTCTTTTCAGTGAAACATATCTTAATGTGAATTAACACAACTTTTAACTATTAACATAATTATATTCCTCAACATTAGTAGGTCTAATTAGTAGCTTATTGGCAGAGCTGAATGCCAATGAGAGGACCAGGTGAGTCGCTACAGGGTTGCATTTAAATGTTGTAGGATAGTAGCTCTAGAGAACTGGATTTGGGCATTTCTGCTTTAGATAATCCTGCCCTGTGCTCTCTCTTTTGATTGCTTCTCTTTGGTTCTCTGTAAGATTTAGGTCTGAGGACAGATGTATCCCCTGGAAAAAGATTGAGTTGGTCTGTTGAACCATATTTTTTCCTATTGATTTGGGCACACTCTTTGAGCCAAGGCCACCAAATGTTTGTCTATAATTTCTTGAGATTTTAAACAGTTGATTATGCAATGTACTCTTATCTGTATGCAGTCGAGAAAGTGAAAAGCCCTCCAAATCAGAGATCCTCTGCTGTACTAATTAGTCGGCATGAAGTGCTAATCACATTTGTGCCTTTTGCTTTACAGCAGACCAAACTGAAACGTTTGTGGCCAAAAATTCATGTCTCGACATTTCTTTGGTCTGTTTACTCACAACAGAGCAGATTGTTTTGTTTCAGTTAACTCAGCATGTTTGTATTGAATTTATTGGATAGAGAAGGTTTGGCATGTCCCCAAACAACCAGACAATCTTCCTTGTGCATAATCGCAAAATATATTTTATGACCTAACATCTCTCCAATGTCACATGTTTACCCTTGGTAATTAAAAAAGGCATGGATTTATAAAACAGTTTCAAGATTTCCCAGGAAAATCAAGTGTAAAAAGTAAGTATAAATTCAAATTGCAGTTAAGAAAAGTGTTGCTTTAGCTGGTCTATCTAACTTGCCCCTAGGAGTGAGTGAATATGTTTGTTTGCCCTGCGTCTCTCTGCATTGCCCTGCGGTGTAATGTCAACCTACCTTGGGTGATCCTTGTCTCTCCCCCAAAGACTGCTGGAGATGAGCACCAGCTTCCCTGGGTCCCTGCAAGGAAAAGCATGTATGGATGGATGGATAAAATTGTGAGGGATGAATCTGATTAAACATTTTCTCTCCCCGCTGAATAAACCGAAAGGTTGCACGTTTCTAAATTTGTCTCTGTGAAATAATGCTGCTGATATAAATGAGGAATTGATTATAATGGTATTTGCACATTTTTGTCAATCATGTCAACATGTGTTGCAGACACTGTATTGTCAGGTCCAGTGGATTTATATCTGGTACACCTTTCTGATTAACTTTTTCATAGTATGTAACCAAAACAAAATATAATTTTAACCTTTACATCAAAGTTATTTCACAGTCTAATTGTTTTGTTTTTATTTCATCATTCAGGTGCTGGGAGTTGAGTGCTGGTAACGTCAAATGGATTTACCAGGTTCCCATCTTGACAGCAATTGGGGTAAATGTGAACAGCATTCATTTTTGAAAAGGCATACGTTTGTCAGTTTTGTATGTAAAAGGGAAGATAAAAAGGAGAGGAGATGGATTTGTTAGCCTGCAACATACCTTCCACAAAGGTTAAAATTTGAAATATTGATTTCTCTGATCAGAAAAAAATTCAACCATTCAGTCATATATCCTCACAGAAGCCCAAACCAGTCACTGACACTCCCTAAAATGGTAACATGTGATCTTTTTGTTGCCCTTCAAAGTTTAAAGTGGCATTTAAAGTGAAGGTCAGTATTGTAGAACTAGACAAAGGTGATCTCTTATAATTGTAACTTGATTATTTTATAGATGACAATTCTTGAAGCGCTTCAAGAAATCAAAGGAATCAATCTCAAATTTGTCATTTTGCCCTCGTCCACAGGTTCTCCCTGAAGTCCCTTGAGAAAATACAACATTTTTGTCCAAATTTTCTCTTAATATGTTTGAGGTTTTAAATAATATTGTCTCCCACAATTCTGGTACTAACCTTTTCAGCAATTAACACGTTCTAAATTTTAAATGTAATTAATAATTTTTTTTTTTTTATATACAAATGTCCAGAACTGGAACCTTTTAATTGCGTTTCTGGTACATCTATAAATCTGATGCACATTCGACACCTACTAACGACATCAAGATGGGACTTTGGAAAAGACTATTGTTTTGTGCAAGTTGTGCTAAAAGGAGTTGGCGTGTCACTGAAGATATTGAAGCCTAAAACAACATCTTAATGCAAAACATGGTATGGAAGCACATACGTCCCCAACGCTAATGTCAGCATCCACAGTCCACATATCTAAAGAAGCATTTTTCTGAAATCTCTGATTGAATAACCTAAATAATGTCCAGTACTTAAAGGTGTGATGAGCTACATTTGTGGTTATGAAACAATTAACCCCAAGACGAGCTGTCTCCGTCTGTGGTTTTTCTAAAAAAACAAGAGCAAAGAAATTTGGGAAAATCGGTAATTAGAAAGATTGGCTCATTCTGCTTTTTCTGTTATTTGGAGAATTTTTCAAAACGTATTTTTTTCTTTTTCCTTTTAAGAATTTTTTTTATTTCCAATAAATGTTGATACACATATAAAGGGTGTGCAAGAGATTATAAAGTATGTTTCCTCATGCATTATCCTACTGTGAAGGCCACTTTATACATCCTTATATAATTACGTTTCCATCAATTTGCAACTAAAAATCTCCTGTTGATTCTAATCAGCTGCTGCTTTTTATTAGCATGTCCTGCTTGATTTAACTGATTTTTATTAATTTTTTTCACCCTGAAGACTCGGTAAGAGAGCGGACATGCTGGAAATGGGCTACATCTTACTATAATCATTAGAAATCTGCTCCAGTAATCTTTGCTCATTGACACAGGAAATTTCTTATTAGCAACCACCAAAGTGTATTAAAACTGGGTGAAAGGGCCATGGATAACATCGTAGTGTAGCTGTAAGCACCATCACAGAAAAGCAGATTTTTGCTTCAAACAAGTGACCAGTTTTTATTCCAAGTAGTGCATTTTGTCCCTCGTGCATGAATCCATTTTCTCTTGGTGCTCCCGTTTCCTCCCACTGTTCCGAAACCTACATGCTGAATTCTTTGGGGATTGCAAATTGGCCACAGTGTGGATGTCTGTCTCTTTGATAAACCAACTGCTCTTTTATAGCACATTTTATACAGTTTACCATTAATTCATTCTCGCACACACAAGCTTTCATCCCTTCTTTGTGTGTCGACTGTATTTGCACATTATCTTTGAGGTTTATTGTCTTGCCCATGGACACTTGAACATGTGAAACAGCTGGGGACTGAACTGCCACTCTTTTTTTTTTTTATTAAAGAACGTTTTGA
Source organism: Poecilia reticulata (assembly GCF_904066995.2). Lineage (NCBI taxonomy): Eukaryota > Metazoa > Chordata > Actinopteri > Cyprinodontiformes > Poeciliidae > Poecilia > Poecilia reticulata. Next base: position 39,439,060 of record NC_088831.1, read on the forward strand.
GCTGGTGACCGACAGCTGAGCCTGCAAGCTGCCAAACAGAGTATTTGGCCCTATTCTATGATGATACTTAAAAAAATTTTTATAAAGATGAAAGTTAAATAACCACTTTGAATTCAATTCTCTCAGCACACATGGTTAATTAGCGTGGCACAAAGCTTCAAAAGGAAAACCTCAATGTAGGTTCTTCTAATTGGGAAGCTGTGACTGAGCTGTTGACTGGATTAGCATGGCTTCCTATATAATGTTTATGTTGATGAAGAACAAACAAATGTATGTAGGAAGTTTCTTGCCTCCAACACATTCCTCTTTGCCACATGGATTTATCGCTCTTCCATCTGAGGGAGAGTCAAAGGTTTTCGTTTCAGCAGGACAACTCACAAATCTCTCCTTTGAAGATATTTTCTGATCAGAAGAGATCAATAGCTCATTTTGGACAGATTTTTAATGAGTTGTAAACCCATACCCTCATCCAACTACTTCATGCATGTTTTGTAGATATGCAATAAATTCATAATGCGTGAAATTGTGACTTGTATGTTCAACATATTGTACAAGCTAAAACAATATTCCTATGCTAGAGGTTGGACTGGAGCTTTTTCTTCTATGCTTATTTACATCAGTTGATGTAAATAACTGAGTTTCATATTATAAATTCCTCATAACCCCCCCCCCCAAAAAAAAGGTTGTCTGCTGATACCAACTTCATTTTGAAATGAGAACTATTTCTTTAAGTCATTTGTTGTATAATCATTATACATTGGAAAATAAATGGTTCTGATTAGTCACTGGAAGCCCAAACGTAAAGGTAAAGCTTTATATTCTTCGTCATGTTATGTTATTCACATTTGTCTGCACAAAGCGAAAGAATTTGCATTTTTCTTTTATTTCAGTTTCATTGATCTTAAAATAATGCTGATGGTAATGAGCAGTAACTGAGTAGAAATTGCACTTTATCAGTCTGTATGATTAGCAGCCTTTAAAATGACAAGAGTTTATTAGAGGTACAGCTCCTTCATGTACTGCATGAAGTAGAATCTCAGTAAAACTTTGATGTTGTTCTTGTGTATAATCTTCACAGAGGAGGAGGTTTGTCTGACCTCCATTTGATTTACATAATCACATCTTTAGAACATTTTCTCTAACAAAAAAAAAAAAAAAATCTAATCACTGTCTTATTTCTTAGTTTGTGTCCCTAACATTTACGTCACAATTCAAAACGTTTTAAATGTTTTTTTCTCCCCTTTCAGCTCAACTTTGTTTTGTTTGTGAACATCGTGCGAGTGCTGGCCACCAAGATTCGAGAGACAAACGCAGGGAGATACGACACCAGGAAGCAGTACAGGTTTGTATTAAATTGACAAAAATGTGCTTATAAAACTTGCATTGTGTTATGTATCTGTACATTCGCTGTAAGGACGTGCACAAATGTACTGAGCCTGTAGAAAGGGAAATGTGATTTTTTTTTTTCTAAGAGGTATCAGCTTGTCAGAGGCATGTATCAGAAGATGCCACTTTTTTTTTTTATATAAGATGAACAAAATAATGTGATTTTTGAAACCAACTCTTAATGCTAGGGATATTCCAATCAAAGCTTTTAGTTCCTAATACTTAGTCTTCTGAATGAATGTGAGTGACACTCTGCATTTGTAACTAAAATTATACTTTTTGAAATTATCTGCATCTTTGAGTAAATGAATGCTTTTTTCTTTTTGAAGGAGAAAACTGTTTGCACTCGGTGCAGAAAAGAGCAGCAACATTTCTAAACTGAGTGGTTCTTTGTGACAGACACTTTATTAATTATGTATTCCTCTCTGTTAAGCTTTTCTATAATCACTTCATACTGATGAAATTTGCCCCAAACATGGAAACTTAGTCTGTTTTTGTACCCCAATTTTGTTGTTGCTGGAGTCTCCATGTCAACAGAGACAAACTTGGTACATCTTAGTACATTCTGTCTACTCGAGATTTTTTCCCTGGAAAGACAGACAGAAATCTCATCACATGTCTTTTTTTTTAAAAAAACGAGTGATTTTACCAGTAGATGTGAAAAAAAATTGTTTTGCATCACATTTACAGCAGTTAATAATTTTAGTCAAGATTTCTAACTCACTTATTCAGTGCAATTGAACATGTGAATGAGAGCAGTTGTTTTGGGTGAACAGAGCTAAACAGATGTAAATAAGCTGACAAAGGTGGTGGGTGACGTTTCAGTGGAAATCATCTCACACCATGAATACATGAGGCCTTTAGTTCTTTATTCAGCTCTCTGGGGTTTGTTTCGGACCTTGGGACTTTTGTTGAATGTCTTCCCTTATACTCTTAGTTGCAAAAATAGGCAGTGATTTTTATCCTATTTAAAAAATGTCACTGATCTACTGAAAATACAGACACCTGCACTTTATTTATTTATTTTTTTCCATAATCTGATACTTGTGACTGGAAGGGGATATTACTAGTTGCTGCAACTTTCCGTAATTTTCACAAGGAAGAAAAAAATACATATTTCTTAGGATATTTATGTAAAACCTCTCACATTTGTGAGAGGTTCCTCAGTTACATGGAACAGTGTTGCCAATCAAAGAATGCCTGACAATATTTATAACAAACTAATTCAAATGCTTCAAAAATCTGTACTTTCTGTCTTTACTCAGATTACATAGCTGGTCAGAAATTTTCCACCTGATTAAAGCAAGAAAGAAAAAAACATTAATTGCGCTGCAGCAAAGTCCTGTTTGAATCTTTACTGGGCCTTTCTGTGTGAAGATTGCATGTTCTGCTTTGAGGTGTGCTATTTGAGATGGATGTTACAATCAAGTTGGCCTAATTTTATTGACTGAACAATCAGATTGTTCAGTCAATTTTATTGAGTGATCCCAAGGAAGGAAGTTGTTTCATCTTTACGTAAGGGCACAGAATTAAGTTTTGTCAAGCTGATTTTGACTTTGTGGTTGAAAGTTGAAACTAGCTCTCATTATGTGAGCTATACAGATACACACACGCGCATTCCCACATCTGTAATTATCTGTATTTTCCCTCCCCTGCTGGTGCTGGCGTCAGCATGTCGGATAAAAACATAATAATTATAGCGTATCAACCAAGAGGAGTCCCGCTTTGAATGCTGCAGACATTTTATGTAGCTGAGATGACAATTTATCAGAATAAATGATTGTGATCAGGGGCGACGAACCGGGGAACATACAAATATGTCAAATGCAATAGATGTCATTGTTTCTAAAGAAGAAGTGATTAAAGCAAAAGTAACCGATAGTCAAACCTGCTCGGCAAGCAAATGGAAAAGTACTTGTAAATCAAACCCACAACTTCAGATGTAAAGACTTCATGTATTTTTTAATGTGTCACCAGTTGGATCATTTGTGAGTAATAAAAGTGGATTAAGATGTGGTGACTGATGGGCAAAAGGTTACTTATGAACAGGGGTGAAAGTAGATTTAAATTCTTGGGGGTACTATGACAAAAAAAAAAAAAGTGTGTGGAAAAAAAAGCTCAGAAACTCCAAAGCACACATGTCTTTGTGTGCTTTGGAGTTTCTGAGCTGATGGATTTTTTTGCGAAGCGATAAAAGCTGGTAGCTCTTGAATTGCTACAAGATAAAGCTGTATTTCCCTCAGCCCACTGGCTGCAATGTTGACACCTTGAGATGCCATGAGACCTAAACTCTGATCTAATGGCATGGAGTGCATCCCAGTTTTCCATGTCTGGCATATAACCATTCATTTTAGCTTCAATCTGGTTCTATTGATCCTGTGTCCAGACAGAGGGATAATCAGTAGCCCAGCATCATGACCTGTTTGTTCTGAAGATCCTGCAGCTCCTGCAGCCTCATTTTCAACAGTGGAGCTTTAAAGATTGAAAAAGGTTATTATTTTGGAGAAAATCTCATCAACATCAATATTTCCACTAAATAAGAGGCAAAAAAATTCTTTGATATAAAGGAAAAGCCTCTCAGACTCTGAACTCAAAGCACCAAACATTTTTTTATATTAGACAATTAATTTAATTTCACATAATTATCGTGGTAGAAGCCATTTGTTTGTTAAATACTTAATGAAACATATTTACCGTGTTTGTTTGTTGTAAATGACATATAGTCTCAAAGAACGAGGTAATTAGTCCAAGTTTGTCGTTTATTGAACGTTCAGAAACTACAGTGATGCACCAATGCAAAAGTAAAAAAAGGTAAAACCTGAACAGGTGATCAACTCTAAACCACTCGCACCTTTTTACTCTCTGTCTCTGGCATTTAAGCACAGCCGTTGCTATGGCAACCTCCTGCGCTCCACAAGCCGACCCGAGATTGTTATAAACATAACATTCAGTCCGTTACAATATTAGGTTTGCAGGCTTGATATTTATTAATAAGCCACTAATCAACCACAGCGGTGGTTGATTAGTTAATTTTAAACTCCTGCTCTGCTCATTATTTTGGTAATGGAACCGAAACGCACAGAATTGTGCAACACCTTGTTGAAACGATAATTACTGAGATTATTATTGTTGTTGGGTCATTAATTTGAGCACGTTTTGTTGATTTTTTGTTGTTGTTGTTCTTTAATAAAGTTACGAACGTTTTGATAAGGAGCCAGAGGAGGACGTGCTGGTCTCAGCGTCCTGGCGGCGTTCAGTTTGTCACCTAATGCTGAGATCGACTCAAAACCTTCCGCGATCGACATATTGCACCGCTGCTCTAGCAAAGCACGAACAGTTCAGAAACTATATAAAATGAGGAAAAAAAGAGCTATTAACTGATTAAGTCGTGTTTTAGATCGTTTTTGAAAAACTAATCAGTCACGGCTGATTAGTGGGTGAACTCACGGCTGCACAGTGAATCCATTGATTTTATTTTTTTTTTACAGCAGACAGCCGCTCCTCTCTTGAGGGTACTGCATACCCCCACTAAATCTTTTAGGGGTACGCAGTACCCTGCCGTACCCCCTTACTTTCACCCCTGCTTATGAATCCAAAGACTCACCAGGCACATTTAGAGGTAAAATCAAAGCCGAGTGATAATAATAATGTTCAGTTGCTTGTTGCATCAATCACAGCTGTTTATACTTTTATCCAATACAATTCTTGAAAGGCACCATATTTACTTTCCTTTTTCATATTTTTATCCCTTCATATAACAATCTTTAACAAACAAACATTTCATTTCTGTCTATCAAAAGGAAGATTTTAAATTTAACTAGCTGCTCTTGCTGCACTCCCACTAATGTCACTAATATATTTTTCTATTCTGGATGATGGGGAGAAAAAAAAGACTTTATTGGTTTGATTCTTTGAAGATAGCAGCATCTCATCTAGCATCAGAGCATTACGGTTTTATCTCATTTTGCAGGTTTAAAGGCAACAATCCTATTTTATTGGGACGTCACAGTCCCTCACAAACTTATGACCTAGCTCTGTGCTCGTTTTATCTTCTGTGATGTTTTAGATCGGAATCAGTATTTATTTTTTAACCTTTAGGTCAAACATAGTGTGACAGCTGGTAGTGCACCAGGAAGCTTGAAGAATGACTTTGCCAAACTAAGTTTCAAGAAATCTGTGTTGAGGATGAGAGATGAATATTAATGCACATGAGGGAGGCAGGTTGTTTGAGTTACCCTTGTTTGCTTGCTAGGCTCATTTGTTTCAATTGAAAAGGGGAGTAAATCAGTCTCTCTTATTTCTGTGTTGTTGGTTTCTGTCAGCAGGGATTAGAAATAAAACGAAATGTGAAAATGAATGAGTTCATAGTTCTAAGGTTTTTTTTTTATTTTTATAAACCATGCACTAATCAAAACTTGAAAATAGAGCAAATATTCAAACTAAGTACCAAAGACTCTCCACCTACATGTTCTTAAAGTTTCCATAGTACTTGGCTTTATTATGCCAAACCAAACACTTTATTAATTACTTATCAAGTCTATTTCTGTTAACTATTATGATTTTCTGCTAACAGCTAAAGAAAACGTGACATTTTTGTTGACAGATGTCCAGTAATGCTGTGTACCAGCTGTGTCTCCACATACATTTAATGCCCATATTTTAACTCCCATCATATAAATGCTTGACTTCTGGTTTTAAAATATCAGAAGTAGTTAAAATAACACCTCATGATTCCGATACCTAAAAACTAGAAATTATTTTGTTTATACTCGCTGACAAAAGGAAAAGTTGCAGAGGAAAAAGTGTGAGCGTGCGTGTGTGTGTGTTTAAGCATCTGGTTCCAACTATAAATATATTGTTTTTGCTTCTACAGAAAATTGGCAAAGTCCACCTTTGTGCTGGTGCTGGTGTTTGGCATCCACTACATCATCTTCGTCGGACTGCCTCACACATTCGAAGGACCAAGCTGGGAGATTCGCATGTATTGTGAGCTATTCTTCAACTCCTTTCAGGTACTTTCTGCTTACGTTTCAGTTATGCAACATAAGCAAAAGGGGGTGAAAAAATCCCCAAAAAACAAAACTCCTGGGTAACATTTCTTTGTAAAATCAGGGCACGGAACGAAGCGGTGCACCAGCAGAGCTTCCTGCACTGATGTATTATTATTTTATTTTTTTACCAGCATCAGCTCGTACCGCTCTACTTAATTTACTTTACGTGTCCCTAGCTTTTTGTTTTATTGTTTAAAATACTCCTGATTGCACTTTTTGAGACCTCTCTGTTACTGTGACACCTAAAGATAAATACTCACACTTTTTCTCACTTCCCTGACACTGGAGTTAGTTTCTACTGTAGGTTATTTGTTTTCTGAACCAAGTGTCTATATAATATATATATATTCCCAGGTGGAGGATTCAGGAACAGATGACTGCTTCATTTGTTCTGTAGCTGCACTGATGTTGTACACGGTGAAGACTCAATTATACACAGAACAAAGGTGGTTCAATGCTGCAGGCATAATGTTGTTCTGCAGAACTCTGATTATGTCAAGATCAGACTTCTCCATTTGTTTAATTATTTCTTAGTTTGTGATGTTAATCAGCAGGTGTCCTAGATCTTTCCAGTTCAGAGACTTATAAGACTGTAGCACAATTAAAATGGCTCAGAAATAAAATATCTCCAGCTGTTCCTCAATTTAATACTTCCGACTTTTTTTTTACTATACTATGGAATGTAATGGAAGTGATAAATAATATTTTTGCTCTTGGTCACATTTACTTTGCAGTTCTACAATAATTCAGTGGATTCTGCAGATTAAGCATGGTGGGAAGGGTTTTGTTACAGCAAGAAATCACAAGCAGATGAGTTTGGATTACAAAGATGGTAAATTAAACTTTTCAACTTCTGATAGGAAACTGATTATTGTTTCCTTTCAGCATGACTGAAAATGAGTCGGAGTGAAAAACTACTCAAAAGTAGTTTGTTGATATGAAATTAGTCAGAAACCATGTGAAAAAGAGACAAAAATGTAACTTTTGGAAACAACATGGTGCATAATTTTATTTGTCACAAAATGTGAAAAGGTTCAAAGGGTATGAATATTTTTGTTGTTATAGAATAATGTTTAAAGTTAGGATCGCTGATTTTCACAAATGTATTTGCTGACAAAACCATTCAGGCATACAAAGTCCAGCATCTACACAATATTTTCTGCACTGCAGATAATGCATGACTTGGATATAAAATCCCCTGTGAAAATAGACAAGAGCATTCAGTCGTCCTGTCATTTCACACAGTAGAGACTTTTTATGCTCTGTGGATTGTTAATAATCATAGAATCCCTTCTGCTTATTAAGCGAACAAAGCAATGGCTCTGTCAGAAAACGGCAAAGAGAAATGTGTTTGATTATTAACTGTTTGCAAGATCACACAAAAAGACAGACAATCTTTATGAAAGGAGCTGCAGAGAAATAACCAAAGATCACACACTGAGATCTGCGGTGTTCCTGGTTTTTAGTAATCTTTGCATTTCCACTTCATGCAGTGGGAGGAATCCAAAATTATCCTGTATGAATTACTCTGGGTGATTGTCAATGTCAGCTATTACTTCAATTTAATATGCAGGGAAGAAGCATGATAATGAGGTTGAATCCCTTTCATAATTTAGCTCACCCTAAGTTGAATGAGCAATTCTGTTAGAATCAGTGCTGCCTTTATTTTAGGCCACATTATCACGTTCTTTTGAGCAGTAAAAACTTAATTACATGTGTAGAGAAAATATTTCGGACTAAAGCATGTTATTATTGCTGAAACGATGAGCCTATTTGAAAGAGTAACTTATAATGACAAGCTTTTCCACTGCAGTTCTCCAGGAGTTCATCAGTTTAACAGAAAATATTCTGACCAACATTGAAAACAAAGGTTAAATCCTGAGCTGGGAAATGACTTTAACCTGGTTTCTTTTTAGTTACACAATGACATAAGAGTAAATTTGTGATGAAGTGACATTTACCCGAGACTTGTCTAGTTATTTAATATTTGGACACTGGAGCAGCTGGGCAGAATCATGTTTCAGATCTGGTCAAAACATGTTGCACTAATCAAAGGTTGATGAATTAAAAACCGTTAAAATTGTTTGTTTTGCACAATTGGAAAGTTCAATTTGTCCCTCAGCAGATTTAAATAGTGTACCTTCATTCTAGCCAACATTATAAACTGATGGGCAGCAAATTAATTCGACCAAGCATGACGTGCAATTTTTGCATTTGACATGGTTGGGGTGGCCCTGACTCGGGAGCAGTTTGTGATGGAGAAATGCTCGCAGTGTTCAGAATTCACAAAAGCCATCTGCAACAAAAGCATTTTTAGCTGCAAACACTACAGTCAAAAATCCCCACAAACCCAGTTCATTCACTGCTTCAGGTAGAAAATAACACCTACACACCAAAGCACATCCGATGTCGGCTTGACATTCATTTATTTCTTCAAAAGAATGAATATTTGGGGAATTATTTATGTGCAACATCACACTTTGTGACATTTTAAAGTCCCAATGTAACATTGGATATGCTATGTGTGTCACTGAATCTCTTCTGATGATTAATTAAAAATACCTCTGACAGGATGTTGATAAATTAGTTGCAGTGGATACGTTCATTTTTCATTCTTAAATGGATTTAAGCAGTTGCTTTCCCCTCTAACCATCAATAACGTTACAGTGCTGTGGAAAAATATTGCTCCCTTTTACAGATTTCTAGTTTTTCTCATTTGTTATACTTGGATGTGGCAGATTATCAGGCAAATACCACCTTGTAGGGCTTTTTTTTTTTTTTTAAGTTCATGTGAAAAGTAATTTCCCCTGTTGTTTATGCTTGGAACTAAAGTAGCTTATGAGATTAAAAAAAAAAAAAAAAAAAAGATCCTGGCATTTATCAGTAAGAATAGGTAACAAAGTAATCTCTAAGGCTTTGGGACTCCAGTACAATTAAATCTATTTTCCACAAATGGAAGAAACATGAAAAATGATGACAGTAAGTGAAAAACTACAAAACGTTTTTGAATACATGTTTATGATGCCCAAGAACTTAGGGGAAATATTCTGTAGACTGACGAGACAAAAGTGGATGTTTTTTTTTTTGGAAGGTGCGTCCTTTAAATCTGGCTTAAAACTAACCAACAGTAAGACATGGTGGTGGCAGTGTCATGGTTTGGGTTTGCTTTGCCACTTCAGGACCTTCACTAATTTTACTCATTGGCAGGAATTTCTTCAAATGCAACTCCTTAAGCTAAAACATACTTGGATTATGGACCAAGTAAAGGTTTTAGAGTAAAGATTTTAGAGTGGCCTAGTCAAAGTTCAGACAAAAATCAGATTGAGATGTTGTAAAATGATCTTAAACTGGCTCAAAACAATCAATCTAATAAAGGTGAATTAAAACTATTCTGCAAAAGTGGGTCAAAAATGACATGAAACAACAATAACCAGTTATCACAAAAGCTTGTTGGCACAAGCAGCTTTGAGGTTTAGAGGGAATTTTAATTTAAGGAGTCATATTGTTTTTTGAGACCTTTTAGTCTACTTTATATTGTCTGTTTAATTGCTTTCTTGATTCTGCAGGTCATCAGTATTCAGTACTGATAATGAAATTTAACTCGGTTGTCCAAAAATGTGGTTAATCAGAAAATAATGTATATTTATAATTTAACAAGGTTAGGTTACTTAGGATGTTATTCACCTCTTAATGAATAAAATCATTTTGAAAAACCTCAGGTTGTTTTTGTTACTCCAGTTATTCAAGGATTTTTGTTTTAAAAAGGTATGTTTGTCATATTTAATTGGTGTCATAATTCATTAGCTCAGAGTGGCCAAAGTGGGTTAGATAGTCAGATGGATGAGCTGAAGAATCATCTTTGCGCTGCAGCAGCAGTAGATAAAAATATCCTTTCATATTGATGAGGCATGAAACTGAAAATAAAGCTTTGCGGCAGAAATTATGACTCACGCAGGTGTGTAATTACTGTGTAGGTAGAATTTTCATAAACCAAGTTTTAAAAAGTGGACATTTTTTCCTTGAGTCCTTAATGAAAGTGGTTACCCTTTTATTACATTTACTTGAAATGCATAAATCATGAATAATCATTCCACAATTTACGTAACAGATGGCAGGTGCAGCGGTCTCGCTGATGGAAACAGAAATTAAATAAATTGAGAGGGATGGAACCTTTTTACTCTCCATAGCCATTAAATCACATCAGTGAAGGTTGATGGGATTTCTGCTTTTGTGACACTGCCAAGTGAATTTGATGTAGACGCTATTCTTGCATTTGTGATGGTATTCTGAGACAAAAATGCTATTTTGTTGTATAATAGTTAGCTGGAGATGGGAACCAGCAACCCTCCCGACCCACTAAGGGACGAGGGTGTCAAGAAAATGTTGTATAATAAAGATCAAAATTAGTCTGCCACCTGATGAGACAAATAACACACTGACCTGCAGCTTATGAAGCTTATTGGCTAAAAGGTACAAGTGCAAAAGCATCTTAAAGTCTAAATGAAAATTGAGAGTTCTTACAATAAAGATTATAAAAACAAAGACTTAGAAATGGAGGGTGAAGCTTTGTATGCTGCTCCATTTGGTGCCTATAGCTGCTTATTTCCTAGTCAGTGTTGCAATGGAGACGATATATGTGCATGTTATAGGATGAGATTATTATTACTACTATTATTACGCATGTTCTTAGGCAAGGGGATAAAACCAGAGTACCTGGACAATCACGACGGAGCCATACTAAGAAAATAATAATAATAATGAGAATAAAGTGGTGCGAGAATAGAGTCAAGTCATAATATTGCAAGAATAAAGTTGAAATTATGAGAATATAGTGGTAATAATAATATGACAGTCATATCACGAGAATAAGGTCATTACCAGTAAAATTATATTTTCACTGTATTCTCACAATAGTATGACACAATTCAAATAATTGTATGGCTTTATTTTTATAATTTCTACATTTTCTTAGCATGGCCCTAATAATCTGTTGTAGACAAAAATCCATGTCAAAAATCTCCACAAAGCAATCTCCACAAAGTCCAATGGACACGGTGAGCAGCAGGGTTGAGGAAGCTGGTCATAGATGAGTGGACGATGATTGGAGCTGAAAATATGGAAATTATGATACACTTTCGAGTTTCATCACAATCATACAGACAGTTACCATAGAATGTGTTGTGTGTTAAAATGGCCCAATCAAAGTTCAAAAGAAAATCAACAAAACATTGGATGTTCACAGATTTTATCAGTCCAGTTTTTCTGTCTCTCAGTCTGGAAGAGATTAAGATCTCAGAGACGTGTCCCCAAACACCAACTTCGTGTTGGTCTATCGTATATATTGGCAATTAAAATTTGTAGGTTTTGCTGTAATAATTTTTCCAAATACTTTCTTGTCTTCACCATGAAAAGGTATTTTGGTCTAACTATGTGCATTTTTATTTTTTATTTTTCCCCAATATTAGATTATTTGCTCCATGAAGAAGGTCATATGTCTGTGATGTGATTTTTGAAACAACTTAAATTTTCACAGGGATCATACTTTTAATTTGTTGCTGTTATGATTTGAATGAACACACAGCGAAGCATGGAAGAACAAATCTGAATCTGGCTTCCTTCTATTTGTTGTACCAAGAGAAGAAAATGGACAATAGCTGGTAATTTTAGGCCTTTCTTGGCATCATTCTCCGTTTCTCTGATGCCTTCGGATGGAACATGTGATTGTAATTATAGTGTAATCAATTTTGCCCTGAGTTACCAATATGCTTTTTTTTCCCCCCCAGGGCTTCTTTGTGTCCATTATCTATTGCTATTGCAACGGAGAGGTGAGTTGATATTTTTTCTGTATCTGAAGCTATTGGAGACAAAATGCTAAAAGCAAATATAAATATAGCAGTATAGATTTATAGATTGCTAAAATGGCTTAAATTACTCCAATTACAAAAGCAACAAACCCATTTTGACATGTTTCAGTAAAATTATATGTTTTTTTTCTTAATGTTTAATCTGTTTCTTATTACTGAAAACTCTTCATTCAGCTAAAAAGTAATATAAAAACAATCATTTTAAACCAAGAAAAAATTAATTTAATAAACCTCATCTTGGGTTAAAATGGTTGGTCCTTGAATTGTTTCACAATGTTAAAAATATTCAAAATGATTGAAAAAAAAAATAAGTGCAGTGGCTTTATTCTTAATTTCTCAAACTACTGAACTCAAAGTAGTACTGGTGGAACAACTTTACATTAAATATTTCAATACAAATAAGTGAACATGTAGCAAAAATGACTCCTTGTCACATTTTGTGACCAAAAAGTTAAGCCCTGTGAATGAATGTTTATATGGATATAATTTGGTCCACATGCAGACCAGAGATCAGCCTCTAAGAGTTTTATTTCACAAGAAGCTGACATATCTAGAACAAACACCTGAAAACCTGAGCAGTGCCACTGTAAATATAGCAATGTATTTTAGGCAGGTGTTGGAGAATCTGACACAATCAAAAGTTATGTGCAACTCCCTAACATGTCTCTTAAGTCACAACAGAAAACCAGATAAAGCTCACAAAGTCATTGTCAGGCCTACATAACATCTTTAATTTAACATGCATACACATATTTAGATATTTTTTTCTTTTTCCTTTTTTATCTCCTCTAAAGTGCATCTGTTGAATTTTAATATCTGTACATTGGGAGTTTGTGAAACCAAGCTTATGGGCTCAAACTTGACCAGTAAAGCTGATTCTGATACATTTCTGCAGTTTTATGCACGTCAGTAAGGTTTTGGATTCTCTAGTTGCTCCTGAACATCTTTAGTCTTTTAATCCCTCTGGAGTTTCTGGAGAAGAATCTCAATGTACTTCTCCAAAGCAGGGTTAGATGGGTTAAGAACATTGCTGTGTTCCTGTGAAATATCACCTTAAAGGTGAAATAAAGTCGAATTAGAAGTCAAATTCCCCTAAAATATACATTTTTCGGTTTCTTGCAGGTTCAGACAGAAATAAAGAAAACGTGGACACGCTGGAACCTCGCCTTTGAGTGGGAGGGCCCGGTGGTCTGCGGTCGCTACCGTTACGGCTCCGTGGTCGTAGGTCTCAACAACAACAGCACCAGCAGCCAGTCCCACCTGGCCGGCGGAGGCCTTTCCACGCGCTCCACCACCCTCGCTTCGAGTCGAGCTTATCGAAGCACGGGCGCGCCCTCCATCAACGTGCATGCCACCCTTCCGGGTTATGTGATGACAAACTCTGATCCCTCCTTACCCGAAGAGCTGGAGGACAGCGGCCCAAAAAGAGTGGACGATATCTCACTGAAGGAAAACCTGCCTGTACTGAATATAAGTGCAACTGCTGAGGATGAGGAGGAAACGCTGTAGCTGGCAAAAAATGCAAAAAGAGACAGATTAAATTTTCTACCGATGGAGCCGTGGGACTCATTATTTTCTTGTGTAATTTAAATTCTGACAAAGGTAGCTAACACAAACTAAAAACGAGGGAGCATTGTGAACGCTACATGGATTAGTCAATACTGAAGTTCCAATGCCCAACATGATTCATGAGTTTTTATAAGGCTGAAAGGACTGATCAAAAGCTTTTTTTTATTCTAGAGAGAGACTCAAGACACTCCAATCAAGTTTATACCTGGATTTAAAGAAATCATTGAACCCAAGCTGTGACTCTGGCGCAGGTGTTAAAAGCAAGCATATTTATTTTACACGTTTGACTTTAACTTTGTTAATATCCACCTGCAACAACTCATGCTGCACTGGTATGAAGGGCTTTTGGGGCTGTGATATTGCACGTGTTAAAAATAATCTGGATGAGAGCATTGAGATGACAAAAGAGCCCTTATTTTTGTCATGAAGGAAACTCCATTTATCCAACTGCCTCTGGAGGCCACTCAATAGATGAGTCCTTAAAAAACGAGACCTGCATACAAGTACTGAAGTTAGAAACATTTATCTAAAAAAAGTTGTGCAAGCTCCTTCCTTTTCTTGCTGCTAACTGGTGTGCACCTTTAATTAGGATCACATCTGAAACTAAATGTGAAGCTCCAATCAGAAGAAGCACAGATTATTGTTTACATAAAACAGGGTGTTTGTAAGATGGCAGTGACGGCACACGTAGCATGACGGATGTAAAAACATCTTTGCTTGGAATGTTGTATTGATGAAACTTTTGTTTTTACAAAGAAATTATATTTTAACCTCCTAAAGATTTAGTGTGTGCTGTATTTCTCCATTACCTCCATTGAACAGAGAATAAAATCTTAAAATGTTTTTGTTTTATCCTAGTGCACAATTGAATCACTGTTTCCTACCTTGCTCTTTTGACTGTTGTATAAAAATAAGAGCGTTTTGCAGGAAGTGAATTGGATATTTTAAAAGTCCTGCTGCATCTTTGAAGTACATATTGTTGTTGATGTGCCCCTGTTCTGAAATGTCAATGTTTGTTGGAAAAAATCTGTAAAAATTGCAGTTTCTGCTGCATAAGGTATGTTACTTTTGCTGTGATGTCATTGTCTGCTTTTATTTTTTCTTTCACATACTGTAATGGTTCCAGTCCCTTTTAGTCCCCAAAGAAGGCTGGATAATTACTAGCAAAATAACTCGGAAAGTGAGATACAGGTCTTTCATTTTCAGTTTCAAGCATGCAGTATGCTAAGGTGAGTGGATCTTCACCATTGCAGATGGTAAAGTTTGGTTAATTGATGTTGTTGGATCATTTGAGTCAAAGTTGTGTTGATCAGTTTTAGTGCCTCAAATGTGCAGCATTACTACTTGCATGGAGAAAGATATGCTGTGTTCATGCAGCTGAATTTCTTATGTCTAAATTGATTTGTTTCGGTCAGCTTGTGATCAAATTGTTTGTCCTACTGTGTTGAAGGGTATTAAAAGAGCATTATTCCATGTAGACTTGTTTTCCTGTGCCATTAAAGTGAAAAGCAGAAAGGAGAAGTTATGTGACGGGGGTTGGAAACAATTTTTAATTAAAAAAAAAAAAAAAAAGGGTTCCAAAGATTATTTATTGGTTTTCAAGTTATGGAAAAGTCACTCATACCAAATACAAAAGGAAAAATTAAAAATATTAGTGAATTTAGAAACCTTCCTTCATTCTTAACTTGTCATAGTTCTGGATAATTTTAAAGAAATTAAACCACCAATAATATTGTGGTTTAACAAAGAACATTACAAGGTAGCATTTTACAGAAACCCTCGCCCATGCTAGCTATAGCTGAAGCATGTGTAAACTGAATAGTCGGAATGAGCATCGTGTTTTAGTTGAGACAAATAACTGAAAAAATGTACTGCTGAAACCAAATTTTGTACGTATTGCTCTTCGTGCCATCATTGCAGCACAGCTAGCTGCTAAAGGAAGCTAACAGAAATGCTGCAGAACAATGAACTATTCAGAAAATGAACACAAAAGCAGTATTTTGTGCTTAAAAGAAGGAAGTGTTGGAACTGAAACACCGTGGGATTTTTAGGAAGACTGCTACTACTACGCCTCAGCTACAGAAAGTTAGTCTTGGCTGTTGGCTATAAGGGAACTCATTGACATGCCGATGTGTCCAAAAGAAAATGTAAACAAATATACATGTCACAAAATGCAAAAACTCCCTCCGTTTTGTACCTGATTATTCCTAGCGACTGTGGTCACAAAAATGTTAACATATGCAAGAATGTGTGTCCTTGTGATTGTTTCCACTTTGTAAGTTTGTTTCTTTGAAGGCATTTGCAGGAGTTTAAATAAATTCGCTTTCCGCTTGTCACACAAGAGATTCACTCTAATAAAAATGACTACCTATGGTGTTCCATTTCAGCTGGAAAATCTGTTACATTTCACCTCAATAATCAAATCTGACTTCAAAATCCAATGAAAGTGCCTCATGCTTTTACAGTGATCAAAGCTTTCTGATTTTGCTGTCATTTTTTACACTACTTGCCTTTTTTCCCAATTTAATGTCTGTCCAGCCACTGTCGGTATTGTAATACATATCAGATTGATATTGACTAATTTACCTGAGTGTCTGGGTCACAGGGATGTTCCATGACAGTAAAATGTGGATCACAGCCACATTGTGAATAGTTTAAATTGTGCATTTTCTAAAGAATAAGTCTGCAGTTATATAAAATATTTGTTTCCTTGAACTTATTTGTTGAGAGTTTGACATAAAATTCTGCTTAATTGTATTTGTGCACATAATTTTCTATCTGTATGGCTTGTGAATTATTTTTTGTTTTTCACATCAAAATCAGCGTATAATTTGTTACTTTCTGTTAACATGTTGGCTATGAAGCTGTGCAGTACATCCAATTACAATTTAGCTGTTTTTTTGCATGCATGTTCGTCAGTGCCTCTCCAGCTACAGCAGAAGCTTTAAAAGTTGACTAGAAAAGGATTATTTTTAATCTCGTCTTTTCATGTGCCGAGAGCATTCAGCTGTTTTTCACTGTGATTATTGTCTGTGTCTTACTTTTTGTGGTTTCAAACATATCCCTCTAATGATTCTTACTCTTTGCTTTTTCTTTAGCTGCTAATAAATGTTTAATGTTTGCAGCAACTACCTGGTAACCTGCCCTTTGATGTTCCCTGTTTCAATGTACATTCAATGCTAACCTATTTTTTTAACAACCAAAAGTGATGTATAGCACTTACATTATTTAAAATATAACCAGACATATTTAAAAAAAATCCACTTTCATTGTGATACTGTAATACAAACATTCATCTGATCTTGACCAGGAGAAGAAAAATGCTAATATAAATCTAAGCATTTTAAAGAAGAAATCTTAATTCAAGAACATTTTGCAAAAGGTTAGTCAGAGCCATGTCTGGTTATGTACTTGCGTCTTCTGTTGCTGAACACAGAGATATTTTTCTGACAGTTAAGCCACTTTAATCTATAAATCTTTCAGACATAAAAACCTTCTGAACTGAAGGTATGAATGAGTAGTGTCCCTTCACAAAACTAAGTGCTTAGCGAATAATCGATTTTAAATTTGATCTTTAGACACTTTTAACAGCACTGTAACAAAGACACAATCTGCTGCCAGTTTAACACTTAAATCTTTAAAAACTACCCAAGAGAGGAGTTTGAGTGGGAGAAAAAATATAGTGTTGCCATCAATAAGAGAAAAATCAGCTGAAGTTTTATTCTGTGTGAATTGCTATCAGATAAAAAATTGCAGCTGGCCCAAGCAGCTTTTAATATCCTTAGCAGAACTCCTTTATGTGTGCATTAGGAGCTAATTTAAGCAGAATTTTAAAAACTAATGAAAGACACCGTGCAATAAGTAGTATGGCTGCTGGATAAACAAATAAAAACTACTGGATAGTAAGGCATGCTGCATTACTTTGCAGAAAACTGATGAGATGATGAAACTTCTGATCATAATATTGTCTTCTCATTAAAGCTGAAACTGATCAGGAATGTGCATAAACGTCCTGTATATGTTGGGAAATAATAAATTAACATATAGTGCAGATGTGGCAGGTCTGGGATTAGCTGGAGACCAGATGCAAAAGTTTTTATCAAAACTTAAATGCATCTCAAGAAGAAATCATTTTAATTGTAAATGACTGAAAATTATCCCACTGCATGTTTTACAATGTGGGAGCGAGAAACTAATGCTTGATACCCACACAACAGTTGTTTTAGTTTCATTTCTTTATTGAATTTAGGTTTGAAATGGTCTGTATTTAATATTGTATCATTATGTTGTTTGACAGTTATGTATGGCATAAATAATTTGTTAATCTGGGTCTTGGAAAACTCTTTAGCCTACCATACATAACAGAAAAAAAAGATTGCAGGTAAGTATGTATAAAAACACCTAACAACTACTTAGACCAATGGTTCTTAACCTTTTTTGAGGTACGGAACCCCCCAGTTGCATATGCGCATTCACCGAACCCTTCTTATTCCAACCCCCCCCACACACACACACACAAAATACTTGCGGTACTCTGATTTAGCTGTGTTACCACCCCCACACCACTAGAGGCAGTACCAACCCCGAAAAGATGCGTCTAAGGAGCAGATTTAGACTATAGAATTTGGTAAAAACTGTGAGCTTTGCTGAAGTCATTAAAGACAAAAGTTCAAATTCATGCTGAGAGTGGGGCTCCTTCAATCGGTGCTCCTCCGCAGCTCTGATTGGCTAAGCAATGTAACATGATCCTCTGCAGCAAGTGATGGCAAAGTTCTGTTTCAAAAAGTTCTTGCCTGAAAACGGTTTGTTCCTGACAGTTCACTGACTCCATAGGTCCAGCTGGTCCCTGCAGAATTGGTGCTTTCCCCCCTGCAGACAGAAAGATAGCAGTCTGCAATTAAACCACAGCCCTGTAGACGACCTCTGGTATCTTGCGGTACATGAAACAAAATGTAATGTGTGCAACAACATCGCTTGTTCTGAGCTGGAGTACCTGACGTTCCCCATTAAGATCGTTATACAACCTGCATTCGGACTGGATTTTTGTCTATTATCAAAAATGATAAAATTCAACTAAATCAAATTTTTTCAGGGCATGTTTCTGGCTTTTAAAAACGAAGCTAAAAGTTTTCAGTGACATCGAGGTAATTCTGTATGACGTTATCCTGTTTTCTTTTTCAATGTTGATCGTTAAAATGTTTTTAACAGTTGATATGGTTAGGATTAAAACACCTGGGAACCAAAATGCCAACATTTGTTACCCTTTCAGCTAGTGTGATTCTCTTTCACTCTGCACTGTGTCAAATGATCCAAACCATTAGAAAAACCTGTTTACCCTTTCACCTGTGGAAATGACCCAAAAACTTCTGAAAAAGACATGAGCGCTGCTTCCTTCTTTGCAAATTGTAAACAAAAATGGAGTTGTCTCAGATTTTAGACGCATTTATCCAGAATGCCTACGGTATAGTCCACTTCAGTCCACATCAGAGTTCGCTTTCACACTTCGCCAAACAATCCGGACTTTCTAGGCAAACAAAATAGAGTTTGACCAAAGTGGATGGTGTGAATGAACCCTTAATCTATGATTCAAACCCTCCTTCTGTGGACAATTTATGAACATCCAAAGTTATTTTATTTCATTTGAGAGGAACGGCTTTGGTCAGATGATTGAAAGCAGAAGATCAACAGGAACCAAATCAGAAATGGTTTTGGATCACTGTAACAAAGACACAAGATAGATCAGGGTGACATCAAGTCTATGGAATAGTCTGATATCAATTACATGAAACATACTTGAAGTCCAGTTTACGATCTACATTTTGTACCTGAAATTGGTTGAAAATCCAGCCAGAACTTTGGTCGACCACCAAACATTTTCCTAAAGACTTTCTGCATTTAAATCATTGTGTTAATGTTGACAAAGCTTTCACTGTCCCTTGCCCTACTGTATTTAGAGTTCAACAGCACTTGGTGTACTCAGAAATTAGGTATGCGGACAGAGTAAAACAATTTCTAAAGCAATTCATTCCCATCTTTCTTCGTCAAACATACACTTTAATGAGTTCAGTTATTCTCAGACTCACCAATCAAGGATTTCTTCCTGCTAATCACCATGATCCTGGTGACCTGTCTTGCTTTTCAAATGTTGAACAAAGATCCCAGCCATCATGTGCTAGTTATAATTAGTCCTTGGATTCAGCACTGACGTTGAAGAGAGAACATCTATTTTGCTGTGCACTTAAAGCATAGTGAATCAACCTTTATGAGATGCTCAGAAAGAAGGACTGCATTAGCTCAGTAGTTCATTTGTTCCCAAAAATCCTGCAAGTGCTTCATGGGACACAGACTCAACTATGCTTCAGAAAACAGCAGCTAAATTACATATATTTTAAGTCAATCAATTTAAACCACATGCTTTCTGAGTAAAATTAAACAATATTTTATTTCTTGTATGCATCATGTCTAATTAAGAGCTTTTAGATGCATTGAATTGGAAAGTAACCAAGGAAGCAAAAGGGCAGCTGCATGTGTTGAGTAATCTGAAACAGCAACAAGCTCTGTTTATACATTCCCCACTCCACTTTGTTTCCCACTTAATTTTCAAAGACATGCGCCCTCTCTGTTGTGGTTTGTCATATAGCCTCACTTAATTGCAGCCACATCCAAGCAGAGCACCCGGCAGAGAACAAGCACACAAAAGCCATACAGATAAGATATCAGGCATTCACACACAAAAGAAAAAAAAAAGATCAGCGCACTGAGCAGCCAGCAGCAGCAAATAATCTGAGGCTTGTTAGCCATCTTCATGAAATCCAATCAGTAAGCGAGTGAACCAAATGTTTTCCTCTGCTAATTTAGTGACCCTGGAGAGAGAGTGGAGGGCTGCTTTCTTACACACAACATAAAGTTGCATCAGAGAACTAAGAAAACAGTTATGTGCAATTTTCAACAGAATAGTTTCAATCTGAAGTGAAATCATAACATTTTTGGAATCATGGATTATTTTGGACCGATGCAGCTTCACAATGACAGCAGAATTTGAACGTTGTTAAGGAAGAATTTTTTATACAATTAAATTTGGCAAAAAAAAATCTGGCTCTGATTCTTCCTGTTGATCCCGGGTTCTCTCGCGTGGCCACGTGTGGGGACAGAAACACAACAATGCGTGTTGACGTCACAGAATTACAGAATTTAATCCAATCAGAAGAAAGTATGAGATAGAACAGGAAACTGGAGAAACACAGATACAAACATTGTTACCTGAGAAAAGAAGACAGAAATATCAAGGAAGTCCTTGGAGAAAGAGCTGGTGCAGAAGTCAAATAAAATCAGCTTTTTCTGAATTGTTTCCCTTGTGCACAAACTTTTATACCTGTAGGTGTGTTTTCCTCTTTAATGTATGTAGAGACAGAGCGAAAGAGGTATATATTAATAGATTGACATTGATATAAAGATATAGATATCTATATATAGATTTATATGTATATAGAGTCATATATATACATACACATATATATACATACACATATATGTGTACGTTTATGAATACACACACACACACACATATATATACATATATATATATATATATATATATATATATATATATATGGTGAGACAGGGAGAGAGAGAGAGAGAGGTATATATTTATAGATTGACATCGATACTTATATATATATAGAGGCATATATACATACACATATGTGTACGTATATTAATACACACATATATATATATATATATATATATGGTGAGACAGGGAGAGAGAGAGAGAGGTATATATTTATAGATTGACATCGATACTTATATATATATAGAGGCATATATACATACACATATGTGTACGTATATTAATACACACATATATATATATATATATATATATATATATATATATATATATATATATATATATATATATATATTTGGAGAGGGAGAGAAAGCTGTATAGAGAGAAAGCTATATAGATGTATATGTATATAGAGAGGCATATATATATACATGCATACACATATATGTATACGTATATAAATACACACACATTATATATACTATATATATATATATATATATATATATATATATATATATAGAGAGAGAGAGAGAGAGAGAGCGATAGAGAGGTGTATATTTATAGATTGACATCGATATATAGATATACATACACATCTATATATGGATTTATATATATATATATATTTAGAGAGAGGCAGACATACATAAATACATATGTTTCACATACGTTTTTGTTGTTTATTTATTACCACATGACTGTTTTTTTAATGATGTAAAGCACATTGAAATTCCTTGCTGCTGAAATGTGCTATACAAATAAAATTGATTGATTTATTGATTGATTACCCAGAAAGATAGCTTTCTAAATTTTTCCCTGTTTGTAGCGGTTTAGACTCTAAAATCCTCTTTTTGTTCCACGTTGTTTTCATTTTCTTTCTCTAAATCTCCCTCTAATTAAAAATTTTGGTTTTCTGATTTTCTTTTTCGAATTAGAAATAAACATCTCACAATGGATGAAGATGACTACTGATGTCGTTGAACGTGGGGGAAGCCGGAGTACCCGGAGTGAACCCACACCTACACGGTGAGACATTTCCCACCGTGCAGTCCTTTCTTTTGAATATTAAAATGTCCAATTAAAAATTACAGTAGCTTTTTTTCAAATTACCGGCAATCACCAAAACACACGTGGCCCCGCCCCCCTTTTAAATATAATCTTCTTTAGACATCAGTTTATGTCTAAGCTGGGTGAACTTTGCATCTCTTTTTGAACCGGTGTAGAGGTGGTGGAGTTAGAGCTTTTTTTATTCGCTTCCACAGTGATTTCTTTTTCTTGGGGTTCTCTTCTCCTTCAGAAATACTGTTCTCCTCAGCAGATTGCAGTTCTAATTCCTGAGGTGGAGTTTGGACTTCATCTTTGTTTAATGCAACCTTTGTTTGTGGAAGCGATGTTTCCGGATTTTCCATTAGGAGTGTGGACTCCTCCTCTCTGGAAACTACATCAACTTCAGGTGTTACGTCTTCTGAAACTGTCTCAACTATTGTCTCAGCTTGTTCTATTTTTGCTCCAGAAACATTTTCCTTGCAGACGCTCTCCAGTTCAGATGCATTTCTCTTCGCTGCCTTTCTCTTTATCTTACGTTTAGCTTTCTTTGAACGCCTTTTCTCAACTGGGTGGTCTCCATTTTCTTGTGTTATGGAGACCGTTTCTATCGCCTGCAGAACTTCACCGATGGCTGGTTCATTTGTGAGAATCTCGTTTTCAATAGCTTCTGCCTGGTCTCCAACTATTTCTAGTACCGAAACTTCTTTTTCAATTTTGTCACCAGAAATGTTTTCATTACTGGCCGCTCTCAGTTCAGATGCATCTCCATTCGCTGCCTTTCTAGTGATCTTACGTTTTGATTTCTTTGAACGCCTTTTCTCTACTGGGTGGTCTCCATTTTGTTGTATTATTGATTGACGGACTGGTTCCAAGTGATATCTGGTTTCAGGTACATCTATATCCGTTTGGACTGACACACTTTGGTACCATGGTGAGGTGTCTTGAGATTCGCACTGAGTCTGTACTGAAACCATATTACTCTTCCTCTGTCTTCTCTCCGAGAGTAATTTGTTTGTCAGATATTTTAGCTTTTTAAGTTCAGCATTTAGTTTCTGATTGATATTGAACATGTCATCGAGCTGTTTCATTAAGATTTTTTGTATTTCTATATGTGCCAATTCAGACTCCTTATATTTGCCTTCACAGGAGCATTTTACTTGCCTTGTCTTTTCTTCTGTTTGATTTACAGGAATCTCAGTTACGTTTAAAGTTCGGATGTTGTCCATGGGTTTTCCTAGAGATGGATGTTTCTCCCCTTTTTCATCCAGTGTCTCCTGCGTTTTCAAGATGGGTTCCCCTTTGGTGACCAGCTGTGTTGCAGTGTTGTTAGTAGAACCTTCCTTTTTCATGGACGCTACCTCATCGTGTTCAAATGTTGAAACATTTTTGGTTTCAATAGTCTCAGCAAAAAAACTTACATCTATGCAAGGTTCAGACTTTGGGAGCATTTTCCACAAAGTCTTTTTTTCGCTTCTGGGCAAACCTGCCTGGTGACTTTGATTTTCAGAAAGAGGACCGTTGATGTCACTGTTTTGAGCAAAAAATGTCAGATCGATGCAAGCATCTGGCTCGGGGAATGATTTCCACAACAATGGGGTCTTCTTGTTGCGCTTAGTCTTGGATTGTTTTTCCCTTTTCTGGTCCATTTTCTTCTGTGTTTTTTTGACAGATTTCTTTTCGGTCACCGGCTCTGTTGTAAAACTAACAAGTTCCTCTTTGCAAATCTCCGTTTTAAAGGAATCCTCCTGATCACCTTCTTCTACAGGCAGAGAAGTGTTCTGATTCATAATTTCAGTGCTGGACTTCGAAGACTCTTCCTTCTCTTGTGGCTCCTTCAGTACGGAGATCGATTCATGTTCGGTAACCAGTGAATCATCTTCCGTTTCAGTACTTTTAGCCGGGGTCCTTGGTTCAGCGGGGCCATATTTCTCCAACCACAAGGACCACGGTATCATTTTCACTTTCATCTTGTTACGTCTCCTCTTTGGTGGCTGTTCCTCAGACTTAGAGGGCTGTTCTTTCTCTGTTGTGTCGACTGTGTCCTGCTCTCCAGCAATGGACTCTTGGTCAGAGGGGATGTCTTCCTCCGAACAGGTTTTAAGTGGTACCTGGTGGTTCTTGTTGGACTCACTCTTGCGTAGCTGTCCATCCCCTTTTTGATCTACTTTTTGCAGTGCTTTGGTGCTCGATCTATTTTCAAGCACCAATGAAGAGTCCTGCTGTTCCACATTTATTGTTGACATCTTAAGCTCCTCAGATCCATGCAGCGCCCACCAGGCTGTAAATGACATCTTCTTCTTCTTGCGCTTGGCTGGCTTGGGTGGCTGTACTTCCCTCTCGATGATGTTGTCGGATGCTACTTCTTTGATTGTACTCTGGTTGGACTCCATTTTAACTTTTCAAAGTTGAAAATCCTACTATGTACTGCTAAGTAACTTCTCACAAGAAACTATCAACAACGGCTGCTAACAGGTTGTGATGAAGGTAGATGGATGTGACGAGCTTATATAATCGCTAGTGATGTCAGAATTCTGCCTTTGGAGTTGTATTGTGATGTCACATTGTGACATCACAGTTGTGTTTGATATTCAGAGTGGGCTACTCTGACAGATTTTTTTATTAACACGGCGGTTGCTGACCGCAGAAAGAGTAGGCGGGCTTTTAAATTGTCATTGGTTGCCATGGTTACCCACCATTACCTTGTTGTTTGAGAAAGACTTTGCTGCAGTAAATAGAAAAGGTCGGGGACAGACCACTGTCAGTCTCACACTGACAGTTATTTTGAAATGGGACCAATGCACTCCGTAATTGAAGGGGGGCGCTATTTCCTACATTATCTGCGGTCTCCCGTTTTTATTTTCTTTTGAAATCTGGGATATAGCTTCATCTTTAAGGAGTTTCACTCTCAGCATGTATTTGAACTTCTGTCTTTTATTTACTTCAACACAGCTCACAGTTTTTAACAAGTTCTGTAGCTTTCTGTGTACTTCTAAATCTACTCCTAGATGCACCTTTTCAGGCCTACTACTGCCTCTAGTGGCATAGGAGTGGAAGCAAAACTGCTTTAATTACGTCACTAAATGAGAATACCACAAAGTCTTAATTGTTTTATTATTAATTCTGGCATTACCTCTTGTTCAGCGCCCCACTGTATGCGTTGCATACAGTGCATAACCGTTTTTGGCGCCACTGCCTATGAATCATTCCAAAAGGAAATATTTCATTATTAATAATTGTCCAACAAAAAGTCCATAATTAGGCGATCAAAAATAAGGTTCCGTGCGCACAAAAAAATAAATAAATAAATACGTTGGGCCCAAAAATTGTATCAGTCTTTTTCCACGCAAAAAAAAAAAAAAAACATTAAAGAAAAAAAAATATGCACCGGGAAAGCGTTTGTGTACCCAGGCAGTTCACTTCATTGGGACTGGCTGGAGCGTGAGCGCATCGGGTCCGGTGTTATCCCCAGAAACGCATACCTGCCCAAAATTGCATCCCCTGTCGCGGGAGCACGCATCGCTCTAAGCTCTCGCATATTGATGAGAAAATGGACTGAAATATGACCGAAGAGAAAATTTTAAAGATATTTATAACATTATCACATTTCTTAGCCATGTAATCTCTAAAACGGTGGGTTTTATTTTGCAAATTACTTGAAATAAATACGGTTTTTACACTAGTGGAACAATTCTGCGTCGGGCCAGGGGGCAGGGCCAATTACCGGGCCCCTAACGGGGAGCGAAACTGAAACTGTTGACTTTAACATTAAATACACCTTTCTCAACAGGCAAGGGCACACTTTCTCTGTCTATAATCAGACATTTAAGCGACTTGAAACCATTCCTCCCTCCCTTGCACCTCCCGACCCGGGCCCCCATCCGGCCCAGGCCGGGGGGCAGCTGCACCCCCAGCCCTCCCTATAGCTCCGCCCTTGGGTTTTTACACCTTTATTGAGATATAATGAGTCAAACTTTTTTCAGCCCGTGTCTGTTGTAAACGTTCTCCACAAATGGTTTGAAATTCTCTGCTTAGTCTTTTGATACCATAATACTGTAGCTTAAAAGCATTACAAAACAGAGGCCCATTATGTAAAACATTTTATATCATGCTTAACTTTCTAGTCTGTTAATGTAGGAGGGAATGCCTTTTAATTTATGAGCCTGAAAATATTTGCATCCATCCTGTTGATATGAAACTTATAGCATTAGCTCAGAGAACAAGTGTCATTACGTAGAAAATGTGAAATCATTTCAGCTCTTTATTTCCCCCAATTAGCACAGGGATGCATTTTTTGGCAATATGGATTTCCAGCCTGGCACAATATGCATCCCCTCTCTATTATCCTCAAATAATATTATATTGATATAAAACTTATATCAGCAGTTCATGGAACTATTCTGGTTATGTAGAAAAGTTATTTCACTCTTAACTCTTTATTTCTCCAAGATAGCACAGGGATGCACTGATATTGAGTTTTGTCAACATAAAGCTTATTCTTAATCATCAATATTTGTTTGGTAGCTCATTTTTTGAGGTCAAAGGAAAATGCACTGGCAGTCGCACGTCGTCAGCGATTCTCCGATCCTACTGGAAGCAACCGACCGGGAAAGAGTCAATATCATAATTAATGAAGAACAGACTGTTGTGGAAACAGCTAACAGCGCTTAGAACTAACAAAATCTTATAAATTGCTAAGTAAGTTAAAAAATCGTTGTAATACGAAAGGAAAAACATTAAATTTAGTGGATAATATGTATAAAGTGTGTACAAAAAATTATATACAAGAAAATGATTAGAAACTGTTAAGGAAGAATTATTTATATAATTAAATTTAGCAAAAAAAAATCTGGCTCTGATTCTTCCTGTTGATCCCGGGTTCTCTCGCGTGGCCACGTGTGGGGACAGAAACACAACAATGCGTGTTGACGTCACAGAATTACAGAATTTAATCCAATCAGAAGAAAGTATAAGATAGAACAGGAAACTGGAGAAACACAGATACAAACATTGTTACCTGAGAAAAGAAGACAGAAATATCAAGGATGTCCTTGGAGAAAGAGCTGGTGCAGAAGTAAAATAAAATCAGCTTTTTCTGAATTGTTTCCCTTGTGCACAAACTTTTATACCTGTAGGTGTGTTTTCCTCTTTAATGTATTCAAATAAGGCGTATCTCTACTTGACCAACTGGAAGGCATCTCTGGCCCTTTTTGAATTTAGAAAGTCCCTGCAATTTGTTACAAGATCAAAGACCTTTTGTTAAATAAGGTGGAAGCAGACTCTCTGAATTCATGGTGGTTTATGGCTTTTACAGATCAGTGTGAAAAGCTAGAACTTCCTACTGATTGTTTCCAGACAGACAAAGAGCAGATCAGAGATCTTGGCAAACAATCTGCTTTAACTACAGATAAAATAAAGATCAATAGGTCAGAATATGTTATAAATTTTAAAACTATATTAGGGTATTTCAATCAAGTCATGATAAATTCTAAAACTAACTTATTTTAAATTTATTTTATTAACACTATCCGGCTTCCTGCGGCTCTACAGCCATCTGGGCAAAGAGAAACAGATGCAGGAACCTCACAGGTAGCTGTAAAATTCTGGTTTCTCTCCTGCTCTGCCAGGAACAAACCTTTAATACTGTATTTTAATTCAATGAAAAGTTTTCTCAAAAAACCCAATTTGTTCTTCTACAGTCACCATCTTCAAAGTTTAGTCCTGATATCAAACAAAAGCAATAGATAATATCAACAGAATATAATGGAGTACAATTCCTGTTTCTAACCTAATATAATATTCAAATAAGAATTAAGACATTCATTCACCATAAACCTAAGTATTTTCTAATACTAAACAAAAACATTTTCATTTGATTCTAATATAGTCAGAAATAATACAATTTCAAATACATTCATCATTGACTAACTTAATTCTAAAACAAGATAATACATTTTCAGTCAAAACATGTTAATAATAACTAAGAAAAGTATCTTACAAATTAAATGTTAGTGATTTAAAACATTTTATGTTATATTCAGTTTTTTGCACCATGTCAGATGTTAGTTTTGGAAGACTTCTCATCCTGATTACGTGAACCGACCAAAGTTCCCTTTCTCACAGTAATTCAAGTGATTCTGTCCTCCACCTCCCTGCATATGTTAATTTATGACCTCCTGTCTTTAATGATAAGACCCCAGGGGTCTGAGCAGAAGCTCTCCTGCAGATCTCTATTCAATACTTACTGTTATACTTGAACAGAAACCTGTTCAAAATTAAGAAATTTGTTCTAAAAAGTTTAAACTGTGTTAAACACTAAAAATAGTAATGTTTCCTCAACAACGTCAAGTCAGAATGAAAGGACATACCTTGTATGTGCCTATTGACATTTTATTAGCTCTTCTTTGACTGCCGCTTGCATTGGTAGAGAATCTGCCCTCCTGTTGGGGCGTGATGACACAGGTGATCTGTTGAACAAGATGTTCACAACATGCTACCGAAACAGATTGTTGTCTCCCAGTCAGCTGTGCCTCAAATATCTAAGCTTATCATCAGTGCTGCTCCACAGTCTACTTAATGATCGGATAGAGATGGTGTCATTATAAAGGTTCAAACCAAAGAGAAAGGTACAGTACATTCCTCAGACTTGGCCTCTGTTTTGCACAAAGGACAAAAAAAATAAAAAATCAGCGTCATCAAAAGTACGGATCCCAACCGCCCAAAAATCCAAGAAGAAGAAGCTAACGTCATCGTGTGCGACACCTGTAACCTGGTGAGTGCAAACCTGAATCTGTCAAAATGTTTTTGTACTATAAAACATAAAAAACTCCAAAGTGTTAAGTTATAAAGTTGCTGATGGCAGTTTTAGGACGTAATGGTAGCAGGACTGTGCCGCGAATGGTTGAAGACATTTAGACACGTTTTTAACCTTTTTTTTTTTTGCAGGAAGCTAGCTAAAGTAGCCTCTTGGAGCCAATCAGGTTCAACTGCACCTGTACTTAATGCAGTTAATTATCCAGTCACAGAAGTGTTTATAGTCATGCTTGTTGTTGCCACTTTGCAAAATTTGAGGGTTCTTATAAGCATCAGTGCCCCGAGGCTGGGATGATCCTTAAAATCCAGCCAGGTTTTGTTTATGAGCCCTTTCTGGACACACTGAATGCAGCTGGGTCGTTTACTTGAATTTAAATTGAACTTGGATCAGCACAGGCAAAGTTCTCTCCATCTGTCTATGTTCTTTATTGCTGTTGCAAGCCAGATGAAGATAAATCTGAACACTTTTTTTATCTCAACAGATTCTTCTTTGATCACATCATTTCCAAAATTTAACTCCCACAAAGGCACCTTTAAGAGCCACGTCTGTCATATCTGTTCATCATCTTTGGGTCCTTAATTTGTCTATTGTTCTTCACTCCGTGTCTCAGCCTCTGTTTTGTCATTTGTGGGTATAGTTCTGTTTATTTGTATGTCTGTCCATCAGCAGTTTTTATATTATTTTTTGCACTTTGTCAGCATTGTGTTTTGTTTAACTATGACATGTCCCAAATTCAGGCCCTGCACTCATAGCCAAACACCCAATAAGGCAAACAGAAAGACATATTTTGTCTGCCACAAAAGTCTTTCCACCAAAAAAGAAAAGCTAAAAGAAAAGGTTCAGACATTTTCTGAACCTTTTTCTCTCCGTGAAGAGAAGCTGTTGTAAAAAACTGAAATGCTTGCCGAATAATTGATTTTGTGCATATTGCAGTAAGTAGAAATTCTTAAAACTGAAAACCTATTTCTTTCATGTAATCAGTTTTGTTAATGAGCATTATGTAATTTGTACTCTACAAAGAACATCCTCGATTCTTCTATAACAGAGAGGAAAATGTGTATGTATGTATATATAAATAAGATGATTGAACTTTACCCAAATATGTATTTATAGTGAGATTTTTAATTGACGTGTATGTTTAGAGACACCTAGTGGTATGATGACACAGTGCTTCCAACTGGCTCTCTCATGGCTTCCTTCTTATGGAAGCTGGTGGAGGTAGGTGCGAGTGAGGCAGCTCTACGCTACATTTTTTAATTTAAAGTCATATTTTTCTAGTTCAACACATTCACGAAATCTCGTAAGGACATATAACATCTACGCATTTAATTTGTAAAGTTTTCTTGTGGTTGGGCTGGAAAAATATGACTTTATGAGTAGGAGCTGCACTGGTTGGTGTTCGTGGCTGACCACTCAGTCATGATACTAACTGTCTTCTTTTGTTTTTCTGCTTTGAAAGCTTTTGTATGCAGTTTCCAGTCGCACATTTTGAAGAGTGATTGTGCTGTGTTTGATACTGGGTGGTTTCAGGGTGTAAAATAATGTATATATAAAGTTGTGTTTTGTGGATGTTGTGACTGGCATGGTGGTTCACTGTTTCAGCTGCTTTGACAGTTGACTGTTATTTTCTGTTTTATATTACTGGATGTTATTTTTTTAATAATCTATGGAAAAAAATGTTTTATTTTGAGGAATTGTTAAATATTGGTTTATACTATACAATCACATGTAAATAATGATAATAAAAAAAATTCTTATGGATGCTGGTGGAGGCTCTTGTATGCAGTATTTTATCGTTGAAAACATGAATTCAAGAATTCAAAAGGGCTTAAATTAACGATTGCATTTGGTCGGGGGTTTGTGTTTTATGAAATATTTCACTATTACTTTCGTGGAAACGATGAAGACCAACATCATGGAGGGCTTGCAGGAAATCAACAGCGATTTGAAACTGGTGATGCTAACGGCTAACGACTGTTGGATCCTGTAGTGTCAACAAGTGAC
Organism: Poecilia reticulata; assembly: GCF_904066995.2. Lineage (NCBI taxonomy): Eukaryota > Metazoa > Chordata > Actinopteri > Cyprinodontiformes > Poeciliidae > Poecilia > Poecilia reticulata. The sequence goes on from NC_088831.1 coordinate 39,470,365, forward strand.
AATGTGTTGGACTTTCATTTCAAACGAACACAGAATAAATGTTATTTTGCTTCTAGACCACAAAAGCTTATTGATTAAAGTGCAGGTACCTCTGGATAATTTACAAAAAGAAAACCTGTCGAGTTCTTCCTCACCAGTTTCTGTGGCAAGCAGATAAAGGCTTTGAGGACACATTTTAAAAGGTCCATTTGGGAATTAAAACTTAAAATACAGCCAATGATACCAACTTTAGCTACCCAGAGCACAATGGAGAAATTAATGAGAAGTTTGACTAAAAGAACATTGATTTGCAGATCTACAAGGATCACAAGTGTTCTGAATTTCTTTCTTGTAGAGAAATGCAAAATAAAGGTCTTGAGTAATTGTTCACTTTAGGATAAAAAGAATCGGCTGAAAATCTGGACCATCAGTTAGACTGAAATATCCATCCATCCATCCATCCATTTTCTTGCATCCTTGTCCCTTAATGGGGTTGGGAGTAGACTGAAATATAAAGAATCAAAACATCCATGAAGTGAAATACATACAGGTCTGAAGGTGCAGTAAGACATGTACATTTTCTTTGCTAAGGCAACAAACTGTCCATGTGGAGATGGTGCAGCTCCACTCAGAGGAACACGCTCCCAACATAAAGCAAAAAGTCTTTCAAGCAGCCAAGAAGAAAGGGAGGAGGAGGTCTTTCTGCCACATCAAAGACACTGGCTTACAGATCATCACAACCTAAAGGCATGTAGACAAAAGTGCCAAACTGTCACCGTCTCTTTTCCAAGCATGCAGAGGTGCTGTGTAGGACGCCTTTTGTGTAAATATCAAAACATCGCATTAAGCTTACGGAAACATTTGCAGTCAAGTCGTGGAAAATAATAATTATTCCTAAAATAGATGCATATCAATGAATTGATAAAATGATATATGGACACTTTTTAAATTCAATAAATGCATTGCATAAATATTTTTGTGTCTTTAAAAGCAGGGATACTTAAGGAATCCCTTAAGGCTGTACAGCAAATTGAATAAAATGAGAAGGAAGTCATCTGAATATGCTGCAAACAAAAATTTGGACAGTATTGATATGAATCTGCAGAACAAACAGGTCAGTGGAAGAAGAAATTGAGGGAAAGTGGTTGGTTTGTCCATAGTTTGGTTTCAGGGATTATACATGACATACTTAGCCTTAAATTACTCTTTACATAAAGTACAATATTTGTTTTGCATTAAGATGCTATGAGTCTTTAGAGTTAATGAACCTTGTGATAAAAGAGAACATTAACAACTTGAAAATGTCTGTTGGGACAAAAGTTAGTAAACAGATTCAACAGTAAATTAAGGGGAAAGCACAATATTAAGCAAGCTCTATTAAACAGTAATAGTGTAATACAGTGGGATAACCAAATGCAAAGCCTTGAAAATGTGTTCCCATCCATTTATTGTTTTTTAATTCTGCTGCACTGCCATGTAATTTTATTCAGTATAATTTGGGATTTTAGGATGCTGGCCTACACAAAATAGTCTGAACTAAGAATTTTCAAATTAAATCACAGAAATGTTGTGGCTCTTCCAATTAAAATTTTAACCAAAAGGCTATGCAGATATTTGCAGCTACTTCTAAGCCTTTAATGAGAATCTGAAGCTGCTGATTATCTTCTCAAATGACATTAGTTCCGTGAGGTCCTATTAGAGTTGCCACCCGACAGAATCATCACGTATTTGACTGTTAAATGCGATACGGGATGCAATTGGTTGCATATTTTTATAAATGTTCAGTAGACACGTCTGTCTATCAGGCATAACAAATCAACACTACGTGTAACAATCGCACAGGAAATATTAAGGTCAGCTAAATTGTCGTGGCGAAAGCGACACAGGACCCCTGAACACAGGACCCCTGGACACAGGACCCCTGAACACAGGACCCCTGGACACAGGACCCCTGGACACAGGACCCCTGAACACAGGACTCCTGAACACAGGACCCCTGGACACAGGACCCCTGAACACAGGACCCCTGGACACAGGACCCCTGGACACAGGACCCCTGAACACAGGACTCCTGGACACAGGACCCCTGAACACAGGACCCCTGGACACAGGACCCCTGAACACAGGACCCCTGGACACAGGACCCCTGAACACAGGACCCCTGGACACAGGACCCCTGAACACAGGACCCCTGGACACAGGACCCCTGAACACAGGACTCCTGGACACAGGACCCCTGAACACGGGACTCCTGGACACAGGACCCCTGGAATGTTACGGACCGACGCTGCTGCCTCTGTTGCCTAGAAACCGACACTATGCAGCCGAGATGAGCTGCTCTTAACACGCGTATTGAACAATAAATAAAACGGAAATCAACTCTTCAAAACCACAAATAAAATGGATTATGAAGTCTCTGTAAACAAAGTCGTCCTTCAAGGAATATTAATTTGGGTTTGCTCATTTGGGTTTGTTATGTGATTAATTGATTATATGCTTATTGTGACAGTCTTAATTTATCCTCCTGTGCTGGGATAGAGCAAAAAATAAAAGATAAGTAAAGAAACGTCTGAGGTTTCTTCCACAGGAAAGGGAAGAGACCTGGAAAATTACAAATTATTTTGAAGTTACACAGGTAACAAGCTCCCATGGAGCAACACTGAGGTTTTTATAGAAAACAGAAAACCATATCTGCAAAACCCCAAACCAAGTAGGAAAACCAAATACATCTGGGAGACTCTTCAAAGACATGCGAAAAAGTATTTATAAACGGTTGGCTTTGTCATATTTACAGAGCTGTGCATGTTTGTGTGTGTATGCATGTCTGTCCTCAGCTCTTCCTTTGCAGGGTGTGACTGGCAGGTGTCCACCCACCGCTGCAGTTCATCAAAACCAATCATGAAGGGCTTAAAAAGGAACAGACACCCTCAGGCAGTTTGCTGTCTTGCATGGCAATCGGGTCCACCTTCCCTTGTATGTTTCTTCCCTGAATTCTGATGCTAATTCCTGCTGTTCTTCTTTTTACAGGTTTTCAGTCCGTGTTTATGTTCAGTTGCTATGTTGCCCTTATCTGTTTCCTCATTCCTGTTCTTGAGCTGCATTTCCACTATAAATGTGTGCAAAACTTTGTCGATATTCCACTAATGTCGAAAATAGGAAAATCCTGCAAGTGCTATGTTCCCATTAAACAATAAGCACAATTAAAGTTGCACATAAATAAGCTTGTTCACATAAGTCATTAAACGGGATACATTATGCAAAATGCACATTTTTGTACTTCCATTTGTGTTCCTACTGCTTCTAAAAACAGCTTGAAAACCCCTAAAAAAGTTCATATTTTTTGGTGTCTGGCAAACGAGTCGTTTAAAAACCTCCAGAGTGTAACGTCACACAAATTAGCAGACACTGCCCCTCACCTAGCAACATCAATGAAGCCCAGCCCATAACCTAGCAACCCCAGTAAAGCCCAACCCGTCACCTAGCAACCCCAGAAACCCTAACCCCAACCCTTCTGGGTGTCTTTCACCGCAAACAATAAGAATCATTCTACTTCAGTACCTTGTTGTAATATATGAGGTGTTGACATCTTACCTCGCTACCTTGCCTAACTGGAACCCTGCTGAAAATCCAGAAGGCCCATCAAACATTAAACACTGATTTCAAAACAAATTTCAAATCTTAATGCTGTGTCTGCAAATGCTGCCAGCTCTAGAGTCCATATCACCATGACAGGTTTTTGTGACACGACAAACACTTCTTCTTTGCTTCTGGGGAATGAAAATAATTGATTTTCTCCTCTTTTTCGCAGCAGGAGTCTGGAGCCCAGTCAGACAGAACTTAAAGCACTGATGGGAATAAAATACAAATCATACAAATTTGGAATCTAGTGGTGCTTAACAGGCAGCAACCACAGCATTGCATGAACTTAACATCATTCTAGCACCCTTGTGGAGAACGAATAAAGCATTACAAGAACAACAAGTAGGCTAATCAAAAAAGTTCAATTATTAAAACCAGGAAACAGTGCTGCACCTAATAACTTTTTGATTGATTACAGAGTTTCATTTGACCATCATGGCTCAATTAACTGTCTAGTGGTAAACACACTTGTCCCTGAAACCTGTAATGCAGAAACATAAGGAACCTAAGCGACCATTATAAAATCAGAGATGAATCTTACTGAAAAGAGGGTAGCGGTCGCTAGAGGCTGTGAATTAAATCGGTCTCAAGTTCTTGAGCTGATTACTAATAAACACTGTAGCAAATACCAAACATCATCTAAAGTGCCTGCGAGGTGCTGTGGCGTGACTGCAGAGGCTCAGAGGATTTCCATCCTTTTCTGCTCCAGCAAGATAGCCACAGACACAATGACGCAAAGAGGAAGCTGGACTTTACACAACACACGCTCTGAACAGATGTCCAGTGGAGCATTTCCTCAGAGACGCACTCCCAACATCTCAAGAACAGATCTGCCATCTGTTCTGGCTCCCAAATTAATTATATATCCATCTTGTTTTTAGATTCTTTTGGTGTTTTTAACTTAAAAAGTAAAGCTATAAATCATACAGCATAAAATAAAACATCTTGGCATCTTAATAGTAGAGGTATACCCAGCTCTATTCTGGCAGCGAGGCGTGAGTGTTCAGAATGAAAGTCATGTCAATTTCTTAATCAGTTTTGTGTGATTGTAAAAGATTAGTATCTTTTACAACTGTCAAACTTATTTCTGCAATAAAGACAGTGAAGATGTCATATTGTCTTTATTGAAGATGTCTATATTGCAGACATCATCTTGTCAAGACAAGAAACCCTTGTTTTTATTTAAAGGTGCTTCTATCAATCCAAATATGTCGCCTGTGACCTCAAACTGAACTAATTATCTGTGTATTCATAGATTGGACGAAAATACATCAGCAAACGGTATTATTTTACTGCAGTCATCAGCTGTTTGAAGATAAAAGGAACAGCTGAACTGAAAGTTCAACTATCTTAGTCCCAAAAGGGGATATTTTCTTTTTCTACTGTTAAACTTAACATTCCACAAGGATCTACGCTGTTATGTAAATAATTTACTATATGTTTTAAAGATGATTGTGGCAGCTTAGTGCTGTCCTGAAATAAAAAAGTACCTCACCTCCTTCAAGATAAGTTATCTGAAAGACTTTACAATGTACACAGCGTCTTTGCCTCAAGGCAAAAACTGTGTTCAAAATGTTCTCTCTCTCTCTCATCATATTATGTTCACTTTAAAGTGTATTGGGTTAGGCTCCCATTTTTCCTTTGTAGACACTACTATAGTTATGTAACACTTCATGATCACATGGTAAATATTCCCAGTGATATATCACACAGTCATACTGCAATTATATACAGTTTTAATATTAAAATCTTAACTTACATGTTCTGTTTAATTATTTACTAATTATTATTCACTCACAAAAGCACAGACTACAACTTTACCAACATCACAAACATTTAATATATAAAAATTCTAAATCAAAATTCATAATGAGAGCATGGCACATGCTAGCAAAATAAAATATGTGGTATAATGGTCACATTAATTAATTCTTTTAGTATTTTCATCATGAGCAGACAACGTTTTAGAACTTTCCTGTCATGGTTTTACTTTTTCCTGCCACAGCCGCGCTGCTCCCATCCCTGTTATCTGCTGATTACAGATGGTCTTCACCTGTGCTGCTCTCTATATAAACACCTGCTATTCACTCACTGGTCATGTTGCTCTGACTGTGGTTTGTGTGACAGTGACAAATAGCTATAGGTGGATTTAAGTTATCATCTTTTATTAATAATCTTAAATGTGCTTTCAGGGGACAAAGTATGAAGATTGTGCTCATTTTAGCACCTGCAATATGATGGTAAGCCATCTGCTAATTGTGTTTAATTGACCAATTCAAACCTTTGTCATCATCAGTTTTAATCAGATGTTTTTTTTCTATGTGATTTTTATTTTTAATGTAGACTTGATTTCAAAATTGAAATTCTAACTTTTATTCTGTAACTTTGTTAGCTAATCAACATTTCAAATATTTTGAAGACAACCAACCACAAGCCATCTCTTCATTTTATTGGAGAAGTTTAAAAAAAATCTCTGGAGATTAAAGGTTTCCAGCTATGTTGAGGTTCTTTTTTTAAATGTAAAAAAACCCCTCGTGATCAAGGGCTTTATTGATGTCGGTATGTATTTTTTTTTCCTGTCTAGTGGAGTTTGAACTTGCTCATACAGAAGGGGTGATATCCAGGAGGTACACTTTCATATGTGCTGATTTATCATCAGTGTTGCTGTTGGAGGGGTAGAAATGTACGGTGCAGCTGGTTGCTGAAAACCCAAAGAATAAATACTGTTGACCAAAATCAGACTGTTTTCCAAATGTTTTCTTTTTCTTGTGCTTGAATTTACACAGCAACAAAATAAGTGCTTGAAGTTTCCTGTTAAATGTTGTATTTAAGACAGATGCTGGCCTACATATGCCTATGGCCTACACTTTATTAATAAGCCAGCCATATTGTATACTGAATAAAATAAAGTTTCTTATTGGCCAGTTTCTTGGTACTCTCCTCAAAAACAGGAAGAGGTTTGAAATTGTAATGAGACAAAAAAAAAAATTTGGCAGAACATTAATTAGTAAAGATGATATGCTGCAAGTGAGTTGACTGTCTCTAAAACCTCAGCCAAACGTGCATTGAAAAAATTTACCAAGATAAAAATAAGAACCATTAAAAATTACGTTTTTGACGTTTAGGACAGTTTTGTGTAGCATGATATGCGTCAATCAATGAGGCAAAATTAAAGTGTAAAAAAAGCATAATTCATTATTGCGATATAACTTGGAATGTTGTTGGGAAGCACATTAATGCATGAATGTCATTTTAACTGGCGAGTGTACGAACGCACAGCTTTGAAAGATTTTTGTTGAGGAATATGAAAGAAACAGCCTCTGAACAATCTGTCTACACAAAGCTTACGTAATAAAAATGAAAAATAAATTCACCTCAGTATGCTGAATGCTATAAGTGGCTCATATAGAAGGGCTTTCCAAGCTTTGAAAAATTTAGCTAATAGTTATTTAACCATTTGTGTGCCACAGTGGTCATCTGACAATTAAGTATTGAAGGGGGGAAAAGGGAACATTTTACATTCTCAATAATGCATGTTTGCAAGCACACAAAGATCTATCCAAAGTTACACATAAACTTCACATTCATAATGGGATCTAAAGTCTTTCTAAATCTAATTTCTCCATAGTTACACTCATGTTAAATGTGTTTTCATGTTAACACTATAAAATGCTAGACAGATATTAACAGACATAAAGTAGTTTTACTGAAGCTTGATCTCAAACTCTTCTCAACCACATAGCTTACAGAGAGGAAGATGTGCGCTGCATCCAACCTTTCACTGTTTTGTTGATGCTGTTCTTTTGTGCATTCGTTTCATGTCAGTCACCCCTCCATGTGTGACTGAAAAGTCTAGCAGAAAACGAAAGAAAATTTAGCCTATGAAACAAATTGGACCAGAAGAAGAGACTGGTCTATTGATCGTCTCACCAGACAGCTCTTTGAAAGGTTAGCATCAATAAATTCTCTTTTTTGGACCTTAGAAGCCTGTCATGATTCCCACCTTTGACAAAATCTAAAATTACTCACAGTAGGAAAAATGATTACTAATGGACTAATGGACAAAGAAAGGCAACCTTTCACTCCCATGACTCATTTGATGGAAGTTAGATTTTTTTTCTTTGTAACACTCAACAACCAGAACATGACCAAAGAACTTTACAGTTAAACTAAAAGCTCAACAATAAAACAGCATCAAAACAACTAATATAGATCACTTCCATTTCCTGAAATTTGGGAGCTGCTGCAGCTAAATCATAATATGTGTATCATCACACAGGGAAGAGCAGCAAAAAGTGGACAGGTGTATCAGGCTGCAATAGTTCAGAGAGTTGGGGTGAGGCAAGGTCATGGAGCGACTTAAAGACAAAAAAATAGACTAAACTTCTGAGTACCCACTGCAGCATTTTGTACTCTCTGGAGACAGGTGATGGACGAAGTACTGACCCCTGCATGAAGTGCATTACAGTAACCCAGCTAAGTGGTAGCAAATGCTTGGATTACTCTTAAAGTGCTGCTTGGCTTTATTTTTGCCAGCTGCCTCAACACATCAATTGATTTTGAAACATCACTTCATTAAAACACAAGTACAACTGGAGTTCTGGACTAATGTGCATGAATGCAAATATGTTTGAAAATACCATTTCCTTTGATTTGTTTTGCCAACATTCTGTTCCAACATTTGCAAGGATGAATTAAAAATTGGACGTGATCTGGATAGAAACCCATGACGAAGGTGGACAAAAAATGTATATTGAAGGTAATAAAATAACTTAAAATAACTTAATAACGTAAGAAAAAAAAACCAAAGTAGTCAGTAGATGTACATGGAAAAAACAAAACTCAGTTGCTCTTTGTGTCAGGTGGACACAGGTGTCCCATGTCTTTCATTCTCTGACTACAACTTGTGATGAAATAATAAAATATCCAGTGCTGCACGAAGTTGTTTCCCCATTAAAAGTTTTCTATTGTTTTTGCTTTTTGTGGCATAGTTGGATGTTTCACATAAGAAAACATTTTTTAAGTCAAAGATAAGCTCAGTTAAAAAAAAGTCATTTTGTTTCTTTTCTGTTGTTTAATTGCTTTAGTTCAGGGCATTGTGTGATTTACTGTTTACACAAATCTGTCTATAAATGGGTTATTTGAATGTGACACAGATGAAAACAATACATGAGATCTGTGCGCAATGAGAAGTATGTAAATATTTTCACAACACTGTAGTGTTAGAGTATTTTGTCTAACAGTACCTTACTTACCTGTTTGATTTGCATTTCTCCTCCTTGAATCTTTAAGCAGCAGTAGTAGAGTTTCAATAACGTATGTACTTGTTTTTACTGCAGGAGAATGCTGCTCTGCTGCTCTTGTCTTTCTGCTCAGCTCCACAGGAGGAAACGTGTTTCTTGAACAAACTGAATAACCTTTATTTTAACCAGAATCCATTGAGTAGGCCCACTGTCTCAACACCTACTCAAAAGCACATGCAAAACATAGAATATCTTTAAAGAGAAAATACCTTTGGGACTAGAAGAAGGACTAGAAATCCTGCCAGATTGCTTTCTTATGCCAAGAAAAATCATATTTAGCCACATAATCATGTCTTTCAGCTTTTCATAACATGTCAGCATGTTGGCCAGGTTCTTACTCTGTGCCTCGACAGCAATTGTCACACACATCTCAAATGCAGTGCAATGGAAGAATAAATCTCTTACTTCCTTTCGTTCTGCTGCTGCAGTAGCAGCAGAAAATTCAAGGATACTTTTTGGCAGACATGACGGTGTCTCAGGCAGGACATTTTTGAAACGTAGGACAGTGTATTCACATGCTGTAGATTTGTATTTATTTAATAGTGCATAGTGAAGTGACCTAACGTTTGCATGTTTTACATTGTACTTTATAGATATGAATTATATTATTTTATTATATTAACATAAAAAAATTACACCTGCTGTTATGGTTACAGCTTCTCAAGAAGACATAGGCAAATTCTCAGGGCGCCATCTGTCCAGGGGGCGGCATAAAAGAGACAGGTAGAAGTAGAAAGATTCAGTAAATTTACTCAAAGATGTGCTAGAGACCAAAATATTCATACTTTTGTCTTGGGTTTCCAGTGTGGCATGCATTGATGCCTGAGTATGGAGCTGCAAACCTAATGTGCTCTTAGCCGCCTAATGTACGCCTCTTTTATGAGCTTTTTCTTTTTTGAATGTTGATGGTTTGTTTTTTTTTTCAAAGGAAAAAAACTATTGTGAGCTACAAACTTAAAAATCACAGTTGAAAATCTTGATTAAAACAATATTCTAATGCCAACAGATTAAAGTTATGTTGTATATTTTGTGTATCACTGGGTCTGAGTTGAATAGGACTGAACCTGTGTGCCTCAGGGTAATGAATGTTGTTGGGTTGTTGACATGCCTGGGCAACTTTGTGCAAAGGTTGAGAGATTAGAGTCTCTGAAAGGGATTATACTCTTCAGTCTCCCTGGAAGAGTTAATGCCAGAGAGAGAGAGAGAGAAGAGGCATTTCTGGCAGATCTTTTTTTTTTCCATTTTGGGTTTTAAACGCTCTTCCTGGTACTCTCAGGGATGTTGGAGTGTATGTGATAGTTTGGCCAAAGAGCGTAATGGGGTTTGTGAACTTGTGGTGTTTTTGCCTGAGAATGTTAAATTGAGAATGTTGACCTCTTGCTACAGACCAATTTTATTTACTGTGAAACTAGAGAGCCCAGATGTAGATCAGACCAGTCTCATTACTTTCCTTTTTCTGACTGATTTAGTAAGTAATGAACATCTATTCATACGGAGCAGAGGTTTCAGATGAACTCAGTGAGCTTCTTAATGCATTTTTCCTTGTTGCAGATGATGTGATTCTGTTGCTTTTATCAAACTGAAACATACTGCATGCTCTGGTGGAGTTGGCAGCCAAGTGTGAAACAGCTAGAGTAAGAATTAGCTCCTCCAAGTCTGTGGCACCCAGCTGGAACAGGCAAAAACTGCCAAATCTAAAGCTGGATGTGAGCTACTGCTAGAAGTGGGAAAAATCTTTGGGTCTTAAAAGAATTTAGTTCTTAAATAGTTGGATTCCAAGTCGGTAAACTTATTTCTTCCTAAATGTGCTTTGAGAAAATGAAGAAAAAAAGTATTGCACAAGAGAAATATGCTACAGTAAATTTGCTCTAGTCTTTCTAAAATTTTAATTACCATTTTAAAAGAAGGCAACTGAAAGATCCTTTAACAATATTGCCACAGTTCTTGTCAATAACATACACACATCTTACATTCATGGAGCCGTTTCTTTATATGCTGACGATCAAGTTGTTGTTGAGGTGGACTGCGACCCTTCTTCACAAATCTCCCGTTTCAGAAGGAGATAAGCTCTCGATAGGTCAGTTTTAATCTTAAATGCTTAAATTACTGACAGTTTCTCTAGCACACCTGAATCAGATGAATTGCTCATTACCAGGTCTTTGTTTAGCTGAAAAACAGCCTGATGAGGGAATTCAGGAATTTGATTCAGGCATTTTGGACAAGAGATGTGGTTAAAAATTGTAAGATGGTAGCTCTTGAGGACTGGTTGAGCCCCCCTGCTCTACTTTGTCCAGAGGCAAGGCAAGTGTTTTTGCATATCATCATTCAAACACTGGGTAATACACACAAGGTGCTTCAAAAAAAACAAAACAAAAACAACAAGAGACAGGGTGACACTAGAGAGGAACTCCTCACAACTGGATGTAGCCCAGATGACCCAGGCTCAGTATGAGCTACCATCTGCTGCAGCCAGCTGGGGGTTCAGAAAACTGGAATGAGACGGAGGCAAAGTTGGAAGCACTGGAGCGCACGCAGATTTAATTGGAAAGTAAAACACAGTGAAAACAAAGTTAATGGCAGCAATTATTGCACATATAAATGGAGTGTAAACACAGGAAAAGTTGTCAATATGTCATTCAGTGGCCTTAAACTTCACGAGTGGAAAAAAAAATAAAATAAGACACCCTGTGGACACCACTTTTTCTAACATATTTTAAGCAATTGTATTTAGCAATGCAAAGAAATGAAAGTAACTTAGTCTTAAAAATGGACTTGCAGTCTAAATAGCAAAAACTTGTTTGGTAAAAGTTAGGATCTGTGTTTTGCTTCTCAAACAATAACCACAGAAGCTTAAACCTGGCCACACGTTTAAAATCTTTATTGACTGTATTCCTGACTTCTGCTTGCACCAAACTGTAAAGCAGATCTTACAAATATCAAATGGCCAAAAACTGATTTACTTAGCCAAAGCTATTCTGGCTTAATAGGACTTCTCTGAATTAATCTGCCTACACAGATCAAATGAGCAAATTCCTGATTTATCTAATCTCTTTTTAAGATGTATTTACATAAGCAGGAGTTTTCCTTCCCTTCAATTTAAGTTATAATTGTTTGGTTAATATTAACATTGTGATTACTGGATATTCCTTGATTCCATTTATTTTGGCTCTCATCCTATTTCTTAGTTCCTTCCACTCAATTAAATTCATGCAAAACCTCAGAGCATCAGAACTGAACCATGGAGGAATGGATGGACTAATGAATCAGATTTTTTTTTCAGTCGACATGGATGGCTGGCCCATATAGGTTACTAATCTGGGGACCCCATAGCACCAGAATGCCCAACAGCAGGGCTGTTAAATTCCTGGCCACAATAGCTGGGTTCTGCATTCATGGATGTGTTCCTGCCCCAACCCCTCCTGATCTTCAGGTCTGGATTGAATAAGACTACCTATGCATTGCTGCAAACCATGTCCACTGTTTTATAGGTAAAGTGTTCCCTGATAGCTTTGTCTTCTTTGAGTGAGATTATTCAGCTTTTGGATTTAAAGTGACAAAAAGTCCTAAAAAAAGCTCATTCTGGAAAGAGCTCAAAAGGCAGAACTTAGCGGACTAAAGTCTGATCATCTATGAAGGATTTGGGGCAAAAAAGAATAAAATATGAATATGTTTTTTATAGCCCATATATCTGGAATGCATATATATATATATATATATATATATATATATATAGAGAGAGAGAGAGAGAGAGAGAGAGAGAGAGAGGTGTATATTTATAGATTGACATATATATATAGATATACATACACATATATATATATATATATATATATATATATATATATATATATATATATACGGAAGCGCATTGCTATCATGCAGAGAAAAAAAAATTACGTATCTTGTTAAAACGTGATATATATCTTGTTAAAACGTGATACGTATCTATAACATTTTCTGTTCAGATTTCTTTTTTTTATCAGTACACTTGCTGAACAACGGCAACGGCTGTTCGTAACCAAGCAACCGAAATCAACAGAAGGCTAGATAGTGGCAAAAGACAAAACTAGATCCTGTTAAGCATTCTTCAAAATAAATGACTTCCTCTCTCCAAAATAAATAATAAATAAAGCTTTGAATTTTATTATTTTTCACGTCACCTTTTTGTAATTATGTACAACCAAGTTAAATTAGGTAAATAATAATCATGTAAATTATACTTAACATATGACTTGACATATGACTGTGTAAATAAGTGTTGCCCTACAACAAATTGGCGACCTGTCCAGGGTGACCCTGCCTCTCACCCAGAATGTTAGCTGGAGAGGCACCAGCAACCTCCCGACCCCACTACGGATGGATGGATGGATGGATGGATGGATGGATGGATGGATGGATGGATGGATGGATGGATGGATGGATGGATGGATGGATGGATGGATGGATGGATGGATGGATGGATGGATGGATGTAAATAAGTAACTAATCATGGAAATTATATTTAACATATAAATGTTAAGAAATCATTTGTTCTGCTTTAAAAACTAACATACATCGACACTTCAAATCTGGAGTAGATTATTCTACGCCAATGGCAGAATATTTCAAACCTAGTTTGTGATTTGTGAAACCTTTATCTGAATTGTGAAACTTCAAAAATGATAGATTTAAAAACCTTTTTGTATCTGGAATGCATTAGAAATGAACTATCACATTTACAATATTTGCTATTATTTTAGCCTTCTGTTTCCTTTAATTTTTTTGTCCTAGAGCACCTGCCTTTCTGTTTGGCTTACAGGGATGCATTTTAACTTGAGAGGAAGTCTTTTATTTTGAAGAATGCTTAACAGGATCTAGTTTTGTCTTATGCCACTATCTAGCCTTCTGTTGATTTCAGTTGCTTGGTTACGAACAGCCGTTGCCGTTGTTCAGCAAGTGTACTGATTAAAAAAAAGAAAAAAAGAAATCTGAACAGAAAATGTTGAGCAAATGCATCTGAGCCTCCGTTATAATCGCTCTTTAGCCATTTCCCGAATCAGAAGCTACAATCGGAAGCCAACTTCAGCTTCGTTCCAGACAGTCAGGAATGCCGCCACAGCTAAAGGACCGAATTGACGTTTCCTTCTGTGCAGGCTCGTTCTATTTAGGATCCTGCTCAGAGTAGCATGCTATTAATGGTTTTAACCACAGTGCAAAGCAGCATCCGTATCCGTGTAGACCAAACATGAAGGGAAACCTGACCAATTTCTGTTAGCCACTGTAATAGCCTAGCATAATATCGCCACTTCCTGGACGTAAAATTATCACGTTTATACAAGATAGGTATCACGTTCTAACAAGATAACTATCACGTTTATACAAGATACGTATCACGTTTTAACAAGATAACTATCACGTTTTAACAAGATACGTATCACGTTTTAAACGTATCACGTTTTAACAAGATACGTAACACGTTTTAACAAGATAAGTATCACGTTTTAACAAGATAAGTATCACGTTTTAACAAGATACGTATCACGTTTTAACAAGATACGTATCACGTTTTAACAAGATACGTAACACGTTTTAACAAGATAAGTATCACGTTTTAACAAGATCCGTATCACGTTTTAACAAGATAAGTATCACGTTCATACAAGATACGTATCACGTTTTAACAAGATACGTATCACGTTTTAACAAGATACGTATCACGTTTTAACAAGATAAGTATCATGTTTTAACAAGATACGTATCATACGTATCACGTTTTAACAAGATACGTATCACGTTTTAACAAGATACGTATCACGTTTTAACAAGATAAGTATCACGTTTTAACAAGATAAGTATCACGTTTTAACAAGATACGTATCACGTTTTAACAAGATATGTATCACGTTTTAACAGGATACGTATCACGCTTTAACAAGATACGTATCACGCTTTAACAAGATGCGTATCACGCTTTAACAAGATACGTATCACGCTTTAACAAGATACGTATCACGTTTTAACAAGATACGTATCACGTTTCAACAAGATACATAACATGTTTTAACAAGATACGTAACACGTTATAACATGATAGTGCTCGAAAAAAATTTTTTCTGCGTGATAGCAATGCGCTTTCGTAGGTTATGCCCAAAAACATTGCCCAGAATTGCATCCCCTGTCGCGGGAGCGCGCATCGCTCTAAGCTCTAATAAAGAGTTAAGAGTGAAATAACTTTTCTACATAACCAGAATAGTTCCATGAACTGCTGATATACGTTTTATATCAATATGATATTATTTGAGGATAATAGAGAGGGGATGCATATTGTGCCAGGCTGGAAATCCATATTGCCAAAAAATGCATCCCTCTGCTAATTGGGGGAAATAAAGAGCTGAAATGATTTCACATTTTCTACGTAATGACACTTGTTCTCTGAGCTAATGCTATAAGTTTCATATCAACAGGATGGATGCAAATATTTTCAGGCTCATAAATTAAAAGGCATTCCCTCCTACATTAACAGACTAGAAAGTTAAGCATGATATAAAATGTTCTACATAATGGGCCTCTGTTTTGTAATGCTTTTAAGCTACAGTATTATGGTATCAAAAGACTAAGCAGAGAATTTCAAACCATTTGCGGAGAACGTTTACAACAGACACGGGCTGAAAAAAGTTTGACTCATTATATCTCAATAAAGGTGTAAAAACCCAAGGGCGGAGCTATAGGGGGGCTGGGGGTGCAGCTGCCCCCCGGCCTGGGCCGGATGGGGGCCCGGGTCGGGAGGTGCAAGGGAGGGAGGAATGGTTTCAAGTCGCTTAAATGTCTGATTATAGACAGAGAAAGTGTGCCCTTGCCTGTTGAGAAAGGTGTATTTAATGTTAAAGTCAACAGTTTCAGTTTCGCTCCCCGTTAGGGGCCCGGTAATTGGCCCTGCCCCCTGGCCCGACGCAGACTTGTTCCACTAGTGTAAAAACCGTATTTATTTCAAGTAATTTGCAAAATAAAACCCACCGTTTTAGAGATTACATGGCTAAGAAATGTGATAATGTTATAAATATCTTTAAAATTTTCTCTTCGGTCATATTTCAGTCCATTTTCTCATCAATATGCGAGAGCTTAGAGCGATGCGTGCTCCCGCGACAGGGGATGCAATTTTGGGCAGGTATGCGTTTCTGGGGATAACACCGGACCCGATGCGCTCACGCTCCAGCCAGTCCCAATGAAGTGAACTGCCTGGGTACACAAACGCTTTCCTGGTGCATATTTTTTTTTCTTTAATGTTTTTTTTTTTTTTTGCGTGGAAAAAGACTGATACAATTTTTGGGCCCAACGTATTTATTTATTTATTTTTTTGTGCGCACGGAACCTTATTTTTGATCGCCTAATTATGGACTTTTTGTTGGACAATTATTAATAATGAAATATTTCCTTTTGTTATGATTCATAGGCAGTGGCGCCAAAAACGGTTATGCACTGTATGCAACGCATACAGTGGGGCGCTGAACAAGAGGTAATGCCAGAATTAATAATAAAATAATTAAGACTTTGTGGTATTCTCATTTAGTGACGTAATTAAAGCAGTTTTGCTTCCACTCCTATGCCACTAGAGGCAGTAGTAGGCCTGAAAAGGTGCATCTAGGAGTAGATTTAGAAGTACACAGGAAGCTACGGAACTTGTTAAAAACTGTGAGCTGTGTTGAAGTAAATAAAAGACAGAAGTTCAAATACATGCTGAGAGTGAAACTCCTTAAAGATGAAGCTATATCCCAGATTTCAAAAGAAAATAAAAACGGGAGACCGCAGATAATGTAGGAAATAGCGCCCCCCTTCAATTACGGAGTGCATTGGTCCCATTTCAAAATAACTGTCAGTGTGAGACTGACAGTGGTCTGTCCCCGACCTTTTCTATTTACTGCAGCAAAGTCCTTCTCAAACAACAAGGTAATGGTGGGTAACCATGGCAACCAATGACAATTTAAAAGCCCGCCTACTCTTTCTGCGGTCAGCAACCGCCGTGTTAATAAAAAAAATCTGTCAGAGTAGCCCACTCTGAATATCAAACACAACTGTGATGTCACAATGTGACATCACAATACAACTCCAAAGGCAGAATTCTGACATCACTAGCGATTATATAAGCTCGTCACATCCATCTACCTTCATCACAACCTGTTAGCAGCCGTTGTTGATAGTTTCTTGTGAGAAGTTACTTAGCAGTACATAGTAGGATTTTCAACTTTGAAAAGTTAAAATGGAGTCCAACCACAGTACAATCAAAGAAGTAGCATCCGACAACATCATCGAGAGGGAAGTACAGCCACCCAAGCCAGCCAAGCGCAAGAAGAAGAAGATGTCATTTACAGCCTGGTGGGCGCTGCATGGATCTGAGGAGCTTAAGATGTCAACAATAAATGTGGAACAGCAGGACTCTTCATTGGTGCTTGAAAATAGATCGAGCACCAAAGCACTGCAAAAAGTAGATCAAAAAGGGGATGGACAGCTACGCAAGAGTAAGTCCAACAAGAACCACCAGGTACCACTTAAAACCTGTTCGGAGGAAGACATCCCCTCTGACCAAGAGTCCATTGCTGGAGAGCAGGACACAGTCGACACAACAGAGAAAGAACAGCCCTCTAAGTCTGAGGAACAGCCACCAAAGAGGAGACGTAACAAGATGAAAGTGAAAATGATACCGTGGTCCTTGTGGTTGGAGAAATATGGCCCCGCTGAACTAAGGACCCCGGCTAAAAGTACTGAAACGGAAGATGATTCACTGGTTACCGAACATGAATCGATCTCCGTACTGAAGGAGCCACAAGAGAAGGAAGAGTCTTCGAAGTCCAGCACTGAAATTATCAATCAGAACACTTCTCTGCCTGTAGAAGAAGGTGATCAGGAGGATTCCTTTAAAACGGAGATTTGCAAAGAGGAACTTGTTAGTTTTACAACAGAGCCGGTGACCGAAAAGAAATCTGTCAAAAAAACACAGAAGAAAATGGACCAGAAAAGGGAAAAACAATCCAAGACTAAGCGCAACAAGAAGACCCCATTGTTGTGGAAATCATTCCCCGAGCCAGATGCTTGCATCGATCTGACATTTTTTGCTCAAAACAGTGACATCAACGGTCCTCTTTCTGAAAATCAAAGTCACCAGGCAGGTTTGCCCAGAAGCGAAAAAAAGACTTTGTGGAAAATGCTCCCAAAGTCTGAACCTTGCATAGATGTAAGTTTTTTTGCTGAGACTATTGAAACCAAAAATGTTTCAACATTTGAACACGATGAGGTAGCGTCCATGAAAAAGGAAGGTTCTACTAACAACACTGCAACACAGCTGGTCACCAAAGGGGAACCCATCTTGAAAACGCAGGAGACACTGGATGAAAAAGGGGAGAAACATCCATCTCTAGGAAAACCCATGGACAACATCCGAACTTTAAACGTAACTGAGATTCCTGTAAATCAAACAGAAGAAAAGACAAGGCAAGTAAAATGCTCCTGTGAAGGCAAATATAAGGAGTCTGAATTGGCACATATAGAAATACAAAAAATCTTAATGAAACAGCTCGATGACATGTTCAATATCAATCAGAAACTAAATGCTGAACTTAAAAAGCTAAAATATCTGACAAACAAATTACTCTCGGAGAGACGACAGAGGAAGAGTAATATGGTTTCAGTACAGACTCAGTGCGAATCTCAAGACACCTCACCAGGGTACCAAAGTGTGTCAGTCCAAACGGATATAGATGTGCCTGAAACCAGATATCACTTGGAACCAGTCCGTCAATCAATAATACAACAAAATGGAGACCACCCAGTAGAGAAAAGGCGTTCAAAGAAATCAAAACGTAAGAACACTAGAAAGGCAGCGAATGGAGATGCATCTGAACTGAGAGCGGCCAGTAATGAAAACATTTCTGGTGACAAAATTGAAAAAGAAGTTTCGGTACTAGAAATAGTTGGAGACCAGGCAGAAGCTATTGAAAACGAGATTCTCACAAATGAACCAGCCATCGGTGAAGTTCTGCAGGCGATAGAAACGGTCTCCATAACACAAGAAAATGGAGACCACCCAGTTGAGAAAAGGCGTTCAAAGAAAGCTAAACGTAAGAGAAAGAGAAAGGCAGCGAAGAGAGATGCATCTGAACTGGAGAGCGTCTGCAAGGAAAATGTTTCTGAAGCAAACATAGAACAAGCTGAGACAATAGTTGAGACAGTTTCAGAAGACGTAACACCTGAAGTTGATGTAGTTTCCAGAGAGGAGGAGTCCACACTCCTAATGGAAAATCAGGAAACATCGCTTCCACAAACAAAGGTTGCATTAAACAAAGATGAAGTCCAAACTCCACCTCAGGAATTAGAACTGCAATCTGCTGAGGAGAACAGTATTTCTGAAGGAGAAGAGAACCCCAAGAAAAAGAAATCACTGTGGAAGCGAATAAAAAAAGCTCTAACTCCACAACCTCTACACCGGTTCAAAAAGAGATGCAAAGTTCACCCAGCTTAGACATAAACTGATGTCTAAAGTAGATTATATTTAAAAGGGGGGCGGGGCCACGTGTGTTTTGGTGATTGCCGGTAATTTGAAAAAAAGCTACTGTAATTTTTAATTGGACATTTTAATATTCAAAAGAAAGGACTGCACGGTGGGAAATGTCTCACCGTGTAGGTGTGGGTTCACTCCGGGTACTCCGGCTTCCCCCACGTTCAACGACATCAGTAGTCATCTTCATCCATTGTGAGATGTTTATTTCTAATTCGAAAAAGAAAATCAGAAAACCAAAATTTTTAATTAGAGGGAGATTTAGAGAAAGAAAATGAAAACAACGTGGAACAAAAAGAGGATTTTAGAGTCTAAACCGCTACAAACAGGGAAAAATTTAGAAAACTATCTTTCTGGGCAATCAATCAATAAATCAATCAAATTTATTTGTATAGCACATTTCAGCAGCAAGGAATTTCAATGTGCTTTACATCATTAAAAAAACAGTCATGTGGTAATAAATAAACAACAAAAATGTATGTGAAACGTATGTATTTATATACATACATCTATGTCTGCCTCTCTCTCTAAATATAGGATATATATATAAATCCATATATAGATGTGTATGTATATCTATATATCGATGTCAATCTATAAATATAGACCTCTCTCTCTCTCTCTATATATATATATATATATATATATATATGACTGTATGTATATATATATCTATATATATATATATATATATATATATATATAGATATCTGTATATCTTTATATTGATGTCAATCTATAAATATATACCTTTTTCTCTCTCTCTCTCTCTCTCTCTCTATATATATATATATATATATATATATATATATATATATATATATATATATATATATATATAGCTTTCTCTTTCTCTCCCTCTCTCTCCAAATATATGTATGTATGTATGTATGTATGTATGTATGTATGTATGTATGTATGTATGTATGTATGTATGTATGTATGTGTGTGTGTGTGTGTGTGTGTGTGTGTGTGTGTGTGTGTGTGTGTGTGTGTGTGTGTGTGTGCGCGTGCGTGCGTGCGTGCGTGCGTGCGTGCGTGCGTGCGTGCGTGTGTATTAATATACGTATACATATGTGTATGTATATATGCCTCTATATACATATAAGTCTATATATATATAGATATCTATGTATATCTATATATCGATGTCAATCTATAAATATATACCTTTCTCTCTCTCTCACTGTTTCACCATATATATATATATATATATATATATATATATATATATATATATATATATATATATATATATATATATTTATAAACGTACACATATATATGTGTATGTATATATATGACTCTCTATACACATATAAATCTATATATAGATATCTATATCTTTATATCGATGTCAATCTATTAATATATACCTCTTTCGCTGTCTCTCTCCATATATATATATATATATATATATATATATATACTGCTCAAAAAAATAAAGGGAACACTTAAACAACACAATATAACTCCAATATAACTCCAAGTAAATCAAACTTCTGTGAAATCAAACTGTCCACTTAGGAAGCAACACTGATTGACCCGACGAGGGTCCCCATTGTCAATCAGTGTAGATATGTATGTATTTCTATATACCGATATATACCTCTCTCTCTCTCTCTCTCGCTATATATATATATATATATATATATATATATATATATATTTATAAACGTACACATATATATGTGTATGTATATATATGACTCTCTATATACATATAAATCTATATATAGATATCTATATCTTTATATCGATGTCAATCTATTAATATATACCTCTTTCGCTGTCTCTCTCCATATATATATATATACTGCTCAAAAAAATAAAGGGAACACTTAAACAACACAATATAACTCCAAGTAAATCAAACTTCTGTGAAATCAAACTGTCCACTTAGGAAGCAACACTGATTGACCCGACGAGGGTCCCCATTGTCAATCAGTGTAGATATGTATGTATTTCTATATACCGATATATACCTCTCTCTCTCTCTCTCTCTCGCTATATTATATATATATATATATATATATATATATATATATATATATATATATATATATATATATATATATATATATATATATATATATATATATATATATATAAAGAGCTACAGCTACTGTTGTTGTTCATAGGTGTGGGTTCACTCCGGGTGCTCCGGCTTCCCCAATGTTCAACAACACCAGTACTCATCTTCATCCATTTTAAGATTTTTATTTGTAGTTCAAAACAGAAAATCAGGAAACCACATTTATTAATTAAATCGATATTTAGAGAAAGAAATGTAAACAGTGTGGAGCAAACTATTTGAATTGGGAAACATTTTGAAAAGCCTTTTTCTTTCTGGGTGAGAATTGGGATGGTCCTTCTGGGAACATCCCAATGTTTCTCATCCCAATCACCGAAGAACATCCCAATGTTCCTCAGTCACAGTTGAGTAACAGTTGGGCAGGCTACCCTTTTTTTATTTAATTCAAATCATTATCTGTGATAGCTAGATACAGGAGCAGAGCTATAGGGGGGCTTAAAGTCTGATTACAGATGGAGACAGTGCGCCCTCGCCTTTTCAGAAAGGTGTATGTAATGTTAAAGTTACTGTCCGTCAATGGAATATATAGTTGTCAGTCCCAGTGACTGTTTCACTCACGGTTTAGCCAAATGTCTTCCTGGGTAAAAATGAAACGAGAAAAGCGGCCCAAACTGCACTGAATCCCCCTCCCCCCTTAACAGTTTCCAGCTGTGCAGGTGATGCACGTGAGGGGCTCGGTCATTGGCCCCGCCCCCTGACGCTGACAGACCCTTGTTTGTCTTTCTGTCTGTCTGTCTCCTTTCATCATCATCATTTTATCATTACGCTACAGTTGCTTGTAATTTACACAAGATGGATATGGAGATGGCAGACGCTGCCCCAATCCGTCTGTCGATCTCCCGCTCCCTTCTTTCGTCATTCGTGAACAAGATCCCCAGATACTTAAACTCCTCCACTTGAGGCAGGACGACCCCCCTGACCCGGAGAAGGCACTCTACCCTTTTCCGGCTAAAGACTATTAAGCTGACGTGTCCTATCTTTTTTTTTTATTTCATTCAAATCATTATTTCTGGTTTTGATCATGAAAAGCAACAAACATACTTATTTCTAAATTTTTATTAAAACAATTTAAAGAACTCTCTTGAGCGTGTACATTTCTCGTTTATACAGGGATTTATTACAAGCTTAGTGTCAAACTCTGCAGCACAGCTCCAGACCTCTGAATTCTTGATTCAAAAATTTTATGAATCAGGAATGTTTTTGCATCAAAAGGTGAACCAACACATTATAAGATAGGTGATCGTAAATTAAGACCAGTTCATGAACTATTGGCTGTGTCTGGCTTCACTGGATTCTGTTCAGTCAGTTATGATCTCCAGCAGTCACATTACACACTATAAGTGTCACATTATGATAAATACATTAATTGCAAGTTATTGTTTTTTTTATACTAAGAGCAATACAGAAAATTACATGTTTTCTAATAGACAGTAATACAAATTAGGCTTGTTTTTATTTTAAATGTAATGTAAATTTATAAAATTAAAGAATGAATAAATCAGATTAATTATACCAAATTATTCTGTATTACATGATTGCATAAATGCGTTGTCACACAAATTGCATGACTTTTTACCCTGTGCTTTTTTAATCTCACTTTGGTGCAGCAGTTATCGTTTTCTTGTCAGTCCTTTTCAGGATGCAAATGCAAAGTAGCTCGGAAACCTTGCCAGTGACTGAACCGGGATTTTTATTTCGTGTAGAGCCCAGGGTGAACATTATTTGAGTTTGAGCCTTTGAGTTTTGCTGAGTTTGTTGAAATGGGTTTTAATGTAGGTCCTGATCAGGCAAAATATCCTGCCTGACATTTTTGTGCTCATCTACCCATTTTGGTTTGTCATCCCAGTTAAACACAAGTCAAGTAAAACTTAGTTGAAGCTTTGCTGCAAGAATATTTGTGTTTGGTGGTGTGGAAAATATATTTCTGGGAAGGTAAATAGCGATAAGAATGAAGAATGACGATAGGGATTTTGGGAGAAAGCTAAATGTTTTGCGTGTCATAATTTTGTTATACAAAAGCATAATACAGTTTATTTATATTGTACAATTTCCTGTCAGACGTAATCTCACTGCAATTTTCAAGCAAACGGCCCCTTATAAAATACATATACAGTTTAATATAGAATTAGCTTTTTCACCTGTTTCTGCAACAGCAAGTCTAGAGATTTTATTTGTGTCACATATTTAAGCAACAGGTCAATTCAAAATGCCTACAAGGTGATTTCTAATCTGAAAATAGACAAAGCTGAGGAGTGAGTACAGGGAGTTAAGCCTGATGCTTAACTGAACAACCATTTTATCAACTGAATACCTTTAAGAAGTTGCACTGTTTGATGGAGCTGCTTAATGTGATTTTTTTTTAAGTTGAAACTAGAGAGGAACTAAATGCCATAGTTGCAATGTTCCCAAGAGAGTTTCAGAAACCTCTATGGGCATTCTGACAACCATGCACGAATGTGTTCACTAATCTTACAGAACTGATACGCTGCCATCACAATCCTACGCATTTTGTCTAATGTCCAACATGTTGCCAACCTAATTAATCACTATGACTCACCAACAGACAATTGGTTCATGCCAAAAACACTCAGGGAACTCCCAGACTCCACATGATAGGAAACTCTCTGTGACCCACAGAACCTCAAGTTTTCAAAAACCATCAACATTCTGGCTGATTGGCATCACAGCAAAGTGTAATATCTCAGTTAGATTTAATGCATTTAAAAAAAAAATCCCAACGGAACTATATTAATCCAAGATCTATATGTCTTTTATATACCACATTGAAATGCATAGTTTTTCAGAATTGAGATAGCCTCTACTTCTATCAGAAATGAAGTTCCATTTGTGGTGCCTACAGATAATTTGACAGTTTCATTAAGTGTCTTGTGATAACTGCTTTTATGCACCGCAGAGGCTTGGTTTTCGATTAGCGACTAACTACCTCAGTCATCTTACTCATTATCGTTCTTCTCCTGTTTCCAGCCTGTCCTTTGCCCATGCGGTATCCATGGCATATAGATTCTAAAATTTTTTTTTTTTTTATTCTGCTCGGCTGATATTCCTCCTAATTAATTTCTTTAAAAGGTTCAGCCAGTTGTTTGCCTTTGATTCACTCTATTATCAGACTTTTTGTTCCATGTCTAAGTCGAGTTAGTTAATGTCTTCTTTCCTTCCAAAAATCTTCCAGAGATACCCAAGCTTCACTGAACTTCAGAGTAATTTCCAGTTCATCTTATTTCTCTAAGTTTTTTAAAAAAGATAATGCTCACCAGTTTCTTCAACTGTCTTAAGTGTTTTTGATCAATCTGAACTGAGATCTTCAGGCTTCACTCTCTCCTGATTTTTAAAAAAATCCAGAATATTCTTACCAGAAGAGAAAGGAGAGACACTTAGGACTGTTAAATATTTTTTCTCTTCCATATCTCGAGGTTACTACTCAGCCTCGTCCCAGTTAGACATTGTCTAAATACTCTGGTGTCAAGTAGGACATTTTGAACAGATCCATAAATATCTTTACTTCATTTTGCAAAGGGAGAGTGATTCTGTACATGTTCCTATTTTAACGGCAGGTGTTTTGGAGAAAGTATATCAAATTTTTCCACATATTGCTACTTATTTTTCCTCATCTTCAAAAATGTACTTATT
Organism: Poecilia reticulata; assembly: GCF_904066995.2. Taxonomy (NCBI): domain Eukaryota; kingdom Metazoa; phylum Chordata; class Actinopteri; order Cyprinodontiformes; family Poeciliidae; genus Poecilia; species Poecilia reticulata. Next base: position 39,495,554 of record NC_088831.1, read on the forward strand.
GTAAATATGACTGTTTTGTTTTACCAGTTGAACTCTGGTTTAATATTTATAGTAAAATTAAAGGCAAAGCCTTTTATCTTCCATTGTTTTAATTTAAATCCAACCCTCTATTTATTTTATCAGATCTTGTGGATCATTAATCTACTTTGACATATATAAAGTAATTTTCTTTCTTCTTTTAAATTTTCACAATGTTTGCTTAATTTTTATTATGTCTTTGTCTGCATGTAAAGGTGACTAAATTGCACAGCATTGTTTGCCTGAATGTTTGACTCTGAAATAAAGGTATATTTTACCATAAATTATAGTCTTTTTGCAATTGTGATCTTTTGCTGCTTGACTGAAATGATGACTAGCATTACCAACTTTATTTCTATAATTCTTTGCAGTGTGACTCACCCCACCTCCATTTCTGCCTGCAGGAGCTATTCATTACAAAGGCATTGTTTCTTTGTTCAGCTTCATCTAATATATCACTGCCAGGGCAAACATGAAGTCTACGGTATTTTATTATCCTTTTGTGTCTATCCAATAAATTCACACAGAAATTCCACAAAGAGTTATAAATCACAATTACTGGTGACATTTTCTCTCTTAACTAAGCTGAAGGTGGGAACCCTGAGTTGAATGAAAGGATTTAAAAGAAAAAAAATATTTGTTTGACTTGATGACCGGCTGTTATTGAAGATATAATGTAATACATTACAGTATTAACATATTTCTACGAGTGTTGGGAAAACTATGATACTTGCATTAATTTGAAGTTTATCAAAACAAAAATCTGATTCAGCAGCAAAATATTGTCATGGCATGAAAAGCAGTGGATATAGTGTATACCAGTGTTTTTCAACCACTGTTCCGCGGCACACTAGTGTGCCGTGAGTGATCGTCAGGTGTGCCGTGGAAATTATTCAATTTCACCTACGGTACCGTATTTTCCGGACTATAAGCTGCTACTTTTTTCCTAAGCTTTGAACCATGCGGATTGTAGCCCGATGCAGCTTTTCTGTGTATTTTTCTTCAACCACCAGGGGGCTCTCTAGCAGGAAGTGAATCTTTAGAAGTCAAAATTGTAAATCAAAAGAAGAACGTGCTAATTTTCATTTAGAACAACCACATGCTAGCAGCAGGCACGACGGATAAATGTTTTCAAACTCATATCATGCAGCTTTTAAGTTGAGGGCTGTCGATCTGGCACTACAGGAGGGAAATAGAGCCGCTGCATTTAAGCTCGGTGTGAACGAAACCATGGTTCGGCTTTGGAGACGGAGTGCTGCGTCCAGCAGATTTATTAGGACGCCGCCCTCTGCTGGGTCCTAATGGAAAACCGAGAGCAGCTTCCATCTCCCCTCAACCCCCCCTATTCAAGAGACTTTGATAAGAATGACTATATATGTAATATAGGCGTCTACAGAGTATTTTTGTTTACATTTTTGGTTGGTGGTGTGCCTCGAGATTTTTTCAATTAAAATAATGTACCTTGACTCAAAAAAGGTTGAAAAACACTGGTGTATACAATCATGAATCAGTTGTTTTACGTTAATGTTTTAAGATGTTTTTCTGTTATTTTCAGTATTTTTCTGGTCCGTATTTAAAGGGAGGTGAGGAATGTGGACACAGCTGAACCACCATGGCTGAGATTGTTGCAACTAATTGCTTTGTCCAATGTTTTTGCATGTAAACGTTTGAATTGTGTTAAGAAAAGATCAACCCTGAGGGTGAGTGGTGTTATGTATGGAACATTGTATTACACTGAAATGCATGTGTCCTGGGTTGCTATGGTTACCCATCACAGCCAACTACGGGTCTCTATGTGTCTGAGTGTCCAGATCAAGAAAAGTGTGAGAAAATTGAGATTCATGATTGTTTGTAGTTCCACATATTTTCGTTCCCAATAAGACTTGCAGCCCTGATGTGCTTTGCCAATTTAGAAACTATTTATGGTATTAGAAGACATTGTATTAGGAAATAAAGAGTAAAAGACAAACTCTGTTTTGTGACCTTCTCTGTATGTTTTGCTCATGCAGGGAAGAACTGTAAACAGAGACAAAACACTTAAAACATCAAATTCATTGAAAGTGAACCAGTTCTACAAGCTTCAGAAGGAATTTATAGTAGCATTAAATTATGTCTTAAGTGCAGACTTTTATGAAACAACTACAAAACCAAATTAAATCCATTACTTCAATATGCATTTTATAAATATCACTGTGAGTTTTATGGCAATATTCACCCACTGAGAGACAAAATAACCTCCAGCTCTCTTGGCTGGCCTGTGACATGCAGGCAGCACACTGTCTTGGTTTTTCTCAGCAAGACTGTGCTGTTTACAATTTGGCATTAAGGGTTATGACAGACTCGTGGACTTGGTTTTTCGTCACAATAACAAACATGAAACATTTTTTTCTAATTACTGTCTGCTGCTGTCTTAATTATTGATGCACATGGCCTTTGATTTGTGCTTATTCCTCAGCAAAATGGCAACCGTGTGCTGAAACATTGAAAGGTCGTACACATATAGTGGAAAAAAACAAGACTCCAGTAATTGCAATGATTTGTTATACTCTGATATGACCACTTTTCTGTGGGGTTTGTTAAATTGAGAGTTTTGCTCAATATTAACAACACAGAAAAGTAGTAGTTAATTATATTAACTCTCAGGCTTTAGTACTAAATTCTCCATGGCTCTCATTAAAAATTACCAGTGAAAATTAATGAGTATAGTGAGTAAAGCAACTTGTTCTTAGTTTCTTTTTTTTTTTGTAAGACATTAAAAATGTATTTTCATGAAACTGATACTTAGTGGGTAATGTGTATATTTTAGAATAGGGTAAGATACTTCCAGTGACAATATATGATATTTATTGTTTATGGGTCAGCTGATAAGAAATAACATAAGAACATCAAAGCTTGTGAACAAACAAGAGGTCTCACTTTCACATAAATTTGTACTATTTTGGTAAAAAAAAAAATTGTTCTGTGAAGTTATTTGTATTGATAGAGTATTAAAGATTTTAATCAAGTAAGTGAAGTTACAGTCATATTACTGAAGTAAAAGTAAAAATACAGAGAAGGAAAACTACTCTCAAAGATAATTTTTTTCCAAAAGTTATCTTTGGAAAGATAACAGCTGACTTGTTACTCAAGGCAACTGAATAACTGCAGCTCGTTAGTATCCACCTTTGATTTTACCTTTATGTTTCTGCCGTACCAAATTGTTTCCCAGTATGACACAGATATTTAAAGAGAGATACTTAATTTCTTTGTGAATATTGTGCATAATGATAGAAGGAAAATATACAGCTCTTAATGAAGAGACCACTGCACTGAACCCCATTGAAAACATCATGGTTATTCCACAAAAAAATTGATTTCTGAACTCTTTCTGAGTTAAAACATCAATATTGTTTGTAAAAGAATATGAACTTTTGTGAGGTCTGAAAGCACTGCATATTTTTTGCTATGTTTGCTCATTTCTCATTTTCTGCAAATAAATGCTACATTTTTGCTTGGAATTTCAGAGACATGTTGTCAGTAGTTCATACAAAAAAGAACTATCTTCACTTTAAACATATAGCTATAGAAAGTAAAATCAGTTAACATGGTGATTTTAAGTGGTCTCTTAATTTTTTCCAGAGATGTATTTTTTTTCTTGCCTCTTATTCCGTTGACTGCTTATGTACACTGTGACCAGTATGTGTCACCCTGGTAGATTTTCTTTGGGGGTAAAGTTTGCATTGTGAATATTAATTTTTTACAATCAACAGAAACATCTCTGTGGACAAAACCCAATGGTGCCCATTTATTTACTCAACTGCCTAGTTGTACTGTTTTAATACAGAAATTTCATGTGCTATAGGAAGAAAAGGTCCATATGGAAATGGCTTCCAGTCTTTGCTTCAGAGGGACGTGACCGGACTGCACAGAGCCCCAACCTGAACCCTGTCCAACACTGTTGATGTGAATACATAAACCGGGCCCTCGGTGACTGACCCCACCTCACTAATGCTTTAGCGACAGGCAGAGACAAATCCTCTCAGCCAAGTTATAAAAGCAGCAAATTAATACCTCTGGTTTTGGAATGGACTTGCTTTCAATTGTCAAGCGATTACTGCCCCTCTTTCAATGTCACTCAACAGAACCAGACCTGCACAGTAAATATATGGATGGACAAAATTACATTTTTCTGGTAAACATTACTTTCCTCCAGTGCGCACTTGATTTTAAAGCTGTTACTAGAGAAGAAATAATGAAAAACAAAAAAGCACAACTACGATAAAAGTTAAAAAAGATGTATAGTTTGTGACATCTGAGTGCTCAGTCTAAGCACTTTAAGGTCTTGAAGTTGAATATTTTCTTTGATATCAGATGTCTTTTATAATATGGCATTCACTTATCTCTCCCTTTACTTACCAATCAAGTATGCCAGCTTTTGGTACATCACATCCTGATATTATGCAGCAATGAGGAACATACATACAGGACCTGAGTTTTAAATGCCTTCACTGTGGAAAATGTTGATGAGAATTACAACAAATTCAAATTTAGAAATTTACCCTAAAATGTAGGTGTAGTTTTCCATTGGAAATTTAATTACAGGTTTTTTAAAAGTTCCCTAAAAATACAATTACTGCCACCCCCCATAAAATAAAATAAAGCCAATGTATAAGTTTATTAGTAATCTGTGCATTTATATTTTCCTGGGATTAGGAAAGCAATGTGTGCTATGTGAATGACACACAAGATCATTCTCATCGCATTCTTTAAACTGAGGAAGACAAGAAAACATACTTAAACTTTTGCATATCTACAGCAAGTTTAATATGATGAGTTTGACAAACAAGCCCCAGAAGGTGACCCACATTTATCAGTAAGCATGATTATGGAGGTAAAAAATGTCTAAAGTTCCTACTGTTACTGCAAACAAGGCCATTTTTAAATAACATAAACATTTAAACAGTTGTTTAGATGTGGTTTAAAAAACGTGAGAAGAATGCAACCAAACTTCACCCGATGTATGACCTCCTGCATTTTTATTAAAGTCAACAAATATGCTCATTGCTATGAAAATAAAGAAACTAGCAAATGAATCTGTTGGGAATTATTCTGAAGCAGATGAAAAACTAACAAAGATGAATGAGGTCATTGAGATCCTGCAAAAAGCAGCTGCTGTGCTGGTCAGCACAGAACGTGAAACAAAGGAGTGAGACGCTTTCTAAAATTCATTCACTTCAGTGCCAGTAGTACTCTGAATAACTTATTCAAGCTTTACTGAACAACTTTTTGAATAGAATATTCAGTTTTTTCTACTTCATACTAAAAGCCCAGAGGATCATATAAAAAGAACAAGCAGCAGAATAAGGAGAAGTGCATATCTAATCTATAGAGTAAAGTTTAGAATCATTCTTTAATGTAACAAGTAAAAACAAAAGAGGAAATTACTGCATAAAATCTTGACATGCATTTCCTGTTCATTTAGTTGTCAGACTTTTGATAAATGTTGTCTTCAGCCGAGGTGCTGGTAAGAATATTCCTGTTGTTATTAAGGGTCAAGTTGCTGCTGCCCTCTCCGTCAGGCTCCACGGCGTCTTTTCCACTTTTATATCTGATACCAAACAGGTTGCAGAGTTTGTTCAGCAGGAGGTCAACAATCTCTTCTTCTTCAGAGGGCTGGGCCAGAAGAAAGAAAATCAGAATCACTTTAAAAACAAAAACAACAAAAACACTGGCACAGGCATGAGCCAGCACACTTTGGACCAATAACTTTGATTCTTACTCTTTGGTTTTCAGACACTGGAAACGCTAAAACTGCCAGTTACATTTTGTAGTAAAAATCTGAGCCCTTTTCAACTGAAACAATGCTGACGTCAGAAGACACTCTTATTGTTGTGTTACACACGAGCCTAAGAGCCAAGCTGTGATAAAAATGTTTTAGGAACTTATCAGCTACCATTTGAATTTATGATTTGAACACAATGTTGACTCTGACCTTTGTGCAAATGCTTTTAATATAAGCTTTGGATCCTGCTTTTCACAACAAAATGCAGCAATATTGAGAAGTGGGACTTAATATCAGAGCATGTTATGAGCTAATTTGGGAGACCTTGCATACTCAAGTTCGATTCACATGTGCAATAATGAGATACGAGATGAAATTATACTAAATGGAAGAGAGAAAGGAAAAAGCTGCATAACACACAAACCATTTTGCAAGCCACTGATTTCAATAAAATGTTTGGGAGTTCCTGTTAATAATTATGATAGTTTTATTGTGATCTCCTGCAATAGGAACAGGTAATGTTTTCAGACAGCAACGACTGTCTAGACAGCTGCAATTACGCCAGAAAACAACATTACAGAACACTGCATTCAACAGATTGCCTCATAAACATAAATAATGCTATTTCTGGCTCAAAAACATCCAATGACAACATTTATCTAAGATTATTTATCCAAAATAAAGTTTAATATAAAACAATAAAGAATTTTGTGCATTTGACAATTTAGACAAAGCAGAAATGTCAGAGCATTTTAAAATAAAATAAAAACTATTACACGAGGAGGAAATCATGATTAATTCTTGCTGAGTTCTTGTTCATACTTTTGTATTTAAGACTTTTTCTTTACATAAGGAAAAGTAGCAATTTTCACAAAGTACATAAAGTGGTGTGAAAGTGTTTGCTACCTTCCTGATTTCCTTGTTTTCTCAGTGTTTTAGAAAGTCTAACCAATTTAAATATTAGTTAAAGACAACACAAGTCAACAAAAAAATTGATTTTTTAAGTTAAGGTGTTATCAAGTGATAAAAAAAAAAAATCCAAATCTACATGACCCTGTGTGGAAAAGCAATTGTTGCTCACACCTTCTTCTGGCCTATGGCTAATTCTCCATATAGGACTCTGCCATTGAATGCTAAGGCTAGTTAACATAGCCACAGATTATGGCAGATAAACAGTTTTCTGTAATAAGTTGTTTCTCCACCATTAGCACATTGAGCAGACCATACACAAGTGTGATTGACAGTGCTAAGACCTTCCTCCTGACTCTGATTGGTTGTTTCTGACCGAGCTGTTTATTTTTGCAGATGGCAGTAGGACCGCAGGGGGAAGGCACAACGTAGTGACAGTTTTCACAAATATGTCAAAGCATAATTCATATTAAAGTTCAATACTGCAGCCATAATATAATGAGAGAGCTTTTTAGTTCCTAATACTGTCTCTGCAAACTAAGGCTTTAGCGGATAATGCAGATGAGCAAATGCCAAGAAGATCCTACCAGCTAAACGTGTTCAGAATAATCAGATTAACAAGAAATGATGGGCGGTAGGTATCAACTGAAGAAGTCTGAACGTTGATAATGAATTCAAATGTTTTTCAACAAAATGTTAGTCTGATGGTATGCACTGTTATTTGAGTGAGTTATAAAAGATTTGTCATGTTAAAATAAGCTTGGAAATTATTTTCAGTTACATTTTTCTTTAAAGCACAAAAATCTGGCATTTTAAGAGAAGTGTGTAGAATTTTGTGATGCAGTATTTTTACCTTTAAGATAAGTTTTTGGTTCAAATCGACCCGCATCAGCCACCATCTGACGACACAGCAGTTTTCTCCTGTTCTCCAGTTAATGCAGGTCAGCTGGTGAACCAGAGTGCTTGTTGCTAATTTCACTCTTAGGTTTGGCGGCAATCAAACTTTAAACTATAGCTGATTCTCCAAAGCAGTGTTTATTGACTTTGCTGTTCTTCCGTATGTATCACTAATGAAACTTGTTATAAAAGATAAATGTAGTGACAACAGAATGCAGTAGGGACCACAAAACATGTTTTTTTTATTGGTCCTTCTACTGGCTTGATTTGAACAAAAGTTATTACTTTATCCACTATTGTTCCGATTTATTTCTTTACTTCTACTCGTTAAAAAAACTGACAGGAACTGTTATTTCATTTTCAACTAGTCCACATCACAGCATATTTTGGAAATATTAATCTTTCTTTGCTAACAGCTTAAAATGATTAGTTCCCTACACTCTTGTGTTGTTTTGACAATTAAAATAAGAAAATGAAACACTTAATTTAATTAAATTATATGTCGTTGCTTAAAAATATTTTTCTCTTCAGTAAGTAAACTATCTGGAAAAGATATATTTTCACATGGAAACATAAAAATGCTTTATGGTGAGCCTTCGCCATTAAGCTAGCACAATATTGAAAATAATCTCTAAGGATTTAACAGAAAAAACTTTCTGAATCAGTGATCTTTTGAAAAGTTATGACTTTTTTCATAACTAACCCATTTTTATTCACAACCATTTAGACCTTTCTAGACTGCTATTAAAAGTCTTATATTTACAGAACAATGGTAGCAATCATAATGAAAAATTATTATTTATGACTGGTTATTACAATTCTTTAAGCTTTAAGATTTCCAACAAAGAAACTAAACCTTTTTTATTAGAAAAAGGTGAGGGAAGGTTAATGAACAACAGAACATCAAAGAGCCATTTATTCACAGATCAATTGTTGGTTTAAGCAGAACAAACTGGTGGGTGAAAAAAATGAAATTGCAGCTTTGTACTTTGGGCAACTTTAATAGGGCAGAATGAGGAAGTGAAATGTTAACTAGCATTTGATTTGTGAACCGTGAACATGCATTCTTAAAATTAATTAAAGTTTTAAGTAGAGTCCTCGGTTTTCCCAGGTTTATGACTAATATTCTAGTTTCTGTCTCAGGCAGATGCTGTTGAGTTACAACATAACGAGCATCTGTCAGGATGGCCCACCTTCTACCTTCAAAACAACTCTGATGAGTTTGAAAATAACATTTTGGATGCGTTGACTACTGCCTAGATAATGGAAACAGGTTCTCTGTTGCTTGCTTTTCAAAGGTGAAACCATTTTTTATTCGTTAGGTTTCAAGCCCGGTTCAGTTTTGTGTTTTGAGTTCTTTCTTGCACAGTTTTCAGATTTTAATGCACTTTCTCTCTGATCTACAGTTGTTGGAGAATTTATACTGTAAAGGCCGTGCAAAGACTGTGACCGGACTTTTAAAGAAGTTTGAATTAGAAGTGTTAACATAATAAAGCAGAGCTACTTATGATGCATGCATAATCAAAGGTACGGCACCCAGAAATCAACTGGTGATGGAAACAGGCCAAATTTCCAATGATCAGTGATTGGCTGATTAATAACTCAGAAATCATATTTTTTCTTCTCAGAGAATTCACCACATGTAGCTTCTAACATATTGTACTTAAATTTTGTTTAAGTACAATGATTAAACTCAGATATTTCAAAATGAGATAAAAACAGTTAACCAAGTAAAGAATTAAAACATTTGTGTTACCTTGTGATACATTTGCTCCAAGTTTAGCGATACAAGAATCACTGAAATGAAGAGATTTAGAACCACAAACGTCATGAAGACAATACAGGAGCCAAACAGCAATCCGCCGAGCACCGGGTGACTGTCCAAAACCTGGGAAATGATTCAGCTGAGTAAAGCATCTGAGTAAACATTGTTTTTTATTTTAGAATAATGCAGTTCAGTGGATCAGACAGAGTGCACAGTTAATTGTAAAACATCAGACTGAATAATGGATTAAATACAGTTAATCTGAAACACCTAAATGAGTCAAAAATATAAAAAATTACACCGTTTACCTGGTCATAGTTGAAGATGCCTATCTGCAGACTGATGATGGTCAGAAGAGAATCTAAAAAGGTTTTGTAAGATGAAATCTTCCAGCCATAAATCACGTTGCTCTGAAAAGATGACATGTGACAATCGACACATGAAACTCTGAAATTATTTAAGACAAATTAAATTCTTAAAACGGATCATTTAAAAGTAATTTATTAAAACAACAATGTTTTTCTTTAAACACATTAAGTACAAATAAAGAATAACTTACAAATAAAAGTAGAAGTTGGAAATAATCAATGTTTTGTGTCCAGGCAATAAAACTAAATAATTAAAGGTGCTTGAAGTTTTTATTGCATTTTTACTCATTTTTCCATCAGTGTGGGTCTAAGGAGGAAACATCAATATTTTCATCAACTAATTCAGAATGAGACAATGCAGGTGAGGGGGGTTTCAGTACAGATTGTGCAGGTTTGTGCTATTTTATGAAATAATTGTAATCAGAATCAGTGCTCTGTTTACATATCCTGGCAAGTGCAATCAAAAGGAATCATGCTCCCAAAATCATAAATGTGTGTTTTGTATTCAAGTTGATACAACAGCAGCTCTGAAGCTTGAAGTTGTTTTTAATGAGTCCGGATGTCATATTTGAGAAATATTATAAACCTCTGCCTGCATGCTTCCCTGCCTCTCCTCTGTTTCCTCTGTTTTCAATGTAATGCCTGAAAAACTCGACTTATCTTGCTCTAAGATATGAAGAACTTTGAGCTGCACACTTCCATATAGTCATATATATATATACATATACACATATATGTGTACATTTATAAATACACACACACACACATATATATATATCTATATACAGTATACATACACATATATGTGTATGTTTATAAATACACACACACACACACACTATATATATATATATATATATATATATATATATATATATATATATATATATATATATATATATATAATGATCTATATATATATATATATATATAGCGAGAGAGGGAGAGAGAGAGAAAGAAAGAGGTATATATTTATAGATTGAACTCAATATATATAGATATCTATATATAGATGTATATGTATATAGAGAGGAATATATATATATGCGTATATAAATACAACACATACATAATATATATATGGAGAAAGAGAGAAAAAGAGGTATATATTTATAGATTGACATCGATATATAGATATAGATACACATCTATATATGGATTTATATACATATTTATAGAGAGAGGCAGATATGTATTCATGTATGTACACTGCTCAAAAAAATAAAGGGAACACTTAAACACTTAAGTGAACACTAAAGTGTTCCCTTTATTTTTTTGAGCAGTATATATTTGAGCAGTATATATAAATACGTACGTATGTTTGTTGTTTATTTAATACCACATGACTGTTTTTTTAATGATGTAAAGCACATTGAAATGCCTTGCTGCTGAAATGTGCTATACAAATAAAATTTGATTGATTTATTGATTGATTACCCAGAAAGATAGCTTTCTAAATTTTTCCCTGTTTGTAGCGGTTTAGACTCTAAAATCCTCTTTTTGTTCCACGTTGTTTTCATTTTCTTTCTCTAAATTTCCCTTTAATTAAAAATTTTGGTTTTCTGATTTTCTTTTTCGAATTAGAAATAAACATCTCACAATGGATGAAGATGACTACTGATGTCGTTGAACGTGGGGGAAGCCGGAGTACCCGGAGTGAACCCACACCTACACGGTGAGACATTTCCCACCGTGCAGTCCTGTCTTTTGAATATTAAAATGTCCAATTAAAAATCACAGTAGCTTGTTTTCAAATTACCGGCAATCACCAAAACACACGTGGCCCCGCCCCCCTTTTAAATATAATCTACTTTAGACATCAGTTTATGTCTAAGCTGGGTGAACTTTGCATCTCTTTTTGAACCGGTGTAGAGGTTGTGGAGTTAGAGCTTTTTTTATTCGCTTCCACAGTGATTTCTTTTTCTTGGGGTTCTCTTCTCCTTCAGAAATACTGTTCTCCTCAGCAGATTGCAGTTCTAATTCCTGAGGTGGAGTTTGGACTTCATCTTTGTTTAATGCAACCTTTGTTTGTGGAAGCGATGTTTCCTGATTTTCCATTAGGAGTGTGGACTCCTCCTCTCTGGAAACTACATCAACTTCAGGTGTTACGTCTTCTGAAACTGTCTCAACTATTGTCTCAGCTTGTTCTATGTTTGCTCCAGAAACGTTTTCCTTACAGACGCTCTCCAGTTCAGATGCATCTCTCTTCGCTGCCTTTCTCTTGATCTTACGTTTAGCTTTCTTTGAACGCCTTTTCTCAACCGGGTGGTCTCCATTTTGTTGTGTTATGGAGACTGTTTCTTCTTCTATCGCCCCCCTTTTAAATATAATCTACTTTAGACATCAGTTTATGTCTAAGCTGGGTGAACTTTGCATCTCTTTTTGAACCGGTGTAGAGGTTGTGGAGTTAGAGCTGGCTAAATGGCTGGTTCATTTGTGAGAATCTCGTTTTCAATGGCTTCTGCCTGGTCTCCAACTATTTCTAGTACTGAAACTTCTTTTTCATTTTTGCTGTCACCAGAAATGTTTTCATTACTGGCCGCTTTCAGTTCAGATGCATCTCCAGTCGCTGCCTTTCTAGTGATCTTACGTTTTGATTTCTTTGAACGCCTTTTCTCAACTGGGTGGTCTCCATTTTGTTGTATTATTGATTGACGGACTGGTTCCAAGTAATATCTGGTTTCAGGCACATCTATATCCGTTTGGACTGACACACTTTGGTAAACTGGTGAGGTGTCTTGAGATTCGCTCTGAGTCTGAACTGAAACCATAGTACTCTTCCTCTGTCGTCTCTCCGAGAGTAATTTGTTTGTCAGATCTTTTAGCTTTTTAAGTTCAGCATTTAGTTTCTGATTTAAATTGAACATGTCATCGAGCTGTTTCATTAAGAATTTTTGTACTTCCATATGTGCCAATTCAGACTCCTTATATTTGGCTTCACAGGAGCATTTTACTTGCCTTGTCTTTTCTGTAGAGTGGGGCAAATTCTCAATTTTAATTAAACCCTCTCCTTGAACATTTTCTTCTGTTTGATTTTGTGTCTCCTGCGTTTTCAAGATGGGTTCCTCTTTGGTGACCAGCTGTGATGCAGTGTTCTTAGGATGACCTTCCTTTTTCATGGACGCTACCTCATCATGTTCTTCAGCTGGCATTGAAACATTTAGGGCCTCAATATTCTGAGCAAAAAAACTTACATCTATGCAAGGTTCAGACGTTGGGAACATTTTCCACAATGTCTTTTTTTCTCTTTTGGGCAAACCTGCCTGGTGACTTTGATTTTCAGACAGAGGACCGTTGATTTCACTGTTTGCAGCAAAAAACGTCAGATCGATGCAAGCATCTGGCTCAGGGAATGATTTCCACAACAATGGGGTCTTCTTGTTGCGCTTAGACTTTGACTGTTTCTCCCCTTTCTGGTTGATTTTCTTCTGTGTTTCTGTGACGGATTTCTTTTCGGTCACCGGCTCTGTTGCAGAAATCACAGTGTTCTTAGTAGAACTTTTCTTTTTCATGGACGCTACCTCATCATGTTCTTCAGCCGGCATTGAAACATTTTGGACCTCAATATTCTGAGCAACGTCTTTTTTTCTCTTTTGGGCAAACCTGCCTGGTGACTTTGATTTTCAGACAGAGAACCGTTGATGTCACTGTTTTGAGCAAAAAACGTCAGATCGATGCAAGTACCTGGCTGTGGGAAAGATTTCCACAACAGTGGGGTCTTCTTGTTGCGCTTAGTCTTGGATTGTTTTTCCCTTTTCTGGTCCATTTTCTTCTGTGTTTCTGTGACAGATTTCTTTTCAGTCACAGGCTCTGTTGTAAAACTAACAAGTTCCTCTTGGCAAATCTCCGTTTTAAAGGAATCCTCCTGATCACCTTCTTCTTCAGGGAGAGAAGTGTTCTGATTGATAATTTCAGTGCTGGACTTCGAAGACTCTTCCTTCTCTTGTGTCTCCTTCAGTATGAAGATCGATTCCTGTTCAGTAACCAGTGAATCGTCTTCCGTTCCAGTACTTTTAGCTGGGGTCCTTGGTTCAGCGGGGCCATATTTCTCCAACCACAAGGACCACTGTATCATTTTCACCTTCATCTTGTTACGTCTCCTCTTTGGTGGCTGTTCCTCAGACTTAGAGGGCTGTTCTTTCTCTGTTGTGTGGACTGTCTCCTGCTCTCTACCAATAGACTCTTCTACACTGACGTTCTGCTTTTTGATATTTCCAGCAGAAAGCTCTTGGTCAGAGGGGATGTCTTCCTCCGAACAGGTGTTAAGTGGTACCTCGTTGTTCTCGTTGGACTCACTCCGGGGTGGCTGTTCATCCCCTTTTTCATCCACTTTTTGCAGTGCTTTGGCGCTCGATCCATTTTCAAGCACCAATGAAGAGTCCTGCTGTTCCACGTTTTCAGTTGACGTCTTAAGCTCCTCAGATCCATGCAGCGCCCACCAGGCTGTAAATGACATCTTCTTCTTCTTGCGCTTGAGTGGCTTGGGTGGCTGTATTTCCCTCTCGTCTATGTTGTCGGATGCTACTTCTTCGATTGTACTCTGGTTGGACTCCATTTTAACTTTTGCTTGCTCTAAGGTAGATCACTTCTCTAGAAACTCAGTAGATTTCAAAGTTGAAAATCCTACTATGTACTGCTAAGTAACTTCTCACGAGAAACTATCGACAACGGCTGCTAACAGGTTGTGATGAAAGTAGATGGATGTGACGAGCTTATATAATCGCTGGTGATGTCAGAATTCTGCCTTTGGAGTTGTATTGTGATGTGTGTTTGATATTCAGAGTGGGATACTCTGACAAATTTTTTTTATTAACACGGCGGATGCGCGGCAACCTGACTGCAGAAAGAGTAGGCGGGCTTTTAAATTGTCATTGGTTGCCATAGTTACCCACCATTACCTTGTTGTTTGAGAAGGACTTTGCTGCAGTAAACAGAAAAGGTCGGGGACAGACCACTGTCAGTCTCACACTGACAGTTATTTGGAAATGGGACCAATGCACTCCGTAATTGAAGGGAGGCGCTATTTCCTACATTATCTACGGCCTCCCGTTTTTATTTTCTTTTGAAATCTGGGATATAGCTTCATCTTTAAGGAGTTTCACTCTCAGCATGTATTTGAACTTCTGTCTTTTATTTACTTCAACACAGCTCACAGTTTTTAACAAGTTCTGTAGCTTTCTGTGTACTTCTAAATCTACTCCTTAGATGAACCTTTTCAGGCCTACTACTGCCTCTAGTGGCATAGGAGTGAAAGCACAACTAATTTAATTACGTCACTAAATGAGAATACCACAAAGTCTTAATTATTTTATTATTAATTCTGGCATTACCTCTTGTTCAGCGCCCCACTGTATGCGCTGCATACAGTGCATACCCGTTTTTGGCGCCACTGCCTATGAATCATAACAAAAGGAAATATTTCATTATTAATCAGGCACCTGCAGAGAGGGGAGCTGGGGGTGCTTGAGCACCTGCCCTTTTTGCTCCTTGCCCCCAAGTGCCCTTTTGGTCAATTTTTTTATTTTTTATTTTCTAAGCCCTCTTGTGACACATAACATGTACTAAAATTATTATTATTGTTATTATTATTATTTTATTTAAAAAAATTTTGTACAACATAATAAGCCCTCTGATCACCTTTGACCTTTTGCCCGTGACTCATGACGCAGTTGCCTCTCGCGCAGTGAGATAAGGCGGCTAACTGGAGCTGAACGTAGTGAACGTTCCAGATTACAGAACAGTTTTTGGTGAACTTGTCAGGTGACGGAAAACGTTGAATGTATCGTTTCTGCTTCAGCTCAGAGTCGCGGTTTAAGCAGAGAGGTAATGAAATACAACAGACACTGACAGGCCTCTGTGTCTGTCTTTCTCTGATGAACTACTGAGCGGGAGGAAACAGCCAGGTGAGGAGAAACTGTTATCTATCGATTCAGTATTTTTATCATAC
Source organism: Poecilia reticulata (assembly GCF_904066995.2). Lineage (NCBI taxonomy): Eukaryota > Metazoa > Chordata > Actinopteri > Cyprinodontiformes > Poeciliidae > Poecilia > Poecilia reticulata. The sequence goes on from NC_088831.1 coordinate 39,511,219, forward strand.
AGACATTAGGCTGTTGTTGTTGTGCTATAAGCTAGCTGCTAGCTAACGATTTTGCTAGCAAAGCAAGATAACTAAAAGCTTCTTCCCTGTACCGTTACAGGGTACAGGGAAGCGGTCATTCTTTAGTATTTAATATGCAATAAGGGCACATCGCCCGTCCAAAACCGATTATCTCCATAATAGAGATATGTCCGATCTTCTAATTTCCTCTGCTTAATGTACATTGCATTTATTCTGGCGTTAGGTAAATGTATCTTGAAGCAAAATAACACTTAAATAAAAGTCCAACAAGGATATTCATTTAGAATTAGAAATAACTCACCCTGAATTACCATGATAGATATAATGTATGTAATAAAAGTGACATTAATAAAGGGGAAAAACTCAACAGAGACTTTAAGTTTATGGTCTGGTTTGCAGAGTATGAAGTTATTTTTTTCCCCAATTATTCAATGGGAGGAAAAAAAACTAACCTCAGTTAAGTAAAATAAAATTGTAATCAAAACTTTTGGAATTGTAAGGATTTTTAAAAAAAACAAATCGTTTTGTTTAAAAAACTTTTTAATTAAATAACTAATTTTTGTCTTGTGAACATAAAAAGTTATTTGCCAAACATAAACCTTTATTTGCACACATCAGAAATCTTTGAAATCTTTTATTGCAATTTTGGGCCCTGCCCACAACATCATGTGAGAATCACAAGCAAAACTTTGAGTCACAAACAAAACCTTAGAATATTTCTGACAGGCAAAATAAGTTTGTTTTGCAAAAAAAAATTCACTTCATGAGACAAATGTGTGATTTAAATGTTTAAAAAAGTTTTTTAAGCAAAACTCAGTAGGCTTTTCTCATGGTGACATACATGAACAATTAAATATTAGTTTTTTTTTTATTTTGTTTTTTTTCTGCAGTTCTATGTTAAAGTTTGATGCAGCTCTGCTTTCCTGAATGGACCATCTTCATCTCCACTGCAGCAAACAGGCACCTCTTTGTTTTATAGATTACAGTCACTAAAAGGTTGCACTGTGCCCTTGTTTATATTTTTAACTGTGTAATTATGTAAAGACAAAATATGTCTGATGGTCCAGCTCTGATTTACATATCTTGCTAAATTGCGGGTTTGAATATTGCAATACTTTCCTATAACAAAATAGACCTGCAGAAAGAAATTACTAATAAAATATCTTACATATGCATAGTTGTATGCTCTATGTAGAGATTCTCCTTAGCTTTGATTGTATATCTCACAATTTTGTAATTTATCATTGTTTATTAAACTTTGAAAGCTGAGAGGCTGTTAATATTCTGTCCTAAAATACGGTTGGATGTGCCCTTTTTTTTTTCTTTTTTTTTTTGAGCACCTGCCTCTTTAGTGGTCTGTGCACGGCCCTGCGTATACCGATCTCTATGTGCAAGGGGCCCAAGAATATTATTGGTATGTTTACCCTGGATTTTTGTCTGCTGTTGTCACAATTTTGAACCAGTAAAGCCTCCATGCAGAAAATGTGTGCAACTTTAAAGCAGTGATGACTTTGTTCTATCACGTTATACTCTTGATACAATCCAAAAGTCCTTTTCATAACCTTGCACAATCACACCCATATTCAGATTTTTTTAATGTAATAATACAGACTTAGTCAAGCAAGAAAGGTAAGAGTGAAATTAGCATATTTGTTCAATTACGATCATCTCCTGCAATGTGCAAATTGCATATCAAAACTTTCTAAAAGAAACATATACAAATTAAGTAACTTAAATTTGAATTGTTTTATCTCTAATATTTATTTGGATGGGGACAGGTTTGGAGAAGAAGCAGATTTTTTTTTTACTTCAACTTACAACACTAATTATGTCTTTAATTATAATTTTCAAAAAATCCATGCCAGTTCATCTAATTAGCCAGGAGGGATTATTGCGAGATGAAAATTTCGCAAGGTACTCACTGCAACTGAGTACGCCACTAGCGTGATCACAATGATGAGTAGAAAACTCGAGATGTCATTCCATGCTCGATGCAGTGCAGCCGTGATCAGGTTCATCTTGGGGTTCAGTCTGAGAAGGTGCCACAGTTTGACAGTGGACAGAAGAACCAAGAAAGCAACCAAATACTGAAGAACTGAGTCAGCTGCAGCAGTTTCACAAAAACTGGCAAATCTAGAAGGGCAGAAACAGGTGAGTTACTAAAAGCAGCAAAGTTTCACTGAGTTTAACATTTTAGATTATAAACACACTCTATGTAGCTAAATAACACAATAAGGTAGATTTGGATGCTGCTCTCACTGGTCTTTGTGGGTTTGGTAGAATTTCATATCACGGTTTCCAAGCAGAGTCCTTTGGATAAAAACTGCAGTGGCACTCCAGCTCAGCAGGATGATGCTCAGCTCCAGAAGGTTCCACTTGTTCTTGAAGTAAAGCCAACGATGCTGCTTCAATAATTTGGCCTGTAATAAAAAAAAAAAACATTTTTTAACAAATGACTAGAGCAAATGATTTGGATAATTTTCTCAAATAAAAGGTTAAAAAAAATCTTCTGAACATTCAAATCTGTGATTACAATAAAAACAGAATGGTTTATTGCTAATTTAGTGCTTGTTATTAAATTTTGAGTTGGTATAAACTGAATGTTCATGAACCTAAATAAGAAAAATGGGTCTTAATCCAGTAGCGTATACTGTAAAGGTCCACTCAACCCAGATGTAAAATTAAGAATTTTACATTAAATTGAATTGTGCCTAAGTGTTTTTCAGAGAACGCCTTTCAAAAACAGCCTCTTACATTAGTGTATTCTGTTCAATTGCTTGTGTTGTTCTATGATAAAAAAACACAATAAAATGCCTACAAATTTATGATTGTAATAAATATAAAATCCTCCTAGAGTCACAAATGCCTTTGCAAAGTGATTTATATGTGAACAGATAAGTTTTCCCTTTCAGACATTTTCTCTGGCAAATATCTTTTTCTCAGTTTTTCAGCCCAGGACAACATAAGGGACTGCGAATGAAACAAAACAGCATGTGTAACAGGACTAAAATTACCATTAATAGTGGAGAAGGAGGTAAAAGAACATCATTAAGTTATATGTAGCATAATTAAGAATGATAGAAGATTGATGCTATTAAAGCCAGAAAAAGAACTATCATGAGTGCATTACTTTTTCTTATGTGACAATAGCTGCTGTATACCTAAGTACTGGATTTGCAGAAAAAAGAAGTTAAAATTCATGATAGTAGAGTTGCAGAATTAAAAAAAATCTTGTTAGACTGATCTAGTAAAACACATAAGCGGCATGTTCTGCACCGGTGATATTAGCAAAACAGAAAGAAATCAAAAATCCCGGGTGGCACAAAGTGCCTACTGGCAATTCAGATTAAAGGGAGGTTTTGTAGCTGTCTGCTGGAAAATTAGGTTCGTGGACCAAAGAATATTAAAACAACTGAAAAAAAACATGCCTCAGGCAACTCCACCACATTTTGTCTTTACGAACCTGAACAAATCCAAGTACATTTACTCAGTGGGAAAATAGATTTATAATTGACTTCTCGTTTTATAAAAATACGGATTTCTATGAAATTAGTGTAGCTCAAGCACTTTTTAAAATGAATATTTTTTCACTTGATCAGAGTTTGGAGACTTTTAATGAGTAATCCGTGACTTCCTGTCTCCTCAGACTATGAAGGCGCCTATCATTAAACTGGAATCTCATTGCAAAGTTAATTCATTTGAGTAAATCTATTAAACTCAGGGAAACTCACGTACAAATATTATTACACAAACTGTGATGTAATTCAGACTATCTGTAATTTTCTTTTAGCCTGAAGCTATTGAAAAATACTAAATCAATTTAAATTAGAACAAAAGTTGTATGTTAGACAATACCTGGCAGTCTCCCCATAGAGGATAAGTCATGAAAGGTTTGCTAAAGAAATTAACGTAAAGTTGAGTAGAAAGAAATAAATTTAAGGTTTGTAGGTGTTAAAAACAATGGAAGGTGCGGAAATTTAACTGCAGATTCCAGAAAAACTCCAGCACAATTATACTAGTGATAAATAAATGTTTAAATCTTCTTTGTTTTGGCAGTGATTTTATTTAGTTTCGTAGACAGATTTACGAAGCATTAAAGTGAATAACTAAAGTGTTTACCTGCTTGAACATGTAGTAGAGAATGAAAAGCAAATAAATGATCTCAGAAGCCATAACGAAGAAGTAAAGCCCCCCTGTTGATGGGTAAAGACGAACAGCCTGCAGATCACTGTAGAACTGAAATGCTCCTGCAAAGTTAAAGACGTGATTTACTAACACAGCAAAAGGAGAAATAAGTCTGAATTTAATACAGCTGCAGGTCTTTAGAAGAGCACTCCTCACCTACGGCTGAGGTCTCCATCAAGAGCGTGACGATACAGAAGAGGTTCACATTTGCATTGTAAACCGTGAACTCGACAAAGATTGCCCTTGTGTACTTATCAAGCCATTTATTACGGAAAAGATAATCAAGTGTGCTGTAGACAAAGAGCATAATGTTTTAGAGCTGTCAGTTTAAGTGTCTTAATTCTGTTTTTATCTCACCTGTAACAATTATGTTTAAAAGCAAAGTTTTATGCTGTGAAGAGGTTGAAGGTCACTGAAATCAGAGTTGACTTTTTCTCAGAATTCTGACTTTTCTCTAAAGGCAGAATTCTGAGAAAAAAAATGCAGATTTCTGACTTTAGTCATTCTGACAATCTAATAATTACGACTTTTTCTCTCAAGAAACTGACTTCTCACTTTATAGTCATTCTGACTTTTTTAATATATATATATATATATAATTCAGACTTTGTCTTTCAGAATTCTGATTAAAGTCACAAGTCTTTTCAAGAAGTGGCCCCAAGCCTCCTAATACTCTGTCAACATGTGAAATAAAAATATTATTATATATATATATATATATATATATATATATATATATATATATATATATATATATATATATATACACACACACATACAGTACATATAATCATATACACCTGCTAGCATTTTGAATATCTGGTCCGAGCTCAGCTACAAATCCTCCTCCTCTGTAGAGCACCAGTCGTCCCCAGACTGGCAGACTTCTGAGCTCAGCTTCAGTCTGGTACGTCCATGGAGAGGAGGCACTTTCCCACATATTGTCCTTGACAGAGTGATTCCAGCCAGCTTCATAGGAACCCGTGTCTTCTGTCTCCCATGAATAGGGGGCATGACAGTCTGGCACTAATCCAAGCATGAGACTTGCAATCTGACACGAGTTCTGCTGAACTCTTAATTGGCGAACACGAGCATTCCCCACCAGCTTGGAGTTTCCATCTGTGATAAATCCTACAGGAAAATATTTTAGAGTTTTACTAGTACTGGAAAGAAAAGGTCACAAAATTATTGAATTTTTTTAAAAACATTTATAATAGTTGCAAAATCTTGTCTTTTTATTCTTTCTTCCTATCTTCACGCTGAATATAAAGTAAAACACTCCAGATTCTTTTTGGGAAGAAATAGTGGGACATCATTCACAATTTTAACAACGTAAAAAAAAAAAAAAAGAATCAAAACGCCTGAAAGTGGCTTCAGCTTGTGTCACAAAATATCCTGTAAATGATAATATGGAACCAAATGGGCTGACTTTCACAAATCCAATTAACGTGATAAAAGGCAATAAGGTAAAGTTTAATAAACACAATCTGTTTGCTATCTTGGGATTATATTTATTTTTCTAAACTAGAGGCAGACATCTGTTTTACTGGGCAGCATTAAAGCTGAAACAGCCTTAATGAGTACTAACTTTTTGTAGATAAGTCAATATCAAAGTTGTTCTGATAGAAATTCAGCTTTTAGACTTGAGTTCACCTTCAGCTGTTTTCAACTGAAGCTACAAGTGTGTGGGCACATTTTAATGTTTTGGAAGGATTCCTACCTGGATATTCTCCAAAAAGGTTTTGTAGTAGAGTGGTGTTAGCCCAGGTAAAAACATCCTGAAGACTCATGCTCTCTGGGACGTTGTCAGAAAAGCTATTTTTAATGTGCTGTTTCAGCAAAAAAGCATTGGGATCTCTCTGGCCATAGGCCACCAGCAGTAACATCCACATGAACCCTATGTAAACTGCAACACAGCGTTTAGAAAAAGTCAACACAGCTTGCAGTCAAATCTGAAATCAACTAAATTACCACAATAATTTAACTTTATACTCACCCAAAATCTCATTGAGCAAAGCAAAGGCCTTCTGTTCCATAATCTTGTTCCTTTTCATTCTCTCGATGTCTGCAGGAGGAGGTGGCTCATAAAGATGGTAATCCCATTGGCTTGTTTGTTTATTATTTTGACCACCTGTTTAAAATGGTGAATGTTTGAAAGTTTGTTGTCATTTGTTGGAAGTTAAACGTGTGTTTTTGGAGGATCATGACATTACCAGACATTCTTCCACTTCTTTCAAATGCCACGTTTTGAAAATCTTCTTCATCGACTCGCTTTATTACCAGTGCAAAGAAAACTGCAAGACATACCACCTGCGGCACATTGAATACATAAATACAAATTTCAAGGCAATGTCGAATCCATGAATTGTTTTCACGTATTATTTATGAGCAGGTTCTGAAACCAGGGCACCATAAATCTGATAGTTATGCTTTAGGCCAACAGAAATACAAAATCTTACCTTCAGTGGCTGAATAAAGAGAAGACTCTGAAAGAAGGAGACGATCATGGATACCAACCAGCTGATGGAGCGCTCCTTCCCAAATTTCAGCCCATAAAGCATCGTGAAATATCCAGAAACAAAACTGGTTCCAATCACCAGCAACCAGCCGACAAAGATAAACCACCAGGGTAGAAAACCCCGACGCTGTGGCTTTTTCTTCAGAACAACGTCATCATTTGAAGTGTCATGCTCAGGAACAAACCTGGAATTGGAAAGTTAAAGAAAGGGTTTTACATTATTTGTCAAAACAAAATTACTACTGTGCTGCAGCCTTTGGCTATGATAACTTAGAGATATTAGAGCTTTTCTTATTTTGTAGCGCTTATTTCCTTCTTGATATATGGCAGAGGTCAGAAACAGATTTCATAAACATTTATACCAGCTCACATACTTTGTTCTTGCGCTGCTATAAAAGAGGCAAATATTTTCATAAATTAATTTGTCTACTTTTATGAAAAGTCTTTGTTTCTGTTTAAGTAGCCTACAAGCTAACATTAGCCTCTGACACAGTAAGACCTTTAAGGAAGCTAGAAAATCTAACAACATATCACAAACATGCAGCTGTTTTCTGTATTTGTATTACTGAGGATATTATATTGAGAACCCTGGGGCTGAATTTTAATACGATGCCCTTCCCATAAGAAAATAAATATTGATGCTCATGAACATGAACAAAAACTCACAAAAATCACAGAGAACCAAGGGAGCCAGAGCAGAACAAAAACCATAAGTCCAAGGATGGCAAGGTACTGACAGGAAAAACAACAGGATTTAACAGAAGGAAACAACAAAGAACGTGAGGAGAGAGTGAATGTGGAACAATGGAACGGTTCTGATTGGCTAACTGAGGGTGTGAGAGAGAAAGCAAATTAATCAAAATTAAGCTTTCACAAAGAATAAAACTAGGAGCAGACTGAGAGTAAAACATGTCAAGACTGATCAGATGAAAAATAACTGAACTAAAAGAGGAAACAAACATGGATGAAGGAAAATAAAAAGTCAATACAGGGAAAGAACAGAAACAAAGAGTCCAAATAACTCATATTTGACAGCACTTGTTCAGCCACCAAGTCCCAAGAAGCATTTTTAAAAGCTCAAAATAAAGCTATAAGTTTTTGGGTTTTTTTTACTTCTCATGTTTAGGCTCATCTAGATCCAAATGGCTGAAGAGCTGATCTTCAAGGTAGCTCTTCATCCCCTGGACCTGCTTCTGGGCCTTTTCAAAGCATAGTGGGCTGGGGAAGCTGGACGGGTCCATCAGACTCAGCTCCTTTTCAAGGTGACACATTTGTCTGTACAGATGCTGGGTTTTGTTGCTCTTCTTCTCAATCCCCTCGGCTGTTAGCACAGGACACAAACGCATCGCAATCGTAACTATTAAGATGTATGATTTTGGACAAATGTAAAAACTTGAAAAGTCTGATTTTATTTATTTGGGGATGGATACACCCACAGCTAGCTTTTCTGAGCATCTCTGTTGCTTCTGACCTGAATAACAACACCACTGTCGCAGGAGCAGGACCCACCTGATAGTTGACACTGTGTTTTTGTCTGGGTGTCTTTGCTGCATTTGGTATTCTGTTTGAGAAATTCTTCCACTTTGGCGAGGACAGCATTAATGTCAGTTTCTTTTCCAGAACCAAAGTCAGACTTGACGGATGGGATGTTGCATTTGGTTGTCTCAGACAGGGACTGAAGAATTCTTGCAATATCCTAATTGTTCAAATGCAAGATATTGTTCTATATACATTAGAAACTCATAATGCAATGTAACCAGTATTCTAGCGAGTATTTTCAACTACTAAAATCAATACTTCAAAATGAGTCAGTTCAAATGAAAAACACTTTATAAATCCCAGAGAAATTAAATGTTGGTGCAACTCAAAGTTTTGAAGCAACTTGGATGATATAAGGAACAAAACCTTTCATTTCTCTGTGGGATAAATAAAGTATTTTTAAATGAACTCAATCAGATTTGCACTAAAAGGTTATTACACAAACTAAAATTTTAGGATTTCTACATGTAATAAATGTGAAAAACCACGTATTGTTTTTCTTTCATATCTATCACATGAAATCAGAGACAAATAGACAGAGGCTTGTGGTTTGTTACAAGACAAAATGGTGAAAAAACAATGTTCAAGGTCTGTAATGGGTTTTCTTTGCTGTTCACAAAGGCACAAAGCACTTACTTCTATGATGGCGTCTAAAGTGGAGCTCCCTGTGCTGCTGATGGTAGCTCCCGGTTGCAGAGAAGTTGTCTGTACGCTGCGTTTTTGCTGGCGGCGACTTGCTTTCTTTGTTTTTCTTTGACAACAAGACGACTCCCGTGGGCGAGTGTTTCTGAAGACGCTGACTATGAGGATGTTTATTGGAAACATGATGAGGGAACTCTGAACCCCAACCATGAACTGCTGCCAGGTGAACTCAAAGTGACCTGAAAACATAGCTCTTATCAGACGAGTTCGTGGGGTTTTCTTTTGTTTCTTGAGGTACTGTGAAGTGTAAATAAAATTAGATGTACCCAAATCCATGACCTGATCTGAGGGGTCTGTTGGGATCCCATAAAACATGATGCTGGTCAGCATGGTGCAGAGCAGCAGGGAGAAACAGCAGGACACCCTCTGCACACAAGTAAAGCTGCTGCTCGGCGGTCGAGTGATCACAGAGAACCAAAGGTGTCCGTCACTGAAATCCCTTGCCGTCTTCATGAAGAACAAGTTACTGGAAGATAAAAGCTCCGATGTTAGTTATAAACATTTTAAAACAAAGATAAACTCCCAATTAGTGAGGGATTAGCATTATATTTTTAATCTCTTTGTGTTGAGACACAACATTTGATGGGATTTGCGGCTTTCTGACATTTAAGAATAAAGAAAAAGCTGTAAATCTTCTTTGAATCATCAGCTCAATTTTTAAGTCGAGATTTATTGCAAAAAAAAAAAATCTGTTATTTCTGTTCTAAAAAAAACAAAAAAACTTACCTGTTAGCTGTAATTAGTTCACAGTTTAACAATTAAAGTTAATTAAAATAACTTAAAAAGACTGTCTTAAAATCTTTAATCGTATTCATATTTAACTTCTCATCCATTTGCTAATTAGTTCTCCTATAACAGACTATTTTTTCTCAAAATGCAAACACCTTCATTAGCTACGAAGTTGGCTTCAGTTGAAGACTTGGCGTTTTAAAAAGTCAAATTTCAAAAGGTTTCACTTCCAATAAATCTGACGTTTCTTCAACTGAAATCCAAGCCTGCTATTGCATCTGATTTACATTTGATTTGACTTTTCATTGAAATTCAAATGGAAAAGGACGTCCTAGGATTCACATCTGCTCTGCAGACTATAATGGTGCACTTGTGCACCTCGATGTACCGCTACACTTCTGCCTTACCTGAATTTCTTCAGATCCATCTCTGTTGAAACAGGAAAGAGTTTATCGAGGCAGCAATCACCCATGTCTATTGCGAGCCAGGAGTTGCATAAAAAATACCATTTCTGCTCTGTCTGTAAATCCTGCACAAGGACGGTGCCCACAAACCTGAAGGAAACAACAAACATTTTATCTCATGAAGTCTACATTTTTTTCATTTTTGAAAGCATTACATGTCAGGCCACAATGTGGTGGGAAATGTCACAACATTACATTAATAAGTTAGAACATGTGGATTCTATGAAGCCAACTGTTTATGTGAGTCTTAACAGGCTGTATTGTGTATTTCCCAGGCACAAAGTTACTTTTTTTTCTAAAAATTTACTTGAATTTTTAAAAGAAACTGTATTTTCCTACCTCCATTTTCCATATATCCTTGGCTTTCATGTAAATAACCACTAAATCTTAACTTGACAATAGTTTAAAAGTTCAGAATCCCATTCAGTTAAACCATTATCAATGTTTTTAAGATGTAGAAGTCAGCTTCAGACAAGCCCTCTTTTGGACTAGTTTTTAGTTTCAGCCTCCAGAACCAAATAATGTGGATTATGAAGTTGTCCAGAAAGTTGTCAACTGCAGGTAGGCAACTTGCTACATAATGCGACCTGTATCTGACCTTTTTATGGCAGTTTGAACAACACAGGTTGGATTTTTTCGAATGCGACCCAGGGCACTTGGATATCCGATACCATAGACATAATACAAGGATAGACGCCTCATGCACCGCTCTCGCCTATTGTCGCTGACCAGATTTAGGGCGGCCATCTTGGAGCGGTACACCACTCCACTCAGCATATGTTTAGCAGGCACAATGACGTATCAGCGCATTTAATCGATCATAACACGCTTATTTGTTACTGGAAACCATATTCAAACATCTATCAAAGCTACGTTTATAAACAATTGCATTTTTTTAAGTATGTTTTTAATACATAGTTCAGCATATTTAAATATACTTAGTGGCTATAACAATAGAATAGAAACGGAATATTCTGATATTGATGTATGATGAGCATATTGGATACATGTTAATATGTATGTATATATGTTTTCCAGCCGAGGATTTCTAGCTTCAGAGATTCAGCAGCTGAGATTGAGTCCAAAATCCGATGCGAGATTCATCCGTGCTGTACAGTGAATCCGTCTCTCTTTAAAGATATCTCCCACTTCTTCCTCACATCGTGTCTTTAGGAAACCTTCAAAACAAAAACGGAAAATTTGGGAGCCATCTTACTTTTGACAGAGTGAAAGAATTACATATAAATAATAGTCTTTACCACCTGTGTAAACTTTGCTGATGAATGCTATAGCACGTAATATACGTTTTATAATATACGCTGCATTGTCACATTTCTAATGTAGACTCTTGTGTCAGATAATCTAAGTCAATGATAGAAAATAATAATTTTTTTAGATTTACAGAATCTCAGTTAGCCTTCATAGCGGGGCTGAACCCCGTATTACATCAAGCACTGTAGCTAATATTAGCTGGTATCTCACCGGTGGACATAAATACAGCAAAGTTATATTCTAATCACAAAATATACACAATAATATGTCCATCTTACTTGTGAAATGTTGTCTGTGGAGCCCTCACATCAATAGTCCATCGATCAGAACAACAATATCCCTCAGTGCCAGTGGTGGGAAGTACTGTACTTAAGTACAGTTTTCGTGTATCAGTACTTTACTTAAGTAGATTTAATAATGGGGACTTTCTACTTTTACTCCACTACATTTTACAGTAAGTATCTGTACTTTTTACTTCACTACATTTCTACAAAACTGTCTCGTTACTCGTTACATCCAAGTCGCGTTGCTCTTTTTTTCCGTTAAAATGTGAAGTTCAGGGATTTAAGGTGGCGCCGTAAAATCCGAGCAATAACGTGACTTAGTGTCTGTTGTCACCCATCGGCTCCACCTTTACTCGCACGCGGAGCTCCAGACATGCGCAGTGGTTTCCTCTGAGCGGGAGGAGATGTCTGTTTAATGATAATAGCTGCATAAATCATAATATATGGCGACATGTAAAATCACCAGCGCTTCGCTTTCACAGACGGTGGGACGTCGTCCAACTTTTAGCGTCACTTGGAAGGAAAGCTTAAAGAAAGGTAAGATCTGTGGACGTGATGCTAGCTAAGCTAGCTGTATAGAGACACATGTTGCATCTGCGATGAAAAAAAGTTGTCACTCATGCGCTGAATTATTGTGTGGAGGTGTTGACTGAGGTGTTGCATATATGGGACAACGCTGTGACCAAAGTCTGCAATATAGTGATATAACATTCACGAACGATCCGATTCTTCTGGACGGATCTTTACTAAGTCCTAAGGACTGAAGCCTCACTGAGAGCCGTTCTTTGTTCTTGTGTACACTGCGGTAGCTATATATATATACACACACACATTTATTTAATCGTTGAATAAGTAAAAGTTGAACGTATGAACACAGAGCATGCTCATTGCTCATTGATTGATTTCGTCTCCTGTCATGGTGGCAAGCATTGCAGTGGGAGGGAGGATGAAAACAGTCACGGTGCTCCTTCTGCTTAGTTACTTGTTGCGCCGTTGGACAGTGTTCATAGTTGAACGTTATTTACCGTTAATTGCGATGTTTCAGTTGTGGTTTCTGACATGGGCAATATGGGCAACCGCCCAGGGCGTTATTTTTCTAGGGATGGCAGGAGACCTCTGTGGATTATAGCACAGCGATGAAAGCAAAACAGAATGAAGTGAGTTTTAATTGATACTGGATAATATATTTCAGCTCTAAGTATTTAATATGTAGGTGTTTTTATGGGAATGTGGATCTTTCAGATCAATCTGAGAACCAATTTTGATAGGTAAACTTAATGTTATTGTGTCATTTAGCGCAGGGCGCTGGTCTTGGGTTCGGTGGTCTTGACTACAACTCTGCTACATGGCTCCTTGGTTGCATGTCCTCCACCTCGCCCGCACCTTCTTTACATCCCCTTTCAGTTAGATTTCTTTCTAAATAAATGTGACTAATGAAGTTCATGCTATGTTAGGACAGGAGACAAAATGTTTCCATCCCTGAAATTATGATTCATAGAATCACATATCTAAGTCTAAACTGTTACAGAGAATAAACACAATAAGAACATGTTTAATCTGTGGTAGTGTTCATTAAAATGGCACATTTCTGATGTATTAAAATTAAATACGATCGGCACACTTAATGATATTAGCGATTAAGTGATGCATTCAGCGAGTACTTTTACTTTTAATACTTAAGTATTTTTAAAAGCCAGTACTTTTTTACTTTTACTTAAGTAAAATGTTAATGTGGTACTTTGACTTTTACTTGAGTACATTTTTGACTGTGTATTTGTACTTTTACTTAAGTACATTTTTTGAGTACTTTCTCCACCACTGCTCAGTGCTGAGGCATCTTCTGCTGTTTTGGTTGAGCAAAGTAGGAGGGACGACCGCTCCAAGATGGCCGCCGTATTTCCTGCGCCGGAGCAGCCAATGAGAGGTCTACTCTTATATTATGTCTATGTCCGATACTATTCGATCTTCTCAAACGTGATCTGAATCCTAACGGCCAGATCTTGAACGTCATTGATACTCGACAAACGTCACTATTCTGCGTCCTGAGACGCACAAACAAGCGGGAGGAAAATCAACAACCAAGGAGGGCAGTGATGAGGATTCGGTGATTACTGTGCTGGCTCCGTCCGTTCGGACAACAACTTCAAAATCGTAAGCTATGCTTCACCGTTAGCATCCATGTTTACTTCCACAAACACTGAGGACTACTTCTTTTTAAGGCGATTGGCAAAACACTGAGCACACTCTCTATGTGAGACGTTATTGCGGGTCACTTTCTGATCAATTTACAGCAAGTCTTAAAGCAAAAGGAGAGTTGGCTGAAATCAGCACTAGTAAATGAGAGCAAAATCAGTGACTGGAACCGTCAGAAAAACTGGAGTCTCTGCAATGTTGTTTTCTTGAATGCTCTTTGTTTTCAGGAAAGTCATAATCAAGATTTTGCTGTGGAAAATTATTTATATGTAGCATTCACTCTTTAGTATGTGAGGATAACACTTTCTTCATTGTGTCCTTGCTGTAATTGCACATATTTTTTTGCTTTCAGTCAATTTGACATAGCTGTGGTTCAGTGATTTAGCTGATTGGCTTTGTTTTATCAAAACTTTAGTTATCAGATCTCTGACAGTCAAACATATTCAGTTTATTCATACTCAAACCGTTAAGAATCAGTTGGACTTTCTTCTGGGTAACGTTCTAACACACCAATTATTGGTTAAGACAGGCACACCGCCAACTTCTGCTTTCAGATATATTTTGCAAGCACCTGGCTATTAATCAGGCACTCAATTCTTGTGGAGGTAATCGGTTTTTCCACACACTGACACTGCTCTTAGCTTTGTTTCTGCTTCTTTTTTTTTTTTTTTTGCAGCATGTACTTGTTAGAATTAAGTTATATGTCAATCAATAATTGTGACAATTTGTGAACAAAAGAAGTTTCTCTCTGTCCTGATGTTAAAGTTTGGCATTTAAAACAAACTTAGCCTAGTACAGTTCGTTCCAAAGCTATGAATGGTTCTTTTAGTTTACAATCACAGAAGTCAATCTATTTAAGTGGAAATTAATGTGATGAACCAAAACAAAGCTGTGCGTAATTGTGCAGTGAACTGAAGAAAATCCAGGATTTTCAAATGCCGTTATAAATTATGTTACATGTGTTATGCATTCAGACTCTAGAATCAATACTACTCGTCTCTTTAAAAATTAGATTTAGATTTAGACTTTGATTCAGCCTCTCTAACATGCTTTGATCCAAACTATTCCATTGTAATTTTAGTTCTATGTTTAGAAGGTGAACATCTGTCCTAGTACCAGTAAGAGTTCATAATCCTCTCATTGGCTTTCTCTCTAAACTGGACTTTCTATTAATGACAGCTTCACTCCTGCCACTCTTCCAGTGTCTGCCTAAAAAAGTAGGACAATCTGTTTATGGGCGTCATCAACAGTTTCACCCACCTGAGCTGTAGATCTGTGCAGCTCCTCCAGTGTTACCACAAGCTTTTTGACTGATCTCAGGTTTATAGTTGCACTGTGTATCTTTTGCTTTCAAACAGTCAGTTCTGGATTCAGTGCGGGACTTTTGTTGCGTATACCAATGTAATCTAAGCTTTGTTCTGGTCAGCCAACCAAACAAAACTTTTTGTTATCAAACTGTCACAAATTTTAAGATGTAACCATCAGGGATTTTCTTTTGAGTGGTTTGTTGTTCAACACTTACATCCTGCCAATACTACTTCTTTCACAAATGAAGTAAATTTTTCTGAATACTGATTGGAGCTTCTTCATGTTTGTTTTAGATGTGGATATTGTATGCAATTCAGTATATTATTCCATACATTCTGGTTGGAATAAAGTTATATTAGACACATCATTTATATCCTGATAGTGTAAATTTAGAGATTTGAACTGGATGAATCTGCTTTATGTAGTAATTAAAAAATATGTATTCATATCTAAAACTGTTATCTCTGTTGTACATGTATATATTTATTATACTGTCACGACATTAATCAGAGTAGTTCTTATTAGTTCAGCCTTTTTTTTTGTTTTTTAAGTATTTTTTGGGGGATTTCTCACCAAGCAGGATGGTTTCCAGAATTGTTGTGCCACAGTCTGATGCCCTGCAGCTCTCCCAAAGAGGACGGTGTAGTGAGCAGGAACAAATCCACGGCTCCACGCTCAAACACGGGTTTCTGTGGATCAGTCAGGTGATGAGGCTTACTGTTGCCGTCTGCACCCAGAAGAGTGACTACAACCTGAAACAAAACACTGCATCACAACAATCCTGTGGTTCTTTATCTGTAAAAAAAATAATTTTATTTCGCACATAAAAGCTTCTGATTTTGAGGACATTAATAAATAACTTCCTTTTCTTATTATTGTGATATTTAGCAAGTAGAAATAATTTGACCTAAAGCAAAAGACATTTGGTGAGAAAAAAAAATCCATGTTTTTTTTATTCAGTGTATGTAAACTTCCAGTTTCAACTCTACATATTTGTTCGTTGTTTACCTTGTCAATTAAATGCACTAAAATTAAGTATTTGGTTTTCAAATGTTATTTCAGTTGAAGATTGATTTATTTATCTTTTTTAATTTACCAGAGAGTCAGAATTATATGCACGGTGAATTGCTGTTAATGCTTGTTAACATTCTTTCAGCACAAAATGAATCCCCGACATGGAAACAAAAGTTCAGTCAATGTTTACCCTTTTTATTATTTCCACCAGTGTTTGATGCAGAATCTGGTCTGTTTAGCTTTGAAATGCTCTGGTGCGTTTCACAGATGGAGACAGATAAAATGAAAGTGATGCTGACAGACAGATGTTTGGGAAGCCGAGGCTAAGCAGAGCTGAATCACGACTTGTTTACATGATTGCTTGTACGCTATAAAGTGAGTTGGAGATTAAATAAGTAGTTTGGGTTAAACTTTCTGAGTCTGTGACTAGTTTAGCTGCTAGAAAGTGATCTGAGTTTTTGAAGGCACAGGCTTAAAGGATGAAGCATGTCATTATTTCTGTTATTCAAATCCCCAGCAAATTAAATTTTCCAGACTGAAAATGCAAAAACTTAGATGCTTTTTGAGCAGCAAGTTAACTGATGCTGCAGCAATAAACATTCCCATTACATATATCTGCTGGTAAATACTCATTAATTGTTCTTAATGGATTCACTAACCTGCAACTCACAGGATTATAGGACTGCAATTCTTTTGTTTGTTTTCATTTTCTGCATATTACTAAGACAAAACTATCTAAGAGACAAGTTTCCAGATCATTTTTGAGACGATTTTTAAAAATTTGTGTTTAAGATCCATTCATCCTAAATAAATGCATATTAATATTTTCACCACCTGAGAGGAAGTGGAGGCTCCTATGCGATGCCCAGTGCAAACACACAACAGGTAGCTGTAATTATCCATGGGGTCGTTGTCCTCCAGCAATGTCCCCTTTACCTGCACGTGAGTAAAGTAGCTAAACTGATCATCCATTCTTTCATTCATGTCAAACTGGGCTTGCTTGCTAATAAAAGCTTATTTACCTATCAGTAAAATAGCGATCACTTACATAGATAACTTTAACTTCAGCATTTGAGCAGGAAAAAATTCTAAATTTCAGGATGCTCACACCAGACTTTAGATATAAATGTTTTCATAAAGTGGAGTTGGTGGAAAAAGACTTTACCTTGACTGTGTCCTTGATGTCTTTTCTTCGTGCCCACACAACCACGAGGAGGTAGGTCACAAAAAGAGCCCCGACAAAGCACACAACCACTGGGTTCTCAGCAAAGGTCGCAAAAAGCTCAGCAGTGCGTGAAGGGTCGACGAGATTTGGAGTTACAAAGAAAGAGCTGCCAAAAAATGTGAGGTGGTTGCACAAGCACTGGGTGACTAAATGCGTGGTCTTAACACCAACCTTGAAGCACAAACAAACATCATTATCCCAAAAGCAACATGGTGTTCAAAAAAATCTGCTTCTTAATGAGAAATAATTATACTTACTCTGCATCCAGAATCCTTCCAGTCCAATAGAGTTTCATTCCAAAATTTGCATGAGGATGTAATGGGGGTGATGGATAATGTGGCATTTATAGATTTCACACCTGGACCAACAATAGGCCTCACCACAAGATAATGCAATCCAGTGTTTCCCTTTAAATTTGTGGGACTAAGAAGCCACGTGTATCTTTCTTCTGCGTCAGACCCAAACATATGCTCGGGTAAATCACACAAATATCAAATGTGAAATATAACAGAGGAAAATGTTCATTACCTTGAGTAGATCCCGGAAGAGGCATCTGTATCATCGCTACATGATTTGTGTCAGTAGGGTAATCCATGTAGCCAAGGAACAGTTTGAAGGGCAAAGGATCCACAGAAGGCACCATCTTTAAAACATAAAATCAATCTATTTGTATCAAAATATTGTCCCAAAAATCTTTGTATAAAAGATGTACATTTGTAAAACGCTGTGGGTGGCAGAAAACTAACTCTGTACATCTTAAGAGAAAACTGTAGATAAAAGAGGAACAAGCGAGGCAGTGTTCTGAGTATTTACAACAAAAAGCTACAATAACCATTGATATCAAATGATATGAAATGCATATCATAAAAGGTTTTTCAGCCAAATCACTCAGCCCCATTCTTTACTATGGTCAGGGTTATAAAAGTATTTAAATGGTTATTTGCAGAGGTCATCTTTTAACCCACAATAAAATGTTCATTGAACATTCAGTACATAAGCATCTAAGTGCACCTTTAAAAGCAGAGTGGAGTCGGCTGAGGGAACATCTATGGCTGTTGTGCTGTAGTTCCCAAGGTCCAAAACTGAGGTGTTCACTTGTTCTCCAGCGGGCCTTGGCAACAGAATCTATGGAACCAGCCAAAAGCAAAAAACAGATGAAAAGAATATAAATATTTTACTGGCAGACAGCAAACTGTTCTTACTAGGATCAGCATGCTCAGCTATAATTATATTTAAAATTCATTCACCATATTAATTAGAGGTTATCAAGTGGCTACTTGATTAATTTCAAATGGTTGTTTATTCACAAGTAGCTTAAATAGAGCAGATTATGTGTACTCCTGCAATGCAATCATAAATAAGCATAACAGTTTGTTTCAGATATTCCCATGGCTCTGATTAGAATAACAAGTGGATTAATACGTACTCACCTGTTTTGATTGGAAAAAACTAAACGGGAAGAAAAATGTACGGCGTTTTCTTTTGACACTTTTTGCATGAATAATTTGTGATCTTGTGAACCCTAAAACAGCACATCCTTGGACAGGTGTAAGAAACACATGCAACACAATTTGCACATCAAGACTCTCAGCAGACCCAGGGTGGCAAAGCAGGTAGAAGTAGAAGTCTGTTTTTATTTTATGGACTAAAGTTGAAAATCAAAACTGCCTCTTGTCCAGTTTAAACACAAAACTCATTTCATTCTGGCAAATAAAATTTGGTGCTGAGCTATATTACCCAAGTTTGCATTTTACAGAGAATAATAATAAAAACAAACCTCTGGATAACTCAGAAATTACTGTGAAAAACTCATACCCTTACCACCCAGAGGGTGGCAAAAGGGTTTGCTTTTGCTTAGAAGGGAATTTTCTCATTTTGAATTTGCTCTTCAGTGCATGTTTTAGTTGAAGATTGTGTGGCTGTGACTAAAATAGAAGCCCTACAAACACAAATACTGCTCTTAAAACAGACAGCATATCGTGAATAGATTGTTTCAGGGGATCAACCTCAATAAGAAGTAAGAATGGCTAGTGTTAGGGTGCATTTATTCACATTTCCTATTACACTGATATGCTCTCATTGAACTACGTCATTCAACTAACAGTGAAAAAAATGACAAAAAGCAACAATCCTAGCAATACTTTTTGGTTTGGGGTTCAGAAACTTCAATTACAATTCATCAATGTCATAATTAAACATTTGTTTTGTTAACAATAAGTAATACAATATAACTTCTGGCAATACTTCATTACCAGAAGGCAAGAATGCTCCATTTTTTTATCCTTATGTTTAACAGGAATCACTTGTAAAACTTAATCTGATGTGCTTGGTTTGAGTGTTTCCACCAAAAGCTAGAATGCTTTAGTTTTTAAATCAGAGGGATATAAGCCTATTTGGTTCTAAAATGGGAATTTTCCAGGGGAGCACTTCAGAGAGAGTAAAACACTTGCAAAGAGATTGAAAAATAAAAACTTTTCCTTTAGAAGAGCCAAAAAGATGTAGCAACCATTATTACTTTGACATGACAGCACAGTGCACGCTGAAATACTAAGTTGATGAAGCTCAGTCAACAAAAAGTATGTATGGAGTCAAATTAGGAGCAAGCAAGTTCAGATTTGATTTGTTTTATTTAAAATTGAATCATATGTCTGAAGAGGATACTTGCTAGAAAAGTCCTCACAGTTAGGTTTGTATTTTAAAAGGTAATCACAGTTTCGAACAATTCCCTGATGCTGCACTGCTGCAACACTGACCTCAATATCTTCACTTAAGTTCTCAACAGGGATACCGGATCCATCTTGTCTTGTGAAGGACAGACCACCCATCAGTCCACTAATGTTTCCTTTCTCGTTCCAAGAAAAGGGATTTTTATCTAAACTCAGCATCTGTTGTTGTATTTGAAAGAGCAAATCAGGGTTAAATCTCATTTAAAGAAAGGCACGTTAGAAAATTGAAGACCTCTTTGATCAAACACGCACAGCATCTGGAAGACACCTGCACTCTGATTTCACATGAAACAATTATTTTGGCTTACCCGGACATCCACTGGTTCATCTGACAGAAACATGTCAGATGGGAGTTGTGGCAGCGAAAACGTGGGCTGAGAACTTAAATTAGCACTGATGGACTCTTTGTGTAAACTCTCAGGTTTTACTCTGCAGGATAAGATCAGAAGACACATCAAATCTAGAGTCATGGGAAAATAAAATGACTTCATTCGATTAATGGGCTCGAAACACGAGGAGCATTTTTCAACATTCTTGTGTTGCATCACAAGCCGGTTTATGCCGGTTAATTTAGAAGACTAAATTTCACATGACTGAATGTTGCCAAGTACATAGTCCCATTTTATGATACCTTTAAGTAACAAACTATATCAAACAGTACTTAGAAATTAAACTTTGCAATTTGATGCCTTGAAATTGGCCTCTGTTTCTTTATGAAGTTTCTGCGCTTTCCAGCTTCAGCGCATCATCACAACAATGCTCCTCAATGATGTCATTCTTTGAAGCTTTGACGTGAGGGGTAGTTTGTTTGATGAGCTCTGTGGTTTTGCAGTTCTGCTAAGTGTTTGAGAATTGCTGCTGCCGCTAGTCTGGAGGAGCTGAGACACGTATGGGAGCTCTGTGGGATACAATCTCAGCTGGAGACTGCCACTCCAAGACAGAGCTTTGGGTAAATAATCAAGGATTTCTCAAACATGTATAAATGAGTCAAAGCAACACTACAATAACATTACAAAAAAGTCAATTTTGCATAAAAAAAACCCTTAGAAAAATGTACAGTATGTCTCAGAGTTTAGAATGAAAGTCAAACATACCGATTGACGAACAAACTGATATGAGGTTGTTGTATTATAATTGGACCGTCATTAACCGTCATTGTTTTCAACAAAGTGCTCTGTACGATGCTCAGAGCAACAAGCAAAGCATCAGAGATGTTTTTCTGTAAAAGATTAAACAACATATTAGTTTACAAGGTTCACCAAAACTGAGTAATACTGAAAAACATCGACCACTGAGACCAGACAGTATTTTCTGAACCGATTTTTCAGAAATGACTAACAATAGTAGCTACTTTAATAATTAAAATGCATCCACAGACGTGTTTATGAAATCCGCCAGGGAGATGTTAATCCCCACTGCGTGGGCTTTCAAGTTGATGACTCACGTTGGAAGAATAATCCAAAATCACGCCCACTCCTTCCACAATGATGCTGGCAGCGATGATAACATCGTCTTTGTCTTCAGCTGCGCTCACGTTCATATCCAGGACAGATAAGCTCAGGTTGGCAAACAATGTGGCGGCATCAATCTGTGGAAAGATATCAACTCATTGAACTGCAATCAGAGTGGGGGGTCCAAAGCGTATTCTGATAAAATTAAATGGCTTGTGTTGTTCATTTTTATAATTAGTGGTGGTTTTAGCCCTATTTCATCTGCATTTTTGTGTATCATAAGAATAATAAGTAATCTAATCTAAACTGTTAAAGTTAAATTAGAATTCTAAGTAATTTTTGTACAAAACAGTGCAAACTACTCCAACTATCACATCTCCACTTAAATAAAAACAGCCCAGACATTTTCAACACTGTTACATCACCTCTATTTGCAGTAACGTAATGAAAGAGGATAGTTGTCAGAGGAGAAACTCATTATGCTAAGATGTTATGGTAGGTGATGAAATACACCAAACTGTTTAGATTTTTAAAATGGTATTACTTTATTATTGAAATATTTGCAGCAGTGTCTGACAGATTGGTAAATTTGTTTCTATTATTTTTAATGTCTGCAAGAATCTAAAGCAGGAAAAGTCAGTATTTCTGAGACTGCTTGTTCTTACATCGCTCCCCGAGGATTTAAAATTAAAACATAAACCATCCAGACCAGACAATATGGTGTGCCTTCATTTTACCCAAAGAACTAACAAGAAACATGTAACATTTATAGATTTTCTGTTTTCTAGCTTAATGTATTGATAAGAAAGGCATTGTAAAAGTAACATTTTCCCCTTATTTGCTTTTCTAAAACATTACTTTAATGGTTTTAAAGAACACTTGAACAGTGAAGTCTATGTCTGAAAGATGTATCTGGAGTAGCTCTCCAGAACTGGACTTGGTGACTTCTGGTTTAGGGTTTTCATGCCTCATTATGAAGCAGCAGGGCAGCAGCTTGACCTTCACATTCCTTCAAATCCACCTTCTAACCTCAAATCCTCCAGATATTATTAGTAAGTCATTGAAAACAGCCAGTTTAAACCTCAAATCACTCTGCCAACATGTGAGGAATAACTCTTACATATTTCATGTCCCTCAGTTTGACATGGATAACCTTTGAAGACCTCAAGCTAATCTGCAGGATTTCACTTTTTATGGTTTGTCTAACTAACTCTGCCACCTTAAAAACTAAAGACTGACCAGAAAAACTCTGCTGTGCATCAAGAGTACAGCAATGATTATTTTAATTGTGGTTCATATTATTTTTCTGAAACAGTAAAATGCTTCATTACCTGTGCAGACAAGCTGAGTTCATCATCTTTCTGAATGAGAGTAGTAAGCGCTCTGGCTACAGCCTGAGTTTCTTCTGGAGTTTGAGTTGGAGACTCCTTCACTAGTCCAATCATCAAGTCCAGCATCTTGTGTCTGAGCTTTGAAACCCAGAAGTTATGTATTTAGAAAATAAAAATGGTATTACATGAGATAAACACACAGTTACAGCTATGCACACGTATTTGGGAGAAGCGGTAAAAAAGCAAGAGGCTTGTTTATTGAGTTAATTTATATGGTGGCAATTCACAGCAAGTGTCTTACAAAAGAACATTTTTGAACACTTCCTGCTTCCCTCTGTTAACAAGTTTAACAAAGATGCAGATTTATTTTCCCAGCAGTTCTTGGCACCTGCCCACACTCCCTAAAGTATCATTAACTGCTTTAATGGCCACGGTATTGGCATGCTTGATTGTTCAATAAACTGGCCTGAACAACAGAGAATCAGTAAACTCTAGGAGAAAAGTACAAAAGTCAACAATGCACATGTAACACCTCACGTTTCACTTTTCAAAACTGAGACAATCAATTTAATACATTTCCATATATTATATTTTTGAAATACACCTTTCATCTAAAAAAAATTGGGGCGTAAATTATTCAAAGATTCTGACAAAAAAACAAAAACATAAAAAATGCTATATAACAGTTTCACCATGATTGGTACTAAATGTGTCTCTAACTCTCTGTGAGAGTAAAATTTGATACAGTTTGTTTTATTACCACTGTAAACATAATTATGGTTTATTACCCGCTCAGCTGGGTTTTATTGAAAGACATAAACGTATTTTGATGGCTCAAAATATTCCTGCAGACCAGAGAAAATCAGAGAATTATTATCCTTCATATTTCTCCGTTTTCATGATGAGCGTTAATTTGGACATTAGAAAAATGTCAACATAAATCTGACTAACACAAATCCCTTATGGAGACTTTACCTCTTGTCGAGCTTCTTTTTCTGATCCATCAGTTTTGCTGTTCAGCTTTTCAGCCACCGAGTTAAAAAGTTCTCCAGTAGAAACAGCTGACAGTAAACCTTCACTCTCCAGCTTCTCCACAGCTTTCAGTACCGCTGAGTCCAAACCGTCCACTGAGCTCGAGTCTGCTGTAGCATCCCATACCTGTAAATAATGAATTAACTCAATCAGGTCAAACGTAAGGCGGGTCAGGGGCGGTCAGAATTAAATAAATAACTTTACCATGAAATACATATTTATAAATCTCCCATCAATGGCTTTAATGATGATTTTTAATAATTTTATGATACTATTTATGACAAAATAAGAATTTTATGTAATTTTACATTTACAACTAAATAATTAAATATAATATGGAATTATAATATCCCATTAAATAAATAAATCTACCTTTTTAAATGCTTAATTTAAGTAATAAAATGTCCTTTTGCATTTAATCATTTCACTGTGTATTTATTCATTTCATGGCTCTTGGTGTATTTAATTTGTTTAGTATTTAATGGTAAAATTAATTATTTAATGAAGTATTTAATAATTTTACAATACATTTAATACATTTATGGTATATTTATTAAATAAATAAATAGATGTATTTAAATAAATGAATTGATCATAAATACATTTATAAAAATTTCTTTATGATAAACTTAAATAAATTTGATTAATACAAATTCATTTAAGTAGATGAGCATTTATTTATCTACTTAAATATTTATTTAAACACTTATTTAAATAAATAAACAACACATTTATTTTACATATTTTTTAATAAAAAGATATATTAAAATATTTATTTTATTTTTACAATTTTATTTATTTTGTATTTAAATAAATACAGTTCATCATTTATTTATTTTTTTAAAAAAGAAAGGTAATTTCATTAAGCTTTCTTTTCACCACCTGCATTCTGTCTTTAACAAACCTGTGCGGTTATAGTGGCGTTAACTTCATAGCTGCTGTTTTTTGCAGTCGCTGTAATGAGGAGTTTGTTCTCAGCTCTTCTGTCTCCAACAGGAAGGTACAGAACTTTGATTTCTCCAGTTTTACTGCACAACAGATGCTTTTCTGATAAAATTAGAAAAAAATGTAAATAGAAACTGGTGATGATTGACATAAATTAGAACAAAAATGTGCAATCAAGTTAAAGATAGATAATACAATATCAGTGATAAAAGTCTACAATTACCTACCGTCTGTCTTAAAACAGTACCGACAATTTGAACAAAGCTGGGCACTAGTGCACATTATACTGAAAGGAT
Source organism: Poecilia reticulata (assembly GCF_904066995.2). Taxonomy (NCBI): domain Eukaryota; kingdom Metazoa; phylum Chordata; class Actinopteri; order Cyprinodontiformes; family Poeciliidae; genus Poecilia; species Poecilia reticulata. The sequence continues at coordinate 39,536,454 of NC_088831.1, forward strand.
CAAGTATAGTTCCAGCTGATGGTGATATAGTGCATGAGAGGCTTTCAGAAACCTCAGTGGTTGGTCTTGAAGTTGTTGCACTGTGAGATGTAAGAGCAACCATAGTGGTAGGTGTGGCAGCAGGTGCAGCTGAAGGAGTTGCAGCTGAAGGAGTTGCAGCTGAAGGAGTTGCAGCTGAAGGAGTTGCAGTTGAATGAGTTGTAGCTGAAGGAGTTGCAGCTGAATGAGTTGTAGCTGAATGAGTTGTAGCTGAATGAGTTGTAGCTGAATGAGTTGTAGCTGAATGAGTTGTAGCTGAATGAGTTGTAGCTGAATGAGTTGTAGCTGAATGAGTTGTAGCTGAATGAGTTGTAGCTGAAGGAATTGTAGCTGAAGGAGTTGCAGCTGAATGAGTTGTAGCTGAATGAGTTGTAGCTGAATGAGTTGTAGCTGAAGGAGTTGCAGCTGAAGGAGTTGTAGCTGAATGAGTTGTAGCTGAATGAGTTGTAGCTGAAGGAGTTGCAGCTGAAGGAGTTGTAGCTGAATGAGTTGTAGCTGAATGAGTTGTAGCTGAAGGAGTTGCAGTTGGTGTTGCTGGGGGGCTCCAGGTTGACATGTTAGCGTCTGTTGTTCCTGGGTCACTGCTTGGATCAGGAACATTTGTAGATGGTGCTACCCATATGATGTAGGTTTTGTATAATAGTTCCTCATTCACTTTGGAAAGAAGAAAATTTAACAATTAAAACGTGTTTCTTTCTACTACTCTTTTACATGTACCCTTATCCTGACTGATACCATTGAACAATGAAAATTTAGATCCTTTTTGCAAACTATGGTTTTAACTGGGATGCAAACTACCAGATTTCAGGAGTTTCTGCATCGAACCTTTTTTTATCCATCTCCTTGTAACACACAGTCTAAAGTGAAATTATAGAAATTGACAGTATTCATTCTGTATTGTTAAATCTGCTTTGTGATCATGATGGCATCACCGCCATACCTCACAGTGGGTACATTCTTCTTGAGTTTGAAAGCCAAACAGCCTTCTGTTAAACATTTATTCACTCTCAAAGGTTTAGCAAATATTTCTGATGATTCAGCATCACCAGAAACTGTTTATAGGACAAAAATTAAAGAGTAAAAAAAATGCACACCTGAATAAATGAACACAACAGTGACATTCTTATGCCTTTGTGATGCTTCCTTAATGTATTTTTTCTTAATGACATATTCTGTTGCACTGTCCTGTTTTTCAACGAGAGGAATTTGATTTGCATCATTGTAGCAGTCACTTGTCTCTTTCTGTGAAGAAATGAACATTGTCATTTGTTTAGTCAGTGGATATTATTTTTTTAACTGCTCATGAATTTGGATCAACTCATGCATAATTTATGAGACTTACTGGCCAGTCCTGGACTTTTGTCTCCTCAGTGAACCATTTATAATTTAAACAAGAACTGCAATTCATTTGAACTTTTGTGTCTTCGGAATGCGACGCTGGGCTACAATTATCAATGCAAGTGAAGCTGTGAAATGAAAAATCAAAAATAATTAACATGGATGCCCTTAACCGTAAGCTCCTATATATTTTCATATGTTATGTAAAATATTTAAAAATTATATTTATTTAAAAAAAACATGACTTAAAAAGTCATTATAATTTTTACCTAAAAACTAAATTATTTGATTTGCTGCTTTCTCTATTACCTCTCCACAATTATCTAGTTATTATAATAACCAGATAATGACTGAAAAGGAAAAAAGTAACAAAAAAAACATCTAATTTGTAATTTCTTGCTCCGTGTCTTATACTTGTGATCACACAGATGATACATGTTTTTTCCCAAATTCATAGCTGCTGAGTCTGGTGGAGGAGAAATGATGAAATAATTCCTCCTGCTGCTGTAGAAATAGCACAACTGAGCTGTTTCTACCACAATGATCTCAATATGGGGAATTTAACTGCTTTTGTTATCGTTTATGAAAACAAATGCTTAAAGTTTCTTTTTGGGAGCAGGTGATAAAAAAAGAGAGTGGTGGTGGAAAAACACAAGCAAAAGTGCATTATTTTTTTTTTAAATTTCTTAAGTTTGAATAATAAAATAAATTCATAATTTGCTTATTAGGAGCCAATTATCTGAGAAATCTAAGAAATAAAAAAATTCTTGCCTGGCCTAAGCCCCTGGTTTTTTGGGATACTAATAATGCCAAAGATCACTAAGGAAACAAAAATTATTCACTTAAAGTTGTCAGATAAAGCAATATTTCAATAAAAAAAGCGGATATAAAAAGAGTCATTCAGATATTTTTTTTATTATTCCTGCACTTAACTTTTGCATTGGCCCAAACCTTTTTAATCTGTGTAAGGGATTTATTTTGCAAATTCAAAATGTCATTGTTTGACTTAAAACATATTTTTATTTACCTCAACAAAGTTGTTGTTTTTGTCATTGGCTTAACTTTGGGGTTTTTTGGAAATTAATTAAAGTCTGTGATGCTATTCTAAGAACTGTGCAATAATCAATACAATCTGTTATTTATTTTACAGCTATCTAAATACGTTAATATACGAATGTAATAAAAAAATAATAACTCAAATTCTTTTACAACAAATAAATATTGATTTTTTTCTTGGTTCCAGTACCTCACTCGATCTGATTCGTCTAAAGCTGGGGTGAGGGTGATGCAAATGGATTTCTCTCTCACATCATTATGTGCCACCTTAATCGTCAAGGTGTATTTATAGAAGTTTAAAGGATCTGGCAGACAATTTCCTGGAATTATTTGTGTTGAATCCTCGGATTCTGGTTTACATTTACAGTTTTTACCTGTAAAGAAAAGTTGTATCATTAGCACCCACAGAGACTTAACCCACAAATTATTCAACCTAATTTTAACCTAATTTTAATCCGAGTTGGAAATACATGGGTTTATTAACAATATTTAGTAGCTAACACATACAAAATTAAAACAACATACCTTTGGTTTTCATATGCATGCATTTGTACAAACAAATCTATGTAATTGTTTTGATTCCTAGCATTATTTCAAAAGTAATATAAAACTACAAAACAAAGATCTTACTGCATGTCCACCAAACAGTGACCTTTGGGTCTGCCAAACTAGGATCACTTGAAGAAAGTGTAATTGTTGCAGTTGTCTGATTCACTGAATTCGAAGGAGTTGCAATGATTTTCACTGTGTTATCTGCAACTTGTGCATTCCTTTTCCTCTGAAAGTAAACACAAGATGTATATTTACCGATTACCCTGAATGTTCCCAAATACTAAAAACTGTCTGATGTAAAGTAAATTACCATTTTCTTGTGAAAGATCAACAAATCATGAGGACTGTTCAGATCCATCATTGAGTTTTCATCACGGGAGCCAAGCACTTCCACCTCCAGACATGAAAAAGCATTCCACGCTTTAATCTTCACCGGGGCAGATCCTATAAAACATCCCCAAAATGATTACCAGTAAATTCATATTTGGCTCAGCTTTTCCCTCTGGGAGCCTTCCCCTTTTTTTTTACCTACCTTGAATTGGGTGACTGATCTGAAAAATGTCTTTTGTTGTACTCATTTCTCTAGTTTCAGAAAACGTCCCATTTTCTCCAGTCAGTGAGATCAGGAGCAGGACAGGTTCTCCGCGGTCAAGTGAAACTTCAAGAGTAAAGCATGCAGAGCCAGAACAATCATCTGTCTCTCTCAGCAGGCTGGCCCGAAGCCCGGCGAGCTCTTCCCAGACACAGACCTGAAGCATATGTAGAATTACAAATCAAATAATTTTATTATGTTCACATTTTCTCAGCAGTAAAACAAGGATTTAAATTTACTGCAAAGGAAATCTGTACACCATTTGGCAATAAAGCACTCAAGCACTCAACACCAACAATTAAGATTCTGTCTCAGAATCAACACACCAAAATAAAACTCCCAAATGCCTGACATGTCTAGACTCTGTCTAGAATCTTTAACTGTAATGTTTTGAATTTTTTTCACTTCCTTTACCGACTCATTAGGGTGAACTCGAGCCCATCCTCATAGCCAGACACTAGAAAACCTACACCTCTGTGTCTTATTTATAATCCAGGGAAACCAAACACATAGATTACCATCTAAAAGAGAAATTCAGATCAGTTTAAAAAATAAGGATTAAACTTAAATATGTTAAAGGATTACTGTTGAGATGATGAACACCACAGGATTTAAATGCAGAAATCTAAACTGAGGGTTTGTTAAAATTATAACACTGATGAAATTCGTGTGTGGTTATGGATCCATGGTGAGTTTGCACATTTGCCACCAACAGGCTGATTTGATTCAATAATCAAAGCAATCAATTTATGTTATTTTAGCAGCAAGTTTGTGCCATTTTGTTACCTCACCTGTCATTTACTTGTTTTTATCCCCCCAATAGGGATCAATAAAGAACACATTATATTAAGAAAAGGTTAAATTAAAACTCTAATACCTCAATTAGGATTGTAATTTAAAAAAATCAGGGCGTTGATTGCAAAATTATGAAAAAAAAAACACCAACAGTACAAGCATAGGCGCATTTATCACTGATGTACCTGAAGGTCTGTAGAAACTTCTGGAAAAGTCACCGAGTTGGTTGCGTAGAGAGTGAGCTTGTGACAGCCAGGGCTGAGCTGCTTCACCGCTTCTGGGCTCAAAGTGACGTTGTGGGGAATATTCCCTCGTACAGCATGTAAGCCGGCTAGTAGTCTGTCATCGATTTGTATTCTGTAGGCGACATTTGTTCCTGAAAATGGGAAAAATACATTCATGGTGACCAACAGTTTAAAATAAAACATACACTGGGAAATACATAATGGCTCAAAAAGAAAAACCCTCCTATATCTCAAGCAGAAATGTCAAATTAGGCAAGATGACATATGTTTTATTATGTTCACCTTCTTTCCTACCTGTTTCTACTTGTATTTGAATGTGAAACGCTGCTCCATGCAGGGCTCTGCAGTCGATTTCATAAAAAGACACATTTCCAGCAAAGCATCTGATGGCACCAATCTCTGCAACAGGCTCTTCGACGGTAATTATCTCCTGGGCTGTAATGTTTCTTTCACTGTCGGTGCATTCAAGCGACACAACAAATGTACCAGGATGGCTGTATTTCTGTTTGACGCTGCTCCTCAACCTGAGAAAATTCACACATTCACAGGCAGAAGAAAGGAGAGACTTTTGTGTGGGCTTTTAGCCTTTTGGGGGAACAAAACGAATACAAATTATATATGATCAGAAAAGTACTAAAGATGCAAATCAGAGTTTTTAAAAATGCATTCACTTCTTTGTTATTATAAAAGCTATTGATCTCCTGCTTTACATGGGTAAAATGAGTAAAGCCAAACTAATAATACTCTACTTCATTACTGAAGCCAAAGCAGAGTACAGTTGTTTGTGGAGCACCAATCAAACACGAGGTAATTCAAAGTGCTTTATTTTAAATTAAAATGTGAACATAAATGAAAATGCTATAACTGTATCTCACAATATGAAATAAAGATTAAAGTGCATGACATGTTTTCATATTTGGTGACAGCATAATCACATGTTGTATTGAGTTTTCCAACAAGTTGTTTGTTAATTAAACTCAAGTTGGTTCAATGTTTAATGTTTATCTGACAATGATTAGGAATGACTGAACTAATTATCAAATAAACTGAATAAACATGCAGAAAAACCTCAATAATCCTGGAGCACTTAGAGAAATAAGAAGAACTTTTGTCTCCTTTGAAGCTAAATTTATGTGGAGTCTAAATGTTTATTAATTTTTATTAGATTTATGCTAAATTCAGACAAGCAGAACAATAGATAAACATATTTGGATAAATATCTGACGAGAGTGAAAAGAAAAACAAGATGAACTGAGAGAGGGAAATGCTGACAGCTGTGCTTTGACTATACAAGCTGGTGGCTGAAGCAAATTGGAAAACTGAGGAGATTTTCTGGGCAGATGATTTTGAGTAAAACAGTCAAAAAGTATCAAATATACATGAAGGATATTTGGATTTTGTTTTATTAGTCAGTTGTCCGTAGTGAAAGGCTTCATTACTTACCCATAAAGACCACGCAGATGAAAAATGTGTCCGTCTCCAGTCTTCAACTTACAGTTTTCCCATGATGCTTGGACATGCCATTTGATTTTAATGGTGATGTCATCATAAACAGCAGCCACAATCGGCACTGACAATGTGATTACTAAAGATTTAAACAAAGTGAATATACAAATTGGCATAAAGAGCTGAGAGGCAGAAACTAAGCACAAATATTTGATCTGATTCATCCTGATATCTTTTATTTTATAAGGGAAAGCATAACATTTTGCAATAAAACAATCCTTTTACTTATAGTCTTTACGTTTTTCACATTAAGTACAAAATGTCTGCGTAAAATACCAAATGCTCTGCTTTAGTGTAAGACAGTAAAAGGTATTTCAGCACTTCAATCTTTTTGCATCAGCAAAGAAAAAAGGATGAAAGACATTTAAATATTCCACAAAACTTTAGGTGTGACTGAGGCGTTCTGTTTAAAAGAGCATGACGCCACGCCAGCAGTCTGCAGTGAATACTGAATCTGTGCAGGATGTGAACAAAGGTGTCTCTCTTTTACATATTCTAACTCCACTGAAAAGTCAAACTAAAAGATTTGATCATCTGAAAGCAGCGGCATGATTTTAATTTTAAACAATTCCACCCCAGTTAAATTTATTTTCTTGCACTTTTCAGACAAATAATCAGAGTGAGTTAAGGAATTTCTGAAACTCCAAACAGAATTTAATTCCAGGCCAGCAGGGGGCTCTAATGGGTTGCAGAGTTTGCAAATAAGCTGGACTGACAATGAGCATGAATGATCTGAAAAAATAAATAAATAAATAAAATGCAGCTTTATCTATTTCAGTCCTATTTTCTAGACCTAAGAATGCATTAGTCTTGGAAATACTTAAACAAAAAAGAGGTTTAAAACTGGAATCCCTGCCAGAGTTGGATATTATAGCGTCCTACCATCCTTGCAGTGATAGTCCAAAGTCAGGTAGCTCTTCTGCTCAGGGCAAAGGTCATCAAATGAGCCCATGACTTCACTGATTCTGCAGATTTGATGTTCTTCACAATGAGCTGGGAAACACACAAAAAGCTCCAGATGCTATTTACTGTCACACATAAAGAAAGGTTATGCAACAATGGAGAAAATGTCTTGAAATCTGACAGGTTCACGAGAAGGCCGCTGCACGAGACATTAAGTTAATTTTAGTCTCCAATCTGTAATTACTAAAAAATACACTTGCCAACATGGTGGGCTGAATAAAAATGAAACTATTACGTATGTCATTTAAATAAGCCGTAAAATCATAGCGGTTCAGAAGCACTGTCCAGTTATTCTGGGTTTTTCAGATTTTTAATCGTACCAAAGTTGTTGAGATAATTATTTGAAAAGGATGAGTTTGAAAGAAATAGAAAAGTAATTAAATCAGACAATAGCACAATTAAAATGCTAACCTCTTCAACTTGTTCCACATTTCGTCATGTTTCAACCACAAAGGGAAATGTTTTTAATTGGGGTTTCATTTAATGGAGCAACAAAAGTCATGCATAATCATAATGTGCTAGAAAATGGTGCATGGTTTTCGCATTTGTTTTATAAAGTCTGATATTGTGTCATGTGCATTTATTAAACCCTCCTAAATCACCCAATTTTAAATGTAATTACAGCTACAAAACAGCCTGATGTGAGTCACATTGTATGAAGAATATGAGTGAAAATAAACTGCAAATCTTCCCATGAACTCTAGGTTAGGTTGAGGTCTGGATGTTGACAGGATTCTTCCAACACTGGCTCATGCTTTCATTTAAAATATTTTTCATTAACCTTCACAGAATAGCTGGGATTCTACAGGGATTAAAGTACATATACACAGGGTCTGATAACTATAATTATTTCTACATTTATTTGGCTGCACAGGATTTTATTTAGCCATACAAGCTTAAAGTAGGCTGAATATGAAATGAATGCCAATATTTTTGGAATTCAATTTGAAAAAAAAAAAATATCAATGAAATACACTGATAAGGCTTGTGGTTGGAATGAAGAAAAAAAAATTAAGAAATCTAAACAATTTTGCACAGTAGCCTACAGCTATTTTGGTAGCTGCAAAATCAAAAATAGCTTTTGCAGCTACTATTTTATTTGTCTGAGGTCTGAAAGATACGGTTCTACAATGGCTCAAATGTAGTTTCATTCAGCAGCTTTATTCTGCAATATTTCTAATTAATTTACACAAAGAATGACACTAAAAGTCCCACAAATAATATATTTTTACATGTTTTATGTTATCGCCAGATTGGAATCTACTTCTATTTCCATTTTTGAGAAAAGTTCAACCTTTTCTTGCAAAATGTTATTTTAATATTTACTTTAAGTTACATGTTGGTTCTTTTAAAATGACACATTTCCTAGAGTAGCTCTCTATGTAAAATTCTAAGTTGCTTCGTAATATAACTGTTGTGACAGTTGCAGCTCCACACATGTTTTATTTGGTAAAAACGTCTCTTTGGGTTGTAAAGGTTGCAGACCTCTGGTAAAGAATATTAGTTCGCCATTAAGAGCGAAGTTCCTGCTATCCATCTCTATCCTTAATGTCGTCTTTATTCTACTGTAACCCAGCTGAATGAAATGTTTTCAGCTGGTCACACAGAAGCTTGTTATTGATTTACCTCAGGTATTGTTGATGGGAGTCATGAGTGTTTTTCTCTTGTGCAAACATTAAATGAAATGTATTTATCTTCCCTGACAAAGGATGAAATATGAAGATACTTCACAACTGAGGAAAGCGGGAAGATGAATTCATAGATATCCTTCCTCTGTCATTGGTTGCATGCATGAGTCAATATTTTAAATGAGTTGATGGGTATCATTCATGGATTTCAATATGAGGCTTTTATGCAACAAAGGTTTTCTTCTGGAAATGTCCTAACGGTCCATTACTCCTTTCAAACATGTCCGGGATGAGACAATATGCTATTTGTGATAAGGAGAGCAAACACTACATTCAATGATGGATTGAATTTCCTGTTTGCATCTATCCGGAACTTTTTAAGAGGCATTCAATTGCTGTTTGTTTTTCCATTTCTGAGCTTGGCTGGCAAAATGAGAAGCTATAATTGTTACACAGATAAGAGTGGTTTTAGCCCGCCTGACGTAAAACGCAGGGACAAACATTAACGGCCATTTAAGAAATAATTTATTTGAACCAGACAGATTGTGTTTTACCTTTAATGGAGGCCGCCACATTCACCGGGCTGCACCTGTCCTGTGTGAATGTTGGTGTGTAGAACCCGGGTCGGCAGTAATGAATGTTGTCGCGACCGAAGACAGCCCCGTCTATCATTAACACTTGACCAGACCCACACTGCAGAGTGGTGTTGTGACCCAAACATGCGATTCTTCTTCCAGGTTCTGGGAAACAGAAGAAAAACACCTTCAGGAGGAGGTTAAAGAGTGATTCAGTATGCTGCTTTGCTCACACCGTGACTCATAATCCATACCAAACTGACAGATGAAATGCATGCTTTTGTTGCAGTCTTTTGTGGCTTTCCAGTGAAAGCCTGAGAGTCTAAGTATGAATCCACAAGCTGCATCTGGCTGTGGGCTGCTCTGCCACTTGGAGAAGGTGAGAGGTGAACCGTCCAACCAAGAGAGAGGAGGACCTGACGATGAAGCAAAGTGTTGATGAACATGCAAAAAAGTGAAGGTTGTAAGTCCTGTAGATGTTCTCCATTTAAGTTCTAAGATTATAAAGGATAAAAGCATTTGAAAAAAAAAGTTGTATTCAAGAATAAGAACCTTTCTTGAAAACAATAAGAATGGTTGGTGCATTTTGACAGAGACAATAGATATTTATTTTTGGGGACGATTTAAATTGACCCCATTCGTCAGGAGAGTTAAGTTTCTGTGAAAACAACAGCAATGCTAAAGCTAAAGTGAGCGCCAGTCACCCTGGATCAGTTCTTGGAATATTATTTTTCATCCATATCTTTTAGGACGATATGGATGAATGTTTTAGGGGGAAAAATTTGGTTTTATTTCCCAAAAACATCTGGAATTTGAGATTTGTAGGCCACAGTATATACTAAGGCTCCATGGTTCAGCCCGATACAAATGAATATATTCCTGTTTTTGAAGACACTTTGCATATTTTAAGGTGTTGGAACATGCTGCTGTTGGTTGCTGGTTTGCAAGTACTGCAGAGCATAAGGAACAATATTGCACCTTAGTGCATTTTCTTCCTTCTAACTATTCTCCCAGACCATACTAAATACAGGTATGGGAAAATACCAGCACAGATTTTATCTGTGCAGGTTTTGAGCTCAAACACAAAGGAAGACTAATCTCATCATAACCTAAATTAAAAAAAATAAATAAATAGTATTGCTATACAGATTTTCTGAGCTATCAGACTTATTTGACTTTTTTTAGATGAATAAAGCAGGACAAATATGTAAATAAAACCACCTTCTCCACTAATTCTGCAAAATTAAAGTTCAGGTAATTAAAGAACGAAATAGATAAACTAATTTAAATAATCTTCTAAGACTAAATCACTACTGCAGCACAAAGACAGAATTCATGCACTTATTGTCATATTACACAATAATAGATATACATTTTTAAACACTTAATTTAGTAAATGAACATGAATTAATTCAGTTTTAAAATGTGCAAACTAAACTTAAAACTTGTTGAGGGTGAATTTGCACAACACTGAAGGTGGCTTGTAAGTGAATTCATTCAGGAAAAACATATTTTTGAATATTATTTTGAAATTAAATATTGGATTTGCTAGATAGGTTTATTCTTTGAACACTTTGATCAATTTACAGATATAAAATCTAATATTTTCCTCTAGTGAGACACATGGAGTCAAAGTTCATGTTTTTTAAAGGACTTCAAACCCAACTGATTTATGTTGTCCTAGAGCAGGATAGTTAATGAATCTTCAGAAAAACCATTGATGAAACAGCTGCTGGTAGAGTTCTGTTTACCTTCCTCATTCACAGAACATTGCGGTTTTGGGGTTCCAGACGGTGCCAGTCCAAGCCAAATGTCCTTTTGAGGGTCCAGGTGTCTCTCGAGGAAATTTTGAGTTTCTTTATGTGGGATGTAAGCGAGGTGTCCTCCCCTCTCCTCACACCAATCTTCAGCTTTCTGAAAAGGAAGCTGCTGATCCACAAGCTCAAAGCAGGACCCCTGAAATGCCCTCTGGTCCTGCGGACAGGAAGCTGCAACCCCCACATCATTCTCAACAGAAGGCTGACAGCAGAGTGTCAACAGGACCAGCATGTACAGAACTGCCCAGCACATCCGACCTATTTTCACTTTAAAAACACAAAAGTTTGGTCTCCCTGCCTCTCTGTTACAGTTTTTGGAGGTTTCAGAGCAGTTCTTTTCTCTTCTCTTTCAGCCACCTCTGTGACATTCTGCCTTTTAATGGGCCTGACGAGCCTCTCTTGCACATCTCTTCCTGGTTTTTCTGTTTGCCTAACATTCAGAGTCACTCAGAAACCGATGATTGCTTTGCCTTTGTGTACACACGGGAACAAAAGAACGCCACCAGAGCAGTTTCAGTCAGAAAACAACAGCGCACAGTAGTTGAGGTTGGGTTTTACTTGTAACTTTACAAGTCAAAGGTTTGCTGTGTTTGTTTTCAGCCTGAGTAATAACAGTTTTCTTTGGAAAGCTCATCTATCATGATGAAAAAAGCCATAAAAGTGTAATTGTTCTCAATGTATTTATGTGGTGGATTTTATTTTATCAACTTTGTGCTTGTTGGTCCAAATTTTAGAAAGCACAGCCTATCTTCAGAATGTATAATAACTGTAGGGTGTAAAAATATTTAAGCTTTACATTTTTTCCTGTTCTTTTATACAATACATTATTCATATGTTTTTGATTTGCTGTATTTTTTAATCTTACGTGAGAGTCATATTCAATAAAGTAAAAATCTTTCTTTAAAAGTTCATTTATTTTGACTCAATGAAACACATTAATGTGTTTTATAGAATACAGACTGATTTTTTAAAGTCTTCTGTTCAATTATGATGATTTTCCACTTTTCGCTAGTGGAAAAATCATAATTTTTTTGTGGATGATGTTGCTGGCATGTTTTCAGATGAAAACAAAATAAAAAAAAAACATTTTAATTCCTAAATGTGGACTTCATGAAAATTGTGTTCATTACCTGTTTGTTTTTTTGTTTGAAATGCTGCTGCCAACAAATTTTTATTGAACTGTTTTTATGAATACGATGACAATAAATGTGATTTGTATTTTCTCATCCTTACTTCACTGGAACTCCAGCTCTAGTTAGAGTTTGAACTCAGTTCTTTAGGATAAAAAAGTTGTAGTTCCTTAGATATCTTATGAAATTTAAAAAAGCACGCCTGGGAACCAATTTACATTTTTGCTCCTTTCTTTGACTTAAAAAAAAAAAATAGAACTCCCTTCTAGTAGACAAACTTTCAGAGAAAGTCACTTTTCATAAAAAAAAAATAAAAATATGTAAACGGTAGCTTCCAAGTCAACCTTCTATGCCTCTGAGTTTGTTCCCTTCTACCAATTTCGATCTCTTAAGCCTGTTCTGTAATAAAAAAAATATAAGACTAGATTTGTTCCTACTGGAGGTATTAAGCCAGGTTTCTCAGTTGAGCTCAGGTTTTTGTAGAACTGCAGAATAAGAGTTTATCAGCAACAAAACTCTTATTTTAAACTTGTTGGTCAGACAGTATTCGGCTGTGCAGAGGAAATTTAAAGGAACCAAAACTGAAATGTTTTCTTTGACTTTTATAACAGAACTGCATCTATGGAGCTTAATTGGGGCCATATGTATCTCTCCTACTGACCACATTTCAGATAGGAAACACTAACTAGCACAATATGACCTTCATCAAGAGGAAAGTGGTAAAAGATGAAGAGTTTCCCAAGTTTCCACATCCTGCTTACACCTAATCAGCCTGAAGCAGTGTCAGTGCTGCACGTAAACATGCAGACGCTTCTGTTGTTTTTCTCTTTAAAACTTGCTCTGCTTTTGCAGCTTTTTTGAGGCATAGTATTTGCAAACTAGAAATATGATTTAACCATCCAGCTAAAACTGTGAAAGGAGATTGTTTCCAAGTTGAATAAAACTCCAAATATTTCTGCTCTCTGATTAACACACCTGATTCAGTCTCTGTCTAAGCTAAACTACCGGAGACAACGTGTACATGGACTGAGCTCAAAGTTGATGTGTCAGAAGGGCGAATAGGACCTTTTTCAACATCCAAAGAATAATATTAATTATCCTCAGTACCCAGGGACGGTTGCTGTGAAGGAATGGGAACAGGATTGTTATTTATCTTCCCAATCTGTCTTACTTTGCTTTGTTCTTATGCTCTACCTGAAGCACTGCCAAGAGGGAGACCTGCTAAATTATTCTTTTTTGTTTGTTCTTTATGCTTCTGTGTCATTTAAAAATGCAGCAATCAATATTCAACTTAAATTGCCTCAAGCGCATTGAGGAGCAGTCAGCAACAATAAAACTAATTAGTTTTCTACCAAAATGAAACCTGCTGCTTTAAAACCTCACTAGAAAGACCATCAAGAACAACATTCAGTTACAGCCTCTAGATATGGCAAAAAATGTAAACAATTGTTAAATCCAAATCCTCATGGATATTATTTTAAATGGTTGATTGTGACCTGAAAGTAAAAACTCAATGTGGCTTAAAGTCCTAACTAAAGACGATGTGCTGGTTTAAATGAATAAATTCTTGTCCATTAGTAGAACTTGAAGTCGTGTCCAGAATATGTATTTGGCCTATTGTTCTCCATCCATTGTTAAAATGAATGACGTCCGTATTTGGTTCTTGTAATTAGTCATCAGACCCTCTGGGAAAATAACACAAAGATTTTCCATTGAACTCTGATGTAATGGTGACGGTTTCACCAGAGGCTTTGACCAATAAAAGGAGGGGAAAAAGAGAGAATGAGCCTCTGGAAACACCTCCTGCGGTTCCTCCACTGCAAACATTGCCTGGATCAATCAGCGCATTGAAAGCCGTATTGCATCACTTTAACTGTATCATTGACTGCGCAGCAGGTTTGAATTTAACAGGACAACAAAGCAAGAAGAGCTGCGTCTTCAGTTTTCAGCCATTTAAAGTTTTGTTGTCAACAAAAAACCCCAATAATAATGAAATACGCATAAAATCCCATGGTATAACATGCTACTTCAATGTGCAGGAACCACAATGTGATTATCTTTAAACCTTTCTGATAAAACAAAAAAAACACATTAAGAGATAACTTTTATTTCCTGGTAAAAGGTAGACTCTTAGTTCTATGATAGTGCTCAGATAAGCAGGAATGGTTATAAACATCACTTTGCATTTGACTCTTTAGCTTATGACATTTTATGCCCATTTCTATGCTGCTTTTGCTTCATTATCAGCCACTTAAGCTGCCTGGATGTGGACTAAAATAATATCTCTGTGCTTTTATAAATGCTTTTCTGTCACTCAAAAAAAAAAATAATCAAGAGAACAACTTTGTTGACAAGATACATGAAACATTTCTGAGCTGCCTCAGTGAATGGCTTTGTTAGTAGAGGCCTACAGTCCATCTTTACATCTCCATTTCATCCCCATGCATTACCAGCCTCAGTAAACATCATTTTACCGAGGTAACATAACATTCATGTTATACGGGTTAAAGAATTGTGTTGTACTTTCGTCAGTATTGCTCTTTGTTGTTACAATACTTTCTGATGAGTACACCATTTTAAAGCTTCTTTTGTTTTTTCTTTGCAATGAAAAAACAACCAAAAAGTACAAAATGGAGAAAGGTCATAGTAGCCAGAGCCTATCCCCTGCATTAAAAAAAAAAACTTTAGTTTGAATGTTCTCCTTTCCTTCTGTAAAAGTTCCTAATTATTTGGACCTTTATTCAGTGGGATTTTTGTATGAATGTACCAAAAAACCTTTGGTCCTCCTCATTAAAGAGTTTAATGATCAAAACAATTAATAAAAAGCAATTTGGGTTTTCTTGTACTTTTTTCTCCCCTTGCAGTGCACCACCATGACAATGTTGTCTGCATGGATATAGAGACCGACTAAAGTAGTTAATGAACTAATATCTTTATTTATTTAAATACCACTTTTGTTTTTCAAGACAAAAATTATTTTGACATTAAATTATAATATTATTGAAAGTCCTTTCATTTCAGGTATTCCATCACTATGTGAAACACATTAAATAGGTTAATTTTGTAATATTTACAGTACATAAATAACTTATTCTAAGAGGAAATCAAGTCAGCCCAACAGCTTCTGCACCAATACATTAAATAAAATAAAATAAAATAAAATAAAATAGGCAAGATAAAAGCAGTTGGCAGGAGTTAGCAATTGTAACATTAAAAATGTGCAACATTCATAATGTTAAGTTAAAAACATATACAAAACAAAGCAAATTTATTCATGAGTACTTGTGAAACACTGTATTTGATTAATTTTGTCTAAAATATGTTAAACATAATACTTGCAAAGAAATAGCAATTTTGACCATAAAAATTTTGAAATTATCAATAAGAAAATGGACGATATTGATTTTATTTCATAGTTGTTAGAATCTATTTTACTTTTTATGGCCTTATTTTTACTTACAGGATTACCGGTGAGGCACGCTTCACCTGCCTCACACTGGATGATCCAACGAACTCAAACATCCACTTGTGGCATTTGTTTGAACTGGGTGACTGAACCTGAAGGACATAATACAAAATGTAAAAATAGAATTTAATGGATGTGAGGTAGTGCTGCTACTCGTGTACAGTAGTTGGCGATGTGCACCTTACAGGTGTCTGCGATCCGCCATAGTAGAAAAGAAGAACCTCATGGCCTAAACACAATAAAAGCCTCACAAGTGATGCAAAAAGGCATTTGTTTATGAGGAATTGAAGCAGTTTGAAGATATTTTAGGAAAATCTTGGAGGAACTTTAATGTAATAAATTGAGTAAAAGAAACTTAAACATCCAGATGAAACAAACTATCTTTAAATTATGGTCACTAAAATTACTGAAGCCCAAAACAGTATGGTTTTTACTTCACAGTTATCCAGTCTAAAATTTGCAAGATTTTGCTGATCTTATGTTTTCTCATGGTATTCCTGTTTCCACCCAGAGTTAAAATGAAATCAATGTTTGCTTGGCTTAATTTTTGTAGTGATGCTTTGTGTTAACTTGGTGACCTTTAGAAGCCCAACGCTGGAAAAAAAAAGGTTATATATTGAAAACTAGAAAATTCCTGCAGAAATTTTAAAGGGGCATGCCAAAGTGTGCCCGTCGGCTTTGACGCAGCGTTATGATGTTAAAAATTAGCATTAATGCTAAAGAAAGCTGCAATGTAGTCACTAACCTGTGGAGAGGCAGAAGCCTCATAATGAATGGTACTAAGCTGTACTTGTACCATTCATTATGTTAAAATTAATGCATAAGCTAAAATATGCTAATGTTAGCCTAAATGCTGGCAGTAGCATGTGAAATCAACAGGACCATGTTGTTTTCATTTTACATTCTCCAGTCAGTATACTACACATATCTAATTAATGAGATAATTAGCTAATAGCTAACTTTAGGTAAAAGTGATAGTGCACTAGTCAAAAACTGTGAAATGCTAATGTTAATGAACTGTTCACTATGCTGAGAATAAATAACATAAAGTGTAATATTATTATTAACCTGAGGGGAATATGCACTTTTATTTTGAAACTTTCAGTTAGCTTCTTTTTAAATACCACACCAATTCAATGCGTAACAGTAGTTTGTTTAAACCAGTCACATAAAGCACAAAAGAGGAAATACCTGATGTGAAAAATGTCAAGGCTTTTATTTTGAAATTTTCAGTAGGCTTCATTATTGTTACACATTGGATTAATGGCCACATTAATCCAGCGTGTAACAGTCCAGCTATATAAAGCTGATGGTGTGGTGATGCAGAGGTTAGGATCTCAGCAAGCAGCAGTGGAAAACTTCCAAATCTCATCTCTCACAAGTGAAAAGCTGTAATGAAAAGCAAAATAAATGGCCATTAAAAAAGAGGTGTAAAAATACATTTTTTAAATAATTTTTAAAAACTTTTTAGATGTTCTGAGGCTTGTAAGCAGGACCGAGATACTTTTCACAACTGTTGCAAACATCAATACATTTTACAACATGGTTCAAAATATAACGAAAAGCAGAGATTAAATAAATCTAACTGGTTTTAAATATGTAAATTGAAAAAAAAAATTATAACCAAATGAATCAAGTCTTTTACTGTATGAATAAATGAGGACTACAATGAGGATTAAGCTGTTAATATGCTGCTCCGGTCGGACAACATCAAATGCGTAAGCTATGCTCCACCATTAGCAACCATGTTTACTTCCGCAAACACTGAGCTCTTCTTCTTTTTATTGCGGTTGGCGGAACACAGAGAACGCGGACGCTATTGCGCCCTCTACTGCACATGCGGGACACTTTCAGGTCGTTTGAACGTTCACTCTGCAGAACACATACAGGTCGCATTTACTGGTAGTGTGAACGGCCCGGGCAAAAAACAAAATAAAAATCGGAATTACCAAAAAAGTCAGAATTGGATCACTTCAGGCTGCAGGGTGAACGCACCCAAAAACACCTGAAAGGCTTCAACTGCGAACCACCATCTTCGCGAAACGTAGCTACATAAGCTTCAACTATAAACCAGACGCCCTTAACACTCAAATCGATCGGTGTGGACTCGCAGTAGTATGAAGTCATTGGGATCTGCCCACTGCTGTACTTCTAACACAAGCAAAATAAAAACCGCACCCTCCCAGGTGGAAAAATATCTCACATAATGCCGGCATATGACTATATATCACATATAAATATACGAAAGAAATTACATGATAATTAAAAACACCACAGCAATTTATGCTTTAGCGTCTTGAGGGCGTACAAACATTTAGCTTCCCGTATAAATCCAGAAAAATCCTGTTCCATCAAGCTAGCAAGTACGGAATCAGAGCCACAACGAAATATTCCACAGCAATTAAACTTTTAAAATCGACCAACTGTCTCAAACAACACATTAAATCTAACAACTGTAAGCATTTACAATAATATTCTAATCAAATTAAAAATTAAAATACTATATTTTATGGAGAAAACACAAACACGTCTTACCTTGACCGTAGCAGACTCGGAAGCAGAGAGTGCCAGAAAGTTCCAGAAGCTTCAGCGGCTTGGGAATTCATGTCAGCCAATCAGAGATTGGCATTTTCCAGCGTGTATGACGTGTCCTACAGCTGACCAGTCAGCTCAGCAAAACAACAATTAAAAAAATGCAACAAAATAGCTTTTTTGAGACTGTCAACACAGCTGGCTGGCAGATTTAGCACCTAATGTCACAGGCGTAGAAACAAGATGTTACGTGTCAGCCAATCAGAGATTGACATTTTCCAGCGAGTATGACATACTCTTCTGTTGACCGGTCAGCTTTGCAAAACAACAAATGTTAAAAAGGCAACAACAATAGTTAAAATGCTTATTTTCAAAAAAGACTGAGCAAGGCAGTCTACAAACCTGAGACAAAAAAAATAGGTAAACTGCTTACTTTAACCCTTTAATCCATGAATTATGATTATGCATTAATGAATTATTATCATTTGTGTCAGGATTTTTTTCAATTTTTTTTACATTTTCTTGACGCATAAAAAATGGTACAAAAATATTTTTTTGTTAAAAAAAAGATTTAATTTTATTTTTTTTATGATCAATTTTAATTTTCTCCAAATACAAAGTTATTATTTCAAAAATGCATCAGTAGTATTGTTCTTTACCTGCAGGAGTTGTCTACAGTAGAAGGAGGAACAGGGTCTGAGCTTAAAATGCTAATTTTAAGAAAGACTGAGGTACATATACTAACCAGAGACCAAAGCAAAAATGGGTAAAATGCTTATTTTAAGAAAGACTGATGTAAATGTACTGCCTTGCTTCGCATAAAGTTGGTCATGTCCCATCACTTTGCTCTGAAGCACCTGGACAGAAAACCGTAAGCCCTAGAGAAATTTCGAAAACATTTTACCGGAGCAGACATGCGGTGCTATTTCCTGACCAACTTTCATACAAATAGCACAAGTTTTGCGGCCATGAGAGCGATTTCAAAATTATTTTTGGGTCAAAATTCCACTCTGTTTCTCACTCTAAAAAAGCGGCAGTTGGTGTCAGTTACACTCTAGTGTTTCGGCAGTTGGAAATTTCGCTCGTTTTTCGCTTTTTACGTCGCCGTCGTAACTCCGATCCCCAATAAAAATAATAGCTCACTCCCGGGATTGAGCCGCACGTTTTGATACCACTTTTGTGGGTGGGCACGCAGCGGTACGTGCCGCATTAACGGTAACGGAAGAATAATAAATTATATTTATAATAATAATAATAAAGAGACATTCTATTGGGTGTAGAACAATAGGTGCCTGCCATGTAATGCATAAGGAGAGCAGTGCTCTCCTTATGCATTGCTATGGCATGCCCCTAACTAATAAGTTCATTTTTCAAACAGTAACTTTTGGCACTGGAAAAACTAAACATCTCCATAATATGTGTAGCACATCCTCTGTAATTCAATCAATGCATTTCGAAAGGTCAAAGGATTTTTGACAGTTTCTTTATAACATTAGGCTTGTTACCGGTACCAGATCTAGAGGAATCTGAGCCAGCATCACGTGACATACAGACAAAAGAGCCAACCCAGTGCCCCTACTGGTAAGATGTTGTATGTACACAAAAATATATATCCATTATATGAGGAAAAAATAAAAATAAAAAAGACAGAAGTTAAGACTAATTCAAAAATAAGGGTGTTATTTTCTTTAGGTATTTATCAACCCATACACTTATAGAGGAGTGTGAAATAGTAAAAGTGAATCTGAAAACAAACACAAAAAAATCAGTCACTAAAGTCTGAAGAAGCAGGTCTATTTTTAGACCAGACTTTCACTATGAATACAAACTGGTTTTGTGAAGATAAACTGGTTTTGTAAAGATAAACTGGTTTTGTGAGGAAACAACATCCACATATATAAGAAAAAAATAAGAAAAAAAAACTCTAAAAGGGGGTGTATTTTCTCAACCCACTACACTTATATAGGTAAAGAAAGTGTGAAAAAGTAAAACTGAACTTGAAAACAAATGTAAAGAAAATTACCCACTAAAATCTGAAGGAGCAGGTTTATTGTTAAACCCGCCTTCTGCTTTGAAGACAAACTGGTTTTGTGAACATAAACTGGTTCTGTGGGGAAGCCTAAGCATGACAGTGTCGTTTCTGGTCTGCCACCGGCAAAGAAGATTTTCACCTGTGAATCCTGCCTGAGCACTGCTCTGTACTTTTAAGGGAAACTGGATCATGAAGAAACTTTAAGACAGGCACAAAGCTTCATTTCTGTTGAGCTTGAAGGACCAATTAAACTTCTGAATGTAAGTGTTTTAAGTTTTTTCTCATTGTGAATGTATGTCCAGCAGAGAATCACACTTTCAATGAATTAAAATGCTCATATTAAACCATTGCAAAGATGGATATAAAGTAGTGTTCTTCATGTTTGAATATCCAGACAGCTGTTTTGGTTGGACCATTTACAGGATCAGTCTCTCATACAGGGATTTAACTATTAAGCAAATTTAGCTCTGCTAACAATAAGAAGAAGCTATCACATAGAGAGCTTGTTTAAGTCACTAATTTCAACAGCATTTTAATCAAGCTGTGTTACTTCATTATCTTCTCCACCGCCATCCAAACATTAGCTCATCAGCCTGACAGCACACAGCTGTGGAAGACCTGATTAACACACATCTTAACCTTAAATCTTAAAGAGCTGCAGCTGTCCGTTGGTTGATCTTGTGCTTTGGCCTCATTTTCTCAAACCATGCTCCCATTTAGAATAAAATAAAATAAAAGATAGGCAAGCAATACAGGAGAAACATTTGCATTTTTCCTTACAAAAGGAATGTTAGCAACATTTTCAAAAAGTACTTTGTCAAAGTTACTTAAGGAGATTAAAATATTTTTTAAACACTATTTAGCTTTGGAATTTGAGTCCATTAATTTATGAGAGTTTAAAATTTTCTAGATTTTAACAAACCTTCAATGTTTTTCCTTTTTAGCAGCTGAAAGAACTGTTAGGTAATTGACACACAACTGATTTAAATGATTACATTATCTCTCAGTAAGCCAAAAGTCACACATTCATTACAGGTGCGACTGCAAGGAAACACCTAAAACACGCAGGAGGCAAAGCCCTGAGGACATACTCTGTGTTAAATCATCAAAAACGGCACCAAGAAATCATCTGCCTTCAGCTAGACATTCAGCTTACTTTCTTCTTTGAATTGTGAATTATTCAGAACATTGTAGCTGTTAGTAACATATAGAATCACTTTATCTTTACTTTAAATATAATGTGAACTAAGAGACTATTTGGTTATTTTTCAAAGTTCTTCTCATATTCTGGTAAATCTAATACTGTTTTGTTGGACCAAAACTCAAAAGATAAGTCCTGCTTCTGTTACTAGCAGGAACAAGAAAAACAAATTAACAATATAAACACCTCATGATTTATTAATTCATATCGATTTACAGAACTTTAAAGGTAGATTATGTACTGCACATTATATTGTAAATAAGAAAATCATTCCGGAATGATACAAACTGATACAAGGAGTAAAACCTGTTGTATAATGGGACTTAAAATCGGTTGGCAGGTAAAAGTATCTGAAAAAGTCTGATCTCTTCTGCTCCATTGTCACATGTTTGTCCTTTTACATTAGTTATATTCACTTTGGATCATATGATAGTTGTCATACACTATAAAATGTGCTTAAAAAGAGCTGCAATAACTTAAGAGGACTGTACATAACTTCAAGAATGATGTGCAAATCTATCACCAGAATTAAAAATAAAAAATAAAAATAATTCCTTCAGGATTAGTTTTCTTTGTCATGATATTGCACTGTTTGAAGTTGCAAGACTTAAAGCTCTTGGTCTGGTATAGGTTTTGATTGAAATTATTACCTCAATACATTTCGTGGCAAAAGTTTTAGAAAATAAAATGTTAAAAACAGTCTCTTTAATTGAAATTCAGTAAATGTGTCCTTAAATCAATCCATCTCTATAAAAAAACAAAACATTTTTTCTTTTCATAATATGCATTCACACTGTGAAATATTTTGTGAGAAAGATTCACACAAAATATAAAGGAAATGCACTTTTATTTTTAATTTCCCCCTTATTTATACAGATAAGTCTCATTTACATAGTCAGGATTTTAAGAGGCACATCATTTGATATAAAATGTCTGTTTTTCTGATTTTTCTCATTTTACTCCTGTTTATGTCTTACAACCCACTGCTGAACAGAACAATTATATTTCTAAAAAAACATGACATTTAATCTGCTGTATTTTCTACTAACTCACATCCAATCTAACCTGCAGCTCCTGTTAATCATGAGAGCGCTGAAACCAATCCTGAAAAAGCCTGTGTGTGTGCTGCTGGCCATTTGTGGTGTGCTGTGGTGTCTGGGCCTGCCTTATTTCATTCTGGTATGTATCTTTTCCCATTTTCTCCTTACTTTGTCTTTTGGGGTCTTAAAATCCATCACAGTTCAGAGCTAAATTTATTGAAGAGAAAATGGACATTGGAAGAATAAAAATTGTTTTTGATGTTTTTTTTATTTATTTTTTTTCTCAAGCAAAAAACTGAAAACAATCCATGAAGTTACTTTAAGCAGGAATTAAACAAACTTTTCCTTAAGTCCATATTTCTGTATGAAATGTTTTTATTTGTCTGATGTAATATTCTTATGTACAACGTTGCGCAATTGTTATCAGTAAGCTGAAAATAATCAAATTAATTTCAAAGAACACATATGTAAATATTTCAGGGCAGATTTCAAACTCAGTCTTTAAACTTTGAATTCCTATTAGCTAAAATTCAATTGCTTGTGTGTCTTTCAGACTAAAGTTGACCAGAGAATCATCGGTGTGACTGGTGACAACAGACTGAGGGAGAACAGGAAGGTGTGGCTGGAAACAAGCAATGCCCAAGGTGAGAAAAGAGCAGTGAGATAATGAGAAGGGTCAGGCTGTAAAAAAAAGAAGCAGAAGTAAGGGTGTTAACCAGTGGTGTCGACACCAGATTCTCTTCCTCGTGGAAGAAAAATAATCGAAACAAATAAAAGACTTTCTCTCTTGGCAACTGCTGAGCCGAGAGCAGGCGGGAAACACATTAACCCTGAGCAGTTTCCAGGCACTCAGCACTTACTTGCATTACTTTGACATTATCCCAGTTCTCCAGAGGAAGCCATATGAATGGAGACTGATTAAGCATATTTGAGTGCTTTTTGTGAAGTGGATCAATTTGCATTAAGAGTGGCCCATTCACCTGCAGTCTGGCCCTTGGAAGCAAAGAATCACAAGAAGGAACAAGGGTGAAAAAAAAACCAGATATTTTTTTTTATTCATCAAACTGTAACCCTGCCTGTGTAACATAACATTATTCTGGTTAGTTTCTGAGAACAGTTGTTTGCATATAAGATATTTTAGGTCATTTATTTACTTGATGTAAACTTTGCAGTTGAACATCATTTTGTTTTTATGTGACACTTATAAAATGGAAAGATTTTTTTTTACTTTACTTTTTCCTTATAATCTTTTTTTCTGTCTTTTTAATCTTTTCAATTCTAGATGTGATGAAGATTGGTGTCCAGTTTGTGGATGATCTGCTGAACCTTGTCGAAACGGATAATAATGGTAAAACAATTTAAAAAACAAGTTTTATGTGAAACGTAAAACTATGCATCTGTTGCCTAAAATTAATTCAATATTCTGGCTCACAAACTCTGGGTGCGACAAGCAGCCAGTGGACATCAATTATTGCTTTGCCATCTGTCTTTTTGTGTTAATGGTGATGGATTTCGTCTGAATGCTTTGCATAAACAAGTCAAACTCATGTGACGTTGGTTTGCTATTGGCAGAAAACTCATCCAGTGCATTTCAATGTTCAGTAGCTAATTTCTAAAAAAAAAATATATTTCACTCAATTAATTGGGCTTCAGTTGACACCGTGTTTTAAGGAGAGTAAATCATCAGCGGGAAGAAATGATTCTCTTAGAGCTGTTCAAAATGTTTGAGTCATCTCTCGTTCCTTCATGTTTCGTGTCTAAACAGAAAAACTTTCTGAAAATGTTTTACTTGGAAAAATAATTGGATTTTTCTGAAGGCTTCTGTTGCCTGCAGTGAGAGTCCCACTGGCAGTGGAAACGTTCTCCTGAATAAACCAGATCATAAAACGTTGCACTGAACAGACCCAGGCCCTACCGCTAATGTCTTTGAGCTTTAGCTTTTTGTGTCCATTTCCAATTGAGCCGTTTTCAGTGCCTGGTCAGTTTCAGAAGGATTTTCTTCTTTGTTCAGCTACTGAATTAAGATTTCATTTTCAAGAATAAAATGTAATAAAAAGCATTTCTCATACCAAATAATACAATGATTACTATCAGTCGCGTGTGATATAAATGGCCCTTTTATAACAACAGAAGGTAGTTGATTGAGCTATTAAATGAAATAAAAAAAATAAAACTTATTACTGCCCCTTTAAAATAATTAAAATATGATACACAAGTAGACAGACTGTTTTAATTCTCTAAATGCAAGCTCTCTTGGTTCAGTTTTGACTGAATCATTAAAATGATCTCTCTTCACATAGCCAGGGAAACATTTCCTACCTTAATAGGCAGTAAATGTAGGAAAAGCTCTTCATGCGTGACTTTTGCTTGAAGAGCCATTTAGAAATGCCAACGCCTTTTCAACACGTTTAAAGCAGAAAGATGACCCTCTCTCCTCCAGTCTCACCATCGCCACGTTTTAAAGGCTACAAGGAGGACATAAAAGCTCTTCAGGAGAAAATGGAGGCAGAGAAAGTGAAAGGTCAGATGAAGGATGAGATGATAAAGGAGCTGCGTGCTGACAAAGTCCAACTGTGGCAAGAAGTGACTCGCTTGGAGGAGCTTCTACAGTTGCAGCTGCAGAAGGAAGAGAAAAAGGAGAAAGTGGAATCTGGTAAGATTTAACTTAAAGCTAAACATTTTTAAGATTTGATTCAACACAGCTAAGCAGGAAAAGAATGCATTTAAAAAAATCTAAACAGGTGAAAAGTTTAAACAGGATGGCTATTAATTTAGATTTCAAGTAAGAAAAACGTACAATGGAGACTTGCTTTCAGGGTTAGTAAAGCAATATTTTTCAGATTGCTACAACCGTGCAGAAAATTGGATTAACAATATTTTTAATTGAGCATCAGGCTGGGATTTACTATGATAAATAATGAGTTCAGTAAAGAACTGAAATGCAAGTAATGCTCATTCACAAATGGCCGGACATACAAATAACCAGACAACATGATAATATTCTGCTGATAATATTCTAATTTATTTAATTACCATAGGCAAAATCCTTTATGAATACATAAATGGGTAAATATGTTTTATTTTCACCACCAATTTCTAACAAACTACATGAAAAGTCGGGAAATATTTATTAATGAAAACACTGCTGGTTGTCTTCCTTAGAGGATGAAATCCTAGAAGATAAAAATTGCCCGCTGCCACCATTGGATGGATTTCCGGAGTGTAAAGGGAGAATTAAGGTAATAAAGGCCTGTAATTATGTGTTTTACATAATGATTGTGAACCATGAAGCAAAAAGTGTGAGAATATGGTTAATCCTGTTTATTTATCATTCCTTTTTGTTCACTTACACATTAAACTTTGACATCAAACTACCATATAGATGAGCACTTCAACTTTAGGACTACTCTGTAAAGATACTTCTTTTTGTAGTCAATGTCAAATAATTTCAGTTTACAGCAAAACTGAGGGAAATTTTCTCAGTGTTTTAGTACTTTAGAGTCTACAACTCACTAACCAGAAGGTGACGTTTTTGTTGTTGTTTTTCTGGTGACAGTGGATGAAGGACATGTGGAAAACGGATCCTTGCTACAGCAGTTATGGTGTGAATGGGTCGCTGTGCTCCTTCCTCATCTATCTCAGCGAGGTACCTACGTGCTTTTAAACATGCACTAACACGAATCAGTTTTGACAAGATTAGATTTTATCATCATTGAATTTATATCCCTGCAAGTCCTGATATGGAACAAAAAAAAGCTTGTTTGCATCAAATACATGTATCTCTTTAGGCAGGAGCGGTTAAAAGTAATGCCGTGTTTCGTTTTGTGTCCTGTTAAGGCAGAGTCCTGGTGCCCTGTTCTTCCAGGCCGAGTTGGGCCTCCAGTCATCGAAGAAACAGAACAGGTAAAAGTCAAAGATTTTTACTGAGAAAAATAATCTGTGTGGTCTAAGAAGCTGCCAAAAAGTCACAAATTTTGGGCAGAAATAAAGCGTTGAAAGGGAAATTATTTTCTCAGTGGTAGAAAATAATTTCTACCAGTCACATTCATTCTTCTCCAACATTAGGAATGTTGGAGAAGAATGAATGTGACTTAGTGAGGGACTGATCTGCTCTGTTGATTCTCCTCAGCCGGTTTTAGAGGACGCAGTGGTACGAGGACATTTTGAGGGGCTGCACCAGTTTTTGCACGACAAGACTGAATTTAGGTGGATCCAACAGAGAATTAAAAGTATGGAGGAGATTTGGTTGGAGGCGGGACGTTCTCTCTCGGCCAAATACAACCTGGGAGACCGGAGAGCCAAACAGGTAAAAAGTTATTGGAAGTTCACAAATCTTAAATTGTTAAATATCTGTATTCATAAAACATTCTCTAACTTTTTTTTCTAATCTTAATGTCAAGCGTATTTATCCAGCGTTTATAATTGTTGGGTCAATTTATTGTTGGAAGGCCCAAGTTTTAACCATCTGGCATTTGACTTGTGGTGGTAAAAGTGGCTCTTTGGGTTGTAAATGTCACAGACTTTTAGTCTTTACTATTTCGCTTTTAACTGCAGTGGATCAGTTAGATGAAGTAATGATAGTAAAATTATTTTTCAACAAAGCAAACATGTTTAAATGTGCAGCATTTTAACCGTGAATACAAACAGAATCAAATCAAATTGTAACGTAATGCTGCAATAAGTGGCTTACATCTTTTTTTTCTAACAGTAACAAAATGAAAAATGTTGAATATTTTCTAAATATGTTCAGGCTTAACTATAAGCTATGAATGAGTTTTGGTTGAGTTTCCTATGTTTTCTCACTATAGACTTCAGATGGTATTTGTTTTATCATTAAGATTAAGCTCTCGAATTCGATAAAAAGCCAGTGTTCTTTCCTGTTACATTAAATAGTTTTGCTTTGATTTTGTGTTTTAATAAATCTCTCAGTTGTGTATAATCAGCTCCCATATTGTTTCCTCTGAGGTTGTACATTGTTGTCTTCCTAAAGCAGCACTGTAATATTTTATTACAGGGTTTTTCTGTAATGAAATAACACCAATCTAGAGACTTCACCTTTCATTCATTTCTTTCCAGCTGTCTTTCATAATGAAATAAAATTTTCTTTTCACTCAATTTATTTATTTTTATTGTTTGTACCATTGTGAGTTCTACGTTTGTGTAGTTAAAAGTGTTTTATTGTTAATTTAGCATTTTCAGGTTGTTTTCTAAAGATGCTTTCATCCTTCGTTTAGAGAAGCTTTTCATTCCACTAATGGCAAAGACGGGACATAAGCTCATGTATTTGCAGACTTCGGCGTTTCTCCCAGCAGACCTCACACAGTAGAATGAAAGTGGAAGGACAGATGTTGTGACTGTCTGAAATGAGTCATCGCTTTATCCTTAAACGTCTGGGAAGCTTTTTGATTCTGACTGAAAAGTCGAAGCAGACGCCAGGGAGATATTGACAGTTAAGAAAGCATTCAAAGTCGTCTCTTATCCATTAATCTGTTTCCTCCCCCAACTCCCTCAGATACTTGTGCATCCTGGTGTGCTTACGAAAGAAGCGGATCTCAAAATAGTTGGGAGTGCTTTCAGCGGCGGCCCCCTCGGGGAGCTGGTTCAGTGGAGTGACCTTATTTCCTCACTTCATGTTTTGGGTCACCATCTTCACCTGTCGACCTCCCTTCCAAGCCTCAACAGGTGAGTATTCATCTGCAGGCCTTTTGTGCTTCTTTCACAGGAAAAAAAAAGGAAGCAGATAAATGTGGCAGTTAAAACCCAGTTGTGTTGCATGACATCAAATGCAAATCGTGTCCTTTTCTGTGATGCCAAAGCCTGATGCTATAATTATCATATTTTCCCTCTTGCTTCTTTGTGTCTCTGTCTCTCTTTAGGTTTTTCGGGATTCAGACTGGCGGATGTCCCTCTCGACATTCACTAGTGAAGCCAGATGTGATTTATACAGATATAATTGGTCTTAGACAAATCCAGAAAGTACTTAAGACGTCATGGATCAAATACAAGTGAGTAACTTCATGGGCATTGAAATATGTTTACAAATCATTACATGTATAAAAACTTTCTTAGAAAAACTAAGCACTCTCTTACTTCTTCGATTGGATTTAAAGGGGAGTATTGTGCAAAATTAACATTTTTGCACATTTTTGTACTTCCATTTGTCTCAACTGTTTCTAAAAACAACCAGAGCGTCTAAAAAAAAAAGCACCCAGTCAGTTTTCGGCAGTAAGTTAAAGTTTTTTGGAGTCTAGAAAATGAGCCGTTTCAGAAACTTTTTAATGTGATGTCACAAATCAGCAGGAACTGCCTCTCACCTAGCAACCCCAGTGAGGCCCAGCCTGTCACCTAGCAACCCCAGTGAGGCCCAGCCTGTCACCTAGCAACCCCAGTGAGGCCCAGCCTGTCACCTAGCAACCCCAGTGAGGCCCAGCCTGAACAAACAAACATACTTGATTAATTAATCGGCAATTGTGACCATCTTTTTAAGTGCAGGAGGTTTTACAATTAACTGCGGTCTGGACCAAATCAAGTGTTAACACAAATTGGAAGTAAAAGATTAGTAATGATTAATGTCTATCATTAACTCACTGAATAAGTAATTAATGTAAATGTATTAGTAACATAACTCTTAAAAGTATAAATACTAAGTCATAGCATAGCAGCGTCTCTGAGGCATACACTGAGTTTATATTTCCTGGGATGTGCAGAGGAGCGGTTCTCAAACTTTACTTTCAAAGATCAGATTTCTTGATAACTCAAATTCAAAACTGAACAACTACAAATCCTGTTTGTTAAATTTGCGTACCACTTGCCCTCAAAAGAAAAGGTACTTTAGAACTACATACAGTGATATCAGTGTAAAGTTACACTTATGCTGTGAACAAATTATAAAATTAAGTGGTATTCCACTTTAAATGTGTCAATCTTCATGATTCAGATTGATTTTTTTTTTTCCACATCATGGGCTTGGTGTAGATTGACATTTGGTTCAGATGGGGACCAGAGACCTGGTGCTGTGGGCTCAGATGTAGCGCAGCATTACATTATGCTACATAATGCAGACTTGGTATATTTGATGGAAAAGCCTCTCAGGCCAATATGCAACACTATTTGTAATTTATTCAAGATATATTGCAACTATGGAGCTTGTCTCTTGTGGAAAACAGTTGCTTATATCTACCAAATTGAGCAAACTTCAAATAGTATGCTACCAGTAATGTAAGTAACTGTCATTACACAAGCAACAAGCTGGAGCAAAAACAAAATGTTCAAGTTCTGATTATTTCGAACTTTTGAAACGATTAAAGTGTGATTTTGTCCAAGGCATTCACTAGATTTATGGAAAGTAAAAAAAAAAAGATTTGATCAAAAGAGTTAAAAAGAAATGGTGAGTCACTGAATGAATATGCTGGAACATAAAGATATTGTTTTTATGTGGAAGAGTTTCATTTGAAATGGTTATTGGATGTGTTAGATGGCGAAATTCTTAGGCTGACTGAATATGTACATTTTCAACCTTGAGAGGAAAATAACGGCCAGCAGTCTGAGTAAGGTAAGAATCTCAGACATGACAGCAGATACCAGAGATGATGAGACATCTGGTAACAAAAAGGTACTGAGACAAAAGAGCGAGAAGAAAATGGCAGTTACAGAGAAAAGTCAAGAGAGAAGAGTAACTGAGAAAACATAAAATGGAGCAGTAATATTACAAATGGAAACGTTTAGCCTGCGCATAAAGCATGCACAATGTAAATGTTCTTCCTGCGTTCCAACATTTTACAAGCGAAACAGATGTTCCTTTTCCAGTGAGTGCACACAGCTAAGCTTTCATGAAAATACGACTATTGAGGGAGGATAACTTTAAAGTTCCACTCATCCTTTATCTGCTTCAATGAATGCATGGAAAAATATTTCTCAATGAAAGTAAAACCTGCCACATAAATGTTCTGACACTGGCCCTAATAAACCTTAAGATGTTTGCTCTTCTATAGGTTTGCACCTTTGATTGATTATATACAAAGTCAATACAACATAATTAAAAGTCCTTGTAGTCATTACAATGAAAGATTTATGATTTCCACTTTTGAAAACTAACTTAATATCAGTTTAATCTGCTTAGAAATCTAAATGTATACTTATAGTTTATCCAGTCCTTGTATAGATTCTGTTCAAATAAACTTGATTTCCTATTTTCTGACTCAACCACTATGCACTGCAGTTTGTTACACTGGATTGGTAACAAAACCCTTTTCTTACGCGATGTTTGATTATTGGAAATAGAGCTATTTGTGATTATTGGGAAATACAATCCTGTTTCTTTATCTTCTATGAAAAGAGAAATGTTACTTTTCTTTATATATAAAAGTGCAAAGAGTGATTTAGAATAATTGGTCATTAATATTATATAAAACACATAGAAACTGACCACAAAAGCTTTATTGAATTGCACGGACTATTAATGTAATCAAATTACTTCTATGGGGGACAATTTGTTAAATAGGTAATTTGAGAACAGACTTTTTTATTTTATAGAGTAATATGATGTCCTAAATAGGGACGGTAAGAGTTGAACTAAATGTTGTCTTTGTACTAAAGTTGTCATTTTGTTCACATAAGTGGAGATAAATGTAGTGCAAACACTTAGCAGTTTGGTGTTAAAAGCTTTTCTCTTTCTTTTTTTTTTTCTTAACTGCTTGAATGAAGTTTTTCCATTGAAATGCTTTCCTATCTGGATGTCAGCCGTACAATAAAATGGGATTTCTCTCTCTGTGTGTCCGGCAGGTGTATAATCCGTGTGCTGGACTCCTTTGGCACTGAACCAGACTTCAATCATGCAGGCTGGGCAAAGAAATTCAACCTCAAAAGTCCGTTTGGTGGCCTCAGTCTGACCCCCATGCAGTTCTACACCATGTTTCGTATGTGTCTTCTTGCATTCCTTATAGTCTATATCAGATCATTTGGCTTACATCCTCCTGTTGTACACATTTCTGGTATATTCTTATAAAGATGTGTGTTTTCTTGCATTGTCCGAGCAGCTCATACACCAGACAACACATTCCTCGGCTTCGTGGTACAACATCAGCTGAGCCTGGAGGAGAACGAGAAGCTGAAGCCCACCCAGAGAAAAAACCAGGCACTCATTTATGGGAAGAGGGCCGCATTTTGGATGGTATTCCCAGAATCTGACTCAATAATAATGGTGGAAGGGTTTAAAAACTTTTCTTTTGGTCAATCAGGTTTGTGCTTTTGCTGTTTCGAAATCTTCCGGGAAAACTACTGATCATTTCTTTGCTGTTAGGGTAAAAAGTCTTATCTGGATGTCATCCACAAGTACTTGGACATTCATGGGACAGTCGACAACAGTATTCTGATTCCAAACTACGTGACAAATCATGGTATTATCAAAGGAACTGAAGTGCAGACCTTGTTGAGACAAAGCAAAGTAAGTTTCTGTTGGTAATCATGATGATTATAAGAGGTAGTCATGATCATGTGCGTCTTACCATTGGGATTAAATGCCTCCTGTTCATATTTATTCCTGCTCAGTTTTACTGCTTTTATGTAGTTCTTACCTAAGATTTATCAAACAAGCATAATGCTAGTTTTAGCTAAACTTTTTTCTACTGTTTTCTGAGCAGTGCTTTCTGCAAAATTATCCTTTATTTATATTTCTCACACAAATTGTCCAAGCTTTAGCAAATAGCTTTGTTATTCTGATGAGGCTCATTGTTGCTCTGAACATTTTAAAAGCACAATTTGGATCGTTTGGTTTCTATAGAAGCCATGAAAGGAGGATTCGTTTTCTGAGACATCCACAATAAAGGTTTGGTTAGCACTGGAAGAGAAAGAACATTTGATCCACATCGATGTAGCTGCATGATACAAAAAAGGACTGATTGGAAAAGGTGACAAGAACATGAACTTCAGTTCATGGTCTCATCCTGATGAAAGGAGAGAAGCATCAAACCCAACAATGCCATCCAACATTGTTGAGCTGTGACAGAAATGCTTTGCTGTCTTAGCATCAGCTGGTAGAATTAACAGCTATGTGGAAGTGAATTTGATTTATGAAAATGGTAGAAAAATGTGTATAGATATGGAAAATTTTAGCAATTGGTAAATAAATTCAGTTCAAATCAAAAGTACTGAAAGGAAAATTAGGTGTAATATCTCACATCATCCAAAGAGTCTTGAAAGAGTAATGGACGGTGATTCTGAGGGCAGGAAGGATCTATGCTATCAGGGTAACTATGGAGCTAAATAGGGATCATAAAGTTTGTGTAAAAGAAAAACAGATTGGAAAAAAACTATAAAAAACTATATTTGAGCTGTGTCTGTCTTGTGTGGCGCTGGCATCAAGGACTGGCAAACTTTTCACCATGTTTTTCTGAATAACCATAATAAGTAGCACCAAAACACAAGTTCAAAAAACTATTTGTAATCTGAAAAGATTGTAGGTTTTTGGTTTGAAAAACTACATCAAGGCAATGTTTTACATGCTCCTCATGTCAGCATTTATTGTGCTGGTGTTTGCTGACACCTTGTGGATATCCTTTATTAGTACATTATGTTTTCATAACCCATTCATCTTTAATGTCTGGTTTGTTTTTGTAATCTTGTGCAGGTTTTTGTTGGGTTGTCATTCCCATATGAAGGCCCTGCCCCTCTGGAAGCCTTGGCCAATGGTTGTGCTTTCCTGAACCCGAGATTAAAACCTCCACACAGCAGCCTGAACACAGAGTTCTTCAAAGGAAAACCCACCATCAGAGAGGTCTGGGGTCGCTTTCATTTCTGTTATAAAAGTTTTACCTTTTAAACACACATCTAATTAACAAATATCAAATGAAGTCTGATAAACTGAGAAAATCTTTCACTGTTTTTGCAGAAGACTTGGTATTTAACATAATAAAAAATTAATATCGTTCTTGTTGATTTTCTGTTTTCTGAATTGTGAAGGTCACATCCCAGCACCCATATGCTGAAGAAATAGGGGAGCCCTATGTGTGGATGGTAGATATGGATAACCAAACAGACGTGGAGAGAGCTATCACTGCTATACTCAATCGCACTGTAAGTTTAATGGAAATCTTACCACTGGAAAATTCACTGAAAACATTTACTAAAAGTATTTTCTATTGTCTTCCAGATAAAACCCTACCTTCCCTACGAGTTTACCTGTGAAGGAATGCTCCAGAGGGTTAATGTCCTGATTGAGAAACAGGTTTGACAATAGACCTTCATATGATATCTATATAAAGCTTATACATTTTTTATTAAACCAGATTTTTCACCCTTTGTTTCAAGTTTGTTTGAATGGCACATTTCAGCAACAAGGTATTTCAAAGTGCTTTACATAATAAAAACACAAAAATGCATAGTCACAGAACACACAGTCAACAACTGAAACATTAATTTTTTTCAAATACCATTGTTACACATCAGATTGTTGATTAATGTTTCATTGATTATGTTTCAAAAGCAACTCAAAACAGGTGGGTTTTTAGTCTAGATTTGAAGGCACTCAGTTTTTCAGCTGTTTTGTAGTTTTCTGGAAGTTTGTCCCAGATTTGTGGTGCACAGAAGCTGAATGATGCTTCTCCTCATTTGGCTCTGTTTCTGGGGATGCAGAGCAGAACCAGAAGACCAGAGAGGTCTGCAAAGGTGATTTACTAACAGCAGATTTTCAATGAATTATGATGTCAAGCCATTCAGTGATTTCTAAACAACAGTATTTTAAAGTCAGGGACCAGTTTGGGGACTTTAAAACTGGTGCTATGTGCTTTATCTTTCTGGTTTCAGTCAAAAAGCCAACAGCAGCATTCTGGATCAGCTGCAGCTGTTGAACTGATTTTGTATTTTTTATCTTTTTTTTAAGGCAGACCTGTGAAGACAGTTTGCAGCAATCAATGTGACTAAAGATAAACATATGGATGAGTTTTTAGATATTACAGAGACATAACCCTGGAACTATTCTTTAGGTGATAGAAGGCCGACTTTGTGACTGTGTTTATGTGGCTCTGAAGGTTCAGGTCTGAGTCCATCACCACTCCCAGGTTTCGGTCCTGATCTGATCTGTTGTAATAACTGAAGTTCTAGATAATTCCTCTTTAGGTCCAAAAATAATAACTTCAGCCTTGTTTTTGTTTAGCTGGAGAAAGTTTTGGCGCATCCACACATGTATCTGTTCTAAGCATCAGTGCTTGGATGGGCTCAGAGTCATAAGGTGACATCGTGATGTAGAGCCGTGTATCGTCCGCATTGGTAGCTAATCTATGGTAGCTGATCTCTAACCTGTTTGTTTGCAGGATTTATGCTCACCTGCTATGAGCTGGCCTCCTCTGAGCGCGCTCCAGGTAGTGAAAGCAGAGGGAGGAACTTCGTGTAAACAGGCCTGTCGGAGGGCGGGGCTTATCTGTGAACCAGCATTCTTTCCATACCTCAACAATGCCAACAATCTCGCCAGGTGAGTATGATTTCATGCTGTGTTAAACATGAATATGACACTTCTAGTGAGACAAACATCAACATAAAACAAAATAAAGGATTCTTAAAAAGTATTAGAAACTATGTATCAAATTACACATTTCTTTAAAATATGTTTTAAAATTGTTTTATTCTCCAAGTTTGCAGCGTAGTTAGCATAGGTAAGCTGCAGGCAGATTCATTTCAGGAGTGAATTTCCACAGAATATTCCCAATAACAGCAACTCCAAAAAAAATTTAATCCTGAAACCCAGAAATATGAATGCAGTTGGTGCCTTAAAATCAGGACTGAACAGTAAGACTTGCAGCAGTTTTACAATAAAAGCCAAAAGTTACTTTATATTCCTTTTACTAGTTCTATATTTATTTCTTCTTACAATATATATTATTGTTTGTATGTGATGTCTAAATTTAACGTGTTCTGCCTTTTACTGAACTTTCTAATTTTCTGTAAAGCAATTTAAGGTATTTAAATGGAGCTATTTAAATAAACATTTGTTTTGCCCTCTAAATCTAAAGTTTATAAAAAATGCCCACTAACAACCACCAACTTAGCTATAATTTTTATCGGATATGCAAATGTTTAGATTGTGAGAACAATTTAAGAATAAATCATAACAATCTGAAATTCATTAATCTGAATCAATTACATAATTCATTTTGGATAAATGCTTCAGTGATTCTGCAACCCTGAATAATGGTGCAAGCAAAGTCCATTACAATTTCATAAGCAAATTTACTCGTTTTTGAAACCTAATGTGTTTTACAAAGAGAGCTGCTCATTATTTAATGTACTTTTTGTCTTTTTTTGCAGCCACAATATAGCTTGTCAGACGTCTGAGTTTTCAGACGACCACCTTGTGTTCCCAGCCTACGACAGCACCAGGGAACATTGCCTGTTCCAGACGGATTCTCTGCTCTACAGCTGTGTCAGATCCGAGCACTCACTAAATCGCATCTGTCCCTGCAGAGACTACATCAAAGACCAAGTAGCCTTATGTAAGGCATGTTTATGATTGCTGAACAATGAACAAAATGCCACTGAATGTCACCCCTGCATCCAGTATCAGCTCAGTGTTTCTTGCTGTAGTCTCCAAGTTTAATTTATTTACTTTTTGTAGTTTGAAGCTCTAACATCAAGAGTTGACAACCTGATTCCTTTAGGAATTTCTGATATTCCCAATGGTGGGAAGTGAAAATGACTTGAAACAAGCCTGTCATGTTATCATACCTTATGTGTAACTCCACTCTGTCTTTAATGGATCATTTGGAAAAAAAAGTCCATCTTCATTTACAAATGAAGTTTCTAGCTCTTAAATTTGCTAGCACATCTGCTAATAGTTGTATTCTTTTTCCAGATTGCAACACATTTGAATTTAATTTACAAACTGACTTTGCTTCTTTTCATTTTGCTTAAAATCATCTTCAAATTCCAATTAACAGTAACTGCATCTAAAATTCCTGTAATGCTGAGGATTTAGTTTTTTGTTCTACAAATACATGTCTGGAAAATGAACACATAGTACATAGTTCTGCTCTTCCAGTGCTAAACCTTTTAAATCAAGTCAATTTGCCAACTTTCTGAAGCTCTATTCCAATTAAACCAATTTAGGCAATGGTTTCTAATGCCAAGATAACATTGATGGAAGTTCCTCTTTAACATTCCCATGGTTCACTTAGTTCATGCTGTCAGGACAGAGCAGAGTGACTTCATACTTGAAATGATGATGCAAAAGTGTGAAATATTACCTTAGATGGAGAGAAAGCTTACTGGTGGAGTAAATATTGCAGGAATCTTTATCAGCCTCTTTATGAAACGGTGTGAAATGCAAGTGGTCACATTTGTGTCTGTAACTCATGCTCCCTTTATACTTGTGCCACAAAATGTGATTTAAAAAAAGTAAGTATACTAAATTACATCACTGGCTTGGTGAGCTTCTTTTATTGTTTTAATTTATTTTTATCACAAGTTTTATTTAGTGAAACAAGGTTTTTATATCAGTAAAGATACAAAAATTCGAGAAATTTGCAAGTTATTAAACAGAATTAGTGTCTTTTGTAACACAATTTAAGGATTTATTCATATTCAAACATGGAGTTTTGGGTAATTTTTTCCCATTTATACTCAAAAAGACCAAGTTAATATTTCATAGATCTCCTGGCTTTGGTTTAATAAACACAACACACAGAAATAAAAATGAATGTCTTAATAATCTGAATGTGATAATCCACAAACTTTGGACTGAATGTGGTTTAAAATGTTTATAAACTGTAGAAACACTGCAAAACATTTCCTACCAGCAAGCTGAGATTTTGCATAAGTTTGTTGCAATTATTTTATTTTTATTGACAACCACACCCATTATAACTTTTGATTATGGCTGCCCACCTTAAATAATTCCAATAATGTGATATCCCTTTATTAACAGGCACACATTTTTTAATCTCCTTTAGTTTTTGTTATTATAGTTTTAGACACAGCAACTGATTATGCAAATTGACAGCAAGTGTCCCATAAAGTAAAATGTCATCTTATTAGCGCATTTAGTGAAACGGATGTTGTGATTTGGAGCTAATAGGGATGACGGTGTTCCTAAAAGGGATTAGACGCTTTTTCTCATTGTCAACAAATCCGCCATTGTTATATATGATCCCAACTTCTACCTAATTACTGTTCATTATGCATTCTTCAGCCAAAAAGTCACTACCTCTCAGCACTTTGATGATCAACCAGAAAAAACTTTATTTACTCAATCAATAAAACTCTCTTCATTGACATACATGTTTCCTTAATGTTCTTTTACATAAATAATGTTCACATCGTCTGTAATACCATCAACGCCGTCATTGTACAAACAAACGATCCGTTACATAGTTTCTTTGTAAATTCATTTATACATCTGTGTGTGTGTGTGTGTGTGTGTGTGTGTGTGTGTGTGTGTGTGTGTGTGTCTATGTAAAGCTTTTGTAGCCGCAGACACTGTTGGGTTTTTAAAAGCCCATGCAAAGCCTATGGCAACAGAGAGCTGGTTTGTATTGCTTTCAAAAACATTGTATAATTTGGTGGAATGAATGGTCCATTTCTGCACTGACAGCATGCCCACATGAAACAGAGACAAGTTATTTCACACAAACTGACACGTGTTGATGATTCAGATATGTTTGTAGGCTAAAGAGAGTCTGATGTTGTTTCAAATGTTCATATGAAAATAAGAGGGATTAACTGACTACAACATGTATCAATTGATGAGCTGTTTAACTTTAACATGGAAACCGATAAGAAGCATGAATGCTCCAACATGAAGTGGAATGAAAACGACACAAGGTACAAAGAAGAGAGGTAGAAGGGATTTTGGTGCCAACTTCCTAAAATTTTCAAATGTTCTTTTTGTTTTCACATCAATAACTTGTGAAAAGAGTTGGAGTATAAGCATTATTATTCAGCCCCCTTTACACTGGAGTAAAACCGCACAGTGACATTAAAAAGTAGTCTTTGCATGGTCTTGTTGAGGTCATGGGGAACATCGAGGTTAATGCATCCTCCCCCCCGATGCCATTTAGCAAGAGATTTCACACTGTTTCAGCATGCACAAGACTCATGCCTGGCTGGCAGCGTTAATTTTACAACAAAGGCAGCACAACTCCTTAAAGCGCTGCATTAATTTATAATTATTGCCCAAAATGGCGCTCAACACTGTACAAAAACCCGACGCATCTGTTTTCATACTGTTTATGGTGCTTTCTCCTTCAAAGCAAAGCTTGGTAGAGGTGTAGAAAACCTCTTTATAGAGACAAATGTGGGAGTAGTACTGTGTTATGTGAATAGTACTGCTGAGATTTTGGATACACTGATTTGCGATTAGCATTGAAGGGTCTAGAAATCATGTCGCAGTCTTAATCTGGTGTAAAGGGGAGCAAACTGGTTTACAGTGAAGGTTTTTCTGTGCAGTATGGGGTTACTTCAGCATCGAAAAACTGTGCTCGACTTACAGGAGACTCACTGTAGAGATTGTCTTCTGTGCAGTTAAGAGGGGAGTGGAGGACATTACAAATCAGTGTGTGCTGTTGGTGAGTTGAACTGATGTGAACCGATTCACACCTTCAGCTTGCAGCTTATCCGTGTTCTTCACACAGTGGAACTAAAGATAACAGAAACGTTACACTTTGCTAAACACATCAACTCAGAGCTGAATGGATTCAGGCCTGTTCATAACTCCACAAAGCTTTTATAACTCTGTTCAGCTGGGGATATAAATATAGAGTTTTACCTTGGGATTTGGAGTTTTGAATAAGACCAGTGTAATTCTTCTACCAACCATAAGAGGGCAGTCGGTCGTTATTTATTCATTGTAAAATGAGAAGCTGAGACCTGGAAATACACTTTAACACTAAGCAAGCTCTTCATGAATTTGAGCATATAAACACACCTAAATATTTATTTATGCTTCAATAAAAATGGATTCATGTGCGATTAAAGTGTGGTTGTTGCTCAGACATAATGAATCCTCACTGCCTGGGGTCAAACAGTGTTTTCACTCAGATTTAGGTGAGCAAGGAATATTTTTTTTAGCAGCTGCACAAGAGTTGAGGCTTGGACCGAGCAGCCAGAGCATGCCTAGACCCTTTCAGGAATGTTCACCCACAGCAGCCACTTACAGTAAGACTTGTCGTTTCATTTCACCAATAATCTACAGTAAAATGTAAGACATTTACAGTATATTCACACTACAGAGGAAACATGTTTAACAATATGCAACTATAACCAGTTTGTACTTTTATAAGATATGCTTTATACTTCCGAACAGTGCAATAAACATATTTACAGAGCATGTGCTTTGCTGTTACATTCTGTTCTTTGCATGTAATGATAAACATCATAACTGTATCGGGAGGAGATGATGAAGGAAGGCTTGATGAACGTAAAATCAGACTTACAGAGAACACTGAGCCACTAAATTGGTTTTCTACAAGCTGCTTGATCTTCGTCGTTGCACTAAAGTTTCTCAAGTTTCTTCTTTGCTGTTACAGTGAGTAAAAAATATTCAACTGACTAAAATAACTGGATTTCAAGTAATAATAAAAAAACACCCTCCCCGGGTTCAGTGCAGCATTCTAACAGCATAACGTGTACGAACAACGACAATGGTATGAAAGTCAACACTTATTTAAACCTCATTATTGCCAGGTGAGACTGCACCCTCTCTTTCACAATTTCGAGTAGAAAAATGATTGAATGGATTTTTGCTGCAGAAAAAAATAATGAAAATACACGAACACCTCACTGGAATTAAATAGAGTCCAATGCAGTATTTAATTTTACTAGGTAAAATAAATTAAGAAAATATATTTTGTTTTTAAACAGTGTTTGCAAAGTACTATCTCTTGAACTTTTTTTCCCACATTTTGTCATGTCTTAAGGATTTCAATGTTTTTTTTTTATTGAAAATGCATTAAAAGACAAGCATGTAAGCTGCATCATTTGCAAACTTTTCCATCAAAGAATACATTTTTACTGCATTTATATTTGGCGCCCTCTTCCTTTTGCTTCTTGTAAGTACTCTGTTGATTTTCTTATGCACATTTTTGGTCATTTTTTCATATTTTCCTACTCAGTTGCACATTTCTTTTGATCAGACTATGTTGTTTTTAATAACTGCACAGCACTTTCTAATGCTGTAAGTTTCCTCTTACTTTACAGTTTGTTAGTTCTGTTTTTATATATTTTATTTGTGGCTTTGTCTCTAAAGATTCATTTTAAGGAGTTGGGTTATTTTGATCTATCTCTAGATATGCTGCTAAAGGCTTTCCACTTTTCGTCACTCTGCTACTTTCTTCTTCTACTTCTCTTTAATTTGCAATATTTGCTGTCATTCCAACTGCAAACTTAATGTTTTCTCAGTTTTCTTTTCCTCCATAGAAGCTACATCTGGTCTGGCTTTCTGTTTGGCTGTGGTCCCTTCCTGGAGGGAGGAAACATGTTCCTCTGCTGCTATTGAATTATGTTTTATTAACATAAAAAGTACTACATCAGTTATTCTGTTTCTTTTTTGTAAATCTGCTCTGCCTTCTCAAAATCTGAGTCGCTCGTGGCAAATTGCAGCTCGTACTGAGCCAGGCTAAGCTGGAGGTTTCTTCCTGTTAGAGGGGAGTTTTTCCTCTGAACTGTCGCCACATGCATACTCTGTATGAGGGATTTCTGTAAAGTCAAAGACACAATACAGGCACTAGTCTGCTTTAAATGCAGCGAATGGTGCTTCTGTTGACTCTGGGGGCTGATAACAAATGCATGACACTTTTCACATTTGTATGGAGAAAAAAAAGTTATATTCTCTGAAGACTTCACAATTTCGCGCTATGTTTTGTTTAACTTAAAATCTCTTTAAAGTACGTTTAATTTCAACATGACAATATATGGAAAAAAAAAATGTTCAAGGCTTTGTCTGGCCCAAGTTGGCTCAAGGATCAGCTGTCAGCAGCAGTCAACAAGTGTACGTTATCATAGCTGGTTCATTAATTTGTGCTTGACCTTATTACAGAAAGAAAACAAAAACATCCAAACAGTTCCAGATTTGTGCATTGAACTTTGTCTCCATCGCCATTTTATGGCAAATGTTTGTGCTTAATGAGTCCTTTCATCTTAACTCAGTCACCTAACTGAAGGTTGTTAATGTTTCAGGAAGATATAGCATTAACCGTTTTCTCCTCCTGTTTTCATGTCTTAGAGATAATTTAGGAGGCTAATCTCAGAAGAATTTCTCTGTTTAACATTTAAAGACACACTTCTACTTAATAGTCACTTGAAATGATAAAGTTTGTAAATTAGTGGGCAGCTTAGAGCAAGAGTTTGACAATGAAGGAAAGGCTTCATTCTAAAAAGCCCACTGAATGTCTTCTTTAGTAAATTACATGGATAAACCCACTTTTTTCCACAAGACCTTATTTAAAGACACTACCAACATAAAAATCTGCATTGACATCCGTCTCTGCCTTCCTGAACAAACCCAAAGCACTTCTTGAGCTTTTGAGTTTATGATCTCACCTCTTCCTCATCCAGGGTGTCATTTTTAACTTGATGCATTTAGGAGCTATTTAAGAGAATAAGGAAAAAAAAACTCTGAGCTGAGAAGATCTTCAATAATGTCATTATCTCTCAAGGTCTCTCAGACTTGAGTAATTGAATGTCGGAGTGTACTATGTACAGTATGTACAGCAAAAGTGTATATTCACATATATGCATGGAACAGAGCATGATGTATGCCAAAATAGTGAATGTACAAGCAGTACGTGGATGAGTGTATGAAAGATGAGAGAGGAGAGGGCAGGAGGCACCCAGGTGTGTGTGGGTGTGTGTGTGTGTGTGTCTAAAACTGCCAATCTGATTAGCCTCGGGCTCTTTCATTCGAAGCGTTCGTAGTTCCTCGTCTGCCTGACCCGTGGCACCATGTCTTTCAGGAGCCTGTGCAAACAGAAAATGAGTAGATGTTGGAGGAAATGAAAGAGATTTCAAACCGTAAAACTGAGAAATAAACGTCTGCCAAACACAAAACTCTTACTTGACTCCGTAGGCCAGGATGATTAGTCCGATTAAAACCCCAATGGTGCCATCCAGAAACCAGACATCGGGATGCTGCTTGAAGACTTCAGCACTGATGAGAATTGAGAATCCCATGATTGCTCCAACCATCGAGTTAAACCCTAAAAAACACGAGATTAGCATGTAAAGGTCGGCTCGGTTTATAAACTTGTTTCTCTAAAATGTCTTTGAATATTCCTGAAAGAGAACCATTTAAGAATTTAATGCCATTCGAATTTTAAACCTGTTATTGGCATCATTCCTCTTACTAAAGTCTTACGTGAGTGATTTTGTTTAGAATAACCAAATGGGATAATTATTAATAATTGTATGTAATAAATAACCCTTCATTTTCATAAGTATGTGTGAAACAACTAACATCCCAAAATTTAGGAATATAAATCATGAATTTTATCTGTATTTCAAGAAAACCCATCTTTTTTTTTTAAACACGAAAATCATATCTATGATACAGCAACATTATTTGTACCTTTTTTCCTTTTCTAAATATAATTACATGTGCCCTAGTGTGGAAGCTAGCTCAGTGGGTTATTGTCTTGCCTGCAGTAAGTGTATAGTCTTGTGGGAAATAAATCCATGCTCAAAGAACAGCAACCTCAGGCTTATTGGATTGATGCCCTGCAAGTTAGAGAGTGAGACCTGAGGACAATGGAGAGTAACATACATTTGTGTTGCACTTTTCTTCAGCTCTGCATGTCTCTCTCTTTCACAAGATGCACATTTTATTCTTTTATCATTTATGTTTTGGTTTTCCATGTGTCTCTAGCATTAAGTCCCACCTACGCCATTTATCAGGGAAGTTATTTATTAAATTATGTGAGTGTGCAGACTTCCCACCGTCAGTAATAAGTGCCCGACTGGTCAGCTTTTTTCCCAGCATGAACTTGGCCACGGCCAGCACAGCACAACTGAGGCCGCTCACTATGGAGACGCTGTAGAGGAAGTCATCCTGGGGTCAGACACAAAAAGAGAAAAAGCTCATGGAACTGGATGTTTTCTATGGTTATATACTATACCTGTACTACTTGGCACAGAGTCAAGAGGGAAGCAAACTCATTTAAATGCTGAATTGTTAGCTTTTCGTTAGCTCAAGCATTTTAAACTCAGTGCTCCTCTTTAATTGGTGCATCAGCTCAAGGTCGTACAGATGAGGCTTTGAAATGATTCAAGCTCTTATTTTTCTCACTATCAGTCTCAAATGAATTCAGCAGAAACCCAAACTTGACCCCTGCTTCAGGAGAGACAGAAATCAGAAGGAGGCGAGAAAAAGCAAAGAATATCTGGCAGTGAAACACAAAGACTTTCTTCACAAGGTTCTGCTTTTCATAATGCCAATTAAAAGGTTTTGATTTATTAATTTGTATCTTAGGCATTCATTACTAACATTGGACTTTTTACTTAAACCTCAATTACTTTGGAAAAGTATTCAAACAGTTAATATTTAATTATTATTTTTATTAATGTTACAGCCACAGGCATTCTATTGGTATCTTATTCCACAGACATTTACAAATTTCTCCATAGTTGTAACAAAAAATAAAAATGTTTTAGAAATAAGACTTTGAACGGTCTGCACTGTAGTTCTATTTTACTCAACATCTAAATAAGCATCACTGCAATAAGATACCTTCAATTTGAAATTGGGCCACTGTCTCTTTAAGAAGCTCTCATTGTTTCCAACATTCCATCACAACGATGCTCCTCATCATGTCGTTAACAACCGTTATTAGAAGAGTTGGGCTGAGACGCAGTTTGACTCTGACTCTCAAGCGGGTGATATCGATTCCTGGGCGTGCTTCATAAGGAGAAGATA
The DNA here is from genome assembly GCF_904066995.2 of Poecilia reticulata. NCBI lineage: Eukaryota > Metazoa > Chordata > Actinopteri > Cyprinodontiformes > Poeciliidae > Poecilia > Poecilia reticulata. Next base: position 39,580,850 of record NC_088831.1, read on the forward strand.
CCAAAACCAATTTAAATCCCTTGTGGCTTGTGGAAGCTGCGGGATCCCCCAAAACGGGCGGGACAGTGCAACCAACGGGAAGGATCCCTGAGATCCTCTTGACAGTCTTTTAGAATTCAATTTGGAAATCTCAATTATTAAAAGCTCTATTACTGCAAAAATCCTACGTGTGTATCACTATGAGGTACTTGCACATTATAATAGTTTCAAAGCTGCTCTGCCTCTCTTTTCTTGACACAGAGGGGCTCTTCTGGTTGTGTGTTTAATCAGGTACTAGAGATGGACAGACAGTCAGAGCTGCACAAGAGGACGTGATCCGAATGGGGATTTCTACCTTTTCTTCACCCCTCTGTACAAGGCAGCAACATTTCGCAGTAATCCCACTGTGTGTCTTTCCTCCTCAGACTGTACAGCTTCCATGTGAGAGGAGTTTTATTTTAGACACCATAATGTGCAAAGTCTAATGTCCTCTTTCATTATTTGTTTTTCATTTTCACAGTAAAATGAAAGCACATCTGGTGAGGTAAATCACCTGTGACTTCCTTTTTTTTGAAGACTTCAGTGAATTTCTGTACCCCCAAAGAAAACAGAAGCAGGAAAACTATGTCTGATAATAAATTTCTAGAACACAGATGAGGTCAGTTCACAGGGAAAAGATACGATGCTTTAGATGAGAACAACAAAAAAAGAAACTCTGCATCATTTCATCCTCCAAACTACTGCATCTACATATTCAACCAAAGCGCAAATCCTGCGACAGAGAAACTCTGAATACACTAACAACTTCTTTAGTTTATGCATGCTAGAAAGCAGAATGTTTATAACTAAGGAAGGATTCCAAGGGCTGACAGAAGGTGACGAAATAAGTGAGGTGGCGGATGTAAGAGGCAGAGTGTCAAAGAGAAAGATAGTGGTAATAGGCTTTTGATGGTGTTAGTAAGATCCCACTGGGCTCCAACACACAGTCTCTATTAACATAATGGCATGAAAGCAATAAACACAGTCAGGAGAGAAGCTGCTGACCTTAACCAGCTCCCCTTCTTCTCCTGCCTTGAATATTTCTCTTTACCATCGGAGATCTTTAATTGTTTCTAACAACATTTTTTCCTTCTTTTAAATGTCACACCCACCCAAATGTCAACTAGTCAATGAGTTTGAGGCAATTTACGGTCGACAGAAAAATCCGTTTGACTCAGGGTCGATTAAAGTTAGACAAAGACGTCTCCGAAATGGGAAATTGTTTCAGAAGAAGTTTAGTCAAGTAAATTAGTATTATTGTGCTATATGCATTAAGAAATAACGATAAACACACACTGTCTGCATGCTGCACACCTGGTTTAAATGTTATCTGTAAATTTTGTTAATTTTCTTTATGTTAGAAATGTCCTGATCTGGTCCAAAGCATTGATTTTGGGGTCCCAGTCAGGATGCAGTCCCAAATTAAACTAAAGTGTCAGTAGAACAACGACATGAATGTTACAAAATGTGAACTTTGTTTTGTTGATTTAATAAATGCATGTTTTCTCAAACATGTCAAGTGACAATGATTTTTACTCTTTAAAAAAAAATCATCTCTCATGGCAGTTTTGCGGTTTTGGCTTCTCTTTCTCATTTTCTTGTTTTCTATCTCTCTCTGTCTGTTCTTGAGATTAAAACATTGTGAAAAATCAGCTTTAAACTGACACTAATTCGTCACAGTGCAGCTAAGAAAAGACACAGCACTGTCAGGATTATTCATAGTCTCAACAGTTTCACAGAGATGATAAGTGATGCTATAAGAAAGTGAGGAGGAGTCCTTGTTAAAGGCAGAAATGAACAATAATAATAAAGTAAAGACATAGTCTTTAATTTAAAGAAACATTTGGAGAATAAGCCTAATGCATGATCTATGAGTTTAAAAATAACCAAGACAAGACAGTGTCTGTCTTTACCTTTCTATTTCAGTGAAGGAAACCCTGATGTGAACATCTTTGATTGTAGTAGACAAGCTATTTCCTGAAGAACCCACTTTCATTTTCCTGAAGCTTTTATTTCTGTAGTTTCAAAGAAACCAGGAAAGTCACAGACTGGTAGAGTATTCATTACTCACATTGCCTCTGTGATCTATTTTAGGTTTATCGCAACCTCTTTTTTGCACCTTTACGTTACTGCACCTGCCAAACCTCAGCAGCATCTTTGCAGGGAAACATGCATGCAGACCATGAATCCAAACCAAATTCTTTTTTGTTGGCTCTTGGACATGTTCTATAAAACGTCTCAACAAAGTTTCATTGATTGTCTGTAAGTTTAAAGCATCTTAAGTTAACCTGATGTACATCTATAGTCATGTTGCCCTTGTCTTTCATTGCTTAGTTATTTTTTCAATCTAGCATTTTTATTTGCAAATATTAATGTTTTTCCTCTGTTTTTCTGTAGAAAGTATGCCTGGCTCAGTGTTAGTCGTCTTAGCTGACTAAGTTGTTGCTCATCAGATTCCCATAATTGCTTTAATTTTAACACAGAACAGTTCTAAAATCTTTATATATATTTTTTGAGAATGAGAATACTATTACATTTTCACTCAACATAAATAAAATATGTTAAAATGGTTTACATTTTAAATTTATTGTTTAAGAGAATTGGTAAGTTTAGTTTGCAAAAAGTAAAAAGATTCATCTTCACTCTTTGGTTGTTGTGTTACCATGGTTACAATCCCATGCTATAAATTTAATCTTTTCTTTGGGTTTGAGCTTGGTTTGTTTACAAAAACATCTCATCAAATTATAACCAATTATCTGTGAATGCTTTTAAGCTCACTTTCTCCTCTAGATGACTTTTTTACCACTTGGCAATAAATGATCAGCTGAATTTCACTGGACTCCATTGGAATAAATTTGTTAGAACTGAATTTTGACTATAATTGTATTGCAGTGTGCCATTTATTCATGCAGAATCCCCAAACATCAGTTTTATCATTTTATAATACGCAGCTATATTCATGCAGTTAAGAAATGGTAGATTCATAGAAGGTTATGTTACCTCAAGAATTTTGCATCTGCTATTTATTGAGCATGACTCAGATATTAAAGCGCTCATTATCCCACTCGTATATAATGTTTTAAAGGTTTTGACAAGATTATAGACCTAGATTTACTGTTTAAAGTGTGTTAAGTACTCTGTTGCATGTGTGTGCAACCTTACCACTTCTGGAGGCATCCTGGTGGCCAGATCATGGATGGCTTTTCCCAGGATACACAATGAGGAGAGAATAAACACAATCCCAAGGATCACACACGCTCTACAGACCCCAAAACAGGAACAGAAAGGTGCTTTGAGTTAGCCTCAAACCACTACAATATTTTACAACGAGATCGACAGAGAATGACGAGAAAGAATGGTGGAAATTCAGTCCCAACATGTTAAAACCGAGAATTTTTAGTCAAAAGGAGGCTTAGCAAAAGTGCTTTTTTTTTTTTGCAAAACTTTAACACAGCCTGACTGATGCTGCTACAAAAGCTCATCTGCTGGTCCAAATTTACAATATCTGTCTCATCTATCTCACTGCAGGACAGACCCACAGCTACTTGGCAGGCGCAGTGTGGTGGTGAGTCTCATTTTTCTTATTTTCTCATTTCGACTCAGAAATCAAACTATTCCAATTCTTCAGTAAGAAAACTTTTTTTAAGGCAAGCTTATTTTGATTTTTTGTCTGTTGCACAGCACAATTTTCATTTTACCACCTCTTCTTTTGGTAACTATGTGAACACATAACCCCAAAAAACTGTTTTTCTTTACATTTTTCTACCTTGCAGCTCCTCAGAGATGGACTTATCACTTATTTGTTTAAAATTAAGTGTCTGCTGCTCAGTTTCTGTTTGTTTGCCTGTAGAGGTGATGTTGTGTGTTAATGAATTGTAAAGTGGCATGTTTCATTATCAGTGACACCTCTGAGCTCTGGTGATTACTTTTAGACAAGTGAGCCTCGGTGCAACCTGACAGCTACTTAATAAAGTCCACTGAACTCCGACAAGCGGTAATGAGCAATGACACACAGTAAATTTACGTTGTCCAATTAATCACAAATACAAAGTGTTCAAAATGATTTGAATACACCGAACATCCTATCCTGTTCTGTCTTATTTATTCATGAGAATTGAACACTTTCTGTTTTTGACATTTCATACATATGTCTTTTTTAAGACTAGTTTATACTCACATGTACTCTCTGTGTGCAGAGTGAACAGCTGCTGCGTTGCTGTAGCGCCAAAGGACGATGACTGATGACATGACATCCAGTGTGGCATCAAACTACGGCCGGTTAGAGAAACGCAAGAAGAAAAAAGAAATGGTAAGAATTTTACTAATTGTGACCACAGATATTCAATAATGACTGGAAAATTTGAAAAGTATGGATTTAAAAGTGCTCTTATTGCATTTATTTATATTTTAAATGTTTTCCTAGCAAGTGTAGCTTTTGTGATGTTTAAAAAAAGAGGTATTTTTTTTATTGTTCAAAAATACTGGATTTCTTTTTTTATATATATCTATATATATATATAAGTGAAAAAAACAATACATTTTAAAGCGATTTTACAAAGTTTTAAGAGAGGATGGTGTTAAATATTGTATATTTTGGCCCTATTTTCTTACAGTGTAATAAATAACAAAAATAACTTATTGTACAACCAACAGATTTAATTTTTTTCCTTGCTGAGTCCTCCTGCCGCCCCCTGAATATATGCTTCCCTGATTACACAGCCGTACCACCCATATTAAAAGGGTGAAAACAATAATGACAGCATGTTTTATTGGTTTTTATTAAATGGTTTATTTTAAATGATCTCACCTGGACTAATGAGAACATAAATCAGTTTTTTTCTGTGAAGGATTCAATATAAACTGATAAGCATCAAAACAGGAACTACAGAAAATCTTAAAGCGAAATAATAAAATGTTCGGTGATTCATTTGACTGATTTAATGGTTAAAAATATGATCAAAACAATGCTGACTTTAAGTATTATAGTTGGCAAAAGCAACATATATTCAGATGATTTACCAAATATAATTAAAACATTCTGAGATAAAATAGCCAGAGCTGCAGTTCAAATGATCTAATCATGTTATGCTAATCACATTTCCCACCAAAAGCCCAAGGTGTGAATGTATTAATTTTCATTTCCTTGTTATTAAGTTGTACATTATCCTACTAGAAACAATCTTAATCATTTCCTCTTGTAATTATGAACTCTTGCATAACATTGTCCTCTGGTAAAAACCTGACGACCTCTTTCACAAACTCAAAATGCATTTTGACATTCCATCCCAGCTCCTCGGAGAGTCCATCCGCTCTCCTTTGTTACCGTGGCAACAAGGGGACCAATAACACTTTGGTTCTGGGATTCATTAATAAATTACCAGGGTCCCCAGCAATGACTAATTGATCAGTGTTTAGGGAGGAAAGCAGGAAGCTGGGACTCACGGCAAATCCAAAGGCTGACGCGCTGTGTCTCATGAAGGAAACAGCTGTAAAGACAGAAAACAACAACATGCGTCACTTTTATCCTCCAAAAGAAAACAACTGAGTTCATTCTGATCCTTTCCCTGTTTTCTGTAAAGAATGCACTCATAGGTACACGATTCATCATGTACTTGCACCTAAGTGCAATGCTGGGAAATAGCCTAGTGAATTAAAGGTTTTATTGTTACGAAATAAAAGCATGTTGTAAAAATAAATTCAAATTGTAGTGAGGTTCTTTCTTTTTACCATTGTTTTTCATTTTAATAAAGCATCATACCATCTTTAATGAAAAACATACACATTCAATAAATGAGAATATTACTGAAAAGCCCATTTATTTCAGAAACTTTATCATTTAGTTAAACACATTACATACGGACACAGATTGGTGTTTGATAGCCTTTATTTCTGTTAATTATGATAATTTTCTGCTTAAAGTTAGTGAAAACATATATACACATATTACATTAGACCTCCCGACCTCACTAAGGGACAAGGGTGTAAGAAAATGGATGGATGGATGGATGGATTACATTAGACCATTAAAAAAGATTTAATAGAGAAATGTATGCTTAAAACCTGCTTAAAGGTTATTTTCAAAAGGTGCTTTTCATCTCATCCAAAATTCTAAAATAATTTTATTAAATATGAGTGTTGATCATAAAGAATGATGATGGAGGGAATTTTGGCTTATTTTTCTTGCACCTAATTTAGGTTTTTAAGGCAGCGCAGAGAACAAATTGGGCACTTTGTGGGGACTGTCGTGGGAGTACAGAGTGCTTTGGTTGCTTTTAATGGTTATTATCTTTGTGTACACCAGAGCAACAGCTCTGTCTGCATACTTGGCTCAAAATTGAGCTTTTTCCCTGGGTGTATTGGGACAAATTGATTGCTTTACAATTTAGAGGAAAAAATAGTAAAACATAAAATGCGCTCAGATTTCCAAACAAATTTGTAATTTATGATGAAGCATGTAATAAAAAAAATCTTAGTATTTTATCAAATTTTACTATATCTAGAGATACATTAGACAAGATAATGTATTACTCTGAATTTTATTATATTATGCTTTCCACATTTTTGTCTTTTTCTAAGATAGTCTGCTCAAAGATTTTCTGACATTTCCAGACGGTTGAAGAAAGCTTTGTCTGGCTGTGTCAGAGACACAGAAAGGTCAGCATGACATCAGCGGTGTGAAATGACTGGATCCATTTAATGCCGAGCAATGAACACCATATGGGTCAAACTATCATATATGAGATGTCTATCTATAAAGAGATATTTACTAAGTGCAAATTAATTACCTGTGCAAGCTAATTAGCAGAACTAGACCCTTTATTGATAGTTTTTACCAGTAGTGACATCAATGAGGCTGATGTCTTCTGCATTCATTGCAGTGCAGTTGTTTAAAGCACCTGTATTGTTTTGCTGCGCTCCTTTTCCTTGTGTGTTTAGCTCCCTCCTGTCTGCGCTCGCAGGTCAGAGTCTCTTGGGACACCAACCCGCCGTTAAATTGCCATGGCAACAGGAGATTTGAGGCCAAGATGGGACTTAGTTTGAGCTCGAGCTGCAAGCAAAAAGCTTTAATCTTCCTTTTCTCTTTCATATTACCTCGCAGTCATTTCCCTGACCTCTGTCTTTGCAACCTCACAGATGTCGCTTGCCTACTTTCTGCTTTGCTGTCATGGACGCATCAGTCGTACTAGGCGGTGACACAGGATTTCCTGCAATATGCTGTCTCTATGTCGCTCTTTTCTCCTGAGATAATCACCTTGGATCTCCATCGTTGTCTTAGTCACACATTCACTTCTAAATGTGTTCTGTCTTACTGCCTTTTCTCTGGGCCTCTACCAGGCTCCCGCCTACCCGAAGAGCGCAGAAACAAGGCCAAGTCACTGTGGATGCTTCTGCGCCAACTTCTCTGTTATGTTTAGACAAAGTACTGGCTTTTTGCCTTCTGTTAGAAGTCTAGTTTGTGTCTGTGTTTGTTGGCTTAGGAAAACGGCACCAAAACAGAACATTTATCTCAAAATGGTCAGGGGTAAAACTTAGACTGGAAATGAACCCAGTAGCTAAAGGTAAAGACAAATTTAAAGAGGGAGAAGAAAAGAAGGGTAAGCTACATATGATCTAGGGCATAAAAAAAGTTTTCTCATGATATTTAATAAAAGTGACAATAAGAACTATTTATTACAACTTTTTAAAGTAAGTGTATGGTAGGACACAGCAATCATAGCCCTGCTGTTGAGAGACATATCAGTGTATAACACAGTTCAAAAAAGAGTATTTATTTCTTACTACCTAACGTTTTGCATACAATATACTGGGAAACCAGGAGCAGCTTTTGCTAAAATACCAGAACTCCTAGCATAAAGCAGTCCAGGTTCAGATGTTTGCTTAATGTGGTTTTATCATTTATCTCTGTACTTAGTCTTAATATTTGGCATCTAAATGGCAGCTTTCTGTTCTTTTGCAAGTAGAAGCTTTAATGACTTTTTAATATTTTGCTATTTTTTTTAAAGAATCTCTCTTCAGTGATGAGTGATAATTATAATAAAGGCTCTATCTAAAGTCCAGATTGTTTTAGAAGATTTTCTTTTTTTTAATCTCTACTATGAGATGGTTGACAAATTACATTAAAAATCAAAAGAAAATTGTTTTGAGCATGGAAAAAGCAATACTAGTTTTCTTCAAAACAATGGTACCTTTAACTTATAATCGTCTCCAGCTTATGTTTGATGTTTAATGAAAACAGAGTGAGGTGAACGTGACGCAGATGTGAAATAACTCATAAAAAAGGGCACCACTGATGTAGTTTATGGCACAGAGAACACGAGTGGGCTTATCCAAAGTGGGCCTGATAGTTTCTAGTAATTTGGACATACATGTATATATGTAAGCACTTTATGCAAATTTACAGAAAGAGTTCTTTGAAACTCAGTTTTCACACCAAGAACTCAATTTGAATGTGAGATGACAGTTTCCACGAGTGCAGCACCCTCTGACCTTTACATTGCCACATCAGAACCTTCAAATCAAACACCATCATCATTGTTCCTGTGGGGTTCTTACATCAGAGAGGGCAGCCATTGATGATGCAAGCAAGCATGAAAGTACTCATTCAGGGAAAAACAACATACAGATGTTTATTTTTGTGGAACCCCAAAGGTTGTGCCGCCCTGGGCAGTGTACCACATCCCCCTTATTGTTCCCTTAAACAGGGAAAATCCTTTCTCACGGTTATCCCCACTTGAGATTTCTGCATCAACAGAAACCTCCCTCTTTTTGATCTGACTTAAACCTCCTGAAAGGCTAATTCTGTTGTCATTACTTGGATTTAACTATATATCCAGTTACTGATGTGTAATGGAGTGACCAGCAGGATAATTGGATTATGAATCTACAAGAGTTCACATGTGCATTCCAAGTCGGTTTTCAATTTATAGCTGCAGCCTCAGAAACATTCTGAACATCTTTAACCTCGTTTTATGGTTTCATTTAAATACAGACACCTATATTAATCATGTAAAAAAGCTTAGGAGTGGTCCTTTCAGTCTTTATTCGGTTTTTGTTTGGTGAGTTGTGAAGTATTAAGGAAATTCATATCACCTCATGGCATTTTCCTGGCTCTGGCGGGGATTTTCTCACAATACGTTGATAATCCATTGAATCACATAGTAATGCAGTCTTAGTGTTACTAAGGACATTATGGGTTGTCATTAGTCAGAGATTTGTGCCATGCAGTTAAATGCTTTATGATACAAAGGCTACTCAGGAGGAAAAAAGAAAACAAATCCTTGTAAAAATATGAATGGCAAAAGATTTATGTAGTGAAAGTAAATCACATACTGAATGGAGTAATAATTAACAAAAATATTTAATGCTTTTCACTGGGGAAAATATGCTGTGAAACCCAAGCTACATCATGAGATTTGTTTTGCTCATTGTTTTAATCCTTACATGAGTAGTTTGCTAAAACAGCTTTTCAATCTGAATTCACACATTTACGTACTAAACAGCAGGGTTCAAGACATAATTCTTTTCATCCAAAATTTACACATAGACTTAAACACTTTGGGGAAATGTATTATGGTATGATCATGAAACATTAATTTTAATTTAGGCACCAAAACAACACTGGCATCACAAAAAGAATGATGTGGGCTTACATTTTCCAAAAGGAAGAGATGTTTATGTCAATGAAGCTATGAGCAAATCCAAATGTCATTTACATTTCAAAACTCTACCGCATGAAGAGCATTTTGTATCTCAAACCGGACTCTGCTTGGATCGTTTATCTTTCTTGTTCTGTATCTGGCTTTGCTTAAGGATGACCAGCGGTGCCCTCTTCTGGATGGCGGCCAAACTACAACACTAAATGAAGGTCTAATAATAGGATAATCAACTGGAACTGATTTCAATCTAATGAATCATTAATAGACAATCATAAGTTGATCCTTAATTGTGATCTTTTAATTTTTAGCATCACGGTGAATTCAAATTTGCATCCAAATCAATAGAAGAATAACAACTGAAGTTAAAATAAAAAGAGCTTCAATAAAGTAAAATGTTGTCTAAAGATGAATATTGCACTTTTTTTGCAACAGATTTGGTTGTTTTTCAGTTACGCATAACATATGTAAAATTATCAATGGAAATTTTTTAAATAATGTATCATACGTCACTGCATGTATACACTTTAAAACTTTAAATCTGGGCCTTTTCTATCTTTAGATGTAAATATTTTCTGCTCAAGCAGAAAATATACGCCGCCTGTCTTGAATATCATTTGTAAAGCAACTCTGTTTCTGCATCTTAAAAGCCTGCAGTTTTTCAAGGATAGTGGTGGATTGCTTTTGTTTATGAGGCTGTCAATCCAACAAGACTGGATTCACTCAGCGAGGCTCCGAATGTAAAAATAGTCAGTATCACCCTCCCTGCAGTTATTCATCTTCCAGTTTCTGCTCCCCAGCTCATTTCGATGTGCCAGCCGTCTGTGTGGTTACCAGCTGCCAGCAAATCGATGCCTCTCTGGAGGCGAGCGGACATGCTTCCGTGTTCTGTCCTTCGGGTTGGTGGTTAATCAGGAGGGCAAGCATGCATGGACAGATACTAACAAGACTGGAGAAATAAGGAGCAAAGGCAAAGGAAGAGCTGTTTGAAAGGGAGGCGAAGGAAATTTAAAGACCCTAAAGAAAAAGACAAACAAGAGGGAGCAGGAGAGAAGAAACGGGAGGTAAATGGGAAAACAGCTAAATAAACTACATTTGTTTCACAAGTATTAAAATGTGGGGGAAATCCATAATTAATTTTGCTTTCTATTAAAATAAGGAATTATCTTCTCACAGTTTGATACACAATATTTTCCATGTTTAAAAAAGGAGAAAAAGCCCAAAGTATGTTTAAGACGAAAACTTGGCAAGTCTCCCTTTTGACTTTTCGCTACACTTTTTCACCAAAATGTCCTTCTTTAACTTCAACAGTACAAAGAATCTGTCCCCAAAAACAATTATCCATGTTTAGAAGTAAACAGCAGACAACCGGTATTTGCAGGAGTAAGAGGCAAAAACAGCCCACAAACAGATGAAATACACAAACATTAGGGAAACCTCCTGAAAACGCTTTTTAACTGCCTGTTTTAATAATTCAAACACCAAATATACCTTACCTGTGCATTAATAAACGCAGTGGACAGCGTCCTGGCACAACCACAGAAACTAATCTGCAGCAAAAGAACATTAAGAGTGTTTCTGGATTTGCATGTGCCAGCCAATAGCAAGATCCAAGATCAAATACTTTAGATATGCTCTGCAGAAAAAAAATCTGCAAATAGGCACATTTTCTGTGAATAGTTTATAGAAAGTCACATTTTACCTTTAAAAGAAAGAAAAGGTAAAATGATCAGTTCATTCTAATTAAATCCAACATTTCTTGACGTAATTGTTAGCTTTTTATTATGGTGCAGATAAATTTAATTTAATAAACATATATTTCAAAAATGCTACTAAACAATGATATAAAGATCTTTATTGAATTGTTTTTGTTTGTTGGTTATGTTATTGTACTACAACATCCATCTAAGTTTATGCTAAATCAACTCAATAGTCAATGAAAAGACAAAAAAAACTGGAGGTACTGTTATGTTAATATTAATATAATATTAATCTGTGAAAATCTTTGTCCAGCTGTCTGCTGACAGGTATAGTAGAGTGAGGGAGGTTATTTCTTCTCCGGCTGGTTGCCATTCCATTACCCCTTAAACCTCCCATGCTATTGACGTTATGAAAAAAGTCCATATCGAATTAGCAGAATAATTTGCAACCAAATAGAAATGTAATTACGTCCTCCTTTCTGCTCCTCAAGGGCAGTGGCTCAATTCAAGGATGCAGACTTCAATTACATCCAAGGAGCAGAGGAATAACCAGGGAGACTGTAGAGAGGACGAGGAGGAATAAGAAAGGCAGTCGGATGGACAGATGAAAAAAGAGAATCGGATCTAAACGGAGAGATGGCGTAGGTGGGCTGGCAGAAGGAAAAGGGAGGTGAAAGATTAAAGAGCAAAGATGTCACACAGAGAAAAGGGAACTGAAGGAGATTAGATGAGCCACTGCCAATCTGTGACTGAGCTTCTGATCTAACCAAGGTAAGTCACTGCACTCACAAATTAAAACAAATCTTCCAACAAGAGCATTTATTGACGTGGACTGAGTGAAAAAATCTACTTTATAGTATAATAAAGACAAAAACGTAAAGAAATGTTCAGACATTGATCCATTACCTTGTTTTTTGGTTTCAGAAAAAAAGTTATTTATTTGCAATTAAACAATTAATTAACAAACTATCCCTCAATAGCAAGTGGTTTGTCCCAAACCATATTCTTCAGCAGTGAGATGTTTGAGGGTGTCTCACATGTACGACCCATTTCAGCTCCCCAAATTGTTCTCACAGTGTTCCTCAAGCCACCTGAGCTTCTTTTTCCTGGAATGCTTTATTTGTTTCATGCCAAATTTCTCCTCTGTTTTGGTTTCCAGATAATTAAGTTTTAGGTTCCCCTGGCAAATGAACATTATTCCAGAAGTCTTGGTCTTTCTCTAAACTCTCTGTGCTCCACTTCAACCAAACATTTGTGTTTTTTTCTTAAAGACCACAGGTTTTCAATGGAAGTTAAATGTTTGCAGTCTCATCCTTATTCTAATTCTACAGGCGTGCACTTTATTTAATTTTATGCATTTAAATTTGGGTTTTTGGAAACTTTGCTTAACATCTTGATGTTTGCTTTCAAGGTGAACTTGGTTAAATATCCGAGCCTGGGAATGTCCCCAGTGTATAGATTACATTCTGTACAGTGGGATGGCTTATTTCAGATGAACTGAACATAATTACCAGACTAATATGATACTACAATCATTTTTCTGAAGTCCTCAGACAGCTCTTTAAGTCTTACCTGGGGGTTCACTTTTACTCCAAAAAGCCAGAAGTGCAGCAAACTCTAAGATTTAAACTTGCATGTGGGTATCCTAATTTGTCACAAGACTTAGCTTTCTTTAAGTGTCACTTTATTTAAAAAAGTTTTGAAAGGCCTTTTCTTTAATAATTGTTTGGTTATACCGCTTGAATTTTTATGCATTAAGATTAAACATTCACATGAGTATTTTAGAAAAACACAAAAGCTTTCAGAGTGTCTTAATTTTTGGCATGACTAACAGATGCTGTTTTTATTTGTTGGTGTTTTAGGTCATATGCTGTTTGTTAAACAGTCTGCTTGTAAATCCGGTATTTTTACAGATTAATAAATAATAAAATGAACAATCTGGTGAGCAGAGGCAGGTAAAAGGGCAGAGAGGAGTTAAAATATTCAACAGGAGGATCACAAGAAGAGCTGACACCAAGGGTAAATTATGCCTCATTAAGATTTGACTAAACAAGGTTTTTATGCTAATGTGCCTGTCTGGGCAGGAAGAGGAGAGGGAGATCTGACCTTATAGTCTCTCGCTGTCATTCTATTGGCTGGAATCATAAGAAGGTGGGACTGTTTCCATGTCTCTCCACAAGGGAGCAAAAATAATTTGCATGCAGAAAGAATAAAGATACAAGACAGAAAGTAGGTGAGGCTGTAGACAAGCAGAGACAGTTTAAGCATAAGGAACAGCATGCAGGCAAGATAAATCTGTAAATACCAGCAACAACATGATGGTTAGAATCAGGTCATCTTTGGAAGCATTAATGTTTTTTAAAATTAGGAATCCTTATCTAAAATTAAAAATGTGTTTCTGATTTCACAATTTGAAGCCTTGAAAATGGCCACCGTCTCTTTAAGAAGCACTGTGTCTTCAACATGTCATCATAACAATGTAACATTCTCTCATTAGTTTTATCTTTCCAACTGCCTGTTTTAATCTACTTTTTATAATCTGTTGTAGATCCTATATGGCATCAGATTTTATATAAAGTTTAAAATGAATTGACTAAATTAATTGATTTGTGAAAACAACGGAAACGTCCCACCAAAAACACCAGAAGCTGTGACTTCAAAGGTTTTTTTTTTTTTTGTGCTACACTGCAAACTAAGAGCACACTAACACAATCCCTGCTTTCTCAGCAGATGTTTCCGACAAGGTTGCAGTCGTCTTCTCAGCCGCAAAATATTGTGTTTAATAATTCAGGACCTCCAGCTCAGCTCAGCTCTGCACTGAGCCCTGCTCTCCTGGAAGAGTTCACCCAGCTGAAAACCTTAGCGTGAATCTTCCTGTCCTTCAGCCTCTGCTCCTCATTTCTTCTTCTTTTTAACCTCCTCATGATTTATCTTCCCCGGTTCTGCTCTTTTGCCTCTACAGGTGGCCCATTTGCTCCTCGTCCTACATGCCTCTGTTCTTAAACACAAATCCTTTTTTAACTTCCTGTTTCTCTTGCTCAAGTTGTCCTTTCTGAGTCTGATTTTGCTTCCTGTGTTTTCCTTTTCCTCTTTTTTTAATTCTGCCTTTGAATTTGTTTCCTTTCTCCTCCCTTCATCTCTCCCACCTTTTCATCCTTCCCCTGTTAATACTTCCTCATTCTAACCTTCCTTTGAGTAATTCCTCAGGGATGACACCACGCTCTTCTCTCCCACCATAAGCACAGCAGAATTGATATGTAGCCGGACAGAACTGAAGTCGATTGGCACAGAGCGAAACGTACCATCTGTATGCAGCTTGGCACTGGGAACGCCACTGGGTTTGTGTAGGGCTCAAGCTGGAGCTGACTGGGCTAATGCTTCCTACGCACATGTAGGTTTTCCAGTTTCACCCTGGAAATGTTTAAATAGCTTATAAAGGGCTTCCAGTGGAGTTAACATGATTTACTGCCTACAAGAGGAGCTGTACAAAGTTACACCGCTAGTGAGAGAAAAAAGTCACCAAGAGTTTATGCCAATATAATGAACATGAATAATTAGGAGCTCAAGTAAACCCAGAACATTCATAAAAGTCCAAGCCACACAAATTTAGACAGCCACATATTTGTGTAATGCAGTTAAAGGGATATTTTGTTGCAATCTATGTAAAATGAAATTTAGCACTGTAGTTTGAAAGAGATTATTGTCCTGTCTTTTTATCAAATGTTTTTTTTTTTTTAAATAAATGTTCAAGGAGGCAGATTTGGTGTTAAGATTAGTTGTAAACTGAGTTACCTATCACTGTCTGAATATCCAAATTTGGTTGTACTCTCAAACATGTGGTATGACTTTAAAGTGGTAAGTTCAGACTTTTAACTTCAAACTAAAAGTAAATATGTGCCATGCTTTGCAGTTTTAAAGCATTTAAATTTTGTTTCATTCCTTTATTTTCAGTTTAACAATTTATACTTGTTCAACTGGCATTATTTCACTTATAACAAAACATTTTCCCACATAACCTCCAAGTAAAACTATTACTCCTTTATCAATAGTAAGAAATTATTTACCTAACAGTACTTCAGGTGTACTGTGACATTCGTAGTAGATACTAGACCAAAAATACCCTCTTAAAATGTTGTGTTTTTGCAGTGCAGATTGAAATATTTTTTTATGAAACCCTATATCAGCTGTGCAGATTATTGTTTGAGATCTTTATGAATTAAACCAATACAGTTACAAATATATGGCCAAAATCCTGCACAAATATGCGAAAAACTGATAGATATGCATAAAAGCCTGATGGAGAATATTGCTGTAATCAATGTGTGGACTTTGTTTTTGTCATGTCTTTATTGGTAAGCATACACAGGCAGAATGATATATGAATTTTGACAGCCCAGACCTCTGTAAGAAAAAAAATACCCTATTTTAAATAAAAGACAAACAGACTAAAACAGAATTGGATAGATGTTTGTTCACATTTATTATATTTTCAGAATTCCTGGGTGAAAACAACAAACCTTTATTTTTGAAATTGCACAACTCTGTCAGGTGACGATCCAGAACTTCCCCTTTTCTGACTTAAACCTCTGCATCATCAAGCCTTACATTTCCCCATCTAATTAAAAACAAACAAGCAGCTTCAACTACTGTTTAGGGAGTGATTCCATCAGCTCTGAGGGGCAGGAATATGAAACAGCCTCTCCTCTGTTTACTGTTTACCTCACCAATGTACTTGCTTTGAAATGTTTCAGTCGTTCCCAGGCAGGGATATACGCTGAGCAGCAATTAGTAGAAATCACACAGCTGCTGTGGTTAAATCTGACGAGAAAAGTTTCACATAGGAGGGTGCAGGAGCATAAGCTGGATGTAAATGCCCAACTTGACCTTATCAGGGCAGGGCTGGACCGGTAACCGTGTCACAGAATGAAGGGGCAAAACCACAAGATGTCTAAAGTAAGGACACACACACACACAAAGGGGAAGTTCTGCTCTGCTGTCACTAGCTATTAGCAGAAAATCATTATAATTAATAGAAATCATGGCTTTAACCCGTCACTCTGTAATGATTCAGACAGCTTGCTTGCTAGCTAGATAAACAGCTAGCTAAGAAGCAGCAACTCCCAGCTAGCTGGATAACCAGCCAGCTAGCTGGTTAGCTGGTTAGCTAAGATTGGGGCAGGGAGTTTTACAGAAATTAGTGATTTTGTTCATGAATGGCTCTATCCAAAAAAAATCCACAGCTCTGGTAAAGCTTTTGGCCGCTGTATATTTTCCCCAGGAGTTTTATAATGAGATCTTTGGAGACTGCTCTGCATAATCAAACACTCAGACAGTTGCTCACACAAGCATCCAAAAATGTCACTCTGTAAAAAGCCTTAAAGCAAATTCAGCTTTTTACACTTCATAATGGGCAAAGTATTTTGTGGCAGAAGAAATAATTGTTTTTAAAAATTCACATATTGGTACTAATTAAAGCAAATATAATAATCTATTTTATTCTAAACAAATAGAAGATTACTAAACATTTTTAGCAATAAACACTGAACACCTTTTCCAATTGAGATTATGCTCCTGAAAAATACATATTTCAAGCTTTTTACACCTGGGTCCGTCCGTCCGTCCATCCATCCATCCATCCATCCATCCATCCATCCATCCATCCATCCATCCATCCATCCATCCCAGCGTTTAGGTCTATCACAATAAAAAAATTTGCTGGATGACAGATTGTCCCAGAAATGATTGTGATAAACAATAATATTGTTGTTTTGAGACAATTTTCAAGTAATATACTGATTATGCCATAATGATGCAACAAACTTTAATTTTGTAAAGAGTGATTAACACTAGAAGCTGAAGATAACAACAAAACACAACAACCAAAAACTATTAATGAAACGGAAGTAAAAACCACACACAACCAAATCCATAGATAAAATGGATTATGAGGTCCCTGGAAAAAAAAATTAATAATCAGAATTTAATTTTGAATTGAAAATTAAAACTAATTACATCTGAACATAATACTGTTTTAATTCAATAAAAATGTCATTCCTCTCCTGAAATCTGCTCATGTTTGATCTCTTTACATTTTATTCCCAGTTTAGTCAGCAGCACTCTTCTTTTGAATTCATTTGGTCCCAATACTCTGTATCATTCACACATAGGTTGTTTTCGCTC
This sequence comes from Poecilia reticulata, assembly GCF_904066995.2. NCBI lineage: Eukaryota > Metazoa > Chordata > Actinopteri > Cyprinodontiformes > Poeciliidae > Poecilia > Poecilia reticulata. The sequence goes on from NC_088831.1 coordinate 39,598,401, forward strand.
CCTAGCCCTGCAGCACTGTACTCCAGCTTCTTTAATAAATCCTTTTTTTTCTAATCAGCATTACTGTCTGCCTAGGAGTCCTGCATCTGAGTCCCCCCCTTATTACAAACTGTGACAAAACAAACCACGGCAGCCGCTAATTGGCTGCAGCAGTCAGAGTTTTTCATATATGAAAACACCTCACATGTTTACAACCCAGTGTTTCAAAGCTGAAAACAAAACCCTGATCTGTTATGTAAACGCTTGTAGCAAAAAAAAGAAAAAGAAAACATCCCATTAGATATGAAACTGTGAAAGCATTCTGAATAACGCTGTTTCTTTCAAGCATTCACTAAGCCAAAAATAATAATCAAACATAAAGCTCTTACTCATATGCACACATATCAGCATTCGTGATGGATGACAGTGTAATGCGATGCCGCTCTGTATTTTTTGGTCATACATCCAGCAAATAGTTTGCACCATGTGACAAGCAAGTCGTGCCATGGCAACAGACCCCCATTTTCATCACATTCTATCTCATTCGCCGTGGTTACACCAGCTCAGACGGAGCTGATAGGTTTGTCAGATTAAAACATTGTGTGATGTATTGGACTCTGAAGACTTTGGCAGCTCAGAAAAGATCCTGAAGAACTGCGGCTGAAACAGAAATTGATCAGACATCTTATTGTGCTTCAAGGGAATCCATCATATAAACTAAGGGCCAAACAAAGTATTTTTTCTAGAGGGTATCAGGAGAAGAGATCTTATCTTCTGGCTTTAACATGCTTTAGTTGCATGTCAGTTTTAATTCACAAAAAAGCCCCAAATTTGCAGTCCTGAATTTTATTTACATCTGTTTTCAATCATCTAATCTAATAATCTTTCAGAAATGTGTGGCTCTACTTAAAGAAATTATTCATGCTGCTAACTAACCCACATTCAGCTCACCTGCCTCAGTAAGCCCCAGACTTTTAAATTTAATCTGCATCCAAAGCAGTTTCGACTTGCATAAAAATTGACGGTGCATCACAACTGACAGCTATTTCTATCTATTTGATTCTGTGCTGTCACTTTAGTTTAAGAATTCATGTCTATCTCTTGAGATCGTCAATAGCAATTAGCAAGAAGAAAAAACTGTTAATGCTGAGTATGACCATGAGCTACACTTATCATTTGCTGTATAAAAAAGTGTAATTCATTGCTAGTTTTTCAAACCAAATTTCTTTTAATCACCAAGTTCTTTTAATCCTTTAGCAAACCTTTCATGTGATAAACTTTTCAAAACCGTTCAATAACTGTTACCTAAATAAAACCTGTATGACAACACGATGAAGGCTAACAGACCTCAAAAAGCAGCATATTAAGCACCGATCTGAAGAAATGTAAGAGCAGAGAAAAATGTTTTTCACTCGGGTCCATGTTGGTTTGGATAACTGTTTTTGCTTTATAAATTAAATCATAATTTAATTTTTTTTTTCGTAATTAATAAAGTTATCTTCAACAGACCATATAATTTGAAATTAAACTTTTATGTAAACTAAAGCATTTCACCACACTGAAGTCCATCCATCCATTTTCTTTGCACCCTTGTCCCTCAGTGGGGTCGGGAGGGTTGCTGGTGCCCATCTCCAGCTAACGTTCCGGGCAAGAGGCGGGGTCACCCTGGACAGGTCGAAAGTCTGTCGCAGGGCAACACAGAGACACACAGGACAAACAACCATGCACACACACTCACACCTAGGGGCAATTTGGAGAGGTCAATTAACCTGACAGTCATGTTTTTGGACTGTGGTAGGAAACCAGAGTACCCGGAGGAAACCCACGCATGCACAGGGAGAACATGCAAACTCCATGCATAAAGACCAGGGCCGGGAATCAAACCCAGAACCTTCTTGCTGCAAGGGAACAGCTCTACCAACTGCGCCACTGTGCAGCCCACCACACTGAAGTGTTTGCTAAATTTATTTCTATTAATTTTAAACCTCTGTCTGACAACGGTGCCCTTACTGAAATTTTTTTAGTTAGAAGCCGCTGATCTAAGTCTCCAAAGTGAGATTAAAAGTCCTAAAGCTCAGCAGGATTCGCACTTCGTTACCCTGAGCACATCCACAAAGGTAACCCTGACTCAGTGGATGAGGTCTACGAGAGCCATGCCTTGATTCTCTTATTTATTAGTGAGAAATCTGTCATTTCCAAATGTCTGATCAAAGAAAAAAATGACACCATTTCATCTGTTTTGCTTCAAAAACAAAATCCCAGTGGAAGATCAAATGGAATATGTTATAAAAGACAAACTCAAACTCTTGTTTCTTGCTAAGAAGGAGAAGAAAATGTTAAAACAACCACATAAATCTGGAGATAGTTGGTTATCAGATAGGTTATAACCCTGTCTGATATGGTCCACTCAGTGTCAATATGCAGTTTAACACTGAGCCCCTGGCTGTCTATTCAGTAAAACCTCCTGAATCACTCCTATCAAAGATTTCTGAGATGGTAAAAGAAAAATCTGTTTTTGGTTTTTCAGCCTGGATCATGCATAGAGGTACACTCGGGAATCCTCACACCTACACACAAACATGCGTTTGTTGCCTTGCCAAAAGGTAGCTGGAGATCAGAATGCAAATTGCATTTCTGTTTCTACTGTTTCAAGTGCTTGTGTCTCCAGTGGTTGATGTCATGCGCTTGTGCACCTGCTTCATTGGGGACAGAGAAGTCAAGACAAAATGTAAAACAGGGTTGTACATTTGAGGCAAGGAAAGCACTATTCTTCTCGTGTGCATCCATTCTGCCTCATTTTTCAAAATGTGCCTTTTGCAGATAAATGTTGCTTACTTGTCTGACAAACACCCACACTGTTATTCCCATATCTCACTCTGTCTGACTCTGGTTTAATCTGTCTTCCTGACAGAACTGGCTTACTCTTGGTTGTTAAAGAAGAGAAGGCTGGAATGAGTGGGTGGTGAGTACCTTGTAGGATTTTGATGAATGCTTTGAAATCGAAATGGATGTGGGTCATAAACGGAGCGAACATCTAACTCATCTACAATGCCTGCATTTAGCTCTGAGAGATCCTTGAGGAGATTCTGCAAACCAATATACTAAATATCAAGTCTAACTTATGTGTTTATGTGAATGAAATCACTTGTAAATTAAATTGGACTTCAGATGGATATTTTATAATTAGCAGTTTTCATAATGTGCTAATTTTTGAGCAAATGGACAATTTTATATTGCATTCCAAAATAAAGTGCATACATAATACACAACGCTATCCTTTTTCAAGTGTTACTTGTATGGGTGTTTTTATTTAATCATGCATATGTTTCAAAAGTGAATGTTTTTTTTATTTTACCCTGCTGCTCTTTGGAAAATAAACGGAATCAGTTCAATGTGCAGTCAAGGTATTACGATGATTCGTTTTAGTAGGAAAAAGGAAACATGTTCTTTGACTGGTCAAGTTTACTTGTTAAACTTGTAAGCAGATTTTTTATTATACTCTCCTGCCTGTGGCAGCAGTTTGGGTTTTGAGTGTCTCTCGATACCCTGAAATAAGTGTTTCTTTGCTCTGTGCCAGTAAAGAGTTGGTGCTGTTATAAAGGCAGCTTTCCAGGCTCAGAGCCGTTGCTTTGAAATAAAAAAGAAGAATGATGGCTCTACGTTTGGCTTTTTTGAGCCAGCATTGGAACCAGTTCGGTGCAAGCTCCATACCAAACTCAACTCTTCTTTCAGCTTTAATATGTAGACAACGTTCCCTCCCCCACTACTTACATTCATTTTTAAAACGTATAATTCTGCTCAAGAGTGAGATGCTGACATCAGTTTCTCCAATTGTACATTACTGCACTGCAAAACAATGACAGAGGGGGGGGAGAGAAATTACCTTGTAGAATGAAGATGGACGACTTTTCCATTCATTGTTGCATTCTCGTTCCACCCCTCGCAGACTTATCTGCTGCTATTTAGGACTTCCATCAGCTCAATATCATAGAGCTCAATAAAATATTCATGCATTAAGAGGAGAATTAGGCTCTCCGAGTCTCTTTTCCCTGAGGCCATCCCGTTCAGCACATGCAGCAATCTTCTAGCAGGTAACAAATGGCAACACGAGGAAGCCCAAGCTTGTTAAATGGATCCAATGGATGCATAGCCTTGCCATTGATCACCATGGATCTACATAGCTGTGGGGTGCATAAGGAGCTTTACTCTGTTTTGTGATCATACATAAGGCAGGAAGGTTGCTGTAGTTCAGCAGAGGGGTAATATAATGGCCTTATCTCTGAGTCATTCATAAATTTAAGTGATGCTACTTCATAAAAATGTGGCTGCAGAGCAATAAGCCAGGGCTTGGACTTTAATGTGAAACTTTCTCGGATGGAAAATCCACAGTCATAGCCCCATCCATCCATAGTCAACAAGTGGGCATAAACTTTAGATGGAGGAATGATTACTGTTGTTACCAGCTTTTCATCAGCTTTTCCATTGGTTGATGACCAAAGCCTGACTTTCTAGTTACCACTATCTGTGATGGGGTTTTTTTTTCCATCCTGTGAAATCCAGCATCTGAATTTCTCATTTTTCTGTTGATTGTTTTTGTTTGTCATGCCACCAAGCTCTGATATAGGAAGCAGACACTAATTAATTCAGACAAAAGTGAACCCTAAAATGTGCTATGTGGGTCTAAAAGTGGAAAAAATGACTAAGATTTTGCCACAATTTAAATATGTGTTTCAACTTTTATGCATTCCATAAACTATATAGTGTATTGATATTAGTAGTGTGGAATTTGCAGTGTTCTGCTGCTGATCGCCTTTGCTGTAGTGTCAACATCTCGTCATTTAGATTTTTCCCCAATATTTTGATCACTTAACCATCTGAAAAAGTAAATAAATGTTAAATTTCTAAATTATTAAAACATTGTTGAAGATAGGTAATAGTGGGTCAAACTATTATAAAGTTTTTAAAGTTATTACAGACTGTTGAGTACAAACTGACCAAAAAATAAATAAAAATGGATGGCTTATGTGTCTGATTCAGTGTGTATTTTATTTAGCTGGTTTTAAAAAGTATAATTTATGCTTCTGTATGATAATACAGAAGGCTCTTACACAATTACATCAACTACATTTACCTTACGTATTTAGTTTTGCACATTACAACAATTTAAACTAAATAGTCACAATGATATGATTTCCCTTGTGGGTTTTCTTTAAAAAGATAACTTCTGTTTCAGTCATAAATTAATCAACACCTGACTTTAATAAACAATTCCTTCTGTGTACACATAAAACCACATAGTGTGACTGGCATTAAAGACCCCAACACAATTTCAGAGTAATTTAGAAGTAGACATTTGCAGCACCTCGCGTCCTTGGCGCATCAGCGAGGAGTAAAAACAGTGAGATGCTGCTGACTGACGAAAGATGGTGCGAAGCTGCCTCGAGAGGCCGGACTATAATTACCCTGCAGATGGAGAGTTCCTGACAGCCAAGCAAATACACAGATAAAACACACTATTACTTCTGATGAAAAATGCCTGCGCAGGGTTTCCAAAAGAAACAAACAAAAAAAGCAAACAAGGAGAGATGTCGGTAACGTTCTTCCAAAATACACCATGTAAGTACAATTAGTGAAGCTTACAGAGTTATGCTTCCATCTTCCATCTAAAAGACTTTATTACTCCTTCTTTGAACGCATTAAAAGTCTGAACTGATGAGCTACTAGAGCTCGGGATTTGCATAGCACAATTTAAATGCCCAGAACATAGATCCTATGATGGATATTGCTTAAAAATAAAATGCAACATCATAAAATCCTACATCAGCCCGCAGAGGTTTTGAAGATATTTTCCCCTGCGGAGACAATCGATAGTTTATTGTTTTTGCAATGACTTATGACACTTTCAGAGGTTTCTTCTATTAGGATGCAGCAGGCAACTCATCACTCTGACAAAAATAGCCTGGCCAATTCTAAGCAACCCAAAACAATTCGCAGAACATAAACTGCACCACCAACAAGCAAAATTAGACCTCACTTTAAGTTAGGAACTCTAGTTTTTAATTTAAGCACTAATTGAAGATAAGAAACACATTTCAAGTGAGATGTTTATGTCCAGTGATGGGTAATGATTAATCAGATTAATGGTAATAAATTGATTATTGAAATAATCATCAACTAATTTAGTAATCAGTTAACTATTATATATGTGTGTTGTTGTCCGTCTACAAATTTAAATTCAAATTTATCCATTCAATTTCTGTCAAAACCACTGCAGTATTTTTGTTATACTGTCTTCTCCTGAAAATAACTCCTCCGATAAATTAAATGACCAAACGTATTATAAGTGTATGAACAATTACGGCTCCTACTGTATGCACATTTGAGCAGATTTTGAGGATGAGTAGAATGGTAAAGTCTATTTCAGCTTAATTCAAGCCAATAAAATCACTGGACTTAGGTCTGGAGTGACATTAAGTACTGCAGAAAATCAAAGGTGGACCATAAAACAAGACTTGAATTACTGAAATGGCTTCCATAGTGAGCCTGGTTCATTAACCATGTCTAAACTATGAGACAGCCGGGTTGTAAACCTGACAGCTTGCCACAAACAAGTCACATCAGAAGGTTACTGAGACGTGAAGCCTCAACAGAAATCCATCCAGCCTGAGCAGCGATGCTGAGACAGGCAAAATACCTTAACAGAGATTAAAACTGAATCCAACCATAAACAAAATATGCTTTAGATGCTGAATTCATGGGATGAACGACGTCTATTTGGTAAATTATTGTTGGCTATAGCTCCCACGTAAATGCAGACATTGTCCAGAGATATGTTCCTTTTTCACTTGAGAAAACATGGAGTCATTAAACTTTACACCAAAACTCTGAAATAATGTGACAAATCTCTACTTTAAGTGGGCCAACTTTAATCTAAAAGGACTGAAAACAACCAGAATATTACACAACTGACACATATGTTTTTATGTCAACGTGTTTCAGCTCCATTACTTTTGTTTCACCCTGATGTCCCACTGACAACAGAGTGTGTGTAATACACCATGTATGAACACATGGGATCCCCTGAACATCAGTGGCATTTACAGGACGACACAGGTGTGTATTCACTCGCATGAATACTCCTTCAAAGGCTTCACATGTAAAACAGATGCATCCGAAAGGTTGTGGTAAAACATAATAATGGTTAAAAAAAAAAATTGCAAATCATAAAACCACAGATATCAAAGCTCAATTAAAATACAATATGGATAAAAACGGAAGAGAACATGTATACCTTTAAAAGTAAAGATGAAATACAATTCAAAATTAGTCATCGCATTTACAAAGAGTGGCCTTAAATAGATTTAAGACAAAACATCTACGCAAGCATGGAACCACTTTTTAATTCCAAGAATATAGAGACATGATATACAAATATGATGCAAAGATGGATTCAGATTTAACTGTTTACATGCTACCCCTCGTTAGTTTCTAATAAGCACCAAAAAGCTGCAGCAAAATTAATTTTATCTTGAATGGTTTTGGATATAAAAGTCCAGATGAAACGTATTACATATTAGATGTGATATTCAGTTTTGATTTTTTGTTTTAAATGACTAAATTGTCTTACTTCTTTCACAGTCACCTGAAATCAACTACAGAGATCACATAGGTATTAAAGGTTTTCTCACGCCTAATCTTTACATCTCAGGAATAAAATGTGCCTACAGGAACCAGATAATCGGTCTAACAAAGATAAACAAAAACAAAGAGGCAAAGCTGCGATCCAGTTAAATCTCTAAACATAGTAATGATAATGAGGCGAATACATGTTTGAGTTTGAGGGAATCATTACACCAATGATTTATAATGCTGACATTTACTTTAACCTCAGAATAATTTTATAAATGGCTTCCACAACAGAGGAATGGATTCCAACACGAATCTTTGCACAGAAACAAAGCAAATCCCCCACAGACCCCTCATTTACCCCAGAACAGCTCTGGAATAATAATATCTCAGCAGCAAGGGCCGAGACAGAGTGCTTTTAATGACGAGAGCCTCTATAAGACACTAAACCCCTAATTGGTATTAGTCTTTAATTTCCTGTTTACTGTATTGCTTTCAGATGTATGTATTTATATCGTCATCTTTCATCAGTCATCGTTGCCTCTGTGTGCGTAATTGGTTCGTCGCCTCTTGGTGTTGGGGAGAAGGGAGGAAAGATGTGACTGAAGCATCTGGTGTGAGAATCTAAGAATGCTGAGGACAGCCTCACTGCATCAGAGCATCAGAGAGAGCATGAATACCCGCAAAGCCATTCATTGCCACACTGCGCTGAGCTAGAGAAATGCAGCATATTTCAGATCTGCAAGACAGACACTGATAACATGACGTGGATCTAACAAGTGCAAGACATTTAAACAAGACCCCAGATCCGTCAATAAAGAGTTACAATGATGCTTGGATTTGATCGCTGCAAACGCTGTACTTCTAATTTTCACACTAGAAATTTGTAGAATTAGAAAATGTTTTATTTTTTTTACTTAGACAAAATATTCCAACAGATAGGATTACATTTATTTATAAAATGTTATAAATATGTCTACTAAATTACATATGTTTAAATTAACAGAATATCTTAACCATGTAATTGAGAATAAGTCGGATACCGACTCTTATTTCAATAAATAACTTATATAACATCCAAATAAAAAAACTGAATAATGTTGTAACTTTGGTTAATTTTGATTTCTAATGTCCTTTTCCCACAAGATTAGGACCTACGATCTCCACAACCTTAACTGTGCAAATGTGAGAGAATTTTGGCAAAACATAATAACCATATGAAAGCGATTCTGACCCTATCAAACTTGTAAAACTCAGCAGAATCAGTGATTCTCAATCCTAGTCTCATGTCCTTTATCAATCACATAATATTTAAATGATACACAAGATTTACCCATTCAGGATGCAATCAAGTGTTACAGAAGCCTGTTAGTCAGCCATTCATTACAGTCAGATTTATGGCAGCAGGGAAGCTGAAACATACAGGGAAGTAAGAACTGAGAACCTGAGAACCAGTGAACTAAAGGCTTTTCCCTGCAGCTGTCTTGATAACCTATCATAATGACATTACCTTGTTATTTGCACCAGGATGTTCTCTCGCACTCCAGATTGAGCAATTGATCTTGGCTGAATAATTGAACTTTAGGATAAAATGACCCTCCAGTTTAACAATTCATTTAATTCCTCTAGAATTTTCTAAGGAGAGTTCAGGAACCTGGCAAAACATATGTTCTGCAAATGCAGTGACACTTTCTTTGGCATTTTGAAGCATTTATGTTGGCCTTACTGAAACTGCATCGTTGTATTAGGATAGAAATCATGAAGCTAGAAAGTACAACTAGAAATCTCAGTGGAAGAAAAACTTTATATCTGTGTTGAAAACCCACTTAATTAAAATGTTTTCTTTTAGACCCTCAGCTCACTGATCTGACTGGTTAAGCCAACTAATTAAGCCATATTGACATTAAGAAATGGCTAACTTAGTTTTTAATAAGCGGAGGGAGGGATTTTTTTAAATTAAGAGTATATTGGGTGCAGAGTTCAGTGGCTGTCATGAATAAAATAACTGCACATATATATATATTAGACAACATAATATAGTCTAATATGTCAAGTGAAAATTGCTCTAGACCTGACCATAAACAACCCATGAGAAATATGATGTCTTTGAACAGTTAGGTAAAGTTTGCTGTTGCATTTAAAACCCATTTTACATGTTAATAAGACTTTAACACTGACATTCAAGAATTGGCTACTCAATATGAATCAACCTTGATGTTGGTTAGTAGATACAGGGAAGCTTTAAGGTTCATAATGGATATAATGCCCTCTCATCATTCAATTCAATTTATTTTATTTTTTTGTCTCAAGGCACTGTACAAAGAAATGAATGCAGTCGAATCATACAAACAGATTATAACTATGCTTGTGAGTCTCTTTTATTTAGGTTTTTTTTTATGCTTTTTTTTAACTGAGAGAAATATTTTTGACCCAATAGGAACCGAAATTATTTGCAACAGTTTGCTAAAGTGCAAGGCTAACATCTTTGTTGGGAAAGAACGTTGATATTTCAGTTTATGATGTATTTTCATGCAGTTAGTTGTGTACGGTAAAAACTTATAAAAGGTGTTTTCCTGCTATGTAACCTCAATATTTTGCTTTGAACTTCTTAAAATTTTATGACTGTTTTCTACATTCTTACAAGCAACATTATTGAAAAGTGTGCAGAACTCTTGTGTTATTATAAAGGGACCAGATTTATTCACAAAATAATGTGTGCAACCATTTGCAACAGGTGCACATGACATTTTTTTTTATTTCTATAAACATTGCCTTGAGAGCATTGCTATGCTTCAATGTAATGCGACTGAAGACGCAAAGTTAAGATCATTTATTTTTTACCTCACTGAGACTGAAGGATGTGCAGCACAGCTAACACGTCAGTTGCCCCACTCTTTTCCTGAGAAGTCAAAGTACCCTTGTCCCCATTCTGTCAGTCTTAAGATGCTACACAGTGAAGCACTATGTCTTGGATGCCAGTGAGACTCACACAGACTCCCTACAATTCGTCATTTAATTGCTGATAAACGATAAATACAGTCTCAGCACACGCTGTCAAATCGTGAGCTTGTTAAAAAGATCATTCTCCGGCTCACCACACAATACACAAACGACACAAAGAATGGAGCGGCTTACATTTAACACGATTAAATTCATCGAGACAGCCAGTCTGCTCACTTGAGCATTGTTTAAGTTGAGATGGCTGAAGAATGTCGACCATCCAAGGAATCACAAGGCTTCTACTTGGGAGCATAATGGAGCTGGGAAGAATAAGAAAAGCTGTGTGCAGAACAGCTAGCCTTTCTATGATTTAACCAGCTTAAGGTTTGTATGGGTTCAACTCATGTCAAGAAAGTAGACATTAATTGGGAAATTACATGGCGCAAAGTCAAAGGTCATTTGATAATAGCAATTGAGACGTCTGTTATCGTAATAATAGACTTCTCTTCCAGCAGTTGCAGCTGGAAATGGACCGGAAGCTCAAATTACATCTGAGCTTAACAGTGATAATCAAAGGAAAACTGCTGGTTTGGCTGCTTTTCTCTAATGATATGCAACTGCCTTGGCTGTGGCCACCTAGCCAGGCATAATATAAATCTCACATCAAATATAAATAGTGCAGAAGTGCAAATAGAGCTAATTTACACCTCTCCACCACCAACAGATATGAACAGAGAGGGAGGGTTTATTTACAGTCTTGTCAACACACACATTTTCTAAGATTTTTAGCCTGATGTAAAACTATTCCCCAATAAATCGCCGTAACATATATCATCAGGGACAAAGACATTTATGCAAACATCTCACTTGTGTATTTACAAGCCCGTTGAATATGCACGCTTCTTAACACTCCATTTGTTGAACCAACTACTGTTTATCCTGATCAGTTCAATTTTTCCTGGCAATTTCACACTTTGTATGCTTCTGATGTATGCAAAAGCACGCTGAAGAAGACTGCATGAAAAACAGCTTCATAAACAGGATGCTGTATCTGTTTAGGTGGCAAAAAAGGAGTTTGCCACATAATGATTGCCTGGCCCAATCAATAACTTCAAATCTGACTGTTTTAACTCAAAAGAAATTGCAAAAAAAAAAAGAAACAGTCAATTAAAAATATATATATTTTGTGACTAGACCACTTTCCACAGGACTTCTTGTGACTTTCTTAGAAAATTGATTGCTGTCTAGATGATAGTCTTCCACCTGCGCTGTAGATTTCTGCAGCTTCTCCAGAATTAGCATAAGCATTAATTATTCCTTAGATGTTTTTTTTTTCTTATCAAGAATTTCACAGCTAAATGTTTAGTAACAGTAAAGAAGGCTTCAGATGAGTGCAAGTACTGTCTTCATCCCTAAAAGTTAAGTTAGTTCACATAATCAAATGTACACATTGTTCAGCTCTGGCAAGAGGTTGGTGTGAATTCATCATCACGCATAACTGTCTTGCGACAATAAGGGCAGCAAAAAAGACGGACATCAGAAAACTGCAAACGTTCATTTCTTTGATGAATCTTCCTCACAGTTATTTCCAAGAAAATTGTTAAATAAATAGGAAGATCAAAATGATCCCCAGGAGAAACTTGTTTCAACAATCGAGGAACAATTTTATGATGATCTCTGTGTTTCATGGCATTGTGGGTCAAATATGAGAACATTCTTAGTCTAGAGTCTGCCAAAATCTTAACCTCACTGAAAACCTTTGGTGTGTTTTTTTCTGAGCTGATGTCAGGAAATGGTGATGATTACATCCAAAACAAGAGGGAGTTGTGTAAATGCTAAAAAAAAAAGAAAAGACACTGCATGTGTAGCCTCTTCCTATGAACTTAAAAATATGTCTGTTTGTTCCTTAGTGATTGAAATGGGAAGAAATGTACTTCAGGCTAACAAAACAAGGCTAAATATATAAACTACGACTGGAACTATTGAATACAAGACCAGATTTTTCTCCCTGCTGGCAGCTTGGTATTAAAAAAGCAGACTGCAAATATTGGGTGAAGAAAAAACAACGGAATAAATAAATTATTTCTGTTTTCTTGCAAGGAAAAAACAAAGGCAGACATGTTTTTCTCTCTTTTTTTTTTTGGTTTGGAGGGGGCCAAGAAATGGAACACAGTGCAAGGAATCTGAAGACGGAGGAGGTCTAGGTGGAGAAGTAGGTGTGGACGAGGGACTGAGGGAGTAAACTGCAGAGAGGCAGAACTGGAGCAGGATGCAAAGGGAGGAGAGAGACTGTTTCTGCAGTGACTGCCCGGATATGATGAATGGCTTGCAGACAGAAGACAGATACTGTACAACAACTGAAATGCAAACATCTTGTTTGTGTACACGTTGCCCTGCTGTGATTCGTCACAAGTTTTCTCTGCACCTTCATGAATGCAGCAAATGAGAAACAAGACAACTTTAATGATTCTGGCTGAATTCTGATATGCAGATTATGCTGCGGTATTTTTATTAAGCTGTAAAAGCCACAACAGGAAGAATATTAATTCTGTAACCTGGCAGAGTTAGATCTTCTCTTAGTAAGCACCAACCTAAAGCAAGAAGTGCTAGGACTCACATTTTGTTTTAATAAGTCGTAATAAACCCACAAAAAACTCAAAACATGAGGTAGTTATCAAGTATTTCCTGTAAGTTTATGCAACATGAAGACATGCATGCTGTGTAACAGAACATTAAAAAAAAAGAGTGTTTTTCAATACGTAGTGGCACCAGCGTGGTGAATGCAGACTGAAATCTAAAGGGCATCTCACTTGTGTGATTCTTTTTGGACAACAGTGGAGCTCTTTCAGATTCAGTTCTGGCTTTGGTCTTATGATCCAACTAAATGTTCCTGAGGGGCAACACTTTTTACGCTTCAATTCATTTCCCCTTGCATTCAGCTATCAATGACCTTTCTGATCTCTGCAGCAAGTTTTTTATGCAAATAAGAGGCTAAGTTTTAATGATAAGACATGAGATTAAAGATGAAGAAGCTGCAAATGAATTACCGAAACGACTCAGATAGGCTTTTAATTTCTCTGCTTCACATCCCAAGTTCAGCTTGATTTAAATCAGACTTGTGCAGTTTTATTTTTCATTTATGAAAGAACTTACAATTTTTTAGTTATCCACCAAATTGCAATGTGTGTAACCTCTAATGTGCACACTGGGGAAATTAAAAAGTAGATTTTCTGAAAAATCTAAAGAGTTTAGATGAAATGGGAACTGTTGTTGGCTAAATTTAGGTTGAAAATGTGGAAATAGTTTAGATATACAATGGAATTTGCCTAAAATAAAGTATAGTTTTATCCTTTGGCATGTACTCTTAGTGCATGAAGTAACACTGACAACCACAGATTATCACTTAAAAGCATTCTTTCTGCATTTTAAGCCAAACAAAGCTTTGACTCTTTTCATCTTAGCACATGTAACCATGCCAGTTATTGTGTGACAGTTGCATTACGCAGCTTATTCGTCACAGGTCCTGTCGTAACCCAGTCTATAAAGTTGTGCCACGCAGATATTTTTAAAAAACATGGTTTATTTATAACGATCTAGAGGCTTTTATTTTATGTATCTGGGTTAAACTTGTAATTGCATCCTTGCTGCACAGACGGGAAGAACGAGGCATTTAATGAAGGACGAGAAGCAGAAAAAAGAATCAGAGGATAGAAATCTGCATTCCTTCGCTTTTATCACTTTCATCCTTGTTTACGTTCTGGAAACTTCTTCACTGCAGCAGATATTCCTGTTCACTTCTTTGCCACTCCCTCCAGTTTCGCTGTCTCTTTCCTTTTATCCTCCTTTCTGTCCCCTTTTCTTGCTGTGTGCTTTTTGCTTCTCGCCAACATCCCCCATTCCTTCCTCTCCCTTAACACACGATCTTCTCCCTGCTCAAACAACAAATCGTTGCTGGCAACGATGGCGATGGATCAAGTGACAGCCTGTTAGTCTGCAGACCTATAGCCCGCTCCTCTTAAGTCCTCAATGTGAAAATCTATGCTGGTGGAGTGCAGTTCATCCACAGCTCTGAATATGGAACAGCGTTCCCAGTGTCTGCTTACCAAGCATATTACAGATGCTTCCTTGCAAGTAAACATAAATACAAGCACACCTTGCATTATCACTCTGAAACAACACCCCAAAACTGAGCCAATGATCTAAGATGTGAGGAATTTTTTTTTTATGTAGGTCATTGCAGAACTAAAGTGCCCATGCTCCTGAGCAATAACACAAATTATCAGAAAATATGTAGTACAGTCGTCTGTGTTTCAAATATCTATTTTTTTAGTTGTATTTGAAATATATAAAATCCTACATTTATTTTGTGCAATTTGGGAATCAAAGAAAGCAAAATTTCTCCATTCTGATTGGTTGGAAGGAAACGTATGTCTTGCTCTCTGATCTGATAAGAAAAAAATCAAGTAAGATTTTCATAATGTATAGTTTATCCAACAATGTTAAACTCTAAAACTTCTCTAGTTTATTTTTCATAAATATAAAAAATAATGGTTCCCATCATAAATAAACTTTCAATACTTTCAAATACTATGAGGATTTTCAGAGAAAAGCTCAAACAGCACTGACAATAACCAAATTTCTTCTTGTTATACAGTCAAAATGGTAAACACACTGTTCTAGGCAGTTACAGAATAACTTTTCCATGCATTATTTCTTTCCTTATTTCCTGTTACTTCTTATCTACCTTATCTGGACATCCCACAAAATGCTTTTAACTAGCCAAAATGCTGCAGCAAGTGCTCTACAAGAATTAATTGTATAAGTTTTGATGTAACTTAAATATTTTTCCTTAGATGTATGGGTTTTAATACCAAAACTTACTGTTCCATATATTCCCAGTAGTACTCTTTGATTTCAGACTGCAGTGTCGTTCAGTGAGTTTCTAAAATCAGATCCTTCAAGTACACTGTTGCTAATCCAGATCCCAATAAGCCACAGGTCTAATTCTACTGACATGCCCAGCTAAATGACAGGCATTGACCTAATCTATTCTCTCATAACTATTGATGTAGTGATGAACTGATATTTCAAAAAACTTTGCCTTTACATCTGTCTCTTGGTAGGTGTAGTTTCTCAGTTTTTCTGTCTTGTCTCCTAGAACCAAGTCAATAAGGTTTGATTCTGAGTTGTTCTGCTCAAGGTCTCTTCTTGTTCAGCAGGATCTTTTCCCTCCCACGGCTGCTTGCTGCTCTAAGAAGGCAATGCTTTTTCCAAACCAATTTGTTTTGTTAATGCTGATGTGCTTAACTGAACTTACATTCACTGGTCTCTTTCTCTATTCTCCTTCTTAAGAAAGTCACTTGTTAACACAAAAAGGGAATCATTCAACCACGTGGAAGCAACTCAGAGCATTTATACATCTAGACTTAGTGAAGACAATCGGTAGATCTCTAAGCTCAGACTCAGAACGAGGAAGAAAAGAGATTTCTTCCTCACGACTGTTTATCCCAGATAGGCTGGTGTGAGTTTTTCAGACACTGCTGATCTTCTGGGATTTTTCGAACACAACCATCTCTGTCAGTTACAGAGAATGATCTGACAAAGGTAAAATGAGCAGCCTTTGTGTGAACAAAAATGCATTGTTGATATCAAAGGTCGAAGAACGTTGCACAGACTGATTCAAGACGATAGAAAAGCATTTGCTCAAACAACCAAGGCAAGCAAAATATCTTGCCTAATTCTTGACAGATAGGGTCAGGAAACTGAGTCTGTTCACACAGGCTCTCCAAAATAGTAGAGAAACTGATGGGTTGCAACATTCATATGGTATAGGATCAGAATTAGAATTAGAATTAGAATGTAACATAAAAACCATTAAAGAATGGGGTTATTCTGTCTTATAACAGCAGTTTAAGTTTATTGGTTTGAGCTGCCAAGAAACCTTGCCTCCATTAATCCAAAGAGCGTTGATTAATACAGCAGTGTAACCAAGTATTGTTGCTGACTATGTCCACTCCTTTAAAACCAAAGTTTAAACATTTTCTGATGGTTACTTCCACCAATAAGACAAGACAATGAGTTCAGTGCAGCTTGATGGTCTCGGTAGTCACCAGATTTCAATCAAGTGGAGCACCGTTAGGGTGTGGTGGAATTGGGGATTCATATCTCATATCTTAATATCTTAGAGGCTGATGCGTGCCAATATCAACCAAAATCTTTACAGAATATTTCAAACACCTTTTTAAATCAACAATTTAAGTCAATTGTGAAGACAAAAAGAGGTCAAACAATTTTCTTATTAGAAGGTGTACTAAATAAACATGTTGGGCTTATTTTAAATGGTGAAGTCTACATGTCGTCACTTGACACAACTATTACATTTCTGAAGTGAAATATATTCCCCATAAGACATTTCCCAGTTCTACCCCTGTGAAAAACCACAACACAGCTCTTAACAAGATGTATGTTGAGTCCCAGCCTGAGCCCGAGATAAGCTTTAACAAACTTGTACCACTTTTACAGGTGAACCACAAAGGACAGCTCGTTCACAAAGGTCGCAAGCTAACACAGAGCAGCCATTCATGACCGAGACACTCAACACATCCGAAAGTGGAGCAGAGGAGGACCGGCTTGACCCCGCCTCCCTTCTGAATTCTTAAAATCCTGCTAAAGGTTACAGAGCAGCTGAGAGTCTGCAGGTTTCCTCTGAGGCAGACAGAAAAGAGAGAGGAAGAGAGAGAATCATAAAAAAAGACTGGCAAAAACAGAATCGTAAATATAAGGAGACCGTGACACTTAACCTGCTTTTATTAAAACCTGTCTACTTGAGGCAAAGAGGATAAGATGTACATATCACATAGGACAGCTTATGGGAATCAATTTTTAGTTTTTTGAATGTGAGCTTACTGAAACGCAGGAGGGAAGAAGGAGAAAACACATGGGAAAACAGGCAAGAAAGTTGAAAATGGGGAAATAATTAAAAAGGATGGAAAGATGGAAGATGGAGAGACTCAAAGGCAAAAGGAAACTGGGGCAGAAGCAGGAGGAAACAGAATGCTGGTGTTCTTTAAAGTTGAGCCATCACTAAGTCCCTGATGCCGCGTGCCAGGACTCATCCTGCCCTGTCCTGCCTCGTCCTCTGGTGTAATGGTACCTTTCAGCGCTTCTCTCCTCCTTTACATCCATCTGTCTCTCACTCTGCCAGCTCCCACATTCTTCTTTCCCTCTGTTCTGCACATGAACAGCGTCTCTTCAACTCCATGCAGTGTGGCAACAGAACAAGAAAGAGTGGGATTAATATTTTACTTGACTCACTCGATGCCCCGTCTCGTCCTTTCAGCTCTGCAGTTGTGACTCGTTGAGGGCATATTTACACCTCCATTCATTCTCTTTCTCTGTTTTCCTGTCTGCTTCCTTTTCATGTCCTTCTAAGGTCTGTCTGTCTGCATCAGTGTCTTTGGAAAGAGCTCTCCTTGGGGTTTTGATCATGTTGCCAAGCACCATCTCATACACGACTTATTTAGGCAGAAAAATAACAATAATGCAACCATTTGTACCCACCTTGGAACTAAATGTGAATATCTGAAACATTAAAGAAATGTTCGATGATCTAGCCATTGCCTACTATAAGGAATAAATATGAGTCTATACGGAGCAAGACCTCACCATATTTCCCTGATGACCAGAAAACCCATTGAAATTTGAAAATGATCTTGTCATTTCAAAGACTGAAGTGTTTTTCTGAGAAACTCATGGTAATCCTCAGGTTTAATTAGTGCTGTTAAGTGTTTGTTCCTTTGTAATCATATAGTTCCTTTTTTAAGTAGTAATATGTAATATGTAGTTTGTATTGTTTTGACAAGAAATTTTTAATTCTAAGGAATATAAAGAAATCTCCTTAAGTTTGTTAAAATTTGGAAACTGTTCAATTTATAAACATTAATTCAGCCTGATGCAGTTTAAACTTCTTTAAAAGTAATGTGAGTTAACCTGCAGACCACAGTCTTTAGTTTACACGTGCAAACACAGCTTAGGTCCATTGAGAGCCACATAAATTTGCACAAGCAAACAACCTAGAGCTAAAAAAATTAAATAAATACTGTTCAAAGGAGGAACTTGGATAATTGCATGTGTTTCAGAAGCTTATAAATTCTGTATTTATTCCTGTAAAAAAAAACTTGTATAATTTCTCATTGTCTGAGTCAAGGTTCTGCCTTTCAACAGCACCTCTGAGTAGTTTTGCAAGTGTTATTTCATGTCTTATGCATCCTTATTCATAGAACATTCTCTTATTTAAAACTATCCCAGATACAGACTTTCTCTTTCACTTAAAATATTCAAATAAAGGCAGTGTTGGGCTGAATCAGCCAATAGTGAATCTAAGAAGAATTTTAATGTTGTTTTGTTAAATGTACCCAGATTTAAAATCTATTTAAAATCGGGCACCCTCTCAGTCTCACCCTTCTCTTAGATTCAGATCCTCTATTTCCTCTTATGTCTTGTCATGATTCTTACCCATGACTACAAAGTTGCATTTCTTTCCTTGTGCTCTGGACATCACAAGGCAACTGAATATGTTGAAATTACTGCTGCATCCTGTCACAACATCCATATGATCAATGAGTTACTGTGCAATATATGCAGAGCAAAAAATCTCCTAAAGCAAAACTCAGCTCTGTGTGGAAGAATATGAGGAAGAGACACAAAACAATCTATATGCACAATAGATTAAAGACTCGGTAGGGTTAGTGAGATATTTTTCAAGTATCAAACAATTCTTTGATCAGATCAAATTACAATTAAAAGTAGAACTGAAAAGGGAAAAAGAAAGAACTCACTGTAACCTTTTTTTGTGGTAGGAAAATCTTGATTTGTTTTCAGGCTGTCGTTTAACATTTTGCTTAAAGTTTCAGTTTCCTCCAGCAGAACTGCCTGAGACAGAACTGAGCTAACGTTTTTCTTTCTACTGTTTTGTAACAAACGTGTGAAATTTTATCTCATGTTTTCCGCCTTGGCATATATCAGCTTAAAGATGGATAAAATTCATTAATTTAGTATTTTGTCAACAGCTGACTTTCATTGCATCAATGCGACAAAAAGTACATGCTCTTTGCTGTCATACGCTCTTATAACACACACACACATATACACACACACACCATCTTACACTGGTGTTGTACTCAAGACCAAAACAAAGCAAGATTTTACAAAAGACGAGACTAAATCTAACTCAAAACCAAACCAATGAGAGGTCATTTTGGAAACAATTGTTATAATTGTAATAACATTGTTGCTGCAAATGTTTGAAGAAAATATTCCTTGGACAACTCATAAGCAAGCTAATAATCAGAGGGCTTCAGACAAACTGGTTGCATTAAACTTTTTCAGTTCTCTGCCAGAACATTTAGATGAACCCAAATTTATATCCAGACCCAACTACCTGAAACTGGTCTATCAAATCAAACAAGAAATGTTTCAATATCTGACTAGGATAATTTGAGTAAACAGAGTTTTTCAAATGATTATTATTTTTTTAAAGAAAAACATTATCCAAACCAATCTGGTATTATGGTAAAAAAGTGTTTGCTCCATTCATCCATATTGCTGTGGACAGGTTTTGACCCATTGCTTAATTCAGCCACACTGAAGTATTTTTAAGAATAAACAGACTGTTTGAGGTCATATAACAGCTTTTCAGTTTAATTCTGTCCTTTGACTACGCCATCAGGTTGGTTTGGATAGCTTTTTTTGTCTTTATGCATCAAATAAACATTTGAAAACTACTGTTATTCAGGCTTCCTATCTCTGGAAGCCTGAGATAAGCTTTTTGGGTTGACCCAAAAATAATAAAAATTTTAAAGGGTCAAATACTTTTTCATCCAAAAGTAACCTAAATGCTCTAATTACAACATACCAAAGCATATCCTACTTTAAAACGATATAGAAAGCTGTTTTGCAGCAAAAAAACACATTTGGATAAAACAATCTTATCAAATGGGAATTGGGAAATCATCTGCTCCTTAAAAAGTAATTACTGCTGAACATAAATATCCAGCAGAGTCACTTTATGGCTCTGTATGTGCTCTTACTAGAGGTTTAAATAACGTTTGTTTTAAATGCTTACTGAAAGCTGCCACAGCCAGGATAAGTGTGACCACAATGGAGACCCAGGAGACCCAGAGAGCTTTCTTCCTGTAGTTCTGAGCCTCGTGGGGCTTCAGGCGCATGCTGCTCTCAAGAAGACCTGCAAAGAGGAAACATACACAAACAATGTCTTTCTTCTTGTGTATGTTCAGGAGAGTCATTATGATTTTCTGTGTCACTTTGTGATCATATCAGGCACCCTCAGGAAGCGTAAGAAATGATTCAATCTATCCATCTCCTTTGTACAAAGAAAAATGTTTGTTTATGAGGGGTTGGAAGGGGGTTATCTTAAAAAATGTTCATTTGATTGACTCAGTTTGATTGATGTGCTACTGTAAATCAGAAAATCAGAGTTGAGTTTGGCCAGCTCAGGTAGCTGAAGTAAGATCGATCCTGCAAAATGACAGTGGCCAAAAACACACCAGTAAATCCAGCATGAAAAATTCACCGGTCAACATTTCCTCAGACTGGTAGATGACCACAAGAAGCGTCTCAGTTGAGTTATTTTGTTCCAAAGTGGATAATGGTAGCAATTTGGAGATAACCTTTTCCTAAAACAGAACATTCATTTATGTTGATATTCTTTGTTTTCTTTCCCAGCAATGAATTGGTGAAAATAAAAATTGGACATCAACTTTTGAACATTTCCTTTGGAAGAACTTGATACATTGTGGGGTGTCCCCATAAAATATTCATGACTGCACATATGGTTCTCAAATGGTTTTCCTAATATCGGTAGTACTTAGTCAACCCAAGGGGATCCCATACATGAAGCCCTTTTTGTTCCCAGGCCCACTTAGTATCAAAATTCACAGTCTTTTATCAGAAAAACCTTAGTTAAACAGCCTACCAGAGTAAACCGAGATTTCACTAAGGCAGAATAATTTTCAAAAATAATTTGGATGAATTTTCTAATCGCTTTGTCCACCTATTGTGTTTGAGAAAGGTCCTTGCCTGAAGTCACAGACTAAATAGCCCAGATTTCTAACAGCCAGCAGCTCCGTGTCATGAAATGTGAGGATGGCTCTGCAGAGTCATGAATTATTCAAGAGCTTGAACTTTTACATCCAGGAGATTTTAATGCTGTTGGCCATCATCGTATCCTGAAATTTGTATCGCACATTGTTAGTGAAACCACGAAACCAGGACAAAACCAGTCAGATGAGTGTCGAGCGACGAATTTAAAACAAAACATCTCAATATGTGCCTTCCTTGAGTTAGAAAGTTACAGTACACAGGATGGCTTGCAAGTAATGTAACATCTAAATAATATTGAGAGAAATGAAATAGAATTTGTCTTGTTATAAAAATATTGATGAATAAGCATCTTCCTCGAGATGAAGTCAATCAAAAAGCACTGGAAGAACCTTAACCCCCAACAGCAGGAAAACCTGCATCCAGAATCTCCATGGCAACCAGCAGTTGAACCAGCCGATGGATGTGGGCTGTCCTGACCACTTTGATTACTGTTTTTCTGTGTGACGGCTCTGATGCAACATCTCAAAGCACACCACCTTCATAAAACCTAACTTGATCTGCCAGCTGCCTGCTCAATAGCTGCTCATTCATGTTTCTTTTAATG
This sequence comes from Poecilia reticulata, assembly GCF_904066995.2. NCBI lineage: Eukaryota > Metazoa > Chordata > Actinopteri > Cyprinodontiformes > Poeciliidae > Poecilia > Poecilia reticulata. The sequence continues at coordinate 39,620,671 of NC_088831.1, forward strand.
AAAACTGTCTGTTACTATCCACACATTATTGCATTTTATCCTAATTTTCACTGAAAACTGAATCGTCCCTGTGGAGTATCTCATGGTGTCAAAAGCTAACAATTTCTTACCCTGTATGTTTTATTAAACTTTTTTTTTTTATAAAGACGATACATATGTGCTCTGCATCATTGTTTATCATTCAGAAAGAAAATTGTGTTTTCTGAACAAAAGAAAACGAGCTGCATCATAAAAACTGTTGGAGCACATAGGAAAAAAATAGCAATTAAATATAATAAAACCTATAACTTCTGATTCTTTTTATTATATGCGTCATTGTTGTTTTTTTAGCTCCACAGGAAAAAATACCTTCAACTGAGTGAAATGCATAGACAAAAACCATAACAAATGTGGTCTGTATATTGTTAGTCAAATTATAGGGAGAGTTGAACGACAAGTCAGAGATTTTAGTATGTTGGTGATTGTTCTCTGAGACAACAACTTGACCAGTAAATCATACAAACAGCCACTTTTTGTTTGGCTCTCAGGGGTCTTGAATTTTTTTCTTGACGGAAATTAAGCACCTTTAATTTTTTGTGTATTTTGATGAAAAAGTGAAAAAGAAGATGGATGAATGGATGAACAGACAGATGTATAGTCAAAAAGACTGGATTTAAAAAAAAATATAAAATATAAAATCAAATCTATAAAAATGGACCGTCTAGTTTTTACTGTCCTCTCTTTGACCTCGACCATTTACTGAAGCTCTACTACATCTAATTCCTATGAAGATTTTAAAAATCCAAAGAAAAAAAAAAGAATCACATGCCTCCAAAAGGGATCTTAGATCTGCTCTGATCTGGTGGCCCCTGGCAGATTAAGTAGTAAAGGGTTGTTTACACGGAGAAATATCAGAGGTGAGGCTTAGATTAGAGAAAAAAAATATTTCATTTTATAAAATACAGATTTTACAGCTGCTTAGTCTGCAGGACAAAAAAGTAGTAATTGCAAAAACACCACTGATATCTGAAAAAGCCATTTAAGGCCTGCAAGTTTCGTTGAAAAACCAACCTGGTTGCTTGGATTATGTATTTTGGGAAAACAGAAAAATTACAAGAGACTCTCATCAGTATGACGGCACTCAAATGATCTAACATTGCCTAAAGCTATGTTTTGGTTTGTTAGATGTAAGAATGGAGGCATTTTATATAAAACTGTTGAGTCATGTTACAGTATTTGAACATGTTATTTTCCAGACAAAGAAAATAGCACTTTTTTATCAAATACATTTAAGTTATACTTCCAATAAAGATGCTGAATACCTTAAATACTGACTTTATAACCAACCATTTGATCTAGACCATTTGTAACACCCAACCTCTTTAACTTGTATAGACAGGATATAATAAATGTTATTTTTGAAATATTAAAGACTATTTTGGTGATAGACTCCACAAGGAAGCTACAAGATTCATTGAAAAGATATAAACTTGGTAAAATTTAAACTGTCCAACCTCAGCGTGTGTGTGCGTGGGTGTGTATGTGTTAGAGAGGGGAAGTGAGAATCACTCTGCTCACATGATTCCTGGCTGGGAGAACAGACAGAAGGCATGTGTTCGACATCTCTTCACAACCCACATCTCTCTGTGACTCATGCACAGGTTTCTGCACACTCTTCTGAGCGAAAGTGTGTGTATGTGTGTGTGTGTTGGCATTTTGTCTTTGTCACACCTTTACCCAAAATAAAAGAACATCATGGTGAATTAATTTCACTGAGACATGAGTAATTAAAAAAACTCCAAAGAAGCATGCAACATTATTTACACTTCTGCAAAAATAAGAAAACTAATCAAAACCTTGATTAAAATCAATCTACCATGAATAGGTGGAACACTCAATCAGATTTTATTAACTGAATTTGCCATATTTATGTCAGAGGAATTTCTCAACATTTTTATGCTAAATTGTCTTTATTGCAATGACTTGCAAAAACAATTGTTATTATAGTCAAATTTTTCACAAACTATGCCATTTTAGTGGGATAGGCCAACTAAAGTAGTGCATTATCATGAAAATGAAGAAAATTAGATAGTCTTACATGTTTAAAAAAAATTCTCATCTGCCCTGTTTAATCAATTTTAATTGAACTCAAGTTCATTTGTCTAGAAAGTCTGGGTTGCTTACAGAGGTGTGAATGGATAATCAAACTCTGAGGTGGACTCTGGTTCACCTAAAAAGATCTAGGTTCGGTTCAAGTGAGCTCTGGCATGGTACGAATGAACATGTGAATTCAAGCAGACCGGAGACGGCTCCAGAAGCAGGAAGTGGACTATAACGCAGGGCATTCTGGGTAAGCACAACCAAAGCAAAACTTTGAGTCCAGTTCAAAAGAAAGAAATGGGTCATCATGGTCTTTTACCAAAGACAAAAGAGAAATCCTACAACCACTAATATCTAACAGTACTCCATTGTTGTTACCATTTTGTGAAGAAAGAAGTTGTGCTCATGTCTCCTTTTCCTTCTATAGTTCCTGGTGCAGCGCCACCACAGGAAAGGAGGTGAACAGGTTTTTCAACAAGTCTGGATCATATGACAAATGCAGAGTGAAAGCAAACCGCTCCTGCTGAAAATGTACAAAAGTTGCTATTTGGTCCCCAATCGAATCGAGTCTACCAGCCTACCAGGTGTGAAAACACCTGCAGTCGCACTGAGAAATCCACAAATAATCACCAAACTGTTCTTGGATCATCGGAAGACACCTTGGATGACATTTTGATTCTTCTCCACTCATGGTGCTGTTCTTGGGCACAATTGTCTGCTTCCTTGGATAAGAAGCAAGACCACACATGGATTTTTACCAGATTATTCACTGCTGGACTAACAACGCTGTTTTCTGTGGTGGCCAAGTGGTATTTCTGATTTCTCAAACAATCAAGACGATTCAACAGAGAAATCAGTCTTCTGCTGTTCATTCTTCTACTTGCTGCAAAATCAAAGCTGTCCTTGATGTTTCTCTTGCTTTCTCTGCTGCCACCAAGCTGATTTGGTACTGTGAACTCTGCACTGTTGGCAACAACATTCTACAATAAAAGAGGCTCCTGGCCTTCGATTAGGAAAACTGCTCTGGAAGCTACCATGTCTTTAGTGGTACCCTTTAGCTACAAGCTGATAATGGCTTCACATTTTTCTTTGGAGGGAGCTACTACTTTGTTACTCCTCTACATAAATCGTTCTGCTAATGAGATCGATAGTAGCAATTTAATCTGGAGTCTTGTACAGCTTCACTCGTGTTTATGATATGACTTTATATAAATTAGGTTAACTCATCATTTTTTGCCAGAGCGAAACTTCAGAGGAAATGAGTTTTCTCAGAGAGTCAATACCTTCTCCTAATAAATCTCTTTGCAATAAATTAATTTGGATTTGATCTCTTCACAGGATAAGGTAAAGTAATCCCAGTGTTTGTGTCACTTTCAAATGGTGCATGGGTCACGACAAAATCTTTGTAGCTTGGTGTTGTTTTTTGAAATCCCAGTGCAGTCAGATGGATGGGTTAGGATGTTATTAAATGAGAACCTGCTATTTAATTCTCATATTTTTATATCCCATATATTGTTCAATAATTGGTCTGAGGTAAATATTTTTGAACAGAATATTTTGTAAAGTTTCTCAGCTTGCATGAAGCTGGGGGTGTGTATACATTAAAAGTAACTATAATCAAAGTCTCTAATATTTAGTAATAAAATACTGCATGATGTTTAGGCTAGCTGGAGGTTTATAGTCAGGCCTGAGAAAACCCTGCAGATGATGGGGCAAAGTCAGTCTTGTCAGATGTCTTGGATTTAGTAGGCGGTATATTTTTCTAAGCCAAAAGTCTAAATAAAGAAAATCTGAGGGTTTGCTTTTCTTTTTAGTCCTCTGATGGATCGGTGGCCTGTCAGAGGTGTACCCTGTCTCCTGTTCAGTGTCAAATAGACTAAGATTCACATCTTTCTAATACCAAAAATAAAACGGAGAATGGTTTGAGGACATTGAGCAATGTTTCAGCAGCTTCATCAACTTTAAGTAATCAGTTTTCAAAGATTGCAGAATATTCTCAGTTGGGTTTAAGTCCACAATTTCATTTAGCCATTCTAACACATGAATATTTTAATTTAAATCACTCTGTTGGTGCACTGGCTCTATGGTGACGGTCATTGTCCTGCTGTAAGATGAACCTCCACTGTAATCTGAAAGTCTTTTACAGCCTGACGGGTCTTTTTCTAGGGACGCCCTGTATTTGCCTCCATCCGTCGTCCCAATACAGAAAAACATGACTAATGTCAACAGATTACATGAGCCTCAGTGGAACAGTGGAACCTCACCTAGTGGTGGTTCAGCAACAATTCACTTAAGTTGAAATTATTTGTGAAAAATTCACCTAAATATTCTTTGCAGCTTGGGGAGCTGAAATTCCAAGCAGCAAAGCTACGGTAGCTGTACTGGATTTTATTTAAGGGTACAGGAGTAAAAGGAGACCAAATATAAATGCATGCCACGGTTCTCAGATTTTCATTTGTGGAAAACAAAATCGAAAGCAATGCAACGTTTTTCTTCCACTTCATAATTATGCACCGCTTTGTGTTGTTGTCTCACATTAAATCCCTTCATAACACATTGTAGTTTGCACTTTGATAAGGAATGAATGCAGATGCTCTAAAGGGGTTAAGAAAATGCAAATGCAGGTGTGAGGGTTTGGTCTGTGTGTGTGTGACTGGTACCAGAATCCAGCCTTAAGGGAAGGCTGGGGCTGGGGCTGGGGCTGGGGCTGGGGCTGGGGCTGGGGCTGGGGCTGGGGCTGGGGCTGGGGCTGGGGCTGGGGCTGGGGCTGGGGCTGGGGCTGGGGCTGGGGCCCTGCATGATTTCCACTGATACCTGACGCTCTACACACACATCCGAGGCTAAATCTGACAAAAACAGCTGAAATGAATGAATGAATGAATGAATGAATGAATGAATGAATGAATGAATGAATGAATGAAATGCTAGATTAAATCTTTTTTAAAGCCTTAAACTCCATACTGCTCCAGTGTGAATCTTGCTGATGTCTGACTATCATATATTATTCAAAGAGCACACCGAAAATATCTGGCATGGATAAAAATAACCATCCTGTCTCCGTCATATCCCCCCTGTACCCCCTCCTACCCCTTCTCTCTCTCTCTCTCTCTCTCTCTCTCTCTCTCTCTCTCTCTCTCTCTCTCTCTCTCTCTCTCTCTCTCTCTCTCTCTCTCTCTCTCTCTCTCTTTACCTCTCACTCACTCACGCACATTCAAACACAGACATCCATCCCACCCAAACAGAAACCCAACAACTTTTAAAGCCAGTTAAACATCCAAACATAAAAAGTTACCTTCTCCGTCCACACTGTCGGTAATCTTCATCTCCTGGTTGACTGTGAAAGACTCCGGCTCTGTGGGGGTCTTGGCTTGCTGCTGCTGCTGCTGCTGGTGGTTGGTGAAGCCATCCGCGGCGCACTGGCCGTTCCGCACTGTGCCCGGCCAGGGATCCACAACCGTCGGCTCCGGGACGGGGCAGGACTCCTGGGTCACCTGGTCTTCCATTGCTTCTGCTCCTGTTTTGTGCTCAGCCTCTTTGAGTCCGAGGAAAAACGAAGATGAGGCTGGATGGATGGGGTTTGGGGGGGATAAAGAAAGAAAACTATTCACACCGGTCCGTTAGGTGCAGCGGCCATCCAGCGCGTCCAATATGCCACCGGTTCCGAAGAGAGGTTGAGAGAAGAGATGGTGATCAAAGAAGCTTAGAGGTAAAATAAAGGTTTATCTCTAAAGCATGAGAAGAGAAGTAACTCCCTCGTTGAGATGTCAGCCGTGCAGGCTCGGTGAAGACCTCCTTGTCTGGCTGAAGCAGTAATTTATGGTTAGATGCGATGATGCGATAAGCTCAGATCTGCTGTGAATCTGGCAGGCGGTGCCAGTAAGTTGGTTCCCCTCCTCCTCTTCCTCCTTCTCTCCTCCTTTCATAACTCAGCATCTGATCCCCGTTCTGAGGCAGAGCTCAACCCTAATAAGTAATCATCTACTTTGGGTCATTTCGCATTGGAAGACCAGACAATTAAAAATGATGTTTGGTTTAATATTCCTGGCTGCACGTCTGTAGCTTTCAATATACGAGCCAAGTCAGATGGGAGAGTTTTATGTGCCAGCACAAACATGAGCCCTAACCAAACTATGAGCAAGAAACACAGAGTCAGCATGGAGCACAGCCAACCAAGAGGTGTCTGTGCCTCGTAAACAACTCCTTATCTGGGTAGAATGACAAAAAATGTGCAAAATTTGATCAAAAACTTATTTTTTTTAGTTCACAAACTAAAGTCTTATTAACTAGATTCATTACATAATAATTTGGATATTTTTTAATACTGAAATGTAACACAACCACATCATTGCTAAAGACAAAAAAAGCTGCTGTACTTATGACCAATTTAGTGGACGGAAAAATTGTGGCACCAAAGATTCACAAGAATGCACATTGACCATCATTGACATTAAAATCTTGAGTTCCCATTTTTAATGGAATTAAAATGTCATTTCTATTGTCTGCAAAATCCTTTTCACAAGAAGTTAGTTTTTGCATACAGAATAATATGAAAATCTTTTAGTCTACAGCTTGCAAAGAGATATGAATCAAATTTGACTGCTGAGTAATAACATGATACGGTTTAAATAAACTTAACTTCTCAGAATTTTGTCAACTGATATTGTTAAATAATAATGCAAAAATCTTTATACAAAAATAGAACTGTCCAAATCAAACTGAGATTAAACTAGAAATAAATATTATCTTTACCAAACTTGTTATCTACTGAAGTAAAGTTGGCACTTATAGTGTTTCACAACATTAATGTGGCAAATTTATGGACTGTTTTCAGGAAGCGATATTGTATAACTGTGATATTATTTCCTAAGGTGTTGTTAATGTAAATGTGCCTCAGCCTCTGCAGGAACTTTGCTTTGACAAAAAACAACAAACAGTCTCTGTCAGGAATTTGCATTCTTTTATCAGAGGCATAAGTGTATTTAATTTTGGGGTTTCTAAATACATATTGAACCATTATCTTTTCAGGTTTAAATTGTGATGCTTCTAAGAATATGCTGTTCCAGCTGATAAGAAAAATGGTGGCACTTCCAGAAGAACCAACATCACCTCAAGTCAAAACAAGAGGGTTGAATCTCCGAGACTGGACGTATTCCAACACACAGCCAGGAGCTTCCATAGGAAAAAAACAAGTGTAATACATTATTTCTGATAAGAAGATTGTCCACGTATTAAGCCTGATCATGCCAAAGGTGTTTATGACTACCAATCTTTGGTTTCTCTAAAATTGGTTTTAATTTTTCAGATTAGGAAAGGATGAGAAATTTCATTTACTTCAGGATAGTCAAGATTTTTTGGAACGTTTCATAAAATACGTGCTGAAATGTTTTTGTTGCTAAGCAGAAAAACTATTTATACCACAAAAAGAGATTCATAAAAGGACAAAACAAGTTTGAACATTTGCACATCATGAAGGATTGGATGGTTTTATTTTTTGGCAAGTTCATTTTCATTTGCAAATTAATTCAAGTTCTCTAAAAAGAGCTAATGCCAGCAGCAGTTCCAACTAATTAACATTTTACTGATTTCACAACAATAACGACAAAAAGAACTGGCAAAAAAAAAAAAAATCAAAAGATAAATCCAGTTAAAAAAAGAGAGAAAAATGCAAATTTGTGCTGCGTGAGATTTAATTCTGACTCATGCAAATAAAAACTTTGGCTTTTAACAGAATTTGCTGACCGCATTCAATCTAAATCAAAATTCGTGTTTGAATCAGTTCCATTTATAATGATAATTGTAATTCAGTCACATACGGTGCAGTTTAATCCTAATTAAAATGCAGTATAATCTAAGCCAGTTGATTATATAAAGTTCTGGGAAGAAAGCAAAGCTGATTGTCACATGTGGCAACTGTGGAAAGAAAGTAAATTTCTCCGTTTACGCCAGAAGAAATTTATTTGGACCTCCCACATTTTTTTTCTATGAATCACATTCTTTTCTTAGGGCAACAACAGGGGATTCTCTCAAGAAGGATATCCAACTTAAAACATCTGCCAAGTCTGTGTGCATGCAGCTGTGGAAATGAGGAGGCCATTGTTCTGTGGCAACCCAGTGGAGGGAGATGCTGCAACAATAATGTCAACAGAAGCTCAAGTCTTTTCAGTGATGTTTGGTTTAACTTCCAACAAAGTGAGATGAGTCTCCTGTACTTGAAGAATTATTGTACAGCACAATGAACTGATTTAAAATGATTCAGAGTCATCTTTAAACCCCTGACCACACCTCTGTTTGGTTTCATATAGATTAGAGTATAATTTTAGCACTTTTAAGTTGAATTATATGAGCTGTTCTTATTTGGCTTCTTTCTTTTATATTTTTAAATACTTCCATTCCTTTTAAAATATCCATACATCTTAGATAAGTAGACAGGCTTTCAAAGAGAACCCTAGTAGTCATTCCTGCGTATTGTTTATCTACAAATCAGCGAAAAACCACATTTCACAAAGCATGGGCCAATGTGAGCCGTGATCCCATAATAAGCCGTTGAATGATGATGCAGAACAGCAGATACACTGTGTCCCTGTCTAATTCTGTCCTGTATCCTTGGAAATTTGTTTTAAAACTTCTAATGAGCTCCTCTGTGACAGGACAGAAAACTGTTCCCCCAGAAATAAAGTGAGGATTGTTTTTGATCCATTGCCTCTGGTTTCTTGAAGTTTATAGCCATCACTAATGAGATGGTGGCATCAGGCACATGAAAAAAACCACTAAGTGGCTGAACAGCATGTGAGTTGCAATCAACTACTACTGTGTCAGAAAGTAGCCGTCTGAAGTGATAAATAACACATTTATCAGTGACAAGGCTTCATTTAGTCCATTTTTAACAGACTAATGGTTATTAATGTTGTTAAAGGGGGACAATTTTCCATGAATAAGCATGAAAATCCAAAGACTTGTGTAACAAGAACTGACTTAAATGAAATAGAATAGATCTGAAAATGGCTCTTTAGACCTTAATGATTAGTTAACTTATTAACTAACTAATCATTAGTTAGTAAGAGAGCTAACTAATGATTTTAAATATAAATATAACAACAAATTATTAGCACTTTTCTTGTTTTGTTTTTTTAATAGAATAATTGTATTGAATGTTCACAACAGAATCTCACTGAAAGTATCAGTCATAGTTTTTAATAATAGTTGGTCAGCGGCATGAATGGCTAAGGAAGTAAATAAAACATTTGACTATGACATCATGTAAAAGTACCTGGTCATGGTGTAACAGAATACTGTGACTTTCTCACCACTACTAAAAAACAGTATTGCATCAGAAGAACCACACACATTTCAAAGACTTTATGTCCCAATAAATGTTATTCTGTCATATTTCTATATATGCAATTTGTTGTTTTCTAAATAAAAATTGAACAAAATAGAAAAGGGTGTGCATGTAGATGGTTCACATTTTCTGGGTGTAATAATACTTTTTTTTTCATTTTAAATATTTTATTGTGTTTACAAACCTGTCAATTAAATGTAGAAATTTGGTTAGTCATTTTTTTTCCGTCTATTTGTTTCTTTCTACTTGTTTATTTTATCTAAAGCAAGTAAATATTTTGGGATGTAAACATTAAGACTGTATTCCAATACACAAATTAATCCCCACAGAAAAATAAATGCTCCCTTTACAACATTGAAATCATTTTGTTGCTGCAATGCAAACAATGTTTTTAGGTTTATTAGTAGTAGTAAAGATATAAATTTATGATCATACATCCCAAACTACACTTCAGTCATACAAATGCTTTGACTTTAAGTAGATTGGGACTGGCTAATAAATGACCAACCTGCTCCAGCAGTCATTCACCTGCCAGTCATCGATTTCCAGCTGAGAGCAGGAAGTGAGCATTAGCAGTTTTTGAAAAGTAGCTTGTGTTGGAAGAAGACTTAAGGATGAAGGTTGATATTCATAATCACATTTTACCAAAGGAATGGCCCGACTTGAAGCAGGTAGGTGCTCAGACACATGACCTCACAAGGGAGTGTTTTACAGCTTGAAGCCTCAACGTGAGTAAATCCGCAAAATATGCTTTAGAAATCTCATGCTGGGCATTTCAAATCCCATTTAGTGTGTATGCTTCTGTATCTGTATCACTTCTGCTAGGTCAAATTAGGTGGCAGGAACACGAAATTGATCTTGTTTTCCCACTGACATTTTACAAGCAGATTAACAACTCCCACCATAAATCTGTGCTCTCCGTGGATGGTTAAACTTTAATCAATAAGCGCTGGCCTTGGTTTATCTGTTCCAGCTCTCACGTCTTTGTTACGCTGTCTGCCGGCCTCTGCTAATGATTTGCTACAACAAGTGCAGGCCACAGAGCGTGGTCTGCAGCTTGGTCTAAAACTTCTACAATAATCTTTACTGTTCTTTCTTTCAGTCTTCTTTCTTACTATTCTTTTAAATGCTTAGTGTTAAATTAACTCCACCTATGCCAATAGTAGCATAAATTACTTTAAAATTATACAGAGAACCTTAAGAAAAGCACAGAATAATTGTAAAATTTGTAGAAAAATCAGCTATCTAGTAAATGTAATAGGTTTTAAATAATAATAAAAAAAAACTACATTTGTAAAAAGATAAATATGCATTTAAATGTTGCTTTACATAAGCATAAGTCTGTACTTAGCGTTATTTTGAACAGCACAGGGAGAGATTTATTATGCACAGAAGGGAATATTCACATGTTGGATTGTGAGGAGCTGCATTCCCAATGAGGCTTCAGAAAAGTGCACAGTTGATCTGCACTGATGTCAAATGAAGCTTTACTGGCTGCACTGCTCACATGGATCACTTGCACTTTCATTTGTATGTAAGAAGCATCAACAGCCTCAGATGGCATTCACTTGCAGTTATTTTGAGAAGGTGGAGCAGATGCAGGACTACTGCTGAACCTCCACAGATGGGACAAACGGTAAGGGCTTTCAGAGGAGCTGTGCAAGTCATACTAAACCTGTTCACACACTGATCTTTTGTCAAGATAACTTAGACTGTCAATTGCACAGCATACAGTAGAGTGGACATGAATGCAGCTTTGACTTGGGTGTTTTAAAAACGTATTTGAGATGTATTTCTGTTTCAGTCCACTTTAAAAGCAAGACTTAGAAGCACAATCCTCACAGGGATATGGTTATACAAACAGGCTTAAATACACACAGAATCCAAATAATATTTGATCAATTTTTTCTTTGGACATTGAACTTCTATCACATGGTTTGTATAAAACCATACAGTATACAATCCTGTATGCCATTTTTTTTTAACTAATTTGGATTAGAGAAGATTCAGAATAAATTTTATTCAGACCCAATTCATTTGTTTTTTCATTTTTGTTTCAGGCAGTTAAAGTCATTGTGTCCCGAAAAAGCCTGTGTGTATTAAAGTGTTTTCCAACTGTATGACTGTCAGTAATCGTATGTGTTTATGTCTTGCAGCGATATGGTTATGATGGGTTTGTTCAGCTGCACCATCACTGCAAGGTGAGTCACTCATTTTTATGTGCAGACAGATAAAACAAGGGCACAGGGACAGGTCTCAAATGCTTACTTTGCTGAGAACGCAGCAGGATCATACTGGCAGCTCCCCACCATAGCCACCCCTCATGCTGGCCAGCACACAGCGTGATGCCACTGCATCACTGAATGATTCACTTTGAGCACAACTGAGAACACTGAAAGCTGCTGTATGAACTGGAAGTTAAACTTTATTAACCAGAAAGTCACTATATTTATTTTTAACTGTTTAAAATAGCAAAGATAACAGTGATGCACGTTTGTTTTTGTGTTTGAAGATATAAGAGGACCTTTGGGTGCAGATTCACCCAGAGAGCATTTCAAGAATGAGCTCACTGCTGCCATCGTGTGGTCATACTTAAAAATGATGTTAAATCCTAAGCCTCTATGCAGAAACATAAAACTCTGCTCTGCATGTTATACTCCACCATAAAAGCACACAAGTTGTAGTTGATGTTAACGCTGTGTTTCAGGGTGAAGCAAACATGATGAAGGATGGAAAGTTGTTCCGGGTGATTCAGGAAAACTGTTGGGATGCGAATGCTCGCATCAAAGACATGGACAAGTACGGTGTGTTCACAGGGATCAATGACCCGGCTCTTGTTCCTGTTCCATCCCGATCTTTCCTGACCATCATGTTCCTGTTTATGGTCCGCAGGTGTTACCGTTCAGGCCCTGTCGACGGTTCCTGTGATGTTCAGTTACTGGGTCAGTTCTGTTTTTGTGTGAATTTATTTTAAAAGGTAGAACATTTCCTTCCCATATTTGTAAGAGAACGGGAGCAGATTGTACAACACTTTCACATTAAGCACTTTCTGAAAAAGGTGTAATTTGGAGGGGTCATAATTTTAATTCCTTTGCCCAAAGTCAACACTTCTTTTACAATGTTTTCAAGGGGTGTGAATATTTTTGCATGTCTTGTTTGATTTCACTTTCTCCCAGTTTTATTGAGATTTTTTTAACTGTAGGCCAAGCCTCATGACACATTGGACCTCTGTGTCCTTTTAAATGACGATTTGGCCCAGACGGTGTGCAGTCACCCTAAGAGGTTTGTGGGGCTGGGCACGCTGCCCATGCAAGCCCCTGACCTGGCGGTGCTGGAAATGAGGCGCTGCGTGAAGGAGCTCGGCTTCCCCGGAGTGCAGATCGGATCCCACATCAACAACTGGGACCTCAACTCTTCGGACCTCATTCCCTTCTATGCTGTGAGACATAAAACAATATCAAAACACACTCAGAAAATAATAATATTATTTCTGCGTTACTGATTTTGCAGTATGTGCCTTGCATGCAGGCAGCAGAGGAGCTGGGCTGCTCCATTTTTGTCCACCCATGGGACATGCAGACAGATGGGAGGATGGCTAAGTATTGGCTGCCCTGGCTGGTGGGTGAGGAGATTGAGCAGAAATAGGAGACTTTGTTTGGTTAACAATGTGAAACAACCCAATACAACTTTAGTAAATGATAAAACATTGCAAATCATTATCACTGCATTTCTAAACAGTGGGTTTCAGCAGTATGTTTGCCACAACCTGATCAATGCTCCACTGAATTTAAAACCCTTTTTAAGTTATGTTCAGTATGTTTTTTTTTTAATTATTTTAATTGCTCTCCTCTGTCTGAAAGGCATGCCAACCGAGACAACCATGGCTATTTGCTCAATGATATTTGGCGGTATCTTTGAGAAGTTTCCAAAGCTGAAAGTCTGCTTTGCACATGGAGGTACAACAACAGACAGCTTGTATTTTTCTTTTATTTCTAAGATTAATATCGCCTCTGAATAAGACGGTGAAGTATCATATTTTAAGTGTTTCCTCTGTGCTTAGTGTGGCATCAATAGAGCCTCTGTGTTTTTATTTGACCTTGGTGTGTTTGTTTATTTGCCCACAGGGGGCTCTTTTCCGTTCACTGTTGGCAGAATCGAACACGGCCACAAAGTTCGTCCTGACCTGTGTGCAGTTGACAACACAATCAGTCCACGTAAATACCTGGGCTCTTTCTACACTGACTCATTGGTTCATGATCAAATCTCCCTGAAGCTGCTCGTTGACATAATTGGAAAAGTAAGTTTGAACTTCTCATTTCATTAACTTAAAGATGAGGTTGTTTGTTTTTTTACCATTGACATGAAAGTAAAATGATCGATTTTGAGTGTGTAGTGTAAAAATAATACTTTATTAGTTATTAAAGTGAAGTCAGTTTAATTTTGAACCTGATTCAATGTGTTTGGATTTTTCCACCTGGCACTGAGATATCCAGATATTTAAGACTGGTAATAGGGGAGGAGAGTTAAATACTCTTTCTTTATGTAATTGCATCTCCAATGTAACATAACATTTTGATTGCTAGATTGAAAAAGTGGGTGAGATTCTATCAAAATGTAGTAATTTGGTTTAAATCATACTTGTCATGCCAACTATGTTTCAGCATTTATGAATGTGAACATCAGATTTGGGGTCCCTCAAGGCTCCTTACTCCGACTGCTTTCAATAAAAGAAAAAATCACCATGCTTCCCTGACTTCAGTGACAGTGTTACGTCTCCATGTCCATGTTGATGACACACAGCTTTATATTTTTGTTACACCACATGAATGAATTACTTTTTTTTTTGACAAGTACCGAGAAACAGTGAAATTAAGGATATCTTTCCCATGAGGTGCAATCAGTAAAAACTACACCACACACACTACTAAATATAAAATTGCACACACTGTTATGTACTAAGCTAAATCTAAAATAACTACCAGGCACACATTCATATCATATATGATAGGAACAAATTAATGTTTGTTAAGGAAACTTATTGCAGTGAGGATGAAACATCTACCAGAGGGTAGGAGATCAAACAGGTGATGATCGGGATTTAAGATAATTTAGTTCAACCATATCACTACAATCTATTACAGTCATTGTCTGGATCCATAATTTCAATCAATAGCTTGTTTAGAATGTTTTACATGCAGGTTAATGCCAAAAATCACTGTTTTTATGTCTCACAGGACCCTTTAGAAGTCAATCCTCAAATATTCTCAATGAAACCCATTAATTATTTCCTATCTAACCTGATTGTACTGGTTTTCTAGGATAAAGTAATGCTGGGAACAGATTATCCATTCCCACTTGGCGAGCTGGAACCCGGGTCACTCATTGAGTCAATGGATGAGTTTGATGGAAAACTGAAGGTATTAAAATGCTCCTTACAGAGAATACTCAAAGGAAGTTTCAAATATATGAAGGAAGATCTAAATGAGTGTTAGGTAAAGAAATGAAAATACCATTTTCATATAGTCTGTAGATTGATTTCTTTCCTTTTTTCTTGCAGGACAAGTTGCTTGCTGGAAATGCACTGGAATTTTTGGGACTAAAGCGAGAACAGTTTGTGTAGTACAAGAGTTTGCAGCCTGTGGTTCCAGAGCCAAATGACAAGATTGACTGAAAATGCTGAATCAACTAATGTTTTTAAATATAGAAATAATAACATGCAATTTTTAGCAATTTTCAAAAGTTTTTTAAAAGTTAAACTTTAAAAAGAAAAAGTCTAACTTTTTGTCATAAACAGTGTGGTTCTGCAAAATTAAACTTATTTTGGATAATATTCCACAGATTCTACTGTTTTTCTTTCAATGCAGTTTTTTGTTTGGTATCTTTTGTAGCAGGAAGCATAAGTTTGAAGAAGCTGCTTGCAATTTCATATCTGTTTTTTATTGTTGGGAAGCAGATGTTAGAATGGACCAGAGAGTACTTTAAAATTATTAAAAACTTGATTTATAGCTGTTGGGAGCACAAATTTTTAAAATGATGTATGAAAAGCACCAATTTCTAATTGTATTTGTGAACGTGAACCAAAGGAACAAAAATAAATATTTTTACTGCTTTATTGGACTCAAAGCAGTAAAATGTCTCTCTCTCTCTCTCTCTCTCTCTCTCTATATATATATATATATATATATATATATATATATATATATATATATATATATATATATATATATATATATATATATATACTGCTCAAAAAAATAAAGGGAACACTTCAGTGTTCACTTAAATGTTAGTGTTCCCTTTATTTTTTTGTGCAGTGTATATATATATATATATATATGTGTGTGTGTGTGTGTGTGTGTGTGTGTGTGTGTGTGTGTGTGTGTGTGTGTGTGTATGCGTGTGTGTGGTCAAAACTGGACAGAATTATTCTACACAGATTGAAGATGCTTTGACACAGAGTTTATGATTTGTGTAACCTATGCTTCATGTGAGCATTGTATTGTTTTCTCAAAATATTTTTTAAGACTACATAAATTTCATCAGGGTAGCAGAGTTGTGTTTAGTTAGGTGTGGAGAGGCAGAAAGCTATAAACTTACATACATATACCACATATTTTACATAACTTAACTTAAGTTTTGACTTCAATACCCCACAGCTGCTAATAAACGGCATTGAATCGAGCCTGGAGCCCAGATTTGAGCTATATTAATAACTGATTGTTTTGTTAGTGTAACTGTCTTTACCGCATTGACTGATCAGCTTTTGGCCAGTAGGAGGCAGCAAAGCACCAAATCGCGTCTAGTTCTCGGGCAGACACGACGTCACATCCGTTTTCTCGATGCCGAAGCGAACGTTCCAGAGTAATGGCGGCATGCCGGGGTTCTTCGTCGAAATGGTATTTCACCCGGGAGCAGCTGGAAAACACCCCGTCCCGCCGATGTGGAGTAGAATCAGACCGGGAGCTCTCCTACCGACAACAAGCGGCGAATCTGATCCAGGACATGGGTCAAAGGCTCAACGTGTATCCTTTAAACTTGTTTATTCTGGAGCAAACCGGAGGCTAACCGTTTATGTAGGGCCCATTAGTGGCAGTAACGCAGGGATGGGTTTAACGGTTAAAGTCTGAACTTTGTAGCTCATTATGTTTGTTCTCGTTGTAGTGTAGCATTTTATAACATTTAAAATCTTGTAGGTCGAAACTCTGCCTTAATGTTTGATACTTTATCTGCGTTTATTTAACATGCTAGCTGTCAGGCCATTAGGCGGGTTTGGCTGGTTTCGATGGAGACGGTGAAATTAAATTGCGGTGTTTGTTGTAAAGCTATTAAAAAAAACAGTGATATGCGTTTATCAGCTTTCAGGCTTAAATGTATATTATTTACTGAGTGTTTTAAAAGTACTGCTCTAGCTAACGAGGATATTGGACTTTTTGTACCTTTGGCTCAGCTGTAAACTTTCCTCCTCGTCTTATCGACTCCTCTCTCAGACTGCCGTCCATCCCTGTCGCACGTGTTCAGATTACGTAATATCGTAATACGGGTTTTGTGCAATACGTTTTTTTCCCCATCAAAATTCCCGTTTTGAATCCCATGTAGAGTAATTTCATTTGGGTTATTCTCAGAAACTCAGAAACCACTGACGTTTTACGTTGTTTACTGTTTCTTTGAGAGAAAAAAATCCGTTATATTTGTTTCAGTTAGAGAAGCAGAAATGTCTCTTGTTTTGAGTATATAACCTTTACAAATTTTGCTACAGACTGGTCTGACAAGTCATATTTCACTTACAAACACTTCCACGTTTAAAATAAAAGCCTCACACACAGTCTCTTGTTCCCAACTGATGTGCAGGTAGACTGTCAGGGTTTCATTAGTGCAGATGATGGTCAGCGTTTCTTGCGTACTAAAATGCTTCACTTAATGTTGCGTCAGTTAACGTGGGGTATATTTTATATTATGTAGAGATGGATCAGCAGTTACTTAAATATTAACTAAATGTTTTTGGTGTTTTGAAGTGTGAAAAATGCTTTGGTTTGAGAAAATATGTATCATTTTAATAGACTTTGCTGATTAACAGACCCCTCTGTAATCCAGGGTTAATATTGGTAACGTATTATTTAGTTCACCGTTCTTTACTTTGCTTGCTTAGCCAAACATTAAACCAAACTTCCCTTGACATAACCTCCAGCTCTCAACTGACTATAAACACAGCAATTGTTTACATGCATAGATTTTATATGCAACATTCTTTCACCAAATTCCATAGAAATGTAAGTATTCCAAGTTACGATGGTTCAGTCGACTTGTTTCAGCTTGTTGAATATACATTATGTTCTATATTCTTACGTGTTGCTGTCTTTTGCAGATAATATCTCCAACCACCCTATTTTTGGCTGCAAAAGTGGAAGAGCAACCCCGGAAGCTTGAGCATGTAATTAAAGTAGCACATGCTTGCTTAAATCCACAGGAATCTCCTCTAGACACGAAAAGTAACGTAAGTGCTGGTATTTTGGGTTACTGTAAGGTTGAAAGTTGGGTTTTTTTTCCTCCCTCCCCCTGTCTTTCCTCTGTGGTCATGGTTTCACCTTTGTATAAATGGCTGTGCCACTTTCTGCTGCCATATTTAAGGGGTCTTATTTTTCCTGCCCTGGCTTGCAGTTGGTGTGTACCAAGCACCCACTGATTACCACCACTCACTTTATGACTAAACCGAGCCGTAGAGCTGTTTGGCCATTTTAAATCACTTGTTAGGGAAATAAATTAATAGACTCATTACAATTGTGTTGTAATGATTGTCTATCAAACTTCAGGCATACCTCCAGCAAGCTCAAGAGCTGGTGATACTTGAATCCATTGTGCTGCAGACCCTGGGTAAGTAATGGTGACTGGAGTGGATGACTTGAGAGCTTTTTCTATAACTTTGGTAATGGTAACGAGTAAGGGTCTAATTATCATTTATTCTTCAGTGTATCGACTTTTTGATTGCAATGTTATATCATCTACTCTGTGGTTACCATATTATTGCCATATTGTAAATGCATTGTGTAAAGGTGATATGTCATTTTCTGGAAGTCGAGCCGAGAGATTTCTTTGTAAGACCCAAAACATCTTATGATATGACTAAAACTGTATGGACTCTTTTTCTTCTACTTTTGACACCTTTTGTCCTCCACTGTGGATTTGGTTGAGGCTCTTTGGATTGATTTTCTCCCACTAATTAAACATTTTTTATGCAGAAGAAAACCCAAGTTGGCCGCTTATAGAAAAACATTTGTCTAATTTTTTTTCTGCCGTTAAATGACATGTCACCTCCCAACTGTGTATGTGTTGATCTCACCTGTTATGTATTTTGTTCCAGGCTTTGAAATTACTATTGATCACCCACACACTGATGTGGTGAAATGTACCCAGCTAGTGCGAGGTAGAGGCTTCCTTCTTTGTTTTTGTTTGTCCCCACCTCAGATGTGGGTGGGGGTGAGGGTGAAAACCTTGCTGATTAAATGGTTTAATGACCACAATGGTTTTTAATCATCTGAGTTTGTTGTGTGACATATTGTTCCTCAGAAAGTTTGCCATTGCCTGTTGGGCCAAGACTGAGGCTTTATTGCTTTGAAACAGTTTAACCTTTTGAGTTCTTTCAAATTAGTGTTTATGTATATATCTGAAAAGCATGTGGCCTTTACCAGAATATTATTCAAGTCTGTCCTTAAGTAGAACCCACATAGTCATTATTTATTCAACTACAATTAAATAAAAAATGTGTTAATGATGGCGAAGAAAATCGTTTTACTTTTTACCCTTCAGCGTCTTGATTTGTCATTTTAGAACCTGGTATTTAATCTTTGCTGTACATCTTTCACACAACTTTATGTTCCTCAATCACATTCTGAAATACTCTTACAATGTTTAAAATTTTCTAGCTTAGGATTCGCAATGTAAACTGCAGAAACTTGCAATGATTTTCTTACAACAAAACAAAATATGATTCCGTTTACTGAGCGATGACTTTTTTTATTTGACCTTTATTTATACAGGTTATCTTATTGCGGTCCAATATCTGGTTTACTAGAGGCCAGTTTTGATCAAATAAACGAACAAAAAATATAACTTTGGCCGTTAAACTTATTTAGAAATATCCTTTATTGTCCTACAATAATGAAATTTATGTGCAACATTAGCGCAAGTAAATTCAATATGTTAATACAGAATAAAAAACAATAATTTGCTTCCCCAGTCTGGATCTTGGCTCAATATGTGCTCTGGAAATTAGAATAAGAATGCTAAACATAAAGTTAAGTTACGTTTGTCTGCAACAATTCTAATATTTCTTTTATGTTTTTGTCTGTTTCCTTTTTGTCTCCCTTCTACAGCAAGCAAGGATCTGGCACAGACTTCCTATTTCATGGCTACCAACAGGTTGTTATCCTGCCCCTCCTTTGTTGCACTTTGACTGCACACCATAGCTTCCTGTAATGCAGGGTACCCTTTCAGTGTCCAACGGGCCCTACTTGCACTGGTGGTTGTTGGGACGCTTGCCTCCCTCCCCCTCGGCTCCCCTCCCTTCCCCAGAGGTAGCGGGACATGGTGGCTTGTAGCGTTACCGGCCCCAGTCGCAGTGCGGTGTATTGTACAAGGGACCACGTGTTGGCACAGATGGGTTGAATGCAAAATGTGAAGTATAGTGGTGCGCTTGAAAACCACATGTTTGTTCGGTTGCGAAAAAGTGCATAATTCTAAGCGAAAGACACTCTGGTAGCCTGAATATCAGCTAAAGATTTCACAGATGTAAACATTTCTCGTAGAGGTCCTTCCGGTAAGTACTGCAGATGACTTTTTAAAGTTTTCTTTTCATGTTATGTTGTTGTATTATTGCCCCAAAAAATTCTGTTAAACCTTAACTGTGCCACTAAACACATTTTTTTCCTAGCTATGCAATATTTATATATTGCAAACCTAAAATTCAAGAAAGCAGGAAGTACTGACTCATTAAGGACCTTAAAGTTGTAATTGGTTTACCTCTAGCAGGAGTTGGTCAATTCATTTCCATTGTTACATATTTGATTTACAAAAACTGGGTCCTTAAAGGGTTGGTTTAAAGTAGGTGGTGAAACGGCACTTATAAATTATCTTTAGTAACAGTTCAGTGTTCAAATTATCTAGATGATGACTGATCTATACCTGCTGCTCACTAATGGTTATGATACAGCCTGACTTGGAGATGACCTTGAAGTATATTAATTGTTTTCATGCTGATTCAGATTATTTTTTATTTCGTCCTAACATGCAAAAGTACAAACTACATTACCTTTAAAAATATTACCAGAATCACAAAATTTCAGACTTTGTGTTTATCTCCATCAACATGGATGTGAATGTTTTCATTCTACATTAAAAACATTTCTACTGAAATCATGATACATTTAAGCTGTTTGTACAGCAGGTGCTTATTTTACCCCCTACTTTAAAATTCAGGGAGCAAGATCAGTGTTTCTGCTGGATCATAACAGCCATTTTCTGGATTGAAGTTATTTACTTTTGTTGTGTTTTCTGCCTTTTTGATGTACCACTTAAGGTCGCATTATATTCAATGGGCTTTACAGTAAATCCTCGCTGGGTATTTTATATCTACCATTAGAGTATACCACCAATAGCCTAGCCTTCACCTTGCTAAAAAGACACAAAGTGTTGGTATTATTTAGGTACCGTTTTGATGTCAATATTTTGGTGGCAGTTTCTGAATCATTTGCTATCCTGACTGAGCTTCTGTATGTGCTTGACTCACTAACTCCATTTCAGCTCCACTTTTTTCAACATGTACTAATTTAGATTTAGGAGGACTACGATTTTCTTGAAGATCTATGTTGTGGTTCTGACTAGTAGCTGAATTTTTGTGTTTTATTGTCTTCTGTGTTCTTGACAAGGAGCAAAAAAGTCTACTACTTAGCAAAAATACCAGGAAAGTGGCTCTGTCTTTGAAAACGCTTAATATATTTGTAGACCTGTTTACTATGAATTTGAAATTAGAATAAAAAGTGTGATTATTTAAATATGATACCGTGTAATACAAGTAACGTTATTTATTATTATAATTTGCAAGTACAAATTTTGCCATAAGTTTGTCTCATCTGTATCAAGTGAGTGATTGGGTGGGTAAAAGTCTCCAATTAATACCAAACTACCTCCTTACCAATTATCACTTTTATTATTAATGTGTTTTAACTTTTAGCAGGTCTGGTTAGTAGGAAAATAACCACAGTTAGATTTTTAAGTCATATTATTGTATCAAAACACTTAAATTGCTTTCACTGCCATTTTGACCCCACACCAATATTAAATCTGTCTGCTCCCTCTTGTGTTCTTCCTCTCTTCTCCACATGTTGGATGGATTTTGACCTCCCGTGGCCTGACGAACTCGCTCGTATCCCCTCACCCGTTCTGCAGTTTGCACCTCACTACCTTCTGCCTCCAGTACAAGCCCACAGTGATCGCCTGTGTATGCATACATCTGGCCTGCAAGTGGTCCAACTGGGAGATTCCGGTTTCCACTGATGGGAAACATTGGTGGAAGTACGTGGACAGCACGGTGACTCTGGAGCTGCTTGATGGTGAAGTCTTACTATTGCCTACATCTGAGATTTACTGTTAGTTATTTAAGCAAATTAAGGAATAAAAACTAATTATGTGAATTCTAAAATGTTTTATAATGTTTATCCTTTAAACTTTCAGAGCTGACTCATGAGTTTCTGCAGATTTTGGAGAAAACTCCAAGCAGACTGAAGAGAATACGGAATTGGAGGGTAAGATATTACAGTACCATATTTTTTTTAGATTAGACTGCCTTGGAAAAGAATTCACATCTCTTAACCACTTCACTGACACACAAGCTAGTCTAGTTTTGAGGTTTCATGTGACCAACAAATTGGGAAGTAGATGGAAATAATTGCATTGATGTGTCTACAAACAAAAATCTAAATCATGTATCTTACTTTCTACTTCATCATTATGCTATGTTTTGTGTTGGTCTGTCGCATAGAATTTCAATAAAATAAAGCAGAAGTTGTGATTATAATGTAAACGTGAAAAAAACAACTTCTTGTGCAAGTTTATAATTGTGTCATCTCAATTGTCTTAAAAAACAACCTAAAACAAATTTTCTTTGCCCTCTAGGCGACACAAGCTGCAAAAAAGCCCAAAAGTGAAAATATGCTGTCGATGGATAACGCATTTACTGGGCCTTCATTGCTCCAGGACCACGGCGATACAGCACTTCCTGGAGTTTCCTCGGCCAACCCAAGTTTTTCCAAAGCAGGTGCTGCCTTTTCTGTACCCATGCCCGGGCATTCCAGAGGGGTCCCGTTGTCTCTGGACGCCATGGCTGCCACCTACAACCCAGCTAGCCACAGTGAATGGCCTCAGGTTAACCAGAGCCATTACCCCTCCACCTGCATAAAACAGGAACCGCTCAGCATCCCCATCCACGAATCCATGCTGTCTTTGCAGACTTCCACTTCCTCTTTGCTCCAGCAGCCCCCGCCTTACAAGACTGAAAAAACGGTTGATTTAAACCTTGTTAAACAAGAGAAAGGGACAACAGGCAAGCATCACTCAACACCTCAGCCTGCTTACCCTCCTTCCGGTCAGCCTCCAGTTCTGAAACTGTCTCTGGATAAATACAGAGAGAAACATTCTGCAGAGTATACTGTCCAGAAGCGAAGGCAAGAGCCCCATGGAGGACTAATGGACTGTGACGTAAAAGGCGACTTGACTTCCTCTTCTACCTATGCACCACCAAACATTACCCACATAGAACATAGAAAACATGCACAGCCTCATCAAGCCTCCCACAGCGGCAGCACTACAGCTTCCCCTCTGAAAATGAAAGTCCCTTCCTCCTCAACTTCTTCAGGGCAAGACAGACGCCATCATGGAGACAAAGCCTCGCTCAAGCTTCGTCTGCCTGTCCCCGGGTCCAGCAGCAACGCTCCACCAGAAAAGAGTAGACAACCAATCAAAGATGAGTTCAAGATGAAGATCAAAGTTTCCTCATCGGAGCGGCACAGCTCATCAGATGAAGGCATTTCCGCCAACAACAGCAAGAGCAAACATTCCAGCCCGCTGGTGAGCAAGGAGAAACATCGCAGCGCCGAGCACAACCTCCATCGCCCCCACAAGCACAGCGGCAACGGGCGAGGGGCCGCTGAGGCTCCGGGTTTGCTGCGAGTTCCTCCTGGTCTGGTGGCAATGGAAGGAACGGCGCTCGGTCATCCCACGTCCGCCACTTTGACGTCGTCATCACGAAAGAGGGCCTACGCCGAGGGTGGCCACAACCACCACCCCTCATCCTCGACTTCCTGCTCCAAAGTGAGCAAAATCTCCAAGAGTGGCACTAGTGCTGCAGGTATTCCATCTTTTTCTTCCCCCTTTCCTCCTCCTCCTCGCTCTTCTCCTGTACTGCAGTGTGTCTCGTCCGGCTCGCAGCTCTGTGGCTAACTTCCCTCCCCTCCCCTTCCCTCCTCGTCTTCCTCCTTATTCTTGTCTCTCCTCTTCCTCCTCCTCCCCTCCTGTCATACCCAGGTGGGCTGCGGACCTCTCAGCAGTTCCTCCCTCCTGGCGAATCGCCACATGAAGTGGGAGAGCAGAGACACTGAGTCCGACGCTCTGCAGCACATGGAACTGGCACCAAACTACCGACCACTGAGACTTTGAAGACTATGCTGACCTCTTTGTCAAGTGCCCTAAGAAAATAACACTTTGTGAATATAAACCCTTTACTGAGAGGCAGAAAGCGTTGCTGCAAATAATTATTGTTGGACTTCTCTGTTTCTGAGAGATAAGAAAGATGAATAATTATGCTTCCTGTCGCACCTCGGGGCTGCGACGTTCAGTCCTTTCTTTGTTAGTGTCGAATTGCTGCTCAGTTTTCACTTTCTCCTCGAATGGGTGGAAGAATTTGCGAACGTGGATGCGTGGGGTGGAAAAAGGTTCCATCTTCACGTTGTAAGACCTCCATATGAGAGGACAAGTATTACAAGTTCTATAAAAGCATGGAAGGTGCACTTTCTTCATTTTTATGTTGTTTGTTTTTGTTTTTTAGTAATTTAAATCTATTGCGTGATTATATGGAAGAAGTTATCTGGCCAGCTGGAGATGAGTTTGTTTTCTGGAATTCCACTTGATACTGTTAATGGATGCAATATTTTTTTTTAGGTGTAAAGTTCCATCTCCAAAATTACTTTCTGGTCTTGGTTTCCTTTTTTACACTTAAACTGCATTTGATTTGCATGTTTCAATCATCAAAGGGATGTGAGAGAGGAGCACTTAACTTGCTGTTTACAAAAAAAAAATGGAGATAAATGTACATATGTTTCTTTTGTATGTTTAAAGAAGAAGCTATACCATGACTACTCAGGTTTGGAGCTGCTTGTAATTATAACAAGATGACTATAATACATATAAAGGTTTTATTTCACGGCTCAGTTGATTGGAGGTCACCGACTGAATGATTGCAGCATTCCAGGAGTTCGACTTTCTGTAGATGGTGTACTGTTGGATTCCCACTACAACAATATCAGCAATTGTTTTGTACCAAAAACCTTCACTTCTAAGCTGGACGCCAAAGGTTGTGCCTCACAAAAAAGGGATGCTACTAATATGATACTAAAGTTTACATCAAGTGGATCAAACATTGCATAAAGTTATCAGCCCATTTAACCACATTTAGGTCGTATTAGATCTAGAGAAAAATATTTCTTGTAGGCAATGCCAGACCAATTTAGATTCTCTCCTCTCGTGTATCTGTTTGGGAATACCTTTAACATTTGAACCATCACTTTCAGCTTACATTTCTCAAGAGCCTGTACCCTATAAACACCTCTGTATTGTAAAGCATCCAACATACCATACTGGTCCAAAGCCGGTGGTGTTTGTATGTAATAAAGCATTTACAGTTGAACATTAAATGAAAAACTGCAATTGTTTTAGAAAAAACATGAACCACTCATCACATCTCTCCACTTCTCATTTTAATATAATGAATAAACTTCATTGCCGTCACCATTACACTGTACAAAATCTTTTTTTTTTTTTTATTTAATATGGCATACAATTCATCTTTAAATGGTAAACATGGTTTATTCCTCTATGGTTCAGTGGAGTGGACAAGTATTTCCTGCTTTACAGATTTCATTTGTGCTGTTTTCTGTCGTGTGTAATATTTCAGATCTGTATTAAAATGTCATTTCATGACCTGAGTAAAAAAGTTTTAATTGCTTCATGTACTAAGGGAAAGTTAACTTTTTAAAGGAAATGATTAGAGAACAGCTTTTTTATTTATTCACGGCGTCTGTGTCTTTTTTTATGATCTGAAAAAAGACAAATCCCTCGTTTTGTGTGGAAATAAAAAATATTTTCGGTCAAATACTTTCAGCACTGAACCATTAAGAGGAGTTGCTTATCTCAGAGTTTATATGATCACAAACCTTTCAGTTCTTTTTAATTTGATATGTATTAAACTGCCACAGTACATTCATTCAACATAAAGACTGAAGTTAATAATCACTGATCAGAGTACAGTATTCAGGATTAATTTACATGCTAGAAACAGCTACCACTGCACTCCGATGTAGGTTTGAAACCTAAATGCATTTTAATAAAGTAGAATATATTCAGAAAGTTTCAATACACACAGTGATGCATTTCAATTGTTTGTGGTTAGATTTAACTGCAACTTCAGCTAATGACAACCCAACATTTTTTTGTAACAGAAAAGTACATGAGACAAAATATTTTATGTTCTTTACCAGCCTTAATGACCTACTCAACCATTGTGAATACTGTTTACTGACACATGGAGGATAATTCACTAAAGGTCAATGGGTTGTATTGGGAAGTTGAGTGGAAGAAAAAACTGTTCTAAAAAATGTGCATGTAACGGATGGCTCCAGCTGTCCTAAACACCATGTAGAATCTATAGGTAACATTTATAGGCTCAAAATCTTTAATTTGAATTATTTAAATTAGTTTTAGACCATTATAATTTGAAATGTATATTTTTGCATAATTTATTTTACTTTTTGAATTGAAACAATTTGAGGTTTTTATGATATTCTAATTTGAAATGAACCTTTATCTCATAACCACAGAACTGACGTTTCAATGGCAATAGTTTATAAAATGTGGCATTTGACTGTTTTGTAGATTTGTCATCTGCTTTGACATTATTCTATACAAACCATTAAACAATCAGTACTGAATACACTTTACACATAATTTTAATAAAATTGGCACATTTATTAATCTAAAGTGTACAATAATATCTACAATTTACACACAATTGTAACATTTTTAGCTTATTCACAGTGGTTTTGATACCACAATTTATTCATTTTTGAGTTGTGAACTTAAATGATTAGATCTTATTTAATGCCTCTGAATTTAATAAGAACAGCAGTTATCCTAATCTAAACACTCACTTTTGTACCACAGCATTTCTTTTTCTGTGCTTCCCAGTATTTGATACTCGTGTGCCCTTTAGGAATGAAGGAATGTTTCAGTAACTGGTCAGCTGATGGCCGTACGCTCTGGTCACTATAAATTGAAAAGCGACAATAAGTTGTAGATATTACAGTAAGAAGTTACTAAGACGATAACAGTATGATACTGACATAATTAAATTATAAATGAACCACTTGCCTTGTCAGACAGATTTTTACAAAGTCTTTGGCGTTCTCTGAGAAGCCATCTGGCAGGGATGGCATTAACCCTCTTCTAGCTCCAATGTAGAACAAGGCAGCCATTTTATCCATATGTGCAAGAGGTGGTTTCCCTGTGGCCATTTCAAACACTGTGCAACCAACACTCCAAATATCTGACTTCCGGCCATACCCCGATTCATTGACGACCTGGTGAGGAAAAATAACAGGAGAAATAAATGACAGGACATCTGCATGTCTTTATACAGTTCTTAAAAACGGCCTTGAAAGACTTTGAGGTAATAGTTGGTGAAAAACCTCAAATTTTCTAAGTGTCACCTGATCGTCCAGTGGATTTGATTGGGGACCAAAATTGCGACATTTATTACATTATGATGTGGTTTGCTTTTGCACTGCACTGTCAAATAATTCAAACTAATTTAAAACTTGTTTTCCCCCCTCACTCGTGCCGCTGCACCAAAAACTTCTAAAGCAGATTATACAAAACCTCAAAAAAAAGATATGAGCGCAACTTCCTTCTTCACAAAATGTAAACAAAAATGGCAGTAGCATCGGATTTGAGCGGTTTTAGGATTTGTCTTTGGTAAAACACCACAAGCCATCTCTCCCTCTTGTGTTAGACTCTTGTGTTTGTTTTAGTTCTGTTGGCCTAGATGCCATGCGCTCTAGTTCACTTTTGGAGCAGTCTCTGGTCTACTTGGCATCCACATATGCATTCAGACCGCATCAGAGTTCACTTTAATGCAACCAACACCTAGGTGTGGAGATGAACCAGAGTTCGCTTGTTTGGTCCACATCAAAGTTCGATTAATAATTCATGCCTCTCCAAACGAACCGGACTTTCTAGACAAACTAGAGTTTTATTAAAACGAACTAAACACCTGGTGTGAATTCACACTAAGTTGATCGTCCAACGTCAAAGGGAACTTTAGATCAAATTTCCATCACATCTCAAAAATTCAAGTTTGTATAAAAGCCTAAAAAGTAAACAAATCTAACTTACCTCTGGCGCCATCCAATAAGGTGTACCGTGGATGGATTTCAGCAACTCTCCACTGTTTGGAGCTGTGGGGTTAAGGCAGCTGAGGCGTCGTGCACAACCAAAGTCTATGAGCTTGATGACACCAGTTGGCATCAACATGACATTGTTTCCTTTTAAGTCCCGATGAATCACTCTGTTCTGATGAAGGAATGCCACCCCTTCCAGGATCTGATGGGTGTACAGCGCCAACACTCGTTCTGGCAGAGGACCAAACCTAACGGGAAAATGCAAGCAGTCCTTATTAATTTGGCATTCAGGCTTTTTGCAAGATGTTTTAAACTAACAAATAATTTCAACCTGTGAAGTATGCTAGCAATAGATCCACCAGGGATATACTCCATGAAGATGGAAACAACATGTTGGTAAAGCGATGTTCCCAGAAAGCCAACAATATTGCTGTGGCGAAGGGTTTTAAGTAACTCCACTTCCCCCTGAAGACGACTGTACTCCTTCTTTGCAGCATCAGGGTCAGACGAATCCAGGCAAACCTGCTTCACAGCTATCAACTGGCCCTGACTGGTCAGACCGCAGTACACCTGGTGAGATGATGATTTCAGTCAGTTGTTTAAAGACATATTGCTGAAATAAGCTTTACTGAATAGTTAAACTAGCCTGATGTAAGTTAATATTTTTAGCAAGTTACAGCACTGGAATATGTTTCTAATACAAGATACCAACACTGTGTCATCAACACTAATGTACTTAGCTGCAACGTTATTTGAATACTTACTGTCCCATAGGCACCCTTCCCAAGCACTTCACCCTTAGCCCATGTTATGGTGTCATTTGCAACCAACCCTGATCCAAGGTAAGTGTCACTGTCATTTTGAGCAACCTGCAATGAAATGCATTGAAACATAATTATCTAATTAAAGTATTTCAAACACACGAGTGCTGACATAAGAATTTGCTGGATTTTAGCTTTACATCTATTTCTGTCCTTTATTTTTCAACTTTAGACTGATAGTAGTTAATTAAAACATTAACTACTATCATAAAGCATTTATGATGTTTGTCATAAATGCTAGAGAGTAAAGAAAGACGGACAAATAGGACACCTGATAGATATGTTTGTCAAAGACATTTGGTTTGGTCCTAATTTGTCTTCTTCAATTCAAAGTTTTTACACACCATTTATGTTTTTGGTCCTTTATGTTAAC
This sequence comes from Poecilia reticulata, assembly GCF_904066995.2. Taxonomy (NCBI): domain Eukaryota; kingdom Metazoa; phylum Chordata; class Actinopteri; order Cyprinodontiformes; family Poeciliidae; genus Poecilia; species Poecilia reticulata. Next base: position 39,649,999 of record NC_088831.1, read on the forward strand.
TATAATGATGTTAACAGTCACAGCTAATGAAAACAAGACATTTAAGATTAGAATATTTCATCAGACCTAAAAATATTTTTTTACACATCAAGGTAAGCTTAATGAAACATATGTTTACTACCTGCTTTCAAGGTTGTTATTTTCTAAAAGTACTCTAAGTCTGATCAATACGATTCATCGGAATGCATTCTTTAATTTTGTGAATATGGTTGTATGTTAGGTTAACTGGTTTTTGAATTGCCCCTAGGTGTGTGTAGGGTTGTTATGGTTGTTTGCCTCTGTGATGGACTGGTGACTGGTCTAGGTTGCATCTTTCCTATTGACCACTTGAGTTGGGAACTGTCCTCCCAACCCCTGCAATGACTAAAAGCATAGAAACTGGATTTAATCATGTTTAGGCTGTGAATATTACCTCAGGATGTGCTTTTCTTCCTGATACATGCTCTTCTTCATCATGGAACTCCTTTTTTCCATGTTCTGAGTTTTCAAGAGCTGCAGAAACATCCCTCTCATCCAAAGAGATCAGCTCCTCTGCCAGACATTGCAGTAGGTCATCTGTCAGCGGACCCTCCCCCACCTCGTCCAGAAACTTCCTGTAAACTGGTGACATCAGGGTGTGGCAGGTACTGTCTGAGGATGTCCAAGTGTTGATGTTTGCCTGCTGAGGGCCTAGTGACTGAGCCGACTGTGGATCTTTTTTAGCAGAGTTTCTTGTTGATTTGCTTGAAGTTTTGTGATTTCTAGAATCAACATCATAAAGGGGAGTTATGGGTCCAGTCAGAGTTTTCTCACGTGGTTGTAATGTTTCAGATCCATTTTTAGAAAGAGTTTCCACTATGGTTGATAAAATGTGATCTTCAAATTCATCCTCATAAGATTTATGACTAAACTCAACATCCTTCACATCATCAGTTTCATCTTTGAGTTTAGGGCTTTTGTCTGTTCTGCAGCTGTTAGTGGTAGACTGTGTTTTGATTTGCGATGACATAGGTTTTGGTTTGCTTTTAGTCAAAGTAACTGTGCTCTCCAATGAGTTTCTCTTTGGCTTATTCTGTACTGGTTTATGTTTTATTTTGTGGCTTTGTTTTGTCTTTCTTGTTGGCGTACACTGTAGTTGTCTCTCTTTAGGTTTCTCACATGAGCTGGAGACCCGGAGATTTTCAAATAATGGCCCAGCAAACATCTCATACATGGCTGGTCCTTCGCTGCCACTCTCTATCTGCTGAAACATGTCTCTGTAAGTGATGAGGTCCACAGCAGATTTAGATCTTGGGGGTTTTCCACCTAAACCTGGTTTCTTTAACTGCTGGGCACTTTTTAGCTCTCTCATTGATATCAGCTGATGTGTTTTTTTGCTGTGTGGTTCACAAATGTTATGTGGGGTTAAAGTACCCACACTGAGGAGAGCCGCATTAGCAGATTTAATTTTCTTGCTTTTGTCTTTGTCCACTGTGGGAACGACAGAGTACTTTATGTTAATTTTGGAGTGGTTACCACTGATGACTCTTGCATCTTTGTTGAGAGAATGAATAGTTGAATTTTTTGCCTTCAAGTGAAAGTTCATCCTAGTTTTACTCTCTTTATTCCGGGCTTTAAACATCTTCTCGTATTTCTTGGGATCCACAGGAAAGAAGCCGGTTTTCTCCACAGCAGTAACTGCACTACACTCTCTTACGTCTTCTGCCTTGTTTTCTTGATCACAGACAACATTTCTAGCTGACGCTGTGTTTTCTGGATCCATCTGTTCATTTTCAGAATCTTCTTCAAAACAACCAGTAGCATCGTCTTCAAGACTCCTTGCATCATTTTTAGCTTTGTTGCTTATTCCAGTCTTTGACTCAGTTGTGTGGCTCGTGTTTCGCTTGACTTCACTAAACACATATGCATCTGACTTTTTATTACTCTCAAAGTGGTTACATTCTTTTACACACTCACTTTTATTGGCCTCCTTGGGATGGTTTGAATCAGTGTTTTCTACACTTGGAGGATTAGTACAATTGACATGGTCTCTTTCTCTACCCTGTATTGATCTGTTGACCAATGAGCACAGTCCTGCTTTAACATGTCGCGTTGTTTCTCCAAAAAAATTTGCCTCCGATGTAATTCTGTCATTTGAAACCTGCAACGTTCTATCTTTTACAAACTTCAGATTTCTGTCTTTGATAGATGTTTCTTGGATTTGTCCAGAATCATCCTCATTTTCCAAGTTGATGGAGCTCTGGCTGCTGCTGCTGCTGGACCCACTTTCCTCACTGCCAGCCTTTGAAGGACCACTGCATGAGCTGCCCCAGGACTGCCTCTCTTTTCTCAGTTCAGTTCTGCTGCGAAAAGGGCTCCGGCTAATGGGCTTTAGAGGAACATGGGGTTTCAGCGGTGGCAGAGCCTTGCTATGTCTTGGGCGACCCTCAATGGGCACCAGAAGCTTGGGTGTGTAAGAGTGGAAGGCTGGCAAAGGACCCTGGAAATACAGATAGCAGTTCAGTGGCGTAAGCAAGCTGCATAAATGTAAAACACATCGTCTGATTTTCATGCATGACTTATATGGCTAAAGACAGTTGAATAATCAACAAAAATTTTGAGAAATTCCATCAAAACAAAATCTAGTGAAAATGGTCACACATCGATATACACTCAATGGCCACTTTATTAAATCCACCTGATTAATTTCATGTTAATAAAATTGGTAAAAAGCACAAGCAGACACCAGCTGCTCAATGCATTTAGCCAACTGGACAACTTGCCTCGGGTTGGGGACAAAAGAGGATTTAGGCTACTTTAAATGTCGCATAATTTGTTAATATCAAATGGACGTGTGTGTTTATCAAAACCGCTGATCACTGGTATTTGCATGCACAACCATTTTTTAGGTATACCAAGAATGTTTTGAAGAGAAAATATCTGTAGAGAAGCTGTTTTATGGACAGAAATGAAATGCTAGACTCAGTGCTCAAATGAGATTGGTTCAAGATGATAGAAAGGCAACAATCACTCGAAAATCCCATATATTTACTGCTAAAGAATGCATTTCTGTTAAATAGTTTTCAATCATTAAAACTCACCCTTTGATCATTTAAAGTACTTTGAGAGCTCAGTCCTGTAAACATGAAAATATTACAGTGTTAACAACATCCAAATATTTGCTTTTTGCACACACCAGCTCTGTTCTTACATACTGGTCTGAATATGCGCTCTGGCCTGCATCATGGTGTTGGGGCACAGAAGTGGCTCCATGATGCTTGGGGCCGATTGGCTGAGTTGGCTGGACTCTGGCACACAAAGCAGACTGTGGGAAGGCGGAGAGACTTCAACCACACTTCTTGTCCTCTGCCTGTCAGGTACACAGAAATATTTTATTTTGAACGTTTATTATGTTTGTGTGTCATTATTTTAAGATTGTGTATAATTAGTTTTCATTTATAAAAACAGCATAGGGACATTTTGCAGTCAAACAATTCATGCTTATTTAGTTAACTTTGTCTCAGTTGTGGTATTACATTTTTGTATTATTTTAGTTATGTCCACATGCAGAACAACAAACATACATGTGACTTTCTGCTGTTAACGTGTGTGAGTGTGTTTGTACCTTTGTCTGGGGGGAACAGGCTGACACGCGGTTCTGGTACTCAGAAACCCAGATGACAGTAGAGCATCTGAATGGTCACTATGTCTATGACTGCTGGACAAGCTAGGTAGACACAAACCTCTGCGAATAAAATGAGAAAAGGAAGTTAGAAGACAGTTATGTGGTTTAGATATGGGGTCAGAGTTTAAATACTGATGATGTGTCTGTGGCTACAAGATAGCAATGATCTGCAATCATACTGAGGGTCTTGTAGCTTGTAATTTGGTTTTCTCTGGTTTATTGGTGCTTTAACTATTTTTGGTTGTTTTATTTTTCTTCCCTGTCAAATGACTTCAGATGTCTTGTGATGTCTTATAGAATCAAAGAAATCAGATGGAAATGACACTGAAAGTGGAATTCCTCACCAACCCAGATATGAAAAATCCAAAAAGACTGCTGCACGTTTTAAAGCTGGCTGTTTTAACAACCTGTTTATGTGCTCATATGACGATTTGTGTCTCATTAAATTGGGCAAACACACAAGTCATAATGTCCAAAATCTGATAAGTAATATGTTCCGAATTTGGAACCAGAAAGTTGGAGGTCCATATAGTGGTCCATATCCATTATGGATCCGAGACATTTTAAGCATAGGAAGGGACTGCAGGAATACATTTTATATGCATTTCTTTTCATTATATTCCTGTGTCTCTGTGTTGCCCTGCGACAGACTGGCGGCCTGTCCAGGGTGTACCCCGCCTCTCGCTAGCTGGAGATAGGCACCAGCAACCCTCCCGACCCCAATGAGGGACAAGGGTGTAAGAAAATGGATGGATGGATGGATGGATGGATGGATGGATGGATGGATGGATGGATGGATGGATATATTCCTCGGCTGTCATATCTCATTATATTGTCCTCTTCCTACCTGTTTGATTACTGAAACAAACTCTAATTACATATAAAAAAAAGCCACATTCAGGAACCATATTAGTTGACACATTAAATCATGAAAATGACTGACTTTCATTTCCTTGTACCAAACCAAACCTATTTCTGGCAGCTGATTCTATGAAATTAGAGCAGCTCAAAGAGTTTTATTCTCTTCTCAGAACTTGGACTTGATTCAAATGTGAGTGCTGCTCATAACAGACAATGAGCTGATTCACCGAAGTTCTCTGCCCCGGTCTGTGTGTATCCGACCTGTTTGGGCAGAACAGATTGTCCTCTGGACACAGTGACAGGTGCCCGCGCACAGGTCTGCAAACGTAACCAGATAGGCCTCTTTTCTAGTGCTGGTGTCAAAGTAAGAGGCACATGCTAACCAACCCAGGAGGCGGTGTACAGTATAAGAGATCGTTTGTTAAGAAAGGAGTTTTAACTGTACGCACAGAAACTATGTGGGTGTTACACATGAACAGACGCCACTTTTCTTCATCACTAATACACATTGTAGATTTATTGGCATAAAAATACGTCTGTGAGAGAAAGATGGTGAATTTTTCATGCCCACCTGCTGCCCCTCCTTGCGTCCTGATTGGCTCGTCCGGGATTTTTCAGAGTTTCCATGGCGTTTTGGGAACAGGTGGGAATCCCCTTATCTGTGGCAGAAATGCAAACATTCACTCATCAACCCTTCTTCAAGTCTATGCTCTCATTTCCAACAGTAAAGGAAAATGAATAAACTCATGTAATGTAGATAAAATTTTACACCTTTAAAGTTTTATATCCCAGGCAGAAAGAAACAATAAAAACAGAAGAATTGTTGTGACTAACGGCAGTGATGTTAAATAGATTTGAGGACTGAAGGTTCTCTAAAATTAAACCACATTTTTGCTAATTCAAAGCAACAAATTCAACTTGCTCTATTTGTTTTCAGTTAAATATTCCTTAAAAGAGACACATGCACATTACACTCCCCTGCTCACTATAAAACGATAGCTTGCTGTACCTGTGCTTAAGCCCGTTGATCCCCTCTGCTCAAATGTCCAGATATTACACTTACACTTTTGTTCATTTCACATAACCTTTTGTCTAAATCACTGAAATAGTTTTCTGAAAGTCTTCGGTTTTGCTCTGGAGCTGAAGCCCGCCTGTCGAGGATGCAGAGGTGAAAGATGTTCAGGCAGGTTTCTCAGAGGAGAGCTTTGTGTTGTGTGGAAGACCCCTCCCATCCTGGACAGCCTCTCCCTCCTTCGTCTCTCTAAGATCCCCTCCCCTTTGTGAAGGTGATCTGATCTCGTGGCCCATTTGGGATGCTGACCATTGTGCTTCTCTTTCAGTGTACTGTACTAAGACTATTTCTAAAACAGGCACACTCTACAGAGCTTTACAAAATTATTTCAGCCTTTCTTTAATTTTCGCCAGTGAGGAAGGTTATTTTGTGTCTGGTTAACTGCTGTGTTGATTATTTTTCTGTGGTGACTACCCATTTTCAGTTTCTGGCAGAGGCCTCTAGATTTTGGCTACAGTCCTGGTATTTCAAAGACCTCAGGGTGCCACACACTCTAACACAGTCAGAGTCTTTGGAAGAGAAACAGCATCACAGCTCTTCACTATAGTTAACAGCAGACTCAAGGACCTTTTTCTCAAACTCACTCTTAGGCTCATATAGCTAAACCACACAAATCCCTGTAGAGTTTCACAAACTGCATATTTATGTTTCCTAAATAAACAGCTGATATGTTAATAACATCCAACGTTTATCACAGAGACTCGGTGGCTCTAAAATGTCAGTCTTTAATGCTGTTTATAACAGTAAACTGTTACCATCCTCCTGTCTTAGTCCCCCATTTATTCTCTGGGATCAAATATGAAGAAAAAATCTCGTTAGTTTGAACTTAGTGTCGCTGAAGAAGCCCGTACCTAGGCTGAACTCCTTCTTGTCAGATTGAGGGAGACTCCCTGAAGTCTGCAGAGATGCCTGGAAAAATCAAAGGTGTCATTTGTTACCATAAATCTTTTTTTAATGTCAGGATGACAATTTGTTTTTCGGTGACACATAGCATTTCGTTTTAATCTTGGCCTCATCTGACTAGAGGACTTTCTCCCACATGTTTATTGCGTCAACTCAAATGCACAAAACACATTTCAGATTTTTTTCTTGTTAATGAAAACTGAAGTACACTTGTTATTGATTCACCATTTTGTGAATGCATTGTTGATCTATCATCTAAAATCGTAATAAAATATGTGATCGTAAAATGACTTGATATGCATAAGTTCAAAGGTCTGTAAGCAATGTTTTTTTCAGTCTACACAGTTTACATCCTTTAGTTTTATTTGTATTATTTTATTAAAGTAAAATCAGAATTAACTAACAACAGCTGCATTAGGTTCTAAAACCATTTTATTATTCTAAATGTTTTGGTGACATATTACAGGTAAGATACCCAGAGTGTGTCTGTGATGTACATAAACTGCGTCGACCAGCTGCTCCGTCCTTCTGCTAACCAGCTGTTGGTTCGTCTCCTTCCTATATGAAGCATGGCGGCTACACAGAAAACCCAAAGCTGTGTGTGTTATTGCTGACTCCCATTCTACCTCTGTGTTTGTCAATTAGTGTAACCTGAGAGCTTCAGCCACACCCAAGCCATTAGTGAGCTTTATGTACAATTGTACAACCTTTTTACACAAAACCTATGTTGGTTCCACTGTGGTTTTCTGCAGATCTGAATGCAACGGCAGTTTTAGATAAAACCTTACATCAAACTTAAGCATTTATGTTTCTTTGAGTTTATGTTTAAAGTGTATTTCAAAGATCTGTAAACTCTGTGAGCTCTAATCACTTTGTAAGAATAAATCTTTGTTTTTCTTACCCGTGTATGGCTGTGAGAATGGTTGCTGTGTTGATGTCTTCTTGCTTTCTGATGATGAAAAAGGCTCTCAGCATCCTGCTCTGTGTCTGAACCTCCAAAGTCCAAATCCTGGAACAAGTATTTCTCAAGATCCGACAAGGACTTAGGATCAGCCTCTGCAAAAAAATTTTTTTAAAAATTGACAAGGTATTAAAAACAGGACAAGACACTGACACAAGACAAGACACTATCCTGAGTAGTCTCTGCCTTGAAATCAATTGAAGTTAGAAGATAAAACAAAGGATGTCAATCCTGATCTTTGTGTTTTTTCATTTTATAAATTATCTCCAAATAATTTGTTAAATTATTCACAAATAAAAAAAAAACATATTTATCTTCACAGATCATATGATTTGTTAAAATCATAATTTAAGGAGCATTAACATATATTTTTGTGGTTTTCAGCCAATTGTGCATGACAAGGGTGAGAATCTGTTCCTCAAGGTCAAAGGTTAACTATTATGATTCCTTCCACAAATGTAAATGGTTTGTAAGCCTTGAAATTTGATTTTAGTGTATTAGTGTGTGAATCAGTGTGTTAGTGTGTACCTGTGTGACCCAGAGCCTCCATCAGAACTGGAACGATCTCTTCCATCAGACGGCTGCTGAGATTAGCAGCGTAGTGGAGGGCAGAGCAGCCGTTGAGGTCTCGAGCTCGCAAATCACTAAAAAAAAATATCATTTAACAACTCAAAGCAGCAACACTGACATGGTCCCTCAAGAACATGAATATACAAATTAGATTACCTCGTCATGTATCTATTTAAAAGTGGTCTGGATCAATAGTTACTCAGACTCCTTGGAGGTGTTTTAAAGCTTTTTTTTTTTTTAGTTTTTCAGGAAGTGTAGCCTGTTTAGCCGTGTTTTTCCTTACGCTGACAACTTTAGAAGCTCCCTGACCACCTCCACAGGGTTGTGTTCCCATGGTAACCACGTCGCCATGCCCTGAAACAGGTCGACGTCTCTGACGGCGAGGATCACAGCTGTTGCGCCGTCACTGTTGGGATTGTTCACATCCACACTGTCTGTCTGAGACTAACACACACAAACCCGGAATCATCATTAATCCCTCAGCTTGTTACACACAAAGCTAAAAATATACACATTTTGTGAATTACATAATCATCCTAATAAAAATAGATTTAATAAAAGTTGATGAAAAGCACTGTCCCATATTGTGACATGGGTTGTTGACTTGTTTTTACAGACTCCTAAGTTTTACGCTTCACATTTCCAGAAACACAAAACCCCACAGGAAGAGGATCCAGCTTTCAAACCTGCTGGTTGCTCTGTGGTTAGAATAACGTAAAAAATGCTACTGAAGTACTGAGTAGCTGATCAAATTATCACTCATTTAATGTTTTAAAATACATTATCAGATAGACCAAAATATAAAGTCAGGTGGAAATTTTGGTATTTTAAAAATCAAAATGACAGCAATCCAAGTAGCAAAACATAATGAAATCAGGCAAAAAAAAAATAAAATAAAAATTCCGAATCAGTTTCTTTCCATGCAAAATTTAATAAACTTTAACAAAACTGCAGGTGTGTGTCTGTGTCTGGTGAATTTCTGGTTAAAACATGTTTGTTCTTTATTCAGTGGGTAGACAAGTCCAGACATTTTACTCAAATAAGAGCAGCAATACTTCATAATAAAATTACTCAAGTAAAAGTGAAAAGTAAAGATACTCGTAAAAGTAAATAAAAAAAACAAAAAACTCAAGTAGCTAAATGTGAGTAAATGTAACTAGTTACTACCCAACTCTGGTCTGTAATAAATCTGACCAAAATCTGACTAATTTGCTGTTGCTCTAAACTCTGACAGGAAACAGTTATTGCTGTCCCTGCTGATCAGTTCCACCCAGACCTTTGGATCAGAGACTCACCAGCAGCTGCCTCACAGAGCCCAGGTCTCCCTGCCAGGCGGCCTGCAGCAGCTGCTCCTGTGCGCACAGATGGGGCCTCGTCATCCACCTCACCATTTTCTCCTGGAGCTCAGGTGGGCTGATGTGCAGCGCGGTCTGCTGTCTGTGGTTACACAGCGTCAGGTCAGCATCGGCCCTCAGCAGCCCCTGCAACACCTGTTGAGCACACCGATCAAACCGGTCAGTCAGTTGAATTGATATGATAAAATATTGTTGACTAGAAAATGGTTGGTGTGAAAATTAAATATTTGTCTTTTTTGCTCTCTAAGGCTGACTGCTTTGTTCAGACATATATGAACAGGACTTGAAGGGAAAACGTTTTGTGTCTTTTCAGTATTTCATCGAAGTTGCTCTCAAATATTTCAGTGAACTGTTTAATCTTGTTTTTTTTTTTTTTATGTCCACTTCATGATGCGGATTTACATCTACGTTGTTAGCAACTGATCTCCAAGAGGAAACCTTCTCATGTTACCAGGAAGTCATTTTCAACATGACTCCCAAAGGGTGGGTGGAGCTTATAGAGCAATATTTAGATTATGTGACGCACATACATGCTCGTAAACAGGTGTTGTTGTTGAGAAGGAAATAACTGTGTCACATGACCACACTGTTTTTTTCCAACAATCTTTTTAATAATCCAGAACTTTTTAAATTACATGTATAAGCACATTTATCTGTAACTCACCTCTGACTTGTTGCTTCGACAAGCAGCGAAGAGGTCAGCCCGTCTCCGTTCTTCTTCTTCATCATCAGAGACCTCCAGCACATCCAGGATCTCCATCTGTGGTCCTAAAACCACCTGATCATTTTCTCCTTCCAGCTCTCCTAAATGCATCGCATCATCTTCATCGCCGTCTTCCACATCATCAGCGTCTCTCCTCTTCTTCGCCTCCATTGCCCTCATAGTCAAAAGTCAGATGAGAAGAGCCACCACTGAGCTGCGGAACAAAGAAGAATGTTTTTTCTTAACTCGGTGTTTGGCAGTCAGTGTGTTCGTGTGATGTCAGTCTCTAATGACCCACTGGTGCCCAGTGGGACCAGACAGAAGGCGTGACTGGAAATATATCCCTCATTACGACTGCTGTGGAGTCACCATAAACACATCATTGTCTATAATTGAGCTTATTTGCAAATGACAGTTTATATGTGTGAATGGAGGAAGTCTCACTTGAAAGTCTTTTTTAATGGAATAAACATCAGTAAATCAATGTATAATAAAGGCTGTATTATCCAGTGTTGAGTAAATGTGTAAGGATATTACAGGTTTATTCCCCTGCAGTGTTGGTCATTTATAAAAAAAGCTTGTTAATCTGCCTGTGTCCTTAGTCGTGCGTCCTTGGTGACTAAATCTCTTCCGGTTTAATGTTTACTAAAAGCTAAGAGCAGAACTCACTGAATTGCTAAATTACACAATGAAGCAATAGCATTTGTTGATAAAATAGCAGTAAAGTAGCTTCTGGATATTAAAACAATGTCTATTACTCCTCAGAACTGATTGTCAGCAGCTTGAAATGATGACCGGCAGTGAAACATTTTAATAAAGTGTTTTACTTACACTTGTCTCTGTTGCTTCAATCAGTAACTAATCCGGTTGTGTGTCTCCTCTGAGCTTCTGTAGGCATTTGTCAAACGAACCTTTGATCTATTTTCAGCAGACTGTCCACTCAAGCAATTTCTATTTTCTTGCTTTTTGTCCCTCGTGGCTTCTGTCGTCCGTTTACACTTGGTTTCCTTGGAGACAGTTGGACAGACAGCCGTTAACAGAGGTGGTTTTTAATTACCCAGAGACTGTCTGTTACCCCACACATTAAGACACATTGTTTGCTTTCCATTTGTTCATGTAAAAGGCATCCATTGAAAGGATCAAGCAATGATTTGCTTGTTTCAGTGATTATTACAATGTAACTTAGTTCATTACAGGCAAAACAAGGTTTCGCTGATCTGATATTTGCAACTTTGTTAAATATGGTAAAAGCATTCTTGAAAATAAAATAAAGATTTTCTTTTGACAGGCACATCACCAAGCAAAGAGTCAGTTTTATTGATTTGAGAAATGTATTAAAATTATGTTTATGAAAGGTCATACAGGTGCATCTCATCAAATAATAATATCAGTGAAAATTTTTTTTATTTTGGTAATTCAAGTCAAAAAAGAAACTGATGTTATGGATTTATTGTACACAGTGATGTATTTCAAGCACGTATTTCTCCAAATTTAGAGGATTACAGCTTATCAAAACCACCAATTTTGTTTTTCAGAAAGTAAGAACTTCTAAATGGGTTAACAAATGCTCCACTAGCAACAGGAACATTATAAGGACAAGTCTAAACAGGACATGTACAGATCGAGGATCAGGAAAAGGGAGGCTAACGTCTCTGCAGACCCCACACATCCTGGACACACTTTTATCTTAGATAGGCCCTACAGAGCGCTGTTTGTAAAAATCAGCTTCTCCACAGACAGTTTTCGTCTCCCAGTCTGTCTCCCTGAACACAACAAATACCTTTCAGCCAATCAGCAGCTACACAGAAACAAAATAAGACATTTTGCTCTTTTTTTATCCTATATAAAAAAAAATGGCTGTGAATACATCTACATGTTGTTCCTTTATCCTTACTTTATTTCCCTTATGGTTTATATTTTTTATACTTTTTGTCTGTACTCTGTAAACTCTTGAAAATGCTTTTTTTTTAGTGCACACATTTTGGTGAATGAAGCTGATTTTGATTCTGACAAACTGTCTGGACATGCAGATTTCATTTTCCTGAAGGAATTGACAGCTGTCCATACAACCAAAACTACCAACACCTGCTTCAATGACCAATGTATTATCGTGCTTTTGTTGGCCTGAATGTAACCCCATAGAGAGTCTAAACAGCTTTGATTGTTTGGAGGATAATAGGAGATACCAGAGAAAACAATGGAGACAAGCTAAAGGCCAACATTAAAGGCCATTTTCAGAAGAAAGATCTGTGAACCTCACTGTCATCTAACCTCTTTCTACACACTTTTCCCCCTCCTGACTGATCTGAGATCTGAAAAAGCAGAATTTCTCTCCTGCTCAGCCAACTTAGGCTCAGTCATTGTTGCCTGGCAGATTTTTTGTGCAGCTCTGATATTGTGGAACAACATGAAACCACACAAAGGTGTTTGGAAGAGAATAATATACAAGACCTTGTAGATGAGTCATCGTTGAACTGATTCAGATGAAAGTGTCTTTTGACATTGGGCTCAAAACAAGCTGCAGACAAAGGGAGGCAGTTTTTATACACTGTGAAAAGGCAGCACAAAGGTGTGTCCTTTCAGCTGAGGTTAAAACGTCTAAAATGTGTTTTAAATTCTGCGAAATAACAATAGAACAACAGATAGCCTCTTCATAATTAAATATAAATATTTTAAAAAGACTTCATACTTCTGTTTATTAAAGCTCAAAAACAGAGTTAAGGAAGTTGACTGAGAAAAACAAAGCTCTTCTATATAGTGGAACAAATTCAAACATAAAAAGCACATACAGCGGAGCTTACCCCACATGAGCACAAGGTGGCAGTGTTTAACTATCATAAATATTTCAGTCCTGAAGGAAAGCGGAACAAAACGCTTGATCGACACCAGACTTTTCTCCGTGCATCACAAATTAAAATATTACAAAAATATATACTTTTTGCTGTAATTCAATAAAAAAAAATCGAACTCGTGCATTATGTAAACTCACTCCACACGTAGTGATTAATTTGATGAACTAATTTTAATGATGGGACATTATAAATAATGAAAAGTTAAATTTTGTTTCTCAAAAAAGGGTAATATCACCAAATAATTGTTCTTTGTTCAGATTTTTTAGCCATGTAATGATCTACACAATCATGAAAAAATCTAATGACCTGACGAGTTTAAAAGCTGAAGTGTGAGTGATAACAGGCCATTGGACGTGAAAAGGATCAGGAACACAATAAAAAATCTTTAGAAGGTTTCGCTAAAAAAGAAACAAGTTAACATACTATAGTGGTCCAGTCAAAGTATCCAGGTGAGTTTTGGTGAATTAGAATATCATTCAAGCACGAATTTATTTCAGTAGCTCAAATCAAAGAGTGAAATTCATTTATTGATTTATAACACTCAGATGTGTTTTACCTTATTGAAAAACCTGAATTCAGTTTAACTGACAAACAGCATTATCTGTATTTTAATAAGGAAATATGGATGTTCCAGTTTCTCTTTGGAGTTTCTGTCATTGCAATGTACCTCATTGCAATGAGGTACATTGCAATGTACCTCATTGCAATGTACCTGGTAGGAAAAGATGCAGCATCTGCATCTTTTCCTACCACATTTTTTCCTTCCACTCATCTTTCCATAAACATGCTTGGATAGAGAGCTCTGTGAGCAACCAGCTCTTTTAGCAATGACCCTTTGTGGTTTGTCCTCCTTGTAAGAGGTGTCAGTTACCGACTGCTAAACAACAGTCAAGCAAGCAGTCTTCCTTGTGATTGTGTAGGCCACACGAAGGCCATAATATATTTATTTTCATTAAAAATACTATTTTCCTCGTCTTTACGGATCTTCTAAGAAGCTGGATTTTATTAGCTTTGAGCCATGCTTAGCAGAATTAAAAGAAATAAGCGCTTGTGTGTTTAAAGGAGCAATCTGCTGGATTTTATTTGAAACTTATTAAATTACGTTGAATAATTAATAAAGCATATGGTATGATTTTTGTAAAGTGGATGTGTTGTGAATTATATAAATAAAATTGTACTGAATTGAAAAATTGAATAGAAACTGTATGACATGCACATTTCTCTTTTAGAGCTGAATGAATTAAATAAATAAACAATTTGTTTGAAAAGAAACAACTAAAGAAAGTTACTCCAAAGATCTCCATGGCAAAGCGAAAAATCGATCAACTTTAAACGTAGGACTTTTTAACACAACATTTTGAATTTTGGGAGATTAGTGAAAACAGGAATGACACTGGTTTTTGTTTTGTTTTGCCAGTCGAGCTTGTTTCTGTTTTACAAGCTGAATCTTAGAAATGATGTGTCACTTTGTGTCCTTAAGATTGCTTCATGCACTCCAACGTTTATGTCAGATAACCAGTTCCAAGGTATTAGTATCAGTTCATTGCCTCCTCCCTCCCTCCCTCCCTTCCTCCCTCGCTCTCCTTCCCGGCGCTCTGTAATTTGTCGGGTCAGGTCTGAGTCCCCGCCGCTCACCCGGGTAGGTCTCTCTCTCGGCTCCGCCGGTGCCAGACTGACGCGTCCCGTTGCGCACAGCACTCTTCCAAACGCCGCATAGTTTCCACACAGTTCCCTTTCCGGATCTCTCTCTAACCTCGGGGCTTATAGAGAGAAGGGGGGGAAAAAAGCTTCTAACTTGACAACTCGGTACGTTTTCTGCCGGGATGATACGCGGTCGGTGACAGGAGGACTCGGGGGGAGTGGACGTGTAAGCGCGGGAGGATCAAGGACGAGTCCGGGCTCTCCCCCGAGCAATTTGCGCAAGGTGCTCCAGCGGTGGCTCGTGTTGCCGCATTTGGTGGATTTCTTTACCAGCAGCTACTTTATGATGTTTGCGGTTTCCCGTTGAGCTTTTGGTGGATCCGCTCGCTGCCTCCTCTGAAACTTGTCTCTCTTGATCGTTTCGGGAGCGACAGGATGGAGTCGCACGCCGGTTCAGCGCTGCAGAAACATGCTCTGCTGTGGTTCATCATAGGTGAGTCTCACCTGCTTCAATACATTTAAAGATCCCACAGTTTTAAATCTGGATAAATGGAAAAACTGATTTAATATTTTACTGATTAAGGACGAACCTGATGCTTTTCATCTTCTGAAAACTCACCTGCTCCGTTTGGCTCCAAAAGTGAAAGCTGTCAATTTAGTTTGTTTCTCATATCTGTAAAAGTGAACAAGTTTGCAAAAGTACATTTTAAAGTTTAAAGTTTCAATCACAAACTTCAGTGTAGTTAATTGTTGTAAAGTTTCACAGAATTTTACACTTGAGCCACAGCTATAGAGCTAAAACCACAGCTGCTTTTGCCAGGTGTATTTTGGACATTAGCCTGAAGTTTTAACTTTGATCCCACCTGACTTTGGTACCGGTGTTCAGTAAAATGTAGACTTTATATGAAGCTTATGATCTTCTTTCAACAAAGGTTTTCCTTCTTGCCACTCTTTCATGAAGGCCACATTTCTGGAGTGCATGAATAATAGTTGTCATGTCAGTAGGCTCTGTTCTTCTCATGTTTAGATATGTGCCATACTCTTTCCATGTCCAGGTGATGGATCGAGAAGTCACTTATGAAATGTTCAGAGCTGAAAATATTAGCTTTATTACATAACACTGCTTTAGCTTTGATCTTGATGATGCTGTTTGTTCACTACTTTTCTTTAACAAACGTCTTCACAAACAGCTGCAGCTGAATGTAGAGTACACACAGGTAGAGTTTGCTCACTGCTTAAGGGTCGATTCACATCATCCCTGTTTAGTCCGCTTTAATCAAACTCCAGTTTGTTTGCCTTAAAGGTCCAGCTCATTTGGGGAAAATGTAGATGAACTCTGACGCGGACGAAAGAAGTCTAAAAACCCAGGTCTCGGTTTGGTCGAAATGAACTCCGGTGTGGTTTGAATGCATATATGGAAACCTCTCCAAAAGCAGGAAGCTGATTATAATACAGGACTTTTGGGTAAATCCTACCAAAACAAACACGCAAGTCTTGTGCTTGGAAAAGTTTGTAGTGTTTTGCCAAAGACAAAAGAGAAATCTTAATGTTAAAATCTGATGCCACTCCATTTCTGTTTATATTTATTGAATAATGAAGTAGTGCTGATGTCTTCCTCAGAGGTTTTCATGTTGTTTCCTTAAGTAGTTCTTGGTGCAGCGCCACCACAGGTGAGAAGGTGAACAGGTTTTTCAAAGGGTTTGGTTCGTTTCATACAGTGTAGTGTGAAAGCAAACCGCACCAGCTGAAAATGTAACAAATGCTGCAGCTTTGGTCCTAATTGAACCAAGTCTGCCAGGCTACCAGGTGTGAAAACCCTCTATGTGCCTCCTGAAGGCGATTAGATGCCCTGGATTTTATTTTTGGAGCGTGAGATAAAATTCAGAAACAAATACACACCACACTTTTTAGATCCTTATTTTTTTTTTTCATCTTTTTTCTGTCCACATCACAATTTTAGGCTGCTTGCTTTTATTCTATTACATAAAATACAAATATTCTTAAGTTTGAGGTAATAATGTGATAACAGTTTAAGTAAAGGGAATAGCCTCTTTTACAACTTTTGGAAGAATATTAAGGTCTTTTAACTTTATTTGTTTTATAGATTTAGATAACTAGTCAGTTTATTTGTTCCAATAAATACCTAAGTTATGGGTTTGTTATAGGAAGAAATTAAAATGAACAGAGGATAAGTAGAGACGTCCAGCGCCCTGTTTACTGCCTAAACACAGTAATCTCTGTTTAAACTGGAACAAAACAAAAAAAAGGGCTGTTAGGCTGTCAGCGAAATGTGTGAGAGACACTTGATTTGTTTCCTTTTTTTCCCACATATTTATTTTTAAATATACTTTAATAAACACACTGGAAGATACATGTAAGTAACCAGACACTCACCTCCCAGATCTGCTGATAACAAGTCCAGTTTAAGCTTTTGTTTAAAATAACGTTGTGACATTTGGGTCCCAGTTAAGCCAGTCCTGTCTTATAAATTAGTTTGACATGGATTTTCCATGCCCTGCGACAGACTGGCGACCTGTCCAGTCGCCAGTCTGTCGAAACGTTCCACCGAAACGTTCACTGGAGATAGGCACCAGCACCCCTCTGGACCCCACAAGGGACAAGAGTGTTAGAAAATGGATGGATGGATGGATGGATGGATGGATGGATGGATGGATGGATGGATGGATGGATGGATGGATGGATGGATGGATGGATGGATGGATGGATGGATGGATGGATGGATGGATGGATTGGTTTTCTGTTATTTTTGTTTTTTGAGGGTTTCATGAAATCAGTAAATCTGGTTGAGATGTTGGAAAGCTCCACAACCTGGAAACGCTCCTGAAAACAGAAGAAACTCTGGCAGCAGTGAGAAAATAAAGGAAGATAGGTCAAATACACAGAAACCACGTGAACACACAGAGAGACGCGTTTCCATTTCTTTCAATCTAGATGGAGATATTTTTGGCATTGAAGATATTTGGGGATTTCGGGCATTATTTTTGCTTCTTTCTTCCCTCAGACACATTATATGCAAGAATGTCCCACTATTAGGTGTCAGAAATGTTTTATGTTATGCATTATAGATATATTAGAACAGAGGATATGCAGCAATTATTTTGTTTAAAAGAGAATCAAATTTCTCCAGAGAAAGACGTCATGCTGAAGGAAACATTTGTTTCTGTAAGCCCAGTTAAGTCACCGCTCTTCCACTTTGTACCCTCAAAGACTGAAGCTGCATTTCTGAATGAGTCACTATATTGCAGTGGTTTAAAGGTGTCTGAAAGATATCTCTATCCATTTTATTTTATTATCTGTTGATGAATTATTGATGCACTGCTGAGTGGCAAATAAGGTCCACAGGTGTCCACCTTTGTGAATTTCTCCTCTTTCTGTTTACACATTGAAACTCCTCCATATTATTTAAATAGTTTTATCATATCATATCATATATTCCATATATTTGATAAAATGTTTTTCTGCAGAGCTTCAGAAACCAAGTTCTTCTTGAGAATTGCCTGATTTGGTTTAAACCTACTGCAGTCAGTGACGGTTGAAGGTTTATTTCCAAACCTTCAGCCTTGTATCTTATTGAAACATTTAGTAAAACAACTTATAGTTAACAATACATCATTGTTAAGTTTGTGACAGGCTCTGGACTTTTGCCTTTTGAGAAATGATTGCTTCTGGCATATTGAGGTTTTAAACGATTGGATCTGATTTTATTCCTTTGCTAACGTTTGGCTGTAATGTACAGGTTCTTCTAAAAAAATTAGCATATTGTGATAAAGTTAATTATTTTCCATAATGTAATGAGAAAAATTAAACTGTCATATATTTAAGATTCATTGCACACCAACTGAAATATTTCAGGTCTTTTATTGTTTTAATACTGATAATTTTGGCATACAGCTCATGAAAACCCAAAATCCCTGTCTCAAAAAATTAGCATATTTCATCCGACCCATAAAAGAAATGTGTTTTAATACCAAAAAAGCCTATGTTCAGTTATGCACTCAATACTTGGTCAGGAATCGTTCAATGCTGTGTGGCATGGAGGCAATCAGCCTGTGGCGCTGCTGAGGTGTTATGGAGCCCAGGATGCTTCGATGGCCTTAAGCTCATCCAGAGTTTTGGGTTTTGCGTCTCTCAACTTTCTCTTCACAATATCCCACAGATTCTCTGTGGGGTTCAGGTCAGGAGAGTTGGCAGGCCCATTGAGCAGAGTAACACCATGGTCAGTAATACCAGTGGTTTTGGAACTGTGAGCAGGTTCCAGGTGGTGCTGAAAAATGAAATCTTCACCTCCATAAAGCTTTTCAGCAGATGGAAGCATGAAGTGCTCCAAAATCTCCTGACAGCTGCTGCATTGACCCTGGCCTTGATAAAACACAGTGGACCAACACCAGCAGCTGACATGGCTCCCCAGACCATCACTGACTGTGGGTACTTGACACTGGACTTCTGGCCTTTTGGCATTTCCTTCTCTCCAGTCTTCCTCCAGATTCTGGCACCTTGATTTCCGAAAGACATGCAAAATTTGCTTTCATCCAAAAAACGTACTTTGGACCACTGAGCAACAGTCCAGTGCTGCTTCTCTGTAGCCCAGGTCAGACGCTTCTGCCGCTGTTTCTGATTCAAAAGTGTCTTGACCTTTGACCTGGGAAATGCGGCACCTGTAGCCCATTTCCTGCACATGCCTGTGCACGGTGGCTCTGGATGTTTCTACTCCAGACTCAGTCCACTGCTTCCTCAGGTCCCCCAAGGTCTGGAATCCATCCTTCTCCACAATCTTCCTCAGGGTCCGGTCACCTCTTCTCGTTGTGCAGCGTTTTCTGCCACACTTTTTTCTTCCCACTGAGGTGCCTTGATACAGCAGTCAGGGAACATCCTATTCGTACAGAAATGTCTTTCTGTGTCTCACCCTCTTGCTTGAGGGTGTCAATGATGGCCTTCTGGACAGCAGTCAGGTCAGCAGTCTTAGCCATGATTGCAGTTTGGAGTAATGAACCAGGCTGGTTTTTTTTAAGAAAACCTCAGGAATCTTTTGCAGGTGTTTAGAGTTACTTTGTTGATTCAGATGATCAGGTTAGCTGCTCGTTCAGAGAACCTTTTCATGATATGCTAATTTTTTGAGACATGGATTTTGGGTTTTCATGAGCTGTATGCCAAAATTATCAGTATTAAAACAATAAAAGATCTGAAATATTTCAGTTGGTGTGCAATGAATCTAAAATATATGACAGTTTAATTTTTATCATTACATTATGGAAAATTAACTTTATCACAATATGCAAATCTTTTGAGAAGGACCTGTATATTTCTCATGGCTGTCTTGGAAATACTCCCTTGTTCCCCTGGAAGAGCTGAAAGAGACAGATGGGAACAAGGAGTTCTGGGGATGTTTGTCCAGATTGTTGCTTCTACGACCCGGTCCCAAATCAGCAGCAAAAACCACATAATCGGAAATATGAGAATCGTATTTTTTCATATACAGAAGAAGACGGACATTTTTAAGAAGCTTTTCTAACTCATTACTGGATGGATGAAAACAACTTGATTCTATCTTTGAGATAAAAAACATCTTCATAATAACTGACACTCCATTCAATTCAGGACGGTGTGGCCATGTCCACAGGAAAAAATGCACAGATGTGAGCACGCACCAACAAAACAAACCAGTGGACAACACCTGGACAACAAGAAAAACAGAATGACTACTGAAATGGAGTGTGTGATTTCCTAGACGCATGCATTCGTTTTTCTGAACCGCTAAACCGCTCTCCCCACTCAGGATTTACTCCTTGGCAAACCAGAGCTGTCAAAACGCTGGCCGAGAGCTTAACCAATAAACAGCTTAGAGCCACTTTGGGATCAGTGAGAGCTACTTCATGAGATATGATGTCCAGCCTGTCAGGAAGCGAAAGGGTTTTCCCCCCAAATCTGTTGGTCAGACTCAAACAAAAAGTGGAAAGATGCCTTTTAATAGAAAAGCTAGAACAACTGCACACTTTTATAGAGTCCGTGACAAAAACTCAACGATTCACCACACCTGGCATGCAAAAAAAAAATTAGAACCTCAAGTACTAGAACTAGAAATATAAATTGCACTTAGCCTTTAATAAACAGGTTCATGTGTTATTTGTTTTTCACTTTAACTTATTTACTTTGTATTTCACCTGAAACAACATCAAGCTAAAAGTAAACATCACTAGCACTAGAGGAAAGTCAGCTGAAGTCCAAATCCAGCTGCCTGCAGCGTTCAGTCCAAAACGCTGCACAAGACAAACAACAACAAACTGATGCTGCTGTGCAGAGTAACTCTGACCTGGGGGGATTTCCCAACAGCATTTAAATACATTCATATACAGTGTTGTCTAAATGCCAAAACAACATTTAGTTTTTGAAAATGTCTGTGCAGTCATATTTAAAAAATTCTACATTTCTTATAAAGTCTGTTTAAATGGCACTTGCTGTGTAGTGGAGCCAAGTGGCGTTATTTTTTTCCCCTCCATCTTCTGTAGTTTCGTTAAACTTCTGATTTCCCTTTACTACCGGTTACTCTTAGCTCCATTAGCAAACCGCCGGAGTAATCCTGATGCAGATGATGCTGCCACATCAGGACAGGCGTTTGCAACCTGCAAGCGGCTCTTTGGACTTCCCTCAGTGGCTCTTAATATCTGTGGTTACGCTGCATGTTCACACTTTGATGCTCTAGCTGGGGTGTTCAGAAGAGCTTCCTCTGATCTTTGTTTCCTCTAACAAAAGCACAGAATGAGTGTTGTGGATTTACAGAAACAGTTATGACTTATCGTTGCCACCAGGTTGCCTCGTCGTCGTTCGACTGTGCTCCAGTCTAAAATTGTAAACCCAAAAAAGAACTTTGTAAAATCCTGAAAAAAAACACAGTAGAATCTCAATTCACATCTTTGATTCTGTGTGGCACACAGTTTTTAATCTGTTAGGCTTTGTGGGTATTGCTAAAGCTTGATTTAATACTGTAGTAAGCTAATCAAAGGCTACAACAGGTCATTATTAAATAAATTATTCCCCCGTTTTAGCTGTAATTTATTTTTTTTTAGATAAAGGGGAAAAGGACTCGGTTACTCTATTCAGCGCACAGAAAAAGAGTCGCTTTAATCCTCTTTCTCTGAGGTGGTGTTCTTTCAAGTGACAGCCTGGGATTCAATTTAAATTCATTCAACATATTCCACAAACAGCAAGCAACTTTGCTGCTGGTATAGTCAAACGGCAGATAGGAAACACTTTGTGGAATGACTCACAGGAAAACATCAGGAAACTCTGACAATGTGGGCTTAATGACTGCAAGCAATTAAAACACAGCAGTTTGAATTGTGTAAGTTCAACACTATGAATGATTTATAAGCTGCATGAATACATAAACAATCTTATTTTAATTTGTGATCTGTAGGTTTTATCTGTAATCAATCGAATCTTCTGGAATCCAGACATATAATTTCAGTTTATATTGACTTATAAAGATTAACAAAATACCTTCAATGTTTTTCTTGTTCTTCCCATTTTAAAGAGTTGCTAAGATACAGAGTTCTGTGACAAACAGGAAGTTATGGATTGCTAACTGAATGTAATATCACTTTACAAATATGCTCTCTAGTTATATTTAGTTGTAGCTGTTTCCCGTCCACATCTAATAAATGTAATGATAATAAAATTTAATTTAAAAGTAGAAGAGTATGGTGCTGAAACAAAAGACAGAATTATTTTGGAGCTTTTTACATTTCTTTACTATAAGACCCACATATTGTGGAAGGCCATTTTGGTGATGTGTGACTCTTATTATTATTATTATTATTATTATTATTATTATTATTATTATTATTATTATTATTATTATTATTATTAATTAATTTATTTATTTTTATTTATTTTTTTTTACGTCTTGGGAGCCCTAATAAACTGCACAGAAAACATTGAACCTTCATCTCCAGACGGTCAGGAAACTATTAGGGGAGTGTTGTTGAAAAAAGCTTTATCTGCTATGCTATTAATAACCATAGAAACAGCTCAAATCTTGCATAAACAGGCATTGCTTATTTGTAAAATTTGTTTGGTAAAGTTTAAAATCTTTCTTTCCCATTCTGACTCAGTGCAGCTGCTCTCATCCCCCTCTGGTTGTAGAAAGAGTCAAATTTCTTTTGTATTTTACGATAATAAATACAAAGAAAACAAAAACAGGCTGGCATTTTATGCCATTTACTTACTGCTTTTGCTACAACACAAATGTTACTGCAAAATTGTTGTGGTTAGTTGATTCTACATCCACAGCTTAAAAATATTTTCTTTACAGTAGTCATGAGAACACAAAAGAGGTGTAGAGTCAGAGAAACTAAGATACTCAGTTGATTCTGCCTCCAGACACTGTTGGGTTAATTTTTCTTTGAGGGTTTGTCTTATAGGTCCAGGTTAAGCCCTAAACTCTCCATAAGAAGTGGATTATTTTTTAAAAATAGTATGCTTTTGTTTAGTCTCTCATACTTGAACCCAGTTCCAGTGTGAAAAGACTCAAGAGGGCGTTTAAAAGAAGCGTCACAAATCAGTGGGGGTGGAGGGCCAGTGGCAGCTCAGAGGCTTTAAGAAGACAGAGAGAGCGATAAATGAGGAAGGTGGGACTGGATAGTGTAAGTTTTAATAGTGCTGATATATAACTGTGCCCTGCTGTGTGTGGAGTTGGAGCCGTGTGTGTTTGTGTGCATCCTGCGCGACAGATCCGCCTACAGGACTTTGGCTAATTAGAAAGATAGTGAGCGGGGATTAAAAGGAGGAAAAGAAAGCTCAGAAAAACGGACTCACCCTGCTTTAGTGCAGCTGCTTTTCTTACTGCTTTAGAATATTTAAAAACTTTCTGTGTACACGCTTCCTGAGTGCCTCTTTGTGTTTCCCTTCTTAGGCTTTCAGAGACATGATGTGAGTTTTAAGCAACTTTGTAGCTAGAATAGCTTTTACAGTTTGTGTTTCTACACTACAGCATGTAACTACATATAGAACAGTGGATGTGTATTAACAAATGAAAGAGTTGTTCCCCCTTCATAACTTTTGGATGGGATTATTAAATCTAAAGATAGGCTGCAGCTTCCATAGTGGAAAAAAATAGGAATATTTTGTGTCAAGTCACCAAAAAGGAGCTAATATCCCATTTTGGGATGTTATAATCAGTTGTAGATCTTTTGCTGCATTAGAAAACTAATGTCGACGTTGTTATAATAGCCTTTTAAATATTCAATTTACCCACTGCACTGTTAATTCATACAAATTGAAATTTTAAATGATTTTTATACAAAAAAGAAGCTTGTTTTTTATTTTTAAAGAGATTAACATTTCTTAAGGGATAAAACAAAGTAAATAAGTTTCAATTAAAAAAAACTTCTTATTAACCTTTTATTTAAAAAATGTCATATATTTCAGTAATCTGTTGGATGATCTTTATTGGCATTACAACGATCAAGTCCTTCTTATAATTAATTGCTGACCATCTTCTTAATTTTTGCCCAGTTCCACTGGTATATAACATTTTATCTGTGACGATAAGCTCCAGGTCTTTGAGGTTGGAAGGCCTCAGTGCCACAACCCTAATCTTCAGCTCCCTCCATTAGTTGGGACCCTGGCTGGGCCACTCCAAATATGGTAGTAGTACTTTCTGTCAGAAGAAACCTGTTATTAAGATTAAAAGATTACTTCAATTTGGTTTAATTGTATCTGATATTTTTGACAACATCATGCCAACCTTGGCCATTAATGCTTGATTAACACACGTTTCTGAGTTAATGTGTCTGATTGCTGCGCAAATGTTTGTTGGATGGCCAGTTTACTATTTTTGTTTTATTTATAATACTCTTGCTTAATAATGGTTTTGTTCCTCACTTGTTTCCTGTGGCCCCTGCCTATTGATGACCTGACTAGACGCTGTTACCAATAGCTAGCTAATCACCTGTCTACCATTTTTAATCAGGCCACCTGTTTTTACTCCTAAACGGGTCCTTCCAGTAGATTTAAAACTCTGAACTCTGAAACTGCCATTTTGCAATTGAGTTACTGATTAACTCCTGTATGAACTTACAAATAAAGTTTATAGCAGTGTTATTAGTGGTTAGTGTGAGTCATGTTTTGGCTAGGATGCATAGGAATGTATTTAGAAATCAGTCTGCGCAAGTGGCTCAGTTTCAAATTTAATTTAAGTGTGAAAAAGGGTTTTGATTGAAGTCAAGATTTTCGGTGAAGGAAGCACTAAGTTAACTTAGCGCATCACTGAAACGTCACTCATCCTGCTGGTACAAATGTAGCAAATTGATTGATTGATAATGTCAAGTAACAAATGAAGTTTAAAATGAAACATACATTGTTTGTCTATGTATTACATAACTAAAAAAATGATGTGCAAGTTAAATTTGCAGGGATGATGTGACGTTGAATTGAGAAGGCTTGGTAATAAATGATATACAGCGGACTTATTTTTTTATGGAAAGTACCTTCAAATTATTTACAAAAAAATCTGCATATTTGTGGATTTTTTTTTGCAAATATATAAAATATTTGAAAACATTGTACAGTTTGTGGAGCTGAAATACCCCTCTGGTGCAACTCTATTTGATATGTTGTTGCCTGGCATTTGCAAAGCACCCAATCCAGGAGCCCCATTCATTTTCCTTGTAGCTAACATGACTGTAGATGTTAGTTTCTGTTGTAATGCCAAGATAGTTTAAACTGAGCGTTTTGATGCATATTAAGATATATTTGGTATTTAAACTTTGAACACCGGCAGATATTTGTGTTTTTAGAGGATCTGAAGTATTTGTGAATTTTTGCTATGGTAATTAATTGCAGCTCTGATTTACTACCTCAGTAAATAGTAGGTGTCCACTGACATAACGGAGTTACAATTTGAATCTTCTGCTTTGTGTGAAGACCACAGGAATAGACACTGACTTGTTATTTGTTCATCAGGTTGGAGTGATGTCTCCTCTTTCCCCCAATTTGCTTCTGCAGCGATAAAAAGCCTAGTCAACATTCCTGCAGCTTAATGGGCTTTAAATAATTCATTGTATTTTAGGTTGAGGAATCCCAGCAGGATTCACTCTGCGACACGGATCAGATTGAGGTCAGGGATGTGAACTACTGACCTTTTATTTCTCTCTTCTGTTTGCAAAAGTGTCTTCATATTTCCTGGACGCAGAAGGCCATGCGGTGGTAGAGTCAACGCCATTACAGGTTAGATGTTCAGGGCTAATTTATTCGTGGAAATCTTCCTTCATAAGCCACATCATAAAGAACCCGTGTAGAAAGTTTTGGGAGCTTCTGTAAAGATTAAAAGGAAAATGATACCACAGTTTGAATTACACACCAGAGCTTCAATGAACTGCCAGCTATCAGCGCCTCTTTGATTCCTCCTTTTCTCGCTGCTTGTGATGTGTAACTTGCCAATTTACTGGAAGGGATTTGGTGTCAAATAGCATGAGGCAGAGCAGAAAATCCCAAACTGAAGCACGTTACAGCGACTGTTTTGTATACTGTCATTAGAAATGTAATCGCCTCCAATTTACCTTAAATGCCTTAAAATTATGACCAAAATGATTTAAAAGGTGTTTTGCAGATCAAGTTTACCGTTAAGACAGATCTGAGCTGTAGCTTCGATAACACTCAGCATTACTTTAGATAATTTGAGAGGGGGTTAATCTCCGCCCTGTGGCCACTGGTATATGGGGACAAATTGCCCATTGCTCCACAGTGATCACCTCATTTAACAGCTCATCTGTCTGTGACCGCCCGGCTTCCTATCTCGTTTTGACCCCAGGTAGCTGAGGCGCCTCATACTGTGTCTGCTTGACTGAGCTGAGGATCTGCTTTAGTGTTTTCCTTATAGGGGAAGAAAAAGATTAATAATAGCACTTATTCTCTACCTCAACCCCTCTCTGATGAGTTGCTCTAATTAAATTAGCACCACTTAATGTTTCCATATTGAAGATGATTTTTTTTCCCCCAGCAACCTTCTCTTTTTATTTGTTGCTTGGTCTTGCTGTTAATGTGTATTATTCACAATACTGTAAAGAAATATTTTCCGCCTGTTATATGTTGCTTTTCTTCAGTCTCACTTAGATGTTTCAGATAAGTTGAGTGATTTTTTGTAGTCAAACTGACCACTCACAGTAGGGGTGCACTGATTTATCGGTGCCAATTTCCTTAATTTTGGGAGATCTGTGACATGTGAAGCCGATCTTATTTACTGATCTTATCTGCATCAACAAAGGTCTAAAAATAAACCACTGTCCTCTTCTACTCTCCTGTGAGAAAGGTTTGAGTGACATACTGAACCACCAGGTCATGTCTGCACGTTTCCAGTTAATAATATACACCCTATTGTTACCGACTCAGCAACTTTCTTGTTGTATTTAGCAACATTTCAGACAAAAAAAATGGGTATCGGCCAAAATCGGAATCGGCAGGTCAGGTTTTTTAAAGATCGGTAATTGGGGATCGGCCAAAAAAACTGCAATCGGTGCACCCCTAACTCAGAGTGCTTCCCACTAGAGCAAGATTCACATTCAGATTAGTACGCAGCTCGGAGTGCCTTGCCCATTAGCACATTGACATGAGGCACCTGGAGTCAAACTCACAAGTTTTGGATTGCAAAATAGCTACTATTCATACTGAGCCAGGTTTGCCTAAAATCATTCGACAAACCTTAATATTAGACAAGGAAAACCAAATTAAATTTAAAAACATAGTTTTTTAATAATGACTTAATTTATTAGGGGGAAATAAAGGTTCAAACCAATCAAAACTTATGTCAAAAAGTTTTTTTTGTGTGTTAAACCTGACTTAAGCTGTGTTTAAAAAGTAGCTAAACTCCAAATCAACTTTTCAGTACATGAAGTTACCTGTAGAATTAATCACACAAAGAAATATCTGGACCCGGCAGCAGAATCAAACTTCAATAGGATCAATGAGGTTGTGCTTTTATGTTTTGTCTAATGCAACCTTTGCTTTAATTCAATTTCTTTTTTGTATTTAATCATAAAAAAAAATCATAGTTAGGCAGAGAAAGCTAAGCCACGAAATAGGAACAAGCTTCCTGGAAAAAAGGGGAAGTTCCCAGATTTATAGTTGAGCCATGCATGAAAGTTTTAAAGAATGAAGACTAAACATTTTGAGTAACTGAATAAGACCAAATGCAAGATACTTGAATTAATATTGTTTTAATGCTAAATTAGCTATGTGATTTTGACAATGAACTTGGGATGGTAAAGATCACCGATGTGGTGTTGGAGGAAGATAGTAGGGAAAACAGAGATCGTAGTAGTGATAGTAGAGAAAAGGTGACTGACTGGAGCGTGAGATGCACAATAACAAACGGTAGGAGCATACATCGAGGTGGACAAGACAAGTGGACAACAATAACAAAAACTAACATCAGAATATAAAACACAATGTTGTCTTTAAGTTGTTTTTTATTTATATAATCTCAGGAATATGAGAAAATGTTTAAAGGACCTCGGTCAATTCTTAGTGCCTCTTCTCATTCTTGAGAACTGCCAATCTTAGAGGAGGACGTTCACAACATGAGGCAGGCCCACATAATTAAATCTGTGT
This sequence comes from Poecilia reticulata, assembly GCF_904066995.2. Lineage (NCBI taxonomy): Eukaryota > Metazoa > Chordata > Actinopteri > Cyprinodontiformes > Poeciliidae > Poecilia > Poecilia reticulata. The sequence goes on from NC_088831.1 coordinate 39,678,183, forward strand.
GCAGTCTAATTTTGTGCAAAAGACAGAGGGAAATAGTGAACAAAACAGATGAGGACTCAGAGGGATTGCTTTGACATAAATCAAGAGGGAGTGGGTAAAAGAAACCCACCCACAGCATGTGGGGAAAAATGAGAAAACATTTGATCTGGACATTTGAACGCTAACATTAAATGCTTTTTTGTCTGTTTTGAGGCTAGCTTGTGTTTTTCATGTATTTCTGTGTTTGGGTTTATGTTTGCTGTACACATGTACATGTGTGCATTTGCCAAGCAATAACCCAGTTTTCACCGTTACGCCTCAGCAACTAATGAGGAGCACCCAGGCACTGCTGCCTGGTTAATGAAGCATATTTGAATCTGTGTGTCTGTGAATGAATGCGTGTGCTTATATGTGTGTGTCTGCTGGGTTTGTGTGTGTTAATGTCTTGTCTGCAATGGCAGCCATTAACAATTGTCCAGATGGTATGAAGGCAACGCTGGACCCTCCATTTTGACTTATTATTATTTTCTCTTAACTTTAACCACAATCATGGATTGGTAACATATATGTGTATAAAAACATTAGTGAAGCACATTTGCCTCAACTCTAAACTCCCAAACTCATTTTCAGTGGCTGACGATGATGGACTGATTTGATAAGCCAAATATTACAAAAGAACAGAGGTTTGAATTATTTGTCAGCATGGATTTGACACAGTTGTCTGCCAAGTGTTCTGAAGTGAGGAATTGCTCAAAGTTTTATGTTTTACTGTAAAGTGCTTGCATTAAATAATACATGTACTAAGATACATGTAGACATAAACCTACAGGGTGATGCAACAACTATTTTAGGTTACACTACATTACTTTTTCATCTTTGACTAAATTTAATTCCATTTTTATACCTTTGTTGTGTTTAAACATTGTGAAAGTATTTAACCTGCTGACATTGTTTTACATTTTAAAAGTGTTATTGTTTTCTCTGAGATGGACCAACACTCAATTCACAGAGTAGTGTGCATTTGTAATGTAGTAGGACAATAATACAAAGTTTTGAATATTTTTTTTGTGAGTAGAAAATGTGTGAAATATAATATAGAAAAGCTCAAAGCTTCTTGAAGGCAATGGATTGTGTCCTTATGTCCTCTAAATTAGCTGTAAAATCAAATTTCACTTTATGTTACATCTGGTTTAAACTATAGAAGTTCTATTTTAACAAACACATAAAATAGATTGTGGCTCTTCTCTGTGTTTTTGTTAAAATTAAAGATGAACATTGTCACTATGTCCACACCAAAAGATGATTAAAGGAATAACAGGTTCAGAAATGATCCTTCCTTATCTTTAGTGAGAGCAATAAACTTTACAACACTTTTTTCTTATATAAAGCCATCTGAAGCCAAAGAAGATCACAGATTCCTGTTTTATGACACGAAGTGTATATGATTTCAGTAATGTGTTCTGTTGAAGCCCCAGGCATATAATCTAGAGAGGTTTACTTCATCTGTCAGTGTTTGTTCTGAGGTTGCACGAAACTCTACTCAGCCTAAAAAAGCACAGGCTTTACATTTTTTACTTCTGTTTTTACTCACTACCCAAAAAAAATGTTTAATCAGAATGTTGTTTCACTTGCATTACAATTAATTCACACTTTTAATTCATTACATTTTAAAAATGTAAAAAAAAAAAACATTAAATGCTTATATAATTAGATTATCTTCCTGTCGGATTCATATTTCCTGGTAACCAGAGAAAAGTTCCTCTCCAGAGGCTTAACAGGATCATATTTATCTCTCGATCTCTACAACTATGTCCTTTCAGTCAAAGCCAGTGAACCAGAACCCGTGAAAAATTAACAAGCATTCACTCGGCCTGTCGTGCCTGATGGGTCAGATTACAAACGTAATCTGACCATGGGATGAATGTTTTAAAGTTGTGAGACTGGGTGAGAAAAAGGACAGAAAAAGGATGAAGATTAATGTCCAGAGTCCAGAGTGGAGAGACAAAACCTGAGTCAGTATGAGGATGACATAAGAAGTTTCCAATTTAGTCACAGTTTGTAAGAACTGCCTTGGTAAGAAGGATTGAGTTACTGGTTGTTAATGCATGACAGCAGCTTCCTGTAGGTGATTTACACTTTGCAGATTAACCCTAAGTGTGTTTACCTCAACATAGCATGTTGGTGATGAAGAATAGTGTAATCTTCATCAAAACAAAGGCAAAAGACTCATTTTGTTGGAACAGAAGAGGCAACAGCCACAAAACAAATAGCTGAACTGTACGGATACCTGAGAGGCTCTGAAAATGCTTAGAATTTTAATCGATTGAACACCAAATATACCTAATTGTTATTCTGTTTCCTGTCTGGCCAAATATGGTGACATATCTAAAATCCTTGGTCTAAATGTGAAGAAATAGATGACTTAGTATTGCTATAATGTCACAGCATTACAGCAGTTTCTTTTATTTCATTTATTTTCTCTATTGTTAAGTATCAACTGACTATCGGGTGATAAAAGACTGATTGCTTTACTCAAATCTGTAGCTTTCTTGCAGTTTAAACCTTTATGAAAGCACCTGAAAAGCCAATTTTTCCAGGATCAAAATCCCTTTGTTACAAGGTCATTTGCTTTGAATGGTCTTTATTTTTGAGTCAAGCAACATAGTGTGCGAAAAGGAGGTTGAGAAAATCTTCCAAAAGTTCAATATAAAAACTAAGTTCATCAAAGAAAGCCAAACACATGTTTTTATTTTATTTTTTTATTAATGATTAGCTAAATTGGAAATATTTCTTCTTTATGTAAGTCTTCAAAGACTCTTACAAATCCTTGATACTCAATAGGAAATATTGATTAAACATTCAGAAATGACTTTTGTAAATTGCTCCTTTGTGTTGCTCTTGAGTTCCTCCTTGGTTATAGAAATCAACTCCCACCATTTTAGACGTTTGCACAAAACACAAAATTGTGTCTCTATTTTCTCCTTTTCAAGAATTAATTTATCTCAGAAGAAGGTGATGCTGTGCAGATGACCTCATAAAGAAAGCTGCAGACTGTCCACTGACGGGGACAAATAATTATAACTATTTAACAAACTGTTTCTGTGTTTTAAATATTCATGATTTTTGAGATTGCTCTCCAAATTTTATTTACATTTTCCACATTTGTTGACTGTTGGTTGATTTACTGATTGTAGACCTGTACCAAATTTCATTAAACATTATTGCTAATGGCAACTAAAACTCTGAAACTGACAACTTCAGTAAAAGTACATAATTTTTAAGGTTGAGTTTTTATATAATGTTTTTTTTAGTTTGAGTCTATTTGTTGAAAACTCAATTTCTGTACAGGAGCTCAGTGCAGTGAGGCTGTTTTATTTACATATTTTTGCCTCAGCGTCAGCAATAAATAGCTTAGAAACATTGTTGCAGCAGCGAGTCAATCAATCAATCAATCAATCAATCAAATTTTATTTGTATAGCACATTTCAGCAGCAGGGCATTTCAAGGTGCTTTACATAATTAAAGAAAAAATAAAAACAGCATGTGACATTGAATGAACAGTAAGAAAGAGAAAGAGATTTTAAAAAATAAATAAAATAAATAAATAAAAAAAGATAAAAAACACAGTGAGTGTGTGTGAGTCCTCGTTACAAGGCCAGCTGGCATTTCAAACCTCTTCTCACTGTAAATGAACCATGCCGACTCAGGATGCGACAGATTAAGCATATGCAGAAAATATTGCACATATAAATAGCATATTTTACTGTTTTCCCCCCAACTTGAACAGTTTTGACCTGAAGCTAACCAGAAAACACAGTTTTACATTTATTTTTACTGCTGATCCCTTTTGAGTCATGCAAAATATTGAAGATGTTTGCAATACAATACGTCTCAACCTCCTTTGTTTATGATTAGAATTAGCTAGGAATCCAGTTCATTCATAAATCTAAGGGTAAACTTGGGTTTAAAAGTTTAAACACCAGATCGTCTCAGGTTGAAACTGAGATCACTCTCTCAGCTGGAATGTGTCTTTTAATTGCTTGCTTGTCCTCTCTCTCTCTCCAACTCTCATCCAGATACGTTTACAACACAACCGAAGGCAGAGGATTTATGCCTTTGTTTGGTTTTAAGGGAGAACTGGAGAAGAAAACTCAGAGGAGATATTACCGCATCTATCTGCTTTCAACATAATCTACACTTTGTAGACGCTATACCCTCTGGAGGCAGCCGTAGTTGACAGCAGTGAACGTTGCACTCCAGTAATCTGAAACATTAGCAGCTTTTAAAAGCGCAAATTAAAGGAAAGAAAATAATGTCCTGTCGCTCAGATTGAGAATGCTCTAAAATTTTATGACCATCTGGATTGTATTGTAGGGAAACGGATTAGGGCCACAGAAAAGAAAAGAAAAAAAATCCTCAGAATTTTGAATTTAATCTCAGAATCAGAATTGTTTAAATTGTTTATGCAACATTAGATGAATCTAGTCTCAAAACTCGAATCTACCAAATACATTTGGGACAGGCTTTCACTGTGAATAAAGTGCTTTTTTTTTTTTTTTTTACAAATCCTTTAATGGAGAAACAGATAAGTGATTCTTTAAATATGCTAACAACCTAAGAATGTTTAGTTGTTTATTTGGATTTTGATACAAGATTAGAAAGCTGAGAAAAAACGTTATAATTCTCAGATTAAAGTCAGAATTATTTTGTGTAAATTTGGACTGAATTGAGTTTTACATAAATGATATGAATGGAATATTTTTGTCTAGTAAATTATTTTGAGATAACATTGATTTTGTGAATTCCTGCTATATAAGTGAACAGAATTGAAAAGAGCAAATATAACCTGAAATGCTTTCAACACCTTGTAAGGTGTGAGCAATATGGATTTTGAATTTTATAATGATGTTTTGTGGTACTGTTGTGATAATGATAGATGACGTGTGATAAATGATGATAAAAACACAATTTATTACTTTGTTTTTAACTGTATGGCTGTGAATGAAAGACACAACAATCTTAGCACCACAAACACAAATGCTGCTTTTGAAAAACGTTCCCATTTCAAATTGCCTTCCTCAGGATGCCACTTATGTTAAGAAGCTTGATTTATTTCACCAAACTACACACAGTTACTGCATGTAATCACATTTTTAAATGTAATGATATTGATTGATGATTTTGCGAAACACAGAAGGAAATAGTAAAAATAGCATCTACAATAATGCTGTGTTTATCAAGGCAATAATGAATCAAAATTCTTATCACAATAAGTGATAAACGATACAATAAATGTCCATCCCTACTTGTAAGCACCCTGTAGAGCTACATGGATAATCAATGCACCCTTTAAGAACTGGGCTGTCTTTTTCTATTCATACCTTAATATTCAAAATAGAAAGGGTTAAAGTGCAGACTTGACATATATTATGTTGCTTGAATCTGTTTTAAAGTTGAACAAAAAGCAGAGCAGACTGGTAAGAACAAATTAAAAACAGAAGCTGCAGCAGCTCTATGATTTCACTCAACCTTTTTAATAAATGTGTGAAAGCATGAGTGGATGAGTGATTTTTTTTTTTTTTTTTTTGATGTTGGCAACTGCGAGCGCGGGGCAACACAGTCATCAGCCCCCTCCTCGGCCCCCCGAACCTCACTCCCACCCAAACAACCTCCAAAACAGCCCATGAGCTGGCTGTTGTCCATCAGCGAGTTTGGCGCTGTAGTACTAAATTTACCGCTCCGAGGTTTCTAGCACGCACAGCCAAAAGTGATCTTCCCATCGGTGTAAACAGACAGGAATATATTTACTGCCTTTAAGCTTATTTTTTGTGAATGTTTCCAGTCTTTGCGGCTGTAGTTTTGAGGTGATATTTTCTAAAACCGCAAACACTGACAGCACATCAGTGGGCGTGATCATGCATGCTGTGTGTCCTCCAGGTGTTTATCAGTATGGAAACATAAACTAAAGCTGATGTTGCCAGGCACATATCACCTCACTGCATGGTCTGGTTTACGTAATCAGGTCAGGAAGTCCAATCTGGAATCTGAGAGGTGCTCACTTTGATAATTTACTAAGCATTTTAACATTTCTCAGATGATTTAACACCATTTAACAGCTCTACTGTACTTCTGCAGTTAATGTTTGCATATTGTTGGGATTTTTATTTCCTGTGTGTTATAACAAAACACTATACAGGGCTGTCCAAACAGTGGTGTAGGGACCATTTGCAGCCCGCTGAATGATTTTCTGTGGCTCTCGACTCCAATTTTAGAATGGAGTAAACCTGGTCTGTTCTTATCTTTACACCCACATTTTAACAGACAAAGAACATCTTAAAATAATTTAAAAAAATACTCATTTCTAGGTCTTTAACTACAAACATCCAGAAACTTTTACTCAGAAGCTGCTTGGGCTAAAAAAAAAAGAAATCCTAAAAATTAGGCAACTGCTTTTGTTATGTAAAATGATTTATTGATCATTTTTCTACATATATCTGACTATTCAGTTTGTTCCATAAAATTTTGCATGTTTAGTTTATTCCTGAGTTGATAAATAAAATGAAAAAAGTTATAACAAAAACATTTTTGTGTTTGCATTGCATTTGCATTTCACAATGATTTTGATTCTGGTGGCAGAAAGTTTGGTCACCACGGCGATTGTTTTCATTCAACAACATGTGGTAGACATTTCTCAAAATACAATGACCCATGAAAATGTATGTTTATCTCTTTTTATTTACATCTGCATAAAAAAAACAATGTCCAAAAGTATCCCATTCTCAGTAATAATTCATATTACGGCAATCAAACCCTTCTAGTAATTGCTGACCTGCTACTTTGTGCCTAAAAATAGCAGCGCATTCCTAACCAAACTTGAACCTTTCCATATTATCCAGAGGATAATATGCACAAACAAACCCTGAGAGCCATTTGTTGTTTGTGTAGCCAACAAATTTCTAAAAATGACCCAAATGAGTGACTTTTCTACATTATGTACACAATCTGACAGTGGAGCACAAAGCTGAATTCCCCTCTCCTCCTGTGTCTCTAAATAACCCAGACAGCCTGCAGCCCCTCTCTCCACCTCATTGGCTCTAGCAGCCCTCTGCTCACCTCTCTTTAAACCTCTGACACCACTCGATGTGGGGCTCTGCCGCCTGCATGGATGCACTCGCTCCGTCACAGGACAATAAAACAAAGGATGGTTTCTGTGTTTATGCAGCTCAGGACCTTTCCACTCTCTCTGAAGTCGTGGTTATGTGTTGTGTAATTGTTCTCATAAACCACATGCCCCCCACCCCCCTCCTGCTTTGTTATTGTAGCTGTGGTAAACACTCGCAGCCTCTTGGAGTTTCTTTTAGCCCATCTAAAACATATTCCCCACATAAATATGTTTTATGAAAATGGCCAGACTGAATGATACATCTTCATATTTAGAGACCAGCCTTCTGCTTGTAATTTGCATGATCCTTTTGGTGAATAATATCCTGTTTGGCAGCAGCTTCCTGTCCTTATAAAAAGATAGCAGTGATATGTTTATAATAATAACATCAGATATATAACCAAACATTGGCCTTAATTCAGTGAAGTTTCTTGGTTCACTGCAAAAACTCAAATCTTTCCAACTATTTTTGGTCTGGTTTCCAGTTCAAATATCTAAATGCACTTTATGTAAGATAACAGTAACTTATAAGTAACTTTTTAAAAAAAAAGCTTGTTTCAAGTAAATAATTTCTTAATATTGATTAAAAAAACTTGTTCTACTGACAGATTATTTCACTTATAACATGAGAAAATTATCTTGACTTAAAGTTACTTGTAAGTTTGTCTTATTAAATGTTTACTAAGATATTAGCACTAGAAGCTAGACCAAAATTACTTTGTAAGATTTTGTATTTCTGCAGTATGCTGGTAGAGCATTGAAACATTTTACATTTGCAAGATTAGCAATACTTCATAAAATATAACTCAAGTAAAAAGTTAAAAGTATGGTGCAGTAAAATTACCTCTAAATGTATTTTTTCTAAAAAATGAATCAAGTAAATGTAACTAAACATTACATATCTCTGGTTGCCCTTTATTTTATGTCAGGCTAGATTAAATGGGATTGAAAAGAAAGTGAACTTTTTATTACATTTTTTGAATACCTTTTATGACTTTTGTTTTTACCAATTCACAATTACATGTTGCTTTGTGATGATGTTGCACATATAATCCAAATACATTCCTTGAACTGCTCTTCATAAAGGTTTTATATATATTTTGGATAAATTTACATTTTTTAAAATTGTGCTCAGATTCATGGATATTCCACAGAACACTAAAAATATTTCCGGACTTGTGAGGTCAGGTTTATTTCTGTCTCTTCTGAAATCCATCTTAATTTCCTTTCAGGAGATTAATATTAATGCAATAATTATTCATTTTCTATTCTCAGTCAGAATGTTTAATTATGAATGAGATCACCGCTGCCCAATTTTTAAAATCTACTTTTAATTTAAGTTGCTTGTTGAAAAGTTGCTGAGCGACTATTTTGTGAACTAGCATTTCAATGGTATGAAACTGGATACGGAAAATGTACAAAGTCCTCAAAATGTTGCAGCCTGTGATAGGAAAGACAAGAAAAATGACTATTACTTCACGACACAATCTGCAATCTTCCCGTTGACTCCCCACTGAGCTTTTAGATAACATCCTCCACGGTGTTGCGCATCATCCTATTGTTGTGTGGCTCTTTATCCCCTTTAATTGAATGCTATTACCAAACAGAGCCAGTACAGGCAGACCTTTATCTGTGCTGAAAGCCCTGCTTACTGTAATGATAATCTGCTGATAGATGGAGCTCCACTTGACAGAGATGAATGTGGCAGGCACACACGAACGCGCAGACAAAAGCACCATCTTTGCAGTAATTGTAGCAGCGCACATTACTTCGGTGTGTGGACGCGTCATGCAGGGCGCGATATGAAGGTGCGTCTGTTTGCAGGGTGTAATAAATGTGTGCAGTCTGTCAGAGAGAGCACACACTGCTGCTCTAGTTATTAGGGACGTGGGCAAACCTGAATGTGCAGAGGTTGGACGGTGGCAGCGGGAAAGCAGAACTTGTGACGATCAGCTGTGAATAAATAAATCTTGATGTCTTTATAAAAATGTAACAGATTGACCTATGAATAAAAACAAAAGTAGAAAAAAAAAACAATGAAAGTTACTCTTAGAAGTCAGATTGTTGTTGTTTCAAAAGGAAGAGGATGAGACTTTCTGACCTGAATCTGACTGTCAAACTGTTCCCAACTCAAAACTCTTCAAAGTGAAAATGGCATTCATAGCTCTATACAGTAGAGTTATGAGTGTGGATTTCTGGAATTTAGAAGTGTTTATTCAAAAATTTTAGAAATGCTAAATTAGCAGTCAGAATAGCTCTGGAGATATGGTCCAACATCAGTCGCCTCTGAGTTGCAAAACCGTTTCTGTTTGTTTATATGCCAGATAAAACTTTTGAGTGTAAACACATAAAAACATGCATCTAAGGAAGAATTATTTTGGATATTTATAAGTGAATTAATATTGACCTTATGTAAGTTTCTATGCTGAATAATGCATGGACTCCTGCTCGGCTCTGCAGGGTTGTGTCCTCCTCTTCATGTCTAGATTTCAGGTAAAGGTCAGTTTTGCGATGCATTCAAGTGGAGTTTGCTTCCCAGATGCTGGCAGTACGATGAGCCACAGCAGGGGGGCAAAGGTCAACTGCTGCTTCTTCATTTTGGTGTTGGGTATAAAAGCACTAAATAAAAATGAAAATATATCTGGGAACATTAAATTTAACTCTTAAATAGGAGAGAAAATGTGGTGTGTTTTATTTCTTTTTGATTATAGAAATGTTTCAGCTATATTAAGCAAACTCTTTCACTAGAGACACAACAGCAGCAATGTTAGGACAGGACAAGTCCTTATGAACTTACTTCTTAGAAAAACAGTCGTTCTGAGGGAGACGTCCCACTTGAGCGAGATAAAAACCAATTACTCTGCTGCAGTCATCTGTATCCTTATTAAATACCAAATCAATTATAAATGCAATCAATTTGGTTTTATATGGGATCAGTAACAATCCCTGTGATAAAAATCTCATTTACCTCAATGGATTATGTTCTTATGAGAGAAACCATTTATTAGTAGGCATGCTTGCCTGCATTCTGGGCTTTTAATGTGGTTTAATAAATCTAGGATGCCTTTTTGGTTCCGGTAACGAGGAAAATATGGAAAGTAAATCCTATTTTCTCAGCCCCGTTTTTAGTTTCTTGAAAGCATTCTTCTTGATTTTTTTTTTTTTCAACTTCAGAAGCTATCACTGAACAAACAATGATAACTCCTGGGTTTCAAGCATAAACTGCCTTCCTAAGGTCAATCAGATTTAAGTCCAGACTTTGACTAGACCACATCAAAAGTATTCACTTGAAACAGCTGCTGTACACATGAAAAGCCGAAATCTGTTTAGGTTAAAGTTTAGAGTCATCATGTCCAGACGCGGGAAAGATTAGTTGCTTTTTCAGATATTTTAGCTTCATGGTGTCACACAGTATTTATGTAAGTGTTTTTGTAATTTACAGATCTGGCAACAATCAGGCTTGAGTGTGGCTAGTAAAACTGAACCAAAATATGAGTTAATCACAGCTAACTCTTCGGTATAATTACATTTTCAAACAGGCTTTAGGTAGTAGGTAGTTTACATGTTGTTTTTTCCTTTAATAAATAAAATCCTATTTGGAAAACTGCTATTCATATTTAATCAGCTGATCTGAGATGATCTGAAACATTTACATGTGGAAAAAAAGCAACAGAGGAAATCCTTAATGATGCAAATCTGTTTTTAAAACAAGTTCAAAGCATGCTAATACTGATATTGCGATGTTGTAGACACAACATGTTGTGCAGCCCTGGTACAAATACAGTTGCTAAATCAGCATTACGTCTTCTGCAACCTGCTGTTACATTAGTCATGAGAAGGTCAGCATATTGTGACATTTGCTTTTTGAGAGCAACAGTAACAGATGGGCCAGTAGAAACTCTGTAGCAATTAGAGGAGCTGCATGTGTGGAGACGTTAAGGAAGCAGCTGGGACTCAGTTTGCAAGGGAGGAGGAGGATCAAAAACAACGTTCAGAGCCTTTAAGATGAGCCTCTCTTCATGTACACGTTTCACATTTTGAGCATCTCAGTTAGCATGTGTTAAAAGTTGGAAGGGTGCATGGCGGCGATGCCAGACTGCAGACATTAAAGATGTGCACGACTCATTTTCATGTCTTTCTGAAGCTATCCTGTTTAATTTTGTGAATGCTTTTCGGGATGTTTGATTCTGCATGAAGACGTCCAGAGTTTCCAGCTGGCTGACTGGGACAGATAGCAAAGGTGGGAGGAGGGAGCATTAACTCTGATGTTGGTGTAATGACACAGTGAATAAACCTGCCTCATTTTTATCCAGAGAAATGATATGATTGGATGATAAATATAGAATTTAATATGATTCCATTATTCTCTTGGTTTGTTTTTTATTTAATCTAAAAAAATAAAAAATAAAAAAACAGTAATCAGCAGTAGATAAAAATAAACTGACAGGTAAAATTACTAACATCAGTGTATGCAAACAAACAGCTCTGTTAGTGGTTGGCATTTTAAATTTTCACCAATCTGTAGCCACTCAAGCAAATAAAATTTCTCTGACATTTCGTTACAGATTTTGCTGCCTTGTCATTCATGACAAAAATGTGAATTACAGTAATTTACCATGAAATTAGGTGACTGATCATAGTTTGTGTTTTACTTTATTGTTCTGAACTCATAATTGTACTTCATAATGTTGCTATATAAATTAAATTGTTATGTGAGATTCAAACATTTTGTCTGACCACTTATGTCCAAAAAATTAGCCATGTGATTTGGTCTCGAGCAGGATTGTCTTTCTTAAAAAACAAATGATATGTACGACTTGTGAAGCTTTCAACTGTAACAAACTAACTCTATGAGCTTATTCTGTGGGGATGTGGGTCAAAGTTGTGTCCAGTGAGCAATTTGTGCTCATGAAGATTTCTGATCTTGTCACCGCCTTCCTGTTTCAGCTGGGGGATGAAGCAGAGTTAGCGGCTTAGCGAGGAGGTCCAGTTTGTGATTTTTACGTTTTCCTGAATCTATCACCATGGTAACTAAAAGCACAACCTCTTAAATGATCAATGCTCTTAGAAAATGATCAAAGCAGTTTAGAATAATAGACTAACTACATGTTTACATTTGTTTCCTACCTTTTCTTTTCAACTTTTTACATTTTAAATAGTTCAGGGGGCTGCACAGTGGTGCAGTTGGTAGAACTGTCGCCTTTGTAGCAAGCAGGTTCTGGGTTCGATTCCTGGCCCGGGGTCTTTCTGCATGGAGTTTGCATGTTCTCCCTGTGGATTCTCTCTGGGTACTCCTTCTTCCTCCAGTTATAGTATGGCAGTATAACTTTGGGTAAAAATAGAATAATTTACAGATCTAAAACTGATTTGTAATTTTTATTACTTTAAACAGGAAACCAATGCTGCTATATTGCGGTTATTAATTATTGAGGAACAGTTCCATGGTTGACTTTTAATTATAATAAAGATGCCAGTGAACAAGTAAAAAAAATAATAGTAGCATTTTATTAAAAAATACTATAAAACAAAGTTGTTCTCCAAAGAATAAAACTCACTCTAGTTCATTTAAATTGTCTAAAATGTTTTGGTAACATGAGAGTTTTAAGTTTATACTGTACCACAGCTTGGACGTTGCTCTTCATTTTTGCCTGATTTAATATACTGTGAACCCACAGATATGTAAATCAGCCTGGCTTGCTGCTTTGAGGCCATGTGAATCTGTTGTCTGTCGTTGGTGCAGTGCAGTGCCAAGCTGCAGAGTAAAGTATCTCTGATCAGATGGAAAAACACAATGACAAGCAAGGCAACCAAATGATCAACTTTTATTTATGGCTTGTCTGGGAACATCTTTTTCATGCATTTGTCCAAAAATATATCCTTAATTGGCTAAAAAAAAAAAAAAAGAAATTGTATTAGATACTGGCATTTTTTTTGAAGAATTGAGGAACAGAAAAACAAAACAAGTACAAAATTTTAGAACTTGCCATGAGCGATGAAGACACAAATTCTTGCTGGCTTTGAGAGGAACAGTACATTCTGCTGATTTCTCTGCATTAAGTGTTACAAGGACAACCAGTAACTGAAATAACCAGTTGAGAGTATAAGCAGATAAAGAAGTTGACATTCCTTTGAAAGAGAAGATGAAAGGATAATAAAAACAGAATTAAATATTGGCAAAGGATGTACTCAAGCTGCAGCCTCTCTTAAAATGATAAGATCATCTTGTAGTTCACATTTTCCATGTTCCAGGTTGAGAAATATGTGAAGTAAGCTGTACGAGACAGAGAGCAAGCACAGTGCAGCTGAAAACGCAGCCAAAAGTTGTGAAAATCATGTATACAACATCAAACCTGGACATCACTGTATATCACAATAACCACCCAAGAAAAAAGTAACCATGGAAAAACTCTCCAGCTTGATTGCAAGTTTTTACATTGGAGATTAAGATGGATGTTTTGCTTCCAGTTAGGAGGAAAAAACAAAGATAATTGTAATTTCTGAGCAGCTGATTGGAGACACTGAATAAAATTAATTTCTGCAGTGGCTAATTGTCATGACTGGATACACAAAAGAGACATGTGGAAAGCAGTTATTGATTTAATTTAACAAACAGATCGGTGGACAACAGCAGACACACAGCAGAAGACAAACTAATTGTTAAAAAGAAATAATTTTCTTACCAGTCTAACTTTATGCTCACAAACAACCCCTTTTGTTACCCAGGTGGTCTGGTTCTTGCTTTCTTGTAGCAAGTTTTGACAATTCCCATTAAGTAGCACCACATTTTCTGAACATATTCCCATTAGAAATATATTTTTTGCCAACATAAAAAAAAAAAGAAATCAGTGATCAAACTACACAAGGCAGTGATCCCTACTTGTTAGAACGGCTTGTTGGGTCAGAAAAGTTACTTTCAAAGTTACTGGAACTAGGATTTAATTATGTTTTTTACGATTTCAAGATTTCTAGGTTCTCTGATATGGTCAACCATATCAGAGAAGTGTGGTCAACCATGTGGTTTTTAACCATCATGCCTGAAAATGCAGAAAATTATAATATAAATACTTTCTGGGAATCTGATCTTGTCAGCTCTGACTTCCCTCTGTGCTAACTCCAAACTTTTCAACTTTTCCCATCTCTGCTAATCCAGCAAGTGGTTAACCACATTTGTTTACCCTTGCATAAAAAGAAGGAAAAAAAACAGCAATGCAAAGTTAAATCAATTGTTGTGCTCAGACATCCAAACTTTTCTGAGCAGAAACATCAAACAGATGAAGTTTTAGTGCAGGAAGGAGTAAAATGTGTGGGTTTTTTAAAATATGCATAAAATCTGTGTACGTTCAGAGAGTCTAAATTGAGCTGTCAGAGAGGTGGGAAGAGAGGCACATGGCGTTTTCCCTCTTCTCCGCTGCTTCTCCATGAACTGAGATGATTCATGACTGTAATGTGGTGAAAAGTCTTAGGAGTGGGTGTTTGGATGGCTGATGAGGTGAGAGGGTTGCAGTGGTCAGAAATGATTTTGTTCAAAGGCAACAAGATGAAGGTTTCCTGCTCAACACTGGTGTGGAAGTGACACTAAAGAAAGACAAAGTGGCAGAGGGATGCTGCTGCTTCATTTGGGAGCAGATCTGGCATCTAATTAGTTTTTGAAAGAAAACAGCTGCACTGCTCCACTGCCTATATTTTTCATTTTGACACAGCGAGAATTCACACTGTGCTGCTTCATCCATAACTCAACAGTCTGCAGGAGGCTAATCTTTTTTGCAAAGTGTGAAACAGACAGAAACTGATCTGCTGTCACTTGCCCTTAGATACAAATTTGCAACAGCAAATTTTGATTCACACACATTTGTCAGTTCTGCCTGTTATGAGCTCCTTTCAGAATAAGTTGTTTTAGGGCCTCTCGTCTCTTTAAATCCAAATAAGCTGCTGCTGGCCACGCCTCCTGGTTGCTAGGTGATGGGCAGGGCTCAGCTACGGTTGCTAGGTAACGGGGCAGCGCTCACCAATTGTGACTATTTTAATGATTCATGACTGCTGCTGCTGTACAGCCCAGGACACTCCTGTAAAATAAAATTTTAGTCTCAACGGTTAAATAAAAGTTTTAGCAAACAAACGATTTAGAGGTTTTTCAAACGGGTCATTTTTCAGACACATACTGGCAGAAAACGGCTTGGTGTGTCCATTTATTTTTGTTGTGAAGATCTCACCACATAATTTATTCCTTTTTGCTCAGTTTCATATATATTTCTTGTGTTCTTCCCTTTGTGCATTTTTGTTAAATGCACAAAGTTATTGTAATTTTCTGTCTTTCTGATTTGTAGATCATTTTGTATCTGAGTTGTGTGATATGTATTTATTTATCTCCTTCCCTCGGTTCCCCTGTTCAGTCCTCTTGCACAGCTTTTCTACTTTTCTCCTAAGTAGCTCACCTGTTTCTTACGTCGTTCTTCTCTCCTGCCTCAGTATTCAAGCTCCTCTTTTTCATTGTTTATAAGTGGAACCTTCTCTTGCGCTCATCCGGTTTCCATTTCCTGCTCTCCTCATGTTTACCTGTAAGTTCTCTGCTCATTTCCTCCACGATCAGTTTCTGGTTTTGGGTCCTCTTTCAAACCTCGCCTCACAACAAATCCTGCTTCTTAGATGAGGAAAATAAAGGAATTAAGACTCATTAATCTTTCTTCACTCCTGTGTAAGCCTGCAGCTGAAACATTTGCCTTGGTCAATCCTGAAAGCTCCACTGGCGACAATAAATGCAATAACACGCACGTGGAATAGGATGTTATTACATTATCATGATGAAACTCTGTCTGGCTTGGGAAATTTAAGCTCTTAAAGTGTAAGGCAGGTAAACAGCTTCACGTCCTCAGTGTTTATCATCTGATTCTCATGTAATGTGCTGTTGCATTACAAAAAGGTGATGACTTCTCACAGATTGTAGTGAAGGCCCTATCAGATAAGATGTGCAGATTGTTATATGACCTTTATATGGACAGTATTTACTAAAATACTGTCCATAAGTTGAAGAGAGAACATGCAGATGAAGCATTGACTTGCTGTTTTATGTCACAAAACTCATATGAAACTGTCCTTTTGTAAAAAAAAAAAAAAAAAAGAAAAAAAGATAAATAAAAAAGATAAAAAAAATAAAACATCATATTCCACAAATGAACATGATGTAAATTGCCCTCTTTTAGAACCATGTTTGATCTGATTTGCATCTGGTCATTTGTGAGTTTTAAACCAACCTGAAGTGGAACATTTTGAGAATATTATCTCTTGAGCTTTGACTCTCTAAGCACCTTAATAAAATGCTTTTTAGTCACAAGTAAATATTTTATTAACTAATGATATTGCTAGCATCTATAGCAGCAGGTATAATATACCATATATATATATATATATATATATATATATATATATATATATATATATATATATATATATATATATATATATATATATATATATATATATACATACATTATCAGGTGTTGTTTCATCAAAGATTACCTAAATTTTTCACAAAGCATCTGTTGCAGCGTTTTTCTTTTTGAATGTTTTTGTAAACTCTTCTTCTCCTACAGCGATATGTGAAAATAAACCTAAATTCTGCTTTTATATCTATCCCCCCCCCGAGAGTCACTGTGGAAGATTATCATTTTCTGCGCTCAGAAATGATTCAGCAGAAAATACAGGAATACAGAAAATACAGAAAAAAAACAAGAAAATCCCTGTTGCAGAAGATGTAGAATAAGAAAATGATTTAAACATAGAAAAACATTGAGGTTTCAACTCCAAATTTCAAGAAAATTTCTCCTGATTTATTATTGTTGTGCTTTTCATTACTCTCAAATGTCCCAGATTTCTTAATCCAGTTTATCTTGCAGTGTTCATCAATGTCAAACATTTCCTGGTTTTCCACATAAAGTGCCATGACTTGAGGAGACATCTTCCCTTCCCGTCACCCATTCCTCACAGACTCTCCCCCTTCCGTTAAGTGATCATCAGACATCGGCTCAAACACACAGTATAAGATTTATTAAGAACTTTCTATCTCCTTTTAATTCCTATCTGAAAGGGCAGCTCAGGTTTTCTGAAATACCCAAACTGGGTTTGCACTAGACATGTGACCTTTTGATTTCGAGGCTGAAATGGTCGAATGCAAAAGACAAAATTGCTCTAAAGTCAAAAGGACCAAAAGTGAACAACAGATCTAATGATAAAGCAAATCCCTGACTTTCCATAAAGTAAACAGTTTACAGTTTCATATTAAATTCTGACAAAGCTTAGTGTATTTGATGATCAGAGATATTTTTAGATAATAGACCCTTATTTTTAAATTCACATCTTTAGTAGAGAGAGCAAATTAAAATGGTCCAACTGACACTTTTTTCAGTTTTTATTTTCTTCTATTTATTACTAAAATTTAAACTTTGCCTAGCTGCAGCCTTCCCATCTTCAGTAACAATCAAGAAAAATGTAAATAAAATAAAAATTGACTTAAGCATGAAAGGTTACTTTTATTTTTAGTTTCAAGTCAAAACTAGCTGGAGGGAAAAAGTAAGGAAAACTTCAGTCAATCGTACCCTTCACTTCAGGTTCATCATGCGTTGCCTCACTATGAGTATCTGGAGGACAACATTGATTTGAACAACTGAGTCACAGTGTGGGAAATGAAATGATAAAAACAGATACTTTGGTGTAAAGATGAAAAATGTTGATGGAAGCAGTGCCGGCAGGTGTTTTTCTTTTTAGGAGATGTCTGGTTTTGAACACCTCCTTAAAGGTTTGTTTCCTACCATCAATAAAAATAGCTGATGGGAGCATCCACTAAGACAACAGAATGTATTTCCACTCCTCCATTATCATCCATCCATCCATGGGGGAAGGCTGTTGCCTCAATGGCATCAATGAACGAAAGGCAGGGTGCAAGCAATCAGGTAGCCAATCTACCACAGGGCAGCATAGAGACAAACGGACAAACTACCATGCAGACAGACAGACACACACCAAAAACAATTTAGAGTTTTATTCTTTAACTGTGGGAGAAAGCTGTGCTGAGAATCTACTTGTGCACATGCAAACTTTGTGCAAAAAGCCCCCAGGACCTTTATGCTGCTATTAACAGAACAGCTACTACTGCAGTTCTAACAAGACATTTTTCCCATATGACAAGTGAAATAATCTGCCAATGGAAGTAGTACTTTTTCATGAATATAAAGGAATTTTTGACTTAAAGCAATCACCTGTATTTTGCTGAAAAGATACTTATAACTTAGTTTTGTCTCATTTCAAGTGAACTAAGATATTTGCACTAGAAACTAAACCAAAAAGTATTTGGTATGGTTTTGTGTTTTTACAGTTCATCACAAGTCCAACAACAGAGTATGACTTTTTTTCCTTTGTGTTCTGGTGACATTATGGCACTTATGTGAAATTAGAGAAATTTTTAAAATTAGTTTAAGTAATTAGTGCTGTCAGTCAATTAAAAAATATAATCATAATTTAGTGTTTAATAAGATTAATCACTATGCTTAACTTTGTAAACTTGAAATGTAAAAATGCACATTTTCAAAAAAAATGTTTTATTGTCTCAAACCAAAGATCTAAGTTTTCCAGGTTTTCATATTCAGGGACGTTTAAGAAAAAACAAAGTCATTTTGTTTCAAATGTAATTTAGAAATATTTATGGTTGTGTTTGGAGGAAAGATTTTTCACCTTTGCAAAAAGGTAGGCTCTGTATTATCTGCACATCCATCAAAGCATCTTTTTAAAGTGAAACTTCTACCCAGACACAACAGTCTGACTCTCCTCACTCATCTTTTTACTTGCGTTTTCATTGTTGACCGCAGTACAAGGCCGTGTAACCCTCTGCTGGAGAGGCTTTTAGGGTTATACAATTAATCTGCATTAATGTGTTCAACTTTTCAGATTAATCACGTGTTAACATTGATAGGGATAGTAGGGAATGCATTTTATAAAACACTATTTTTGTTGCTTACATAAGTGCTGAATATATCAATACTGATCTACCTACTGCTGCACGGTGGAGCAGTTGGTTGCTTTGCAAGAAGAAGGTCCTCGGTTTGAATCCCAGCCTGGCGTTTTCTGCACTGAGTCAATATGGAGTCAAAATTAAATGAAACAGAGCAGAAAGGATAATATGTCCAATCACCCCGGGTCAACCATGACTTTCTTTTTCCACAGTAGCTCAACAGTTTATCTCTCAGGCAAAAACTGTTGGCTGCTTGTGATTACAATGAGATAATCCTCCACTGTTCTCTTCTAACAATAACTTATATCTCCATTGTATACCCAAACTGTTGGCATGATTATGCAATTTCTTGCATCCTCCAGGCTTTCTTGCTCATCAGCATGTATTCTACTGAGCCTTCATTATCAGGCTTCAATTAGCCCACTCAAGTGGAATGGATGTTTAATGCACAGTAAGCCTCAGGGCCCATTGTACACTAGAAGATTCCCTTGTACAAATACTTTTACAGTGAGGGAATTGACTGGAAAAAGTTTCTGTCACTTATGAGAACAATGTGCTTTAAAACTATTTTTCATAGATCCAGAAAATCAGGACAAGTGAATATTTGTGTATTAATAAAAATAGACAGATAGCAGCCATGTCAGATTGAATAAAAAGAAAAACAATGCTGGGATTGTTGACAGGGTCTCCAAATCATCCTTCATATGGTTTGGTTTGTAAGGCTGATGAAAACGATTCAATAATATAAACTTCCAGAATGGGACAAGGTTAATTATAATGGACAATTACATCACTAGAAAAATACTACCTATTTGTCCAAACCCTGATTGATTTGAGTTTAAAGAAACACAGTAACTGTATTTATTTTGGAAAGGACTGAAAACCAATTTTCCCTTCATGAAGACATTGATAATAAGTAAAGGGAGTATTTTACTCTTAATGTGGTGAAGTCAGAACATGTGGGAGGTAGGAGCTTGCCTTCCAGCACACTTCACTTTTCCTTAAGTTGAACAAACTGCTCAGTTCTACAGTTCAGTTTTCTCTCTGAGCATTTCTCAGGAATGACCAACATGATCTCTCTTCTCCTCTTTATCTCTGTTTACTCAAAATCATTCTTTCTCCATCCCTGACTAGATTTCTGTAGACTGGAGCAAAGACTCTCCAGCTGACTACCAGGAAAATTGTCCAATCACCATTTTTTTTTAATTCCACAATCTTTGTAATGTAATTGGCATACTTAAAACATTTTTTTGGGGGAAAAAAGTTTTAATTTTTGAAATATGATGTGTCCACTACAGTGGACATCGGAACCCCTTACATTTGAAATTGAACCTTGATGGCAACCAGTTTTTTCCCAAAGAAAATATCCAAACATCAACTTATGAGTGAATTTCACATTTACAAAACTGAGCACTGTTGCCTAGCAAGAAGGTTCTGGGTTCAATTCCCGGCCCGCTGTCTTTCTGCATGGAGTTTGCATGTTCTCCCTATGCATGCGTGGGTTTTCTCCGGGTTCTCCAGCTTCCTCCCACAGTCCAAAAACATGACTGTCAGGTTAATTGGCCTCTCCAAATTCCCCCTAGGTGTGGGTGTGCATGGTTGTTTGCCTCTGTGTTGCCCTGCGACAGATTGGCGACCTGTTCAGGGTGAACCCGCCTCTTGCCCGGTACGTTAGCTGGAGATAGGCACCAGCAACCCTCCCAACCCCACTAAGGGACAATGGTGTACAGAAAATGGATGGATGGATGGATGGATGGATGGATGGATGGATGGATGGATGGATGGATGGATGGATGGATGGATGGATGGATGGATGGATGGATGGATGGATGGATGGATGGATGGATGGATGGATGGATGGATGGATGGATGGATGGATGGATGGGAGGACGGATGGGTTGGTGGGAGGACGGATGGATGGATGGATGAGCTGGTGGGAGGATGAATAGATGGGTGGATGGACGGATGAATGAGTGGGTGGATGTATGGGTGGATGGATGAATGGATGGGCGAATGGGTGGGTGAATGGATGGATGAATGGATGGATTGATGGGTTGATGGATACAGAAAAAACAGAAAAATAATTACAAATGTCCACTACAGAGGACAATTTTTCAACTTTTAAATACTATGATAAAATACAGTCAAAAATAATTTATAGAATGTTTTAATATGCTGCTTAGAGACTTATTTAGAATATGCCAACAAAAATTTGCACAATAAAAAGTTGTATGCACTTACTTTGTCTCTCCCCATAAAATGTGCTTCTACTGATGAACGTCATTTTTATGAATGAGAAAAAGGGAGGTACAAAAGCCCCACCCCTTCACATCTGGCATCATTGAAAAGCCCTAAATGTCCTCTCAAGATACCAAAAGGAATTAATTCAGTAGAATGCAGGGGGTGGGAGATATTCTAGTTTAGAAATGTCCTCTACAGAGGACAAAAATGAACTACTGGTAGTCACGAGGTTAATACCAACCACTTTATACAAATGTGAACAAGTTTTGTTTAATATTCATGACATTCTTTTTCATTTCCCATCCTCCCTCCTCTCTAACATTCAGCTCCCACAGGGAATATTTAACATTTTTTGATCTATGTTCATAAGTGGAGTCAAAACTTTTAAATTTAACATCTTTAAACATAACTAAAAGTTAACCGGTGGAACTTCTTTAACCCAATAGTCCAACAATTCCCTACTGGTGAACCCCTGGAAAGAACACTTTTCCATTTGCTTATTCCTAACTCAAAGTCTAACCTTTATTAAAGTACATTTTTGAGTGAAGTTGTCTGCAGCCGCCAAGTGCTTTCAGTCTGGTCTTCAGGAAGTGGACTGCAACACGGCTAGATTATCATCAGGTCACTGACTTGTCTAGTTCAGGATATTCAGAGAACAAATGATGTGTGTGTATCTCGTTGTTCCAAAACTTTTTTTATTTGGATGCCTGTGCAACGCGCCACCTGGCCTTTATGATTGCAGGGTTTGCCAGAGGTCTTCTTTTTACGGCAAACTGCTTGGCTCTGGTCATGCAGTCTGTTTCTCTGACATATAAGGATGTGTATATGCCTGAGAGACTTCTCCATTTGATATGCTTTTATAAAGATGTGTTTCACCATAAATAGTATTCTCTGTCCAGAGGTTTTGTACAAATTTTCATTTAACAGGAAGTACAGTTTAGAGTAAAACAAAAAAGCTAAAATTACAATCCCTGCATGAGACAGTTAATGTCCATTTGTTAAGTTTTCATGTGTTTAATTCACTATAAACTAGTTACATGTAGTTTGTCAATTAGGTTTACTTTCAGTTTAGACTCTTTCAACTAAATTATTTCTTTGTTATGGATTTATACACTCTATATCAATGTGCCTTAGTCATGTCTCATTTGTATGTTTTCTGTTTTTGTTGTCATACAGTTAAAAAGCTCAAGATGTGACAAGAGAAAAACATTTGCAGTTGTGGTCAAAGTCCTGCAAAATTTCCTTTTTGAAAATGTAAAAGTTGCAGAAGGTGTATAAGTTTTTCTTTTGGTTTCTTACCAATCCTATTCTAATCTGTGTTGTGAATGTATGTATACTGTACATGAATGTACAGGCACAACACAACCAAATTAGAAATTAGCAAACACCTGATGGATCTGCATCTGTTTCTCAGTCCGAAGCTCCTAAAAACTTTGCAAACAGCTTCATGGATAAAATCTGTAGTTTTTTTTGTCATGTTTGACATATATAGTATTTTTATGACAACTGAAGATAAAATAGTTACTTTATTGTGCTATAAAATGGCAGTATGTGCCTGGAAAATACATAATACTGTCCCTTTAAAATCTTGAAATGGTTTTCCTCTCTGATATATTATTCACTCCCATCCTTGGTAGACAAAAATGTCTATTTTGTATATTCTTACTATTACTTTTGTTTTGTTTTTGCATGTCTATATTCATAATTTTAAATGTAATACATAAATAAAGTTTATATGGTAGTGATAATATTGTAAAACTTTCCCAAACCAAAACTAAGAAATGAGTACCTCACAATTATACGTCCTATAAAATGAGTCTGAATGGGAAAACATGTCTAATGAAGCCTAAATTGGTGTTTTGTTAATATTTTCTGCAAAGAAATGTAGGTGAAGCAACTGAAATATGAAGGAGTTTTGTTTGCAAGATGGAAAATAGTTTGACCTTAAGAGTATTATTAATTTTATCTTAGTAAAAAGCCATTTTTGCAAACTGGCGGGGGATAAAATGACTGATAACCTTTAAAACCAGCTGGAATTATTGTGTTTTCTTTGAACATCTCCGAGGTCAGCACACAGCTTTCAGAGTATCAGCTCCATGCAGGTTTCTTAGATAGACGACTTAGGAGATCCAGACATTAGCTTAGTACAGAACAGAGAGTTATCATTAACCTCTAATGAGGAGAATGAGCAAAGTGAAGGTAGAGCAGAGGCAGGGGAGTGGAGAAGTGGGTGGAAAACAGCTTTCAGAGGTTGTTCTGGAATGAACTCCTGGTTGGCAGGATGGAAAGCATCACTGGGAGGGAAAAAGTGCATGAATTAGTGGGAAGAAAACAACCAGGCTGCAAGTTATTTGTTTGTCAAGTTCAAACTCAAATCAGTAGATGAGGGACAAGAAACACAGAATAATGACAATATTATTCTAAAAAAAAAAATCAAATATAAAACAACTCTCAATCTTTCTGGTGTCAAGAGAATCTGGTGGAATGTAACAGCAAATGAGGTTAAAAGTTATCAATAATTATTAAATAAAAGCGCAGATATTTGTCCAGATATAAAAGAGAGACAAAAGACTGTATAGCTGATGGAGAGAAGTACAGATTTACATGAAAAACAGCAGAGAGCACAATTAGATCACCACAAACAGAGCTGAGAAGAATGAAATGTTTAAAGATATTTGTTTAATAAATACTGAACACGTGTATTTTATTATGTTTTCGTTCATATCACCAAATCATTTCAAATGTGTCTTTACACATGAAGCTCTAGAAGTGAAGAGGGTGTACTTTATTTATACACACCCATTAAATAAATTAGAATAATACTGAAAAGTCAATTTATTTCAGATTTTTTTTTCACTAAGTGAAACACAATATGATGATTTTCCGCTTACAGTTAATAAAAATTTAAATATTACATCATACCAATAAAAGAATAATAATACAGACATGTAGCCTGAATGAAAAGTATGTTTAACACCTGCATGAAAGTTGTACATTTTTCAAAAGGTAATAATTGTAACACCTTTAATAATAGTAATGGGCCTCATCTGACAGTATATTCTAATTTACTGAATATGTTACAGCTGTGGTGACTTGAACATCACTGCTATGATTAAAGCTCATGTGCTACATTATTTTAAACATATATTTTTGAATCCAGATTTCTGCATCTTGCTGGGATATAATCACATCCATAACAAGTTTGAACTCCTGTCTCCCTTTTTTTCTTTGTTCTCTTCATTTTCTCTGTTTTTCCCCCCACTGTGCTCTCACCAGTGGCTCAGTGTTCCCCCGCGCTGGGATGTGGAGCCCACTACCAGTTCGTGATCGAGGAGTTCTGCCTGACCAGATTCAGGCTAGACATGCAGGAACTGGACCAGAGTCAGTGGTGTAGCTGGGAGGACACAGCCAAGTGAGTAATCAAGCACAAACATGCACAGAGGAGAGAAATGAAAACAGACTTACTCTTGCAGAACAACAACATAATGAGCTTCACGTCTGAGATGCACATCTCACTGATGTTGGGTTTTATTGCAATAAGGAGGATAAACACGTTTTTATTGCAGAAATAAACAGAGATGCATTGTTGTATCTTATTATGAAAAAAAAAAAAGAAAAAGCTGTGAACTTGTTTATATTTGATTGCCACTCTTTATGATTGTCCAAGTTTTTGGTTGCGTTCCAACAGTTGATTAAAAACTGAGGGAAACAACAGAGAGCGAGTAAGTGGAGGGTGAGAAACAGAGAGGATACACACACAGTCAGAACAAAAGCTGCATGCCTTTGGCATAAACAAAGATCTTTTGTGCATGCACAAATATTATCCTTGCACTCACTGTAAAAGATGCTTTAGGCTACGTCTTTCCAAATTGTTCCAGCAGATTATCATTTCAAATCAGTTAATCAGTTGAATAAACACTAAAACATTTCCTACTCCAACAGTAAAACTGTCACAACATGATGTATTCATCAAACGTTCGCAAATCAAATGTGCGTTTTTACTGTTGCTGCCGCTCATCTGTCTGTGATCCTGGAGGGAGAATCCAATTTGGCGTCTCCAAAAAAAAAAGTTGACGGAGATTTTTGTTTGAAAGAGGAGCGGTTTGGGAAAACAAAACAACAATTATTCTATTCTAAAGAAGGAAAACCTCCTCTAAATAGAGTTTTAATCGCCAATTCTTTACAGTACAGATGTAGATTTTTTTTCTCACGTTTTTGAGAGAAAAGTGAAAGAGAACAAAGCGCTACAGAGAATGAAGGATTCAAAATGTGAAATATAGTCTGTCTAAGTTAAAAGGTCAACCATCAGGAATGTTAGCCCCTCTCACCCTTTCTTTCTGGGCGAACCGCCTTCAGAGATCTCTAATTCACATCGAGTGACATTTGGAGTCTGTGTGAGCGTCTCCTGTGAGCGTCTGGCCAGTTTGCCTCGTCTCCCGGCTCCTCGGCGCGTCTCCGCTGTCAAGAGGAGACCTGCTTCCTCTGCCCTCTTGTCAGTCTTCAGCTGTCAGTTTATATTCAGCTCCCTCTTCATAAAACACTCAACTCTGTCTCTTAAAGCCACTGCTGTAGACATTAGTCAGTGTTATTCCAGTCCAACTTACTTTTATGAATCCTCGCAAGGTTTCATGTACATATAACTCTGAGAAAAACGTGGAATCGAAACTGTTATAGGACGTTCATTGGTTCATTTGAGTTAGTTAGTAGAAAGAAATAAAACATGACAAGCCTGTTACTTCAAAGCTGAACATTATGATTTGTGAAATGTTCAAGAGTCAGAGTAAATCAGACTCATTACATTTTTCTGGAGCAATGGGAGATTTCATTTTGCAGTTTTCTATTGATGTGTTAATTTCTAAAAGAGATTGAAATAGTTTTCTTTGAGACAAATTTGTTAAACTGTCTTTAACAGAAATAATTTTATTTCAATAGAAAAACATATGTGGGGTGTTTTCAGACCTCATAGTCCACTAGACTCGGTTCGATTTTCAGCCGAAGCGATTTGCCTTCATACTGCACCTTGTCAAACAAATCAAGCCCTTTGTTAGTTTATCAATCAACAACAACGCACGGACACACTAATTTAGAGAGACCAGTTAATCTCATGTTTTTAGACTGTTGGAGGAAGCAGGAGTTCCTGGAAACCTTACAAGCTACAGGCAGAATGAACTCTGGTCAGAAATCAAACCCAGCATCTTCTGGCTGCTACACAGCAGTGATAACCACTGAGCAGCCATAGACACGTCTTTCTGCAGTAAATAATGAATTAAATTAAAGTTTCCTTTTTCATTTGCGACGATTGTTTACTGGGACCGTCACGTTGTTGCTTTCTGTCACATTTGTTCCACTTCCATTATTCCCCTTCGAATCACAAAGACCGCTGCTTACTTTAATATTCTTTCCATTGTTTCTTCAAATTTTCCAGTTCCTCTGATATATTAGTGACACATATGAGAGATTTGTTTTCCCCAAGTCTGCCAAGCAGCCATGGTGCTGTTATCACACCGTGTGTAAAGGCCTTGTGTGTTTTCCTGTCAATATTTTGACGTGTCGCCTCAAAGCCCAGCACGAAATGAGAAAATGGCAGAGAAAAGCTCTGCAGAGGTCACAGCAGCATTACTCACAGCTCAATACTGCAGGGCCTCACTGCCATTCAGGGTGTAAATTGGACATTTTGAGACTGGAGGAGTAGACAGGAACAATGAGACTGGTACAATCGATAAATTAAAGGTTCTGTCCGACTCTGTGTCGTTGATAATCACCATGCTGCTATAAAACTCATTAGCAGGAAATTCCTCAGATGCATCCTTGGATTTGTGATCTGTTGCGTTAAAGGATGTTAACCAGCATTCTTTCAAAGCTGCCATACATTGAGGTTTGCCCAATATAAAGTATTTTATTTCATATTTGACACAGCTAACATTTTCTTCAGTCATTATGCTGAAGATATCATCAATTTGAACCTTCAGCCAAATATAATTAAAGAGCATTTAACCTACTTTTCAATATCCTCGAGGCCTTCTAAGTTTTTAAAATATCCACTTTTGTGTGACTGCTTTATTGATTGAATAATAAATATGCAGTATGCGTGCATCTCTCATATTGATACATATAAAATCATCCCAAATAAGCCCTCATTTGCTACCAACTCAGCTCAAAATTGTCAAAAAAAGATAAAATTCCATAAGGAGACTTTAATTTGTGATATACAAAGATGCACAAAACAAAAACATAATCCATGTTTTTAAACAGTAGGGATACATGTTTCAACCAATTCATGAATCCCACAGGAAATATTGTAGAAATTAGATATTTATTTTACAATTATCTTCAACTCATGCTGAAAACTTCATAAGACTTTTGAAACTTCTAAATGTTATTTATTCACGCTCCCAGTAAGGTGTACGTTTTCAGCTCTGTACAGTCAGCTCTTATTTTGATGTCGATAACTTTGCTGAAGACAATTATTTATAGTCCAGGTCAAACATTAGCATATCTAGATGCTAGTATCTGCTGACCGATATGTAAAGGACGGCTGTGCAGCTCTGTGATTTAATGCGGTGTTGAACCTTTGTAATATAACAGATGGCAGCCGCTGTTTAATCAAAACAGAATCTATTATTACCCAGATGTAAATTTACTTCCTTAAACATTTTTTTTTTTAACTTTTTCTACATCTATTTTTGGATAGAAACATATTTTTATCTGTCTGTTGAGGAATTTCTTTGAGCACAAACCAAAAAATCCAGCAGATGGAAATCATGACAACTCTGCTGCTGCAAGCAGGAGACAGATGGAGAGACATAACCTTCATGCTGTGGCGAGGAACGTTGACGTGTCGCCATTCGATTCAGCTTGATCATTTTCCAACATGTTGATGGCTCCTCTTTAGATTCAAACGCTGACTGGCGTCTCGAGACCCCATAAACAAAAAGCTGCAACATGGAAACTTAATAATGCATATGATTATAGTTTTCCTCTTTCATAAAGTGCCACCATCACATCTCATTTCATAGTTGAAGGTGCGTTCTGATTGATCAGCTGTGCCCCGGCTGATGATCATGATCAGACACTCGTTCCAGGTTACTCAACAAAACCAGTTTCATAACATAAATCAAGCGGAGGCGTGGAGTATGCATCATTTTTGTTACACAAGTTTGTTTTTTTGACTTCATTTTATTTCCTTCTGCTTATATCACTTCCATCCCGACTTTTTTTTTTACATTCAGCAGCTTGAGCTTGAGCTGCTCTGCAGCCTATGAGAGGTCAAACCAGGAACTTCTTAAAGCCACACAGGACGCCGCCCACCATGGTGGAGGTCACTGCCTACGCAGAGATGATGTTGAGATATTTAGGCTGCACCTGGGAAGTCGGTGAAATGTAAACTACACGGGATTGAGAGGATATTTCAAATTAAGGCAAACCCTGCACAGGCAGCACAGGCGCATTATGTCCTAAATTCATCTATCTGTTTGTAACACACATCAGTGAACATGTGGAACAATGAGATGAAACCAAATCTGAACTTTTTGGCTTATGTTAAAAATGATATGCGTAGCAAAAAAACTGACTCCATCAACTTGGTGAAGCATGGTGGTGGCAGCATCATCCTGTGGGGAATGTTTGCTCTTCAGCCTGGAAAGGAAGTCTGGTTAGAGTTGTTACAAAGATGGATGGCACTAAAAACGATCCTGGAAAAGAAAAATTATAACAATCAAAAGACTTGAGACTGAGGTTCACCTTTTGGCGTTACAACCTTTGATATACAGTCATGTTGAATAAATTAGAATATTTTTGAAAAGTTCACTCATTTCAGATAACTAACCAAATGACAGATTGATAATTTCAAGTCTTCATTGCTGATGATTGTGAGGATTTTTTTTGCACACGGTTAATGAAAATATGACATTTAAGATTAAAGCATTACACAATAAAAAATCACATTTTTAACACAGAAATGTGGACATAATGGAAAGTATAGTTAATACTTGCTTAAAGGTTGATATATTCAAATAGTACTTTTAATCTAACAATCAAGTCTCATGTGAATACATGTTCTAATTTATTGAATATGATTGCACATTCAGCTCCAACAGACTGTGAGCCAACGCATATTAAGTTTGTGTTTTATAGATTCTTGTGTTTCATAGTTTTGTGAATGCGCCACCTTTATGAAACACTCCAGATCCCTCTCCACAGATCACTGTTTTCAGGTAAATTTATTGTTTTGTTTAATTAAAATGTAATTTCTGCAAAGTCCCTCGTGACAGCATTTGTTGTGAAATGACGCTGTAATCATCAGTTTTTGTACAAAACTGATTATTTCTGACAGCCTTGAATGCAGCTAAAATAAATCCTTCCAACCATTACCTGAAAATGAAATACAAAATGAGACGCATGATAAAATGAAATTGTCATTTGTGACGCAATTATGCTTCGGTTTTACTGTGTTTTAGCTGTGTAAGGTTTTAGGTTTTGCTTGCAGGAAATGGTTTATAAAACTGGGACAAACTGTTCTGTTGTAGAAGTGTTTCTTCAATTTGTGTCAAAGAAGTTTGCTCAGTATATGCACAGTTTGTTGCACAGCTAACATTTAGTCTATAATTTTTTATTTTATTACCCT
The DNA here is from genome assembly GCF_904066995.2 of Poecilia reticulata. Classification (NCBI taxonomy): domain Eukaryota; kingdom Metazoa; phylum Chordata; class Actinopteri; order Cyprinodontiformes; family Poeciliidae; genus Poecilia; species Poecilia reticulata. The sequence goes on from NC_088831.1 coordinate 39,708,186, forward strand.
AACTTTAATGCATACCCATTTTAGTATTGATCCTCTTTGCTGTGTTATGAGGTCATTTGAAGCAGTAATCTGAGTGATTCAAATAATAAATGCCATTTCAGATTGACACACAGATTTCTACTGGACTTCCTGCCTTTACTTGAGGATCTTTGGCTCCAGTTCCTGCCAATCTTCCTGATTAGTGCTTTCACTGAAGGAAAGGGGTCCATGAAAGCCAGATTTCGGCAGTCTCGCCTGAGCAGCTGACGTTTTGATATGTCTGCTTGAATCCTTGATGGCTTTGATCTAAGGGTTCCTTTATTATTTCATTTCCATACATGAATTTCGTATCTTCAGCAGAGAAAAATCTTCATCTTGATGTCCCGAGGCAATCGTCATGAGAGCCAGTTTCATCTTGACATTTGACGGTGGAGATGGTGACAGAAATTAATAAAAAGGATGAAGACCATGACATTTTCCGAGCTGATTGACCTTCCTGTCTTGAATTGATGTAAAAGAGTCAGTTTGGATTTTTGGGTTAAGTGACTTTCACTACAGTTTGGTATATTTGGAGTTTACCTAGCCAGAATGTCTGAGATTAGTCAAGAAATCAATAAGTGGTGATAACTTTATGATAAAAGCACAACTTTTGAGGTCAAACATTTTCAGGAATCAAACTATTTTTGGCTGTTCATTTTCCAGACTGCACGATGCCCCAGAGTATACTTTTATATGAGTCGCATCAGTCAAAAAATACGTCATAAAGAGGAGAAAAAAACACCTTGTGCTGGATTATAAGTCATATTCATTTAGAAATTGTTAAACATCTGGGGGACATTATCCATCAATCAAAAAATGTGTCATGAAGAGGAAAGATATATACATAAGTTGCAGTTTCTAAAATAAGTCACAAGACCAGCCAAACTATGGGAGAAATGTGACTTATTGGTACCAATTCCCATAATCCATGTTTTCTTCAATAAATACGCAGTTAGAATAAACCGTTTTTCCAGAGCCAACAATAAGAAATGTATCGAGACACGAAGACAATTTTGCCTGTCCTCTACGCAAGACTCCACTGCTGAAGAAAAATCATGCTGGATCATTTGACAAATCAACAAAATACTGAGAAGAATACAATCCGGTCAGATAAGACCAACATCAAATGCTCTGTCTTTGCACACACCCTTATTAGAGGAGGAATGAGGTTGCCCTCAAACTGATGATTTAGCATAAAATACTGGCAGACTTGATGTAGCTTAAGGAATAGCATTCTCATTCTTGATAAGGATTTTAAGATAAAACTGAGCAAGCAAGACAGTGATCCCCAACATATAACCAAGGAAACTCTCTCTACTAATTCTCCACACAGGAAAAACCACAAAGTTATTCAACAACATTTCAGTAAATGGGTTAATAATTAACCCCAAAGCATTTAATTAGAACATTATTATGTACCTATGCCATATTGTAAATGTTATTAGATTTTTCCAAAGTTTTAAAAGGTTTTGTGAGATAGTATCATAGTTTGATGACCAGTATTACTTCAAATCTGGAGTCAGCACAGTAGCATAGAACACAGTGGAATAATGAATCCAGTTGCCGATATTGTGTTTTTCAGTAATACTAATTGTCTCCTTGGCCTCAGTACTCCAGGCTCTCAGTTTTAAAAATAACTCCACTCCTTTGTTACGGGCGAGCTTTTCAGGCTGTGTTATTGTTAAGGGGTATTTTGGTCAATCAGTCATGCATGCTGTCAGCCGTCTCGAATAATTTAAAAACCCTCGTGGTGAGTGAATTCACATCAGGTTACTCGTGAAGCCGGGCCAGAGAACGTCTAGTGAGCTAAGTAGTGTTGAAAGCTTACAGAAGCTTTGCCTCTGTGGAGCTGTGTGAATTAAGAGGCTGATTACTGGGTGATTAGGAATGGATTTCTGCGTGTTTTTATAACTAATGACTGGATAATATCCAGCTTTGCTCCGACTGCTGCGCACTTGAAGCTGTTATGCAATAAATCTCTGATAAAATTAGGACAAGAATCGCAGGAATAGAGAGAGATGGATGGAGAGGCGTCTTAGTTTTCTAAAAAAATATTTACTTGTTTCTTTTTTCTGTTAAAATATGAGTTCTCCTGGAACACATTCATTACAAGATCTACACAGTCTCGCCACTGCAAAGCTGCATTCCTGCTGTCTTTAATCCTTAAAACAGAACAATTCAATCTCTTCCTGCAAAAACAACTCAAAGTCTAAATCCTTTCAATCCTCGTCATCTATGTTATTTACTCCTAATGTGCAGAGTTTTCTTCATTACTTAAATCTAAATGCAAACTAAATCTTACAGGATGTTTTTCCCTGAATTGAGCATTATCTAATAGTCAGTCTTCACATTAATACAGCATTTTAGGACTGAATGGAAAAGAAATGAAAGGTTTTCTTTAGTGCGTTGCAAAATTTAATGTGGGAGTTTTTCTTTTTCTCTTAAACTTTTTGTTTTACAATCTAAAATATTTAAACATAAACACAATAAACATCAAAATAATACCATATTTATCCTTGTATATTTAGGCTCTTTGCATGTTTTACAATACAGACATACTGTAGGCTAGTAATCTAGGCTGAAATGTATATTTCCATATTTGGTTTAAAACTGAGATTTGTTTGAATCTTTGTTTTTGTTGATATTTTCCAGAAGACATAATATGGACCAGTTTTAGCAGCAATTGAGATGCATTAAAAAAGTCAACTGATCTGGATCTCAGGACGTTTTACCAAGTCAGGACAGAACAGCGTGTCCTGAATTGAGAAAACCACAAGTCGGTGTGGGACAGCCTGGTTTTATAGTTATATGTGAACTGATGACATTGTTTTATAGCATCAACTTAAACTGTCATTCATCATAGTGTATGGTCTGTCAGCACGGCCTCATCTCAAATACAAATAACTTCAGATGTTTCTCAGTTCTGTCTGGAAATTTATGCTCAACATCTGACAATTTTATTTTCTATGAAAATGAACAGAACATTGTCTCCCATGATATCAAGGAAACAATTCACAACTTGTACAGTTGTGCTACTTAAATGCTTAAAGAGATGTTAGACTGAAATGTGGGTAATTTTCATCGTCAGTGTTCTTGCAATTTTTGCCTCTCAAACAAAAGAAGATGAAGATGCCCACCAGAAGGGCATGGATGAATTTTTATATATTCACAGATATATTGATTGGTCCAACAGGAACAGAGGAACCATCATACATTTACAATCCTTTTGGTTTCCGATGAGATGAAAAAGTCTCTACAATCATACTTTACTAAATAGATTTCATGACCTGAAAGGAAATAAGTCTCGGTTTACAAAAATGCTGCTCTGCTGTTAACTGCTTTGCAAATATTAAGTCTTCTTTGGGTATTTTGGAGGACAGCAACAGCAGTTAGTCTGGCTTAACGAGTTAAAACTATTACTAGGTTCTAGACTAACAATGAGAAATTAGAGAGAATAAACATTTACCCTGTGAAGCATAAATTTGGACTCACTCTGCGTAGTGATAAATGCATGAACTCGGTCACAAAAACATATTTATTACCTTGGTAAAAAAAATTTAAATAAATAAGCTAAAGCAATTTATAAACACCCTTGCAATCAGATATCCCAAAAAAACACCAGCACTCTATTCAAAAGTGATAACATTTCTCATCATGGCAGTGAAAAACGATGTGACTGTGTGGACAGTGAGATAAAACAAATAATAAAAAAAAACAGCTTCACCACATGAAACACACAACTATTAAACTTCATGGAGGATTTTATCACATTTGTGTTTCATGTTGGAGAGAAAGTGACGCAATACGCAAACCGAGAGGAAAGAAAAAGAGTTGCAGAAGTAAGCAGAATACCAAAGTACCGATGTAAAGAACATTTTATTTGATTTGCTTTGCAGTGACAGTTTGGCCTAGTTTTTGTTGGATTTCCTTGGTATGAGATGAAGGCTTCTCTCCGTTTATTCTTTAAATTGATCTCTCCAAGCAACCACGGATAAACTCTCTCTGCTCTGGATGCGAGTAATGAAGACCTTTTCCGAAAGAGGGAATCTGCTAGAATGCTCTGTTTTTGCCCGTCGAAGAGCTCTGATAAATCACACTGGTAAACTCAAACATGTGATACATGTATACAATCGGTGCTCTTTATGCCGAGTTATAGAACATTATTAATTCTTAGCATTAGTACCCAAAGCAAGAGTCGTATCCACATTCTTGTCATGAAGTCAAACGTCTTTCCAGTGCAGACTGGAAAGGAATATTTCGTCACAATCAGTCCTGAGGTGTGGTTGTGTAGTGAAGGGTGATCTTTGTTTTTGCAGATGATGTGGTTTCTGTTGGGGTCGTCAAACTATGACCTTCATGGTGCACTTGAGCGTTTCGCAGCAAAGATGGATCGCTCACTTGATGGTATTGAGAGCGGAAGATGGATAGACGGATTGTGAGACGTTTCTGCAGTAAAGGAGATGCTGCTCTGTTGGTGAGAAATGAGCTGAACTGAAAAGCAAAGTCGTCTCCGCTGGCACCCTCACCTGTCATGATGACATATGGATTATGACCAAGATGTCAGATAAAAAGGGCTAAAATCAGAAAACCCAGGCTGAGCTCGGAGATAGAGCGAGGATGTCTCTTGTAAATGAGATCTTGGATCTCCATGAGACAACCTGTATGATTAAAGGTCAAATAAATCAACTGTCCAAGAGACTAATGAGACGGGAGTCGGCCAAGTTGGTTTGGAGAGCCAAATAGGAACCTGTAAACTCCCGTAAACCAACAGTAAGACTTTGGAAATAGCAGAGTGAAGGTTTGGTAACTGAATTTTCGATCTATTCAGCAGATTTTGTAGCAATATTTTATTTATTTGTTTTTGTGTTAAATAAAAATGCAAAGTTTGATTAAAACATTACACAAAAGTAAGAATCCATGGTTGGTAGGAAGGCAGGCTGGTTGGTTTGTTGGTTGTTTTTGCTGAACTTTTTAGCTTCCATGTTGCTAACATGTTGTCCTTGTGTGCTAAAATGTCCCAATACTATAAAACCACCAAAATACTGATAAACTAGGACAAATCTGAAAAGAGAAATAGGTTTATTTGCAAAAATCTGCTGATGTGGCAGGAATCTGAAGGTCAGCGATATGTTACAGTCCCTTTTAATCAAAGCTGCTGTGCCTGTCGTTTAAAATGAAACCACAAACTGTGCTGAACTTGCATTATCCTGCACTGAAGAACGGATGGGTTCTTCAGACCTGGCACAGATAGCACCAGATGTAACCTGAAGCTGACGAGGGGAGCGGCAACTCAGCGCAGAGAGGCCTGAGAGTCAGGCTCTGTAAGTGGATTAGACTATATTTGAAAAGTTATCTTATTCCAGTAACTCAAATTACAAATTAAACATATGACATAGTTTAATGACAGACTGATATTTTCAAGCCTATGATTATGATGATTTAACCATAACCTTTATAATTTGAGACACATTTAAAACGTTGTTCACAAGTTTCTATGCTAACTAAATCAAAAGTCACAATTAGACTATAAGACCAAAAGTTAGTTTGATTCTGTGAAATCAGAGTAATATAACAGCTCTTCAAAAAATACAAAGTCACAAACACTTACCATTTTGTAAGAAATATTTAATTTGGGGTTTATGTGAGAGACAAAGACAACATCTTTCAAACAATGAAAATAAAATGTGTTCACAAAAATCTGAAAATCTTGTCAGGCATTTGCATTTGGCCTCCTTAAGTTGATATTATAACCAAGTCATGTCATATATTTCTGACTAGATTCAAAACTAGACTAAACTATTACATCACATGAATACTGATCCAAGCTTTTCTATTGTATCTCTGACTTCATGTTTGGGGTTATTGTTTGACTGGAAGGTGAACCTCAACCCTTTTCCACCATCTTTCTTCAGCTCCTAGCAGGTTTTCTTCTGGGATTACCTGAATTTAGCTCCATCCACTTTCACATGAACTCTGACTAAAACTGAAAAAAGAGCTTGTCAACTGAATGATGCTGCAACCACCATGCTTTTACGTCGTTGATGATGAGTGAAGAGAGCAAAGTGCAGTGCTAGTTTTGTGCTGCACATTGAGTTTTTCTTACAGGTCAAAAGCTTTGAATTGGTCTCATCTGACCAGAGCACTTTCTGCCACGTGTTTGCTCTGTCCCCTGCATGACCTGTGGCAAACTTCAGCACTTCTCAAGGATTTCTCCCACTTGCTTTGTCACTTCCAAAAAAAAGCCCATGTTTTTTGGAGCATATGACTTAGTGTGTATTCACACCAGCCCTGTTTAATCAAACTCTTGTTCATTTGTCCAGAAAGGACAAAGTGTGAGTGTGCAATCAAACTGAAAGCCGATTGTCTTTTGCCAAAGTCAAAAGAGAAATCCTAAACCACTAAATTCTGACGTCACTCCATTTATGTTTACGTTTCATGATGAAGGAAGTTGCGCTCGTGGTTTTTTCAGACGTTTTTGTGTCATTTTCTTTTGTTGTTCTCGGTGCAGCGCCACCACAGGCGAGAAGGGGAACAGGTTTCTTTGAGGGTTTGGATCTTTTTAACACAGTGCTCTGTGAAAGCAAACATTTAACAAATGTTACAATGTTGGTCCCCAGTTGGACCAAGTCTACTGGACTATCAGGTGTGAAAATATCCTTTTAGTTGGGTTAACAGATTTTCCCATCTGAGTTCTGGATCTCTGAAGTGCTTCTTGGCCTCTTCTCCTCTTTAGCCTGAGTTTAACTGGACAGTGAGGAAGAGATCATGTCACAAAAGCACTTTCCTCAATAAGTAGGTTTCTTTCTTACCCAAGCTTCCCTGTCTCACACACAGCTCCTCAGCTGAGAAAAGTCACAATCACACAGTGAAAGTATATTTTAAACAATACAATGATCTATAAACCAAATTACGATTGGTTGGAACATATGGCGAGGTAACCTCTCTTTGCCCCTGATAACTAGTTATTGACACCGTTATGTTATCAATTAAGAAAATTACTGACATATGAGATGCTTTCCTCAGAAATCCACTGCGGAAAAGACTTTCTATAATCTGTTCACACACAGATACATCTTATTCATGTGTCTGCGTGCGTGTGTGTGTGTATGTGTGCGTGCGTGCGTGCGTGTGCGTGGGTGTGTGTGTGTGCGTGGGGGTGTGCGTGTGTGTGTGTGTGTGTGTGTGTGTGTGTGTGTGTGGGGGTGTGTGTGTGTGTGTGCGTGTGCGTGTGTGTGTGTGTGGTATATTAATACCATGAGGATTTTAAGGAAAATTTAGATAAGCCTGGTAAACAAGAAAGAACAAGATTAAAGTGATTGATTTTTTTTTTTGTTAGTGAGGTAAGCTTATTTGTTACTGCCTCAAGGCGAAGAATAAAATAAAAGTAAAGTAGCTAAAACCTCCTGTATCCAGCCAATCCAAAGCAAGATTTGAAACATGAACTCTTACTGGTTGAGAAAAACAACAAACTAAAAACAGCTTTAGGATGTTTTAAAGACACAGTGCTTTACTTCACAAAGAATAGCAAAAAATATATATTTTAAAGGTTTAGCACTATTTTCCATCTTTTGGAGGATTGAGTCTCCAGTCACAGATAAAACATGTTAAACAATGCCACAATTAAAGGTCTGGTGAGTTTCAAAACTTTTTAATTATACAGTAACTTTAATGAGATTAAAGCACAATTTTTCTGCAGAAGAAATAAAAGTATAATATTTGGACAGAGTTTGGACTATTTCACATAAAACTTTCTTCAGAGTTACATTCCTTAGTTTTATCTCTGTGATTTTGTTCATATTGAGACACAAATAAAAACACTATACATTATTTTTGATTACAGGTTAAATTTAGCACATTGAAAGTCAGAGCATCATTTTAGCCAAATATTGTTTGCTTGTAAGTTCCCCATTAACATCAAATTAATTGAAAATATTACCATGAACAAGCGACAATACATTTTGTCATTTAGTTACTAAACAGGTTGATTTCAGACTCTGTAATGTACCAGTGGACCTTGAGGGAATAAATTATTTGGACTGGAGATCAGGAAGTGGTTTCTCTTGGTTCTCTAATGAGAACCGGAACAGTCATATCAGGTTATGTACTCAAACTGGAAACTGTAAAATCTTTGTGGACGGGCATTCATGTGTGAAATTACATGAATCTTTAATCCTCCTGTTGCTGCTCCTGTTAAAAGACTTTGGTGCCTCCTGACCCACTTCTCTTGTAGGGGGTATCTTATCAGATGTTCCACTTTCTTATAATAAACAAAAGGACAATTAGCATCTCGCTGCTGTTTAAAATAATTAGAAGAATCATCCCTGAGGGCTGATGTTGTCGAAGCTCCGAAAACACAACAAGGCTTGACCTTTTAATTGTTCACTGGTTGCAGTCTGGTAACGGTTTGACGACTAAATCATCAATCTTTTTAAGTTTGACAAGATTCCCTTCAGTTCATTTAGCACTAGTTGATAAACTAATGTGAATGTGCAACAGTTAAGTCCTGTGTGAAGCAGCTGTGATTGCAACTTGGAGGTTTTTCAAACTGACTCTGCTACAGGTATGAAACTGCTAGATGTGACAGTGAAGTCATTTTTGTAGTTTTATTCCTAACATTTGTTGCCTTCACTCAATGTTAGAACACCTGCTGCGATGTCAAAGCAGCTTCATGCAAAAACATGAGACTTCAGTGTTTTTTACACAGGAAGAGCCAGACTAAACGCCCGACTAACAGCATGGTGGGACCCCAGAGATGGTCGCCGGTCTGTATGTCATTTTGAAGAGAGCTTTCACACGCCTGCTTTAAATTTAATATGAGTTTGCGGTTACAGGGAGGGCAGAATAATACAAACAACCAGAATGTGTGGTTATTCTCTGTAAAGGCCGTTCCCAAATGTCGTCTTGGTTTTCTAGGTGGAAAAATGTGACATATTGAAAGCCAGCGGAGAATATGAGATGAACGCCAGGAGTGTTGTTTGCACGTGGATGCAAGCGAACTGAGAGCAAGAATTATTTATCTGAACTGCACTGTGAAACTTTATAACAGAGGAGATAACGATGTCTGTTGGCAGTCTGCGTGAATAACTCGACTCACCAACAGTTTGCAGTGATAAATGCTGCACTTCTCGTCGTAAAGCATTATTATTTTTTTTTATAAACACCACATGTATCTGCTGACATACTTGTCCTCTGCAGCTAGCTGCCTTTGCGAGTGTCTCTGTATGCTATAAAGGAACAGTCCTGAATCAGTTCTTCAGTTAATGGAGATCCATCCATCCATCCATTTTCTTTCACCCTTGTCCCTCAGTGGGGTCGGGAGGGATGCTGGTGCCCATCTCCAGCCAACGTTTCGGGCGAGAGGCGGGGTACACCCTGGACAGGTTGCCAGTCTGTCTCAGGGCAACACAGAGACACACAGGACACACAACCATGCACACACACACACTCACACCCAGGGGCAATTTGGAGAGGCCAATTAACCTGACAGTCATGTTTTTGGACTGTGGGAGGAAACCGGAGTACCCGGAGAAAACCTACGCATACACGGGGAGAACATGCAAACTCCATGCAGAAAGATGCGCAACTACACATTATTCAGGTGGATGCGAAAACGTAGATCGGCCCCCCCATTCCCTCCCCAGTTGACGATACGTGAAAGGTAAAACTTGCCACATTTACCTCATTATGTGCGCGAGGTGAAGGAGCATAAGGCGCGCTGAAGTGTGTGGGAAAACATCATCGACGCGCCGCCCCCTCTGGTGCTGCGCCCCTATGCGTTGCATACCCTGCATACCCACTTTTTGCGCCACTGCTGACATGGATGCCGGTCATAAACGCAAATTCTCTTTGGTTGAGCAGACTTCATAGTAAAATGAGTGTTTGACACAAATTATATAGGACAATGCATTCAGTCCTTCAGTGAACTGTGTGTAGAAACACAAATACGCACAGAATCTCACAAAGTTGCCACACTGTCAGGTTGAATTTGATCCTAACCTTAGCTACATGGGGTGAACTGGTAACCGAGGGCATCTCTCTTTGTTCATTCCTCTTGTCTCAACTCCGCTGTGTCTTCTTTAAATTCCTGACTCGGAAACACCCCCTCAGACCGCGGCGCTCATTAGACCAGCAGCAGGACCAGAATTCATTTGTTTTCTCTCTCTCTCCTTCTCTACCACAACTGATTTGTAAAGCTTCAAGGAAACAGCAGAAGAAAGACGTAAACACCCAGACGGAGTGAACCCACCACCTGAAGCCGCACACAGTGCTCTGTTGTGATGGTGCCATGCCAAACAGCCTTCAGCTGTTGTTCCACAAAAAACCACCTATTACTGGGGTGCATCACCAAAAGATGTTAGTCATTACTAGAACATCTTAAATGTGAGCTTTGTAGCTCAAATCAAACGTCAAGAATGAACCTGATGGATTACATACTAATGATGGAAGTCACTTGTTGAAGGCATCCAGAGGGAATATTACCCAACTCTGCAGTTCCCTTAAGGAATGTTAAATATTTTAGAAAGTGCCTGCTTTTATGCTTTTAAGGTCTGCAACTTTAGTCTTTCAGGTTGGTCCCAGAGGTCTCATTAAACAAATTTCCAGCCGCAGTACACAGATGTTTTCAGCAAACAAAATATTAAAAAGTGTGAATTTCTCCATATGCATAAGCAATTAAAATAAGAAATGTGCTCCACGTTCAAAAACACTGCTATGGTGTCTCTTTCCTCCAAACTTTTATGTGAACCACTAAACTTCTGATAAAAACCGTGTTTATCTTCTTTTATGGGCGTTGTAAAGGTACATTTCCGCAGTCAGAAAGCTGACAGCTGAAAACAAGAATGCTTGTTGCTTCCAGGCCAACCTGAGATGATGTGCTGTTAGATAAATGGGTTTCTTTGTGGGGACAAAACACGAAAATATACTTTGATTTGCTTTCTGTAATATGTGTCTTACACTCAAAACAACATGAAGAAGCAGCTGAAAAGCTTGTTACCAACTCTTCTTATTCTCCCTAAGGAATGTCATATTTAACATTACCCTAAGCAGAGAGACTAGTTCTAAACCACTAGTTTTATGTCTGACAACCAATCAAAATCCGACCCCATTAGCATTAGCATTACATTACCATTTAAACCTCAAGTCAATTTGGGTACGTCTTTACCAGATTCGATCATGCAGAATGACATTTTTGCCAGTTTCTCTTTGCAAAAAATCTCAGGTTCAGTCAAACTGGGTTGAGTGTGTCATTGCCTTGTTCTTAATATAATTTAGAGCTGGTTTTTGACTAAGCCATTTTCAAAGACTAATATATTTCACCTAAAAATACAGCTCTGGGTGTGTCTTTAGGGTCTTTGTCTGACCAGAGTATCCTTATCAGCAGGTTTTCTGTGTTTCCTACATGGCTTATGGTGAACTGTACACTATCTGCGCTCTTGGAGAACAGATGGTAAGAAAATGTCTTTATTTTCTTAAGTGTGTGACTGGTTTGCTTTGTGTGTTTCTACCTTGCAGATTCTATGAAGAGCTAACGAACTGCACATACCTGTTGGCATCGAACATGAACTGCTACTGGCCCAATCGAATGGTGGACGAGTTCTTCATCCAGGTCCACAGGCGCTACTTCCATAACTGCTCAATGTCTGGACGACGACTCAGGGACCCTCCAAACCGCATCCTGGGTCCTTTCATTGTGGGTCCCATCCTGGTCACCATCCTCATGACGGCCCTGGTGGTGTGGAGGAGCAAGCGCAGCGAGGGGATTGTTTAATAAAGGGAACAATCCAGGGCTGGCGTTACAAGTCAAAACATGCTTTATACTCCCTGCAGTAACACCAGTGTCAGTGTTGGGGAAAGGGTTATGTTGGAAGGAAAAAGATGAACTCCAGGCTATAAAAATAGGTTCCACTTCAATGGATCTGTGAAGACATTAACGTCCATTACATGTTTGTTTCATCTTCAAGGATTGGAGTCATTTCTTGGGTTTACCTTTTGCTGCAATGTTCACTTGAATCTGGACCAGAAAACTGACTGGTGATAGTATATTGTATATAAAACTATTTTGTTCTGTCAGAAACTGCTCAAAAGGATGCTGGATGTGATTGTACAAAAATTAAACAAGTGCTTTCAACAACAAAGGAACAGACGACTAAAAGCTCTGACAGGAAACCCACAAATATTCTCGTCCTTACATGTATACATACACTGTACCTAAACTATACGTAGTATGTACAGCTTTGTGATTATTGTGTCATGATTTTGTTGCATTTAATGTATTTTATCTACACTACCAGTTCTCCGCAAGTCAAGGGTGTAAGTTCAGGAAACGGGAAGCACGTTTTGGAAAAGATCGTCGAACTCCAGCTTACTTTTTAAGAACTTCCACATATATAGCCATGAAAATGACAGTAGGTTAAACAGTGGGCAGATGGTATTGTAAAACACAACTCCAGATAAATAGAAGATTCAAAGCAGTGGGTAACTTTAAGTTAGCCAACGCACAACGCTCCTGAGCATCGTCATCGCCCAAAGCAGTTTGTGAATCACGAACCTTGGGTTTCTATTGATTTATGATCTCTCAGTGTAGTAGAGTGTGCCGCGTGAACTAGTCCTCCATTGATATTTTCAAATGCTCTTTTTCCTTTATAAATTCATTGACCTGTAACCTGCCTGTCAGCAAAACACACTTTGAGATACACCCACAGTTTGTAGTTTGTGCCAAAACCTCGTGAAGGAAAAAGAGGGAGAGCCATGTTTGTTATGAAACGAATATATAAACCATCTTCTGTTGGAATGACTTTCACTGATTGATTCTGAAATCTGTGATTGTGAAGAGATTTTCAATAAAATGTCTGAATAATGTGTTGAATACACACACCACAGATTCTCTGCTATGACACAATGACAGAAGGGGTTTAGCGTGTGCAGTTTTTATTATGAATCTTGAATTCAAATTGTTTTTTGGGATTCAACAATGATGCACCTCAGTGGCTGGGAAGTTGCTAAAACCTAATGATGGGGCTCCAAATTCATGATTTCTTTTAGGAATGCAGAGAAAAATTATTTCACTATGTAACAGAAATTCCTTTTACTCCTCAAAAATTTGCAGGTAAGTTCAAGTCAAACCTGACTAATTAAAAGAAGAAATCCACTGCAGTTCGTATCTTGTTTTAAGGACAGCATCACACTACCTGTCCAGTGTGTTTAAATGTAACAGTCTTAACATTTTAGATTATTTTTAAATTAATCATGCCATGTCTACAACAAAATTCACTCATCCACTCACTGTGTGGAGACTTTCACAAGTTTTCTGAGCAAAAATATTATCACAAGGTTTATGTTTCATGTTTACCCAGAAAGGTGGTAATTTCTACATTTTGCAATTAGACTTTAGTACTTTTAGTTAAAAGCACAGCAGTAAAGTGAGATTAGATTTTAAGAAGGGAGGTAATGATGAGGCTTGTATGATGCTTAAATTGGTGGCAGAGATTATTTGCTAAATCAACTATCTATGCTCAGGGGTTTTTTTCTAGGTAGAGAAATGATTTCTTTCTCCTGACAGGATCCAGCAAGACTTTAATTTTCCAACTCGCTCCACTTTGGTGCTTTGACTGGAACTGACACACAAACTGGTGAAAGTCATTCCATCAACTGCAAAGTATTTCCTTTTTCTTTTTTTTTTTTACAAATAGAATAACCCAACTTCCAGAATAACCAAACTACAGCCACAAAGATCTCCTACCTCTATCCTCAAGATTTGCACTGTTAGGTAAAGGTAATGTTTGAGCCTTCCAGAAATGAAACTAGAATAAGATCAAATATAGCACTGGCTTAGAAAAACAGACATAAACTAATGTTAGCTTAAGTGTTTGAAAAGCACTTGTTACACACTGACCTAACACAGATAAAAGAAGCAGAGACCACTTGAGTTCTTGCTAAAAATACTTTTATCCTCAACTTCTAAACAAAATCTCTTAGATACAAGGAAAAACGCCACCAAACAAGTGGGCTCTTGTGGGCCGTTTGGCTCCTTTAGGGTAAACTCGGTCTCAACAACCAGACTACTGCAGGGACTGCACAAAAGATCCAAGCTTCCTGTCAGTAAGTCACAAATGATCCCAGTAAAACATGCTACACTTTGTGATTGTATCATGTAAAAATGTAACATTTTACAACTGGTATGTATATTTTTTAATTGTAAGGGTTTAAGGACCCAACTTCCAACCTTTTATACTGTTCAATTTTTTATCAACTCTGATGTCAAAGCTTGTAAAACTCTAAACTCAGAAGGATGTGAGACAGATGAAGATTCACTGTCAGAAGGGCGGACTCTTAACTGACCTTATTAAGAAGTTAACTCTCCCTGGTGAATAACTTATGAAGAACAAAGGGGACCTGAGGATAGTTAGACAGAGGCGAACACTGAAAGTGAAGAACCGCTGATACCCAGACAGAAGCAATGGTCAGTCTGTGCAGTCATTAAATAACTATCAAGCTCATTGAAAGGGAAGAAATTAGAAAGATTAAAAATAAATATTGCATTGATAGGGACTGTGTTGTGCTTGTTTTCGGGCTAATTCATCAGCCCTTCCTTAAATCTTTGTTAGAAAAGATTTCTATCCTTCATAATGGCTGGAGACCATCTCAGTTTCAGGTTAGAGAGAGTGCAGGAGGAATTTCTCAGACTCAGACAAATGTAAAATTTAAAGTTGCAGTTTTTCTAAGTCGGAGGGCAATTTGAATTAAACTCTGTAAAACTGGATGATTCAAACTGTGTGGGATATTTCCATATGTATTTTTCCCTTATATTTATAAAACTATGGATATGTATAGTTCTTTATCACAAATATCAGTCAGTATATTAGAAAATTATATGCATATGCACAAACTCAATTTCTACTCCTGTCTTTGGCACAGATGCAAACAGAACCATCTACAGTTATTGGCATTCAAATGCATCGTTCTCCATTTACATACAACACGACATGGAAACTTCAGCAAATACAGTCAGATTATTTAGAGGGGTTTCAGAATCCCTATGTGAAGAGATACTGAAGATTATGGAGAAGGAAAACTGGAAGATGAAATGTTTTCCCACAATTCAAGCAGGATTAAACTGTGAGAACATGATAAATGCTATTTTCAGTATCAAATCTGTCAGTCTGTCTAAATTTACACTAACTCATCTCCTTGGTTACTAAATTCGAAGAAGATTAACCTTCCTCTGGTGTTAGCTTTCTCCTGCCATCTGTAGTGTTAGCGGGTCATTTTGGACCCGTGTATTAAATCAGCCATAAAATGCCCTAAAAACAATCTTTTATCATCCAATGTTTTTCTTAACTCTTGTTTAGCTGGTTGGGCTCCCTTATCCATGAAAAGATTGGTTTTAATATTTTTTTGTGGCCCCCTGGGCCTTTGTTTTAACAAAATACCCCTCGTTTTCATTGTCTAAAAAGTGGTCAAATGAAAGATAAGAGAAGAAGGCAAGAAAATAATCAGTTGTTCTGTTACCTGAGTGTAACTGAGAGATATTAAAACACATTTCTTAAATGTTCAACAAAAAAAAGATTTTAATTTTAATATTATCAAATATAGCAACATCTATGGTGTTTCGGGTCATTTTGGACCCGTATATATTTACATCAAGAAAAAGGCAAAAACAAGTCTTTTTTTTCCCCACACAATAGAACTTTAATACAATATTTAACAATATGAAAAACAAAACAGTCATAAATAATATCAAATTACAATAAAACAAAGATTTGCAAGGTCAAATAAACAACCAATTGAGAAAATCACATCAAAAGAAATCAAGTACTTGTTCTATATATTCTTGTTTTAGCATCACAGGCTGCCCAGATGTTTATGCCATATTTGCCTGGCTTGCTAGGCATGTATTGCCGGAATGGGCATTTTCCTCGGAAAGGGAGAAAACGTTCATCCACTGTCACCTCTGGCCCTGGGTTGAACATCAGTGGAAGGCGTTGCACCCATCTCTCCCAAACATCCCTGATGGGAGCAAGCTTGTCAGATTTTGCTCTGGTGTCTCGATTGTCAAATCTGAGGACTCTTGAGATCATCTGAAAGGTCCGAAGAGACATTGTTGCCCGGAAAATATTTCTGCCCGTTGATGCATCCCAGAGACTTTCAGTTGCCTCATTGCTGGATCTGTAAACTCCAGCAAGGAGGAGAACACCAATGTAGGCATCCAGGTACGTCTCATCAATGTCTTTCCAAGTGTTGCCATGGACTTTTTTCCCCTCAAGGTTTGTCATAGCAATTATGACTTTTTTTAGTGACAATGGCAAAAAAAGATCAAAGCACGTCTTGATGTCACTTACTCTTGTCACAGCAAACCTCGTGACCCCAGGGGTCATTTTGATGATGTTTGCAGCAGCTGTCCTTCCATGCACATCAGGAGGAACTGTGCTCCAACGGATGTTGCCCCTTTTGGATTGGAATGATTCAGCAGGAGCAGCTTCAGCACCAGTGACCTCCTCTTCAGACTGATCAGTTGTGTCTGTTTCTTCCACTTGGTACTCCACATCATCTTCGTTTTCAGAGGCCTGCTTATCTCCATCGCTAAAATCCTGTGTGTCCTCTGCCTCATTTGCAGCAAATATGTGATCCAAAGTTTCATTTACAGTGAATCTTCTCCTCATTGTTGCATCCTGTGAATTGGAGATGTGTACTCTGCAAGTCACCACGTCTACACTCAAATGGCTTGAGAAGCCTGGACATGTCTCCCTTTGTTTGTTCTCGCAAAAAGCCAAAGAGAAAAGCCCCTAAATGAACTTCAAGTGGTTGGAGGAAGAGGCTGTTGGTTGATTGTGTGTTTATGATTTAATTTTTGGCATTTTTTTTATTGTTTTATAATCGAAAATTTTAACCGGGTCACAAATGACCCGAACACCACAAAAGTCATTTTTTTCACCAAAGCACTTTATAATTTAGTAAAAAAAAAAAATTATTTTACTTTGTTTAAATGGAAGTCCCTGACAAAGTCAAAAAGTTTCAACGCAAAAAACAAATGTATGAAGTACTTTTATGCATGCTAAAACTCAAAACGGGTCCGTAGGGACCCTAACACCATAGGAAGGTTAACATTACATTCTGTGGTGTAAAATAAATGCTTTCCTTTTTTTAGCAGAATGATGAAGCCAGTTTACATGATTAGTTTTGCTAAATTCAAGCTAACTAGCTGCCTCCCTTCAGACTTACTTCTGAATTTATTATACGATACACATGGTAAATGTGGGTTACATATTTGGCTACACAAGCAAAAGTTTTATTATCAAATAACATTAAAGTGTTTGTAAAATGTTTTAATTTAACAACTGAATGATTTGTCTTCAGCCATACTTCCTCAAGGCCATGTGAGCTAAATCATCTGAACTGCAAAGTTTTCACAAACAGATTTTTGTCTGACTTTTCCTGTTTGTACAATTCCTGACAATATAATCCAGCATGCATTTGTGCAAAAGGGTGAACAAAATGCAAAAGCCACAATGCAAGACCAAAAGTCACAAAGGTTATGTTAAAATGGACATAATGATAAACTTGCTAGGATAACTTCTGATTTAGCATTATTAGTACTTCCCTCGTGGCTCTTTGCTGTTGTGTTGCGGATTTTAAATTTTGTTGACCCTCCTATCCCACAATGCACCTTACCAGCGGATTCTTTATCAGGATAATAATGAATTAGAGGTGTAGTTTGCTTTATATAGGGGGAAATTAGAGTTATAACCTTTATTGAACCTGAAGTGTGAAAACCCAAAATAAACTTCCTAAACTAAGAAAATATAAAAAACGAATACCAATGCTGTTTAATTCAAAAGCTTCCTGCAGCCAGAGTTCATCCAGCCAATAGCTGTGCAGAGAGGACAAGCAGGAGAAAGAAAAGGTGGAAGAGCAATGTGTGACGTCAGGACCTGCTCCAATCCTCCTCCTCCTGTTGTCTCCTCATGTGGAATACAGACAACGTAATGTTATCCACAGATGTCTGTCGTTAATGTTAGTCCATGTCATTTCCAGTACTCAGAATGCTGCTCCACTTTCTCCCTGGTGTATTTATGTCTCTTTCAGGGTCCCAGTAGACCCTCAAGAAACATAGAAATCCACCTGCAGGCGGCCTGGGAGATGACACCCCAACAAGGAGGGCAAATCGAGTAAATTAAGTGACAAAGACCTTTATATCACTCCATAGAACCAAGAAGGCTTGTTTTTTGCTGGGAATCTAGTGTCATATATTTATTCATGAATTATCAGGTGCACAGCCGATAAAGAGTGAAAAATGAGTAAAAATAAACTACCAGGCATGTAAACAGATTTGCATATGTCAAGGTGTGCATCCTCTGTTTACCTTCTCATCATCATCATCATCATCATCATCATCATAGCAAGCAGCTTCATCAGACCAGTCTCACGCTCCACTCTGAAGCTTTCGTCTGTCTCTGGAGACAGAGGCGGAGAGGGAAAAGATGGAGAATGTCGAGGAAAGAGAGCTGGTGGGTGGAAGGAAAGAGGAGGGAAGGATGTATAAGGAAAACAATGGGAGCTCCATGTTGGGAGGAAGCACCAGAAGCCTAATTAAGTGAAAGATGAAATTGTACTAAAAACAGGAAAAGTCCAAGACAAATATGAGAAGCGTGTGACAGCACAACCCAGCAGATGTATTTACTCCTTCAGGATAATCATGGATGACACATAAGGGATGGATTGGTTTATAAAGGAGCACAACTGTACATTTTCCCTCATGAGGAACTATTTTAAAATGTGACAGCAAGTGGCCCGGTCAGATGACTGAGCTGGAAGCAAGGAATACAGTTAAATGAGCAAGCAGTGAAACAAGGAACCACCCGGTTTTAACTGAACAAACTGGTAAAAATAAACACTCCCAATGGGAAATATGATGATAACTAACATATTTTAGATTGCAATAACCCTTTAAGCCTTAGCTTTAATACCTACAATAACTAGTGCTTTTGGAATTTCTTGTGCGTACATCTCAAGTGTATATTCCCTTTGTATTTAGTAGAATTATATTTAAACTGTATCGCTAAGGCCACACAATGTTCCAAACCGTAATTATTTCTCCAAAGAGAAACATACTCAGAGTTAAAGCTTTGTGATGTCTTTGTGCTACGCAGATGAAGAAAATTGGAAGGACTCTTTTAATTTGGTTTTACTTCAGTGATTATGTTCGAAAAACAACTGAGCTGCATGTTTCCTGTAAGATGTGATAGTTTCAAATGCTACAGAAAATGATTTTATTTCATTCACAAATGTCAAAGAATGCAAAGTGTCAAAGTGTTATTTACATACGCATGCTATATATTGACCCAAAACATAAAACTTTCTAGTATTGCATCATCTAATGAACCAAACAAATATATATACAATTTTTGGTTTAGATCTTAAGATCACCATTCAGAGCCAAAAAAGATTTTTGTCACTTTGCTAATCAGTTGCTGTATCACAAGTTTCCACTGATAGTTTTCAGTTCTTTTCATTTTGTCTCACCTTAAAACCACAAACTGGAGTTAAGTGTGGAAACACTCTTACATTATTGACTAGTAAATGTAAGAGTGTTTCCGCTCTTACATTGTTTCAGCAGCGGAGTCTTTTATTGGGACTAAACATCTGCGTAGCCCAGAGACAACAGCTTATTAGCGAGGCTAATGGGGTGGAAAAAGCCTTCAGTTTGACAGGAAACATGCATATTGGACTCTGGAGCATTTGAAAAGGGTCTTTTTCTCTGATGAGCCGTGGCTTAGTCTGTTTGAAATTTAATGAGTGCATCATGATAATGCAAATGGCAGAAAAAGTGAGGCTGCCATCAAACCGAGTGTTTGCCAGAAAAGCCTGCGGAGGCAGTGTCGTGATATGGGGTTGCGTAGGTTGGACAGGTCAATGTTAGGAAATGTTATCTTTCCAAAATTGTTCGGTCAGCTTATTACGATGCTTCTCTATCGCGTAGAACGATGAAGGAGGGTTTCTAAATGTCTCATTACGACTGAGCGAGATGCAGCTCCCGCGGTGCCTTGTCGCATTCTCCTTCTGTTGTGTTGTTATAAAAAGAGAACAGTGACAAAAGCCAGAGCGGTAGCACGTTTACTCCCTACTGAATTATATATTCTCCTGGTTGATGTGAACACCTGCTTCTGCAGAAACCAACTGAGACTACTTTGCCCATTAAAGCCAATCAGCATGGGAGCTACGCCTGAAAACTCAGGAGCTGCTTACGAGGTAATTCGTGTGGGATGCAGTTGACAGCAAACTCTCAGTGGAAACAAACTGGGCTCTTGACAACGACTGCACACCAGAGAGACGTTTTACAGAGTTTAAACATCTCAGCTCTTCCGTGAACAGTTTTCCATTTCGTGCGGTGTGTGAATGCAGGCATTTTGGAATCATTAGAGGTAAAACAAGACAGTTAATGTGTGTAACCACGCCACTCACTCATTGATCTGTGAAGAAAGACATGTTATATGTGGCCAATCATTTAAGACAGAAAAAATAAGCAAACCTACACAGAGAAATTAGGCTGCATCACTGTTGCTCGGGAAAGTGAGTTCACCTAAATAGTTTGGATTTGTTTAAATATCACAGCCTGACAGCTGACAGCTCCGTTTCAGCTAGAAGTGAAGTGAAGGTGGTGCACAGAAAGATGAGCTGGCTTCACTATAACGCTCATGTTTATGCCATTGTGGGTGGGCATCACGAGGTATTAAATATGACAAAAGTTGCACAGAGGTTTGTATATTTCTATGGATAAAACAAAACAGTGTGCATTTTATTTACAACATGTTAATGTTTTCACTATCTGGTCTTCTATCTCACGCTGATTTGCATTAAAACATGGATGACTGGTAGTGCAGTTTGTGCGCATCAGTGATTCTGTCTGCATTGTTTATCGGCCTTTATTGTTGCTCTGCTTCAGCAAAGCAGAAAAGATGGAGGCTTATTTAATTACGCTGTTTCTGTGTAAGTTGGCATGACTAAATGTATTATTGTTTGCAGTCTTCCAAGTTAATCTCGCAGCTCACTGAAATGCCTCCCACAGCTGGAAACAGTGTGGGCAGCTTCTGAGGCAGAACAAATGAAATAGCGAGGCACTTTACTCTTAGGCGCAGTGAGAGGCGTGAACGCAACACCCGAGTCGACGCGCTTCTGTTCATTGACTGGGACAAGCACTTGGACGGACCTGGACGTCTGACACGCCTGAATGTGGACATGCAAAGACATTTACTGAGGAAGCTTCAAAACACTGCGTTTCATCTCTTTTATATGTTCACGTAAATAAATGCAGCATGTGTGTGTGTGCAGTTGTTTGTAATACCTTGTGGGGACCATTTTCTTACTACGTTGTGGGGACCTACTGCTCCTTGTGGGGACCGAAGCCTGGTCCCAACAATGCATGTTTTTGGGTCAGGGGTTAGATTTAGGACTAAAGTGTGAATTGAGTTTTGGCTAGACTTAGGTATGTAATGGCTAAGGCTTTGGGTCAGGGTAGGGGTAAGATTTAGGCTGTAGAAACGAATGGAAGTCAATGGAAAGTCCCCACAAAGATAGCCACGCAAATGTTTGTGTGCATGTGTGTGTGTGTGTGTGTGTGCGTGCGTGTGTGTGTGTGTGTGTGTGTGTGTGTGTGTGTGTGTGTGTGTGTGTGTGCGTGCGTGCATGCGTGCATGTGCGCATGTGTGTGTGCGTGTGCATGCGTGCGTGCGCGCGTGTGTGTGTGTGTGTGTGTGTGTGTGTGTGTGTGTGTGTGTGTGTGTGCGTGTGTGTGTGTGTGTGTGTGTGTGTGGACTGTTGGTGAGAAAACCTGCAGTAGATGTGAAACTGGCAGCATGAAATTATGATCAGCAACAAACAGAAGGGTGTAAGTTTGATTTCACCAAAAGCAATCTCCGCTTTTATTGATCATCTGTCAAACTGACAGCCGAAGGAACGTCTAAGCGGAAAAAATCAACAAATGCTGTAAAAACTATTTGTAAACACTCACAGCAACATTTTTTTTTTTTTTTAACTCAGCAGCGTCTTTTATAACGATTATCAGAGGAGAGGGGAGTACCAAGTTATTTACTTTTATTTTATATACATCAAAAATATAGAATAAAAGAAAGCTGGCCTTTTTGTTAAGGTCGTATTAATGAAAAATGCTTCCAAACACCAGCAGCAGTATATGGGGTCTTGAACATTATCTGCTGCAAATTTGTGGCTTTTTATTATTTTTTTGATAAACCAAAACAAAGAGGTGAAGTGTATTACTGATAAGTAGGAAAAAAAAAACTTATGGTGTTTTAGCAGAATAAAGATATATAATTTTGATTTTGATATGCACCATTTTACTCTGGTACATATAAATAACCTCTAGTGCAACCACGTGCCTTCACAAGTAATCTGCTGACAGTAAAACTATTCGTTGTTCACTATTAAAGCCAAAAACATGGAAGAAGGTGCTCTGGACAGATGATGCCAAGATATATTTTTTGGCCAACACGCAAACCAGTATTTGACCGTGAACACAACACAGTGGTGACAGCATCATACTGTGGGGACGAGTTTCTTCAGCAGAGACTTTAAACCTGGTCAAAGTTGATGGGAAGATGTATGAAGCTGGATACATGGCAGTTCTTGAAGAAAACTTGTTTCAACACTGGAAAAGACTTTGATCTCGAGGACAACCAGCAGGACAACGACTATTAACACATAACCAGAAAGTTTAAGATTAAGGTATTTGTTACAAATGGCCCAGTCAAAGTCCAAATCTAAATCAAATTAAGAATCTGTGGTAAGACTTGAAAGCTTTATGGGGAAAAAAATTCAAATTTAAGGTGGCTTGAGAAGGAACTGACTCGGGAGAACGAGGAGCTGAATATGGTTAAATTTTTATATTTTTATTTTTAAAACCAAAAAAATGTTGACAATCATTTATTATTTTCCTTCTACTTCACCATTACGTGCTACTTTGTGTTAGTCTATAACACAACATCCCAATAAATAAATTGAAGTTTAGCTGCTATCACTAACAGCATAGCTAGATGGATTCAGAGATGTTGCCATGGAGATCATAAACAAAAACTCTTTCTGGTGGACGTAGCTGTAAAAAAAATCCAACCCGTCTTTCCATTGTTGAACATAAGCAGGATAAATAAGTGTTGATGTTTTATACTCGGCTAATGGCTCTGACTCCAAGCACATCGCATTCTGCGCCTCTTCACTCAGACAATTTGGGCATCTGCACCAAACCTCCACAAAAAAGCTAACCATCATCCTCTGTACATCATCGAAGTCCACTCTTATCCTCATCCAAACCTTAAAAACACTTCATCTCAGTGCATTGAGCCAAGATTTACACGAGTTTTCCCGGAGCAAGACTTACAGAGATTGCTCTGAGATGATGACTGGCATGTTGCGCGTGTTACAGAATCCTGACTGGACTGAGACTTTTTGTCATTTATTCTCCCTAATAGAAAACCACAGGTTATTGCCCTGAGGCGACACTCAGGCTGCCCAGGCTTACAATTTATGAGCACAAAGTGAAATCAAACCGAATGTCTACGGGGATCCAATTGTTTTTTAACACACTACCGGGGACTGAATTACCACTTTGTGTTGGAGTAGAGAAATAAAGCGAGGTGGGAAATAAGTGAGTGAGAGATTGAGAGGAGGAGATTTATGTTGAACCTAATCTCCAATGGCATTATTGTTCTCTCAATTAATTCATTGGAAGGCCAAATATATATATTTTTTGTGCACATATCTAAAACAAAAATCAAGTTTTCAAATTTTACCTGGAGAGCCAATGAAGTGATAAAAGCAACAGAGCATTGTGGACAGCTTAGTTTAAAGGGGACCTATGATGCAAAATTCATAGTTTGTATATTTTATATACGATCCATTCAGGTCTCTACTATTTAGTCCAAGCGCTTAAGAAATTTCTTCAACCATATTTTGGTAATAAATTAATGTTTTTTTGTTTGTTTTTTTTCAAAAACCTCTCAAATTCCAAAGGCACTGTGTCGTTACCTAGCAACCTCAGTCCTTTTATCAAGCGACTGAAACTGAGCTCCAGTATGTTTGGTCAGCTGATTTTACTGCTGTACAATGGCTGCTGGGAAAGACGAGTGTTATATTGTAGACGTACCATCCAGAAACCACGCCTTGTTGGTTGTGCAGGAGGCTCCACTTCTGCTTTTCAATGTACGGTTGTATAATTGTGCATCTGTTTCCAGTCATTTTCATGTAAGTGTTGAGTTGGGGTGCAGCTCATTCTGAAAGGAGCTCTAAGTTGGCCTGACCAGATTGAAATCTCATTATCAAAGAATGATATTGTGCAAAAAAATGCAATGAACATGTTTTGTTTTGCCCAAAGATCTATCCTAATCTGTTTAAGGAAGCATAATAGGCCACCTCTAAGAGTTTAGCAGGTAATGGATCAACAGTTAAAACCATAAACAGCTCATCCTCAATTTAACCAGCAAAAAGAAGCTACCCTCCACAAACTCCAGCACTGCACTCATCCATGATAATAAATGGACATCATTTATGCCAGCAGAAATATAATTGCTGCTCTTTTTCCATTTGATTTCCCCATAAGATAGTGAGAATATGACTAAGGAGATGAGTCATGTGATAAAGAAGAGAATAGGTTATTCATTCTGACAGACGATCTGAAAGAATGAAAAGGCAGAAGGGAAATGTGCTCATGTAGGGAACCTTGTTCACCAGATCAAGAAAACATGCACATACAGGAAGCAGCGATTATTAACTCCACCGGCTCAGCTGCTGTTAAAAGTTTTCTGAAATGAAATCTACTTTTGTTCAGTCTGACTCTTCGAGTAAAAAAAAAAATAAATAAATAATTCTCTTAACACTCTAGCCTCTGGCAAAATATATTTTCAGCTTCTCTGCTGCTAACTATCTCTGCGAGTCAAGATCTTTGTTAGAACCTACACCCTTTAAATTGTCCACTGGTCAAAATATTGCCCCAAGTTACAAAAGGTGCTGGCTTCAGCCAATTTCTGTGATAAATGACCCGTCATCATTTAGGCTGATTAAGCTCCTCGTATGTGTGGCAGTCAGGTGTGCCGTCCACAGGGATTTCTTCAGCTTCTTGTTATTTTTCTTCCTCTCCTCGTCTCCTCAAAGGTGAGGGGAAGAAAATGTGCTGCAGGATAATTGAAGCTGTTTTGCAAGAGCTTATTGGAGATTGTATTCGCGCTCAACAATGCTTGTTGGGGCCAGAAAATGGAAAGAAATAGGATTTACAGCACTAACCCGTCTCGTTACCCGGTTGACGCTGTCAGCTGTCACTGCAGGCCCAGGATAATGCAATATGCAGTACCCACAGGGCAAGTGTACAGTTCGATTGTGGATCCTCCAAAGGTTGGTGCAGTGTGTGACTGACAGACATCTGCACTGTCTGCAGTTCTCTCTCAACCAAGTCAAATTGTACGAATCGCTGACAGTAGGGTGATGCAGTCAGTTATTGTGGGTACGAATAGGACAGAGTGCCTCTCTACCAGTTTGTGGAATGAAAAGTACAGTTTTTCTAAGTCCTTTATGAAAACAGTGAGCCTTATAGAGGTGATTAGGATTAAAACAATCCGTTATTGTCAAGCACCAACAACTATGTGGCACATTCAAAGCAACTTAAATCACCTATTACCCATCCTGAGGCTTGGTTTGAACTTTAGCAAATTTAAGCAACTGAACATGTGTGCATTACAAAGCTGCTGATGAATGTAAATCAATTAGCTTTGTAGCTTCACCTCATCAAACCGTCCAACAATGTAGGGAACCCAGAAGAAGAAAGGACTGTACGCCACCAAACTGCAGTAAAAGATGTGGCAGCACTAGTTGGTGAAAGACAAAGCAGGGTAGTTTGTCAGGTTGTAGCTTGAATTGATAGAAGATAACATCACAATACACTGCATAAAAAAGGCATTAAATGCTTAAGAGAAAACTTTTAAGTTATTGAAAAATAGTTTCTGATATTTTCCTTTTTGAGAGAAAGAATAAAAATGGATATTTGCTCTCCCTCCCCACTAGTCCACAAATCTACTAGGAAAAAGTAATGACTTTAAAGAGAAAACATTGAAACTGCATGACAAAAGAAAACCACAAGACACCATAAAATGAACCTTGAGGCCAATTTTGAAAGATAGTTTTGCACCCAATGTCTATTACTTTAGCCTTAAGACATGCTTCAGAGCAGACATTTCACAGCTGCTTTTAACTGGCCTTTGTTTGTCTCACTGATGGGTTTTTCATTTCAGCAGAACACAGTGCGATCATTGCATTTATTTTCACCAGTGGGGAAAAAAGAAGTTAAAAACCTGGAACAGAATGATAAAAAAGAAGAAGAGAAGGAAGAAATCATGCTGGCAAGTCACATCATATTCATGTCACACTGTGACCGTCTAAACGTTTGTGCAAATATGTGTGTTGTCCTCAGAGCAACAGAAAAAGACTCGGTGAAGCTGCTGGTGGAGTCTGGTAAAAGAACGTCGTTTCTCAAAAGAAGCTGAAAAGCCACTCTCAGAGGAAGAGGTCGTGACTGCAAAAGCAACATAAAAATTAGATTTTGACAGTAAAAAATTACCAAAAAATGTAAATATTTAAAATAAAAACATTGATGACAAATATTTAACCCCTTCAAGTCAATATTTCGTAAATGTAGCTTTGGCAGATACCCCAGCTGTGGATAGATCTAAGTCAGGCTGCACATCTGGATGCAGAAGCTCCACTCTTCCTGCTAAGCTGAACAGAATCTTTCAAGTCTGTGGGATTGAGTTCTGGGCTTTGATTAGGCCACTCCAGAACATCAACCTTGTTGTCTCCAAACCATTTCTCTGTAGCTTTAGATGAACGCTTCAGGATGTTTTCTTACTTGCGAGACTACCAGTACCAGTTCGCTGGTCCTCTGTTGAATTAGGTCAGTCACTTTAAAAGGAGAGAATATTTATGCAATCACTTCTATGTAAAATACATATAGTTTAACTTTATTATGTTGCAGAAATCAGCTTCCACTTTGATATTAGAGGGGTTTTGTAATTTCCGTTGGTCAAAAAATACAAATTTTGTTGTTCATGATTGATTTGTAAAAGCAATAAAAAGGTTCAAACATCCAAGGTGGTGGACGCTTTTTAAAGGTTCTGTAGCTGTAGAAAACCTAAAAGACCCTTTAGTGGTAAAGGGTAACTTTGTTTACTCAAAGTTGCAAACCCAATTTTGAGTAAACAGAATAAAATGATTCATTTAAGTTATTTTTGTTTGTTAAGAAGATAAATGTGAAAAATGCATAAAAGTGAAATTCTCCATTACCAAATGCTGCTTTACATATTCTCCTATATGAAGAAGAATATGTAGCTAGCATAGGTTGTTTCTGTGTAATTTTCATTTTAAAATAAAAAAACAGTATTTGTTTCTTTTTGCAGCGCTTCCAAACCCATATCAACCTAAAAAATGAAGTTTGTATTACCTTTCAAAATGAGAACATTTTCCTTTCTAAATTAAACTGAAATAGCACATATTTTATGAGTCTCTAACATATTAATGCAGTTAATTTATTATAAACCTCTGAGTAAAAAGATGTTGATACTTTTAGAGTTGTCCACTTTGACCGGATATCAAAGAAGCATCCAAATACAAGTCGTAAACATTTCATTTAAATGACAGACCTGGTCATTCAAATTGTTGCATCCAGGATGTTCGAAGGATCATCTGAACTCTACCAAGTTCATGATTTTTATCAACTGCTGATAGTTTTACCCCAAATATTTTAGCTATAAGATATCAAGTAAGGTGATGTTAACTTCAGTTCCATTGCTTCTTAATTAAATCAAGAGAAACTGGAATAAAAACCAAACAGGTAAAAGTCCATCACCATTTATTTCTCATGGGTGCAAAAATTAAATCTGAACCAGTCATTTAAAGTCCTCATGATTTCACTTAAAACTTGATAGTATTTAAGTACAAAACCAACTTTGCCAGTGAGATGTCAAAGCACTTTTGGATTGCACTGTTAGTTTGCAATAAGCTCCTCATACACACCGTGATCGAGATACGAAGGTGTGAAGAGCACAGATGAAGAAGGGGGTGAATAAAAAAAAACAAAAAAACGATACATGTGGCTTTTTGTTTTTCATGGCAGTATTTTATGTATCTGGAGCTGAAAACACTCAAATGATCTCTATGAGATGTTTTGTGTGTGTAACCTGCTGGAGAACTGTGCAAAGATTTTAAACCGCCCCCAATTTCTGTAAATTATTAAAAACTATGGTAATAAAGTCAACAAAGTCAAAAGAAAAAGACCTGGAGAACTTGGAAGCAACGTATAAAGAGATTAGAGGTGATTTAAATGCTGAGCACAGGACAACGCAAACATGCTCTGAGAACGGAAACAAAACGTGATCATTCACATGCTGTCTAATGAGCAACCTTCGCGTGTGAGTGTGTGTGCTCACCCTCTTTTTTGTTGTTTTGTTGTTGTTGGTTTTTTTTTGCATGTGTGAACATTTGTGGACTCCCATGCACTTTCTCATAAACAACACAAACAATGCAGGCACTGAAACAGAGAGCTGATAGTAACAGATATTTGTTCTTTTCTCAGCTTGTATTTAAAAACAGCCAAGTGTGACTTCTGGTCTTTTTCGGTGAAACGTCATGTGAAACTCCATGTTGTGTTTTTCCTGCCACGGCTCGTTCCCAACAGGCTCGTGTTCACCTTAGCGAGGCGCCGACTCAGACATTGTTGCTGCTGTAACAATCAACTTATTAGCATAATTAAAGCATATATTTCGTTTGCAAGTCCTTCCTTTGAAGCAGTCATAATTCTGTTTCGTTTTTTTTACTATTTTTTTCTTTTTTTTATTATTTCTGCAGTGTGAAGTTTATTGCGGGGGTTGCCGTGTCATATAGAGGTGGAGGGGAGTAGTAAGAGTCAAAGAGTCTGCTGCTGTTTCACACGTGGAGGAGTCGGCCAGATAAGCAGAGGCAAGGTAGAGCAGTTTGGTTGTTTGTCGCACGGCTGCTGGGGGAAGCCGATGCATTTATCATCTGGCGTAGTGCTTGATGTAATCTTGAACCTTACTTCGAAAATCCTCCTGAGTGGAAAAGAGGGGAGGGGGGACAAGAGGGAAAGATAAGATGAGCGTTATGGAAGATTAAACACTATTGA
Source organism: Poecilia reticulata (assembly GCF_904066995.2). Taxonomy (NCBI): domain Eukaryota; kingdom Metazoa; phylum Chordata; class Actinopteri; order Cyprinodontiformes; family Poeciliidae; genus Poecilia; species Poecilia reticulata. The sequence continues at coordinate 39,737,389 of NC_088831.1, forward strand.
GATGCTTCTATTTGCCGTATGTGCAACTCTAAAATGCAACGAAAAAACTACTGATGACCTTTAAAATCCTTCACATTGACTTCAAGGCAACCTATTTTGACTTTATGCGAAGCACAAACAGAAGTAGCACATAACTGAAATGTGAAAGGAATGCAAGACCAGGTCATTTTTATACATCCATCCATCCATTTTCTGACACCCTTGTCCCTCAGTGGGGTCGGGAGGTGCTGGTGCCTATCTCCAGCTAACGTTCCGGGCGAGAGGCGGGGTCACCCTGGACAGGTCGCCAGTCTGTCGCAGGGCAACACAGAGACACACAGGATAAACAACCATACACACTCACACTCACACCTAGGGACAATTTAGACAGACCAAGTAACCTGACAGTCATGTTTTTGGACTGTGGGAGGAAACCGGAGTACCCGGAGAAAACCCACGCATGCACAGGGAGAACATGCAAACTCCATGCAGAAAGACTGGGGCCGGGAATCAAACCCAGAACCTTCTTGCTGCAAGGCAACAGCTCTACCAACTGCGTCACTGTGCAGCCCCATTTTTATACAAACACAAGTAAAGAAATTGCTACTTTGTCTTCTACTTCTCAATCATTTACTGCTTTTTATTAGTTTTATCCATTAATGTCTGTGGTTCTAATGTGAAAGCATGTTATAAGATTTGTTTTTGATAAAATGGTCAGTGGGTATGAACACTTAAAACACATTGTTTATGGCAGCACACAGTAAGCTACTGGATATCCATAAGCAAAGCAAAAGCAACCACATGTACTATTCCCAGGATAACCAGGGGTGATGTGACTGATAATGAAGTCACAAATTAGTCATATGTATATAAATATATCCTTCTTCAGTGTCACCATACATTTAGTGAGTCATATTTCTTCAGTGGAAAGACGTTGAGACTTTGCAAAAAAGCATCTTTTCAAAGAAAAAAGCCATAAAAAACAGCTCACTTAGGGTACGTGACATTTTTCTGCAGCAGTAAATTAAATATGCATTAGTTCTGTGGACATTTTTGCTCACTTTCTCCACATTTCACAAAATCTAAAACTAAATATGTCTTTCCTGAATCTGAATGTATGACTTATGTGACCTTTGTTTGTTCTTTGGCTGGGCTACAGACTGCCTAAAGCATAAAATAACATATTTATGATCCTACTGCCATCCAGGGATTCAACAGAACTGAACTAAGTAATCCCCAGGGAAGGTGAAAGGGTGAGTCTTGTTTTCCTTCATGGGGTCAGTCTCAGACTCTGATGACCACGGCCTGAATAACATGAAGTAGGACTCCTATGTCAAGATGAAGAAAAAGCCAACCACTTTGACGAGTTAATTACGGTTATCAATTAACCGTTATTAATTGATAATAACGGTTTGTTTTGTAATTAAATTGAGAGACGCAAACCACAGTCCGTCTGCTGATGAAGTTTGGACATCAGGCAGTTTAATATAAAAACACAGTTTGCTGCTTTTCACACTACTGATCAATGACTGTGCACACACACCTGCAGCACTAACCACATCATTAAGTCTGGATGATGCGGCTGTAGTGGACCTCATCACCAACAAACAACGATGAAACTGACTACAGGTGAGCCAACTGCTCCAACGGTGTAAGGACAACAATCTCTCCCTCACTATTAGGAAGACCAAAGGGATTATTGTCAACTTCTTCACAGCATCCCATTGATGGAGACAATGAGCAAAACCACATCATTGGCCAAGAAAGATCAAACACACCTAGAGTGAAGCCTGTCATTTACTATATCCAAAGTACCGAAATCGTCTGTCATTGACATAGAGCGGTGATGAAAGTTGTGACACCTGGCTCTGGTCAAACTATTTCAGCATTGGTCTTCTGACCAATGTTGTGAGGCGAAATGGTGTGAGACTGAGCAGATATGAACAGATATGGTCGATATGAACAACCAATATTTATTTGCATCTGTTTTTTTCCACAAACTGTCAAAACTGTAGTGAAATATACATAACACTTAAATATTGGTTAACGGCCATAACAGCAATATTAATATCGGATATCAATATCGGCCTGAATTTCCATCTTGGTGCATCCCCACTACTTCAGTTTTTCTGGTTTTTATTAAACACTGTCATTGAACGGATAAAACTGTGACAAAGCAGAATTCATGCTTGCAGAAGACTTTTCCTTGGTCACATTCCTGCCAATCATGTTTACCATCTCTTTCTAACTCGCTCTCTTTTAACTTGACCATACCTTTGTGATATGTATTTCATCTTTTCAACCATGCATACAATCCAAGCATTGTGTCAGTCGGTTTCTATAGTTCTTTTGACCCATACCTCCCGGGTAAATCTGCTCTAAAGGGAGCTCTTTGCATGATCGCTTTGCCTTGTTCTGTTTTGACATTTTGCTGCCTATCTCTCCTCACACAACAGCTTGCTGTATTTTCTAGAGACTTTATTGGCTTTGGTTGCTTGTGTCTACATCCCTTCAGCCAAATATTTGGTGAAACCTCACAGAGAATGCCTTGCAGTCCGTGCGCACGTCATCCTGGATTTGGATCAAAGACCAGAGACTGTTAATTTGAACTACAACAGCTCTCTTGTTAAAGTGCAGCCTTTTATGCAGAACATACAAAAACAGACAAAGCCAAACTAAACTGTTCATTCAGCTGAAGGCAACAGATAAGAAAGAAACTACTCTAAATGGGATCACTGGGCAAGCACGATCAAAGCACAGACATGTTTTAGGGAAGTTAATTAACTTCAACAACAGCCAGGACATTGTGTTAACCTTAAATATGACCGATGCAATTTCATATTTGATAGTATTTTTGGTCACTTTCTCTACATCTAATTGAAAAATGAGTGAATCTGGGGTTTGAATGTTGTGTCTATGATTAACCGTTTTAAACAAATTAATCATTTAAATTCATTGTAGAAGCAGAAAAATCAGCATAAACTCAAAAGTGTTTCCCAAAGGTCTGATTTTAGAATTAAATAAAAATATCCTTTATTTTACCACAGTGGCTAAATTAGGTACGGCAACAGCAAAGTGACAGGTATGTATGTTCACATGAAGACAAAAAAAAAAAAAAATCGGCCACCGATCATAATCGGCCGATTTCCGTGAAAAAGTGTATGATCGGTGATCGCCGATCACGGCCTCTTGTTGCCGATCACACAAACCGATCACCTGCATCTCATTTCTCAGCCTGCCTGTGCAGCTGGTCTCTTTACTTCACACTGAGCAAACACGCAGCAACAAATCCTAAATGATGTGTAACTATATCGCACTGAGTGAATGGGGAAGTTTGCGTGTTGCGGCGGAAAATTGAAGCAGGTCAAAATGCATCAACACAACGAATTTAATATGGGATAAAAACAATACTTGACGGAGTTTGGCTACATCGAGGCTCACTGCAGTAAAAAAGACATATGGAGGATCAGATAGCAGGTAAAGCAGCGCACAGCTACAAACACTCACCCGGATTAGCATGACGGTCAGAAAGCTAAACAAATAACCCGCAAAATTATTTTTAAGTCTTCGAGGTGCGATGTAAGACGCTGGTTCTGTTCCCGCTGTCGAACCGCTGCTACTCGCTACAGGTAGTAATATTTCACAGACGGAGCGCCGCTTCTGCTCCACCTGGTAGTGACTCTCACACCAAACCTCTGTTTAAAGCTGCAGCATCTAACCTAAAAAATTAATTTTACATACGTATTAAAACTTTCGCTGTCCTAACATGAGACAGATAATCTCTAAAGAAATAATCGATCTCCTCCCTGCTCTGCATAATTACTCCGCTCAGTCAGAAACAGCCAATCAGAACTAGCAGTAATCAGCTAGCCGCCATGCTATCAGGAAGTTTTCATTCAGTAACTCTGGATTGTTTATTGTAATGGAACTTGTATTTGCCTTTGAATGTTATGTTTTATACTTGAATTTTTTTGACAATGTTGAGAGGTTTTATTTTGGCTCTTTGCATTATTTAGCCTCTTCAGAGCCTTCATATGTTATCAGTCTGTTAAAGATAGTATTACCGATAGCAGTACAATTTGCAGAATGCCTGTTTTGTGTGTTTCTTGGAAAAAGTTATTAAAAACAAGTTTTTATCTAAATTAAGGTGAATTTATGGTTCCTTTTTCCACATAATGTAACCGGTAGTGCTTATGATAAAAAAAATAATAATTATGTGATCGGTATCAGTGATCGGCCTTCATGGGTGATCGGAATCGGAAGGAAAAAACATGATCGGCACATCTCTAATATATATATATATATATATATATATATATATATATATATATATATATATATATATAATAAATTGAGAATTACATACTATACACCAAGGGTAAAATTACAACTTAAGATACTGTGCACTTATCAAAAGTAGCTTACTTTGATCCAAAGAAATGTGCAACTGGGTAGAATTTTTGTTTTAAATGTACATAATGTGCATGTGTATGTGTGCATTCAAGACAGTAGACTATTTACAATAAGTGAAAATAAAACCATGCTCTCCAGTCCAGCAAATCTTCATGCTTGGCGTGGGAGACATCTACTGTCTCCCACTATCTGTACTGGGTTGACTGGGCATCTACTTCCAGTGCGAGCCTTCCCAGTGAGCTAATCTAACCGCTTCCTCCCATCTGTAGAAAAGCTGCTAACAGATCATCACCATAGAATTTGGCAGATGGCAAATTGCCTTCTTTCTCAAAACGCTTCTTTCCTGAACCCTTCTACATTTTGTCAATATGGGATGAGATGTTTCACATAACCACAGTGCAACACAATTTTCTTCATTTACATGTCTAAATATGCCTTTCTGCATTATTAGTAACTCATCTTTATTTTATATGAGAGAGATTTACCTTGGGGCACAAAAAGATCCACTTAAAATGCAGAAAGTTTCCCAAAAGACTCGCATTTCTTCAGAGGGATTTAGTGCCTGACCTTCTAACGTAGAAACACTGGAATAAAACTATATATGATTGAGATATTCCACCCCCTGATGGTTTCAAGGTTGGACTAGCAGCACAAAGTCTTTTTGATAGAGTTTTTTGTAGTTTACATCACAGTCAATTTCAAGTTTAAACAACTATTTTCATGGTATAATGGAAAAGTTTTAACTAACTTTAAAAGAGATTAAATGTGGTTAATCATGTAGTACTTAAGTTTCACTTAAGTCGCTGTTGTGGTAAAAAAAAAAAAGAAACAGAAAGAGCTTCGACAATAAGAAGAAAGCAGTAATTTTTCTTTTAGACTGTTTTTGCAGCAGATCACATCTTTAACCACTAGCAAGAACGAGGATTTCCTCTGCACAGCATCCAAAACCAGAGGGAATCATTTTCGAAACATGCAACGACTCAACAAAAGACAATTAGGAACAAAAGTCTATAAAAAAAAAACCCAAATCAGAACAAACCTAATAAAACTACTTCAACATGATGCCACACTGAGAAGTTCCCGCATCACAATGTTGATTCATGGCGATAATAGGATTAGCGGCAGCTAACTGCCTGGAAAAGTTTTCAATACCTGAATGTAAAAGCAATTTATTATTTTTGTAAAGACGTCACACTCATATTTTGGTGCTATGCAGCATCAGCCTACCAGTCTCTTCTAACCCTCCCTTCTTGTCATCTTTTATGCTCGTTATTTCCATTTACTCATCCACCACCCCAGGGGTCTTGGCCATTAAATCACTGCTATTTCTCTGTGCTAATGTTGCTCTCCAACAGGATTGTTCACATTCAAGTGTGCAGCACTGACATCAATGCATCAGTTCCAGTAGTGAGTTAGTTACGCAGGCAGCGCTGGGCTTCAGAACGGTCACTGGGGTACGAGTGAGGAAGCGAGAGAACGTGAGCCTAAACATGTCGACAAGGGGGAAGAGCAACATATGGCGTTAAAAATGATGTGTGGAAACATGGATGTAAACGCTGGACGCCTGCCAGTGACAAAAGATGTCGGCTATTTATGAATCTATCCACAGAGGAGACACATTTCTGCAGAGTATGCTCTTCTACTGAACATTTTTTTGATACTTCAAAACTGCGAGAGGAATGTGATTATTATACTTAATATCTATGTGGCACAGTAAGGTTTTAAAATAAATGGTAGTGGTGAACTGACTCAGAAGAAGCCTGCTGTAAGCAACTGAATCTTTTTGTTCTCAGAGTTTGAAAAGAAAAATAAAATCATCAAATAAAACCCCTGAAGTACCATAAAGTGCATGAATTGATATAACTAAGACTGACAACAATAAAATCCAGGAAGTCAGCTGCAAGTCTGCAAGATGTTTTAAGATATTATTTCATTACAGTGAATGAAAAAAAGAAATCTTGTTTGTTTTTCTTGCTTGTTTTTTTTACTTTGGCTGAAATGGAGTAGAAAAACACAAGCAGGCATCACTTTATGCATGCTTCAAAACAGAAAAATACTACATTACACTATGTTTCTCAATTCAAAATATTGTAATATCACACCAGTCATTATGCTGTCAATACTTAATTCTACTCCTGCACAAAACCAAGTAAAAACGTAATATAATTTGATATTAAAACACAAATACAGTTAGATTTCTTTTGCACACTGAGTATTCTACATTTGGATTTATGAATGCTCACCTTTAAAAATATTATGCAAAAAAACAAATGATGTACATGTCTCCTGCATTAAGTAAATCCACATGAACTGATTATCAGTTTCTTAAAGGAGTGGGCCACTACTGCCAGGAATAGACAAAAAACTAGCTGAATTAAGGAAAAAGCAATCAGTGCAAGACAAGAAAATAGGTAGGGTCACTAGGTGTCACTAGAAAATAAGTATCAGCTTTTGTTTGTAATATACAAATATTTGCTTTGTAGTTGGGCTGCACAGTGGCGCAGTTGGTAGAGTTGTTGCCTTGCAGCAAGAAGGTTCTGGGTTCGATTCCCGGCCCCGGTCTTTCTGCATGGAGTTTGCATGTTCTCCCTGTGCAATGCGTGGGTTTTCTCCGGGTACTCCAGTTTCCTCCCACAGTCCAAAAACATGTCTGTCAGGTTACTTGGTCTGTCTAAATTGTTCCTAGGTGTGAGTGTGTGTGTGCATGGTTGCGTGTCCTGTGTGTCTCTGTGTTGCCCTGCAATATACTGGCGACCTGTCCAGAGTGACCCCCGCCTCTCGCCCGGAACGTTAGCTGGAGATAGGCACCAGCACCTCCCGACCCCACTAAGGGACAAGGGTGTCAAGAAAATGGATGGATGGATGCTTTATAGTTGGTTAAAGTAACTTTCAAAATGTAATGATGCAGTTCAAACTTGTGTTGCTGGACAAGCCCTATTTGACTCTAACAACTAACGATGCAGAGGGTACGTGTACTGGCTAATTAGCTGCTAATGACAATCTAGTGACATAAACTGATTCACAGGAGAAGTTGGCTTTGAATATTATCTGTAGAAATACAAAAGTCATGAAAAAGTCAAATCTGGAATGAGGACTGCAGATTGTCCTTTAGTTCAGGTCTCAGTGAGCTACTTTAACACCCAGTTTAAATAAATTTTTAATATAAAAAATAGTTCTACAAAAATGCTATATTAATGATACAGATTCCCTGAAAATCAACTTTCAAAAGTGTTTGTAAAGTTTTTGTAAAATGTGAAAGTAAGGCTTCAGTTGATTTGAAAAAAAAAATGCAAGTGTCGTTTCATTCCTGGCTTTCTCAGCTTCAAAAAGGACATCACGTCCCAACTTCAACAATCCCTTAAATGACTTCCTGTACTTCTGGAAATCTGCGTACACCTCATGTACATCAGAGATGTTGGCTCTTTGTGAACTCAGCTGTAAACCTTTATTTATGACAGACGTCAAGAAACAATCACATTAAGCAACTTTCTTCTTCTCAGTTATGAGGGGAAACTGTTTGCAAGGTGAGCCGACAGCAACGAAAATGTGAAAATGTCAAACATCATGATTGACTTTGTCACAATTAGGGCTTCTTACATGTGTTTTTTTAGTTCAGGTAACAAAGTAGCACACTAAGAAACATTGTCCTAAACTGACATGTAGATGCCCAGAAACTAAAGCGTCAAAGCAAAGTGGGAGAAAACAAAGAGATGATCTAATTAACATCACATAAATTCAATTAGAACAACAATCAGTGAAATAACCCATTTAATGACATCACATAAGCAACACATTCCCCTTTGCTTTGTTTCAAAGTTTTCTTTCAGCAGAAAAGTGGCTGAGATGGCAAATTACTAACTTTGGTTGGGCTGAATGTACTAAGTAAATAAAACCTTCTTTTCTCTGGACCTTTTCACTAACAGCAGGTTGTTATGCCCATCCAGAGTTATGTACAGGTTTTCAAAATGCATGAGCCAGATCACAGACATCTGGAGGTAAATTAAACCTCATGGATGCAAACACTCGCTTTCCAAATGAGAATAAAGCTCAACTAGAGCCCACAAGATGCTACATTTAACATGAAGCAGACACAAAAATCAAGAGTGATTTAAAGGCAGAATGTAAGTTGCAAAATGGTGGATTTGAGCTTTTGTCACATTTGGATTCACACAAGAATATTTTTATACAAAAAAACAATTTTTTCATTACACTTTTTACTGAAAAGCAGTGATTCAAAAATTGTGATTCAGCAATGACTGCTGCAACAAAAACAAAAGAAGGTTTCAATGAGAAAACAAATGCTACAATGAAAAGACATGTCTCAGTTGAACTCCTTTGTTCAAAACTAGCAGTGGTTTATCTATAATCTATTCTATCTTAATTGACTCCCATTGGTTTATTCCATCAACTATCACAAAGTAAGAGGTGAGGAATTGCAGTTCCAGTCCAAAAACAGTAGTAGTACTTTCATAACAACATCAAATCAAAGGTAAAAAAAATGTAATAAAGTAGTAAAACAACCGTTGCACCAACGTTTGTAGGGATGGGGGAATTAATTAAAACCTCTGTCCAGGGCTTTTGAAAACTAACAACTAACTTGTGATAGCAAGAATTTTAGTTAATTTCACATTATTCCGTCATATTTGGGGTAGAATTAGGAAACTCTGGGCTTCAAAATTAGAAAGAAGTTGAATGAAACAATGCTGCAAATGTGGTTCAATTGACTGCAGACGTCTAAGCTTTTACCAGCTGTTTGCAGTTCAGTTCATAAAAAGTGTCAGCTGTTTTATTAATGATTGTTCTTAATTATGAATCCTTGTTGAAGTGGTGCACCCTACTCCAGCACTATTAATCGGGTGACCACAACTACTAACTGTAGTCTAAGGCAGCCTTTACAAATTTGACAGGGAATAATAATGAGTCTGCTTACATATTTAAAAAGAAAAATACATAAATATTTGTAGATAAACAGTCTGCAAGCACAGCAAAGTCTAAGGGAACCTAAAATAAAACCAAGTAAGGTTTTAATAATTAATGGAGGAGAGCAGTTTGGTGACATATTTTTTTATAGAACCAGTTAAGAACTGGTTCTGCACTAGCTCTGATCTGACACTGAAATCATGTCTATTAATCAGACTGATTTATGCATAATGAAACCAAATATTTATCCTTTCAACGCAATCACATCAGAGAAATGTATTAGACCTCAGGATAAAAGTTGCCCAGTGATAAATAAGATCTGATAATGTGTAAATGCAAGGGCTAAAAACACCAAAGAGGTTTATCTGCCACTACTGCATCTGCCACAATATATGAAATATAAAGAGAGACATTAGGTGACCAATTCAAATGACTGTATTTGACAGCGATATCAAACAGTGGCTATTATAATGTACATTTGTGACTTTTTTAGGTTTTCTTTTAAACTTAAATACAGTATTGAGTGAAACCACAATAACAAATTCATGTTTGTTTGTTTTTTAACTGAACAGGTAACTTGGTATAAGAAACAGCCGTTTTTGTACCAGCTGAATAAATGCATCCTAATAAAATGCTGCGGTTTTCTCAAGTAAAGGTGAAAACAGCAGAATGTGTTCAAGGGCTTTTCACACATCTTCAACGGGGGTGCCAATTATTGTGGAGGGCGCTGTGTCTGCAGAAAACAAAAGCAATAATAAGATCTGTTGTTATGCTGCAGTTTGGTTTAGACCTCTCAAACGCACATTACCCCATGCACCATTCACTGCAGGAGAGAAAAAAGTGAGAGAGCACACAAATCTAACTAAAGACTCAATTATCTGTGAAATATGTTATAACCAAGTCTGGTTTACCTGCAGACACATATTTGAGCATCTGACTTGCCCCCACAGTGCAGGAACAGTATTTTCAGTGGTTTGTCAAAGACAGATCATCTGTAATGTACTTTCATAGTATAGAATAATCCACTGAAACTTGACCAGATGTTGTTGAGTTGCAAAGAGTTAAAGACTGCATACCCAATAAGTGAGCTCTGTTTCTGTTTACACACTGAGACAAAGAGGATCAATGTGGTCTACCTTTGGTACCCTAATGAGGGTCTACACAGGCCCACAGAGTTTTGAGCTGGCAGGAGGAAAGCTGATGAGGGGAGCAGAGCTCCAATCAGGATGGAGTAAATGGATTGTGTGTCAGCGTGCTTGATGTGACTAAATCTTGATGAAAAGCTAAACCACACGAGATAACTGATGAGGGTAGAGACCAGGACAGGTGGTCTCAGCAAACGATCGGTATAATTAGTGGAAATGTGCAGATTTTATCAGGAAAGGAGGAAGTGAACTGTGGTGCTGAGGCAGTTACAGATTCTCCGAGGTGTTATACTTGAACAGAAGGTGAACAGATGCTCCATATCACATCAGGGTTTAGGGCAAAAAACTTTTTCAATCCTTGTGTTGCAAGTACCAATGCGTACTTTTCATTACGGTGAGGACAGTATGAGACTTCTTCACCTGTTTCACTGTAGTTCAGTTTTTACGGCCATTTTTGTATAAATATTGCAGCTAGATATTGATAAGCTCTGCCTGTACCATTGTTCGCTTCCACTTGATTTATGTTGTTAAAATAGGACTAGCAAGATCAGCTAAGCAACAAAGTTATACACTTGTATAATGTTGTTTAATGGCTAGATTTTAAGCTAAAATCTGGCCAATCAGAACAATCAGAAGAGTTATTACAAACACCTGGCAAATACGCCCTTTAAACACAGATAGCAAACACAATTTTCCTCCCAGAGCAAACAGATGGGAGGAGAATGGGTAGCAAATGGGTCTGCAAATAAATGGAAATGCCCACAATCAGAGCTATACGCTCTCAATCCGTAAATGTGCTGTTGAGACTGCTTAACACCTTCCTCTGGGTCTTTGGCAGTAATGTGATGCCATAGTATTTGCCTTACTTAAATGTTGTGCTTTCTAGTCTTTATGTATTACAGAGTGGATACCACAAATACCATTTATAGCTATAAATGTGCAATTAGTGGTTTTGTGACACACAGATATTACTAAGATTATCTAATAAAATATAATCAAATGAACGGTTTGAATTTTTCAAAATGTTCCATTTAAGATGATGCTACTGCAAGAAAACACTCATTTACAGAAACCAATTGATGTGTTGAAGCTGGAGGGCAAATCAACTGCAGGCTGAAAATATACAGAGACTTCAATAAAAAAATGGAGTGGTGTTTTTATTACAACTTATAAATTAATGTCGTTTTAGTTTGCTGTTGACAGCATATATAATATACTTATAGTGGGCAATTTTCAGGCAGTGTAGGTGTTGTCAAAAGAGGAAGAAAAATCCATGTTTATTAAAATCAGAGATACCCAAAGAAAATACTTCCACAGCAAAAATAAAAAATAAAAATAAATAAATAAATACCTTAGTCGTAGATTCTGGGTGCCAGGAAACCAGATGGCAATCTGTCTGTCAAAATGCCCTATTTATATAAATACTGGGCAAAGATAATTGGTAAAAAGGACTTCAAATGTCAGTGTGTGTTTGCTTTTTAAAGTGCTCTTACAAATCATCAAACAGAAATGTTTGAAAGGATAAACGTAGTCTTCTCTGTCTGGCCTTGATTTAGTTTTAAAATAGATTAAAAATGTCCAGGATATCTAGAAATAGGATTTTAGATATTTATTATAGTACTCAAACTAGTTGTCAGAAATTGAAGTCGGTAACAAACTGCACACTAGATTCAGCCTCTGAGAATGCTACCTTTCAGCCACTTTAACCGGTAATGTATTCAGAGAGCAGCCAGAGGAGTAGCACCACTTTAAAAGCTCCAACACACAAAAGCAAATCCATCTACATATAAAAGAATTCACATACACACACACACACACACACACACACAACTCCCACACCTCTATCCGCTCACTCCTGAAGTTGATTATAGCACACTGTGACTCAACGGGAGGGGGGTCATGGTTGAACAACTTCATGTTTTCAGCTGTTGCGACTTCATAGAAGAACAACAGGACGGTGAAGCAGCTCTAAATATGCTCAAAATAGATTTACGTAACGCATTAAAAGAGGTTTGTTTTTAACGCTTCCATCAATCATCTTCAGATGAGCTCAGGTGTCGTACCGCCGGTAGTTCCTGCTACCAGAACAGACTTCGGATATTTACACAAGACATCAGTGTCTTAACATTTCTTAGTCCAACATTGCATCTTTTCTGCTGCGTCACAGCACATCAGACTCTGGTGGAAACAGAGAACGGAAATAGAAATGTAAGGTGCTGAGACACCATCCAGCAGGAGGCAGAGCACTGCAAAGCGTATGGTGTCTGCTTCGCTGCAGACCATCTCTGAAGTCATATGTAAGCCCCTAATGAACCTCCTGCGGTCCACCGACCAGCACCATTAGTATTACTGATAGCATGCAGAGAACTGGGATTTTAGAACTGAACTGTGAGCAAGAACCATATGTTTACTAGTTCTTGTGCTGCATAAAATGGACAAATCCAGCATAACAGCATCCAACACTGACAACATACTTGTCTGAGAGTAACCTAATGTTTTGTCAATGTAAAAATAACAACATTTTAACTTGAAGGGTCCAATAGGTTTGAAAAAATGATGGATATTTTGACCCCATTTGATCTGGTTGTTTCATATCTGACAAAGTCTAAATCTACAAAATTGTGAAGACGTAAAAATAACCTCATTATTCCTCTGATCAGTAGTAAAGGAATTAGCCGCTATGGTTAATAATAAAGCAAGTACAGTAAAAAAACATAATACTCAATTCATGTGTTAAAAAATCGTGTTAATAAAAAAGATTTTGTTGACCAAGGCAGTCAAAAACTAGTCAGAAACTATAGCATACTATTACAGTTCATCATCAAAGACAAAATTATGCAAATTTCAATAAAGAAATATGGCTTTAGCATCAGCGGCAGTATAATGAAATGAAATAAAGTTTAGAATTGTTGATTACTTTTGCCCTTCATTTCTTGACTACATTACTTAATCTTCATTAAGGTTTATGACTATTTATCTGCGTACAAGTCTCTTCACTTAGACCTTCAGCTGCTGCCTGACTCAGTAGAACCCAGAGTCCGACTGCAGAAAACAGGAGCTCAGATCTTAACACTGACAGCGTAAAGATCCCACCTGCTGTTTTTCTAAAACTTTAAAGCCACTTGAACTGTGAATTTATGGTACAATATTATTTTTACAATTGCCACATGACAAATCCTGGCTCCCTCAGTAACAAACAAACTGGGATTTATTTTTGATTGTGTAAGAATAACGATCTCATAAATTTAAGATAGTAAGTAGGTATTTTTGGATGATATGACATTACCCCATAAAACCTTCATAACCTTTGAACCTTTTCTCATAAAAACTGAAAATATCAATACTTTTGCAAGATAGACTACTGCTAATTTGTGCATCGATTACTCATCCTTATCCTGTTTGAATCAGATTGCTTTTTAATGCACTGTAAAATTTAGAGCAGAGGGAAAGAAAGGATTTAATTAATCCTGAAGAATGGTTTCCAGATGGTTTCACTGCACAAAGCTTCAACACCATTACGCTGAATTAAGCTGATCAATTCCCACAGCAGTAAAGAGCGCAAGATCCAGGGACCTGCTTTAATATGATTATTTGATTTGCAAACTGAACCTCCTGTCGTCTACTGTAGAGTTACCAAATTTAGCAGCAGTGCGTGGCCAAGTGTCTCCCTGTGAACACAGCCTTGGAGTGTCCACAGTCACTGTGTTCCCAGAAAGGCAGCTTCAGCCCACTACACCAAACTAAAGCATTTCTATTATCACATTACACCTCCTACAACAGCAACTAAATCCCATGGTGTTTCAGAAAAAGCTGCAGCAGGAAGTGTCGCAGCTGCACGGTGATGATCTGGTTTAAACAGATTTTTATGCAGGTTGTTCACACAAGCAGATGTAAAATTTATTAAAAAGACTGCAGGCGATTCTCAGAAATTATGCAAAAGTGAATTAAATGCATTTAAAAGTCCACAATCCTTGCTTGCAGCATCTCCTAATGTGATGATGAAAAGAGACCTAAATTCGTCCTGACTGTACCTCACCTTGTCTCTCAGATGATGTTCTGCTGCATCGATGTTCAGTGGGTCGTCAAAGTTCAGCAGGTCCTGCAGAAGAATAGGAAAGGTAAATTAAGAGAAGGCCTGATTAAAAATAACCACAATAATAATAATAAAAAGTACCACAGCAGAGATGTTGAGTCAAACATTGAAAAACATTCATCACTTCTAAACTATTTGTGCCTAGGGGCTCTGTCATTTTATTAGCATACTTTCAGGACTCAGCTCTTCATTCTGTGGGTCAAATGTTGTTAATTAGGAAAAGCTGTCGTGGGAAATAAAATCCACTTCAACACCACCAACTGTGTGTAATGTCACCGCAGCGCCTGTCACTGCGACAAACAAAACGGTTTAATAACACAGTCGCCTTAGCGACGCCACACACAACAAGAGAGGCAGGCGTGCTATTAAGAGATAAAAAGAGAGGACGGCCTGGGAGGTTATTTCCTAATAAAGTGGTAAGATCACCATTATCACCATGAACACAGTGCTAACCTCAGGGTAAGAACAGATATTTTCAACAAATAATCAATAAAAAGTCTATTTAAATTTGTATATTCAATCATCAGTTGTGGTAAAGTATATGCTTGATTTATTATGTAGCATATTTGTCTTGTTTCAGGTAGTTTTTATGTCGCCTTTTGAATTTTTCCATTCTTTCATCAACAAGATATATTTTTAAAAGGTTAATCGTATCAGTATCATTTTCTTTTCACGAGAAACATAAAGTATAACTGCGTACCCCGAGGAGAGGTGGCAGTAGCGAGCTTCCTGAGCCGGGTGGCGTCTCCAAAACGTGACTTGCACTCTAATTTTCTCGGTTCGACCTCAAAGTTGCATCAAAGTGTTCTTCATAACGAGATTCATGATTTCCCCCAAGTCGGAATTTATGGTCTCAGTACATCTTTAAAGAGGGATTAACAGTGACCTTGTTTATTTGGATCTGGCTTTAGAATAACTCCATGTTAATACAATGAGAAACTTTGGCAGTGAAGATTTACTGGGGTCAAAAAATATTCTGTGACTGAATATTTGGAGTAATCCATTTTAACACTTCTTCAGTGGCCTGTTTGGGGGCCATTCAGCAGAAACTGCAGCATTATGTTAGAGTTTGGCTCCTGATGGTTGAAATTAGAGTTAAATGTGTCAATTTTACCATCAAAAAAAGTTTTACTTACAGTAAACAAGGAGTTCAATCCCCAGACCACATCCTAGAAAAGACAAGAGAAGAAATGATTCGCATTAAAATGTGTGCTTACTCGTGTAATTTCAATGCTAGAATCGTAAAATTAAATTAACATTTCTGTACTTTCAGTTCTAATTTCTACCTCTAGTTTTACAACGAGGACAGCACAATAAAAAAAATTAAATAAAAAAACTTACTGAATATCATGAGAACAATATTGACTGTAATCAACTCACATTTTCCTCACTTTCCTCTTCTCTATCCTGATAATGGTAGTCATCACAATTCCTCTTGAGCTCAATAAACTCTATTTAAAGTGTGGGTAACATGGGCACTGTGAGTTAATCTCACAAAAGACAACGGTGCATGCAGGAATTCACAGACTAAATAAATAGTTGTGCACTGCTGTGTGTTGTTTGGATTTAAGACCTGAGAGTCAGAACTGGAAATAAACAGTTTAATAATAATGGAAGCCATATTGGACTTTGGGGTCAAAATTGTTGATTATAAATCAGTTTAAAAATTGAGGATGCATTATTATATATTTTCTTACTAGGGACTCAGTTAATCTTAAATCCACGAGCAAATGGAGACACAACAAAGCCTGTTAAGCATAATCAGCTTTTGAAAACATGTTTACCTTGATTAGCTAAAGCCGGCTAAATAACACTGCATGCTGTAGGAGCAATTAAGACAAGCTGTGTATGTTGATAAGGATGATGTACAGATGTTAGTTGTGCCAAAGAAGAGTCCAGTTACACATTGTTTTTCAAAAGGCTAAGTTTCATTAATATGCAGCACAAGTAAAGCAGTAACCTTCACAGCCGTCTCTTCAACAGCTCGCTTAAAATAAAACATCATCTTGTCCATTTCTGTTATTAAATGACCCCCAGGTCCTGTGGGTTCTGGCTTGTTTTTCAAGTTAGCAGCAACTACAGGTGACAGGACTTATTTTCCATTTTCCTTTTAGCTTTTATTATCCTGACATTTCTATTCGCAGATACAGTTCAGACAGACGCGATTAATTTCCCAGCATTGATCAAGAATGAAAATAAAGACAAATAGAAAACCAATATCCTCCAGTTTTGCTTCAATACAAAGTAGCTTATTTTTAATTGACAATTACTTTTAATGTTTAGAAGCTCATTCATTCCAGATTGATTTACTCCATTTATATTCTAAGAATGATTCTAAGAGTCGTTCTGAACATCTGTTTTGTTCTGTCAATAATGGAAATTTCACGTTAAATGAGATGGATGTTTGTTTTTTTTTGTTTTTTTTTTAATCCTGTATGCATTCATGCATATTGAACAAACTTATTTCAATAACAAAATCAAAAAAATGTATATGCTACACAATGAATATTTTCACAACAAGATTTTCTAAATTACTCACAAAACTTTTTAAAAAAATCTGAAGTAAACATGAAGAAAATGATAATTACAGTAACAGTCAAAATGAAAGTGGGTGTCCAGTATATGTGGCCATTCAAATGCTTTATCTAATACCGATTCCAATGCATCTTATGTGCACAAAGAAGCATAAGAAACCCTTCCCTCCAGCAGCTGTTACACATTATAATCATCATTGATCTCAACAAACTTAAGTTTTTATTTTTCTGTTATTTACACAGTTTTCTCACTTCTTATAGTCTCTTATTTTTATGCACATATATGTTTAATGTACATCTTGTCAATTTTTCTACTTTAAATTAACCTGAGATGCACCGTATTGCACCATGCAGTATACTGCTTTTTATTCTTTTGTTAGACATTGTTGATTACAAATAAAGGGAGTTCTTGATCTCTGCACATTTGCAGAAACGTCTGGTATGAATTTTGTTTCAACTCAAATATTTTGTCATTTTCATCTTGAAGTAATTTAAAAATTATACTTTTCTGACTCTTCTCAACTATTCTGGATAAACAAATCATTTTGCAATCCTCAAATATTTATAATTTTCTCTCAAAAACATTTACTTGCTTGTCGATGGATGTGTGCAGACACCAGTTAATTTTACTGGCTACACTGGTGCACACTGCTTTCCAGAGATTGGTTAGATAAAATTCTACATGGAAGTTGCTGATATTAAACTGAAACAAGCTCTCAATTTTTTTTAACTCAGTTTAGCTATTGTCATTAAAAATAACTAAAGTTACAAAGCAGCAGAAAACTATCTAGAACTGGCTCTAAACAGTTTATTTAAATCGTGCCTAAAATGTAACTTTCATCAACATCTGCTCCCCAGGACTCTTGTGCACAAAGCAATCAATCAGAATGAGAATAAAAAACATTACAGGGTCAAAAGAAAAGCTTCATAACAACCTATGATATCTCATTAAAGTTCCCTCTTCAATCTGAGCTCAAACTCTTGCTTAATAAAACAAGTTTTGTTTATAATAAAAACTGTTTAATGTTTTATAAATGTTACATTTGTATGTCACAAAATAAAATCACATAGTAAACCAGGATCGAGTTCTCCAAATCTATCAAATTTATCAAATGTTTTCTGTTTCTGAGTATATACATGTATTTTTCACACCAGTTTTGTCAGTTTTATAACTTAAAAAAATTTATAAGACAAGCAGAATGAGCTCAGATTAAAGAGGATTGGATATGCAATATGCATGTCTTAAGAAGGAAAAGAAGCTTGTGCTTCATGTGTGGGTTGCAGTGGAGAAGAGTGGTGACCAGAGAACAGGGACAAACCACCCACTCAACACACATTCTGCTTAGCAGCTTTTGCACCTTTGTTTTTTGTATTTTTCCCACATATTTTTGTGCACACTCTGACACTGGGTGACACACCTGAACTCAAGCTCAACCGCTCACACGCCTATGACCACATCCACACCTACCTTTGACTAAACACAGGAGCGTTTTTCCAGAATAACAACAGCTGACAGAAAAGGCAACACATGTGTGTTGCTGATGTCTAAATAACTTTATCAGTCTCTTGGTTGTGCATTCAAAGGTTTTGACTCAAATTTCTTTACAGTGTTACTGATGGCTGGGACCATTTGTCAGAATAATAGGCTGAACCAGCACAAGTATTCTCACATTATCGTCCATCCAGCCCTGTGCTGTACAGTGAGCATACAGTTTTTAGTTTTTGCTAAATGAATTACAGACAAAAATCTCAAATTTTCCATTTTCTGTACATTTTCAAGGAGTGTTTTTGATTTTAAAGAAAAAAAGGAGAAACCAAAATCACACTGCGCTCATTTTAGAGAGAAGCTCTTTTCTCCTGTCAGATCCTCCAAACAGGCCATGCTGGTTTAGTTTTTCTAACTGTACTGTCATCTAACTGAGGCTTAGAGTGTTTCTGGGATTTTTTTTCTGATTTCTTTGAAAGATCCTACGCACGTCAGTTAAAAGATGTGCGCAATTTCTGACAAAACCATTCTTCATGTTGAATTAATTTGTGTTACACAAGGAAAAACATAATATGGGTGTATATAGTGAATTCAAATAAGAGGTACAGAATACTTTTATGGAAACTCTAAACTGGGTAATTTTCACATATCTGACATTATAAACAGTCAGTTAATCAAAACTGTGAATACTCTCAGCTTTATTTCCCAAAGCCCTATTATGACGCTTAGGGAATGTGGTATTATTGGGTTTTGTTTGAAACTTCTGAAACATACTTTTAGTCCCAAAGTAAAGGATCACTCTGAAATATTTGGGTAAAATTTGCTTATTCACAGGTTTCTTCAAAATCAAAATAAATTGAGCTTTGGATGCTGAAATACGTCAGAACAATGCTAATTGACAAGTTACTGGAGGCATTTACAAAGCAGCCAATCCAGGAGCGCCGTTCATTTTCCTCGGCTGAATCCCCAAGAGTAGAGATAACAAAGATTGTGGATGTTAGCTTCTGTGATAGTGATAGTGATAGTGCTAAAATTGTTTCCACTGTGCATATCAATGCATATTAAGGTATGTTTGGTGGCTGAACTATTAAAATAGGCAGTTACAAGAGTTTTTAGAGGGGGTCTCAAGTTTCAGCTTTTCGTGGGTGGCTGTAGTCCCTAAACCCCATAACACTGGGGGTCCACTGTATCCAAGTCCCAAAGGGTTGAGAAATATACATCACAATTAGAGCTAGTAGGAAAAAAAGGAATGCCTGTTCAAATAAACAAGAAGTAAAAGCAGTTGCAGTTCATTATAGCCCCCTTGTGAATTCTGGAGACCTTTCAATCCCAGAGGCTCTAATGGAAGACAAGACAAGGGGAAAACAGATGGCTGAACAGACAGCAGTACCTGTAAATGTGAGGATATGTTATATATATTTAAACTGAGTAGTAAGAATTGTTTCATGTAGACTAAAGTGAAACAAATATACAATGTCACAGCTATGAAACTATTATGCTTAAATATAATACCAATCAATTTAGCAAATAAATAAATAAATTTGCTTGTATTTTTTTTAGAGAAAATCGTGTCTCTTTTAAAAGTATTGTTATTGTTTTATGCAATTATTTTATGCATTTGATATATTCAGCATTTTAAACTATAATCTTTCAAACAATAGAAAACTCCAGAGAAAGTTGTTTTGCCCAGAACTATAAGAAAAGTGAGGACAAAACTGTGGAAAACTCCCAAATCATAAACTCTAAAATTTTGACAGAAACAGTTACTTTAGGGGTCGTCATAGATAGTTTGTATTCAAGGAGAAAACCAGCGCAGACACTGAGGAGAATGCTGATCTAGTCTTGGGTCTCTTTGGAGAAAAGCATCCAGTTTTAGCATGGAGGGCAGAGCTCCTTCCTTGTATCATAGTTTAAAGTCGTAGTTTCGATCAGAAGTAATTTTTGTCAAATCCTAAGTGAAGATCAAAGAGAGTGTCCTTGCTTTAAACCTCTTTTACTATTCTTTAACGGCTTGAAAAGGACAGCTTGACTGAACAGTAAACTTGAAAACTCAGCGAACTCTTTTAAATGCAAGTGAAAAAGTTTCCATTTTTAAGTTTACCTTAAACAACCCAGTGATAAGGTCGGAACGGATCCATAGAAAGCATCATGCCTTTACTTTCTGCTAAATGTCAAATATAGCAGTTTGGCAAAGCAACAGTGGCTCATTATATAAGAGGTGACACTGTCAATAGCAATGTTTCTGGTATTTCAGACAATGCCGTAATTACAACAAATATTAAGTCAATCCAGCAAGGGACCTTGCTCTCAAAGCTAAATGGGCTCGTCTGTTTCATCCTCTGAACATAAAACAGCCTTGCAAAAGAAGGTGATCTGAAGGTCACTGTAACCCAAATTAAAAGGTGAGCTTTTAATTTGAAAGTTCACCTCAAAATTGGGACAAATGAAAATGTTTTCAAAGCAAAAAAATCTAAATCTTCTGAGCCTGTTGTGAACTTTAACAACACTTTACAGTTAATCTCAAAAGTCAACACAACCCTTTTAAAAAACCACCATTTTTTGACTTGGAATAAATTAGACAACAATAAATAATATAATATAATATAATATAATATAATATAATATAATATAATATAATATAATATAATATAATATAATATAAATGAATATATTTTTACCTTGAAAGTGACGTTTGTCCTGTATAATTCAATTGACAAACACACTCAATGTGGAAGGAAAATAATGCTTGCTTTATTTCAGTTTTGGTTTATTTGTATTTAGCCTCCTCCATTCTGATGTACCAAGACAGCTACAACAGAACGGCTTAGATAAAAATAAATCGGTACATCAGAATGGCCCATACTCGTCTCTAATACAGATATTAATGGTACCAGTTTTCAGAAACTCTTCAAATTCTTTAAGATACGTAATTTATAACCACAATAAATGCATTTTACCTTTAACGTTCTAGTTGGTGCCCAACCTGTGCCGTCAATTGAATGTTCTCTCAATAAGCTGCAGAAAAAAAGAGACATGCAGGTCACTCTATTATCTGTTTTCTAACTGTATTAGGAATATCAATCAATTCCTGCTGGTGCTCAAACTAATTATGAAGGGACAAATTCCCTTAGAAAACTACAATTACAGCACCGGTAAAGTAATTTCCTTTTTTAATAGAAGAAAATGAGTTAGGACCTCTCTACAGAATACCAATTAAAACAGCCTAAACTATAAGGAAAAAAGTGACAGAATGGTACAAAGCCATAGAGGAATACCTCAAACAGATCTCTCCATTTTCTGTGATATTCGGATGCCATATTCTGGTCAGACATCTGACTTTAGGAGGCTGGAAAAAAATACAGAAAAAGCAAGAAATTAAAAGTTTATTAGGCCTTTGACTATATGGTTAATGGAGGACATAACGTGGTGTAACAGAACAGCAGTATTTCAGTGGAAGGTTTGTCACTGGTCACAATCACACAACAACAATTTCATATCAGTATTTGGCATGAACAACATCACCTAAAGGAGGTCTGGATGATCTAATACCACCTCTGGACTGTGGAATAGAGTCTCCAGGGATTCGTTTCCCCAGCAAAAAACAGTTGATTTTTATCTGGAAAGTTAAACACAGGCTCTTTGTTGTAGTCTTTGAGCCTTTCCTCAACAGATTTTTCCTCAGGATCTTCCATTGAGAGAAAGTCCTAGTATAGGGGGGAGTTTTAGCCATGTGTGGGAGTGCAACTGGTCACTAAGTATATTTAAATCTGTGTCAAAATTTCATTAATTCATGAACGTTTTCCTGTGACCAAAATTTGGGTTTCAATGACATTAGCCTTTTGTCTCTATTGCCTGGTTAACTTCTGGATCACTTTAGGTTCATTTCTAAACGGAGAAAGAGAAAGATGCTGAACAAGTTTAAAATAAACTCTCAATAGTGGTAAGTACGGAGGAAAGTAAGAAGGAAGTAAAGAGCAAAGTGTGACCTCTGGAAAGGAAGTGAAAAGAGGTTTATATTGATCGTCTGCATTCACCACAGGCTCACTGCACCAATTTACTATTTTTATAAGTCCTGACCTGGCATTCTACGCCAGCAGTTCCATGGGTTTTGCTCTTCTCCCAATATTACTCAGACAAGAGATGTGAGTTCATCTGGGTTGTGTTTTCACTGAAATACAGTATTGTAAATATAGTGTTAGAATGTCAGCATGTTAATGGTTTTAGCTGGAATTTCTTTTCAAATTTCTATTAAAATCAACTATGACAGGAATAATTATTTAATATATGATCATTACAATTTGGGATGTCATTTCTACGTTGTTGCACCAAACATAGATGTACTTAGATAAGTATTAAAATGTAAGAGTGTATATAAATAATCCTCTTAGAGACTGGCAGAAACCTTTCCGCACAGGATATAATATTGGGATTTTTGATTTTGGAAGTTATGATGTGTTTACATGCCATTAGACCACTTTTTGTTTACTTTTCTTCATTTTTAATGAACTTTCTTGTACTGTAGCAACTTTTTATGTTGTGTTGTGTTATTTTGACCTGCTGTCTTCTGGCTCATGGCACTCTGGTAAATTGGATTTTAAAACTCAAGAGTCTGTTTCTCTTAAATGAAGCATTAATAATAAATGAGAACATAAAGAAACCTCCAACCCTGAGAGCACTCGATTTAACTTTATGAGCAGATGAGCAGCTGCAGTGAACTCCAGTTTGTTTGTACAAAATAATGCGACATAAAACAAAAACTGAAGCTGCTTAGGCTTTAGTCTTAAGAAGTTATTACTTTAGTTGCCATTACTGACTCTGTGTGATCTAAAATGTTATTATCCTGTCTGCATCATGTAGAAATGCTCTATATGTTAGTACAAAACCAAAACCTCTTTTATTTCATCCATCCATCCATTTTCTTTCACCCTTGTCCCTCAGTGGGGTCGGGAGGTGCTGGTGCCCATCTCCAGCTAACGTTCCGGGCGAGAGGCGGGGTACACCCTGGACAGGTCGCCAGTCTGCCGCAGGGCAACACAGAGACACACAGGACAAACAACCATGCACACACACACTCACACCTAGGGACAATTTAGAGAGGCCAATTAACCTGACGGTCATGTTTTTGGACTGTGGGAAGAAACCGGAGTACCCGGAGAAAACCCACGCATGCACAGGGAGAACATGCAAACTCCATGCAGAAAGACCCCAGGCCGGGAATCGAACCCAGAACCTTCTTGCTGCAAGGCAACAGCTCTACCAACTGCGCCACTCTGCAGCCACCTCTTTTATTATAGTGTTGAAATAAAAACGAAGACAAAAACTGAGATTTTTTTATCCCATTCAATCAATGTACAATTCTTTCGGATATCAGTTTAATGCTCACCTTAGAGTAATGAAATTTTAGATACATATATTAGAAAAAAAAGCATTATTCTAGATTGTTGGTCCCTCCCTGAGATGATTTCTTCAGAAATAAAAGTTTTCATCTTGCACATCTCTTATGAAAGTTCAAGTAGTGAAATCTCTTACAGATCAAACAATCACTGACTTGCATATCAGATCCAGCAAGATCCTGCAGTAGATACAAAGACTAATTTTAGTGTCTTGCCGTCTTCTTTCAGGGTGGACTTCCTTGCATGGCTATTAGCAGCTGCTTTGAATTAGGATCTTTTCTTCAGCTTTAATTGTTTACAAAAATTAAATGAATTTCTCATAGTTGTTATAATTTAAGGTAAACGTCCACATTTCCAAATAAGTTTGAATAAAGCTTGACAGCCTTTCCAAATGTTTCACATGAAGATAAAAGGCCAACACCTAAACATCTGAAATAAAATATTCAAAACTACTCACCACCATGTTATAGGCTTCAGGGACATCTATTTCAAACTGAAACCTTCCACTTTGGTAGTAACCTTCATCTGAGGAGAGGAGAGAAAAAGAGCAATTATTAACAGACAGAAACAAATGTGTCTTTATTACAACAAAATCATTCCCTGTTGAAAAAGCATTCCATTATTACCCAGTAATTATGAAGGTTAGTTGTTCCTTCATCACCAAGAGATCAGACAAAGTGACCTAAAAACTGTTTTTTTTATCGCTTTAGAATTGGACTAACAAAAGTTATTGTGGTAATTACTGTTTTACAGCATCAAAACATTAAGAATAACTGAACATGTTTATTTCAGTAAATCTCTGTTTATTTTACTAGATGATCATTTATTAACCTTCACTGCCGGACTAACGGAGAACATTGGATCTAAAGAGGGCTATGCATTGATAGGAGCCACAAAATTGTTTCTAATTGCTAATTAATTATTTTGTTGCTTTTTGTGTTTGTTAATTTTGGCCATCAACACACACAAACACACAAAGTACTTCTCTTTCCTGAGTCTAAAAAAACTATTCTTCTTAATTAGCCAAATTAAATGTACCATTTTGTTTTTCTTTGGCAATTAATCTGATTAATCCCCAAACATGCGTTATTCTGAAGTGGGTTGCGTCTCATTTTGTCTTTTCTCAATTTTCTTGAGTAGTTTTGGTGCTTTCGTACATAAACAAGAAGGTGGCAGCTGCCACAGGATGTTTTATACCAACCTTTACTTCATACCCACCACATTTAATACCAAACTGTTTTCTCTTTGCTATGTTCTAAACATAATATTTTAGAAAGAAATGTGAAATCAAAGTCAAAGTCTGGTTTATTGTTAATGCATCAAATGTACTAAACACACAAATAATAAAAATTTTATTTCTTGTCGTGGTTTTTTTCTTCCCACGAAGTATTAAATTCATGATTTTGAGGTTGTCATTCTCATAACATCTTCTATATAAAAATTTGTTTAGAAAAACTGTTTCCAAAGATTTGTATCTTCTTAAATTGGCACAGGATACAAACTGTGGAAATACAAGTATTTTCACATTCAAAGATCTGAAAAACACTAAAATTGTATTCTACACTTTTCAAGATGGTGCAGGAACCCAGAACATGTGTAAGTGGTGATCAAGAGACTAGAATTTTGATGGATGAATAAAAGAAGGAGCAAGAGGAAGGCACAAAACCACGAACATCCTCTGTATAACAGCTTCGGTAAGATGAAATGAACAATCCATGACTGTCTGCAGCAGGCAAGAAGAACAATCAGACATTGTTGTTAAGAAACATTTGACTTTTAAAACTTTTACTGCTTACTCCTCAGACTGGCTTTGATATTTATTGTTACTGAGAGCACTCTGCCGCTCATATTTATAAGAGCAACATTTGGCCTAAAGGCTGAAAAATTTAATCTTGAACTTAAAAAAAAAAAACATAAATAAGACAGAGATCCAAAAAGAAGTGTATCTTTTTTTTGCATTTCTCCAAACAGGGACTTGTCTATTCAATAATTTTGTTTGAATTCAGCAAGAGAAAAGAGAGACAGCAAGGCATTTAAATAATTCACACCCCTCATAAGTAAATCATACAAGTCAAAAGAGGATTCATTGTGAAGACTTTCAAAACACTTCTACTTACCGACTAGAGGGGGAAATCATTTCTAATAATATGAAAGGATAATATGCACATTTTAAAAACTGAGTTCACGCTTAAGCAGATTTATGAAAAAATATGTCAAATCAAATGGGATACAATTTATCATCATCATTTAAACAGGACATGTTTCTAAAAGTTACAGAACAACACAACCTCTGCACTTTTGGTTTTAAAAGATGTAATCTTTGTATCTATCAGACGTAACTATGACTATAATTGTCCATATTTTTCATCTTTTGTTCCATTTAACTAAAATACTTTAATTAGATGCAACCTCTTGCTGAGCCTTCTAAAAATCCCCTCCCTCTGCATCTCTATGGTGCAATATGCAAAACAATATGCCTTTTATTCACATGCAAAACAGCAGAAAGACACGTCGTCCAATACAGAGACACATCTAGTCTTCTGTCCAGTTTCCCTTTCATTAGAGTCCTGGTTAAACTGTGAATAAAAGATGGGTCAGAACATGTTCACCTCGCAGTGTTGCTGGAGTCCCCATCCTTCAAAGACTCAGAGCCTGACGCCACAAATAAGAACCGTTTTAGTGAAAAAAGAAACTAAACTGGGAGAAGCAGGAGGAGACAATTAAAACTGCAAACAAATGCATAAAAGTTTATTTTTCCCCCCCGTTTGTTTTTGTACAACCAGACAAAATACAAAAATAAGCCCGTTTTCATGTTTGTTCCATTTTCCACATGGGCTCCAAGCAAAACACCGAGAGGAAGTGGAACAATGTGCAAATGTAACAAGGAGTCTCCAGGCCCTTAACTGCAAGTGTGGGGCTGCTGCCTTACACACTTTTCTGCTGACCAGAATGATTCTTCAGACCCGCTCATCAATACTTGGATAGACACAGTAACACGTGGTGTAAATTCCAGCACAAAAACAGGACACAGAAAGCCTCATCCATCATCCAAGGTGCCGTGAAGGAAACATTGTTATTTCCACGCTGTACTTTGAAAAACATGTCCTCCTCATTTTGTGCTTCCCTGCAAGCCATCGTCTGTATTTCACGCCGTGAGAGCATGCTTCCAGCTGAAACCCCCCACCGTGATGTTTTCCTGCATGCTTCTGAATTCATGTGAGAAGACCCCTCAATAATAGTCTAATAAAATAGAGTTTGTGAATAAAACATCAAGCTAAAGTATTTTTACCCATGAAGGTCTTTCCACATTTTGCTATATTGTAGTCACCTGAAGTGATTGATCATCAAGATATAAAAAAAAAACATAGATAATCCTTTTCTTTCAGAGAAAGCAGGTATTTCTGTTTGTCCATCTATCCATCAGAATAATTGATTTTCACGGCACTGAACAACTTTTAGTTAAACAGAAACAAAACTGCAAGGGTCAGCATGCACATTTTTTTATTATTTGCATGCCGACTCTAATTACGGATCAGGTCAGTAGTAATCTGGGTGCAGTGATGGATTCAGACATGAACCTTCAGAGTCACATAAAGACAAAGTTGGCCTTTTATCACACGAAGAACATTTCCAGGATTAAAGGACTAATGAAAAACTCATCCATATGTTTATCTTTAGTTGCACTGATTACTGCAACAGCCTTACAAGTCTGTCTAAAAAGAAAACAGCTGATCCGTAACGCTGCTGCTCATGTCACTGAACAGCTTAGCAACAAAGTACACTAAAGATTTGGTTCTGGTTCTGCATCCAAAGAACCAGAACCAAACACGGAGAAGCAGCATTCTGCTTCTATGCGCCACAAATCTGGAACCAACTTTCAGAAAACTCTAAAACAGCTGAAACACTGAGTTCCTTTAAATTAAGACTAAAATCCCATTCGCTTAGAGTTCCCTTTGATTATTAGTAAGTGGGAAATGTATCAACATATTTGATGTAAATTTGCTTGATGATTTTGATGACAACATTTTAAAAAAATTATATGTACTGCTTGTTTCATATTTGGTGAAACAAGCACCAAAGTGCTTTACATTTTGTGATGTAAAGCACTTTGAACTGCCTTATTGCTGAAATGTGCTATACAAATATACATTTTTGACTATTTATTCCTTATTTACCCCAATTCTATCCAAACTTGTGCAGTAGCATTTTGCTGAACCCATACCTAAAGCCTTAACCCAAAGTGTTGAATAAGAAAAGTTCAGATATAAGTACAGACCATAAACTCCAATATTACTCCCACCAGGTGCTGTTCAAATGAAGCAGAATGACATGATGTTACTGAGGAGACGGCTGTCTTGAATCAGATGACTTAAAATGACAGGAATACTTATCTGTTTTAATGAGCAGAATAGAGGCAGTTTCAATTAAAACTGCGTGTAAATAAAATCATTATGAGTCACTCATGGCACTCCTATTTGCTGCTCAAGTAACGCTGAGCTAGAGTAAGCAGCCCATTGTGGCCCTGAGATATGTAAACGATAACAGGAGCATGAGAAAACAAAACAAAACAAGACGACACAAAGAGAAGACGCAAGAAAAGCTCGCAATGCCGTAAGCTGTGTATTCTCTATATAACAAGTCAACATGATTTTACCTTCACCACACAAGACAAACTAGACAGCTTGAGCCCCGGGGCAAGCTTCCCTATACTTTTGACTGTGGATAAAACTGATAAAACATCTACTGCAACTCAATTTAGAGAACTGAGACGCACAAAAATAGCAATCAGCATCACAGACACACATGATTTGATGTAATATTTTTCATTTGACTGCTGGTTAAGATTACAAATCCTGTTCTATAAACACACACATGCCTCGCAGCAAGATCTGAAGTGCTTCTTATTAAATTACTTTTCACACTGTGCTTGGAAATAAACACACCTGGCGGACTGATGAGTAAAGCGGAACAAAGTGCGTGACAACAGGAACAGAGTCCAAAACTGTGAGGTCTAAATCAGGAGGAGAGAGAAAGGAAGGCGGTGTGAACTGGGACGGCTGCGCCAGGGGAGGCAGTCTTTTTAAATAATTGAGCGAGTCTTTCTCTGAGAACTCAATCTCCATATCAATTCTGTTTTAAAAGAACAAGACACCAAACCTTTTCACTAATCGCTGATCTTTGCATTTTCTCCACAGATATTGCTTACGAAGTTCTTTCTGGCAGCTAATCTGAAGTCATGGTGCCAGTTTGAGTGACACAGACGAGACAGGATTACAAATATGCAAGCGTAATCGAACAGAGAAGAGAGGACGTCTGATCTAGTCCTACTAAGGTTTTGCTGTGGAACCACCTAATTTCAGATCCATAACAAGCTCTTTTTGCATAGGTGTGAGTTGATGACACCGCCAAACCTTCCCCTGATCATTCTCACCTCAAGAGACCCAACATGAGTTCTCATAGTGGAAATAGTTCCACTATTTCCCAGTAATCACACCAGCAGCTGTCAACCATCTATCTGATTTTTTTTGGATCCTCCTCCAGCCATGTGTAGATCTACCATCGTGTCCCTGATGTCCTTTGACAGCTCTTATGGTCTGTCTGTGGTGGCCGAGAGGTTAAAACGGAATAAAATTATCCTCTAGACTGATGGATTTTATACATAGAAGTTAGGGTGAGGCGCATCTACAAATAGCTATGTTTCCCTAACAAATGGAAGGAAAAAATTGTTGTTCTGCTGTCGAAAAAACACAATTTTGAAATTGCGGTGTTTCCATTAAATAGGATCCATAATTAAAATCAAACATGGATAAGTTTGTTCAAGCGATAAGTCATTAAAAAACAAGAATCACCATCATCCACCTACCACTTACTGTGATCTTCTTCATCTTTCTGCCTGTAGTAACATCTGGTTGTTGATCACATGACTCGTGTGATGCAAAAAAACTATTCAGTATACACATATTTTTATTTAGCCAAATTAACTACTTTATTCTAGTTCAAAAACCTTTTGAGAAAAACATGCTTTTTTCAAATTTGGCATGTTTTCATTAAGCAAACGTATTTTGGTAATCCCATTTTGCAATAATATGATCAGTGGAAACGCAGCTAAAGATAAATTGATTTACGTGCAACATGAGGCCAGAGCTAATCTGCAGAAGTTAGAATTCTGGTTCTTGCTAAATAAAACATAAATAAATAATTCAGCAGGGGACCAATCAGTTATTTTCACCTCTCTTAATAACAAATTAATTCAGTCATACTTAAAAGATTGTGAACAATGTGTTGTAAAACTATTTTTGTCAAATCTGAATCAGGAATCTCTTAAGGAATAATTTTACGTCTCATCCTCTTCAGCCCATATATTAATAGTCAACCAGAAATCTGTCCTTAAGTAAATTTGCAAACGTACGGCGACGACAGTGTCATTTACATATTTGGTAAAAGCTGTGAAGCAGCCAATGGAAAATTTAACAACACTTTACATAAAATACCAAGGTTTAACTACTCCTTCATGATACAAAGAAAACAAAGTTTATGTTTTCAGTTAATAAAGCTTCATAATGGTCCTTGCATGTTCAGACCAACAGGAATGCCGTTGAACGAGCATCCCAGAAAAAATATTTAGGAATAATTTTGAAAACTCAGCTAAATTCTAAAACCCATGTTACAAAAATTGGCAAAACTATAACATTTAACATAAATTGTTTTAAAATGTTCATGTTCAAAATGTTTCACTCTTGAGTTTTATCCCCTTTGCTGGCTGTGTTTTTAACTGGGCATGTTGTTAATATCTCTGTGTAATTAATTAATGACAGACAGACAGATATTTGTTCCCAGTTTCTAGTTTCTGCATAATACATTAACTGTTGGGCAGCTTTTTAAATGCAGGTAATGGAGAAGGTAACACTGGGTTTAGGCTGTGTTACAGTTTCCTTGTGACAGGTAGGGAACTGGAAGTGACAGGTAAGACAACCTCCAGAGACTTGTGTAATTCCACACTGGTGTGTTTGTGTTGTTCGACACTTGATAGGTAGCCCACTTAGCTTGGAAGGCTGCTGAGCATGCACAATGGACTTCACTATGGGCTTATCAAAGTGTAACCGTAATGTGGAAATACAGAGCAGGGCTCCAAGTGCCATTCAGTGAAAATGCGCAATTAGAAACAAAACAGCCAGCGGATGCACTTTCACTCTCGGCAGCATACTTAGACTCCTAACCTGAAGAAAAATCTTTATTCTCTTTATATTCAAATCCCTTGTGTACAACATGAGTGCATGTGGAAGTTTACCGCAATTCATCAGTTCAAACTTTCAGTTACGCAGGGACTAAATTTAAATATAAGATATCTGCATTTCTGAACATATTTGACAAGATGCCAAATGAGGTTGCTCTTACCAGGAGACACTGCAAGCTGAAAGTGATGCAACTTATTCTCATCTGGGAAACTGGCTTTGCATGTACCTGCACACAGTAAAAACAACAGTGAAAATGACAGCTGTCAGCATTTAGACTGAAAAGTTTGAATCATAACAGCAATGTGCCTTTGTGGTGTAAAAATCTGCACATATTTAACATGTTTTATCTTTATTAAAGCCAATTTAATCCCCAGTTTATCCCTAATATCAGCACCAAAAACGAGATTTATAGATTGCCTCTAGGTATCCCCATGGCACCATATTCCCCCCTGGTGTTCAAAGATCAGTACTGCAAGCTGAATGAATAAGAGCAATTATGTTGATGTATTTGACCATTTAAAGACAAACCATTTTTACTTAAGCTGAACTGTTATGGATGCCATCATGATAATGGATAAGCACAAAGCTGAACCTCTACTTTATTCCGAAACAGATTGAAGGAAAAGAGTGTTCGCCATTAATAACCCCTCATAACGCAAAAAGGCTAAATGTTTTTGACTCCAGTTTTGAGATGGAGTCAAAGTGGGGCCACGAATCCTTGAAAGTCAAAGAGACTGTCAGCATGTTGTACCACCCCAGGGTGACTTCAACCCTAATTCATACTAAAACTGCCATTTCCTTCCCTTGCTACTTACATTTTGTACCAGTTAGATTCTAACTGTTAGAACCAAACTATTTAACTACTTGTCGCTACGGTTGAAACAAGACATTTATATACACCTTTTGTCCTCTCTTTCTGAATTAAATCAGATCAAACTTCTCTTGTTTTAGGTCAGTCAGAATTACCTCAATTATTTCTATTTGCTAAATTCTACAATAATGCAAGAACCAATCTGTCAGATTTATTAATGTCTTCAAGATTACCTAACATACAGAATGATTTCTATGTCTTCAAACACTGAATACAGTTTTTACTCAATGTTACCAAACGCTAAGGAAATATATGCAAACTTCTGATTTTGAAGATAATCAATTAATAAATATTTCAGTTTTTCTCATTATTGCGGCATTTAAAAACTAGAAATAATTCTGGTAATTCTGACCTAAACAAGAGAAGTTTGGTCTGATTTAACTTGAAACAGTGAAAAAGGGTGCAAGTGTCTTTTTATTTGGTGTGGGTAAAATTCTGGTTTCAGCTGTAGGTATTTTTCCTGTATCACAGAGATCAATATTCCAGAAAAACTGCACAAATATTCTGTATAATTTAATCTAATTGTATAAAATATATTGAAACTGTGCATTATACCCCGTTATCATGTAGTTTGAGCCAGTTGACTCATGTAACATGTCAGATAACAAGTTATTCTTTTGATTTTAGGATACCATAGAAAGTAATAAGTCCCTACAGACTTACTGTCCACATCTTGATGCTAATAATTTAGTTTTGTCTTCATTAAGAAGGATTAAAGTGACGAGGGCAGTTGCTGTGCAGAAATGAAGAACACTAGTCTTTCGAAAGCTTACAGTAGATTTCCCTAGATTCCAAAAAGAATCAGTTCAGTAACTAAAAGGTGACTCCCACCTCAAAGTATTAAAGTAAAGATGAAGAGCATATGTGAGCTCTGACAGCCACGTCCCTTAACTCAGAAAGAACTGATGATGGTTTCATTCTGCTCCCAGTTTCAGTGACTCTGCCTTAGGCAGAATGTGGAGCGGTAAAATATGCGGCATACTTACTAGGGAGATTGGCTTCAAGTTCTGCAACTTCTGTTGGGACAAAATAAGAACAATGAGTTAGAACAAAACAAGCTAAATATTGGGGATCTGTGAGTAGATCCTCAGTGGGTGCATTTGATTTAAAATAAACAGATGTGGAGCGTCTCTTTCTGTAACCACCGCTCTGTTGAGCTTGATGGGGATTATTCCTTTGTGTTTTGTGGTTCCTGAAGATTCAAAGTGTTTGGAACGGTGTGTAATTAGGCCAACAGCACAGAGAACTCACACTCCCACTCTTCTGGTTCATAAACGAAGTTTTTCCACATAATATCAAATGTGGGAACTGAATGAGAAAGGGGAAAAAAATGTCTTGCATGCAGCATAATGTTTCAGTGGGGAAAAAAACTGACTGGTGCAGTGAGACAAAAGATGAAAGTAAGAGCAGGAAAAAAAGGATGAAAAGCAGGAAAACAGCAGAGAGTTGATTTGCTGATGCTGGCTCTGGTTATTAGGTTCTGTTTTGCTAAACATATTCTCAGCCACTGAAGGAAAAGAACAAATTTGTTTCTCTGAGTTCTTTGTTTCTATATGCTGTTGTTGTCGTTTGATAAGACATTTCTATTTTTATTCATAAAAGTACATCTATTATGAATAAATCTAATTAAATTGATTCTCAGAGGAAAATTATTTTTGGTTTGTTATTTTTCTTATTATTTCACTTCCTCCCACCTACAGGAGAAAGCTAATTAACAGCTAAACAGCAGAGAGCTACTGCTTCACCTAATGAAGCTAGCAATATGCAGCAGACATTGAAAATGTACATTTGTTCATAAACAACAGTCATCTGCGATAAACTTTCGAATTCAGTCCAATAATAAAACCGCCATACACTTTCCAAAAAGACATAAATATATTTTCTCAAAATAAACTGTTAATTCATTTACTTTAAAATTTTTATTTATTTACTCACTTATTTAGCAAAATGTCTATTTATTTACATATCAACTTACAAATCTATAGATTTATTTGGATATTTTGAACATATATAAGAGATAACTTATTTGTTTAAATGTATTTAGCGAAAACATATTAAATAGTAAAGGTCTGTATTTTAATATGTCTTTTTTTGCCTTTAAATATTCACTTGAATATTTATTTAAGTTCTTCTTTACATAAAAAACTAATATTGTTTTATTAATTTACTTGATTAATTATTTACTAATTCTATTCACTTATTTAAAAAATGAAAATTTAATTAAATCAAATGTTATTTATTTATCGATTTATTTATTCAATTTGCAGCCCAAGTCTATGTTTTACTTCTGGAATAACAGGTGATATTTCATTAAAACAATTTCTCATTTTTAGGCAACAAAATCTACATCCTTTACTGAAAGCCCTTAGAACCTGTACGACGTTACTTCTTACGGTAATCACTGATTGACAAGTGAATGCATAGGCTAATGCATAGAGCAGGTAAAGGGGATAAGTAGAAAAGGAAACCTAATTATAATAAATGAATCAAATATTTCAAGAGATAAGAAGCTAATTAAGCTGAGCCCATAAAAATAAAAATAAACAGCAACAAAAGACAAAACAGTCAGCAAGCCTATTATTTATGGTGATCGGGAGCAATTAAAACCCTTTCAAGTATTTTAAGTTCTTGTTTGTGGTTTTACTGTAGCCAAATGAACTTGCTGAAAAATTGTTGGTTATTTTTTGGATTCTTGAGAGCATCTCTCATTAGACAAGCGTTGCTCATATAAGAAAATAAGGCAACGTTTTAAAACACAATGAAAAGACAAAAATAAAAATAAAACATAAAAGTAAAAAAACAACATAAACACGAATACTTGAAACACATATGTCCAATCTCTTGTTTTTCATTATTAACAATTTGAAGTCAAAACTCACTAAGGAGTGAATCCTTTTATTAAAATGAGTAAAAGGAGAAAAATGAGGTGCTTCATTTCAGCAGAGGTTTTAAGATGGAAGAAACTGGCTCTTTGAATTTTGAACGGCCAATATCTCTGTTGTGACTTCAGGTTAGGTTTGTATAAAATATACCCGTTTATTTTTCAGTAATTTTGGAAGCTTGAAGCAGGTAGCTTCTGCTAAGGAGTTAAAAAGGACAAGACAGTCTTTCTTTGCTGACAAAGTGAGAGCCGCTCCTCTAATATAGCCCGACCGTAGGTTAAGCAATAAGTGGTGGGCACCTTTGGTGAGGAGGCGGTCTCTGATGGAGACCCTGTGGGTGGAGTCAGAGGCTCCGGAGGCACGGCCCGTCTTTCCTCCATCGTCCTTCTTCAACTTGCTGGCCAGTGTAAGCATGGCTAAGCTGCTCCGTCTGCTCTACACCACTCTGCGTCCGCTGCTTAGATGTCTGCAGATAGAACAAATCAAAACACACAACGGTCCGTTTTATTATTGTCAACATACATAATCATTAAAGGTAAAGACAAGTCGCAATCTGATACATGATTAATAAGTCCAACAAAAACTGGCTTGATGTTGAAAACAGGCCTGTCACGACACACGATAAATTAATTCATCACATTATAAATTAAAATGGGCTCAGTAATCACAAAAAGGCAGTTTTGCCTGTTTTCCCTGATGCTAATAATTAAGATTTTCTGATGGGCAATTTGGTTAACAGAGACTTTATTCTTCCTTTTATTTATGATTTTGGATATGTTTGGCATTTATTTCCATATTTAGCAGTTTTGGCTGTTTTTTTCTTCCTAGTTGGAAATAATACAGTAGAGTTGTAGAAAAGAATCTGTCCTCTTACAGATTTCTTTGATGTTGCTTTTTTTCACACTTGAGAAAATAAGAAAATGTATTTTCTGAATGAGCATGCAAGCCACTTCCGCTCAACGTGACAAAAATGCCCTTAAATGTAATAACTGGTTGTGTCACCCTTTTTCTCGCACTGACGAAGTTTAATCAAATTAAAGGTTAGATTTTCCTACATTTTTTCAGTGTGAGAGAGGTTACAAGTACAAGGGAACAGGCAGCTTCTGTGAACTGCTCTTTTCCTTCTGCAGCACTCACTCTCTGAGGCGTAACGTCACGCTCTGAAGGGAAAAAGGCTTCTTTCCGTTTTACTTGACGCATGATAAGTTTTAACAACTTCTTCCTCAAATGCATCATGAATTCTCTGATTTGCCTTTACTGTCACTTTTTGGAAGTTAACAGATTCAAAACTACTTGTTAAGATTCTTCATTTTCTTGCATCTGGCTGTTAATTCTTTCAGTTCCTCTGCCTCCAGCGGTCCTGCAGGGTATGCACAGAGATGTGAACACAGGCTGCTTTTTAGCAGATATGCTGACAAGGCTGCTAATTTGCCAACAAAGAAGAGAAACTGCAACAAAGTCTGCAGCTCAATGTGCCGCTGGTAAGAACAGCAGGGCAAAATGTGGGTTCGACTTCTGCTTAAGTCTGAAAAAAAAAATACAAACTCAGTATGTATGCAGACACCTGGTGCAACAGCAGCACAACTTCTAACTGAAGAGGTAGATTAAGATGAATAAAATCCAGTTTCGCAGTTTGAAACAACATAAAAGTCACAATTATTGCATAACTACTGCCTGAATATTAAGAAGTGAAGATTAAACATATTCTGTAACTGTCTCCATGTTCTCATAAAAAGTGTCTGTTGTTTCTGGAAGCAATAAAGATAAAAACTCAGAGGAGAATAAGACTGTTTCTCCAGCCGTTATCATACAGCCGTCTCAGAGTATGAGCTACAATAAAGATGTACCAACTAAACCAGTGACAGTTCCCTTTTGTGGTTCACACAGGCTGAACAAAAGTGGTTCAGAATCACACCCCAGCCACTGAGTCCACACAACCCATATATGTAAAACCACCCACAATAGACCTGCATGTACAAGGTGTAAAAACCTTCTGGCAACAATTCGCCATGTTAGATCAGCCAATCAAAAGTAGGTGGGTAAGTAAATCGCAATTATATAAACTCAGAAACCCTCCTACTGTGAACAAGAAGAGCAATGGCAGACAGGTTAACTTTCCAATGCTTCCTTTCCAAAGTAAGTAATAAACAAAAGGTTCAGCTGTTCAGTACAATTAAGATAATGAGTCAGCTTTTCAACAGCAGCGACGGGGAAGCCGGTCAGAATTGGTGATGGAGATAAATATCCTTGAAGAAAAGCGGTTCGAGGATGGGGTGGAAGTTCCTCAACAACCCGAAACATAAAGTCAGAGGTACAATGGAAGCGTTTCAATCAAAGCATATACCTCTGGAAAAAATGAAGAGCCCACTGCACTGAACCACGTTGAAAACCTCATGGTTATTCCACCAAATATTGATTTCTGAACGCTTCCTAAGTTAACCCATTAATATTGTTGTTTTAATGCATCTTTTTTGTTATTTTGACCATTTCTCATTTTCTGCAAATAAATAAAAAATTTTTGCTTGGAATTTAGGAGACATGTTCTCAGTAGTTCATAGATAGCACTTTGAGATTTTTTCTAATGAAAAGTACGGTACAAATTAAATGTATTATTATTATTATTATTATTATAGAATAAAAGAACAAAGTTCATATTACTCAAACATATACCTATAAAATGCTAAATCAGAGAAACTAATCATTTTAAGTGGTTTCTTATTTTTTTTCCAGAGCTGTGTATGTTAGAATGGCCCAGTCCAAATCCAGACATGAACCCAGTTGAGAATCTATGGCAAGACTTGAAAAATCAACGTTTGCAGACACTCCTTCCAACCCGGCTGAGTTAGACGTACAATGAGGAAACATTTCAGCCTCTACATCGGTAAAACGGGTAGAAATCGAACCCAAAAGCCTCGCAGCTGTAACTGCAGCAAGAGGTCGTCCCACAAATTCATTAAAGTCAGATTTTTATTTGTAAAAACAGGGGAAGTTCTTCATATCCATCCATCCATCCATCCATCCATTTTCTTCCGCTTATCCGGGGTCGGGTCGCGGGGGCAGCAGCTTCAGAAGGGAGGCCCAGACTTCCCTCTCCCCAGCCACTTCTTCCAGCTCCTCCGGGGGAATCCCAAGGCGTTCCCAGGCCAGCCGAGAGACGTAATCCCTCCAGCGTGTCCTGGGTTTTCCCCGAGGCCTCCTCCCGGTGGGACGTGCCCGGAACACCTCACCAGGGAGGCGTCCAGGAGGCATTCTGACCAGATGCCCGAGCCACCTCAACTGGCTCCTCTCGACGTGGAGGAGCAGCGGCTCTACTCTGAGTCCCTCCCGGATGACCGAGCTTCTCACCCTATCTCTAAGGGAGAGCCCAGCCACCCTGCGGAGGAAACCCATTTCG
The DNA here is from genome assembly GCF_904066995.2 of Poecilia reticulata. NCBI lineage: Eukaryota > Metazoa > Chordata > Actinopteri > Cyprinodontiformes > Poeciliidae > Poecilia > Poecilia reticulata. Next base: position 39,775,734 of record NC_088831.1, read on the forward strand.
GCCGCTTGTACCCGTGATCTCGTTCTTTCGGTCATGACCCAAAGCTCATGACCCAAAGCTTCATATCCCATTTACCCATTACTGATGCTGATAAGTGTTGTAATTGCTTATACAAAGCACTGTGCATTCTTCCCAGAATATTAAATGTCATGCAGCTACTCGGTGTGTGAAGCTCTAATTAATGGGGTGGGGGGGGGTGTTTACAGTAATCTGTGCAGGGAGAAGCAGAGTGAAGCTATCAGTTGTCAGTGAAGCCATGGAATGTGTGTCACTGAGACCAAGTCAAAGCCCACCTGCCTCAGCTGTCACTCACCGCTCTGACATGTTTCCCTAACACACACTAACGTGGCTGTTAGTCAAACTGCTGCAGGGGGTAACAACAGGTTTGTGCAACAATGTTTCCGAGCAGCTGAAAACTGAAACAAGCTAATAGATTTATTTGTTTAGCTTCCAATTCCCGTGATAGTTAAAATATCTGGACAAGGCTCCAAGTTTCTAAATGGCTGTCTAAGTTTGGGCTGTGATTCTTCTTCAGTCCAGACCATATCATTAACTATCTTCATATTTAGACATGGATATAGTAATAATAATGGTAATGACTGCAGCTTGACTGGCATAAAAAACAGTAAATGGACTCCAGAAGAGATAAAGATGCTGTCTTTGAGGGAACTAAAAATCTGTACTAACAAATCTTACAAATAAAAAATTTAAGCTTGATCAAAATGCAATTAATTTTTATGATGGTCCAGTGAAAAGCTTGAAAAATCCATCTTTAAACTCAGCAAAGACTGTCAGGGCTGGGAGCTGTGTTTTCACCTAGTAGTATTGCAAAGTTTATTTATTCTAAATGTACTATTATCTGGATAAATTAATGCAAAAAATACTTGTTCTTAAATATATGGAAATTTTCTTACAATACTAGGCTAGTGTCATAAAACTATACCATGGATTGTGCAGTATGGCTGCAGTTAAATATCTATAACTCTAAAAGGTTCTTGAATTAGGATGAATCCAGGTCAGTTACTCTCAGGTCCAGGGTCCAAGATCAAAGCCTAGCAGGTTTTTTACTCAATGAAAATGTTCTTTACACTCAATAGTTATTTAAGAACCTGATTATTATTTACACAGGAAATCTGAGTAGAAGGAGGTGTGCTGCCAGTGATCTTTCTGTGTGAAACAGGAAATGAAACGAATAAAAAGAGAGCTTCCAACCAGGGTAGTAACTGAACACAAGAGCAAGGCAGTGAAAACTGATGAATAACAGATATTTTAAATGGTTTTGAAATTGTAGTTGCTTTAAGCCAGTAGAGGTCTGCCTTGGTTTTAGGTCCTCTTTAACAGGCCTTAACTTTCTCCACCAAGACAAGCTAATCTGGCTTACCGAGATGCAGAGAAAGTTATGCACAACACCAGATAATATATTTACTGCTTATAACCTCCTAACAAAACCTCACTTCGACACTTCTGAGCCATCCATTTACCATTTAAAACTACTTAAAAAATGACATTTCTCTGGAGTCCAATACTACATTCGGCCAGTTGGATGAACTGTCACTACACTTAAAGCGCAAAAAAGATGCTAAGGATCAAGTAGAGCGGCTGAGTTACAGTGATTACACATAATAGGAAACAGTGAGGAAATGTTGGTAGCACGCACATCACAAGTCTGGAGAGTAAAGCTGTCCTATAATGTTACGATACTTGTAAGGCAATGGTCTATTTTGTGACCATTTTCAATAAACATAATAATAACGGCATGTTAATGAAAGTACATCCTCTCAAAGATCTAAAAAAATTTTAATTTCTAAAGAATATTTAACACTAGAACTGGCAAAACCTTTTAAATAAACAAACAAAGCAACTGAAGTAACAATACCTAAAAATGGATTATGAAGTCTTTGTAACCAAAACTGCCTCTTTCAGTTTAGACAGGGAAAGAAGGCAACAATGCCAGTTTGGACTCTTGTTAAAAATAATAAAATTAAATTAAATTAAAAAATCTGACTACTTCATTCTGGGTGTAAAATGTTTGCAGCATTTTCATAATGCAGGTTTTTCAACGTTATTAAAGGGGAACATCTCTTTATTGTTGTCCAAATGGAAATTATTCAGCTCATTTTAATTCATCATGCGATTAAGTGACTTAATTGTGACCACAATAAGTCTATCACAATAAATACGTTAGATACTCTGAAGCACAGGTTGAAGCAATTTCTTCTTAATTTCAAAACTTGAGACTCACAGGAATTCACGTTTTGTGTTCTTGACACCCAACATTGATTTAGAATTTTGTGCTAATGACAACAAAACAGGGGCCACCATAACTTTCAACAGTAATATTGCAACTTCATATTGTTCTAATATTGTGCAGTGTTTTGGGGGGGGTTTGGACTATGCTGCTGCAACATGATGTTCATCACTAATGTTTACTTAATGCATTTCAAAGAAGTTTCCACAAGGTTTTAAGAAATGAGGGGTGAATCAAGGTTTTTCTTTTTGTTTGTTATTGGGTTTTTGTTGTTGTTGTTTTTCACCAGAACTGTTTATTTCTACTGCATGCTACATTTTCTAGTAGGTAAAATGTTATGATATGGCCCTATAATTCTTAATTGGTTTATTTTAGGTAGTTTTATGTAGTTCGATGAAAGCTGCGTATGTCCAATATTCTTGAAACAAAGAGAAGAGCCCAGAGAAACACTTATTGTTTTGCTGAAAGGATCTCGGAAGCAGGACAATAATATAACTTAGAATTCCTCACCTAATTTCAGAACACTTCCCTTAAATTAGCGTAATAACACTTCGGTAACGCTGTAATAATCTCACATACACAGACACGGCGGATTTCACAGAATATAGAAAATCCGTCACACTCACACAGACAAAAATATGTCCTGTTTTAAAGAAGAACTTTGCCTGTATCTGAAGCCTGAGGGGGTTTTGTCTAAGCTTTGTGTTGGTACCTTCCGTCTCTCCGAGCTAACGTTCCGTGCTACACCATAATCAGCCGCTGTATCCCGGTAAACCCGCCGTCAGGAACACCGCAGCTGGGAAGCAGCAAACGCCTCCAAATAGGAAAAGAGCCAAAAACCGGGACCTGGGGTTCTGAAAGTGTCGGAAACCGGTTTGGAAATCAGCTGTCAGAACTTCGCTCCGGTGTCATGGGCAACGGAAGAGCAGCGAATGTCTGTTCTTGTTGTTTTTGTCCGTGTGGACACAGAGAGAACGATAAATAGTTCCGCTTCTCTCGAACTTCCAGATTGTTTGTAATCAAATTATATACTGCCATATTTAATGAATGAGAACATTTTTAAAAAGTTCATTTATTTAAGTAACTAATTTAACTATATGAAACAAACTATACAGATTATCTTACATATTTCAAATCTTTCTTTCTGATAATTATTATGATTTTCTGCTTACAGCTAAAGAAAAAAATACATTTAAGATAGAAATATACCATCAGATCAATAAAAGAATATACAAAAATTGTATAACAATGTATAATTGTGTATTAATGAAAATTACGTATAGACATTTGAAAATGATAAAGCATGCTGTCTAAGCTGAATATGCAAAACCTTTGTGACAGAGGTGTTATCTATATATCTATGTATTGTGCAGCATGATTTGTATTCAGCTAAAATATGACAGTAAGCACTAGAGAAACACATTGCAACAGGAAACCCACCTATCCTGTCCCCTCCCTGCGCTCCTCTGTATTTATTCATTAAATTGTGGCCCTTTTATTTTGAGACTGCCTTACTCCTGCCTGTACTTGTCCCATAACAAACTTAACGTGATATAAAGCATACATTTTAGATTTGAACTGTTTACTGTGGCAAGGACATGAGCAAAGTGCCCACTTTGTTCATCGCACATATTTCTGTCACTTTTGAGATGAATGAGTCCTCTACCACCCAGAGTAATAAAAGTGAGGGGAAACGAGTACAGAGAATGTATATTACACATGAAATGTCAGTTTGCCTCTCAAATGGGGGATGCTGAGAGTGAAATCGAAATCCAAATCAATAATGGTAATGAGTGACTTAGAGTGAAGACAATATTGAGGTCAGAGCATTTCAGTTCTGATAGTTAAAGACTGGACGTAGTTTGTTGCTTTGTGCTGATTTGTAGTATTGGTTATTTAACAAGGATTTATTTCCAAAATGTTCCAGGGACACAGACCTGTTATCACCACTGCTGCTACCCCAGCCGAAACAGCCCTCAGTCAGATTTCACTTTGGTAAGGTGAAGACAATGTTTCTGCTTTACTTGATTTAATCAGTAAAGTAAGAATAAAGAAGATCAAGATTCTCCTATGATGTGCTTCCTGAAAAGCCCTTCACAATTATTGGAAACCCTGCTGTTAACATCACCAAAAAATTAAAGGTTGGAGTTTTTTTTCAGAGTGACATTGTGCTATAGCAATAGAAGATTAATAAAATGTACGGCTCTTTATACATTTTTATCAAGGCTGCCAGTAATTGCAATGACCTCTGTCTGTTAATGTTAGGAACAATCATGGACAATTCTTTCAACTTCAGCCAACACGCTGCAGCAATTTGCAAAAATGGGCTATATTTTTGTATTAAATATAGTATAGTATTAATTATTATGATTATTAATATTGTGTATTATTATTATTATTATTATTATTTCATATTAAAGACAACATTTTCTACAACGATTGAGTCTTTTGGGGCATGACCTCAACTTGTCAATGTAACCCAGAATATAGTTTCAAACAAACCGGTTGGCTAAGAGTTAAAATAATGGGTAACTCTCATTCATCTTTTAAAAGGAGAATATTGTGCATTTTAACTGCATTTGCTTTTGTAGTTGACAGGCTGTTTATTGGGGACAAGCGATCTTGCTGTGTTTTCTTCAAGCTGATATCACATTAGTGCAAACATGAAAGGCAAGGAGTGGTCAAATTTATTTAGGGTCACACAGCAGAATTGAATTAAACTCCATCTGACTATATTCCAGAATTAGACACACATGTCAAAAATGATCAAATATTAAAACTTTGCTCTCACCTCTGGTTTCTACAGATAGTGGGCCAAGTAAACAGGGAGGGTTTGATACCCTTCTCCACCCTAAACGAGAGGGGGATTAACAGACCCGACATGCCTCATGAGAAATTTGAGTCCAGAGTTTATCTTTTCTGAAACCTCTTTAAAAATGTAAATGTCTAATTAGCTTCGTTCAGCTTTGATGTTTGCAACAGAGGAACGATAGTGATAGAGAAATGTTTCTCCTGGAGTCAGAAAAACTATTGCCTGAATGTCAAAAATGAATATATTAGGATTTCTTTCCTTCTGCTTACGGGCTCCGTCTGAAAGACATTAAATGTGTCCTTGGACTTTCATCCTTGGTTTTTCTACAAATCTCAGATTCAACAGTTCTTTTTTATAAAGTGCCCAAATGTTTTTGAGAAGTTGTCACAGTTAACATTTAAACCTGAACATTATTGAGCTAAATCATGTGTTTCTAATCCAAACATTGGAAAAACATCATGTGTTTTATATATTTGTCTTTTAAAATAATTTCTGTAACAAATGGTAAACTTTTAAAAAAAAGGCTGAAGACAGGACAGATTTCTGAATGAGCTGAATAGTCCAATTGAAAGAGGGCTTTTCCCATCATCACTTTAAATGACTTTATGAGACTTTAGATTCAGTGAAAGCAAAGTCTCATTATAAAATCCCTTAAATATCAATTTTGTATTTGTGTACTTTTAGCTTTTTGGTGTCAGTCTGACTTCTAATTTGAGTTGTAGTTCTACTCTTTTTTTTTTGTATTGTTCTTCCTGTTGTGCACCTTTTACTTCCCGTCATTCCTGATTCAGAGTTTCTTTATGTTAAGTTCTTCTTCCATTGCGTTACATTTTCTCAGTGTGTCATCAGCTCTTTTTCTTCATCAACAACCGTAGGCTGTTAATGATCACTCGACTGTTTCTCGTTCATTAATCATCACCCCAGGTAACATCGATCGTTCCTTTGCAGGATCCTTCTGTTGCACAGCCTGTTTCTATTGCTTCTTTATGTCTTGTTCCTCCTATTGATTAGATGGAGTTAATGTTGCTGAACAATTTTAATACTTTTGCACTAATAAAAACTTTTAATTTAACTAATTGGCAGATCTTATGTCAGGTGAAAGGGCTGCAGCTAAAGCCATTCAATGGAGGAGTAATATTTTCACACTATGATTCTCTAAACCTAACATAGTGATTTATGGCCATAACGCTAACGAGGTTGCAAGTTAAATTCAACAGATGCTGAAAAAATGAGGAAACTAAAGAATGAAAAATATCTCTTTTCCAAACTGCACCAATAGCCAAAGTCTACTTTTGGGGGCTTAACCATACAAGTGTCCATCACTTTTCATCACTAAAAACACTCCCAGACATGAGTTTAGAATAGATTATGTTTGACCTTTCAAACATAATCCAATGTTTTATAATGTTTTATAATTCTTCAAATTATACAAGTTGTCAAATGTTTGTGTTGGGTTCTCTTGTCTTCTCAACAATAATTTCAACCTGGAAGTCACAGAGAACACAAGGCGTAAGAAGTTGCAGGGTAAGCTTGGAAGAAGAAATTACTTTTTCAAGAGAATAAAGATATTCAAAGTGATCAAAGTAATAGATTTGACTCGACCAGAGAGGCTGAACCTCTTCATAAGTACCTTCTAACTTACCCTAGCAACAGACTGTTCTTCAAAGCTATAAATACTCGGCGCAGAATGCATACAACGATTATACTTTCTACATTTGTCTTAGTTAAATGTTTGATTAAGGCCCTCTGGCATCTCTGAAACATTGTCTAGGTAGATTTGTCAAAATGTGCAGAGCAAACCTCCCACAAATGTTAATTCAGTGACTTCACCGAGCAGCTGTTTTTCTTTTATATCATTTAAGACTTTTATTAATTCATACCCATGAACAATTCACTGCAAAACCTTCAGCTGAACATTATGTTTACCCACTCAGTTTCAGCGCTGTCGTCCTTTACTAATTTCTGTAATGTAATTTATTCTCTATTAAAGTCTTTGTGGCAGTACCCGTTTTTTTCAAAAGCCATTCTCTGTGTCAGTTCAGATCAGACTGAGACCGCAGCCGCAGTGACAGAAGCCCAGTGGCTCCGGTCTTAATCATATAGAAGCAAAGTGTTGCACCTAAGGCTCTGCTCTCCCTGCCAGACCAAGTGACCCAAATATGAGCCAAGTGTCTGCTTAGTTTAAAAAGAAAATTTGTCTGCAAGTACATGACTAATGCATTAGTCAGACTGCAACAAATCCTGTGATGTGTCATCTTTTGTTTGACATCTGCTGCACAGTTGGTCTCCACAAAATGTTTGTAATATTCCATACCCCTGACGTGAAAACAATCAGAAAACCTTTCATTTTTGGTTCAAATGTTGCACTCCGGAGATGGAATCTTTGCTTTTTAACTTAAGCTTGTTCAGTTGGAAGTTTATCCAACTCACCCTGCTGTACGAAGGTTACAATCGATTCAGTAAAGCAAAAGAATCCCTTTCTTTCACCATTACAATTCACAGTTTCTTCTCTTACCTAAAACGTCAGCAGAGGATTTGCATCATTGTTTCATTATGTGTCCTATACTGATTTGAATATGGCTGAAGAAGTCTTGTGTCAAATACAAATGAGGATTAGCTCTTATTTGTTTATTCAAACAAAGATTTTCCTGTCTAATGTTCTCACGTTGACTTTTGGTTTGTACCTGACTCCCTTGTCACTTTCAACATCGCCTTTGTAAACCATAAAACACTGTCTCTGTCATAATGCGCCAACTCCAAACCTACAACCGGCAGTCCATAAAGACGGAAGGACCACCGAGACGTGTCAGAGTACTGTAGTGACAGGGTATTATTTTGTGGAGGGACATATTTCAAAAAAACAGATCAATAGGAATAAATCACCTGAAGCCTGGCCTGAGCCATGTTTTGTCAGCAGATCCAATCTCAGAGGATGGACAGGTATTGATCCGAGCTGTAATCTCGCAGATAAAAGCTTGATCTTTGGAAGTGATCTGAATGGCTCATATGTTTTGCACCGACACAGAAGAAAAGCACCAATACTTCCCGGTCTATAATGATTCCTTTGGGTTACTATTAGCAGAAAAAAAGTATACTGACATTTAGCATTTTGCCTTTTTTGCTGCCATTAATATTGTGTTTTAATTATTGTTTTTTATTTTCCTTGCATAGAAAATACCCTTGTTCCTTGTAGTATAGTCTCTTTTAAAAAAAAAGTCACTAACAGAGCTACTTATATTAACTTTAAATGTTTTGGCCTGTGGGTTAAAACTTTGGGACACCCCTGGTTTGCCCAGTTGACTCAGTGAATGTCTGCATTAATGTGCAGACTCATGCTGCTAGCCAAATACATTTTAATTCATTGAGTTTTAATCACAATTCAGTCTCACATTTAAAATTATAAATCCTACAAATTGGAAATTATAAATACAGATAAGACTGTGAGTCACATTGAAAGTTATGATCTCAGTTACATTTCAATATAAAACACTACACAAATATCTGATTTTTACTTTCAGAATGGAAGGTGAAAACAGCGACATACCCCAAAAATGATTGACATACACAGTTAATCAAAAAGGACATTTGATCAAATGTCGCCCTCTACTGGCGTTATGTGAAACTAAAAAAGATCATTTTTCAAACAAAACAATGTTTGCTACTGTGAATGCTATCACTTCATTTAAATGTCAGTAGAAAACAGATATAAGCACTTTACCAAATGCCAAAGAGTTACTTCAGTTACATAGTGACAAAGTGGTTCAGTTTGTGTTCACCACTTGTCCCTTATTCTTTCTCATTCACTTATTTTTATATTGGGTTATAATAATTAATTCAAACATTGCCATTTTGCTTCACTTACTATCCCGGGTTTGTTTGTGTTGGCATTATGTTGCAAGATCTATCTGTTTAGGTTAAAGTTATTATTTCTGGATTATGGGTTGAAGTTGTTTCAAGGAGTGTTTACTTTTCTTTGTACTCACCATCATTTGTCCATGTAGATCTGCAGGAGTATGGGAGAGGCCGGCCCAGTACTTCCTGGTTAAATGGCTGGATGATGTCAGTGATTACCTTATTGGGTTCTACCAATTAGAGGGTTTTTCTTTTGTGTATTGTTTGTTTTTCCTTTTAAAAATAACCTTTTGAGTTATCTTGTATTTAATTTATTTTGCAGATAACTTTATTATGTAGGAGTTTGTAAATTGATTTGTAGTTTTTTGTGTTTCTTTGTGTAAATGTTTTGACCTGTTCCTTGGTGGCTGTGTCCAATCAAGCACAGGTGTGGTGCCAGTTGTATATAAAAACAGTGAGCTTTTGGATGCTGGGGAGAGAAGTCTGAGCAAAGACTGAATAAAAAAAGCAATTGGAAGAAACTGAAGCGGTGGCTGGTCCTGATTTTCTGCTCACCTCTGATCCTTGAGCCTAAACTACCTTACAAATGGTGGCAGCGGTGGTTCCAGGCCGATAGGTGTCAGAAATGCAGAAATCAGTCAAATCAAAGAGGCATCAGGGACCAATAGAGTGTTCCACAGAGGGGGCCCAAGATGATGAAAATCTGCCAGAAGCTTCTAGTGAGCAGCGAACTGAGGCACAAAGTTTTTCTGAACTCTCAGCTTTATTGAAAGGCCTGATGCAGCAGCATGCTGACCAGGAAACCAAATGGGAGCAGGACAGACGACGCCAGGAGGATCGGTGGAGGAAAATGGAACACCAGTTCAGTCAACTTCAGCAGGAGGTCCAAATGGAACGTCAAGAGCATCAGATGCAGCTGGAGGGTGCAGTAGCTGATCCTGGAACACTTCCCGGTCCTGCAGTGAGGCCAAAGGTGCCACAATTGGTGCAACAGAGACAAAGTCCTCCCAGCACATCTGAGGGACCACAAGCATCCAGTCTGAGACCAACCAGTTGGAAAGGTCCAAAGATGCAGCCCTATGGTGAGGATGAAGATATTGAACATTATTTGACAACATTTGAAAGAATTGCGACCGGATGTCAGTGGCCAAGGACAGAATGGGCCCTGCATCTGGCACCACTTCTCAGCGGTAAAGCAAGAGCTGCTTATGTAGCTATGGACACTGATGAGACAATGGACTATGACAAAGTAAAAACTGCTGTGCTGGAGAAGTTTGAAATAAGTGCTGAGACTTACAGATCCAGGTTCCGGTCCACATCGGTGAGGGATGACGAGACACCCAAGGAACTGCGAACACGTCTAAAAGACCTGTATGAAAAGTGGATGGTTCCAAAGAAGAAGACAAGAGAGCAAATCGGAGATGTCGTGGTGCTGGAGCAGTTCCTGAGAGTTCTCAGCCCGGATCTTCGAACCTGGGTGAAGGAGCGCAACCCCTCCACTTCAAAGGAAGCTGCAGAGATGGCTGAGGCTTTCCTTGCGGCTCGCCGCCCACACAAAGGGTTCATGACTTTGAAACAGAGTGCAGGCCCCTTAATGGTGGGTAAGTCGGGGGCTGGGAATGGATACAGACATAAATATCCCAAAGACAGTTCCCCGATCAGCGGCAATAACCGTGTCAGGGAATTTAAACAAAGAGGTCCTTTGGTTTGTCACGCTTGTGGTCAAACTGGTCATTTTAAGGCTGATTGCCCAGGTTTACAAGTCAGTAAGACTTGCATGTGTTTTTCACCAGAGTGTTTTGATTTGCTGGAAGAAAAATCTCAGTCTGCAGTACCTTTAAGGGGTCAGGAGCACACCATTTGTGTTTTCATTGAGGGAAAGCCATGTGTCGCCCTATTAGATTCAGGCAGTAGCCGCACCCTCGTTAGGCAAGATTGTCTTCCCAGAGACACCACATTTTCTGGTAAAGTTAAAGTCTGGTGTGTTCATGGTGATGATGTTGATTACCCCATGGCCAATGTTGTCCTTCAAGTTCATGACCAGGAACATTTACTTACTGTAGGAGTGATGGATAAACTTCCCTACCAGGTTGTATTGGGACGGGATATGCCACTCCTTAGGGACCTGTTAGCAAAGGAAGAGAAAGATCTAGATATTTCAAGTGAGGGTCTGCTAGCCGTCACTAGGTCTAGCTCTAGAAGGTCTCAGTCAGAGCCTGGTTTGAGGGAGTTACCTTTTGCTAACACTGAAATTCCTGGTGAGGAAGGATTAAGACGGCAATGTCCAAGAAAAAGCAGAATGCAGAGGAGACATGAGAGGGTAAGGGGGACAGAAGTTGCAGAGTTACTTTTTGAACCTGAAATTGATGAGCTACTGGTAATTCCAAGCAATGTTGTCCAACTTCAAAGGCAAGACCCCTCTTTAACGCCTCTTTTTGCTAAGTGTGTACCAGAATCAACACAGATTACAGAGGGAGTTCGAGAAGTTTTCATTATAAAGAATGAACGCCTGTATCGCCGTAGCAAAGTGGGTGACCAGTTAGTAGTTCCCACAAGCTTAAGGCCAATAGTTTTACAGTTGGCCCATTCAGTTCCTTGGGCGGGTCATTTGGGATATGTGAAAACTTTCTCCAGAATGTCAAGCCGTTTTTTTTGGCCTCAGCAGTTTTCAGATACCGTGCAATACTGCAAATCATGTCCACAGTGTCAGTTAATAGCTCCGAGTAAGAAAGGTGACAGAGCCCCACTTATTCCTATGCCTGTAATTGACATTCCCTTCTCTCGCATTGCCATGGACATTGTTGGTCCGTTGGAGAGAAGCAGCTCAGGACATAGATATATTCTAGTGGTGTGTGACTATGCGACAAGGTACCCTGAGGCTTTCCCACTGAGACGAGTGAAAGCTCGCCAAATAGCCAATTGTCTGATACAGATGTTTTCAAGGGTGGGAATTCCCAGAGAAATCCTTACAGATCAAGGGTCAAACTTCACTTCAAACCTGCTGAAGGAGGTTTATAAACTTTTGGGAATTAGCGGGATCAAAACTAGTCCTTACCATCCTCAAACTGATGGACTTGTTGAAAGGTTTAATAAAACCCTGAAGTCAATGTTGAAAAAGTTTGTAAAAGACTCTGGGAAAGACTGGGATCAGTGGTTACCATTTCTGCTTTTCGCTTATAGAGAGGTACCTCAAGCATCTACTGGGTTTTCTCCTTTTCAACTTTTGTATGGTCATACTGTCAGGGGTCCACTAGATGTCCTTAAAGAGGCCTGGGAGGAGACCAGACCTGGAAAACAGTGTACATCACTCTCATATGTGCTGAAAATGAGGGATAAACTTGAACAGTTTCAGGAACTGGCTCATAGTCACCTAGTAGAAGCTCAACAGCGCCAAAAGAAGAACTATGATAAAACAGCTCGCAGGAGAACCTTTACAGAAGGACAGAAAGTGTTGTTGCTTTTGCCAACGACTGAGAGCAGCCTCCTAGCCAAGTGGCAGGGGCCTTTTCTCATTAACAGGAAAGTAGGTCCCGTCACTTACGAACTCAACATGCCAGATCGGCGTAAAAAGCAACAAGTTTTTCATGTCAACATGTTAAAGGAATGGATTGAACGGCCAGTTCCATCAACACAGTTGTGGGCTCGAGCTGTAATTGACGAAGAAGAGCTTCAAGAGCAATTCCTTCCATCTAAAACTGGGGAACAGCTTCTGCCAGATGTAAGCCATCTGTCGTCAGAGCAGCAAGGAGAACTGCTGGCTATTTTGCCAAAAGAACTTTTCAGCACAAAGCCAGGCTACACCCATCTCATTCAGCATGACATACGACTTCGCAGTACAGATCAACCGCCCATCAGAGATACAACCTCCAGAGTTCCAGCAAAGCTGATGCCAGCTCTGAAACAGGAGGTGGAAGAAATGCTGTCTATGGGGATCATAGAACCTTCCAGAGGTGAGTGGTGCAGCCCTGTGGTGCTTGTTCCCAAGAAAAATGACTCGAGGCAAAGATTTTGTATTGATTTTTCAAAACTTAATGCTGTCTCTGTTTTTGATGCGTATCCAATGCCAAGAGTTGATGAACTTATTGAGCGCTTGGGAAATGCTAACTACCTGACAACACTTGACCTCTGTAAAGGTTATTGGCAAGTTCCACTAACGGAGTCCTCAAGGGATTTAACCACTTTCAGGGTTCCTAGTGGACTTTATCGTTTCAGAACTATGCCTTTTGGACTTCACGGAGCTCCAGCTACATTCCAGAGGATGATGGACTTGGTTTTAAAAGGAGCTGATGGCTATGCAGCAGCATACATCGATGACATTGTGGTGTTCAGTGAGACATGGAAAGACCATGTGAAGCATCTGACGGATGTCCTACAAAGAATCAAAGCAGCTGGATTAGTCATCAATCCTGGAAAGTGTCACATTGCAAAGACTGAGGTTGAATACTTGGGGTATGTCATCGGGGGTGGGGTAATCCGCCCTCAGGTGAGTAAGGTTGATAGCCTTGCTGCTTGTTTTCCTCCTACAACTAAGAAAAAGTTGAGATCTTTTCTAGGTTTAGCTGGCTGGTACCGTCGGTTCATCCCCAACTTCTCCACCAGATCAGCCATTCTTAGTGACTTGACACGTAAATCTTGTCCTAACAAGATTAAATGGACTCCAGAAAGTGAGGCTGCCTTTGCAGATCTGAAAAACTGTTTGTGTAATGAACCTGTGTTGCAGTGTCCAGACTTTACACGCCCATTCATTGTACAGACTGATGCTTCAGGGGTGGGGCTAGGAGCTGTGTTGCTGCAAGGTGATGGAGGCGACCAAAGACCAGTGCAGTACATAAGTCGAAAGCTCTTCCCCAGAGAAATTAGATACTCAACAATCGAAAAGGAAGCTTTAGCAATAAAATGGGCTCTTGACACTTTAAAGTATTATCTGCTGGGTGGTGAATTTGTGCTTGAAACTGATCATCGAGCTTTACAATGGATGAACAGAATGAGAGAGACCAATGCAAGAATCACCAGATGGTACCTGTCATTGCAACCTTATTGTTTTAAGATTCAGTATAAAGCTGGAAAGAAAAATGTGGTGGCAGATTATCTTTCCCGTTCCTATGAAGACTAAATAACTTAAGGGGGGGGAATGTGACAAAGTGGTTCAGTTTGTGTTCACCACTTGTCCCTTATTCTCTCTCATTCACTTATTTTTATATTGGGTTATAATAATTAATTCAAACATTGCCATTTTGCTTCACTTACTATCCCGGGTTTGTTTGTGTTGGCATTATGTTGCAAGATCTATCTGTTTAGGTTAAAGTTATTATTTCTGGATTATGGGTTGAAGTTGTTTCAAGGAGTATTTACTTTTCTTTGTACTCACCATCATTTGTCCATGTAGATCTGCAGGAGTATGGGAGAGGCCGGCCCAGTACTTCCTGGTTAAATGGCTGGATGATGTCAGTGATTACCTTATTGGGTTCTACCAATTAGAGGGTTTTTCTTTTGTGTATTGTTTGTTTTTCCTTTTAAAAATAACCTTTTGAGTTATCTTGTATTTAATTTATTTTGCAGATAACTTTATTATGTAGGAGTTTGTAAATTGATTTGTAGTTTTTTGTGTTTCTTTGTGTAAATGTTTTGACCTGTTCCTTGGTGGCTGTGTCCAATCAAGCACAGGTGTGGTGCCAGTTGTATATAAAAACAGTGAGCTTTTGGATGCTGGGGGAGAAGTCTGAGCAAAGACTGAATAAAAAAAAACAATTGGAAGAAACTGAAGCGGTGGCTGGTCCTGATTTTCTGCTCACCTCTGATCCTTGAGCCTAAACTACCTTACATACATAGTGAGATTATTTCTGTCCAAAGAGAATAATTTATAAAATGATCAGCACCAGTAAAAGCAGATGTAACCTTTTCTGACTTTGTTAAAAAGGGCAAAGCTGCCAGAAGTCAAGTTTGTTGAGGTTTACAGGCCAGGAGGTAGAAATACTTGACAGCCACTGTGACTTCTGCCTCTGCAGAGGTTACTTTCATTACAGACATCAGCCTGGAGGAGACAAGAAAGGAGACAAGACTGTTTCAGAGGACGGCATACAAACATAAGCGTGTATAATGCCGCTACTATTGTGTAATAAAATATATGAGCATTTACCTTATTTAGAGCAAAGTGTAAACACATCAGTGGTGGTTTAAAACACTGGGATATAACTTTATGTGCAGAAAATGACAGATTAGCATCATAAAACATGATGTTCACCTCTCAGTTATATCCTGGGAGAGCCTGTTAGCTCTCTGTGGATCTTCTCTCAGCAGAGCCTGATAACTGGAAAAAGACTCCACCAATCCCATGTAGCTGGACAGCGGCATAATATTTCTGTCCCAAAAACACTCCTGCCTGGAAAACAGCACAATATATATGCGCCGTGCATTGTATGCATATCACACACAGAAACACAGTGTTTTTGCAACATCGCAGCCAAAGGGGAAAAACTTGATATCACTGAAGTCAGGTTAGGTTACTAGCCAAAGAAAAGGAATTCATCACTCACCACTCTTTGTCGGGATAGGGAATAGATCCGTACGCCTCCCTGTACAGATCAACAGAGCTTTTACCAAGGTGGGGACTCCTGTAAGGTTCCAGAGCTGCATAAAACTGACCAACAACAAAAATATAGATGTTAAATTCGGGTATATGTTATGAGTGACATTTTTTATCTTTGACTTGTCAATAGCACATTTTCACTACACTACAGCAACGTTTCAGTGCAAAACCTACTGTGAGAAAAAGAGCAACAAGATGTTTTAACCTCAAACGTCCACTGGATGGTAACAAAACACTTTTTCAGCATTTTATATTTAGGTCTGAGAGATTCAATCTGTACTCTATCAATATATCATGAAATATTTTTTATTTAGATTCTTTCTTGAAGACATTTTAACTCGTTGAACAAGGCCCTAATGCAAAAGAATAAATATTTACTTCTTCTTGAATCATTCTTACTTTTTTAACACAACTATTATTATCTGTCAGATACCCTGATTTTTTTTTATATATCTGATGCCATCATTGATTATTGATTCAACAGTAGAGTGGAAGAGTATTTAATGTGTATTTTAAACTAGCCTTTAAATTAAGATTTTAACCAAAACTCAACATTTTAAATAAATTTTTATCAAACATTCAGCATTCAGACAGAAAAAGAGCCAGACTTTTAGTAAATAAAGGAAAGGTTGAATAGAGCACAGCCATGTTGTTCTGATTAAAGCTTTTGAGATATTTCTAGTAATTAGGAATCTATATTCTCTAGAACATGCACATGAATTACTGGTTTAATTAAGCTAACTCTGCCAATATTAAATACAATAAACAGGAGACAGCATAAAATGTGAACTCCAATCATTTTAAATTTGTTTTAAAATAACATTAACGTCATGTTTTATAGTGAATGCTCTCACACAGCGGTTTAGTACATTTTTCAACAAACTATATTTAGCTCAATAGATGTCACCTCTCAAGAATCAAAATTATAGAGTCAATTCACAATAAATGTTGACAATAAATAGACACTTTACCAAAAAAAGTAGTTATCAATCATGCAGGCAGGTTGAAAAAAAATATTTTTGATACTATTAGTTCCTAAAGATTGTAAAGACAAAACTATATCAGAAGTCAGAGGTTTGAGTTGAGGCTATACTGCTGCGAAAATAAGGCTTAACTATGAAAAATCATAGTAGTGCTTTAACTGGCACCCACAGAAATCCTTTCCTATCGGATCCACGTAAAAATCAAAACATCAAGGCAAAGAAAAAGACATTTCCACTGCTGCAGTTATTTACAGATTTAATAAACGCGTTTGTGTTGTGCTTTTGGTTAAGGTGTCAGTCTTTACCTCTTTGCAGACTTGGTTGAGTGTATGTTTGCAACAGTCGGGGTAGCTGAGCTCCATGTTAATTGTGTAGTTGAGCAGAGCCAAGCAGCCTTGGGGCTTCAGGACCCGGTGGGCCTCCTGCAGGAACCGAGGCCTGTCAAACCAGTGGAAGGCAGACATGGCCGTCACCAGGTCCGCTGAGCTGTCAGCGAAGGGCAGCTCCTCAGCCACACATTGTCTAAAGATAAATCACGGGGAAAAATATCAAACTTTCAGCCGGCATGACTTTTCCGTTTAAGCATTCAAGAGGTGGATGCAGCCACTCAGACCATATGCACTATTTTCCCTGCTTGAAACTGCAAATCCCACCTTACAGGGGCTAACAAAAAAAGTGTGATTTTTTGTTTGTTTTGTTTTTTTAACGGTGACCTATCATGCTTCCTTTTAAACAGATTAGGTTAGATCAATGAGATCTATGTTCATTACAAAATCATTCTAAAGTAATGCGATTTCACCTTCTCAGTTCTGTCTACTTTGAGCTCCTTTCACAATGAGCTGTTTTAGGGCTCTGTCACCTCAGTGTTTGTTCTTGCATATTATACAGTAATGCAAACAGATGCACAATTATACAATCGTGCATCTTTAAAAAGCATTAGTAGAATTTCCTGCACAACCAACAAGACTGCAGCAACAACAACAAAACACTTGTCTTTTCCAGCAGCCATTGTGCAGCGAATGCAATGGTAAACTGAGCAAACATGGTTATATGTGCAGGGTTTCGTTTGGGTTGCTAGGTGAGGGGTAGTGCCTGCCATTTTTTACGTCATAAAAGTTTGTTTTCCAGCCACCAAAAAACATGAAGTTATTGCCAGAAAATGATTGGATGCTTTTTTTAAGCACTTGGACTGTTTCTAGAAGCAGTAGAGATCCAAATGCAAGTACAAAAACACGCAAAGTGAATTTAGCATACTAGGTCCCCTTTAAGTATTTGAGATTTTAATTTGTAGAGGACTATGAGAAGTAAATATCCCTTTCCTTCTACTTCACTATTATCCACCACCACACTTTCTATCAATAAATCACATAAAAAAATAATTTAAAAAACGCATTAAAGCTCTCAGTTGTTTTAGTCACTGTGCTTTCATCATAATACAAGAAAAATAAAAAGCCACAGAGTGGATGAGCCAGTGAAGCTCAACTTTTTTGGCTCAGACTCACCTGTATGTGATGTTTGGCTCTTTGGTTTGCTGCAAAGCCACTTCCAACTGAGCAGGACTCACGTCTGTTCCCACAACCGAAGCAAAGTGCTTGGACAGGATCCGCGTCCCCTGCCCAGAACCACAACCCACATCCACAGCCAGCCCAAAAGGACGACCCCCCTGAGAAAATATTTAAGTTACAATGCTGTGAAATTGCCTTTTTGAAGTTAAATAAACAGCCTACAGTGTTAGTTCTTATAAGTCAAAAACATAAAGTAGACTTTGCTTGTACTCACATGCTTCTCTAGAAAGTCCAGAACTTGTTGGACTAGATGACCTGAAGGAGAGACTCTGTACTTCCAGTAGGACGCAGCATGCTCCTTGCCTTCAAAAAGTCGGTATGTCATAGCTGTCAAATGCTTATTTTCTTCTGATTTAACTCAAGTTTGGCAAGAAGACAAAAACAAATAGTAATATTTCTTCATTTGACAAGAAAAGAGAAATGGAGCTAAAATGGAAGTTCAGACTGGAAGACTCCGCCCCCTCCGTTAGCCCATCGACGTCATGCTCAACTCCGACCTCAGCGCTGGACCTCACCCGGCGCTGGACCTGACCCGGCGCTGGACCTCACCCGGCGCGTTCAATCAGCAATCAAGCTCTGCATAAAGGATCCACACCCAAGCTGTCAGCCGCTTCCCAGCTGCGTTCAACCCACCACCTCCCCTTCTCCAACCAGCCATCTAGGATGGCACCCTTTCCCGACCACCACCACCACCAGTGTCGGGCCCCGGGGGAGAGCATCCCTAATCAGTTATCGGGATGTTCATCGAGTTCACATCAAATCTCAGCTCAAATTAGCTGCGGGGGTCCGAGCGCCAAAGAACTGTTATTCATTCCTGTCATTAAATCTTTTAATTGTTCCCCCTTTGTCCGTCTGAGTCTCTCCAGATTGAACTTCCAAGGTTTAAATTCCTCTCTGTTGACTGACAAAACAAGCAGTGTGGCTGCTGGGTAACAGGGAGAGCAACCAACTACCTCCAAGCACACACACGTGCTGTGCCTCATAACAAGGGCCTTTAGTGTAACTGATTAATAGAAAACCAGGTCAAACTCACTAGGAAATGCTTAGGAAGCATGGAGGATGATTTCTGTTAGAAAAGTCAGAATCCTGGACCTGACTTTAGGTCCAAAGGTGGAATATTAATGTCCACTGTGTTTTTTTATCACTCAAACATGGATTCATAAGAAAGTAATAAAATAAACATAACAAATATACATAAAAATGCTCATAAAACATATTTTCACTGCCAAAATGAGAACCAAACATACAAAACTAGTCATTATCCAGGGAAAAGAAAAACAGAGAAAATACATTATAATGTGAAAATTTTATTGTTTTAACAATACTTTTCATTCATGTACAAAATATAATCATGACATTGCAATTTACTTTTCAAGTTTGAACAATTATATCACGTTGATACAACATACATATTTCTGGATAAACCTCTAGAATGCTACAGAAATAATGAATTTATAACTTATTTTAAATCAATATAGTGTTTGACTGCTTTTAATCATTATTTCAATGAATAAAAAAATATTTTGATCCACCAAAACTGTGCACTGGTCACAGGTGCAAGAAAAAGTGGGTGGGGGAAATAAAGACAAATTTATAATTTTAGGGGAAGCAACAAAAGCACAGATGATACAAAGACAAGTTTTTTTAAGTTGTTTTGAACACTTTTTATTAAAGGGGTGGTGTTATGAATTTTTTAGGCACATGGTGCCATTTAGTAGCACAATCAAGTAACTATGTTACCCTCAGTTATTATAAAAAATGCTGTATATATCAAATATAATTTACAAGAAATTTGACTTTGCAACTGATGCCTTGAAATTGGCCTCTGTTTCTTTAAGAAGCTCCTGCTCTTTCCTGAATGGTTGCCATGGGAGATTCAAGGTTTCCTCAAACATGCATGAAAGTAACAAAGCAGGTTTGCTTTTACAATAGAATAATACTATACATTATAAAAATCTCAAAAAAGTTACATAATTCCTGGAATATTTCACTTTCCCTGTGGTAAACATTCAAGTGTGTCGCAGAAATTTAGGGTGCAAGGAGAGATTTTACACACGTTTTAGAATGCAAACACACAAGAATCTCAGATTCTGTTTGCGGTGTTGGTTATTGCGGCTTTGAAGCGAGGACGCAGAAATATTCCCACTCCCGCTCTATTTCAGTGTCAACAGAAGTGACGCCCATTTCATCCAGGAACCTGCGATGAAAACGCTCATAGATTAGATGTACATATATATTATTTCCCAAAACTGTGTAACTAAACACCTAAATGTAAAACACAGACATCAGAATGTGTTTGCTGAAGAACAGAGAATTACCGCTTCTGAATCTTGACCAGCATGTCTTCAGCCGCTTGTGGGTCTTTTCTCTTGTAAGAATTGTACATGGACCAACTGCTAATAAAACCCACCAATGTCCTGATAGAGATCATGGATTTGCACTTAAAACTCTCAATCCTGTTGGATCAACATAAGAGGGAGAAAACGTGCGTTTAAAAAAAGAGTCATGTTAACTACAATTCTAAAAGCATCCAGTTTAGCTTTAATTTGTGTAATAACCATTTTTATAACATCAGATCAACTACAAAAGATTACCTTTCCTTGTCTGGAAAGGGTATGGCAGAGTACAAGTCTTCCAGTTTACTCTCTGACGCAGCGACTGGGTTGCTTGTGTATGGCCGCAGCAACTCCTTCACCTGCATAATGTCAACAGTGGTCAGTCTAGATCAGTGGTTCTTAACCTGGGTTCGATCGAACCCCAGGGGTTCGGTGAGTCGGTCTCAGGGGTTCGGCGGAGCCTCTGCCGCGGAGGTAAAGACACACTTGTGTAAAGTCGTGATGACACCCCGCTTTGCCATCAGTTGCTGCAGAGGATCACGTTACATTGCTTAGCCAATCAGAGCTGCGAAGGAGCACCGACTGAAGGAGTTCCACTCTTTTTACCAAATTCTATAGCTCTGTCTTATTATTTCTCAATATCAATTCTGCATTTGACACAGTTAATCATAACATACTGATGGAAAGGTTGTCACTCATGAGATATTCCTCCAAAGTTGTTTTGTAATCTAATTGGAGATGTGGCCAGGTCACAGCCTCAATGGAGCGATGAAGCTACAGACAGGTGTTAAACTACAACTCTACTTCCTGGTCTGGAACCTGACTTTTACTTATTTGGAGGATGATCAATTAACTGAAGTTTTCATGACCAAAAGACGCCCAATCTGTAAGGTGAAAAAGTTGTGGACTTTGATTGTTAACTAATCTAAAGAAGACATGTTCTCACCATTTGCAAAAGACGAGAGGTCAGCAGCTAAATCAGACGCCAGTTTTAAACAGAAAGGCTCCATCATCAAAAGACTAACTAAGGTTGGAAGTCTAAGTCTTTTGATGAAAGACATTCAAAAAAACAAAGACATTTGCAATTGTTTTGTTTTTTCATCCTGGAAATGTCCTAAAAATGAGTCAAATGGAAAATTCAGTGGCTGCTTTTAGTCAGAGCAAAATCTGCAAATAAGAGGAAGTCTTTAATGTAAGCATTTTATTTGCCACCACTGGAAAATATTCTGTTTTATAAGATACACGTCAACATTTGTTGCAGATTCAAGCCAGAAGTTAATAATTAATTCACTCACTGTAATTTGATGGTCTACAAAGACAAGGCAGATCCTTCTGATGAGATTTAAAATTTAACTTCGACCATAAAAGTCACGTCTTTAAGCCAACACCTACCTCCTGGTATATGTGGTTTAGCTTCTCTCCGCAGTCCTTATAGTTTAGTCTGATGTTACAGTCCGTGAAGCCCAGCAGAGCCATGCAGCCCCGCGGCTTCAGGACCCGATCGGCCTCAAGCAGAAACCTGGTCGGGTCGAACCAATGTGCTGCCGAAGCTGCTGTCAATAAATCTACAGTACCGTCCTCAAAAGGAAGCTCTTCTGCTGTCCCCTTACTGCAAATGTACCACAGAGAGACAAGTACAGCTAGTGACCATCACATTTCCAGACAATCTGGCTTTAAGGAGAGAAAAAAAGTAAAAATATGTCACATCATCCAGTTAACTCACTCAATTCCTCCAACATAAACATTCTGCTTCGAAACCTGTTACTCAAGAAATTAAGAATAAATCTGTCACAATAAGCTATTAATCAGTCACATTAAGCTTGATCATTTCCATTCTGAAGGGAAAATTTGTTTACAGACACTGTATAATCCATTGTGTGTATATTGTGTTTGGTTGTTGTGTTTTCTTTTGGATATTTAAAATGTTTTCCAGTTCCAGGAGTGTTCTGCACAAAATTATAGCTTTGAGGGGGCAAACTTGTGTTATTCTGTCTTTTTTTTAATATATTACTTGAAAAGTGTCTCAAAACAACATTATTTATCGCAATAATTTCTGAGACAATTAGTAACTTAAAAGTTGTTAATGTGACTGGTCACCTTGTAAATGTAGTTTGAGTCCCATCATGTAATGGATGCTGTGATATATCGCTTTGTTAATTGTGTTTTTGTGACAAACTGCATTGTAGTTGTCACCTTATAAAGGAAGAACTTTAGTTTATAAACATTTTCTTCAAAATGTCAGTAAAAGATAGAGCAGCAAAGCACTAATGTGTCATGGTATAGAAGCTTTGTATAGAAGCTCATTCTTTTAACTTGCGTTGTTTCGCATGCGAAAAGACTTTCATAATTTGCCGGTGAACGTTTACACCTGCAGCGGACCTCTGCGTACCGGTATGTGATGTTAGCGTATCCCGGCACGGCCCGGGCCTCCTCCAGCTGGAAGTCGCTGATGTCAATGCCAACCACTTCTTTGAAATGTGCCGCAATTAGTCGAGTGTGCTGACCTGTTCCACATCCCAGGTCTACAGCAAGCACATGCGGCTGTCCCTTCTGGGGATGAAAAGGGGTGATAAGTCCTTTATTAAAGAGAGAAAGGATTATGCCAGACAGGCCATACCTTTTTGTCCAAGTACTGAATGATAACATCCTTCAGCCCAGATGGAGGCGTAAACCGATACTGTTGGTAGATGGAAGCGTGTTCCTTCCCTTCAAAAAGTCGGTATGCCATTGAGAAGTTTCACTTGCTTTTCTTATCTCTTGCTTGTTGCAACTAGCTTGATCTCTCCTGCAGAGCAGTCTCTGCCTTTGGGAGCAAAGTTCGTCTTTTGTCTCTTTCAATCCCTTGTTTCTCTTTGCTTCCCCTCTCTGCTAATCTTGTTACTGTGTAACATATTTATTTTCAAATCTCCTGCCAGGCACGTGTGTGTGTGTGTGGTCTTCGGTCTTGCAGGAATGAAACCTCCCAGACATCCTACAATTCAAATAAAACAGATGAGAGCAGTGAGAATTTAAAGATGATCAGATGAAGATTTGAACTTTTTAAACAAAGTTAATAAAAGTGGTCTGATTAAGCCTCTTACTGAAAGCTGCCTGAGTAGAAGGTCCTGTTAGCTCAGCTGCAGAGCTGTTGACTGGGCCTCCAGCTTAACCCTTTCCTTTCATTGCATATTTCTACACATTACATCAGATTAACTACATTATGTGAAAAATTACACAAACTAATGAAATAATGCAAGTAAAATAGAATCAAGTTTATTTTCTCGTCTGTAAAAATAAATGTGCCAAGTTTTTCTAAAACGGTTTGCGTTAATAACACAATCCATTTGTCTTTACACGCAAGACTGCCAATGTTATAGTTTGCTAAATTATTGAATAACAACAAAGACAGTTGAACACTGCAGGTTCAGTAATTCACGAATGCCCCGATAGAAGGGTGATTTGAGAATCCATGGGACAAAAAATTAATAGTATGAGAAACAAAAAAGAAATAAGACATGCAGAAGACAGGTAGAACACAGACCTGCCTTGAAGAACCTCTTCTTGTTTAGCAGTAGTTAGCGTTCAACTTAATGGTGCATTACTGGCCCCTTCTGCTCCAGAGAACAAATTACAGTCAAAATACGTCTTCAACCTGTTTTTACCCGCTCGTCCTTGTTGCATATCTCTATGAAACGGTCACTGAATGAGTCGCAGTCCGACACTGAGACGAAAAGGAACAAACAATCTGAAACATGTTCTCTCAAATAAGCCAGAACACACACGGGGATTTATTACGTATTTATTATTTATTACCGTGAGCGGCAGATCAACGCTCCCGTACAAATGTCAAAGTATCGCCTTTAATCGACATCCCAACTTGTGTGCAGCATAAACGGTGAGATTTACAAAGGCAGTACGGGAAAAAGCTCCAGCAACAACTTACCCTCAATGTTTGGCTGCGACCGATGTGAGGAAAAGGAAGTAACGTGGACACAAGTGTATACAAAACAGGACCTTCAAAATAAAGCAAAAATAAATCAATGTGTAGTTTATATTTTGGAAAATATAAATAGGATGTTCAACAATTCCTCTGAATATCTTTTATTTTCAAACAGCATGTTTGATGTCAACTTCCCACAGGTTTCTAATGGATTGGATCTGGGGATCTCGCTGACCACTTCATAATACCATGAAGCTGATAACAATCTGACATGTTATACAATCAGCAACGTTTTAATTTTTTGATTTAACTCAATCACAGATTTTTTTTAAAAAACTTTTCTACATCTCTGAGGTCTAAATCCTGACACGTATTAAGGATTGCGTGACTGTGGATGTGCTTATAAAACGGTGTGAAGCTTGAATTATTCAGAGCAATGCTTAGAGTGAATAAGGATCTGATGTACTGCTTTCCTTGCTGCATCAAGTAATAAAACTCAGGAGAGACATTTCCAAAACCTCACGATTGCACCTGGAGAAGACAAGTGCTTTGTTGTTGACTTATCATTCAGAAACCACTTACTGGACTCTCTGTCTGACCCAGCTGACAAGAAGTTCCAGTAATTTCCATATCAGATCTCTCAGCAAGACATGACAGAAGACTGAAGTGCAAATCCAATGACAAAAAAACATGCAGAAAACAGGATGGTACAGATAAACCAAAGACCAGCTTCAGGAAGATCTGATAAAGAACCTCTTCTTCTTGTTCCAATGTCCTATAGCTCCCCACTACATTCAGCCATTCATGGTGGCAACCTACTGATTGTAGCCAGAGCTGCCCTGAGGCAGTCTGACAGAAGTGAGGTTGCCATACACTCTTCCCATCGGCCGCCTGAATACCACCAGCAGGCAAGGAAGTGACACGTCTTGCCTATGAACACAATAACTGAGATGGATGGAGCAGGGGAACCGACTGTACGGCAGCCTTGATTCTGTCAGCCAGCCTCAGGGTGGGGTTTCCACAATCCGTGTGCATTATTGGGTGAGTGACTTCATGTAGTATGAAAAGCTTAGGAGTCCTATGGACAAAATAAAGCGCGGCACCAGTGTAGGCCATTTTAACCGATCAGTTTGACAGGCCTACTTACTCTTTAGAAAGCAAATAAGTGTTTACTTTCATTTCAGCGCAATAGGTCATAAAAACTGCAGCAAAAGCAAACACGATTAGGTCAGCCATGTTTTGTTTCTTACTATTGTTAAGATTGTTGTTTTGTTTGACCATTCGCTACAAGAAAAACTATTTTTTAAGTTCTGCACGATGGGCCTTAGAGGAAGCAAAGTGTGCTTAATTGCACCTGAGGGATAATAATAATGACCTATTGACCATTTCCAAATGAGGCAGCGAGCATAATGCTATCCCAAGGGTTCTCATTAAGTTTTAAAATATCAAAGGAATTAACTTAGGCATACATTTCTCCTCTGCTTAAAGTGTGTATCAGCCTTGTACACTGAGGCATTGAATCCCAAAAGTTGTGATTTACTGTCTTTGTTTACTTGTTTGATCACCTAGAGAGATTTTCCACAGCACAGAGCTGAGAGACATGAAAAAAATCAGTAGTCATTTGACATCATTCACTACAACAGGGTCAATATGATTCACATATCCTGAACGTTTTCATACTTTGTCACGGTACAACCAGGGATTGCTATTTTGTATTTGAATTTGATGTGATGGACCATCAGAAAGTAGTGTCGAATTTTGAAGTGGACAGAAGTGGTTCAGATTTGTACAAATGAAAATCTGAAAAGTGTGAAAAGTGACTGCGAAACTGGCAATATGGTTATCGAGGAGAAACAAAAAGAACGGTCATCAAACAGATGATGCTTGCGTTTTATATCAGAGACTGATAATCGCTCGAATTCGTGTGGAGTTTGAGTTTTTTAAGTTGACAAAGAATATTGATGGGTTTGTATGCAAGTGGGGCATTAATGATGTTTTGTGTACATTGGATGAGGCATCCTTAGTTTTTTCCTTTTTTTGAGTTAGGGTTAGGGTAGGGTTATATATATATATATATATATATATATATATATATATATATATATATATATATAATTACTGTACAGTAAGTACAGTAATTGTACTTACTGTGCTTAAGTACAATTTTCGTGTATTTGTACTTTACTTAAGTAGATTTAATAATGGATACTTTCTACTTTTACTCCACTACATTTTACAGTAAGTATCTATACTTTCTACTTCACTATATTTCTACAAAAGTGTCGCGTTACTCGTTACATCCAAGTCGCGTTGCTCTTTTTTTCCGTTAAAATGTGAAGTTCAGGGACTTCAGGTGGCGCCGTAAAATCCAAGCAATAACGTGACTTAGTGTCCGTTGTCACCCATCGGCTCCACCTTTACTCGCACGCGGAGCCCCAAGACATGCGCAGTGGTTTCCTCTGAGCGTCAGTAATATAAAAGCGCTGCATAAATCATAAGATATGGCGACATGTAAAATCAGCAGCGCTTCGCTTTCACAGACGGTGGGACTTCGTCCAATTTTTAACATCACTTGGAAGGAAAGCTTAAAGAAAGGTAAGCTCCGTGGACGTGATGCTAGCAAAGCTAGCTGTATTGACTGAAACACATGTTGCATCTGCGATGAAAAAAAGTTGTCACTCATGCGCTGAATTATTGTATGGAGGTGTTGACTGAGGTGTTGCATATATGGGACAACGCTGTGACCAAAGTGCAATATAGTAATATGACATTCATGGACGATCCGATTCTTCTGGACGGATCTTGACTAAAGTCCTATAGTGCTGAAGCCTCACTGAGAGCTTTGTTCTTGTAATGCTCTGCCTACACTGCAGTAGCTATTTTATTTCATTAAAATATCTTTATATTTAATTGGCGAATAAATAAAACAAGAACGTAGGAACACAGAGCATGCTCATTGCTCTTTGTTTTCGTCACCTGTCATGGTGGCAGACGTTGCAGCAGGAGGGAGGATGAGAACAGTCGGTGCTCCTCCTGCTTGGTTACTTCTTGCTTATTGGGCCTTGGACAGTGTTCATAGTTGAGCGTTGTTAATTGCTATGTCTAATGGTGCAGACAATTATTATTTCTGACATTGGCAATATGGGCAACCGCGCAGGGTGTTATTTTTTTAGGGGTGGCAGGAGACCTCTGTGTATTGTGGCACAGAGATGAAAGCAAAACAGAATGAAGAAGAGTTTGAATTGTCACTGGTTACATTTATTTCAGCTTTAAGTGTTTAATATCTAGGTGTTTTTATGGGAAAGTGAATCTTTCAGATCAATTTGAGAAGCAATTTTGATAGGTGCACTTAATGTTATTGTCATGTAGCACGGGCTGCTGGTTTTGATTTGGTCTTGGGTTCAGTGGTCCAGACTACAACTCTGCTACGAGGCTCCTTGGTTCCATGTCCTCCTCTGCCAGTTGGATTTCTTTCAAAATAAATGTGTGGCAAAAAAAGTGAAGTTCATGCTATGGTAGGACAGGAGACAAGATGTTTCCATCCCTGAAATTATGATGCATAGAATCACATATCTAAGTCTAAACCAGTGTTTCTCAACCTTTTTTGGGCCAGCGCCCCCCCTAGCCTTTATCCAGGTCCCTCACCGCCCCCCACCAAAGAATTTGTAGGCTACTTTGCACTGACCATTATTTTATCATTAATATTACTATCACTGTTGTAGATGTTTTGATTTTTATGCTTGTTTCTGTATTTATCATCAAAAATAATTTCCCAGAGAACAAAAAAGTCATGGGAATAGAAATTATTTTCACAGGCGTCTACGAAAAATGCAATGAACATTCAAGTCAAAATCAGTAGGCCTAACAGCAACCAATCAGAGTGGAAAAAATATTCTTATTTTGTGCCATTTTCTAGTTGTTAAATCTTGCACAAAATGACCAGATAAAAGATGTTTAACATGCCAGTTTAAACTTTGAACTATTTGCAAAACGACTGAGCTCTGCAACATTAAAACATGGATAGAACTGTAACTACATTAATCATAGCTCTTCTTCTCTTCAGTGTTTGTCAGTTTCTGGTGGTGCAGCTCTGTGCAGCCTTTAGGAGAATGGGACATCAGAGTATCATCCATAAAATTTCACCCAGATGGCATTTATTGTGCAAACCAGAGCTTTCAGTGGAAAAACAAAAGTTCCAGGTCCTTTTAATGCCTGCAGGTTTGAGTCCCTGTCGGCAGTGCCAGACGTGTCCCCCTGCTTGAGCCAGTACATGTCAAGGCCCGTCTCAAGTTTGCTAGAGAGCATTTGGATGATCCAGAAGATGACTGGGAGAATATCATATGGTCAGATGAAGCCAAAATAGAACTTTTTGGTCAAAACTCTACTCGTCGTGTTTGGAGGAGAATGAATGCTGAGTTGCATCCAAAGAACACCAGGCCTACTGTGAAGCATGGGGGTGGAAACATCATGCTTTAGGGCTGTTTTTCTGCTAAGGGACCAGGACGACTGATCCGTGTAAAGGAAAGAATGAATGGGGCCATGTATCGTCACATTTTGAGTGAAAACCTCCTTCCAACAGCAAGGGCATTGAAGGTGAAACGTGGCTGGGTCTTTCAGCAGGACGATGATCCCAAACACACCACCCGGCTAACGAAGGAGTGGCTTCGTAAGAAGCATTTCAAGGTCTTGGAGTGGCCTAGCTAGTCTCCAAATGTCAACCCCATAGAAAATCTTTGGAGGGAGTTGAAAGTCTGTGTTGCCCAGCGACAGCCCCAGAACATCACAGCTCTAGAGAAGATCTGCATGGAGGAATGGGCCAGAATACCACCAACAGTGTGTGAAAACCTTGTGAAGACTTACAGAAAACGTTTGAACTCTGTCATTACCAACAAAGGGTATATAACAAAGTATTGAGATGAACTTTTCTTATTGACCAAATACTTATTTTCCACCATATTTTGCAAATAAATTCTTTAAAAATCAGACAATGTTATTTTCTGGATTTTTTTTCTCCTTTTGTCTCTCATAGTTGAGGTACATC